>NC_136920.1:2400000-4800000 GCF_949752795.1 Hyperoodon ampullatus
TGACTTCAGGGGTCATGGAGCATTGTGATGATAAGGGCATGTAGTACTGTGATGACAGTGGTCATGGAACATTGTGATGACAGGGGTGAGCGAGTATTGTGATGACTAGTGATGGAACATTGTGATATATGTGGTGAGAGAGCATTTTGATGAGAAGTGCATGGAGCATTGTGATGACAAGTTTTATGGAGCATAGCGATGAAAAGATTGTGGAGCATTGTGATGAAAAGAGCATGGAACATTGTGATGACATGTGTCATGGAGCATTGTGCTGACAAGCGCATCGAGCATTTTGATGACAACTGTCATGGAGCATTGTGCTGACAAAGGCATGGAGCATTGTGATGACATGTGACATAGAGCATTGTGATGAAAATTTCATGGAGCATTTTGGTGACAAAGATCACAGAGCCTTGTGTGACGAGGGCATGGACCATTGTGAGGAGAAAGGTCATGAATCATTGTGATGACTGGAGTCATGGAGCACTGTGATGACAGGGGTCATGGAGCATTGTGATGACAAGGGCATGGAGCAATGTGATGACAGGGGCATGGAACATTGGTCTGACAAGTTTCATGGATTATTGTGATGACAGTGGGCATGGAGCATTGAGATGACAAGGGCATGGAGCATTGTGGTGACAAAGGTCACAGAGCCTTGTGTGACGAGGGCATGGACCATTGTGAGGACAAAGGTCATGAAGAATTGTGATGACTGGAGTCACGGAGTATTGTGATGACAGGGGTCATGGAGCAATGTGATGACAAGGGCATGGAGCATTTTGATGACAGGGGCATGGAACATTGTTCTGACATGTTTCATGGATTATTGTGATGACAGTGGGCATGGCGCATTGTGATGACAAGGGCATGGAACATTGTGATGACAAGGTCATGGAGTATTGTGAAGACAGGTGTCAGGGAGCATTGTGATGACATATGTCATTGTCCATTGTGATGACAATGGCATGGAGCATTGTGATACCAAGTGTCATGGAGGATTGTGATGACAAATGTAATGGAGCCTTTTGATGACAAGCGCTTGGAACATTGCGATGATAAGGGTCATGGAGCATTGTGATGACAAGGGCATGGAGCATTCTGATGAAAAGGTGCATGGAGCATTGAGATTACAGGGGTTTTGAATCAATGTGATTACAAGGGCATGGAGCATTGTGATGAGAAGGCAATGGAGCATTCTGATGACATGTGTCATGGAGCTTTGTGATGACAAGGACATGGAGCATTGTGATTACAGGGGTCTGGTAGCATTGTGATGAAAAGGGAATGGATCATTGTGATGAAAACTGCATGGAGCCTTGTCATGACAGGGTTCAAGGAGCATACTGATGACAACTGTCAGGGAGCATTCTGATGATAAGTGTATTGCGCATTGTGATGACAAAGATCATGGAGCATTGTGATGAGAAGACCATGGATAATTGTGATGACCAGCGTCATGGGGCATTGTGATGACAAGTGTTATGGAACATTGTGATCAGAAGGGTTTGGTGCATTGTGATGACAGAGGTCATTGAGCATTTTGATTTCATTGTGATGACAATAGCACGAAATATTATGGTGATGGGCACGGTGCATTGTGATGACAGGGTTCATGGAGCATTGAGATGAAAAGCGTCATGGAGCATTGTGATTACAGGGGTGTTGGAGCATTGTGATGACAAGGGCATGGAGCATTGTGATGAGAAGGCCATGGAACATTCTGATGACATGCGTCATGGAGCTTTGTGATGACAAGGGCATGGAGAATTGTGATTACAGGGGTCATGGAATATTGTGATGACAGGGGTGAGGGAGTATTGTGATGACTAGTGATGGAACATTGTGATATCAGTGGTGAGAAGGCATTTTGAGGAGAAGTGCATGGAGCATTGTGATGACAAGGTTTATGGAGCATTTTGATGACAAGGATGTGGAGCATTGTGATGACAAGTGCATGGTGCATTGTGATGACATGGGTTATGGAGCATTGTGCGGACACGCGCATCGACATTGTGATGACAAGGGCCATGGAGCATTGTGCTGACAAAGGCATGGAGCTTTGTGATGACAAGGGTCACAGAGCATTGTGATAAAAATTTCATGTATCATTGTGGTGACAAAGGTCTCAGAGCTTTGAGTGACGAGGTCATGGACAATTGTGATGACAAATGTCATCAAGCATTGGAATGACTGGAGTCACAGAGCATTGTGATAACAGGGGTCTTGGAGCATTGTGATGAAAAGGGAATGGATCATTGTGATGAAAAAGGCATGGAGCCTTGTCATGACAGTGTTCAAGGAGCATACTTATGACAAGTGTCAGCGAGCATTGTGATGCCAAGTGTATTGAGCATTGTGGTGACAAAGGTCATGGAGCATTGTGATGAGAAGACCTTGCATAATTGTGATGACGAGCGTCATGGGGCATGTGATGACAAGTGTTATGGAACATTGTGATCAGAAGGGTTTGGAGCATTGTGATGACAGAGGACATGGAGCATTTTTATTTCATTGTGATGACAATAGCATGAATCATTATGATGATGGGCATGGTGCATTGTGATGACAGTGTTCATGGAGCATTGAGATGAAAAGTGGCATGGAGAATTGTGATTACAGAGGACGTGGAGCATTGTGATGTCAAGGGTCATGGAGCCTTGTGATGACAAGGCCGTGGAACATTGTGATGGCAGGGGTCATGGAGCATTGTTATGACAGGTGTAAAGGAGCATTGTGATGACAAGGGCATGGAGCAATGTGATGCGAGATTTCATTGAGCATTGTGATCACATTGGCATGGAGCATTGTGAAACCAAGGGTCATGGAGCTTGTGATGACAAATGTCATGGGGCATTTTGATGACAAGGGCGTAGTGCATTGTGATGAGAAGGGCAGGGAGCATTGTGATGACAGGGTCATGGAGAAATTTGAATAAAAGGGTCATGGACTATTCTGATGACAGGGGTTATGGAACATTGTGATGTCAGGGGTCATGAAGCATTGTGATGAAATGGGTCATGGAGCATTTTGTGACAGGGGTTATGGAACATTGTGATGTCAGGGGTCATGGAGCATTGTGATGATAAGGGCATGTAGCACTGTGATGACAGTGGTCATGGAACATTGTGATGACAGGGGTGAGCGAGTATTGTGATGACTAGTGATGGAACATTGTGATATATGTGGTGAGAGAGCATTTTGATGAGAAGTGCATGGAGCATTGTGATGACAAGTTTTATGGAGCATAGCGATGAAAAGGATGTGGAGCATTGTGATGAAAAGAGCATGGCACATTGTGATGAAATGTGTCATGGAGCATTGTGCTGACAAGCGCATGGAGCATTTTGATGACAAGAGTCATGGAGCATTGTGCTGACAAAGGCATGAAGCATTGTGATGACAAGGGACACAGAGCATTGTGATGAAAATTTCATGGAGCATTGTGGTGAAAAAGATCACACAGACTTGTGTGAGGAGGGCATGGACTATTGTGAGGACAAAGGTCATGAAGCATTGTGATGACTGGAGTCACGGAGCATTGTGATGACAGGGTCATGGAGCATTGTGATGACAAGGGCATGGAGCAATGTGATGACAGGGGCATGGAACATTGGTCTGACATGTTTATGGATTATTGTGATGACAGTGGGCATGGAGCATTGAGATGACAAGGGCATGGAGCATTGTGGTGACAAAGGTCACAGAGCCTTGTGTGACGAGGGCATGGACCATTGTGAGGACAAACGTCATGAAGCATTGTGATGACTGGAGTCACGGAGCATTGTGATGAAAGGGGTCATGGAGCATTGTGATGACAAGGGCATGGAGCATTGTGATGACAGGGGCATGGAACATTGGTCTGACATGTTTCATGGATTATTGTGATGACAGTGGGCATGGCGCATTGTGATGACAAGGGCATGGAACATTGTGATGACAAGGTAATGGAATATTGTGAAGACAGGTGTCAGGGAGCATTGTGGTAACATATGTCATTGCCCATTGTGATGAAAATGGCATGGAGCATTGTGATACCAAGTGTCATGGAGGATTGTGATGACAAAGGTAATGGAGCATTTTGATGACAAGCGTTTGGAACATTGCGATGACAAGGGTCATGGAGCATTGTGATGACAAGGGCATGGAGCATTCTGATGAAAAAGTACATAGAGCATTGAGATTACAGGGGTTTTGAAGCAATGTGATTACAAGGGCATGGAGCATTGTGATGAGAAGGCAATGGAGCATTCTGATGACATGCGTCATGGAGCTTTGTGATGACAAGGACATGGAGCATTCTGATTACAGGGGTCTTGGAGCATTGTGATGAAAAGGGAATGGATCATTGTGATGAAAAATGCATTGAGCCTTGTAATGACAGAGTTCAAGGAGCATACTGATGACAACTGTCAGGGAGCATTGTGATGATAAGTGTATTGAGCATTGTGAAGACAAAGATCATGGAACATTGTGATGAGAAGACCATGGATAATTGTGATGACCAGCGTCATGGGGCATTGTGATGACAAGTGTTATGGAACATTGTGATCAGAAGGGTTTGGTGCATTGTGATGACAGAGGTCATTGAGCATTTTGATTTCATTGTGATGACAATAGCATGAAATATTATGGTGATGGGCACGGTGCATTGTGATGACAGGATTCATGGAGCATTGTGATGAGAAGGCCATGGAGCATTCTGATGACATGAGTCATGGAGCTTTGTGATGACCAGGGAATTGAGAATTGTGATTACAGGGATCATGGAATATTGTGATGACAGGGGTGAGGGAGTATTGTGATGACTAGTGATGGAACATTGTGATATCAGTGGTGAGAAAGCATTTTGAGGAGAAATGCATGGAGCATTGTGATGACAAGGTTTATGGAGCATTGTGATGACAAGTGCATGGTGCATTGTGATGACATGGGTTATGGAGCATTGTGCTGACACGCGCATCGAGCATTGTGATCAAAAGTGTTATGGAACACTGTGATCATAAGGGTTTGGAGCATTGTGATGACAGAGGTCATTGAGCATTTTGATTTCATTGTGATGACAATAGCATGAAATATTATGGTGATGGGCACGGTGCATTGTGATGACAGGATTCATGGAGCATTGTGATGAGAAGGCCATGGAGCATTCTGATGACATGAGTCATGGAGCTTTGTGATGACCAGGGAATTGAGAATTGTGATTACAGGGATCATGGAATATTGTGATGACAGGGGTGAGGGAGTATTGTGATGACTAGTGATGGAACATTGTGATATCAGTGGTGAGAAAGCATTTTGAGGAGAAATGCATGGAGCATTGTGATGACAAGGTTTATGGAGCATTGTGATGACAAGTGCATGGTGCATTGTGATGACATGGGTTATGGAGCATTGTGCTGACACGCGCATCGAGCATTGTGATCAAAAGTGTTATGGAACACTGTGATCATAAGGGTTTGGAGCATTGTGATGACAGAGGTCATTGAGCATTTTGATTTCATTGTGATGACAATAGCATTAAATATTATGGTGATGGGCACGGTGCATTTTGATGACAGGGTTCATGGAGCATTGACAACAAAAAGGGCATGGAGAATTGTGAATACAGAGGTCTTGGAGCATTGTGATGAGAAGGGTCATGGAGCCTTGTGATATGAAGGCCGTGGATCATTGTGATGGCAGGGGTCATGGAGCATTGTTATGACAGGTGTAATGGAGCATTGTGATGACAAGGGCATGAAGCAATGTGATGAGAGATTTCATTGAGCATTGTGATGACAATAACATGGATCATTGTGATGCCAAGGGTCATGGAGCTTTGTGGTGACAAATGTCATGGGGCATTTTGAAGAACAGGGCATGGTGCATTGTGATGAGAAGGGCAGGGAGCATTGTGATGACAGGGTCATGGAGCAATTTGAATAAAAGGGTCATGGAATATTTTGATGACAGGGGTTATGGAACATTGCGATGTCAGGGGTCATGAAGCATTGTGATGAAATGGGTCATGGAGCATTTTGTGACAGGGGTTATGGAACATTGTGATGTCAGGGGTCATGGAGCATTGTGATGATAAGGGCATGTAGTACTGTGATGACAGTGGTCATGGAACATTGTGATGACAGGGGCGAGCGAGTATTGTGATGACTAGTGATGGAATATTGTGATATCAGTGGTGAGAGAGCATTTTGATGAGAAGTGCATGGAGCATTGTGATGAGAAGTTTTATGGAACATAGCGATGAAAAGGATGTGGAGCATTGTGATGAAAAGAGCATGGCACATTGTGATGACATGTGTCATGGAGCATTGTGCTGACAAGTGCATGGAGCATTTTGATGACAAGTGTCATGGAGCATTGTGCTGACAAAGGCATGGAGCATTGTGATGACAAGGGACACAGAGCATTGTGATGAAAATTTCATGGAGCATTGTGGTGACAAAGATCACAGAGCCTTGTGTGACGAGGGCATGGACCATTGTGAGGAAAAAGGTCATGAATCATTGTGATGACTGGAGTCACGGAGCATTGTGATGACAGGGGTCATGGAGCATTGTGATGACAAGGGCATGGAGCAATGTGATGACAGGGGCATGGAACATTGGTCTGACAAGTTTCATGGATTATTGTGATGACAGTGGGCATGGAGCATTGAGATGACAAGGGAATGGAGCATTCTGGTGACAAAGGTCACAGAGACTTGTGTGACGAGGGCATGGACCATTGTGAGGAAAAAGGTCATGAATCATTGTGATGACTCGAGTCACGGAGCATTGTGATGACAGGGGTCATGGAGCATTGTGATGACAAGGGCATGGAGCATTGTGATGACAGGGGCATGGAACATTGTTCTGACATATTTCATGGATTATTGTGATGACAGTGGGCATGGCGCATTGTGATGACAAGGGCATGGAACATTGTGATGACATGGTCATGGAGTATTGTGAAGACAGGTGTCAGGGAGCATTGTGATGACATATGTCATTGTCCATTGTGATGACAATGGCATGGAGCATTGTGATACCAAGTGTCATGTAGGATTGTGATGACAAAGGTAATGGAGCATTTTGAAGACAAGGGCTTGGAACATTGCGGTGACAAGGGTCATGGAGCATTGTGATGACAAGGGCATGGACTATTCTGATGAAAAGGTGCATGGAGCATTAAGATTACAGGGGTTTTGAAGCAATGTGATTACAAGAGCATGGAGCATTGTGATGTGAAGGCAATGGAACATTCTGATGATATGCGTCATGGAGCTTTGTGATGACAAGGACATGGAGTATTGTGATTACAGGGGACTTGGAGCATTGTGATGAAAAGGGAATGGATCATTGTGATGAAAAATGCATGGAGCCTTGTCATGACAGGGTTCAAGGAGCATACTGATGACAACTGTCCGGGAGCATTGTGATGATAAGTGTATTGAGCATTGTGATGACAAAGATCATGGAGCATTGTGATGAGAAGACCATGGATAATTGTGATGACCAGCGTCATGGGGCATTGTGATGACAAGTGTTATGGAACATTGTGATCAGAAGGGTTTGGTGCATTGTGATGACAGAGGTCATTGGGCATTTTGATTTCATTGTGATGACAATAGCATGAAATATTATGTTTATGGGCACGGTGCATGGTGATGACAGGGTTCATGGAGCATTGAGATGAAAACGGGCATGGAGCATTGTGATTACAGGGGTGTTGGAGCATTGTGATGACATGAGTCATGGAGCTTTGTGATGACAAGGGCATGGAGAATTGTGATTACAGGGGTCATGGAATATTGTGATGACAGGGGTGAGGGAGTATTGTGATGACTAGTGATGGAACATTGTGATATCAGTGGTGAGAAGGCATTTTGAGGAGAAGTGCATGGAGCATTGTGATGACAAGGTTTATGGAGCATTTTGATGACAAGGATGTGGAGCATTGTGATGACAAGTGCATGGTGCATTGTGATGACATGGGTTATGGAGCATTGTGCTGACACGCGCATCGAGCATTGTGATGACAAGGGCCATGGAGCATTGTGCTGACAAAGGCATGGAGCTTTGTGATGACAAGGGTCATAGAGCATTGTGATAAAAATTTCATGGAGCATTGTGGTGACAAAGGTCACAGAGCTTTGTGTGACGAGGTCATGAACCATTGTGATGACAAATGTCATGAAGCATTGTGATGACTGGAGTCACAGAGCATTGTGATAACAGGGGTCTTGGAGCATTGTGATGAAAAGGGAATGGATCATTGTGATGAAAAAGGCATGGAGCCTTGTCATGACAGTGTTCAAGGAGCATACTGATGACAAGTGTCAGCGAGCATTGTGATGCCAAGTGTATTGAGCATTGTGGTGACAAATGTCATGGAGCATTGTGATGAGAAGACCTTGCTTAATTGTGATGACGAGCGTCATGGGGCATGTGATGACAAGTGTTATGGAACATTGTGATCAGAAGGGTTTGGAGCATTGTGATGACAGAGGACATGGAGCATTTTGATTTCATTGTGATGACAATAGCATGAATCATTATGATGATGGGCATGGTGCATTGTGATGACAGTGTTCATGGAGCATTGAGATGAAAAGTGGCATGGAGAATTGTGATTACAGAGGACGTGGAGCATTGAGATGAAAACTGGCATGGAGAATTGTGATTACAGAGGTCTTGAAGCATTGTGATGACAAGGGTCATGGAGCCTTGTGATGACAAGGCCGTGGAACATTGTGATGGCAGGGGTCATGGAGCATTGTTATGACAGGTGTAATGGAGCATTGTGATGACATTGGCATGGAGCATTGTGATGCCAATGGTCATGGAGCTTTGTGATGACAAATGTCATGGGGCATTTTGATGACAAGGGCGTGGTGCATTGTGATGAGAAGGGCAGGGAGCATTGTGATGACAGGTTCATGGAGCAATTTGAATAAAAGGGTCATGGAATATTTTGATGACAGGGGTTATGGAACATTGTGATGTCAGGGGTCATGAAGCATTGTGATGAAATGGGTCATGGAGCAATTTGTGACAGGGCTTATGGAACATTGTGATGTCAGGGGTCATGGAGCATTGTGATGATAAGGGCATGTAGCACTGTGATGACAGTGGTCATGGAATATTGTGATGACAGGGCTGAGAGAGTATTGTGATGACTAGTGATGGAACATTGTGATATATGTGGTGAGAGAAAATTTTGATGAGAAGTGCATGGAGCATTGTGATGACAAGTTTTATGGAGCATAGCGATGAAAAGGATGTGGAGCATTGTGATGAAAAGAGCATGGAACATTGTGATGACATGTGTCATGGAGCATTGTGCTGACAAGCACATGGAGCATTTTGATGACAAGGGACACAGAGCATTGTGATGAAAATTTCATGGAGCATTGTGGTGACAAAGATCACAGAGCCTTGTGTGACGAGGGCATGGACCATTGTGAGGAAAAAGGTCATGAATCATTGTGATGACTGGAGTCACGGAGCATTGTGATGACAGGGGTCATGGAGCATTGTGATGACAAGGGCATGGAGCAATGTGATGACAGGGGCATGGAACATTGGTCTGACAAGTTTCATGGATTATTGTGATGACAGTGGGCATGGAGCATTGAGATGACAAGGGAATGGAGCATTCTGGTGACAAAGGTCACAGAGACTTGTGTGACAAGGGCATGGACCATTGTGAGGAAAAAGGTCATGAATCATTGTGATGACTCGAGTCACGGAGCATTGTGATGACAGGGGTCATGGAGCATTGTGATGACAAGGGCATGGAGCATTGTGATGACAGGGGCATGGAACATTGTTCTGACATATTTCATGGATTATTGTGATGACAGTGGGCATGGCGCATTGTGATGACAAGGGCATGGAACATTGTGATGACATGGTCATGGAGTATTGTGAAGACAGGTGTCAGGGAGCATTGTGATGACATATGTCATTGTCCATTGTGATGACAATGGCATGGAGCATTGTGATACCAAGTGTCATGTAGGATTGTGATGACAAAGGTAATGGAGCATTTTGAAGACAAGGGCTTGGAACATTGCGGTGACAAGGGTCATGGAGCATTGTGATGACAAGGGCATGGACTATTCTGATGAAAAGGTGCATGGAGCATTAAGATTACAGGGGTTTTGAAGCAATGTGATTACAAGAGCATGGAGCATTGTGATGTGAAGGCAATGGAACATTCTGATGATATGTGTCATGGAGCTTTGTGATGACAAGGACATGGAGTATTGTGATTACAGGGGACTTGGAGCATTGTGATGAAAAGGGAATGGATCATTGTGATGAAAAATGCATGGAGCCTTGTCATGACAGGGTTCAAGGAGCATACTGATGACAACTGTCCGGGAGCATTGTGATGATAAGTGTATTGAGCATTGTGATGACAAAGATCATGGAGCATTGTGATGAGAAGACCATGGATAATTGTGATGACCAGCGTCATGGGGCATTGTGATGACAAGTGTTATGGAACATTGTGATCAGAAGGGTTTGGTGCATTGTGATGACAGAGGTCATTGAGCATTTTGATTTCATTGTGATGACAATAGCATGAAATATTATGTTTATGGGCACGGTGCATGGTGATGACAGGGTTCATGGAGCATTGAGATGAAAACGGGCATGGAGCATTGTGATTACAGGGGTGTTGGAGCATTCTGATGACATGCGTCATGGAGCTTTGTGATGACAAGGGCTTGGAGAATTGTGATTACAGGGGTCATGGAATATTGTGATGACAGGGGTGAGGGAGTATTGTGATGACTAGTGATGGAACATTGTGATATCAGTGGTGAGAAGGCATTTTGAGGAGAAGTGCATGGAGCATTGTGATGACAAGGTTTATGGAGCATTTTGATGACAAGGATGTGGAGCATTGTGATGACAAGTGCATGGTGCATTGTGATGACATGGGTTATGGAGCATTGTGCTGACAAAGGCATGGAGCTTTGTGATGACAAGGGTCATAGAGCATTGTGATAAAAATTTCATGGAGCATTGTGGTGACAAAGGTCACAGAGCTTTGTGTGACGAGGTCATGAACCATTGTGATGACAAATGTCATGAAGCATTGTGATGACTGGAGTCATGGAGCATTGTGATAACAGGGGTCTTGGAGCATTGTGATGAAAAGGGAATGGATCATTGTGATGAAAAAGGCATGGAGCCTTGTCATGACAGTGTTCAAGGAGCATACTGATGACAACTGTCAGCGAGCATTGTGATGCCAAGTGTATTGAGCATTGTGGTGACAAATGTCATGGAGCATTGTGATGAGAAGACCTTGCTTAATTGTGATGACGAGCGTCATGGGGCATGTGATGACAAGTGTTATGGAACATTGTGATCAGAAGGGTTTGGAGCATTGTGATGACAGAGGACATGGAGCATTTTGATTTCATTGTGATGACAATAGCATGAATCATTATGATGATGGGCATGGTGCATTGTGATGACAGTGTTCATGGAGCATTGAGATGAAAAGTGGCATGGAGAATTGTGATTACAGAGGACGTGGAGCATTGAGATGAAAACTGGCATGGAGAATTGTGATTACAGAGGTCTTGAAGCATTGTGATGACAAGGGTCATGGAGCCTTGTGATGACAAGGCCGTGGATCATTGTGATGGCAGGGGTCATGGAGCATTGTTATGACAGGTGTAATGGAGCATTGTGATGACAAGGGCATGGAGCAATGTGATGAGAGATTTCATTGAGCATTGTGATGACAATGCCATGGAGCATTGTGATGCCAAGGGTCATGGAGCTTTGTGATGACAAATGTCATGGGGCATTTTGATGACAAGGGCGTGGTGCATTGTGATGAGAAGGGCAGGGAGCATTGTGATGACAGGGTCATGGAGCAATTTGAATAAAAGGGTCATGGAATATTTTGATGACAGGTGTTATGGAACACTGTGATGTCAGGGGTCATGAAGCATTGTGATGAAATGGGTCATGGAGCATTTTGTGACAGGGGTTATGGAACATTGTGACTTCAGGGGTCATGGAGCATTGTGATGATAAGGGCATGTAGTACTGTGATGACAGTGGTCATGGAACATTGTGATGACAGGGGTGAGCGAGTATTGTGATGACTAGTGATGGAACATTGTGATATATGTGGTGAGAGAGCATTTTGATGAGAAGTGCATGGAGCATTGTGATGACAAGTTTTATGGAGCATAGCGATGAAAAGATTGTGGAGCATTGTGATGAAAAGAGCATGGAACATTGTGATGACATGTGTCATGGAGCATTGTGCTGACAAGCGCATCGAGCATTTTGATGACAACTGTCATGGAGCATTGTGCTGACAAAGGCATGGAGCATTGTGATGACATGTGACATAGAGCATTGTGATGAAAATTTCATGGAGCATTTTGGTGACAAAGATCACAGAGCCTTGTGTGACGAGGGCATGGACCATTGTGAGGAGAAAGGTCATGAATCATTGTGATGACTGGAGTCATGGAGCACTGTGATGACAGGGGTCATGGAGCATTGTGATGACAAGGGCATGGAGCAATGTGATGACAGGGGCATGGAACATTGGTCTGACAAGTTTCATGGATTATTGTGATGACAGTGGGCATGGAGCATTGAGATGACAAGGGCATGGAGCATTGTGGTGACAAAGGTCACAGAGCCTTGTGTGACGAGGGCATGGACCATTGTGAGGACAAAGGTCATGAAGAATTGTGATGACTGGAGTCACGGAGTATTGTGATGACAGGGGTCATGGAGCAATGTGATGACAAGGGCATGGAGCATTTTGATGACAGGGGCATGGAACATTGTTCTGACATGTTTCATGGATTATTGTGATGACAGTGGACATGGCGCATTGTGATGACAAGGGCATGGAACATTGTGATGACAAGGTCATGGAGTATTGTGAAGACAGGTGTCAGGGAGCATTGTGATGACATATGTCATTGTCCATTGTGATGACAATGGCATGGAGCATTGTGATACCAAGTGTCATGGAGGATTGTGATGACAAATGTAATGGAGCCTTTTGATGACAAGCGCTTGGAACATTGCGATGATAAGGGTCATGGAGCATTGTGATGACAAGGGCATGGAGCATTCTGATGAAAAGGTGCATGGAGCATTGAGATTACAGGGGTTTTGAATCAATGTGATTACAAGGGCATGGAGCATTGTGATGAGAAGGCAATGGAGCATTCTGATGACATGTGTCATGGAGCTTTGTGATGACAAGGACATGGAGCATTGTGATTACAGGGGTCTGGTAGCATTGTGATGAAAAGGGAATGGATCATTGTGATGAAAACTGCATGGAGCCTTGTCATGACAGGGTTCAAGGAGCATACTGATGACAACTGTCAGGGAGCATTCTGATGATAAGTGTATTGCGCATTGTGATGACAAAGATCATGGAGCATTGTGATGAGAAGACCATGGATAATTGTGATGACCAGCGTCATGGGGCATTGTGATGACAAGTGTTATGGAACATTGTGATCAGAAGGGTTTGGTGCATTGTGATGACAGAGGTCATTGAGCATTTTGATTTCATTGTGATGACAATAGCACGAAATATTATGGTGATGGGCACGGTGCATTGTGATGACAGGGTTCATGGAGCATTGAGATGAAAAGCGTCATGGAGCATTGTGATTACAGGGGTGTTGGAGCATTGTGATGACAAGGGCATGGAGCATTGTGATGAGAAGGCCATGGAACATTCTGATGACATGCGTCATGGAGCTTTGTGATGACAAGGGCATGGAGAATTGTGATTACAGGGGTCATGGAATATTGTGATGACAGGGGTGAGGGAGTATTGTGATGACTAGTGATGGAACATTGTGATATCAGTGGTGAGAAGGCATTTTGAGGAGAAGTGCATGGAGCATTGTGATGACAAGGTTTATGGAGCATTTTGATGACAAGGATGTGGAGCATTGTGATGACAAGTGCATGGTGCATTGTGATGACATGGGTTATGGAGCATTGTGCGGACACGCGCATCGACATTGTGATGACAAGGGCCATGGAGCATTGTGCTGACAAAGGCATGGAGCTTTGTGATGACAAGGGTCACAGAGCATTGTGATAAAAATTTCATGTATCATTGTGGTGACAAAGGTCTCAGAGCTTTGAGTGACGAGGTCATGGACAATTGTGATGACAAATGTCATCAAGCATTGGAATGACTGGAGTCACGGAGCATTGTGATAACAGGGGTCTTGGAGCATTGTGATGAAAAGGGAATGGATCATTGTGATGAAAAAGGCATGGAGCCTTGTCATGACAGTGTTCAAGGAGCATACTTATGACAAGTGTCAGCGAGCATTGTGATGCCAAGTGTATTGAGCATTGTGGTGACAAAGGTCATGGAGCATTGTGATGAGAAGACCTTGCATAATTGTGATGACGAGCGTCATGGGGCATGTGATGACAAGTGTTATGGAACATTGTGATCAGAAGGGTTTGGAGCATTGTGATGACAGAGGACATGGAGCATTTTTATTTCATTGTGATGACAATAGCATGAATCATTATGATGATGGGCATGGTGCATTGTGATGACAGTGTTCATGGAGCATTGAGATGAAAAGTGGCATGGAGAATTGTGATTACAGAGGACGTGGAGCATTGTGATGTCAAGGGTCATGGAGCCTTGTGATGACAAGGCCGTGGAACATTGTGATGGCAGGGGTCATGGAGCATTGTTATGACAGGTGTAAAGGAGCATTGTGATGACAAGGGCATGGAGCAATGTGATGCGAGATTTCATTGAGCATTGTGATCACATTGGCATGGAGCATTGTGAAACCAAGGGTCATGGAGCTTGTGATGACAAATGTCATGGGGCATTTTGATGACAAGGGCGTAGTGCATTGTGATGAGAAGGGCAGGGAGCATTGTGATGACAGGGTCATGGAGAAATTTGAATAAAAGGGTCATGGACTATTCTGATGACAGGGGTTATGGAACATTGTGATGTCAGGGGTCATGAAGCATTGTGATGAAATGGGTCATGGAGCATTTTGTGACAGGGGTTATGGAACATTGTGATGTCAGGGGTCATGGAGCATTGTGATGATAAGGGCATGTAGCACTGTGATGACAGTGGTCATGGAACATTGTGATGACAGGGGTGAGCGAGTATTGTGATGACTAGTGATGGAACATTGTGATATATGTGGTGAGAGAGCATTTTGATGAGAAGTGCATGGAGCATTGTGATGACAAGTTTTATGGAGCATAGCGATGAAAAGGATGTGGAGCATTGTGATGAAAAGAGCATGGCACATTGTGATGAAATGTGTCATGGAGCATTGTGCTGACAAGCGCATGGAGCATTTTGATGACAAGAGTCATGGAGCATTGTGCTGACAAAGGCATGAAGCATTGTGATGACAAGGGACACAGAGCATTGTGATGAAAATTTCATGGAGCATTGTGGTGAAAAAGATCACACAGACTTGTGTGAGGAGGGCATGGACTATTGTGAGGACAAAGGTCATGAAGCATTGTGATGACTGGAGTCACGGAGCATTGTGATGACAGGGTCATGGAGCATTGTGATGACAAGGGCATGGAGCAATGTGATGACAGGGGCATGGAACATTGGTCTGACATGTTTATGGATTATTGTGATGACAGTGGGCATGGAGCATTGAGATGACAAGGGCATGGAGCATTGTGGTGACAAAGGTCACAGAGCCTTGTGTGACGAGGGCATGGACCATTGTGAGGACAAACGTCATGAAGCATTGTGATGACTGGAGTCACGGAGCATTGTGATGAAAGGGGTCATGGAGCATTGTGATGACAAGGGCATGGAGCATTGTGATGACAGGGGCATGGAACATTGGTCTGACATGTTTCATGGATTATTGTGATGACAGTGGGCATGGCGCATTGTGATGACAAGGGCATGGAACATTGTGATGACAAGGTAATGGAATATTGTGAAGACAGGTGTCAGGGAGCATTGTGGTAACATATGTCATTGCCCATTGTGATGAAAATGGCATGGAGCATTGTGATACCAAGTGTCATGGAGGATTGTGATGACAAAGGTAATGGAGCATTTTGATGACAAGCGTTTGGAACATTGCGATGACAAGGGTCATGGAGCATTGTGATGACAAGGGCATGGAGCATTCTGATGAAAAAGTACATAGAGCATTGAGATTACAGGGGTTTTGAAGCAATGTGATTACAAGGGCATGGAGCATTGTGATGAGAAGGCAATGGAGCATTCTGATGACATGCGTCATGGAGCTTTGTGATGACAAGGACATGGAGCATTCTGATTACAGGGGTCTTGGAGCATTGTGATGAAAAGGGAATGGATCATTGTGATGAAAAATGCATTGAGCCTTGTAATGACAGAGTTCAAGGAGCATACTGATGACAACTGTCAGGGAGCATTGTGATGATAAGTGTATTGAGCATTGTGAAGACAAAGATCATGGAACATTGTGATGAGAAGACCATGGATAATTGTGATGACCAGCGTCATGGGGCATTGTGATGACAAGTGTTATGGAACATTGTGATCAGAAGGGTTTGGTGCATTGTGATGACAGAGGTCATTGAGCATTTTGATTTCATTGTGATGACAATAGCATGAAATATTATGGTGATGGGCACGGTGCATTGTGATGACAGGATTCATGGAGCATTGTGATGAGAAGGCCATGGAGCATTCTGATGACATGAGTCATGGAGCTTTGTGATGACCAGGGAATTGAGAATTGTGATTACAGGGATCATGGAATATTGTGATGACAGGGGTGAGGGAGTATTGTGATGACTAGTGATGGAACATTGTGATATCAGTGGTGAGAAAGCATTTTGAGGAGAAATGCATGGAGCATTGTGATGACAAGGTTTATGGAGCATTGTGATGACAAGTGCATGGTGCATTGTGATGACATGGGTTATGGAGCATTGTGCTGACACGCGCATCGAGCATTGTGATCAAAAGTGTTATGGAACACTGTGATCATAAGGGTTTGGAGCATTGTGATGACAGAGGTCATTGAGCATTTTGATTTCATTGTGATGACAATAGCATGAAATATTATGGTGATGGGCACAGTGCATTGTGATGACAGGATTCATGGAGCATTGTGATGAGAAGGCCATGGAGCATTCTGATGACATGAGTCATGGAGCTTTGTGATGACCAGGGAATTGAGAATTGTGATTACAGGGATCATGGAATATTGTGATGACAGGGGTGAGGGAGTATTGTGATGACTAGTGATGGAACATTGTGATATCAGTGGTGAGAAAGCATTTTGAGGAGAAATGCATGGAGCATTGTGATGACAAGGTTTATGGAGCATTGTGATGACAAGTGCATGGTGCATTGTGATGACATGGGTTATGGAGCATTGTGCTGACACGCGCATCGAGCATTGTGATCAAAAGTGTTATGGAACACTGTGATCATAAGGGTTTGGAGCATTGTGATGACAGAGGTCATTGAGCATTTTGATTTCATTGTGATGACAATAGCATTAAATATTATGGTGATGGGCACGGTGCATTTTGATGACAGGGTTCATGGAGCATTGACAACAAAAAGGGCATGGAGAATTGTGAATACAGAGGTCTTGGAGCATTGTGATGAGAAGGGTCATGGAGCCTTGTGATATGAAGGCCGTGGATCATTGTGATGGCAGGGGTCATGGAGCATTGTTATGACAGGTGTAATGGAGCATTGTGATGACAAGGGCATGAAGCAATGTGATGAGAGATTTCATTGAGCATTGTGATGACAATAACATGGATCATTGTGATGCCAAGGGTCATGGAGCTTTGTGGTGACAAATGTCATGGGGCATTTTGAAGAACAGGGCATGGTGCATTGTGATGAGAAGGGCAGGGAGCATTGTGATGACAGGGTCATGGAGCAATTTGAATAAAAGGGTCATGGAATATTTTGATGACAGGGGTTATGGAACATTGCGATGTCAGGGGTCATGAAGCATTGTGATGAAATGGGTCATGGAGCATTTTGTGACAGGGGTTATGGAACATTGTGATGTCAGGGGTCATGGAGCATTGTGATGATAAGGGCATGTAGTACTGTGATGACAGTGGTCATGGAACATTGTGATGACAGGGGCGAGCGAGTATTGTGATGACTAGTGATGGAATATTGTGATATCAGTGGTGAGAGAGCATTTTGATGAGAAGTGCATGGAGCATTGTGATGAGAAGTTTTATGGAACATAGCGATGAAAAGGATGTGGAGCATTGTGATGAAAAGAGCATGGCACATTGTGATGACATGTGTCATGGAGCATTGTGCTGACAAGTGCATGGAGCATTTTGATGACAAGTGTCATGGAGCATTGTGCTGACAAAGGCATGGAGCATTGTGATGACAAGGGACACAGAGCATTGTGATGAAAATTTCATGGAGCATTGTGGTGACAAAGATCACAGAGCCTTGTGTGACGAGGGCATGGACCATTGTGAGGAAAAAGGTCATGAATCATTGTGATGACTGGAGTCACGGAGCATTGTGATGACAGGGGTCATGGAGCATTGTGATGACAAGGGCATGGAGCAATGTGATGACAGGGGCATGGAACATTGGTCTGACAAGTTTCATGGATTATTGTGATGACAGTGGGCATGGAGCATTGAGATGACAAGGGAATGGAGCATTCTGGTGACAAAGGTCACAGAGACTTGTGTGACGAGGGCATGGACCATTGTGAGGAAAAAGGTCATGAATCATTGTGATGACTCGAGTCACGGAGCATTGTGATGACAGGGGTCATGGAGCATTGTGATGACAAGGGCATGGAGCATTGTGATGACAGGGGCATGGAACATTGTTCTGACATATTTCATGGATTATTGTGATGACAGTGGGCATGGCGCATTGTGATGACAAGGGCATGGAACATTGTGATGACATGGTCATGGAGTATTGTGAAGACAGGTGTCAGGGAGCATTGTGATGACATATGTCATTGTCCATTGTGATGACAATGGCATGGAGCATTGTGATACCAAGTGTCATGTAGGATTGTGATGACAAAGGTAATGGAGCATTTTGAAGACAAGGGCTTGGAACATTGCGGTGACAAGGGTCATGGAGCATTGTGATGACAAGGGCATGGACTATTCTGATGAAAAGGTGCATGGAGCATTAAGATTACAGGGGTTTTGAAGCAATGTGATTACAAGAGCATGGAGCATTGTGATGTGAAGGCAATGGAACATTCTGATGATATGTGTCATGGAGCTTTGTGATGACAAGGACATGGAGTATTGTGATTACAGGGGACTTGGAGCATTGTGATGAAAAGGGAATGGATCATTGTGATGAAAAATGCATGGAGCCTTGTCATGACAGGGTTCAAGGAGCATACTGATGACAACTGTCCGGGAGCATTGTGATGATAAGTGTATTGAGCATTGTGATGACAAAGATCATGGAGCATTGTGATGAGAAGACCATGGATAATTGTGATGACCAGCGTCATGGGGCATTGTGATGACAAGTGTTATGGAACATTGTGATCAGAAGGGTTTGGTGCATTGTGATGACAGAGGTCATTGGGCATTTTGATTTCATTGTGATGACAATAGCATGAAATATTATGTTTATGGGCACGGTGCATGGTGATGACAGGGTTCATGGAGCATTGAGATGAAAACGGGCATGGAGCATTGTGATTACAGGGGTGTTGGAGCATTGTGATGACATGAGTCATGGAGCTTTGTGATGACAAGGGCATGGAGAATTGTGATTACAGGGGTCATGGAATATTGTGATGACAGGGGTGAGGGAGTATTGTGATGACTAGTGATGGAACATTGTGATATCAGTGGTGAGAAGGCATTTTGAGGAGAAGTGCATGGAGCATTGTGATGACAAGGTTTATGGAGCATTTTGATGACAAGGATGTGGAGCATTGTGATGACAAGTGCATGGTGCATTGTGATGACATGGGTTATGGAGCATTGTGCTGACACGCGCATCGAGCATTGTGATGACAAGGGCCATGGAGCATTGTGCTGACAAAGGCATGGAGCTTTGTGATGACAAGGGTCATAGAGCATTGTGATAAAAATTTCATGGAGCATTGTGGTGACAAAGGTCACAGAGCTTTGTGTGACGAGGTCATGAACCATTGTGATGACAAATGTCATGAAGCATTGTGATGACTGGAGTCACAGAGCATTGTGATAACAGGGGTCTTGGAGCATTGTGATGAAAAGGGAATGGATCATTGTGATGAAAAAGGCATGGAGCCTTGTCATGACAGTGTTCAAGGAGCATACTGATGACAAGTGTCAGCGAGCATTGTGATGCCAAGTGTATTGAGCATTGTGGTGACAAATGTCATGGAGCATTGTGATGAGAAGACCTTGCTTAATTGTGATGACGAGCGTCATGGGGCATGTGATGACAAGTGTTATGGAACATTGTGATCAGAAGGGTTTGGAGCATTGTGATGACAGAGGACATGGAGCATTTTGATTTCATTGTGATGACAATAGCATGAATCATTATGATGATGGGCATGGTGCATTGTGATGACAGTGTTCATGGAGCATTGAGATGAAAAGTGGCATGGAGAATTGTGATTACAGAGGACGTGGAGCATTGAGATGAAAACTGGCATGGAGAATTGTGATTACAGAGGTCTTGAAGCATTGTGATGACAAGGGTCATGGAGCCTTGTGATGACAAGGCCGTGGAACATTGTGATGGCAGGGGTCATGGAGCATTGTTATGACAGGTGTAATGGAGCATTGTGATGACATTGGCATGGAGCATTGTGATGCCAATGGTCATGGAGCTTTGTGATGACAAATGTCATGGGGCATTTTGATGACAAGGGCGTGGTGCATTGTGATGAGAAGGGCAGGAAGCATTGTGATGACAGGTTCATGGAGCAATTTGAATAAAAGGGTCATGGAATATTTTGATGACAGGGGTTATGGAACATTGTGATGTCAGGGGTCATGAAGCATTGTGATGAAATGGGTCATGGAGCAATTTGTGACAGGGCTTATGGAACATTGTGATGTCAGGGGTCATGGAGCATTGTGATGATAAGGGCATGTAGCACTGTGATGACAGTGGTCATGGAATATTGTGATGACAGGGCTGAGAGAGTATTGTGATGACTAGTGATGGAACATTGTGATATATGTGGTGAGAGAAAATTTTGATGAGAAGTGCATGGAGCATTGTGATGACAAGTTTTATGGAGCATAGCGATGAAAAGGATGTGGAGCATTGTGATGAAAAGAGCATGGAACATTGTGATGACATGTGTCATGGAGCATTGTGCTGACAAGCACATGGAGCATTTTGATGACAAGGGACACAGAGCATTGTGATGAAAATTTCATGGAGCATTGTGGTGACAAAGATCACAGAGCCTTGTGTGACGAGGGCATGGACCATTGTGAGGAAAAAGGTCATGAATCATTGTGATGACTGGAGTCACGGAGCATTGTGATGACAGGGGTCATGGAGCATTGTGATGACAAGGGCATGGAGCAATGTGATGACAGGGGCATGGAACATTGGTCTGACAAGTTTCATGGATTATTGTGATGACAGTGGGCATGGAGCATTGAGATGACAAGGGAATGGAGCATTCTGGTGACAAAGGTCACAGAGACTTGTGTGACAAGGGCATGGACCATTGTGAGGAAAAAGGTCATGAATCATTGTGATGACTCGAGTCACGGAGCATTGTGATGACAGGGGTCATGGAGCATTGTGATGACAAGGGCATGGAGCATTGTGATGACAGGGGCATGGAACATTGTTCTGACATATTTCATGGATTATTGTGATGACAGTGGGCATGGCGCATTGTGATGACAAGGGCATGGAACATTGTGATGACATGGTCATGGAGTATTGTGAAGACAGGTGTCAGGGAGCATTGTGATGACATATGTCATTGTCCATTGTGATGACAATGGCATGGAGCATTGTGATACCAAGTGTCATGTAGGATTGTGATGACAAAGGTAATGGAGCATTTTGAAGACAAGGGCTTGGAACATTGCGGTGACAAGGGTCATGGAGCATTGTGATGACAAGGGCATGGACTATTCTGATGAAAAGGTGCATGGAGCATTAAGATTACAGGGGTTTTGAAGCAATGTGATTACAAGAGCATGGAGCATTGTGATGTGAAGGCAATGGAACATTCTGATGATATGTGTCATGGAGCTTTGTGATGACAAGGACATGGAGTATTGTGATTACAGGGGACTTGGAGCATTGTGATGAAAAGGGAATGGATCATTGTGATGAAAAATGCATGGAGCCTTGTCATGACAGGGTTCAAGGAGCATACTGATGACAACTGTCCGGGAGCATTGTGATGATAAGTGTATTGAGCATTGTGATGACAAAGATCATGGAGCATTGTGATGAGAAGACCATGGATAATTGTGATGACCAGCGTCATGGGGCATTGTGATGACAAGTGTTATGGAACATTGTGATCAGAAGGGTTTGGTGCATTGTGATGACAGAGGTCATTGAGCATTTTGATTTCATTGTGATGACAATAGCATGAAATATTATGTTTATGGGCACGGTGCATGGTGATGACAGGGTTCATGGAGCATTGAGATGAAAACGGGCATGGAGCATTGTGATTACAGGGGTGTTGGAGCATTCTGATGACATGCGTCATGGAGCTTTGTGATGACAAGGGCTTGGAGAATTGTGATTACAGGGGTCATGGAATATTGTGATGACAGGGGTGAGGGAGTATTGTGATGACTAGTGATGGAACATTGTGATATCAGTGGTGAGAAGGCATTTTGAGGAGAAGTGCATGGAGCATTGTGATGACAAGGTTTATGGAGCATTTTGATGACAAGGATGTGGAGCATTGTGATGACAAGTGCATGGTGCATTGTGATGACATGGGTTATGGAGCATTGTGCTGACAAAGGCATGGAGCTTTGTGATGACAAGGGTCATAGAGCATTGTGATAAAAATTTCATGGAGCATTGTGGTGACAAAGGTCACAGAGCTTTGTGTGACGAGGTCATGAACCATTGTGATGACAAATGTCATGAAGCATTGTGATGACTGGAGTCATGGAGCATTGTGATAACAGGGGTCTTGGAGCATTGTGATGAAAAGGGAATGGATCATTGTGATGAAAAAGGCATGGAGCCTTGTCATGACAGTGTTCAAGGAGCATACTGATGACAACTGTCAGCGAGCATTGTGATGCCAAGTGTATTGAGCATTGTGGTGACAAATGTCATGGAGCATTGTGATGAGAAGACCTTGCTTAATTGTGATGACGAGCGTCATGGGGCATGTGATGACAAGTGTTATGGAACATTGTGATCAGAAGGGTTTGGAGCATTGTGATGACAGAGGACATGGAGCATTTTGATTTCATTGTGATGACAATAGCATGAATCATTATGATGATGGGCATGGTGCATTGTGATGACAGTGTTCATGGAGCATTGAGATGAAAAGTGGCATGGAGAATTGTGATTACAGAGGACGTGGAGCATTGAGATGAAAACTGGCATGGAGAATTGTGATTACAGAGGTCTTGAAGCATTGTGATGACAAGGGTCATGGAGCCTTGTGATGACAAGGCCGTGGATCATTGTGATGGCAGGGGTCATGGAGCATTGTTATGACAGGTGTAATGGAGCATTGTGATGACAAGGGCATGGAGCAATGTGATGAGAGATTTCATTGAGCATTGTGATGACAATGCCATGGAGCATTGTGATGCCAAGGGTCATGGAGCTTTGTGATGACAAATGTCATGGGGCATTTTGATGACAAGGGCGTGGTGCATTGTGATGAGAAGGGCAGGGAGCATTGTGATGACAGGGTCATGGAGCAATTTGAATAAAAGGGTCATGGAATATTTTGATGACAGGTGTTATGGAACACTGTGATGTCAGGGGTCATGAAGCATTGTGATGAAATGGGTCATGGAGCATTTTGTGACAGGGGTTATGGAACATTGTGACTTCAGGGGTCATGGAGCATTGTGATGATAAGGGCATGTAGTACTGTGATGACAGTGGTCATGGAACATTGTGATGACAGGGGTGAGCGAGTATTGTGATGACTAGTGATGGAACATTGTGATATATGTGGTGAGAGAGCATTTTGATGAGAAGTGCATGGAGCATTGTGATGACAAGTTTTATGGAGCATAGCGATGAAAAGATTGTGGAGCATTGTGATGAAAAGAGCATGGAACATTGTGATGACATGTGTCATGGAGCATTGTGCTGACAAGCGCATCGAGCATTTTGATGACAACTGTCATGGAGCATTGTGCTGACAAAGGCATGGAGCATTGTGATGACATGTGACATAGAGCATTGTGATGAAAATTTCATGGAGCATTTTGGTGACAAAGATCACAGAGCCTTGTGTGACGAGGGCATGGACCATTGTGAGGAGAAAGGTCATGAATCATTGTGATGACTGGAGTCATGGAGCACTGTGATGACAGGGGTCATGGAGCATTGTGATGACAAGGGCATGGAGCAATGTGATGACAGGGGCATGGAACATTGGTCTGACAAGTTTCATGGATTATTGTGATGACAGTGGGCATGGAGCATTGAGATGACAAGGGCATGGAGCATTGTGGTGACAAAGGTCACAGAGCCTTGTGTGACGAGGGCATGGACCATTGTGAGGACAAAGGTCATGAAGAATTGTGATGACTGGAGTCACGGAGTATTGTGATGACAGGGGTCATGGAGCAATGTGATGACAAGGGCATGGAGCATTTTGATGACAGGGGCATGGAACATTGTTCTGACATGTTTCATGGATTATTGTGATGACAGTGGACATGGCGCATTGTGATGACAAGGGCATGGAACATTGTGATGACAAGGTCATGGAGTATTGTGAAGACAGGTGTCAGGGAGCATTGTGATGACATATGTCATTGTCCATTGTGATGACAATGGCATGGAGCATTGTGATACCAAGTGTCATGGAGGATTGTGATGACAAATGTAATGG
This sequence comes from Hyperoodon ampullatus, assembly GCF_949752795.1. NCBI lineage: Eukaryota > Metazoa > Chordata > Mammalia > Artiodactyla > Ziphiidae > Hyperoodon > Hyperoodon ampullatus. Next base: position 2,425,055 of record NC_136920.1, read on the forward strand.
AGCCTTTTGATGACAAGCGCTTGGAACATTGCGATGATAAGGGTCATGGAGCATTGTGATGACAAGGGCATGGAGCATTCTGATGAAAAGGTGCATGGAGCATTGAGATTACAGGGGTTTTGAATCAATGTGATTACAAGGGCATGGAGCATTGTGATGAGAAGGCAATGGAGCATTCTGATGACATGTGTCATGGAGCTTTGTGATGACAAGGACATGGAGCATTGTGATTACAGGGGTCTGGTAGCATTGTGATGAAAAGGGAATGGATCATTGTGATGAAAACTGCATGGAGCCTTGTCATGACAGGGTTCAAGGAGCATACTGATGACAACTGTCAGGGAGCATTCTGATGATAAGTGTATTGCGCATTGTGATGACAAAGATCATGGAGCATTGTGATGAGAAGACCATGGATAATTGTGATGACCAGCGTCATGGGGCATTGTGATGACAAGTGTTATGGAACATTGTGATCAGAAGGGTTTGGTGCATTGTGATGACAGAGGTCATTGAGCATTTTGATTTCATTGTGATGACAATAGCACGAAATATTATGGTGATGGGCACGGTGCATTGTGATGACAGGGTTCATGGAGCATTGAGATGAAAAGCGTCATGGAGCATTGTGATTACAGGGGTGTTGGAGCATTGTGATGACAAGGGCATGGAGCATTGTGATGAGAAGGCCATGGAACATTCTGATGACATGCGTCATGGAGCTTTGTGATGACAAGGGCATGGAGAATTGTGATTACAGGGGTCATGGAATATTGTGATGACAGGGGTGAGGGAGTATTGTGATGACTAGTGATGGAACATTGTGATATCAGTGGTGAGAAGGCATTTTGAGGAGAAGTGCATGGAGCATTGTGATGACAAGGTTTATGGAGCATTTTGATGACAAGGATGTGGAGCATTGTGATGACAAGTGCATGGTGCATTGTGATGACATGGGTTATGGAGCATTGTGCGGACACGCGCATCGACATTGTGATGACAAGGGCCATGGAGCATTGTGCTGACAAAGGCATGGAGCTTTGTGATGACAAGGGTCACAGAGCATTGTGATAAAAATTTCATGTATCATTGTGGTGACAAAGGTCTCAGAGCTTTGAGTGACGAGGTCATGGACAATTGTGATGACAAATGTCATCAAGCATTGGAATGACTGGAGTCACGGAGCATTGTGATAACAGGGGTCTTGGAGCATTGTGATGAAAAGGGAATGGATCATTGTGATGAAAAAGGCATGGAGCCTTGTCATGACAGTGTTCAAGGAGCATACTTATGACAAGTGTCAGCGAGCATTGTGATGCCAAGTGTATTGAGCATTGTGGTGACAAAGGTCATGGAGCATTGTGATGAGAAGACCTTGCATAATTGTGATGACGAGCGTCATGGGGCATGTGATGACAAGTGTTATGGAACATTGTGATCAGAAGGGTTTGGAGCATTGTGATGACAGAGGACATGGAGCATTTTTATTTCATTGTGATGACAATAGCATGAATCATTATGATGATGGGCATGGTGCATTGTGATGACAGTGTTCATGGAGCATTGAGATGAAAAGTGGCATGGAGAATTGTGATTACAGAGGACGTGGAGCATTGTGATGTCAAGGGTCATGGAGCCTTGTGATGACAAGGCCGTGGAACATTGTGATGGCAGGGGTCATGGAGCATTGTTATGACAGGTGTAAAGGAGCATTGTGATGACAAGGGCATGGAGCAATGTGATGCGAGATTTCATTGAGCATTGTGATCACATTGGCATGGAGCATTGTGAAACCAAGGGTCATGGAGCTTGTGATGACAAATGTCATGGGGCATTTTGATGACAAGGGCGTAGTGCATTGTGATGAGAAGGGCAGGGAGCATTGTGATGACAGGGTCATGGAGAAATTTGAATAAAAGGGTCATGGACTATTCTGATGACAGGGGTTATGGAACATTGTGATGTCAGGGGTCATGAAGCATTGTGATGAAATGGGTCATGGAGCATTTTGTGACAGGGGTTATGGAACATTGTGATGTCAGGGGTCATGGAGCATTGTGATGATAAGGGCATGTAGCACTGTGATGACAGTGGTCATGGAACATTGTGATGACAGGGGTGAGCGAGTATTGTGATGACTAGTGATGGAACATTGTGATATATGTGGTGAGAGAGCATTTTGATGAGAAGTGCATGGAGCATTGTGATGACAAGTTTTATGGAGCATAGCGATGAAAAGGATGTGGAGCATTGTGATGAAAAGAGCATGGCACATTGTGATGAAATGTGTCATGGAGCATTGTGCTGACAAGCGCATGGAGCATTTTGATGACAAGAGTCATGGAGCATTGTGCTGACAAAGGCATGAAGCATTGTGATGACAAGGGACACAGAGCATTGTGATGAAAATTTCATGGAGCATTGTGGTGAAAAAGATCACACAGACTTGTGTGAGGAGGGCATGGACTATTGTGAGGACAAAGGTCATGAAGCATTGTGATGACTGGAGTCACGGAGCATTGTGATGACAGGGTCATGGAGCATTGTGATGACAAGGGCATGGAGCAATGTGATGACAGGGGCATGGAACATTGGTCTGACATGTTTATGGATTATTGTGATGACAGTGGGCATGGAGCATTGAGATGACAAGGGCATGGAGCATTGTGGTGACAAAGGTCACAGAGCCTTGTGTGACGAGGGCATGGACCATTGTGAGGACAAACGTCATGAAGCATTGTGATGACTGGAGTCACGGAGCATTGTGATGAAAGGGGTCATGGAGCATTGTGATGACAAGGGCATGGAGCATTGTGATGACAGGGGCATGGAACATTGGTCTGACATGTTTCATGGATTATTGTGATGACAGTGGGCATGGCGCATTGTGATGACAAGGGCATGGAACATTGTGATGACAAGGTAATGGAATATTGTGAAGACAGGTGTCAGGGAGCATTGTGGTAACATATGTCATTGCCCATTGTGATGAAAATGGCATGGAGCATTGTGATACCAAGTGTCATGGAGGATTGTGATGACAAAGGTAATGGAGCATTTTGATGACAAGCGTTTGGAACATTGCGATGACAAGGGTCATGGAGCATTGTGATGACAAGGGCATGGAGCATTCTGATGAAAAAGTACATAGAGCATTGAGATTACAGGGGTTTTGAAGCAATGTGATTACAAGGGCATGGAGCATTGTGATGAGAAGGCAATGGAGCATTCTGATGACATGCGTCATGGAGCTTTGTGATGACAAGGACATGGAGCATTCTGATTACAGGGGTCTTGGAGCATTGTGATGAAAAGGGAATGGATCATTGTGATGAAAAATGCATTGAGCCTTGTAATGACAGAGTTCAAGGAGCATACTGATGACAACTGTCAGGGAGCATTGTGATGATAAGTGTATTGAGCATTGTGAAGACAAAGATCATGGAACATTGTGATGAGAAGACCATGGATAATTGTGATGACCAGCGTCATGGGGCATTGTGATGACAAGTGTTATGGAACATTGTGATCAGAAGGGTTTGGTGCATTGTGATGACAGAGGTCATTGAGCATTTTGATTTCATTGTGATGACAATAGCATGAAATATTATGGTGATGGGCACGGTGCATTGTGATGACAGGATTCATGGAGCATTGTGATGAGAAGGCCATGGAGCATTCTGATGACATGAGTCATGGAGCTTTGTGATGACCAGGGAATTGAGAATTGTGATTACAGGGATCATGGAATATTGTGATGACAGGGGTGAGGGAGTATTGTGATGACTAGTGATGGAACATTGTGATATCAGTGGTGAGAAAGCATTTTGAGGAGAAATGCATGGAGCATTGTGATGACAAGGTTTATGGAGCATTGTGATGACAAGTGCATGGTGCATTGTGATGACATGGGTTATGGAGCATTGTGCTGACACGCGCATCGAGCATTGTGATCAAAAGTGTTATGGAACACTGTGATCATAAGGGTTTGGAGCATTGTGATGACAGAGGTCATTGAGCATTTTGATTTCATTGTGATGACAATAGCATTAAATATTATGGTGATGGGCACGGTGCATTTTGATGACAGGGTTCATGGAGCATTGACAAGAAAAAGGGCATGGAGAATTGTGAATACAGAGGTCTTGGAGCATTGTGATGAGAAGGGTCATGGAGCCTTGTGATATGAAGGCCGTGGATCATTGTGATGGCAGGGGTCATGGAGCATTGTTATGACAGGTGTAATGGAGCATTGTGATGACAAGGGCATGAAGCAATGTGATGAGAGATTTCATTGAGCATTGTGATGACAATAACATGGATCATTGTGATGCCAAGGGTCATGGAGCTTTGTGGTGACAAATGTCATGGGGCATTTTGAAGAACAGGGCATGGTGCATTGTGATGAGAAGGGCAGGGAGCATTGTGATGACAGGGTCATGGAGCAATTTGAATAAAAGGGTCATGGAATATTTTGATGACAGGGGTTATGGAACATTGCGATGTCAGGGGTCATGAAGCATTGTGATGAAATGGGTCATGGAGCATTTTGTGACAGGGGTTATGGAACATTGTGATGTCAGGGGTCATGGAGCATTGTGATGATAAGGGCATGTAGCACTGTGATGAGAGTGGTGATGGAACATTGTGATGACAGGGGCGAGCGAGTATTGTGATGACTAGTGATGGAATATTGTGATATCAGTGGTGAGAGAGCATTTTGATGAGAAGTGCATGGAGCATTGTGATGAGAAGTTTTATGGAACATAGCGATGAAAAGGATGTGGAGCATTGTGATGAAAAGAGCATGGCACATTGTGATGACATGTGTCATGGAGCATTGTGCTGACAAGTGCATGGAGCATTTTGATGACAAGTGTCATGGAGCATTGTGCTGACAAAGGCATGGAGCATTGTGATGACAAGGGACACAGAGCATTGTGATGAAAATTTCATGGAGCATTGTGGTGACAAAGATCACAGAGCCTTGTGTGAAGAGGGCATGTACCATTGTGATGAGAAAGGTCATGAATCATTGTGATGACTGGAGTCACAGAGCACTGTGATGACATGGGTCATGGAGCATTGTGATGACAAGGGCATGGAGCAATGTGATGACAGGGGCATGGAACATTGTCATGACAAGGTCATGGAGTATTGTGAAGACAGGTGTCAGGGAGCATTGTGATGACATATGTCATTGTCCATTGTGATGACAATGGCATGGAGCATTGTGATACCAAGTGTCATGGAGGATTGTGATGACAAAGGTAATGAACCATTTTGATGACAAGGGCTTGGAACATTGTGATGACAAGGGTCATGGAGCATTGTGATGACAAGGGCATGGAGCATTCTGTTGGAAATGTGCATGGAGCATTGAGATTACAGGGGTTTTGAAGCAATGTGATTACAAGGGCATGGAGCATTATGGTGAGAAGGCAATGGAGCATTCTGATGGCATGCGTCATGGAGCTTTGTGATGACAAGGACATGGAGCATTGTGATTACAGGGGTCTGGTAGCATTGTGATGAAAAGGGAATGGATCATTGTGATGAAAAATGCATGGAGCCTTGTCATGACAGGGTTCAAGGAGCATACTGATGACAACTGTCAGGGAGCATTGTGATGATAAGTGTATTGAGCATTGTGATGACAAAGATCATGGAGCATTGTGATGAGAAGACCATGGATAATTGTGATGACCAGCGTCATGGGGCATTGTGATGACAAGTGTTATGGAACACTGTGATCAGAAGGGTTTGGTGCATTGTGATGACAGAGGTCATTGAGCATTTTTATTTCATTGTGATGACAATAGCATGAAATATTATGGTGATGGGCACGGTGCATTGTGATGACAGGGTTCATGGAGCATTGTGATGACAAGGGCATGGAGCATTGTGATGAGAAGGCCATGCAGCATTCTGATGACATGCGTCATTGAGCTTTGTGATGACAAGGGCATGGAGAATTGTGATTACAGGGGTCATGGAATATTGTGATGACAGGGGTGAGGGAGTATTGTGATGACTAGTGATGGAACATTGTGATATCAGTGTTGAGAAGGCATTTTGAGGAGAAGTGCATGGAGCATTGTGATGACAAGGTTTATGGAGCATTTTGATGACAAGGATGTGGAGCATTGTGATGACAAGTGCATGGTGCATTGTGATGACATGGGTTATGGAGCATTGTGCTGACACGCGCATCGAGCATTGTGATGACAAGGGTCATGGAGCATTGTGCTGACAAAGCCATGGAGCTTTGTGATGACAAGGGTCACAGAGCATTGTGATAAAAATTTCATGGAGCATTGTGGTGACAAAGGTCACAGAGCTTTGAGTGACGAGGTCATGGACCATTGTGATGACAAATGTCATGAAGCATTGTGATGACTGGAGTCACGGAGCATTGTGATAATAGGGGTCTTGGAGCATTGTGATGAAAAGGGAATGGGTCATTGTGATGAAAAAGGCATGGAGCCTTGTCATGACAGTGTTCAAGGAGCATACTGATGACAAGTGTCAGCGAGCATTGTGATGCCAAGTGTATTGAGAATTGTGGTGACAAAGGTCATGGAGCATTGTGATGAGAAGACCTTGCATAATTGTGATGACGAGCGTCATGGGGCATGTGATGACAAGTGTTATGGAACATTGTGATCAGAAGGGTTTGGAGCATTGTGATGACAGAGGACATGGAGCATTTTGATTTCATTGTGATGACAATAGCATGAATCATTATGATGATGGGCATGGTGCATTGTGATGACAGTCCTCATGGAGCATTGAGATGAAAAGTGGCATGGAGAATTGTGATTACAGAGGTCTTGAGCATTGTGTTGACAAGCGTCATATAGCCTTGTGATATGAAGGTCGTGGATCATTGTGATGGCAGGGGTCATGGAGCATTGTTATGACAGGTGTAATGGAGCATTGTGATGACAAGGGCATGGAGCAATGTGATGAGAGATTTCATTGAGCATTGTGATGACAATGGCATGGAGCATTGTGATGCCAAGGGTTATGGAGCTTTGTGATGACAAATGTCATGGGGCATTTTGATGACAAGGGCGTGGTGCATTGTGATGAGAAGGGCAGGGAGCATTGTAATGACAGGGTCATGGAGAAATTTGAATAAAAGGGTCATGGAATATTTTGATGACAGGGGTTATGGAACATTGTGATGTCAGGGGTCATGAAGCATTGTGATGAAATGGGTCTTGGAGCATTTTGTGACAGGGTTTATGGAACATTGTGATGTCAGGGGTCATGGAGCATTGTGAAGATAAGGGCATGTAGCACTGTGATGACAGTGGTCATGGAACATTGTGATAACAGGGTTGAGCGAGTATTGTGATGACAAGTGATGGATGATTGTGATATATGTGGTGAGAGAGCATTTTGGTGAGAAGTGCATGGAGCATTGTGATGACAAGTTTTATGGAGCATAGCGATGAAAAGGATGTGGAGCATTGTGATGAAAAGAGCATGGCACATTGTGATGACATGTGTCATGGAGCATTGTGCTGACAAGTGCATGGAGCATTTTGATGACAAGTGTCATGGAGCATTGTGCTGACAAAGGCATGGAGCATTGTGATGACAAGGGACACAGAGCATTGTGATGAAATTTTCATGGAGTATTGTGGTGACAAAGATCACAGAGCCTTGTGTGACGAGGGCATGGACCATTGTGAGGACAAAGGTCATGAATCATTGTGATGACTGGAGTCACGGAGCATTGTGATGACAGGGGTCATGGATCATTGTGATGACAAGGGCATGGAGCAATGTGATGACAGGGGCATGGAACATTGGTCAGACATGTTTCATGGATTATTGTGATGACAGTGGGCATGGAGCATTGAGATGACAAGGGCATGGAGCATTGTGGTGACAAGGGTCATGGAGCATTGTAATGACAAGGGCATGGAGCATTCTGATGGAAAGGTGAATGCAGCATTGAGATTACAGGGGTTTTGAAGCAATGTGATTACAAGTGCATGGAGCATTGTGATGAGAAGGCAATGGAGCATTCTGATGACATGCGTCATTTATCTTTGTGGTGACAAGGACATGGAGCATTGTGATTACAGGGGTCTTGGAGCATTGTGATGAGAAGACCATTGATAATTGTGATGACCAGCGTCATGGGGCATTGTGATGACAAGTGTTACGGAACATTGTGATCAGAAGGGTTTGGTGCATTGTGATGACAGAGGTCATTGAGCATTTTGATTTCATTGTGATGACAATAGCATGAAATATTATGGTGATGGGCACGGTGCATTGTGATGACAGGGTTCATGGAGCATTGAGATGAAAAGAGCATGGCACATTGTGATGACATGTGTCATGGAGCATGGTGCTGACAAGCGCATGGAGCATTTTGATGACAAGTGTCATGGAGCATTGTGCTGACAAAGGCATGGAGCATTGTGATGACAAGGGACACAGAGCATTGTGATGAAAATTTCATGGAGCATTGTGGTGACAAAGATCACAGAGCCTTGTGTGACGAGGGCATGGACCATTGTGATGAGAAGGCCATGGAGCATTCTGATGACATGCGTCATGGAGCTTTGTGAGGAGAAGGGCATGGAGAAATGTGATTACAGGAGTCATGGAATATTGTGATGACAGGGGTGAGGGAGTATTGTGATGAGTAGTGATGGAACATTGTGATATCAGTGGTGAGAAAGCATTTTGAGGAGAAGTGCATGGATCATTGTGATGACAATGTTTATGGAGCATTTTGATGACAAGGATGTGGAGCATTGTGATGACAAGTGCATGGTGCATTGTGATGACAAGGGTCATGGAGCATTGTGCTGACAATGGCATGGAGCTTTGTGATAACAAGGGTCACAGAGCATTGTGATAAAAATTTCATGGAGCATTGTGGTGACAAAGGTCACAGAGCTTTGTGTGACGAGGTCATGGACCACTGTGATGACAAATGTCATGAAGCACTGTGATGACTGGAGTCATGGAGCATTGTGATAACAGGGGTCTTGGAGCATTGTGATGAAAAGGGAATGGATCATTGTGATGAAAATGGCATGGAGCCTTGTCATGACAGTGTTCAAGGAGCATACTGATGACAAGTGTCAGCGAGCATTGTGATGCCAAGTGTATTGAGCATTGTGGTGAAAAAGGTCATGGAGCATTGTGATGAGAAGACCTTGCATAATTGTGATGACGAGCGTCATGGGGCATGTGATGACAAGTGTTATGGAACATTGTGAGCAGAAGGGTTTGGAGCATTGTGATGACAGAGGACATGGAGCATTTTGATTTCATTGTGATGACAATAGCATGAATCATTATGATGATGGGCATGGTGCATTGTGATGACAGTGCTCATGGAGCATTGAGATGAAAACTGGCATGGAGAATTGTGATTACAGAGGTCTTGGAGCATGGTGATGACAAGGGTCATGTAGCCTTGTGATATGAAGGCCGTGGAACATTTTAATGGCAGGGGTCATGGAGCATTGTTATAACAGGTGTAATGGAGCATTGTGATGACAAGGGCATGGAGCAATGTGATGAGAGATTTCATTGAGCATTGTGATGACAATGCCATGGAGCATTGTGATGCCAAGGGTCATGGAGCTTTGTGATGACAATTGTCATGGGGCATTTTGATGACAAGGGCCTGGTGCATTGTGATGAGAAGGGCAGGGAGAATTGTGATGACAGGGTCATGGAGCGATTTGAATAAAAGGGTCATGGAATATTTTGATGACAGGGGTTATGGAACATTGTGATGTCAGGGGTCATGAAGCATTGTGATGAAATGGGTCATGGAGCATTTCGTGACAGGGGTTATGGAACATTTTGATGTCAGGGGTCATGGAGCATTGTGATGATAAGGGCATGTAGCACTGTGATGACAGAGGTCATGGAACATTGTGAGGACTGGGGTGAGTGAATATTGTGATGACTAGTGATGGAACATTGTGATATATGTGGTGAGAGAGCATTTTGATGGGAAGTGCATGGAGCATTGTGATGACAAGTTTTATGGAGCATAGCAATGAAAAGGATGTGGAGCATTGTGATGAAAAGAGCATGGCACATTGTGATGACATGTGTCATGCAGCATTGTACTGACAAGTGCATGGAGCATTTTGATGACAAGTGTCATGGAGCATTGTGCTGACAAAGGCATGGAGCACTGTGATGACAAGGGACACAGAGCAATGTGATGAAAATTTCATGGAGCATTGTGGTGACAAAGATCACAGGGCCTTCTGTGACGAGGGCATGGACCATTGTGATGAGAAGGCCATGGAGCATTCTGATGACATGCATCATGGAGCTTTGTGATGACAAGGGCATGGAGAATTGTGATTACAGGGGTCATGCAATATTGTGATGACAGGGATGAGGGAGTACTGTGATGACTAGTGATGGAACATTGTGATATCAGTGGTGAGAAAGCATTTTGAGGAGAAGTGCATGGAGCATTGTGATGACAAGGTTTATGGAGCATTTTGATGACAATGATGTGGAGCATTGTGCTGACACGCGCATCGAGCATTGTGATGACAATGGTCATGGAGCATTGTGATGACAAAGGCATGGAGCTTTGTGATGACAAGGGTCACAGAGCATTGTGATAAACATTTCATGGAGCATTGTGGTGACAAAGGTCACAGAGCTTTGTGTGACGAGGTCATGGACCTCTGTGATGACAAATGTCATGAAGCATTGTGAAGACTGGAATCACGGAGTATTGTGATAATAGGGGTCTTGGAGCATTGTGATGAAAAGGGAATGGATCACTGTGATGAAAAAGGCATGGAGCCTTGTCATGACAGGGTTCAAGGAGCATACTGAAGACCAGTGTCAGCGAGCATTGTGATGCCAAGTGTATTGAGCATGGTGGTGACAAAGGTCATGGAGCATTGTGATGAGAAGACCTTGCATAATTGTGATGACGAGCGTCATTGGGCATGTGATGACAAGTGTTATGGAACATTGTGAGCAGAAGGGTTTGGAGCATTGTGATGACAGAGGACATGGAGCATTTTGATTTCATTGTGATGACAATAGCATGAATCATTATGATGATGGGCATGGTGCATTGTGATGACAGTTCTCATGGAGCATTGAGATGAAAAGTGGCATGGAGAATTGTGATTACAGAGGTCTTGGAGCATGGTGATGACGAGGGTCATGTAGCCTTGTGATATGAAGGCCGTGGATCATTGTGATGGCAGGGGTCATGGAGCATTGTTATGACAGGTGTAATGGAGCATTGTGATGACAAGGGCATGAAGCAATGTGATGAGAGATTTCATTGAGCATTGTGATGACAATGGCATGGAGCATTGTGATGCCAAGGGTCATGGAGCTTTGTGATGACAAATGTCATGGGGCATTTTGATGACAAGGGCGTGGTGCATTGTGATGAGAAGGGCAGGGAGCATTGTGATGACAGGGTCATGGAGCAATTTGAATAAAAGGGTCATGGAATATTTTGATGACAAGGGTTATGGAACATTTTGATGTCAGTGGTCATGAAGCATTGTGATGAAATGGGTCATGGAGCATTTTGTGACAGGTGTTATGGAACATTGTGATGTCAGGCGTCATGGAGCATTGTGATCATAAGGGCATGTAGCACTGTGAGGACAGTGGTCATGGAACATTGTGATGACAAGGGTGAGCGAGTATTGTGATGACTAGTGATGGAACATTTTGATATATGTGGTGAGAGAGCATTTTGATGAGAAGTGCATGGAGCATTGTGATGACAAGTTTTATGGAACATAGCGATGACAAGGATGTGGAGCATTGTGATGAAAAGAGCATGGCACATTGTGATCACATGTGTCATGGAGCATTGTGCTGACAAGTGCATGGAGCATTTTGATGACAAGTGTCATGGAGCATTGTGCTGACAAAGGCATGGAGCATTGTGATGACAAGGGACACAGAGAATTGTGATGAAAATTTCATGGAGCATTGTGGTGACAAAGAACACAGAGCCTTGTGTGACTAGGGCATGCACCATTGTGAGAACAAAGGTCATGAATCATTGTGATGACTGGAGTCACGGAGCATTGTGATGACAGGGGTCATGGAGCATTGTGATGACAAGGGCATGGAGCTTTGTGATGACAGGGGCATGGAACATTGGTCTGACATGTTTCATGGATTATTGTGATGACAGTGGGCATGGCGCATTGTGATGACAAGGGCATGGAACATTGTGATGACAAGGTCATGGAGTATTGTGAAGACAGGTGTCAGGGATCATTGTGATGACATATGTCATTGTCCATTGTGATGACAATTACATGGAGCATTGTGATACCAAGTGTCATGGAGGAATGTGATGACAAAGGTAATGGAGAATTTTGATGACAAAGACTTGGAACATTGCGATGACAAGGGTCATGGAGCATTGTGATGACAAGGGCATGGAGCATTCTGATGAAAAGGGGCATGGAGCATTGAGATTACAGGTGTTTTGAAGCAATGTGATTACAAGGGCATGGAGCATTGTGATGAGAAGGCAATGGAGCATTCTGATGACATGTGTCATGGAGCTTTCTGATGACAAGGACATGGAGCATTGTGATTACAGGGGTCTTGGAGCATTGTGATGAAAAGGGAATGGATCATTGTGATGAAAACTGCATGGAGCCTTGTCATGACAGGGTTCAAGGAGCATACTGATGACAACTGTCCGGGAGCATTGTGATGATAAGTGTATTGAGCATTGTGATGACAAAGATCATGGAGCATTGTGATGAGAAGACCATGGATAATTGTGATGACCAGCGTCATGGGGCATTGTGATGACAAGTGTTATGGAACATTGTGATCAGAAGGGTTTGGTGCATTGTGATGACAGAGGACATGGAGCATTTTGATTTCATTGTGATGACAATAGCATGAATCATTATGATGATGGGCATGGTGCATTGTGATGACAGTGTTCATGGAGCATTGAGATGAAAACTGGCATGGAGAATTGTGATTACAGAGGTCTTGGAGCATGGTGATGACAAGGGTCATGTAGCCTTGTGATATGAAGGCCGTGGAACATTTTAATGGCAGGGGTCATGGAGCATTGTTATAACAGGTGTAATGGAGCATTGTGATGACAAGGGCATGGAGCAATGTGATGAGAGATTTCATTGAGCATTGTGATGACAATGCCATGGAGCATTGTGATGCCAAGGGTCATGGAGCTTTGTGATGACAAATGTCATGGGGCATTTTGATGACAAGGGCGTGGTGCATTGTGATGAGAAGGGCAGGGAGAATTGTGATGACAGGGTCATGGAGCGATTTGAATAAAAGGGTCATGGAATATTTTGATGACAGGGGTTATGGAACATTGTGATGTCAGGGGTCATGAAGCATTGTGATGAAATGGGTCATGGAGCATTTCGTGACAGGGGTTATGGAACATTTTGATGTCAGGGGTCATGGAGCATTGTGATGATAAGGGCATGTAGCACTGTGATGACAGAGGTCATGGAACATTGTGAGGACTGGGGTGAGTGAATATTGTGATGACTAGTGATGGAACATTGTGATATATGTGGTGAGAGAGCATTTTGATGGGAAGTGCATGGAGCATTGTGATGACAAGTTTTATGGAGCATAGCAATGAAAAGGATGTGGAGCATTGTGATGAAAAGAGCATGGCACATTGTGATGACATGTGTCATGCAGCATTGTACTGACAAGTGCATGGAGCATTTTGATGACAAGTGTCATGGAGCATTGTGCTGACAAAGGCATGGAGCACTGTGATGACAAGGGACACAGAGCAATGTGATGAAAATTTCATGGAGCATTGTGGTGACAAAGATCACAGGGCCTTCTGTGACGAGGGCATGGACCATTGTGATGAGAAGGCCATGGAGCATTCTGATGACATGCATCATGGAGCTTTGTGATGACAAGGGCATGGAGAATTGTGATTACAGGGGTCATGCAATATTGTGATGACAGGGATGAGGGAGTACTGTGATGACTAGTGATGGAACATTGTGATATCAGTGGTGAGAAAGCATTTTGAGGAGAAGTGCATGGAGCATTGTGATGACAAGATTTATGGAGCATTTTGATGACAATGATGTGGAGCATTGTGCTGACACGCGCATCGAGCATTGTGATGACAATGGTCATGGAGCATTGTGATGACAAAGGCATGGAGCTTTGTGATGACAAGGGTCACAGAGCATTGTGATAAACATTTCATGGAGCATTGTGGTGACAAAGGTCACAGAGCTTTGTGTGACGAGGTCATGGACCTCTGTGATGACAAATGTCATGAAGCATTGTGAAGACTGGAATCACGGAGTATTGTGATAATAGGGGTCTTGGAGCATTGTGATGAAAAGGGAATGGATCACTGTGATGAAAAAGGCATGGAGCCTTGTCATGACAGGGTTCAAGGAGCATACTGAAGACCAGTGTCAGCGAGCATTGTGATGCCAAGTGTATTGAGCATGGTGGTGACAAAGGTCATGGAGCATTGTGATGAGAAGACCTTGCATAATTGTGATGACGAGCGTCATTGGGCATGTGATGACAAGTGTTATGGAACATTGTGAGCAGAAGGGTTTGGAGCATTGTGATGACAGAGGACATGGAGCATTTTGATTTCATTGTGATGACAATAGCATGAATCATTATGATGATGGGCATGGTGCATTGTGATGACAGTTCTCATGGAGCATTGAGATGAAAAGTGGCATGGAGAATTGTGATTACAGAGGTCTTGGAGCATGGTGATGACAAGGGTCATGTAGCCTTGTGATATGAAGGCCGTGGATCATTGTGATGGCAGGGGTCATGGAGCATTGTTATGACAGGTGTAATGGAGCATTGTGATGACAAGGGCATGAAGCAATGTGATGAGAGATTTCATTGAGCATTGTGATGACAATGGCATGGAGCATTGTGATGCCAAGGGTCATGGAGCTTTGTGATGACAAATGTCATGGGGCATTTTGATGACAAGGGCGTGGTGCATTGTGATGAGAAGGGCAGGGAGCATTGTGATGACAGGGTCATGGAGCAATTTGAATAAAAGGGTCATGGAATATTTTGATGACAAGGGTTATGGAACATTGTGATGTCAGCGGTCATGAAGCATTGTGATGAAATGGGTCATGGAGCATTTTGTGACAGGTGTTATGGAACATTGTGATGTCAGGCGTCATGGAGCATTGTGATCATAAGGGCATGTAGCACTGTGAGGACAGTGGTCATGGAACATTGTGATGACAAGGGTGAGCGAGTATTGTGATGACTAGTGATGGAACATTTTGATATATGTGGTGAGAGAGCATTTTGATGAGAAGTGCATGGAGCATTGTGATGACAAGTTTTATGGAACATAGCGATGACAAGGATGTGGAGCATTGTGATGAAAAGAGCATGGCACATTGTGATCACATGTGTCATGCAGCATTGTACTGACAAGTGCATGGAGCATTTTGATGACAAGTGTCATGGAGCATTGTGCTGACAAAGGCATGGAGCACTGTGATGACAAGGGACACAGAGCAATGTGATGAAAATTTCATGGAGCATTGTGGTGACAAAGATCACAGGGCCTTCTGTGACGAGGGCATGGACCATTGTGATGAGAAGGCCATGGAGCATTCTGATGACATGCATCATGGAGCTTTGTGATGACAAGGGCATGGAGAATTGTGATTACAGGGGTCATGCAATATTGTGATGACAGGGATGAGGGAGTACTGTGATGACTAGTGATGGAACATTGTGATATCAGTGGTGAGAAAGCATTTTGAGGAGAAGTGCATGGAGCATTGTGATGACAAGGTTTATGGAGCATTTTGATGACAATGATGTGGAGCATTGTGCTGACACGCGCATCGAGCATTGTGATGACAATGGTCATGGAGCATTGTGATGACAAAGGCATGGAGCTTTGTGATGACAAGGGTCACAGAGCATTGTGATAAACATTTCATGGAGCATTGTGGTGACAAAGGTCACAGAGCTTTGTGTGACGAGGTCATGGACCTCTGTGATGACAAATGTCATGAAGCATTGTGAAGACTGGAATCACGGAGTATTGTGATAATAGGGGTCTTGGAGCATTGTGATGAAAAGGGAATGGATCACTGTGATGAAAAAGGCATGGAGCCTTGTCATGACAGGGTTCAAGGAGCATACTGAAGACCAGTGTCAGCGAGCATTGTGATGCCAAGTGTATTGAGCATGGTGGTGACAAAGGTCATGGAGCATTGTGATGAGAAGACCTTGCATAATTGTGATGACGAGCGTCATTGGGCATGTGATGACAAGTGTTATGGAACATTGTGAGCAGAAGGGTTTGGAGCATTGTGATGACAGAGGACATGGAGCATTTTGATTTCATTGTGATGACAATAGCATGAATCATTATGATGATGGGCATGGTGCATTGTGATGACAGTTCTCATGGAGCATTGAGATGAAAAGTGGCATGGAGAATTGTGATTACAGAGGTCTTGGAGCATGGTGATGACAAGGGTCATGTAGCCTTGTGATATGAAGGCCGTGGATCATTGTGATGGCAGGGGTCATGGAGCATTGTTATGACAGGTGTAATGGAGCATTGTGATGACAAGGGCATGAAGCAATGTGATGAGAGATTTCATTGAGCATTGTGATGACAATGGCATGGAGCATTGTGATGCCAAGGGTCATGGAGCTTTGTGATGACAAATGTCATGGGGCATTTTGATGACAAGGGCGTGGTGCATTGTGATGAGAAGGGCAGGGAGCATTGTGATGACAGGGTCATGGAGCAATTTGAATAAAAGGGTCATGGAATATTTTGATGACAAGGGTTATGGAACATTGTGATGTCAGCGGTCATGAAGCATTGTGATGAAATGGGTCATGGAGCATTTTGTGACAGGTGTTATGGAACATTGTGATGTCAGGCGTCATGGAGCATTGTGATCATAAGGGCATGTAGCACTGTGAGGACAGTGGTCATGGAACATTGTGATGACAAGGGTGAGCGAGTATTGTGATGACTAGTGATGGAACATTTTGATATATGTGGTGAGAGAGCATTTTGATGAGAAGTGCATGGAGCATTGTGATGACAAGTTTTATGGAACATAGCGATGACAAGGATGTGGAGCATTGTGATGAAAAGAGCATGGCACATTGTGATCACATGTGTCATGGAGCATTGTGCTGACAAGTGCATGGAGCATTTTGATGACAAGTGTCATGGAGCATTGTGCTGACAAAGGCATGGAGCATTGTGATGACAAGGGACACAGAGAATTGTGATGAAAATTTCATGGAGCATTGTGGTGACAAAGAACACAGAGCCTTGTGTGACTAGGGCATGCACCATTGTGAGAACAAAGGTCATGAATCATTGTGATGACTGGAGTCACGGAGCATTGTGATGACAGGGGTCATGGAGCATTGTGATGACAAGGGCATGGAGCTTTGTGATGACAGGGGCATGGAACATTGGTCTGACATGTTTCATGGATTATTGTGATGACAGTGGGCATGGCGCATTGTGATGACAAGGGCATGGAACATTGTGATGACAAGGTCATGGAGTATTGTGAAGACAGGTGTCAGGGATCATTGTGATGACATATGTCATTGTCCATTGTGATGACAATTACATGGAGCATTGTGATACCAAGTGTCATGGAGGAATGTGATGACAAAGGTAATGGAGAATTTTGATGACAAAGACTTGGAACATTGCGATGACAAGGGTCATGGAGCATTGTGATGACAAGGGCATGGAGCATTCTGATGAAAAGGGGCATGGAGCATTGAGATTACAGGTGTTTTGAAGCAATGTGATTACAAGGGCATGGAGCATTGTGATGAGAAGGCAATGGAGCATTCTGATGACATGTGTCATGGAGCTTTCTGATGACAAGGACATGGAGCATTGTGATTACAGGGGTCTTGGAGCATTGTGATGAAAAGGGAATGGATCATTGTGATGAAAACTGCATGGAGCCTTGTCATGACAGGGTTCAAGGAGCATACTGATGACAACTGTCCGGGAGCATTGTGATGATAAGTGTATTGAGCATTGTGATGACAAAGATCATGGAGCATTGTGATGAGAAGACCATGGATAATTGTGATGACCAGCGTCATGGGGCATTGTGATGACAAGTGTTATGGAACATTGTGATCAGAAGGGTTTGGTGCATTGTGATGACAGAGGACATGGAGCATTTTGATTTCATTGTGATGACAATAGCATGAATCATTATGATGATGGGCATGGTGCATTGTGATGACAGTGTTCATGGAGCATTGAGATGAAAAGTGGCATGGAGAATTGTGATTACAGAGGTCTTGGAGCATTGTGATGACAAGGGTCATGGAGCCTTGTGATGACAAGGCCGTGGAACATTGTGATGGCAGGGGCCATGGATCATTGTTATGACAGGTGTAATGGAGCATTGTGATGACAAGGGCATGGAGCAATGTGATGAGAGATTTCATTGAGCATTGTGATGACAATGCCATGGAGCATTGTGATGCCAAGGGTCACGGAGCTTTGTGATGACAAATGTCATGGGGCATTTTGATGACAAGGGTGTGGTGCATTGTGATGAGAAGGGCAGGGATCATTGTGATGACAGGGTCATGGAGCAATTTGAATAAAAGTGTCATGGAGTATTTTGATGACAGGGGTTATGGAACATTGTGATGTCAGGGGTCATGAAGCATTGTGATGAAATGGGTCATGGAGCATTTTGTGACGGGGTTATGGAACATTGTGTTGTCAGGGGTCATGGAGCATTGTGATGATAAGGGCATGTAGCACTGTGATGACTGTGGTCATGGAACATTGTGATGACAGGGGTGAGCGAGTATTGTGATGACTAGTGATGGAACATTGTGATATATGTGGTGAGAGAGCATTTTGATGAGAAGTGCATGGAGCACTGTGATGACAAGTTTTATGGAGCATAGCGATGAAAAGGATGTGGAGCATTGTGATGAAAAGAGCATGGCACATTGTGATGACATGTGTCATGGAGCATTGTGCTGACAAGCGCAAGGAGCATTTTGATGACAAGTGTCATGGAGCATTGTGCTGACAAAGGCATGGAGCATTGTGATGACAAGGGACACAGAGGATTGTGATGAAAATTTCATGGAACATTGTGGTGAAAAAGATCACAGAGCCTTGTGTGACGAGGGCATGGACCATTGTGATGAGAATGCTCATGAATCATTGTGATGACTGGAGTCACGGAGCATTGTGATGACAGGGGTCATGGAGCATTTTGATGACAAGGACATGGAGCAATATGATGACAGAGGCATGGAACATTGGTCTGACAAGTTTCATGGATTATTGTGATGACAGTGGGCATGGAGCATTGAGATGACAAGGGCATGGAGCATTGTGGTGACAAAGGTCACAGAGCGTTGTGTGACGAGGGCATGGACCATTGTGAGGACAAAGGTCATGAAGCATTGTGATGACTGGAGTCACGAAGCATTGTGATGGCAGGGGTCATGGAGCATTTTGATGACAAGGATGTGGAGCATTGTGATGACAAGTGCATGTTGCATTGTGATGACATGGGTTATGGAGCATTGTGCTGACACGCACATCGAGCATTGTGATGACAAGGGCCATGGAGCATTGTGCTTACAAAGGCATGGAGCTTTGTGATGACAAGGGTCACAGAGCATTGTGATAAAATTTTCATGGAGCATTGTGGTGACAAAGGTCACAGATCTTTGTGTGACGAGGTCATGGACCATTTTGATGACAAATGTCATGAAGCATTGTGATGACTTGAGTCACGGAGCATTGTGATAACAGGGGTCTTGGAGCATTGTGATGAAAAAGGCATGGAGCCTTGTCATGACAGTGTTCAAGGAGCATACTGATGACAAGTGTCAGCGAGCATTGTGATGCCAAGTGTATTGAGAATTGTGGTGACAAAGGTCATGGAGCATTGTGATGAGAAGTCCTTGCATAATTGTGATGACGAGCATCATGGGGCATGTGATGACAAGTGTTATGGAACATTGTGCTCAGAAGGGTTTGGAGCATTGTGATGACAGAGGACATGGAGCATTTTGATTTCATTGTGATGACAATAGCATGAATCATTATGATGATGGGCATGGTGCATTGTGATGACAGTGTTCATGGAGCATTGAGATGAAAAGTGGCATGGAGAATTGTGATTACAGAGGTCTTGGAGCATTGTGATGACAAGGGTCATGAAGCCTTGTGATGACAAGGCCGTGGAACATTGTGATGACAAGGGCATGGAGCAATGTGATGAGAGATTTCATTGAGCATTGTGATGACAATGGCATGGAGCATTGTGATGCCAAGTGTCATGGAGCTTTGTTTTGACAAATGTCATGGGGCATTTTGATGACAAGGGCGTGGTGCATTGTGATGAGAAGGGCAGGGATCATTGTGATGACAGGGTCATGGAGCATTTTGAATAAAAGGATCATGGAATATTTTGATGACAGAGGTTATGGAACATTGTGATGTCAGGGGTCATGAAGCATTGTGATGAAATGGGTCATGGAGCATTTTGTGACAGGGGTTATGGAACATTGTGATGTCAGGGGTCATGGAGCATTGTGATGACAAGGGCATGGAGCAATGTGATGACAGGGTCATGGAACATTGGTCTGACATGTTTCATGGATTATTGTGATGACAGTCGGCATGGAGCACTGTGGTGACAAAGGTCACAGAGCCTTGTGTGACGAGGGCATGGACCATTGTGAGGACAAAGGTCATGAAGCATTGTGATGACTCGAGTTACGGAGCATTGTGATGTCAGGGGTCATGAAGCATTGTGATCAAATGGGTCATGGAGCATTTTGTGACAGGGGTTATGGAACATTATGATGTCAGGGGTCATGGAGCATTGTGATGATAAGGGCATGTAGCACTGTGATGAGAGTGGTCATGGAACATTGTGATGACAGGAGTGAGCGAGTATTGTGATGACTAGTGATGGAAAATTGTGATATATGTGGTGAGAGAGCATTTTGATGAGAAGTGCATGGAGCATTGTGATGACAAGTTTTATGGAGCACAGTGATGAATGGATATGGAGCATTGTGATGAAAAGTGTCATGGAGCCCTGTGAGGAAAAGACCATGGAATATTGTGATGGCAGGGGTCATGGAGCATTGTTATGACAGGTGTAATGGAGCATTGTGATGACAAGGGCACGGAGCATTGTGATGCCAAGGGTCATGGAGCTTTGTGATGACAAATGTCATGGGGCATTTTGATGACAAGGGCATGGTGCATTGTGATGAGAAGAGCAGGGAGAATTGTGATGACAGGGTAATGGAGCAATTTGAATAAAAGGGTCATGGAATATTTTGATGACAGGGGTTATGGAACATTGTGATGTCAGGGGTCATGAAGCATTGTGATGAAATGGGTCATGGATCATTTTGTGTCAGGGGTTATGGAACATTGTGATGTCAGAGGTCATGGAGCATTGTGATGATAAGGGCATGTAGCACTGTGGTGACAGTGGTCATGGAACATTGTGATGACAGGGCTGAGCGAGTATTGTGATGACTAGTGATGGAACATTGTGATATATGTGGTGAGAGAGCATTTTGATGGGAAGTGCATGGAGCATTGTGATGACAAGTTTTATGGAACATAGCGATGAAAAGGATGTGGAGCATTGTGATGAAAAGAGCATGGCACATTGTGATGACATGTGTCATGGAGCATTGTGCTGACAAGCGCATGGAGCATTCTGATGACAAGTGTCATGGAGCATTGTGCTGACATAGGCATGGAGCATTTTGATGACAAGAGACACATAGTTTTGTGATGAAAATTTCATGGAGCATTGTGGTGACAAAGATCACAGAGCCTTGTGTGACGAGGGCATGGACCATTGTGAGGACAAAGGTCATGAAGCATTGTGATGACTGGAGTCATGGAGCATTGTGATGACAGGGGTCATGGAGCATTGTGATGACAAGGGCATGGAGCAATGTGGTGACAGGGGCATGGAACATTGGTCTGACAAGTTTCATGGATTATTGTGATGACAGTCGGCATGGAGCATTGAGATGACAAGGGCATGGAGCATTGTGGTGACAAAGGTCACAGAGCGTTGTGTGACGAGGGCATGGACCATTGTGAGGACAAAGGTCATGAAGGATTGTGAAGACTGGAGTCACGGAGCATTGTGATGACAGGGGTCATGGAGCATTGTGATGACAAGGGCATGGAGCATTGTGATGAGAAGGCCATGGAGCATTCTGATACATGTATCATGGAGCTTTGTGATGACAAGGGCATGGAGAATTGTGATTACAGGGGTCATGCAATATTGTGATGACAGGGGTGAGGGAGTATTGTGATGACTAGTGATGGAACATTGTGATATCAGTGGTGAGAAGGCATTTGGAGGAGAAGTGCATGGAGCATTGTGATGACAGGCTTTATGGAGCATTTTGATGACAAGGATGTGGAGCATTGTGATGACAAGTGCATGGTGCATTGTGATGACATGGGTTATGGAGCATTGTGCTGACACGAGCATCGAGCATTGTGATGACAAGGGTCATGGAGCATTGTGCTGACAAAGGAATGGAGCTTTGTGATGACAAGTGTCACAGAGCATTGTGTTAAAAATTTCATGGAGCATTGTGGTGACAAAGATCACAGAGCCTTGTGTGACGAGTGCATGGACCATTGTGATGACAAATGTCATGAATTATTGTGGTGACAGGAGTCACGGAGCATTGTGATGACAAGGGTCATGGAGCACTGTGATGACAGGGGCATGGAGCAATGTGATGACAGGGGCATGGAACATTGGTCTGACAAGTTTCATGGATTATTGGGATGACAGTGGGCATGGATCATTGAGATGACAAGGGCATGGAGCATTGTGGTGACAAAGGTCACAGAGCCTTGTGTGACGTGGGCATGGACCATTGTGAGGACAAAGGTCATGAAGCATTGTGATGATTGGAGTCATGGGGCATTTTGATGACAGGGGTCATGGAGCAATGTGATGACAAGGGCATGGAGCATTGTGATGACAGGGGCATGGAACATTGGTCTGACATGTTTCATGGATTATTGTGATGACAGTGGACATGGAGCATTGTGACGACAAGGGCATGGAACATTGTGATGACAAGGTCATGGAGTATTGTGAAGACAGGTGTCAGGGAGCATTGTGATGACATATGTCATTGTCCATTGTGATGACAATGGCATGGAGCATTGTGATACCAAGTGTCATGGAGGATTGTGATGACAAAGGTAATGGAGCATTTTGGTGAAAAGGGCTTGGAACATTGCGATGACAAGGGTCATGTAGCATTGTGATGACAAGGGCATGCAGCATTCTCATGAAAAGGTGCATGGAGCATTGAGATTACAGGGGTTTTGAAGCAATGTGATTACAAGGGCATGGAGCATTGTGACGAGATGGCAATGGAGCATTCTGATGACATGCATCATAGAGCTTTGTGATGATATAGACATGGAGCATTGTGATTACAGGGGTCTTGGAGCATTGTGATGAAAAGGGAATGGATCATTGTGATGAAAAATGCATGGAGCCTTGTCATGACAGGGTTCAAGGAGCATACTGATGACAACTGTCAGGGAGCATTGTGATGATAAGTGTATTGAGCATTGTGATGACAAAGATCATGGAGCATTGTGATGAGAAGACCATGGATAATTGTGATGACCAGCGTCATGGGGCACTGTGATGACAAGTGTTATGGAACATTGTGATCAGAAGGGCTTGGTGCATTGTGATGACAGAGGTCATTGAGCATTTTGATTTCATTGTGATGACATTAGCATGAAATATTATGGTGATGGGCACGGTGCGTTGTGATGACAGGGTTCATGGAGCACTGAGATGAAAAGGGGCATGGAGTATTGTGATTACAGGGGTGTTGGAGCATTGTGATGACAAGGGCATGGAGCATTGTGATGAGAAGGCCATGGAGCATTCTGATGACATGCGTCATGGAGCTTTGTGATGACAAGGGCATGGAGAATTGTGATTACAGGGGTCATGGAATGTTGTGATGACAGGGGTGTGGGAGTATTGTGATGACTAGTGATGGAACATTGTGATATCAGTGGTGAGAAGGCATTTTGAGGTGAAGTGCTTGGAGCATTGTGATGACAAGGTTTATGGAGCATTTTGATGACAAGGATGTGGAGCATTGTGATGACAAGTGCATGGTGCATTGTGATGACATGGGTTATGGAGCATTGTGCTGACACGGGCATCGAGCATTGTGATGACAAGGGCCATGGAGCATTGTGCTGACAAAGGCATGGAGCTTTGTGATGACAAGGGTCACAGAGCATTGTGATAAAAATTTCATGGAGCATTGTGGTGACAAAGGTCACAGAGCTTTGTGTGACGAGGTCATGGACCATTGTGATGACAAATGTCAGGAAGCATTGGGATGACTGGAGTCACGGAGCATTGTGATAACAGGGGTCTTGGAGCATTGTGATGAAAAGGGAATGGATTATTGTGATGAAAAAGACATGGAGCCTTGTCATGACAGTGTTCAAGGAGCATACTGATGACAAGTGTCAGCGAGCATTGTGATGCCAAGTGTATTGATCATGGTGGTGACAAAGGTCATGGAGCATTGTGATGAGAAGACCTTGCATAATTGTGATGACGAGCGTCATGGGGCATGTGATGACAAGTGTTATGGAACATTGTGAGCAGAAGGGTTTGGAGCATTGTGATGACAGAGGACATGGAGCATTTTGATTTCATTGTGATGACAATAGCATGAATCATTATGATGATGGGCATGGTGCATTGTGATGAGAGTGTTCATGGAGCATTGAGATGAAAAGTGGCATGGAGAATTGTGATTACAGAGGTCTTGGAGCATTGTGATGACAAGGGTCATCGAGCCTTGTGATGACAAGTCCGTGGAACATTATGATGGCAGGGGTCATGGAGCATTGTTATGACAGGTGTAATGGAGCATTGTGATGACAAGGGCATGGAGCAATATGATGAGAGATTTCATTGACCATTGTGATGACAATGGCATGGAGCATTGTGATGCCAAGGGTAATGGACCTTTGTGATGACAAATGTCATGGGGCATTTTGATGACAAGGGCTGAAGCATTGTGATGAAATGGGTCATGGAGCATTTTGTGACAGGGGTTATGGAACATTGTGATGTCAGTGGTCATGGAGCATTGTGATGATAAGGGCATGTAGCACTGTGATGACAGTGGTCATGGAACATTGTGATGACAGGGGTGAGCGAGTATTGTGATGACAAGTGATGGAACATTGTGATATATGTGGTGAGAGAGCATTTTGATGAGAAGTGCATGGAGCATTGTGATGAAAAGTTTTATGGAGCATAGCGATGAAATGGATGTGGAGCATTGTGATGAAAAGCGTCATGGAGCCTTGTGATGACAAGGCCGTGCAATATTGGATGTCATGGGTCTTGGGGCATTGTTATGACAGGTGTAATGGAGCATTGTGATGACAAGGGCATGGAGCAATGTGATGAGAGATTTCATTGAGCATTGTTATGACAATGGCATGGAGCATTGTGATGCCAAGGGTCATGGAGCTTTGTGATGACAAATGTCATGGGTCATTTTGATGACAAGGGTGTGGTGCATTGTGATGAGAAGGGCAGGGAGCATTGTCATGACAGGGTCATCGAGCAATTAGAATAAAAGGGACATGGAGCATTTTGTGACAGGGGTTAAGGAACATTGTGATATCAGGGGTCATGGAGCATTGTGATGATAAGGGCATGTAACACTGTGATGACAGTGGTCATGGATCATTGTGATGACAGGGGTGAGCGAGTATTGTGATGACTAGTGATGGAACATTGTGATATATGTGGTGAGAGAGCATTTTGATGAGAAGTGCATGGAGCATTGTGATGACAAGTTTTATGGAGCTTAGCGATGAAAAGGATATGGAGCACTGTGATGAAAAGAGCATGGCAAATTGTGAAGACATGTGTCATGGAGCATTGTGCTGACAAGTGCATGGAGCATTTTGATGACAAGTGTCATGGAGCATTGTGCTGACAAAGGCATGGAGCATTGTGATGACAAGGGACACAAAGCATTGTGATGAAAATTTCATGGAACATTGTGGTGACAAAGATCACAGAGCCTTGTGTGACGAGGGCATGGACCATTGTGAGGACAAAGGTCATGAATCATTGTGATGACTGGAATCACAGAGCATTGTGATGACAGGCCTCATGGAGCATTGTGATGACAAGAACATGGAGAATTGTGATGACAGGGGCATGGAACATTGGTCTTACATGTTTCATGGATTATTGTGATGACAGTGGGCATGGCGCATTGTGATGACAAGGTCATGGAGTATTGTGAAGACAGGTGTCAGGGAGCATTGTGATGACATATGTCATTGTCCATTGTGATGACAATGGCATGGAGCATTGTGATACCAAGTGTAATGGAGGATTGTGATGACAAAGGTAATGGAGCATTTTGATGACAAAGGCTTGGAACATTGCGATGACAAGGGTCATGGAGCATTCTGATGACAAGGGCATGGAGCATTCTGATGAAAAGGTGCATGGAGCATTGAGATTACAGAGGTTTTGAAGCAATGTGATTACAAGGGCATGGAGCATTGTGATGAGAAGGCAATGGAGCATTCTGATGACATGCGTCATGGAGCTTTGTGATGACAAGGACATGGAGCATTGTGATTACAGGGGACTTGGAGCATTGTGATGAAAAGGGAATGGATCATTGTGATGAAAAATGCATGGAGCCTTGTCATGACAGGGTTCAAGGAGCATACTGATGACAACTGTCCGGGAGCATTGTGATGATAAGTGTATTGAGCATTGTGATGACAAAGATCATGGAGCATTGTGATGAGAAGACCATGGATAATTGTGATGACCAGCGTCATGGTGCATTGTGATGACAAGTGTTATGGAACATTGTGATCAGAAGGGTTTGGTGCATTGTGATGACAGAGGTCATTGAGCATTTTGATTTCATTTTGATGACAATAGCATGAAATATTATGGTGATGGGCCCGGTGCATTGTGATGACAGAGTTCATGGAGCATTGAGATGAAAAGGGGCATGGAGCATTGTGATTACAGGGGTGTTGGAGCATTCTGATGACAAGGGCATGGAGCATTGTGATGAGAAGGCCATGGAGCATTCAGATACATGTATCATGGAGCTTTGTGATGACAAGGGCATGGAGAATTGTGATTACAGGGGTCATGGAATATTGTGATGACAGGTGTGAGGGAGTATAGTGATGACTAGTGATGGAACATTGTGATATCAGTGGTGAGAAGGCATTTTGAGGAGAAGTGCATGGAGCATTCTGATGACAAGTTTTATGGAGCATTTTGATGACAAGGATGTGGAGCATTGTGATGACAAGTGCATGGTGCATTGTGATGACATGGGTTATGGAGCATTGTGCTGACACGCGCATCGAGCATTGTGATGACAAGGGTCATGGAGCATTGTGCTGACAAAGGCATGGAGCTTTGTGATGACAAGGGTCACAGAGCATTGTGATAAAAATTTCATGGAGCATTGTGGTGACAAAGGTCAGAGAGCTTTGTGTGACGATGTCATGGACCATTGTGATGACAAATGTCATGAAGCATTGTGATGACTGAAGTCACGGAGCATTGTGATAACAGGGGTCTTGGATCATTTTGATGAAAAAGGCATGGAGCCTTGTCATGACAGTGTTCAAGCAGCATACTGATGACAAGTGTCAGCGAGCATTGTGATGCCAAGTGTATTGAGCATTGTGGTGACAAAAGTCATGGAGCATTGTGATGAGAAGACCTTGCCTAATTGTGATGACGAGCGTCATGGGGCATGTGATGACAAGTGTTATGGAACATTGTGATCAGAAGGGTTTGGAGCATTCTGATGACAGAGGACATGGAGCATTTTGATTTCATTGTGATGACAATAGCATGAATCATTATGATGATGGGCATGGTGCATTGTGATGACAGTGTTCATGGAGCATTGAGATGAAAAGTGGCATGGAGAATTGTGATTACAGAGGTCTTGGAGCATTGTGATGACAAGGGTCATGGAGCCTTGTGATGACAAGTCCGTGGAACATTGTGATGGCAGGGGTCATGAAGCATTGTTATGACAGGTGTAATGGAGCATTGTGATGACAAGGGCATGGAGCAATGTGATGAGAGATTTCATTGAGCATTGTGATGACAATGGCATGGAGCATTGTGATGCCAAGGGTTATGGAGCTTTGTGATGACAAATGTCATGGGGCATTTTGATGACAAGGGCGTGGTGCATTGTGATGAGAAGGGCAGGGAGCATTGTGATGACAGGGTCATGGAGCAATTTGAATAAAAGGGTCATGGAATATTTTGATGACAGGGGTTATGGAACATTGTGATGTCAGGGGTCATGAAGCATTGTGATTAAATGGGTCATGGAGCATTTTGTGACAGGGGTTATGGAACATTGTGATGTCAGGCGTCATGGAGCATTGTGTTGATAATGGCATGTAGCACTGTGATGACAGTTGTCATGGAATATTGTGATGACATGGGTGAGCCAGTATTGTGATGACTAGTGATGGAACATTGTGATACATGTGGTGAGAGAGCATTTTGATGAGAAGTGCATGGAACATTGTGATGACAAGTTTTATGGAGCATAGCGATGAAAAGGATGTGGAGCACTGTGATGAAAAGAGCATGGCACATTGTGATGACATGTGTCATGGAGCATTGTGCTGACAAGCGCATGTAGCATTTTGATGACAAGTGTCATGGAGCATTGTGCTGACAAAGGCATGGATCATTGAGATGACAAGGGACAGAGAGCATTGTGATGATAATTTCATGGAGCATTGTGGTGACAAAGATCACAGAGCTTTGTGTGACGAGGGCATGGACCATTGTGAGGACAAAGTTCATGAATAATTGTGGTGACTGGAGTCACGGAGCATTGTGATGACAGGGGTCATGGAGCACTGGGATGACAGGGGCATGGAGCAATGTGATGACAGGGGCATGGAACATTGGTCTGACAAGTTTCATGGATTATTGTGATGACAGTGGGCATGGAGCATTGAGATGACTAGGGCATGGAGCATTTTGGTGACAAAGGTCACAGAGCGTTGTGTGACGAGGGCATGGACCATTGTGAGGACAAAGGTCATGAAGCATTGTGATGACTGGAGTCACAGAGCATTGTGATGACAGGGGTCATGGAGCATTGTGATGACAAGGGCATGGAGCATTGTGATGGCTTGGGCATGGAACATTGGTCTGACATGTTTCATGGATTATTGTGATGACAGTGGGCATGGCGCATTGTGATGACAAGGGCATGGAACATTGTGATGACAAGGTCATGGAGTATTGTGAAGACAAGGGCATGGAGCATTGAGATGAAAAGGGGCATGGAGCATTGTGATTACCGGGGTGTTGGAGCATTGTGATGACAAGGGCATGGAGCATTGTGATGAGAAGACCATGGAGCATTCTGATGACATGCGTCATGGAGCTTTGTGATGACAAGGGCATGGAGAATTGTGATTACAGGGGTGATGGAATATTGTGATGACGGGGGTGAGGGAGTATTGTGATGACGAGTGATGGTACATTGTGATATCAGTGGTGAGAAGGCATTTTGAGGAGAAGTGCATGGAGCATTGTGATGACAAGGTTTATGGAGCATTGTGATGACAAGTGCATGGTGAATTGTGATGACATGGGTTATGGAGCATTGTGCTGACACGGGCATGGAGCATTGTGGTGACAAGCGTCATGGAGCATTGTGCTGACAAATGCATGGAGCTTTGTGATGACAAGGGTCACAGAGCATTGTGATAAAAATTTCATGGAGCATTGTGGTGACAAAGGTCACAGAGCTTTGTGTGACGAGGTCATGGACCATTGTGATGACAAATGTCATGAAGCATTGTGATGACTGGAGTCACGGAGCATTGTGATAACAGGGGTCTTGGAGCATTGTGATGAAAAGGGAATGGATCATTGTGATGAAAAATGCATGGAGCCTTGTCATGACAGTGTACAAGGAGCATACTGAAGACCAGTGTCAGCGAGCATTGTGATGCCAAGTGTATTGAGCATTGTGGTGAAAAATGTCATGGAGCATTGTGATGAGAAGACCTTGCATAATTGTGATGACGAGCGTCATGGGGCATGTGATGACAAGTGTTATGGAACATTGTGATCAGAAGGGTTTGGAGCATTGTGATGACAGAGGACATGGAGCATTTTTATTTCATTGTGATGACAATAGCATGAATCATTATGATGATGGGCACGGTGCATTGTGATGAGAGTGTTCATGGAGCATTGAGATGAAAAGTGGCATGGAGAATTGTGATTACAGAGGTCTTGGAGCATTGTGATGACAAGAGTCATGGAGCCTTGTGATGACAAGGCCGTGGAACATTGTGATGGCAGGGGTCATGGGGCATTGTTATGACAGGTTTAATGGAGCATTGTGATGACCAGGGCATGGAGCAATGTGATGAGAGAATTCATTGAGCATTGTGATGACAATAGCATGGAGCATTGTGATGCCAAGGGTCATGGAGCTATGTGATGACAAATGTCATGGGGCATTTTGATGACAAGGGCGTGGTGCATTGTGATGAGAAGGGCAGAGAGCATTGTGATGACAGGGTCATGGAGCAATTTGAATAGAAGGGTCATGGAATATTTTGATGACAGGGGTTATGGAACATTGTGATGTCAGGGGTCATGAAGCATTGTGATGAAATGGGTCATGGAGCATTCTGTGACAGGGGTTATGGAACATTGTGATGAAAGGGGTGAGCGAGTATTGTGATGGCAAGTGATGGAACATTGTGATATATGTGGTGAGAGAGCATTTTGATGAGAAGTGCATGGAGCACTGTGATGACAAGATTTATGGAGCATAGCGATGAAAAGGATATGGAGCACTGTGATGAAAAGAGCATGGCACATTGTGAAGCCATGTTTCATGGAGCATTGTTCTGACAAGTGCATGGAGCATTTTGAAGACAAGTGTCATGGAGCATTGTGCTGACAAGGGACACAGAGCATTGTGATGAAGATTTCATGTAACACTGCGGTGACAAAGATCACAGAGCCTTGCGTGACGAGGGTATGGACCATTGTGAGGACAAAGGTCATGAAGCATTGTGATGAATGGAATCACGGAGCATTGTGATGAAAGGGGTCATGGAGCATTGTGATGACCGGGGCATGGAGCATTCTGAGGACAGGGGCATGGAACATTGGTCTGACATGTTTCATGGATTATTGTGATGACAGTGGGCATGGCGCATTGTGATGACAAGGTCATGGAGTATTGTGAAGGCTGGTGTCAGGGAGCATTGTGATGACATATGTCATTGTCCATTGTGATGACAATGGCATGGAGCATTGTAATACCAAGTGTCATGGAGGATTGTGATGACAAGGGCATGGAGCATTGTGATGACAGGGGCATGGAACATTGGTCTGACATGTTTCATGGATTATTGTGATGACAGTGGGCATGGCGCATTGTGATGACAAGGGCATGGAACATTGTGATGACAAGGTCATGGAGTATTGTGAAGACAGGTGTCAGGGAGCATTGTGATGACATAAGTCATTGTCCATTCTGATGACAATGGCATGGAGCATTGTGATACCAAGTGTCATGGAGGATTGTGATGACAAAGGTAATGGAGCATTTTGATGACAAGGGCTTGGAACATTGCGATGACAAGGGTCATGGAGCATTGTGATGACAAGGGCATGGAGCATTCTGATGAAAAGGTGCAGGGAGCATTGAGATTACTCGGGTTTTAAAGCAATGTGATTAAAAGGGCATGGAGCATTGTGATGAGAAGGCAATGAGCATTCTGATGACATGCGTCATGGAGCTTTGTGATGACAAGTACATGGAGCATTGTGATCACAAGGGTCTTGGAGCATTGTGATGAAAAGGGAATGGATCATTTTGATGAAAAATGCATGGAGCGTTGTCATGACAGGGTTCAATGAGCATACTGATGACAACTGTCAGGGAGCATTGTGATGATAAGTGTATTGAGCATTGTGATGACAAAGATCATGGAGCATTGTGATGAGAAGACCAAGGATAATTGTGATAACCAGCGTCATGGGGCATTGTGATGACAAGTGTTATGGAACATTGTGATCAGAAGGGTTTGGTGCATTGTGATGACAGAGGTCATTGAGCATTTTGATTTCATTGTGATGACAATAGCATGAAATATTATGGTGATGGGCAAGGTGCATTGTGATGACAGGGTTCATGGAGCATTGAGATGAAAGGAGGCATGGAGCATTGTGATTACAGGGGTGTTGGTGCATTGTGGTGACAAGGGCATGGAGCATTGTGATGAGAAGGCCATGGAGCATTCTGATGACATGCGTCATGAAGCTTTGTGATGACAAGGGCATGGAGAATTGTGATTACAGGGATCATGGAATATTGTGATGACAGGGGTGAGGGAGTATTGTGATGACTAGTGATGGAACATTGTGATATCAGTGGTGAGAAGGCATTTTGAGGAGAAGTGCATGGAGCATTGTGATGACAAGGTTTATGGAGCATTTTGATGACAAGGATGTGGAGCATTGTGATGACAAGTGCATGGTGCATTGTGATGACATGGGTTATGGAGCATTGTGCTGACACGAGCATCGAGCATTGTGATGACAAGGGTCATGGAGCATTGTGCTGACAAAGGCATGGAGCTTTGTGATGACAAGGGTCACAGAGCATTGTGATAAAAATTTCATGGAGCATTGTGGAGACAAAGGTCACAGAGCTTTGTGTGACGAGGTCATGGACCATTGTGATGACAAATGTCATGAAGCATTGTGATGACTGGAGTCACGGAGCATTGTGATAACAGGGGTCTTGGAGCATTGTGATGAAAAGGGAATGGATCATTGTGATGAAAAAGGCATGGAGCCTTGTCATGACAGTGTTCAAGGAGCACACTGATGACAAGTGTCAGCGAGCATTGTGATGCCAAGTGTATTGAGCATTGTGGTGACAAAGGTCATGGAGCATTGCGATGAAAAATGCATGGAGCCTTGTCATGACAGGGTTCAAGGAGCATACTGATGACAAGTGTCTGGGAGCATTGTGGTGACAAAGGTCATGGAGCATTGTGATGAGAAGTCCATGGATAATTGTGATGAGGTTTGTCATTGGGCATTGTGATGACAAGTGTTATGGAACATTGTGATCACAAGGGTTTGGAGCATTGTGATGACAGAGGTCATGGAGCATTTTGATTTCATTGTGATGAAAATAGCATGAATCATTAAGATGATGGGCAAGGTGCATTGTGCTGACAGTGTTCACGGAGAATTGAGATGAAAAGGGACATGGAGCCTTGTGATTACAGGGGTCATGGAGCATTGTTATGACAAGGGTCATGGAGCCTTGTCATGACAACGCCGTGGTACATTGTGATGGCAGGGGTCATGGAGCATTGTTATGACAGGTGTAATGGAGCATTGTGATGACAAGGACATGGAGCATTGGTTTGAAAAGTTTCACGGATTATTGTGACGAGAGTGGTCATGGAGCATTGTGATGACAAGGGCACAGAACACGGTGATACACGGGTTATGGAGAATTGTAATGACAATGGCATGGATCATTGTGATGAAAAAGGCATCGAGCATTGTGATGACAAGCATCATGGAGCATTGTGATGACAGGGGCATGGAGCATTGGTCTGACAAATTTCAAGGATTATTGCTATGACAGTGGGCATGTCGCATTGTGATGACAAGGGAATGGAACATTGTTATGACAAGGTCATGTAGTATTGTGAAGACAGGTGTCAGGGAACATTGTGATGACATATGTCATGGTGCATTGTGATGACAATGGCATGGAGCATTGTGATTCCAAGTGTCATGGAGGATTGTGATGACAAATGTAATGGAGCATTGTGATGAGAAAACCATAGAGCCTTGTGATGACAAGTCTCATGGAGCATTCTGATGAAAAGGGGCAGGGAGCATTGTGATTACAGGGGTCTTGGAGCATTGTGATGACAAGAGCATGGAGCATTGTGATGAGAAGGCCATGGAGCATTCTGATGACATTCATCATGGAGTTTTGTGATGACAAGGGCATGGAGCATTGTGATTACAGGGGTCTTGGTGCATTGTGATGAAAAGTCCATGGATCATTGTGAGGAAAAAGCATGGAGCCTTGTCATGACAGGGTTCAAGAAGCATACTGATGACAAGTGTCAGGGAGCATTGTGATGACAAACGTCATGGAGCATTGTGATGAGAAGACCATGGATAATTGTGATAACCAGCGTCATGGGGCATTGTGATGACAAGTGTTATGGAACATTGTGATCAGAAGGGTTTGGTGCATTGTGATGACAGAGGTCATTGAGCATTTTGATTTCATTGTGATGACAATAGCATGAAATATTATGGTGATGGGCAAGGTGCATTGTGATGACAGGGTTCATGGAGCATTGAGATGAAAGGAGGCATGGAGCATTGTGATTACAGGGGTGTTGGAGTATTGTGATGACAAGGGCATGGAGCATTGTGATGAGAAGGCCATGGAGCATTCTGATGACATGCGTCATGAAGCTTTGTAATGACAAGGGCATGGAGAATTGTGATTACAGGGGTCATGGAATATTGTGATGACAGGGGTGAGGGAGTATTGTGATGACTAGTGATGGAACATTGTGATATCAGTGGTGAGAAGGCATTTTGAGGAGAAGTGCATGGAGCATTGTGATGACAAGGTTTATGGAGCATTTTGATGACAAGGATGTGGAGCATTGTGATGACAAGTGCATGGTGCATTGTGATGACATGGGTTATGGAGCACTGTGCTGACACGAGCATCGAGCATTGTGATGACAAGGGTCATGGAGCATTGTGCTGACAAAGGCATGGAGCTTTGTGATGACAAGGGTCACAGAGCATTGTGATAAAAATTTCATGGAGCATTGTGGAGACAAAGGTCACAGAGCTTTGTGTGACGAGGTCATGGACCATTGTGACGACAAATGTCATGAAGCATTGTGATGACTGGAGTCACGGAGCATTGTGATAACAGGGGTCTTGGAGCATTGTGATGAAAAGGGAATGGATCATTGTGATGAAAAAGGCATGGAGCCTTGTCATGACAGTGTTCAAGGAGCACACTGATGACAAGTGTCAGCGAGCATTGTGATGCCAAGTGTATTGAGCATTGTGGTGACAAAGGTCATGGAGCATTGCGATGAAAAATGCATGGAGCCTTGTCATGACAGGGTTCAAGGAGCATACTGATGACAAGTGTCTGGGAGCATTGTGGTGACAAAGGTCATGGAGCATTGTGATGAGAAGTCCATGGATAATTGTGATGAGGTTTGTCATTGGGCATTGTGATGACAAGTGTTATGGAACATTGTGATCACAAGGGTTTGGAGCATTGTGATGACAGAGGTCATGGAGCATTTTGATTTCATTGTGATGAAAATAGCATGAATCATTAAGATGATGGGCAAGGTGCATTGTGCTGACAGTGTTCACGGAGAATTGAGATGAAAAGGGACATGGAGCCTTGGGATTACAGGGGTCATGGAGCATTGTTATGACAAGGGTCATGGAGCCTTGTCATGACAATGCCGTGGTACATTGTGATGGCAGGGGTCATGGAGCATTGTTATGACAGGTGTAATGGAGCATTGTGATGACAAGGACATGGAGCATTGGTTTGAAAAGTTTCACGAATTATTGTGACGAGAGTGGTCATGGAGCATTGTGATGACAAGGGCACAGAACACGGTGATACATGGCTTATGGAGAATTGAAATGACAATGGCATGGATCATTGTGATGAAAAAGGCATCGAGCATTGTGATGACAAGCATCATGGAGCATTGTGATGACAGGGGCATGGAGCATTGGTCTGACAAATTTCAAGGATTATTGCTATGACAGTGGACATGTCGCATTGTGATGACAAGGGAATGGAACATTGTTATGACAAGGTCATGTAGTATTGTGAAGACAGGTGTCAGGGAACATTGTGATGACATGTGTCATGGTGCATTGTGATGACAATGGCATGGAGCATTGTGATTCCAAGTGTCATGGAGGATTTTGATGACAAATGTAATGGAGCATTGTGATGAGAAGACCATAGAGCCTTGTGATGACAAGTCTCATGGAGCATTCTGATGAAAAGGGGCAGGGAGCATTGTGATTACAGGGGTCTTGGAGCATTGTGATGACAAGGGCATGGACCATTGTGATGAGAATGCCATGGAGCATTCTGATGACATTCATCATGGAGTTTTGTGATGACAAGGGCATGGAGCATTGTGATTACAGAGGTCTTGGAGCATTGTGAGGAAAAGGGCATGGATCATTGTGACAAAAAAGGCATGGAGCCTTGTCAAGACAGGGCTCAAGGAGCATACTGACGACAAGTGTCAGGGAGCATTGTGATGACATGAGTATTGAGCATTGTGATGACAAAGGTCACGGAGCATTGTGATGAGAAGACCATGGGTAATTGTGATGACGAGCATCATGGGGCGTTGTGATGACAAGTGTTATGGAATATCGTGATCACAAGTGTTTGGAGCATTGTGATGACACAGGTCATGGAGCATTTTGATTTCATTGTGTTGACAATAGCATGAAGCATTATGATGATGGGCATGGTGCATTGTGATGACAAGGGTCATGGATCCTTTTGATGACAAGGCCATGGAACATCGTGATGACAGTGGTCATGGAGCATTGTTATGACAGGGGTCATGGAGTATTGTGATGGCAAGGGTATGGAGCATTGTGATGAGAAAGCCATGGAACATTCTGATGACATGCGTCATGGAGCTTTGTCATGACAAAGGCATGGAGCATTGTGATTACAGGGGTCTTGGATCATTGTGATGACAAGGGTTATGGAGCCTTGTGATGACAAGGCCGTGGATCATTTTGATGGCATGGGTAATGGAGCATTGTCATGACAGGGGTAATGGAGCATTGTGATTACAAGGGTATGGAGCTTTGGTCTGAAAAGTTTCATGGATTATTGTGATGAGAGTGGGCATGGCGCATTGTGATGACAAGGTCACAAAACACTGTGTTACATGGGTCATGGAGGATTGTAATGACAAGGGCATGGAGCACTGTGATGAGAAGGGAATCGAGCATTTTGATGACAAGCATCATGGAGCTTTGTGATGACAAGGACATGGAAGCAATATGATGAGAGGCTTCAGGAAGCACTGTGATGACAATGGCATGGAGCATTGTGATGCCAAGGGTCATGGAGCTTTGTGATGACAGAGGTCATGGGAGCATTTTGTTGACAAGTGCGTGGTGCATTGTGATGAGAAGGGCAGGGTGCATTGTGATGACAGGGTCATGGAGCAATTTGATGAAAAGGGTCATCGAACATTTTGATGACAGGGGTTATGGAACATTGTGACGTAAGGGGTCATGGAGCATTGTGATGAAAAGGGTCATGGAGCATTTTGATGACAGGGATTATGGAACGTTGTGATGTCAGCGGTCATCGAACATTGTGGTGATAAGGGCATGTAGCATTGTGATTACAGGGGTCATGGAACATTTTGATGACAGGGGTGAGGGAGTATTGTGATGACTATTGATGGAACACTGTGATATCAGTGGTGAGAGAGCATTTTGATGAGAAGTGTATGGAGCATTGTGATGACAAGGTTTATGGAGCGTTTTGATGACAAGGTTGTGGAGCATTGTGATGACAAGCGCGTGGTGCATTGTTATCACATGTGTTATGGAGCATTGTGCTGACTAGCGCATGGAGCATTGTGATGAAAAGGGTCATGGAGCATTGTGCTGACAAAGGCATGGAGAATTGTGATGACACGTGTTACAGAGCATTGTGATGACGAGGGAATGGACCATTGTGATGACAAAGATCATAAAGCATTGTGATGACTGGATTCATGGAGCATTTGATGTGAGGGGTCATGGAGCATTGTGATTACAAGGGCATGGAGCATTGTGATGACAGGGGCATGGAGCATTGGTCTGACAAATGTCATGGATTATTGCTATGACAGTGGGCATTTCGCATTGTGATGACAAGGGAATGGAACATTGTTATGACAAGGTCTTGTAGTATTGTGAAGACAGGTGTCAGGGAACATTGTGATGACATATGTCATGGTGCATTGTGATGACAATGGCATGGAGCATTGTGATGCCAAGTGTCATGGAGGATTGTGATGACAAATGTAATGGAGCATTGTGATGAGAAGACCATAGAGCCTTGTGATGACAAGTCTCATGGAGCATTCTGATGAAAAGGGGCATGGAGCATTGTGATTACAGGGGTCTTGGAGCATTGTGATGACAAGGGCATGGAGCATTGTAATGAGAAGGCCATGGAGCATTCTGATCACATTCATCATAGAGTTTTGTGATGACAAGGGCATGGAGCATTGTGATTACAGGGGTCTTGGAGCATTATGAGGAAAAGGGCATGGATCATTGTGACAAAAAAGGCATGGAGCCTTGTCATGACAGGGTTCAACGAGCATACTGACGACAAGTGTCAGGGAGCATTGTGATGACATGAGTATTGAGCATTGTGATGACAAAGGTCATGGAGCATTGTGATGAGAAGACCATAGGTAATTGTGATGACAAGCATCATGGGGCATTGTGATGACAAGTGTTATGGAATATCGTGATCACAAGTGTTTGGAGCATTGTAATGACACAGGTCATGGAGCATTTTGATTCCATTGTGTTGACAATAGCATGAAGCATTATGATGATGGGCATGGTGCATTGTGATGACAAGGGTCATGGATCCTTGTGATGACAAGGCCGTGGAACATCGTGATGACAGTGGTCATGGAGCATTGTTATGACAGGGGTAATGGAGTATTGTGATGGCAAGGGTATGGAGCATTGTGATGACAAGCGCATG
This sequence comes from Hyperoodon ampullatus, assembly GCF_949752795.1. Classification (NCBI taxonomy): domain Eukaryota; kingdom Metazoa; phylum Chordata; class Mammalia; order Artiodactyla; family Ziphiidae; genus Hyperoodon; species Hyperoodon ampullatus. Next base: position 2,464,112 of record NC_136920.1, read on the forward strand.
GTGAATTGTTATGACATGTGTTATGGAGCATTGTGCTGACTAACGCACGGATCATTGTGATGAAAAGGGTCATGGAGCATTGTGCTGAGAAAGGCATGGAGCATTTTGATGACAAGGGTCACGGAGCACTGTGATCAAAAGTTCATGGAGCATTGTGGTGACAAAGGTCACAGAGACTTGTGATGACGAGGGCATGGAGCATTTTGATGACAAAGGTCATGAATCATTTTTATGACTGGATTCACGGAGCATTGTGATGACAGGTGTCATGGATCATTGTGATGACAAAGGTCATGGACCATTCTGATGACAAGCTTGTGGAGTAATGTGATGACAATGGCATGGATCATTGTGATGAAAAGGGCATGGAGCATTGTCATGAAAAAGGCATGCAGCCTTTTCATGACAGTGTTCAAGGAGCATTCTGACGACAAGTGTCAGGGAGCATTGTGATGACAAGTGTATTGAGCATTGTGATGACAAAGGTCATGGAGCATTGTGATGACAGGCATCATGGAGCATTGTGATGACAAGTGTTATGGAACATTGTGATCACAAGGATTTGGAGCATTGTGATGACAGAAGTCATGTATCATTTTCATTTCAAGGAGCATGGAGCATTGTGATGACAAGGGCATGAGGCAATGTGAACCCAAGGTTCATGGAGGATTTTGATGACAATGGGAACGGAGTATTGTGATGACAAGCGCATGGAGCATTGTGATGACAAGGTTATGTAGCATTTTGCTGACAAATGCATGGACCATTTTGATGACAAGGGTCATGGAGCATTGTGATGACAAGCGTCATGGAGCATTGTGCTTACAGGGGTCATGGAGCATTGGGATGGCAAAGACATGGATCATTGTGATGACAAGGGTCATGGAGCATTTTGATGACAAGAGTCCCGTATCATTGTGTTGTCTGGTGTCATGGAGCGTTGTGATGACAGTGGTCATGGAACATTGTGATGCCAGGGGTCATGGAGCATTGTGATGAGAAGTTCATGGAGCATTGGGGTGACAATATTCATTGAGTATTGTGGTGGCAGGGGTCATGGAGCATTGTGATGATAAGGGAATGGAGCATTGTGATGACAAAGTCCTGGGCCATTGTGATGAGAAGACCATGGAGCATTGTGATGACATGTCTCATGGAAAATTCTGTTGAAAAGGGGCATGGAGCATTGTGATTACAGGGGTTTTGGAGCATTGGCATGACAAGGGCATGGAGCATGGTGATGACAACGCCAGGAGCATTCTGATGACATGTGTCATGGAGCTTTGTGATGACAAGTGCATGGAGCATTGTGATTACAGGGGTCTTGGTGCATTGTGATGAAAAGTCCATGGATCATTGTGAGGAAAAGGCATGGAGCCTTGTCATGACAGGGTTCAAGGAGCATACTGATGACAAGTGTCATGGAGCATTGTGATGACAAAGTCCTGGGACATTGTGATGAGAAGACCATGGACCATTATGATGACAAGTCTCATGGAACATTCTGATGGAAAGGGGCATGGAGCATTGTGATTACAGGGGTCTTGGAGCATTGGGAAGACAAGGGCATGGAGCACGGTGATGACAATGACAGGAGCATTCTGATGACATGTGTCATGGAGCTTTGTGATGACAAGTGCATGGAGCATTGTGATTACAGGGGTCTTGGTGCATTGTGATGAAAGGTCCATGGATCATTGTGAGGAAAAGGCATGGAGCCTTGTCATGACAGGGTTCAAGGAGCATACTGATGACAAGTGTCAGGGAGCATTGTGTTGACAAAGGTCATGGAGCATTGTGATGAGGAGACCATGGATAACTGTGATGAGGAGTGTCATGGTGCATTGTGATGACAAGTGTTATGGAACATTGTGATCACAAGTGTTTTCAGCATTGTGATGACAGAGGTCATGGAGCATTTTGATTTCATTGTGATGACAATAGCATGAAGCTTTATGATGATGGGCATGGTGCATTGTGATGACAGTGTTCACGGAGAATTGAGATGAAAAGGGACATGGAGCCTTATGATTACAGGGGTCTTGGAGCACTGTTATGACAAGGGTCATGGAGCCTTGTCATGACAACGCCGTGGAACATTGTGATGGCAGGGGTCATGGAGCATTGTTATGACAGGGGTAATGGAGCATTGTGATGACAAGGACATGGAGCATTGGTTTGAAAAGTTTCATGGATTATTGTGACGAGAGTGGTCATGGAGCATTGTGATGACAAGGGCACAGAACACGGTGATACACGGGTTATGGAGGATTGTAATGACAAAGGCATGGATCATTGTGATGAAAAAGGCATCGAGCATTGTGATGACAAGCATCATGGAGCTTTGTGATGACAAGGGCAAGGAGCAATGTGATGATAGGGTTCATGGAGCATTGTGATGACAATGGCATGGAGAACTGTGATGCCAAGGGTCATGGAGCTTTGTGATGACAAAGGTCATGGAGCATTTTCATGACAAGAGCGTTGTGCATTGGTATGAGAAGTGCAGGGAGCATTGTGATGACAGGGTCATGGAGCAATTTGATGAAAAGGGTCAGGGAATATTTTGATGACAGGGGTTATGGAACATTGTGACGTCAGTGGTCATGGAGCATTGGGATGATAAGGGCATGTAGCATTTTGATGACAGGGGTCATGGATCATTGTGATGAAAGGGGTGAGGGAGTATTGTGATGACTAGTGATGGAACATTGTGATATCAGTGGTGAGAGAGCATTTAGATGAGAAGTGCATGGAGCATTGTGATGACAAGGTTTATGGAGCATTTTGATGATAAGGTTGTGGAGCATTTTGATGACAAGTGCATGGCATATTGTGATGACATGTGTCTTGGAGCATTGTGCTGACAAGCGAATGGAGCCTTGTGATGACAACGACCATGGAGCATTGTGCTGACAAAGGCATGGAGCATTGTGATGACACGTGTTACAGAGCATTGTGATGACGAGGGAATGGACCATTGTGATGACAAAGATCATAAAACATTGTGATGACTGGATTCATGGAGCATTATGATGTGAGGGGTCATGCAGCTTTGTGATTACAAGGGCATGGAGCATTGTGATGACAGGGGCATGGAGCATTGGTCTGACAAGTTTCATGGATTATTGCTATGACAGTGGACATGTCGCATTGTGATGACCAGGGAATGGAATATTGTTATGACAAGGTCTTGTAGTATTGTGAAGACAGGTGTCAGGGAACATTGTGATGACATATGTCATGGTGCATTGTGATGACAATGGCATGGAGCATTGTGATGCCAATTGTCATGGAGGATTGTGATGACAAATGTAATGGAGCATTGTGATGAGAAGACCATAGAGCCTTGTGATGACAAGTCTCATGGAGCATTCTGATGAAAAGGGGCATGGAGCATTGTGATTACAGGGGTCTTGGAGCATTGTGATGACAAGGGCATGGAGCATTGTGATGACATTCATCATGGAGTTTTGTGATGACAAGGGCATGCAGCATTGTGATTACAGGGGTCTTGGGTCATTGTGATGACAAGGGTTATGGAGCCTTGTGATGACAAGGCCGTGGATCATTTTGATGGCAGGGGTAATGGAGCATTGTCATGACAGGGGTAATAGAGCATTATGATTACAAGGGTATGGAGCATTGGTCTGAAAAGTTTCATGGATTATTGTGATGATAGTGGGCATGGCGCATTGTGATGACAAGGTCACACAACACTGTGTTACATGGGTCATGGAGGATTGTAATGACAAGGGCATGGAGCATTGTGATGAGAAGGGCATCGAGCATTTTGATGACAAGCATCGTGGAGCTTTGTGATGACAAGGACATGGAAGCAATGTGATGAGAGGCTTCAGGAAGCACTGTGATGACAATGGCATGGAGCATTGTGATGCCAAGGGTCATGGAGATATGTGATGACAAAGGTCATGGGAGCATTTTGTTGACAAGTGTGTGGTGCATTGTGATGAGAAGGGCAGGGTGCATTGTGATGACAGGGTCATGGAGCAATTTGATGAAAAGGGTCATCGAACATTTTGATGACAGGGATTATGGAACGTTGTGATGTCAGGGGTCATCGAACATTGTGGTGATAAGGGCATGTAGCATTGTGATTACAGGGGTCATGGAACATTGTGATGACAGGGGTGAGGGAGTATTGTGATGACTAGTGATGGAACACTGTGATATCAGTGTTGAGAGAGCATTTTGATGAGAAGTGTATGGAGCATTGTGATGACAAGGTTTATGGAGCGTTGTGATGACAAGGTTGTGGAGCATTGTGATGACAAGCGCGTGGTGCATTGTTATGACATGTGTTATGGAGCATTGTGCTGACTGGCGCATGGAGCATTGTGATGAAAATGGTCATGGAGCATTGTGCTGAGAAAGGCATGGAGCATTGTGATGACAAGGGTCACGGAGTATTGTGATCAAAATCTCATGGAGCATTGGGGTGACAAAGGTCACAGAGACTTGTGATGACGAGGGCATGGAGCATTTTGATGACAAAGGTCATGAATCATTGTTATGACTGGAGTCACGGAGCATTGTGATGACAGGGGTCATGGAGCTTTGTGATGACAGGTGTCATGGAGCTTTGTGATGACAAAGGTCATGGACCATTCTGATGACAAGCTTGTGGAGTAATGTGATGACAATGGCATGGATCATTGTGATGAAAAGGCATGGAGCATTGTCATGAAAAAGGCATGGAGCCTTTTCATGACAGTGTTCAAGGAGCATTCTGACGACAAGTGTCAGGGAGCATTGTGATGACAAGTGTATTGAGCATTGTGATGACAAAGGTCATGGAGCATTGTGATGAAAGGCATCATGGAGCATTGTGATGACAAGTGTTATGGAACATTGTGATCACAAGGATTTGGAGCACTGTGATGACAGAAGTCATGTATCATTTTCCTTTCAAGGAGCATGGAGCATTGTGATGACAAGGGCATGAAGCAATGTGAACCCAAGGTTCATGGAGGATTTTGATGACAATGGGAACGGAGTATTGTGATGACAAGCACATGGAGCATTGTGTTTACAGGGGTCATGGAGCATTGGGATGGCAAAGACATGGATCATTGTGATGACAAGGGTCATGGAGCATTTTGATGACAAGAGTCCCGTATCATTGTGTTGTCTGGTGTCATGGAGCGTTGTGATGACAGTGGTCATGGAACATTGTGATGCCAGGGGTCATGGAGCATTGTGATGAGAAGTTCATGGAGCATTGGGCTGACAATATTCATTGAGTATTGTGGTGGCAGGGGTCATAGAGCATTGTGATGATAAGGGAATGGAGCATTGTGATGACACAGTCCTGGGGCATTGTGATGAGAAGACCATGGACCATTGTGATGACAAGTCTCATGGAACATTCTGATGAAAAGGGGCATGGAGCATTGTGATTACAGGGGTCTTGGAGCATTGGGATGACAAGGGCATGGAGCATGGTGATGACAATGCCAGGAGCATTCTGATGACATGTGTCATGGAGCTTTGTGATGACAAGTGCATGGAGCATTGTGACTACAGGGGTCTTGGTGCATTGTGGTGAAAGGTCCATGGATCATTGTGAGGAAAAGGCATGGAGCCTTGTCATGACAGGGTTCAAGGAGCATACTGATGACAAGTGTCAGGGAGCATTGTGTTGATGAAGGTCATGGAGCATTGTGATGAGAAGACCATGGATAATTGTGATGAGGAGTGTCATGGGACATTGTGATGACAAGTGTTATGGAACATTGTGATCACAAGGGTTGGGAGCATTGTGATGACAGAGGTCATGGAGCATTTTGATTTCATTGTGATGACAATAGCATGAAGCTTTATGATGATGGGCATGGTGCATTGTGATGACAGTGTTCACGGAGAATTGAGATGAAAAGGGACATGGAGCCTTGTGATTACAGGGGTCTTGGAGCATTGTTATGACAAGGGTCATGGAGCCTTGTCATGACAACGCCGTGGAACATTGTGATGGCAGGGGTCATGGAGCATTGTTATGACAGGGGTAATGGAGCATTGTGATGACAAGGACATGGAGCATTGGTTTGAAAAGTTTCATGGATTATTGTGACGAGAGTGGTCATGGAGCATTGTGATGACAAGGGCACAGAACACGGTGATACACGGGTTATGGAGGATTGTAATGACAAAGGCATGGATCATTGTGATGAAAAAGGCATCGAGCATTGTGATGACAAGCATCATGGAGCTTTGTGATGACAAGGGCGAGGAGCAATGTGATGATAGGGTTCATGGAGCATTGTGATGACAATGGCATGGAGCATTGTGATGCCAAGGGTCATGGAGCTTTGTGATGACAAAGGTCATGGACCATTTTGATGACAAGAGCGTTGTGCATTGGTATGAGAAGTGCAGGGAGCATTGTGATGACAGCGTCATGGAGCAATTTGATGAAAAGGGTCAGGGAATATTTTGATGACAGGGGTTATGGAACATTGTGACATCAGTGGTCATGGAGCATTGTGATGATAAGGGCATGTAGCATTTTGATGACAAGGGTCATGGATCATTGTGATGAAAGGGGTGAGGGAGTATTGTGATGACTAGTGATGGAACATTGTGATATCAGTGGTGAGAGAGCATTTAGATGAGAAGTGCATGGAGCACTGTGATGACAAGGTTTATGGAGCATTTTGATGATAAGGTTGTGGAGCATTTTGATGACAAGTGCATGGCATATTGTGATGACATGTGTCTTGGAGCATTGTGCTGACAAGCGCATGGAGCCTTGTGATGACAACGACCATGGAGCATTCTGCTGACAAAGGCATGGAGCATTGTGATGACACGTGTTACAGAGCATTGTGATGACGAGGGAATGGACCATTGTGATCACAAAGATCATAAAGCATTGTGATGACTGGATTCATGGAGCATTATGATGTGAGGGGTCATGGAGCATTGTGATTACAAGGGCATGGAGCATTGTGATGACAGGGGCATGGAGCACTGGTCTGACAAGTTTCATGGATTATTGCTATGACAGTGGGCATGTCGCATTGTGATGACAAGGGAATGGAACATTGTTATGACAAGGTCTTGTAGTATTGTGAAGACAGGTGTCAGGGAACATTGTGATGACATATGTCATGGTGCATTGTGATGACAATGGCATGGAGCATTGTGATGCCAAGTGTCATGGAGGATTGTGATGACAAATGTAATGGAGCATTGTGATGAGAAGACCATAGAGCCTTGTGATGACAAGTCTCATGGAGCATTCTGATGAAAAGGGGCATGGAGCATTGTGATTACAGGGGTCTTGGAGCACTGTGATGACAAGGGCATGTAGCATTGTGATGAGAAGGTCATGGAGCATTCTGATGACATTCATCATGGAGTTTTGTGATGACAAGGGCATGCAGCATTGTGATTACAGGGGGCTTGGAGCATTGTGAGGAAAAGGGCATGGATCATTGTGACAAAAAAGGCATGGAGCCTTGTCATGACAGGGTTCAAGGAGCATAAGGACGACAAGTGTCAGGGAGCATTGTGATGACATGAGTATTGAGCATTGTGATGACAAAGGTCATGGAGCATTGTGATGAGAAGACCATGGGTAATTGTGATGACGAGCATCATAGGGCGTTGTGATGACAAGTGTTATGGTATATCGTGATCACAAGTGTTTGGAGCATTGTGATGACACAGGTCATGGAGCATTTTGATTTCATTGTGTTGACAATAGCATGAAGCATTATGATGATGGGCATGGTGCATTGTGATGACAAGGGTCATGGATCCTTGTGATGACAAGGCCGTGGAACATCGTGATGACGGTGGTCATGGAGCATTGTTATGACAGGGGTAATGGAGTATTGTGATGGCAAGGGTATGGAGCATTGTGATGAGAAAGCCATGGAGCATTCTGATGACATGCGTCATGGAGCTTTGTGATGACAAAGAAATGGAGCACTGTGATTACAGGGGTCTTGGAGCATTGGGAGGACAAGGGCATGGAGCATGGTGATGACAATGCCAGGAGCATTCTGATGACATGTGTCATGGAGCTTTGTGATGACAAGTACATGGAGCATTGTGATTACAGGGGTCTTGGTGCATTGTGATGAAAAGTCCATGGATCATTGTGAGGAAAAGGCATGGACCCTTGTCATGACAGGGTTCAAGGAGCATACTGATGACAAGTGTCATGGAGCATTGTGCTGACAAAATCCTGGGGCATTGTGATGAGAAGACCATGGACGATTATGATGACATGTGTCTCATGGAACATTCTGATGAAAAGGGGCATGGAGCTTTGTGATTACTGGGGTCTTGGAGCATTGGGATGACAAGGGCATGGAGCATGGTGATGACAATGCCAGGAACATTCTGATGACATGTGTCATGGAGCTTTGTGATGACAAGTGCATGGAGCATTGTGATTACAGGGGTCTTGGTGCATTGTGATGAAAAGTCCATGGATCATTGTGAGGAAAAGCATGGAGCCTTGTCATGACAGGGTTCAAGGAGCATACTGATGACAAGTGTCTGAGAGCATTGTGATGACAAAGGTCATGGAGCATTGTGATGAGAAGACCATGGATAATTGTGATGAGGAGTGTCATGGGGCATTGTGATGACAAGTGTTATGGAACATTGTGATCACAAGGGTTTGGAGCACTGTGATGACAGAGGTCATGGAGCATTTTGATTTCATTGTGATGACAATAGCATGAAGCATTATGATGAAGGGCATGGTGCATTGTGATGACAGTGTTCATGGAGAATTGAGATGAAAAGGGACATAAAGCCTTGTGATTCCAGGGGTCTTGGAGCATTGTTATGACAAGGGTCATGGAGCCTTGTCATGACAACGCCGTGGTACATTGTGATGGCAGGGGTCATGGAGCATTGTTATGACAGGGGTAATGGAGCATTGTGATGACAAGGACATGGAGTATTGGTTTGGAAAGTTTCATGGATTATTGTGACGAGAGTGGTCATGGAGCATTGTGATGACAAGGGCACAGAACACGGTGATACATGGGATATGGAGGATTGCAATGACAAGGGCATGGATCATTGTGATGAAAAAGGCATCGAGCATTGTGATGACAAGCATCATGGAGCTTCGTGATGACAAGGGCGAGGAGCAATGTGATGATAGGGTTCATGGAGCATTGTGATGACAATGGCATGGAGCACTGTGATGCCAAGGGTAATGGAGCTTTGTGATGACAAAGGTCATGGAGCATTTTGATGACAAGGGCGTTGTGCATTGGTATGAGAAGTGCAGGGAGCATTGTGATGACAGGGTCATGGAGCAATTTGATGAAAAGGGTCAGGGAATATTTTGATGACAGGGGTTATGGAACATTGTGACGTAGTGGTCATGGAGCATTGGGATGATAAGGGCATGTAGCCTTTTGATGACAGGGGTCATGGATCATTGTGATGAAAGGGGTGAGGGAGTATTGTGATGACTAGTGATGGAACATTGTGATATCAGTGGTGAGAGAGCATTTAGATGAGAAGTGCATGGAGCATTGTGATGACAAGTTTTATGGAGCATTTTGATGATAAGTTTGTGGAGCATTTTGATGAAAAGAGCATGGCATATTGTGATGACATGTGTCTTGGAGCATTGAGCTGACAAGCGCATGGAGCATTGTGATGAAAAAGACCATGGAGCCTTGTGCTGACAAAGGCATGGAGCATTGTGATGACACGTGTTACAGAGCATTGTGATGACGAGGGAATGGACCATTGTGATGACGAAGATCATAAAGCATTGTGATGACTGGATTCATGGAGCATTATGATGTGAGGGGTCATGGAGAATTGTGATTATAAGGGCATGGTGCATTGTGATGACAGGGGCATGCAGCATTGGTCTGACAAGTTTCATGGATTATTGCTATGACAGTGGGCATGTCGCATTGTGATGACAAGGGAATGGAACATTGTTATGACAAAGTCATGTAGTATTGTGAAGACAGGTGTCAGGGAACATTGTGATGACATATGTCATGGTGCATTGTGATGACAATGGCATGGAGCATTGTGATGCCAAGTGTCATGGAGGATTGTGATGACAAATGTAATGGAGCATTGTGATGAGAATACCATAGAGCCTTGTGATGACAAGTCTCATGGAGCATTCTGATGAAAAGGGGCATGGAGCCTTGTGATTACAGGGGTCTTGGAGCATTTTGATGACAAGGGCATGGAGCATTGTGATGAGAAGGCCATGGAGCATTCTGATGACATTCATCATGGAGTTTTGTGATGACAAGGGCATGGAGCATTGTGAATACCGGGGTCTTGGAGCATTGTGAGGAAAAGGGCATGGACCATTGCGGCGAAAATGGCATGGAGCCTTTTCATGACAGGGTTAAAGGAGCATACAGATGACAAGTGTCAGGGAGCATTGTGATGACATGAGTATTGAGCATTGTGATGACAATGGTCATGGAGCATTGTGATGAGAAGACCATGGGTAATTGTGATGACGAGCATCATGGGGCGTTGTGATGACAAGTGTTATGGAATATCGTGATCACAAGTGTTTGGAGCATTGTGATGACACAGGTCATGGAGCATTTTGATTTCATTGTGTTGACAATAGCATGAAGCATTATGATGATGGGCATGGTGCATTGTGATGACAAAGGTCATGGATCCTAGTGATGACTAGGCCGTGGAACATCGTGATGACAGTGGTCATGGAGCATTGTTATGACAGCGTTAATGGAGTATTGTGATGGCAAGGGTATGGAGCATAGAGATAAAAAGCCATGGAGCATTCTGATGACATGCGTCATGGAGCTTTGTGATGACAACGGCATGGAGCATAGTGATTACAGGGGTCTTGGATCATTGTGATGACAAGGGTTATGGCCCATTCTGAAGACAAGCTTATGGAGTAATGTGATGACAATGGCATGGATCATTGTGATGAAAAGGGCATGGAGCATTGTCATGAAAAAGGCATGGAGCCTTTTCATGACAGTGTTCAAGGAGCATTCTGATGACAAGTGTCAGGGAGCATTGTGATGACAAGTGTATTGAGCATTGTGATGACAAAGGTCATGGAGCATTGTGATGACAGGCATCATGGAGCACTGTGATGACAAGTGTTATGGAACATTGTGATCACAAGGATTTGGAGCATTGTGATGACAGAAGTCATGTATCATTTTCATTTCAAGGAGCATGGAGCATTGTGATGACAAGGGCATGAAGCAATGTGAACCCAAGGTTCCTGGAGGATTTTGATGACAATGGGAACGGAGTATTGTGATGACAAGCGCATGGAGCATTGTGATGACAAGGTTATGTAGCATTTTGCTGACAAATGCATGGAGCATTTTGATGACAAGGGTCATGGAGCATTGTGATGACAAGCGTCATGGAGCATTGTGTTTACAGGGGTCATGGAGCATTGGGATGGCAAAGACATGGATCATTGTGATGACAAGGGTCATGGAGCATTTTGATGACAAGAGTCCCGTATCATTGTGTTGTCTGGTGTCATGGAGCGTTGTGATGACAGTGGTCATGGAACATTGTGATGCCAGGGGTCATGGAGCATTGTGATGAGAAGTTCATGGAGCATTGGGCTGACAATATTCATTGAGTATTGTGGTGGCAGGGGTCATGGAGCATTGTGATGACAAGGGAATGGAGCATTGTGATGACAAACTCCTGGAGCATTGTGATGAGAAGACCATGGAGCATTATGATGACAAGTCTCATGGAACATTCTGATGAAAAGGGGCATGGAGCATTGTGATTACAGGGGTCTTGGAGCATTGGGATGACAAGGGCATGGAGCATGGTGATGAAAATGCCAGGAGCATTCTGATGACATGTGTCATGGAGCTTTGTGATGACAAGTGCATGGAGCATTGTGATTACAGGGGTCTTGGTGCATTGTTCTGAAAAGTCCATGGATCATTGTGAGGAAAAGGCATGGAGCCTTGTCATGACAGGGTTGAAGGAGCATACTGATGACAAGTGTCATGGAGCATTGTGATGACAAAGTCCTGGGGCATTGTGATTAGAAGACCATGGACTATTATGATGACAAGCCTCATGGAACATTCTGATGAAAAGGGGCATGGAGCATTGTGATTACAGGGGTCTTGGAGCATTGGGATGACAAGGGCATGGAGCATGGTGATGACAATGCCAGGAGCATTCTGATGACATGTGTCATGGAGCTTTGTGATGACAAGTGCATGGAGCATTGTGATTACAGGGGTCTTGGTGCATTGTGATGAAAAGTCCATGGATCGTTGTGAGGAAAAGGCATGGAGCCTTGTCATGACAGGGTTTAAGGAGCATACTGATGACAAGTGTCAGGGAGCATTGTGATGACAAAGGTCATGGAGCATTGTGATGAGAAGACCATGGATAATTGTGATGAGGAGTGTCATGGGGCATTGTGATGACAAGTGTTATGGAACATTTTGATCACAAGGGTTTGGAGCATTGTGATGACAGAGGTCATGGAGCATTTTGATTTCATTGTGATGACAATAGCATGAAGCTTTATGATGGTGGGCATGGTGCATTGTGATGACAGTGTTCACGGAGAATTAAGATGAAAAGGGACATGGAGCCTTGTGATTACAGGCGTCTTGGAGCATTGTTATGACAAGGGTCATGGAGCCTTGTCATGACAACGCCGTGGTACATTGTGATGGCAGGGGTCATGAAGCATTGTTATGACAGGGGTAATGGAGCATTGTGATGACAAGGACATGGAGCATTGGTTTGAAAAGTTTCATGGATTATTGTGACGAGAGTGGTCATGGAGCATTGTGATGACAAGGGCACAGAACACGGTGATACACGGGTTATGGAGGATTGTAATGACAAGGGCATGGATCATTGTGATGAAAAAGGCATCGAGCATTGTGATGACAAGCATCATGGAGCTTTGTGATGACAAGGGGAAGGAGCAATGTGATGATAAGGTTCATGGAGCATTGTGATGACAATGGCATGGAGCATTGTGATTCCAAGGGTCATGGAGCTTTGTGATGACAAAGGTCATGGAGGATTTTGATGACAAGAGCGTTGTGCATTGGTATGAGAAGTGCAGGGAGCATTGTGATGACAGCGTCATGGAGCAATTTGATGAAAAGGGTCAGGGAATATTTTGATGACAGGGGTTATGGAACATTGTGACATCAGTGGTCATGGAGCATTGTGATGATAAGGGCATGTAGCATTTTGATGACAGGGGTCATGGATCATTGTGATGAAAGGGGTGAGGGAGTATTGTGATGACTAGTGATGGAACATTGTGATATCAGTGGTGAGAGAGCATTTAGATGAGAAGTGCATGGAGCATTGTGATGACAAGGTTTATGGAGCATTTTGATGATAAGGTTGTGGAGCATTTTGATGACAAGTGCATGGCATATTGTGATGACATGTGTCTTGGAGCATTGTGCTGACAAGCGCATGGAGCCTTGTGATGACAACGACCATGGAGCATTCTGCTGACAAAGGCATGGAGCATTGTGATGACACGTGTTACAGAGCATTGTAATGACGAGGGAATGGACCATTGTGATGACAAAGATCATAAAGCATTGTGATGACTGGATTCATGGAGCATTATGATGTGAGGGGTCATGGAGCATTGTGATTATAAGGGCATGGAGCATTGTGATGACAGGGGCATGGAGCATTGGTCTGACAAGTTTCATGGATTATTGCTATGACAGTGGGCATGTCGCATTGTGATGACAAGGGAATGGAACATTGTTATGACAAGGTCATGTAGTATTGTGAAGACAGGTGTCAGGGAACATTGTGATGACATATGTCATGGTGCATTGTGATGACAATGGCATGGAGCATTGTGATGCCAAGTGTCATGGAGGATTGTGATGACAAATGTAATGGAGCATTGTTAGGAGAAGACCATAGAGCCTTGTGTGACAAGTCTCATGGAGCATTCAGATGAAAAGGGGCACGGAGCCTTGTGATTACAGGGGTCTTGGAGCATTTTGATGACAAGGGCATGGAGCATTGTGATGAGAAGGCCATGGAGCATTCTGATGACATTCATCATGGAGTTTTGTGATGACAAGGGCATGGAGCATTGTGAATACCGGGGTCTTGGAGCATTGTGAGGAAAAGGGCATGGACCATTGCGGCGAAAATGGCATGGAGCCTTCTCATGACAGGGTTAAAGCAGCATACAGATGACAAGTGTCAGGGAGCATTGTGATGACATGAGTATTGAGCATTGTGATGACAAACTTCATGGAGCATTGTGATGAGAAGACCATGGGTAATTGTGATGACGAGCATCATGGGGCGTTGTGATGACAAGTGTTATGGAATATCGTGATCACAAGTGTTTGGAGCATTGTGATGACAGAGGTCATGGAGCATTTTGATTTCATTGTGTTGACAATAGCATGAAGCATTATGATGATGGGCATGGTGCATTGTGATGACAAGGGTCATGGATCCTAGTGATGACTAGGCCGTGGAACATCGTGATGACAGTGGTCATGGAGCATTGTTATGACAGGGTTAATGGAGTATTGTGATGGCAAGGGTATGGAGCATAGAGATGAAAAGCCATGGAGCATTCTGATGACATGTGTCATGGAGCTTTGTGATGACAACGGCATGGAGCATAGTGATTACAGGGGTCTTGGATCATTGTCATGACAAGGGTTATGGCCCATTCTGAAGACAAGCTTGTGGAGTAATGTGATGACAATGGCATGGATCATTGTGATGAAAAGGGCTTGGAGCATTGTGATGAAAAAGGCATGGAGCCTTTTCATGACAGTGTTCAAGGAGCATTCTGAGGACAAGTGTCAGGGAGCATTGTGATGACAAGTGTATTGAGCATTGTGATGACAAAGGTCATGGAGCATTGTGATGACAGGCATCATGGAGCATTGTGATGACAAATGTTATGGAACATTGTGATCACAAGGATTTGGAGCATTGTGATGACAGAAGTCATGTATCATTTTCATTTCAAGGAGCATGGAGCATTGTGATGACAAGGGCATGAGGCAATGTGAACCCAAGGTTCATGGAGGATTTTGATGACAATGGGAACGGAGTATTGTGATGACAAGCGCATGGAGCATTGTGATGACAAGGTTATGTAGCATTTTGCTGACAAATGCATGGAGCATTTTGATGACAAGGTTCATGGAGCATTGTGATGACAAGCGTCATGGAGCATTGTGTTTACAGGAGTCATGGAGCATTGGGATGGCAAAGACATGGATCATTGTGATGACAAGGGTCATGGAGCATTTTGATGACAAGAGTCCCGTATCATTGTGTTGTCTGGTGTCATGGAGCGTTGTGATGACAGTGGTCATGGAACATTGTGATGCCAGGGGTCATGGAGCATTGTGATGAGAAGTTCATGGAGCATTGGGCTGACAATATTCATTGAGTATTCTGGTGGCAGGGGTCATGGAGCATTGTGATGATAAGGGAATGGAGCATTGTGATGACAAAGTCCTGGGGCATTGTGATGAGAAGACCATGGACCATTATGATGACAAGTCTCATGGAATATTCTGATAAAAAGGGGCATGGAGCATTGTGATTACAGGGGTCTTGGAGCATTGGGAAGACAAGGGCATGGAGCATGGTGATGACAATGCCAGGAGCATTCTGATGACATGTGTCATGGAGCTTTGTGATGACAAGTGCATGGAGCATTGTGATTACAGGGGTCTTGGTGCATTGTGATAAAATGTCCATGGATCATTGTGAGGAAAAGGCATGGAGCCTTGTCATGACAGGGTTCAAGGAGCATACTGATGACAAGTGTCAGGGAGCATTGTGTTGACAAAGGTCATGGAGCATTGTGATGAGAAGACCATGGATAACTGTGATGAGGAGTGTCATGGGGCATTGTGATGACAAGTGTTATGGAACATTTTGATCACAAGAGTTTCGAGCATTGTGATGACAGAGGTCATGGAGCATTTTGATTTCATTGTGATGACAATAACATGAAGCTTTATGATGATGGGCATGGTGCATTGTGATGACAGTGTTCACGGAGAATTGAGATGAAAAGGGACATGGAGCCTTGTGATTAAAGGGGTCTTGGAGCATTGTTATGACAAGGGTCATGGAGCCTTGTCATGACAACCCCGTGGTACATTGTGATGGCAGGGGTCATGGAGCATTGTTATGACAGTGGTAATGGAGCATTGTGATGACAAGGACATGGAGCATTGGTTTGAAAAGTTTCATGGATTATTGTGACGAGAGTGGTCATGGAGCATTGTGATGACAAGGGCACAGAACACGGTGATACACGGGTTATGGAGGATTGTAATGACAAAGACATGGATCATTGTGATGAAAAAGGCATCGAGCATTGTGATGACAAGCATCATGGAGCTTTGTGATGACAAGGGCAAGGAGCAATGTGATGATAGGGTTCATGGAGCATTGTGATGACAATGGCATGGAGCATTGTGATGCCAAGGGTCATGGAGCTTTGTGATGACAAAGGTCATGGAGCATTTTGATGACAAGAGCGTTGTGCATTGGTATGAGAAGTGCAGGGAGCATTGTGATGACAGCGTCATGGAGCAATTTGATGAAAAGGGTCAGGGAATATTTTGATGACAGGGGTTATGGAACATTGTGACATCAGTGGTCATGGAGCATTGTGATGATAAGGGCATGTAGCATTTTGATGACAGGGGTCATGGATCATTGTGATGAAAGGGGTGAGGGAGTATTGTGATGACTAGTGATGGAACATTGTGATATCAGTGGTGAGAGAGTATTTAGATGAGAAGTGCATGGAGCATTGTGATGACAAGGTTTATGGAGCATTTTGATGATAAGCTTGTGGAGCATTTTGATGACAAGTGCATGGCATATTGTGATGACATGTGTCTTGGAGCATTGTGCTGACAAGCGCATGGAGCCTTGTGATGACAACGACCATGGAGCATTCTGCTGACAAAGGCATGGAGCATTGTGATGACACGTGTTACAGAGCATTGTGATGACGAGGGAATGGACCATTGTGATGACAAAGATCATAAAGCATTGTGATGACTGGGTTCATGGAGCATTATGATGTGAGGGGTCATGGAGCATTGTGATTATAAGGGCATGGAGCATTGTGATGACAGGGGCATGGAGCATTGGTCTGACAAGTTTCATGGATTATTGCTATGACAGTGGGCATGTCGCATTGTGATGACAAGGGAATGGAACATTGTTATGACAAGGTCTTGTAGTATTGTGAAGACAGGTGTCAGGGAACATTGTGATGACATATGTCATGGTGCATTGTGATGACAATGGCATGGAGCATTGTGATGCCAAGTGTCATGGAGGATTGTGATGACAAATGTAATGGAGCATTGTGATGAGAAGACCATAGAGCCTTGTGATGACAAGTCTCATGGAGCATTCTGATGAAAAGGGGCATGGAGCATTGTGATTACAGGGGTCTTGGAGCACTGTGATGACAAGGGCATGGAGCATTGTGATGAGAAGCCATGGAGCATTCTGATGACATTCATCATGGAGTTTTGTGATTACAAGGGCATGCAGCATTGTGATTACAGGGGGCTTGGAGCATTGTGAGGAAAAGGGCATGGACCATTGTGACGAAAAAGGCATGGAGCCTTGTCATGACAGGGTTCAAGGAGCATACTGATGACAATTGTCAGGGAGCATTGTGATGACATGAGTATTGAGCATTGTGATGACAAAGGTCATGGAGCATTGTGATGAGAAGACCATGGGTAATTGTGATGACGAGCATCATGGGGCGTTGTGATGACAAGTGTTATGGAATATCGTGATCACAAGTGTTTGGAGCATTGTGATGACACAGGTCATGGAGCATTTTGATTTCATTGTGTTGACAATAGCATGAAGCATTATGATGATGGGCATGGTGCATTGTGATGACAAGGGTCATGGATCCTTGTGATGACAAGGCCGTGGAACATCGTGATGACAGTGGTCATGGAGCATTGTTATGACAGGGGTAATGGAGTATTGTGATGGCAAGGGTATGGAGCATTGTGATGAGAAAGCCATGGAGCATTCTGATGACATGCGTCATGGAGCTTTGTGATGACAAAGGCATGGAGCATTGTGATTACAGGGGTCTTGGATCATTGTGATGACAAGGGTTATGGAGCCTTGTGATGACAAGGCCGTGGATCATTTTGATGGCAGGGGTAATGGAGCATTGTCATGACAGGGGTAATGGAGCATTGTGATTACAAGGGTATGGAGCATTGGTCTGAAAAGTTTCATGGATTATTGTGATGAGAGTGGGCATGGCGCATTGTGATGACAAGGTCACACTACACTGTGTTACATGGGTCATGGAGGATTGTAATGACAAGGGCATGGAGCATTGTGATGAGAAGGGCATCGAGCATTTTGATGACAAGCATCGTGGAGGTTTGTGATGACAAGGACTTGGAAGCAATGTGATGAGAGGCTTCAGGAAGCACTGTGATGACAATGGCATGGAGCATTGTGATGCCAAGGGTCATGGAGCTTTGTGATGACAAAGGTCATGGGAGCATTTTGTTGACAAGTGCGTGGTGCATTGTGATGAGAAGGGCAGGGTGCATTGTGATGACAGGGTCATGGAGCAATTTGATGAAAAGGGTCATCGAACATTTTGATGACAGGGGTTATGGAACACTGTGATGTCAGGGGTCATGGAGCATTGTGATGAAAAGGGTCATGGAGCATTTTGATGACAGGGATTATGGAACGTTGTGATGTCAGGGGTCATCGAACATTGTGGTGATAAGGGCATGTAGCATTGTGATTACAGGGGTCATGGAACATTGTGATGACAGGGGTGAGGGAGTATTGTGATGACTAGTGATGGAACACTGTGATATCAGTGTTGAGAGAGCATTTTGATGAGAAGTGTATGGAGCATTGTGATGACAAGGTTTATGGAGCGTTGTGATGACAAGGTTGTGGAGCATTGTGATGACAAGCGCATGGTGCATTGTTATGACATGTGTTATGGAGCATTGTGCTGACTAGCGCATGGAGTATTGTGATGAAAAGAGTCATGGAGCATTGTGCTGAGAAAGGCATGGAGCATTGTGATGACAAGGGTCACGGAGCATTGTGATCAAAAGTTCATGGAGTATTGGGGTGACAAAGGTCACAGAGACTTGTGATGACGCGGGCATGGAGGATTTTGATGACAAAGGTCATGAATCATTGTTATGACTGGAGTCACGGAGCATTGTGATGACGGGGTCATGGAGCATTGTGATGACAGGTGTCATGGATCATTGTGATAACAATGGTTATGGACCATTCTGATGACAAGCTTCTGGAGTAATGTGATGACAATGGCATGGATAATTGTGATGAAAAGGGCACGGAGCATTGTCATGAAAAAGGCATGGAGCCTTTTCATGACAGTGTTCAAGGAGCATTCTGACGACAATTGTCAGGGAGCATTGTGATGACAAGTGTATTGAGCATTGTGATGACAAAGGTCATGGAGCATAGTGATGACAGGCATCATGGAGCACTGTGATGACAAGTGTTATGGAACATTGTTATAACAAGGATTTGGAGCATTGTGATGACAGAAGTCATGTATCATTTTCATTTCAAGGAGCATGGAGCATTGTGATGACAAGGGCATGAAGCAATGTGAACCCAACGTTCATGGAGGATTTTGATGACAATGGGAACGGAGTATTGTGATGACAATGGCATGGAGCATTGTGATGCCAAGGGTCATGGAGCTTTGTGATGACAAAGGTCATGGAGCATTTTGATGACAAGAGCGTTGTGCATTGGTATGAGAAGTGCAGGGACCATTGTGATGACAGGGTCATGGAACAATATGATGAAAAGGGTCAGGGAATATTTTGATGACAGGGGTTATGGAACATTGTGACATCAGTGGTCATGGAGCATTGTGATGATAAGGGCATGTAGCATTTTGATGACAGGGGTCATGGATCATTGTGATGAAAGGGGTGAGGGAGTATTGTGATGACTAGTGATGGAACATTGTGATATCAGTGGTGAGAGAGCATTTAGATGAGAAGTGCATGGAGCATTGTGATGACAAGGTTTATGGAGCATTTTGATGATAAGGTTGTGGAGCATTTTGATGACAAGTGCATGGCATATTGTGATGACATGTGTCATGGAGCATTGTGCTGACAAGAGCATGGAGCATTGTGATGACAACGACCATGGAGCATTGTGCTGACAAAGGCATGGAGCATTGTGATGACACGTGTTACAGAGCATTGTGATGACGAGGGAATGGACCATTGTGATGACAAAGTTCATAAAGCATTGTGATGACTGGATTCATGGAGCATTATGATGTGAGGGGTCATGGAGCATTGTGATTATAAGGGCATGGAGCATTGTGATGACAGGGGCATGGAGCATTGTGATGACAAGTTTCTTGGATTATTGCTATGACAGTGGGCATGTCGCATTGTGATGACAAGGGAATGGAACATTGTTATCACAAGGTCATGTAGTATTGTGAAGACAGGTGTCAGGCAACATTGTGATGACATATGTCATGGTGCATTGTGATGACAATGGCATGGAGCATTGTGATGCCAAGTGTCATGGAGGATTGTGATGACAAATGTAATGGAGCATTGTGATGAGAAGACCATAGAGCCTTGTGATGACAAGTCTCATGGAGCATTCTGATGAAAAGGGGCATGGAGCCCTGTGATTACAAGGGTCTTGGAGCATTTTGATGACAAGGGCATGGAGCATTGTGATGAGAAGGCCATGGAGCATTCTGATGACATTCATCATGGAGTTTTGTGATGACAAGGGCATGGAGCATTGTGATTACAGGGGTCTTGGTGCATTGTGATGAAAAGTCCATGGATCATTGTGAGGAAAAAGCATGGAGCCTTGTCATGACAGGGTTCAAGGGGCATACTGATGACAAGTGTCAGGGAGCATTGTGATGACAAAGGTCATGGAGCATTGTGATGAGAAGACCATGGATAATTGTGATGAGGAGTGTCATGGGGCATTGTGATGACAAGTGTTATGGAACATTGTGATCACAAGGGTTTGGAGCATTGTGATGACAGAGGTCATGGAGCATTTTGATTTAATTGTGATTACAATAGCATGAAGCTTTATGATGATGGGCATGGTGCACTGTGATGACAGTGTTCACGGAGAATTGAGATGAAAAGGGACATGGAGCCTTGTGATTACAGGGGTCTTGGAGCATTGTTATAACAAGGGTCATGGAGCCTTGTCATGAAAACGCCATGGTTCATTGTGATGGCAGGGGTCATGGAGCATTGTTATGACAGGGGTAATGGAGCATTGTGATGACAAGAACATGGAGCATTGGTTTGAAAAGTTTCATGGATTATTGTGACGAGTGTGGTCATGGAGCATTGTGATGACAAGGGCACAGAACACGGTGATACACGGGTTATGGAGGATTGTAATGACAAAGGCATGGATCATTGTGATGAGAAGACCATAGAGCCTTGTGATGACAAGTCTCATGGAGCATTCTGATGAAAAGGGGCATGGAGCCCTGTGATTACAGGGGTCTTGCAGCATTGGGATGACAAGGGCATGGAGCATTGTGATGAGAAGGCCATGGAGCATTCTGATGACATTCATCATGGAGTTTTGTGATGACAAGGGCATGGAGCATTGTGATTACAGGGGTCTTGGTGCATTGTGATGAAAAGTCCATGGATCATTGTGAGGAAAAAGCATGGAGCCTTGTCATGACAGGGTTCAAGGAGCATACTGATGACAAGTGTCAGGGAGCATTGTGATGACAAAGGTCATGGAGCATTGTGATGAGAAGACCATGGATAATTGTGATGAGGAGTGTCAAGGGGCATTGTGATGACAAGTGTTATGGAACACTGTGATCACAAGGGTTTGGAGCATTGTGATGACAGAGGTCATGGAGCATTTTGATTTCATTGTGATTACAACAGCCTGAAGCTTTATGATGATGGGCATGGTGCATTGTGATGACAGTGTTCACGGAGAATTGAGATGAAAAGGGACATGGAGCCTTGTGATTACCGGGGTCTTGGAGCATTGTTATGACATGGGTCATGGAGCGTTGTCATGAAAACGCCATGGTTCATTGTGATGGCAGGGATCATGGAGCATTGTTATGACAGGGATAATGGAGCATTGTGACGACAAGAACATGGAGCATTGGTTTGAAAAGTTTCATGGATTATTGTGACGAGAGTGGTCAACGAGCATTGTGATGAAAAGGGCACAGAACATGGTGATACACGGGTTATGGAGGATTGTAATGACAAGGGCATGGATCATTGTGATGAAAAAGGCATCGAGCATTGTGATGACAAGCATCATGGAGCTTTGTGATGACAAGCGAAAGGAGCAATGTGATGATAGGGTTCATGGAGCATTGTGATGACAATGGCATGGAGCATTGTGATGCCAAGGGTCATGGAGCTTTGTGATGACAAAGGTCATGGAGCATTTTGATGACAAGAGCGTTGTGCATTGGTATGAGAAGTGCAGGGAGCATTGTGATGACAGGGTCATGGAGCAATTTGATGAAAAGGGTCAGGGAATATTTTGATGACAGGGGTTATGGAACATTGTGACGTCAGTGGTCATTGAGCATTGTGATGATAAGGGCATGTAGCATTTTGATGACAGGGGTCATGGATCATTGTGATGAAAGGGGTGAGGGAGTATTGTGATGACTAGTGATGGAACATTGTGATATCAGTGGTGAGAGAGCATTTAGATGAGAAGTGCATGGAGCAATGTGATGACAAGGTTTATGGAGCATTTTGATGATAAGGTTGTGGAGCATTTTGATGACAAGTGCATGGCATATTGTGATGACATGTGTCTTGGAGCACTGTGCTGACAAGCGCATGGAGCCTTGTGATGACAACGATCATGGAGCATTGTGCGGACAAAGCCATGGAGCATTGTGATGACACGTGTTACAGAGCATTGTGATGACGAGGGCATGGACCATTGTGATGACAAAGATCATAAAGCATTGTGATGACTGGATTCATGGAGCATTATGATGTGAGGCGTCATGGAGCATTGTGATTATAAGGGCATGGAGAATTGTGATGACAGGGGCATGGAGCATTGTGATGACAAGCTTCATGGATTACTGCTATGACAGTGGGCATGTCGCATTGTGATGACAATGGCATGGAGCATTGTGATGCCAAGTGTCATGGAGGATTGTGATGACAAATGTAATGGAGCATTCTGATGAGAAGACCATGGGTAATTGTGTTGACGAGCATCATGGGGCGTTGTGATGACAAGTGTTATGGAATATCGTGATCACAAGTGTTTGGAGCATTGTGATGACACATGTCATGGAGAATTTTGATTTCATTGTGTTGACAAGAGCATGAAGCATTATGATGATGGGCATGGTGCATTGTGATGACAAGGGTCATGGATCCTTGGGATGACAAGGCCGTGGAACATCGTGATGACAGTGGTCATGGAGCATTGTTATGACAGGGGTAATGGAGTATTGTGATGGCAAGGGTATGGAGCATTGTGATGAGAAAGCCATGGAGCATTCTGATGACATGCATCATGGAGCTTTGTGATGACAAATGCATGGAGCATTGTGATTACAGGGGTCTTGGATCATTGTGATGACAAGGGTTATGGAGCCTTGTGATGACAAGGCCATGGATCATTTTGATGGCAGAGGTAATGGAGCATTGTCATGACAGGGGTAATGGAGCATTGTGATTACAAGGGTATGGAGCATTGGTCTGAAAAGTTTCATGGATTATTGTGATGAGAGTGGGCATGGTGCATTGTGATGACAAGGTCACACAACACTGTGTTACATGGGTCATGGAGGATTGTAATGACAAGGGCATGGAGCATTGTGATGAGAAGGGCATCGAGCATTTTGATGACAAGCATCGTGGAGGTTTGTGATGACAAGGACATGGAAGCAATGTGATGAGAGGCTTCAGGAAGCACTGTGATGACAATGGCATGGAGCATTGTGATGCCAAGGGTCATGGAGCTTTGTGATGACAAAGGTCATGGGAGCATTTTGTTGACAAGTGCGTGGTGCATTGTGATGAGAAGGGCAGGGTGCATTGTGATGACAGGGTCATGGAGCAATTTGATGAAAAGGGTCATCGAACGTTTTGATGACAGGGGTTATGGAACATTGAGATGTCAGGGGTCATGGGGCATTGTGAGGAAAAGGGTCATGGAGCATTTTGATGACAGGGATTATGGAACGTTGTGATGTCAGGGGTCATCGAACATTGTGGTGATAAGGGCATGTAGCATTGTGATTAGAGGAGTCATGGAACATTGTGATGACAGGGGTGAGGGAGTATTGTGATGACTAGTGATGGAACACTGTGATATCAGTGTTGAGAGAGCATTTTGATGAGAAGTGTATGGAGCATTGTGATGACAAGGTTTATGGAGCGTTGTGATGACAAGGTTGTGGAGCATTGTGATGACAAGCGCGTGGTGCATTGTTATCACATGTGTTATGGAGCATTGTGCTGACTAGCGCATGGAGCATTGTGATGAAAAGGGTCAAGGAGCATTGTGCTGAGAAAGGCATGGAGCATTGTGATGACACGGGTCACGGAGCACTTTGATCAAAAGTTCATGGAGCATTGGGGTGAAAAAGGTCACAGAGACTTGTGATGACGAGGGCATGGAACATTTTGATGACAAAGGTCATGAATCATTGTTATGACTGGAGTCACGGAGCATTGTGATGACAGGGGTCATGGAGCATTGTGATGAGAGGTGTCATGGATCATTGTGATGACAAACGTCATGGACCATTCTGATGACAAACTTGTGGAGTAATGTGATGACAATGGCATGGATCATTGTGATGACAAGGGAATGGAGCATTGTGATGACAAAGTCCTGGAGCATTGTGATGAGAAGACCATGGAGCATTATGATGACAAGTCTCATGGAACATTCTGATGAAAAGGGGCATGGAGCATTGTGATTACAGGGGTCTTGGAGCATTGGGATGACAAGGGCATGGAGCATGGTGATGACAATGCCAGGAGCATTCTGATGACATGTGTCATGGAGCTTTGTGATGACAAGTGCATGGAGCATTGTGATTACAGGGGTCTTGGTGCATTGTGATGAAAAGTCCATGGATCATTATGAGGAAAAGGCATGGAGCCTTGTCATGACAGGGTTCCAGGAGCATACTGACGACAAGTGTCATGGAGCATTGTGATGACAAAGTCCTGGGGCATTGTGATGTGAAGACCATGGACCATTATGATGAGAAGCCTCATGGAACATTCTGATGAAAAGGGGCATGGAGCATTGTGATTACAGGGGTGGTGGAGCATTGGGATGACAAGGGCATGGAGCATGGTGATGACAATGCCAGGAGCATTCTGACGACATGTATCATGGAGCTTTGTGATGACAAGTGGTATGGAACATTGTGATTACAAGGTTTTGGAGCATTGTGATGACAGAGGTCAT
Source organism: Hyperoodon ampullatus (assembly GCF_949752795.1). NCBI lineage: Eukaryota > Metazoa > Chordata > Mammalia > Artiodactyla > Ziphiidae > Hyperoodon > Hyperoodon ampullatus. The sequence continues at coordinate 2,489,648 of NC_136920.1, forward strand.
GGAGCATTTTGATTTCATTGTGATGACAATAGCATGAAGCTTTATGATGATGGGCATGGTGCATTGTGATGACAGTGTTCACGGAGAATTGAGATGAAAAGGGACATGGAGCCTTGTGATTACAGTGGTCTTGGAGCATTGTTATGAGAAGGGTCATGGAGCCTTGTCATGACAACGCCGTGGTACATTGTGATGGCAGGGGTCATGGAGCATTGTTATGACAGGGGTAATGGAGCATTCTGATGACAAGGTCATGGAGCATTGGTTTGAAAAGTTTCATGGATTATTGTGACGAGAGTGGTCATGGAGCATTGTGATGACAAGGGCACAGAACACGGTGATACACGGGTTATGGAGGATTGTAATGACAAGGGCATGGATCATTGTGATGAAAAAGGCATCGAGCATTGTGACGACAAGCATCATGGAGCTTTGTGATGACAAGGGCAAGGAGCAATGTGATGATAGGGTTCATGGAGCATTGCGATGACAATGGCATGGAGCATTGTGATGCCAAGTGTCATGGAGATTTGTGATGACAAAGGTCATGGAGCATTTTGATGACAAGAGCGTTGTGCATTGGTATGAGAAGTGCAGGGAGCATTGTGATGACAGGGTCATGGAGCAATTTGATGAAAAGGGTCAGGGAATATTTTGATGACATGGGTTATGGAACATTGTGACGTCAGTGGTCATGGAGCATTGTGATGATAAGGGCATGTAGCATTTTGATGACAGGGGTCATGGATCATTGTGATGAAAGGGGTGAGGGAGTATTGTGATGACTAGTGATGGAACATTGTGATATCAGTGGTGAGAGAGCATTTAGATGAGAAGTGCATGGAGCATTGTGATGACAAGATTTATGGAGCATTTTGATGATAAGGTTGTGGGGCATTTTGATGACAAGTGCATGGAGCCTTGTGATGACAACGACCATGGAGCATTGTGCTGACAAAGGCATGGAGCATTGTGATGACACGTGTTACAGAGCATTGTGATGACGAGGGAATGGACCATTGTGATGACAAAGATCATAAAGCATTGTGATGACTGGATTCACGGAGCATTATGATGTGAGGGGTCATGGAGCATTGTGATTACAAGGGCATGGAGCATTGTGATGACAGGGGCATGGAGCATCGGTCTGACAATTTTCATGGATTATTGCTATGACAGTGGACATGTCGCATTGTGATGACAAGGGAATGGAACATTGTTATGACAAGGTCTTGTAGTATTGTGAAGACAGGTGTCAGGGAACATTGTGATGACATATGTCATGGTGCATTGTGATGACAATGGCATGGAGCATTGTGGTGCCAAGTGTCATGGAGGATTGTGATGACAAATGTAATGGAGCATTGTGATGAGAAGACCATAGAGCCTTGTGATGACAAGTCTCATGGAGCATTCTGAAGAAAAGGGGCATGGAGCATTGTGATTACAGGGGTCTTGGAGCATTTTGATGACAAGGGCATGGAGCATTGTGATGAGAAGGCCATGGAGCATTCTGATGACATTCATCATGGAGTTTTGTGATGACAAGGGCATGGAGCACTGTGATTACAGGGGTCTTGGAGCATTGTGAGAAAAAGGGCATGGATCATTGTGACGAAAAAGCCATGGAGCCTTGTCATGACAGGGTTCAAGGATCATACTGACAGCAAGTGTCAGGGAGCATTGTGATGACATGAGTATTGAGCATTGTGATGACAAAGGTCATGGAGCACTGTGATGAGAAGACCATGGGTAATTGTGATGACGAGCATCATGGGGCGTTGTTATGACAAGTGTTATGGAATATCGTGATCACAAGTGTTTGGAGCATTGTGATGACACAGGTCATGGAGCATTTTGATTTCATTGTGTTGACAATAGCATGAAGCATAATGATGATGGACATGGTGCATTGTGATGACAAGGGTCATGGATCCTTGTGATGACAAGGCCGTGGAACATCGTGATGACAGTGGTCATGGAGCATTGTTCTGACAGGGGTAATGGAGTATTGTGATGGCAAGGGTATGGAGCATTGTGATGACAAGCGCATGGTGCATTGTTCTGACATGTGTTATGGAGCATTGTGCTGACTAGCGCATGGAGCATTGTGATGAAAAGGGTCATGGAGCATTGTGCTGAGAAAGGCATGGAGCATTGTGATGACAAGGGTCACGGAGCATTGTGATCAATAGTTCATGGAGCATTGTGGTGACAAAGGTCACAGAGACTTGTGATGACGAGGGCATGGAGCATTTTGATGCCTATGTCATGAATCATTGTTATGACTGGAGTCACGGAGCATTGTGATGACAGGGGTGACGGAGCATTGTGATGAGAGGTGTCATGGACCATTGTGATGACAAAGGTCATGAACCATTCTGATGACAAGCTTGTGGAGTAATGTGATGACAATGGCATGGATCATTGTGATGAAAAAGGCATGGAGCCTTTTCATGACAGTGTTAAAGGAGCATTCTGACGACAAGTGTCAGGGAACATTGTGATGACAAGTGTATTGAGCATTGTGGTGACAAAGGTCATGGAGCATTGTGATGACAGGCATCATGGAGCATTGTGATGACAAGTGTTATGGAACATTGTGATCACAAGGATTTGGAGCATTGTGATGACAGAAGTCATGTATCATTTTCATTACAAGGAGCATGGAGCATTGTGATGACAAGGGCATGAAGCAATGTGAAGCCAAGGTTCATGGAGGATTTTGATAACAATGGGAACGGAGTATTGTGATGACAAGCGCATGGAGCATTGTGATGACAAGGTTATGTAGCATTTTGCTGACAAATGCATGGAGCATTTTGATGACAAGGGTCATGGAGCATTGTGATGACAAGCGTCATGGAGCATTGTGTTTACAGGGGTCATGGAGCATTGGGATGGCAAAGACATGGATCATTGTGATGACAAGGGTCATGGAGCATTTTGATGACAAGAGTCCCGTATCATTGTGTTGTCTGGTGTCATGGGGCGTTGTGATGACAGTGGTCATGGAACATTGTGATGCCAGGGGTCATGGAGCATTGTGATGAGAAGTTCATGGAGCATTGGGCTGACAATATTCATTGAGTATTGTGGTGGCAGGGGTCATGGAGCATTGTGATGATAAGGGAATGGAGCATTGTGATGACAAATTCCTGGGGCATTGTGATGAGAAGACCATGGACCATTATGATGACAAGTCTCATGGAACATTCTGATGAAAAGGGGCATGGAGCATTGTGATTACAGGGGTCTTGGAGCAATGGGATGACAAGGGCATGGAGCATGGTGATGACAAGCATCATGGAGCTTTGTGATGACAAGGGCAAGGAGCAATGTGATGATAGGGTTCATGGAGCATTTTGATGACAATGGCATGGAGCATTGTGATGCCAAGGGTCTTGGAGCTTTGTGATGACAAAGTCATGGGGCATTAGGTGACAAGGTCGTGGTGCATTGAGATGAGAAGGGCAGGGAGCATTGTGATGACAGAGTCATGGAGAAATTTGATGAAAAGGGTCATGGAATATTTTGATGACGGGCGTTATGGAACATTGTGATGTCAGGGTTCATGAAGCATTGTGATGAAATGGGTCATGGAGCATTTTGTGACAGGGGTTATGGAACATTGTGATGTCAGGGGTCATGGTGCATTGTGAAGATAAGGGCATGTAGCACTGTGATGACAGGGGTCATGGAACACTGTGATGACAGTGGTGAGGGAGTATTGTGATGACTAGTGATGGAACATTGTGATATATGTGGTAAGAGAGCATTTTGATGAGAAGGGCATGGAGCATTGTGATGACACGTTTTATGGGGCATGAAGATGAAAAGGATGTTGACCATTGTGATGACAAGTGCATGGCACATTGTGATGTCATGGGTCATGATGCATTGTGCTGACAAGCACATGGAGCATTTTGATGACAAGTGTCATGGAGCATTGTGCTGACAAAGGCATGGAGCATTGTGTTGACAAGGGACACCGAGCATTGTGATCAAATGTTCATGGAGCATTGTGGTGAAAAAGATCACAGAGCCTTGTGTGACGAGGGCATGGACCATTGTGATGAGATATGTCATGAAGCATTGTGATGATTGGAGTCACGGGGCACTGTGATGACAGGGGTCATGGAGCATTGTGATGACAAGGGCATGGAGCAATGTTATGACAGGGGCATGGAACATTGGTCTGACAAGTTTCATGGATTATTGTGATGACAGTGAGCAGGGAGCATTGTGATGAAAATGGCATGGAGCATTGTGGTGACAAATGTCACAGAGCCTTGTGTAACGAGGTCATGGACTATAGTGATGACAAAATTCATGAAGCATTGTGATGACTGGAGTCACGGAGCATTGTGATGACAGGGGTCATGGAGCATTGTGATGACAAGGGCATGGAGCATTGTGATGACAGGGGCATGGAACATTGGTCTGACATGTTTCATGGATTATTGTGATGACAGTGGGCATGGCGCATTGTGATGACAAGGTCATGGAACATTGTGATGACAAGGTCATGGAGTATTGTGAAGACAGGTGTCAGGGAGCATTTTGATGACATATGTCATTGTCCATTGTGATGACAATGGCATGGAGCATTGTGATACCAAGTGTCATGGTGGATTGTGATGACAAATGTAATGGAGCATTTTGATGACAAGGGCTTGGAACATTGCGATGACAAGGGTCATGGAGCATTGTGATGACAAGGGCATGGAGCATTCTGATGAAAAGGTGCATGGAGCATTGAGATTACAGGGGTTTTGAAGCAATGTGATTACAAGGGCATGGAGCATTGTGATGAGAAGGCAATGGAGCATTCTGATGACATGCGTCATGGAGCTTTGTGTTGACAAGGACATGAAGCATTGTGATTACGGGGGTTTTGGAGCATTGTGATGAAAAGGGAATGGATCATTGTGATGAAAAATGCATGGAGCCTTGTCATGACAGGGTTCAAGGAGCATACTGATGACAACTGTCAGGGAGCATTGTGATGATAAGTGTATTGAGCATTGTGATGACAAAGATCATGGAGCATTGTGATGAGAAGACCATGTATAATTGTGATGACCAGCGTCATGGGGCATTGTGATGACAAGTGTTATGGAACATTGTGATCAGAAGGGTTTGGTGCATTGTGATGACAGAAGTCATTGAGCATTTTGATTTCATTGTGATGACAATAGCATGAAATATTATGGTGCTGGGCACGGTGCATTGTGATGACAGGGTTCATGGAGCATTGAGATGAAAAGGGGCATGGAGCATTGTGATTACAGTGGTGTTGGAGCATTGTGATGACAAGGGCATGGAGCATTGTGATGAGAAGGCCATGGAGCATTCTGATGACATGCGTCATGGAGCTTTGTGATGACAAGGGCATGGAGAATTGTGATTACAGGGGTCATGGAACATTGTGATGACAGGGGTGTGGGAGTATTGTGATGACTAGTGATGGAACATTGTGATATCAGTGGTGAGAAAGCATTTTGAGGAGAAGTGCGTGGAGCATTGTGATGACAAGGTTTATGGAGCATTTTGATGACAAGTATGTGGAGCATTGTGATGACAAGTGCATGGTGCATTGTGATGAAATGGGTTATGGAGCACTGTGCTGACACGTGCATCAAGCATTGTGATGACAACGGTCATGGAGCATTGTGCTGACAAATGCATGGAGCTTTGTGATGACAAGGGACACAGAGCATTGTGATGAAAATTTCATGGAGCATTGTGGTGACAAAGATCACAGAGCCTTGTGTGACGAGGGCATGGACCATTGTGATGAGATAAGTCATGAAGCATTGTGATGATTGGAGTCATGGGGCACTGTGATAACAGGTGTCATGGAGCATTGTGATGACAAGGGCATGGAACAATGTGATGACACGGCATGGAACATTGGTCTGACAAGTTTCATGGATTATTGTGATGACAGTGAGCATGGAGCATTGTGATGAAAAGGGCATGGAGCATTGTGGTGACAAATGTCACAGAGCCTTGTGTGACGAGGTCATGGACTATTGTGATGGCAAAGGTCATGAAGCATTGTGATGACTGGAGGCACGGAGCATTGTGATGACAGGGGTCATGGAGCATTGTGATGACAAGGGCATGGAGCATTGTGATGACAGGGGCCTGGAACGTTGGTCTGACAAATTTCATGGATTATTGTGATGACAGTGGACATACCGCATTGTTATGACAAAGGCATGGAACATTGTGATGACAAGGTCATGGAGTATTTTGAAGACAGGTGTCAGGGAGCATTGTGATGACATATGTCTTTGTCCATTGTGATGACAATGGCATGGAGCATTGTGATACCAAGTGTCATGGAGGATTGTGATGACAAATGTAATGGAGCATTTTGATGACAAGGGCTTGGAACATTGTGATGACAAGGGTCATGGAGCATTGTGATGACAACGGCATGGAGCATTGTGATGACAAGGACCATTGAGAATTTTGTTGACAACGTCGTGAAGCATTGTGATGAAAAGCACATGGAGCTTGCCATGACTGTGGTCATAGAGCATTGCGATGACAAGTGCATGGAGAATTGTGATGACAAGATCATGTAACATTGTGATGAGAAGTGTTAGGGATCATTGTTATGACAAGAACGTGGAGTATTGTTATGACAAGGGACATGGAGCATTGTGATGGCAAGACCGTGGAGCAATGTGATGTGAAGACCATGGATAATTGTGATGACGAGCATCATGGAGCACTGTAATGACAAGGGGCATGGAGCATTGTGATGACAGGGGTCATCGATCATTGTGATGACAACGGTCATGGAGGATACTGATGACAAGCTTGTGAAGTATTGTGATGACAATGGCATGCAGCATTGTGATGAAAGGCGCATGTAGCCTTTTCATGACACGGTTCAAGGAGCATTCTGATGAGAAGTGACAGGGAGTATTGTGATGACAAGTGTATTGAGCATTGTGATGACAAATGTCATGGAGCATTGTCATGAGAAGTCCATGGATAATTGTGATGACAGGCATCCAAGTGTGTTGTGATGACAAGTGTTATGGAATATTGTGATCACAAGTGTTTGAAGCATTGTGATGACAGAGGTCATGGATCATTTTGATTTCAGGGAGCATGGAGCATTTTGATAACAACGGCATGAAGCAATGTGATCCCAAGGTTCATGGAGGATTTTCATGACAATGGTAATGGAGAATTATGATGACAAGCGAATGGAGCATTGTGATGACAAGGTAATGTAGCATTTTGATGACAAAGGCATGGAGCACTGTGATGACAAGGGTCACGGAGCAATGTGATGACAAGCGTCACAGAGCATTGTGATTACAGGGGCCATGGAACCCTGGGATGACAAGGGCATGGATCATTGTGATGACAATGATCATGGAGCATTTTGATGCCAGTGGTCATGGAGCATTGTGATGACAGGGGTCAAGGAGCACTGTGATGAGAATGTCATGGAACACTGGGCTGAAAATGTTCATGGAGTATTGTGATGACAGGAGTCATGGAGCATTGTGATGACAAGAGAAAGGAGCATTGTGATGACAATGTCTTGGAGAATTGTGATGAGAAAACCATGGAGCCTTGTGATGACATTCTCATGGAGCATTTTAATGAAAATGGACATGGAGCATTGTGATTACAGGGGTCGTGGAGCATTCTGATGACAAGGGAATGGTGCATTGTGATGAGAAAAGAATGGAGCATTCTGAAGACATGCATCATGGAGCTTTGTGATGACAAGGGCTTGGACCATTGTGATTTCATGTGTATGGAGCCTTTTGATGACAAGGGTCATGGAGCCTTGTGATGACAAGGCTGTGGAACATTGTGATGACTGGGATCATGGAGCATTGTTATGACAGGGGTAATGGAGCATTGTGAAGACAAGGCCATGGGGCATTGGTCTGAAAAGTTTCATGGATTATTGTGATGAGAGTGGGCCTGGAGCATTGTGATGACAAGGGCCTGGAACACTGTGGTACAGGATTCATGGAGGACTGTAATGACAAGGGCATGTAGCATTGTTATGAGAATTTCATCGAGCATTGTGATGACAAGCGTCATGGATATTTGTGATGACAAGGGCATGGAGCAATGTGATGAGAAGGTTCCTGGAGCATTGTGATGACAATGACATGGAGCATTGTGATGCCAAGGGTCATTGAGCTTTGTGATGACAAAAGTTATGGAGCATTTTGATGACATGTGTTATGGAGCATTGGGAGGTCAGGGGTCATGGAGCACTGTGATGATAAGGGCATGTAGTATTGTGATGACAGCGGTCATGGAACATTGTGATGAGAAGGGTGAGGGAATATTGTGATGACGAGTTATGGAACATTGTGATATCAGTGGTGACAGAGCATTTTGATGAGAAGTGCATGGAGCATTGTGATGACAAGCTGGTGGCGCATTGTGTTGACAAGCGCATGGATCATTGTGACGACAAATGTCTTTGTGTATTGTGCTGAGAAAGGCATGGAGCATTGTGAGGAGAACGGTCATGGAGCATTGTGATGAAAAGTTCATGGAGCATTGTGGTGACAGAGGTCACAGAGCCTTGTGATGACGAGGGCATTGACCATTGTGATGACAAAGATCATGAAGCTTTGTGATGAATGGAGTCACGGAGCATTGTGATGACAGCGGTCATGGAGCATTGGGATGTCAAGGGCATGGAGCATTGTGATGACAGGGGCATGGAGCATTTTGATGGTAAAACCCTGAAGCATTGTGATGAGAAGACCTTGGGTAATTGTGATGACGAGCATCATGGAGCACTGTACTGACAAGGCGCATGGAGCATTGTGATGACAGATGTCAGGGAACATTGTGATGACCGAGGTCATGGAGCATTGTGATGACAAGGGCATGGAGCATTGTGATGACAAGGGCTTGGAGCATTGTGATGACAAGTGTCATGGAGCATTGTGATGACAATGGCATGGAGCATTGTGATGACAACGTCATGGATTATTGTTAAGACAGTTGTCAGGGATCATTGTGGTGACATATGTCATGTTCCATTGTGATGCCAATGACATGGAGCATTGTGATGCCAAGTGTCATGGAGGATTGTGATGACAAAGGTAAAGGAGCATTGTGATGGCAAGGGCATGGATCATTGTGATGACATGGGCCATTGCTAATTTTAATGAGCAGGTCTTGAAACATTGTGATGACAAGCGCATGGAGCTTGCTATGACAGGGGTCCTGGAGCGTTGTGATTACAAGTGCATGCAGAATTGTGATGACAAGAGCATATAACATTGTGAGGAGAAGTGTCAAGGAGCATTGTGATGACAAGGATGTGGAGAATTGTGATGACAAGGGACATTGAGCATTGAGATGACCAGGGCACGGAGCATTGTGATGGTAAAACCCTGAAGCTTTGTGATGAGAAGACCTTGGGTAATTGTGATGACGAGCATCATGGAGCACTGTATTGACAAGGGGCAAGGAGCATTGTGATGACAAGGGCTTGAAGTATTGTGATGACAAGTGTCATGGAGCATTGTGATGACATTGGCATGCAGCACTGTCATAACAAGGGACATTGAGAATTTTTATAACAATGTCATGAAGCATTGTGATGACAAGCATAAGGAGCTTGCTATGACATGGGTCAGCGAGCATTGCGATGACACGTGCATGGAGAATTGTGATGACAAGGGACATGGAGCATTGTGATGACCAGGGCATGGAGCAATGTGATGGCAAGACGGTGGAGCATTGTGATGAGAAGGCCATGGATAATTGTGATGACGAGCATCATGGAGCATTATGATGACAAGAGCCATGGAGCATTCTGACATAAGATATCACTTATGAAGGAAATGCAAACATGGCTACACATGAACTGAATTAGGAAAGAGAACAGAGTCTCACATTTAGAAAACATACTTATGCCTGCTTAAAAGGAAAGGAGAGGTGGGGAGATGCACAAAACCAGAGTTTTATATTAGCACAGGTACTGCTGCATAATACAAATACAGAATAGACAAGACCTACTCCTTCCTCAGTGAACGGGACTCAACAGCCCTATTCCCGCAGAGGAATATATCTGATTAGTAAGAATCTTAATACCTACGTATTGATATGTCTCCGTAAGGGAATCAAGTGTGTCTAGACCGCCATAAACACGTCAGTGAAAATCAGCTCAACCTCATTATATAAATGAATTTCAAAAACAAAACAAAAAAACAGCGAAATTCTAACACAATTCCTTCAGGTGATCTGATGAAACCTGGAATGTCCCTAACTAAAATGACAGCTGAATGAGTCATAATGCTGGACACTTGGGACTGAGAGGATTGGTGAGATTGGATGAGAAAATGCAGACCGTTTAAAGCAATAATGCATGCCACCAATTCCATGGGTCCCAACTCAACAGGTAAAAGGGAATATCACTACAGTTATAACATGTATGGGAAAGATAGAGAATGGACACACTGTGAATAAGAAAGGATTCTAAAACACAAGTAATAGTCCCTATCCTGGTGCTCAGGTTTGAGTTTCCAACAGCTTTACTATCAACCTCCCAATTTGGAGAGACAGACCCTTTAACCTCCTGGTTCGCACAGGTTGTCAATTTGGCAGAGGATGAAAGGGAAGAGGGAGAACCAATGAGAGAGTAGCTGTTAGGCATTTGGACGGGCACATGTCACTCTAATTTCCCAGCAGGAAGAAGAATTAACCAAAGTCTCAGCCACCCGCCAGGAACCAGTATAGGTCCTGAACGAAAATTGTGGATTTGCTGTCAGCTTACAAAAAACGAGTTGAAAAATGGAGCTCTGGGACACAGCAATTCACAAAATGGCAGCGTAATAAACGACTAATATCGGCCAAAAATCTATTGAGGGATGGTAATGAGACGGACTTGAAAACAAGGCACAATAGCAGGAAACAGAGTTCAAGAGGTACATTGGGATCGCCTTTAAAGCACAGGAAGAGGGGCACAACATCGACAATGATGCACTTGTCCAAAAAGGGCGTATGGGTTTTCTTCTGAATATATTCAGGAGAAAACACATACGCCCTATTTGGCCAAGCAAGGAAGCGGGCAATGCAAATCTTCACTAGAAAGAAGTATCACTTCCCACCGGTCAAAAGGGACATCCACAAAATGTGTGAAAACCAGAAAGGCAAGACAGGCCCTGGAGAACAGGGAACCTAGTTATGCTGATGGGCAGGATGTAAATTGCCAACTGCCTCTATGGAGGAGTGCATTGTGTTCCCTAAAACAAGTAAACAACAGAGCTACAGAGCCAAGGGCACTTCCAGTCTAGGGAATATACCTTGGGAGACATGAAAATCAATAAGACAGAGCCACCCCAAAATTTAGGGCTGCACTGCTTACAACAACCTCAACTTGGGTACACCTTAAATATCCCAAGAAAGACAAAAATGTTTTAAGAATTTGTGTTACTTAGGTACGATGGAATATCCCTCAGCCATGAAATCAATGTCATAAGGCCAGTAGCAGCAAAATGAGTGGATTCAGGTACGATGATTCTAAGTGAAATAAGTCACAGAGAAAAAGAAACTTATCATAAGATATCACTTATGAAGGTCCTGTAAACATGGCTACACATGAAGTGAGTTAGGAAAGAGAACAGAGTCTCACATTTAGAAAACACTCTTATGCCTGCTTAAGGGGGAAGGAGAGGTGGGGTGATGCATAAAACCAGAGTTTGATATTAGTACATGTACTGTTCCAAAACCAACTATGGAAGAGAAAAGACCTACACCTTCCTCAGTGAAAGGGAATCAAAACCCAGTATTTCCCACAGAGGAATATATCTGACTAGTAAGATTATTAAAACCCTTCTGTGGATATGTCTCCATAAGGGAATCAAGTGTTTCTAGACTGGCATAAACATGGCAGTGAGAATCAGCTTAAACCCACTATAAAAAGGAATTTCAAAAACAAAACAAAAAAAACAGGGAAATTCTTTACAATTCCTACTGGGGCTCTGATGAAACCTGGAATGACCCTATCTACAACGACAGCTGGATGTGGCATAAGTCTGGACACTTGGGACTGAGAGGATTGGTGAGATTCATTGAGCAAATGCAGACCATTTAAAGCAAAAATGCGTGGCACACATTCCAAGGGTCCCAACTCTCCAAGTTGAAGGGAATACTACTACATCTATAACATGTACGGGAAACCTAGAGAATGGACACATTGTGAATACGAAAGGTTTCTAAAACTCAACTATTAGTCCCTCTCCTGGTGCTCCGGTTTGAGTTTCCAACTGCTTTACTATCAATCTCCCAACTTGGAGAGACAGCTCCTTTAACCTCCTGGTTCTCACATGTTGTCAATTGGCAGAGGACGAAAGGGAAGATGGAGAACCAATGAAAGAGTAACTGTTAGGCATTTGGACGGGCACATGTCACTCTAATTTCCCAGCAGGAAGAAGAATTAAACAAAGTCTCAGCCACCCGCCGTGAACGAGTATAGGTCCTGAAACAAAATGTTGGACTTTCGGTCAGCTCACCAAAAACGAGTTGAAAAATGAAGCTCAGGGGCACAGCAATTCACAAACTGGCAGAGTAATAAAGGAAAACTATAGTCCAACAATCTCTTGAGGGAAGGCAACGAGGCAGACTTGAAAGTGAGCCAGAATAGCAGGAAACAGATTTCAAGAGGTACATTGGAATCGCCTTTAAAGCACAGGAAGTGGGGCACAACTTCGACAATGATGCACTAGGCCAAAAAGTGCGTATGCGTTTTCTCCCGAATATATTCAGGAGAAAACGCATACGCCCTTTTTGGCCAAGCAAGCACGCGGGCAATGCAAATCTGCACTACAATGCAGTATCATTTCCAACCGGTCAAAAGGGACATCCACAAAATGTGTAAAAACCAGAAAGGCTAGACAGGCTCTGGAGAACAGGGAGCCTAGTTATGCTGATGGGCAGGATTTAAATTGCCAACTGCCTCACTGGAGGAGTGCATTGTGTTCCCTAAAACAAGTAAACAACAGAGCTACAGAGCCAAGGGTACTTCCAGTCTAGGGAATATACCCTGGGAAAACTGAAAATCAATAAGACAGAGCCACCCCAAAATTTAGGGCTGCACTGCTTACAAAAACCTCAACTTGGGTACACCTTAAATATCCCAGGAAGGACAAAAATGGTTCAAGAAATTGTGGTATTTACGTATGATGGAATATCCCTCAGCCATGAAATCAATGTCATAAGGCCAGTAGCAGCATAATGAGTGGATTCAGGTACGATGAATCTAAGTGAAATAAGTCACAGAGAAAAAGAAACTTATTATAAGATATCACTTATGAAGGTCCTGTTAACATGGCTACATATGAACTGAGTTAGGAAAGAGAACAGAGACTCACATTTAGAAAACACTCTTATGCCTGCTTAAGGGGGAAGGAGAGGTGGGGTGATGCATAAAACAAGAGTTTGATATTAGTACAGGTACCGTTCAAAAAACCAATAATGGAATAGACAAGACCTACACCTTCCTCAGTGAAAGGTCCTTAAAACCCCATATTTCCCACAGAGGAATATATCTGACTAGTAAGAATCTTAAAACTTATGTATTGATAAGTCTCCTTAAGGGAATCAAGTGTGTCCTAACTGGCATAAACATGAGAGTGAGAATCAGCTCAAAACCACTACAAAAAGGAATTTCGAAAACAAAACAAAAAAACAGGGAACTTCTTTACAATTCCTTCAGGGGCTCTGAGGAAACCTGGAATGACCCTATCTACAAGGACAGCTGGATGTGGCATAAGGCTGGACACTTGGGACGGAGAGGATTGGTGAGATTCGGTGAGCAAATGCAGACCATTAAAAGCAATAATGCGTGGCACACATTCCAAGGGTCCCAACTCTCCAGGTTGAAGGGAATATTACTACAGATATAACATGTACGGGAAACCTAGAGAATGGACACACTGTGAAAACAAAAGGTTTCTAAAACTCAACTAATTGTCCCTCTCCTGGAGCTCTGGTTTGACTTTCCAACAGCTTTACTATCAATCTCCCAACTTGGAGAGACAGCCCCTTTAACCTCCTGGTTCGCACATGTTGCCAATTTGCAGTGATTGAAAGGGAAGAGGGAGAACCAATGAGAGAGTAGCTGTTAGGCATATGGACGGGCGCATGTCACTCTAAGTTCCCGGCAGGAAGAAGAATTAACCAAAGACTCAGCCACCCGCCTGGAACCAAAATAGATCCTGAAACAAAATTTTGAACTTGAGGTCAGCTCACAAAAAATGAGTTGTTAAATGGAGCTCAGGGGCACAGCAATTCACAAACTGGCAGAGTAATAAAGGACAACAATCGTCCAAATATCTGTTGAGGGAAAGCAACGAAGCGGACTTGAAAGCGAGACAGAATAGCAGGAAACAGAGTTCAAGAGGTACATTGGAATCGCCTTTAAAGCACAGGAAGAGGGGCACAACTTCGAAAATGATGCACTTGTCCAAAAATGGCGTATGCGTTTTCTACTGAATATATTCAGGAGAAAATCATATGCCCTTTTTGGCCAAGCAAGCAAGCGGGTAATGCAAATCTGCACTACAAAGAAGTATCACTTCCCACCGGTCAAAAGGGACATCCGCAAAATGTGTAAAAACCAGAAAGGCAAGACAGGCCCTGGAGAACAGGGAGCCTAGTTATGCTGATGGGCAGGATGTAAATTGCCAACTGCCTCTATGGAGGAGTGCATTGTGTTCCCTAAAACAAGGAAAGAACAGAGCTACAGAGCCAAGGGCACTTCCAGTCTAGGGAATATACCTTGGGAAACCTGAAAATCAATAAGACAGAGCCACCCCAAAATTTAGGGCTGCACTGCTTACAAGAACCTCAACTTGGATACACCTAAAATATCCCAGGAAAGACAAAAATGGTTCAAGAAATTGTGGTACTTACATACGATGGAATATCCCTCAGCCATGAAATCAATGTCATAAGGCCAGTAGCAGCAAAATGAGTGGATTCAGCTACAATGATTCTAAGTGAAATAAGTCACAGAGAAAAAGAAACTTATCATAAGATATCACTTATGAAGGTCCTGTAAACATGGCTACACAAAAACTGAGTTAGGAAAGAGAACAGAGTCTCACATTTAGAAAACACTTTTATGTCTGCTTAAGGGGGAAGGAGAGGTGGGCTGATGCATAAAACCAGAGTTTGATATTAGTACATGGACCGTTCCAAAACCAACTACGGAAGAGACAAGCCCTACACCTTCCTCAGTGAAAGGGAATCAAAACCCCATATTTCCCCCAGAGAATTATATCTGACTAGTAAGATTATTAAAACCTATGTATTGATATGTCTCCATAAGGGAATCAAGTGTTTCTAGACTGGCATAAACATGGCAGTGAGAATCAGCTCAAACCCACTATAAAAAGGAATTTCAAAAACAAAACAAAAAAACGGGAAATTCTTTAAAATTCATCCAGGGGCTCTGATGAAACCTGGAATGACCCTATCTACAACAACAGCTGGATGTGGCATAAGGCTGAACACTTGGGACTGAGAGGATTGGTGAGATTCGGTGAGCAAATGCAGACCATTTAAAGCAATAATTCGTAGCACACATTCTAAGGGTCCCAACTCTCCAGGTTGAAGGGAATACTACTACAGCTATAACACGTACAGGAAACATAGAGAATGGACACACTGAATACGAAAGGTTTCCAAAACTCAACTAATAGTCCCTCTCCTGGTGCTCCGGTTTGCATTTCCAACTGCTTTACTATCAATTTCCCAACATGGAGAGATAGCCCCTTGAACCTCCTGTTTCGCACAGGTTTCCAATTTGGCAGAGGATGAAAGGGTAGAGGGAGAACCAATGAGAGAGTAGCTGTTAGGCATTTGGACGGGCACATGTCACTCTCATTTCCGGGCAGGAAGAAGAATTAACGAAAGTCTCAGCCCCCCTCGCGGAACCAGTATAGGTCCTGAAGCAAAATTTTGGACTTGCGGTCAGCTCACAAAAAACGAGTTGAAAAATGGAGCTCAGGGGCACAGCAATTCACAAACTGGCAGAGTAATAAAGGAAAACTATAGTCCAAAAATCTGTTGAGGGAAGGGAATGAGGCAGACTTGAAAGCGAGCCAGAATAGCAGTAAACAGATTTCAAGAGGTACATTGGAATCGCCTTTAAAGCAAAGGAAGAGGGGCACAACTTCGACAATGATGCACTTGGCCATAAAGGTTGTATGCGTTTTCTCCCGAATATATTTGGGAGAAAACACATACGCCCGTTTTGGCCAAGCAACCACGCGGGCAATGCAAATCTGCACTACAAAGCAGTATCACTTCCCACCGGTGAAAAGGGACATACGCAAAATGCGTAGAAACGAGAAAGGCAAGACAGGCCCTGGAGAACAGGGAGCCTACTTATGCTGATGGGCGGGATGTAAATTGCCAACTGCCTCTCTGGAGGAGTGCATTGCGTTCCCTAAAACAAGTAAACAACAGAGCTACAGAGCCAAGGGTACTTCCAGTCTAGGGAATATACCTTTGGAAACCTGAAAATCAATAAGACAGAGCCACCCCAAAATTTAGGGCTGCACTGCTTACAACAACCTCAACTTGGATACACCTAAAATATCCCAGGAAAGACAACAATGGTTCAAGAAATTGTGGTACTTACGTAAGATGGAATATCCCTCAGCCATGAATCAATGTCATAACGCCAGTAGCAGCAAAATGAGTGGATTCAGGTACGATGATTCTAAGTGAAATAAGTCACAGAGAAAAAGAAACTTATCATAAGATATCACTTATGAAGGTCCTGTAAACATGACTACACATTAACTGAGTTACAAAACGGAACAGTGTCTCTCATTGTGAACACGCACTTATGGCTGCTTAAGGGGGAAGGAGAGGTGGAGTGATGCATAAAACCAGAGTTTGATATTAGTACAGGTGCTGTTCCAAAAACCAACTATGGAATAGACAAGAACTACACCTTCCTCAGTGAAAGGGATACAAAACACCATATTTGCCGCAGAGGAATATATCTGACTAGTAAGATTATTAAAACCTATGTACTGATATGTCTCCGTAAGGGAATCAAGTGTGTCTAGACTGGCATAAACATGGCAGTGAGAATCAGCTCAAACCCACTATAAAAAGGAATT
The DNA here is from genome assembly GCF_949752795.1 of Hyperoodon ampullatus. Taxonomy (NCBI): domain Eukaryota; kingdom Metazoa; phylum Chordata; class Mammalia; order Artiodactyla; family Ziphiidae; genus Hyperoodon; species Hyperoodon ampullatus. Next base: position 2,506,807 of record NC_136920.1, read on the forward strand.
TCAAAAACAACACAGGGAAATTCTTTACAATTCCTTCAGGGGTTCTGATGAAACCTGGAATGACCCTATCTACAATGACAGCTGGATGTGGCATAAGGCTGGACACTTGGGACTGAGAGGATTGTTGAGATTTGATGAGCAAATGCAGACCATTAAAAGCAATAATGTGGGCTTCCCTGGTGGCGCAGTGGTTGCGAGTCCGCCTGCCGATGCAGGGGACGTGGGTTCGTGCCCCGGTCTGGGAAGATCCCACATGCCGCGGAGCGGCTGGGCCCGTGAGCCATGGCCGCTGAGCCTGCGCGTCCGGAGCCTGTGCTCCGCAACGGGAGAGGCCACAGCAGTGAGAAGCCCGCGTACCGCAAAAAAAAAAAAAAAAAAAAAAGCAATAATGTGTGGCACACATTCCAAGGTGTCCCAAATCTCCAGGTTGAAGGGAATATTACTACAGCTATAACATGTACAGGAAACCTAGAGAATGGACACACTGTGAATATGAAAGGTTTCTAAAACTCAACTAATAGGCCCTCTCCTGGTGCTCCGGATTCAATTTCCAACTGCTTTACTGTCAGTCTCCCAACTTGGAGAGACATCCCCTTTAACCTCCTGGTTCTCACATGCTGACAATTGGCAGATGATGAAAGGGAAGATGGAGAACCAATGAGAGAGTAGCTGTTAGGCATTTGGACGGGCACATGTCACTCTAATTTCCCGGCAGGAAGAAGAATTAACCAAAGTCTCAGCCACCCGCTGGAAGCAGTATAGGTCCTGAACCAAAATTTTGGACTTGCGGTGAGCTCACAAAAAACGAGTTGAAAAATGGAGCTCAGGGCCACAGCAATTCACAAACTGGCAGAGTTATAAGGGAAAACAATCGTCCAAAAATCTGTTGAGGGAAGGCAACGAGGCAGACTTGAAAGCAAGCCAGAATAGCAGGAAACAGATTTCAATAGGTACATTGGAATCTCATTTAAAGCACAGGAAAAGGGGCACAACTTGGACAATGATGCACTTGGCCAAAAAGGGCGTATGCGTTTTCTCCTGAATATATTCAGGAGAAAACGCATACGCCCTTTTTGGCCAAACAAGCAAGCAGGCAATGCAAATCTGCACTACAAAGCAGTATCACTTCCCACCGGGCAAAAGGGAAATCCGCAAAATGTGTAAAAACCAGAAAGGCAAGACAGGCCCTGGAGAACAGCGAGCCTAGTTATGCTGATGGGCAGGATGTAAATTGCCAACTGCCTCTCTGGAGGAGTGCATTGTGTCCCCTAAAACAAGTAAACAACAGAGCTACAGAGCCAAGGGCACTTCCAGTCTAGGGAATATACCTTGGGAAAACTGAAAATCAATACGACAGAGCCACCCCAAAATTTAGGGCTGCACTGCTTACAAGAATCTCAACTTGGGAACATCTTAAATATCCCAGGAAAGACAAAAATGGTTTAAGAAATTGTATTACTTACGGATGATGGAATATCCCTCAACCATGAAATCAATGTCATAAGGCCAGTAGCAGCAAAATGAGTGGATTCAGGTACGATGATTCTAAGTGAAATAAGTCACATAGAAAAAGAAACTTATCATAAGATATCACTTATGAAGGTCCTGTGAACATGGCTACACAAAAACTGAGTTAGGAAAGAGAACAGAGTCTCACATTTAGAAAACACTCTTATGCCTGCTTAAGGGGGAAGGAGAGGTGGGGTGATGCATAAAACCAGAGTTTGATATTAGTAGAGGCACCGTTCCAAAAACCAACTACGGAATGGACAAGACCTACACATTCCTCAGTGAAAGGGACTCAAAACCCCATATTTCCCGCAGAGGAATATATCTGACTAGTAAGAATCTTAAAACCTATGTATTGATATGTCTCCATAAGGGAATCAAGTGTGTCTAGACTGGCATAAACATGGCAGTGAGAATCAGCTCAAACCCACTATAAAAAGGAATTTTATAAACAAAACAAAACACAGGGAAATTCTTTACAATTCCTTCAGGGGCTCTGATGAAACCTGGAATGACACTATCTACAACGACAGCTGGATGTGCCATAAGGCTGGACACTTGGGACTGAGAGGATTGGTGAGATTGGGTCAGCAAATGCAGACCATTTAAAGCAATACTGCGTGGCACACATTCCAAGGGTCCCAACTCTGCAGGCTGAAGGGAATATTACTACAGCTAAAACATGTACGGGAAACCTAGAGAATGGACACACTGTGAATAGGAAAGGTTTCTAAATCTCAACTAATTGTCCCTCTCCTGGTCTCTGGGTTGACTTTCCATCTGCTTTACTATCAATCTCTCAACTTGGAGAGACAGCCCCTTTAACCTCCTGGATTTCACATGTTTCCAATTGGCAGAGGATGAAAGGGAAGATGGAGAACCAATGAGAGAGTAGCTGTTAGGCATTTGGACGGGCACATGTCACTCTAATTTCCCGGCAGGAAGAAGAATTAATCAAAGTCTCAGGCACCGCCGGGAACCAGTAAAGGTCTTGAACCAAAATTTTGGACTTGCATACAGCTCACAAAAAACGAGTTGAAAAATGGAGCTCAGGGGCACAACAATTCACAAACTGGCAGAGTAATAAAGGACAACTATCATCCAAAAATCTGTTGAGGGAAGGCAACTAGGTGGACTTGAAAGCGAGCCAGAATAGCAGGAAACAGATTTCAAGAGGTACATTGGAATCGCCTTTAAAGCATAGGAAGATGGGCACAACTTCGACAATGATGCACTTGGCCAAAAAGGGCATATGCGTTTTCTCCTGAATATATTCAGGAGAAAACGCATACGACCTTTTTGGCAAGCAAGCAAGCGGGCAATACAAATCTGCACTACAAAGCAGTAAAACTTCCCACCGGTCAAAAGGGACATCCGCAAAATGTGTAAAAACCAGAAAGGCAAGACAGGCCCTGGAGAACAGGGAGCCTAGTTATGCTAATGGGCGTAATGTAAATAGCCAACTGCCTCTCTGGAGGAGTGCATTGTGTTCCCTAAAACAAGTAAACAACAGAGCTACAGAGCCAAGGCCATTTCCAGTCTAGGGAATATACCTTGGGAAAACTGAAAATCAATAAGACAGAGCCACCCCAAAATTTAGGGCTGCACTGCTTACAAGAACCTCAACTAGGGTGCACCTTAAATATCCCAGGAAAGACAAAAATGGTTCAAGAAATTGTGTTACTTACGTAGGAAGGAATATCCCTCAACCATGAAATCAATGTCATAAGGCCAGTAGCAGGAAAATGAGTGGATTCAGGTACGATGATCCTACGTGAAATAAGTCACAGAGAAAAAGAAACTTATCATAAGATATCACTTATGAAGGTCCTGTAAACATGGCTACACATGAACTGAGTTAGGAAAGAGAACAGAGTCTCACATTTAGAAAACACTCTTATGCCTGCTTAAAGGGGAAGGAGAGGTGGGGTGATGCATAAAACCAGAGTTTGATATTAGTACATGTACCGTTCCAAAACCAACTACAGAGTAGACAAGACCTACACCTACCTCAGAGAAAGAGACTCAAAACCCCATATTTCTCGCAGAGGAATATATCTGACTAGTAAGAATCTTAAAAACTATGTATTGATATGTCTCCGTAAGAGAATCAAGTGTGTCTAGCCTGGCATAAACATGGCAGTGAGAATCAGCTCAAACCCACTATAAAAAGGAATTTCATAAACAAAACAAAACACAGGGAAATTCTTTACAATTCCTTCAGGGGCTCTGATGAAACCTGGAATGACACTATCTACAACGACAGCTGGATGTGCCATAAGGCTGGACACTTGGGACTGAGAGGATTGGTGAGATTGGGTCAGCAAATGCAGACCATTTAAAGCAATACTGCGTGGCACACATTCCAAGGGTCCCAACTCTGCAGGTTGAAGGGAATATTACTACAGCTATAACATGTACGGGAAACCTAGAGAATGGACACACTGTGAATAGGAAAGGTTTCTAAATCTCAACTAATTGTCCCTCTCCTGGTCTCTGGTTTGACATTCCATCTGCTTTACTTTCAATCTCTCAACTTGGAGAGACAGCCCCTTTAACCTCCTGGTTCTCACAGGTTTCCAATTTGGCAGAGGATGAAGGGAAGATGGAGAACCAATGAGAGAATTGCTCTTAGCCATTTGGACGGGCAAATGTCACTCTAATTTCCCGGCAGGAAGAAGAATTTATCAAAGTCTCAGCCAAGCTCTGGGAACCAGTATAGGTCCTGAACCAAAATTTTGCACTTGCGGTCAGCTCACAAAAAACGAGTTGAAAAATGGAGCTCAGGGCCACACAATTCACAAACTGGCAGAGTAATAAAGGACAACTATCGTCCTAAAACCTGTTGCGGGAAGGCAACGAGGCGGACTTGAATGTGTGCCAGTATAGCAGGATACAGTATTCAAGAGGTACATTGGAATCGCCTTTAAAGCACAGGAAGAGGGGCACAACTTCGACAATGATGCCCTTGGCCAAAAAGGGCGTATGCGTTTTCCCCTGAATATATTCAGGAGGAAATGCATACGCCCTTTTTGGACAAGCAAGCAAGCGGGCAATGCAAATCTGCACTACAAAGAAGTATCACTTCCAACCGGTCAAAAGGGACATCCGCAAAATGTGTAAAAACCAGAAAGGCAAGACAGGCCCTGGAGAAGAGGGAACCTAGTTATGCTGATGGGCAGGATGTAAATTGCCAACTGCCTCTCAGGAGGAGTGAAATGTGTTCCCTAAATCAGGTAAACAACAGAGCAACAGAGCCAAGGGCACGTCCAGTCTTGGAAATATACCTTGGGAAAACTGAAAATCAATAAGACAGAGCCACCCCAAAATTTAGGGCTGCACTGCTATCAAGAACCTCAACTTGGGAACACCTTAAATATCCCAGGAAAGGCCAAAATGGTTCAAGAAATTGTGTTACTTATGTACGATGGAATATCCCTCAGTCATGAAATCAATGTCATAAGGCCAGTAGCAGCAAAATGAGTGGATTCAGGTTCGATGATTCTAAGTGAAATAAGTCATAGAGATAAACAAACTTATCATAAGATATCACTTATGAAGGTTGTGAACATGGCTACACATGAACTGAGTTAGGAAAGAGAACAGAGTCTCACATTTAGAAAACACTCTTATGCCTGCTTAAGGGGGAAGGAGACGTGGGGTGATGCATAAAACCAGAGTTTGATATTAGTTCAGGTACCGTTCCAAAAACCAACTACGGAATAGAAAAGACCTACACCTTCCTCAGTGAAAGGGACTCAAAACCCCATATTTCTCGCAGAGGAATATATCTGACTAGTAAGAATCTTAAAACCTATGTATTGATATGTCTCCGTTCCCTCTCCTGGTGCTCTGGTTTGACTTTCCATCTGCTTTACTATCAATCTCCCAACTTGGAGAGACAGCACCTTTAACCTCCTGGATCTCACAGGTTGCCAATTTGGCAGAGGATGAGGGAAAGATGGAGAACGAATGAGAGAATTGCTGTTAGGCATTTGGACGGGCACATGTCACTCTAATTTCCTGGCAGGAAGAAGAATTAATCAAAGTCTCAGACAAGCGCTGGTAACCAGTATAAGTCCTGAACCAAAATTTTGGACTTGCGGTCAGCTCACAAAAAACGACTTGAAAAATGGAGCTCAGGGCCACAGCAAATCACAAACTGGCAGAGTAACAAAGGACAACTATCGTCCAAATTTCTGTTGAGGGAAGGTAATGAGGCGGACTTGAAAGGGAGCCAGAATAGAAGGAAACAGATTTCAAGAAGTACATTGGAATCACCTTCAAAGCACAGGAAGAGGGGCACAACTTCGACAATGATGCACTTGGCCAAAAAGGGGTGTACGGGTTTTCTCCTGAATATATTCAGGAGAAAATGCATACGCCCTTTTGGGCCAAGCAAGCACATGGGCAATTCAAATCTAAACTACAATATGTATCACTTCCCACTGGTCAAAAGGGACATCCGCAAAATGTGTAAAAACCAGAAAGGCAAGACAGGCCCTGGAGAACAGGGAGCCTAGTTATGCTGATGGGCGGGATGTAAATTGCCAACTGCCTCTATGGAGGAGTGCATTGTGTTCCCTAAAACAAGTAAACAACAGAGCTACAGTGCCAAGGGCACTTCCAGTCTAGGGAATATACCTTGGGAAAACTGAAAATCAATAAGACAGAGCCACCCCAAAATTTAGGGCTGCACTGCTTACAAGAACCTCCACTTGGGTACACATTAAATATCCCAGGAAAGACAAAAATGGTTTAAGAAATTGTATTACTTACGGATGATGGAATATCCCTCAACCATGAAATCAATGTCATAAGGCCAGTAGCAGCAAAATGAGTGGATTCAGGTACGATGATTCTAAGTGAAATAAGTCACAGAGAAAAAGAAACTTATCATAAGATATCACTTATGAAGGTCCTGTAAACATGGCTACACATGAACTGAGTTACGAAAGAGAACAGAGTCTCACATTTAGAAAACACTCTTATGCCTGCTTAAGGGGGAAGGAGAGGTGGGGTGATGCATAAAACCAGAGTTTGATATTAGTAGAGGTACCGTTCCAAAAACCAACTACGGTATAGACAAGACCTACACCTTCCTCAGTGAAAGGGACTCAAAACCCCATATTTCCCGCAGAGGAATATATCTGACTAGTAAGAATCTTAAAACCTATGTATTGATATGTCTCCGTAAGGGAATCAAGTGTGTCTAGACTGGCATAAACATGGCAGGGAGAATCAGCTCAAACCCATTATAAAAAGGAATGTCAAATACAAAACGAAAAACAGGGAATTTCTTTACAATTCCTTCAGGGGCTCTGATGAAACCTGGAATGACCCTATCTACAACAACAGCTGGATGTGGCATAAGGCTGGACACTTGGGACTCAGACGATTCGTGAGATTGGGTCAGAAAATGCAGACCTTTTAAAGCAATAATGCGTGGCACACATTCCTATGGTCCCAACTATCCAGGTTGAAGGGAATATTACTCCAGCTATAACATGTACAGGAAACCTAGAGAATGGACACACTGTAAACACGAAAGGTTTCTAAATCACAACAAATAATCCCTCTCCTGGTGCTCCGGTTTGACTTTCCATCTCCTTTACTATCAATCTCCCCCTTGGCGAGACAACCCCTTTAACCACCTGGTTCTCACAGGTTGTCAATTTGTCAGAGGATGAAAGGGAAGATGGAGAACCAATGAGAGAATAGCTGTTAGGCATTTGGATGGGCACATGTCACTCTAATTTCCCGGCACGAAAAAGAATTAATCAAAGTCTCAGCCAAATGCTGGGAGCCAGTATAGGTCCTAAACCAAAATTTTGGACTTGCAGTCAGCTCCCAAAAAACGAGTTGAAAAATGGCGCTCAGGGGCACAGCAATTCCCAAACTGGCAGAGTAATAAAGGAAAACTATCGTCCAAAAATCTGTTGAGGGAAGGCAACGAGGAGGACTTGAAAGGGAGCCGGAATAGCAGGAAACACATTTCAAGAGGTACATTGGAATCGCCGTTAAAGCACAGGAAGAGGGGCACAACTTCGACAATGATGCACTTGGCCAAAAAGGGCGTATGCGTTTTCTCCTGAATATATTCAGGAGAAAATGCATACGCCCTTTTTGGCCAAACAAGCAAGCGGGCAATGCAAATCTGCACTACAAAGAAGTATCACTTCCCCGTGGTCAAAAGCGACATCCGCAAAATGTGTAAAAACCAGAAAGAGAAGACAGGCCGTGGAGAACAGGGAGCCTAGTTATCCTGATGGGCAGGACGTAAATTGCCAACTGCCTCTCTGGAGGAGTGCATTGTGTTCCCTAAAACAAGTATACAAAAGAGGTACAGAGCCAAGGGCACTTCCAGTCTAGAGAAGATACCTTGGGAAGAGTGAAAATCAATAAGACAGAGCCACCCCAAAATTTAGGGCTGCACTGCTTACAAGAACCTCAACATGGGTACACCTTAAATATCCCAGGAAAGACAAAAATGGTTCAAGAAATTGTGGTATTTACGTATGATGGAATATCCCTCAGCCACGTAATCAATGTCATAAGGCAAGTAGCAGCAAAATGAGTGGATTCAGGTACGATGAATCTAAATGAAATAAGTCACAGAGAAAAAGAAACTTATCATACGATATCACTTATGAAGGTCCTGTAAACATGGCTACACATGAACTGAGTTAGGAAAAAGAACAGTGTCTCACATTTAGAAAACACTCTTATGCCTGCTCAAGGGGGAAAGAGAGTTTGGATGATGCATAAAACCAGAGTTTGATATTAATACAGATACCGTTCCTAAAACCAATACAAAATAGACAAGACCTACACCTTCCTCTGTGAAAGGGACTCAAAACCCCATATTAAATGCAGAGGAATATATCTGACTAGTAAGAATCTTAAAATCTATGTATTGATATGTCTCCATAAGGGAATCAAGTGTGTCTAGACTGGCATAAACATGGCAGTGAGAATTAGTTCAAACCCACTATAAAAAGGAATTTCAAAAACAAAACAAAAAAACAGGGAAATTTTTTACAATTCCTTCATGGGCTCTGATGAAACCTGGAATGACCCTATCTACAATGACAGCTGGATGTGGCATAAGGCTGGACACGTGGGACTGAGAGGATTCGTGAGATTCGGTGAGCAAATGCAGACCATTTAAAGCAATAATGTGTGGCACACATTCCAAGGGTCCCAAGTCTGCAGGTTGAAGGAAATTTTACTACAGTTATAACATGTACAGGAAACCTAGAAAATGGACAAACTGTGAATACGAAAGGTTTCTAAAAGTCAACTAATAATACCTCTCCTGGTGCTCCAGTGTGACTTTCCAACTGCATTACTATCAATCTCCCAACTTGGAGAGACAGCCCCTTTAACCTCCTGGTTCGCACAGGTTGCCAATTTGGCAGAGGATGAAAGGGAAGAGGGAGAACCAATGAGAGAGTAGCTGTTAGGCATTTGGATGGGTACATGTCACTCTAATTTCCGGGCAAGAAAAAGAATTAACCAAAGTCTCAGCCACGCCCTGGGAAACAGTATAGGTCCTGAACCAAAATTTTGGACTTGCGGTCAGCTCACAAAAAACGAGTTGAAAAATGGAGCTCAGGGGCACAGCAATTCACAAACTGCCAGAGTAATAAAGGACAACTATCGTCCAAAAATCTGTTGAGGGAAGGCAACGAGGCAGACTTGAGAGCGAGTCAGAATAGCAGGAAACAGATTAGAAGAGGTACGTTGGAGTCGCCTTCAAAGCACAGGAATAGGGGCACAACTTCGACAGTGATGCACTTGGCCCAAAAGGGCGTATGCGTTTTCTCCTGAATATATTCAGGAGAAAACGCATACCTCCTTTTGGTCCAAGCAAGCAAGCGGGCAATGCAAATGTGCACTACAAAGAAGTATCACTTCCCACCGGTCAAAAGGGACATCCGCCAAATATGTAAAAACCAGAAAGGCAAGACAGGCCCTGGAGAATAGGGAGCATTTTTATGCTGATGGGCGGGATGTAAATTGCCAACTGCCTCTCTGGAGGAGTGCATTGTGTTCCCTGAAACAAGTAAACAACAGAGGTACAGAGCCAAGGGCACTTCTATTCTATGGAATATACCTTGTGAAAACTGAAAATCAATAAGGCAGAGCCACCCCAAAATTTAAGGCTGCACTGCTTACAAGAACCTCAACTTGGGTACACCTTAAATATCCCAGGAAAGACAAAAATGGTTCAAGAAATTCTGGTACTTACGTACGATGGATTATCCCTCAACCATGAAATCCATGTCATAAGGCCAGTGGCACCAAAATGAGTGGATTCATGTACGATGATTCTAAGTAAAATAAGTCACACAGAAAAAGAATCTTATCATAAGATATCATTTATGAATGTCCTGTAAACATGGCTAAACATGAACTGAGTTAGTAAAGAGAACAGAGTCTCACATTGAGAAAACACTCTTATGCCAGCTTAAGGGTGAAGGACAGGTGGGGTGATGCATAAAACCAGAGTTTGATATTAGCACAAGTACCGTTCCAAAGACCAAATACGGAATAGACAAGATCTACACCTTCCTCAGTGAAAGGGACTCAAAACCCCATATTCCTTGCAGAGGAATATATCTGACTAGTAAGAATCTTAAAACCTATGTATTGATATGTCTCCATAAGGGAATCAAGTGTGTCTAGACTGGCATAAACATGAGAGTGAGAATCAGCTCAAACCCACTATAAAAAGGAATTTCAAAAACAAAAGAAAAAAACAGGGAAATTCTTTACAATTCCTTCAGGGGTTCTGATGAAACCTGGAATGACCCTATCTACAACGACAGCTGGGTGTGGCATAAGGCTGGACACTTGGGACTGAGAGGATTGGGGACATTGGTTGAGCAAATGCAGACCCTTTAAAGCAATAATGTGTGGCACACATGCCAAGGGTCCCAAATCTCCAGGTGAAAGGGAATATTACTACAGCTATAACATGTACGGGAAACCTAGAAAATGGACACACTGTGAATATGAAAGGTTTCTAAAACTCAACTAATAGTCCTTCTCCTGGTGCTCTGGTTTGACTTTCCAACTGCTTTATTATAAATCTGCCAACTTGGAGAGACAGCCCCTTTAACCTCCTGGTTCGCACAGTTTGCCAATTTTGCAGAAGATGAAAGGTAAGTGTGGGAATCAATGAGAGAGTAGCTGTTAGGCATTTCGACAGGCACTTGTCACTCTAATTTCCTGTCAGGAAGAAGAATTACCCAAAGTCTCAGCCACCCGCCGGGAACCAATATAGGTCCTGAATCAAAATTGTGGATTTGCGGTCAGCTCACAGAAAACAAGTTAAAAATGGAGCTCAGGGGCACAGCAATTCAAAAACTGGCAGAGTAATAAAGGACAAAAATCGTCCAAAAATCTGTTGAGGGAAGGCAAGGAGGCAGACTTGAGAGCGAGGCAGAATACCAGGAAACAGATTTCAAGAGGTACATTGGAATCGCCTTTAAAGCACAGGAAGAGGAGCACAACTTCGACAGTGATGCACTTGGCCCAAAAGGGCGTATGCGTTTTCTCCTGAATATACTCAGGAGAAAACGCATACACCCTTTTTGGCCAAGCAAGCAAGCGGGCAATGCAAATCTGCACTACCAAGAAGTATCACTTCCCACCGGTCAAAAGGGACATCTGCCAAATATGTAAAAAACAGAAAGGCAAGTCAGGCCCTGGAGAACAGGGAGCCTTGTTATGCTGATGGGCGGGATGTAAATTGCCAACTGACTCTATGGAGGAGTGCATTGTGTTCCCTATAAAAAGAAAACAACAGAGCTACAGCGCCAAGGGCACTTCCAGTCTAGGGAATATACCTTGGGAAAACTGAAAATCAATAAGACAGAGCCACCCTAAAATTTAGGGCTGCACTGCTTAAAAGAAACACAACTTGGGTACACCTTAAATATCCCAGGCAAGAAAAAAATGGTTCAAGAAATTGTGCTACTTACGTACGATGGAATATCCCTCAGCCATGAAATCAATGTCATAAGGCCAGTAGCAGCAAAGTGAATTGATTCAGGTACGATGGTTCTAAGTGAAAAAAGTAACACAGAAAAAGAAACTTATCATAAGATATCACTTACGAAGGTCCTGTAAACATGGCTACATATAAACTGAGTTAGGAAAGAGAACAGAGCCTCACAGTGAGAAAACACTCTTATGCCAGTTTAAGGGGGAAGGAGAGGTGGGGTAATGCATGAAACCGGAGTTTCATATTAGCTCAGGTACCGATCCAAAAACCAAATACGGAATAGACGAGACCTACATCTTCCTCAGTTAAAGGGACTCAAAACCCCATATTCCCCGCAGAGGAATATATCTGACTAATAAGTATATTAAAACCTATGTATTGATATGTCTCCGTAAGGGAATCAAGTGTGTCTAGACTGGCATAAATATGGCAGTGAGAATCAGCACAAACCCACTATAAAAAGGAATTTCAAAAATAAAACAAGGGGCCTCCCTGGTGGCGCAGTGGTTGAGAGTCCGCCTGCCGATGCAGGGGATACGGGTTCGTGCCCCGGTCTGGGAGGATCCCATATGCCGCGGAGCGGCTGGGCCCGTGAGCCATGGCTGCTGAGCCTGCGCATCCGGAGCCTGTGCTCCGCAACGGGAGAGGCCACAACAGTGAGAGGCCCGCATACCACAAAAAAAAAAAAAAAAAAAAAAAAAAAAAAAAATAAAACAAAAAAACAGGGAGATTCCTTACAATTCCTTCAGGGTCTCTGATGAAACCTGGAATGACCCTATCTACAATGACAGCTGGATGTGGCATAAGGCTGCACACTTGAGACTGAGAGGAATGTGGAGATTGTGTGAGCAAATGAAGACCCTTTAACGCAGTAATGCGTGGCACCCATTCCATGGGACCCAACTCTCCATCTTGAAGGGAATATTACTACAGCTATAACATGTACGGGAAACCTAGAGTATGGACACACTGTGAATATGAAAAGTTTCTAAAATTCAACTAATAGTCCCTCTCCTGGTTCTCCTGTTTGACTTTCCAACTGCTTTACTATCAATCTCCCAACTTGGAGAGACAGCCCCTTTAACCTCCTGGTTCGCACAGGTTGCCAATTTTGCAGAGGATGAAAGGGAAGAGGGAGAACCAATGAGAGAGTAGCTGTTAGTCATTTGGACCGGCACATGTAACTCTAATTTCGGGCAGGAAGAAGAATTAACCAAAGTCTCAGCCTCCCGCCGGGAACCAGTATAGGTACTGAACCAAAATTTTGGACTTGCGGTCAGCTCACAAAAACGAGTTGAAAAATGGGGCTCAGGGGAACAGCAATTCACAAACATGCAGAGAAATAAAGGACAACAATCGTCCAAAAATCTGTTCAGGGAAGGCAACGAGGGGGACTTGAAAGCGAGCAAGAATAGCAGGAAACAGCTTTCAAGAGGTACATTGGAATCGCCTTTAAAGCACAGGAAGAGGGGCACAACTTCGACAATGATGCACTTGGCCAAAAAGGGCGTATGAGTTTTCTACTGAATATATTCAGGGGAAAACGCATACGTCCTTTTTGGCAAAGCAAGCAAGCGGGCAATGCAAATCTGCACTACAAAGATGTATCACTTCCCACCGGTCAAAAGGGACATCTGCAAAATGTGTAGAGACCAGAAAGGCAAGACAGGCCCTGGGGAACAGGGAGCCTAGTTATGCTGATGGGCAGGATGTAAGTTGCCAACTGCCTCTCTGGAGGAGTGCATTGTGTTCCCTAAAACAAGTAAACAACAGAGCTACACAGCCAAGGGCACTTCCAGTCTAGGGAATATACCCTGGGAAAATTGAAAATCAATAAGACAGAGCCACCCCAAAATTTAGGGCTGCACTGCTTACAAGAACTTCAACTTGGGTACACCTTAAATATCCCAGGAAAGACAAAAATGGTTAAAGAAATTGTGGTACTTACATACGATGGAATATCCCTCAGCCATGAAATCAATGTCATAAGGCCAGTAGCAGCAAAATGAGTGCTTTCTGGTACAATGATTCTAAGTGAAATAAGTCACAGAGAAAAAGAAACTTAACATAAGATATCACTTAAGAAGGTCCTGTAAACATGGCTACACATGAACTGCGTCAGGAAAGAGAACAGAGTCTCACATTTAGAAAACACCCTTATGCCTGCTTAAGGAGGAAGGAGAAGTGGGGTGATGCAAAAAACCAGAGTTTGATATTAGTACAGGTACCATTCCAAAAACCAACTATGGAATAGACAAGACCTACACTTTCCTCAGTGAAAAGGACTCAAAATACCATATTTTGCGTAGAGGAATATATCTGTCTAGTAAGAATCTTAAAACCTATGTATTGATATGTCTCCATAAGGGAATCAAGTGTGTCTAGAGTGGCATAAACATGGCAGTGAGAATCAGCTCAAACCTACTATAAAAAGGAATTTCAAAAACAAAACAAAAAAATAAAACAGGGAAATTCTTTACAATTCCTTCAGGGGCTCTGATGAAACCTGGAATGACACTATCTACAACGACAGCTGGATGTGGCAGAAGGCTGGACACGTGGGACTGAGAGGATTGGTGAGATTCGGTGAGCAAATGCAGACCATTTAAAGCAATAATGTGTGGTACACATTCCACGTTTCCCAACTCTCCGGGTTGAAGGGAATATTACTACAGTTATAACATGTACGGGAAACCTAGAGAATGGACACACTGTGAATATGAAAGGATTCTAAAACTCAACTAATAGTCCCTCTCCTGGTGCTCCGATTTGACATTCCAACTGCTTTACGATAAATCTCCCAACTTGGAGAGACAGCTGCTTTAACCTCCTGGATCGCACAGGTTGCCAATTTGGCAGAGGATGAAAGGGAAGAGGGAGAACCAATGAGAGAGTAGCTGTTAGGCATTTGGATGGGCACATGTCACTCTAATTTTCCGGCAGGAAGAAAAATTAACCAAAGTCTCAGCCACCAGCTGGGAACCAGTATAGGTCCTGAACCAAAATTTTGGACTTGCGGTCAGCTCACAAAAACGAGTTGAAAAATGGAGCTCAGGGGCACAGCAATTCACAAACTGGCATAGAAATTAAGGACAACTATCGTCCAAAAATCTGTTGAGGGAAGGCAACGAGGCGGACTTGAAAGCGAGCCAGAATAGCAGGAAACATATTTCAAGAGGTACATTGGAATTGCCTTTAAAGCACAGGAAGGGGGGCACAACTTTGACAATGATGCACTTGGCCAAAAAGGGCGTATGCGTTTTCTCCTGAATATATTCAGGAGAAAACGCATACGCCCTTTTTGGCCAAGCAAGCAAGCGGGCAATGAAAATCTGCACTACAAATAAGTATCACTTCCCAACGGTCAAAAGGGACATCCACAAAATGTGTAAAAACCAGAAAGACAAGACAGGGCCTGGAGAACAGAGAGCCTAGTTATGCTGAAGGGCAGAATGTAAACTGCCAACTGCCTCTCTGGAGGAGTGAATTGTGTGCCCTAAAACAAGAAAACAAAAGAGCTACAGAGCCAAGGGCACTTCCAGTCTAGGGAATATACCTTGTGAAAACTGAAAAGCAAAAAGACAGAGCCACCCCAAAATTTAGGGCTGCACTGCTTACAAGAACCTCAACTTGGGTGCACCTTATATATCCCAGGAAAGACAAAAATGGTTCAAGTAATTGTGGTACTTACGTACGATGGAATATCCCTCAGCCATGAAATCAATGTCATAAGGCCAGTAGCAGCAAAATGAGTGGATTCAGTTACGATGATTCAAAGTGAAATAAGTAACACAAAAAAAGAAACTTATCATAAGATATCACTTGTTAAAGTCCTGTAAACATTGATACAAATGAACTGAGTTAGGAAAAAGAACAGAGTCTCACACTGAGAAAATATTCTTATTCCTGCTTAAGGGGGAAGGAGAGGTGGGGTGATGCATAAAACCAGAGTTTGATATTAGCACCGGTACCATTCCAAAAAACAAATACGGAATAGACAAGAACTACTCCTTCCTCAGTGAAAGTTACTCAAAATTCCATATTCCCCACAGAGGAATATATCTGACTAGTAAGAATCTTAAAACCTATGTATTGGTATGTCTCCGTAAGGGAATCAAGTGCGTCCAGATTGGCATAAACATGGCAGTGAGAATCAGCTCAAACCCACTATAAAAAGGAATATCAAAAGCAAAACAAAAGAACAGGGAAATTCTTTACAATTCCTTCAGGGACTCTGATGAAACCTGGAATTACCTATCTACAATGACAACTGGATATGGCATAAAGCTGGACACTTGTGACTGAGAGGGTTGAGGAGATTGGGTGAGCAAATGCAGACCCTTTAAACAATAATGTGTGGCATCCATTCCGTGGGTCCCAACTCTCCAGGTTGAAGGGAATATTACTACATCTATAACATGTACAGGAAATGTAGAGAATGGACACACAGTGAATACGAAAAGTTTCTAAAATTCATCTAATAGTCCCTCTCCTGGTGCTCCAGTTTGAATTTCCAACTGCTTTACTATCAATCTCCGAACTTGGAGAGACAGCCCCTTTAACCTACTGGTTCGCACAGGTTGCCAATTTGGCAGAGGATGAAAGGGAAGAGGGAGAACCAATGAGAGAGTAGCTGTTAGGCATTTGGACGGGCACATGTCACTCTAATTTCCCATCAGAACGAAGAATGAGCCAAAGTCTCATCCACCCGCTGGAAACCAGTATAGTTCCTGAATCAAAATTGTGGATTTGCGATCAGCTCACAGATTACGAGTTCAAAAATGGAGCTCAGGGTCACAAAAATTCACAAACTGGCAGAGTAATAAAGGACAACTATCCTCCAAAAATCTGTTGAGGGAAGGCAACCAGGTGTACAAGAAAGCGAGGCAGAATAGCAGGCAACAGATTTCCGGAGGTACATTGGGATCGCCGTTAAAGCACAGGAAGAAGGGAACAATTTTGACAATGATGCACATGGCCAAAAAGGGGGTACGCATTTTATCCTGAATATATACAGGAGAAAATGCATACACACTTTTTGGCCAAGCAAGCAAGCTGGCAATGCAAATCTGCACGAAAAAGAAGTATCACTTCCCTGCAGTCAAAAGGGACATCTACAAAATGTGTAAAAACCAGAAAGCCAAGACAGGCCCTGGAGAACAGGGAGCATAGTTATGCTGATGGGCAGGATATAAATTGCCAACTGCCTCTGTGGAGGAGTGCATTGTGTTCCCTAAAACAAGTAAACAACAGAGCTACAGAGCCAAGGGCACTTCCAGTCTAGGGAATATACCTTGGGATAACTGAAAATCAGTAAGACAAGTCCACCAAAAAATTTAGGGTAGCACTGCTTACAAGGACCTCAACTTGGGTACACCTTAAATATCCCAGGAAAGACAAAAATGGTTCAAGAAACTGTGGTAATTACGTACGAAGGAATATCCCTCAGCCAAGAAATCAAAGTCCTAAGGCCAGTAGCAGCAAAATGAGTGGATTCAGGTACGATGATTCTAAGTGAAATCAGTGACACAGAAAAAGAATCATATATTAAGATATCACTTATGAAGTTCCTGTAACATGGCTACACATGAACTGAGTTAGGAAAGAGAACAGAGTCTCACATTTAGAAAACACTCTTATGCCTGTTTCAGGGGGAAGGAGAGGTGGGGTGATGCATAAAACCGGAGTTTGATATTAGCTCAGGTACCGTTCGAAAAAACAAATACGGATTAGACAAGACCTACACCTTCCTCAGTGAAAGGGACTCAAAACACAATATTCCCCGCAGAAAAATATAGCTGATTAATAAGAATCTTAAAACCTATGTATTGATATGTCTCTGTAAGGGAATCAAGTGTGTCTAGACTGGCATAAACATGGCAGTGAGAATCAGCACAAACCCATTATAAAAATGAATTTCAAAAACAAAAGAAAAAAACAGGGAAATTCTTTACAATTCCTTCAGGGCTCTGATGAAACCTGGAAAGACCCTATCTACAATGACAGCTGGATGTGGCATAAGGCTGGACACTTGGGACTGAGAGGATTGGGGAGATTGTGTGAGCAAATGAAGACCCTTTAAACCAATAATGTGTGGCACCCATTCCATGGGTCCCAACCCTCCAGGTTGAAGGGAATATTACTACAGCTATAACATGTACGGGAACCCTAGAGAAGGGACACACTGTGAATACGAAAGGTTTCTAAAATTCAACTAATAGTCCCACTCCTGGTGCTCCAGTTTGACTTTCCAACTGCTTTACTATCAATCTCCCAACTTGGAGAGACAGCCCCTTTAACCTCCTGGTTCACACAGGTTGCCAATTTTGCAGAGGATGAAAGGGAAGAGGGAGAACCAATGATAGAGTAGCTGTTAGGCATTTGGAAGGGCACATGTCACTCTAATTTGCTATCAGGTAGAAGAATTAACCTAAGTCTGAGACACCCGCTGGGCACCAGTATAGGTCCTGAACCAAAATTGTGGATGTGCAGTCAGCTGACAGAAAACAAGTTGAAAATGGAGCTCAGGGGAACAGCAATTCACAAACTGACAGAGTAATAAAGGAAAACTATCGTCCAAAAACCTGTTGAGGGAAGGCAACGAGGCGGACTTGAAAGCGAGGCCGAATAGCAGGAAACAGATTTCAAAAGGTACATTGGAATCACCTTTGAAGCAAAGGAAGAGGGTCACAACTTCGACAGTGATGCACTTGGACCAAAAGGGCTTATGCGTTTTCTCCTGAATATATTCAGGAGAAAACGCATATGCCCTTTTTGGACAAGCAAGCAAGCGGGCAATGCAAATCTGCACTACAAAAAAGTATCTCTTCCTACCTGTCAAAAGGGATATCTGCAAAATGTGTAAAAACCAGAAAGGCAAGACAGACCCTGGAGAACTGGGAGCCTAGTTATGCTGATTGGCAGGATGTAAATAGCCAACTGCCTCTCTGGAGGAGTGCACTGTGTTCCCTAATACAAGTAAACAACAGAGCTACAGAACCAAGGCCACTTCCAGTCTAGGGAATATACCTTCGGAGAACTGAAAATCACTAAGACAGAGCCACTCCAAAATTTAGGGCTGCACTGCTTACAAGAACCTCAACTTTGATACACCTTAAATATCCCAGGAAAGGCAAAAATGGATCAAGAAATTGTGTTACTTAGGTACGATGGAATATCCCTCAGCCATGAAATCAATGTCATAAGGCCAGTAGCAGCAAAATGAGTGGATTCAGGTATGATGATTCTAAGTGAAATAAGTCACAGATAAAAAGAAACTTATCATAAGATATCACTTATGAAGGTACTGTAAACATGGCTACACATGAACTGTGTTAGGAAAGAGAACAGAATAGGGAAATTTATCATTAGATATCACTCATGGCGGGAATGTACACATGGATACACATGAACTGAATTTCAAAAGAGAACAGAGTTACACATTTAGAAAACACACTTATGCCTCCTTAAGGGGAAAGGTGACGTGGGGTGATGTGTAAAAGCAGCGTTTGAAATTAGCACAGATACCATTCCATATACCACATATGTAATAAACAAGACCTACTCCTTTCTCAAGGAACTGGACACAAAACACCCTATTCACTGAAGAGGAATATATCTGACTGGTAATAATCTTGAAACCTATGTATTTATATGTCTCCATAAGGGAATCAAGTGTATGCAGATTGGCATAAACACAGATCAATGGAACAGGACAGAAAGCCCAGAGATATACCTACATACCTATGGCTATCTCATCTATGACAAAGGAGCTAAGGATATACAATGGAGAAAAGACAGTCTCTTCAGTAATTGGTGATGGGAAAACTGGACCACTACACATAAAAGAATGAAATTAGAACACTCCATAACACCATACACAAAAATAAACTCTAAATTGATTAGCGATCTAAATATAAGACCAGACACTATAAAACACTTAGAGGAAACCATAGGCAGAACACTCTATGACATAAATCACAGCAAGATCCTTTTTGACCCACCTCCTAGAGAAATGGAAATAAAAACAGAAATCAGCAAATGGGACCTAATGAAACTTAAAAGCTTTTACACAGTACAGGAAAACATAAACAAGATGCAAAAACAACCCTCAGAATTGGAGAAAATATTTTCAAATGAAGCAATTGACAAAGGATTAATCTCCAAACTTTACAAGCACCTCATGTAGCTCAATATCACAAAAACAAACAACCCAATCCAAAAACGGGCAGAAGACCTAAATAGACATTTCTCCAAAGAAGATATACAGATTACCAAGAAACACATGAAAGGATGCTGAATATCACTAATCATTAGAGAAATACAAATCTAAACTACCGTGAGGTATCTCCTCACAGCAGTCAGAGTGGCAATCATCAAAAAAATCTACAAAACAATAAATGATGGAGAGGCCTTTATTGGAGAAAAGGGAACACACTTGCACTGTGGGTGGGAATGTAAATTGATATGGGCACTAGGGAGAACAGTATGGAGGTTCCTTTAAATAACTAACAATAGAAGTAACATACGACACAACAATCCAACTACTGGGCATTTGCCTTGCAAAAACCATAATTCAAAAAGACTTATGTACAAAAATGTTCATTGCAGCTCTATTTACAATAGCCAGGACATGGAAGCAAGCTAAGTGTCCATCGACAGATGAGTGGATAAAGAAGATATGGCACATATATACAATGGAATATTACTCAGCCATACAAAGAAGCAAAACTGAGTTATTTGTACTGAGGTGGATGGACTTAGAATCTGTCCTACATAGTGAAGTAAGTCAGAAAGGGAAAAACAAATACTGTATGTTAACAGAGATATACGGAATCTAATGAAGAAAAAAAAAAAGATTTTGAAGAACCTAGTGGCAGGACAGGATTAAGGACACACGTGTAGAGAAAAGACATGATGACACTGGAAGGGGGATGGGTAAGATGGGACGAAGTGAGAGAGTGGCATGGACATAAATACATTACCACATGTAACACCGATAGCTACTGGGAAGCAGCCACATAGAACAGGGAAATCAGCTCGGTGCTTTGTGACCACATAAAGAGGTGGGATATGGAGTGTGGGAGGGAGATGCAAGAGGGAGGGGATCTGGTGATATTTGTATATGTATAGCTGATTCACTTTGTTATACAGCAGAAACTATCACTCCATTGTAAAGCGATTATACTCCAATAAACGTGTAAAAGGAAAAAAAAAAAGAAAACCCAGGGATAAACCTACTCACCTATGGTGAACTAATCTATGACAAAGGAGGCAAGACTATACAATGGAGATAAGACAGTCTCTTCAATCAGTGGTGCTGGGAAATATGGACAGCTACATGTAAAAGAATGAAATTAGAACACTCCCCAACACCATACATAAAAATATATTCAAAATGGATTAGAGACCTTAATGTAAGACCGGACAGTATAAAACTCTGAGAGGTAAACTTACGAAGAATACTCTGACGTAAATCACAGCAAGATCTTTTTTGATCCACCTCCTATAGTAATGAAATAAAAAAAAGAAGCTAAACAGATGGGACCTAATGAAACATAAAAGCTTTTGCAAAGCAAAGGAAACTACAAACAAGACGAAAAGACAACCCTCAGAATGGCAGAATATATTTGCAAACGAGTCAATGGACAAATGATTAATCTCCAATATATATAAACAGCTCATGCAGCTCAATATTAATAAGACAAAAAACCCAATACAAAAATGGAAGAAGATCTAAATAGACATTTCTTCCAAGAAGACATAGAGATGGCCAAGACGCACATGAAAATCTGCTCAACATCACTAATTATTAGAGAAATGGAAATCGAAACTACAATGAGGTATCACGTCACACCTGTTAGAATGGGCATCATCAGAAAATCTACAAACAACAAATGCTGGAGAGGGTGTGGAGAAAAGGAACCTTCTTCCACTATTGTTGGGAATGTAAATCCATACAGTCTCTATGGAGAACAGTATGGAGGTTCCTTAAAAAACTAAAAATAGAATTACCATATAATCCAGCAATCCCACTACTGGGCATATACCGAGAGAAAACCATAAATCAAAAAGACACATTCACCACAATGTTCATTGCAGCACTATTTACAATAGCCAGGTAATGAAAGCAACCTAAGTGCCCACAGACAGACGAATGGATAAAGATGTGGTACATATATACAATGGAATTTTACTCAGCCATACATAGGAATGAAATTGGGTCATTTGTAGAGACCTTGATGGATCTAGAGACTGTCATACAGAGTGAAGTAAGTCAGAAAGAGAAAAACAAATATTGTATATTAATGCATATATGTGGAACCTAGAAAAATGGTACAGATGAACCAGTTTGCAGGGCAGAGATAGAGACACAGATGTAGAGAACAAACGTATGGACACCAAGTGGGGAACGCCATGTGAGGGTGGTGGTGGGATGAATTGGGAGACTGGGATTCACATGTGCACACTTATATGTATAAAATAGATATCCAATAAGAACCTGCTGTATAAAATAAATAAATAAATTTTAAAAAATTAAAAATAAATAAATAACATTTAATAAAATAAAACAGAAAAAAAGGTTTTCCCTTCATATAGACGTCTTTATATTAATGCATTATTTCCATGTTTATATCTGTAAATTAAAAAAAAGAGGAATAAATAAAATCTACCTTGAACCAAAAAGAAAAAAGGAAAAAAAAAACAAAACTGAACCCACAGGTTATACAGAGGAAAATCGTATCAGGGCACTTGCTCCAGTGTTAAAAAATTCTTAAGTTGTTCAGAGGTGGGAAATCATCTTCCATGCAGTCAGCAGTGCTCCCCCCCACAAGGAGCATCCTCATTGCAAAGCTGGGGGACTGTGTCGAGGCGTCTGTGAGTAAATGTGAGCTGAGCCCAGTCCTGCTGCAGCTGAACTCTTCCCACCCTTTCCAGGTAAAACACCTGAATATGTACAAGAACTTGCAAGCCTAGAGGAAGGGCTGTGGAGCCACACCAGTGACAGCACGCAGGCCGACTTGGTGCCTGCAGGCCAGCCAGGATGGTCCTGGCCCCAGATGCTCTTCTGGAAGCTTTCCATTTCCCTGCCTGAGATACCCCTCCTGCCACGGCCCCCACTGCTTTTTTACTTCCTCACCTCTGCCTGGGGAGAAATTCCAGCAGCAGGTATGGGTGACACATCCTCTTCTTTAGAAGGTGGCAGCATGGCAACTCCTGCAGAAAGTCCAGCAGAGCCCCACTCACACTGGACCACCCACAAAGCCACGGCCCCTCACTCCCTCCCACCACCCCAGCCCCGACACTGCTGACGGGGCAGAGAATATGGCGTCAGGCACAGCTACAGGAGCTCTTGCTGACTGGAGAGGTGCTTATATTGACCTCAACACAGGCACACCTGGGGAGGGCTGGCAGGCAGTGTCAGGCTGCCCAAATCAGCCAATCCTCACCCCTCAGGGGCTCACAGTTGCAGAAAATGAGCCTTGCTAAACGGGCCAGGCCCAAGGAACAGGTGTGGGCTCTTGAGAGTCAGGATAGACAAGGGGCTGCAGCTGCGGCTTGTTTTCTTATCATTTTATCAGCTCCATGAGTAGAAAACAACTTCAAGAAGACACTATCCTAATGAGAGAAACCCAGGAGTCAGGGAGGGGAGTGATGGTGGGTGGAGACAGAGGCCTGGTGCCCTGGCTGCAGTGGAAGTGTCTGGAAGACCAGGCAGAGAGAGGCCGCAGAGAGTGATACCCAGGGTCACAGACGTGTCAGAGCTGCTGTTTGTTACTTCAAGTCCTGCTCTGAGGTGTTCTGTGTCAGCTGTGAGTGACAGGTGAGCTGGGGGTCCTCTGCAAGGTGGGCTATGTGCACGGTTCCTGTGTGTCCAGCCCTGCTGGGGTACATGCCCAGGGGAGCTCCGTATCCTGGTAAGGGCCTGACTATGAGAGCCCCATGGGCGGCTGGCTAGCTGCACAGGTGAGCTCCATACCCTGGGAGGGACTTGACCACGAGAGCCCCGTGGGCTGTGGGGTGGGGGGTGCAGCCCAGGTGAGCTCCATATCCTGGGATTGGCCTCACCACGAGAGCCCCATGGGCTGCTGGAGACCTGGTAAAGGATATCAGGACAGTCAGTGAAGCCACCGAGGATACACATCCAGTAGCTCCTATTTCCTACACCCTGCTGGTCATTCTACCATCCACCAGCCCATGACATTCTGTATTAGACTTCAATGATGCGTTCTTCTGTATTCCATTCATCTCAGAGTCACAAGAATTTTTGGCTTGTGAGTGGCAGGACACAACATGCAACAAAAGCAATAATGCTGGGCCGTCCTGCCCCAATGGTTCAAAAATCGCCACACCATCATTGGGGAAATGTCCTCTAAAGACCTAAAAGTTCTACCTCTGTAAAAGGGAACTCTCCTTCAATATGCAGATGACATTCTGGTCGCCAGGCCTACTAAAGACGCCTCTGAACTACCTAGCCAAGAAAGGATAGAAGGTGTCCAAGAAAAAGGCTCAAATATCCCAGGCTAAGGCGACATGCCTGGGCTTCATTCTCACAGATATTCTGAGAAACGCATCCCAGGATACGGAAGAAGCCATTTGCAGCCTTACCTCTTCTAAAACTAGAAGACAGCTTAGGGGTTCCTGGCGAGGCCACGGTTTTCTGCATCTGGATGCCTAACTACAGTCTAATAGCTGGGCCTCTACATGAAACACTGACACGAAAAGATGATGATCCTTTAGAAGAGAATCCAGAAGCAGCCTTTCAGGAATGGAAAGAGCAGTCAATTCAGACCCTTGCCCAGGAACTCCCTAATTTAGCTAAACCCTTTGACCTTTACATACCCAGTCAAAGGTTAATCGCCCTTGGAGCCTTAGTGCAAAAACTGGGACCACTTGAAATGGAGCAACACAAGAATGCCCTTCAGGTATGATAAACTATGGTCACCAAGGGCTTTGCCCACCGCCCCATCAGGCCAGGATACTGGGGTATCTAAAAAGCTGGAAATCAGCAGCCCGCAAGGCCAGCTCCCTCCTAAGGGAAAAGGACCCCACGTGGTGATCCTAACCACCCATCATGCCCTGAAGTTGCAGGGGTCGCTCTGTGGACACACTGACCTCGAGTGAGGAGGCCCTCCAACTCCAACCTCCAGAGAGACAAACGGGGGCCATGGGCCCCCAAAATGACACGTGTGACCAAAACTTGACCTGGAGTTTCTCTCAGAAAACAAGTCTGTGGCCCGAAAGAGCAGACTACTGCTTGCAGGACTTACTGCACCCAGAAGGGTGCTAATAAGCTTGGAGGGGGAAACGTATATCACGCTTTCACCATAGAAAACCCTACAGACACTGCAGTGATGGTGGCCAATATGACCGGCTGGACTGCTGGCTACTTCAAAAGGCCGTTGACTCAGTGGACATCATGGTCCGGGATCACCACCGACCCTGGACTGTCTGGGAGTTGAGCGGGCAGGGCTCTGACACATGGTGCTGTTTGTACATGAATTCAGGGACCTAATTAAAGAAAGCACAGACTACTGGTCAGAGCATCTAGGCTGGCAAAAAACGTCAGCCTAAGGTCGCCGAACAAATGTGGGGTGGGGTGAAACCTGCCACCGCAGCATCTCTGTGCATCTCTTTCCTGGACCCTTAAAGGTCATTAGAATCTATAACACTTCCAATGCTGGTTCTCAGGTGGACGAGCAGTGAGGCAGGAAGCCTTGGGACAATCAACCTCACCTGGAGGCTGTTGGGGAGAAGTTTTGCCCCTCCCCCCGTGTATGAGGGATCCCACCTCAGCATGAAGCAGTTACAAAAGAGGGGTCTGCACCCTCAGCACCCCAAGAATGAGGAACGGGACAAAAAGCAGAGGAGGTGTTCGTCTCCGGCAACGCTCATTAAAAATTCCTGGGAGATAAAAAGAGAATCTGGGCAATAAAATAAAGTCTAACCTGTTTTTCCTTTGTGCTTTGTCTAATTTCACGTGCTCCTAGGGTTCCGCATGCAGAGGTCCCACACCCGGCACTTCAGACCCGATTTCCTAGTGCAGAATGGCTGTGTCGACACATCAGCTAGCGGGGTCCCATGCAGACTCTGCGACATAGAGCCTGAGCTGCAGCCAACCCAGCCCTCGAGAGCTCCATCCCCTCCCTCCCGATGACGCTGCTGGGATCCCTACACAGCAGCCCAGCCCACAGCCCGCGGGGGAGTGCACGCTCTCACCTCTCCATTCTGTTTTCAAAATATAAAGTTTCCTTTGCTTCTGAACCAAACTCAGTCTTGATCTGTTGGCTCCAGTGACACTGGGCACGGGGACTCCTGTTGGGGTCCACTCTGGAGGATCAATAACAGAAATTGAGAACATTGTAACTTCAATGAACAGATGTGTGAGCCAAACTGTAGTCAACCTAGAGCAGTGTATAAGGCTCGGGTAAAATAAGATGTTTCTAAGACTTACATTTGATATTTCCATCACTTTATTATAAGCAAGTTCAGTGAAGACGTCTGTCTTATTTGTCAGGTCAACATTAGAGAAATGAAGTGATTTATTCCCAAGGATGTACATCGAATACTCTTGGCTGAAGCTTCAATCTTGTTTTGAATGCTTTTCCATTGAAAATGATACCTCTCTTTCAGCTTCCCCATTTCTGAGAAGTATAAAATCTTATAATTTTTATTACCAGAGGGGAAAATTCGGAGAAGGGATAAATTAACAGTTTGGGATTAACACATACACACTGCTATGTATAAAACAGATCATCAACAAGGAACTACTGTATAGCACAGGGAACTACACTGAATATTTTGCAATAACCTATAAGGGGAAATAATCTGAAAAAGAATAGATATTTTTATTGACATCATCTATCAATGACAGATAAAATGTAACCTAAGCAAGGCCGATGGTGAGCACTTCTGACTCTGAAGATTTCAATCATCTAAAGTTTGGACTCTGCTTATTTCCCAAGCCCCTTAATGGACATATGTGTAGCCATAGCTTAAAAATTCCCCAGTTTGGGGTTCGGGGAGGCACTGATTTGGAAAAATCCCTGGTGTTCTCCTTACATGCACGGGACCATTCCTACGGCTAAATCATGCCTGTCACACATAGAGGATGGTACACCGTTTGATCCGAAACAGTTTGGAAAAGGCACCTCATCTCCTCATTGCCTGGTGCTCGGGTTCACCCCTCCAGCATCTTTCCTAACAACCTCCTCACTTGGGGATATCAGCACCGTCAACATCCTGTTGCACACAGTTTGGAATTTGTCCAGAGGATGAAGCGGAAGGATGAGAAAAATTTAGAGACAAGTCCTAGGTGTTCGGACAGGCACATGCCACTCTAATTTCCAATCCGGAAGACAAATTCATCAAAGGATAGAATTGCCCACGGAAACAGAATAGGGCTAGAGGAAATCCCGCTGTTTTGTGTCCAGTTTCCAAAAACACAAGTTGAAAAATGGAACTCAGGGGCACCAAAATTCATGAAACTGCAGAGTTGAAAATATCTATCGTCGAAAAATGTCTTGAGGTAAGTCAAAGAAAAGGACTTGTAAGCAAGGGAAAGTGGCAGGAAACAGATTTGAAGAGGTAGAAATGACTCCCCATTAAAGCACAAGAAAAGGGGCTGAACATCGCCAATGATGCAGTTGGCCAAAAAGGGCGTATGCATTTTTTCTGAATATATTCAAGTAAAGGCCATACACACTTTTTATCCAACCAAACAGATGGGCACTGGAAATCAATACTACACAATGTATCACTTCACATCAGTCAGAAGGGCCATCCACATAAAGTGTAAACACCAGAAATGCAGGACAGGGTGAGGAGAAAAGGGAGCCCTGTGAGGCTGATAGTGGAAATGTAATTTGCCAACGGCCACTCTGGAGAAGTGTATTGTGTTTGCTAAAACATCTAAAAAATGAGCTACAGAGCATAGGGCACTTGCACTCATGGGCGTATACCTTGGGAAAAACAAAAATCGACAGAAAACAGGCACCCCAACGTCTACCACCTCTCTGTTAAAAAGGGCCTCAACTTGGATATAACCAAAATGTCCCTGGAATGATAAACTGGATAAAAGAGATGGGGTACTTATGTAGAGTGGAATATTACTCATCCAGAAATCAATGAAATAAGGCCAGTTGTAACACCTCTGGATGAGTTACATACGATCATTCTAAGTGACGTATGTCAGAAAGAAAAAGACACATATAAGATGTCACTTAAAGGTGGAATCAAAAATGGCTACACATGAAATAAATTACAAAACAGAAACATAGTCAAATATGTAGAAAATAGACATAAGGCTGCTAAATGGGAAAGGTGGGGAAGGGTGAGGTATTATCCAGGAGGTTGAAATTAGCAAAGATACCATTCCAAGTACCAAATTGAATAACTGACAAGGCCTACACGGTACCTCAAAGAACTGCACTCAGCCCACTCAAGTCACTGGAAAATAATACATATGACTGGTAAGCATCTGAAAAAGAATTTATTCTTGTCTCACAGTACATGAATCAAGTGGATGTACAGCAGCAAAAAACAGAGCTTTGAAAATCAGCTGTAACCAATATAAAAATAAATTTAAAAATATGTATAAAAACAGTGAGACAGACAAAAATTCTAACAACTTTTGTTGAAGGGCTATGATGTAACATGGATTGAACACATGTAGGCCCACAGCAGGATGATATATAAGGCAGGAAGCTATGCACGCTAAGAGATGTTACAGAGGCTGGGTGAGGAAATGCAGACCTTTTAAAGTAATACTGCCTGATTCCCATTCCATGGGTCCCAAATCTGCAGGTTCAAGGGAATCTTCTGACAGCGAAAACATGCCTGGGAAACCGAGATGAATGTACACCGTGTGATCAGGAAAGGTGTCTAAAATGCACCTCATTTTTGATCTCCTGGTGCTGGGGTTCGCCATTCCAGCCAAATTACTAACAATCTCCCCACTTGGAGAAACAGCACCTTTAACCTCCTGTTTCACACAGTTTGCAATTTTTGCAGAGGATAAACGGGAAGAGGGGGAACCAATGAGAGACTAGCTGTAGGAGTTTTGACAGGCACATGTCACTCTAATTTCCCATTAGGAAGAAAAATTAACCAAAGGCACAGCCTGCCTCCCCAGAACCAGAATAGGTCCGGAAGCAATACAATGGTTTGGCGGCCAGCTCACAAAAAATGCGAGTTGCAAAATGGGGCTCAGGAGCAGACAATTCAAAGACCTGCAAAGATAAAAATGATAACCAACGTCCAAAAATATATTCAGGTAAGGCAACGAAGAGGATCTGAATGAGAGGCAGAATTGCAGGAAACAGATTTCAAAAGGTAGATTGGACTCACATTTAAAGCATATGAACAGAAGCAGAATTTCTAAAATGATGCAGTTGGGCAAAAGGGTGTATGCGTTTTTTTCGTGAATATCTTCAGGAAAAAAACACATACAGAGTTTTTGGCCAACCAAGCAAGCGGGAAATGCAAATCCGCACAACAAAGAAGTCTCAATTTCCACTGCTCAGAAAGGCCATCCAAAAAATGTGTACAAACCAGAAATGCAGGAGAGGCCATGGAGAACAGGGAGCTAGTCACGCTGATGGGTGGGGTATAAATATCCAAGAGCCACTCTGAAGAAGTGTGTGCTGTTTCCTAAAACATCTAAAATACAAAGCTACCGAGCATAGGGCACTTCCACTCATGGGCCTATAACTTGGGAAGACTAAATATCAACAAGACACAGGCACCCCAAAGTTTAGGGCTGCTCTGCATACAAGAACCTCAACTTCAGTACAACTTAAATATTCCAGGAAAGAGAAAATTGCATAAAGAACTTGTGGTAATTTTGTACAACGGAATATCACTCAGACATGAAATCAATGTCATAAGGCCAGTAGCAGCATAATGAGTGGATTTAGGTACGATGATTCTAAGTGAAATAAGTCACACAGAAAAAGAAACTTATCATAAGATATCACTTATGAAGGTCCTGTAAACATGGCTACACATGAACTGAGTTAGGAAAGAGAACAGAGTCTCACATTGAGAAAACACTCTTATGCCTGTTTAAGGGGAAAGGAAAGGTGGGGTGATGCATAAAACCAGAGTTTGATATTAGCACATGTACCATTCCATGAAGCAAATACAGAATAGACAAAACCTACACCTTCCTCAGTGAACGGGACTCAACACCCCAATTCCCAGCCGAGGAATATATCTGACTAGTAAGAATCTTAAAACCTATATATTGATATGTCTCCATAAGGGAATCAAGTGTGTCTAGACCGGCATAAACACGTCGGTGAAAATCAGCTCAACCCCATCATAAAAATGAATTTCAAAAACAAAACAAAAAAAAACAGTGAAATTCTTACACAATTCCTTCAGGTGTTCTGATGAAACCTGGAATGATCCTATCTGCAAAGACAGCTAGATCAGACATAAGGCTGGACACTTGGGGATGAGAGGACTGGTGAGATTGGGTGAGAAAATGCAGACACTTTAAAGCAGTAATGCATGCCACCCATTCCCTGGGTCCCAACTCTCCAGGTAGAAGGGAATATCACTACAGTTATAACATGTATGGGAAACCTAGAGAATGGACACCCTGTGATGGCAAAAGATTTCTAAAAGGCTCCTAATTTTCCCTCTCCTTGTGCTCCAGTTTGGCATTCCAACTGCTTTACTATCAATCTCCCAACTTGTAGAGTCAGCCCCTATAAGCTCCTGCTTCGCACAGTTTGCAAATTGTGCAGTGGATGAAAGGGAAGAGGGAGAACCAATCAGAGAGTAGCTGTAGGCATTTGGACGGACACATGTCACTCTAATTTCCCGTCTGGATGGAAGAATTAACCAAAGCGTCAGCCTGCACCCCCCGAACCAGTATAGGTCCTGTAGCAAAATTGTGGATTTGCGGTCAGCTTACAAAAACACGAGTTGAAAATTGGAGCTCAAGGGCACAGCAATCCACAAACATGCAGAGTTATAAAGGACAACTCTCTTCGAAAAATCTGTTGAGGGAAGGCAACGAAGCAGATTTGAAAATGAGGCAGAATTGCACAAAACATATTTCAAGTGGTAAATTGGAATTGCCTTTAAAGCACAGGAAAAGCGTAACAACTTCGACAATGATGCACTTGGCCAAAAAGGGCGTATGCATTTTCTGCTGAATATATTCAGGAGAAAACGCATACGCAATTTTTGGCCAATCAAGCAAGCCCGCAATGCAAATCCACACTACAAAGAACTGTCAGTTCCCACCGGTCAAAAGGGACATCCGAAAATCTGTAAAAACCAGAAAATAAAGACAGAGATAACAAGAGCATGTTGCAATGTGATCCCAAGGGTCATGGAGGATTGTGATGACAAGGTCATGTAGCATTTTGCTGACAAAGGCATGGAGCATTGTGATGACAAGGGTCACGGAGCACTGTGATGACAAGCGTCACGGAGCATTGTGATTACAGGGGTCATGGAGCATTGGGATGACAAGGGCATGGATCATTTTGATGACAAGTGTTATGGAGCATTTTGATGACAAGAGTCCCGGATCATTGTGTTGTCAGGGGTCATGGAGGGTTCTGATGACAGTGGTCATGGAGCATTGTGATGACAAGGGTCATGGAGAAGTGAGATGAGAAGGTCATGGAGCTTTGGGCTGAAAATATTCATGGTGTATTGTGATGACAGGGTTCATGGAGCATTGTGATGACAAGGTCCTGGAGCATTGTGATGAGAAGACCATGGAGCCTTTTGATGACAAGTCTCATGGAGCATTCTGATGAAAAGGGGCATGGAGCATTGTGATTACAGGGGTCTTGGAGAATTGTGATGACAAGGGCATGAAGCAATGTGATCCAAAGTTTCATGGAGGATTTTGATGACAAGCGCATGGAGCATTGTGATGAAAATGTCATGTAGCATTTTGCTGACAATGGCATGGAGCATTGTGATGACAAGTTTCATGGAGCACTGTGATGACAAGCATCATGGAGCATTGTGATTACAGGGGTCATGGAGAATTGGGATGGCAAGGGCATGGATCATTGTGATGACAATGGTCATGGAGCATTTTGATGACAACAGTCCGGGATTATTGTGTTGTAAGGGGTCATGAAGCATTGTGATTACAGTGGTCATTGAGCATTGTGATGAGAGGGGTCATTGAGCATTGTGATGACAGGGGTCATGGAGCATTGTGATGACAAGGGAATGGAGCATCGTGATGACAAGACCTGGAGCATTGTGATGAGAAGACCATGGAGCCTTGTGATGACAAGTCTCATGGAGCATTCTGATGAAATGGGGCATGGAGCATTGTGATTACAGGAGCATTGGAACATTGCAATGACAAGGGCATGGAACATTGTGATGAGAAGGCCATGGAACATTCTGATGACATGCGTCACACAACTTTGTGATGACCAGGGCATGGAGCATTGTGATTACAGGGGTCTTGGAGCATTGTGATGAAAAGGGCATGGATCATTGTGATGAAAAATGCATGGAGCCTTGTCATGACAGGGTTCAAGGAGCATACTGACGACAAGTGTCAGGGAGCATTGTGATGACAAGTGTATTGAGCATTGTGATGACAAAGTTCATGGAGCATTGTGATGAGAAGACCATGGATAATTGGGATGACGAGAGTCATGGGGCGTTGTGATGACAAGTGTTATGAACATTGTGATCACAAGGGTTTGGAGCATTTTGATGACAGAGGTCATGGAGCATTTTGATTTCATTGTGATGACAATAGAATGAAGCATTATGATGATGGGCATGGTGCATTGTGATGACAGGGTTCATGGAGCATTGAGATGAAAAGGGGCATGGAGCACTGTGATTAAAGGGGTCTTGGAGCATTGTGATGAAAAGGGCATGGAGCATTGTGATGAGAAAGCCATGGAGCATTCTGATGACATGCATCATGGAGCTTTGTGATGACAAGGGCATGGAGCATTGTGATTACACGGTCTTGGAGCATTGTGATGACAAGTGTCATGGAGCATTGTGATGACATGGCTGTGGAACATTGTGATGGCAGGGGTCATGGAGCATTCTTATGACAGGGGTAATGGAGATTTGTTATGAGAAGGGCATAGAGCATTGGTCTGAAAAGTTTCATGGATTATTGTGATGAGAGTGGGCATGGAGCATTGTGATGACAAGGGCAAGGAACACTGTGATACATGGTCATGGAGGATTGTAATGACAAGTGCATGGAGCACTGTGAATAGAAGGTCATCGAGCATTGTGATGACAAGCGTCTGGAGCTTTGTGATGACAACGGCATGGAACAATGTGATAAGAGGGTTCATGGAGCATTGTGATGACAATACATGGAGCACTGTGATGCCAAGGGTCATGGAGCTTTGTGATGACAAAGGTCATGGAGCATTTTGATGACAAGAGCGTTGTGCATTGTGATGAGAAGGGCAGGGAGCATTGTGATGACAGGGTCATGGAGAAATTTGATGAAAAGGGTCATGGAACATTTTGATGACAGGGGATATGGAACATTGTGATGTCAGGGCTCATGGACCTTTGTGATGAAAACGGTAATGGAGCATTTTGATGACAGGGGTTATGGAACATAGTGATATCAGGCGTCATGGAGCATTGTTATGATAATTGCATGTAGCATTGTGATGACGGGGTCCTGGATCATTGTGATGACATGGGTGAGGGAGTATTGTGGTGACTAGTGATGGAACATTGTGATATCAGTGGTGAGAGAGCATTTTGAAGAGAAGTGCTTGGAGCATTGTGATGACAAGGTTTATGGAGCATTGTGATGACAAGGTTGTGGATTATTGTGATGAAAAGCGTGTGGCACATTGTGATGACAAGGGTCATGGAGCATTGTGCTGACAAAGGCAAGGAGCATTGTGATGACAAGGGTCACGGAGCATTGTGATGATGCAGGCATGGATCATTGTGATGACAAAGGTCATGAAGCATTGTGATTGCTGGAATCAAGGAGCATTGTGATGACAGGGGTCATGGAGCATTGTGATGACAAGGTCACGCAACACTGTGTTACATGGGTCATGGAGGATTGTAATGACAAGGGCATGGAGCTTTGTGATGAGAAGGGCATCGAGCATTTTGATGACAAGCGTCATGGAGATTTGTGATGACAGGGGCATGGAACAATGTGATGAGAGGGTTCATGGAGCATTGTGATGACAATGACATAGAGCATTGTGATGCCAAGTGACATGGAGCTTTGTGATGACAAAGGTCATGGAGCATTTTCATGTCAAGGGCGTTGTGCATTGTGATGAGAAGGGCAGGGAGCATTGTGATGACAGGGTCATGGAGCAATTTGATGAAAATGGTCATGGAACATTTTGATGAGAGTGGTTATGGAACATTGTGATGACAGGGGTGATGGAGAATTTTGTTGAAAAGTGTCATGGAGCATTTTGATGACAGGGGTTATGGAACATTGTGATGTCAGGGGTCATCGAACATTGTGATGATAGGGCATGTAGCAATGTGATGACAGGGGTCATGGAACATTGTGATGACAGGGGTGAGGGAGTATGGTGATGACTACTGATGGAACATAGTGATAACAGTGGTGAGAGAGCATTTTGATGAGAAGTGGATGGAGCATTGTGATGACAAGTTTGTGGAGCATTGTGATGACAAGCGCATGGCACATTGTGATAACACGGGTCATGGAGCAACCTGCTGACAAACACATGGAGCACTGTGATGACAAGGGTCATGGAGCATTCTGCTGAGAAAGGCATAGAGCATTGTTATGACAAGGGTCAGAGAGCATTGTGATGAAAAGTTCATGGAGCATTGTGGTGACAAATGTCACAGAGACTTGTGATGACGAGGGCACGGACTATTGTGATGACAAAGGTCATGAAGCATTGTGATGACTGGAGTCACGGAGCATTGTGATGACAGGGGTCATGGAGCATTGTGATGAAAAGGGCATGGAGCATTGTGATGAAAAAGGCATGGAGTCTTTTCATGACAGGGTTCAAGGAGCATTCTGACAAGTGTCAGGGAGCATTGTAATGTAAAGTGTATTGAGCATTGTGATGACAAAGGTCATGGAGCATTGTGACGACAGGCATCATGGAGCATCGTGATGACAAGTGTTATGGAACATTGTGATCACAAGGTTTTGGAGCATTGTGATGACAGAAGTCATGTATCATTTTCATTTCAAGGAGCATGGAGCATTGTGATGACAAGGGCATGAAGCATTGTGAACCCAAGGTTCATGGAGGGTTTTGATGACAATGGGAATGGAGTATTGTGATGACAATGTCATGTAGCATTTTGCTGACAAATGCATGGAGCATTTTGATGACAATGGTCATGGAGCACTGTGATGACAAGCGTCATGGAGCATTGTGATTACAGGCGTCACGGAGCATTGGGATGGCAAGAGCAAGGGTCATTGTGATGACATGGGTCATGGATCATTTTGATGACAAGAGTACCGGATCATTGTGTTGTCCACTGTCATGGAGCGTTCTGATGACAGTGGTCATGGAGCATTGTGATGACAGGGGTCATGGAGCATTGTGATGACAGGGGTCATGGAGCATTGTGATCAGAAGTTCATGGAGCATTGGGCTGACAATATTCATTGAATATTGTGAAGGCAGTGGTCATGGAGCATTGTGATGACAATAGAATGGAGCATTGTGATGACAAGGTCCTGAAGCATTGTGAGGAGAAGACCATGGAGCCTTGTGATGACAAGTATCATGGAGCATTCTGATGAAAAGGGGTATGGAGCATTGTGATTACATGGGTCTCGGAGCATTGTGATGAAAAGGGCATGGATGATTGTGATGCAAAAGACCTGGAACCTTGTCATGACAGGGTTCAAGGAGCATACTGACGACAAGTGTCAGGGAGCATTGTGATGACCAGTGTACTGAGCATTGTGATGCCAAGGGTCATGGAGCTATGTGGTGACAAATTTCATGGAGCATTTTGATGACAAGGGCGTGGTGCATTGTGATGAGAAGGGCAGGGAGCATTGTGATGACAGGGACATGGAGCAATTTGATGAAAAGGGTCATGGAACATTTTGATGACAGTGGTTATGGAACACTGGGATGTCAGGGGTCATGGAGCATTTTCATGAAAAGGGCCATGGAGCATTTTGATGACAGGGGGTATGGAACATTGTGATGTCAGGGATCATCGAACATTGTGATGATAGGGCATGTAGCAATGTGATGACAGGTGTCATGGAACATTGTGATGACAGGGGTGAGGGAGTATTGTGATGACTAGTGATGGTACATAGTGATAACAGTGGTGACAGAGCATTTTGATGAGAAGTGCATGGAGCATTGTGATGACAAGGTTTATGGAGCATTGTGATGACAAGTTTGTGGAGCATTGTGATGACAAGCGCATGGCGCATTGTGATAACAAGGGCCATGGAGCAACGTGCTGACAAACACATGGAGCATTGTGATGACAAGGGTCATGGAGCATTGTGCTGAGAAAGGCATAGAGCATTGTGATGACAAGGTTCACAGAGCATTGTGATGAAAAATTCATGGAGTATTGTGGTGACAAATGTCACAGAGACTTGTGATGACGAGGGCATGGACTATTGTGATGACAAAGGTCATGAAGCATTGTGATGACTGGAGTCACGGAGCACTGTGATGACAGGGGTCATGGAGCATTGTGATGAAAAGGGCATGGAGCATTGTGATGAAAAAGGCATGGAGCCTTTTCTTGGCAGGGTTCAAGGAGCATTCTGATGACAAGTGTCAGGGAGCATTGTGATGACAAGTGTATTGAGCATTGTGATGACAAAGGTCATGCAGCATTGTGATGAAAAGGGCATGGAGAATTGTGATGACAGGCATAATGGAGCGTTGTGATGACAGGTGTCATGGAACATTGTGATGACAGGGTTGATGGAGTATTGGGATGAATAGTGATGGAACATTGTGATATCAGTGGTGAGAGAGCATTTTGATGAGAAGTGCATGGAGCACTGTAATGACAAGGTTTAAGCAGCATTGTGATGAAAAGGATGTGGAGCATTGTGATGACAAGCACATGGCGCATTGTGATGACATGGGTCATGGAGCATTGTGATGACAACGTCATGCAGAATTGTGAAGACAGGGGTCAGGGAGCATTGTGATGACATATGTCATGGTCCATTGTGATGACAATGGCATGGAGCATTGTGATGCCAAGTGTTACGGAGGATTGTGATGACAAAGGTAATGGACCATTGTGACGACAAGGGCTTGGAGCATTGTGATGAGAAGCCTGTGGAGTATTGTGATGAAAATTGCATGGAGCATTGTGATGAAAAAGGCATGGAACATTGTGATGAAAAAGGCATGGAGCCTTTTCATGACAGGGTTCAAGGAGCATTCTGACGACAAGTGAAAGGGAGCATTGTGATGACAAGTGTATTGAGCATTGTGATGACAATGGTCAGGGAACATTGTGGTGACAGGCATCATGGAGCGTTGTGATGACAAGTGTTATGGAACATTGTGATCACAAGGGTTTGGAGCATTGTGATGACAGAGGTCATGGATTATTTTCATTTAAAGTGGCATGTAGCATTGTGATGACATGGCATGAAGCAATGTGAACCCAAGGTTCATGGAGGATTTTGATGACAATGGGAATGGAGTATTGTGATGACAAGCGCGTGTTGCATTGTGATGACAAGGTCATGTAGCATTTTGCTGACAAAGGCATGGAGCATTTTGATGACAAGGGTCATGGAGCACTGTGATGACAAGCGTCATGGAGCATTGTGATTACAGGGGTCATGGAGCATTGGGATGGCAAGGGCATGGATCATTGTGATGACAAGGATCATGGAGCATTTTGATGACAAGAGTCCCGGATCATTGTGTTGTCAGTGGTCATGGAGCATTGTGATGGCAGTGGTCATGGAGCATTGTGTTGAGAAGGTCATAGAACATTGGGCTGAATATGTTCCTGGAATATTGTGATGGCAGGCGTCATGGAGCATTGTGATGACTACGTAGTGGAGCATTGTGATGACAAGGTCCTGGAGCATTGTGATGAGAAGCCCATGGAACCTTGTGATCACAAGTCTCATGGAGCATTCTGATGAAAAGGTGCATGGAGCATTGTGATTACAGGGGTCTTGGAACATTGTGATGAAAAGGGCATGGATCATTGTGATGAAAAATGCATGGAGCCTTGTCATGACAGGGTTCAAGGATCATACTGATGACAAGTGTCAGGGAGCATTGTGATGACAAGTGTATTGAGCTTTGTGATGACACAGGTCAGGGAGAATTGTGATGAGAAATCCATGGATAATTGTGATGACGAGTGTCATGGGGCGTTGTGATGACTAGTGTTATGGAGCATTGTGATGACAGAGGTCATGGAGATTTTGATTTCATTGTGATGACAACAGCATGAAGCATTATGGTGATGGGCACGGTTCGTTGTGATCACAGGTTTCATGGAGCATTGAGATGAAAAGGGGCAGGGAGCATTGTGATTATAGGGGTCTTGGAGCATTGTGATGACAAGGGCATTGTGCATTGTGATGAGAATGCCATGGAGCAGTCTGATGACATGAGTCATGGAGCTTTGTGATGACAAGAGCATGGATCATTGTGATTACAGGGGTCTGGGAGCATTATTATGACAAGGGTCATAGAGCCTTGTGATGAGAAGGCCGTGGAACATTGTCATGACAGGGGTGGGGGAGTATTGTGATGACAAGTGATGGAAAATTGTGATATCAGTGGTGAGAGAGCATTTTGCTGCGAAGTGCATGGAGCTTTGTGATGACAAGGTTGTGGAGCATTGTGATGACAAGCGCATGGCGCACTGTGATGACATGGGTCATGGAGCATTGTGCTGACAAGCGCATGGAGCATTGTGATGACAAGGGTCATGGAGCATTGTGCTGACAAAGTCATGGAGCATTGTGATGACAAGTCTCTCAGCGCATTGGGATGAAAATTTCAAGTAGCATTGTGGTGACAAAGTTCACAGAGCCTTGTGATGAGGAGGGCATGGACCATTGTGATGACAAAGGTCCTGAAGCACTGTGATGACTGGAGTCACGGAGCATTGTGATGACAAGGGCATAGAACATTGTAATGACAGGGGCATGGAGCATTGGTCTGACAAGTTTCATGGATTATTGTGATGACAGTCGGCATGATGCATTGTGATGACAAGGGCATGGAGCATTGTGATGACAAGGTCACGGAGTATTGTGAAGACAAGTGTCAGGGTGCATTGTGATGGCATATGTCATGTTCCATTGTGATGACAATGGCTGGAGCATTGTGATGCCAAGTGTCATGGAGGATTGTGAAGACAAAGGTAATGGAGCATTGTGATGACAAGTGCTTGGAGCATTGTGATGACAATGGTCACGGAGCATTCTGATGACAAGGGCAAGGAGCACTGTGACGACAATGGCCATTAAGAATTTTGATGACAATTTCGTGAAGCACTGTGATGAAAAGCACATGGAGCTTGCTATGACAGGGTTCATGGAGCTTTGCGATGACAAGTACATGGAGAATTGTGATGACAAGATCATGTAACATTGTGATGAGAAGTGTCAAGGAGCATTGTGATGGCAAGACCGTGGAGCACTGTGATGAGATGACCATGGGTAAGTG
Source organism: Hyperoodon ampullatus (assembly GCF_949752795.1). Taxonomy (NCBI): domain Eukaryota; kingdom Metazoa; phylum Chordata; class Mammalia; order Artiodactyla; family Ziphiidae; genus Hyperoodon; species Hyperoodon ampullatus. The sequence continues at coordinate 2,545,990 of NC_136920.1, forward strand.
TGATGTCGAGCGTCATGGAGCACTGTAATGACAAGGGGCATGGAGCATTGTGATGAAAGGGTCATGGAGCATTGTGATGACAAGGGTCATAGAGCATTCTGATGAGAAGCTTGTGGAGTATTGTGATGACAATGGCATGGAGCATTGTGATGAAAAGGGCATGGGGCATTGTGATGAAAATGGCATGGAGCCTTTTCATGACAGCATTCAAGGAGCATTCTGACGACAAGTGTCAGGGAGCATTGTGATGACAAGTGTATTTAGCATTGTGATGACAAAGGTCATGGAGCATTGTGATGACAAGGGCATGGAGTATTGTGATGACAGGCATCATGGAGCGTTGTGATGACAAGTGTTGTGGAACAATGTGATCACAAGGGTTTGGAGCATTGTGATGACAGAGGTCATGGATCATTTTGATTTCAAGGAGCATGGAGCATGTTGATGACAGGGGTCATGAAGCCTTCTGAGGAGAAGATTATAGAGCATTTGGCTGAAAATATTCATGGAGTATTGTGATGACAGGGGTCTTGGAGCACTGTGATAACAAGGCCATGGCACATTGTGATGAGAAGGCCATGGAGCATTCTGATGACATGTGTCATGGAGGTTTGTGATGAAAAGGGGCATGCAGCATTGTGATTACAGGGGTCTTGGATCATTGTGATGAAAAGGGCTTGGATCATTGTGATGAAAAAGGCATGGAGCCTTGTCATGACAGGGTTCAAGGAGCATACGGTCGACAAGTTTCAGGGAGCATTGTGATGACAAGTGTATTGAGCATTGTGATGACAAAGTTCATGGAGCATTGTGATGAGAAGACCATGGTTAACTATGATGAGGAGCGTCATGGGGCATTGTGATGACAAGTGTTATGTAACATTGTGATCACAAGTGTTTGGAGTACTGTGATGACAGAGATCATGGAGCATTTTGATTTCATTGTGATGACAATAGCATGAAGCATTATGATGATGGGCATGGTGCATTGTGATGACAGGGTTCTTGGAGCATTGACATTAAAATGGGCATGGAGCATTGTGATTACAGGTGTCTTGGAGCATTGTGATGACAAGGGCATGGAGCATTGTGAATTAGAAGGCCATGGAGCATTCTGATGACATGCGTCATGGAGCTTTGTGATGACAAGTGCATGGAGCATTGTGATTACAGGGTCTTGGAGCATTGTGATGACAAGGGTCATGGAGTCTTGTGATGACAAAGCTGTGGAACCTTGTGATGGCAGGTGTCATGGAGCATTGTTATGACAGGGGGAATGGAGCATTGTGATGACAAGGGCATGGAGCATTGGTCTGAAAAGTTTCATGGATTATTGTGATGAGAGTGGGCATGGAGCATTGTGATGACAATTTCACGGAACACTGTGATACATGGGTCATGGAGGATTGTAATGACAAGGGCATGGAGCATTGTGATGAGAAGGGAATTGAGCATTGTGATGACAAGCGTCATGGAGCTTTGTGATGACAAGGGCATGGAGTAATGTGATGAGAGGGTTCATGGAGCATTGTGATGACAATGACATGGAGCATTGTGATGCCAAGGGTCATGGAGCTATGTGATGACAAAGGTCATGGAGCATTTTGATGACAAGGGTGTGGTGCATTGTGATGAGAAGGGCAGGGAGCATTGTGATGACAGGGTCATGGAGCTATGTGATGACAAAGGTCATGGAGCATTTTGATGACAAGGGCGTGGTGCATTGTGATGAGAAGGGCAGGGAGCATTGTGATGACAGGGTCATGGAGCAATTGGATGAAAAGCGTCATGGAACATTTTGATGACAGTGGTTATGGAACATTGGGATGTCAGGGGTCATGGAGCATTTTGATGGAAAGGGTCATGGAGCATTTTGATGACGGGGGTATGGAACATTGTGATGTCAGGGGTCAACGAACATTGTGATGATACGGCATGTAACAATGTGATGACAGGTGTCATGGAACATTGTGATGACAGGGGTGAGGGAGTATTGTGATGACTAGTGACGGTACATAGTGATAATAGTGGTGAGAGAGCATTTTGATGAGAAGTGCATGGAGCATTGTGATGACAAGGTTTATGGAGCACTGTGATGACAAGTTTGTGGAGCATTGTGATGACAAGCGCATGGCGCATTGTGATAACACGGGTCATGGAGCAACGTGCTGACAAACACATGGAGCATTGTGATGACAAGGGTCATGGAGCATTGTGCTGAGAAAGGCATAGAGCATTGTGGTGACAAGGTTCACAGAGCATTGTGATGAAAAGTTCACGGAGCATTGTGGTGACAAATGTCACAGAGACTTGTGATGACGAGGGCATGGACTATTGTGATGACAAAGGTCATGAAGCATTGTGATGACTGGAGTCACGGAGCATTCTGATGACAGGGGTCATGGAGCATTGTGATGAAAAGGGCATGGAGCATTGTGATGAAAAAGGCATGGAGCCTTTTCTTGGCAGGGTTCAAGGAGCATTCTGACGACAAGTGTCAGGGAGCATTGTGATGACAAGTGTATTGAGCATTGTGATGACAAAGGTCATGCAGCATTGTGATGAAAAGGGCATGGAGAATTGTGATGACAGGCATAATGGAGCGTTGTGATGACAGGTGTCATGGAACATTGTGATGACAGGGTTGATGGAGTATTGGGATGATTAGTGATGGAACATTTTGATATCAGTGGTGAGAGAGCATTTTGATGAGAAGTGCATGGAGCACTGTAATGACAAGGTTTAAGCAGAATTGTGATGAAAAGGATGTGGAGCCTTGTGATGACAAGCACATGGCGCATTGTGATGACATGGGTCATGGAGCATTGTGATGACAACGTCATGCAGAATTGTGAAGACAGGGGTCAGGGAGGATTGTGATGACATATGTCATGGTGCATTGTGATGACAATGGCATGGAGCATTGTGATGCCAAGTGTCATGGAGGATTGTGATGACAAAGGTAATGGAGCATTGCGATGACAAGTGCATGGAGAATTGTGATGAAAATAGCATGTAACATTGTGATGACATGTGTCATGGAGCATTGGGATGACAAGGACGTGGAGAATACTGATGGCCAGGGCATGGAGCATTGTGATGGCAAGACTGGGGAGCATTGTGATGAGAAGACCAAGGATAATTGTGATGATGGGCGTCATGGAGCACTGTAATGACAAGGGGCATGGAGCATTGTGATGACATGTGTCATGGAGCATTGTGATGACAGGGGTCATGGATCATGGTGATGACAAGGGTCATGGAGCATTCTGACGACAAGCTTGTGGAGTATTTTGATGACAATGGCATGGAGCATTGTGATGAAAAGGGCATGGAGCATTGTGATGAAAAAGGCATGGAGCCTTTTCATGACAAGTTTCAAGGAGCATTCTGACGACAAGTGTCCGGGAGCATTGTGATGACAAGTGTATTGAGCATTGTGATGACAATGGTCATGGAGCATTGTGATGACAAGGCATGGAGTATTGTGGTATCATGCATTATGGAGCGTTGTGATGACAAGTGTTATGGAACATTGTGATCCCAAGTGTTTGGAGCATTGTGATGACAGAGGTAATGGATCATTTTGATTTCAAGGAGCATGGAGAATTGTGATGACAAGGACATGAAGCAATGTGAACCCAAATTTCATGGAGGGTTTTGATGACAATGGGAATGGAGTATTGTGATGACAAGCGCATGGAGCATTGTTATGACAAGGTCATGTAGCATTTTGCTGACAAAGTCATGGATCATTGTGATAACAATTGTCATGGAGCACTGGGATGAGAAGCGCCACGGAGCATTGTGATAACAGGGGTCAAGGAGCATTGTGATGGCAAGGGCATGGATCATTGAGATGACATGGGTCATGGAGCATTTTGATGACAAGAGTCCCGGATCACTGTATTGTCAGGGGACATGGAGCGTTGTGATGACAGTGGTCATGGAGCATTGTGATGACAGGGGTCATGGAGCATTGTGATCAGAAGGTCATGGAGCATTGGGCTGAAAATATTCATGGAATATTGTGGTGACAGGTGTCATGGAGCATTGTGAAGACAAGGGAATGGAGCATTGTAATGACAAAGTCCTGGAGCATTGTGATGAGAAGACCATGGAGCATTGTGATGACAAGTCTCATGGAGCATTCTGATGAAAAGGGCCATGGAGCATTGTGATTACAGGGGTCTTGGAGCATTGTGATGACAAGGGCATGGAGCATGGTGATGACAATGCCATGGAGCATTCTGATGACATGCGTCATGGAGCTTTGTGATGACAAGTGCATGGAGCATTGTGATTACAGGGGTCTTGGAGCATTGTGATGAAAAGTGCATGGATCATTGTGAGGAAAAGGCATGGAGCCTTGTCATAACAGGTTTCAAGGAGCATACTGAAGACAAGTGTCAGGGCGCATTGTGATGACAAATGTATTGAGCATTGTGATGCCAAAGGTCATGGAGCATTGTGATGAGAAGACCATGGATAATTGTGATGAGGAGCGTCATGGGGCATTGTGATGACAAGTGTCATGGAACATTGTGATCAGAAGGGTTTCCAGCATTGTGATGACAGAGGTCATGGAGCATTTTGATTTCATTGTGATGACAATAGCATGAAGCATTATGATGATGGGCATGGTGCACTGAGATGACAGTGTTCATGGAGAATTGAGATGAAAAGTGGTATGGAGCATTGTGATTACAGGGTTCTTGGAGCATTGTGATGACAAGGGTCATGGAGCCTTGTGATGAGAATGCCGTGGAACATTGTGATGGCAGGTGTCATGGAGCATTTTTATGACAGGGGTAATGGAGCTTTGTGATGACAAGGGCATGGAGCATTTGTTTGAAAAGTTTCATGGATTATTGTGATGAGAGTGGGCATGGAGCATTATGATGACAAGGACACAGAACACGGTGAGACATGGGTCAGGGAGGAATGTAATGACAAGCCAAGGAGCATTGTGATGAGAAAGGCATCGAGCATTGTGATGACAAGCGTCATGGAGCTTTGTGATAACAAGGGAAAGGAGCAATGTGATGAGAGTGTTCATGGAGCATTGTGATGACAATGGCATGGAGTATTGTGATGCCAAGGGTCACGGAGCTATGTGATGACAAAGGTCATGGAGCATTTTGATGACAAGGGCGTGGTGCATTGTGATGAGAAGGGCAGGGAGCATTGTGATGACAGGGTCATGGAGCAATTTGATGAAAAGGGTCAGGGAACATTTTGATGACAGGTGTTATGGAATATTGTGATGTCAGTGGTCATGGAGCATTTTGATAATAAGGGCATGTAGCATTTTGATGACGGGGTCATGGAACATTGTGATGACAGGGGTGAGGGAGTATTGTGATGACTAGTGATGGAACATTGTGATATCAGTGGTGAGTGAGCATTTAGATGAGAAGTGCATGGAGCATTGTGATGACAAGGTTTATGGAGCATTGTGATGACAAGGTTGTGGACCATTATGATGACAAATGAATGGCACATTGTGAGGACATGTGTCTTGGAGCATTGTGCTGAGAAGCGCATGGAGCATTGTGATGACAAGGGTCATGGAGCATTGTGCTGACAAAGGCATGGACCATTGTGATGACAAAGGTCATAAAGCATTGTGATGACTGGAGTCATGGAGCATTATGATGTGAGGGGTAATGGAGCATTGTGATTACAAGGGCATGGAGCATTGTGATGACAGGGGTATGTAGCATTGGTCTGAAAAGTTTCATGGATTATTGCTATGACAGTGGGCATGGCGCATTGTGATGACAAGGGAATGGAGCATTGTCATGACAAGGTCATGTAGTATGGTGAAAACAGTTGTCAGGGAGCATTGTGATGACATATGTCATGGTGCATTGTGATGACAATGGCATGGAGCATTGTGATGCCAAGTGTCATGGAGGATTGTGATGACAAAGGTAATGGAGCATTGTGATGACAATTGCTTGGAGAATTGTGATGAAAAGGGTCATGGAGCATTGTGATGACAAGTACATGGAGCATTGTGATGACAAGGGCCATTGAAAATTTTGATAACAATGTCGTGAAGCATTGTGATGACAAGCGCACGGAGCTTGCTATCACAGGGGTCATCGAGCATTGCGATGAAAAGTGCATGCAGAATTGTGATGACAAGAGCATGTAACATTGTGATGAGAACTGTCAAGGAGTATTGTGATGACAAGGACTTGGAGAATTGTGATGACAAGGGACATAGAGCATTGTGATGACCAGGGCATGGAGCATTGTGATGGCAAGACCGTGGAGCATTGTGATGAGAAGACCATGGATAATTGTGCTGACCAGCGTCATGGAGCACTGTAGTGACAAGGGGAATGGAGCATTGTGATGACAGGTGTCATGGAGCATTGTCATGACAGTGTTCATGGAGCATTGTGATGACATGGGTCATGGAGCATTCTGATGACAAGCTTGTGGAGTATTGTGATGAAAATGGCATGGAGCATTGTGATGAAAAGGGCATGGAGCATTGTGATGAAAAAGGCGTGGAGACGTTTCATGACAGGATTCAAGGAGCATTCTGAAGACAAGTGTCAGGGAGTATTGTGATGACAAGGGCATGAAGCATGGTGATGAGAAGGCCCTGGAGCATTCTGATGACATGGGTCATGGAGCTTTGTGATGAAAAGGGCATGGAGCATTGTGATTACAGTGGCCTTGGAGCATTGTGATAAAAAGCGCATGGATCATTGTGATGAAAAGGGCATGGAGCCTTGTCATGACAGGGTTCAAGGAGCATACTGACGACAAGTGTCAGGGTGTATTGTGATGACAAGTGTATTGAGCATTGTGATGACAAAGGTCATGGAGCATTGTGATGAGAAGACCATGGATAATTGTGATGAGGAGCGTCATGGGGAATTGTGATGACAAGTGTTATGGAACAATGTGATCACAAGGGTTTGGAGCATTGTGATGACAGAGGTCATGGATCATTTTGATATGAAGGAGCATGGAGCATTGTGATGACAGGGGTCATGGAGCATTGTGATGAGAAGATCATGGAGCATTGGGCTGAAAATGTTCATGAAGTATTCTGATGAATGAGGTCATGGAGCATTGTGATGACAAGGTCCTGGAGAATTGTAATGAGAAGACCATGGAGCCTTGTGATGAGAAGTCTCATGGAGCATTCTGATGAAAAGCAGCATTGAGCATTGTAATTACAGGGGTCTTGGAACATTGAGATGTCAAGGGCATGGAGCATGGTGATGAGAGGGCCATGGAGCATTCTGATGACATGCGTCATGGAGCTTTTTGATGACAAGGACATGGAGCATTGTGAGGACAAGGTCATGTAGCATTTTGCTGACAAATGCATGGAACATTTTGATGACAAGAGTCATGGAGCACTGTGATGACAAGCGTCACGGAAAATTGTGATTACCGGGGTCTTGGAGCATTGTGATGAAAAGGCCAGGGATCATTGTGATGAAAAAGGCATGGAGCCTTGTCAAGACAGGTGTCAAGGAGCATACTGACGACAAGTGTCAGGGAGCATTGAGATGACAAGTGTATTGAGAATTGTTATGACAAAGTTCATGGAGCATTGTGATGCCAAGGGTCATGGAGCTTTGTGATGACAAAGGTCATGGAGCATTTTGATGACAAGGGAGTGGTACATTGTGACGATAAGGGCATGTAGCATTGTGATGACTGGGGTCATGGAACATTGCGATGACAAGTGCATGGATAATTGTCATGACAAGAGCATGTAATATTGTGATGAGAAGTGTCATGGAGCATTGTGATGACAGGGATGTGGAGAATTGTGATGAAAGGGGACATGGAGCATTGTGATGACCAGGGCATTGAGCATTGTGATGGCAAGACCGTGGAGCATTGTGATGAGAAGATCATGGGTAATTGTGATGACGAGCGTCATGGAGCACTGTAATGACAAGGGGAATGGAGCATTGTGATGACAGGTGTCATGGATCATTTTGATGACAGGGGTCATGGAGCCTTTTTATGACCAGCTTGTGGAGTATTGTGATGAAACTGGCATGGAGCATTGTGATGAAAAGGGCATGGAACATTGTGATGAAAAAGGCATGGAGCCTTTTCATGACAGGGTTCAAGGAGCATTCTGACGACAAGTGTCAGGGAGCATTGAGATGACAAGTGTATTGAGCATTGTGATGACAAAGTTCATGCAGCATTGTGATGACAGGCATCATGGAGCGTTGTGATGACAAGTGTTGTGGAACATTGTGATCACAAGGGTTTGGAGCATTGTGATGACAGAGGTGAGGGATCATTTTCATTTCAAGGACCATGGAGCATTTTGATGACAAGGGCATCAAGCAAAGTGAACCCAAGTTTCATCGAGTATTTTGATGACAATGGGAATGGAGTATTGTGATGACAAGCACATGGAGCATTGTGAGGACAAGGTCATGTAGCATTTTGCTGACAAATGCATGGAACATTTTGATGACAAGAGTCATGGAGCACTGTGATGACAAGCGTCACGGAGCATTGTGATTACAGGGGTCATGGAGCATTGGGATGACAAGGGAATGGATCATCGTGATGACAAGGGTCATGGAGAATTTGATGAAAAGTGTCCCGGATCACTGGGTTGTCAGGGGTCATGGAGCGTTGTGATGACAGTGGACATGGAGAATTGTGATGACAGGGGTTATGGAGCATTGTGATGACAAGGGTTTGGAGCATTGTGATGACAGAGGTCATGGAGCATTTTGATTTCATTGTGATGACAATAGCATGAAGCATTATGATGATGGGCATGGTGCATTTTGATGACAGGGTTCATGGAGCATTGAGATGAAAAGGGGCATGGAGCATTGTGATTACAGGGGTCTTGGAGCATTGTGATAACTAGGTCATGGAGCATTGTGATGAGAAGGCCAAGGCGCATTCTGATGACATGTGTCATGGAGCTTTGTGATGAGAAGGGCATGGAGAATTGTGATTACAGGTGTCTTGGAGCACTGTGATGACAAGGGTCATTGAGTCTTGTGATGACAAGGCCATGGAACATTGTAATGGCAGGTTTCATGGAGCATTGTTATAACAGGGGTAATGGAGCATTTTGATGACAAGGGCATGGAGCATTGGTCTGAAAATTTTCATGGATTATTGTGATGAGAGGGGGCATGGAGCATTGTGATGACAAGGGCATGGAACACTGTGATACATGGGTCATGGAGGATTGTAATGACAAGGCCTTCGAGCATTGTGTTAAGAAGAACATCGAGCATTGTGACGAAAAGCATCATGGAGCCTGTGATGACAAGGACATGGAACAATGTGATGAGAGGGTTCATGGAGCATTTTGATGACAATGGCATGGAGCATTGTGATGCCAAGGGTCACGGAGCTTTGTGATGACAAAGGTCATGGAGCGTTTTGATGACAAGGGCGTGGTGCACTGTGATGAGAACGGCAGTGAGCATTGTGATGAAAGGTTCATGGAGCAGTTTGATGAAAAATGTCATGGGACATTTTGATGACAGGGGTTATGGAACATTGTGATGTCAGGGGTCATGGAGCATTGTGATGAAAAGGGTCATGGGGCATTGGGATGACAGGGGTCATGGAACATTGTGATGACAGGGGTGAGGGAGTATTGTGATGACTAGTGATGGAACATTATGATATCAATGGTTTGAGAGCATTTTGATGGGAAGTGCATGGAGCATTGTGATGACAAAGTTTATGGAGCACTGTGATGACAAGGTTGTGGAGCATTGTGATGACAAGCGCATGGCACATTGTGATGACACAGGTCATGGGGCATGGTGTGGACAAGCGCATGGAGCATTGTGATCACAAGGGTCATGGAGCATTGTGCTGACAAAGGCATGGAGCACAGTGATGACATGGGTAACAGAGCATTGTGATGAAAATTTCATGGAGCATTGTGGTGACAAATGTCACAGAGCCTTTTGATGTTGAGGGCATGGACCATTGTGATGACAAAGGTCATGAAGCATTGTGATGACTGGAGTCACGGAGCATTGTGATGACAAGGTCCTGGAGCATTGTGATGAGAGAACCATAGAGCCTTGTGATGACAATTCTCATGGAGCTTTCTGATGAAAAGGGGCATGGAGCATTGTGATTACAGGGATCTTGAATCCTTGTGATGTCAAGTCCGTGGAACATTGTGACGGCAGGAGTCATGGAGCATTGTTATGACATGGGCAATGGAGCATTGTGATGACAAGGGCATGGAACATTGGTCTGAAAAGTTTCATGGAATATTGTGATGAGTGGGCATGGAGCATTGTGATGACAAGGGCACGGAACACTGTGATACATGGGTCATTGAGGATTGTAATGACAAGGGCATGGAGCACTGTGATGAGAAGGGCATCGAGCATTGTAACAAGCGTCATGGACCTTTGTTATGACAAGGGCATGGAGCAATGTGATGAGAGGCTTCATGGAGCATTGTGATGAGAAGACCATGGAGCCTTGTGATGACAAGTCTCATGGAGCATTCTGATGAAAAGTGGCATGGAGCATTGTGATTACATGGGTCTTGGAGCATTGTGATTACAAGAGCATGGAGCATTGTGAGAGAAGGCCAAGGAGCATTCTGATGACATGCGTCATGGAGCTTTGTGATGACCAGGGCAAGGAGCCTTGTGATTACAGGTGTCTTGGAGCATTGTGATGAAAAGGCCATGGATCATTGTGATGAAAAAGGCATGGAGCCTTGTCATGACAGGGTATAAGGAGCATACTGATGGCAAGAGTCAGGGAGCATTGTGATGACAACTGTATTGAGAATTGTGATGACAAAAGTTATGGAGCATTGTGATGAGAAGACCATGGATAATTGTGATTACGAGCGTCATGGGGCATTGTGATGACAAGTGTTATGGAACATTGTGATCACAAGGGTTTGGAGCATTGTGATGACAGAGGTCATGGAGCATTTTGATTTCATTGTGATGACAATAGCATGAAGCATTATGATGATGGGCATGGTGCATTGTGATGACAGGGTTCAAGGAGCATTGAGATGAAATGGGGCATGGAGCATTTTGATGACAATGGTCATGGAGCATTTTCATGACAAGAGTCCCGGATCATTGTGTTGTCAGCGTAATGGAGCATTGTGATGACATGGGCATGGAACATCGGTCTGACAGTTTTCATGGATTATTGTGATGACATGGGCATGGCGCCTTGTGATGACAAGGGAATGGAGCATTGTGATGACAAGGTCAGGGATTATTGTGAAGACAGGTGTCAGGGAGCATTGTGATGACATATGTTATGGTGCATTGTGATGACAATGGCATGGAGCATTGTGATGCCAAGTGTCATGGAGGATTGTGATGACAAATGTAATGGAGCATTTTGATTAAAACGGCCATTGAGAATTTTGATGACAACGTCGTGAAGCATTGTGATGACAAGCACATGTAGCTTGCTATGACAGGGGTCATGGAGCATTTCGATGACAAGTGCATGGATAATTGTGATGACAAGAGCATGTAACATTGTGATAAGAAGTGTCATGGAGCTTTGTGATGACAGGGACGTGGAGAATTGTGTTGACAAGGGACATGGAATATTGTGATGACCAGGGCATTCAGCATTTAGATGGCAAGACTGTGGATCATTGTGATGAGAAGATCATTGGTAATTGTGATGACGAGCGTCATGGAGCACTGTAATGACAAGGGGAATGGAGCATTGTGATGACAGGTGTCATGGATCATTTTGAAGACAGGGGTAATGGAGCCTTCTTATGACCAACTTCTGGGGTATTGTGATGACACTGGCATGGAGCATTGTGATGAAAAGGGCATGGAACACTGTGATAAAAACTGCATGGACCCTTTTCATGACAGGGTTCAAGGAGCATACTGACGACCAGTGTCAAGGAGCATTGTGATGACAAGTGTATTGAGAATTGTTATGACAAAGTTCATGGAGCATTGTGATGACAAGTGCCATTGAGAATTTTGATGACAAGTCGTGAAGCATTGTGATGACAAGTGTCACAGAGCATTGTGATGAAAAGTTCATGGAGCACTGTGGTGACAAAGGTCACTGAGCCTTGTGATGACGAGGGCATGGCCCATTGTGATGACAAAGCTCATGAAGCATTGTGATGACTGGAGTCCCGGAGCATTGTGATGACAGGGGTCATGTAGCATTGTGATGACAAGGGCATGGAGCATTGTGATGACAAGTGTCATGGAGGATTGTGATGACAAACGTAATGGAGCATTGTGATGACAAGGGCTTGGAGCATTGTGATGACAAGGGTCATGGAGCATTTTGATGAGAAGAGCATGGACCACTGTTATGACAAGGGTCATGTATAATTCCGATGACAAGGTCGTGAAGCATTGTGATGAAAAACATATGGAGATTGCTATGACAGTGTTCATGGAGCATTGCGATTACAAGTGCATGGAGAATTGTGATGACAATATCATGTAACATTGTGATGAGAAGTGTCATGGATCATTGTGATGGCAAGACCGTGGAGCATTGTGATGAGAAGACTATGGATAATTTTGATGACGAGTGTCATGGAGCACTGTAATGACAAGGGGCATGGAGCATTGTGATGACAGGTGTCATGGAGCATTTTGATGACATGGGTCATGGAGCATTGTGATGACAATGGCATGGAGCATTGTGATGACAGGGGCATGGAACATTGGTCTCACAAGTTTCATGTATTATTGTGATGACAGTGGGCATGGCACATTGTGATGACATGAGCATGGAGCACTGTGGTGACAAAGGTCACAGAGCCTTGTGTGACGAGGGCATGGAACATTGTGATGACAAATGTCATAAAGCATTGTGATGACTGGAGTCACGGAGCATTGTGATGACAGGGGTCATGGGGCATTGTGATGACAAGGTCGTGAAGCATTGTGATGAATGGAGTCACGGAACACTGTGATAACCGGGGTCTTGGAGCATTGTGATGTAAAGGGAATGGATCATTGTGATGAAAAAGGCATGGAGCCTTGTCATGACAGTGTTCAAGGAGCATACTGATGACAAGTGTCAGGGAGCATTGTGATGCCAAGTGTATTGAGCATTGTGGTGACAAAGGTCATGGAGCATTGTGATGAGAAGACCTTGCATAATTGTGATGACGAGCATCATGGGGCATTGTGATGACAAGTGTTATGGAACATTGTGATCAGAAGGGTTTGGAGCATTGTGATGACAGACGTCATGGAGCATTTTGATTTCATTTTGATGACAATAGCATGAATCATTATGATCATGGGCATGGTGCATTGTAATGGCACGGTTCATGGAGCATTGACATGAAAAGGAGCTTGGAGTATCGTGATTACAGGGGTCTTGGAGTGTTGTGATGACAAGGGTCATAGAGCCTTGTGATGACAAGGCCGTGGAACATTGTGATGGCAGGGGTCATGGAGCATTGTTATGACAGGTGTAATGGAGCATTGTGATGACAAGGGCATGGAACAATGTGATGAGAGATTTCATTGAGCATTGTGATGACAATGGCATGGAGCATTGTGATTCCAAGGGTCATGGTGCTTTGTGATGACAAAGTTCATGGGGCATTTTGATGACAAGGGCGTGGTGCATTGTGATGAGAAGTGCAAGTAGCATTGTGATGACATGGTCATGGAGAAATTTGATGAAAAGGGTCATGGAATATTTTGATGACAGGGGTTATGGAACATTGTGATGTCAGGGCTCATGAAGCATTGTGATGAAATGGGTCATGGAGCATTTTGTGACAGGGGTTATGGAACACTGTGATGTCAGGGGTCATGGAGCATTGTGATGATAAGGACATGTAGCAATGTAATGACAGGGGTCATGGAACATTGTGATGACAGGGGTGAAGGAGTATTGTGATGACTAGTGAAGGAACATTGTGATATCAGTGGTGAGAGAGCATTTTGATGAGAAGTGCAAGGAGCATTGGGATAACAAGTTTTATGGAGCACTGTGGTGACAAATATCACAGAGCCTTGAGTGACGAGGGCATGGACCATTGTGATGACAAAGGTCATGAAGCACTGTGATGACTGGAGTCATGGAGCATTGTGGTGACAGTGGTCATGGAGCATTGTGATGACAAGGGCATGGAGCAAAGTGATGACAGGGGCATGGAACATTGGTCTGACAAGTTTCATGGATTATTTTGATGATAGTCGGCATGGTGCATTGTGATGAAAAGGGAATGGAGCATTGTGATGACAAGGTCATACAGTATTGTGAAGACAGGTGTCAGGGAGCATTGTGATGACATATGTCATTGTCCATTTGGATGACAATGGCATGGAGCATTGTGATACCAAGTGTCATAGAGGATTGTGATGACAAATGTAATGGAGCATTTTGATGACAAGGGCTTGGAACATTGTGATGACAAGGGTCATGGAGCATTGTGATGACAAGGGCATGGAGCACTGTGATGACAAGGGCCATTGAGAATTTTGATGACAAGGTCGTGAAGCATTGTGATGACAAGCGCATGGAGCTTGCTATGACAGTGGTCATAGAGCATTGTGATGACAAGTGCATGGAGAATTGTGATGACAAGATCATGTAACATTGTGATGAGAAGTGTCATGGAGCATTGTGATGACAAGGACGTGGAGAATTGTAGTGACATGGGACATGGAGCATTGTGATGACCAGGGAATAGAGAATTGTGATGGCAAGACCGTGGAGCATTGTGATTAAAAGCCCATGGATAATTATGATGAAGAGCGTCATGGATCACTGTAATGACAATGGGCATGGAGCATTGTGATGACAGGAGTCATGGAACATTGTGATGACAGGGTTCATGGAGCATGGTGATGACAAGCGTCATGCAGCATTGTGATGAGAACGTCATGGAGCATTGGGCTGAAACGTTTCATGGAGTATTGTAATGACAGGGGTCAAGGAGCATTGTGATGACAAGAAAATGGAGCATTGTGATGACAAGGTCCTGGAGCAGTGTGATGAGAAGACCATGGAGCCTTGTGATGACAAATCTCATGGAGCATTCTGATCAATAGGGGCATGGAGCATTGTGATTAAAGGGGTCTTGGAGCATTGTGATGACAAGGGCATGGAGCATTGGGCTGAGAAGGCCACGGAGCATTCTGATGACATGTGTCATGGAGCTTTGTGATGACAAGGGCATGGAGCATTGTGATTACAGTGGTCTTGGAGCATTGTGATGACAAGGGTCATGGACCCTTGTGATGACAAGTCTGTGGAACAGTGTGATGGCAGGTGTCATGGAGCAATGTTATGACAGGGGTAATGGAGCATTGTGATGACAAGGGCTTGGGGCATTGGTTTCAAAAGTTTCATGGATTATTGTCATGAGAGTGGGCCTGGAGCATTGTGATGACAAGGTCCCGGAACACTGTGGTACAGGGTTCATGGAGGACTGTAATGACAAGGGCATGGAGCATTGTTATGAGAAGGGCATCGAGCATCGTGATGACAAGCGTCATGGAGAATTGTGATGACAATGACATGGAGCATTGTGATGCCAAGGGTCATGGAGCTTTGTGATGACAAAGATCATGGAGAATTTTGATGAAAAGGTCGTGGTGCATTGTGATGAGAAGGGCAAGGAGCATTGTGATGACAGGGTCATGGAGGAATTTGATGAAAAGTGTCATGGAACATTTTGATGACAGTGGTTATGGAGCATTGTGATGTCAGGGGTCATGGAGCACTGTGATGATAAGGGCATGTAGTATTGTGATGACAGGGGTCATGGAACATACTGATGATATGGGTGAGGGAGTATTGTGATGACTAGTGATGGACATTGTGATATCAGTGGTGACAGAGCATTTTGATGAGAAGTGCATGGAGCATTGTCATGACAAGGACATTTAGAATTGTGATGACCAGGGCATGCAGCATTGTGATGGCAAGACCGTGGAGCATTGTGATGAGAAGACCAAGGATAATTGTGATGACAAGCGTCATGGAGCACTGTAATGACAAGGGGCATGGAGCATTGTGATGACAGGTGTCATGGATCATTGTGATGACAAGGGCCATGGACCATTCTGATGAAAAGCTTGTGGAGTAATGTGATGACAATGGCATGGACCATTATGATGAAAAGGGCATGGAGCATTGTGATGAAAAAGGCATGGAGCCTTTTCATGACAGTGTTCAAGGGGCATTCTGATGACAAGTGTCAGGGAGCATTGTGATGACAAGTGTATTGAGCATTGTGATGACAAAGGTCATGGATCATTGTGATGACAGGCATCATGGAGCGTTGTGATGACAAGTGTTATGGAACATTGTGATCACAAGGATTTGGAGCATTGTGATGACAGAAGTCATGTATCATTTTCATTTCAAGGAGCATGGAGCATTGTGATGACAAGGGCATGAAGCAATGTGAACCCAAGGTTCATGGAGGATTTTGATGACAATGGGAACGTAGTATTGTGATGACAAGTGCATGGAGCATTGTGATGACAAGATCATGTAGCATTTTGCTGACAAATGCATGGAGCATTTTGATGACAAGGGTTATGGAGCACTGTGATGACAAGCGTCATGGAGCATTGTGATTACAGGGGTCATGGAGCATTGGGATGGCAAGGGCATGGATCACTGTGATAACAAATGTCATGGAGCATTTTGATGACAAGAGTCCCGGATCATTGTGTTGTCCGGTGTCATGGATCATTGTGATGACAGGGGTCATGGAGCATTGTGATCAGAAGTTCATGGAGCATTGGGCTGAAAATATTCATGGAGTATTGTGATGGCAGGGGTCACGGAGCATTATGATGACAATGGAATTGAGCATTGTGATGACAATGTCCTGGAGCATTTGGATTTCATTGTGATGACAATAGCATGAAGCATTATGATAATGGGCATGGTGCATTGTGATGACAGGGTTCATGGATCATAGAGATTAAAAGGGGCATGGAGCATTGTGTTTACAGGGGTCTTGGTTCATTGTGATGACAAGGGTCATTGAGCCTTGTGATGACAACGCCGTGGAACATTGCGATGGCAGGGGTCATGGAGCATTGTTATGACAGGGGTAATGGAGCATTGTGATGACAACGGTTATGGAGCATTTTGATGACAGGAGTCCCGGATCATTGTGTTGTCAGGGGTCATGGAGCATTGGGATGACAGTGGTCATGGAGCATTGTGATGACAAGCGTCATGGAGAAGTGAGATGAGAAGGTAATGGAGCTTTGGGCTGAAAATGTTCATGGAGTATTTTGATGACAGGGGTCATGGAGCATTGTGATGACAAGTTCCTGGAGCACTGTGATGAGAAGACCATGGAGTATTGTGATGACAAGTCTCATGGAGCATTCTGATGAAAAGGGGCATGGAGCATTGTGATTACAGTGGTCTTGGAGCATTGTGATGACAAGGGCATGGAGCATTCTGCTGAGAAGACCATGGAGCGTTCTGATGACATGCATCATGGAGCTTTGTGATGACAAGGGCATGAAGCATTGTGATTACAGGGGTCTAGGAGCACTGTGATGAAAAGGGCATGGATCATTGTGATGAAAAAGGCATGGAGCCTTGTCATGACAGTGTTCAAGGAGCATATTGATGACAAGTGTCAGGGAGCATTGTGATGACAAGGGTATTGAGCATTGTGATGACAATGACGTGGAGCATTGTGATGACAGGGGCATGGAGCATTGGTCTGAAAAGTTTCATGGATTATTATGATGAGAGTGGGCATGGAGCATTGTGATGACAAGGGCACGGAACACTGTGATACATGGGTCATAGAGGATTGTAATGACAAAGGCATGGAGCCTTGTGATGACAAGTCCATGGAACATTGTGATGGCAGGGGTCATGGAGCATTGTTATGACAGGGGTAATGGAGCATTGTGATGACAATGGCATGGAGCATTGTGATGCCAAGGGTCATGGAGATGTGTGACGACAAATGACATGGAGCATTTTGATGACAAGGGCGTGGTGCATTGTGTTGTGAAGGATAGGGAGCATTGTGATGACAGGGTCATGGAGCAATTTGATGAAGAGGGTCCTGGAAGATTTTGATGACAGGGGTTATGGAACATTGTGATGTCAGGGGTCATGGAGCATTTTGATGAAAAGGGTCATGGAGCATTTTGATGACAGGGGTTATGGAACATTGTGATGTCAGGGGTCATCGAACATTGTGATGATAAGGGCTTGTAGCAATGTGACGACAGGGGTCATGGAACATTGTGATGACAGGGGTGAGGGAGTATTGTGATGACTTGTGATGGAACATAGTGATATCAGTGGTGAAAGAGCATTTTGTTGAGAAGTGCATGGAGCATTGTGATGACAAGGTTTATGGAGCATTGTGATGACAAGTTTGTGGAGAACTGTGATGACAAGTGCATGGCGCATTGTGATAACATGGGTCATGGAGCAATGTGCTGAGAAGCACATGAAGCACTGTGATGACAAGGGTCATGGAGCATTGTGCAGATAAAGGCATAGAGCATTGTGATGACAAGAGTCAGAGAGCATTGTGATGAAAAGTTCATGGAGCATTGTGGTGACAAAAGTTACAGAGAATTGTGATGATGAGGGCATGGACCATTGTGGTGACAAATTTCATGAAGCATTGTGATGATTGGAGTCACGGAGCAATGTAATGACAGGGGTCATGGAGCATTGTGATGAAAAGGGCATGGAGCATTGTGATGAAAAAGGCATGGACCCTTTTCATGACAGGGTTCAAGGAGCATACTGACGACCAGTGTCAAGGAGCATTGTGATGACAAGTGTATTGAGAATTGTTATGACAAAGTTCATGGAGCATTGTGATGACAAGTGCCATTGAGAATTTTGATGACAAGTCGTGAAGCATTGTGATGACAAGTGTCACAGAGCATTGTGATGAAAAGTTCATGGAGCACTGTGGTGACAAAGGTCACTGAGCCTTGTGATGACGAGGGCATGGCCCATTGTGATGACAAAGCTCATGAAGCATTGTGATGACTGGAGTCCCGGAGCATTGTGATGACAGGGTCATGAAGCAATTTGATGAAAAGAGTCATGGAACATTTTGATGACAGGTGTTATGGAACATTGTGATATCAGGCGTCATGGCACATTGTGATGATAAGGGCATGTAGCATTGTGATGACGGGGTCCTGGAACATTGTGATGACAGGGGTGAGGGAGTATTGTGATGACTACTGATGGAACATTGTGATATCAGTGGTGAGAGAGCATTTTGATGAGAAGTGCATGGAGCATTGTGATGACAATGTTTATGGAGCATTGTGATAACAACTTTGTGGACTATTGTGATGAAAAGCATGTGGCACATTGTGATGACAAGGGTCATGGAGCATTGTGCTGACAAAGGCAAGGAGCATTGTGAGGACAAGGGTCACGGAGCATTGTGATGACGTGGGCATGGACTATTGTGATGACTAAGGTCATGAAGCATTGTGATGACTGGAGTCACGGAGCATTGTGATGACAAGGGCATGGAGCATTGTGATGACAGGGTCATGGAGCATTGGTCTGACAAGTTTTATGGATTATTGTGATGACAGTGGGCATGGCGGATTGTGATGACAAGGGCATGGAGCATTTTGTTGACAAGGTCATGGAGTATTGTGAAGACAGGTGTCAGGGAGCATTGTGATTGCATATGTCATGGTCCATTGCGAAGACAATGGCATGGGGCATTGTGATGCCAAGTGTCATGGAGGATTGTGATGACAAAGATAATGGGGCATTATGATAATTAGGGCTTCGAACATTATGATGAAAAGGGCCATTGAGAATTTTGATGAGAAGGTCGTGAAGCATTGTGATGACAAGGTCCTGGAGCACTGTGATGAGAAGACCATGGAGCCTTGTGATGACAAGTCTCATGGAGCATACTGATGAAAAGGGGCATGGAGCATTGTGAATACAGGGGGCTTGGAGCATTGTGATGACAAGGGCATGGAGCATTGTGATGAGAAGGCCGTGGAGCATTCTGATGACATGCGTCATAGAGTTTTGTGATGACAAAGGCATGGAGAATTGTGATTACAGGGGTCTTGGATCATTGTGATGACAAGGGTTATGGAGCCTTGTGATGACAAGGTCGTGGATCATTTTGATGGCTGGGGTAAAGGACCATTGTCATGAAGGGGTAATGGAGCATTGTGATTACAAGGGCATGGAGCTTTGGTCTGAAAAGATTCATGGATTATTGTGATGAGTGTGGGCATAGAGGATTGTAATGACAAGGGCATGGAGCATTGTGATGAGAAGCGCATGGAGCATTTTGATGACAAGCAACGTGGAGCATTGTGATGACAAGTACATGGAGCAATGTGATAAGAGGTTTCATGAAGCATTGTGATGACAATGGCATGGAGCATTGTGATGACAAATGTCATGGAGCATTTTGATGACAAGGGCGTGGTGTATTGTGATGAGAAGGGCAGGGTGCATTGTGATGACAGGGTCATGGAGCAATTTGATGAAAAGGGTCATCGAACTTTTTGATGACAGGGTTTATGGAGCATTGTGATGTCAGGGGTCATGGAGCATTTTGATGAAAAGGCTCATGGAGCATTTTGATGACAGGGGTTATGGAACATTGTGATGTCAGGGGTCATCGAACACTGTGATGATAAGTGCATGTAGCATTTTGATGACAAGGGTCATGGAACATTGTGATGACAGGGGTGATGGAGTATTAGGATGACTAGTGATGGAACATTGTGATATCAGTGGTGAGAGAGCATTTTGATGAGAAGTGTATGGAGCACTGTGATGACAAGGTTTATGCAGCATTGTGATGACAAGGATGTGCAGCATTGTGATGACAAGCACATGGCACATTGTGATGACATGGGTCATGGAGCATTGTGCTGAGAAGTGCATGGAGCATTGTGATGACAAGAGTCATGAAGCATTGTGCTGAGAAACGCATAGAGCATTTTGATGACAAGGGTCACAGAGCATTGTGATGAAACTTTCATGGAGCATTGTGATGAAAATGGTCACAGAGACTTGTGATGACGAGGGCATGGACCATTGTGATGAGAAAGGTCATGAAGCATTGTGATGACAGGTGTCACGCAGCATTTTGATGACGGGTCATGGAGCATTTTGATGACAAGGGCATGCAGCATTGTGATGACAGGGGCATGGAACATTGGTCTTACAAGTTTCATGGATTATTGCGATGACAGTGGGAATGGCGCATTGTGCTGACAAGGGCATGGAGCATTGAGATGACAAGGTCATGCAGTATTGTGAATACAGGTGTCTGGGAGCAATGTGAAGACATAATTCATGGCCCATTGTGATGACAATGCCATGGAGCATTGTGATGCCAAGTGTCATGGAGGTTTGTGATGACAAAGGTAATGGAGCATTGCGATGACAAGGGCTTGGAGCATTGTGATGAGAAGACCATGGATAATTGTGATGAGGAACGTCAAGGGGCATTGTGATGACAAGTGCTATGAACATTGTGATCACAAGGGTTTGGTGCATTGTGATGACAGAAGTCATGGAGCATTTTGATTTCATTGTGATGACAATAGCATGAAGCATTATGATGATGGGCATGGTGAATTGTGATGACAGGGTTCATGGAGCATTGAGATGAAAAGGGGCATGGAGCATTGTGATTACAGGGGTCTTGGAGCATTGTGATGACAAGGGCATGGAGCATTGTGATGAGAAGGCCATGGAGCATTCTGATGACATGTGTCATTGAGCTACGTGATGACAAGGGCATGGAGCATTGTGATTACAGGGTCTTGGAGCATTGTGATGACAAGTGTCATGGAGCATTGTGATGACACGGCTGTAGAACATTGTGATGGCAGGGGTCATGGAGCATTGCTATGACAGGGGTAATGGAGCCTTGTGATGAATAGGGTATTGAGCATTGGTCTGAAAATTTCATGGATTATTGTGATGAGAGTGGGCATGGAGCATTGTGATGACAAGGTCTGGGAACACTGTGATTCATGTGTAATGGAGGATTATAATGACAAGGGCATGCAGCATTGTGATGAGAAAGGCATCCAGCATTGTGATGAGAAGCATCATGGAGCTTTGTGATGACAAGGGCATGGATCAATGTGATGAGAGATTTCATTGAGCATTGTGATGACAATGGCATGGAGCATTGTGATGCCAAGGGTCATGGAGCTTTGTGATGACAAATGTCATGGAGCATTTTGATGACAAGGGCGTTGCGCATTGTGATGAGAAGGGAAGGGAGCATTGTGATGACAGGGTCATGGAGTAATTTGATGAAAAGAGTCATGGAACATTTTGATGACAGGTGTTATGAAACATTGTGATATCAGGCGTCATGGCGCATTGTGATGATAAGGGCATGTAGCATTGTAATGATGGGGTCCTGGAACATTGTGATGACAGGGATGAGGGAGTATTGTGATGACTAGCGATGGAACATTGTGATACCAGTGGTGAGAGAGCATTTTGATGAGAAGTGCATGGAGCATTGTGATGACAATGATTATTGAGCACTGTGATAACAAGTTTGTGGACTACTGTGATGAAAAGCATGTGGCACATTGTGATGACAAGGGTCATGGAGCTTTGTGATGACAAAGGTCATGGAGCATTTTGATGACAAGAGCGTTGTGCATTGTGATGAGAAGGGGAGGGAGCATTGTGATGACAGGGTCATGGAGCAATTTGATGAAAAGAGTCAGGGAACATTTTGATGACAGGGGTTATGGAACATTGTGATGTCAGTGGTCATGGAGCACTGTGATAATAAGGGCATGTAGCATTTTGATGACAGGGGTCATGGAACATTGTGATGAAAGGGTTGAGGGCGTATTGTGATGACTACTGATGGAACATTGTGATATCAGTGGTGAGAGAGCATTTAGATGAGAAGTGTATGGAGCATTGTGATGACAAGTTTTATGGAGCATTGTGATGACAACTTTGTGGAGCATTGTGATGACAAGTGCATGGCATATTGTGATGACATGTGTCTTGGAGCATTGTGCTGACAAGCGCATGGAGCATTGTGATGACAAGTGTCATGGAGCATTGTGCTGACAAAGGCATGAAGTATTGTGATGACAAGTGTTACAGAGCATTGTGATGACGAGGGAATGGACCATTGTGATGACCAAGTTCATAAAGCATTCTGATGACTGGGTTCAAGGAGTATTATGATGTGAGGGGTCATGGAGCATTGTGATTACAAGGGCATGGAGCATTGTGATTAGAGGGGCATGGAGCATTGGTCTGACAAGTTTCATCGATTATTGCTATGAAATTGGGTATGGCACATTGTGATGACAAGGGCATGGAGCATTGTTATGACAAGTTCATGTAGTACTGTGAAGACAGGTGTCAGGGAGCATTGTGATGACATATGTCACGGTGCATTGTGATGACAATGGCATGGAGCATTGTGATGCCAAGTGTCATGGAGGATTGTGATGACAAATGTAATGGAGCATTGTGATGAGAAGACCATAGAGCCTTGTGATGACAAGTCTCATGGAGCATTCTGATGAAAAGGGGCATGGAGCATTGTGATTACAGGAGCCTTGGAGCATTGTGATGACAAGGGCATGGAGCATTGTGATGAGAAGGCCATGGAGCATTCTGATGACATGCGTCATGAAGCTTTGTGATGACAAGGGCATAGAGCATTGTTATTACAGGGGTCTTGGAGCATTGTGATGAAAAGGGCATGGATCATTGTGATGAAAAAGGCATGGTACCTTGTCATGACAGGGCTCAAGAGCATACTGATGACAAGTGTCAGGGAGCATTGTGATGACCAGTGTATTGAGCATTGTGATGACAAAGGTCATGGAATATTGTGATGAGAATACCATGGATAATTGTGATGATGAACATCACGGGGCATTGTGATGACAAGTGTTATGAACATCGTGATCACAATGGTTTGGAGCATTGTGATGACAGAGGTCATGGAGCATTTTGATTTCATTGTGATGACAATAGCATGAAGCATTATGATGATGGGCATGGTGAATTGTGATGACAGGGTTCATGGATCATTGAGATGAAAAGAGGCATGGAACATTGTGATTACAGGGGTCTTGGAGCATTGTGATGACAAGGGCATGCAGCATTGTGATGAGAAGGCCATGGAGCATTCTGATGACATGTGTCATTGAGCTTTGTGATGACAAGGGCATGGAGCATTGTGATTACAGGGTCTTGGAGCATTGTGATGACAAGTGTCATGGAGCATTGTGATGACACGGCTGTAGAACATTGTGATGGCAGGGGTCATGGAGCATTGCTATGACAGGGGTAATGGAGCTTTGTGATGAGAATGGCATTGAGCATTGGTCTGAAATGTTTCATGGATTACTGTGATGAGAATGGGCATGGAGCATTGTGATGACAAGGTCACGGAACACTGTGATACATTGGTCATGGAGACTTGTAATGACAACGGCATGGAGCATTGTGATGAGAAAGGCATCGAGCATTGTGATGACAAGCGTCATGGAGCTTTGTGATGACAAGGGCATGGATCAATGTGATGAGAGTGTTCATCGAGCATTGTGATGACAATGACATGGAGCATTGTGATGCCAAGGGACATGGAGCTTTGTGATGACAAATGTCATGGAGCATTTTGATGACAAGGGCGATGTGCATTGTGATGAGAAGGGCAAGGAGCATTGTGATGACAGGGTCATGAAGCAATTTGATGAAAAGAGTCATGGAACATTTTGATGACAGGTGTTATGGAACATTGTGATATCAGGCGTCATGGCGCATTGTGATGATAAGGGCATGTAGCATTGTGATGACGGGGTCCTGGAACATTGTGATGACAGGGGTGAGGGAGTATTGTGATGACTACTGATGGAACATTGTGATATCAGTGGTGAGAGAACACTTTGATGAGAAGTGCATGGAGCATTGTGATGACAATGTTTATGGAGCATTGTGATAACAACTTTGTGGACTATTGTGATGAAAAGCATGTGGCACATTGTGATGACAAGGGTCATGGAGCATTGTGCTGACAAAGGCAAGGAGCATTGTGAGGACAAGGGTCACGGAGCATTGTGATGACGCGTGCATGGGCTATTGTGATGTCTAAGGTCATGAAGCATTGTGATGACTGGAGTCACGGAGCATTGTGATGACAAGGGCATGGAGCATTGTGATGACAGGGTCATGGAGCATTGGTCTGACAAGTTTTATGGATTATTGTGATGGCAGTGGGCATGGAGGATTGTGATGACAAGGACATGGAGCATTGTGATGACAAGGTCATGGAGTATTGTGAAGACAGGTGTCAGGGAGCATTGTGATTGCATATGTCATGGTCCATTGCGATGACAATGGCATGGGGCATTGTGGTGCCAAGTGTCATGGAGGATTGTGATGACAAAGATAATGGGGCATTATGATAATTAGGGCTTCGAACATTATGATGACAAGGGCCATTGAGAATTTTGATGAGAAGGTCATGAAGCATTGTGATGACAAGGTCCTGGAGCATTGTGATGAGAAGACCATGGAGCCTTGTGATGACAAGTCTCATGGAGCATACTGATGAAAAGGGGCATGGAGCATTGTGATTACAGGGGTCTTGGAACATTGTGATGACAAGCGCATGGAGCATTGTGATGAGAAGGCCAAGGAGCATTCTGATGACATGCGTCATGGAGCTTTGTGATGACAAGTTTATGGAGCATTGTGAATACAGGGGCCTTGGAGCATTGTGATGACAATGGCATGGAGCATTGTGATGATAAGGCCGTGGAGCATTCTGATGACATGCGTCATGGAGCTTTGTGATGACAAGGGTATGGAGCATTGTGAATACAGGGGCCTTGGAGCATTGTGATGACAAGGGCATGGAGCATTGTGATGAGAAGGCCGTGGAGCATTCTGATGACATGCGTCATGGAGTTTTGTGATGACAAAGGCATGGAGAATTGTGATTACAGGGGTCTTGGATCATTGTGATGACAAGGGTTATGGAGCGTTGTGATGACAAGGCCGTGGATTATTTTGATGGCTGGGGTAAAGGAGCATTGTCATGAAGGGGTAATGGAGCATTGTGATTACAATGGCATGGAGCTTTAGTCTGAAAAGTTTCATGGATTATTGTGATGAGTGTGGGCATAGAGCATTGTAAAGACAAGGGCTTAGAACACTGTGATACATGGGTCATGGAGGATTGTAATGACAAGGGCATGGAGCATGGTGATGACAAGGGCATGGAGCATTTTGATGACAAGCAATGTGGAGCTTTGTGATGACAAGTACATGGTGCAATGTGATGAGAGGCTTCATGAAGCATTGTGATGACAATGGCATGGAGCATTGTGATGACAAAGGTCATGGAGCATTTTGATGACAAGGGCGTGGTGCATTGTGCTGAGAAGGGCAGGGTGCATTGTGATGACAGGGTCATGGAGCAATTTGATGAAAAGGGTCATCGAACATTTTGATGACAGGGTTTATGGAGCATTGTGATGTCAGGGGTCATGGAGCATTTTGATGAAAAGGCTCATGGAGCATTTTGATGACAGGGTTTATGGAACATTGTGATGTCAGGGGTCATCGAACATTGTGATGATAAGTGCATGTAGCATTTTGATGACAAGGGTCATGGAACATTGTGATGACAGGGGTGATGGAGTACTGGGATGACTAGTGATGGCACATTGTGATATCAGTGGTGAGAGAGCATTTTGATGAGAACTGTATGGAGCACTGTGATGACAAGGTTTATGCAGCATTGTGATGACAAGGATGTGGAGCATTGTAATGAAGAGCACATGGCACATTGTGATGACATGGGTCATGGAGCATTGTGCTGAGAAGCGCATGGAGCATTGTGATGACAAGAGTCATGAAGCATTGTGCTGAGAAACACAAACAGCATTTTGATGACAAGGGTCACAGAGCATTGTGATGAAATGTTCATGGAGCATTGTGGTGACAATGGTCAGAGAGACTTGTGATGACGAGGGCATGGACCATTTTGATGAGAAAGGTCATGAAGCATTGTGATGACAGGAGTCATGGAGCATTTTGATGACGGGTCATGGAGCATTGTGATGAAAAGGGCATGCAACATTGTGATGACAGGGGCATGGAGCATTGGTCTTACAAGTTTCATGGATTATTGCGATGACAGTGGGAATGGGGCATTGTGATGACAAGGGCATGGAGCATTGAGATGACAAGGTCATGCGGTATTGTGAAGACAGATGTCTGGGAGGAATGTGAAGACATAAGTCATGGCCCATTCTGATGACAATGCCATGGAGCATTGTGATGCCAAGTGTCATGGAGGTTTGTGATGACAAAGGTAATGGAGCATTGTGATGACAAGGGCTTGGAGCATTGTGATGAGAAGACCATGGATAATTGTGATGACGAACGTCATGGGGCGTTGTGATGACAAGTGTTATGAATATTGTGATCACAAGGGTTTGGTGCATTGTGATGACAGAGGTCATGGAGCATTTTGATTTCATTGTGATGACAACAGCATGAAGCATTATGATGATGGGCATGGTGCATTGTGATGACAGGGTTCATGGACCATTGAGATGAAAAGGGGCATGGAGCATTGTGATTACAGTGTCTTGGAGCATTGTGATGACAAGTGTCATGGAGCATTGTGATGACACGGCTGTAGAACATTTTGATGGCAGGTGTCATGGAGCATTGTTATGACAGGGGTAATGGAGCCTTGTGATGAGAAGGGCATTGAGCATTGGTCTGAAAATTTCATGGATTATTGTGATGAGAGTGGGCATGGAGCATTGTGATGACAAGGTCAGGGAACACTGTGATTCATGTGTAATGGAGGATTGTAATGACAAGGGCATGGAGCATTGTGATGAGAAAGGCATCGAGCATTGTGATGACAAGCGTCATGGAGCTTTGTGATGACAAGGGCATGGATTAATGTGATGAGAGGGTTCATGGAGCATTGTGATGACAATGACATGGAGCATTGTGATGCCAAGGGTCATGGAGCTTTGTGATGACAAATGTCATGGAGCATTTTGATGACAAGGGCGTTGCGCATTGTGATGAGAAGGGAAGGGAGCATTGTGATGACAGGGTCATGGAGTAATTTGATGAAAAGAGTCATGGAACATTTTGATGACAGGTGTTATGGAACATTGTGATATCAGGCGTCATGGCGCATTGTGATGATAAGGGCATGTAGCATTGTGATGACGGGGTCCTGCAACATTGTGATGACAGGGGTGAGGGAGTATTGTGATGACTGGTGATGGAACATTGTGATACGAGAGGTGAGAGAGCATTTTGATGAGAAGTGCATGGAGCATTGTGATGACAATGTTTATGGAGCACTGTGATAACAAGTTCGTGGACTACTGTGATGAAAAGCATGTGGCACATTGTGATGACAAGGGTCATGGAGCATTGTGCTGACAAAGGCAAGGAGCATTGTGATGACAAGGGTCACGGAGCATTGTGATGACGCGTGCATGGACTACTGTGATGACTAAGGTCATGAAGCATTGTGATGACTGGAGTCACGGAGCATTGTGATGCCAAGGGCATGGAGCATTGTGATGACAGGGTCATGGAGCATTGGTCTGACAAGTTTCATGGATTATTGTGATGACAGTGGGCATGGCGGATTGTGATGACAAGGGCATGGAGCATTGTGAAGACAGATGTCAGGGAGCATTGTGATTACATATGTCATGTTCCATTGCGATGACAATGGCATGGGGCATTGTGATGCCAAGAGTCATGGAGGATTGTGATGACAAAGATAATGGGGCATAATGATGATTAGGGCTTGGAACATAATGAT
This sequence comes from Hyperoodon ampullatus, assembly GCF_949752795.1. Lineage (NCBI taxonomy): Eukaryota > Metazoa > Chordata > Mammalia > Artiodactyla > Ziphiidae > Hyperoodon > Hyperoodon ampullatus. Next base: position 2,574,833 of record NC_136920.1, read on the forward strand.
GACAAGGGCCATTGAGAATTTTGATGAGAAGGTCGTGAAGCATTGTGATGACAAGTCCTGGAGCATTGTGATGAGAAGACCATGGAGCCTTGTGATGACAAGTCTCATGGATCATACTGATGAAAAGGGGCATGGAGCATTGTGATTACAGGGGTCTTGGGACATTGTGATGACAAGGGCATGGAGCATTGTGATGAGAAGGCCAAGGAGCATTCTATTGAAATGCGTCATGGAGCTTTGTGATGACAAGGGTATGGAGCATTGTGAATACAGGGGTCTTGGAACATTGTGATGACAAGGGGATGGACCACTGTGATGAGAAGGCGGTGGAACATTGTGATGACATGCGTCTTGAAGTTTTGTGATGACAAAGGCGTGGGGAATTGTGATTACAGGGGTCTTGGATCATTGTGATGACAAGGGTTATGCAGCTTTGTGATGACAAGGCAGTGGATTTTGATGGCTGGGGTAATGGAGCATTGTCATGAAGGGGTAACGGAGCATTGTGATTACAAGGGCATGGAGCTTTGGTCTGAAAAGTTTCATGGATTATTGTGATGAGAGTGGGCATGGAGCATTGTGATGACTAGGGCATGGAACACTGAGATACATGGGTCATGGAGGATTGTGATTACAAAGGTAATGGAGCATTGTGATGACAAGGGCTTGGAGCATTGTGAGCACAATGGTCATGGAGCATTGTGATGACAAGGGCCTTTGAGAATTTTGATGACAAAGTCGTGAAGCACTGTGATGAAAAGAACATGGAGCTTGCTATGACAGGTGTCATGGAGCATTGTGATGACAATTGCATGGAGAATTGTGATGACAACAGCATGTAACATTGTGATGAGAAGTGTCATGGATCATTGTGATAGCAAGACCCTGGAGCGTTGTGATGAGAAGACCATGGTTAATTGTGATGACGAGCGTCATGGAGCACTGTAATGACAAGGGGCATGGATCATTGTGATGACAGGTGTCATGGAGCATTGTGATGACAGGGGTCATGGAGCATTGTGATGACAAGGGTCATGGAACATTCTGATGACAAGCTTGTGGAGTATTGTGATGACAATGGCATGGAGCATTGTGATGAAAAGGGCATGGAGCATTGTGATGAAAAAGGCATGGAGCCTTTTCACGACAGGGTTCAAGGAGCATTCTGACGACAAGTGTCAGGGAGCATTGTGATGAGAAGTGTATTGAGCATTGTGATGACATAGTTCATGCAGCATTGTGATGACACGGGCATGGAGTATTGTGATGACAGGCATCATGGAGCGTTGTGATGACAAGTGTTGTGGAAAAATGTGATCACAAGGGTTTGGAGCATTGTGATGACAGAGGTTTTGGATCATTTTGATTTCAAGGAGCATGGAGCATTGTGATGACAGGGGTGATGGAGCATTGTGATGAGAAGATCATAGAGCATTGGGCTGAAACTATTCATGGAGTATTGTGATGACAGGGGTCTTGGAGCATTGTGATAACAAGGGCATGGAGAATTGTGATGAGAAGGCCATGGAGCATTCTGATGACATGCGTCATGGAGGTTTGTGATGACAAGGGCAAGGAGCATTGTGATTACAGGGGTCTTGGAGCATTGTGATGAAAAGGTCATGGAGCCTTGTCATGACAGGGTTCAGGGAGCATACTGACGACAAGTGTCAGGGAGCATTGTGATGACAAGTGTATTGAGCATTGTGATAACAAAGTTCATGGAGCATTGTGATGAGGAGAACATGGATAATTGTGATGACGAGCGTCATGGGGCATTGTGATGACAAGTGTTATGGAACATTGTGATCACAATGGTTTGGAGCATTCTGATGACAGAGGTCATGGAGCATTTTGATTTCATTGTGATGAAAATAGCATGAAGCATTATGATGATGGGCATGGTGAATTGTGATCACAGGGTTCATGGAGCATTGTGATTACAGGTGTCTTGGAGCAATGTGATGACAAGGGCATGGAGCATTGTGAATGAGAAGGCCATGGAGCATTCTGATGACATGCGCCATGGAGCTCTGTGATGACAAGGGCATGGAGCATTGTGATTACAGGGTCTTGGAGCATTGTGATGACAAGGGTCATGGAGTCTTGTGATGACAAGGCCGTGGAACCTTGTGATGGCAGGTGTCATGGAGCATTGTTATGACAGGGGTAATGGAGAATTGTGATGACAAGGGCATCAGCATTGGTCTGAAGTGTTTCATGGATTATTGTGATGAGAGTGGGCATGGAGCATTGTGATGACAAGGTCACGGAACACTGTGTTACATGGGTCATGGAGGATTGTAATGACAAGGGCATGGAGCATTCTGATGAGAAGGGCATCGAGCATTGTTATCACAAGCGTCATGGAGCTTTGTGATGACAAGTGCATGGAGCAATTTGATGAGAGGGTTCATGGAGCATTTTGATGACAATGGCATGGAGCATTGTGATGCCAAGGGTTATGGCGCTTTGTGATGACAAAGGTCATGGAGCATTTTGATGACAAGTGTATGGTGCATTGTGATGAGAAGGGCAGGGAGCATTGTGATGACAGGGTCATGGAGCAATTTGATGAAAAGGGTCATGGAACATTTTGATTACAGGGGTTATGGAACATTGTGATGGCAGGGGTCATGGAGCAGTGTGATGAAAAGGGTCATGGAGAATTTTGATGACAGGGGTTATGGAACATTGTGATGTCAGGGGTCATCGAACATTGTGATGATAAGTTCATATAGCATTTTGATGACAGGGGTCATGGAACATTGTGATGACAGGGGTGATGGGGTATTGTGATGACTAGTGATGGAACACTGTGATATCAGTGGTGAGAGAGCCTTTTGATGAGAAGTGCATGGAGCACTGTGATGACAAATTTTATGCAGCATTGTGATGACAAGGATGTGGAGCACTGTGATGACATGGGTCATGGAGCATTGTGCTGAGAAGCGCATGGAGCATTGTGATGACAAGGGTCATGGAGCATTGTGCTGAGAAATTCATAGAGCATTGTGATGACAAGGGTCACAGAGCATTGTGATGAAAAGCTCATGGAGCATTGTGGTGACAAAGGTCACAGAGACTTGTGATGACGAGGGCATGGACCATTGTGATGAGAAAGGTCATGAAGCATTGTGATGACAGGAGTCACGGAGCATTGTGATGACGGGTCATGGAGCATTGTGAGGACAAGGGCATGAAGCATTGTGATGACAGGTGCATGGAACATTGGTCTTACAAATTTCATGGATTACTGCGATGACAGTGGGAATGGCGCATTGTGATGACAAGGGCATGGAGCATTGTAATGACAAGGTCATGCAGTATTGTGAAGACAGGTGTCTGGGAGCATTGTGAAGACATAAGTCATGGCCCATTGTGATGACAATGCCATGGAGCATTGTGATGCCAAGTGTCATGGAGGTTTGTGATGACAAAGGTAATGGAGCATTGTGATGACAAGGGCTTGGATCATTGTGATGACAAGGGCCATGGAGCACTGTGCTGACAAGGGCATGGAGCATTGTGATGACAAGGGTCACAGACCATTATGATGAAAAGTTCATGGAGCACTGTGGTGACAAATGTCACAGATCCTTGTGATGAGGAGGGCATGGACCATTGTGATGACAAAGGTCATGAAGCATTATGGTGACTGGAGTCATGGAGCATTGTGATGACAGGGGTCATGAAGCATTGTGATGACAAGTGCATGGAGCATTGTGATGACAGGGGCATGGAGCATTGGTCTGACAATGTTCATGGATTATTGTGATGGCAGTGTGCTTGGCGCACTGTGATGACAAGGGCATGGAGCATTGTGATGACAAGGTCACGCAGAATTTTGAAGACGGGTCAGGGAGCATTGTGATGACATATGTCATGGTCTATTGTGAAGACAATGGCATGGAGCATTGTGATGACAGGTGTCATGGAGCATTGTGATGACAAGGGTCATGGGGCATTCTGATGACAAGCTTGTGGAGTAATGTCATGACAGTGGCATGGAGCATTGTGATGAAAAGGGCATGGAGCATTGTGATGAAAAAGGCATGGAGCCTTTTCATGACAGTGTTCAAGGGACATTCTGATGACAAGTGTCAGGGAGCATTGTGATGACAAGTGTATTGAGCATTGTGATGACAAAGGTCATGGAGCATTGTGATGACAGGCATCATGGAGCATTGTGATGACAAGTGTTATGGAACATTGTGATCACAAGGGTTTGGAGCATTGTGATGACAGAAGTCATGTATCATTTTCATTTAAACTAGCATGGAGCATTGTGATGACAAGGGCATGAAGCAATGTGAACCCACGGTTCATGGAGGATTTTGATGACAATGGGAACGGAGTATTGTGATGACAAGCGCATGGAGCACTATGATGACAAGGTCATGTAGTATTTTGCTGAGAAATGCATGGAGCATTTTGATGACAAGGATCATGGTGCACTGAGATGACAAGCGTCATGGAGCATTTTGATTACAAGGGTCCCGGATCATTGTGTTGTCTGGTGTCATGGACCGTTGTGATGACAGTGGTCATGGGGCATTGCGATGACAGGGGTCATGGAGCATTGTGATGACAGGGGTCATGGAGCATTGTGATCAGAAGTTCACGGAGCATTCGGTTGACAATATTCATTGAGTATTGTGATGGCAGGGGCCATGGAGCATTGTGATGACAATGAAATGGAGCATTGTGATGACAAGGTAATGGAGCATTGTGAGGAGAAGACCATGGAGCCTTGTGATGACAAGTATCTTGGAGCATTCTGATGAAAAGAGGCATGGAGCATTGTGATTACTTGGGTCTTGGAGCATTGTGGTGAATAGGGCATGGATGCTTGTGATGAAAAAGCATGGAGCCTTGTCATGAGAGGGTTCAAGGAGCATACTGACGACAAGTGACAGGGAACATTGTGATGACAAGTGTATTGAGCATTGTGATGACAAAGGTCATGGAGCATTGTGATGAGAAGACCATGGATAATTGTGATGACGAGCGTCATGGGGAGTTGTGATGACAAGTGTTATGGAACATTGTGAACACAAGTGTTTGGAACATTGTGATGACAGAGGCTATGAAGCATTTTGATTTCATTGTGATTACAATAGCATGAAGCATTATGATGATGGGCATGGTGCACTGTGATGACAGGGTTCATGGAGCATTGAGATGAAAAGGGGCATGGAGCATTGTGATTAAAGGGGTCTTGGAGCATTGTGATGACAAGGGCATGGAGCATTGTGATGAGAAGGCCATGGAGCATTCTAATGACATGTGTCATTGAGCTACGTGATGACAAGGGCATGGAGCATTGTGATTACAGTGTCTTGGAGCATTGTGATGACAAGTGTCATGGAGCATTGTGATGACACGGCTGTAGAACATTTTGATGGCAGGTGTCATGGAGCATTGTTATGACAGGGGTAATGGAGCCTTGTGATGAGAAGGGCATTGAGCATTGGTCTGAAAATTTCATGGATTATTGTGATGAGAGTGGGCATGGAGCATTGTGATGACAAGGTCAGGGAACACTGTGATTCATGTGTAATGGAGGATTGTAATGACAAGGGCATGGAGCATTGTGATGAGAAAGGCATCGAGCATTGTGATGACAAGCGTCATGGAGCTTTGTGATGACAAGGGCATGGATTAATGTGATGAGAGGGTTCATGGAGCATTGTGATGACAATGACATGGAGCATTGTGATGCCAAGGGTCATGGAGCTTTGTGATGACAAATGTCATGGAGCATTTTGATGACAAGGGCGTTGCGCATTGTGATGAGAAGGGAAGGGAGCATTGTGATGACAGGGTCATGGAGTAATTTGATGAAAAGAGTCATGGAACATTTTGATGACAGGTGTTATGGAACATTGTGATATCAGGCGTCATGGCACATTGTGATGATAAGGGCATGTAGCATTGTGATGACGGGGTCCTGCAACATTGTGATGACAGGGGTGAGGGAGTATTGTGATGACTGGTGATGGAACATTGTGATACGAGAGGTGAGAGAGCATTTTGATGAGAAGTGCATGGAGCATTGTGATGACAATGTTTATGGAGCACTGTGATAACAAGTTTGTGGACTACTGTGATGAAAAGCATGTGGCACATTGTGATGACAAGGGTCATGGAGCATTGTGCTGACAAAGGCAAGGAGCATTGTGATGACAAGGGTCACGGAGCATTGTGATGACGCGTGCATGGACTACTGTGATGACTAAGGTCATGAAGCATTGTGATGACTGGAGTCACGGAGCATGTGATGCCAAGGGCATGGAGCATTGTGATGACAGGGTCATGGAGCATTGGTCTGACAAGTTTCATGGATTATTGTGATGACAGTGGGCATGGCGGATTGTGATGACAAGGGCATGGAGCATTGTGAAGACAGATGTCAGGGAGCATTGTGATTACATATGTCATGTTCCATTGCGATGACAATGGCATGGGGCATTGTGATGCCAAGAGTCATGGAGGATTGTGATGACAAAGATAATGGGGCATAATGATGATTAGGGCTTGGAACATAATGATGACAAGGGCCATTGAGAATTTTGATGAGAAGGTCGTGAAGCATTGTGATGACAAGTCCTGGAGCATTGTGATGAGAAGACCATGGAGCCTTGTGATGACAAGTCTCATGGATCATACTGATGAAAAGGGGCATGGAGCATTGTGATTACAGGGGTCTTGGGACATTGTGATGACAAGGGCATGGAGCATTGTGATGAGAAGGCCAAGGAGCATTCTATTGAAATGCGTCATGGAGCTTTGTGATGACAAGGGTATGGAGCATTGTGAATACAGGGGTCTTGGAACATTGTGATGACAAGGGGATGGACCACTGTGATGAGAAGGCGGTGGAACATTGTGATGACATGCGTCTTGAAGTTTTGTGATGACAAAGGCGTGGGGAATTGTGATTACAGGGGTCTTGGATCATTGTGATGACAAGGGTTATGCAGCTTTGTGATGACAAGGCAGTGGATTTTGATGGCTGGGGTAATGGAGCATTGTCATGAAGGGGTAACGGAGCATTGTGATTACAAGGGCATGGAGCTTTGGTCTGAAAAGTTTCATGGATTATTGTGATGAGAGTGGGCATGGAGCATTGTGATGACTAGGGCATGGAACACTGAGATACATGGGTCATGGAGGATTGTGATGACAAAGGTAATGGAGCATTGTGATGACAAGGGCTTGGAGCATTGTGAGGACAATGGTCATGGAGCATTGTGATGACAAGGGCATGGAGCATTGTGATGACAAGGGCCTTTGAGAATTTTGATGACAAAGTCGTGAAGCACTGTGATGAAAAGAACATGGAGCTTGCTATGACAGGTGTCATGGAGTATTGCGATGACAATTGCATGGAGAATTGTGATGACAACAGCATGTAACATTGTGATGAGAAGTGTCATGGATCATTGTGATGGCAAGACCCTGGAGCGTTGTGATGAGAAGACCATAGTTAATTGTGATGATGAGCGTCATGGAGCACTGTAATGACAAGGGGCATGGATCATTGTGATGACAGGTGTCATGGAGCATTGTGATGACAGGGGTCATGGAGCATTGTGATGACAAGGGTCATGGAACATTCTGATGACAAGCTTGTGGAGTATTGTGATGACAATGGCATGGAGCATTGTGATGAAAAGGGCATGGAGCATTGTGATGAAAAAGGCATGGAGCCTTTTCACGACAGGGTTCAAGGAGCATTCTGACGACAAGTGTCAGGGAGCATTGTGATGAGAAGTGTATTGAGCATTGTGATGACATAGTTCATGCAGCATTGTGATGACACGGGCATGGAGTATTGTGATGACAGGCATCATGGAGCGTTGTGATGACAAGTGTTGTGGAAAAATGTGATCACAAGGGTTTGGAGCATTGTGATGACAGAGGTTTTGGATCATTTTGATTTCAAGGAGCATGGAGCATTGTGATGACAGGGGTGATGGAGCATTGTGATGAGAAGATCATAGAGCATTGGGCTGAAACTATTCATGGAGTATTGTGATGACAGGGGTCTTGGAGCATTGTGATAACAAGGGCATGGAGAATTGTGATGAGAAGGCCATAGAGCATTCTGATGACATGCGTCATGGAGGTTTGTGATGACAAGGGCAAGGAGCATTGTGATTACAGGGGTCTTGGAGCATTGTGATGAAAAGGGCATGGAGCCTTGTCATGAGAGGGTTCAAGGAGCATACTGACGACAAGTGACAGGGAGCATTGTGATGACAAGTGTATTGAGCATTGTGATGACAAAGGTCATGGAGCATTGTGATGAGAAGACCATGGATAATTGTGATGACGAGCGTCATGGGGAGTTGTGATGACAAGTGTTATGGAACATTGTGAACACAAGGGTTTGAAACATTGTGATGACAGAGGTTATGAAGCATTTTGATTTCATTGTGATTACAACAGCATGAAGCATTATGATGATGGGCATGGTGCATTGTGATGACAGGGTTCATGGAGCATTGTGAATGAGAAGGCCATGGAGCATTCTGATGGCATGCAACATGGAGCTCTGTGATGACAAGGGCATGGAGCATTGTGATTACAGGGTCTTGGAGCATTGTGATGACAAGGGTCATGGAGTCTTGTGATGACAAGGCCGTGGAACCTTGTGATGGCAGGTGTCATGGAGCATTGTTATGACAGGGGTAATGGAGAATTGTGATGACAAGGGCATCAGCATTGGTCTGAAGTGTTTCATGGATTATTGTGATGAGAGTGGGCATGGGGCATTGTGATGACAAGGTCACGGAACACTGTGTTACATGGGTCATGGAGGATTGTAATGACAAGGGCATGGAGCATTCTGATGAGAAGGGCATCGAGCATTGCTATCACAAGCGTCATGGAGCTTTGTGATGACAAGTGCATGGAGCAATTTGATGAGAGGGTTCATGGAGCATTTTGATGACAATGGCATGGAGCATTGTGATGCCAAGGGTTATGGCGCTTTGTGATGACAAAGGTCATGGAGCATTTTGATGACAAGGGTATGGTGCATTGTGATGAGAAGGGGAGGGAGCATTGTGATGACAGGGTCATGGAGCAATTTGATGAAAAGGGTCATGGAACATTTTGATTACAGGGGTTATGGAACATTGTGATGGCAGGGGTCATGGAGCAGTGTGATGAAAAGGGTCATGGAGAATTTTGATGACAGGGGTTATGGAACATTGTGATGTCAGGGGTCATCGAACATTGTGATGATAAGTTCATATAGCATTTTGATGACAGGGGTCATGGAACATTGTGATGACAGGGGTGATGGGGTATTGTGATGACTAGTGATGGAACATTGTGATATCAGTGGTGAGAGAGCCTGTTGATGAGAAGTGCATGGAGCACTGTGATGACAAATTTTATGCAGCATTGTGATGACAAGGATGTGGAGCACTGTGATGACATGGGTCATGGAGCATTGTGCTGAGAAGCGCATGGAGCATTGTGATGACAAGGGTCATGGAGCATTGTGCTGAGAAATTCATAGAGCATTGTGATGACAAGGGTCACAGAGCATTGTGATGAAAAGCTCATGGAGCATTGTGGTGACAAAGGTCACAGAGACTTGTGATGACGAGGGCATGGACCATTGTGATGAGAAAGGTCATGAAGCATTGTGATGACAGGAGTCACGGAGCATTGTGATGACGGGTCATGGAGCATTGTGAGGACAAGGGCATGAAGCATTGTGATGACAGGTGCATGGAACATTGGTCTTACAAATTTCATGGATTACTGCGATGACAGTGGGAATGGCGCATTGTGATGACAAGGGCATGGAGCATTGTGATGACAAGGTCATGCAGTATTGTGAAGACAGGTGTCTGGGAGCATTGTGAAGACATAAGTCATGGCCCATTGTGATGACAATGCCATGGAGCATTGTGATGCCAAGTGTCATGGAGGTTTATGATGACAAAGGTAATGGAGCATTGTGATGACAAGGGCTTGGATCATTGTGATGACAAGGGCCATGGAGCACTGTGCTGACAAGCGCATGGAGCATTGTGATGACAAGGGTCACAGACCATTATGATGAAAAGTTCATGGAGCACTGTGGTGACAAATGTCACAGATCCTTGTGATGACGAGGGCATGGACCATTGTGATGACAAAGGTCATGAAGCATTATGATGACTGGAGTCACGGAGCATTGTGATGACAAGTGTATGGAGCATTGTGATGACAGGGGCATGGAGCATTGGTCTGACAATGTTCATGGATTATTGTGATGGCAGTGTGCTTGGCACACTGTGATGACAAGGGCATGGAGCATTGTGATGACAAGGTCATGCAGAATTTTGAAGACGAATCAGGGAGCATTGTGATGACATATGTCATGGTCTATTGTGATGACAATGGCATGGAGCATTGTGATGACAGGTGTCATGGAGCATTGTGATGACAAGTGTCATGGGGCATTCTGATGACAAGCTTGTGGAGTAATGTCATGACAGTGGCATGGAGCATTGTGATGAAAAGGGCATGGAGCATTGTGATGAAAAAGGCATGGAGCCTTTTCATGACAGTGTTCAAGGGGCATTCTGATGACAAGTGTCAGGGAGCATTGTGATGACAAGTGTATTGAGCATTGTGATGACAAAGGTCATGGAGCATTGTGATGACAGGCATCATGGAGCGTTGTGATGACAAGTGTTATGGAACATTGTGATCACAAGGGTTTGGAGCATTGTGATGACAGAAGTCATGTATCATTTTCATTTCAACTAGCATGGAGCATTGTGATGACAAAGGCATGAAGCAATGTGAACCCACGGTTCATGGAGGATTTTGATGACAATGGGAACGGAGTATTGTGATGACAAGCGCATGGAGCACTATGATGACAAGGTCATGTAGTATTTTGCTGAGAAATGCATGGAGCATTTTGATGACAAGGATCATGGTGCACTGAGATGACAAGCGTCATGGAGCATTTTGATGACAAGGATCATGGTGCACTGAGATGACAAGCGTTATGGAGCATTTTGATTACAAGGGTCCCGGATCATTGTGTTGTCTGGTGTCATGGAGCGTTGTGATGACAGTGGTCATGGAGCATTGCGATGACAGGGGTCATGGAGCATTGTGATGACAGGGGTCATGGAGCATTGTGATCAGAAGTTCACGGAGCATTCGGTTGACAATATTCATTGAGTATTGTGATGGCAGGGGCCATGGAGCATTGTAATGACAATGGAATGGAGCATTGTGATGACAAGGTAATGGAGCATTGTGAGGAGAAGACCATGGAGCCTTGTGATGACAAGTATCTTGGAGCATTCTGATGAAAAGGGGCATGGAGCATTGTGATTACTTGGGTCTTGGAGCATTGTGGTGAATAGGGCATGGATGCTTGTGATGAAAAAGCATGGAGCCTTGTCATGAGAGGGTTCAAGGAGCATACTGACGACAAGTGACAGGGAGCATTGTGATGACAAGTGTATTGAGCATTGTGATGACAAAGGTCATGGAGCATTGTGATGAGAAGACCATGGATAATTGTGATGACGAGCGTCATGGGGAGTTGTGATGACAAGTGTTATGGAACATTGTGAACACAAGGGTTTGGAACATTGTGATGACAGAGGTTATGAAGCATTTTGATTTCATTCTGATTACAATAGCATGAAGCATTATGATGATGGGCATGGTGCATTGTTATGACAGGGTTCATGGAGCATTGAGATAAAAAGGGGCATGAAGCATTGTGATTACAGGTGTCTTGGAGCATTGTGATGACAAGGGCGTGGAGCATTGTGAATGAGAAGGCCATGGAGCATTCAGATGACACGTGCCATGGAGCTTTGTTATGACAAGTGCATGGAGCATTGTGATTACAGGGTCTTGGAGAGTTGTGATGACAAGGGTCATGGAGTCTTGTGATGACAAGGCCGTGGAACCTTGTGATGGCAGGTGTCATGGAGCATTGTTATGACAGGGCAATTGAGCATTGTGATGACAAGGGCATCAGCATTGGTCTGAAGAGTTTCATGGATTACTGTGATGAGAGTGGGCATGGAGCATTGTGATGACCATGTCACCGAACACTGTGTTACATGGGTCATGGAGGATTGTAACGACAAGGGCATGGAGCATTGTGATGAGAAGGGCATCGAGCATTGGTATCACAAGGGTCATGGAGCTTTGTGATGACAAGTGCATGGAGCAATTTGATGAGAGTGTTCATGGAGCATTGTGATGACAATGGCATGGAGCATTGTGATGCCAAGGGTTAAGGAGCTTTGTGATGACAAAGGTCATGGAGCATTTTGATGACAAGGGCATGTTGCATTGTGATGAGAAGTGCAGGGAGCATTGTGATGACAGGGTCATGGAGCAATTTGATGAAAAGGGTCATGGAACATTTTGATTACAGGGGTTATAGAATATTGTGATGTCAGGGGTCATGGAGCAGTGTGATGAAAAGGTTCATGGAGCATTTTGATGACAGGGGTTATGGAACATTGTGATGTCAGGGGTCATCGAACATTGTGATGATAAGTGCATGTAGCATTTTGATGACAGGGGTCATGGAACATTGTGATGACAGGGGTCATGGAGTATTGGGATGACTAGTGATGGAACATTGTGATATCAGTGGTGAGAGAGCATTTTGATGAGAAGTGCATGGAGCATTGTGATGACAAATTTTATGCAGCATTGTGATGACAAGGATGTGGAGCATTGTGAGGACAAGCACATGGCGCATTGTGATGACATGGGTCATGGAGCATTGTGCTGAGAAGCGCATGGAGCATTGTGATGACAAGGGTCATGGAGCATTGTGCTGAGAAACGCATAGAGCATTGTGATGACAAGGGTCAGAGAGCATTGTGATGAAAAGTTCATGGAGCATTGTGGTGACAAAGGTCACAGAGACTTGTGATGACGAGGGCATGGACCATTGTGATGAGAAAGGTCATGAAGCATTGTGATGACAGGAGTCATGGAGCATTGTGATGACGGGTCATGGAGCATTGTGAAGACAAGGGCATGGAGCATTGTGATGACAGGGTCATGGAACATTGGTCTTACAAGTTTCATGGATTATTGCGATGACAGTGGGAATGGTGCATTGTGATGACAAGGGCATGGAGCATTGTAATGACAAGATCATGCAGTATTGTAAAGACAGGTGTCTGGGAGCATTGTGAAGACTTAAGTCATGGCCCATTGTGATGACAATGCCATGGAGCATTGTGATGCCAAGTGTCATGGAGGTTTGTGATGACAAAGGTAATGGAGCATTGTGATGACAGAGGTCATGGAGCACTGTGCTGACAAGGGCATGGAGCATTATGATGACAAGGGTCATGGAGCATTGTGCTGAGAAAGGCATGGAGCATTGTGATGACAAGGGTCATGGAGCATTGTGCTGAGAAAGGCATGGAGCACTGTGATGACAACGGTCACAGACCATTATGATGAAAAGTTCATGGAGCATTGTGGTGACAAATGTCACAGAGCCTTGTGATGACGAGGGCATGGACCATTGCGATGACAAGGTCATGTAGTATTTTGCTGACAAATGCATGGAGCATTTTGATGACAACTGTCATGGAGCACTGTGATGACAAGCGTCATGGAGCATTGTGATTACAGGGGTCATGGAGCATTGGGATGGCAAGGGCATGGATCATTGTGATGACAAGTGTCATGGAGCATTTTGATGACAAGGGTCCCGGATCATTGTGTTGTCTGGTGCCATGGAGCATTGTGATGACAGTGGTCATGGACAATTGTGATGACAGGGGTCATGGAGCATTGTGATGACAGGGGTCATGGAGCATTGTGATCAGAAGTTCATGGAGCATTGGGCTGACAATATTCATTGAGTATTGTGATGGCAGGGATCATGGAGCATTGTGATGACAATGGAATGGAGCATTGTGATGAAAAGGTCCTGGAGCATTGTGAGGAGAAGACAATGGAGCCTTGTGATGACAAGTATCATGGAGCATTCTGATGAAAAGGGGCATGGAGCATTGTGATTACTTGGGTCTTGGGGCATTGTGATGAATAGGGCATGGATGCTTGTGATGAAAAAGCATGGAGCCTTGTCATGAGAGGGTTCAAGGAGCATACTGACGACAAGTGTCAGGGAGCATTGTGATGACAAGTGTATTGAGCATTGTGATGAGAAAGGTCATGGAGCATTGTGATGAGAAGACCATGGATAATTGTGATGACGAGCGTCATGGGGAGTTGTGATGACAAGTGTTATGGAACATTGTGAACACAAGGGTTTGGAACATTGTGATGACAGAGGTTATGGAGCATTTTGAATTCATTGTGATGACAATAGCATGAAGCATTATGATGATGGGCATGGTGCATTGTGATGACAGAGTTCATGGAGCATTGAGATGAAAAGGGGCATGGAGCATTGTGATTACAGGTGTCTTCGAGCATTGTGATGAAAAGGGCATGGAGCATTGTGATGAGAAGGCCATGGAGCTGTCTGATGACATGCGTCATGGAGCTTTGTGATGACAAGAGCATGGAGCATTGTGATTACAGGGGTCTTGGAGCATTGTGATGACAAGGGTCATGGAGCCTTGTGATGACAAGGCCGTGGAACATTGTGATGGCAGGGCTCATGGAGCATTGTTTTGACAGGGCAATTGAGCATTGTGATGACAAGGGCATCAGCATTGGTCTGAAGAGTTTCATGGATTACTGTGATGAGAGTGGGCATGGAGCATTGTGATGACCATGTCACCGAACACTGTGTTACATGGGTCATGGAGGATTGTAACGACAAGGGCATGGAGCATTGTGATGAGAAGGGCATCGAGCATTGGTATCACAAGGGTCATGGAGCTTTGTGATGACAAGTGCATGGGGCAATTTGATGAGAGTGTTCATGGAGCATTGTGATGACAATGGCATGGAGCTTTGTGATGACAAAGGTCATGGAGCATTTTGATGACAAGGGCATGTTGCATTGTGATGAGAAGTGCAGGGAGCATTGTGATGACAGGGTCATGGAGCAATTTGATGAAAAGGGTCATGGAACATTTTGATTACAGGGGTTATAGAATATTGTGATGTCAGGGGTCATGGAGCAGTGTGATGAAAAGGGTCATGGAGCATTTTGATGACAGGGGTCATGGAACATCGTGATGACAGGGGTGATGGAGTATTGGGATGACTAGTGACGGAACATTGTGATATCAGTGGTGAGAGAGCATTTTGATGAGAAGTGCATGGAGCACTGTGATGACAAAGTTTATGCAGCATTGTGATGACAAGGATGTGGAGCATTGTGATGACAAGCACATGGCACATTGTGATTACACGGGTTATGGAGCATTGTGCTGAGAAGCGCATGGAGCATTGTGATGACAAGGGTCATGGAGCATTGTGCTGAGAAACGCATAGAGCATTGTGATGACAAGGGTCACATAGCATTGTGATGAAAAGTTCATGGAGCATTGTGGTGACAAAGGTCACAGAGACTTGTGATGACGAGGGCATGGACCATTGTGATGAGGAAGGTCATGAAGCATTGTGATGACAGGAGTCACGGAGCATTGTGATGACGGGTCATGGAGCATTGTGATGACAAGGGCATGGAGCATTGTGATGACAGGGTCATGGAACATTGGTCTTACAAGTTTCATGGATTATTGCGATGACAGTGGGAATGGCACATTGTGATGACAAGGGCATGGAGCACTGTGATGACAAGGTCATGCAGTATTGTGAAGACTGGTGTCTGGGAGCATTGTGAAGACATAAGTCATGGCCCATTGTGATGACAATGCCATGGAGTATTGTGATGCCAAGTGTCAGGGAGGTTTGTGATGACAAAGGTAATGGAGCATTGTGATGACAAGGGCTTGGAGCATTGTGATGACAAGGGTCATTGAGCACTGTGCTGACAAGGGCATGGAGCATTGTGATGACGAGGGTCATGGACCACTGTGCTGAGAAAGGCATGGAGCATTGTGATGACAACTGTCACAGACCATTATTATGAAAATTTCATGGAGCATTGTGGTGACAAATGTCACAGAGCCTTGTGATGACGAGGGCATGGACCATTGTGATGACAAAGGTCATGAAGCATTGTGATGACTGGAGTCATGGAGCATTGTGATGACAGGGGTCATGGAGCATTGTGATGACAAGTCCATGGAGCATTGTGATGAAAGGGGCATGGAGCATTGGTCTGACAAAGTTCATGGATTATTGTGATGGCAGTGCGCATGGCACACTGTGATGACAAGGGCATGGAGCATTGTGATTACAAGGTCATGCAGAATTGTGAAGACGGGTCAGGGAGCATTGTGATGACATATGTCATGGTCCATTGTGATGACAATGGCATGGAGCATTGTGATGACAGGTGTCATGGAGCATTGTGATGACAAGGGTCATGGGGAATTCTGATGACAAGCTTGTGGAGTAATATGATGACAGTGGCATGGAGCATTGTGATGAAAACGGCATTGAGCATTCTGATGAAAAAGGCATGGAGCCTTTTCATGACAGTGTTCAAGGGGCATTCTGATGACAAGTGTCACGGAGCATTGTGATGACAAGTGTATTGAGCATTGTGATGACAAAAGTCATGGAGCATTGTGATGACAGGCATCATGGAGCGTTGTGATGACAAGTGTTATGGAACATTGTGATCACAAGTGTTTGGAGCATTGTGATGACAGAAGTCATGTATCATTTCCATTTCAAGGAGCATGGAGCACTGTGATGACAAGGGCATGAAGCAATGTGAACCCAAGGTTCATGGAGGATTTTGATGACAATGTGAACGGAGTATTGTGATGACAAGCGCATGGAGCACTGAGATGACAAGGTCATGTAGTATTTTGCTGACAAATGCATGGAGCATTGTGATGACAGGCATCATGGAGCGTTGTGATGACAAGTGTTATGGAACATTGTGATCACAAGTGTTTGGAGCATTGTGATGACAGAAGTCATGTATCATTTCCATTTCAAGGAGCATGGAGCACTGTGATGACAAGGGCATGAAGCAATGTGAACCCAAGGTTCATGGAGGATTTTGATGACAATGGGAACGGAGTATTGTGATGACAAGCGCATGGAGCACTGAGATGACAAGGTCATGTAGTATTTTGCTGACAAATGCATGGAGCATTTTGATGACAAGGGTCATGGAGCACTGTGATGACAAGCGTCATGGAGCATTTTGATTACAAGGGTCCCGGATCATTGTGTTGTCTGGTGTCATGGAGCATTGTGATGACAGTCGTCATGGAGCATTGCGATGAGAGGGGTCATGGAGCATTGTGATGACAGGTGTCATGGAGCATTGTGATCAGAAGTTCACGGAGCATTCGGAAGACAATATTCATTGAGTATTGTGATGGCAGGGATCATGGAGCATTGTGATGACAATGGAATGGAGCATTGTGATGACAACGTCCTGGAGCATTGTGAGAAGACCATGGAGCCTTGTGATGACAAGTATCATGGAGCATTCTGATGAAAAGGGGCATGGAGCATTGTGATTACTTGGGTCTTGGAGCATTGTGATGAATAGGGCATGGATGATTGTGATGAAAAAGCATGGAGCCTTGTCATGATAGGGTTCAAGGAGCAAACTGATGACAAGTATCAGGGAGAATTGTGATGACAAGTGTATTGAGCATTGTGATGACAAAGGTCATGGAGCATTGTGATGAGAAGACCATGGATAATTGTGATGATGAGCGTCATGGGGAGTTGTGATGACAAGTGTTATGGAACATTGTGATCACAAGGGTTTGGAACATTGTGATGACAGAGGTCATGGAGCATTTTGATTTCATTGTGATGACAATAGCATGAAGCATTATGATGATGGGCATGGTTCATTGTGATGACAGGGTTCATGGAGCATTGAGATGAAAAGGGGCACGGAGCATTGTGATTACAGGTGTCTTAGAGCATTTTGATGAGAAGTGCATGGAGCACTGTGATGACAAAGTTTATGCAGCATTGTGATGACAAGGATGTGGAGCATTTTGATGACAAGGGCATGGTGCATTGTGATGACAAGGGACACGGAGCATTGTGATGAAAAGTTCATGGAGCATTTTGGTGACACATGTCACAGAGCCTTGTGATGACCAGGGCATTGACAATTGTGATGACAAAGATCATGAAGCATTGTGATGAATGGAGTCACGGAGCACTGTGATGACAGGGGTCATGGAGCAATGGGATGTCAAGGGCATGGAGCATTGTGATGACAGGGGCATGGAGCATTGGTCTGACAAGTTTCATGGATTATTGTGATGACAGTGGGCATGGTGCATTGTGATGACAAGGTCATGGAGTATTGAGAAGACAGGTGTCAGGGAGCATTGTGATGACATATGTCATGGTCCATTGTGATGCCAATGACATGGAGCATTGTGATGCCAAGTGCCATGGAGGATTGTGATGACAAAGGTTAAGGAGCATTGTGATGAGAAGGGCATGGATCATTGTGATGACAAGGACCATTGAGAATTTTAATGACCAGGTCTTGAAACATTGTGATGAGAAGCGCATGGAGCTTGCTATGACAGGGGTCATGGAGAATTGTGATGACAAGAGCATATAACATTGTGATGAGAATGGTCAAGGAGCATTGTGATGACAAGAACTTGGAGAATTTTGATGACAAGGGACATGGAGCATTGAGATGACAAGGGCATGGAGCATTGTGATGGTAAAACCATGAAACATTGTGATGAGAAGACCTTGTGTAATTGTGATGACGAGCATGATGGAGCACTGTAATGACAAGGGGCATGGAGTATTGTGATGACAGGTGTCAGGGAACATTGTGATGACAGAGTTCATGGAGCATTGTGATGACAAGGGCATGGAGCATTGTGATGACAAGGGCTTGGAGCATTGTGATGACAAGTGTCAAGGAGCATTGTGATGACAATGGCATGGAGCATTGTGATGACAAGGGACAGTGAGAATTTTTATAACAATGTCATGAAGCATTGTGATGACAAGCATAAGGAGCTTGCTATGACAGGGGTCAGGGAGAATTGCGATGACAAGTCCATGGAGAATTGTGATGAGAAGAGAATGTACCATTGTGATGAGAAGTGTCATGGAGCATTGTGATGACAAAGAGGTGGAGAATTGTGATGACAAGGGACATGGAGCATTGTGATGACCACGGCATGAAGCAATGTGATGGCAAGACCGTGGAGCATTGTGATGAGAAGACCATGGATAATTGTGATGACGAGCATCATGGAGCATTATGATGACAAGAGCCATGGAGCATTCTGACATAAGATATCACTTATGAAGGAAATGTAAACATGGCTACACAAGAACTGAATTAGGAAAGAGAACAGAGTCTCACATATAGAAAACATACTTATGCCTGCTTAAGGGGAAAGGAGAGGTGGGGAGATGCACAAAACCAGAGTTTAATATTAGCACAGGTACCGTTGCATAATCCAAATACAGAATAGACAAGACCTACTCCTTCCGAAGTGAACAGGACTCAACACCCCTATTCCCCGCAGAGGAATATATCTGACTAGTAAGAGTCATAAAACCTATGTATTGATATCTCTCCGTAAGGGAATCAAGTGTGTCTAGACCGGCATAAACATGTCAGTGAAAATCAGCTCAACCTCATTATAAAAATGAATTTCAAAAACAAAACAAAAAAACAGCGAAATTCTAACACAATTCCTTCAGGTGTTCTGATGAAACCTGGAATGACCCTATCTAAAACGAAAGCTGAATGAGACATAAGGCTGGTCAGTTGGGACTGAGAGTATTGGTCAGATTGGGTGAGAAAATGCAGACCATTTAAAGCAATAATGCATGCCACCAATTCCATGGGTCCCAACTCTCCAGGTAGAAGGGAATATCACTACAGTTATAACATGTACGGGAAACGTAGAGAATGGACACACTGTGAATACGAAAGGATTCTAAAACTCAACTAATAGTCCCTATCCTGGTGCTCCGGTTTGACTTTACAACTGCTTTACTATCAATCTCCCAACTTGGAGAGACAGCCCCTTTAACCTCCTGATTCGCAAACATTGCCAATTTAGCAGAGGATGAAAGGGAAGAGGGAGAACCAATGAGAGAGTAGCTGTTAGGCATTTGGACGGGCACATGTCACTCTAATTTCCCGGCAGGAAGAAAAATTAACCAAACTCTCAGCCACCCGCCAGGAACCAGTAGAGGTCCTGAACCAAAATTGTGGACTTGCGGTCAGCTCACAAAAAACGAGTTGAAAAATGGAGCTCAGGGGCACAGCAATTCACAAACTGGCAGAGTAATAAAGGACAACTATCGTCCAAAAATCTGTTGAGGGAAGGCAACGAGGCAGACTTGAAAGCGAGCCACAATAGCAGGAAACAGATTTCAAGAGGTACATTGGAATCGCGTTTAAAGCACAGGAAGAGGGGCACAACTTCGACAATGATGCACTTGGCCAATAAGTGCGTATGCGTTCTCTCCTAAATATATTCAGGAGAAAACGCATACGCCATTTTTTTCCAAGCAAGCAAACGGGCAATGCAACTCTGCACTACAAAGATGTATCACTTCCCACCGGTCAAGAGGGACATCCGCAATATGTGTAAAAACCAGAAAGGCAAGACAGGGCCTGGAGAACAGGGAGACTAGTTATGCTGATGGGCAGGATGTAAGCTGCCAACTGCCTCTCTGGAGGAGTGCATTGTGTTCCCTCAAACAAGTAAACAACAGAGCTAGATCTACAGAGCCAAGGGCCCTTCCAGTCTAGGGAATATACCCTGGGAAAACTGAAAATCAATAAGACAGAGCCACCCCAAAATTTAGGGCTGCAATGCTTACAAGAACCTCAAATTGGGTACACCTTAAATATCCCAAGAAAGACAAAAATGGTTCAGGAAATTGTGTTACTTACGTACGATGGATTATCCCTCAGCCATGAAATCAATGTCATAAGGCCAGTAGCAGCAAAATGAGTGGATTCACGTACGATGATTCTAAGTGAAATAAGTCACAGACAAAAAGAAACTTATCATAAGATATCACTTATGAAGGTCCTGTAAACATGGCTACACATGAACTGAGTTAGGAAAGAAAACAGAGTCTCACATTTAGAAAACACACTTATGCCTGCTTAAGGGGGAAGGAGAGGTGGGGTGATGCATAAAACCACAGTTTGATATTAGTACAGCTACCGTTCCAAAAACCAAATACGGAATAGACAAGACCTACACTTTCCTCAGTGAAAGGGACTACAAACCGCATATTTCCCGCAGAGGAATATATCTGACTAGTAACAATCTTTAAACCTATGTATTGATATGTCTCCGTAAGGGAATCAAGTGTGTCTAGACTGGCATAAACATGGCAGTGAGAATCAGCTCAAACCCACTATAAACAGGAATTTCAAAAACAAAACAAAAAAACAGGGGAATTCTTTACAACTCCTTGAGGGGCTCTGATGAAACCTGGAATGACACTATCTACAACGACAGCTGGATGTGGCATAAGGCTGGACACTTTGGACTGAGAGGATTGGTGAGATTCCGTCAGCTAATGCAGACCATTTAAAGCAAAAATGCGTGGCACACATTCCAAGGGTACCCACTCTCCAGGTTGAAGGGAATAATACTACAGCTATAACTTGTATGGGAAACCTAGAGAATGAACACACTGTGAATACGAAAGGTTTCTAAAACTCAACTAATAGTCCCTCTCCTGGTGCTCCGGTTTGACTTTCCAACTGCTTTACTATCAATCTCCCAACTTGTAGAGACAGCCCCTTTAACCTCCTGTTTCGCACAGGTTGACAATTTGGCAGAGGATGAAAGTGAAGAGGGAGAACCAATGAGAGAGTAGCCGTTAGGCATTTGGACGGGCACATGTCACTCTAATTTCCCAAAAGGAAGAAGAATTCACCAAAGTCTCAGCCACCTACCAGGAACCAGTATAGGTCCTGAACCAAAATTTTGGACTTGCGGTCAGCTCACAAAAAACGAGTTGAAAAATGGAGCTCAGGGGCACAGCAATTCACAAACTGGCAGAGTAATAAAGGACAACTATCGTCCAAAAATCTGTTGAGAGAAGGCAACGAGGCGGACTTAAAAGCAAGCCAGAATAGCAGTAAACAGATTTCAAGAGGTACATTGGAATCGCCTTTAAAGCACAGGAAGAGGGGCACAACTTCTACAATGATGCACTTGGCCAAAAAGGGCGTATGTGTTTTCTCCTGAATATATTCAGGAGAAAACATATACGCACTTTTTGGCCAAGCAAGCAAGTGGGCAATGCAAATCTGCACTACAAAGAAGTATCACTTTCACCAGTCAAAAGGGACATCCACAAAATGTGTAAAAACCAGAAAGGCAAGACAGGCCCTGGAGAACAGGGAGCCTACTTATGCTGATGGGTAGGATGTAAATTGCCAACTGCCTCTCTGAAAGAGTGCATTGTGTTCCCTAAAACAAGTAAACAACAGAGCTACAGAGCCAAGGGCACTTCCAGTCTAGGGAATATACCTTGGGAAAAGTGAAAATCAATAAGACAGAGCCACCCCAAAATTCAGGGCTGCACTGCTTACAAGAACCTCAACTTGGATACACCTTAAATATCCCAGGAAAGTCAAAATTGGTTTAAGAAATTGTGTTACTGACGTATGATGCAATATCCCTCAGCCATGAAATCAATGTCATAAGGCCAGTAGCAGCATATAAGTGGATTCAGATACGATGATTCTAAGTGAAATAAGTCACAGAGAAAAAGAAACTTATCATAAGATATCACTTATGAAGGTCCTGTAAACATGGCTACACATGAACTGAGTTAGGAAAGAGAACAGAGTCTCACATTTAGAAAACACTCTTATGCCTGCTTAAGGGGGAAGGAGAGGTGGGGTGATGCATAAAACCAGAGTTTGATATTAGTACAGGTACCGTTCCAAAAACCAACTACGAAATAGACAAGACCTACACCTTCCTCAGTGAAAGGGACTCAAAACCCCATATTTCCCACAGAGGAATATATCTGACTAGGAAAAATCTTAAAACTTCTGTACTGATATGTCTCCGTAAGGGAATCAAGTGTGTCTAGACTGGCATAAACATGGCAGCGAGAATCAGCTCAAATCCACTATAAAAAGGAATTTCAAAAACAAAACACAAAAACAGGGAAATTCTTTACAATTCCTTCAGGGTCTCTGATGAAACCTGGAATGACCCTATCTACAACCACAGCTGGATGTGGCATAAGGCTGGACACTTGGGACTGAGAGGATTGGTGAGATTGGGTCAGCAAATGCAGACCATTTAAAGCAATAATGCGTGGCACACATTCCAAGGGTCCAAACTCTCCAGTTTGAAGGGAATATTACTACAGCTATAACATGTACGGGAAACCTAGAGAATGGACACAATGTGAATACGAAATGTTTCTAAAACTCAGCTAATAGTACCTCTCCTGGTGTTCCTGTTTGACTTTCCAACTGCTTTACTATCAATCTCCAAACTTGGAGAGACAGCCCCTTTAACCTCCTGGTTCGCATAGGTTGCCAATTTGGCTGAGGATGAAAAGGAAGAGGGAGAACCAATGAGAGAGTAGCTGTTAGGCATTTGGACGGGCACATGTCACTCTAATTTCCCGGCAGGAAGAAGAATTAACCAAAATCTCAGCCACCCGCCAGGAACCAGTATAGGTCCTGAACCAAAATTTTGGACTTGCGGTCAGCTCGCAAAAAACGAGTTGAAAAATGGAGCTCAGGGGCACAGCAATTCACAAACTGGCAGAGTAATAAAGGACAACAATCGTCAAACAATCTGTTGAGGGAAGGCAACGAGGCGGACTTGAAAGCGAGCCAGAATATCAGGAAACAGATTTCAAGAAGTACATTGGAATCGCCTTTAAAGCACAGGAAGAGGGGCACAACTTCGACAATGATGCACTTGGCCAAAAAGGGAATATGCGTTTTCTCCTTAATATATTCAGGAGAAAACGCATACGCCCTTTATGGCCAAGCAAGCAAGCAGGCAATGCAAATCTGCACTACAAAGAAGCATCACTTCCCACCGGTCAAAAGGGACATCCGCAAAATGTGTACAAACCAGAAAGGCAAGACAGGCCCTGGAGAACAGGGAGCCTAGTTATGCTGATGGACAAGATGTAAATTGCGAACTACCTCTCTGGAGGAGTGCATTGTGTTCCCTAAAACAAGGAAAGAAGAGAGCTACAGAGCCAAGGGCACTTCCAGTCTAGGGAATATACCTTGGGAAAAGTGAAAATCTATAAGACAGAGCCACCCAAAATTTAGGGCTGCACTGCTTACAATAACCTCAACTTGGGTACACCTTAAATAACCCAGGAAAGACAAAAATGGTTCAAGAAATTGTGTTACTTACGTACGATGGATTATCCCTCAGCCATGAAATCACTGTCATAAGGCCAGTAGCAGCAAAATGAGTGGATTCAGGTACGCTGATTCTAAGTGATTCTAAGTGATGATTCTAAGTCACAGAGAAAAAGAAACTTATCATAAGATATCACTTATGAAGGTCCTGTAAACATGGCTACACATGAACTGAGTTAGGAAAGAGAACAGAGTCTCACATTTAGAAAACACTCTTATGCCTGCTTAAGGGGGAAGGAGAGGTGGGGTGATGCATAAAACCAGAGTTTGATATTAGTACAGGTATCGTTCCAAAATCCAAATATGGAATACACAACACCTACACTTTCCTCAGTGAAAGGGACTCAAAACCCCATATTTCCCGCAGAGGAATATATCTGACTAGTGAAATTCTTAAAGCCTATGTATTGATAAGTCTCCGTAAGGGAATCAAGTGTGTCTAGACTGGCATAAACATGGCAGTGAGAATCAGCTCAAACCCACTATAAAATGGAATTTCAAAAACAAAACATAAAAAGAGGGAAATTCTTTACAATTCCTTCAGGGGCTCTGATGAAACCTGGAATGACCCTATCTACAAAGACAGCTGGATGTGGCATAAGGCTGGACACTTGGGACTGAGAGGATTGGTGAGATTCGGTGAGCAAATGCAGACCATTTAAAGCAATAATGCATGGCACACATTCCAAGGGTCCCAACTCTCCAGGTTGAAGGGAATATTACTACAGCTATAACATGTACGGGAAACCTAGAGAATGGACACACTGTGAATATGAAATGTTTCTA
Organism: Hyperoodon ampullatus; assembly: GCF_949752795.1. Taxonomy (NCBI): domain Eukaryota; kingdom Metazoa; phylum Chordata; class Mammalia; order Artiodactyla; family Ziphiidae; genus Hyperoodon; species Hyperoodon ampullatus. The sequence goes on from NC_136920.1 coordinate 2,600,055, forward strand.
AAACTCAGCTAATAATACCACTCCTGGTGTTCCTGTTTGAATTTCCAAATGCCTTACTATCAATCTCCAAACTTGGAGAGACAGCCCCTTTTACCTCCTGGTTCGCACAGGTTGCCAATTTGGCTGAGGGTGAAAAGGAAGAGGGAGAACCAATGAGAGAGTAGCTGTTAGGCATTTGGACGGGCACATGTCACTCTAATTTCCCGGCAGGAAGAAGAATTAACCAAAGTCTCAGCCACCCGCCAGGAACCAGTATAGGTCCTGAACCAAAATTTTGGACTTGCGGTCAGCTCACAAAAAACGAGTTGAAAAATGCAGCTCAAAGGCACAGCAATTCACAAACTGTCAGAGTAATAAAGTTCAACTATCGTCCAAAAATCTATTGAGGGAAGGCAACGAGGTGGACTTGAAAGCAAGCCAGAATAGCAGGAAACAGATTTCAAGAAGTACATTGGAATCGCCTTTAAAGCACAGGAAGAGGGACACAACTTCGACAATGATGCACTTGGCCAAAAAGGGCGTATGCGTTTTCTCCTGAATATATTCAGGAGAAAACGCATACGCCCTTTTTGGCCAAGCAAGCAAGCAAGCGGGCAATGCAAATCTGCACTACAAAGAAGTATCACTTCCCACCGGTCAAAAGGGACATCCGCAAAATGTGTAAAAACCAAAAAGGCAAGACAGGCCCTGGAGAACAGGGAGCCTAGTTATGCTGATGGGCAGGATGTAAATTCCCAACTGCCTCTCTGGAGGAGTGCATTGTACTCCCTAAAACAAGTAAACAACAGAGCTACAGAGCCAAGGGCACTTCCAGTCTAGGGAATATACCTTGGGAAAACTGAAAATCAATAAGACAGAGCCACTCCCAAATTTAGGGCTGCACTGCTTACAAGAACCTCAACTTGGGTACACCTGAAATATCCCAGGAAAGACAAAAGTGGTTCAAGAATTTGTGTTACTTACGTACGATGGAATATCCCTCAGCCATGAAATCAATGTCATAAGGCCAGTAGCAGCAAAATGAGTGGATTCAGGTATGATGATTCTAAGTGATTCTAAGTGATGATTCTAAGTCATAGAGAAAAAGAAACTTATCCTAAGATATCACTTATGAAGGTCCTGTAAACATGGCTACACATGAACTGAGTTAGGAAAGAGAACAGAGTCTCACATTGAGAAAACACTCTTATGCCTGCTTAAGGGGGAAGGAGAGGTGGGGTGATGCATAAAACCAGAGTTTGATATTAGTACAGGTACCGTTCCAAAAACCAACTACGAAATAGACAAGACCTACACCTTCCTCAGTGAAAGGGACTCCAAACCCCATATTTCTCACAGAGCAATATATCTGACTAGTAAGAATCTTAAAACCTATGTATTGATATGTCTCCGTAAGGGAATCAAGTGTTTCTAGCCTGGCATAAACATGGCAGTGAGAATCAACTCATACCCACTATAAAAAGGAATTTCAAAAACAAAACAAAGAGACAAAGGGAAGATGGCGGAAGAGTAAGACGCGGAGATCACCTTCCTCCCCACAGATACATCAGAAATTCATCTACACGTGGAACAACTCCAACAGAACACCTACTGAACGCTGACAGAAGACCTCAGACCCCCCAAAAGGCAAGAAACTCCCCACATACCTGGGTAGGTCAAAAGAAAAAAAAAGAATAAACAGAGACAATAGGATATGGACGGGACCTGCACCAGTGGGAGGGAGCCATGAAGGAGGGAAGGTTTCTACACACTACAAGCCCCTTCGCGGGCGGAGACTGCAGGTGGCGGAGGGGGAAAGCTTCGGAGTAGCGGAGGAGAGCACAGCAGCAGGGGTGCGGAGGGCAAAGCGGAGAGATTCTGGCACAGAGGATCGGTGCCCTCAGGCACACACCAGCCCGAGAGGCTTGTCTGCTCGGCAGCCAGGGCGGGCGGGGCTGGGAGCTGAGGCTCGGGTATCGGCTTTCAGTCGGAGCGCAGGGAGAGGACTGGGGCTCGCGGCAGGAAGAGAGCCTGAAGGGGTTAGTGCTAGCCCGGAGGGAGTCCGGGGAAAGGGTCTGGAGATACCGGAGAGGCAAGAGACTTTTTTCCCTTTTGTTGCCTGGTGCACGAGGAGAGGGCATTAAGAGGGCTGCTTGGGGAGGCGCTGGAGACAGGCGCGAGCCGCGGGTAAGGCGCGGACCTCGGAGACGGGCGTGGGACGCTGGGGCGGCTGCTGCTGCCGCCGCCGCCGCCCGCCTCCGCCACCGCCACCGGCTGCTGCCGCCGCCGCCGCCGGCCGCCGCCGCGGGGCCTGTGTGCGAGCGCGGGTCAATGTCCGCCCCACCTTCCGGGGGGCCTGTGCACCCCGCCACTGCCGGGGTCCCGGGACCCGGGGACGGCTTTCCCGGGAGGGCGCACGGAGCGCCACGGGCTGCTGCAACGTCACGCCGGCCTCTGCCGCCGCAGGCCAGCCCCACACTGCGCGCCCCCCGTCCTGTCTGAGCGAAGAACGGAGGCCCTCCGGCGACCTACGCGCAGAGGCGGGGCCAGGTCCAAGGCTGAGACCCGGGAGTTGTGAGAGCAGAGACAGGGAAATCTCTCTGTGCAGCCTCGGAGGCAGCGGATTAAAGCTCCACGGTCCATTTGATGTGCCCTGCGCCTGTGGAGTGCATAAATAGACAGCGAATCATCCCAAATTGAGGAAGTGGACTTTGAGGACAAGATTTAAGACTTTCCCCCCTTTTTCCTCTTTTTACAACGAATTATCCCAGATTAAGGAGGTGGACTTAGCAAGATTTCAGACTTCTCGCCCTTTTCCTCTTTTTACAACGAATTACCCCAAATCGAGGAGGTGGACTTGGAGAGCAAGATTTTTGATTTTTCCCCCTGCTCTCTTTTTGTGAATGTGTATGTGTAATCTTCTGTGTAAGATTCTCTCTGTATAGCTTTGCTTCCACCATATGTCCCTGGGTTCTATCAGTCCGTGTTTTTTTTTCAATAATTACTTTTTAATTTTAATAACGCTACTATATTTCATACTTTATTCTATTTTACTTTACCTGCTCTTTCTTTTTTTCCTACCTTCCCTTCCTCCCTCCCTCCCTCCGCTCCTCCTTTCCTTCTTTCTTCTTCTTTCCTCCCTCCCTCCCTCCCACCCTTCTTCTTTCCACTTTCTTTTTCTTTCCTTCCTCCAGCCCTCCCTCCTTTCTTTCTTTCTTTCCTTCCTCCCTCCCTCCCTCCCTTCTTCCATTCACTCTTCCTTTTGCTTTCATTCCTCCCTCCCTCCCTCCTTTCTTTCCTTCTTTCTTTCCATCCTTCCTCCCTCCCTCCCTCCTTTCTTTCTTTCTTCCTTCCTTCCTTCCCTTCTTCCTTTCTTTCCCTCTCTCTTTCTTTCTTCTACTAATTCTTTCTTTCTACTTTTTCTCACTGTTATTCTGAGCCGGGTGGATGAAAGGCTCTTGGTGCTGCAGCCAGGAGTCAGTGCTGTGCCTCTGAAGTGGGAGAGCCAACTTCAGGACACGGGTCCACAAGAGACCTCCCAGCTCCACATAATATCAAGCAGCGAAAATCTCCCAGGGATCTCCATGTCAACACCAGCACCCAGCTTCAGTCAACGACCAGCAAGCTACAGTGCTGGTCACCCTATGCCAAGCAACTAGCAAGGCAGGAACACAACCCCACCCATTAGCAGAGAGGCTACCTAAAAACATAATAAGGCCACAGGCACCCCAAAACACACCACCGAACGTGGACCTGTCCACCAGAAAGGCAAGATCGAGCCTCGGCCACCAGAACACAGGCATTAGTCCCCCCCACCAGGAAGCCTACACAACCTACTGAAACAACCTTAGCCACGGGGGACAGACACCAAAAACAACGGGAACTATGAATCTGCAGCCTGCAAAAAGGAGACCCCAAACACAGTAACATAAGCAAAATGAGAAAGCAGAAAAACACACAGCAGGTGAAGGAGCAAGATAAAAACCTACCAGACCTAACAAATGAAGAGGTAATAGGCAGTCTACCTGAAAGTGAATTCAGAATAATGATAGTAAAGCTGATCCAAGATTCTATTTCCAAGATCCAAAATCTTGGAAATAGAATAGACAATATGCAAGAAACAGTTAACAAGGACCTAGAAGAACTAAAGATGAATCAAGCATCGATTAAAAACACAATAAATGAAATGAAAAATACTCTAGATGGGATCAATAGCAGAATAACTGAGGCAGAAGAACGGATAAGTGAGGTGGAAGATAAAATAGTGGAAATAACGAATGCAGAGCAAAATAAAGAAAAAAGAATGAAAAGAACAGAGGACAGTCTCAGAGACCTGTGGGACAACATTAAACGCACCAACATTCGAATTATAGGGGTTCCAGAAGAAGAAGAGAAAAAGAAAGGGACTGAGAAAATATTTGAAGAGATTATAGTTGAAAACTTCCCTAATATGGGAAAGGAAATAGTTAATCAAGTCCAGGAGGCACAGAGAGTCCCATACAGAATAAATGCAAGGAGAAATACGCCAAGACACATATTAATCAAACTGTCAAAAATTAAACACAAAGAAATCATATTAAAAGCAGCAAGGGAAAAACAACAAATAACACACAAGGGAATCCCCATCAGGTTAACAGCTGATCTCTCAGCAGAAACTCTACAAGCCAGAAGGGAGTGGCAGGACATAATGAAAGTGATGAAGGAGAGAAACCTGCAACCAAGATTACTCTACCCAGCAAGGATCTCATTCAGATTTGATGGAGAAATTAAAACGTTTACAGACAAGCAAAAGCTGAGAGAGTTCAGCACCACCAAACCAGCTTTACAACAAATGCTAAAGGAACTTCTCTAGGCAAGAAACACAACAGAAGGAATATACCTACAATAACGAACCCAAAGCAATTAAGGAAATGGGAATAGGAACATACATATCAATAATTACCTTAAATGTAAATGGACTAAATGCTCCCACCAAAAGACACAGAGTGGCTGAATGGATACAAAAACAAGACCCATATATATGCTGTCTACAGGAGACCCACTTCAGACCTAGAGACACATACAGATTGAAAGTAAGGGGATGGAAAAAGATATTCCATGCAAATGGAAATCAAAAGAAAGCTGGAGTAGCAATTCTTATATCAGACAAAATAGACTTTAAAATAAAGACTATTAGAAGAGACAAAGAAGGACACTACAGAACAATACAGGGATCGATCCAAGAAGAAGATATAACAATTGTAAATATTTATGCACACACCATAGGAGCACCTCAATACATAAGGCAAATACTAACAGCCATAAAAGGGGAAATCGACAGTAACACAATCATAGTAGGGGACTTTAACACCCCACTTTCACCAATGGACAGATCATCCAAAATGAAAATAAATAAGGAAACACAAGCTTTAAATGATACATTAAACAAGATGGACTTAGTTGATATTTATAGGACATTCCATCCAAAAACAACAGAATACACATTTTTCTCAAGTGCTCATGGAACATTCACCAGGATAGATCATATCTTGGGTCACAAATCAAGCCTTGGTAAATTTAAGAAAATTGAAATTGTATCAAGTATCTTTTCCGACCACAATGCTATGAGACTAGACATCAATTACAGGAAGAGATCTGTAAAAAATACAAACACATGGAGGCTAAACAATACACTACTCAATAACGAAGTGATCACTGAAGAAATCAAAGAGGAAATTAAAAAATACCTAGAAACAAATGACAATGGAGACACGACGACCCAAAACCTATGGGACGCGGCAAAAGCAGTTCTAAGGGGGAAGTTTATAGCAATACAATCCCACCTTAAGAAACAGGAAACATTTCGAGTAAACAACCTGACCCTGCACCTAAAGCAATTAGAGAAAGAAGAACAAAAAACCCCCAAAGTTAGCAGAAGGAAAGAAATCATAAAGATCAGATCAGAAATAAATGAAAAAGAAATGAAGGAAACGATAGCAAAGATCAACCAAACTAAAAGCTGGTTCTTTGAGAAGATAAACAAAATTGACAAACCATTAGCCAGACTCATCAAGAAAAGAAGGGAGAAGACTCAAATCAATAGAATTAGAAATGAAAAAGGAGAAGTAACAACTGACACTGCAGAAATACAAAAGATCATGAGAGATTACTATAAGCAACTCTATGCCAATAAAATGGACAACCTGGAAGAAATGGACAAATTCTTAGAAATGCACAACCTACCAAGACTGACTCAGGAAGAAATAGAAAATATGAATAGACCAATCACAAGCACTGAAATTGAAACTGTGATTAAAAATCTTCCAACAAACAAAAGCCCAGGACCAGATGGCTTCACAGGCGAATTCTATCAAACATTTAGAGAAGAGCTAACACCCATCCTTCTCAAACTCTTCCAAACAATATCAGAGGAAGGAACACTCCCAAACTCATTCTACGAGGCCACCATCACCTTGATACCAAAACCAGGCAAGGATGACACAAAGAAAGAAAACTACAGGCCAATATCACTGATGAACATAGATGCAAAAATCCTCAACAAAATACTAGCAAACAGAATCCAGCAGCACATTAAAAGGATCATACACCATGATCAAGTGGGGTTTATTCCAGGAATGCAAGGATTCTTCAATATACGCAAATCAATCAATGTGATACACCATATTAACAAGTTGAAGGAGAAAAACCATATGATCATCTCAATAGATGCAGAGAAAGCTTTCGACAAAATTCAACACCCATTTATGATAAAAACCCTGCAGAAAGTAGGCATAGAGGGAACTTTCCTCAACATCATAAAGGCCATATATGACAAACCCACAGCCAACATTGTCCTCAATGGTGAAAAACTGAAACCATTTCCACTAAGATCAGGAACAAGACAAGGCTGCCCACTCTCACCACTCTTATTCAACATAGTTTTGGAAGTTTTAGCCACAGCAATCAGAGAAGAAAAGGAAATAAAAGGAATCCAAATTGGAAAAGAAGAAGTAAAGCTGTCACTGTTTGCAGATGACATGATACTATACATAGAGAATCCTAAAGATGCTACCGAAAAACTACTAGAGCTAATCAATGAATTTGGTAAAGTAGCAGGATACAAAATTAATGCACAGAAATCTCTGGCATTCCTGTACACTAATGATGAAAAATCTGAAAATGAAATCAAGAAAACACTCCCATTTACCATTGCAACAAAAAGAATAAAATATCTAGGAATAAACCTACCTAAGGAGACAAAAGACCTGTATGCAGAAAATTATAAGACACTGATGAAAGAAATTAAAGAGGATACAAACAGATGGAGAGATATACCATGCTCCTGGATTGGAAGAATCAATATTGTGAAAATGACTCTACTACCCAAAGCAATCTACAGATTCAATGCAATCCCTATCAAACTACCACTGGCATTTTTCACAGAAGTAGAACAAAAAATTTCAAAATTTGTTTGGAAAAACAAAAGACCCCGAATAGCCAATGCAATCTTGAGAACGAAAAACAGAGCTGGAGGAATCAGGCTCCCTGACTTCAGACTATACTACAAAGCTACAGTAATTAAGACAGTGTGGTACTGGCATAAAAACAGAAAGATAGATCAGTGGATCAGGATAGAAAGCCCAGAGATAAACCCATGCACATATGGCCAACTTATCTTTGATAAAGGAGGCAGGAATGTACAGTGGAGAAAGGACAGCCTCTTCAATAAGTGGTGCTGGGAAAACTGGACAGGGACATGTAAAAGTATGAGATTAGATCATTCCCTAACACCATACACAAAAATAAGCTCAAAATGGATTAAAGACCTAAATGTAAGGCCAGAAACTATCAAACTCTTAGAGGAAAACATAGGTAGAACACTCTATGACATAAATCACAGCAAGATCCTTTTGGACCCACCTCCTAGAGAAATGGAACTAAAAACAAAGATAAACAAATGGGACCTAATGAAACTTCAAAGCTTTTGCACAGCAAAGGAAACCATAAACAAGACCAAAAGACAACCCTCAGAATGGGAGAAAATATTTGCAAATGAAGCAACTGACAAAGGATTAATCTCCAAAATTTATAAACAGCTCATGCAGCTCAATAGCAAAAAAACAAACAACCCAATCCAAAAATGGGCAGAAGACTTAAATAGGCATTTCTCCAAAGAAGATATACAGACTGCCAACAAACACATGAAAGCATGCTCAACATCATTAATCATTAGAGAAATGCAAATCAAAACTACAATGAGATATCATCTCACACCAGTCAGAATGGCCATCATCAAGAAATCTAGAAACAATAAATGCTGGAGAGGGTGTGGAGAAAAGGGAACACTCTTGCACTGCTGGTGGGAATGTGAATTGGTACAGCCACTATGGAGAACAGTATGGAGGTTCCTTAAAAAACTAACAATAGAACTACCATATGACCCAGCAATCCCACTACTAGGCATATACCCTGAGAAAACCATAATTCAAAAAGAGACATGTACCAAAATGTTCATTGCAGCTCTATTCACAATAGCCCGGAGCTGGAAACAACCTAAGTGTCCATCATCGGATGAATGGATAAAGAAGATGTGGCACATATATACAATGGAATATTACTCAGCCATAAAAAGGAACGAAACTGAGCTATTTGTAATGAGGTGGATAGACCTAGAGTCTGTCATACAGAGTGAAGTAAGTCAGAAAGAGAAAGACAAATACCGTATGCTAACACATATATATGGAATTTAAAAAAACAAAAAATGTCATGAAGAACCTAGGGGTAAAACGGGAATAAAGACACAGACCTACTTGAGAAGGGACTTGAGGATATGGGGAGGGGGAAGGGTAAGCTGTGACAAAGCGAAAGAGAGGCATGGACATATATACACTACCAAACGTAAGGTAGATAGATAGTGGGAAGCAGCCGCAGAGCACAGGGAGATCAGCTCGGTGCTTTGTGACCGCCTGGAGGGGTGGGATGGGGAGGGTGGGAGGGAGGGAGATGCATGAGGGAAGGGATGTGGGAACAGATGTATAAGTATGACTGATTCACTTTGTTATAAAGCAGAAACTAATAAAAAAATAAAAATAAAAAAAAACAGGGAAATTCTTTACAATTCCTTCAGGGGCTCTGATGAAACCTGGAATGACCCTATCTACAACGACAGCTGGATGTGGCATAAGGCTGGACACTTGGGACTGAGAGGATTGGTGAGATTCGGTGAGCAAATGCAGACCATTTAAATCAATAATGTGTGGCACAAATTCCAAGGGTCCCAACTCTCCAGGTTCAACGGAATATTACTACAGCTATAACATGTACGGGAAACCTAGAGAATGGACACACTGTGAATACGAAAGGTTTCTAAAACTCAACTAATAGTCCCTCTCCTGGTGCTCCGGTTTGACTTTCCAACTGCTTTACTATCAATCTCCAAACTTGGAGAGACAGCCCCTTTAACCTCCTGGTTCGCACAGGTTGCCAATTTGGCAGAGGATGAAAGGGAAGAGGGAGAACCAATGATAGAGTGGCTGTTAGGCATTTGGACGGGCACATTTCACTCTAATTTCCCATCAGGAAGAAGAATTAACCAAAGTCTCAGCCACCCGCCTGGAACCAGTATAGGTCCTGAACCAAAATTTTGGACTTGCGGTCAGCTCACTAAAAACGAGTTGAAAAATGGAACTCAGGGGCACAGCAATTCACAAACTGGCAGTGTAATAAAGGACAACTATCGTCCAAAAATCTGTTGAGGGAAGGCAATGAGGCGGACTTGAAAGCGAGCCAGAATAGCAGGAAACAGGTTTCAAGAGGTACATTGGAATCGCCTTTAACGCACAGGAAGAGGGGCACAACTTCGACAATGATGCACTTGGCCAAAAAGGGCGTATGCGTTTTCTCTGGCATATATTCAGGAGAAAACGCATACGCCCTTTTTGGCCAAGCAAGCAAGCGGGCAATGCAAATCTGCACTACAAAGAAGTATCACTTCACACCGGTCAAAAGGGACTTCCGCAAAATGTGTAAAAACCAGAAAGGCAAGACAGGCCCTGGAGAACAGGAAGCCTTGTTATGCTGATGGGCGGGATGTAAATTGCCAACTCCCTCTCTGGAAGAGTGCATTGTGTTCCCTAAAACAAGTAAGCAACAGAGCTACAGATCCAAGGGCACATCCAGTCTAGGGAATATACCTTGGGAAAAGTGAAAATCAATAAGACAGAGCCACCCCAAAATTTAGGGCTGCACTGCTTACAAGAACCTCAACTTGGGTACACATTAAATATCCCAGGAAAGACAAAAATGGTTCAAGAAATGGTGGTACTTACGTACGATGGAATATTCCTCAGCCATGAAATCAATGTCATAAGGCCAGTAGCAGCAAAATGAGTGGATTCAGGTACGATGATTCTAAGTGAAAGAAGTCACAGAGAAAAAGAAACTTATCATAAGATATCACTTATGAAGGTCCTGTAAACATGGCTACACATGAACTGAGTTAGGAAAGAGAACAGAGTCTCACATTGAGAAAACACTCTTATGCCTGCTTAAGGGTGAAGGAGAGGTGGGGTGATGCATAAACCAGAGTTTGATATTAGTACAGGTACCGTTCCAAAAACCAACTACGGAATAGACAAGACCTACACCTTCCTCAGTGAAAGGGACTTAAAACCCCATATTTCCCGCAGAAGAATATACCTGACTAGTAATAATCTTAAAACCTATGTATTGATATGTCTCCGTAAGGGAATCAAGTGTGTCTAGACTGGCATAAACATGGAAGTGAGAATCAGCTCAAACCCACTATAAAAAGGAATTTCAAAAACAAAACAAAAAAACAGGGAAATTCTTTACAATTCCTTCAGGGGCTCTGATGAAACCTGGAAAGCCTTACCCTACGCCATACCCTAATCCTAATCCTTACGCTGACACTAACCTGTGCATCAACACGTACCCTGACCCTAGCACGTTTCCGTAGCCTCCACTGTGCCCTAAACCTTGCCGTTCCCTAACCCTAACCCTAGCCCAGAACGGAAAACTATGACCAACCCTACACCTTATCCTACGCAGTACCCTAATCCTAATCCATACACTGACAGTAACCCATGTGTCAAAATGTACCCTAACCCTAAAACGTTTCCATACCCTCACCTGTGCCCTTAACCTTGCCGTTCCCTAACCCTAACCCTAGCCCGGAACGGAAACCTACCACCAACCCTACACCTTACCCTACGCCGTACCCTAATCCTAATCCGTACGCTGACACTAACCCGTGCGTCATCACGTACCCTGAACCTAACACGTTTCCGTACCCTCACCTGTGCCCTAAACCTTGCCGTTTCCTAACCCTAAACCTAGCCTGGAACCGAAACCTACCACCATCCCTACACCTTACCCTAAGCCGTACCTTAATGCTAATCCATACGTCAACACGTAACCTGAACCTAACACGTTTCCGTACCCTCACCTGTGCCCTAAACCTTGCCGTTCCCTAACCCTAACCCTAGCCCGGATTGGAAACCTACCACCAACCCTAGACCTTACGCTACGCCGTAACCTAATCCTAATCCGTACGCTGACAATAACCCTTGCGTCAACACGTACCCTGACCCTAACACGTTTCCATACCCTCACCTGTGCCCTAACCCTTGCCATTCCCTAACCTAACCATAGCCTGGAACGTAAACCTACCACCAACCCTACACCTTACCCTATGCCACACCCTAATCCTAATCCGTACGCTGACACTAACCCGTGCGTCAACACGTACCGTGAACCTAACACGTTTCCATACCCTCAACTGGGCTCTAAACCTTGCCGTTCCTTAACCCTATCCCTAGACCGTAACGGAAACCTACTACCAACCCTACACCTTACCCTAAGCCGTACCCTAATCCTAATCCATACATCAACATGTACCCTGACCCTAACACTTTTCCGTACCCTCACCTGTGCCCTGAAACTTGCCGTTCCCTAACCCTAACCCTAGCCTGGAACGGAAACCTACCACCAACCCTACACCTTACCGTACACCGTAACCTAATCGTAATCTGTACGCTGACACGAACCCGTGCGTCAGCACGTACCCTGACCCTAACACGTTTCCGTACCCTCACCTATGCCCTAATCCTTGCCGTTCCCTAACCCTAACCCTAGCCCGGAAGGGAAACCTACTACCAACACTACACCTTACCCTATGCCGTACCCTAATCCTAATCCGTACGCTCACACTAACCCGTGCGTCAACACGTACCCTGACCCTAACACGTTTCTGTACCCTCACCTGTGCCCTGAACCTTGTCGTTCCCTAACCATAACCCTATCCGGGAATGGAAACCTACCATCAATCTTACACCTTACTCTAATCCTACTCTGTATGTCAAACCGTACCCTGACCCTAACACGTTTCCGTACCCTCACCTGTACCATAAAACTTACCATCACCTAACACTGACCCTAGCCCTAGAACTAACCCCAACACTAAACCATAACCCTAACACTAAACCCTAACCCTAAACCTAAACCCTAAATCCTGACCCAACCCTAACCCTAACACAAACCCAACACTAACCCTAAAACTAATACTAAACCTAAACCCTAACCCTAACCCTACCCTAAGCCTAACACCTAAGCCCTAACCCTAACCCCTAACCCTAACCCTAAGCCTAAACTCTAACCCTAGCCCTAACCTTAAACCCTAACCCTAACCTCTAACCCTAAACCCTAACCCTAACCTGTAACCCTAACACCTAACCCTAACCCCTAATCCTACCCCTAATCCTAACCCTAACCCCAACCCTAACCCCAACCCCCAACCCGAACCCCAACCCCTCACCCAACCCCTAACCCTAACCCGTACCCTAACCCCTAACCCCTAACCCCAGCCCCGACCCCCGACCTCTGACCCTGATCCTGACCTGTAAAAACAAGGTCATCTGACTATAATTCATTCCAAGAACACAACCCTATTGAGCGAGAGAGGAAATAACTACTCTAAGCTCTGGATGATAGACCAGAAACCAGATTTAAAGAAAACTATGTCATTGCTGTTTTCCACTCCAACAGACAGGTATAATGAAGCAAGGAATCCCCCTGGCCCTCCAGGATCTGCATAATCTGAGAAATTCTTAATGTAAGGCCAACTGGTCCAAGGCAGGGGAACACAATCAGATTCACAGGTTGCATCAGACCGGAACTCTCCAGACCACCCAGTTCCAGAAACTGACCTGGATACATTCTGGACCACCCAGTTCCAAGAACTGACCTGGGGGCTTTCCACCCAGCCCAGCCTTCCCGCCTTTCGAGGGACAGGACTAGCGGTCCCAAGACTGATGTAACCAACACCAGATAGTGCCACGACACCCGAAGAGACCACCAGATAAGGAATACCCTGCGCCCTCCCAGATTCACCACACCCCTTTCCCTTCTTCCCCTATAAAATTTTGCCCAACCCTCGCCCGGGTGCGACTTCTCTGGCCCCTTTCTCTTGAACCAGTGAACATCGCCCGGGAGCGCCCCCTAATAAAGCTCACTTGAAGCTTTCCTCTGTTTCACGATGCCGTTTGTTAAGACCCGACCTTACATTTGGTGCCGAAACCCGGGAGGGGTACAAAGCCCCGCAGGTTACCGTGCGGGCCACTCCTCCCCTCCCCCAGGAGACAACTAGGGAACCTCTACTCATCCACCCGATCCGGCAGAAAATGGGGTAAGTCCCCCTACCTTGTTCCCTCTGAACCCCAGAATCCCTACCCGCCGGACTCCCTGTCCCTAATAGCGGCCGCATCACGGACTCCTCCATCCGCTCTCTGGGCCTCGGGCAACTGTGGAGACGTCCCAATTGCCTGACCGCCCTCCGACCTGCCGTGAATTGGAGACTGAGACCAGGGACGCCTCTCTCTCTCTCCATTCACTCAGGGACTGGGGGTCATGGGAACCTTGCAATCGAAACCAGATTCTAAGACGCCCCTGGGGTGTCTCCTAGCCAATTTTACAGCCCTCGGTTTCTCCCAAGATCTCTGTCGCCGACGGCTTATTTTCTATTCAACTGTGGCCAGGCCACAATATCCTCTAGACAATCAATCCAAAATGGCCTCCTGAAGGGACTTTCAATTTTAACATCCTCCGTGATCTAGATAATTACCGCCGCAGGATGGACAAATGGTCCGAGGTCCCCTAGGTTCAGGCCTTCTGGTATTTACGCTCCCGCCCCTCCCTCTGCATCGATTGTTCCACTTCCCATATCCTTCTTGCCCCTAATTTCCTTTGACAATGACCCCTCTCCACTAGCCGACCCACCCGAATCTCTCGCCTCTCCCCCCTCCAGAGCTCCTCTCCAGCCTCCACCCTACCCTGAAGCAGTCCATCCTCCTGAACCCGCTCCGGCCCATCCAACCACTCCCCCACCTCCCTCAATGGTTTCTCCACCCACGGCCCTTGCTTCACCAATTAGTGCACATACATGCTCTCACGACTCCCAAGATCCAAATCTCCTCTGCCCTCTGAGGGAGGTAGCAGGAGCGGAAGGATTAGTTAGAGTTCATGGTCCCTTTTCCCTCCAAGATCTCTCTCAAATAGAAAAGGGATTAGGCTCCTTTTCTGCCGACTCTTCCCGCTACATCAAAGAATTTTGCTACCTCTCTCAAGCTTACGATCTAACCTGGCAGGTTATCTTTGTGATCCTATCTTCTACTCTGACCCCTGACGAGAGGGAAAGAATTCAAACTGCTGCCCGAAACCATGCAGATCAGGTTCACCTTACCGACAACTCCATGCCTGTAGGAGCGACTGCCGTACCTGGCACTGATCCAGGCTGGACTTATCAGGATGGCCAAGATGGCCGTTGTAAACGTGACCTCATGATCCAATGCCTCCTGGCTGGCATGCAGGCTGCCTCTCATAAGGTAGTTAATTTTGAAAAACTAAGAGATAACCCAAGAACCTAACGAAAATCCAGCTATCTTTCTCAATCGCCTTACAGAGGCCTTAATTCTCTACACCCGGCTGGATCCCGACACCCCAGCAGGGGCAGCAGTCCTAGCCACCCATTTTATCACCCAATCAGCCCCGGACATCCGAAAGAAATTAAAACGGGCAGAAGACGGCCCTCAAACCCCTATTCGAGATCTGGTAAAGATGGCCTTTAAAGTCTACAATGGCCCTGAGGATTTGGCAGAATCTGGCCGACAGGCTCGGATGCACCAGAAGGTGGCCCTCCAAACCCAAGCTCTTGTAGCCGCCCTAAGGCCGGCCATCTCCCATGGATCACAGCATCCACGGGGTCCACAAAAGGAAACCCCACCAGAGGCCTGCTTCAAATGCGGAAAAGAAGGCCACTGGGCTCACCAATGTCCCAATCCCCGACCTCCTTCTAAGCCCTGTCCCAGCTGCGGGCTAATGGGCCACTGGAAGAGCGACTGCCCTACGACTGGCCCTCCCTCAGCGTCTCCACGCAGGGGGCGGGCCGACCCAACGGCATTACCACTCGAACTGCTGGGATTGGCTGACGACGGATGGCACCCGGACTCGAAGGCCCCCATCACCATCGCCAAGCCCAGGGTAATGCTACAGGTAGCGGGTAAGTCCATCTCATTTCTGTTGGACACGGGGGCTACCTATTCGGTCCTGCCTTCTTATTCCGAGCCAGTTTCTCCTTCCCAGATCTCGGTCATGGGTATTGATGGCAAACCACCCTTCCCACTCCAGACCGGTCAACTCCCATGTCATATCGAAGGACTCCCTTTTACTCATTCCATCTTGGTCATACCAACCTGCCCAGTTCCCTTGCTAGGCCGAGATGTCCTTTTCTACTTAGGGGCCTCCCTCCAGCTGGTTAGACTTGACCCTAAGGTCCCCTCTTCCCAACTCCTGCTTCCTCTTCTCGGCCTGTCTCTAAAACCCTCCCCTTCCTATCCCCCTCTTCCAATCACACCGAACCCAATGAATCCCCAAGTCTGGGATACATCTAAGCCCGTAACAGCAACACACCATTCCCCCGTCCTCATCTGCCTAAAGGACCCCTCCACATGTCCATCAAGACCCCTATTCCCCATCTCTGAGACTCACCTTAGGGGCCTACTACCTATTATCACCAGACTCCTAAACCAGGGACTCCTTATCCCCACTGACTCTCACTGCAACACCCCCATCCTGCCTGTCCGCAAGGCCTCTGAGGATTATCGCCTGGTCCAGGACCTCCGACTAATCAGTGAGGCCATAATTCCTCTCCACCCAGTAATACCAAACCCATACACCTTGCTCTCCCATAACCCCCCATCCACACCCCACTTTACGGTTCTGGATCTCAAAGATGCCTTTTTCACTATCCCCCTACATCCCGACTCCTATTTCCTCTTCACCTTTACCTGAACGGATCTGGATACTCATACTTCCAGTCAGCTCTCCTGGACAGTTCTTCCCCAGGGCTTCCATGACAGTCCTCACCTCTTCGGTCAGGCGCTGGCACGGGACCTCACTTCCTGCTCCCGTACCCCCAGCACACTCCTTCAATATGTAGATGACCTCCTCCTTTGTAGCCCATCTCTCAGCCTCTCAAAACAACATACTGCAGATCTCCTCAATTACCTTGGCTCTCGTGGTTATTGGGTCTCCCCAGCCAAGGCTCAGTTATCTGTATCTTCTGGAACCTACCTGGGGCTCCACCTTACCCCTACCACAAAAGATCTAACAGCCGATCGCACCCAGATTATCCGTGAACTCCAGCCTCCGGAAACAGCAGAACAAATTCTCTCCTTTTTGGGCCTTATAGGATTTTTCCAACACTGGATCCCCAACTTTGCTCTCCTCGCTAAACCCTTGTATCTAGCCGCTAAAGAAACCCCTCAAGGACCCCTCACCTCTCCTTCCACCGTTCAACAGGCCTTTGTCACCCTCCGTAATGCTCTGATATCTTTTCCTCCCCTTTCTCTGCCCAACCCAAACCGACCTTTTCACCTTTTTGTGGATGAACGGGCCGGAATAGCCACTGGACTCCTTGCCCAGCCTGTAGGGCCTTCCTACCACCCCGTGCCTTACCTCTCCAAACAGCTAGACCCAACCATTTGGGGATGGCAACAATGCCTTCGAGCCCTAGCAGCAGCAGCCGAACCGGCCAAACAAACACTACAGATACTCAACCACACAGGAATAGGTAACATCTCCGACTGCTTTCTATGTGCCTCGCTTGGCCGGCCACCCTTGGCTGCTGTCCCACTCGACCAGCCCTTCAATTCTACTTCCTACACATCCCAAAACCCTCCTTTTTCCCCGTTAAAAGTCCCCATATTCCTTGATTCAAAAAAATCTCACCATCTGTTACGGCAGCCGCCCAAATCTAGCTGATACTGGGTTTCTTTGCAACACATCCCTCACGGTAAACACATCAATTGAAGCACCACCAGGCATGTTTTTGTGGTGCAATGGTTCCCTCACAAAAGAGATCAATTCTTCCTCCCCCTTCCCATGTATCCCCGTTACTCTCGTCCCACAACTCACACTGTATAGCCAAGACGAATTTTCCTCGCTAATCACGTCGCCCTTTACCCGACAGAAAAGAACTATCTTACTTCCTCTGGTCACAGGCATCTCTCTCGCCTCCTCCCTGGTCACTGCAGGCTTCGGGAGGAGGGGGGAGCTCTAACACGTAGTGTTTCAACATCCTGCAACTTAGAACATAAACTCCAGCTAGCCATTGAAGGCTCCGCCGCCTCCATCTCCTCTCTCCAGCGCCAAATCACCTCCATAGCCCGAGTCGCTCTCCAGAATCGACGAGCCCTGGATCTCCTGACGGCCAACAAAGGAGGTACTTGCCTCTTGATATGGGAGAAATGCTCCTGTAAACGCCCTCCATCGCTTAAGAGAAGAACTCCAACGCAAACACCAACAGTCCGCCTCCCCAATTCCCGATTGGTGGCGATCCACCCTCTATACCTGGCTAACACCAATCTTAGGCCCCTTAATTCTCATATGTATCTTGCTCACGTTTACCCCGTTTTCTTAGGTTCCTTCGGCGGCGCATGGAGGAAGTCTCTCGGGTGGACACAAACCAAATGTTCCTCGGTCCTTACACCTTGCTTCCTACAGAACCCCCCACTAGTCTCCCCTAAGCCTCGGACCTCTGGTCGCCTGACTCCCCTTTTGACGCCCCCATTCAGCATGAAGTAGCCAGAGATCAGAACACCGCCCCATTACACCAAAGATGTCGGGATGTAAGGCCAACTGGCCCGAGGCAGGGGAACACAATCAGATTCACAGGTTGCATGAGACCGAAACTCTCTGGACCACCCAGTTCCAGGAACTGACCTGGGGGCTTTCCACCCAGCCCAGCCTTCCCGCCTTTCGAGGGACGGGACTAGCGGTCCCAAGACTGGTGTAACTGGCACCAGATAGTGCCACGACACCCGAAGAGACCACCAGATAAGGAATACCCTGCGCCCTCCCAGATTCACCACACCCCTTTCCCTTCTTCCCCTATAAAATCTTGCCCAATCCTCGCCCAGGTGCGACTTCTCTGGCCCCTTTCTCTCGGACCAGTGAACGTCACCCAGGAGCACCCCCTAACAAAGCTCACTTGAAACTTTCCTCTGTTTCGCGATGCCGTTTGTTAAGATCCGACCTTACACTTACACATCAAGGATGGCTCTGAGCTGAATTTCTGCAAAACAAGACTATCCCGTGCGAAGAACAACCCAGTAGAGCTTTGTATCCCATCAGCTACAGGAAGAGAATGGCCGCAGGCTACTGAAAGCCAGCAGCATTTACAACTTAACTCCCATGGCCTCTGCAGGGCTACGTCTGAGTTTTCTGTTTCTGCCCCTGTACCAAACAGCTCTGGTGTAATTCCTCGTTCCTTCCTCCACCCACCCCCACCAACCCCTGTCCCCTTACCTGCGGTCCGCAGCCCTCCACTCCGCGCTCGGATGCCGCTGGGGTGCCAGGGACCCACGGGACGGGTCGTTCCCAGCCGCCGGGCGCTGGCTCCCTAGACTCCCTCCGCTCCGCGCTCGGATGCCACTGGGGTGCCTGGGACCCACGGGACGGGTCATTCCCAGCCGCCGAACACTGGCTTCCTAGACCCCTGCCAGCTCGCGTGGCGCTAACAGCTAGGAGCCCCAAGGACGCCCCGCGCCAGTTGCGCTCTGGCCGGGACACCCACTTCCGGGACACGCTCCTCCGGGAGAGGCGCGCAGACCGCCGCCGCACTCAGGTGACCCGCAGCCAATGCCGAGCAAGACCCGCACGGGCGGCGCCGCGTCCGCACGGTGCAGCACGATCTCCGCGCTCCAGGCACGGGCGCCGGGGGTCGGGCGTCTCCTCTCCTGAGAGGCCGCTAATGATGCCCCAGGGCGCTGGCCCCTGCGGCGCGGAGACCGCTCCAGGCTGGACTCACCGACACCAACGCCGCCAGGAGGAGCGCTTGGCGGGACTCAGCAAACAACCCAATGTTTTAAATGGAAAAAGGACTTGAAAAGACCCTTCTCCAGATAAGACATATAAATGGTCAGCAAGCACATGAAGAGATGTTAATCATCATCAGTCGTGATGAAATCCAAGTTAACACCACAACACCGACCCCTCCACAAACTAGAAGGCCTACAATCAAGAAAGCTAAAAATAACAAATGTTGGCAAAAATTTAGAGAAACTGATACAGAATTTCCCATAGGGAAAATGAGTAAGTTCCGGAAGTAGATGCTGAGAATATTTGTACAAAAACATGAATGTAGTTAATGCCATAGAACTGTATGCTCAAAATGATTTAAATGGTAAATGTTATGTGGGGGGGTTAACATAATTTAGCCCGTGCTTTATACCAGACCCCAGAGTCAAAGCTTCTCATCCATTTTCTCACTTTTACTTAACCTCCTAGGATCTTCACACTCCCACTTAACAGACGAAGCTGAACCTGAGAGGTTAAACTAAGTGACTTGCCCAAGGCTCACTCAGCCAAGTCTACACTATTCAATGTTACTGTATTTACTGAACACCTGCTAGAGCACCTACTGAGCAATACCTCCAGCACCTGCCAGAGACATTGTGGGAAGACCAGGATGAACGGGGGCTGAAAGCAGATTACAAAACATGGGTAGATCCTGGGGCCCTGCTCTCAAACACTGAAGTTTCTTGGAGTGAAGGGGATGGCCTGTGTCACACTTGTGGAGCCTTTTATTCCACCCCACTGCACCCCCACAGAGGAGGGAAGCAGCTGGACTGATACTGAATAATAGCTCAGCTGGGGAGGAGTCCTGGGGCTTTGAAGAAGGCATCTCCTGCCCCACTCCCCACATTGCCCCCAGAGTCCAGTATGTGGGCACAAGCATCCCTGGGGTGGGGCAGGAGGCACGTCTCATGGCACCCCTCTCCTCCCACCCTTCAGTAATGACACTGTACCCATACACCCGCCAGAAGGACAATGAACTCTCCTTCTCTGAGGGCACCATTATCTGCATCACCCGCCACTACTCCGATGGCTGCTGTGAGGGCATCGGCTCAGAGGGGTCTGGATTCTTCCCTGGGAACTATGTGCAGCCCAGCTGCTGACAGCCTGGGATCTCTGGGATGCTGACCCAAGCACCGCCTTGAGTGAGCCTCGAGTCCCACACCAAAGCCTGCTCCAGTCAAGACTGGACCAGCCCGGCACACCTCCTGGGCTGTGAGCTGTGTCTGTTCCTTCCCCCCATTGCAGTGGGAAGGCGTCCTGGTAAAGACAGAGGAGGTACCCAGAGGCCTGCTGGAGACAGGAAAAAACTGGAAGCCAAGGAGTTTGGTGACCTTACCCACAGGGGACCCTTACGCCATGCAAGACAGGGTCTCCAGCTGCAAGTGCCAACTTTGAATAAAATTCTGATGACCTCCTGATGAGTGCCCTGCAGGGCTAGCGGGCCGAGGGACTGAAAGGCAACCCACTTGTAAGGCTCCCACTAGTTGAGCCTCCTCTGCCTGCCCTAAGCAGCAGTATCTCCCATCTCCTCGGTGCTCACTGAGCCCTCCACACTAGACCCCTGTGCCCCTCTGCAAAGGTGGGCCGCATCCTGCTCTTTTGCCTGTTGCCTGCTTTGTTATGTATTCAGTCTTGGTTCCCCAAGCTGGGCACTCCTCCAAGAGTGGGGACCAGCTCCCTCACTTAGGTGGGGCTCTCTGAGAGAAGAGCTCACCTCGCCCTCGTCCCCCAGACGGCAGCGTGAGACACCTCGCTCACCTCTGCCCCTTCACCTCCTTCACAGCTCTGAAACTCCACAAGAGGGAGGTGGGCCTTGGGTTTCCACTGGCTCTGCTTTACAGCATCATGGCTTTCTGTTCCATACGGGAGGAGGGGGACTCAAAAGGGCCCAGTCAGTGGGGCGACTTTGGTTAAGTCCCTGGTTTCTTGCTGCATAGACGAGGCTGGGTGCAAAGAGACATCTTCGGGCTCTGTGAGGTCCCTGGCTGGCCAGACCCGAGCCCCGGAACAGTGTGCTACCTCTTTCCACCAACAGGAGGTGACCGTTCCCTCTAGCTTTTTATCCTGTGGGGATGCTTACAGGGTGGGGTGGGGGGAGGCAAGGAGTGTAGTGTAGGGTCACAGTAGGTGAAGCAAGATCTAGGCCTCGGACCTTCGGCAGGGAGCACCACCTCTCTCCGTGGGGAGTCTGGTGCGGGGAGGTGGGGGCGGGAACATTTCGGGGCCTGGGTCCCCTGGACAGAAGACTGGAGGAGGGAGGCCACGCAGCCCAAGGCAATAGTTAACCACAACGCGGCGGGACATGTTCCTTCTCGACCCTGACAGGGAACCCCGTCCTCCCAACTGAGAGGACAAGGTTTGTGGAAACACTGCTGCCTGCTCAGATATGCGTGCCACGCTGCTGTGGCCAGACTCCAGAATTCGCTTGCAGTGGGACTGGGGGAGGCAGCTGAGCTCGGTTAACTGCACAGATGGGGACAGCTCCCAACTCCCTCCTCCAGTCCCCAAATGGACCAACCTGGGATTCCGGGAAATCCTGGAGGGATATACCAAAACGAAAGGGAAAGGGAGTAATACAACTAGCTTTCTCTTTCCCGACCCCCACCGCCCCACCCCCTCCCCGCCCAGGTGGCCCCTGCAGGCCACGTCCTCAGCACCTGATGCAGGTGTAGGCGCACTTCGGTGGAGGTTTCCCAGGCACCACCCTGGCGCGGAAGGAGCTGGGCTCAGCCTTCTGCGCCTCCTGCATAAGGTGGTGCATGGGGTAGTGGCGGCGCGGGAAGGCCACGTCGCCACCTGCCAGCAGCCCCATGGGGCAGAAGTCGTTGGCGCCGTCACTCACATAGAAAAGGTGCTTGAAGGGCACGCCGTCGTGGGCCTGCTCGTGCAGATAGTCGCTGAGCACCTTGTGCTGGCACATGTTGGCAGGGCAGCGAGAGCAGCTGTGCGCGTGGAAGGGCCGCAGCGCCAGCAGCCCCCAAGGGTCAGGCCCCGATGGGTTGCTGAAGATGCAGCAGAACAGGTCGTGGTGGCCGGCGGCGCGCAGCGCACTCTCCACGCCAAAAGTGTTGGCGTCTGAGATGAGAATAACCTCAAAGCCGGCGCCCTGCTTGGCCACAAACTGCAGCAGCTCGCCCGTGCCGGGCGACAGGGGGATGGCCTCGTAGATGGCGCGCAAGTCCCGCGGCCGCACGCCCTGCTCGCCCAGGTACTGGAAGACGCGATGCATGTACTCGTTGTAGAAGCCCTCGTGCTAGGTGGCACGCAGGCTCTCAGGCAGCCGCTGGCCCGCCGCGGCACGCGCACGACAGAGTCGTCGCTGGTTTCGTCCACGATAGTCTCATCCAAGTTGAAGGTCAGGAGGAAGCGCGGCGCGCCGGGTGCAGCCATCCCGCTGTCCTCTACCAGCTTTGTCCTGAGCGATCAAATCCTTTTGTGGTCACCAAAAAGAGTCCCTCAGAGGAAAGCGGGACAGGACCTCTGAGCTTCTCCTGCAGGGTGGGGAGCGACGGCTGCAGAGGTCTGTCCCCGCTGAGTCTGGAGTGTCAAGTGGGGAGAGGGCCTAGATGAGGTATTTGGGCACAGGATGGAGCAAGGGGTGCTCACGGGAATTGGAGGGGACGCTGCGTCTTATCCATCCCCGGATTTCTGGGCTCCGGCTCTGAGTCCCTCCAGTCCAGAGGGTCCGTGAATGCTGTGCATCTGGGCCGTTCCCTCCACTTGCCCCCCATCCCCATGTTATGTATTTTTAACCACAATTTTAAAAATGAATGAAGCACTGATAATACATGTTACAACATGGATAAACATTGAAAACATTCTAAGTCAAAGAAGTCATACTGAAAAGGCCACTCATATCACAACCATCTTGTGTGCTTTAAATCCATAGCAGTTTTGAAAATGAGGGGATGGGACTTCCCTGGTGGTCCAGTGGTTAAGACTCTGAGCTCCCAATGTAAAGGGCACAGGTTCGATCCTTGGTCAGGGAACTAAAATCCCGCGTGCACAGTATGGCCAAAATATAAAATAAAATAAACGTCATTGGCCTGGTTTGGATCATAGCATCGTCCTTGAACCCATCAGAGCACCCATAGGATGGAACATGGGATTGGCTAAATGTGGATCATATGCCCATCTTCAAGGTGGGTGGAACGTAGCATCAGCCCTCTGGAACTGTTTGGACTGGAAACAGGTAAGAAGTTCCCAAAGGAAAGCTGAGATTCTGGACTTTGGCATGAGAACAGATGCTGGCTTGGGGAAAGCAGCAGATTCCACACCACTGATGGCCCACTGCACAGCTGTGGGATCTGAAGGCCAAGGAAGGAAGGTGCTGAGTTAGGGTCAGGGGCTGCAGCCACCCATCCAGTGCTCTTGCTGTCCGTCCACAACAGCAAGAACCTCTTCCTCTTGCAAAAGGCACAGCCCTCCTTGATGTCTCTGGTGGCGGGAGCCCAGGAGTCACACCTGCCCCCTGGCCACATGACTCACCCATCCCCCAAGAACAATACTGCTCATTTATCCAGTCTCCTCCCTCCTTTACAAAGAGCAGAGACTAAATGCTATAGTGGTTAGGAAATTCTTGCTCAGTGAAGCAGTGGGAGGCTCAAGGATTATGCCGTATCATGGAATCCATCATTGGCAGCTTTCAGAGACCACATGGGTGCACGTGGCTCTCCAAGACCATGCAGCCTCAGTGTGAAACTGTCCACTGGGTGGCCCAGTTGCTCCCGTATCTTTGACTCTTAATGAGTATGAATATCAAAAGTTTGTTACAGCTGGAAGCACAAAGGATTGCAAGGCCATGGTCTGCCGTACGGTTGTTGTGTCAGGAACACACTCAAATGTTTAGACGGTTATTACCTCGCTTGGCAGGCTATGAGCCTGTGAGGGGGAGGCCCTTTTCTCAACCACAAGGATGTTAGTAACTGAAACATCCCAAAGGGCTGTCTGTGCTGCCCAGGTAGCTGTTCAATTGCCCAGCAGCAAGGTCAGCTCAGTAATTGGCCACAGAGACTTGACAGGGACCGGACTGGCCTGAGCTGGAGGACCACAGATGACTGCCTGGATGGTCAGAGGTCAAGGGCTGTCCTGAGACTTGATGTCTATTGATGCCCACTCAGATGGGACAAAGGATGCCTGCAGTCCCAGGAGGGCCCCACCAGCCCTCAGGAGGCAGCACCTGGGGGCTGGTAGGTCGCTGCACCAAGTTCTGTATAAATTCATAACATGACCATGGAGTGAGCTCAGTCAGGCCTGTGCTAGACCCAGGCTGCCCAGGCCAAGTGGGGCCAGCACTACTCTTTCCAGTTCAGATGGTAGGAGGAAACCCTGTGGGCTTCTGAGGCCCTAACAGCCGTTGACTGAGGTTGAGGTGGATTTGAAACAGTCAGTGACCAAAGCAGACGTTTCGTTCTTCTGCTCTCAGGTTCCAGGATGGGGGTAGATAACCAGCGGCCCAGGTGAACCCCACATTCGTGAGTGACCCCGGGCAAGTCCTGTCCACCCTACAGGACTCAGAGGTGTGGGGTTAGGGTGGCTGTGGGCCAGTTGTGCTTAACACTAACCCACTAACCCTAACGCCCAAATCTCTACTGTTCCCTCCCTAACCCTAACCTCCTCATCTCTAATCCTAAACCCTAATGCTCCTAACCCCTAGCCCCTAGATACTCGACCTTGACCTGTAAACTCCCAACCCTTACCCTGACCCTGACTCAGACCGTCTGACCTGACCCTCTAACCCTGACCCTCTAGCCTGCGTCCTTTAACTCTAATCCCTCAAAACCTGGGCTCAGCTGAGTGGCTCCATCCAGAGGTGAAGCAGGACCTGTCTTTGGGCCCCCACTGCCTCTGCCCTCTCCTCCCCCAGGAACCAGAAAGTCTGGGTTGTTGGACTCTCCTGACCAGAGGGGCAGCTGCTCCTGGTCCACCTGTGCCCACACCCCCCTCCTCTGGGGCCCTTGGCCTCTGGACTGTCTGACCTTCAGTCCACCTTCAAGAGCCCGGAGACAAATCCAGGTGAGACGCCTGCTTCATTGGCACAGGTGGGACCTGGTCCGCATCCTCACAGCCCGGCCAGAAAACTTCGTGTGCACTGTCTCATGAGGCTGCCTGTCCCCAACCAGCTGGAGGGGTCGGGAGTCAGATGGGGAACCGAAGTGTCCTTGAGGTTGGAGTGTGGGCAGGACAGGGTAGGAGGGGCGAGAGGTGAGGTGTCATCATTCCCAAACCAGGCAGGGAGTGTGTGCTGTGTTTGCATTTCGGACAGGGAAGAGTATGTCAGATGGAGGCTCTGAAGTAGCACACCTTGCAGGCCAACCTACTAGGGCAGTTCTTCCCTAAGCCAATGGGTGGCACAAAACAACGCAACAAACTATACGTATATCCTTATAATGAATCTGGCAACTGTAAAGGAAACGTCACAGGTCATGGCAACTGAGACACGAGGAGCCCATCCCGCCCGCCCAGCCTTGCGCAGTCTGGAGGTGGAGCCGGGGTAGGCTGGACAGGCAGCTCCCGGCTAGGGCCTGGGCCGGAGAGCCCCAGGAGGCATGGCAACCCGCAGACAATTTCCAGAGCCCACGGCAGCTGGGAGACGTTCCCTACAGAACAGCCTTGGACCCTGTGTGTCCACCCTGCACACAGCACGACCCCGTCGACCCCTGGGCCTCATTCATGGCTGTCTGGACACCCCTCCCCTCACGCCCTGAGTGCCTGAGCCCCCAGGGCCCCCTTGGCTGAGCCTTCTCTGCACACCTGGCTCTCCTGACTATCCCTGCCTCTCTGAGCACACCGTGTCCTTCCCTGGAGTCTGCGGGTCTGGCTAAGGGTTCCCCCTTGACCCCGGGTAGGCACCACAGCCAACGCTGACGCTTGCCTTTCCTGCAAGATGGCCCCCTCAGTCTCACCAACTCCAAACTGTGTTGCGTTTACTTCTGGGAAAGAGGGAATGAAGAGGAAGCCCCATTCCGGCCTCACACAAGGTGCGTGCTAACCTTGTGGACCCAAGGGACCACCACAAAGAGGCTGGAAGCCTGGCAGAGGCACAGTCCCTACCGTCACCCCTGTTCCTCGGCCCAGCTTCTCTCTTCTACCATTGAACCCCTCAGCCGCCACCAGAGGAAAAATGTGGTCCTAATCCTGTCACTCTGGTTCCAAAACTGTTCTGTCTATAAAACGAAGTCAAAGCTAGCTGTCTGGCCACCCTTGCAGCCCCTCTGCGATGTGTCCTCCCCGTGAGCCAGGCACCCAGCCCCTTCCCCTGACCCCTGACCCCACCCTCCTCTAGAGTGAGCTCCGTCCATTCCGCTCCTTCAGTTCAACTCAGCTGCCACCTCCGCTGACTCACCAGCCAGAGGTAACCTCTCCCTCCACAGACACACCTGGCCTGCAGCTCCTCTGTCCCACACCCGGCTGGGCTGAGCAAAGCTGAGAGCATGCGTCTGCTTCACTGTGGACCCCAGGCCCCAGCACATAGCACAGGCTCAGGGATGTTTACTGGACAGATGGATGACCATGAGGATGAGCAGGCATATCACTCACGGTAGCGGGTAGTGGTCCTCCTTTTGAGTCTCTACACTTCACCACAAAGTGCTGAGGCAACAGCAAAAGGGAGGGTGGGGGAAGGCGGCACCAGAAAGCAACAACTCCATGCCTTCCTCATCCCCCCACAGCACGCATGTGTACACACATATGTGCATGTACATGCCCAAGCATACCAGCATTCACACACATGTACACACACACATTAAAATATGGACTGCAGTCACACACAGGCACACAATCACACGTGCTGCGCATGCAAAAACACGTGCATACACACATGTGCCTGCCTGCACATAAACACACTCACATGCACTCGGATGTACACAGACCTGTGCACAGACAGCACACACATGCACATGCTTGCGCACACTCACGTTAATACACACACATACACACAAAAGCTCAGGAAATTTCACAAAGTTTGTTTTTGTTTCACCCTCCCCAAGAATGAGGAGACAGCAGATGGTCCCTGGGAAATAAAGATGGTCATGGCCCTGCATCTGTCACAGAGGCTAGGTGAAGGCTCAAGCACGCTCTGCCCTGCCCAGTCATGGGGTACAGACCCAGCCTGCTCAGCTGCCTCAGCCGAGACTTCCGCTGCCCCAGCCGCTCGTGGGAGAAGCAAGTCCGAGTGTCAGTTGCAGGTCATGTCTGTGCTACTTCCGGACTGGGGGTCTCATGTTATCTTCCATGGTATCTTGCTGTGGGCTGAGGCTTACATTTTGCTATCTACTCTTCCATAAGCACTTCACCATATTCCTGAATGCCTATGCCTTCCAGAGGCCACAGTTCTAGAACCCTGGAGTTGGGAAACAGTCAGCCGTCTCTGTGCACAATCACAAAGCTGCAGTCTGACCCAAGTCCACTTCTTCTATGTCTTAATGCTGCTCCACCTGGGGCTGATTGCAGAGGTGCTGGGTCTACAGTCCATGAAGATCTGGGAGACATGATCCCCCTCTCGCAGGCCTGCACGGACTTGCCTTTGCCTGTTAGTCCAAGTCATGCTCTATACAACATCTCTGTTTTTCTCCTCTAGAAAAAAATATTCCCAGAAGCAGCAGCATCTCTTTAGACCTCAGTCAGGATGGCCCTCCTGGAATGAGCCTCAATCCTACCTCAACTGGACTATCTCCTGCCCTCTGCCTGACAAGGACCAGGCCTTGGGTGTGGTCAGTCTCCCCTCCAGTCTGACTGGGCCTTCCTGACCAGAGAACCCAGGAATACCCCCTGAGCCTGTGGACTCAAGCACGTGCTGTGGGAAAATGTGCTGATGCATTAAAAAAATGATAGGAATCTCCAAGACCATAAAAAATTACACACAACACAAACCATAAATAACGGCCAGGCTTGTTCTACACTGTGTGAAAACTGTCAATTTTTCACTACACTGGAACATACTCAGAGATGCTCTGGGCCTGGAAGAGCCCCAGGGCCCTGGTGCTGCCCAGACTGGAAAGGGCCTCACAAAGCACCTTCTGGATACTCACTGTGGTGGGATGGGGGATCCAGGGAGACTGCATAAGAAGTAGGTACGGGAGCCCAGCCAAGCTCCCAGGCTTCTGGTGCCTGGAGGGTCAGAAAGTTCCAGAGTATTCCCCTTGCTGAACTTGGATTCAGAGTCCCAGGTGCTCTGTGGGCAGCAGGATCCTCCCATGAGGACACTGACCATCTCCTCCAGGCCTCTACCACACAAAGGGTGACCAAACACAGAGCTGTGCCACAGGGATGCGGGCAGGCCAGGGAGCCTGAGGGAGAGGAGGCGGGAAGCGGCAGCACCCCAGTTGCATGGTCTTCTCATCCCCCTGGAGCCCCTGCCCTGGTGCACAGTTCACTCCTGGGCTCACCGTGAGTGACGCACTGAGCAGGCCTTAGTCTTACCGATGGCCAGATCTCTCGGGCCCTCTGCATCCTGTGTTTTGCTGCAGACAGTACACCCTTAGTAACTGCTCAAGTCACAGATCGAGAGGGTCAAGGAACGAATGAGCAAGGGAATGAGTGAGCGATGAAGGAACAGAAAAATGGGCAGATGGTGGATCTGTGCTGCCGTGCTGACCCCGAGAACAAAATATCACAGGTGTGCAAGACTCTCCCATGAAACACAGTCTCCACCGCCTCCTGACCCCAAGCCACTCCCTTCAGGACACCCTTGCTCCACACCCTAAACCGTACCCTAGCCCTAGCCCGTACCCTAACCCATACCCTAACCTGTACCCTAACCCATACCCTAACCCTAACCCGGAGCCGTACCATAAGCCATACCCGAATCCTAAAACTAAGGCACACCATACCCTAAGCCATACCCTAACCCTAACCCGGAGCCGTACCCTAAGCCATACCCGAATCCTAAAACTAAGGCACACCATACCCTAACCCATACCCTAACCCTAACCCATATGCTAACACTAAACCATAACCTAACCCATACCCTAACCCATACCCTAACCCTAACCTAACCCTAACCCTGAACCTGACCCTGACCCTAACCCCTAACCCTAAACCTAACCCTAACACAACACTAACACTAACCTTAACCCTAACCCTAACCCATAAGCCTGACACTAAACCTTACCCTAACCCTAAACCTAACCGTAACGCTAACCTAACACTCACCTTTACCATAAACCTTACCCGTTCGCTAACCCTAAACCTAACCCTAAAACCTAAACCCTAACCCTAACCCGACCCTGACCCTGAACCTAACCCATACCCCAACCCTAACCCGTGCCCTAACCTTAAACTGTACCCTAACCTGTATCCTAACCCTACTCCATATCCTAAGCCTAACCTGTACCCTAACACATACCCTAAGCCTAAGCCGTAGCCATACCCCAACCTGTACCATAACCCGTATGCTAACCCTAAGCCTACCCTCTTACCCTAACCCTCACTGTAACTCTTAAACCCTAACCCCAAAACCCTAGTCTTGACCCTGACCCTGACCCTAACCCTAAACCCTAACCCTGAAAGCCTAAAACCCTAAAACCCTAAACCTTAATCCCTAACCCTAAACCTAACCCTACCCCAACCCTAACCCTAACTAACCCTACCCATAACTAACACTAACGCTAACCCTAACACCTAACCCTAACCCTAAACCTCTAACCCAAAACCTCTATCCATAACCCTAACCCTAACCCTAACCCTAACCTAACAAAAGCACCGATGCTACTCCTATCTCAGGCCCTGACACTGTCCCTATATAAAGACTTGCTGCTGTCAATATCTATATCCTGACACAATCCTAAGCTTATATCCTGACCCATCTCTTACTGAAGTCCTGAAACTCTCCCTAAGTGAACCTTGATGCTGTCCCTAAGTGAGGCCCCGAGGCTGTCCGTAACAGACACCCCGATAATATCTTTAACCAACACCCTGATGCTGATCCTACAGAGGCACTTGTGGTGCTACTAAGCCTTTCCCGGACACTGTCCCTAGATAAGGCCCTGACGCTGCTTCTAAATAAGGCCCTGATGCTCTGAGTAACTAAAGCCCTCAAACTATCCCTTGCTCATTTACTGACATTATCCCTAGCCCTTAACCTGACTCGATCCATAGCTAATGTCCTGCCTCTGATCCTACCTGAAGCCCTAATGCTGTCGCTAACTAAGGCCCTGACTAGTCCTAACTCAGGCCCTGACACGATACCTAACAAAGGCTCTGATGCTACTCCTAACTAAGGCCCTGACACTCTCCGTAACTAAGGCCCTGAACCTACTCCTAAC
The DNA here is from genome assembly GCF_949752795.1 of Hyperoodon ampullatus. Classification (NCBI taxonomy): domain Eukaryota; kingdom Metazoa; phylum Chordata; class Mammalia; order Artiodactyla; family Ziphiidae; genus Hyperoodon; species Hyperoodon ampullatus. Next base: position 2,630,711 of record NC_136920.1, read on the forward strand.
TCAGGACCTGAACATGTCTTTAACTAAGACCCTAATACTGATCCTACAAAGGCCCTGATGCTGCTCTGAAGTCATGACCTGACAGTGTCCCCAGCTAAGGGCCTGACGCTAGGCCTCACTCAGGCCCTGTCACTCTCCCTAAGTCAGGCTCTCACGCTGTCCCTACCTGAAGCCCTGACATTGGTTCTAAAAATGGCCCTGGTACTCTCAGTAACTAACGTCATGACACGATCCCTAGATGTTAACCTGACCCTGTCACTAGCTAATGTCCTCCCTCTGATGATAACTAAAGCCCTGATGCTGCGCCTAACTCAGGCCCTGAATTTAGTCCCAAGTCCGTGACACTGTCCTTAATTAAGGCCTAGATGCTTCTCCTAGGTCAGGGCTTGATACTGTTCCTAACTAAGGCCCTAACACTATTCCTAACTCAGGTTCTGACACTGTAAGTAACAGAAGGCCCTGACGCTAGTCCTAAGGCCCTGACACTACTCCTAACTCAGGCTCTGACACTAGTCCTAACTAAGGCCCTGACACTGTCCCTAAGGCCCTGACACTACACCTAACTCAGGCCCTGACACTGGCCCTAACTAAAGCACTGACACTACTCCTAACACAGGCCCTCACAAGATTCCTTTGAAGGCTCTGATGCTAGTCCTAAGGCCCTGACACTGACCCTAACTAAGGCCCTGCTGCTGTCAATATCTAAAGTCCTGACACTATCCTGAGAATATACTCTAACGAATGTCTTAATAACGTCCTAGAACTCTCCTGATGTAAGCCTTGACGCTGTCCCTAAGTGAGGCCCTGAGGCTGTCCCTAACACAGGCCCTGAGAATGTCTTTAACAAAGACCCTGATGCTCATCCTACAGAGGCAATTGTGCTGCTCCTAAGCCTGGCCTGACACTTTCCCTAGATAAGGCCCTGACACTGGTCCTAAATAAGGCCCTGATGCTCTGAATAACTAAGGCCTTCAAACTATCCCTCACTCATTTCCTAACATTTTCTCTAACCCATAACCTGACTCCATCAGTAGATAATGTCCTGCCTCTTATCCTACCTGAAACCCTAATGCTGTCCCTAACTAAGTCACTGACTACTCCTAACTCAGGCCCTGACACTGGCCCTAACTAAAGCCTTCAAACTACTCCTAACTCAGGTCAGACACTGTCCCTAACAAAGACCCTGACACTACACATAACACAGGCCCTGACATGATGCCTAACAAAGGCTCTGATGCTAGTCTTAACTAAGGCCCTGACACTCTCCCTACCTAAGGCCCTGAACCTACTCCTAACTCAGGCCCTGATCATGTCTTTAACTAAGACCCTAATGCTCATCCTACAAAGGCCCTAATGCTGCTCCTAAGTCATGCCCTGAGAGTGTCCCTAGCTAAGGGCCTGATGCTAGGCCTCACTCAGGCCATCGCTCTCCTTACGTCAGGCTCTGACGCTGTCCCTACCTGAAGCCCTAACACTGGTTCTAAACAAGGCCCCTGATACTCTCAGTAACTATGGTACTGACACTATCCCCAGGTCATTTCCTGACACTATACCTAGATATTAACCTAACTCTATCTTTAGCTAAAGTCGAGCCTCTTATGCCGACTAAAGCCCTGATGCTGTGCCTAAATCAGGCCGTGAGTTTAGCCCCAAGGCCATGACACTGTCCCTAACTAAGGCCTAGATGCTGGTCCAACGTCAGGGCCTGATACTGTCCCTAACAAAGGCCCTAACACTATTCCTAACTCAGGCCCTGACACTGTACCTAACAGAAGGCTCTGATGCTACTCCTAACCAAGGCCCTGACACTGTCCCAAACTAAGGCCTAGATGCTGGTCCAAAGTCAGGACCTGATACTGTCCCTATCTAAGGACCTAGCACTCTGGCTAACTCAGTCCCTGACGGTACCTAACAAAAGGCCCTGACCCCAGTCCTAACTAAGACCCTGACACTGTCCCTAACAAAGGTTCTGATGCTAGTCCTAACCAAGGCAATGACACTGTCCCTAAGTAAGGCCTGAGATTACTAATAACTCAGGCCATGACACGATACCTAAAAAAGGCTCTGATGCTGTTCCTAACTAAGGCACTGACACTGTCCCTAACTAAGGCCCTGACACTACTCCTAACTCAGGCCCTCAAACGATTCCTAACAAAGGCTCTGATGCTAGTCCTAACTAAGGCCCTGACACTGTTCCTAACAAAGGCACTGATGCCACTCCTAACTCAGGCCCTAACACTGTCCCCAATGAAGGGCCTTGTGCGACTCCTAATTCAGGCCCTAACACGATACCTAACAAAGGCTCTGATGCTAATCGTACCTAAGGCTCTGACACTGTCCTTAACTAAGGCCTGGACACTACCACTAACTCAGGCCCTGATACTGTCTCTACCTAAGGCCCTGACACTACACCTACCTCAGGCCATGACAGTGTCCCTAACTAAGGCCCTGACACTACTCCTAACTCTGCCCTGACATTATAACTAACAAAGGCTCTGACACTAGTTCTAACCAAGGCCCTGACACTGTCCGAAACAAAGGCACTGACACTACTCCTAAATCAGGCCCTGACACGGTACCTAACGAAGGCTCTGATGCTAATCCTAACTAAGGCCCTGACACTGACCCTAACTAAGCCCTTGACACTACTCCTAACTAAGGCCCTGATGCTACACATAACTCAGGCCCTGACACTGTCCTTAACGAAGGCCTTGACACTACTAATGACTCAGGCCCTGACACTGTCCCTAACTGAGGCCCTGACACGATACCTAACAAAGGCACTGATGGTAACCCTAACTAAGGCCTTGACACTATTCCTAACTAAGGCCCTGATGCTACACTTAACTCAGGCCCTGACACTGTCCCTAAATAAGGCCCTGATACTACACCTAAAACAGGCCCTGACACTGTTCCTAACAGAGGCACTAATGCTAATCCTAAATCAGGCCCTGACACTGTCCCTAATAAAGGCCCTGCTGCTGTCAATATCTAAAGTCCTGACACTATCCTAAGCTTATATCCTGACCAATCTCTTACTAAGTTCCTGAAACTGTCCCTAAGTGAGGTCTTGATACTGTCCCTAAGAGAGGCCCTGACGCTGTCCCTAACAGAGGTCCTGATAATGTCTTTAACAAAGACCCTGATGCTGATCTTACAGAAGTACTGGTGCTACTCCTAAGCCTTGTGTGGACACTGCCCCTAGATAAGGCCCTGACGCAGGTCCTAAATAAGGCCCTGATGATCTGAATAACTAAGGCCTTCAAACTATCCCTCGCTCATTTCCTGACGTTATGCCTAGCCTGTAACCTGACTCAGTCCGTAGCTAATGTCCTGCCTCTTATCCTACCTGAAGCCTGAATGCTGTCCCTAACTAAGGCCCTGACTATTAGTAAATCAGGCCCTGACACTGGCCCTAACTAAAGCCTTCACACTACTCCTATCTCAGGTCCTGACACTGTCCCTAACTAAGGCCCTGACACTACTCATAACTCAGGCCCTGAGACGATACCTAACAAAGGCTCTGATGCTAGTCTTAACTAAGGCCCTGACACTCTCCCTACCTAAGGCCCTGAATGTACTCCTAACTCAGGCCCTGATCATGTCTTTAACTAAGACCCTACTGCTCATCCTACAAAGGCCCTGATGTTGCTCCTAAGTCATGCCCTGAGAGTGTCCCTAGCTAAGGGCCTGATGCTAGGCCTCACTCAGGCCCTGTCACTCTCCCTAAGACAGGCTCCCAGGCGATCCCTACCTGAACCACTGACACTGGTTCTAAACAAGGACCTGATATTCCCAGCAACTGTGGTATTCACACTACCCCCAGGTCATTTCCTGACACTATACCTATACCTTAACGTAACCCTGTCTTTAGCTAAAGTCGAGCCTCTTATGCCAACTAAAGGCCTGATGCTGTGCATAACTCAGGCCCTGACTTAGTCCCAAGGCCTTGACACTGTCCCTAACTAAGGCCTAGATGCGGGTCGAATGTCAGGGCCTGATACTGTCCCTAACAAAGGCCCTAACACTAATCCTAACTCAGGCCCTGACAGTGTACCTAACAGAAGGTCCTGACGTTAGTCCTAACTAAGACCCTGACACTGTCCCTAACAAAGGCTCAGATGCTAGTCCTAACCAAGGCCCTCACACTGTCCCTAACTAAGACGCTGACAGTACTCCTAACTTAGGCCCTGACCCGATACCTAACAAGGCTTACTTATTAAGTAAGTAATAATTAGCCTACCTGAAGCCCTAACTCTGTCCCTAACTAAGGACCTGAATAGTCCTAACTAAGGCCCTGACACTGTCCTCACCAAGGCCTTCACCGTACTCCTAACTCAGCCCCTGACACTGTACCTAACTAAGGCCCCGATAGTACTCCTAACTTAGGCCCTGACACGATACCTAACAAAGGTTCTGACGCTATTCCTAACTAAGGTGCTGAAATAGGACCTAACTAAAGCCCTTGACTTAGGAGTAGTGTCAAGGCTTTAGTTAGGGACAGTGTTGGGCCTTAGTTTGGACTAGCATCACAGCCTTTGTTAGGTATCATGTCAAGGCCTGAGTTAGGAGTAGTGTCAGGGCCTTAGTTGGGGACAGTGTCAGGTCCTTAGTTAGGACTAGCAACAGAGTCTTTGTTAGTAATCGTGTGAGGGCCTGAGTTAGGAGCAATGTCAAGGCCTTAGATAGGGACAGTGTGTGTCAGGGCCTTGGTTAGGACTAGCATCAGAGTCTTTGTTAGGTATCATGTCAGGGCCTGAGTTAAGAGTAGTATCAGAGCCTTAGTTAGGAACAATGTCATGGCCTGAGTTAGGAGTAGTATCAGGGCGTTATTTAGGGACACTGTCAGGGCCTGAGTTAGCAGTAGTGTCAAGGACTTTGTTACGGATTGTGTCAGGGTCTCAGTTAGGAATAGCGTCAGGGCCCTAGGTAGGGACAGTATGAGGCCCTGACTTAGGATGAGCATCTAGGCCTTAGTTAGGGACAGTGTCACGGCCTTGGGACTAAAGTCAGGGCCTCAGTTAGGCACAGCATCAGGGCTTTAGCTGGCATAAGAAGCTCAACTTTAGCTAAAGAAATGGTTAGGTTAAGGTCTAGGTATAGTATCAGGAAATAACCTAGGGATAGTGTCAAACTTTAGTTACTGAGAGTATCAGGGCCTTGTTCAGAATGAGTGTCAGGGCTTCAGGTAGGAACAGCGTCAGAGCCTGACAGAGAGACGGTCAGAGCATGACTGAGGCCTAGCGTCAGGCCCTTAGCTAGGGACACTGTCAGGGCATGACTCAGGAGCAGCATCAGGGCCTCTGTAGGATCAGCATTACGGTCTTAAGACATGATCAGAGACTGAGTTAGAGAGAGCGTCAGGGCCTCAGTTATGGATAGCTTCAGGGCCTATGTTAGCGACAACCTCACGGCTTTATTTGGGGACAGCGTCAGGGCTGACTTAGGAATAGTGTCAGGACCTTGGTTAGACATGGGTCAGTATATTAGCTCAGTATAGTGTCAGGCCTTTAGTTATTACTGTCAGCAGGGCCTACATTAGGGACAGCTTCCGGGCCTTACTTACAGACAGTGTCAGGGCCTTAACAGGACTATTCAGGGCCTTAGTTAGGGACAGCATTAGGGCTTTACGTAGGATGAGAGGCAGGATATTAACTATGGACTGAGTCAGGTTACGGGCTAGGGATAAGGTCAGGAAAGCACCAAGGGACAGTTTGAAGGCCTTAGTTACTGAGAGAACCTGGGCCTTCTTTACAACTAGCATCACGGCCTTCGGTAGGGACAGTGCCAGGTCAAGGCCTAGGAGGAGCATAAAGGCCTCTGTAGGATCAGCATCAGGGTCTTGGTTAAAGACATTCTCAGGGCCTCACTTAGGGACAAGCTCAGGGCCTCACTTAGGGACAGCGTCAAGGCTCATGTAGGGACAGTTTCAGGACCTTAGTAAGAGATGTGACAGGATATATGCTCAGGATAGTGTCAAAACTTTAGATATTGATGGCAGCAGGGCCTTTGTTAAGGACAGTGTCAGGGCCTGGGTTAGGGACAGTGTCAGGGACTGAGCTAGGGTCAGCGTCAGGGCCTTATTTAGGATTAGCATCAGAGCCTTCGTTAGGTATCGTGTCTGGGCCTGAGTTAGGAGGAGTGTTAGGGCTTTAGTTATGGACAGTGTCAGGGCCTGAGGTAGGTGTAGTGTCAGGGCCTTAGTTCGGACAGTGTCAGGACCTTAGTTAGGACTAGCATCAGAGCCTTTGTTAGGTATCGTGGCAGGGCCTACATTAGGAGTACAACAAGGGCCTTAGTTGGGGACACATTCACGGGTTGAGCTAGGAGTAATGTCAGGGCGTTATTTAGGGAGAGTGTCAGGGCGTGAGTTAGGAGTAGTCTCAGGGCCTTAGTTAGGAGTAGCACCAGAGCCTTTCTTAGGAATAGTGTGAGGGCCTGAATTAGGACCAGCATCAGAACCTCTGTTCGGTATCGTGTCACAGCCTGAGATAGCCGTAGTCTCAGGCTCTACTTAAGGACAGTGTCCGGGCATTGGTTAGGAGCAACAGAGCCTTTGTTACGCACACTGTCAGGACCTTGGTTAGGACTAGTGTCAGAGGCTTCTGTTAGGTAAACTGTCAGGACTTGAGTTAGGAATAGTATTAGGGCCTTAGTTAAGGACAGTATCAGGAGCTGACTTAGTTAGAGCATCAAGGCCTTAGTTAGGGACAGTGTCACAGCCTTGGGGCTAAATTCAGGGCCTGAGTTAGGCACAGCATCAGTGCTTTACTTGCCATAACAGGCCTGATTTTACCTAAAGACACGGTTAAATTATGATCTAGGGGCCTCCCTGGTGGCGCAGTGGTTGAGAGTCCGCCTGCCGATGCAGGGGATACGGGTTCGTGCCCCGGTCTGGGAGGATCCCATATGCCGCGGAGCGGCTGGGCCCGTGAGCCATGGCTGCTGAGCCTGCGCGTCCGGAGCCTGTGCTCCACAACGGGAGAGGCCACAACAGTGAGAGGCCCGCGTACCACAAAAAAAAAAAAAAAAAAAAAAAAATTATGATCTAGGTATAGTGTCAGGAAATGACCCAGGTATAGTGTCAACACCTTAGTTACTGAGAGTATCAGGGCCTTGTTTAGAACCAGTGTCAGGGCTTCAGGTAGGGACAGCATCAGAGCCTGACATAGGGAGAGCGACAGGGCCTGAGTGACGCCTAGCATCAGGCCCTTAGCTGGGGACACTGTCAGGTCATGACTCAGGAGCAGCATCAGGGCCTCTGCAGGATCAGCATTACGGTCTTAGTTAAACACATGATCAGGGCCTGAGTTAGGTGGAGTGTCAAGGCCTCAGTTAAGGATAGCTTCAGGGCCTGAGTTAGGGACAGCCTCAGGGCTTTATTTAGGGCCAGCATCAGGGCTGACTTAGGCATAGTGTCAAGACCTTGATTAGAGATGGGTCAGTATATTAGCTCAGGATAGTGTCAAGCCTTTAGTTATTGCCGGCAGCAGGGCCTGCATTAGAGACAGCTTCCGGGCCTTACTTACAAACAGTGTCAGGGCCTTACGGATGACTAGTCAGGGACTTAGTTGGGGACAGCATTAGGGCTTCAGGTAGGGTAAGAGGCAGGACATTAACTACGGACTGAGTCAGGTTACGGGCTAGGGATAAAATCAGGAACGTAGCAAGGGACAGTTTGAAGGCCTTAGTTACTGAGAGCACCTGGGCCTTCTTTAGGACCAGCGTCACAGCCTTCTGTAGGGACAGTGTCAGGGCAAGGCCTAGGAGGAGCATGAGGGCCTCTATAGGATCAGCATCAGGGTCTTGGTTAAAGACATTCTCAGGGCCTCACTTAGGGACAGGCTCAGGGTCTCACTTAGGGACAGTGTCAAGGCTCACTTAGGGACAGTTTCAGGAACTTAGTAAGAGATAGGACAGGATATATGCTAAGGATACTGTCAGAACATTAGATACTGACAGCAGCAGGGCCTTTGTTACGGACACTGTCAAGGCCTGAGTTAGGACTAGCATCAGTGCCTCTGTTAGGAACAGTGTCAGGGCCTATTGTAGGTGTAGTATCAGGGCCTTATTTAGGGACAGTGTCAGGGCCTGAGTTAAGTGTAGCTTCAGGGCCTTAGTTAGGAATAGTGTCAAGGCCTTAGTCAGGGTCACTGTCACGGCCTTAGTAAGGGTTAGCATCAGAGCCTTCGTTGGGTGTAATGTCAGGGCCTCAGTTATGAGCAGTGTCAGGGCCTTAGTTAGGGACAGTCTCAGGGCCTTGGTTAGGACTAGCATCAGAGCGTTTGTTACGTATAATGACAGGACAAGAGTTAGGAGGAGAGTCACGCCCTTAGATAGGGACACTGTCAGGGCCTTAGTTAGGGACAGTATCACGGCCTGAGTTAGTAGTGGTGTAAAGGCCTTAGTTAAGGACAGTGTCAGGGCAAGGCCTAGGAGGAGCATAAGGGCCTCCGTAGGAGCTGGGGCCAGAGCTGGGGCTTGGGCTGGGGCTGGGGCTGGAGCTGGGGCTAGGGCTAGAGCCTTAGGAATAGTGTCAAAGCCTTAGTTAGGGTCACTGTCAGGGCCTTAGTTAGGGTTAGCATCAGATCCTTCATTAGGTATAATCTCAGGACCTAAGTTAGAAGTAGTATCACGGCCTTAGTAAGGGACAGTGTCAGGGCCTTGGTTAGGAGGAGCGTCAGAGCCTTTGTTATGTATAATGGCAAGGCCAGAGCTAGGAGGAGAGCAAGACCCTTAGTTAGCGACACTGTCAGGGCCTTAGTTAGGGACAGTATCACGGCGTGAGTTAGTAGTAGTGTCAAGGCCTTACTTAAGCACAGTGTCAGGGCAAGGCCTAGGAGGAGCACAAGGGCCTCTGTAGGATCAAGGACTAGGGCTGCGGCTGGGGCTGGGGCTAGGGCTAGGGCCTTAGTTAGGATTAGTGTCAAGGCCTTAGTTAGGGTCACTGTCAGGGCCTTAGTTAGGGACACTATCATGACCTGAGTTAGTATTAGTGTCAAGGACTTAGTTAAGGACAGTGTCAAGGCAAGGCCTAGGAGAAGCATGAGGGCCTCTGTAGGATCAGTGGATGGGGCTGGGTCTACGGCTGGGATTAGGGCTGGGGCTAGGGCTAGGGCCTTAGTTAGGAATACTGTCAAGGCCTTAGTTAGGATTAGTGTAAGAGACTTAGCCAGGATTAGCATCAGAGCCTTCATTAGGTATCCTGTCAGGGCCTGAGCTAGGAGTAGTGTCAGGGCCTGAGTTAGGAGTGGAATCAGTGCCTCTCTTAGGAACAGTGTCAGGGTCTGTGTTAGGTATAGTGTCAGGGCATAAGTTAGGACAGTGTCAGGGCCGTAGGTAGTACGAGCATCAGACCCTTCGTTAGTTATCGTGTCATGGCCTGAGTTAGCCATAGTCTCAGGGCCTACTTAGGGACAGTGTCAGGGCCTTGATTAGGACTATCATCAGAGACTTTGTTAGGGACAGTGTCAGGGTCTTGGTTAGGACTTGCGTCAGGGCCTTCTGTTAGGTACACTGTCAGGGCCTGAGTCAGGCATAGTGCTAGGGACTTTGTTAGGGACAGTATCACACCCTGATGTTGGACCAGCATCTAGGCCTTAGTTAGGGACAGTGTCTCGGCCTTGGGGCTAAATTCAGGGCCTGAGGTAAGCACAGCATCAGGGCTTTAGTTGCCATAAGAGGCTCGACATTAGCTAAAGAAAGGGTTAAATTATGATATAGGTATACTGTCAGGAAATGACCCAGGTATACTGTCAACACCTTACTTACTGAGAGTATCGGGGCCTTGTTTAGAACCAGTGTCAGGGCTTCAGGTAGGGACAGCATCAGAGCCTGACGTAGGGAGAGCGACAGGGCCCAAGTGAGGCCTAGCATCAGGCCCTTAGCTGGGGACACTGTCAGGGCATGACACAGGAGCAGCATCAGGGCCTCTGTAGGATCAGCATTACGGTCTTAGTTAAAGACATGATCAGAGCCTGAGTTAGGCGGAGTGTCAAGGCCTCACTTAGGGATAGCTTCAGGACCTGTGTGAGGGACAGCATCAGAGCATTATTTAGGGCCAGAATAAGGGCTGACTTAGGGATAGTGTCAGGACCTTGGTTCGAGATGGGTCAGTATATTAGCTCAGGATACTGTCAGGCCTTTAGTTATTGCCGGCAGCAGGGTCTGCATTAGGGACAGGCTCCGGGCCTTAAGTACAAACAGAGTCAGGGCCTTAGTGATGACTAGTCAGGGCCTTAGTTAGGGACAGCATTAGGGCTTCAGGTACAGTAATAGGCAGGACATTAACTACGGACTAGGGATAAAGTAAGGAATGGAGCAAGGGAAACTTTGAAGGTCTTAGTTATCGAGAGCACCTGGGCCTTCTTTACGATCAGTGTCAAGGCCATCGGTAGGGACAGTGGCAGAGCAAGGCCTGGGAGGAGCATAAGGGTCTCTGTAGGATCAGCATCAGGGGCTGGGGCTGGGGCTGGGTCTAGGGCTGGCGCTAGGGCTAGGGCCTTTGTTAGGAATAGTGTCAAGGCCTTACGGTCACTGTCAAGGCCTTAGTTAGGGTTAGCATCAGAGCCTTCGTTAGCTATAATGTCAGGGCATGAGTTAGAACAAGTGTCAGGGCCTTAGTGAGGGACAGTGTCAGGGCTTGGTTAGGACAAGCGACAGAGCCTTTGTTATGTATAATGGTAGGGCGAGAGTTAAGAGGAGAGTCAGGCCGTTAGTTAGGGACACTGTCAGGGCCTTAGTTAGGGACAGTATCATGGCCTGAGTTAGTAGTAGTGTCAAGGCCTTAGTTAAGGACACTGTCAGGGCAAGGCTTAGGAGGAGCATAAGGCCTCTGTAGGATCAGGGGCTGGGGCTGGGGCTAAGGCTAGGGCTAGGGCCTTAGTTAGGAATAGTGTCAAGGCCTTAGTTACGGTCACTGTCAGGGCCTTAGTTAGGGTTAGCATCAGAGCCTTCATTAGGTATAAAGTCAGGGCCTAAGTAAGAAGTAGTGTCAAGCCTTAGTGAGGGACAGTGTCAGGGCCTTGGTTAGGACGAGCGTCAGAGCCTTTGTTATATATAATTGGAGGGCCAGAGTTAAGAAGAGAGTACCGCCCTTACTTAGGGACAATGTCAGTGCCTAAGTTAGGGACAGTATCACGGCCTGAGTTAGTAGTAGTGTCAAGGCCTTAGTTAAGGACAGTGTCAGGGCAAGACCTAGGAGGACCATAAGGGCCTCTGTAGGATCAAGGGCTGGGGCTGGGCCTGGGGTTGGGGTTCGGGCTGGGGCTACAGCTGGGACTATGGCTATGGCTAGAACTAGGGCCTTAGTTAGGAGTAGTGTCAAGGCCTTAGTTAGGGTCACTGTCAGGGCCTTAGTTAGGGTTAGCATCAGAGCCTTCATTAGGTATAATGTCAGGGCCTGAGTTAGAAGTCGTTTCAGGGCCATAGTGAGGGACAGTGTCAGGGCCTTGGTTAGAACAAGCGTCAGAGCTTTTGTTATGTATAACGGCAGGGCCAGAGTTAGGAATAGAGTCAGGCCCATTGTTAGGGACACTGTCAGGACCTTAGTTAGGGACAGTAGCATGGCCTGAAATAGTAGTAGTGTCAAGGCCTTAGTTAAGGACAGTGTCAGGGCAAGGCCTAGGAGGAGCATAAGGGCCTCTGTAGGATCAGAGGCTGGGGCTGTGGCTGGGGCTAGGGCTGGGGTTGGGGTTGAGGCCAGGGCTAAGGCTAGGGATAGGGCTAGGGCCTTAGTTAGCAATAGTGTCAAGGCCTTAGTTAGGGTCACTGTCAGGGCCTTAGTTAGGGTTAGCATCAGAGCCTTCGTTACGTATAATGTCAGGGCCTGAGTTAGAAGTAGTGTCAGGGCCTTACTGAGGGACAGTGTTAGGGCCTTGGTTAGGACGAGCTACACAGCCTTTGTTCTATATAATGGCAGGGCCAAAGTTAGAAGGAGAGTCAGGCCCTTCGTTAGGGCCACTGTCAGGGCCTTAGTTAGGGACAGTATCACGGCCTGAGTTAGTAGTAGTGTCAAGGCCTTAGTTGAGGACAGTGTCAGGGCCTTACTTACAACTAGCATCAGAGCCTTTGTTTGGTATCGTCTCAGGGCCTGATTTAGGAGTAGTGTCAAGGCATTAGTTAGGGTCAGTGTCAGGGCTTAGTTAGGAGTAGTGTCAAGGCCTTACTTAGGATTACTGTCAGAGACTTAGTTAGGATTAGCATCAGAGCCTTCTTTAGGTATCGTGTCAGGGCCTGAGCTAGGAGTAGTGTCAAGGCCTTAGTTAGGGACAGTGGAAGGGCCTGAGTTAGGAGTGGAATCAGTGCCTCTCTTAGGAACAGTGTCAGGGTCTGTGTTAGGTGTAGTGTCAGGGCATAAGTTACGACAGTGTCAGCACCTTAGTTAGGACGAGCATCAGAGCCATGGTTAGGTATCATGTCACAGCCTGAGTTAGCCATAGTCTCAGGCCCTACTTAGGGACAGTGTCAGGGCCTTGGTGAGAACTACCATCAGAGTCTTTCTTAGCGACACTGTCAGGGTCTTGGTTAGGACTGGTGTCAGGGCCTGCGGCACGCACAGTGTTAGGGACTTTGTTAGGGACAGTATCAGGCTCTGACGTTGGACAAGCATCTAGGCCTTAGTTAGGGACAGTGTCTCGGCCTTGGGGCTAAATTCAGGGCCTGAGGTAAGCATAGCATCAGGGCTTTAGTTGCCATAAGAGGCTCGACTTTAGCTAAAGACAAGGTTAAATTATGATCTAGGTATACTGTCAGGAAATGACCCAGGTATAGTGTCAACACCTTAGTTACTGAGAGTATCGGGGGCCTTGTTTAGAACCAGTGTCAGGGCTTCAGGTAGGGACAGCGTCAGAGTCTGACGTAGGGAGAGCGACAGGGCCTGAGTGACGCATAGCATCAGGCCCTTAGCTGGGGACACTGTCAGGGCATGACTCAGGAGCAGCATCAGGGCCTCTGTAGGATCAGCATTACGGTCTTAGTTAAAGACATGATCAGGGCCTGAGTTAGGTGGAGTGTCAAAACCTCAGTTAAGGATAGCTTCAGGGCCTGTGTTACGGACAGTGTCAGGGCTTTATTTAGAGCCAGCATCAGGGCTGACTTAGGGATAGTGTCAGGACCTTGGTTCGAGGTGGGTCAGTATATTAGCTCAGGATAGTGTTAGGCCTTTAGTTATTGCCAGCAGCAGGGCCTGCATTAGGGACAGCTTCCGGGCCTTACTTACAAACAGTGTCAGGGCCTTAGTGATGACTAGTCAGAGCCTTAGTTAGGGACAGCATTAGACCTTCAGGTAGGGTAATAGGCAGGACATTAACTACGGACTAGGGATAAAGTCAGGAACGGAGCGAGGGACACTTTGAAAGCCTTAGTTATCGAGAGCACCTGGGCCTTCTTTAGGACCAGTATCACGGCCTTCGGTAGGGACAGTGTCAGGGCAAGGCCTAGGAGGAGCATAAGGGCCTCTGTAGGATCAGCATCAGGGGCTGGGGATGGGGTAAGGGAGGGCTAGGGCTAGGGTTAGGGCTAGGGCCTTAGTTAGGAGTAGTGTCGAGGCCTTAGTTAGGGTCACTGTCAGGGCCTTAGTTAGGGTTAGCATCAGAGCCTTCGTTAGGTATAATGTAAGGGCCTGACTCAGAAGTAGTGTCAAGCCTTAGTGAGGGACATCGTCAAGGTCTTGGTTAGGAGGAGCGTCAGAGCCTTTGTATGTAAAATGGCAGGGCCAGAGTTAGCAGGAGAGTCACGCCCTTAGTAAGGTAAACTGTCAGGGCCTTAGTTAGGGACAGTATCATGGCCTCAGTTAATAGTAGTGTCACAGACTTTGTTAAGGACAGTGTCAGGGCAAGGCCTAGGAGGAGCATAAGGGCCTCTCTAGGATCAGCATCAGGGGCCGGGGCCGGGGCCAGGGCTAGGCCTAGGGTTAGGGCTAGGGCCTTAGTTAGGAATAGTGTCAAGGCCTTATTTAGGGTCACTGTCAGGGCCTTAGTTAGGGTTAGCATCAGAGCCTTCGTTAGGTATAATGTCATGGCCTGAGTTAGAAGTCATGTCAGGGCCTTAGTGAGAGGCAGTGTCAGGGCCTTGGTTAGGAGGAGCGTCAGATCCTTTCCTATGTGTAATGGCAGGGCCAGAGTTAGGAGGAGAGTCAGGCCCTTTGTTAGGGACACTGTCAGGGCCTTAGTTAGGGACAGTATCACGCCCTGAGTAAATAGTAGTGTCAATGCCTTATTTAAGGACCGTAACAGGGCAAGGACTAGGAGGAGCATAAGGGCCTCTGTAGGATCAGGGGCTGGGGCTGGGGCTAGGGCTACGGCTACGGCTACGGCTAGGGCTAGGCCTAGGGCCTTAGTTAGGAATAGTTTCGAGGCCTTAGTTAGGGTCACTGTCAGGGCCTTAGTTAGGGTTAGCATCAGAGCCTTCATTAGGTATAATGTCAGGGCCTGAGTTAGAAGTCATGTCAGGGCCTTACTGAGGGACAGTGTCAGGGCCTTGGTTAGGACAAGCGTCACAGCCTTTGTTTTGTATAATGGCAGAGCCAGAGTAAGGAGGTGAGTCAGGCCCTTAGTTAGGGACACTGTCATGGCCTTAGTTAGGGACACTATCACGGCCTGAGTTAGTATTAGTGTCAAGGCCTTAGTTAACAACAGTGTCAGGGCAAGGCCTAGGAGGAGCCTAAGTGCCTCTGTAGGATCAGGGGCTGGGGCTTGGGCTACGGCTGGGGCTAGGGCTGGGGCTAGGGTTAGGGCTAGGGCCTTAGTTAGGAATAGTGTCAAGGCCTTAGTTAGGGTCACTGTCAGGGCCTTAGTTAGGGTTAGCATCAGAGCCTTCGTTAGCTATAATGTCAGGGCTTGAGGTAGGAGTAGTGTCAGGGCCTTAGTGAGGGACAGTGTCAGGTCCGTGGTAAGAACGAGCGTTAGAACCATTGTTATGTATAATGGCAGGGCCAGAGTTAGGAGGAGAGTCAGACAATGAGTCAGGGACACTGTGAGCGCCTAAGTTAGGGACAGTATCACGGCCTGAGTTAGTAGTAGTGTCAAGGCCTTAGTTAAGGACAGTGTCAGGGCAAGGCCTAGGAGGAGCATAAAGGCCGTGTCAGGGCTTAGTTAGGACTAGAATCAGAGTCTTGGTTAGCTATCATGTCACAGCCTGAGTTAGCCGTAGTCTCACGCCCTACCTAGGGATAGTGCCAGGGCCTTCGTTAAGACTACCATCAGGGCCTCCCTGGTGGCGCAGTGGTTGAGAGTCCGCCTGCCGATGCAGGGGATACGGGTTCGTGCCCCGGTCTGGGAGGATCCCATATGCCGCGGAGCGGCTGGGCCCGTGAGCCATGGCTGCTGAGCCTGTGCATCCGGAGCCTGTCCTCCGCAACGGGAGAGGCCACAACAGTGAGAGGCCCGCGTACCACAAAAAAAAAAAAAAAAAAAAAAAAAAAGACTACCATCAGAGCCTTTGTTAGGGACAGTGTCAGGGTCTTCGTTCGGACTGGCGTCAGGGCCTTCTATTAGGTACACTGTCAGGGCCTGAGTCAGGCATAGTGTCAGGGCCTTAGTTAGGGACAGTATCACGGCCTGAGTTAGTAGTAGTGTCAAGGCCTTAGTTAAGGACAGTGTCAGGACCTTTTGTACAACTAGCATCACAGCCTTTGTTCGGTATTCTATCAGGGCCTGATTTAGGAGTAGTGTCAGGGCCTTATTTACGGACAGTGTCAGGGCCTGAGTTAGGAGTGGAATCAGTGCCTCTCTTAGGAACAGTGTCAGAGCCTATGTTAGGTGTAGTGTCAGGGCATAAGTTAGGACAGTGTCAGGGCCTTGGAAGAGTGTCAGAGACTTTGTTATGTATAATATGAGGGCCAGAGTTAGGAGAATAGGCAGGCCGTTAGTAAGGGACACAGTCAGGGCCTTAGTTAGAGACAGTATCACGGCCTCACCTAGTAGTAGTGTCAAATCCTAAGTTAAGGACAGTGTCAGGGCAAGGCCTAGGAGGAGCATAAGGTCCTCTGTAGGATCAGCATCAGAGGCTAGGGCTCGGGATGGGGATGGGGATGGGAATGCGGTAGGGGAGGGCTAGGGCTAGGGTTAGGGCTAGGGCCTTAGTTAGGAATAGTGTCAAGGCCTTAGTTAGGGTCACTGTCAGGGCCTTAGTTAGGGTTAGCATCAGAGCCTTTCTTAGGTATAATGTCAGAGCTTGAGTTAGAAGTAGTGTCAGGGCCTTAGTGAGGGACAGTGTCAGGTCCGTGGTAAGAACGAGCGTTAGAACCATTGTTATGTACAATGGCAGGGCCAGAGTTAGGAGGAGAGTCAGGCAATGAGTCAGGGACACTGTGAGCGCCTAAGTTAGGGACAGTATCACGGCCTGAGTTAGTAGTAGTGTCAAGGCCTTAGTTAAGGACAGTGTCAGGGCAAGGCCTAGGAGGAGCATAAAGGCCTCTTTAAGAGCTGGGGCAGGAGCTGGGGCAGGAGCTGGGACCGGGACTGGGGCTGGGGCTAGGGCTAGGGCTAGGGCTAGGGCCTTACTTAGGAATAGTGTCAAAGCCTTAGTTAGGGTCACTGTCAGGGCCTTAGTTAGGGTTAGCATCAGAGCCTTCGTTAGGTATAATGTCAGGGCCTGAGTTAGAAGTACTGTCAGGGCCTTAGTGAGGGACAGTGTCAGGGCCTTGGTTAGGACGAGCGTCAGAGCCTTTGTCATATATAATTGCAGGGCCAGAGTTAGGAAGAGAGTACCGCCCTTACTTAGGGACAATATCAGTGCCTTCGTTAGGGACAGTATCATGGCCTTGGGGCTAAATTCAGGGCCTGAGTTAAGCGTAGCATCAGGGCTTTAGTTGCCATAAGAGGCTCGACTTTAGCTAAAGAGAGGGATAAGTTATGATCTAGGTATACTGTCAGGACATGACCCAGGTATAGTGTCAACACCTTAGTTACTGAGAATATCGGGGCCTTGTTTAGAACCAGTGTCAGGGCTTCAGGTAGGGACAGCGTCAGAGCCTGACGTAGGGAGAGCGACAGGGCCCGAGTGAGGCCTAGCATCAGGTCCTTAGCTGGGGACACTGTCAGGGCATGACTCAGGAGCAGCATCAGGGCCTCTGTAGGATCAGCATTACGGTCTTAGTTAAAGACATGATCAGGGCCTGAGTTAGGCGGAGTGTCAAGGCCTCAGTTAGGGATAGCTTCAGGGCCTGTGTTAGGGACAGCCACAGGGCTTTCTTTAGGGCCAGCTTCAGGGCTGACTTACGGATAGTGTCAGGACCTTGGTTCGAGGTGGGTCAGTATATTAGCTCAGGATAGTGTTAGGGCTTTAGTTATTGCCGGCAGCAGGGCCTGCATTAGGGACAGCTTCCGGGCCTTACTTACAAACAGTGTCAGGGCCGTAGTGATGACTAGTCAGGGCCTTAGTTAGGGACAGCATTAGGGCTTCAGGTAGGGCAAGAGGCAGGACATTAACTATGGACTAGGGATAAAGTCAGGAACGGAGCAAGGGACACTTTGAAGGCCTTAGTTATCAAGAGCACCTGGGCCTTCTTT
Organism: Hyperoodon ampullatus; assembly: GCF_949752795.1. Taxonomy (NCBI): domain Eukaryota; kingdom Metazoa; phylum Chordata; class Mammalia; order Artiodactyla; family Ziphiidae; genus Hyperoodon; species Hyperoodon ampullatus. Next base: position 2,648,221 of record NC_136920.1, read on the forward strand.
AGGACCAGTATCATGTCCTTCGGTAGGGACAGTGTCAGGGAAAGGCCTAGGGGGACCATAAGGGCCTCTGTAGGATCAGCATCAAGGGCTAGGGCTGGGGAAGGGGATGGGGATGGGGATGGGGATGGGGTAGGGGAGGGCTAGGGCTTGGGTTAGAGCTAGGGCCTTAGTTCGGAATAGTGTCAAGGCCTTAGTTAGGGTCACTGTCAGGGCATTAGTTAGGGTTAGCATCAGAGCCTTTGTTAGGTATAATGTCAGACCTTGAGTTAGAAGTACTGTCAGGGCCTTAGTGACGGACAGTGTCAGGTCCTTGGTAAGGACGAGCATTAAAGCCTTTGTTATGTATAATGGCAGGGCCAGAGTTAGGAGGAGAGTCAGGCAATTAGTCAGGGACACTGTCAGGGACTTAGTTAGGGACAGTATCACGGCCTGAGTTAGTAGTAGTGTCAAGGCCTCAGTTAAGGACAGTGTCAGGGCAAGGCCTAGGAGGAGAATAAAGGCCTCTGTAGGAGCTGGGGCATGAGCTGGGACTGGGGATGGGGATGGGGCTGCGGCTGGGGATGGGGCTAGGGCTAGGGCTAGGGCCTTACTTAGGAATAGTGTCAAGGCCTCAGTTAGGGATAGCTTCAGGGCCTTTGTTAGGGACAGCCTCAGGGCTTTATTTAGGGCCAGCATCAGGGCTGACTTAGGGATAGTGTCAGGACCTTGGTTCGAGATGGGTCAGTATATTAGCTCAGGATAGTGTTAGGCCTTTAGTTATTGCCAGCAGCAGGGCCTGCATTAGGGACAGCTTCCGGGCCTTACTTACAAACAGTGTCAGGGCCTTAGTGATGACTAGTCAGGGCCTTAGCTAGGGACAGTATTAGGGCTTCAGGTAGGGTAAGAGGCAGGACATTAACTACGGACTAGGGATAAAGTCAGGAACGGAGCGAGGGACACTTTGAAGGCCTTAGTTATCGAGAGCACCTGGGCCTTCTTTAGGACCAGTATCACGGCCTTCGGTAGGGACAGTGTGAGGGCAAGGCCTAGGAGGAGCATAAGGGCCTCTGTAGGATCAGCATCAGGGACTGGGGCTGGGGATGGGGATGGGGATCGGGTAAGGGAGGGCTAGGGCTAGGGTGAGGGCTAGGGCCTTAGTTAGGAATAGTGTCAAGGCCTTAGTTAGGGTCACTGTCAGGGCCTTAGTTAGGGTTAGCATCAGAGCCTATGTTGGGTATAATGTCAGAGCTTGAGTTAGAAGTAGTGTCAGGGCCTTAGTGAGGGACAGTGTCAGGTCCTTGGTAAGGACGAGCGTTAGAGCCTTTGTTATGTATAATGGCAGGGCCAGAGTTAGGAGGAGAGTCAGGCAATTAGTCAGGGACACTGTCAGGGTCTTAGTTAGGGACAGTATCACGGCCTGAGTTAGTAGTAGTGTCAAGGTCTTAGTTAAGTACAGTGTCAGGGCAAGGCCTAGGAGGAGCATAAAGGCCTCTGTAGGAGCTGGGGCAGGAGCTGGGACTGGGGATGGGGCTAGGGCTGGGGCCTTACTTAGGAATAGTGTCAAGGCCTTAGTTAGGGTCACTGTCAGGGCCTTCGTTACGGTTAGAATAAGAGACTTCGTTAGGTATAATGTCAGGGCCTGACTTAGAAGTAGTGTCAGGGCCTTAGTGAGGGACAGTGTCAGGGCCTTGGTTAGGACGAGCATCAGGGCCATTGTTATATATAATTGCAGGGCCAGAGTTAGGAAGAGAGTACCACCCTTACTTAGGGACAATATCAGTGCCTTCGTTAGGGACAGTATCACGGCCTTGGGGCTAAATTCAGGGCCTGAGTTAAGCATAGCATCAGGGCTTTAGTTGCCATAAGAGGCTCGACTTTAGCTAAAGAGAGGGATAAGTTATGATCTAGGTATACTGTCAGGACATGACACAGGTATAGTGTCAACACCTTAGTTACTGAGAATATCGGGGCCTTGTTTAGAACCAGTGTCAGGGCTTCAGGTAGGGACAGCGTCAGAGCCTGACGTAGGGAGAGCGACAGGGCCCGAGTGAGGCCTAGCATCAGGTCCTTAGCTGGGGACACTGTCAGGGCATGACTCAGGAGCAGCATCAGGGCCTCTGTAGGATCAGCATTACGGTCTTAGTTAAAGACATGATCAGGGCCTGAGTTAGGCGGAGTGTCAAGGCCTCAGTTAGGGATAGCTTCAGGGCCTGTGTTAGGGACAGCCACAGGGCTTTCTTTAGGGCCAGCATCAGGGCTGACTTACGGATAGTGTCAGGACCTTGGTTCGAGATGGGTCAGTATATTAGCTCAGGATAGTGTTAGGCCTTTAGTTATTGCCGGCAGCAGGGCCTGCATTAGGGACAGCTTCCGGGCCTTACTTACAAACAGTGTCAGAGCCTTAGTGATGACTAGTCAGGGCCTTAGCTAGGGACAGCATTAGGGCTTCATTTAGGGTTAGAAGCAGGACATTAACTATGGACTAGGGATAAAGTCAGGAACAGAGCGAGGGACACTTTGAAGGCCTTAGTTATCGAGAGCACCTGGGCCTTCTTTAGGACCAGTAACACGGCCTTCGGTAGGGACAGTGTCAGGGCAAGGCCTAGGAGGAGCATAAGGGCCTCTGTAGGATCAGCATCAGGGGCTGGGGATGGGGATGGGGCTGGGGATGGGGATGGGGATGCGGTAGGGGAGGGCTAGGGTTTGCGCTAGTGCCTTAGTTCGGAATAGTGTCAAGGCCTTAGTTAGGGTCACTGTCAGGGCCTTAGTTGGGGTTAGCATCAGAGACTTCGTTAGGTATAATGTCAGGGCCTGAGTTAGAAGTACTGTCAGGGCCTTAGTGAGGGACAGTGTCAGGGCCTTGGTTAGGACGAGCATCAGGGCCATTGTTATATATAATTGCAGGGCCAGAGTTAGGAAGAGAGTACCGCCCTTACTTAGGGACAATATCAGTGCCTTAGTTAGGGACAATATCACGGCCTTGGGGCTAAATTCAGGGCCTGAGTTAAGCATAGCATCAGGGCTTTAGTTGCCATAAGAGGCTCGACTTTAGCTAAAGAGAGGGATAAGTTATGATCTAGGTATACTGTCAGGACATGACCCAGGTATAGTGTCAACACCTTAGTTACTGAGAATATCGGGGCCTTGTTTAGAACCAGTGTCAGGGCTTCAGGTAGGGACAGCATCAGAGCCTGACGTAGGGAGAGCGACAGGGCCCGAGTGAGGCCTAGCATCAGGTCCTTAGCTGGGGACACTGTCAGGGCATGACTCAGGAGCAGCATCAGGGCCTCTGTAGGATCAGCATTACACTCTTAGTTAAAGACATGATCAGGGCCTGAGTTAGGTGGAGCGTCAAGGCCTCAGTTGGCATAGCTTCACGGCCTGTGTTAGGGACAGCCTCAGGGCTTTATTTAGGGCCAACATCAGGGATGACTTACGGATAGTGTCAGGACCTTGGTTCGAGATGGGTCAGTATATTAGCTCAGGATAGTGTTAGGCCTTTAGTTATTGCCAGCAGCAGGGCCTGCATTAGGGACAGCTTCCGGGCCTTACTTACAAACAGTGTCAGGGCCTTAGTGATGACTAGTCAGGGCCTTAGCTAGGGACAGTATTAGGGCTTCAGGTAGGGTAAGAGGCAGGACATTAACTACGGACTAGGGATAAAGTCAGGAATGGAGGGAGGGACACTTTGAAGGCATTAGTTATCAAGAGCACCTGGGCCTTCTTTAGGACCAGTATCACGGCCTTCGGTAGGGACAGTGTCAGGGCAAGGCCTAGGAGGAGCATAAGGGCCTCTGTAGGATCAGCATCAGGGTCTGGGGCTGAGGCAAGGGCTAGGGCTAGGGCTATGGCCTTAGGTAGGAATAGTGTCAAGGCCTTAGTTAGGGTCACTGACAGGGCCTTTGTTAGGGTTAGCATCAGAGCCTTCGTTAGGTATTATGTCAGAGCCTGAATTAGAAGTAGTGTCAAGCCTTAGTGATGGACAGTGCCAGTGCCTTGGTTAGGACGAGCGTCACATCCTTTGTTCTGTATAATGGCAGGGCCAGAGTTAGGACGACAGTCAGGCCCTTAGTTAGGGACACTGTCAGGGCCTTAGTTAGGGACAGTATCACAGCCTGAATTAGTAGTAGTGTCAAGGCCTTAGTTAAGAACAGTGTCAGGGCCTTACTTACAACTAGCATCACAGCCTTTCTTCGGTATCGTGTCAGGGCCTGATTTAGGAGTAGTGTCAAAGCCTTAGTTAGGGTCAGTGTCAGGGGCTTAGTTTCGAGTAGTGTCAAGGCCTTTCTTAGGATTAGTGTCAGAGGCTTAGTTAGGACCAGCATCAGAGCCCTCATTAGGTATAGTGTCAGGGCCTTAGTTAGGGACAGTGTCAGGGCCTGAGTTAGGAGTGGAATTAGTGCCACTCTTAGGAACAGTGTCAGGGTCTGTGTTAGGTGTAGTGTCAGGGCATGTGTTAGGTGTAGTGTCAGGGCGTAAGTTAGGACAGTGTCAGGGCCTTAGTTAGGACTAGCTTCAGAGCCTTAGTTACATATCGCGTCACGGCCTGAGTTAGCCGTAGTCTCAGGCCCTACTTAGGGACAGTGTCAGGGCCTTGGTTAGGACTACCATCAGAGCCTTTGTTAGGGCCAGTGTCAGGGTCTTGGTTAGGACTGGCGTCAGAGTCTTCTGTTAGGTACACTGTCAGGGCTTGAGACACGCATAGTGTTAGGGACTTTGATAGGGACAGTATCAGGCCCTGACGTTGGACCAGCATCTAGGCCTTACTTAGGGACAGTGTCACGGCCTTGGGGCTAAATTGAGGGCCTGAGTTATGCATAGCATCAGCGCTTTAGGTGCCATAAGAGGCTCGACTTTAGCGAAAGAGAGGGATAAGTTATGATCTAGGTATACTGTCAGGAAATGACCCAGGTATAGTGTCAACACCTTAGTTACTGAGAATATGGCGGCCTTGTTTAGAACCAGTGTCAGGACTTCAGGTAGGGACAGCGTCAGAACCTGACGTAGGGAGAGCGACAGGGCCCAAGTGAGGCCTAGCATCAGGTCCTTAGCTGGGGACACTGTCAGGGCCTTAGTTAGGGGCAGTATCACGGCCTGAGTTACTAGTAGTCACAAGGCCGCAGTTAAGCACAGTGTCAGGGCAAGGTCTAGGAGGAGCATAAAGGCCTCTGTAGGAGCTGGGGCAGGAGCTGGGACTGGGACTGGGGCTGGAGCTGGAGCTGGGACTGGGGCTGGGGCTGGGGCTGGGGCTAGGGCTAGGGCCTTACTTAGGAATAGTGTCAAGGCCTTAGTTAGGGTCACTGTCAGGGCCTTAGTTAGGGTTAGCATCAGAGCCTTTGTTAGGTGTAATGTCAGAGCTTGAGTTAGAAGTAGTGTCAGGGCCTTAGTGAGGGACAGTGTCAGGTCCTTGGTAAGGACGAGCGTTAGAGCCTTTGTTATGTATAATGGCAGGGCCAGAGTTAGGAGGAGAGTCAGGCAATTAGTCAGGGACACTGTCAGGGACTTAGTTAGGGACAGTATCACGGCCTGAGTTAGTAGTAGTGTAAAGGTCTTAGTTAAGTACAGTGTCAGGGCAAGGCCTAGGAGGAGCATAAAGGCCTCTGTAGGAGCTGGGGCAGGAGCTGGGGCTGGGGCTGGGCCTGGGGCTAGGGCTAGGGCTAGGGCTAGGGCTAGGGCTAGGGCCTTACTTAGGAATAGTCTCAAGGCCTTAGTTAGGGTCACTGTCAGGGCCTTAGTTAGGGTTAGCATCAGAGCCTTCGTTAGGTATCATGTCAGGGCCTTAGTGAGGGACAGTGTCAGGGCCTTGGTTAGGACGAGCGTCACAGCCTTTGTTATATATAATTGCTGGGCCAGAGTTAGGAAGAGAGTACTGCCCTTACTTAGGGACAATGTCAGTGCCTCAGTTAGGGACAGTATCACGGCCTGAGTTAGTAGTAGTGTCGAGGCCTTAGTTAACGACAGTGTCAGGGCCTTACTTACAACTAGTATCAGAGCCATTGTTCGGTATCACGTCAGGGCCTGATTTAGGAGTACTGTCAGGGCCTTAGTTAGGGACAGTGTCAGGGCCTGGATTAGGAGTGGAATCAGTGCCTCTCTTAGGAACACTGTCAGAGTCTCTGTTAGGTGTAGTGTCAGGGCATAAGTTAGGACAGTGTCAGGGCCTTGGTTAGGACTACCATCAGAGCCTTTGTTAGGGAAAGTGTCAGTGCCTTGGTTAGGACAAGCGTCATAGACTTTGTTATGTATAATGGCAAGGCCATGGGGAGGGGGAAGGGTAAGCTGTGACAAAGTGAAAGAGCGGCATGGACATATATACACTACCAAACGTAAGGTAGATAGCTAGTGGGAAGCAGCCGCATAGCACAGGGAGATCAGCTCGGTGCTTTGTGACCGCCTGGAGGGGTGGGAGGGAGACACAAAAGGGAGGGGATATGGGAACATATGTATATGTATAACTGATTAAATTTGTTATAAAGCAAAAAATTAAAAATTAAAAAAAAAATGGCAGGGCCAGAGTTAGGAGGAGAGTCAGGCCCTTAGTTAGGGACACTGGCAGGGCCTTAGTTAGGGACAGTGTCACGGCCTTGGGACTAAATTCAGGGCCTGAGTTAAGAACAGCATCAGGGCTTTACTTGCCATAAGAGGCTCGACTTTAGCTAAAGACAGGGATAAGTTATGATCTAGGTATACTGTCAGGACATGACCCAGGTATAGTGTCAACACCTTAGTTACTGAGAATATCGCGGCCTTGTTTAGAACCAGTGTCAGGGCTTCAGGTAGGGACAGCATCAGAGCCTGATGTAGGGAGAGCGACAGGGCCCGAGTGAGGCCTAGCATCAGGTCCTTAGCTGGGGACACTGTCAGGGCATGACTCAGGAGCAGCATCAGGGCCTCTGTAGGATCAGCATTACGGTCTTAGTTAAAGACATGATCAGGGCCTGAGTTAGGTGGAGTGTCAGGCAATTAGTCAGGGACACTGTCAGGGACTTAGTTAGGGACAGTATCACGACCTGAGTTAGTAGTAGTGTCAAGGCCTTAGTTAAGGACAGTGTCAGGGCCTTACTTACAATAGCATCAGAGCCTTTGTTCGGTATTGTTTCAGGGCCTGATTTAGGAGTAGTGTCAGGGCCTTATTTACGGACAGTGTCAGGGCCTGAGTTAGGAGTGGAATCAGTGCCTCTCTTAGGAACAGTGTCAGAGGCTGTGTTAGGTGTAGTGTCAGGGCATAAGTTAGGACAGTGTCAGGGCCTTGGTTAGGACTACCATCAGAGCCTTTCTTCGGGAGAGTGTCCAGGCCTTGGTTAGGACGAGCGTCAGAGAGTTTGTTATATATAATTGCTGCGCCAGAGTTAGGAGGAGAGTAACGCCCTTAGTTAGGGACACTGTCAGGGCCTTATTTAGGGACACTATCACGGACTGACTTACTAGTAGTGTCAAGGCCTTAGCTAAGGACCATGACAGTGCAAGGCCAAGGAGGAGCATAAGGGCCTCTGTAGGATCAGCATCAGCGGCAGGGGCAGTGGCCGGGCCCGGGGCCGGGTCCGGGGCCAGGGCCAGGGCCAGGGCAGGGCTAGAGCTAGGATTAGGGCTAGGGCCTTAGTTAGGAATAGTGTCAAAGCCTTAGTTAGGGTCACAGGCAGGGCCTTAGTTACGGTTAGCATCAGAGCCTTCGTTAGGTATAATGTCAGGGCCTGAGTTAGAAGTAGTGTCAAGCCTTAGTGAGGGACAGTGTCAGGGCCTGAGTTAGGACGAGTGACAGAGCCTTTGTTATGTATAATGGCAGGGCCAGTGGTAGGAGGAGAGTCAGGCCCTTAGTTAGGGACACTGTCAGGGCCTTAGTTAGGGATAGTATCACTGCCTGAGTTAGTAGTAGTGTCAAGGCGTTAGTTAAGGACAGTGTCAGGGCAAGGCCTAGGAGGATCATGAGGGTCTCTGTAGGATCAGAGGCTGGGGCTGGGGCAAGGGCTAGGGCTAGAGGTACAGCTAGGGCTTGGGCTAGGGCTACGGCTAGGGCTAGGGCCTTAGTTAGGAATAGCGTCAAGGCCTTAATTAGGGTCACTGTCGGGGCCTTAGTTAGGGTTAGCCTCAGAGCCTTCGTTAGGTATAAAGTCAAGGCCTGAGGTAGAAGTCGTGTCAGGGCCTTAGTGAGGGACAGCGTCAGGGCCTGAGTTAGGAGTGGAATCAGTGCCTCTCTTAGGAACAGTGTCAGTGTCTGTGTTAGGTGCAGTGTCAGAGCGTAAGTTAGGACAGTGTCAGGGCCTTACTGAGGACGAGCATCAGAGCCTTGGTTTGGTATCGTATCACGGACTGAGTTTGCCGTAGGCCCTACATAGGGACAGTGTCAGGGCCTTGGTTAGGACTACCATCAGAGCCTTTGTTAGGGACAGTGTCAGAGTCTTGGCTAGGACTCGCGTCAGGGCCTTCTGTTAGGTACACTGTCAGGGCCTGAGTCAGGCATAGTGTTAGGGACTTTATTACGGACAGTATCAGGCCCTGACGTTGGACCACCATCTAGGCCTTAATTAGGGACAGTGTCACGGCCTTGGGGCTAACTTCAGGGCCTGAGTAAAGCACAGCATCAGGGCTTTAGTTGCCATAAGAGGCTCGACTTTAGCTAAAGACAGGGATAAGCTATGACCTAGGTGTACTGTCAGGAAATGACCCAGGTATAGTGTCAACACCTTAGTTACTGAGAGTATCGGGGCATTGTTTAGAACCAGTGTCACGGCTTCAGGTAGGGACAGTGTCAGAGCCTGAAGTAGGGAGAGCGAGAGGTCCTGAGTGAGGCCTAGCATCAGGCCCTTAGCTGGGGACACTGTCAGGGCATGACTTAGGAGCAGCATCAGGGCTTCTGTAGGATCAGCATTACGGTCTTAGTTAAAGACCAAAATAGACATTTCTTCAAAGAAGATATATGGATTGCCAACAAACACATGAAACTATGCTCAACATCATTAATCTTTAGAGAAATGCAAATCAAAACTAGAATGAGATATCATCTCACACCAGTCAGAATAGCCATCATCAAAAAATCTAGAAACAGTAAATGCTGCAGAGGATGTGGAGAAAAGGGAACACTCTTGCACTGTTGGTAGGAATGTGAATTGGTACAGCCACTATGGAAAACAGTATGGAAGTTCCCTAAAAAACTACAAATAGAACTACCATATGACCCAGCAATCCAACTACTGGGCATATACCCTGAGAAAACCATAATTCAAAAAGAGTCATGTACCAAAATGTTCATTGCAGCTCTATTTACAATAGCCCGGAGATGGAAACAACCTAAGTGTCCATCATCGGATGAATGGAAAAAGAAGATGTGGCACATATATACAATGGAATATTGTTCAGCCACAAAATGAAACGAAATTGAGCTATTTGTAATGAGGTGGATGGACCTAGGGTCTGTCACACAGAGTGAAGTAAGTCAGAAAGAGAAAGACAAATACCGCATGCTGACACATATATATGGAATTTAAGAAAAAAAATGTCATGAAGAACCTAGGGTTAAGACAGGAATAAAGACACAGACCTACTAGAGAATGGACTTGAGGATATGGGGAGGGGGAAGGGTAAGCTGTGACAAAGTGAGAGAGTGGCTTGGACATATATACACTACCAAACGTAAAAGAGATAGCTAGTGGGAAGCAGCCGCGTAGCACAGGGAGATCAGCTTGGTGCGTTGTGACCACCTAGAGGGGTGGGATAGGGAGGGTGGGAGGGAGGGAGATGCAAGAGGGAAGAGATATGGGTACATATGTATATGTATAACTGATTCACTTTGTTGTAGAGCAGAAACTAACACACCATTGTAAAGCAATTAGACTCCAATAAAGATGTTAAAAAAATGGTTCTTTGGCAAAATCCTGCATCTTGTTGTTCATTCCTCATTGCTTTCAATTCCTAGAAAGCATCTTTGCAAGGCAACATGGACATTCATACCTGTATGACGCTGTTTCTACAGAAGGCCCTGACACTGCCCCTAAATAATGGCCTGACACTGGTCCCAAGTATGGACCTGATCCTGTCCATAACTAAGGCCCTGAAGATGTCCCTCATGAAGTCTCTGACACTGCCCTTAATAAGCCCCTGACACTGTCCCTAGCTAATGGCCTAAGCTATAACTTACAAAGTCCCTAACACTATCCCCAGGATGCTGACACCCTCCCTAACTTAGGCTTTGATGCTGTCCCTTAGTGCCTAAGCGGTGACAAAATAACACCCTGATTCTATTACTAAGGCCCTGAATATATCCCTAAGAAAGTCTCTGAAGTGTCCCTAACTAACGGCCTGAACTGTCTCTTATGAAGGCCCTCAAGTGATCTTTGAGGGCCTGACAACACTGTCCCTAACTAAGGCCCTGTTGCTGGCCCTAACGTCCTGATGCTGAACCTAACTAAGGCCTTGATGCCCATTCTACCTGAGGCCCTGAAACTGTCTGTAACTAATGACCTCTTTTCCTAACTAACACCCTCATTTTGTCCCTCATTAATGCCCTGACACTGGTCGACACTACAGCCCTGATGCTGGCCCAATCTAAGGCCTGGACGATGTTCCTAATAGCCTTAGATGTCCCTAACTGTTGTCCTGACCCTGTCCCTCACCAAGGCCCTGACCCTCTTCCTAACTAAGGCTGTGATGATGTCTCTACCTGAGGCACTGACACTGTCTATAATAACGGCCGACTCTTTCCCTAACACCCTGATGCTGTCCCTAATAGCCTCACGTATCTCTCAGTAACGACCTGATCCTGTCCATAACTAAGCCGCTGAATATGTCCCTAAGTATGTCTCTGATGCTGTCCTTAACTAAGGCCCTGATGCTCTACCTAAGGCACTGACACTATCTATAATCATGGCCTGACTCTTTCCCTAACTAACACCCTGATGCTGCCCCGAATTGAGGCCCTGAACATGTCCCTAATACCCTTAGGTGTTCCTCCGTATCACCCTGATCCTGTCCATAACTAAGGCCCTGAAGATGTCCCTCAGGAAGTCTCTGACACTGCCCTTAATAGGCCCCCGACGCTGTCCCTAGCTAATGGCCTAAGCTATAACTTACAAAGTCCCTAACACTATCCCCAGGACGCTGACACCCTCCCTGAGGCTTTGATGCTGTCCCTTAGTGCCTAAGCGGTGACAAAATAACACCCTGATTCTATTACTAAGGCCCTGAATATATCCCCAAGAAAGTCTCTGAAGTGTCCCTAACTAACGGCCTGAACTGTCTCTTACGAAGGCCCTCAAGTTATCTCTGAGGGCCTGACAACACTGTCCCTAACTAAGGCCCTGTTGCTGGCCCTAACTAACGTCCTGACGCTGAACCTAACTGAGGCCCTGATGCTCTTCCTAACTAAGGCCTTGATGCCCATTCTACCTGAGGCCCTAAAACTGTCTGTAACTAATGACCTGACTCTTTTCCTAACTAACACCCTAATTTTGTCCCTCATTAATGCCCTGACACTGGTCGACACCACAGCCCTGATGCTGGCCCAATCTAAGGCCTTGACGATGTCCCTAATAGTCTTACATGTCCCTCACCATTGTCCTGACCCTGTCCCTCACCAAGGCCCTGACCCTCTTCCTAACTAAGGCCCGGATGCTGTGTCTACCTCACAATCTGAAATTCTAATGTCCCGACTCTCCCTAACATCCTGACGCTGCCCCTAAGTGAGGCCCTGACACTCTTCTTAACTAAGGACTTGCCTCTGTCCCTACCTAAAACCCTGACACTGTCTGTAACTAATGACCTCTTTCCCTAACTAACACCACAGTTTTGGCCCTACCTAACGCCCTCACACTGGTTCTAATTATGGCCATGATGCTGGCTCTAAGGCCCTGAAGATATCCCTAAGTAACAGCCCGAACTGTGTCTAGCTAAGGCTCTCACGTTATCTCTAACTGAAGCACTGACACTGTCCCTAACTTAGGCCCTGATGCTGTCCCCTATAGTCTAAGCTGTCACTAAATAATGCCCTGATCCTGTCCATAACTAAGGCCCTGAATATGTCCCTAAGTGCATCTCTGACGATGTCCTTAACAGCCTGAACTCTCTTCAAGTTACCTCTGAGGCTCTGACACTGGCCCTTCCTAAGGCCTCACCCCGGGGTTGTCCCAGGCTGCTGGGCAGTTTTCTCTTGTCCGCATCTCTGGCCAGCTGCCTGCCATTGGCCACTCTAAGATTCTGCGATGCAGTGGTCCCACGTGGGATGTGCCTGTGTAGGCTCACCTGTGGGAGGAGAGTCATGGCCACTCCGCCCTCCAGGGGACTGCGGCTCAGGGTAGGAATGTCTCAGCCAGTGTCTGGAGAACGGGTTCTGTGTCCTTGTTTGTTGTAAATCCCTCGGAGTTACCTCTAACATTTTTTAAATGGATATCCCCCTCAGGACAATTTGATAATAATTTGATTATATCAATAATCAAATTACTGATAAATAATATAAATTATTTACCACATAAAAATTCAGGAATGACATTATTAGAATGAGCAGGAAAACACTGGATGCCCCCAACCCCCAGTGATCTATTACTTGCAGGATTTAAAATTCTAATGAGAAAACACTCACTCTCCTCACCCTCTTGGGCGTCAGCACAAGGCGGGAATCAGCTGCATCCTTTATTTATCCCTCTGATTTTCCAGAACCTTTCCTTCAAGGAGAAATCTCTGGGCTCTGCGGGAGCTGTGAGTGGTGACCATCAGGTAAATCTGAGACTGAAAAGCAAGAGGAAAAGAGATAGAGGAGGAGATGAGAATCGGTGATGGGGAGAAGCAGGGGCATCCCCATTCAATCACAGGCCGAGAGCCTGGGTTAATCTCCAACGAAGCTAAGGACCACCAGGATCTGGCCCCACTGGCCTTGTCACCTGGTGTGGGGACTGGGGACAGCCAAACCACCAAGGCCACTCTCAGAGAAATAAAGAAGGTGGGAGGGCACCCCGAGAGCCAGATTGAAAATGGTCATGCTGTGAGATAGTAAGATGCCCTTTTCAGAAAAGTGAAGACTGTTCTCTTGGCTCTCAAAGACTTGCAAATAATCTGTGTCCTTCTGGAGGCATGCTGAAGGCTTCAGCCTTTGAGGGCAGTAATGGGAGTGCATCTGGGCTCAAAACCATCCAGCACTCACTCACTCCTTGAGGGTGCCGAGGATGACCAGTGACCACCCCTCGGGTGCCGTGGGGCCTGAAATTCCCTGATCACCGAGGACGGGAGGGGCCGCACAGACACTCCACTGGACCACCGGGGGCTTGGCCGGTGGGCTACATACAGTCCTTTATCAGATACATGGCTTGCAAACATCCTGTGCCATTTTGGATGGTGGATTATCCTATTCCTCGCTCCTTTTATACACAACTCTTTTTCATTTTGAGGAAGTCTAATTCATCTATTTTGTCTTTTGTTGCTTGTGCTTTTGGTAGATCTAAGATATCACGACCAAATCCAAGGTCATGAAGATTTACTCTCATGTTTTCTTCTACGAGTTTTATAATTTTGGCTCTTGCACCTAGGCCTTTGGTCCATTTTGTGTTGATTTTGTATATGGGGTGGGGGGAGGTAAGGGTCCAACTTTACTCTTCTGCATGTGGGTATCCAGTTGTTCCACTACCTGTGCTAACTGTTTGGGAGAAAATACCTGCAAATGATGCGACCAACAAGGTCTTAATTCTAAAATATACAAACGGCTCATACAGCTCAAAAAAGAAAAAAAAATCAAACAATAAGCAGAAGGTCTAAACAGACATTTCTCCAAAGACATACAGATAGCCAATAGGCACATGAAAAGATGCTCCACATCGCTAATTATTAGAGAACGCAAATCAAAACTACAGTGAGTTATCACCTCATAGTGGTCAGAATGGCCATCATTAAAATGTCTAGAAAGAAATGCTGGAAGCGGTGTGGAGAAAAGGGAACACACCTACACTACTGGTGGGAATGGAAATTGATGCAGCCACTATGGAAAACAGTATGGAGGTTCCTCAAAAACTAAAACTAGAATTACCATATGACCCAGCAATCCCACTCCTGGGCACATATCCAGACAGAACTATAATTCGAAAAGATACATGCACCCCAGCATTCACAGCAGCACTATTCACAATAGCCAAGACATGGAAGCAACCTGAATGTCCCTCAGCAGATGAATGGATATAGAAGATGTGGTGCATATATACAACGGAATATTACTCAGCCATAAAACAGAATGAAATAATGCCATTTGCAGCTACATGGATGGACCTAGAGATTATCATACAAAGTGAAGTAAGTCAGACAGAGAACAACAAATACCATATGATATCACTTATATGTGGATTATAAAATGAGACCCAAATGAACCTATCTACAGAACAAAAACAGACTCACAAATATAGAAAACAGACTTGTGGTTGTCAAGGGGAAGACAGGGGAAAGGGATGGATTGGGAGTTTGGTATTAGTAGATGCAAATTATTATATATAGGATGGATACATAAGGTCTTCCTGTACAGCACAGGGAACTGTATTCAATACCCTGTAATGAACCATAATGGAAAAGAATATGAAAAATATGTATATACGTATGTACATATGTATGAATCACTTTGCTGTGCAGCAGAAATTAACACAACATTGTAGGTTAACTATACTTCAGTATCAATTAGTTTGAAGGCACTTTTATAAATTAGGTCTTAGTTCTCTTGTCCTTTCATCCTGGGACAAATGTATAACAGAAACTAACCTGGATTACTCCCGGATGAACTCATATCACACAGAACTTTAACTGCTGAACAAACCATGAATACCAGTTACACCATGGGATGTCCTGATCCAATATGAAGTTTGTGAACCTTGTAACAAGCCTGCAGAATCCACTAAATTTGGAAATTCAAACTGAAATGAAGCCACCTATCCCATGACTTCTCCACAACTAGTTATACAACATCAATTGGAAACCATATACGATCAAATGAATGTAGACAGAAACAACTATAGCCTTCCTTTTTTTCCCTTTTAAATGAATACGGTATTTAAGGTGATGTCTTGGGCCGTTTCAGGGTGTTACTCAATTTCCTGGGTATCTGCCATGCACACAGGAGGTACACATGTTAGTTAACTTGTTTGTGCGACTAAATGAAGGTAGTTAATGCCACAAAACTGTATACATAAAGTGAATTAAATGCTAAAGTCGTGTTTTGTATTTTTAATGACAATGAAAAAAAAAGTGTAGCACTGATATTTGTTACAAAAATGAACGTTAAAAACATTCTTAGTGAAAAAAGCCATACAGAAAAGGCCCCCTAGATCCCATACTCATCTTGTCTGCTTCAAATCCATCAAGGTTGTCCAAACGACGGAGAAACTCAGTCATGGTTCCAGAAAAAGAAAACTGGATCAGGATGGAAAAAGACATTTTCATACCGTTCGGACAGTAGGTGAAGGTTGAAGTGGGGCTGAGTATTAAATTATAATGTGGACATCAGGATTTCTTCATTTAGGGGTTATGTGCTAGTGCCTTGGGCAAAACACACTGAGCATTTTGTGTCAAGTGGCAAATGTGAGTACTTTTCGCCATTATTGCAACTTTTCTGTACATTTTAAATTACTGGAAAGTAAATTACTTTTCTAGACAACCATGTCAGTATCATGCCAGAAAATCAGAGAAGACAGACATCAAATTTTTCTCATAGAGGCCAAGACTTACCCAGACCACGTTCAACCAAAGTTGTGATACTTATTCCCCTTGTAGGAGTCCGCATGGTATTAAGAGGCACCGTGGGAAGAGTATATTAGTAGCTACCATGTCGTGGGTCCTGTGGATCACCTGGGGGGCAGTAGAAACGGTGAGATTTTAGTGTTGCAATTTTTCACATTACTTCAAAAAATATGTTAAAAAATAAATTCAGTAAAGTTGCAAAATATGCAATCAATATACACAAATCAGTTTTGTTTCTATACACTAATAATGAACCACCAGCAAGAAACATTAAGAAAACAATCCCATTTACAATTCCATCCAAAAGAACGAACTATTTAGCAATAAATTTAACCAAGGACACGAAAGACCTATACTCAGAAAACTATAAAGCACTGGTAAAGAAACTGAAGACACAATAGAAAACAATATTCCGTGCTCATGCGTCAGAAAAATTACTATTATTAAAATGTTTGGGAGAGGGGGAAGATGGCGGACGAGTACGACACGCAGATCACCTTCCTCTCCACAGATACATCAGAAATACAGCTACACGTGGAACCACCCCTACTGAACACCTACTGAACGCTGGCAGAAGACCTCAGAAAGGCAAGAAACTCCCCACGGGGCTTCCCTGGTGGCACAGTGGTTGAGAGTCCGCCTGCCGATGCAGGGGATACAGGTTCATGCCCCGGTCCGGGAGGATCCCACATGCCGCTGAGCGGCTGGGCCCGTGAGCCATGGCCGCTGAGCCTGCGCGTCCAGAGCCTGTGCTCCGCAACGGGAGAGGCCACAACAGTGAGAGGCCCGTGTACCGAAAAAAAAACAAAAAAGAAAGAAAGAAACTCCCCACATACCTGGGTAGGGCAAAAGAAAACAGAATAAACAGAGACAAAAGGGTAGGGCCGGGACCTGCACCAGTGGGAGGGAGCCGTGAAGGAGAAACGGTTTCCACACACTAGGAGCCCCTTCGTGGGCGGAGACTGCGGGTGGCGGAGGGGGAAAGCTTCGGAGCCGCGGAGGAGACCGCAGCCACAGGGGTACGGAGGGCAAAGCAGAGAGATTCCCGCACAGAGGATCGGTGCCGACCGCCACTCACCAGCCCGAGAGGCTCGTCTCCTCACCCGCCGGGGCGGGCGGGGCTGGGAGCTGAGGCTCGGGCTTCAGTCAGAGCGCTGGCGGCGTGAACACAGCCTGAAGAGGGTTAGTGCGCCACGGCTGGCCGGGAGGGAGTCCGGGGAAAAGTCTGGAGCTGCCGAAGAGCCAAGAGACTTTTCCTTCCCTCTTTGTTTCCTGGTGCGTGAGGAGAGGGGATTCAGAGCGCTGCTTAAAGGAGCTCCAGAGATGGGCGCGAGGCGGCTGAAAGCGCGGACCCCAGAGAGGGACGTGGGACACTGGGGTTGCTGCTGCCGCCACCAAGAAGCCTGTGTGCGAGCGCAGGTCACTCTCCACACCTCCCCTCCCGGGAGCCTGTGCTGCCCGCCACTGCCACGGTCCCGGGCTCCACGGACAACATCTCCGGGAGAACGCACGGGCGCGCCTCGTGCTGGCGCAACGTCACGCCGGCCTCCGCCGACGCACGCTCGCCCCGCCTCCGTGCCCCTCCCTCCCCCGCGGCCTGAGGGAGCCAGAGCCCCCGAATCAGCGGCTCCTTTAACCCCGTCCTGTCTGAGCGAAGAACAGACGTCCTCCGGCGACCTACACGCAGAGGCGGGGCCGAATCCAAAGCTGAGCCCCAGGAGCTGTGCGAACAAAGAAGAGAAAGGGGAATCTCTCCCAGCAGCCTCAGAAGCAGCGGATTAAAGCTCCGCAATCAACTTGATGTACCCTGCATCTGTGGAATACCTGAATAGACAAAGAATCATCCCAAATTGAGGAGGTGGACTTTGAGAGCAAGATTTATTATTTTTTCCCCTTTTCCTCTTTTTGTGAGTGTGTACGTGTATGCTTCTGTGTGAGATTTTGTCTGTATACCTTTGCTTTCACCATTTGTCCTAGGGTTCTATCCGTCCGTTTTTTTGTTTTGTTTTTTTTACTTAAAAAATTTTTTTCTTAATAATTCTTTATTTTAATAACTTTATTTTATTTGACCTTACTTTATTTTCTTTTATCCTCTTTCTTTCTTTCTTTCTTTCTTTCTTTCTTTCTAATTTTTCTCCCTTTTATTCTGAGCCATGTGGATGAAAGGCTCTTGGTGCTGCAGCCAGGAGTCAGTGCTGTGCCCCTGAGTTGGGAGAGCCAACTTCAGGACACTGGTCCAAAAGAGACCTCCGAGCTCCACGTAATATCAAACGGCGAAAATCTCCCAGAGATCTCCATCTCAACACCAACACCCAGCTTATCTCAATGACCAGCAAGCTACAGTGCTGCACACCCTATGCCAAACAACTAGCAAGACAGGAACACAACCCCACCCATTAGCAGAGAGGCTGCCTAAAATCATAATAAGTCCACAGACACCCCAAAACACACCACCAGACGTGGACCTGCCCACCAGAAAGACAAGATCCAGCCTCATCCACCAGAACACAGGCACCCTCCACCAGGAAGCCTACACAACCCACTGAACCAACTTTAGCCACTGGGGACAGACACCAAAAACGACGGGAACTACGAACCTGCAGCCTGCAAAAAGGTGACCCCCAAACACAGTAAGATAAGCAAAATGAGAAGACAGAAAAACACACAGCAGATGAAGAAGCAAGATGAAAACCCACCAGACCTAACAAATGAAGAGGAAATAGGCAGTCTCCCTGAAAAAGAATTCAGAATAATGACAGTAAAGATGATCCAAAATCTTGGAAATAGAATAGAGAAAATGCAGGAAACATTTAACAAGGACCTAGAAGAACTAAAGATGAAACAAGCAACGATGAACAAGACAATAAATGAAATTAAAAATACTCTAGAAGGGATCAATAGCAGAATAACTGAGGCAGAAGAACGGATAAGTGACCTGGAAGATAAAATAGTGGAAATAACTGCTTCAGAGCAGAATAGAGAAAAAAGAAAGAAAAGAACTGAGGACAGTCTCAGAGACCTCTGGGACAACATTAAACGCACCAACATTCGAATTATAGGGGATCCAGAAGAAGAAGAGAAAAAGAAAGGGACTGAGAAAATATTTGAAGAGATTATAGTTGAAAACTTCCCTTATATGGGAAAGGAAACAGTTAATCAAGTCCAGGAAGCACAGAGAGTCCCATACAGGATAAATCCAAGGAGAAACATGCCAAGACACATATTAATCAAACTGTCAAAAATTAAATGCAAAGAAAACATATTAAAAGCAGCAAGGGAAAAACAACAAATAACACACAAGGGAATCCCCATCAGGTTAACAGCTGATCTTTCAGCAGAAACTCTGCAAGCCAGAAGGGACTGGCAGGACATATTTAAAGTGATGAGGGAGAACAACCTACAACCAAGATTACTCTACCCAGCAAGGATCTCATTCAGATTGGATGGAGAAATTAAAACCTTCACAGACAAGCAAAAGCTGAGAGAGTTCAGCACCACCAAACCAGCTTTACAACAAATGCTAAAGGATCTTCTCTAGGCAAGAAACACAAGAGAAGGAAAAGACCTATAATAACAAACCCAAAACAATTAAGAAAATGGGAATAGGAACATACATTTCGATAATTACCTTAAATGTGAATGGATTAAATGCTCCCACCAAAAGATGCAGATGGGCCGAATGGATACAAAAACAAGACCCATATATATGTTGTCTACAAGAGACCCACTTCAGACCTAGAGACACATACAGACTGAAAGTCAGGGGATGGAAAAAGATATTCCATGCAAATGGAAACCAAAAGATAGCTGGAGTAGCAATTCTCATATCAGGCAAAACAGACTTTAAAATAAAGACTATTAGAAGAGACAAAGAAGGACAATACATAATGATCAAGGGATCAATCCAAGAAGAAGATATAACAATTGTAAATATTTATGCACCTAACACAGGAGCACCTCAAGACATAAGGCAAATACTAACAGCCATAAAAGGGGAAATCGACAGTAACACATTCATAGTAGGGGACTTTAACACCCCACTTTCACCAATGGACAGATCATCCAACATGAAAATAAATAAGGAAACACAAGCTTTAAATGATACATTAAACAAGATGGACTTAGTTGATATTTATAGGACATTCCATTCAAAAACAACAGAATACACATTTTTCTCAAGTGCTCATGGAACATTCTCCAGGATAGATCATATCTTGGGTCACAAATCAAGCCTTGGTAAATTTAAGAAAATTGAAATTGTATCAAGTGTCTTTTCTGACCACAACGCTATGAGATTAGATATCAATTACAGGAAAAGATCTGTAAAAAATACAAACACATGGAGGCTAAACAATACACTACTTAATAATGAAGTGATCACTGAAGAAATCAAAGAGGAAATCAAAGAATACCTAGAAACAAATGACAATGGAGACACGACGACCCAAAACCTATGGGATGCAGCAAAAGCAGTTCTAAGAGGGAAGGTTATAGCAATACAATCCTACAGTAAGAAACAAGTAACATCTCGAATAAACAACCTAACCTTGCACCTAAAGCAATTAGAGAAGGAAGAACAAAAAAAAAACCCCAAAGTTAGCAGAAGGAAAGAAATCATAAAGATCAGATCAGAAATAAATGAAAAAGAAATGAAGGAAACGATAGCAAAGATCAATAAAACTAAAAGCTGGTTCTTTGAGAAGATAAACGAAATTGATAAACCATTAGCCAGACTCATCAAGAAAAAAAGGGAGAAGACTCAAATCAATAGACTTAGAAATGAAAAAAGAGAAATCACAACTGACACTGCAGAAATACAAAAGATCATGAGAGATTACTACAAGCAACTCTCTGCCAATAAAATGGACAAATTCTTAGAAATGCACAACCTGCCAAGACTGAATCAGGAAGAAATAGAAAATATGAACATCCCAAACACAAGCACTGAAATTGAAACTGTGATTAAGAATCTTCCAACAAACAAAAGCCCAGGACCAGATGGCTTCACAGGTGAATTCTATCAAACATTTAGAGAAGAGCTAACACCTACCCTTCTCCAACTCTTCCAAAATATAGCAGAGGGAGGAACACTCCCAAACTCATTCTACAAGGCCACCATCACCCTGATACCAAAACCAGACAAGGATGTCACAAAGAAAGAAAACTACAGGCCAATATCACTGATGAACATAGATGCAAAAATCCTCAACAAAATACTAGCAAACAGAATCCAACAGCACATTAAAAGGATCATACACCATGATCAAGTGGGGTTTATTCCAGGAATGAAAGGGCTCCTCAATATATGCAAATCAATCAACGTGATACACCATATTAACAAATTGAAGGAGAAAAACCATATGATCATCTCAATAGATGCAGAGAAAGCTTTTGACAAAATTCAACACCCATTTTTGATAAAAACCCTGTAGAAAGTAGGCATAGAGGGAACTTTCCTCAACATCATAAAGGCCATATATGACAAACCCACAGCCAACATCATCCTCAATGGTGAAAAACTGAAAGCATTTCCACTAAGATCAGGAACAAGACAAGGTTGCCCACTCTCACCACTCTTATTCAACATAGTTTTGGAAGTGTTAGCCACAGCAATCAGAGAAGAAAAGGAAATAAAAGGAATCCAAATCGAAACAGAAGAAGTAAAGCTGTCACTGTTTGCAGGTGACATGATACTATACATAGAGAATCCTAAAGATGCTACCAGAAAAGTACCAGAGCTAATCAATGAATTTTGTAAAGTAGCAGGATACAAAATTAATGCATAGATATCTCTGGCATTCCTATACACTAAGGATGAAAAATCTGAAAGTGAAATCAAGAAAACACACACATTTACTGTTGCAACAAAAAGAATAAAATATCTAGGAATAAACCTACCTAAGGAGACAAAAGACCTGTATGCAGAAAATTATAAGACACTGATGAAAGAAATTCAGGATGATACAAATAGATGGAGAGATATACCATGTTCTTAGATTGGAAGATTCAACATTGCGAAAATGACTCTACTAACCAAAGCAATCTTCAGATTCAATGCAATCCATATCAAACTACCACTGGCATTTTTCACAGAGCTAGAACAAAAAAATTTCACAATTTGTATGGAAACACAAAGACCCCAAATAGCCAAAGCAATCTTGAGAATGAAAAACGGAGCTGGAGGAATCAGGCGCCCTCACTTCAGACTATACTACAAAGCTACAGTAATCAAGACAGTATGGTACTGGCACAGAAACAGAAAGATAGATCAATGGAACAGGACAGAGAGCCCAGAGATAAACCCACGCACATATGGTCACCTTATCTTTGATGAAGGAGGCAGGAATGTACAGTGGAGAAAGGACAGCCTCTTCAATAAGTGGTGCTGGCAAAACTGGACAGGTACATATAAAAGTAGGAGATTAGATCACTCCCTAACACCATACACAAAAATAAGCTCAAAATGGACTAAAGACCTAAATGTAAGGCCAGAAACTATCAAACTCTTAGGGGAAAACATAGGCAGAACACTCTATGACATAAATCACATCAAGATCCTTTCTGACCCACCGCCTAGAGAAATGGAACTAAAAACAAAGATAAACAAATGGGACCTAATGAAACTTCAAAGCTTTTGAACAGCAAAGGAAACCATAAACAAGATGAAAAGACAACCTTCAGAATGGGAGAAAATATTTGCAAATGAAGCAACTGACAAAGGATTAATCTCCAAAATTTACAAGCAGCTCATGCAGCTCAATAACAAAAAAACAAACAACCCAATCCAAAAATGGGCAGAAGACCTAAATAGACATTTCTCCAAAGAAGATGTACAGATTGCCAACAAACACATGAAAGAATGCTCAACATCATTAATGATTAGAGAAATGCAAATCAAAACTACAATGAGATATCACCTCACACCAGTCAGAATGGCCATCATCAAAAAATCTAGAAACAGTAAATGCTACAGAGGATGTGGAGAAAAGGGAACACTCTTGCACTGCTGGTGGGAATGTGAATTGGCACAGCCACTATGGCGAATAGTATGGAGGTTCCTTAAAAAACTACAAATAGAACTGCCATATGACCCAGCAATCCAACTACTGGGCATATACCCTGAGAAAACCATAATTCAAAAAGAGTCATGTACCAAAATCTTCGCTGCAGCTCTATTTACAATAGCCTGGAGATGGAAACAACCTAAGTGTCCATCATCGGATGAATGGATAAAGAAGACGTGGCATATATATACAATGGAATATTACTCAGCCACAAAAAGAAACGAAATTGAGCTATTTGTAATGAGGTGGATGGACCTAGAGTCTGTCATACAGAATGAAGTAAGTCAGAAAGAGAAAGACAAATACCGTATGCTGACACATATGTATGGAATTTAAGAAAAAAATGTCATGAAGAACCTAGGGTTAAGACAGGAATAAAGACACAGACCTACTAGAGAATGGACTTGAGGATATGGGGAGGGGGAAGGGTAAGCTGTGACAAAGTGAGAGAGTGGCTTGGACATATATACACTACCAAACGTAAAACAGATAGCTAGTTGGAAGCAGCCGCATAGCACAGGGAGATCACCTTGGTGCTTTGTGACCACCTAGAGGGGTGGGATAGGGAGGGTGGGAGGGAGGGAGACGCAGGAGGGAAGAGATATGGGAACATATGTATATGTTTTACCGATTCACTTTGTTATAAAGCAGAAACTAACACACCATTGTAAAGCAATTATACTCCAATAAAGATGTAAAAAAAAAATGTTTATTCTACCTAAAGCCATCAACAAACAGTGCCAGGAAAAGTAGACACCAGACTCCAAAGAACGACAGTGGTCACCATCTACACTGCATATAAAGCTAACTAAAAGCACACAGTATTCCACATTAAACTCTTTCTCTCCTGAGTCCCCTGAAGATGCACCCCACCCAGACAGCAGTCAGTTGCACAGGAACATTCTCCACACTTGCTCATTTTTTCTTCTTGTGGAGTCTCCTCACCAGTGGCTCCTGAGAAAACCCAGCTCCTGTCAGTGTGGACAATGCCTCATGGTCCAGAAATCTAAGCCCTGACAGGAGACAAAGCTCCTGTCTGCTTGTCATGGAGCAAAGTCTGTGGGCAGGGTGCACCTGTGCCCCCAGGGTCAGAGAGGTGGGTTTGGCGCCCACTGTGGGACGTGAGAAAAGTGCCGGGAGTGCCGCACTCAGAAACCCAGAGGCCTCATCCGGAAGGCAGTTCTGCTATATATACTAAGTTTGGAAATCCAAACTGAAACGCAGCCAAGTGTCTCACTGTATCTTCTCAAAGATTGGTTAAGGAGCAATTAATTACAAACCATATGTAAAGAAATGAATGTAGACACCAACTTTACAACTTAAACCAAAATTCACTCAAAATTGCCCATAGACAAATTTAAATTACCAAACTATAAAAATCCTAGACAAAAAAAGATAATCTACATGACTTTGGGTCTGGTGACCTTATTCAGAAAACCGGAAGACAAACCACAAACTGCAAGAAACTATTTCCAAAACACATATCTGATAAAGTATTTGTACTCAAATTATGCCAACAACGCCATTAAAATTTAGTAAAGGTTGAAACACACACCTGGCCCAAGAAGATAAACAGGCAGTAAATAAGCATACAAGAATATACTCAAGATGCTGGTGGAATGTATATACAACCAACTTTGGAAGACAGTTTGGCAGTTTTTTCCAAATCTAAAAAGTCTCACCTTAGGATCCAAGAACTGTACCTCTTGTATTTAGACAACTGCTTTGAAAAACTGTGTTCAAACCAAAACTAGCATCAAGTAATGCACAGCAGCTCTATTCATAATGGCTAAAAACTTAAGATATCAGGATGTCCTTCTGTAGATGAATTCATAAGCAAATTAGGGCACATACATGTCAAGGGGAGCAGAATACACCACCCCAAAATATGCCCATTTGACAAAAGGATTATTTTGGACTGATTAATTTAACAAACAGCAGACCCAGGAGAATCTTTCAAAACCAGGTACGGGGCTTCCCTGGTGGCACAGTGGTTGAGTGTCTGCCTGCCGATGCAGGGGACACGGGTTCGTGCCCTAGTCCGGGAAGATCCCACATGCCGCGGAGCGGCTGGGCCCATGAGCCGTGGCCGCTGAGCCTGCGCGTCCGGAGCCTGTGCTCCGCAACGGGAGAGGCCACAACAGTGAGAGGCCCGCATACCGCAAAAAAATAAATAAATAAATAAATAAAGTAGAAAATGCCCTTTTAGGAAGTAAGTTTACATTTATTAAGGATATCTCCATTTGAAAGGGTATGTCCCTCTTTGGACCAGGAATTGAATGATGACTAAATATCAAGAAAAGCTTGTTGGGACTTCCCTGCTGGTCCAGTGGTTAAGACTCCACACTCCCAATGCAGGGGACCAGGGTTCAATCCCTGGTCAGGGAACTAGATCCCTCATGCTGCAATTAAGGGCCCGCATGCCGCAACTAAAGATTACACAGGCCGCAACTAAGATCCGGTACAGCCAAATAAATAAATGTTTACAAAAAAAAAACCAAAGCTTGTCAAAGAAATAGGCCTGGAGGGCCGGAGGAAGATGGCGGAAGAGTAAGACGCGGAGATCACCTTCCTCCCCACAGATACATCAGAAATTCATCTACACGTGGAACAACTCCAACAGAACACCTACTGAACGCTGACAGAAGACCTCAGACCCCCCAAAAGGCAAGAAACTCCCCACATACCTGGGTAGGTCAAAAGAAAAAAAGAATAAACAGAGACAATAGGATATGGACGGGACCTGCACCAGTGGGAGGGAGCCGTGAAGGAGGGAAGGTTTCTACACACTACAAGCCCCTTCGCGGGCGGAGACTGCAGGTGGCGGAGGGGGAAAGCTTCGGAGTAGCGGAGGAGAGCACAGCAACAGGGGTGCGGAGGGCAAAGCGGAGAGATTTTGGCACAGAGGATCGGTGCCCTCAGGCACACACCAGCCCGAGAGGCTTGTCTGCTCGGCCGCCGGGGCGGGCGGGGCTGGGAGCTGAGGCTCGGGTATCGGCTTTCAGTCGGAGCGCAGGGAGAGGACTGGGGCTCGCGGCAGGAAGAGAGCCTGAAGGGGTTAGTGCTAGCCCGGAGGGAGTCCGGGGAAGGGGTCTGGAGCTACCGGAGAGGCAAGAGACTTTTTTCCCTTTTGTTGCCTGGTGCGCGAGGAGAGGGCATTCCCCTCCCTCCCCTCTGCCTGAGTGAGCCAGAGCCCCCGAATCAGCGGCTCCTTTAAACCCGTCCTGTCTGAGCGAAGAACGGACGCCCTCCGGCGACCTACGCGCAGAGGCGGGGCCAGGTCCAAGGCTGAGACCCGGGAGTTGTGAGAGCAGAGACAGGGAAATCTCTCTGTGCAGCCTCGGAGGCAGCGGATTAAAGCTCCACGGTCCATT
This sequence comes from Hyperoodon ampullatus, assembly GCF_949752795.1. NCBI lineage: Eukaryota > Metazoa > Chordata > Mammalia > Artiodactyla > Ziphiidae > Hyperoodon > Hyperoodon ampullatus. The sequence goes on from NC_136920.1 coordinate 2,674,331, forward strand.
TGATGTGCCCTGCGTCTGTGGAGTGCATGAATGGACAGGGAATCATCCCAAATTGAGGAAGTGGACTTTGAGGACAAGATTTAAGACTTTCCCCCCTTTTTCCTCTTTTAACAACGAATTATCCCAAATCGAGGAGGTGGACTTGGAGAGCAAGATTTTTGATTTTTCCCCCTGCTCTCTTTTTGTGAATGTGTATGTGTAATCTTCTGTGTAAGATTCTCTCTGTATAGCTTTGCTTCCACCATATGTTCCAGGGTTCTATCGGTCCGTGTTTTTTTTCAATAATTACTTTTTAATTTTAATAACGCTACTATATTTCATACTTTATTCTATTTTACTTTACCTGCTCTTTCTTTTTTTCCTACCTTCCCTTCCTCCCTCCCTCCCTCCGCTCCTCCTTTCCTTCTTTCTTTTTCTTTCCTCCCTCCCCCCCTCCCACCCTTCTTCTTTCCACTTTCTTTTTCTTTCCTTCCTCCCTCCCTCCCTCCTCTCTTTCTTTCTTTCTTTCCTTCCTCCCTCCCTCCCTCCCTTCTTCCATTCACTCTTCCTTTTGCTTTCATTCCTCCCTCCCTCCCTCCTTTCTTTCCTTCTTTCTTTCCATCCTTCCTCCCTCCCTCCCTCCTTTCTTTCTTTCTTCCTTTCTTCCCTTCTTCCTTTCTTTCCCTCTCTCTTTCTTTCTTCTACTAATTCTTTCTTTCTACTTTCTCTCACTGTTATTCTGAGCCGGGTGGATGAAAGGCTCTTGGTGCTGCAGCCAGGAGACAGTGCTGTGCCTCTGAAGTGGGAGAGCCAACTTCAGGACACGGGTCCACAAGAGACCTCCCAGCTCCACATAATATCAAGCAACGAAAATCTCCCAGGGATCTCCATCTCAACACCAGCACCCAGCTTCAGTCAACGACCAGCAAGCTACAGTGCTGGTCACCCTATGCCAAGCAACTAGCAAGGCAGGAACACAACCCCACCCATTAGCAGAGAGGCTACCTAAAAACATAATAAGGCCACAAGCACCCCAAAACACACCACCAGACGTGGACCTGTCCACCAGAAAGACAAGATCGAGCCTCAACCACCAGAACACAGGCGTTAGTCCCCCCCACCAGGAAGCCTACACAACCTACTGAAACAACCTTAGCCACGGGGGACAGATACCAAAAACAACGGGAACTACGAATCTGCAGCCTGCAAAAAGGAGACCCCAAACACAGTAACATAAGCAAAATGAGAAAGCAGAAAAACACACAGCAGGTGAAGGAGCAAGATAAAAACCTACCAGACCTAACAAATGAAGAGGTAATAGGCAGTCTACCTGAAAAAGAATTCAGAATAATGATAGTAAAGCTGATCTAAGATTCTATTTCCAAGATCCAAAATCTTGGAAATAGAATAGACAATATGCAAGAAACAGTTAAAAAGGACCTAGAAGAACTAAAGATGAATCAAGCATCGATTAAAAACACAATAAATGAAATGAAAAATACTCTAGATGGGATCAATAGCAGAATAACTGAGGCAGAAGAACGGATAAGTGAGGTGGAAGACAAAATAGTGGAAATAACTGATGCAGAGCAAAATAAAGAAAAAAGAATGAAAAGAATAGAGGACAGTCTCAGAGACCTGTGGGACAACATTAAACGCACCAACATTCGAATTATAGGGGTTCCAGAAGAAGAAGAGAAAAAGAAAGGGACTGAGAAAATATTTGAAGAGATTATAGTTGAAAACTTCCCTAATATGGAAAGGAAATAGTTAATCAAGTCCAGGAGGCACAGAGAGTCCCATACAGAATAAATGCAAGGAGAAATACGCCAAGACACATATTAATCAAACTGTCAAAAATTAAACACAAAGAAATCATATTAAAAGCAGCAAGGGAAAAACAACAAATAACACACAAGGGAATCCCCATCAGGTTAACAGCTGATCTCTCAGCAGAAACTCTACAAGCCAGAAGGGAGTGGCAGGACATAATGAAAGTGATGAAGGAGAGAAACCTGCAACCAAGATTACTCTACCCAGCAAGGATCTCATTCAGATTTGATGGAGAAATTAAAACGTTTACAGACAAGCAAAAGCTGAGAGAGTTCAGCACCACCAAACCAGCTTTACAACAAATGCTAAAGGAACTTCTCTAGGCAAGAAACACAACAGAAGGACTATACCTACAATAACGAACCCAAAGCCATTAAGGAAATGGGAATAGGAACATACATATCAATAATTACCTTAAATGTAAATGGACTAAATGCTCCCACCAAAAGACACAGAGTGGCTGAATGGATACAAAAACAAGACCCATATATATGCTGTCTACAGGAGACCCACTTCAGACCTAGAGACACATACAGATTGAAAGTAAGGGGATGGAAAAAGATATTCCATGCAAATGGAAATCAAAAGAAAGCTGGAGTAGCAATTCTTATATCAGACAAAATAGACTTTAAAATAAAGACTATTAGAAGAGACAAAGAAGGACACTACAGAACAATACAGGGATCGATCCAAGAAGAAGATATAACAATTGTAAATATTTATGCACCCAACATAGGAGCACCTCAATACATAAGGCAAATACTAACAGCCATAAAAGGGGAAATCGACAGTAACACAATCATAGTAGGGGACTTTAACACCCCACTTTCACCAATGGACAGATCATCCAAAATGAAAATAAATAAGGAAACACAAGCTTTAAATGATACATTAAACAAGATGGACTTAGTTGATATTTATAGGACATTCCATCCAAAAACAACAGAATACACATTTTTCTCAAGTGCTCATGGAACATTCTCCAGGGTAGATCATATCTTGGGTCACAAATCAAGCCTTGGTAAATTTAAGAAAATTGAAATTGTATCAAGTGTCTTTTCCGACCACAATGCTATGAGACTAGACATCAATTACAGGAAAAGATCTGTAAAAAATACAAACACATGGAGGCTAAACAATACACTACTCAATAACGAAGTGATCACTGAAGAAGTCAAAGAGGAAATTAAAAAATACCTAGAAACAAATGACAATGGAGACACGACGACCCAAAACCTATGGGACGCGGCAAAAGCAGTTCTAAGGGGGAAGTTTATAGCAATACAATCCCACCTTAAGAAACAGGAAACATTTCGCGTAAACAACCTGACCCTGCACCTAAAGCAATTAGAGAAAGAAGAACAAAAAACCCCCAAAGTTAGCAGAAGGAAAGAAATCATAAAGATCAGATCAGAAATAAATGAAAAAGAAATGAAGGAAACGATAGCAAAGATCAACCAAACTAAAAGCTGGTTCTTTGAGAAGATAAACAAAATTGACAAACCATTAGCCAGACTCATCAAGAAAAGAAGGGAGAAGAATCAAATCAATAGAATTAGAAATGAAATAGGAGAAGTAACAACTGACACTGCAGAAATACAAAAGATCATGAGAGATTACTATAAGCAACTCTATGCCAATAAAATGGACAACCTGGAAGAAATGGACAAATTCTTAGAAATGCACAACCTACCAAGACTGACTCAGGAAGAAATAGAAAATATGAATAGACCAATCACAAGCACTGAAATTGAAACTGTGATTAAAAATCTTCCATCAAACAAAAGCCCAGGACCAGATGGCTTCACAGGCGAATTCTATCAAACATTTAGAGAAGAGCTAACACCCATCCTTCTCAAACTCTTCCAAACAATATCAGAGGAAGGAACACTCCCAAACTCATTCTATGAGGCCACCATCACCTTGATACCAAAACCAGACAAGGATGTCACAAAGAAAGAAAACTACAGGCCAATATCACTGATGAACATAGATGCAAAAATCCTCAACAAAATACTAGCAAACAGAATCCAACAGCACATTAAAAGGATCATACACCATGATCAAGTGGGGTTTATTCCAGGAATGCAAGGATTCTTCAATATATGCAAATCAATCAACGTGATACACCATATTAACAAATGGAAGGAGAAAAACCATATGATCATCTCAATAGATGCAGAGAAAGCTTTCGACAAAATTCAACACCCATTTATGATAAAAACCCTGCAGAAAGTAGGCACAGAGGGAACTTTCCTCAACATAATAAAGGCCATATATGACAAACCCACAGCCAGCATCGTCCTCAATGGTGAAAAACTGAAACCATTTCCACTAAGATCAGGAACAAGACAAGGTTGCCCACTCTCACCACGCTTATTCAACCTAGTTTTGGAAGTTTTAGCCACAGCAATCAGAGAAGAAAAGGAAATAAAAGGAATCCAAATCGGAAAAGAAGAAGTAAAGCTGTCACTGTTTGCAGATGACATGATACTATACATAGAGAATCCTAAAGATGCTACCAGAAAACTACTAGAGCTAATCAATGAATTTGGTAAAGTAGCAGGATACAAAATTAATGCACAGAAATCTCTGGCATTCCTGTACACTAATGATGAAAAATCTGAAAATGAAATCAAGAAAACACTCCCATTTACCATTGCAACAAAAAGAATAAAATATCTAGGAATAAACCTACCTAAGGAGACAAAAGACCTGTATGCAGAAAATTATAAGACACTGATGAAAGAAATTAAAGAGGATACAAATAGATGGAGAGATATACCATGCTCCTGGATTGGAAGAATCAATATTGTGAAAATGACTCTACTACCCAAAGCAATCTACAGATTCAATGCAATCCCTATCAAACTACCACTGGCATTTTTCACAGAAGTAGAACAAAAAATTTCAAAATTTGTTTGGAAAAACAAAAGACCCCAAATAGCCAATGCAATCTTGAGAACGAAAAACGGAGCTGGAGGAATCAGGCTCCCTGACTTCAGACTATACTACAAAGCTACAGTAATTAAGACAGTGTGGTACTGGCATAAAAACAGAAAGATAGATCAGTGGATCAGGATAGAAAGCCCAGAGATAAACCCACGCACATATGGCCAACTTATCTTTGATAAAGGAGGCAGGAATGTACAGTGGAGAAAGGACAGCCTCTTCAATAAGTGGTGCTGGGAAAACTGGACAGGGACATGTAAAAGTATGAGATTAGATCATTCCCTAACACCATACACAAAAATAAGCTCAAAATGGATTAAAGACCTAAATGTAAGGCCAGAAACTATCAAACTCTTAGAGGAAAACATAGGTAGAACACTCTATGACATAAATCACAGCAAGATCCTTTTGGACCCACCTCCTAGAGAAACGGAACTAAAAACAAAGATAAACAAATGGGACCTAATGAAACTTCAAAGCTTTTGCACAGCAAAGGAAACCATAAACAAGACCAAAAGACAACCCTCAGAATGGGAGAAAATATTTGCAAATGAAGCAACTGACAAAGGATTAATCTCCAAAATTTATAAACAGCTCATGCAGCTCAATAGCAAAAAAACAAACAACCCGATCCAAAAATGGGCAGAAGACTTAAATAGGCATTTCTCCAAAGAAGATATACAGACTGCCAACAAACACATGAAAGCATGCTCAACATCATTAATCATTAGAGAAATGCAAATCAAAACTACAATGAGATATCATCTCACACCAGTCAGAATGGCCATCATCAAGAAATCTAGAAACAATAAATGCTGGAGAGGGTGTGGAGAAAAGGGAACACTCTTGCACTGCTGGTGGGAATGTGAATTGGTACAGCCACTATGGAGAACAGTATGGAGGTTCCTTAAAAAACTAACAATAGAACTACCATATGACCCAGCAATCCCACTACTAGGCATATACCCTGAGAAAACCATAATTCAAAAAGAGACATGTACCAAAATGTTCATTGCAGCTCTATTCACAATAGCCCGGAGCTGGAAACAACCTAAGTGTCCATCATTGGATGAATGGATAAAGAAGATGTGGCACATATATACAATGGAATATTACTCAGCCATAAAAAGGAACGAAACTGAGCTATTTGTAATGAGGTGGATAGGCCTAGAGTCTGTCATACAGAGTGAAGTAAGTCAGAAAGAGAAAGACAAATACCGTATGCTAACACATATATATGGAATTTAAAAAAAAAATGTCATGAAGAACCTAGGGGTAAAACGGGAATAAAGACACAGACCTACTTGAGAAGGGACTTGAGGATATGGGGAGGGGGAAGGGTAAGCTGTGACAAAGCGAAAGAGAGGCATGGACATATATACACTACCAAACGTAAGGTAGATAGATGATAGTGGGAAGCAGCCGCAGAGCACAGGGAGATCAGCTCGGTGCTTTGTGACCGCCTGGAGGGGTGGGATGGGGAGGGTGGGAGGGAGGGAGATGCATGAGGGAAGGGATGTGGGAACAGATGTATATGTATGACTGATTCACTTTGTTATAAAGCAGAAACTAATTAAAAAAAAAACTTAAAAAAATAAAAAATAAAAATAAAAAAAATTTTTTAAAAATAAGAAATAGGCCTGGAGGTAAATCTGTGTAACAACCTTGTTTACTGGGCTTTGACTAATAAAATCCCTTAAATGGCTTCCTCCATTCCCTAACATCTTTCTTTTGTTCTCAGCAGAAGATAGCATTTAAGGTAATGGCTTGGGCCATTTCAGGGAGTGACTCAGTTTTCCTGGGTATCTTTCAAGTATACAGGAGGTACGCATGGTATATATTAAACTTCTGATTGTTTTCTCCAGTTCATCTCTTTTTCATTACAAGGGAGATCTCAATAAAGAACATAGAAGTGTAGAGGGAAAATTATTTTTCCTCTCATATACATGCAGTGCAATAGTATTCAGAGATATAAAGGAGTGGATCCACCCGTGCAAATATATATATATAGATATAGATGCAACTAACACTTACATTGCTAAGTGAAAGAATCCAGTCTGAAGTGCTGCACACTGTATGACCTCATTTATATGACATTCTAGAAAAGTTAAAACTGACAATGGTAAACAGTTTAAGGAATATGTGGTTGAAACAGTCCATATGATACTTTAGTGGTGAATACCTGTCACTATGCATTTGTCTACACACACAGATTTTTACAACCCAACAGGTAATTTACAATCTATTCAAACTTAGCTACTTAGGACATGGGAGTGTCAAAGACTGGAATAAGGAATGTAACAAAGAATCTAACTGATTCAGAAATGTATGGAAAAACTCACTGTTGGTAGCGGGACAAATGGGCTGACCTAAGTTAACTTTGGAAATGTACAGAATCTGTAGGCCAAAGACAAAATGTGCCATACATACACAGTGGACTCTAAGTTCTTTCCCATGAGGGGTAGTAGCTAACAGTACTGAAACTACTATATCAGTAATCGAATGGAACAAGCACTGCATTTAATAAATGACAAATGGTGGAAGCCAGGTTTCTTACCACTGGAGTGGGATGTTACAGTCAAACAAAGGGAGAAGGTTATGATATCCATGTCATAACAGATCCGGTTGGAGACATCGGTATAGACTATCTTTAGCCTACACATAGTTCCACATGGAAATCTTTATAATTATGTGTATATGCATAGGCTGGGATACATGCATGTATTTCTATGTACTGTCAGCTGAGCATACTTAGCTCCCACGTGTAAGTTTTTAATACCATTCTCTAATAAAAGGAACAAGGGCTCTTTGAAGAAAGGGCTGATGCTAGGACTGAGACAGTAAATATATGAAGCAGCATAATCTTAAAATATCAGCAAGTAAAGAAGTACCAAAAATTTTTTTAAACCACAAAAGAAAAATTATGTAAAATGAAAACATGAGCAAATGGAAAAAGCTCTCAACAGCCAAACCAAGAATGAACTAAGCAGTCTAATAATGTAGTGCTGGATTATGACCAAAAGTTTACAATAATCATTCACGTGTCCAAACTGGTAAAAATAAACTACATAGTTTTCGATGAATGGTGTTAAATAGAAATCTCCTATGCACAAAGCTTCTAAACAATTCATATAGGCACTCAGCTGTCCATCAAGGATGTGAAGCTAACCCCTCTCTCCTCAAGTGTGGGTTCTGCATTATGACTTCCTTCTAAATAAGACACACAGGACGGACATGGGAAAAAAATTAACCTGTGGGAAAACTTGACAAACACTACTTCAGCTAGGTGACCAAAGTTAAGAATATAAGTGAGAAGTTTCCTTAAGAGCCTGTCCTCTTGATATATAGTGAAGAGGAAGCACTTCACCTCTGTGATCTGCTTTTTCAAAGCCAAGTCTAACCACGACAAAAACACCAAGCAAATCCCAGTGCCCGGCAGTCTATAAAATACCTGACCAGTCCTCCTCCACACTGTCAAGGTCATGGAAACAAGGAGAGTCTGAGCAACTGTCAAAGCCCAGAAGAGACTAAACAGACATGATGACCCCATGTCTTTTGAGACCCTGGAACAAGGAAAGGTATAACAAAGGGAACGTGAATAGGAACTTCAGTTAATAGTAAAGTATCAATATTTGCTCATTATTTGTGATGATTCTGTAGAAAATTAGACAGGAAAAATTAAACGTCAAATAAGAGAAACCTACTGTAACAAACTGGAAATCTAGAGGAAAGGGGGGATTTCTTTGTAAAAACGCATTACCAAAATGGACCCTAAATTAAGGAAAACACAAAAAGGCCAATTAATTACTGAGGAACCTCTTCCCCTACTGGTTATCCTATCACTGTTCCAGGCTTTCCCTCTCCCGGGACAGGGAAGGAACAGGGACAGAGCTGTCTGGCAGCTCCCCTAGTATATGACCCCACCCAGTGTCTTCACCTCCCCCAGCCACGCCTACCCAGTGAGGACACCTGAGGAAGGGTCAGGGATTATTGACTCAGATGTATCAACCAGGACTTTTTCTTTTCCCAGCGACTGGACACACTTACGGAAGTAAAATAAATTAGTATTTATTGTAAGGGTAGAAATACATTAATACTTGCAAGTGACAAGTTGAAGAATGGGTTTGGACCTGGCAGGTCCAGCGGCTCACACTGTCTCAGTGTGACCTTGCTTCTCTCCAAAACTTTGTCCAGCTCAGTGCCTTTGGGGGACCCCATTCACAGGCACAGGCTCTCTCACTGCCCTTGGGCCAACAGCAGTTCTAGGCTGACAACCACTCACCATCCATTTTCCGAGAAAGAGTTTCTCCTTTTCTTGGATTCCAAGAAAGTCATGGTTTTAAATGCCTTTGATCTGGCTTGGGTTACATTCTCATCCTTGACCCAACACCAGAAGATGGAAAATGGGACTGGCTAGATATGGGTTGTAAACCCATCTTTGAGCTGGGTGCAACATGGGTCATCCTTCTGCAACTGTTTGGACTGGAAGCAGGTGAGATGTAATTCCCAAAGGAAAACTGAGGCACTTGGGCCTGAGAACAGATGCTGGTTGGGGGAAAGCAACAGATTCTAAGTCAATGACAGCTCACTGTACAGCACAGAATCTGACACAAAAGGAAGAAGGGGGTTCACTTAGGGTCAGGGGCTGCAGCTACTCATCCAGCGCTCTTACTGTCCCTCCCAAGAATGCAAGAAGTTCTTTCACTTGCTGAAAAGTCAGGATCATTGGTGGTGGTAAGCTCAAGTCTCTTTCCTTGGGCATCAGGCCCTCATGTCTCAGAGGCTGGCCCAGATCAGCCCATGTGCCCTCAGAAGACACACAGACCTCATTCCTGCCCCTGAGAGGTGGGAGCCCGTGAGTTATGCCACCTCCCTGGCCATATTAATTGCCCATCCCTGAAAAACAATACTGGTCCTTTTGCAGTTTCTTCTCTCTCCTTTGCTAAGAGGAAGAAACCAAATGCTACGGTGGTAAGGAAACTCTTGTGCGATGAAGTAACGGGAGGCTCAAGAATTATTCCATGCCATGGAACCCATAATTGGCAAGCTTCCAGAGGCCACATGGATGCATATGGCTCTCCAAGACAATGGCAGTGTCAGTGTAAACCTCCCACTGGGAGGTCCAGTTGCTCCCATATCTTTGATTCTTAATGAATATGCATGTCAAAAGTTTCTAATGACTGAAAGGACAAAGGATTGCAGGGCCATGGTCTGCTGTATGGGTGTTGTGTCAGGGACACACTCCAATGTTTAGAGGATTATTACTTCTCTTGGCAGCCTATGAGGCTGTGAGCGGGAGGCCTTTTTCTCAGCCACATGCATGTTGGTAGTTGAAACTTCTCAAAGGAATGTCTACACTGCCCAGGTAGCTCTTGAATTGCCCAGCATCATGGTCAGCTCCGTAACTGTACATGAGGGCCTGACAATGCCCAGGCTGGACTGAGCTAGAGGACCACAGATGCCTGCCTGGATAGTCAGAGGTCAAGGGCTGTCCTGCCTGAGACTTGATCATCTCTTCATGCCCACTCAGTTGGGACAAAGGATGCCTCCAGTGCCAGGAGGGCCCCACCAGCCCTTAAGAAGGCGGCATCTGGGGGCTGGCAGGTCACTGCACCCAGTCCTGTATAAATCCACACGTGTCCGCTGAGTGCCCTCCTGTCTTGGCTGTGCTGGAACCTGGGGCTGCCCAGGCAGAGTAGGGCCAGCATCACCCTTCCCAGGTAGGAGGGCAGAAGGAAACCATGCATGACTTCTGACACCCTCCCCAATCCTTGACAGAGGTTGAGTTGGATAAGAAACAGTCCGAGACAAGAACAGACATTTCATTCTTCTCTCAGAGCCCAGGACTGGGGGAAGGGAGGCCAGAAAAACAGTTATTGACCTCAGCTCCCTGACTCCTGTTTGACCCTGGGCAAGTCCTATCCATTCTGGAGGCTCCAGAGAGAAAGAGAGGGGAGGGCAATGAGGGCCAATTGTGCTTAAACCTAACTCTAACCTTCACCCTAAGAACCCTGACCTCTAACCGTAACCCCCTAACGACCCTTGCCCCTGACCCCTAGACCCTCGCCCCTGACTCCTAAACTCTAACCCCCGACCCTTTAACCACAACCCTCTACCAGGACTCTCCAACAATGACCCATAACCCTAAACCGTGACCCCTGAACCCTCACACTGACTCAACCCCAGGCCTAAAGCCTGGCCTAGTGGGTACCGAGGGATGACTGTATGAACTCTCAAATAAACCAAGGAATTAAATCTTCCTGACCGTGAATTTAGCAATGGTTTCTTAGATTTGACAGTAAAGCATAAGAAATGAAAGAAAAAAATAGATAAATTGGATTTCCTCAAAATTACAAACCTTTGTGCATCAAAAGAGGCTATCCAGAAAGTAAAAAGACAGCCCACAGAATGGAAGACAATACTGGCACATTCTATATCTGATAAGTCTCTTTACCTAGAATATACCCAGGACTTTTACAACTCATCAACAAAAAGACAAACAATAAAATTTTTGAAACAGACAAATGGCTTGCATGGACTGCTCTCCAGGCAAGACATACAAACGGTCAACAAGGACATGGAAAGATGTCAAACGTCAGTAGTCATAATGAAAATGCAAATGAAAGCCACAGTGTGATGCCCCTTCACACACACTAGAATAAAAATAAACTTTAAAATCAATTTTAAAATATATAAATAAAAACAACAAATGTTGGCAGCAACGCAGAGAAATTGGAACCCTTAAAAGTTACTTGTGGAGATGCACAATGGTGCAGTCTATGTGTACAAACCTTTAGCATTTACTCAAAAATATAAAATATAATTACCATGTGGTTCAACAACTCCACTCCTAGATATATACCAAAAAAATGGAAAACATGCGTTCAAACAAAAACTTGTACACCAATTATTCATAGCAGAACTGTTCACAATAGCCCAGGGTAGAAAAGATTTAAATGTCCATCAGCAGGTAAACGGATAAGCAAAGGAAGGTAGATCCATAAGCTACATTATTCTGTCATATAAAGGAATAAAGTAAAATTATACAGCTGCTGTGGAAAACTGTATGGTGGCTCCTCAAAAACATGGAAAATGTGTGATCCCTTGATTCCACTCCAGGGTGTACACCCAGAATATTAGAAAGCAAGGACTGGAACAGACATTTGTACCCCATATTCATAGCAACGTTATTCACAATAGCCAAAGGGTGGAAGCAACACAACACATCCTTCAACAGATGAATGGATAAGTACCGTGTAGTATATACACAACGGAATATGATTCAACCTTTAAAACAAAGGTAATTCTCACACATGCTACAATGTGGATGAACCTTGAAGTCATTATGCTAAGTGAAACCAGCCAGACACAAAAAGGACAAACGTTCTATGATTCCACTAGTATGGGGTATCCAGATAAGTCAAACTCAAAGACAAAGTAGAATAAGGTTGCCAGGGGTTGAGGTGAGTTAGTGTTTAATGGCTACGGTTTCACATGGGGAAAATAAAGCTCTGGAGATGGATGGTGAGGATATTTTTACAACAATGTGAATGCAGTTAATGCCACAGAACTGTGTACTTACAAATGATTTAAATGGGGCTTTCCTCGTGGCACAGTCGTTAAGAATCCGCCTGCCAATGCAGGGGACACGGGTTCAAGCGCTGGTCCTGGAAGATCCCGCATGCCACAGAGCAACTAAGCCCGTGAGCCACAGCTACTGAGCCCTCGTGCCACAACTACAGAAACCTGTGCGTCTAGAGCCCGTGCTCCATAACAAGAGAAGCCACCACAATGAGAAGCCTGCACATGGCAATGAAGACTAGCTCCCACTCACCACAACTAGAGAAAGCCTGCGTGCAGCAACAAAGACCCGACATAGCCAAAAAATAAAAAATAAAATAATTTTTTAAAAAGCTTAAAAAATGGTTTAAATAGTAAATGTTATGTGTTTTTAATCACAATGGGAAAAAATGAATGAAATAATGATCAATGTTTCAATGTGGATAAACACTGAAAACATCCTAAGTGAAAGAAGCCATACAGAAAAACCACCCAGATCATGCTCATCTTGTACACTTTAAGTCCAGCAAGGTTTTTTAAGTGAGGAAAAGCCCCAGTGATGGTTCCAAGAAAAGAAAACTGGATTCGAATGGAAAAATACGTTTCCACAAAGCTGGGGCAGCTGGTGAAAGGTGAAGCAGGTCTGTGGATAGGATTATAATGTGGAAACCATAATTATTCCTCATTATGGGGTTATGTGCTGGTTCCCTGGGAGAGTGGCCCTCCCACTCTCACAGGGTAAACAAACTCGAGTATTCTGTGAATGTGGAAAACTTATACTGCTATTTAAAGTTTTTTATACACTTGAAATTTACTAGAAAATAAAGTACTTATCAAAACAACCATGTCATACCAAGCCAGAAATACAGACATCAAACTCTGTTATAGAGGCCAAACCCTACCCAGATCCAGTTCACCCACAGTGGTGATGCTAATCACCCTTGTAGGAGTCCACATACTACAAGAGGCACCATAGGAAGATTATATTGGGAGCCACTATGTCTTGGGTGCTGTGCATGACCTAGATATAGATGAAACAGTGGGATTTCTGAATTCTAGTTTTCCACATTCAACCACCAAAAAACTGTTACAACTAAAAAATGAATTCAGTAAAGCTGCAGGATACAAAAAAAAGAAAAAGAAATGCACAAAAATCATTTGTGATTCTATCCACTGATAATGAACCATCAGAAAAATAATTTTTAAAAAAATCCCACTTACAATTGCATCCAAAAAGATAACTAGGAGTAAATTTAACCAAGGACGTGAAGGACCTGCACACTGAAACCCGGAAGACAGTGATAAAGGAAACTGAACAGACAAAAATAAATGGGAAGATACCCTGTGCTCATGAGTAAAAAGAATACTGTGAGGCTTCCCTGGTGGCGCAGTGGTTGAGAGTCCGCCTGCCGATGCAGGGGACACGGGTTTGTGCCCCGGGTCCAGGAAGATCCCACATGCCGCGGGGCGGCTGGGCCCGTGAGCCATGGCCGCTGAGCCTGCGCGTCCGGAGCCTTGCTCCGCAATGGGAGAGGCCACAACAGTGAGAGCCCCGCGTACCACAAAAAAAAAAAAAAAAAAAAAAAAAAAAAAAAAAAGAATACTGTGAAAATATGCATTCTAAGGTGAGACGTCCCTGGCCGCCCAGGGGTTGGGACTCTGCACTCCCACTGCAGGGGGCGCGGGTTCGAGCCCTGGTTGGGGAACTAAGATCCCGCATCCTGCATGCTACATGGTGTGGCCCAAAATTTTTTTTAATTTAAAAAATTATGCATTCTAGCCAAATTAATGTACACATTCAATGCAATCCTTACCAAAAGTCCAATAACATTTTCCATAGAAACAGAACAAATAATCTTAAGTTTTGTGTGGAACCACAAAGGACCCAGAAGAGCCAAAGCGACCCTGAGGAAGGAGAATGGGCTGGAGGCATCTCCCTCCCTGACTTCACACTTCATTACGAAGCTACAGTCCCAAAAAGTGTGGAATTGGCACAAAAACAGGCACACAGACCAGAGGAACAGAGCAGAGAACCCAGGAATCAACCTACAGGTATGTGGTCAGTTAATTCACAAGAAAGGAGCCAAGAACATACACCAGGGAAAGGACAGTCCCCTCAATAAACGGTGCTGGGGGCTTCCCTGGTGGCGCAGTTGTTAAGAATCCGCCTGCCAATGCAGGGGACACGGGTTCAAGTACTGGTCCGGGAAGATCCCACATGCCACGGAGCAACTAAGCCCGTGAGCCACAACTACTGGGCCTGCGCTGTAGAATCCGCAAGCCACAGCTACTGAGGCCCATGCACCTAAAGCCTGTGCTCTGCAATAAGAGAAGCCACCGCAATGAGAAGCCCACGCACCGCAGCGAAGAGTGGCCCCCGTTCATGGCAGCTAGAGAAAGCCTGCGTGCAGCAACGAAGACCCAACGCAGCCAAAAATAAAATAAATTAATTTAAAAATAAAATAAAAGAAAATAAATGGTGCTGGGAAAACCAGACGCCACACTCCAAAGAACAACACTGCACTCTGTCTACACCACACACAAAAGGGGCCGAAAACCCAGTTTTCCACATCAAGCCCTTCCTCTCCTGGGTCCTCTGAAGACAGACACCCTCAGCGGTCAGCCACGCACAGGTACCTTCTGCCCACTTTTCCTCACCGTCTCCCTCAGCGGCATCACCTCCCGGCAAGTCCTGAGGAGACCAGGCTCCTGTCAGCATGAACTGGACCCCACAGTGTCCCAAAGCTGAAGCCCCAGTGGGTCCTGAGAAGACCCGGCTTCTGTTAGTGTGGACTCGACCCTGGCTTGTCCCGAAGCCCGGCCATCGGCGTGGACTCAGCCCCACATGTCCCAGAAGCCAAAGCCCCAGTGGGTCCTGAGGAAACAGGGCTCCTGTCAGCATGAACATGAACAGCATGACCTGAACAGACATCCTGCCAAAAAAGATACACAGATAGTAAAAGTCATACAGAAACAAGCTCAACATCATATACCATTAGGGAATTACAAATTAAAATCATGAGCTATCACAGCACACCTATTAGGACTGCTAAGCTCCAAAAATAGGACAATACCAATTGCTAGAGGGTGAGGAACAAAAGGAACTCTCCCTCATCGCTGGGGGGATGCATGTGCAGCCACTTTGTAAGATAATTTGGCAGTTTTTTCCAAAGCTAAACAAGTCTCACGTTGGGATCTAACAATCATGCTTCCAGTATTTAGGCAACTGCTTTGAAAATCTATGTCCAAATGCAAACAAGGATGCAATTATGCACAGCCGCACTTTCATAATAGCTAAAAACTTGAAGAAATCAGGATATCCTTCAAACGATGAAGGCATAAGCAAATTGGGGTACACCCATGTCAAGGCGAGTAGAACATGCCACCCCAAAATATGTCTCCCTGGTATAAGGATTATTTGTCTGCTTTAAAAAAAGAAAAAAAAAGGCTTCCCTGGTGGCTCAGTGGTTAAGAGTCCGCCTGCCAATGCAGGGAACACGGGTTCGAGCCCTGGTCCAGGAAGATCCCACATGCCGCAGATCAACTAAGCCGGTGCACCACAACTACTGAGCCTGCACTCTAGAGCCCGCAAGCAACAACTACTGAAGCCCGCATGCCTGGAGCCTGTGCTCCCCGACAAGAAAAGCCACCACAATGAGAAGCCCACACACCGCAATGAAGAGTACCCCTGCTCACCACAACCAGAGAAAAGCCTGCACGCAGCAAGGAAGACCCAATACAGCCAAAAATAAAATAATAAATTTATTTTTTTTTAATCTCAGAAAACTGAGATTGCCGTTTTATGAAGGACATTTACAATAGAGAAATCTCCATTTATAAGGGTATGTCCCTCTTTGCACCAAAAATAGAAGGATAAGTAAATCTTAAGTAACTCTTTTCAATGGAGAAGTCCTGACTTTAATGTGCAAACAATCATACTCTTGTTTACTGTGCTTTGCATGATAACCTGCCATAACGGGTCTTCCCCCGTTCCCCAGCATCTTTCTTCTGTTTTCAGCTGAAGACGGTATTTAAGGGGATGGTTATGGTCATTTCAGGGAGTGACTCAGCTTCCGTGGTATCCCCCCTGTATTCAGAAGGTATGCATGTTATTAAACTTCTGCTTTTCTCCTGGTAATCTGCCTTTTATTACAGGGGCAGGGGGGCCTCAACCAAGAACCTTGAAAAGTAGAGGGAAAATTGTTTTTCCTCCCATACACATGCAGGGGAATACTACTCAGCAGAAAAGAATGCACCATCAACCTATGGAAAGACATGGATAAATCTTCAGTATATAATGCCAAGTGAAAGAACCCAGTCTGCGAGGCTGCACACAGTATGACCCCATTGATGACATTCCGGGAAAGGCAAAGCTACATAGATGATAGCAGATCATGGGGTGGGGGGGTTTGAAGTAGTCCACGTGATACTCTAGGATGGATACCTGTCACTGTGCAGTTGTCTAAGCCCACAGATGTGTGTAGCCCAAGGGGCCAATCATAATCTATTCAAATTTAGTTATTTAGGATGTAGGAGTGTTGCAGGATGGAATACATAATGTCACAGAGTCTAACTGTGTTAGAAATATATGGAAACAACTCACTGTAGGGGATGGGATAAAAGGTGCTGACCTAAGTTACCTTTGGAAATGAATGGAATCTGTAGACTAAAGGCAAAATGGACCGTATATAAACAGTGGGCTTTATTCTACGAAGTTCCTTCCAGGGTGTAGTAGCTAACAATTCTGAAACCTCTGCACATGTAACCTGGAAAGGAGCAATGCACAGATAAATGGCAGGTGGTGGGAGCCAGGATCCTTGCTGTGGGCGTGGGAACTTACAGATAAGCAAGAGGAGAGCCTCTGCCCTCATAATCCTGGATCTGGGCTTCCTGGGAGGATACTGACTGGCCGGGGGAAACACACAGATCTTCACGCTGGGAAGACCCTGCAGACATAGGAACTTCACACCCCATCTTTCCACCCATACCTGCTGGAAACAGTCAGCCCTCCATAATCCGTCAATTGCAACATTTAAGACATTCTCACCCCCAGGCAGATAAAGGAGCATGAGGGTCTTGCTTACACCTAAGCTGTTCCAGAGTCCAGGCCCTGGGGTTGGATCCAGGATGGGGTTTCCTGGGCCTCTGACCAGCAAGTGAGAGGAGGGAGGAAGACCGGTCCTGAGGAGAGAGGTTCCCTCAAGTCTGTTAGCCCAGGAGCCCCGATGGGGTTCATTCCCAGTGAGGACATGGGCGGGGCCTGCAGTGGTCCTGTGTTCCCCCTGGGCCTTTTGATGAAGCCATGGCTGCACTGGGCCCAGACGTCTCCTGGCGGTGTCTCAAACTCTGACACAGTGGCTTTACAAAGGAACAAGAGAATGGAGCCGAGCCCCTGATGGCCACACCTTTCTGGCTCTGAGTTGTTTCCAATAGGACCGCAGTCACCTGCACGTAGTCTGCTGTGACCCATCTGCCCCCGTTGGCCTTTGCTCTCCCTCCCTCCCTGTGATGATTCCTGTGACATTTCCAGCCTGGACCCCTCTCCCAGGCCAGACGCCTCTGTCCAGCCACTGCATCCCCATCTCCCTTGGGGGCTAACAGGCCCCTCAGAGGACTGGGATCCTGCAGCTCCCCACACCCAGGAGCGGCCCCACCTTCCCAGGTTGCTGAGCCCAGGCACCGGGTGTAACTGAGCAGGACCCTACGGGGCCTTCCCAGGACAGACCCCTCCCCCATATCCTCTGCTGTAGGTCCTCTCTGAAGTACCTGGATAACAGTATCTGATGCACGCTTCCTGAGTTATTTTACAGATGCTAAAACCACCACCAAATGGAAGAAATTAACTACGTGATGATCATGAACAGGTAGCCCCGGAGCTTCTGGTGCCTAAGAATTTACAATGTTAACCGCCTGTTACCTCACCATCAGCCAGAAAATTGTGCAACAGCTGATCACATACCCTGCGGCCCCCCTCCTTCACTTGGCCTTTAAAATTGCTTTGCTGAAATCCTTCAGGGAGTTCGGGGTTTTAGAGCACAAGCCACCTGGCCTCCTTGTATTGGCACTTGTACAATTAGAGCTGCACTTTCCTTCACCACACCTGGTGACAGTAGACTGGCTTTCCTGCACTCGGGCAAGCGGACCCACGTTTTGTTCGGTAACACTGGGGTCTCCCAGGCTCCCACCCTCCTTGTGCCCCACTGACTGTCATCTGCTCCTCCAGAGTCTTCTTGCAGCAAAAATAGAAATGAAGTTTCCCTTCCCCTGAGAACAAGGAAAACAAAGGGAACAGCGAACAGGCTAGAGAAGAAACATAACCTGGCCTGAAAGAGTTCATCACTCCTTGTTTTACTTTGTCACTCATTTGTAGTAACTAGATTTGTACTTTACAAAGCTAACCTCACTCCCTGACACTATGTAATTTACATTCGGCACCCATCACCGCTGACTCTGTGTGAGTTACATCCCCTGCCTCTCACTCCCTAACCTTATTATGTCCAGCACTTACATTCTACACGCCCCTCCTAACAAATCACCCCCTATAGTTTTTGCATTTCAGAAACAAGGTCACCGGCCGATAAACCAGAGGCAAATGTACACAGTTACCAGACTGCTGGACCCCGATTACCGGGCAGCCTGACGCCAACTATGACTGTTTTGAAACAATGCAAAGGAAAGGAGGAATGCAAGACCTTCACTACTTTGATCCTCATCCTATACCCCGGACTGCGAGAGCCCCACATAGAAAATCCTCCCTGATTCTCAAGGAGGGGTGCCCAGTTCTTGAGGTGCTAGCCAGCTGTGTCTTCCCTGTTGCCTGGCAGAAAAATAAAGCCATCTCTCTCTTCCTCCAAAATCCCATTCTCCGTATTTCTGCTGGGCCTCAGCGCACAGGGAAGCCGACATTTCGACAACAGTCTGTGGCCAGTTCCCACACTAATTCCCCTCTACGCCCACTGCCCTGGCCCAAGCCCGATCTTGTGCCTGGTTCCTCCATCAGGCCCTGACAAAGCTTCCTGCCCGCACGGTGCATCTCACATCCCACCCCAACGTGGTCTTCCTGAAGCATAAACGAGACTGACTCTCTCCCACCTGTAATCTCCCAAAGTTTCCCCACTTTCGCTAGGGTATCTGCTGGAAGAGACATCTGCCAAGGCCCTGAGAGTCCCCGGCATCCCCACTAGGCTGCTGGCTCCTGGGTTCCCTGACAATGAGCACCTCAGCAGGCCAGGCGACACGGCAGGAAACCCCAGAACTGCTCACCTCCAGAGGGGACTGGCACTGCCATGGTCTGATCAAAGAGAGCAGAGAAGGGTTCCCCAGCTGGGACACAAACTCTGCACGAGTGGCCTCTCCTTGAGCCGTTACATCACCTCGTGTGACTTGAGGGAAGGAAGGACTGAGGCACCCTTGGTTCCTAAGGAGGATGGTACAGGCTCAGCCACGTCCCCCCAAATCCACATGCTGAACCCCTAACCCCCAGGACCCCAGGACGTGGCTGTATTTGGAGATGGGATTTTTAAAGAGGTGATCAAGGTAAAAATGAGGTCACTAGGCTGGATCCTAATCCAATAGGATTGATGTCCTACAAGAAGAGATTAGGACACAGACAGGCACAGGGGGAGACCATGTGAGGACCTGGGGAGAAGATGGCTGTCTAAGCACCAAGGAGAGAGGCCTCAGGAGAAGCCAGCCTGCACACACCTTGATCTCCGACAGCATCCAGGACTAGGAGATAGGCCTTTTATTCAAGCTGCCTAGTCTGCGGTGTTTGTTACAGCGGTCCTGAGCAGACTGACATGCAGGGTAACTCAGGGCTCACACTGGACAGAGCCCACTTTCCATCCCCCTGAACGTGACTTACAGGAGCCCCAGGAACTGAGGAGGGGGTCCCTGATGGGAGGCATGAGATAGAAGATGCTAGGCATTAACATGACTGCATTCATGTTAAACGTGCCTGAAGTCCATTCACACGAGATGGTTTTGTCCTGTATGTATGCCCACATCGGCACCTTCAGTCTGAACTGAGGATCTTTAGCTTCACCACCTCCATTCAGGGCATTAGCTTCACCTGCTGTGGACCGTCTCCTATAGGATTTCCAAAACCACAAAGCGTCAAAGCTTCACAGGACCCAGAGTCTGTGCGCTACCATCCAGGTGACCCTCACAGCAGAGCCATGCAGCTGCCCATCAGAACCCATTTCCCTTTTTCCTGTTCACAGCTACCCTGCACCTCCTAGCCTTCCCACCCCTTAGAGCTGGGGTGCAGTGTCTCGTGTTACCAAGGGGAAGGGGTGGAGGTGGTGAGGGCCTTGACCAGCCTTCGTCCTAGGATGGAGGGCATGATGCCCACCTGGTCATCCCACCCTGCTGGTTGGAGCCCTCACCTGGAAGCAGGGAGGAGAAACAAGGGGGGCAGAGCCTGGGACCTGACACCCACCTGCCCTGGACTCTCACAACAAGGGAACAGAGATGTCCTGAGCTTCAGCCCAGTCTTGGGAGACACTTTGTTCCAGCAACAAACTTTGCCTTAAAAGCCAAGGTGCTTTACAAACCCCTCCCCAGGTGTCACAGAAAGTCAGGCTTAATCTCATCACACTTTTCTCAAACCCCAGCTCACGCTGAGACCACCTCTCAGGTGATGGTGCTTCAGAGCGGCCCCTTTAAAAGATCCCTGGAGTTCAGCTCTCCCAGCCCTGCCTTCAGTTTAAGGGAGAAGTTTCCTTGACAACCTTGACAAACCTGCTCAGTTTCCTTGACAACCAAGCTTCACAATCTCCCAAACTCTTCTCCTTCAAACATTCCTATTCTAGGCTGGATGAGCCTAAAGTGACAGTGCTGTCATCATGTGCCAGAGAGTGACTCCTCCAAGCCTGTAGTTATTGGTTACATGATGCTACTGATGATGAAATCCCAGAAGAGCCAGCTTGGCAATATAACCACTTCTGGACTCGGCACTGGGTCCCTTTCCACGGACAGAGTGGAGTGGCTGTTTCCACGGGCCCCGTGGTGGAAGAGCTCACCTAATGCAGCCAGGACTTCATCCTTTCCAGGTGATCCCAGGGTCCTCACTCTGCCCAGACCCCACCCACATGGCTGCTGTCTGTGCCAGTCTATACGGGACCTTGGTAACCTCCTAAAATGAGGGTTATTTTATACACAGGTAATGGGTTGAATGCTGGCCCCAAAAGATGTGCCCCCCAGAACACGTGAACAGGACCATATCTGGGAAAATCGTCTTCGTATATATAGTTAAGGATCTCGAGGTGAGGTCATCTTGGGTTAGGGTGGCCCTCAATCCAAGTGAGAGAGTCCTTATAAGAGACAAAAGAGGAGAAACACAGACATAGAGAAGCCACGTGAAGACAGAGGCAGAGATGGGAAGGATGCAGCCGCAAGCCTGGGGATGCCTGGAGCCCCCAGAAGCTGGAAAAGGCAGGAAGAATGCTATACCCTGGAGCCTTTGGAGAGACTTCCGTCCTGCAGCACCTTGATCTCAGATGTCTGGTCTCCAGGTCTGGGGGAGGATGAATTCCTGTTGTTTTAAACCACCCAGCTTGTGGTCATTTTTTACAGAAGCCACAGAACAGTCACACAGACCCTGCTCTGTAGGATCCTGGAAGTGCGGGTCTCATTAAAGGCCGACAAAGGCTAGATTGCAGAACCCTTAGAGTCAGCACTGAGCCCCAGAAATCCTAAAGCAGTGGCTGGACACCAGAATGTTGAGGGGTCAGTCAGAAGCCCATCCCTAAGGGTGCCGGCTGCACACAGCCTCCACGGGGTTTTTTTTGTTTTTTGCGGTACGAGGGCCTCTCAACTGTTGCGGCCTCTGCCATTGCAGAGCACAGGCTCCGGACACGCAGGCTCAGTGGTCATGGCTCACGGGCCCAGCCGCTCCACGGCATGTGGGATCTTCCTGGACCAGGGCACGAACCTGCATCCCCTGCATCGGCAGGTGGACTCTCAACCACTGTGCCACCAGGGAAGCCCCCTTCCCAGGATTTTATGCCTCTACGTGTTGAGGATATGTATTTCCATCCTGATTCAGGACCTCTGATGTCACCGTTCACGTTGTTAATTAAGAACCCCCTAGTCACACAGATGAAAACCCTATCAGGGCACTTGCTCCAGTGGTAAAAAATTCTGAAGTTGGTCAGAGGTGGGGAATCATCTCCCATGCAGCCAGCAGCACCCCCACAACGAGCGCCCTCATTGCAAAGCTGGGGGACCATGCCAAGGCGTCTGTGAGTAAACGTGAGCTGAGCCCCAGGCCAGCTGCTGCTGAACTGTTCCCACCCTTCCCAGGTAAAACACCTGAATGTGTGTAAGGACTTGAAAGCCTAGAGGAAGGGCCGTGGAGCCACACCAGTGACAGCACGCAGGCCAACTTGGTGCCTGCAGGCCAGCCAGGATGGTCCTGGCCCCAGGCGCTCTTCTGGAAGCTTTCCATTTCCCTGCCTGAGGTACCCCTCCCGTCTGGGCCCCCGCTGCTTTTTTTCTTCCTCACCTCTGCCTGGGGAGAAATTCCAGCAGCAGGTATGGGTGACACATCCTCTTCTTTAGCAGGTGGCTGCCTGGCAACTCCTGCAGAAAGTCCAGCAGAGCCCCACTCACACTGGGCCACCCACAAAGCCACGGCCCCTCACTCCCTCCCACCATCCCAGCCCCGACACTGCTGACGGGGCAGAGAATATGGCGTCAGGCACAGCTACAGGAGCTCTTGCTGACTGGAGAGGTGTTTATATTGACCTCAACCCAGGCACACCTGGGGAGGGCTGGCCGGCCAGGTCAGGCTACTTAGGTCAGCCAATCCTCGCCCCTCAGGGGCTCATAGCTGCAGAAAATGGGCCTTGCTGCACCGGCCAGGTCCAAGGAACAGGTGTAGGGTCCTGAGGGTCAGGATAGACAAGGGGCTGCAGCCCTGGCTTGTTTTCTAATCATTTTATCTGGTCCTTGAGTGGGAGACAACTTCAAGAAGACCCTCTCCTAATGAGAGGAAGCCAAGAGTCAGGGAGAGGAGGGGTGGTGAGTGAATACAGGGGCCTGGTGCCCCGGCTGCAGTGGAAGTCTCTGGAAGACCAGGCAGAGGGAGGCCGCACAGAGTGATGCCCAGGGTCACAGACCTGTCCCGGAGCTGTTGTTTGTTAGTTCAGGTCCAGCTCTGAGGTGCTCTGTGTCAGCTGTGAGCGACAGGTGAGCTGGGGGTTCTCTGCAATGAGGGCTATGTGCACGGTTCCTGTGTGCCCAGCCTTGCTGGGTGCCGGCCCAGGGGAGTTCCGTATCCAAGGAGGGACCTGACCATGAGAGCCCCGTGGGCTGCTGTATGCCTGCCCAGGTGAGCTCCATATCTTGGGAGGGGCCTGACCATGAGAGCCCCATGGGCTGCTGGGTGCCTGCCCAGGTGAGCTCCATATCCTGGGAGGGGCCTGACCACGAGAGCCCCGTGAGCTGGGAGGGCGACGTGTGTATGAGCGTCCTCTCTGTGCAGCCGGCACAGAGTTGCTTAGCAACTTCCCTGTGGGCAGTGCTGGGATGAAATGAGAACCAGGAGATGCCACGGGACCCCTGAACCCCTGTCCATGTTGAATGATGAGGTCAGTAGGCGGGTGCTGGCCACTGTGCTGCATGAGGGAGGCCCCACGTGTACCTCTTGTGTCGTCCACCTGACAGCATGGAGGCCTCCCCAGGACAGAGCAGACAGCCTGCCTGGGGCAGGTGGGAGCTCCTGGTGACCCTGCGGGGGACATGAGAGGGACAGACCAGGCAGGAGGAGGTGGGAGCCCAGGCAGAGCCATGGAACTCGGGGCTGAGCTGGGAGTGGACAGGTGGTGAGTGTGATCCAGGAAGTCTGCCCTGGTGACGTGAGGCTGAACATGCTTCAGAGTGACAAGCTTTCTGGTTGATCCCAGAACAGGATAGTAAGATGGATCCTGTTAGAAGAAGGTAAGTGAATCCCCCCAAGAGGATGCTCTGCGAGCTGGTCCCGGGAGGGGGGTGAAGGGAACAGGCGTGGAAGCTGCGGGGAGTGGGCAGTCCCCCTGGGCGGGCGGCGGATGCAGACCCCACTCCGTGGTCCCACAGCTGTGCTTCTGGCTGGATTACTTGGCTTCTCGGAGCCTCAGCTTCCTGGTCTGCCTGTGGGGTGATGGATTGACTAGTAATTTGCTCAGAACAGGGTAGGAAGGGGTCTAGTGGAAATTCCATGGAAAACCGTCAGTATGGGAATCGCAGGTCCTGTTTCCCGCAGGTCTGCCTTCAGGATCGGGAGACCAAATCCGAGCAGACTTGCAGCAGAGACTGGGGACAGGCTCCGTTTGGTGGGTCCCCCTGTTTCCTGAATCTCGGAAGGAGCAGCTCCAGCGGGCAGTGGCAGGTTCATCCCACACCTGGAGGCATCCAGACCTCAAGGCCCAGCAGCCCCCGAGCCCTGTGTCTGGGCCCCCGGGAGGCAGACGGGACAGGCCGGCGTCCTCCTCGGCCCTCTTCCTACCCTGAACATTCGTGGTCCAGGCCGTCATTAGGGAGAAGCAGGGATGGGGGTGTCCCATGTGGGAAGAGGACACGGAGCAGCTTGTGCACGTGGACGTCCACACCGGGAATGTGGGTCAGTGGGACGCAGGCACCGGGAGGGTCAGGTGGTGGGCCTGAGGAAGCAGGGCGAGGCCGGGGGTCCTGGGGGGGGTGCAAGCTTTGCCTGTGCCGGGCCTCAGACTCCACTGGGCTTCCCTCCCCTGGTCACTAGCGAGGAGGAGCGGAGCAGCGTTGGTGGAGGGACCCACGCGTGCCCAGGCCCTGGCAGCATCAGCCCTTCAGGCTCTGGGTCGGGGTGCCTGAGGAGTGCAGGTCCAGCTGTGCCCACAGGGAGACCTAGACGGGTCTGGCGGGAAGCACTGGTGTGGTCTCACCTGCGTGAAAGCTTCCGAGCCAGTGTCCAGTGGGAGCTCTCACCTCGCATGTGGGTTTCAAGTCCACATCTCAGATCACCTTCTAGCCTCTTGGTTTGTTTTCTAGACACAAAGTCCTAATATCTCCTATGTCCCCTGCCCGTGAAAAGGCACGTCTGATCTGGCACCAAGTGCTGCCTCTGGTCCCCCCTGACTGGACGCCCAGCAGCCAGTGTCACCGCGTCACGACTGTCAGGGGGTGTCAGGTGTGGGGGGATGAGAGCACACGGTCCAGGCCCACGAGGGGCTGTGCCATCCACAGAGCCGGTGCTGTGGCTGTAGGTATTCCCTGCCCCCACCCCACGGGAAGAGACCACCGCCCCCTTACAGACTGTTACCAAGTGAAGTCATGTGGACCCTGCTCGGGCCCCAGACTGGCGAGGCGCTCTGCCTCAGCGGGGAAGGTTTCCTTTTTCCACGTGGTTTCAAGTAGGTAAATAACAAAACCAAAGCTGAGACCAACACAGCACAGGCTCTATTCAGTGGCCAGAGAATGGAGAAGTGGGAATTAAGTTCACAGATCAACTTCTCGCCCTCCTGGAGAGAGTGATTTAATTTTAAAGAGTAAAGACAAAGGAAGGAGGAGTGAGGCTAATGATGGGATGAAGAGACCTTCTGGGAAGGGGCGGGGCTTTTTTCAAGGGGGTGGGGTACCACCTCCTTTTACCCATTTTTGGTCATTCCTGTCCAGTCATGGTCACCGGTGGGTGTGTCACTTAATATGCTGATATAGTAAATTCAACATGTGATGAGACTCAGGGTCTGTTGGAGGTCACATTCGTTGCCATCTTGGTCCCAGCTGGTTCCATCTGTTTGTTTGTTTGTAGCTTCCTTTCTTATCTCTGGACCCCTTCACTTAAATACTTAGGTGAACTCCTGCTGAAGGTGGGGTTGGAGGACAGCCCTGTGAAAGGTGGGTCCACGGATTTTGAGAAGGGCCTGTAGCAGCTCTGACAACAAGAGGAGGAGGCTGAGACGGGCGGTCAGTCTGACGCCCGCACTGGGGCCTGTGGTTGGCATGCGGAGGTGGTCAGCCTGGGGTACGTGTCAGGGAAGGTTCTCGGTGTTTACACAGAAGATGTGAACGTGGGCCCAGAAGCAGAGCTGCCTGTGGAAGCTGCTACAGAAACCCCTGATTCTTTTCTGAGAAAACTGGTGGGGGGCATTCAGGCAACAGGGCAAACTGCTTGCTCTGGATATTCTTGTGGGGAAGTGGGTGCATAGCAACGGGGGCTCAGCCTGCATAACCCCAGAAGCCCTCCCAGGACAGCTCCAGAACCGCTTCTGGAATGGCAAGCAGAAGTGGGTCTTCCACCTACTAGACGTGGAGGAGAGGGCTGGGGTCTGCAGGGCCGCCCTCACCTTCAGGGACTGGCTGGAGGCTCACAGGACCCAGCACATGCTCATGGCTTGTGTGCTCACAACTGAGATGGGTCACAGCATGCAGTAGGGATGTCCGGGAGGGAGGGCCCCTGCTCCGGTCACCTCATGCCCCCTCCTTCCCTCGAGGGTCTCTAGGGTGTCTCTTCCCCCAGCGACAAAGGGCAGAGCCATGACAGTTACCCGCACCCCCTTCCCCCCAGGGAAGCTCACTAGAGGCTTGGCACCCGGCTGGGGGCTGGTCGCGTGGTGTTCTCTGCCCTCACCCTCCAACATGCCGGTGCCCAGAAGGGGAGCCGGGGTTCAGCATGAGCCACATGGTTTGTACAACAGCACAGGCGCAGGGGGCTGCCCCTAAAGGGAGGAGGGAGGGTTTAGATCAGGCCAGGGAGCTGCTCACCAGCTGCATTAGCTTCCCGGGGCAGCTGTGACGAACGACCACAAACGGAGGCTCAGAGCAACAGAAACCTGTCCTCTCTCAGTCCTGGAGACCAGACGTCTGAGATAAAGGTGTCCCAGGGCTGCACTCCCTCCGGAGGCTCCAGGGGAGGATCCTTCCTGCCTCTTCCAGATTCTGGGGGCTCTAGGCGTCCCCGGGTTTGTGACCACATCCCTCCCGTCTCTGCGTCCGTCTTCACATGGTGTCTCCTGTATGTCTGTGCCTCTCCTCTTGTCTCTTAGAAGGACACTGTCACTGATTCAGGGCCACCCGGATCCAGGATGACCTCATCTCCAGATCCGTAACTAACTATACCTGCAGAGACCGTACTTCCAAATACGGTTCCGTTCTCAGATTCTGGGGGGCACGACGTGGACATAACTTCTGGGGGCCCCCATTCAACCCACTATAGCAGCCAGTTCCCAGATGCCAGCCGACCTTCCTCAGGACAGCATCAGGCTGGGGATGTTCTGTGTTTCCTCACTGAGTTGTCTCTTGTTTCCTGTGGTAACAGTGAGGTTGGGTGGGGGGTGCTGCCGGCTGACCTCCCGGTCATTCCGGGGACCATGCTGACGTGTCCTTCCCGGGAGGGTGCGAGCACGGCCAGGGCTCCCTGGGAATACTCCACACTGACCGCTCGGTGGTCAGACACCTGCATGGCTGGACCGGTCCCTGCACCTCTGCAGCTTCTACCACATCCACAGCCTGGTGGACTCTGTGCGGGCCTATGACCCGGAGGTGTGGACCGGCAGGCTCGGTGGGAGCCCTCCTGCCTGCCACGTGGCCTCCAGCCCACCACAGGCCCTCCAGTCCTGCCATGGACACCTCCATTCCATTAACCCCCAATGGGAGGGGTGAGAACTTGGCCATGAAGAAGGCAAGGCAGGCCCTAACTGCAGCAGGTGAAGGCAAGGACTGGGGGTGCTTGGCTATTTGTCCCCCAGAGACCCCGAATGTGGGCTCTGACTTGATGGGTCCACCTCCATCTGAGCCCACCTGGGGGGGTCGCTGCAGGGATAGCCTATCCTTGGGTGATTTTCCAACTGTCCCCACCCCCAGCTTCACCCTCTGGGCCCCCCCGGCCCCATTAATAGTCTTTAAATAGTGTCTCTCACCCATCAGGCCTGCGTGGGAGATTTTAATATCGTGTGGGAGTCCAGTGACCAGCGCCCATGTGTCCTGTGTGTCTTGGGAGGGGAGGGAGCCTCGCTCTCACATACCTGCCCCAGTGCACTTGGGGTTGGGGGCAGCAGACCCAGGCTCTGTTCCGGCAGAAGCTCCCTTTCTGTGAACAGGTCTTCCCCCACTCCCGTTATCCTCACTGGAGGCTCAGGAGGCCACAGCATCGGGGCACCTCCAGCACCAGGACCCCACCCTAGGGAATGTCTCAAGAGCAGGGACCAGGCCTGGGGGCGGAGGGGAGGAGGGAGCCGGCCTCGTCGGGATCCCGGGGGCTAGGAAGCCTCCTACGCAGGAGGGCCTTGGACTCAGCTTAACTACCACCCGGGGTCTCCTACCCCTCCCCTGGTAGGGGGGCCCTTCAGATTCCAGGGCCCCAAGATCCTCCCCACCGACTTCTGACCCCAACTGCAGAGTTGGGGACCCAGAGACCCCTCTCTGGCTTCCTTTTTCTTGGAGGCTCCCAGAATTCCCTGAAGCTGTTATACCCAGGGTTTATTACGGTGAAGGATGCAAGTTAAAATCAGCGAGGACAGGGGGGATGAGCAGGGTCCAGCCTCCTCAGCTGTGGCAGTCCAGGGAAGCCCACCTGAGTCCTGAAGTGCAGGGTTTATTGGGGTCTGTCACGTCAACGTGGGGACCACGATGTGCCTGACCTTGGCCTCCAGCCCCCGGGAGCGACTCAGGAAGCCCCACCGTGTATCACGCCGTCAGCAAAGACCAGCCCGGAGCGAGGCCCACGGAGCACGGACACTCACGTCAGACTCAAGGTGACCTCTGGAGCCAGGACAGAGGCCCGGCCTCTCTGTGGGCAGGTGAACCCACACCGCACGGGCCCTGGTGCAGTGCCCGTTCCACGTGGTCAGTGTGTGTGCACGCGGGTCAGCCAGTGTCTGTGTCTCTCAGCCTGTGACCACAGACCACACTGTCCTGCTCTGCTCACAAGAGCGAGGCCAATGGAGGGACGACGGGGGTGGGAACAAAGCCGGGTCCTGGTCAGGCTGGGTGAGAAAGGGTCCAAGGAGCGAGAACCCGGCTGCCCTTGCCTGGTGAGCCGAGAGCAGACGTCCGCCCTGTGGGCAGCGCCTCTCCCCACGTCCCGAGGTAAGGCTGCCTTTCCTGCACCCTGGGGCAGGGTCATGCCTGTGTATACGGCAGGACGCACAGCAGTGCACGCTGCAGGCCTGATGCCTGCCCCTGCCATGTACTTTGGGGCTTGGTGAGGGTGGAACGGCCCAACAGGACATGGGCCGACCCCGGGGAGGAGGTAGGGGTGAAGCGTTTGGGAGCCTCTGGAGGGGATCCTCACCTGTCTGCACAGGTGGACTGAGGACAACGACCAACGGTGGGCAGGCGGGGAGCCCAGTCCTGGGTCATCCCTGAGGTTGGACGAGGGGTGTGGAGCTGGGCGTGATGGCGGTGGGGACGAGGGGCTGTTCACGGGACAGTGCGGAGTGGGACCGTCCGAGGCAGCGGGGAAGGTGAAGACTGTGCCCGACGGGAGGACAGAGAGGCCAGCAGGTGGCGCTGCAGGCGCGGGTAGCAGGGCTGCTCCCTGCAGGGCGGCGCCAGAGCCCCGCACCGCTGGAAACCCCGCGGTGTCCGGACAGAACCCCAGAGGACGGGGTAGGGGGGGGGGCCGGATGGGCGGGAAGAGTTTGGAAAAGTCACCCCATCTCCACATGTCCGGGGGTGTTCCCCGCTCCAGGCTCGTTCTTTAGAGTCTCCCCACCTGGGGAAGTCAGCACACTCAACAGCCGGTCGTGCACGACTGGGAATTTGTCCCGGAGGATGAAGGGGAAGGGGGGGAAGGAATGAAAAACAAGCTCTGCGTGCTTGGACAGCACATGTCACTCTAATTTCCCATCAGGAAGAGGAATTTCCCAAAGGCTCAGGCCGCCCCTGTAACCAGAATGGGGCTTGAAGCAATCCTGCCACCTTGTGGCCGGTTTCAGAAACAAGTTGAAGACAGGTGCTCAGGGGCACTGCAATCCACCACGCCTGCAGGGTTGTAAATGACAACTATGGTGGGAAAATGTCTTGGGGTAAGTAACTGAAAAGGACTTGAAAACAAAGCAGAATTGCAGGAACCGGATTGCAAGAGGTAGATTGGACTCGCCGTTAATGCACATGTAAGCTGCTCAACACTGCCTATGATTCAGTTGGCCAAAAAGGGCGTATAGGTGTAAATCCATATGCCCTTGTGCCAACCAAACATGCAGGAAATACAAATCAACACTACAAAGATGTATCACTTTGCCCCAGTCAGAATGGCCATCCTCACAAAGTGTAAAAACAAGAAATGGAGGAGAGGACGTGGAGAAAAGGGAACCCTGCTACGCTGATGGCGGGAATGTCAATTGCTAACAGCCACCCTGGAAGGGTATGATGTTTCCTAAAAATTCTTAAAAATAGAGCTACAGGGACTTCCCTGGTGGCGGAGTGGTTAAGAATCCAACTGCCAATGCAGAGGACACGAGTTCGAGCCCTGGTGCGGAAAGATAACACATGCCACGGAGCAGCTAAGCCCGTGCACCACAACTACTGAGCCTGTGCTCTAGAGCCCGTGAGCCACAACTACTGAGCCCGTGTGCCACAACTACTGAAGCCCAATGCCTAGAGCCTGTGCTCTGCAAGAAGAGAAGCCACTGCAATGAGAAGCACACACACTTCAATGAAGAGTAGCCCCAACTTGCTGCAACTAGAGAAACCCCGTGCGCAATAACAAAGACCCAACACAGGCAAAAATAATTAATTAATTAATTTTAAAAAATAGAGCTACAGAGCAAACGGCACTTCCACTCCTGGGTATATATCTTGGGGTAACCATAAATCCATAGAACACAGGCACTTCAACTATTAGTGCAGCCCCTTTACAGGAGCCTCTACTTGGAAACAATATAAATGTCCTTGGAAGGAAAAAATGGATAAAGAAGATATGGTACTTCTGTACAATGGAATATTACTCAGCCATGAAATCAATGAAATAAGGCCAGTTGCAGCAACTCAGGTGGACTTAAGTACGATCATTCTAAGTGACATAAGTTAGACACAAAAAGACACACTTAGCATAAGATATCATTTATAGGTGGAATCTAAAAATGGCTACACATGAACTAAATTACAAAACAGAAACAGAGTCACTCATTTAGAAAACAAACTTATGGCTGCTAAAGGGGAAAGGTGGGGTGGGGTGAGGCATAAACCAGAGGGCTGAAATTAGCACAGATACCTTCCAAAGACCAAATAGGTAATTGACAAGACCTACTCTATAGCTCAAAGAACTGGACTCAGCACACTCTAGTCACCAGAAAAGAATATATACGGGGGCCTCCCTGGTGGCGCAGTGGTTGAGAGTCCGCCTGCCGATGCAGGGGATACGGGTTCGTGCCCCGGTCTGGGAGGATCCCATATGCCGCGGAGCGGCTGGGCCCGTGAGCCATGGCTGCTGAGCCTGCGCATCCGGAGCCTGTGCTCCGCAACGGGAGAGGCCACAACAGTGAGAGGCCCGCGTACCACAAAAAAAAAAAAAAAAAAAAAAGAATATATACGACTGGTAAGAATCTGAAAAAGAATTTATTGATGTCTCTCTGTAAGTGAATCAAGTGGATGTGCAGCAGCAAGAAAGACAGCATTGAAAATCAGAGAGATTTTAAAATCTCTTTAAAAGATATATAAAAATAAATTACAAAAAAAAAAAACACAGAGAGAAACTGTTACAAAATTCGTTCAGGGGCTGTGATGCACCCTGGATTGACCACATCTAGATGGGACTTAAGGCTGGACACTCCTGGGGCTGAGAGGCTTGGTGAGGATGGGACAGCAAATGCAGCCCCTTTAGAGTAATACTTCCTGGTTCTCAATCCACGGGTCGCAAATCTTCAGGTGCAGGGGACCCTTCCTACAGCTAAAACATGCATGGCACACGCAGAGGATCGTACACCATCGGATCGGGAAGAGTTTGGGAAAGGCACCTCATCTTATCTCCTGGTGCTCGGGTTCCCCCCTCCAGCCTCTTTCCTAACAATCTCCCCACTAGGGGAAGTCAGCACCTTCAACATCCTGTTTCGCACAGTTTTGAATTTGTCCGGAGGATGAAGCGGAAGTGGGGGAAACAATGAGAGACAAGCCCTAGGTGTTGGGACAGGCAAACGCCACTCTAAATTCCAATTAGGAAGAGGAATTGACCAAAGGCTACCTTGCCCCTGGAACCAGAATAGGGCTTGAAGCAATCCTGCTGTCTTGTGGCCAGTTCCCAAAAAAGCAAGTTGAAACATGGAGCTCAGGGGCACTGCAATTCACAATCCTGCAGGATTGTAAAAGATTCCTAACGTCGAAAAATGCCTTGAGGTAAGTCATGAAAAAGGACTTGAAAGCAAGGCAGAAGTGCAGGAATGGGATTTCAACAGGTAGATTGGCCTCACCCTTTAAGCACATGAAAAGCGGCTGAGCTTCGCCAAGGATGCAGTTGGCCAAATAGGGCATATGGTTTTTCCTGAATATATTCAGGAAGAACGCATACGCCCTTTTTGGCAAAACAAAAAAGTGGACAATGCAAATCAACACTACAAAGAGGTATCATTTCACAGCCGTGAGAAGGGCCATCCTCACAAAGGGTAAAACCCACAAATGCAGGACAGGGCGTGGAGAAAAGGGAGCCCTGTTACGCTGACGAGGGGGGAATGTAAATTGCCAACAGCCACTCTGGAGAAGTGTATTGTGTTTCCTAAAACATCTAATAAACAGAGCTACAGAGCATATGGCACTTCCACTCACAGGCGTATATCTTGGAAAAACCAAAAATCCACAGGACACAGGCACCCCAACGTTTACTGCTGCTATGTTTACAAAAGCCTCAACTTGGGTACAACTTAAATGTCCTTGGAAGGAAAAAAAATGGATAAAGAAGATTTGGTACTTATGTACAGGGGAATATTACTCAGCCATGAAAACAGGCCAGTTGAAGCAACTCAGGGGACTTAGGTACGGTCCTTGATGGTGAAATAAGTCAGACACAAAAAGAAACTTATCAAGAGATATCACTTCTAGGGGGAATCTAAAAATCGCTACACATGAACTGAATTACAAAACAGAACACCATCACACATCTAAAAATCACTCTTATGGCTGCTTAAGGGGAAAGGTGTGGTATGGTGATGCATAAACCAGGAGGTTGATATTGGCACAGATACCGTGCCATAAACCAATAATGTAATCGCCAAGACCTACTCACTGCTCAAGGAACTGGACTCAGCACACTTTATTCACAGAAAAAAAATATATCTGACTACTAGAAACTAGAAAAGAATTTATTGATGTCTCTCTGTAAGTGAATCAAGTGGATGTACAGCACCAAGAACACAGCATTGAAAATCAGCTACACCCCATTATACAAATAAATTTTAAAAAAATACAGTGAGAGCGAGAGGAATTCTTACGAAATCCAAACAGGGGCTATGATACAACTGGACTAACGACACCAACACCCACAGCTGGACGGGACATACGACTGGACACCCTAACACTAAACCCTAAATCATAAACCTAAACATAATCCAACCTGAACCCTAACACAACACTAACCCTAACCGTAACCCTAAACCTAAAGCTAACCCAACCTGAACCCTAACCCAACACTAACCCAAACCATAACACTAAACCCTAAACCTAACCCTAACCCAGCCCTAACCCTAACCCTAAACCTAACCCTAACCCTAACCCAACACTAACCCTAACACTAACCCTAACCCTAACCCTAAACCATAAACCTAACCCTAACCCAACACTAACCCTAACCCTAACCCCTAACCCTAACCCCTCACCCCTAACCCTAACCAAGTTCACAAGTAAACTTCTCGCCAACCTGGAGAGAGTGATTTAATTTTAAAGAGTAAAGACACAATCAGTTCAGTAATTGGCCACGGGGGCTTGAGGCGCCAAGGCTAACCTGAGCTGGAGGAACATGGATGCCTGCCTGGATGCTCAGAGGCCAAGGGCTGTTCTGAGACCTGCTTGTACACCCATGCAGATGGAACAAAGGATCCATCCAGTCCCAGGAGGGCCCCACCAGCCCTCAAGAACACAGCACCGGACTTCCCTGGTGGTGCAGTGGTTAAGAATCTACCTGCCAATGCAGGGGACACAGGTTTGAGCCCGGGTCCAGGAAGATCCCACGTGCCGCAGAGCAACTAAGCCTCTGCGCCACAACTGCTGAGCCTGAGCTCTAGAGCCCATGAGCTACAACTGCTGAAGCCCACGCGCCTAGAGCCTGTGCTCTGCGACAAGAGAAGCCACTGCAGTGAGAAGCCCCCACTCACCACAACTAGAGAAAGCCTACGCGCAGCAATGAAGACCCAACACAGCCAAAAATAAATTAATTAATTAATTTTTTTTAAAAAAGGCAGCACCTGGGGCTGGCAGATTGATGCACCGAGTCTTATATAAACACACACACATCTACTTAGTATCCTGCATGTCAGGGCCATGCTGGACCTGGGGCTGCCCAGACAGAGTAGGGCCTGCATCACCCTTCCCAGGAGGGAGGGTGGAGGGAAACCCTGTATGACCTCCGAGGCCCTAAGAACCCTTGACTAAGGCTGAGCTCAATTTGAAACAGTGAGTGACCAGAGCAGACCTTTCATTCATCCATCAATCAGAATCCAGGGAAGGAGGAGCAGAAAACAACGGCCGAGCTCAACCTTGACGCTAATCCCGCCATGGATCCTCACCCTAAACTCTGATCCTGACCCTAAGCCCTGACCTAACCTTAGCCCTAACCTGTACCCTAAACCTGTACCTTACCCTAATGCATACTCTACCTGTATCCTAACTGTACCCCAATTCTAACCCATACCCTAACACCCACTCTTACACAGAGTGCTAACACCCTGAGACCAAAACCATAAACCTTAACC
The DNA here is from genome assembly GCF_949752795.1 of Hyperoodon ampullatus. Classification (NCBI taxonomy): domain Eukaryota; kingdom Metazoa; phylum Chordata; class Mammalia; order Artiodactyla; family Ziphiidae; genus Hyperoodon; species Hyperoodon ampullatus. Next base: position 2,709,511 of record NC_136920.1, read on the forward strand.
AATAAGCAAAACTGTAACCATAACCAAACCATAAACCATAAAATATATTCATTAACCATAGCCATAAATAAGTCATAACCATAAACCATAACCATAAAACGTAAACCCTGGGCTTCCCTGGTGGCGCAGTGGTTGAGAGTCCGCCTGCTGATGCAGGGGACACGGGTTCGTGCCCTGATCCGGGAGGATCCCACATGCCGCGGAGCGGCTGGGCCCGTGAGCCATGGCCGCTGGGCCTGCGCGTCCGGAGCCTGTGCTCCGCAACGGGAGAGGCCACAGCGGTGAGAGGCCCGCGTACCGCAAAAAAAAAAAAAAAAAAAAAAAAAAAAAAAAAAACAAAAAAAAAAAAACGTAAACCCTAACAGCAACCATAAACCATACACAGCCCCAGCCCTCACACCAGTCCCAGCCCTAATGCTAACCCTCCAAACCACTTACACCAAGCCAAATCTAATCAGATTATACAAATACATCTTAAAATAGAAAACTAGGGAATTCTCTGGTGGCCCAGTGGTTAGGACTCTGTGCTTTCACTGCCAAGGGCTCCGGTTCGATCCCTGACTGGGGAACTAAGATCCCACAAGCCATGGGATGTGGCCAAAACAAATAAATAAAATGAAATAAAACCACTATTTTAAAAAAAGGATTTAAAAATAAAGAAAAAAAAAGAAAACTACCCCAATATAACTTATAAATATGAATGTAAAAATCTATCACAAAATAATAGCAACATGAAACCAACAGACCTTTAAATGGATGATGCCATAAGCAAGTATCTCTACACCAGAAATTCCAGGTTGCTCAACATATTAAAAGTAAGCAATGTATTGAACCACAATAACGCTCTGAAGTAAAAACACATGATCATGTCAATTAATGCAAACAAATCTACAATGAAAATCCAGTGCTATTTCGTGATAAACACTCAAGAAAGCAGGACTAAAAGGAAATGTGTTCAATATGGAAAAGAGCAGTACAAAAGGCCACAGCAAACTTCATGCTCAATGTTAAAGACTGAAAGATTTACTCCTGAAGTCAGGAGCAAGGCCAGGAAGCTGGCCTTCATCACCGTTACTCAATAGTGTACTGGAAGTTCTACCCAGAATCTTGAGGAAAAAACTAAAGGCATCCGTGGGTGAGTGGAAAAATTAAAACTGTGTCTCTTCGCAGAACATAGGTCACATCATCTTATATATAAAACTACCTATAATCAGCAAAGAAATCATTTGAGCTAATCAACCAATTAAGCAAAGTTATAGAACAAAATATCAATTCATGAAAATCTATCTTATATGTATACGCTAGCAAAAAATAATCTGGAAAAGAATTTATGAAAACAATTCCATTTTTAATAATGTCAACGTCAATATTTAGGAGTATATTTAATCAAGGTACAAGACTTGTTTTATGTGTGTAAAGTTGTATGTTTGAAATTACTGGAAAGTAAATTACTTTTCAAAATATCATGTATGTCAATAGCACGCCAGAAAAGCAGAGAAAACATCAAACTTCCATATAGAAGCCAAGCTTTACCCAGATCCAGTTCACCCAAAGTCCACATGTAATATAGAGGCACTGTGGGAAGGTTATATTAGGGGCCACTGTCCTCCGTGTTGTGGATGACCTGGATATGGTAGAAACAGTGGGATTTTTGAATTCCAATTTTCTACTTCATTCCACAAAAAAAACTATTAGAACTAATAAATGAATTCAGTAAAGTTGCAAAATCAATACACAGAAATCAGTTGCATTTCTAAACACTAATAATGAACCATCAGAAAGAGAAAGAAAGCAACCCTATTTACAATTGCATTGAAGAGAACAAAATATCTGAGAATAAAGTTAACCAAGGATGTGAAAGACCTGCACACTGAAAACTTTAAAGCATTGATGAGGACATTGAAAAACACACCAATAAATGGGAAGACATCCTGTTCTCAGGGAATGGAACAATTGATATTGTTAAAATACCCATTCTACCCAAAGCAATGGACACAGTGAATGCAATCCCTCCCAAAATTCCACAGTATTTTCCCCCAAAATAGAGCAAATCCTCCTAATGTCTGTGTGGAGCCACAAAGGACCCCAAATAGCCAAAGCAACCCTGAGAAAAGAGAACAGGCTGGAGGCATCTCCCTCCCTGACTTCACACTACATTACGAAGCTACAGTCACCAAAACAGTGTGGAATTGGCACAAAAACAGGCACAGGGACCAGAGGAACAGGACAGAGAGCCCAGAAATAAACCCACAGGTGTGTGGTCAGTTAACTCACAAGAAAGGAGCCAAGAACATACGCCAGGGAAAGGACAGTCCCCTCAATAAACGGTGCTGGGAAAGCTGGACGCCACACACCAAAGAATAACTCTGCACTCTGTCTACACCACATACACAAACTGGCTAAAACCCACAATTTTCCACATCAGCTCCTTCCCCTCCTGGGTCCTCTGAAGATGGAGCCCCCCCGTGGTCAGCCACACACAGGAACCTTCTCCCCACCTTCCCTCACCTCTTCTCCAGCAGCACTGCTTCCTGGCAGGTCCTGAGGAGACCCAACTCCTGTCAGTGTCGATGTGACCCCGCACTATCCCAGAGCTGAAGCCCTGGACGGCCCTGATGAGACCCAGATCCCATCAGCTGTGTACAAACCCAACTCTGAGTGTGGAACACGGGTCAGCAACGTGGGCTAAACGCCCCGCATGGGCCATGAGGGAAGTGCAGACCATGCACGCTCACAATTCAGCGAGGCCCCACTCCCTGTGGGCAGATTGGCTACATACACTAGACTTTGGAAATTCAAACTGGAATGCAGTCAAATATCCTGCCGTTGAAAGGATGGAGTTACAATTTAGAGCCATTGTTCTCCAGATCCCAAGGAGTACTGAGACCATGCAGGGTTGCAATAAAATGCTATTTTCTTTTATTCATGGGAGCATAGCTGAAGATTTCCCAGTTTTGCAAAATATAACTTAGGGGACTACAAGATGGAACAGAGCTCTGATCACCCATACTTAATTATTCACTGTCAGTTCGTGAAATATCAAGCAAACAGCAAACCAATGCAGAACAGTCTCTCAGGGTCGCAGTTCCCTAGGCCCAGAAAAGGAGATTCCCAATCAATGGCCCATCAGTCAGAGACGAAACCAAAGGACCAAGCTTGAGTCCAAAGGGGAGAAACCCAACCAATGCCCCATCAGAGATGGGGCCAAATGACCAAGCCTTAGTCCCAACTAATGCTCTGCAGTAAGCCAAGCCAAAGCAATAAGGAAGAATACCCTGGTGTCATCACATGTGAGCTCCATTACCAGAGATGTCTCAACCACCCAGTGCAAGTACTGATACACACATACATACAAACAACAAATACAATCACACAGACGAGAGATCAGTTGAGGCGTAGTCCAAAAATTCCATTCCCACTCCCAGATGGAGGCCTCCAAACAGATTGGCCCAGCTCCTAAAAGACAAACGGGCCCAGAATTGTTCACAACAAGCTCAGGGTGGCTCAATTCTCGCAATGGAATGAAGCCAGATGGAGCGGGTAGAATTCCCAGGCTGTGCAGACTGGAGTGACTCAGCCCCAAATGACACAGAGTGTGGACTGGAGAGCTCAGGACATTCCTCGGCTCCAGACAGCCTTGGGCCGGGATGCTCAGTGTCTGTCAGGGAGAGTCCCCTTCGAGTTCCCTGGAGCAAAATGAGTTCCGGCAGCTGCTGGGGACTCAGGGAAGGGGCTGCCCCGGCTGGGGTCCACCCACCATGGATACAGACTCCTGGCTAGCTCGACAGAATTGTTGTCAAACCCAAGTTCATGGGCCCAACACACAGTGAGGACAAACAAACTGAAACGTCAGAGTTTGGAGCAGAGAAAGGTTTATTGCAAAAGCCAAGCAAGAGAACAGGTGGCTCGTGCTCAAAAAACTGAACTCCCTTATGGTTTGGGGGGAAGAGTTTTGGTTTTTGGGGGGGTTTTTTTTGGCGGTACGCGGTCCTCTCCCGGTGCGGAGCACAGGCTCCGGACGCGCAGGCTCAGCGGCCATGGCTCACGGGCCCAGCCGCTCCGCGGCATGTGGGATCCTCCCGGACCGGGGCACGAACCCGTGTCCCCTGCATCGGTAGGCGGACTCTCAACCACTAGCGCCACCAGGGAAGCCCCAGGGGGGAAGAGTTTTTAAAAGCAAAATTTGGGGTGAGGGCTGCGGTGTGTGATTTTCTTCTGATTGGCTGGTGGTGAGGTAACAGGGTGGTGCTCCAGGATTCTCGTGCTCAGCCAGAATTTACCATCCTCCGCTGGTTGGGGGCCTCAGTTCCTGCAGAAGAACTCAGAGACATATTGTTATGTACATCTCTGAGGAGGAACCAGGACCCTGCCTTATCGCTGCCCTATTATTAGTTGACTGCTCCTCCTTTATTTCTGTATTCCCTCCCCTCCCTAATTAGTAACTGTTTGAATCTGTCCTTTGGAACTCTGCGAATGTCCAGGAGGCTGAAGGCTTTTTCCTACAAACAAGAAACGGGGGACATGGAAAGGCTTTTCTGCCAGGAGGGCCCCTCCTGCTTGGTTTCAATATTTTTCCTCATCACTTGATGAATACAGTTACTGATGAAGATATATGTAATTTGAATACAATGATGATGATGTAAAAGAAGATTTTTTTTAGCTTTATTACGAACAAAAATGTTAGCGCTAAACCTTATAAGGTCTAGACCCTTTTCTGATATGATAGTGACCCAGGGGAGGAGTCCTGCTAAGAGAATTTGACTACCGAATGAACTCTCCATGTTTCTACAAGAAAAGCAGCCGTTTTCAGTCCTGCCTCGTTAACAAGGTGAATCAGACAGTCTGACATACTGATTTGTCTGATATCTTCAGTGTTTAATAACCTTCGTATTTCTGTCCCAGAACGGAATGTCACATATTTTCATGAGGGCACCTAAGGTCATAGGGCACAAATAAATATTCAAAAACTAGAAGAACAGAGCCCTTGCAGGTTGCGGTGATGAGTTCCATAATTTAACAAATGCGATCTTGGTATCTGCACGTCTCTGAAAATTAGAACCAAACACGTTATGAATTGATAGAACCTGGTGGGGGTTTTTCTTAAGAACATTTTGACTGTAATTTTCCATCAGAACAAGATCCATGCCTAGAACGTTAATGAATGCAGAATCTATTTGTCCCTTCCCGTTAGCCAAATGCAGCCTGAATACAAAGGCTGGGAGCCTCCTGGGGCTCAGGGTGAGATAAAGCCGAGGGGACAGTGGTCTGAGGACCAAGGGGAAGCCTGCAGCACTAGTGCTAAGGGGGTGGCTTTTGTTGTGCTGTATCCTGCTTACAGATGGGTGATGTTATAGCATGAGTAAATGCTGATGATGTTACCAAGTCCAAGCTCGCTCTGCTCGCCGCACGACAGGCCGGTAAATCGGAGACGAGGTGTGGAGGCAAGGAGTATGACGTCATCCGGAAAGCCTACAGACGGAGAAGATGGCGGACTAGGGGGCCCCAAAACCATCTTATTAGGGATCTGGATGCCACCTTCTTTTATAGAATCAGAGAGGGAGAGGCGGCGAGGAAGTAAAGTAAAAAGGACTGGTGAGGGGATGTGTTACTTTCTTCTTTCTTGCAGCCATTCACAGGTGGGCAGGGTCAGATTGTCTCCCTGTGAGCTGAACAGAGGCACTTTAGTTTAATATTCAGGCAGAGGGGCGGGGTTCCCTGAGGCAGGCCATTATGGATGATTATGATAACAAAAGCAATGAAAAGCGAAGGTTAACGTCAAAGAAACAGATCCAACAGGGAGTCAAAACTGGCTCTTCCCTGTCACACTGAGAAAGATGCAGTAGAGATAAAAACATAATACTGCAGAAAGAGATGACAAAGCCTTCATGTGGGGAGAAGTAATGGAGGAGGGTTGCCACTGGTATGCGTGAAGACAGGTCCTCTCTTGATACAGGAAGAAACACAAACCTGGAAATGAAGGCAGGTTGATAGATTTGGTGATAAGACTGTGTGTAGTTTTTTTTCTGACCTATTCAGTTTCTCTCGGTGAAATTAAGAGCTGAGGCCCAGAGGGTAAGACAGGAGGGGCAGTGTGACAATAGCCACCTCAGAGTATGGGAGGACACCCATCCTGGGAATCTAGAAGTCATGGGCAGCACTAAGGCCCCACCCAAGGCGAGGTCTTGCCATGAGGTCAGCACACCCTGCTGAGTGGGCAAGTGGAGAGGAAGAGGGGCAGTTATCCAGTGCCGGGGGAGAGCGTGGGACGGGAAGGGGGTTTGGCCGTGAGCGAGGGAACGTTCTTAACCGTGGTGCGGTAGACCCAGGCCCGGTGGACTGGATGTGCAGGACCGTGACGGTTCCCGAGTAACTGCTGTGCACCAGAGGCAGCGAGCTGACGGAAAGGACACGGCCAGAGGCAGGGACACCTGAAATAGAAATTGAGCGGGGAGTGCAGTTATTGGTATTGCAAAGACCAGGGGATAACCTTGGCAGTGACTGACTGAAGCGGGTGGAGGGCAACACCACAGGAGGGGAGGAGGCCAGGGGAACGAAGGTCAAGGTGTGGGATGGGTTAGGTATGTGCACAGCAAAGTCACCAAGAATGGTACCTGGGGCTTCCCTGGCTCCGCAACGGGAGAGGCCACAACAGTGAGAGGCCCGCGTACCGCAAAAAAAAAAAAAAAAAAAGAATGGTACCTGGAGGAGTGGGCAGAGCAAGATAGAATTGAGAGGCTCAAATCCTCAGCAACTGTGAGAGCTTGCTGGGGGTTCCGTAGCTGACAGCGCCTGTGAAGGGCTGCAGGAGCAACGTTCAATAGCATGTGATTCCAGGTGGCTGGCGTTTGGGGAAAAAGAAAAACCGCAAAATCCAAATGGAGTAAAGGAGGGCACCCAGCTCACCTCCAGTCGGGGCAGCTGTTTTGTTGCGGGAGGGGGCGGCGGATCACTCTCAGGGACTGAGACTGCCTTTGCCAATAGTTTATTCAACACAGGTTCACGGCGGGAGTTACAATAATCGCTCAAGCCAATAGCATACAGGATAATGTCTCTGTATAATAAGCCAATAACAAATAACATAATCCAAACAAACGACAGATTAATTACGCTGTTGTCCCACACAAGGGGAGATGACAGGAATAAAGTCCACATTTAGTCGAGGTGTACCTTTTCTGTGAGATTCTCGAGGGAGTCGGCTTGACCAACCAGGAGCGGGCATCCAGTGGCCTGTTGCTAGGGAGTGACCCTGACACAGCTCACTCCATTCTTAAATCAAAACAACTTTTCTTCCCAAAAAAACTGGTTTTGGTCTTTGTCGTAAACAGCTGTATTAAAACAACTTCACTCAAGTCATAAAAAAGCGCATTTGAAATCATATCAAACCAACACACAGCACTCTGGAGACTGGGAGAAAAGTGCAGAGGAAGGGGAATAAATGCTGGGCGGACAGTCTCCACTGGGGCCGGAGGGATTCAGAAGGGCACATATCCAGGCCCTGCCCCCGGAACCCTGCTTCCATGAGTCTGGACTATCTCACAGCCCAGGGACAGCACCTTTAAACATCTCTCCAGGTGACCCAGCAAGCAGCCAGAGGACCCTTAAGTTAAAGAAGATGATGGGACCATCAAAGCACAATCAGAGCAAGGCCTGTCCCGCTGACCAGAACCCCCTGGGCCTTTGGGGATGGGGAGGGGCTCGAATTTGCGGAAAGCAGTCTCACCCATGAAGCCACATTGTCTCGTTACAGGCGACCTCGTTACACGTTATTTCTCCTATATTCTTGGAATTAGGAGTATAAGTAGGTTATATCATCCATGGATTTCATGTCATGTTAGCAAAGGGGACTACAGACTATTTGTGATAAACAGACACCCAAGTGGATGAGAAGCTCTGAGTACTCAGAGGACACAGGACAAGGGTCTGTGGTCTGTGACAGACTCAGGAATGGCTGGAGGCAAGTGAGGGGCAGGGTGGCAAGCAGAGACAGGGTAACCAATCCGGACAAGGTTGATCTGGAGGTGTCAGTACTGAATGAGGAGCCCCCGGGGGCCAGGAAGGGCCTGAAACCCTGGATCCTCACAGGGACCCTGTGGAGAGTGGGCCTGGCCTGCGGGATGCCATTGGCCACCAGGTGGCAGCATGGGACAGGAGAAGAGGGTCCACGGCATAAGGGCCAGGACTGCAGCACTGCTCTAGGGGCGGTCTAGTTATGGGCCCAGCCCCCTGTCTCCATCATAGCACTGGACTGTCTCCCCCAGATCCTAGACTTCCCCAGGCTGGATGACCACAGAAGGAAGCTGAGTCAGACTGCAGCCCCGCCTCACTTCCTGCAAGTGACTGTAATCCCACCAGGTCCCAGAGATGGCCCAGCTCCTCGTCCCTCAGTCACTCTCAGGCCCACCCTCCATCCCCTGGAGGCCGCTGCCCACTTCGGGCCTCCCGTGGCCCTGGGCCCATCTCCTACCGCCCGGGTCTGCGGACCCCAGGAAGTCCCCCACCCCTGCCCCAGTGGAGACCTCCAGGCTGTCTCAGGGATCAGAACCCAGTGCTGGCCCACAAAGCATGCTGAGTGGAGGGGGGATTCCTCCCCCAGAAGAAAGGCCTGGGCCTAGCCCAGAGCCTGCCACTCTCAGCCACAAGCCAAGCGAGGCCAGAGGCCCTCAGCATCCCCAGCCGCACCCCCCCTTCCTTGCTGACCAGGCTCACGTCGCCCCCTCACCTCCGTCCACTCACCCCAAACATTTGCCAAGCACCCCTCACACAGCACCCCAGGCCCCTTGCTCCTTGGCACCCACTGCAGGGCAGGCGGAGAGGACACACCCTCGGCTGCCCCACCGGTGCTCTCACTGGCTGGGTCCTGCTGGGCAGGTCGGACCCGCCCCCAGGACCGGTGCCTGTGTGAGGCGTAAAGCAGGCCAAGGCAGCTCCTGAGGAGCCTGCGTGGTCCGCCATGAAGGGGAGCAGCGCCCTCCTGCTCGTGGCCGGTGGCGCTCACCTTGCTCTGCACCCGTGCCGAGTCTGTGCGTTGACAGGTGCTTCCAGCACATTCGGAGGCCTGGTGTCGGGGGGGGGGGGGGGGGGGGGGAAATGGGCGGGAACGTGGGAAGCTAGAAATCCAGGCACTGGGCCCCGCAGTGATTGGTGCCCCCCTTCCCAGGCACCCCAACCCACCTCCATCACAGAACACAGATGTGGGCAATGACCCTGGTGCCCTTGGCGACCCCAGTCCCCAGGCAACCCTACCCCAACCCCAGCCCAGCTCAACCTCTCTCCCAGCCCCTGTGTCACCACCAAGCCCAATGTCACCAACCCAGCCCAGCCCAGGCTGACCCTGACCCTGATCCAAGCTCCAGGTCAGCCAACCTCACACGGAGGGGAAATCCCCACTGAGTCAGAGGCTTGGCTTTCCTTCCTCAGTGACGCTAAGGAGCCCAGAGCGGAAAGAGGCAGCTGAGGTTAGGGTGACAGGAGGGGTCTGCGGGCAGGTGGAGCTGGGGGATGTTTTGGAGGAAGACCGGGGGCAGGTGAGGTGGACATTGATGGGGAAGGTCTGGAGACCGCTGAGGTTAGAAGTGGGAGGTCTGGGGGTGGAGCTGGAAGGAGTCCTGGCCTGGTCTCATCTCACCCCAACACAGGGCTGGCCACGGGGGAGGACAACGACGAGTTTTTCATCGACTTCCTGCAAACGCTGCTGCTGGGATCCGCAGAGGAGCTCTATGAGGGGCCCCTGGGCAAGTGCGACGTCAGTGCAGATGCTAAGGCGGCGGTGACCAAGCTCAAGTCCTGTGTAGATGGCCTGCGGCCCAGGCACAAGGCGGAGCTGGTCAAGCTGCTGGTACCGTGGCCGGGGGGCACCGCACTCCCTAAAGGCCTGCAGCCCTAGCAGGACCCACAGTCCTACTCCTCAGGCCCTCCACCAAATGCCATAGCCCCTCATCACCCACCCAGTGCAGCAACCCCATACCCCAGCACCCCACAGACACCCTGACCTGCCTCAGCCAGCAGGGGTGGACATCCCAGACCTCACTGCCTGCAGAGCAGCCCTCAGCCTCCCCCTACATGCACGTACGCACATGCTCACACCTGACACACACACAAATGCAAACACACATGCGCACACCCCGCTTCTCCAGCTGCTGGAAGGGCACTGGCTGCAATGTGCCAGAGCCCACCATCCCCCCAGAGGCTGGCCTGGGCCTGTTTGTCTGATGGAGCTGTGGCCCTCTAGTTACTGATCACCAGCCTCTTGGCCCACACGTGTCTGCCTTCCAGGTGCAAGTGCTGGGCAGTCAGGACGATGCCTAGTGGACCCCAGATGTGGCTCCAAGCAGCCGTAGGACCAGCCGCACAAGCAACCATGACGACGACACCCCTACCACTTCCCTATGCGTGGATTTATCCACAAGCCATCCAATCAGTAAAGCCTCCTGCAGCTCAGGCTCTGGCTCCTGTCTCTCCCCACCCTCAGGCACACAACTACAGGCTCACACATAGGATCATGTGAGCGGAGCACACACATATAAGAAACCCCACAGAGAGGGCAGACCCACCAACAGAAATCCAGGCAGACGCCCTTGTAGGCAGGTGGACAAAGCAAGACAGACAGATAGACAAGACATGTGGATGCAGGGAGGCATCAGGACACAAGAAGGCCTACGGAGGCAGAGGTTGGGGGCAGGGGCTCAGAGCGGGGAGGGGCAAAGAGCCCCAGAGAGAGGAAGTGGCCAGGGCTGGGGGAAGAGGCTGGGTGCGGGCGCTCTGCATCTGAAGGTTATCATTTTGAGACAATAAATGTGCACAATATACACATGACACGGGTCCGGGGGATTGAGAAGTCACCCAAGGAAAGAGACGGAGCCCCAGCCGGAGCCCCAAGAAGAACATGCTAATGAGGACACTCGGGGTCCGACGGGTGGGCACAGCCACCACGATGCAGGAGGGAGAGCAGGGTCAGGGAAAGGTCCCTCAGGAGAGCAGCAGCTTCCAATGCCAACTCCTGCCCCCACCCCAAACCAGGGCAGACCCTACTGCACCCTGGATCCCAGGATCCCCAACAGCCAGAGTCTTCTTTTGCCTCAGTTTCCCCAGCTCAGTCCTTCCCCGGGGGTAGGACTGAGGAGGTTCAGCTCTGCCCCTGAGGACCTTACTCCTCGGCCACTCTGGCTCTGGGCCCCCTGGCCTCACTGTCCTAGTCCAGGACCTAGCTGTCCCCTTCCTGTCCTCTGCGCCTCTGGCCTGCACCCTGCAACAAGGAGCAAAGGCCCGGGTCCCGAGCCAGGCATGGGCGGGGCGGGGTGGGTCCCACTGGCTGAGGCCATTGTCTCCATCACACAGACAGTGATCTAGAACCCACCACCCCACAGAGCCACATTCTAGAGCTCAGGGACCGGGAGCCTTCCCCAGTTCTCGAAGCCCCCAGGGGGAGAGGAGAGAGAGGGAGAGGACTTCCTCTCCATGCTCCTTTTCTGGAAGTCCCTGGCACCGAGGCCAGTGCGACGGGGTCGCCTCTGAGAAGGCTCGGTCCATAGGTTGCTCTGAGCACTGCTCCTGGACTAAGGAGGTAAGGGCCCCTCCAGCGCAGACCCCTGCTCAGCCCATGGCACAGCCTCATCCAAGAAGTTCCCCGCCTTTGCCCACTGCTCCTTGCCCAGTCATGCCCAGGGTCCTCTGAGCAGGAAGAGCCTGCGCAGACCCCCTCAGAGCCATTGTGGGGTGGCCCATGAGTGCTGAAGGAGACGGCTCTCACGAGCTTGTCCACGAGGCTCTGATGCTCCTCCTCTTGGGGGGTTGGTGCGGCAGGATCTCCCACTGCTCTGAAGTCTGGGCCTCAACTCGAGACCCCACTGAGGAGGCTGTGGCCTGCAGTTCTGCCCCTCAGTGGGGGCAAAGGCAGTGATGGGGGTGGAGGGCCCAGGCCTCCTAGCACCTGGTCACCCTCCCATCCATGGACAGAGCCAGTCATGGCGCAGGAGGTATGGGTGGGCACCTGGAGGCCCCATCGGCCCCGGGGACCCATCATGGCCCTCTACAGCAGCCCTGGACCCAAGTACCTGATTCCACCCACCACAGGTAAGCGCTTGGGGGCCTGGGAGCGGGCAGGAGCCAGGTCTGGGGGTGGCCCGGGGACGGCCAGGGCTCATCCCTGACTCCCAGCCCATCAACCCCTCTGGGGTCCATGGCGGGGTCGGGGGGAGAAGGGCAGGGTCTGGCTCCAAGCTGCTCAGAGCCCCTGCCCCACAGGCTTTGTGAAGCACACGCCCAACAAGCTGCGTGCACCGGCCTACAGCTTCCATGGGGCCCCCATGCTCCTGGCAGAGAACTGCTCCCCAGGGCCCCGCTACAGCGTGAACCCCAAGATACTGAGGACTGGCAAGGACCTCGGCCCCGCCTACTCCATCCTGGGGCGCTACTGCACTAAGACCACGCTGACTCCCGGCCCTGGTGAGGGACTCTGGCCCAGCCCCAGCCCCGCCCAACCCCCGCTGGTAGCCACTGCAGGCCTGGTGGGGCCAGGGTGTGAGGGGTACAGCCGTCCTCACCCTCCTGACCCACTTTCTCCTCACGAAGGGATACCATCAGGCCTGGAGGCGGAGCTGTGACCCCAGTGCAACCTCTGGGACCCTAGTGCCCAAGTCAGACTCGCCCTCCTTCTCGAAACAGCCCCTGCCTCCCCCCCACCCCTGCAGCCAGCATTGCCATCATGGACACCCCGGCACAATCCCTGTCGCCACTCACTGGGGCCCAGAGGCCCCACTCCCGCAACGTCGGGGGTCTTCCTAGAACTGCCCGAGCAGGGCCGGGCATCTGTGTGGATCTGTTGGATGGTCCTCCCCATCCCAGCACCCACACCATTCCTCCCCCCACCCCCAGGCCACTACTTTCCAGAGAAATCTACCAAGCATGCGTTCAGCTTGGCGCCCAGCCACTCCATTTCTGCCCGAACCAAGGCCTTCCGAGTGGACAGCACCCCAGGTCCGCCGCAGCCCCGATGGCCCGTGGCTGACCGGGTCGAGGATGCCGGGCAGGGCGGGTGACGGGGGCTGGCCTGATGGGGGTGGAGACTCTGGGCACAGGATTCCGTCCAGCCTGAGACTCGGTGCTTGTGCCCTCAACAGGCCCCGCTGCCTACATGCTGCCCGTGGTGATGGGGCCCCACACTGTCGGCAAGGCCTCCCAGCCCGCCTTCTCCATCAAGGGCCGCAGCAAGCTGGGCAGCTTCAGTGACGACCCGTACAAGGCAAGGGTCGCCCGGCTGCGGCAGAGCACTGCTTACCCCCTCGAGAGATGGCCCATGGGGCCCCTTCCCCCAGAACCTAGGACCCACCAGCCTGACCCCCATCCTCCCGAAGCCCCTCAGCTCCTTCCTCCTCTTGGAGCCTGCCACACGTCTGTCCCCACCCCCACTGGTTTACATCCCAGAGGTGAGGGGGAGCAGACGGTGGACGAGGACGAAGAGGCCGAGACTCGGCATGGAGACATGGTGCTGAGGAGAGACGGACAGGGACGGGTGTGTGGGGAGCTGCCTGCAGGGCGAGGAGCAGTCTGAGGCAGGAAGCAGCTGAGAAGAGGAGAAAAATAAGCTGTGACGCATTTGGGGGAGGAGGGTTCTGGCTGCAGAAACAGCCAGTGCAAAGGCCCTGAGGTGCTTGTGTACCCGGGAGCTTGGGGAGCCTGGGGAGACTGGCAAGGTGGCATCACAGCACCGCTGACCTCACCAGCCTAAGGCCCTTGAGGCCCCAACTGGGAAGAGTCCTCTCTCACACTCATGGAAGGGACAAGTCTGGGGCTGGAACAGACTGGGGTGTCATTGCCACGGCGAGGCTGAAGGGAAGGTGACATCCCACACAGAGAAGGGCCCCACAGCACTGGGGCACTGTCACATGGTGTGGCCATCGTTTGGAGACAGAAGAGTCCCCTGACACACAGACACACAGTGACTTGGGGCCTGAAACCCGGTGTCTGATGCCGGCCCCTGCCCTCTGGCGTCACACGCCCTGGCAGGCCGAGCCTGAGTGAGCCTCTTTCACCTCCCAGACCCCAGGTCCGGCAGCCTACCGCCAGACCAATGTCCAGGTGACTAAGTTCAAGGCTCCACAGTATACCATGGCGGCCCGAGTGGAGCCCCCGGGGGACAAGACCCTCAAGCCAGGACCAGGAGCCCACAGCCCTGAGAAGGTCTGGCAAGAGCACGGCCCAGAGGGGTGGGGTGGGGATGGGCGGGGTGACACGGCCACAGGGGTCAGGTGGGGGCGGGCCTGTAAGCCTGCAAGGGTCACGGGGGCCAGGCACCATCAGAACACTGTGCATGCCACCACCAGCCTTCCACAGTCGGCAGGCTCTGTGTCCCCAGTGTCCCCAGACACTGGTGACGGTGAGTGATGCTGACTGTCACCACATACCAGGCTCTGTGGTCAGGCCTGGCAGTGTGGACTTCCTGCTGGTCACCTTGGCCGGGGGTTTAGGGAGTACAGCAGCCCCGGCCCCAGTGAGGGCAGAGCCTGTGGGGTGGGGGCAGGGGTGCTGGCCCCTCACAGCCTCTCCTCTCCCAGGTGACAGTGACCAAGCCCTGCGCCCCCATCGTCACCTTTGGCATCAAACATTCTGACTACATGACACCCCTGGTCGTGGATGTGGAATAGCCCCGGCCCCGCCCCACCCGTCACGCTAAGCCTCTGCACATCATGTCCCCCCAGCAACAGATTCCCTGAGCTGAGGGCTTTGGGCGGCTCCTCTACCAGCTGGGCGGCAGCCGGCCTGGCCCTGCAGGGCAGAGCATGCTTGCTCGAACAATTGTGACCAGGCTACTTTTTCTATGCTTTCCCATCTGCTAAACGTGTTTCCTGCTGTGCCCAGATATACAATAAATCACGGATCTGTTGGCAATGGCTTGCCTTGAGGGAGGATTAAGGTTTTCCAGAAAGGGGCCCCCTAGGCGATCACGCCAGCCCATGTCGGGTCCCACCCTAGCTTCCAGGGCCTGGGGTCTGAGCAGCGAGGAGGGCTCAGGAACATCCGACGCTGCTGTGCCTGCCCTTCTGCTTCTGCCTCGGGCGCTGCCCTCCGCGCGCCTTGTTGTATCCTCCAAAGATGGTCACACCTGCATTCGTCCCCTCCCATGTGGCCCTCTCCCTGTGTGACTGACTCTCCCCTGCCGAGATGGGGTCTGTGTCCCTCCCCTGGTATCTAGAGTAGAGCCTGTGGCCGTCCTGAATAAAGTGATGCTACGTGACACTTCTGAAGCCAGGCCATGCAACATACAAAGAAAACAGCTTCTGCCTGGATGTCCCTCTTCTCTTTGCTCACCTTCACACCAGCCACCATGTTGTAAGGAAGCTCAACACGTGGCGACACAGTGATCCCAGCTGGGCCCTCAGCTCACACCAGCAATGACCTATAGATGTGTGTGAGCCTTCAGCAAGTGGCAGTGCCAGCCTCTTGTCTCCAAAAGGAGCCCTTACATCATAGAGCAGAGACAACTGTCTCCGCTGTGCCTGTCTCAAACTCCAGCAGTAACCATGAGACATAAACCATTACTGCAACTTTGACTACATTCGAAGGTGATCTGTTAAACGTCAAAGATAATACGGGAAGCATGAGATCTGGGAAGGGAAGGGGGTGTCTGAGCTGGGATGAAGAGGGGCATTTCCAGAGGGTGCCCTGGAGTCCAAGGCCAGCCTTGAGGAATGAAGTCTAACCTTCACCGTAGCCCTGGGCAGGCAGCCGTCACCCCTGTGGGGCTGCCGGCTGCAGCTGCACTAAGCACAGTACAGCTGCTGACCCTCGCTCAGCTGTGACCGTGTCAGGCTACTTGTTCTAAATACCTCACAGGTATTCCTTTAATCCTGAAGAGGTAATGCTATCATCTTCCCCATCTGAGTCACAGAAACTTGCGCAAAGGAAGGTCCAGCAGCAGGAAGCGGCAAGCTCACGTCTGCCCGCCTGAGGGGATGAGTGAGGAGGGGACAAGGGACCCAGGAGAAGGAAAGCGGCAGAGTCGAGACCATTGGTGCCCACGGCCAGTTTATGGACCAGAGTCAGTTCCACACAAAGCTATCTAAAGCCCCCAGAGAAATGAAAACACCAAAGGCTATGTGTTTACTTCATCACGAAGCTGTTTATTCCTAATTTTTATTGCTAGATGTCTTGTCCTTGAATTATGGGATAGAGCCTGGCAGTTCATCCTCACCTGGCACAGAGGGAGGCTCCAAGTCCTGCTTTATGGTCTCCGGGATCAAAATCGGCAAACCCCACTTACCCACAGGATTAGGTGCTCAGTGTACAGGGCTGAGCAGGAGGGTGAAGGCCCCACAGGAAACCCTGCTGACACAGCGGCAGCAGGGTTGCCATGCTCCCTTCAGGAATTCACCTAACACAATGAGAGTAAGAAGCAAGAAAGTAAACCAGAAAGAAACTAAAACCCAGACCCCCAAATAGCTGGAAGGGCTGCAAAGAGCCGTGGAGGTGGAGAAGTGGGGAGGCACAGACGGAGACCTGAGGAGAGAACACAGCAGCCAGTGTGCCACCCTGAAGGCAAACTCTAAATTCCTGGTCTGTCTTGGCAAGACGAGGGGGCACACCACATAAAAGCACCTGCGGGGGGGAGGCTGCCATGGCTGAGCCACGTTCTCAGGAAGCAAGGTGAGCAGGCCCAGAAAAGGTGGGGGCCACGGAGCTCAGATCTGGGTGTATCTGCAGGGCCTGCGGCGACCAGATGGAGCCACGGCACGGGCAGCAGCTATTGAGCTTGGTGGCCAGAGGACCAGGCCCCGCAACAAGGTTCAGTGTGAGATGAGAAGCAGGCAAAGTCAGAGCCACGGCGCACAGGGCGCCGGGGGTCAAGGCAGGACCAGAGGCCTGCAAAGGAACGTCCAGGAGGACGGGGAAACAGCCAAGCCCCAGAGACATGGGGACAAGCAAGGCAGTCTCACCGGGGGAGACACAAGCACACACTGGACGAGACAGCGCACTCAGGTCGCAGGTACAGCGGGAGGGAGGGCACCAAGGCAAGCGTGCGAGGAGAAGCCGGCCTGCTGGGCGGAGAACGAGGGGGAGGCGCAGCAGCAACGCCAGAGGCGCGGTGCCCGGGGCCAGAGACCAGCAACGTGGGGTGGCAGCTGACAGGCCCCAGGCCGTGGCTGACGCGTGTGACCGCACGTGGCATGAGCGTGTGGGGAGGCGGACAGTGAGCCAGGAGTCCTCAGGGAGCAAGGGGGGCTGACGAGGAAACCAGAAGGTCGGAACAAGGGCAGGGAAGGACACAGAGCCCATGATTCGTTTCTTACAAGTGTTTTTTGTGAAGACAAGGATACTGGGGTCTCAGTGGGGTAAGAAGCCACTGGTCTGGCTGGGTCTGTGGTTCAGTTCGAGGCTCGAGTGAGCAGGGGACTGACCAAGTGGGTGCTGAGGGCCCAGGGAGACGGGGGCAGACACTGCAGTGGAAGGGCCGGGCTTGGTGGAAACTGCCCGCTGGCCCTCGGAAACTGACCTACAAGTCCCACGAAGAGCCCTTACTTGGAAGCCTGCTGTCTACACCCCCAAAAGTCCCTCCTCACACCCTGCCTGACTCTGAAACGCCAGATGGGCTTGTTTCTAGAGATCTGGTCTCCTGGAAATAGATCTCTGGTGCTCTGGATAGATCTTGAATCGTGAGAAAATATCACTTTCTGCACCTGGATACATGGCTGGGAGATCACCAGAATGTGAGCCCCATGCCTTCAGCGAAGGTTGCAGTTCCCGACTCCATCCACAACCCCTGCCCTTTCCTGAGGGTCGGGCTTCAGCTGCGGGACTGGAAGGCAGGAAGAGGCCTCTCGGCAGGACCCTTGACTCTCACTGGTCCACGGATGCCCAGCAGCTCTGGGCAGGAGCAACTGCCATCTCTGGGTTGAGAACACTCGGCTGAAGGTGACGGCGACGATTCGAGGTTCACCGCCACAACCCCTTCCTATGTCAGCGCCGAGCATCTCAAATACCAGACGTGGCCTCACCCAGACAAGAACAGCGTAGAAGAACCTCGAGATGTTCAGAAACTCGAGGGCCAGGGGAAGAGCTGCTGTTCACAGGTGACCGTGTCCAGGATTCCCAGCTGCTCTGCTTGGACCTGACTCTGCTGGAGCTTCTAGCACCCAAGGTGGCAGAGGGAGGGGCCTTGGCTACCCCATGAAGATGGGCCCCTTGCACACATGGGACCAGCTAACACAAGCTCACTGGGTCAGAGGCTCCCAGCCACACAGGAACAAGATTCCTAAGCCACAATCATCGTTTCAAAGGAGTATTTTGTCGTTAAGTCCTCTGGCCCAGGACGCCAGGCAGAGGCGGACCGTGCTTGCCCGAGGCACCCGCAGAAGCCAGCTCCCACTGGCTCACGTCCTTGCCCTCGACAGGAGGTAGGAGAGGATGAAGAAGACCACGATCAGGCCCACGGCCATACCACACAGAAGCTTCCGGTTGTCTCGCCCAGACCGTGCCATTGTGGAAAAGCGCTTCACACTCCCCGTGAGGAGGCCCGTCACACTCGTGAAATCCGTGTCCTGAGAAAGGAATCCCATCATCATCACACAGGGGCGGCGACTCCACAACACACACACACGTGGGGGCCTGCACAGCAGGTGGTGGGGAGCAGAGGTGACCGTGACACTCGCAAACCACAGACCCTTACCATGCCATCCAGGTACTGGTTCTGGTCTTCCACGTCCCTATCAATGTCCAGGGCCAGCTGGTCAGAACACAGAAGAGGCAGGGTCAGGCCAGGACAAACACAGTGGACAGCACCTGACCCCCAACAAGACCAGCAGAGGTCAGGAGATCCAAATGCCACCTGGGCCGCACACAGGTGAGTGTGCCACAGACGGGACAAGGATGACGGAACTACCTGAAACCCCTCCAGGCCTTCACCCTCCCTCTGACACCCCCTCCAGGACGCTAGGTGGAGGCAAAAGGAGAGGACCACCACTGACCGATTTGAGCCTGGTGACCTTGGAGGCTAAGCTATCAGCCATCCGCTTGTTCTCCCGGTCTAGAATCTCCTCCACAGCGCCGGGGCTCTGAGCTGCAAGAAAAGACAGAGTTTGAGGGCATGCATCCACCCACGAGCATCCCCTGGACGCCTGCACCTCAGCCCTTTGTGGCCTCAGGGCTCTCACTCCAATCCCATCTGGCTCAGTCAGGTGTCCGGAGGTACTGGGCCTTCCTGAGTCTGTTGAGCAGGTCCCGCCCTAACCCAGGATCCAACACGTGGACTCCACACACAAGACAGGCTGTATAAACAAGTGTGCGTGAGCACATGTCCTGTGTACTCATGCAGGCTGGGATGCGTAGGCACCTCCAAAGGGCTCAGTCGAACCAGCACTTTCTGACATTCTGTGACAGAACCCGTACCATCCCTCCAGGGATATCACCAGTGACGTACACAGAACCCGTTGTCAGAGAAAACCAGTGAACTCTGGTAAAGCCTTAGGAAAGCCTTAGTAACAAAGGTTGAGACTGATCCCAAGAGCAGGGCCTAGGTCTGCTCACTTCTGCAACCCACACAGGGCCTTGTATGACACCCAGAGCACGGTGTTTGCTGAGACCTGGCCCACGACAGGGGCTGGGCCTGGTGATTTAAAATTACCGTCCTATCAGGTCGGTGACAACTGCCTCCCCCAAAGTTCAGAGTGCATATTTGCCTTGGCCCAGATGCCTCAATGAGACTTATCTAATAGGAGCACAGCCCTAAGAACCACGAATGTGTACAGACCCCAAAATTAGAGGCGTTGGCGTCCTACCAACCCCTTGTATCCATTAATTCCTTAAAGGGCACAACAGCCCAGCGAAACAAGCATCAGCATTCCACTTGGCAAATGAGAAGAGGGGCTCCCAGGGGGCAAGTAGGGCACCCCGAGCCCGAGTCCGTACGCGGCCTGCTTGGGCCCTCTCATCACGCGCGGCCCCCACTCCGAGGGGGCTAGCCTCCGGGACCCGTCGGCCAGGCGGCCCGGCCGAGGTCCCGGACAGAACCATCTCGCAGGGGTGGGGACTGCGGGCCTCCGGACCCCGCAGCTTCACGGAGCAGCTGGGCAGGAGCGCCCACAGGGCCCCAGGGACTCCTCCACCGCGCTGCTGGCTGCAGCCCGGCCGCCCTGCCCCGTCGCCGCCCGCCCCCAGGGTCTCCCGGACGAGGCCACCCAGCGGGACGGGGGGCAGGCAAAGGCGGCTCCTGCGGGCACCGGCGTCGGTTCCGGCAGGCCCCGCCGCCATCCGCCTCGGCTCTCCCGCACTCACCCCTAGCCCAGTCCGCCATCCCGTCCAGCTCCGACCCGGGGAATCGTCACCGGCTCGGCCACAGCCTCCTCTGACGTGGCACACTCGCGGGAAGTGGCGTCCGGTCCCGCCCCTTCCGCCTCAGGCCTTCCGACTTCCGGCCGAGGTCCAGGCCGCGGGGGTGCGGCAGTGGGAAGGACAGGACCTGACGTTTCTTCCACAGCTTGGCTTGGGGATGGGGCGAGCCCTTTGCTCTTGGGACCCCTGGGTGGTTAGTGTCTTTAGTGGCAATTAGGGTGCCGACAAACACTCCCGCAGCCATTCCCGCCTAAGGCGGCTTCAGGTCCTAACTGTGAAGAGCTCACGGGCCCTTTCCCAGGCGAGAGAGGCTCCTCGCCGCGACCCCGCCCGGGTCCTGAGACCCGACCCGGCCCGCCCGGCTGCGCTGCGGCTAAGAAGCGGACTCGGTGCGAAGGCCGGCTCCAGTTACTGCCGGCGGGACAAAGTGGAGATCAGTGCCTAGAAAGTGCCTGGAACCAGCGAGCAGTGCAGAAGTCGCAGGGGTGAAGCACTCCGAAGAAAACAAGAAACCAGGAAGAGGAGTGGGAGCGTAAAGGGAGTGGGGACGGTAGGAGCCAGTGCTTCTTGACTTTGCACCCGGGCACTGACAAGGGGCCTGACACAAAGTAGATGCTCAACAAAGCCTTCTTGCCCAGTGGATGGACTATAGGTTACCACCCAACGTAATGGAGCATTTGCTGTGTGTCATTTAGTCCTCCTGACAATCCACTGAAATGGGAACTTTTATCATCTCTGCTTTTCAAGTAGTAAACTGAGTCCAGGCCAGACCAGCAGGTGTGCCTGCTTAAACAGCAAGGAAGTCACCGCACATGACCAGGCTTTGCCTTCATCCTGACCTCCCCTCCCCGCTCTCCCCTTTCTCTCAGCCACAACAATGACGTTTCTATCTCCCACCACGGCCATTCCCACCTTTGCACTGGCCACTCCTTCTGCCTTCCATGACCTTCTTTCAGATCCTTTCCTGGTTCACTTCGTACCAACCGGTCTCAGCAAAAATGGCACTTCTTCAGGCCTCCCTTCAGTCCATCAAGCCCCTTTTCTTATCAGATCACAACACTATGCCTAAAGTCGTCTCGTTGGCCCGTTTTTCTTGGTCTTCACCTCTGGCACATAAGCTGCACGAAGGCAGGGACCTTTGGGTCCTGTTCACCCGCATCCCGGCTCCTCGCATGCAGTAGGCATTCAAACGCCTGTTTAGAAAGCAAGTGGTCCCGGGGTTGCAAAATCCTTTCCACCTCGTCTTTCTCCTGGACATCTCATTCGTTCTGTGCATCAAGAAGAGTGTTGGTGTTCGTGTGATGGAGGGGTGGGGGACTGAGGTCCTCTCCTACAGGGAATTCCGGCCCAAGAAGCGAGGATCACGGCTCGGTTCAGGGGCGATTCGGGCCCAGAGGTCGGACGACCACCGAGTCGGATCTTGAAGCCCAAGCTCACTTGGCGGCAAAGCCTTCCGGTTCTAGGGGGGCTGTTCCAGGGCTCGCCACTTTAAGGCGCGCGCAGCCCAGACTACGCCGCGCACACCCTGTCCCGGCCTCCCCCGCGCGCCTCCCAGGCCCCGCCCCGCGGCGCCGCGCACGCCTCGTCCCGGCCTCCCCCGCGCGCCTCCCAGGCCCCGCCCCGCGGCGCCGCGCACGCCTCGTCCCGGCCTCCCCCACGCTCCACCCAGGCCCCGCCCCGCGGCGCCGCGCACGCCTCGTCCCGGCCTCCCCCGCGCGCCTCCCAGGCCCCGCCCCGCGGTGCCGCGCAAGCCCGGTCGCGGCCACCACCGTGCGCCGAGCCTGGGCGGGGCGGGCAGACGCGGGCCGGGAACCGTGAAGCGAGGTGCTTCCGGCTTTCCCGGCGCCGGGTCCCGGGGCCGCCATGGAGCCCCGGGCGGTTGCGGATGCCGTGGAGACGGGGGAGGAGGACGTAGTTATGGAGGCTCTGCGCGCATACAACCGGGAGGTGAGCGGGAGTTGTGGACGCGGGACGTGCAGGGAGGAGGTGGGGCCGGGTGGGGTCCGCACGCGTGGCCGGCGGCGGGGGCGTGAGTGGTGAGCGTGGCGAGGGGCTGAGGGTGGAAGGGAGCGCGGCGGGGAGGAGCGCCGAGTCTCTGAGGAGTTGCTGTGGGGGCTGGTGTGTGGGGCTGGGGCGCCATCTGTTCCGAACGGTGCCTGCGGCCTCAGCTCCCTATCCACGGAGCCCGGGTTCTGCCTCGGTGGGCCTGCGCCTTCTGAGCCTCTGGGTCTCTTTGCAGAACTGTCAGAGCTTCACGTTTGATGATGCCCAACAGGAGGACAGGAAGGTGAGTGCTCAACGAAGGGTAGAGGGGCAGGGACGGGTGGCCCAGGTAGAGGAGCCTGGTGGAACCGCTCTTCTCCCTGCCCACAGAGACTGGCGGAGCTGCTGGTCTCGGTCCTGGAGCAGGGCCTGCCACCTTCCCGCCGCATCATCTGGCTGCAGAGCATCCGCATCTTGTCTAGGGACCGCAGCTGCCTGGATTCATTCACCAGCCGCCGGAGCCTGCAGGCACTTGCCTGCTATGCTGGCATCTCCGCCTCCCAGGGCTCGGTCCCCGAACCCCTGGACATGGATGTTGTGCTTGAGTCCCTTAAGTGCCTGTGCAACCTTGTGTTAAGCAGCCCCGTGGCACAGGTGCTGGGAGCAGAGGCGGGGCTCGTGGTGAGGCTCGCAGAGCGAGTGGGGCTGTACCGCCAGAGCAGCTTCCCGCACGACGTCCAGTTCTTTGACCTGCGCCTCCTCTTCTTGCTAACGGCACTTCGCGCCGATGTGCGCCAGCAGCTGTTTCAGGAGCTGCAGGGAGTGCACCTGCTGACCGAAGCGCTGGAGCTGACGCTGGGAATGACCCCTGGAGAGCGGTCCCCCGAGCTCCTGCCTCCCCAGGAGACTGAGCGAGCCATGGAGATCCTCAAAGTGCTCTTCAACATCACCTTCGACTCCATCAAGAGGGAAGTGGATGAGGTGAGGGCTGATCTGAGCCTGAGGGTGGGGTATAACAACTTGGACGTTTCTTGGACGTGCTGCTCTGCCAGGTACCTTCAAATTTCTCCACGTCAGACCAGGAGGAACTCTTAGCCTGTCAAGAGAAGGCAGGGAGATGGCCATCCGGGACAGCGCCCTCAAGGAAGTTTTCTCGGGGAGTTGGAGAGCATAACTGGCTCTTGCAGCTTGGCAGGAGGGCTGATTGGTGGGGGGAGGCTGTGAGAGATTCATCACCATGCCTCTGTGAGCGTGGGCCTAAAGCGCAGAGCAGCTCCAAGGGGACCCGTCAACGTTCTTAGTCAGGAGAGTCCTCTTAAGGTCGCGTGGGAGAGGACAAGCACCCAGGCGTACAGTAGAGGAGGTGTGTAATTAGCGCACGTGGTCTTGCAGTGGGCCAGACGGTAGAATCTCAGCTGGCAGCAGTGGGGGCGAGTGAGGCTCTCTCTCACAGGAATCCCTTTCTCTTTGGTCAGGAAGACACTGCCCTTTACCGGCACCTGGGGATCCTGCTGCGGCGCTGTGTGATGGCTGCTGCTGCTGGAGACCGCACAGAGGAGTTCCACGGGTGAGGGTGGTGCCTGTCGTGCGGGGGGCGTTCTGCTCGCAGGTCCCCCTGGTGGTTCCTAGCTCTAGAGAGTCTTCTTTCATCTGGGTGAGACGGATGTCAGTGTTTCCGGGGAGCTCCGGCACTTAACGGTACACGGCTAGGACGAGCCGTGAGTCCGGGGATAGGAACGTGCCGGTGGACTTTGGGTAGTGTCACGGACAGTACAGTATCCATAATGCAGCGCGCTATTCACTTCCATCGTTGCTGACCTCCGCGTAGGCAGGTTCTGATTTTTGACTGCGTTGCTTCGACCCAGAGGTGTGGTAGGTTGGGCGTTTGCAGGGAGTGCTCCCCTCAGCTCTGGTACCTGGTGCTGTTGCTCAGGCCCCTGACGCTGGTTCATATCGTGGCCCCAGCAGGTGGTGGCAAGGGTCGTACCTGTGTTAGGGGGTTGGATTTACCAAGTGCCCCTTTCACCTGTCCCCAGCCACACAGTGAACCTCCTGGGGAACTTGCCCCTCAAATGTCTGGACGTTCTTCTCACCCTGGAACCCCACGAAGGCTCTTTGGAGTTCCTGGGAGTGAACATGGATGTGATTCGTGTTCTCCTCAGCTTCCTGGAGAAGCGTCTGCACCAGGTGGGCAGGGGGAGCCGCTGTGGCTCTGGTCCAGGCTTTCCCGAGCAGCTGTGGTCGCTGCTTTTTTGTAGTGCACGCTGGGAGGTGGAGACCAGCTCCCCAGTGTGATTCAGGTGACGCTCCAGCTCCTCCACGGTCCGGCCACGCAGGAGCCCGGAGCCTCCTCCCTGAGAAGTATACGGAAACAAGTGTTCAGAGTCTAGCAAAGTACTCATTTTTTTAGATCTCTTTGTGGGTCTTCGAGTGGTCCTGAGAAGCCCGCCCACCCATAGTCCCTGCTTGTGATCCTAAACTCAAAATGTCACTGAGCACAAGCAGCCCTTGGTGATGAGCATCAGCTGTGCCTTGGCATCCCTAAGGGGACCCACAGGACCTTCAAGCCAGAGGCTCCCTGATTCCTGCGGCTGCACCACAGGGCATTGACCAGCCAGTGCTCTAACCAGCCTCTCTGGCGTTTGCAGACATATCATGCAAGCTACAGAGTGTGACAGACTAAGATTCAGTAGGGCCCCGGGGAATCCACATTGCCTGCGTGCCCTGGGAGCTGCTTTGTGTGCGGGCGGTACGCTAACAGCTTGGAACACTCTGTTTTCCCCACCATTCTGGTGTAAAGGGAGGAAAGTGAGACTCACAGCAGTTGAGTGATTTGCCTCAAGTTGCAGGGCATGTGAATGGCCCCGAGTTAGGGTCCACGCCTGTCCTTTTCGAAGCTCACACACACCCACTGCCCTCTCTTAGCCCCTCAGCTGGGGCCCCTGTGGCAGGGCCTCGTCCCGAACGCCTCCTGCCAGGACCATCTGGTGCATGTGCCTAGCTCCCCTGGCCTCGAGTCAGATGGGCGCAGTCCAGTGACAGAGGCTCCTCTGCAGACGCACAGGCTGAAGGAGAGTGTGGCCCCCGTGCTGAGCGTGCTGACGGAGTGTGCCCGCATGCACCGCCCCGCCAGGAAGTTCCTGAAGGCCCAGGTACGGGGCAGAGGGGCCGCGGTCAGGCCCTGGTCAGAGACCCTGGTCGTTCCAGGCCCGGACTCAGGGACAACTACATCCCCAGGTGCTGCCCCCGCTGCGGGATGTGAGGACCCGGCCCGAGGTGGGGGAGCTGTTGCGGAACAAGCTGGTTCGCCTCATGACGCACCTGGACACCGACGTGAAGAGGGTGGCAGCCGAGTTCCTGTTTGTCCTGTGCTCTGAGAGCGGTGAGTCGGGGGGCCGGCCCCTTGCCTGCCCCTCTCCAGCCCCTCCCCAGCCCCGTTTGCACACTGACCTCTGCCCTACCCTTCAGTGCCCCGATTCATCAAGTACACAGGCTACGGGAATGCTGCCGGCCTCCTGGCTGCTAGGGGCCTCATGGCAGGGGGCCGGCCTGAGGGCCAGTACTCGGAGGACGAGGACACGGACACAGACGAGTACAAGGAAGCCAAGGCCAGGTGTGTGCCCCCCACATCCTCGGGCTGCCCTCACTCGGCCCCCATTTCTATTCCCACACCCGTTTGGGCCCGTAGGGTGGGCAGGACAGGGTGACCAGCAGGTAAGACCTTACAGAATCAGGCTGCTGTTCCCAAGTGACGTGTATTCTGACATCGGGGTGTTTTGTTGAGAACACAGGCTGAAGGGGGCCGAGCAGTGCGGGGGACCAGGTGGTCCAGATGGCAGGAGCTGGTTACCTGCTGCTCCAGGAGGAAGGGCTCTTCTGCAGTTGCCTTGCCTTCCCCGCACTCAGGAAAATGGGTTTCTTGCCATTACAAGCCCAGGCAGGAAGATAAGGAACTCCACCCACCCCACACAGCCCTCTTTTGTCCTGGAAAGTCACTAATGCGTTCCCCATGCTCCCTCTCTTGTGAAACAGCATAAACCCAGTGACTGGAAGGGTAGAGGAAAAGCCACCCAACCCCATGGAGGGCATGACAGAGGAGCAGAAAGAGCACGAGGCCATGAAGCTGGTGAACATGTTTGACAAGCTCTCCAGGTACGTGGCTTGGCAAGGAGGGGCCCAGGGCTGGGACAGAGGAGAAGGACCCACGTCCTGTCTTGCGAGCCGCAGGAAGTGGGATCAGAGTGGGGTTTAGGTTCTGGCAGGGCTGCATTACTAATGTTTGAAATCACCTGTCTTGGAGGAAATTCTCTAGCCAAGGGTTAGGGCTGAGATCAGTATTAGGTCCATTTTTTACAGTTGATGAAAACTGAGGCCCAGAGAAATTAAGACACTGCCTAAGGTCTCAGAGCTTAGGTACCGGTTAGGATTTAGGCCTGACTGAAACAGTTCCCACCCAGGCTTCCCCAGTAAACAGGAGCAGCTTGGTGGAACAGAAGGTCGCAGCCAGGGGTGAGCAGGACCCCTGCCCATCTCTACCACGCCTTTTCCCCGCAGGCACAGAGTCATCCAGCCCATGGGGATGAGTCCCCGGGGTCAGCTCACATCCCTGCAGGATGCCATGTGCGAGACCATGGAGGGACAGCTCTCCTCGGACGCTGACTCGGACCCTGACTGAGAACGGCTGCTCTTCTGCCGCCCTTCAGAACTGGTGCTGCTTCCAGAGAAGTCCTTGGGGCCAGGACCTGGAGAAGCCACATCCCTCCCTCCAACTTGGAGACCCTTTTCTCTTTACTCCCAGAGTTCTATTCGTGATTTGCCTTTGGTCCATTTTCTTCTCTTTAGGGCTGCGAGGGTCTTGTCCTACGAACTCTGGGAACTCAGCCTTGCT
This sequence comes from Hyperoodon ampullatus, assembly GCF_949752795.1. Classification (NCBI taxonomy): domain Eukaryota; kingdom Metazoa; phylum Chordata; class Mammalia; order Artiodactyla; family Ziphiidae; genus Hyperoodon; species Hyperoodon ampullatus. The sequence continues at coordinate 2,736,701 of NC_136920.1, forward strand.
TTCCGCAAATGAAGTGGTTTCTTTTATGTGTGCCTGAGGGCAGGGCTTAACTGAAGGCAAAAATGTACATGGGTTTGGGAGGGCAGGGGCTGAGTGTGGGTGCAGGCCGACACAGCACCCTCCACAGCTGGCATGCAGGCCCAGAGCTGGCGTTGGGCAAGCACCACATTTCACAGGGGAAAGAACCTGCTGGAACTTTATATGCTAATGCCGGAAACACACTTCCAAGGTATGATCTGCTGTTTTTGTCCCCACTGAGTGCAGGGCTGGTAGCCTCTTGCATTCTCGGTCCTGGCTCAGTGCCCAAGTTCTCTGGTTGTGACAGCTGAGTCTCGATCCTTCCCACTTGTTTCAACCATAAATATATGAAGGAAAACGTCTCTCCTGAAACCATAAGTCTAGATGTGTATCATGCACCACAGAGCTTCACGGAAACATTATTTTGGAATAAAGAGTTCCAGGCAAGAATGTGTTGTGTGTGAATGTATGTGCAAGATATCAAGTAAAGGCACGTTAAGTAGAAATAGAATTATGTTTTTCTTAAAATTCAGCACTTTTCCCAGATGAGCATGCGTGTCTTGTTCTTGAAGAGTGAGGCCACCAGGTCTCCTGAGGAGTCTGTCAGATCTGCTCCAGCCCAGGGGCCCCGTGGGGAAGACAAGATGCCAGGAAGGAGGGAGCACTGGGGGCAGGGTTGGGGCAGCCACAGAAGAGGCCTGTACAGAAGCAGGGAGACCACAGTATGTTCTGCCCAAACAGCAGTGTGGCCTGAGCACAGGTCAGGGAGCCAGGCAAGTTTCCAGATAAGTACTGCCTTCTGTCTTAGAGGTTAATTCTAGCAGCATTACTGGAAGAAGGCCTGGTGGGGGAGAGTAGAGACAGGGAGACAGGAAGCTGCTGGAATGGTCTGGAACAGATGAGTTTCTGGGGGTTGATATGAAAGGCATTGGGGTTGCGTGAACAGGATGGGATGACCTTCATGAGGGGTGCTGGGTGCTCTGAAGATCCCGTGGACTTGAGCTGGAAGAGGGCACTATGCCCATCTCCGAGATGAATCAGGGACAAATGTTCTCAGTCCTCGGGTTGTTTCAGTAGAGGAAAGACACCCACACACCCGCAAGCTCCCCTTTCCACGTTCATCTTCCCTTTCAGGAGACAAAAATGAAGGGATGCCCAGTTTCTCTATTACAGTTTACTTCATGCCAGAAATGAAGGACAGTCTCCAAAAATAAACCTAAAGAGGCCAACGCGCTAGAAAACCCTAGTGCATTACCTGGGACCCAGGCCCACACCTGGGGTGTGACTGGGGCTGCTCAACCCAAGTGGACAGATGCTGAACCTGCCCTTCAGATGGAGTCCAGTCTGGGCTTCCAGGTTGTCTGAGTCCAAGAGGTTGTCTGAGTCCAAGAGGTTCAGAAGAGCGCTGTGGCATCAAGAGCTTCAGCAAAAGTCAGGCCAGGCAGCTCCTGCACATCTGTGGCTGCGTGGCCCTGAGTGCACAGACTCTTATGAGCTGGGAAGACACTCCAGGGGCAGCCTCAGGTCGCATGTTCTGGTTCAGCCAAAATTTGTAAGCGTGCCCGAGCTGTTCTTCAGGCAGAGGGCTCGTCAGAAGTGGGCAGTGGCTCCCGTGTAGCCATTTCTGGCGTGAGAAGCAGCCCTCACTCTCCTAATTTGTCCCAACCATCAAGCTGGAGCACAAAGGAGAGAGGAAACTGATTATCTGAAAACATACCTGGGCACATCTCAGGGTCTGGAATTGAATTATTTCCTAAAACGGAAGCTTTTCTGTCTGCAAATGCTGCTGTTCAACCAAGTTAAGACGATGCCAGCAGGGCTGGGCAAAACTGGGTGGGTAAATGGAGGGCTTCACTTAAGTAACCAGTCGAGATGTACCCAAGTGCATTCACTGTTTGGAAAAGTAATCCAACTTAGACTTCAGCTCATCCCTTAGTGTTTATTCTTGGACAGCAACTCTTTTAAAATAAGTCAACCCCTAAAATCGTAACTTTACACAAATTTCTGTGGAACTAGAAAATAGCACAGGTCAAATCCTATAGGACTATAATTCCACAAGGCTATAGAGGCTACCTGACTTTGTCTTGCTGTTATGTGGAAGTAGGAAGTCGGCCACCCAAGGCTCCTATGTAAGCTGCCAGGCGGATCTGACCAAGATCTCTACTCCCCTGTGAGCGAGGCATCTGCTACGGTTCCTCTCGAGGTGTAAAGTGTAAGCATCCGTGTTAGCCAGACTCTGCTTCCATTAAGTGACCCAGCAATGTGACTTTAACATTTGATGGTCTTTATTTCCCCCATATGATGAGATGAGAAATGGCACCGTCCTACATCTTACCCCTAACAGCCAAACTCTGGATTGAAAGGCAATGATGTCTAATATCATGAAAACAATATAACTGCAAAGTCATATCTTTAAAAAGCCTCATATTCTTCTTGCTTTGGTTCAAATTGGTAAGAAATCAGGCTGTAGCCAGAGGCTGGGGGCTTTTGCCAGTGGAGGTGAGAGGAAAGGGCTGACTCATGGCCCTGAGTCCTGAAGCAGTCACGGCCAAAGGGTGAGAGGTTTCCCAAGACAGCAAGAACATAAATTACAGCATTCTGGTGAAGTCCACCTTCAGCAGTGTTATACCTGGCTGTAGTCATAAATAATCCTCTTTGAGACAACTGGACTTCAAATGCTTAATGCTGCCCCCTGTAGAAAATAACCCCTCACATCAAGGCTACACATGCTAGCTGATTCTCATGGGAAACCGCATTTTCTGTAACTTCGCTTGTTTATAGGAGGTTTGACATCTAGAGAGATCAAGGCTCTCTGACTTTCTACGCTCAGCAGATGATACGTCAACTCCTCTCACTCTGATTATCTCCTAAAAGCATCATCCCACACAGGTTCAGAGAACTTCAGAACCACATCTTATCCTGGAGTGCTCCTTTAGTTTAGGGCACAAAGACAGCTGAAGTGTGACGACTGCAGAACGACAGCGCTGTCTGCCTGGACCCTCGTCTCCACTCTGCCACTCGGCAGGCACGAAGCATCAGTTTCTTCATCTCTAAACAGAGGTATTAAGAAGCACAGCACCCAATTCATAAGCACACAGACGGCGCCAAACAGTGTCTGGTACAGGGTTAACAGCAATATTACCTATTACTGTTACTGTTTTGGCCAAAGAGGGCGCCACTCCAGGTTGACCAGACCCCAGAGTAGAAGAGATGGCCCCTCCCATGACTCTCAGCAGTCCCTACCTTTCCAGTTTCCCGCTGGATGAGGTCCCGCATCTCCTCCGTCCAGCCCAGAAGCTCCACCAGCCTTTTCACACCGTGAACCACGTCCCCCAGCTGGACCACATCCCTGCCCCGAGGATGCCTAGCCAAGGACCCCACCAAGTCCCGGTTGATGAGCAGTCGGGGCACCGAGCTCCGCACGGCCTCAGACAAGCTGGCGAAAGGTTCCACCTGAAAAATTGCCCAAACGTGAGGAGCACAGTGCCCGCCCTCCCAAGCCCTCAGGACCCTTCTGCCACAGCCCCTGCAGCCTTGGAGGGACAGCACAGACTGACAGTGAGACCTTGGATATGGAGAAAACCCAGCATCCGTTTCATTTCTTCAGTAGCACTCCCACCGCCGGGTCTCGATGCCCTTGTTCCCCCCCACCCCAGCCTCCCTCTCATCCACTCCCCCTTTCTCTTCCGACATCTCCTGGATCCTGTGGGTCTCCCTGCTAAAGCTCATGCACACCATCTTACCTGCCCTCCTCATCCACACTCACCAGTGACACGACAGCTCGTCTATCTGGTCTCGCTCCCTGAGAGCAAGGGCCCGGCGCCTCACAGAGGGGCCACACTGAGGGGTTCCTGACACACACACTGCAACAGGGCCTGGCACACAGCACGCAGATTCACTGAAAAAGCACACAGCTCTGGGCCTCTGACTGGCTGGGGCCCCGGGCACAGGTCTTTCTGGCCCCTCTGCCCCTTGGTGCCTGCATCCAATCAGGCACAGCCCATTCCAGGGTCTCATCACATCCTTTAGAAGCCTCCTGAGCTTCAAATCCGGATGCATCTCCCAGGCACCACAAACACACGTGTGCAGGACTGAACTCAGCATCCCTGACCCGGATTCCACCCCCCAGCAAAGGCCCTAACCCCAAGGAACGGACAGACGCCTCTCTCTTCGGTCCTCAAAGTGACGCCAGGCTCCGAGTTCAGCCGTTCCCGCTCTGCCGTCTCTCGTAGCCCCGCAGTCTGACTGTGCTCAGCCTCCTGGACATCTGCTCACTTCAGTCCCTGTCCCCAGGTCTCTCTGATCCCGAGGATGACCAGCTGCATCCCTGGTTTCACTGCTTCTACACAAGGTCGGTCTCTGGGATACGACCTGGGAGGCCTGCTCCTGCCTCACGTCTCCCACACCCCTTCCCCTTGCACACTGTGCCCACCTGCACCCCGGATACGTCCAACGCTGAGCGTCCTCCCTGCTCCCCATTCGAGGCCGGGAACACCTCTGCCTCCTCGCATGTTGAATCCACTCGTCTCCCAAAGGTGTGGCCCCAGAGCATCTGTCCCACCAGCCCCACCTCCTCTGCCTCGTCCCGCCAGCCTCCTCCCCACATGTCTGTGCACCACAAGGCCTGCTGACAAACCTCCAGAGAGGTCCCAAGGATGAGCAGCAGGTCCGCCATGGGGAAGTCAGCCAGATGCAGCAGGAACCTGTGGGGCAGCATCTCCCCAAAGAATACGATGTCGGGCTTCACAACTCCAGTGCAGACCGGGCAGCGTGGGACCCTGTCCACCCTCACATCGGCCTGGGGTGACACAGATAGAAAGTGGGCCCAAGGAAGCTGTCACAACACACTTTAAACGGAAAAGGCAAAAACAACTTCTTATTGAGAAACTGTCAAACATTCCACAGCTGAGACAGTAGTACAGTGAAGCCCCCTGTATATAATGAACCCAGCTTCAGCAATTATTGACACTCTGCCAGTTTCATATAGCACCCCAGAATTTGGGGAGGTTGCAGTATTTGAAAGCAGATCCTGGACACCATACGATATACAACACATTGAACACTACGCTCTGCACCTGGGGTGTTTATCAGAGACATGCAGGTGCTGAGGAAACACAGCTGACCTTGGAACAACACAGGGGTCAGGGGCACCAACCCTCCGCACAACTGAAAATCTATACAGAACTTAGAGTTAGTTAACCCTCTGTACAGATGGTTCCTCTGTATCTGTGGTTCCGCATCTGTGATTCAACCAACCATGGATCAAGTAGTCCTGGAGTACACATTTATTGAAAAAAATCCACATATGAGTGGGCCCACACAGTTCAAACCTGTGTTCAAAGGTCAACTGTATTGATTATCTAGTCCTCAGAAGTACTCTGTAGGCATTTGGCCTACTACAGGCATTATTCAATGAAAATGACGGTATAAATTTGTCCCTGATTTTAGCTGAAGTGATCCTGACATCATCTTCTCAGCCCTGAAGACATTCAGGTCGCCTTCAACTCACTGGCTGGAGTTATGAGTCACAACATTTTCCACAGACCTCCTCCTTGCAGGCCAAGGTGAAGCAGATGTAAGCTATTATTATATCCTGCTACACTTGGATTCATGCTTGGGCTAGACATTAGAGGAGGAAACTAAGGAAAAAGACACCTGGCTTCTAAGATAAACCTTTACAGCTAATGGGATTTGTTTTTGCAGGCTGAACCCAGTAAGGAGCAGCAGAAACAACAGACAAAAGAGATGGACTATGTAAATCATAAGCATAGGTATGTGGTATAGGGAGATTCGTGTTAGGAAAACATCTGAACAACATGATATAAAACATCTTTATAAACAAAGCACATTATTTTTTAAAAATTTATTTTATTGAAGTATAGTTGATTTACAATGTGGTATTAATTTCTAATGTATAGCAAAGTGATTCAGTTATATATATATATATATATATATACATCTTTCATATTCTTTTCCATTATGGTTTATTACAGAATATTGAATATAGTTCCCTGTGCTCTAAAAAAAAAAAAAAAAAAAAAAGAGATGGACTATGAGTCAAAGACTTCAGATATTAGAAGATACAGATTAAAAACTACATTATGTGTAAATTTTTAAAAAGACAGGCTTGAAATATCTGTTGGAGATAGAAAGCTATACAAAATAATGTCATGGGTTTGAAAAAGAACCAGATAGAACTTCCAGTAATAAAAAGTAGAGTATCGAAAATTAAAGCTCAGTGGAAGGGTTTTATCCTCTATGACAGAATAGAATATCGATAAACTGGAAAGTAGATCAGGAGAATAACTCAGAATGCAGCCCAAAGAGGAGCAGGATGGGTGTAGAAAAGAGCCTCCAAGGGCTGGGGACACTGTGAACCAGTCTCAGAGGTGTTTAACCCAAGGTCCAGAGAGAGGACAGGACATGGTGGGGCAGTCACTGTCTGAAGGGATCATGACTGAAGATTTTTCAGCGAAAATGAAAGATATCAAACCTCAGATTCAGAAAGCTCTACAATTTTTAAGCAGAATAAACAAAAGGAAATCCATATGGAGACATACCATAGTAAAGTGCAAAACTCCAAAGAGAAAAGTTTTTTAAAATATGCAGAGAATAGATAGCAACAGACTGATTCTAAAGTTGATATGGAAAGCAAAAGACTCAGAATAGCCAACACAATCTGGAAGAAGATGATCGATGAAAGAAAAATATGGTAAGTCAGGCTTCATTAAAATTAAAAACTTCTCCTCTGTGAAAGACAATGTCAAGAGGATGAGATGACAAGTCACAGACTGGGAGAAAATATGCAAAAGACACATCTGATAAAGAACAATAAGAAAATGGGCAACCCAGTTAAAAAATGAGCCCAAGACCTCACCAAAGAAGATATACAGATGGTAAATGAGCATATGAAACAAGTTCAACATCATATGTCACTAGGAAATTGCAAATTAAACAATGATATTCCACTACACACCTATTAAGAATGGCCAAAATCAGAACACTGACAACACCAAGTGCTTATAAGGATGTGGAGCAACAGGAACTCACATTCACTGTTGCTGGGAATGCAAAATGGGGCAGCCACTTTGGAAGAGACACAAACTAAACGTAGTCCTACCATAGGATTCAGCAATCACGCTCCTTGGTATTTACCCAGAGGAACTGAGAACTTATGTCCACATAAAAACCTGCACATGGATGTTTATAGCAACTTTATTCATAAATGCCAAAGCAATCAAGATGTCCTTTAGTAGGTGAATGGATAAACAAACTGTGTTACATCCAGCAAATGGAATATTAGCCTAAAAAAAAAAAAAGTGCTTATCAGGCCATGAAAAGACATGGAGGAACCTTAAATACATAATGCTAAGTGAAAGAAGCCAGTGAGAAAAGGCTGCATATTGTATGATTCCAACTCTATGACATTCTGGAAAGGGCAAAACTATGGAGACAACAAAAAGATCTGCGATTGCCAACCTAAATGTCCATCAACAGAAGAATGGATAAAGAAGATGTGGTACATATACACAATGAAATATTACTCAGCCATAAAAAATAACAAAATAATGCCATTTGCAGCAACATGGATGGACCTAGAGTGAAGGAAGTCAGACAGAGAAAGACATATATATGATATCACTCATATGTGGAATCTAATTTTTTTTTTAATGATACAAACGAACTTATTTACAAAACAGAAACAGACTCACAGATTTCAAAAACAAACTTATGGTTACCAAAGGGTAAACGTGGTAGGGAGGGATAAATCAGGAGCCTGGGATTAACATATACACACTACTATATACCAACAAGGACCTACTGTATAGCACAGGGAACTCTACTCAATATTCTGTAATAACCTATATGGGAAAACAATCTGAAGAAGAATGAATATATGTATATGTATAACTGAATCACTTTGCTGTACACCTGAAACTAACACAACACTGTAAATCAACTACACTCCAATAGAATTTTTTTTTAAATCAGTGGTTGCTAGGGGTCGGAGGCAGGAAGGGAATAGGCTTGACTGATTAGTGGATACAGGGTTTTCCTTTGGGGTGATGAAAATATTTTGGAATTAGATAGAGGTGGGTTGCACAACACAGTCAATGTACCAAATACCAATAAACTGTACACTTTAAAATGGTTAATTTTATGTTATGTGAATTTCACCTCAATAAAAAATAAAAGACAGGATCCTGTGCCACGTCGATATTTCAGAATTTCATCTTTATTTAAGATTTTCCACTCTATCTTACTCTACTTTAAAAAACCCATTCTAGGGACTTCCTCAGTGGTCCAGTGGTTAAGAATCCACCTTCCGCAAGGATATACGATGGAGAAAAGACAGTCTCTTCAATAAGTGGTGCTGGGAAAACTGGACAGCTGCATGTAAAAGAATGAAATTAGAACACTCCCTAACACCCTACACAAAAATAAACTCAAAATGGATTAAAGACCTAAATGTAAGACCGGACACTATAATACTCTTAGAGGAAAACATAGGAAGAACACTCTTTGACATAAATCACAGCAAGATCTTTTTTGACCCACCTCCTAAAGTAATGGAAACAAAAACAAAAATAAACAAATGGGACCTAATGAAACTTAAAAGCTTTTGCACAGCAAAGGAAACCATGAACAAGACGAAAAGACAACCCTCAGAATTGAAGAGAATATTTGCAAACGAATCAACGGATAAAGGATTAATCTCCAAAATATACAAAGAGCTCATGCAACTCAATATCAAAAAAACAAACAACCCAATCCAAAAATGGGCGGAAGACCTGACCTAAATATACATTTCTCCAAAGAAGACATACAGATGGCCAAGAGGCACATGAAAAGATGCTCAACATCACTAATTATGAGAGAAATGCAAATCAAAACTACAAGGAGGTATCACCTCACACTAGTCAGAATAGCCATCATCAAAAAATCTACAAACAGTAAATGGTGGAGAAGGTGTGGAGAAAAGGGAACCCTCTTGCACTGTTGGTAGGGATGTAAATTGATACAGCCACTATGGAGAACAGTATGGAGGTTCCTTAAAAAACTAAAAATAGAACTACCATGACCCAGCAATCCCACTACTGGGCATATACCCAGAGAAAACCGTAATTCAAAAAGACACATGCACCCCAGTGTTCACTGCAGCACTATTTACAATAGCCAGGACATGGAAGCAACCTAAATGTCCATCAACAGACGAATGGATAAAGAAGATGTGGTACATATATACAATGAAATATTACTCAACCGTAAAAAGGAACGAAATTGGGTCATTTGTAGAGACGTGGATGGACCTAGAGATTGTCATACAGAGTGAAGTAAGTCAGAAAGAGAAAAACAAATATTGTATGTTAATGCATATATGTGGTACAGATGAACCAGTTTGCAAGGCAAAAATAGAGACACAGATGTAGAGAATAAACGTATGGACACCAAGGCGGGTGTGGGGGTGGTGGTGGGATGAATTGGGAGACTGTGATTGACATGTATACACTGATGTGGATAAAATAGATAACTAACGAGAACCTGCTGTATAGCACAGGGGACTCCACTTTGCTGTACAGTAGAAACTAACACAACATTGTAAAACAACTATATGCCCCCAACAAAAAAAATCCGCCTTCCAATGCAGGGGATGCGGGTTTGATCCCTGGTTGGGGAACTAAGATCCCACATGCCTGTGTGCCGCAATTACTGAGGCCACGCACTCTAGAGCCCACGCACCACAACTAGAGAGAAGCCCGCATGCCACAATAAAGAACCCACATACCACAACGAAAGATCCCGCATTCCACAGCTAAAACCCGATGCAGCCAAATAAATAAATAGATAAATAAATAATTTTTAAAATAAATTTAAAAAATAAAATAAAAATGTTAAAAAAAAATTCTAGGATAAAGAAGATGTGGTGTATACAGATATATACAATGGAATATTACTCAGCCATTTAAAAGACTGAAATAATGCCATTTGCAGCCACATGGATGGACCTAGAGACTATCATACTAAGCAAAGTAAGTCAGAAAGAGAAAGACAAATATCACAGGATATCACTTATACGTGGAATCTAAAATACCACACAAATGAACATATCTATGAAACAGAAACAGACTCACAGACATAGAGAACAGACTTGTGGTTGCCAAGGGGTAGGGAGGTGTGGGAGGGATGGATTGGGAGTGTGGGATTAGCAAATGCAAACTATTATATATATAGGATGGATAAACTATAAGGGCCTACAGTATAGCACAGGGAACTATATTCAATATCCTGTGTTAAACCATATAAACCATAATGGAAAAGAATATGAAAAAGAATATATATATGTATAACTGGTCACTCTGCAGTACAGCAGAAATTAAACGCAACATTCTAAATCAACTATACTTCAATAAAATTTTTTTAAAAAACCATTCTATTCCCAAATATTCCCAGAAGTACACAGAGGTGTAAACATGGGTATCATTACTGTATTATTTTTAATAGTAAAAATCACAAACATCATAAAATATCCCACAACAGGTGAATTGCTAAATGGAATGCTCTAGTTACTAAAAACAGTAAGTAGAGCTGTAGTTATTGACACAAAATATCCATGAAATTTTGCTCAGTGACAAAGCATGTTGCACAATATTAATCTTAATGATCCCATTAATGAAAAAAATTGTAACTGTGTGTGGGTGTAAGTACCCAGAAATGTGCATGTATGTTTGTATCTTTCTTTTTTTAAGGCCTGGAACATTATACACCAAACTGTTAAAAGTGGGCTACAGGAACTGGATGAAGGCAGATTCATTATCCCCTATATATTTCTCTATTGCCTTATTTTTTTTTAATCTGAAAAGATTCTATGGCCCAATAAGTTTATATTTACAGGTACTGGGAGTTAGGACTTGCACATTTTTAAAAAATTGAAGTACAATTGGTTTACAATATTGTGTTAGTTTCAGGTGTACAGCAAAGTGATTCAGTTATATGTGTATATATATATATATATATATATATATATGTATGTATACATATTCTTTTTTTATGTTTTTCCCTTATAAGTTATTAAAGCTATTGAATGTATAGTTCCCTATGCTATACAGTAAATTCTTGTTGTTTGTATTACCTTAATTTTTTACAAGTACATATTACTTTTCTAATTTAAAAATAAAAACATTTTCATAGTATTACTGTTCTGTTGTCCTTCTGACATGATGCTTATGAAACACCACTTCTCCAGCTTACTCCCAGTGAGAAAGGCAGAAGGGAGAGAACTGGCCGTGTGACAACTCACCCAAAAGTCCTCCCCTGGGAAGGTTCTTCGGCAGACGGTGCAGGTGGCAGAGGCAAAGGATCCATGAGCTTCAACGAGCTTTGAGGCAGGGATGCCAGATGCTGAAATTCAAACCAAAGCTAAGTGTTGCTGCCCCCAGCTTGGGCAGAAGCCCCTTAGTGTAACCTCTGGGCTCACCAGGCCCTCCAGGAGTCACAGCCCTTGGTGGAAGCCCGACGGCCCCGCCTCTGTCACCTACAAACGACACCCCCCTGATCAGAATAAGCTCAGGGGTGAGGCTCCAACATGGAGCCGAATCACAGTTAAAACAAAGCCTGTGAAAACACAGTAGAAAAAACATTTAAGTCCAGATAAAATTACACCCAATACTAAGAAAAACATTTTCTATGCTACAGACACCAAGGAAAAGTGAGAAAATATTATAAATACATTTCCAAAAACCTGTAGAAAAACAGACAAAAGGTAACTTATCATGAAGTTTTTGTTATCACCATCAGCTTTGGAAGGCTGTAGGTACACAGACCTGGTCCTAGCTGCAGTGGTTTGCCACTGTCCTCACTGTACATATGCTGAAGCTCACAGCCACACACTCCCGCCTTCCCACAAGGCCTGCCCTGCTGCAACTCCAGGAGAGAGATTGTCCCCATGGGGTATTCACTGCTGCCTATGTGATTCCAAGCTGTAGAGTCCTTCTAGCAAAGAAACATTTTCCTGGAGTCGAGATAACTCCATTTCTCAAATCACAACACACCCACAGCCTGGCTGAGCTGCTGCTGACTTGCTGAGAGTTGCCTGTCAGCACCTGTCAGCATCACTGCACGGAGGAAGAGGCCCCGGCAACTGCTTCTCTAGGGTGCACGGCCAGAGGTCAGTATGACAGTATGACCCATGAATCACTGGTTGTGGCCACCACCTAGACAGTCAAGAAATCACCACACACTAAGTTTGATGATCTTAAGGAATTATTAGTGATTTCTTTGTGCGATAATGATATCATGGTCGTGTTTTAAAAGTCTTTATCTTCTAAAGATATCCATTGCTGGATTTATGTATTAAATTTATGACAAGAGGGATCTGCTTCAAAATAGTTGGGGGTGAGAGAGAGGTGGGGGTAGGACACAGATTAAACAGGACTAGCCATGATGAGGTGATGAGGACATGAGGATTCATTACATTCTTCTCTTCATTTTTGTGTGCTCAGAAAATCCCATAATGAAAACTTTAAAAAAGAAATCATCAGGGGACTTCACTTGTGGTCCAGTGGTTAAGAATCCGCCTCCTAATGCAGAGGACATGGGTTTGATCCCTGGTTGGGGACCGAATATCCCACATGCCGCGGGGCAACTAAGCCCACGTGCCACGACTAGAGAGCCTGTGTACCGCAACTACTGAGGCCACGTGCTCTGGAGCCCATGCGCCACCACTAGAGAGAAGCCCACGCACCGCAACAAAGATCCTGCATGCCGCAACTAAGACCTGATGCAGCCAAATAAATAAATAAACAAATATTTAAAAATATATACATATAAAAAGAAAAGAAAAGAAATCATCGGATCAGAAGCCCCCAATGTCAACTTTAGTTCTATTCCAAACTCACAGCCTGGAAAATGGGTCCACCAATGAGGTCCGAACAGTGATACTTAAACACAGAGAGGACATTTTTTGGGGGGGACAAAGGCAAAACTTTTTGGCTCAAAATCAGTCACAAGGATGGGGAATAAGCACTAGGCCTCAGCCCTACCTAAAAACAGGCACCTGAGCCTTCCCTGCAGGAGTGAGAAGATGTGAGACAGGACGGAGGTCTCACCTCTCTCAAGCCCGTTGATGTTCTGTGTGTAGAGCCTCAGAAGCAGCCCCTTGTCATGGAGCAGTCGCAGGAAGTAGTGAGTGGCGTTAGGCCTATAGTTCCCAGGGTACAGCTCCTTGGCAAAAGTGAAAAACGGCTTGGGATCGTGAAAGAAAAATGAGAGCTCAAAAATGGCCTCGGGGTAGGGGATCTTGTACTGCTGGAGGTTGCTGTAGTAGCCGGTCCCTGGAGATCTGCAGAGAGAAGCAAGAGGCTCTGAGCCCTTCAGGAGAGAGCCGGGAAGTGGAGTGAGCCCCAGGCAGCCAGGGAGGAGCACAGGGACTGCACGGGCACCTGAAGTCTGGGACGCCGCTGGGTGTGCTGATGCCGGCCCCCACCATGACCACCACCCTCTGGCAGGCTCTGGTTTTAATCAGCTCAGCAATGTCCTGCAGGAGAAACTTCTGACTGTGGCCTCCACTTCCAGAGACACTCGAGGCACCGGCAGAAAACCATATGGGCCTTCCTCCACCTGCAATACTGACAGGAAAAGGAGAGCAGCCAGGTAACCGATGATAATCCAGTTCATGCTAGAAAGAATGAGCAATGTCTCCCCTCCCCCAACCCCACCGCTGAGAATGACCACACACTGCCCTCCTGCCCCCCAAACGACCACCTTTCTTACCATGGATTAAATACAAACTCAGAAATCAAGACGTATTTCAGGTTAATGGCAACTGTGCAAATAAGGAAAGTATCATTTCACAATTCCTGTTATCAAAGGCTAGTGCTGAAGGCTCAAGCTAGAGCCACGGAGCATCCCTTTGCGGGGTCTCTGGGGATACTCTCTGCAGAGCCATACACCTAACATACCTGGGATGTGACAAATACTCAGTGACATTTAAAGAAAGTTAAACATCTCAGACTTTACATCAAATATTACCAGGATGATAAGTGGGTTGAAGAGACCATTCCAAAAACAAACATTCAAATCCTAACAGTGAGGGGCTCAAACCGCTGCAGAGACTTCGACGTTCGCAGCTGCTCAGGAGGCTGCTCATATTACACAGCAGCCAAACAAACCATATAACCCAGGCAAGGCACTGGGTGGACTGGACCTCGGGGGTCTCCCCGCAAAACTCTAGAAGGCTTTTCAGGTCATCTCCAGAAACCAGGAGCTGAGACACTCCCAACAAGTTTAACTGTTAGGGGTATGAGATGGTCTTCCACAAGAAAAAAGAGCAAGACACACAATAAACAAGTCACAGCCTTCGGAGAGGCATCAGGACTCGGTAAGTGACTCCAAACCCAGGAAAGCACCAGGAAGAAGACAAGAGCAACACAGACAGCATAGAGCCTGGAGCGGAACCTGAAAAACGTCCCACTGAAGCAAGTCTGCAGCCACTGGGGGCGTGCAGGCTAGAGCCGACTGTGCGCCTGAAGGCCTTCTGGGTTTACTGATCTGCTCTCGGAGCCCTCATCTGGCAGCTGCCTGAGCTGTACAACTTCATCACCTCCTGGTATCACTCTGGCAGCTCGCCCAGAGTTCAAGACGGCCAGCCCCACCACACAGGGCACCTTCCTCACACCCCAAGGGCTGGCAGCTACCACACCAATCCTCCAGGAGAAGGGCCTGATGACCCGCCTCCAGGACAGCGCCCTTGGTGTAGTCCCCTCCACCCTGACAGGAAAAGAGATTAAACAAACTGAAATGACAACCCTCCCCAAATGATTGATAAATCTAAAGTGAATACAGACATACATGAAGAACATAGGGGTAAGACAGGAATAAAGACACAGACCTACTAGAGAATGGACTTGAGGATATGGGGAGGGGGAAGGGTAAGCTGTGACAAAGCGAAAGAGCGGCATGGACATATATACACTACCAAACGTAAGGTAGATAGCTAGTGGGAAGCAGCCGCAGAGCACAGGGAGATCAGCTCGGTGCTTTGTGACTGCCTGGAGGGGTGGGATAGGGAGGGTGGGAGGGAGACGCAAAAGGGAGGGGATATGGGAACATATGTATATGTATAACTGATTAAATTTGTTATAAAGCAGAAACTAAAAAAAAAATTTAAAAAATAAAAAAATAAATAAAGTGAATACAGACATAAAAACAGGAAACAGAGTATTTCTTTTACTCATTTGTGATACAAGCAAGAAATACGCACCCTAAAAGCACATCTTTAGATACAGGTCAGGACAATCCAGAGCTTATCTTCCAGGAGTGTGACCCTAACTCACTCCCTTGTTTGCTCTGTCTTTGATTTTTCTCTTGTTCCTGCAAAACCTGCACAGACCCACCTGCTTACACACTGCTGGTGAGGTTTTCCTAGACGCCCTCTGCCCCCCAGAGCACCCTAACATCTTAGCACAACACACCCCGACCCACGGACAGCTTCAACCCCGCTACTCCCTCTCAAAGACCCCTCCTTTCCTGGTTCTTGTATACACCCTAAACCCAGCTCCTTTGCCCAAAAAGACCTTTTTCCACCTCAGCATGTCCAAAGTCTCCCAGAGTCAAGGCCACCTCCTTCATGAAGCCACTGCTGAACCCAGTGAGAAGTCACTTCGCCCTCCTCTGAAAGGTGACAGTACTGGCTCCCCCTCCTCCTTTAGGGTGCCTGTCACCCCTTCCCCTCCTGCACTCTCACACTCCACTCTGGGGTAAATGACAGTGCAACTCAGGGGCTTGCTGGCCACTCAGTCCACTTGTGATGCCTCTCCTGACACACAAAGCATCATCTTGGTTTTCCAAAGAACAGACCTCAGAAAGGCGTGTAATGAGAAAGAGCAATGTGGCAAAGGAAGGCAGGGCCGAGGGCACCAAAAGGAGACGCAGAGCCCTAGCTCACTGCCTGTCTCACCAAGTCACTCAAGCACCGTGAGCCTCAGCTGCCAAAGCTAAAAGGGAGCCAGAGACGATTCCTACAGTCTTTTGAAAAAAATCCATAGCTGTAAACCTCCCAGCAGAAAGTGCAGGAAATACATGCAGCAGGGAAAACAATGCTTCCCCACTCCTCCCCAGGCTCTTGCAGAGATGCCCCTAGATTCTGAAGCAAGTTCTGCTGCATCAAAGACTTGAATAAAAGCACCTGTCAAGGCAGCTCTTCTGAGTGCAAGTCAATGAAATCTCCAAAGGGGGTTTTCCAATAAAAACCAGTCAGATGGTTAGGAAGGAAAGAGAAGGTTCTGGTTCCAACTACAGCTATTAAATGCCCCCCTGCACACAGCATCAACAACGTCTATTCACCTAAGGTCCTCACCCAAACATTTACTGAGCTCCTCCTAAATGCAAATTATTATGAGAAATACAAAAGGAATGAGATGGAAGTTGTGATACTGTGATTTATAATAAATATATATTTTGGTCTCTCTCCCAGAACCCTCTGAATTTCCTAAGAGCAACGGGCGCATCTTTCATTACAATATTCGGTCTTTTGGCCTCAGTTCCTAAAATCACTTCAGAGCCGTGAAGGTGAAATGGGTGTCTTGTTATTCATAACAAGCCTCTTACAACTACACTGAGTTTATGTTAATGAGGTGACTATTGGAAATCCCCTAAGGATGAGGATATTGTTGCCAGGGGAACCGACCACAATTAGAGGGTTGGAGCCTCCATGAAAACCCAAAAGGAGGGGGTTCAGAGAGCTGCCAGGTTGGTGAACCAGAAAACTTCCACGTGCCAGGCCCTAAACTCCACAGGGGGGCTTCCCTGGTGGCACAGTGGTTGAGAGTCCGCCTGCCGATGCAGGGGACACGGGTTCGTGCCCCGGTCCGGGAAGATCCCACGTGCCGCGGAGCGGCTGGGCCCGTGAGCCATGGCCGCTGAGCCTGCGCGTCCGGAGCCTGTGCTCCTTAACGGGAGAGGCCAAAACAGTGAGAGGCCCGCGTACCGCAAAAAAAAAAACAAAAAAAAACAAAACTCCACAGGGACAGAAGCTCCTGTATTGAAATCCCTTCCAAACCTCGCCCTATATACATATCTCCTCATCTGGCTGTTCATTCATATCCTTTAATATCCCTTATAATAAACCCGCGATCTAGTAAGTAAACTGGTTTCCTGAATTCTGTGAGCCGCTCTAGCAAGTGAATCCAACCAGAGGAGGGGGTCTTGGGAACCTCCGATTTGCAGTCAGTTCGTCAGAAGCACAGGTGAACCTGGATTGGCAGCTGAAGTGGTGTCAGTCTTGTGGGACTGAGCCCTTAACCTGTGGAAGCTGGTGCTATCTCCAGGCTGACAGAGTCAGAATTCACTTAAATTTGACACCCGGTCGGTGTCTGTGGAAAAGTTGCTTGCTGGTGTTGAAAAAATACCCATGTTGTAGAAGTCATTACCATTGTTGAGTGCCTACTTGCGTGCAAGGTATTACTCAGGGTACTTGATGTGTATTTCTCACCTACATAAGTAAAACGTCTGTCGCTGAAAAACACCTGGCAGAATTTTACCGAATGTCTAGAATATACTGAATGACTTAAAGTATATGCTACATGGAATGAGAGTTACTGGGAGTAGGGGTGCTCTGAGGGGCAAGCATGGGTGGTGCCTGGGAAAGGGCAACAAAGGGCGATTTCTTATACGAGCCCTAAAACACAAACTCGAAAGGCACAAATTCCAACTTGCAGACAGCCTGTGCAAACGGACTGCTCCTCGCGGGCACCCTCCAGACTTCTGCTTGATGGCGGGGGCAGCGGGGTGGGGGGAGTGGGAGCAGGGTTTACTGAATGATGGCGGTCTCCTGATCAGCACCTGGTAGCCCAGGTCACTATTTAGCCATGCCCCACCCACACAACTGCCTGCAGATTCTGAAACTGGAATAAGCTCCACGGAGGCAACAGTTTGTCTGACCCCTGCTCCATCCTCGCATCTAGAACAGTCTGGTAGATAATGAGTCCAATTAAAAGTTTCTTGGATGAAAGAAAGACTCCTCCTTGGTATTTCTTTATGAAACTCTTCGATATTTTTGGTAGTTGTGTAAGAAGGCATTAAATGAACGTACTATTATTTACGTAAACACTTGACCATTAGTGGGCATTTAAGTTAGTTTCCTAACTACCCTGATTAGCAACTATGGGCCTTAAGATTTTTCCACTTGTAGGTTCAGTTCCTAGACAAGGACTCAAAATGTGCAATTATTGTGTATGAACCTGTGTAGGGGTATGAACATACGCTGGTGGGAGTATTAACTGCACGACCTTTATGTGGGGCAGTAAAATGTAGACGCAGGAGTTCCACTACTAGAAACTTATCCAAAAAATGAGGTACAAACAAGGTTATTCAACACAGCATTATCTGTAATAACTAAAGATTAGAACCCACTTCAACAAGAGACTCGTTAAAGTATGAAACATCCATATAATGGAATTCTACAGATTAATATAAAAGGCTCAGAAAACATTTGTTTAGAATGGAAGTAACTCCAAGACATGTTAAGTAAAAAAGGACAGGTACAGAAAAGAATCTAACTAAAAAGGGGGCGGGATGTCAAGAATGAACAAGTAATGTTGCTTATACACGCCCAAAATACCCCGGGAAGAAACGAGAAACCAATGCCATGGGTGTCTCCGGAACACCCTTCAGGGCCGCGTGAGCAGGGACTTGCCATTTTCGGGTCCTCCAATCGTCCCGCCGACCACGCAGGGGGAAGCCTGACTCCCCCGCTCGCTTGAGGGGATCAGTCTCCGCCCTGGGTCCCGCCCGCCACCCCCGCCGCCGCCGTCACCCGGAACAAACCGAGGCCGGCGGGTCCAGGGCCGCGCACCTTCCAGGCCCCAAAGCCTGAGGGCTGGAACAACTGAACAAGCCCACAGCGCCATGTTCCTCCGCAGCCCGCAGCGTCAGGTGTCCAGGGGTCACGTGCGCGCCCCGCCCCCGAGCGCGCCCCACCCCCGAAAGTCCCTCCCCTGCAAGCCCTTATCACACCCTCGCGCTCTCTTTCCCCACCTCCAGCGTGCCCCGCCCCAGCGCGTCCTTACCACACCCTCGCGCTCTCTTTCCCCGCCCCCCAGCGCGCCCCGCCCCTCTCGGTGCACCCTCGCCCCGCCCCCGCAAGCCCTTACCACAGCCTCGCGCTCTTTCCCGGCCCCGGCAGCCCAGGTGGAGGTGGACGCAAGGTGGGGCCGTTTCCTGGTCTGATGATCTCCCTCCTCTGGTGCCCGAGACCAAACCAGGAACCTGCATTTCTCTACCCTCGCTCCCACCTTTTTTCAATTGAGATGGCGATGATAACTAACACTTTGGGAGTGCTTTCTATGGACAGGCATCATATTTATACTTAGTCCTCGCAAGCCACTACTAGGAAGGTAGTATTGTTATCATCCCACTTGAATCGGGAACATTGGGTCACAAAGGCCGAGGCCACACAGCCAGTCGATGGCTGGTTCGACCCAGGCGCCCGTACTCTTCAACGCCAGAGTAGAACGGCGAACTGCCAGGGGATTGCGGTACAAACCCTGAGGAGAACTCTGCCCGAAGGAAATAGGCACGGTTACCATGACAACCAGCGGGCGCCTCACGTCGCGTATGGCGTTCCCGGCCTGCCCCGCGCGACGCGGCGCCGGAAGTGAGTGAGCACTTCTGGCAGCCCTAGCCCGCGGCCTGGTCATCCCCGCAGTACCGCTGTCCCGGCGTCTTCCTCCCGTCATGAAGGACGTACCCGGCTTCTTACAGCAGAGCCAGAGCTCCGGGCCCGGCCAGGCCGCCGTGTGGCACCGTCTGGAGGAGCTCTACACTAAGAAGTGAGCGCCGAGCCAAGGGGACCCGGGCGTCCTGGGATAGGAGAGCGACACGGAGTGGGGACGGGGGAGGCCCGGGACCTTGATGGACTGAGGGCGCTCAGACCCGTGTGGAGAGAGTGGGGACAGGCTAGACCGAGGAGGTGCGCTGAGGAACCCGGAAGGCAGGGCCGACGAGGGAGAGGGGTGACATCCCACAAGGACTGAGGAGGAGAGCCATAGGCTGGGTTTGGGGATCTAGGGTTCACTGCTTTCCGGACCGAGGGGCTGTGACTGAGGCTTCGAAACTCCCCTTCCTTCTGGTCTTACGAAAACGGTTCAGGGCTGTGATTTTACCTCTTGATTCCAGTCAAACAAGCAAAACACCCTTTCGGGGTTAGGCTGCCATACATTTTGTATAACAGGTAGCAGTGTCTTGTACTTGGCTTTGTCATAGTGGCACTGTAGCTACAGTTATCTTTCTCGGCAGTCTGGAACAGATAAACCAGAGGCCAGTGCAGTTTGGGGTTTTCTTCCCCTGTTAATTCTGCCTCAGGTTACACGGTGGGGTGCAACCACTTCTGCTCTCTCCCATGGCCCATACTTTTTATAGCATTTCATGTTGGGATTTGTGCCCCTAGAGAGGTCTCAGAGTTTGGTTTTGCTTAGAAACAGGGTGAATTTCAGAACAATTAAATTATCAGTTGCTAAGCAGTAACCTCTTTTTAAATGAATAGAATGAGTTGCTGGCGTTGGTTTAGTGATGTTCCATAGAAAAATACACTTCTTGTAATACCTCCCTGTTACCAACCCTAGCCTTTAGCATAGTGCCTTTCACATGGATATGCAATATGTGGGGTTTTGGGGTTTTGTTTTTTGTTTTTGTTTTTGTTTTTTCGGTACGCGGGCCTCTCACTGTTGTGGCCTCTCCCGTTGCGGAGCACAGGCTCCGGACGCGCAGGCTCAGCGGCCATGGCTCACGGGCCCAGCCGCTCCGCGGCACGTGGGATCTTCCCGGACCGGGGCACGAACCCGCGTCCCCTGCATCGGCAGGCGGACTCTCAACCACTGCGCCACCAGGGAAGCCCTCAGTATGTGTTTTGATGATGTTCATTAGCCTTCTGCTATTAGCAATTTTTGAGAGAAAATTCTTAGTTTTTGGCAAATAATTACTTGTATAGCACTTTGTATTTTTCAGAGCATTTTATTTGCACTCTTAGAAATTAGCCTTTGGTTTCAAATGTGCTATGTCATTGTTCTAGTGGCTTTCTGTATTAGCTCATTCAGTCCTTCATCCTGTTTAAAGATGAGGAAGCTGAAGCTCAGTTTAAGCTCCTTCCCTGAGATACTCAGCTAATTGGTAGAAGAGCCAGGATTTCAAATTAGGTATGTATGATTGCAGAGTTCTTGCTTCCAGTCAAGCCTCTCAATAACCCTTTGAGGTAGGCTGGAAAGGTGTTCTCCATTTATAGCTGAGGAAACTGAGTCTTAGAGAGGTTAAGTCATCTCAAGGTGACATAACCATTGAGTAGCAGAGCCAGGGAAAGAACTCAGCTTTTAAAAAGCATCTGCTTTAGCATTCTTGTATTACACAGTAGAGACTGGTTAGTATTTGTTATTTGATAGGACCATCAAGGGTGAAGATGTCTGTGACTGATGCTAGATTATAGGTCTTAAGAGCCTTGTGTTTTTCAGGTTGTGGCATCAGCTGACGCTTCAGGTGCTTGATTTTGTGCAGGACCCATGCTTTGCCCAAGGAGATGGTCTCATTAAGGTAAATGATTTGCCATGCTAGGTCAGAGTATATAAATGTGTTCAAGTATTTTTTAAAATAATAGGTGGGCTTTACAATAATAATATATATAACAGTAAGCCTGTTCAGCCACCACTTTTTGTCAGGTGCCATTTGTTCTGAGTGCTTTACACATTTACTCATTCACTCGTAACAGCGTTGGGAGATAAGTACTACTGCTGTCCTATTTCTGTCCTGTTTTTTTTTTTTTTTTTTTTGATGTAAAGGCAGACACCAAGAGATTAAGCGACTTGCCATAGATCACAGCTAATAAGTGACAGAAGAGGATTCAAACACAGACATTCTGGCTTCTTCTAAAATCCCAACCTAAAATGCTCTTTCTTAGCATGCCCCTGTATCTTATTGTTTATAGATTTTTTTTTAAATTTATTTGGCTGCGCTGGGTTTTAATTGGGGCACGAGGGATCTTCGTTGCCACGCGCGAGATCTAGTTGCAGCATGCGGGCTCTTAGTTGCGGCATTCGGGATCTAGTTCCCTGACCAGGGTTCAAACTCTGCATTGGGAACATGGAGTCTCAACCCCTGGACCACCAGGGAAGGTGGACAACTGTTACAACTGCCGTCCCTCCTCTTCCCTCTCCCCCACTGACTCTGCTTGTTTGCCTGAACACTTTGTCCTGGGCAGCGTGGAAGATGTGCTTCACTGAGGGACACGAGGCTTGGAGGGGGAATGCTGCTTAGTATCATGCTGCCTCTGTAATAGAGCACTTCTAGAATTTTGTTAACAGAAAAATACACTCTCTGCCCCAGCCTTTCCCAGATCCCCTGACAAACCCACCCCCGCCCCAGATTTGTTCACTGGTAGCCTACTCTTTGAAGTCTTTCCTGACATCTCTCCTTGTTGTCTTTCTCTTGGATTCTGGATGAATCAGAGGAACTGATTCAAGCATTGGAACTGCAAGCTAGTTCATAATGATAGTTTGGATTATTTGCCCTGAATACATTACTTTATATGTGCGCACAGTGAAGCTTACCACTTTGTTATTCCACCATCTGGGCTTCTAAGATTTTCTTGTGGTTTATATCTACCAGTTTGACATTTTACTACTCAAAGGAACTTGTAATCATCTGTAAGCCTGGAGATTTTGCTAGGCATGCTGTCTTCTGGAATATGTGGGAAAATGATAAATTAGAGCTGTCTTAATATTTGCTCCCTAAGGCTCTGTATCATAGTTATGGATAATTCATAATTGTTCGTCTCTCTTCGTTGGCTTCTTGTCTTTAAATCACTTTCTACTCATAGCAGAATATTTGCAACCTCTCTCATTGGCTAATCCAGCTATGTGCTTTTTAACTCACAGTGTTTTCACTTATTTGTTTGCAAGTCTC
This sequence comes from Hyperoodon ampullatus, assembly GCF_949752795.1. Taxonomy (NCBI): domain Eukaryota; kingdom Metazoa; phylum Chordata; class Mammalia; order Artiodactyla; family Ziphiidae; genus Hyperoodon; species Hyperoodon ampullatus. The sequence goes on from NC_136920.1 coordinate 2,759,663, forward strand.
TCTTCTCTACTAGGCCAGAAGCTCCTTAAAGGCTCAGTTTTTGTCTTATACATTCTATGCCTGTAGTGCCTAGCAAAGGGTCTGAGCAAGTGCTCAAATGTTTGCTGAATGGCTAAGATATTTGATAATGGGACATAATTAGCCTGCAACCTTCTAACCTCTGTCAGGTTAGTGAACCTTTCAAGCTGATAGTCTGTTTTACTCAGCATACTTTGGAGGACGAATAGGGAAGTTGGTCTTCGGGAGATTCTCACAGGGCAGGGTTCTAATTCCCAAAGCCAGCAAAAAAAAAAAAAAAAAAAAAAAAGTAGCTTTCTTCAGTAATTTATTGGTGATCATTTATGTGAACTTAATAAGCCCCAATATGGGTCTTCTGTCATTCAGCAAACATTTATGCAATGCCTACTGCGTGATGGGCATCATGGTAGTGTCTGAAGTTTTGCTTTTGCCAAGGGAAAGACATCCTGTAATTACTCTCCATGTTTTGGTTCTACAGCTTTATGAAAACTTCATCAGTGAATTTGAACACAGGTAAAACTCTTTTGTCAGTTTTTGTTTTTGAAAATGGATACATTGATATTTGTTGACACTCAAAGATGTGGTTTTTATTTCAGGGTGAATCCTTTGTCCCTGGTAGAAATCATTCTACATGTAGTTAGACAGATGACTGGTGAGTCTCACTTTGTCTCATAAAGGAATAGATCCTAGTGGTAATTTAAATGATCTTGAAGTATAAGTTATTTGAACTTCTGCATTTCGGTAGAAAATGTAAAATTCTAAGTGTTGTATTTTATGGTCTAAACCTGAAGACCATCCCACCTGAAAATGTCCTGGGTGGTCGAAACCAATCTGTAAAGATGCTCTGTTGGTGGTTCTTCTGACTTTGTCCTCTCTTTTCTAGATCCTAATGTGGCTCTTACTTTTCTGGAAAAGACTCGTGAGAAGGTAAATGTGAAGTTTGAGTCAGATCTTTTAAAATATATTTGACTTATAGTTTGTGTCTGTGCTCACTGTTCACAACTCTAGAGACCAGTGTGTCTCTAGTCCTGCAGGTTAAATCAGTGTACAGATACCTTCCTTGTTAGTCTGCTGCCCACAGTTCTGAGGCTCCCTTGTTTCTGATTCTTTAGGTGAAAAGTAGCGATGAGGCAGTGATCCTGTGTAAAACCGCAATTGGAGCTCTAAAATTAAATATCGGGGACCTACAAGTTACAAAGGTGAGATTGCCGCAGTACAGATTTATCGTTGTTTAAAGTTGTAGGGGGCAAAAATCCTATTTTTCTTCTTTATTTATTTTTAAATAATTTTAAATTACAAGAAAGTTGCAAAAATAGCAAAAGAACTCTCCTCTACCCTTACCTCGGACTCCCATTGTTGACATTTCACCACTTTGCCTTGTTGTTCTGTGTGTGTGTGTGTGTGTGGTTTTTTTTCTTTTCAAAACCACTTAAGAATAAGTTGTTGATACGATGCCTGTTGCCCTTAAACAGAGTTCTCCCCTGTGTGATCACAGCACGCCCATCCAGCAGGAGCCCACACAGCCTCCAGTGGTCCACAGCACATGGGTTCTCGCCATTCACCATTGACCCAGCCCTCCCTGCTTCCTAATTATCATTGTTGAAGATTCCTGTCTGTGTTTATGCCTTTCTTACTTTCATTTTAGTGTAATTTTGGGGATAGGTGTGAACACGGATAGCAGACCGACTTCTGTGGTCAGTGCATCATACAGGCTCTCCCGAAGCTCCATACTTTCACACTTGGTATATTCAGGCTGCTCAGTTCTTACTGATCTGTTGAGATGAGATGGTATCTCACTGAAAGTTTACTTTAGATTTCTTGATTACTGGTGGTTTACTGACCACTCTGCTCATGTCTCCACTTCTATAAATTGCCCGTTTTATCTTTTCTTTTACCCATTTTTCTGTGTTGCTTATCTTCTCTTGATTTTTAAGAGTTTTTTACTTAGCCTTGGTCATATTCCCCTATGGGTTGCATGTGCTTTAAATATCTTTTCATAGTCTATAGCTTGTCTTTGTTCTTTTTTCTGTGTTTTGGATGAACTGAAGTTTTCCGTTTTAACGTAGTCAAATTTATCAGTCATTTGTGGCTTTTGCTTTTCATCTTGTTATATGTTACTTGAAAAATGTTTCAAGTTACAAAAAAAGGCAATCTCACTTCCTGTGTGTAGGAAACAATTGAAGATGTTGAAGAAATGCTCAATAACCTCCCTGGGGTGACATCCGTTCACAGTCGTTTCTACGACCTCTCCAGTAAATACTATCAAACAATCGGAAACCACGCATCCTACTACAAAGATGCGCTGCGGTTTCTGGGCTGTGTTGACATCAAGGATCTGCCAGGTAACGTGGCCAGCAAGTCCATGTCACACGAGGAGCTCACTCACACGACATAGCAGCTGTGACATGCCTGAGGCAGCCGATCTCAGGAATTATTCAGATGTGTTCATTCCTTTTAGAAGAAAGTCCGTGTGGTGGGAAGAGTTGTTTAAGCTTCGTTTCTGCATTGTATTTGTCTTCAGCGTTTAATTCAGGTGAAAATGAGGCTCGCGCCCTCGTAGCCCCATTCCTGCCCCTTCTCCAGGTCTCTCTGTTCTCTGAGTCAGAGGCCTCTGTGAGAAGGACAGTGATGCGGGTGCCTTGACCCCTCGCAGGAGGGAGGGCACGGTGAGATCCCTGAACCTGGGACTCTTGTCGTAAAAACTGAAATGCTGGACCCAGGGGAATAAACCATGGAATTTTCAAGGGTTTGAGGGTGGAAAGAAAAGTGACCAGTGAATTTTGGGAAAAGTGCAAGGAATATGTTTTTAGAAAAGAAATTTAGCCTATTTCAGCATATTTTAGATGTCTTTCACAGTATACTGTTGAAGCTAAGGGGACCAGCAACTCCTAAAATTGTTAGTACAGTTTTAATTGCTGCATCTCAAGAAAAATATATTGGAAAAAGCAACAAATGTGGTCAAGAGAATAAGGGAACAAAATACATTGGAAAAAACAACTAATGGGTCAAGAGAATAAGGGAACAGAGTTCTAGTCAAAAGAAGCTAAATGTGGTGGCTCGAAGATAAGCAAGAAGTGGTGCTGCTTCCCACGCAGGCGAGGGGACGAGGGGCTCACCTGCCGGCAGCAGACAGGCCGAAAATGGAAGGAGATTCATATATAGTTCGGTGAGGATAAGCAATGAGTGCCTTTCCCACAAAAGCCATTTATATGGTTCCAGGTATAACCTAAGTCAATCCAATACTTTAAAAGAGATGACTAATCGTAGGGCTTTGTAGTGTAACCATTACACAGAACAGTTTCTTTACATTTTACGTGAGACTTCTAAAGGCAAACGGGACTGATTCTCGTGCCTGGCGTGTAACTGGGGCTGTGTTGTTGCCGTAGTGTCCGAGCAGCAAGAGAGAGCTTTCACGCTGGGACTAGCAGGACTTCTTGGCGAGGGAGTTTTCAACTTTGGGGAGCTGGTAAGTGGGCCTGGGGTGCAGATTCCTTAACACAGGGGACACTGTGACTTTTTGTCAGCTGACCGTGTCCGTCCTCACAGCTCATGCACCCCGTGCTGGAGTCACTGAGGAACACTGACCGGCAGTGGCTGATTGACACCCTCTATGCCTTTAACAGCGGCAACGTAGAGCGATTCCAGACTCTGAAAACCGCCTGGGGCCAGCAGGTCAGTCACAGGCGGGGCTGGCGGAGCACCCGTGGAGCTCGTTCATCCGTGTGTCTGCTGTCTGCTGAGCGCCTTCCCTCTACACGCCACTTTGCTCTCATTGAGCAGGTGGTTCGGTCGCTGATTAGTTGCTGTGGTAGCTCGGTTACTGTGGCAGTGCTCAGGGCCACAAGCAGAGAGAGCTTCCCCTGTGTGGGGTGGAGGGGGTGTCACCGGAAGCTTCCCCAAAGAAGGACTGCTCTGTGCGTGACCTTAGGAATGAGTAGGAATTAGCTAGTGACGAGTATGGAAGAGCGTGCTCAGCAGAGGGGGAGGAAGCTTTCAGCATGTTGGCAAAGTGAAATAGGGCGCGTGGGGCTAGAGTGAGCGAGTGACGAGAATGGGGAGATCACGGGGTGGGGAGTGGGGGAGGGGTCCGCATGGGGGAGAGGGAAGGAGCCTGTGTTGAGTGGGAGTCAGTGAGGAGAGCACTTAACAAGGATTTGAAGTTTAAGGTTATTCTCTTTAAATGAAATTATTAGAAGCAAATAATTACTAAAATGTTAGCGGTGATAGGAATTATGGTTGTGTTATAGTCTTTGTACTTTTCTGGAAATTTCCATCTTCTCAAAGTTCAAGGTGAACTTGTAGGACTCACACATAAGGGCACAGAGTAGACGACAATGGGCTGTGAAGAAAGCAGATGCAGCCAGCCTAACGAGGCCTGTGTGTTGGCGTCTCAGGAAGGTGTGCCACTCAAAAAGAAAGACGGCTGGCACGGAGATGTCAGGAAGAGTCGGAACTTGAGAGGTGCTTGCCGGCAGTATCTGTCCAGGCAGCAAGAGCTCGTTCAGGGGGAGGGGCCCTTTCTGAAGAGCTTGACTTGTTCCCGGCTGTAGCAGAAGTGTCGCTGTCACGGCTGCCCATGTCGGGGTCTGAGCTACTAAACGTCTGAATCAAGGAAGCCGCTCTCCACGGTTTGGCTCTGTGCTCAGCAAATAACCTTTAGACCCAACTGCAAGGAGATTGTACAGGTTGTGCAGAAGGTGCATTCTGGTTCTCATGACAATGCTACTTTTCGTGACAAATTAGTAACTTGCTCTTTCAGTTCAGAACAAGTCTCCGGAACTTCAGCAGTGTGTTCCTCGGAGGCCCCATTGACACCGAGCTGACTGAGCAGGCAGTGCACCCAGACCCGCTCAGGCATCGGCTGTGCCCTCCCTGCCTTTCCTTGCGCAGGAGTCCTCTTGCAACACCTACATACACCATGTGGTCCCGCTCCCTGGTGTTTGTGACAGCAGCACAAGTCTTACCTTGTAAACTCCTTGTCTTGGAAAATCCTTAGGCCTTCAACTAAGCACTCTTCTAATGATTTCCTGAGAAAAGTGAAGTTCAGATCACTTGAAGCGAATAATGAGCCTCAGTGATCTAAAGTGTTTGGACCTGCCCAGTTTCTTTTTGTTCAGTTGACGGCTGTGGAAAGAATTTCAAAGCCAGGTCAGGTAACTGGTACCGTTTCGCTTTGCAGCCTGATTTAGCAGCCAGCGAGGCCCAACTTCTGAGGAAAATCCAGTTGCTGTGTCTCATGGAGGTAAGCGAGGCCCCGCCCACTTCCAGGCCCTCGGGCGCAGCCTGAGCTGGGCTGCTAGCTCTCCTGTCCCGCACCCTCTCCAGCACCTTTCCTCTTCCTCTGCCACCACTTGCCTTTTTAGTTTGTGTTTGGCTCTCAGCTTAGATGACGCCGTCTCAGAGAGGTGTTCCCCGACCACCTGCGCTACGGGAGCTGCCACCTCATTGCCCTTGCCGTTCTTTGTCTGCATGCTCATCCGGTTTCCCACACTAGAATTTAAGCTCCTTGAGAAAAGGAACCTTGTGTTTCTAGTTCCCCACGGAATCCCCAGCTCCAGGTACAGCCCTGGCACATGGCAGCCTCAAGTACTTGTTCAGGAAACGAATAGTGACTCTTGTAGAAAACTACCATAAAGCGTATTTCACCTTCTTATCTAGGAATTGAAAGCTTAGTGAGGTAAGATATATGACTAATATTAAGAAAGTTTTAGTATGTGTGGTACTGATAAGATCTGTATTTTCAGAGCAAGTATTGACAGACATATTCCTTATCAATCAGTTCTCTGACAATCTTTTTTTGGAAAAATAGTTAATAAACGGAAATTTTTTTCAGATGACTTTCACACGACCTGCCAATCATAGACAACTCACTTTTGAAGAAATTGCCAAAAGTGCTAAAATCACCGTGAATGAGGTATAAAGTTCTTAGACTCGGGATGTTGCAGCTGCAGAGCTGCTCTTGGGGGGCAGTCAGCCTGCTGCCCCTAGACTCAGGTCACAGAAAGAAACTGCTCCTTGTTCCCCTTGTGTTTCACAGCTGGCGGGGTCCACAGGTACGTGCGTGTTGACACCAGGGTGTCTTACACGACCCCCTCTTTGCACAGGTGGAGTTGCTGGTGATGAAGGCCCTCTCGGTGGGGCTGGTGAAAGGCAGTATTGACGAGGTGGATAAGCGGGTTCACATGACCTGGGTGCAGCCCCGCGTGTTGGATTTGCAACAGGTGATGTGCTTGAAATACATAGTTCAGCTTTGCGGGTGTTTTGGGTTGTATCTGTGCTGCCTAGTTTCATTTGGATGGAAGCCATTTAGGAAGAAAGCATTATTAGACAAGAGATTTCAGAGAATGAATTACTGCTCTGGGGACTAAGGGCTTTTCAAAGAACCTAATTTAATGCAAGCTTGAGATTTGAACCCTGCATTTAAAGCGTATTGTGACAACAGTGCTGGTTGTGCTGATCATGTCTTTTATCTTTAAATTGGTGCTCCGATCAAATACTTTCCTGGTTCCGTGATTTGAGCTCATATCCATCTTATTTATATTTGCTGGAGATTTAATCCTGTAGATTTCCTCTATTCTTGCCTGTTTTCTTTCAAGCAAGTTTTTCCTCATGCCCTTCTGATAAGAACTGGCTGGGATAATCCCATCTCACACACCCCGCTTTCCCAGCTCTGATGTGTCCTTTTTATTAATGCTGCCCTAAAGGATTAGCTGGAAATTTAGGACTGCCCTGTCAGGTGCTGTGATTCCCAAGGGCCTTAACACACGTGTGTCCTGGTTTGCCCTCAGATCAAGGGGATGAAGGACCGCCTGGAGTTCTGGTGCACCGACGTGAAGAGCATGGAGATGCTGGTGGAGCACCAGGCCCACGACATCCTCACCTAGTCTCCCCTGCCCTGCCCTGTCTGTGGAGAGGTGTTTCACGGCTGGTAAAACTGGCAGCTGAGAAGACCTGCGTTTAATTGGGGGTGGGGGTGGGGTTCAGTTTGGAGTAGGGACTGTCGTTCTTGCTGTGAAGACTGTCACAGAGGACTGTCGTCAATGGGGGTGCCCTGCCACAGGCGGACGCCTCCTTTGTGGTTGTCACCATAGCCTGCGGTGGGGAGGAGCCGCCAGGCTCAGTGATGAGGTAGCAGGAGTGTGGGCCCCCCGCCCCCGGAGTCAGAAGGGGCAGCCTTGGTGTGCAGGGCGCCCACTCCAGGGTTGGCCTCCATTACATCACCTGTGTGAACATGTTTTCCAACGTGGTTTGAGAATGTTTCTATAACTAATGCCTTGCTCTGTCCTTTTCATGGTTCTGTTTCCCTAGGCTTAGCGTCCCGGTCAAGCCTATGCCTAAAGTGATTAAAAAGCAGGAGATGGAACCTAGGGAGGGCTTGGTGGGGATTTGGCCTTGGTTTTCCTCACCCTCTACTCTGAGGAAAGGGCATCGCTGCCCACACAGGGCACAGGGCAGAGCCAGAGCACAGGGCAGTGGGCACGGCGTCCAAGGAAGCGAGTTCTGCCTTTATTGTTGCTCAGAGAGACGCGGTGTCTATTCCTTCTGACAGGTGTCTACCCCATTGCCACCTAGTTGGCAGCGTCTGTGGCCTGAGTGCCCGGGTGCTGACAGGAACCAGCCCTCAGACAGCCGGGTGCTGGGCGTCGGGGCGGGCAGTGCAGGGCGGAGATGCACATACACAAAGAATCACCAAGGAAACGTTAGGGGGAAGGATGACTTTAATCCGATCTTCCAGTCTGTGCCTGGAGCGGTGACTGTGGAGCCTTCATGCTATGGAGCTCTTCTTGTAGCTCTCCAGGTGGTACAGGACCCAGCCTGCAGGAATCAGGAAGCCCAGGAACATCACAGAGAGCCCGATGGCCTGCTCCTGGGTTGAGAAAACGCACATGAGCCCACTAGGCCCAGGCTGACTGCCTCTGAACCTGGGGCCTAGCCAGAGCAGGGTGGAGAGCTAGACAGGCTGCCCTGCCCCCTTGGCACCCGTTGGACCCTCGGCCCAGCCGTGTTCACGCCGTCTGCCCCAGACAGACTTAACCGGGTGTCAGGTGGAGAGGCCTGCGAGGTGTGAGCAGTGACCCCTGCGGTCATGAGGGAGGACAGCCTCCTGGGCTCCAGTCTGTAGGTGGGGCCTCTCATCACAGCCCCAACCCCTGCCCAAGAGCCTGGCCTGTGCCTGGGCCTTGAACTCCTTCCCACCAGGCATTACATGCACCCTCCTTTCTGGTCACCTGTGGACTGCGTTTCAGGCGTGTGTTAAGTTGCTTGGAACAAGTCCAGGGCCCTTTCTCGCATGCATGTGTTCAGATGCCATCCCACCTGGCACCCTGTGTTCTTTCTCAGTGACTGCACCCTCAGAGCCAGGCTCTGCAGTGCCAGCTATATTTCACCTTCATTGTTTCTTCCTGAAACAGCCTGGACCAGTCGCCCCACCCCTCCCCTAAGTGAATCAGACGCCAGGTTGGAGACCAATCCTTCCTTTCGACTTTCACTCCCAGAGGTTTCAGAGCAGCGTTTCCAGAACAGGGGCAGTAGGCTGTGTTCAGTCCTAGTCCTATGACCTTGGGCAGATGACCTTCTAGACCTTGGTTTGTTTATGCTTAAAATAGAGATAGTTGTTACTCTCCTGGAGCTCCAGGGTCACAGGTTTGCATTTTCACCTGTACTCTCACAGACCCTCAAAGCAGCCCACTCTTCCCCTTTAACGGGTTGTAAACGAGATGCACTGAGTGCCCTCCAAGCCCAGCCGTCAGCACCAATGTTTCCCAGACGGCAAGTAGGGGCCTGAGAACAGAGAGCCTCCCACCCCCCAACTGACTCTGCAGGCTGCCTTGGGAGTCTGGCCTGCAGGTGATGGCTGCAGGGACCGCTTTCTTGGACTTGGGACACTGTTCCAGCCAAGGGACTGAGACCTAGCACCAGGATCCCCTCTACAAGCAGGCCTGAGGACACCCTTCTCCCCTCTGTGTCCTGCCCCAAACCCACCTCATCCTGAGAACGTCTCAGTACTGCCCACTCCCCCTGCCCGGGTCAGGCCACTCCCCCACCCCTGCCCCCACCACACCCCGCTGCCTTGGTGGGACCTACCGTTGGAGAAGTGGGTGTTTTGGCCGGCTTGGCAGAGATGTGTGCCTTGGGGACCACCCAGCCCCCCAGGGGTGCTTTCAGCAGCCTGACGGCGGGGGCCAACCTCAGCATGCTTGCGGGGCCGAGCTCCTCCCTAGCCCAGTGAAGTTCCGACGTGCACTTGGCGTGGCCTCTGCTCGCTTGCTTGTTGGGGCTTTTTATAGCTTAAGGAGGCAGCCGCAGCTGTCCCCTCCTGTCACAGGACTTGGCAGAAGGAGACCTGCTTGGAACTGGGAGAGAAGGGGCCTCAGACCAGCAGCCTCCAGGCCCAATCCCTGCTGTGGCCCCTCTCCACCCGATGCTGGTGCCTTAGCCTGGGAGCCCTTCCCTCATGTTTTCACGTGTTTTCAGGTCATGCAGGCCCTGATCAAATGACGTCTCCTCAGACATGTCTTGTTTTAGCTGGCGTGTCAGCCCCACAAGGTCAGGGACTGGTGTGTTCACCACGGAGTCTTTGGGGCCTAGATAAGGTTTTCAGTCAGTGTTGGATGGATGGATGGATGGATGGATGGACGGACAGGTGGGCAGCTAGGAGGCTGGGTGGAGCCTTGGCTCCATGCCAGGCATTGGGTTACATTGGAGGAATGCAAAGTCGAATCAGACATGACAGGAAACTGCAGATCACACTCCACCATCAGAATGACTAAGGTTACCGGTGAGAGTGACAAAGGCCACATCCCAGAGTGTGCTCCTCAGCTGTCTCCAGACCAGCTCAGCATCGGGGCGAGCCCAGGACATGATGACCACACCAGTCCTCAGCCCCCAGACTCGGCCACAGTCTCCACCCTCACGAGGGACAATCACACCCCAGTCAGTCTGCGGGCGGATCGGTGATGTGACTACATTCCGCAAGGAACATCGTCTTACCTTGCTCTTCCCTAAAAACCACACTTGTTCTAACTGCGGGACTCGCTGCTGGGCTCCCAGCCCCGCCTTCCAGGGCCCCAGCCTGACCATCTTCCTGTGACTTGGTTTCCGAGGAAGGAGCCAAGTCCTGGGAGGCTGGAGGTGGGAGTGTGTCCTGAATGTTAGTTCCAGCCACACTGGGCCTCGTTGCCAGCCTCAGGCCGTGGGGGGCTCTCCCCCGCCTCTGTAATAATCCCTTCCGCCTGAACCTTTAATTATAGCTTTGGGGTCCAGTTGGGGATAAGGCTGGGGATCAGAGGGTCAATCACCCAGCCTGCAGTGTTTCTTCTTTCACAGATAAGACCTCCCGCCCCCCTCACGCAGGCGGGGCTCTGAGGCAGGCCTCCTTCTCCACCCATCCCGGCTTGAGTGGGGTGGGTGTGTAGGCGGGGGGCGGGCAGCAGAGTGCCCCCTGTGCTCCGGGGCGTTAGCCCCAGTCTAGCAAGCAAGGCCCTGGCCAGCCCCGCGCTGATGGGTGAGGTCTGAGTGAGGACCAGGACCGGGGAGCTAGGGGCCGCCCTCCAGGGGAGAGAGACTTCGCAGGCCTGTGCTCAACCTAGCCACGCCAGCTCCAGCCCCTTCACATCCACCTCCCACCAACCTTTCCAAGCACAAACCTGCCCTGCTCGCCTCCCATTCATGCAGCTTCTGGGGCTCCTACCACCCATGGCAGCCCGCTTCAGGCCACACCCCAACCGGGTTTTTAGTCCCCAGAACCAAACTCTGCAGATCCCTGCTGCCCGCACCCACACCCAGGCTGCCAGGGGTGGGAAGCCTGGCCCAGCCTCTCCCTCATGCCCACGGCCGTGCTGACTCCCCCCCACCCCACACAGAGTGCAGCCCTGTGTACTGGACCAGCCTTCTCCACTGGGGTCTGCCTTTTCCTGGAAAGAAAACGATGTGCCCCATGGAGAAAGCAGTAGTGGCCAAGTGGCGGTCACATTGAACAAGGTAGTGAAAGGCCCTGGGGGTGCAGGGTGGGGACGAGGGCCACGTGTAACAGCTGGACAAACTGGGCCATGGAGAGGGAACAGGGCTTGGGGCCTGCCAGGCCTATTCTGGCCTGTCCTGGACAAGTTAGGGTTAGCAAGAGCTCTCCAGGGCTCTGGTGGACAGAAGTGTCCCTCCTTCATCCGCAGCACATATCCATGGATCCAGCTCTGATCTAGATCTAGACCCTAGACCTGTCCCTGCTGCCCATGGGTGGGGAGAGGCGGGGATTGGGGGCTAGACCAGCCACCGTGCACACCCTCCCCTGCAAAGCTGCGAGGCCACCTGGAAGGTCTGGGGTGGACACTGTGGACGCATGGCACCACCCTGTGTCCACACTCGGAACCACAGAAGCTCTTGAAGTAAGGCACTGACCGTGTGGCACCGCCCTCTGCAGCAGGCATTTTTAGCATCAAGGACCCAGAAAAAATGCACACAAATGCAAACATTCGCATCTTATTTTTATCGCATTGGAAATCTATTTTCACCACATAAAACGCAGGTTCTCAAAGTGTGGTCTCTAGACCAGCAGCATCAGCATCACCTGGGAACTTGTTAGAAATCCGTTAGAAACTCCAGGATGGTCCCAGTCATCTGTTATAAGAAGTTCCCCCACCCAGGGAATTCTGATGCACAATCAAGTTTGAGAACCATTTTCATGTCATATAAAAACTTTATGCTTCATAACTTCATTCAAAACTAAATGAGCACTTTCAGAAAAATTAAAATCTCATCCAGGTTGCAAAACTCAGCCCCCTCCTTTAATCTACAAAAACACACTTCCACTAAGTACTTCTTAAGTTTTGCAGAATTTACCGAAAGTGAAGCTCATGGGTAGAGATTCTGTGAGAGGCGGGCTGCCCCTTTCCTCCTCCCTCCCTGCTTTGCATGCCCCCCTCTGAAACTCAGCTTCTACCCTCTTCCTACGGGACGTGCTCACAGAGAAACACTGGTGCCAGTCGATAGGGCATTTTCACAGTGCTCTTGGTGTGATGGTTAATTTTATGTGTCAGCTTGGCTAGGCCATGATGCCCAATATTTGATCAAACATTGTTCTGGGTGTATCTGTGACGGTGTTTCTGGGGGAGATTAACATTTGGTGGACTGGGTAAAGCAGGTTGCCCTCCAAAATGAGGGTGAGCCTTGCCCAATCGGAGGACTGAATAGAACAAAAAGTTGACCCTCCCAGGAGTGAGAGCGGCTCCTGCCCAGCTGCTTCGTCGGGGACATCGGTCTTTTCTTACCTTCGGACTCAACTGAAACATCAGCCCTTGTAGGGTTTCAAGCCTGCCGGCTCTCAGGACAGAGCTAACAGTCAGGTGTCCTGAGTCCAGCTCTCCAGCTGCAGCTCTCAGGACTTCTCAGCCTCCATGATCATGTGAGCCAATTCCTTATAATCAATCTCTATCCATATCTATGTCCTGTTCTGTTTCTCTGGAGAACCCTAATACAACTGTATGCTACGCTTGTCACAATCAATGAACCAATATTGATACATCATTATTAAGTAAATAAAGTCCATACTTTATTCATATTTCCTCAGTTTCCCTCTGATGTCCTTTTCCTATTCCAGGACCCTATCCAGGGCCCCACATGACAGTCACTCGTCACATCTCCTTAGGCTCCTCTGGGCTATGACAGTTTCTCAGGCTTTCCTTGTCTTTGATGACCTGGACAGTTTTGAAGAGAACTGTTCAGGTATGTGATAGGGTACCCCTCTATTGGAACTTGTCTCCTGTTTTTCTCAGGATTCTCTTTGGTTATGGGGTTTGGGAGGACGACCACAGAGGTAAAGCACCCTTCTCGTCACATCATGTCAAGGGCACAGACGTATCAGTAAGGACTCATGGGTATTTATCTTATGCCTTGGTTATAATCAATACTACTTCATCTTGTTCCTCAAATGTTTCCAGATTTGGTGTTGGGAGTTCTTTCTTTTGGCTTCTGTGTCCCTTTGGCATACCCTTTTCATGATGGAGTTTTTTTTGGGGGGGGGGGTTTTGTTGTTTTGAACACATTCTTACTTACTGGCACTGTAAAATGCTCCAGAATCACCTTGTATATTTTCTGCCCCAGTGCTAGAATAAGCCAAGGAACCCTGGTCCCTTTTATTGGTGAATGGCACTAGAAATCAGGATCTGGGCACCAGGTAGATATACAACATTATGCACCTGTCAAAATTCATAGAACTTTACAGCACAAAGAGTGAACATTAATGTCTGCAAACTAAAAGTACCGCTTGGGATGTCAGGGGATCCAAGGACTAATGCAGTGTATGTCATGAAAGAATCTAACCATATTACATATGTACGAAAGAATCTCAGGGAAGGGAGTGGGGGAAAGATGGTGACTTAAGTAACTTCAGAAATGAGTGGAGTCTGGGACTTCCCTGGTGGTCCAGTGGTTAAGAATCCACCTTCCAATGCAGGTGATGCGGATTCGATCCCTGGTTGGGGAGCTAAGATCCCACATGGCACGTGGCAACTAAGCCCACGTGCCGCAACTGCTGAGCCTGGGTGCCACAACTAGAGAGAAGCCGGCGCACCGCAATGAGGAGCCCTCACGCCGCAACCAAGACCAGACACAGCAAACAATAAATAAATACATAAATATTTTTTAAAAATGAGTGGACTCTGTAAGAATAAAGGCAAAAGAAACTGCAAATAAGCACTGTACTCTAGGTTATAAAGTAGTTTCCCATGTGGGAGTGTGTGTGTATGTTTATATATGTTTATATACATATGTTTATATATAATTTTATATAAAATAAATATATAGGGCTTCCCTGGTGGCACAGTGGTTGAGAGTCCGCCTGTCAATGCAGGGGACATGGGTTCTTGCCCCGGTCTGGGAAGATCCCACATGCCGCGGAGCGGCTGGGCCCGTGAGCCATGGCCGCTGAGCCTGCACGTCCGGAGCCTGTGTTCCGCAACGGGAGAGGCCACAACAGTGAGAGGCCTGTGTACCGCAAAAAAAAAAATTAATAATATATATAATTTATATATAACATATATATGAGGGTGTATATATATATACATATATATTTATATATAATTATATATAACCCATGCATGTGGCAATAGAAAGACAGCTCAGCAGAACACACGAATGAGTAGTGCAGCCAAGACTGCTAGTCGTGCTCCAGATTCCCTGTTCCTGTCTTCCCGGCACATGGCTAGACTACATTTCCCACTCTTTCCTGCTGTTAGGATTGGCTACATGATTCTGAGTAGAAGTGAGGTGCATAACTTCCTGATCTGCACGTAAAAATGTTCATGCATCGGGTTGTTTCCTACAGCACTCTTTATAGTAGGGGAAATGTGACTAATCCAACGTTTATTAATAGGACCCTGGTTAAAGCACTTCTACATCTGTACCACGGGCAACTATGATGAAGGTAAAAAGAATGATGTATTTATATACACTAGCGTGAAAAGAGGTCCAAAACATAATGGTTATTAAATGAACAGACCAAGTTAAAAAGCATCATATAAAATCCACACAATGAGATACTACTCAACAATGAAAAGGAACAAACTACCAAGACACAACCACGTGGATGCATTGTGCTGAGTGAAAGAACCCAGGCTCAAAAAACTACATTCTGTCTCAGAGGTTGGCAAACTGTGGCCTTTGAGTCAAATCCAGCCCATGTCTTATTTTTGTACGGCAGTGAGTAAAGAATGGTTTTTCTACATGTTAAAGGGTTGTGCAAGAAAGAAAAAAGAAAAAAGACTGTGAAAAAACACATTTTAAGATGAAAAATAACAATAATACAGCATATAAAAACTTGTAGTATAGGGCTTCCCTGGTGGCGCAGTGGTTGAGAGCCCGCCTGCCGATGCAGGGGACACGGGTTCGTGCCCCGGTCCGGGAAGATCCCACATGCCGCGGAGCGGCTGGGCCCGTGAGCCATGGCCGCTGAGCCTGCGCGTCCGGAGCCTGTGCTCCGCAATGGGAGAGGCCACAACAGTGAGAGGCCCGCGTACCGCAAAAAAAAAAAAAAAAAAGAATTCATACTATTAAGAGAGAAAAGTGAATGTGCATTTAGGAGAAATACAGCCGTGGCCTGTGTGGGAAGTCTGTCTGTGCAGCATCTCAGGGCTCAATGAGGGGATCAGTGAGGGCCGCACCGGGTCTTCAGGATGGGGTTGTGGCCAGGGGCCCCGTGATGGCCCAGCGCTGTGCAGGGCCAGATTCTGTCCACAGCTGAGCTCTAAAACATCTGCTTTTGTGGTCTAGGCTGCTGCTTTCCCTGGCAAAGCCCCCTCTGCAGAATCCCAGCGCGTCAGAGGAGCTAAGTCAGGGGCAAGTCGAAGCATCTGGGACCCCACACAGGGCTCACAGCAGTCGTCCTTCTGGCAGCTGAGGCCAGACTTTGCTCAGGGCTTGTCTCCAGGACCCTAACTCTTCGGAGATGCTGCCCCCTCCTCTGCTTTGCTGGGCGCTGCCCACACTGTGGTCTGGAGGGTCTCGTCCCTGCTCTGGGTCTGGCCCAGGTGGGGCTGCTCCGACACACCAGGCAGGCACACGGCTCCGTCCTCTCAGGCCTCTGTGGGAACAAGAGAGACTTGTTCACGTTGTTTAAAAAGCACAGAGTGCCCCTCCCACCAGGAAGTGTGCTGGCGGTGTGTCCTCCAGGCTCTCCCCCCACCCATCCTGCCTGTGCCCAGGAGGCTGCCCATGTGCAGGGCAGCAGCAGGAGTTTAGGAGCAAGAAGGAGCAAGGAGGGTGCCTTGGGGGAGGTGTGAGCGCGGATAAACAGCCTTCCCCTCCTTCTCCCTGCGCCTTCCTCAAGGAGAGGTGGGGACTGTCTGTCTTAAATAGAAACAAAACTCGTAGGTAGAATGGGCACCTCTGTGGACTCTTTCCTCCTGGGGAAGGGGCAGCAGAACAGAGGCTCCCAGGACTCTGGGTTCCCTCCCCAAGGGCAGCTCTCAGGCTCCTGAAGGAAGCGGTACTGAACACAGGGATGACCTGTGGAGCCTGAAAGGCAGTGATGATGCCGCAGCCCCTGTTCTTGCAGGCACACTCTCACAGAAATGCACACTCAGAGACATACTGTGTTCGTTTCCTGTGGCTGCTTAGCCATTACTACAAACTTGGTGGCTGAAAACGACACACATTTATTCTCTTACAGTCCTGGAGGGCAGAAGCCCAAAGTCAGCTTCACTGGGCTGAGGTCCAGGTGATGGCTCGGCCGCTCTCCCTCTGGAGGCCCCAGGGGAGAATGTCTTCCTTCTCCAGCTGAATCTCCAGCTTCTAGGGCTGTGTTCCTCGTGCTCCTTGCCTCGTGGCCCCTTCCTCTATCCTCAAAGCCAGCAGCCTGGCCTCTTGCCTCAGTGTCACATTGCCTTCTGCCTGTGTGCCAAAGCGCCCTCTGTCTCCATCCTATGACCCTTGTGATGACATTCAATAATAACTATGCAGGATAATCTCCCCATCTCAAGATCCTGAATTTAGCCACACTTGCAAAGCCCCTTTTGACATTTCAGGGAACATTCACAGGTTCCAGGAACTAGGAGCTGATACCTTTGGGGACTATTCTATAGCCTACCATAGATACACTTACGCAAACACAGTATTAGGGTGGTCACACCAACAGACACAGACATACACACACACCCACACTACACACAGGCAGACACTGTCAGTAGAAACCCACATTCATGGGGTCCCACGTGGTCACCCATCAGTCACACACACTCCTCATGTCCAAAGCTCTTCCCATCAACCTGCTTAAGCCAGGTCTGGGAGGCCACAGAGCACTTCCCTGTCCCATTTTCTCCTGGCTCCTGGGTGACAGCCTTCCTTTCCCCAGTGACACTGTGCATGTCCCTCCTTTGCCCCCTCTACCTAGGAAGCCCTCGCTCACCTCTGCCTTCAGAATTTAACCAATCTTGAGGCCTTAAAGTTTAAGGTCTTGTTCTGAGCCAGCCACCTCCTCCATACAGCCCACCTTGCTCTGCAGTTACTTCTCACAACCATGCTTCGCTGCCACACCCCATGGGTTCTCAGAGAACGTGAACTGAATAAAGGAACAGTAGAAAACCAAAGGCCACTGAGCAGAGCTCTTAAACACCGGTCGTGCGAAGGTGCCACAGTGCCTGAGTTTGGGAGCTTGGTGACTGCCGGACAGACATCTCCGTGTTGGCTGAGCTAGAGCACCTGGGTCTGGGGCATGGACGGGGCCGGACAATGCCCCTAGGATATGGCTCCAGTCAGGCTAGGGAGGGGTCGCCTCTCTGATCCCCACCTCTGCCCCTGAGTGCTAGACCTCGGGGCCAGACTCTGGAGACCAGCCAGAGGCTCCCGCTCTGGATGCGTGTGGGTTTTCAGAGCAGTCGCTGGGAATCGGCTGGCCTCAGCCCTCTGGGTCCTCCACCTCACCCTGCTGCCTTCCTGGGGCTTCACACCCCGTGTCCTTCACACATCCTTCCCCCGCTGTCCCCCAGGCTCAGTATTCTAGGGACTCCATCCCCCCAGAGGGCATCTGTGGAGTCTGTCCCCCACCAGGGGCTCAGTCTCAGCCTCTGGTGCAAGGCCCTCAGGCTGGGCCTCACCAAAGGGTCCAGTGAGCACGGATGTCCTGGGGAATTCCGGAACACAGCCTGGACCAGGTGGTGAGTCCAGCTCCTTGCTGAGGCCAACTGCTCCGGGCTCCTGGGGAAGGGAACGGAGGGAAAGGAGGGAAAAGGAGGAAAGGGGAGAGCACAGGCCCTGGTAGACATCTTATCTTGGACGTTTGACCTGGATGCGTGGAAAGAATGAGCAGAAAGGGAGGTGCGGAGCAGGAAGGCACCCCCTAACTCTTGGGTCAGCGGCGGCCAGTGCCCGCCCAAAGCTTTGGAACGCCTTGGAGCGAAGTCCTCGGTAGGGGTTCTGGGAGGAGAGGACGACCCTCCCGGTAGAGCGCTATCGAGCGTCGGCCTGGAGCCACCTGGATAGATGGGGGCCGCGTCTAAGCCCCTGTCGCTCGTGGGCGCCCGGGGCTGGGGTCCGGAGCGGCGGGGAGGGGCCGGGGTCACCGGGGCACGGCACGCGTGCTAACCCCGTGCGCCCGCCGTCAGCACGGAGCCCCTCCTTGCCGCCGCCCGGGAGCCGCTCCTGGCTGCGCTCGAAGACCTGAGCCAGGAGCGGTAGAAGCGCTTCCGCCACAAGCTGCGGGACGCGCCGCTGGACGGCCGCCGCAAACCGTGGGGGCGGCTGGAGGGCGCGGACGCCGTGGACCTCGCGGAGCACCTGATCCATTTCGACGGGCCGGAGCGCGCGCTGGACGCGGCGCGAAAGACCCTAAAGAGGACGGGCGTGCGAGATGTGGCGGCGCGGCTCAAGGAGCAGCGGTTGCGGAGTGAGCGCGGGGTGGGGCTCGCCAGGGTCCCCGCCCTCCGTTCCCTCCCGCCTGGGCAGAGTCCTGGCCACAGGCCTCCATCCTTCCGCTTCCCCAGAAAAGCCCCGGAGCTCTTCCGGCCTGGGCGCGCTTCATCCACAAATTCGCGGGCCCCAGGGCTCCGATCCTGCGGGTGGCCCCGAGCCGTGATTGCGCCCCTCCCCACACCGCACAGTCGGCGGGGCCTCACCGCAGTCCTCCCTTTCAGGGCTCGGCCCCAGCTCCTCGGCGCTGCTCTCCGTGTCCGGTAGGTCTCTCTCGGTGGGAGGCGCAGGCCCCGTGCTGTCCGGGCCTTGAGCCCTGGGTTTGGAGTACGAGTGTCCTCGAAATCACTCGGAGTTTCCTGACAGCTGGTCCCAGGGAGGAGCGCGGATGGGAGGGGGACTGTGGCGCAACAGGGGAAACAGAGGTCTGAGCCCGGCGGGGAGGGCAACAGGCCCCTGAGAGGCGGCTGACACAGCCCGCCTCCTCCTCGACCCCCTGTTCCCCTCTCCTCTGCCTGGCCCTTCCCTGCCCCCAAGAGTACAAGAAGAAATACCGAGAGCACGTGCTCGGGCAGCGCGCCAAGGTGGAGGAGAGGGACGGTCGCTCCGTGAAGATGAGCGAGCGCTTCATCAAACTGCGCATCGCGCCCGAAAGCGCTGGCCTGGAGCACAAGGCTCTGGGGCCCTCGGAGGAGCCGGAGCCGGAGCGCGCTCGGCGATCCGACACCCACACCTTCAACCGCCTGCTCGGCCGCGACGGGGAGGGCCAGAGACCGCCGACCGTGGTGCTGCAGGGCCCGGCGGGCATCGGCAACACCATGGCGGCCAGGAAAATCCTGTACGACTGGACGGCGGGCAAGCTGTACCACGGCCAGGTGGACTTCGCCTTCTTTGTGTCTTGCCGCGAGGTGCTGGAGCGACCGCGCACGTGCAGCCTGGCCGACCGGATCCTAGACCAGTACCCCGACCGCAGCGCGCCGGTTTGGCAGATGCTAGCGCAGTCCAAGCGGCTGCTCTTCATTCTGGACGGCGTGGACGAACTGCCGGCGCCAGGACCCGCCGAGGCCGCGCCCTGCACAGACCCCCTTGAGGCCGCGCCCTGCACAGACCCCCTTGAGGCCGCGAGCGGCGCGCGGATGCTGGGCGGCCTGCCGAGCGAGGCGCTGCTGCCCACGGCCCGCGTGCTGGTAACCGCGCTCGCCGCAGCCCCCGGGAGGCTGCAGCGCCGCCTGTGCTCCCCGCAGCGCCCCGAGGTGCGCGGCCCCTCCGACAAGGACAAGAAGAAGTACTTCTACAAGTTCTTCCAGGACGAGTGGAGGGCGGGGCCTGCCTACCGCTTCGCGAAGGAGAATGAGACGCTGTTCTCGCTGTGCTTCGCCGTGTGCTGGATCGTGTGTCCCGTTCTGCGCCAGCTGCTCCAGGTCCTGACCTGTCGCGCACCTCCAAGACCACCACGTCCGTGTACCTGCTTTTCATCGGCAGCGTCCTGAGCTCGGCGCCCGCGGCCGACCGACCCCGCCTGCAGGAAGAGCTGCACGAGCTGTGCCGCCTGGCCTGCGAAGGCGTCCTCGGGGGCAGGGCGCAGTTCTCTGAGAAGGACATGGAACGACTGGAGCTTTGCGGCTCCAAAGTCCAGGCGCAGGTTCTCAGCAAGAAGGAGATGTGCCAGGCGTGCTGGAAACCGAGGTCACCTACCGGTTCATCGACCAGACCTTCCAGGAATTCTTAGCCGTGCTGTCCTACCTGCTGGAGGACGAAGGGGCTCCCCCACCTGCTGGCGGCGTAGGGGCACTTCTGCGGGGGGACCCGGAGCTGCTTGGCCACCTCGCGCTCACTACGCGCTTCCTTTTCGGGCTACTGAACACAGAGAGGATGCGCGACATCGAGCACCACTTCGGCTGCGCGGTTTCAGAACGCGGGAAGCAGGATGTCCTGAGGTGGGTGCAGGATCAGGGCCAGGGCTGCCCCAGGGCGGCGCCAGAGGGGACGGAGGGGACCCAAGCGCTCCAGGACGCCGGGGAGTCAGAGGAGGAGGAGGGCGAAGAGCTCAGCGACCTGCTGGAGCTGCTGTACTGCCGGTACGAGACGCAGGAGGGCGCCCTTGTGCACCAGGCCCTGCGCGGCCTCCCTGAGCTGGCACTGGAGCGAGTGCACTTCAGCAGAATGGACCTGGCCGTCCTGAGCTACTGCGTGCGGTGCTGCCCGGCGGGGCAGGCCCTGCAGCTGGTTAGCTGCAGACTGCCCACTGCACAGGAGAAGAAAAAGAAGAGCCTGACGAAGCGGCTACAGGGCAGCCTGGGAGGCAGCTCGTGAGTCCCCAGAGCAGGGCGGCCCTCTTCTGCAGGCCCTCTGTGTGTGGCGTGTGTGCATCTTATGCACTGAAGTGTCCATCTGGGCCTGGGGAGTGTGTCCAGACCTGACACCTGCTCCCCAGAGGAGAGGCACGACTTCAGGCTGTTTTTTCCCACCTCTTTGCAAGGCAGCTCCCAAGGTGTCCTCACCATGCCCCACACCTCAGCACCCACATCCGAGGCAACCCTCCCAGCACTGCCCCCACCCACCATGATGCCTTCTCATAAGTTCTGGCGTACACCACGCCCTCTGTGCCCTGAGCCTTTGCTTCTACTGTTCCCTCCACCCAGAATACTGTTCACTGCCTATCCTCAAAGCCTTTCCAAACCATCCCAGCTGGCCTGAGACCATTTTGGCCTGAGACATGCCCCACTGACCACCATATGCCATGACATCTGCCCATGCCCATCTCCTCCACCAGACCTTCTGCTCCTCCAGGGGCAAAGCTCGTGCCGTTGTTTCTGTGCAGTCAATTCCAACCCAGCACCTGACTCAGGTGCTCAGCATCTGTTGGGAGAACGAATGTCAGGACGTTGACAGGGGCTGGGGCTGGGGATGACCACTGCAGGTGCAAGGACAGGCCCACCTGGTGTGTGCAGGTGACATGCCTCCATGGGACTCACATAGACAGCTTCAGTGGGGAGGTGCTTGTGGTCACAGTTGAGTGGTTTCACTCTGGGCTTGGGATGAAGAGGGAGGAGGGTCCTGGCCCAGCTTGGGGGTGAGGGCAGAAGCAGCTCCAATACCTCAGGACCGTAGGAAGGAGTCCTTTGCGGGAGTGAGGGATTGGAAGGAGCTGGGGCCTTCACCTTCCTTTCTCTCTTAGTAGTTCTCGAACCACCATGAGAAAAGCCCCGGGCTCCCCAATGCATCCACTCTGCGAGTGGACCGACCGACAGTGTGGTCTGAACACCCTGATGTGAGTGAACGTGCCCCCGGCCCTTCCCCTGGAAGGGATGCAGAGCAGGACACCCTGGGCAGGGACAGAGGTGTGGCCCTCTCTGGGGAGGCTGAGAGGACAGGCTGAGAACCTGTGGCCTCTGGTGTCCCTTGCTGGGGTCGACAGGCTCTGCCCACACAGGACAGAAGGGGGAAGAGGGGATGGGCGCAGGGCTCCGGCAACAGCTTAGGTGCTAGTTAGGACGGAGGGCTTGGCCCCAGTCTGAGTGGGAAGCAGAGTACAGCTGAGCATTCTGGGGGAGGGATAAAGAAGGCCAGATTGTGTTTTCCTTCCCAAGGAGGGCTGCTAAGTGCTATTGTAAACTGCTGGGTGGTCCCTCTGGATTCTTACAAGCAGATATGGAAGGTGTTCAGGGCGCGGGCTCTGAGGCCAGTCTGCCTGCCTCTGTGCCCTTGACAGGCCAGTCTGTCTGAGCTTCAGTTTCCTCCCCTGGGAAATGGAGCCAGTAGCTTCCACCTCAGAAGGCTGATGTGAGTGAGAATTAATGAGGCAGTACTTAGTACATAAACTTTCCAATTACTGTTCACTACCACCAAGTAAACAGAAAGTAAGAAAGACTGTAAGAACTCATACCGATGGGGCATATGGTGAAATAGGTACAGTCACGTGTCAGTGGTGACAGGGTGACTTAACTTGGCATAAACATCAGGAGCCAAAACAGTGATCAGCTCACTTGGCCCATCAGTTCTACTGCCCAGCTAAATGCATAAGCTGTTCATCGCAGCGTTATTTATAATGCCCAAGTGTTAGGGACTGGCTAACTAGATAAGCTCAGCCCACCTGCACTTGGTGGGTAATTATATGGAGTTAGACGTGTTGAGAAAAAGGTCTCTTATTGGCTCATCCAAAAGCTGGTGGAGAATGTCCTGAGGGAAGAGGGGAGTGCAGTCCAGCAGGGACACACATGGTGACAAAGGGCAGGAGAAGCTCTGTGGGGCCCAGGGAGGCAGGTGTGGAGCCAGCACGTCTGCAGACTGAACCTCAGCCCCCAGGGAGTGGGCAGCTTGCACAGCTGGGCACCCATGTACTTCCTGACACAGGCTGTCCCACTGCAAACTTCCCGACTTGGTCTGCAGAGACCTCTCTGAGGCCCCGACGGAGCTGGGCCTCTTCCACAGCTGGCTCAGCGAGGCCGCCCTGCGTGCACTGAGTGAGGGCCTGGCCTGGCCCCAGTGCCGGCTGCAGACACTCAGGTGAGGGCCGGCCTGGAAGGGACCAAGGAGGGGACGGGGGCTCCCAGAGCAGCTCCTGCGGTCAGCACTGCCCGCTAGGGTGCAGCAGCTGGGCCTCCAGGAGGTTCCCAGTACGTGTTTGGCCTGCTCCAGCAGAGCCCAGTGCCGACTACCCTGGACCTCAGTGGCTGCCAGCTGTCGGGGACTATGGCGACCTACTTGTGTGCCGTCCTGCAGCTCCCAGGGTGCCGCCTGCAAAGCCTCAGGTGGGGGCAGCGCCGGGAAAGGTGCAGGAACACAGCATCTCCACCGTGGCTTGGGGTGGGCACCAGGGGCTTCCCCCAGACCTCACAGAGGAGCCCCGCCCAGGGCCCTCCCGAGGGACCCGCTGAAACTCAGCCCCTGGAGACCCACCCCCTAAATCCCTGGCCCCAGCCCTGGGCTTCAACCACTCCGCCAGACCAAATGTCCATCTAGTGTCTGGTGCACGTGGCCACAGTCTGGACTGACACGCTTTTACTCCCCTCAAGGCTCTGGCCCCTAGTCCCTACCCGCTCCCCCAGCCTCTGACAGCCCCCCTTAGTGGCCACCTCCCGTCGCTGTGTGCCTTGGCATAACCCAGGCCAACAGCTCCCCATCACTGCCTCCCCGAGCCCTGTTCCCCCACCAACTCCACTTCCGTCCTCTGCACACGGCTACAGTCTAACCTCCGTGGAGCTGAGCGAGCGGTCACTGCAGGAGCTGTGGGCTGTGGGGACAGCAAAGGCGGGACTGGCCATCACCCACCCAGCATTGGACAGCGACCCCCAGCCTCACAAAGGGCTCGGCAGTGACCCCTGAGGCCCCGGGGGAGGGCTCTAGTCAGCCCTACGGAGTAGCCCTCCCCACTCCAAGGGCGAGAGGTTGGCGCTCTCTGCTGTGGGCAACTCTTGAGCCTGAGGGGCTCTGGACAGGCAGGTGGGAGACCCAGACGGACACGGCCCCTTACCTGCTCCTGGACAGCCCCCGAGACCTCCCCACACCCTGGGGGCAGGTCCTCCCCACCAGGAGGAGGGGCTCCCCTCCCCTAACCCCACTGCTGCCCCACCCACGTTCCTCTACTGGGACCCTCCAGCCCTCCCATCGCAGGCGCCCCTCAGCAACAAGGGTGATGCTGAGCGCCCCAGGAATTGAGAACCTACAGTGTGTTGGCCTTTACCTGGTGCAGGATGACCCATTTGCTGATCCTGTGCCCATGCGCAGTATGGGCACCCATAGCCCACTACTTGGCTCCAGCCATAGGGGATCAAGCAGGGGCTGACCCTTGGCTGAAGCTAGGTAGGTCACCTTCCCTCCTCAGGAATTTGGGTCTCAGCATTAGGAGTGAAGCCATCCCTGAGGCTGTGTGGTCTGAGCCCAGAGGTGTCCACTCGTTGTCTGAGGACTTCAGAAACAGGCCAGAGGAGAGTGGACATGGAGCAGTAGCCCCTGCTCCAGATGGGAGCTGTGATGGCACAGGTGGTGGGCAGCGCCCCCATGCACTGATGATAAATTCTCCTTGGGATTTGTTTTTGTTGGTTTCTGTTGCACTTAGCCAGGCATCCTAACAGGTGCTCATACTCTTTCCTTTGGTCCCCAGCCCATTTCAGTGGGACAGGGTTGTAGCCCCCGTTTCCTGGGTGAGCTCAGGGGAACAACCTGATGCAGGAAGCTCTGACGTGAGGCTTGGCCTCCATGGGCAGGGCCAGCGACTGACAGCCCCCGAATCCTGAAGTCTTCTCTGCTCAACCCTGCTGGACTTGGCCAGCTTCTGGGACCCCAGTCAGCCCCTTCACTTCCCCAAATTCCCTTCCATAATCCAGTTATTCATGCCACAGAACAGACAAAAAATCCCTGCCCTCCTGGAGCTGGCATTCTAGGAGGAAGGGAAAGCAGGGGACTGGGGGGCTGGAGCCAATGGTTTCCTCTTACATGTAAGTAGTCTGGGAAAATCTGGTTGTGGACGAGGCATTTGAAAACGGAAGGAAGGGAGGGATCAACCCTAAGGATGTCCTGAGGAAAAGGCAGTGGGATAGCAAGTGTAAAGGCCACCAAGGGGCCTGTCTTGGTTGGCTCGTGCTGCTATAACAAAATACCACACACCGGGTGGCTTGTCAACAAGAGAGGTTTATTTCTCACAGTTCTGGAGGCTGGGATGTCCAAGGTTAAGATGCCAGTCAATTTGGTGTCTGGTGAGGACCCTCTCCCTGCAGGTGGCTGTCTTCTGGCTGTGTCCTCACAGGGTAGGAAAAGGGCGAGCTCTTGGGCCTCTTCTTATAGGGGCAGTAATCCCGTTTTTTTGTTTTTTGGGGGGTTTTTTGCCTCTCACTGTTGTGGCCTCTCCCGTTGCGGAGCACAGGCTCCGGACGCGCAGGCTCAGCGGCCATGGCTCACGGGCCCAGCCGCTCTGCGGCATGTGGGATCCTCCCGGACCAGGGCACGAACCCGCGTCCCCCGCATCGGCAGGCGGACTCTCAACCACTGCGCCACCAGGGAAGCCCAGTAATCCCGTTCTTGACAGCTCTTGACCTAATTATGTCCCAAAGGCCCCACCTCCAAATACCATCACACTGGGGATTAGAATTCAACGGATAGGTTTGGTGGGGGGATCACATTCAATCCATGACAGGGAGCGTGCTTGGAATGGTGCAGAAGCAGCAAGGAAGCCAGGGTGGCAGCAGCGGGATGCGGGAGGGGCTGAGGGTGGGGAGGGCGCCCTGGGTGGCTTGTCCCGCAGGTGAGGTGGGCACCACTGCAGGCTTTGAGAACTTGACCACTCCTGGGGTAGATGTGGCTCTGGCTCTGCTGACAAGGGCTGTGGGGCCAGAACAAGGACTGCATTAACCCAGGAGCACGGCCTGGACTGAGGGTGGACGGTGAGAGCGGGCACGCCCTGGAAGGGGGGCGCGTCGGTGGATGCAGGTGTGGGGACAGCGGGCCTGAGCAGCGGGATGGGTGAAGTCACCATGGCCTGTGCTGGGCAGGCCACGGCAAGAGCAGGTTTCAGGGCCACGTTGAATCCGAGTGTCTCTGGCTGGGCGAGTGGTCAGAGCACAGTCATTCGGGTCAGACCAGGGCCAGAGAGACGAGGTCCAGACAGGCCCAGGGCCTGGAGCCTGCAGCGGGGCAGGGGGCAAGTGGGTAGACAGGCTGAGAGAGGAGGCTGGGGAGAGCCAGAAAGTGGGGCGGGGACAAAGGAAGGCGGGGCTCCAGGAGGGGGACCTGCCTCACCTCTCCGGGCCGGACGGGGGTTCAGGGAGAGAAGCAGGACCCGGCGGCAAGAGAGGGGACACCTAAGGCGAAACCCCGTCCCTCTCAGATCCACCCTTGGAGAAGACTCAAGGCAGAGTTGGAGCTGGGCTCCTCGCGGCCTCGCAGGCACGGCTGGTCGAGGCGGCCCGCCCGCCCCGGGGGTGGGGACGTTCCATCCGGCCCGCCCTGCGCTCCCTGGGGCGGGGACCGCGGGGCCTTCCGGTGACAAGGCCGCCGCTGGCTACTTCTCCCTCCGGTCCGGCGCCCACCCGCTGGAGCCGAGGGACGCGGCTGGGCTGCGGCGAGCCCCAGGGACGCGGCCGACGGCCCGCCTGCCCCCCAACCCCCAGCTGCTGCCGGCACCCCACCCCGTACCCAGCCGGCCTCCTGGAGGGTGAGGCCCGCCGGCTGAGGCCTCCTCCCTTCCCGCCAGCCGGACGGCTTCGAGGCGGTGCGCCCTGAGAGAGCTGGAAGGGACTGAGGCCCTAAGGTGGGAGTCCGGGGCCTCTGCTGTGTCCCCGGAGATCAGTATTGGGGGCGAGGGTCTCTGAGGGTTGAGGATGTTTCCTGGGGTGGCTTGAGAGTGGGGTTCTGGACAGTCGGGGCTGCCCAGGTGGGTCATGCCCGTCCCTCCACCCGTGGGGGCATTAGCCAGGTTCCAAGGCGAGCTTCGGGGTTTACAGAAAAGGGAGGCCCAACCAATGGTGGGGGCCTCTGACTCCCCCTTTTGCAGGCCCCTCCGCTGAGCCAACCTTTCCATGGAGGATGCTGGCAAGGACGCCACCAGATTCACTGCCCATTCTCTGCCCAGTGACCCCCGGCTCTTGGCCACCGTGACCAATGCCTACTTGGGCACACGCGTGTATCATGAGACACTGCATGTGAGCGGCGTGTACAATGGGGCTTGGGGGGATACGCACCGGGCCATTCTGCCCAGTCCCCTCAATGTCCAGCTGGAGGCCCCTGCAGGATCAGGAGAGCAGCTGACCAAGACCTTTGTCCTGGACACTAACACAGGTAGCCACTGCCTGACCTCCCTCTCCCCTCCGCCATTGTTCCAAGCGAGTGGGAGACCCGACAGAGGTCCCATCCAGAGGATGCCAACTCCCAAAGAAGAGGAAGCCCTGAGAGGCCACTTTGTGAGGCCTTCAGCCGGACGGGCCTCCTGGGCTGGCAGGAGCTGGCGGCCCCTGTGCAGCTGTCGCTTCCCAGACAGGGCATATGGGGCTTCGAGGTGACTCCACTCCCCGCCCAGAAAGGCCGACAGCTTTGGAACTGTCCTCGGCAGCCCCGAGTGGGGTGTGCGAGTTGTCCTGTCTTCTCCCCCAACCCCAGGCTCCTTTCTGCACACCCTGGAGGGCCCCAGCTTCCGGGCCTCCCAGCGCATCTATGCCCACCGCACGCTGCCTCACGTCCTGGCCTTCAGTGTGTCCATCACCCGCTTGGCCACAGGGAGCTGGCCCATCACTGTGTTGCTGCAGTCAGCCTTCTCCCCAGAAAGCCCGGACCTGGACCTGCATCTGGGTCCTGACTTCCAGGGAGCCCGGTGAGGAGGGGGCGGGGGGCCGGCTGGGTGGCCCGAGGAGGGAGCCCGTCCCTGAGACACGGCCATCCTGTTGCAGGTACCTGTACGGCCACACACTCACCCCCGAGCAGCCTGGTGGGGCACAGCAGGAGGTGCACATGCTGTGGACGCCAGTGCCCCCCGCCTTGACCCTTGGGGAAGGGGAGGAGGATGGGACATGGGAGTTCCTGACGGTGGTGGGTGGCAGCCAGGCCGAAGCCCAGGCCTGCCTCGCCGATGCCCTGCAGCTGCAGGCCAGGCGCACTCTCTACATGGCCCATGCACAGGCCTGGGCCCAGCTCTGGGCAGGCTGTGGCCTGGATGTGGAGGGGCCCCTGCGTCTGCGCCAGGCCCTGCGTGGAGCTCTCTACTACCTGCTCAGTGCCCTGCCCCAGCCCGGGGCCCCAGGATACATCTGCCACGGCCTCAGCCCAGGGGGCCTCTCCAACGGGAGCCGTGAGGAATGCTACTGGGGCCACGTCTTCTGGGACCAGGTGTGCACCTTCCACCCTTAACGCGCACCTGCTGCAGAGCCGGCTGTACACAGAGCTGCTGCCTCTGTCTTGCGTGGGATGGGGCTGTGGTTGGGGAGGCACAGGGACCGTGGCAGACGGAAGGCTTCCTGGAGGAAGTAGTGTCTCGGCTGAAGGCTGTGTAGGCATTTGGTGAAAACGAGTGATGTGATTCAGGCAAGGGGACCAGAAGGTTCAGAGGCCCAGAACTGAGCAGGTGCAGGGCATCTGTCCAGGGTGCCCTCACCACTGCAGCAAGAGCAGTTGTAGAGGGGGCCGAGGAGGCCGTGGAGACTTTACCTGGGGAAGGGCATGGGCAGCCGTGGGCTCTGGGAAGACCCTCGTGGCTGCTGAGTGGAGCGAGGGTGGAGCGAGGTGAGGGAGCCAGGACCAGCTGACGGCTGGGCTTGGGAGGGGCCGGGGTGCTGCTGCACATTTCCTGATGCTGGAGAAGCTGGTGCTGTGCTCCCTTTACAGGTGAGGCTCAGGCTAAGTTGCTCACTCTGGGTCGGGCAGCTAGTGAACAACAGAGCAGGCACCCCACCCCACCCCACCCCGCCCAGGCTGCCCACGCCCAGACTCTGGCCTGAGCCCTGAGCAGACGCAGATGCCCGCTGGGGACCAGGCCTGAGGAGCGTCTGCGCTGGGGATGGGACTGTGGGGTTGGCAGGCAGAGGGCCCAGGACAGACCCAGATGGGGCAGTAGAGGAGGGAGCTGGATGTGGCCCGTGGGGGGAGAGGAGTGAGAGCGCCATAAGAAGGGGGCTCTTCGGCTGTGCCCGCAGGACCTCTGGATGTTCCCCAGTATCCTGATGTTCCACCCAGAGGCCGCCAGGGCTCTCCTGCAGTACCGCATCCGGACGCTCGGTGGCGCCCTGTACAACGCCCAGAACCTAGGCTACCAGGTGAGGGGAACTGAGCACCTACCCTACGGGGCCCCCCCAAAGGGCTGATGTCCCATACTACCCCTCCAGGCCTTCATCCCTCACCCCAGCCCCCTCCGTGGGTGGGGCTGGAATGTCCTGGATTCTTATAGAGGCTTTGTGGCATCCTCAGCCTGTCCTGTACATGTGGGAACAACAGCCTGACCGGGACCCAGCAGGGGGTCCCCTCACTGCCCTGCCCCAGGGTCAGTACACAGTGGAAACGGGGCAGAAGCCACCTGGCCCACGATGGGGCCACACAGAGGGCACTCAGAGCCCGCAGGCCCCCACGAGGGCACCCGGGACAACTGGTGCCCCCGCCTCTGTCTGCCCTCCATGGCTGAAGGCTGAGAGCGTCGAGAACCGGGGTGGGCTACCCCCGGCCCCCCGAGAGCGGAGTCAAGTCTACTCCATCCCCTCCCAACCCCCCAGGGAGCCAAGTTTGCCTGGGAGAGCGCGGGCTCCGGCCTGGAGGTCTGCCCTGAGGCTATTTATGGGACCCAGGAGATCCACATCAACGGGGCCGTGGTGCTGGCCTTCTGGCTGTACTACCACACCACCCAGGTGAGGTGTCACTGTGCCACCACGTGTGACCCCCTACCTAGCGAGGCCACGCCCTCCACGCTGCCATGACTTCCTGTCTGGGCCAGTCCGGTGGAGCCTCTCAGAGCCAGGCCTCCATTTCTGGGCACTCAGAAGGGTGGGCGTTGGCAAGAAATGCAGTGACCTGTGGGAACTAGAATCACAGGTGCCACGGCCTCTGATGCACCACCTTCTGCTCTTCAGGACTTGCAGCTCTTCCGAGAGGCTGGGGGCTGGGATGTGGTCAGTGCCGTGGCTGAGTTTTGGTGCAGCCGCGTAGAGTGGAGCCCTGGGGAGGAGAAGTTCCACCTGAAGGGTGAGAGCGTGGCCATGGTGGGAGGAGTGTGGATGACGGGGAAGGGGCAGGGAGAGTGGATGGTCCCAAGTGGGGGAGCAGGTGGATGCTTCTCAGTTCAGCATGTGGTCACCAGCACTGATGCTGCCGGGCCCACACTGGCGACTGGCATCAGGGGCAGGTCCCTAAGACCCTGCACTGAATACCACCTTGTACTTATGTGCCCAGGAGTCATGCCCCCTGACGAATACCATTCAGGGGTCAACAACTCCGTGTACACCAACGTCCTGGTCCAGAACAGGTCAGACCCAAGAACCCGCCCCACCTCCACCATGCAGGGGGCCAGCCAGGAGTGCTGGGGCTGCAGCCCACCTCTCCCCATCTCTACTCCTAGCCTACGCTTTGCTGCTGCCCTGGCCCAGGACCTGGGTCAGCCCGTCCCCAACCAGTGGCTGGTGGTGGCTGATAAGATCAAGGTGCCCTTTGACCCGAAACTGAACTTCCACCCTGAGTTTGACGGGTACCAGCCTGGTGAGTGGACTTGGAGCTCCTTCAGGGCCCTTGTCCCCTCCCACAGGACCTCGTGTCCGCCCTGGATGCCCCCTTTCCAACAGAGCGGTCCCCGCGCTCCCCACCTTACCCCATCAGCAGCACCTCCCCCTCCCCCCCAGGAGAGGAGGTGAAGCAGGCAGATGTTGTGCTCCTGGGGTACCCCGTCCCCTTCCCCCTGAGTCCTCAAGTTCGCAGGCAAAACCTGGAGATGTATGAGGCTGTGACGTCCCCCCAGGGCCCTGCCATGACCTGGGTAAGGAAACTGCAGGGTGTGGGGTGGTGGTCCTCGTGGCAGCCCCAGCCCTGTCCCACTGGCCTCAGTCTTCCTTACCCCCACAGTGGGCCTCACCCCAGCTTGACCTCTGATCTCTGTCCCCAGAGCATGTTTGCAGTGGGTTGGATGGAGCTGAAGGAACCCGGGCGGGCGTGGGACCTCCTGGAGAGGAGCTTCGCCAACATCACGGAGCCCTTCAAGGTCAGCCTGGCCAGAGCCTCGACCTACACGCCGACCACGCCCATCTCCTGCACTGACTGCCTTGCCCCCTGCAGGTGTGGACAGAGAATGCAGACAGGTCGGGTGCCGTGAACTTCCTGACAGGCATGGGGGGCTTCCTGCAGGCGGTGCTCTTTGGGGTCACGGGATTCAGGTGAGTGCAGTGGCAGGCAAAGGGCAACCACCTGCCGCCACCCCCCTCCTCACGGAACCTTCCCCTCGCCGCAGGATCACTGAGGTCGGTTTGACCTTCGACCCCATGTGTCCAGCGGGGGTCTCCGGAGTGTGCGTCTCTGGCATCTCCTACCAGGGGAGCAAGCTTGACTTTTCCTTCTCCGAGGGCTCTGTGACAGTTGAGGTCACTGCCCGAGCAGGGCCCTGGGCCCCCCCGCTGGAGGCTGAGCTGTGGCCGTCACAGAATCGGCTCCCCCTGTCCCCAGGTAGGCCGTTACTCCCAGACCCACCCTGGGGTCCGGGGCACGTGACCCCCAAGGTAGCCCCCAGTGTGTGCCGTCACCCCACAATGCCTCCTCTCCCTGCAGGGCACAAGGTCTCCTTTCCCTGCTCAGCTGGCCGGATACAAAGGTCACACCTGTAGGAAGCAGGGGCAAGTTCTGCTCCAAGAGTTTCCTGGGAAGATTTTTTGAAGACATTAAACATCTGCGCAGAGCCCACAGGACCCCCTCTGGAACACCCTTGGGCCCTCCAGCCCCACCGAGTCCCCCTCATCGGCCCAGTCCAGCCCCCTCCCCCAAAACGACCAGGGCTATTGGCTTCAGCGGTGTCTCTCGGGTCCTCGCCCCGGCCACTCCCTCTGTGGGTGCCCCCGCTGGCTGCACCCACCCCTCCTCAACGCCCTCCCAGCCTGCCGCCCCCTCCCGCCCTCCTCCACATGGCAGCCAGGCTCACGGGTTCCAAGGAAAGTCTGGATTCTTTGGCCTAAGTTCAAGACTCTGCCTCTAGCCTGATCCCCTCCCCAGCGTAACCCCCCATAGATGGGCCGCTTTCTTGCAGCCTCACACAGCATGTCTGCTCCCGCCCTCCCTCAGTGCCCCTTCCCTAGGACCCCACAGGGTGAGGTGGGGGAATGGCCAACGGTTCTGCGGAGAAGACAGAGGCAGATGCCGGCCTTGATGGGGAGCACAGCAGGATGAGGGGCGTGGGGGAGACTCAGTCTCCTGTGGGATTACTTGGGACACTGAGTCGCAGCTTCACAAAGGAACCTTCGGTGTCACACGAGGGCGCATCAGGTATGGCTGGGTCCAGGTGCTCTTGGGCTGTTGTGAGCACTCAGCATCCTCAGTCCTTGGGTCCTCTTGCCTCTGGGCCACTTCAGTCAAGTTGGATGGTCTCTGTCACATGCCTTTCCTCAGCCAGGAAGGGAGGGGAGTGGGGTGTGGAGCAAGACCCTGCATTTCCTCTGAGCAGCCAGAAGGACTGGGGCCAAGTGTGCGTGAGTTCAAGGCCATGGCCCTGGGCCCGCCTGTCCTGGGCAGGCTGCCCTCAGCCGAGGCTCTGCCCACTGTCTCCTCCTGGGCTTCAGCCCCTCAGTTGGCACAGCAGACTTGGGTTTCCCCAGGGTGAGGCGAGATGGTGTCTGCCATGGAAATCCTGGCGGGGGCCGAGCCTGCTGCAGCAGATCTGCCTGAGGAATGGGCAAGCTTTGTCTGCTCTGAGGAGCTGACGGGCTCCCTCCTGAACGTGAGGATTTCGTAAAGGATCAAGTTTCCCTTCCACGCGGCTGGGAAGCACAGTCACGTGCTCGCGTAGAGCAAGTAAGCGGGTCCCGTCAACGTCTGCGCCCCTCCTTCATCTGCAAACCGCTGCTCTCTGTTCTCAGTGGAGAGTTAGTCCAAGTTCTCCAAGAAGCAGACACCAGGCAGACAAACTGTGATGGGCTGAAGCCCCGTGAGGGGGAGAGGGAAGGGGGTGGCTGCAGGGAGTGCGGCCGAGCTGCAGACCAGCTCCCTGAGGGCCTGTGGCCTCAGAATGGATCCCGCGACTTGGTGGGGCTCCCCCAGGGGCCCACAGTCTCTCGCTCAACCGGTGGCAGTGCCGCAGAGGCCCAGGCAGGTCTGCTGAAGCAGAGCATGTTGGCCAGGGACTGTCCCCATGAAGCAAGACACTTGCCTTTGCAGCCCTGGAGCCAGATGTGGGCACAGGCGTCAGGTGGGGGTGGTAGGTGGCCCTTCACCCACAGGGCTGACATAGCTTGATACGTGCCGCGTGTGTGTGCCGTGTGTGTGTGCGCGCACGCACGCACGCACACCCACCTGTGCCTGTGGAGGGGTAACCCTCCAAGGGGCCGTGACAGGGTGGCAGCATGTGTGTGCTGGCCTGGCTGATCCGGCCCATGACAGCCAACTGCCTGAACTTGACCAGGGTCCTTCAACCTGCCCAGGAGACAGGCTGGAAGGGTTGCTGGTGACCTTCCTCTGTGCCTGGCTTGACCGCGTATTCTCTGTCCTCAGCAACTGGGCAAGGGCTGGACAATGTCTGCTCTCCCCACGAAATGTGGAGACCAGAAGACCATCCCCTGCTTGGAGACATGTACCCGGCTACACACAGGCTGACCCCTGCTCCCAGCCTCTGTGTCCAGCATGGGTTGATTCCCTTCCTGGGCCAAAC
This sequence comes from Hyperoodon ampullatus, assembly GCF_949752795.1. Lineage (NCBI taxonomy): Eukaryota > Metazoa > Chordata > Mammalia > Artiodactyla > Ziphiidae > Hyperoodon > Hyperoodon ampullatus. The sequence continues at coordinate 2,793,378 of NC_136920.1, forward strand.
CTGGAGCTCAGTGTTGGAACACTGTCTCCATCCTAGTCCGAGCACTGGCCTTGTCCTTAGTCCAATGTAGGACCAGTGCCCGGGAAGGAGCCGTGCTCCATCTGCACCCCAGGCCCCGGCCAGCACAACCTCTGCCTCAGGGGCTGGCTCAGAGCAGTGCACACTGAGCATGGGGCTGGGGTACCACTGGCCTGCAGCCGGGACTCATCTCTGCTGGCATGCTTTGGAGATAGCTGGACCAACTGTTGGCTGTCACAAGAGGGGGGCTACTCGGGGGGCTCCAAGTACAGCAGCTAGACAGAGACCGACCCACGCCCCCACCCGAGGCAGGGTGGGCAGGCAAAGGGAGGGAAGGGACCATGGGTGGGGTAATCAGAGCCCTGAGCCACCCTGTGGTTGAGGCCCCTGCAATTAGCCTGCCCTGTCATTGGCCTGGCCACAGCAAGGCCCAGGGGCCTCCCCCCAGCCACACAGGGTGTGCGTGTGTCTTTGGCAGCCCCCACTCTGCCAGGCTCTGCTGGGGCTGGTGGGGGGTTACATAAGGGAGGTAAACTGACACGAGGACGTGCACTCGCACCACAAGCACTCGGACAATGCCCTCACCCCCCACGTGTCTCCCTTTCTGTACAATCGTGCGTGTGCGGAAGGTGCTCCTGTGCACGTGTGCGTGATGGACGTGTGCACGGATGATGGTGTGACCATGTCTGTGTGCTTGTGTGTCTGTGTCCAGCCCCACTGATCCAGGAAGGAGGGAACCCACTGCTGGGACAGAGATTGATCAGAATTAAAGGGACGCAGGGTCACAAGGACAGAGTGACCCAAAGAAGGAGGTCAGCACAGGCCCAGCCACGGACAGGAACGTGCAGGACAAGGACAAGTCTCACTGGCCAGGGACTCCTCTTAACACGTGTGCACACACGCTGACTCGGGGATGGGCAGACACGTGGACTCGGAGACACACCACACACATTCTGAAAGACAGGCCACTAAACCACAGAGCGGCAGAGATCAAAGCCCAGCTTCCCAAACTTCATTCTAAAATACTTGGGCACCTCCACCCAGAAGCCGCAGGCTGCCCAGTGCCTGAGCAAAGGGGACAGTCGGGGCACCAAGCCAACAGGGCAGGGCGTCCACCATGGACGCTGGGGGCAGTCCAGGGGGATTTGGCTGCAGTGGTCCCTAGGGTAGCTCCCCTCAGGAAGACACCCTCCCCCACCCCAGCCAGGAACAGTCCTGGAAGGCACTTTCTGGAGCCAGGCGCTTTTAATTGTGAGGCTGAGCCTGGCGACTGGGGAGGGAGGAGCTGGCCTGGGGGCGGGGGGTTAGGGGACTGGGGGCATCGAGGTGAGGGTAAGGCCCTGGGGTCCCCGTGGAGGATCTTCAGAGTCAGTGTTAGGTGCCCAGGCTGGGGCTGGAGGGTGGGCCTCAGGCCCGTGGGCAAGTCAGGGTTCCAGGCGATTAGGGTGGAGCCCCTGGGGTTGGGGTCCCTGGGTCAGGGCGGGGACAGGGCCCAGCCTGTCAGTCATAGTCTGAGTCGTCGAACTTGGTGCTGAAGAAGGCAGCGGAGCCCTGGGCCAGCCGGGACAGGTGCAGGGCGCCAGTCACCACCAGCGCCAGGAGCAGCAGAGGTGGCACCAGAGCCCACACCATGGCCAGGATGTTGTAGCACTTGGCTTTGGAGCCGAGCCGCCGAGCTGCTTCCAGATCTCCAGTCACCTTCTGGTCTCGGGCCTGCGGGCCAGCAGCAGGGCCAGCTCTCTACACGTGCTTGGGGCCTGGGTGGGGCCTGCCACCCGGTCCCAGGCAGCCGCTGGGTCCACACCTTGGAGGACCCGAGCTGGACCCAAAATCTAGATGGAGGGGTGTGGCCTGAGGGGATATTGCCTGGGCTCCACCCACTCCCTTCACTGTCCCCAGCTGGGCACATGGGCTTGGCCCGCCCAGGGGGCCTTGGGTCATGAGGGGCTCAGCCTAAAGTGGGGCTGAAAGGGGACCCTGCATCCTCCCACTCCAGCTATGGACCCAGTGGCCCTCCCAGGCCAGCATCAGCCTCCAAGGACCTCCGAGGGTAGGGAGTCCTCAGCGGTGCGGAGAGCGTTTGATGGAAGAGACCCCCTTGGGTAAGGCCCCATCGGCCCTGGGTTCTTTGGGACAAACTAGACCCCCCTTTCGTTTTTATGAACAGCACCCCAGCCTCAGTGGAGAAGCCCTCATGAGGGAGGGGCTCCCACCACCGTCAGGGTGACGGACGGCCCCGTGGAGACTCCCGCACCCCAACTTGATAAGCAGCCCCCATGAAACGCTCTTGGGCCCCCTCGAAGCGCCCCAAGGCCCACCTTGATGGAGTAAGCCAGCGCCAGGAAGCCGAGGCAGCACAGGTTCAGGTAGAGGGTGCTGAACACCGACCAGATCAAGTGGTCTCGAGGTGGGGGTCGCGGCGCCCCCAGCGTGAGGGCCGTGTGGGCGGTGCCGTCGGCCTTGCTGGGCGTCGGGGCCCGGGGGTCCTCGCGGGGGTACGACGTGTCCATGGGTTCCAGCGCCGTCTCCTCGCTCGGACTCCTGCTTCGAGGGTGGGCGCCCCGGCCGCTTATAGTCCCCGCCGCCGCCCGGCTGACCGGCCCGCGGCTAAATTTAACGACAAATGACAGCCCGGAGCTGAGCGGTCGGCCCCGCCCGCCCCGCCGCCCCGCCGCCCCGCCGCCCCGCCTGAGCGAGCCCACCCCCCACCCCCTACCCCCCACCCCCCGCAGAGTCCACCTCCCCCACAGAAAGCCCCGCCCCCCGCGGAGAAACTGGCCCCGTAGAGGCTGGGGGCCGGTGCGGGGCCACCAGAGCCCCTCCTGTCCGGGTAGTCCAGCCTAGGGAGCCCCCTCCAAGGCTGTTGGTGGGGCCATGCGGTGGCTGCGGTCTGCCCCCCAGAGCCCCCGCCCCCGCGGACGAAAGGAGTTGGACGCACCAGCTCAGGGCCATGGTGGGTGGGCCGCTGCCTCGGCTTGAGGGCAGGGCTAGGCGGGGCTCCTCAGGACCAGGGCTGCTGAAAGCACAGCTCCTCTGTCCCCGGAACTGCCCGCATCACCTGGTCACCAGTGTCCACCCTGCCGGGTGGAAAAGAACGGTGCTCAGGAGAGAACAGCGGGGAAGAGAGAGAGCCAGGGGGTGTGGCCTGTGAGGGCACCCGCTGTGACCTGGACTGTTACTGTGCGGGTCTTCTCAGGCTCCTTGGCTGGTTGCTTCTCTTCCTGAATCCAGAGCTGGGGGGCGGGGAGGGCGGGGCTGAGCTGGTGTCTGCACCCTGGTCTCATCTCCCTCCAGAGGGCCCAGCAGCCTCTTGGCTAAAAATGCCATCTATGTGCCCGTCGATCACATTTATGTCAAAGGGCCAGATGGCCGTGGTCCGCGGAGGAGGGCTCCCGGGATCTCCAGCCTAACTCCTCAACAGGAAGCCTCAGGCTCTCCCAAACCTTCTGTCTGAGTTGGGACTCCCATAGCAAAGTACCTAGACTAGTGGCTCATAAGTAATAGAAATTTATTTCTCACATTTCCGGAGGCTGAAGGTCTGAGATCAGGGTGCCAGCGTGGATGGGTGCTGCTGAGACCCGCTTCCTGGTTGCAGAGGGCCGACTTCTCAGGGCTCCTCACTGGTGGAAGGAGCTGCGGGGCTCTATGGGGTCCCTTTTATAAGAGCACTAACCCTACCATGAGGGGTCCACCCTCGTGACCTAACCACCTCCTAGCACCGTCACTTTAGAATTTCAGTAGGAGGGGGGGACACAAGCATTCAGTCCACTGCACCCTCTGCCCGGTCTCTGCTGGCACAGGTGGTGGCCACTCCACCCGTCCAACTGCTCAGGCCAAAAGCCTCGGCTTACGCCTGTGCCTTCTGCCACTCACACCGAATCCATTTGGTCCCACCTTCCAGAATGTGCAGAATCTCACCCCCACTGTGACCTCTGACACCAAGCCACCCTCATCTTCTCCTGGGTTAGCTTGGCCCCCTCCTCGGCGTTCTCACTATTCCAGCCAGAGTGATCCTGTTACAAGAGAAAACAAGTTGTGCCCCGCAAGGGCCTCCCGCTCACTCCAGATCCAGAGTCACTGCAGTGGCTCACAGGCCCTGCAGGGTTACTCCAGGCCACACTCCTGGACTCGGAGAAGGACATTGAATAGGGAGGCTCTTTGTGTCCAGCCCTGAAGAAGGGAGGAAAAGGAACACGATGGGGTGGCAGTAGAAGCTGAGCTGCAGTAAGGCCCAGCAAAGACCGGAGCTGAGCCCTCAGGAGCTCTGGAGCTTGGAGGACACTTGAGAGATGTCCAAAGCAGGGCGACATGCTGCTCACCCTCAGCTACCAGCTCTGCTAGGCCCAGTGGATTACTGTGTGATGTGGCCCCTTCTCCGAGAGACCTAGGCCTTGGTCACCATGACCGTCTTGAGGCAAGAGTGCTGCGCATGGCCATTTACCATAACATTGAGCAAGAGGGGACCCAGTGTGGAGCAGCCCTCCCTCTTCCTGCGGACCAGAGTCAAGTGGCCCTGCCTGTGACCCAGGCATGAGAAACAAAGGGGCATCCAGAGATCTTAGGTCAATGGCACCTTTTTGTGTCACCTGAAGGAAGCTTTGGGAAATAGAACTTCTGAACCCACAGAGCCGGAGAACATGAAGGCACCAGTGGTACAGGAAGTGACAAGAGGCAGAGGTGCCCAGTCCTGCCCTGGGGCCCTGGACCTATGTATTCTACCCACAGCCACACGGCACCTCATAACGGCCTTTGACCTGAGGGCTAACTGCAGCCAGGAGGGGTGCCCACCCTCTGCTTGGTCCAGTGGGGTGGTAAGGTGTGGGACGTGACTGGCAGACCTGAGCCTGTGTTCCCATCACTGGGGATGACATATGATGTGGACTCCTGTGCAGGGTCAGTGCTCCGAGTTCCTGAGGGGTGCAGCTGAGGTCTGGGAGCAGTACTGGCAACCACACCCAGGTACATGCTTCCCCTCTGGGGACAAGGGTCCAATGAAAGTAACTTGCTTGCAGCTCTGCCCCTCCCCCCGGTGTTCAGGCCACCCCATCCTGCGGCCAGCTGTCTCCCTCACACTGAGCTGACCAATGGAGAACGGGGCTGGGAATTCTTCCTTCCCCATCATCTGGTCCCAAAGGGATCCCCCTGCAGCCCCAGGTGTGAGCAGAGAGACAGGCCTTGGGAAGCAGTGGTGGATGACACAGGGTCAGGACAACCTGCTTGTTTGACCTGGAATGTTGCCCCTCCATCCTTGAGTGCACTGCTGCTGGACTAAACTGTCAACTGAAAGACAAACACACAATGCAAGAACTGTGAGGTCAGCTTTATTAACGGTGTCACTGAGCCTGGGAAGCAGCCTCTTGGTGCCTCTGAGAAACTGTAACAGGAAGAACAGAACTGGCACCACCACCCCCCCACCATTCCTCAGCCCATGTAGTCCATCACTTTCGTCCGCACACGCCAAGAGTTAAACAGTAGAGAAACGTTGTTTGTTCCCAAATAGCCCATTAAGTTCCCTGAAGAACGTTCCCATCCCACGGTCCTGGGTTACTTATGGCCATTACTTGTTATAGGTAAGTTTGCTTTCAGCCTGGAAACCTTGCAAATAAGCAGAGATAAGACTGTAAAGTCAAAATAACTGCTAAGGGCTTGAAGATCTGCAGACGCCTTGTGATCCAGCCTGCGGGAGCAAGCAGAAGAACAAAGAAATGCTATGCTTCCTTGAAGGCCAGGTGGCTCCAAGAAGTCTGCAATCTGCCTTCACCCTCTAATCTCAAATCTTCCTGCTTCCCTTTTCCCCTTCGCACAAAAGAGGCCCGAATTCTACCCCGAATTAAGATGGTTCTTTAGGAACCATCTTCTTGGTTTGCTGGCCTCTGAATAAAGTCACTATTTCTTCCCCATCACCTTGTCTCTTGACTCATCGGCCTGTCGTGCGGGAGCATTACGAACTTGGACTCTGGACTCGGTAATAGAACTGCTCCGAAGAGGTAGGGGAGAAGCCAGTGCACGTATGGTTTTAGCTAGGAAATGCGTGCAGTGAAGCACACAGCTCGGTAAAAGGTTCCTGGTAGTCACGAGGATCAGACATCTCAGTTAATGATGTTAGTGCTTTTCTATATGAGAAAGTGCAAGAAATTGGGTTCATTAAAATTTCTTCTTGGGACTTCCCTGGCAGTCCGGTGCTTAAGACTTCACCTTCCAATGCAGGGGGCGCGGGTTTGATCCCTGGTCGGGGAGCTGAGATCCCACATGCCTCGGGGCCAAAAACCAAAACATAAAACAGAAGCAATATTATAACAAATTCAATAAAGACTTTAAAAATGGTCCACATCAAAAAAAAGTCTTAAAAAAAAATTTTCGGTCTTCCCTGGTGGCGCAGTGGTTGAGAGTCCGTCTGCCGATGCAGGGGACACGGGTTCGTGCCCCGGTCCGGGAGGATCCCACATGCCGCGGAGCGGCTGGGCCCGTGAGCCATGGCCGCTGAGCCTGCGCATCCGGAGCCTGTGCTCCGCAATGGGAGAGGCCACAGCGGGGAGAGGCCCGCGTACTGCAAAAAAAAAAAGATTTCTTCTTGAGATTACTCTGTCTAAGGGGCCTGGTTTTCCAAAGCACAGAGAGCCTTGTCCTGTTCTTCATCCTGTTCTTCATCCTGTTCTTCGTCCTGTTCTTCGTCCTGAATTGCCCTCAGAGTGCACTGTCAGTCCGAGACTACAGTGGCTAATGGCCTGATCCTTGTAGAACTGGATGGTGGGCAATCATATTTGTTTTACAATTTGCCCCTTTTGGTCATAAATTTAACCAAGGTTTGGGAGGCATGTCATGACCATCTGCCCCATGGTGCCCAGAGGGCTCCATGCGCTATTGCTGGACCAGGCCCTGTCAGAGGTGTTCGTGAAGTCTCTGGACACCCTGTCACTCTAGTCTGTTACAGTCCAGAAGGTGACTCTCCCATGTTACTTCTTCCCATATCTAGAGTTACACCATTACGATCGTTGTAACCTCATATAGAACTATATATCTGGTCAACCATTTCAAGTGGCTTAGTTATTATTTTTGTTGGAAGCTCATTTACACATTGGTCAATACAAGAAATAACAGTCTTGTAGAACAGGCAGAAAACAAGTGCTATAGCTAGTAGCATTCATAAAGTCGTAAGTAAGAAGTTAGGCCAAGAATTTCCATTAGCCATGGCCGAGTACACTCCCAGTCGGCTGACAGTTTGCTCCGAACCAGTCGCTATCTCTAGGGGTAATGATGTATTGGCATTGTTCATAGACAGTCAGCCCGATTTCCTAGTGTTATTAGGCTGATTATCCTTAGTACGATTTAATTGCTCCCAGCAGCACAAGGGGACCCTTAAGCCTAAATGACTGTGACCTGGTGAATCTGCCCTGTAACTGAGGGAGGGTCGCTCCTAATAAGCAGGTGGTTATGGGTTTTGACTGAAATTGAGCTCACTGCTCTGACTGAACGTGAGTAACTTTTACAGAAAATTCATATTTCTGGCCACGGTCAGAGCAGGTGCGATTAATCAGCCAAGTGAGGGGGTCCCATCTAGTAATTCGATAGTGGCCTGAACAGAACTATGATTTTTTTCTTCTAGAATAAATCTCCTAAGGACCATTCAGTCAGAGCCTTAGGAGAAATCCACCAAGATAACCAGATGTACTGAATGTCATTAATTGACCATCAACCCAACAACTGGATTGATTTTAGAACTCTGCATAGGATTGTGCCCATGATAGAAAAACATTCGATTCATAGGCAAAAGTTCAAGAAGTTAAGAAAACACTATAAATGATCATACGGGTCAGGTCTGGCATCTTGGGCCAGCTGTTTGCTTCTGATGTCATCTTCTTCTTGTCCCCGTGTGGGCATGGCTTCTCTTCTGATTGAGCATCGTTTCAAGGTGAGTTTGAGGTCAGCAGTCCTCTACAGACCAGTCAGTCTGGTGCAAGGGCCCTTTGTAAATGGGAAATATGAATCCAAGATCTAATTCCCTTCAGTTTTGCTGTGTGTGAGCTAGTTAAGAGCACCCGCTGAGGGTCCTTCTATCTGGGTTGGAGAGAATCCTTTAAATTATGTCTTTTCCAGTATGTATAATCTCCTGGTTGCAGGTCATGGGGCATCTGATGTTCATCCAAAGATAGATTACTGTGATAAGCTTCAGAAACAAGCTTAGAGTGTCCTTTTAACAATTTAATTAAACCTTATGGTAATGCAACACAGTAACAAGGAGCTCTCTAGGCGGTGAGTCTCAGGCAGTAAATACAAAACCGCAAAGACAACTAACAACACTAGAACTTAATATCCACTGAAACATAATTTTTTTCTCTCTAAAATTACCCTCATTTCTACAAAATATAGCCAAATTAAGACTAATTTGTTTACAAAATAAGCCTGGTTTCAATAAATATGACCTGATTATTTACATAAGTGTAATTGATCACATAGGCTCTTTTAAATTGCCCTTGTTGGAACTTTTTTTTTAATTTTTTAAATTTATTTTTGGCTGCGTTGGGTCTTCGTCGCTGTGCGCAGGCTTTCTCTAGCTGTGGCGAGCAGGGGCTACTCTTCGTTGCGCTCCATGGGCTTCTCATTGCGGTGACTTCTCCTGTTGCAGAGAACAGGTTCTAGGCGCGCGGGCTTCCGCAGTTGTGGCACGCGGGCTCAGTTGATGTGGCCCATGGGCTTAGTTGCTCCGCAGCATGTGGAATCTTCCCAGACCAAGGATCGAACCCATGTCCCCTGCACTGGCAGGCGGATTCTTAGCCACCGGGCCAGCAGGGACGTCCCTGCTGGAACTTTTTATAAGGAATCTCAGAGTGAACTTTAAAAGTCCTCTCAAGGCCGGGAAAATCACACCAAACAGTTGCCATCAGAGTCTGCCTGTAATACCTACAGATTGAGGTAGATTCTTCTCTTGTCAAGGTCCCCCAAAATATCTTGAGATTCCTGCACCTGCCAGGAAGTGGCCTTCCTTATTCACCTGATAAGGCTGCTAGGAACCCTGTAAACAAGGTACCAGGTTGCTTTTCCAAAGGACTTCAGGCTCCATGAAGTTCACCTTAGTTCTTTAAAGCTGTCTGGTCATATCTGATTCTGTGCATATTGTCCAACATGACATTTCAAAGCCAGGTTAATACAACCAGTGTTCCCAATTGTGTCTTGTTATAAGGCGAACATATTCTCACTGAACTTATACAAATAACTATATTGCCATGAAAATAAGAATACTCACTAGAAGTTTCCAAACTCCGGAGGGATCAGGTAGAGAGAAAAGATAAATGATTCAATTCTGCTTATACAGGTGTAATTTACCAAATTGCCATAAGTCATAGCAACCTTCAGGAGAAGGGTTTCCTTAGATCTGGAAAACAAAGATGAAAAACCAGTAACATTTCGGACAGAAACTCATAAAAGTTATCATTCAGCCCTATGTACTAATTCCTCTTGATCTTGACCTTCTGTTAACAGTTTTATGAAGCCATCAGGTTTTTTGTTAGAATTCTGTCATTTCTTACCCAGTTCAGTGGTATGATCTGAAAGCTATCGGAAATTTTTTACCTTCAGATTTTGTCCTATGCTTTCCCCTTTTTTCTCTCTCTCTTTTAACCTCTCTTGAGAACAAAATTACTTTCTTTTCCCTTAACAAAATGCATTTCCATTACTTACACTTTCTTTTTCCTTGCATACAAAGATGTTTTCCTCATTAACTTTTAGTAGTTTAATTACATTTTTAATTAGAATCCTTAACCTTTAAAAACCTTAATTTCTAGTGAAAACTAAGAAGTAAGCAATTACGAGCTGTCTTTTACCTTAGCACTCTGTAAATTGGCAAATTTATAAATATTATTTATAATTTCAAAAAATGTGTGCTTTTTTATAGAATATGCCTCAGTATGGCACCAAACATATTTACTAATATCTTTAATTTTTCTGTAAAAGGAAGCCTATGTTTTGTAATTAATGTTTCAGTATTTTATCTTATTTGGAAATAATAGAGACATTCAATAAATTTTCATCATGTAGCTTTATTTAGCAAAACTCTCAAGTTTCAAGTTATGAAAAATCTGGTAAGTAGACATATCATAAAACATAATTATTCTTAAAAGTTTTACCTGAAAGCTCTTACCCCATTTATATCTCTTTAATTCACTTGTTCCCAACAATTATGTTTAGATTACCCATGAAAACTTCATGAGACATTAGAACAAGTCAGCCATCATCTGAAGCTATTTTTCTTGCTGACAAATTTTGTAACAGATGTAACATAAACTTATCTGACTTTTAGTAAATCTAGGTACAATAAAAGTAGTATACTTAGTGTTGATGACTCTAAAGACATGTCTGTATTAATTAAATGAAACAAACAAAACTTAATACTGAATATTAATTTAATACTGGATATTTCCCTGATCACACAACATGAGATGCATTTGGGTTAGTTTCTATTATATTTCTGAGAATTTATGTAAGCACTTAACTTCTTTTAAGTCAATTAAATAGAGCTCATTTACAAATTAAATTTGAAAATACCACCTAGAGGTAGAAACATTTATAATGTACATACATTCAGATAGACAGAGATCTCATCATTTTCATTTTAAAACAGTCATGAATCAGGTATTAAAATATAAAACTCACTAGTTTATAAATAACAGTTGAAATAGACTAAGTCTACTTGCTTGAGCTTTTAAAAAGGTTTCTTCCCTTCCCCCTTTTTTCCGTTAGTATCAGGAACTGGAGATGGCCTGGATAAGTGTTCCCTGACCTGGTAGAACATTTATATCTCAAAGGCACAGGGAGAGAAATGCAAGCTTCTTCTAGAAGGACTTTTGTTCCCTTAGGGTCAGACTTCTGAAAAGATATTTTATCAAGCCAGCTTTCTCTAACTGCTTATGCGAAAAACAGTTTTGGAATGTTGAAAGAGCTCCATCTTGGCCATTGCAGGGAGAGAATTTTGAATTTCCCAATTAAGTACGTACTTGCAAGTATAAGTCCCAAAAGTACATAAACCCAGCTGGGGGGTTAGTTGGAGGTTATTTGGCACACCTTTTTCTTCTGTTCTGAAGGCTTTGTTTCCCATTTCATGGTCAGTTGAGATAAAACTGCTATTAAAAACTCTGTGTGGGTCTTCCCTGGTGGCGCAGTGGTTGGGAGTCCGCCTGCCGATGCAGGGGACACGGGTTCGTGCCCCGGTCCAGGAAGATCCCACATGCCGTGGAGCGGCTGGGCCCGTGAGCCATGGCCGCTGAGCCTGTGCGTCCGGAGCCTGTGCTCCGCAACGGGAGAGGCCACAACAGTGAGAGGCCCGTGTACCGAAAAAAAAAAAAAAACCTCTGTGTGGGTTGGTGTGCTATTTGTGAGCTTAACTCCTTCAGGTGTTACCACAGAGTCATTTAGCTCTCTCACGTGTCTTGGTCTCTCTCTAGTAGTCTAAACCCTCAGCACCACATGGCCAATCCTTCTGTGCGCATCTTCAGACGAGTGAGTTCTTTTTGTTTTTGTTTTTGTTTTTGTTTGTTTTTTTGCTTAATGAGAGGCTGTCCCTTTGGGACCACTGCATGGTATGAAGATTCGGCTCCACCACTCCTATAACTTTCTCAGTTGCCTGAGAAAACAAAGCCATAGCTGTCTGGGAGAAGCTGGGTCCCTTATCTTTGGAGCTGAAAGCTCTCATGTGATATCATCACTTTTATTCAGACAAACTTTGTTAAAGTAGCCAATTCAAGGAAAGACACAAGGCCAGCCTCCTACCTAATCACCCAGTCTAAACCTTTTCAGTGTCTTTCAACTGGGGAATCCAGGTACCCCTTCTTGAACTTAAGTTCAAAGAAAGAACTACTCCTTATAACAAGGAGTTTAATAACCACCAAATATTGTAAAACTCAGGATTGCCAACCAGAATGGGAGACCTGAGACTCAGGAGAAACTTGTCCATTCCTCTGACTCACCAAGGAGGTGGATGGGCACAAGGGGCCCTCGCTATAGTACCAAGGCTGCCGATCCTCTCGGAGTTCAGGCAAGGAGAGACGTCTGCTCTGGGTCCCTTCGTGGTCACCCAAACTGTCGACTGAAAGAAAAATGTACAACGTAAGAGCTATGAGATGAGTTTTATTCAGGGACCTTACTGAGGACTATAGACTGGGAAACAGCCTCTCAGTAGCTCTGAGAAACTACGAGGTAGGGGAGAAGCCAGTATACACATGATTTTGGCTAGGAAATGCAGTGAAGCGCACATCACAGTAAAAGTTCCTGCTAGTCACGAGAGAGGATCAGATATCTCAGTTAATGATTTAGGGCTTTTCCATGTATGGGAATGATAGGGATAGAGCAGGATAGTTACACAGGTAGTTGTAGAAGTCCCACTAGGGAATTATAGACAGAGAGGGAAACCTAGGGAAATTTGGGAGACCACTGTAAGTTAATGATCACTCAAGGAAGCTATCGGAACTTAATGGAACGAAGCAGTCTTGCTTAACTTCTAAAGCCATAAATAAAAGTATGAGATATGCCCCAGGTCATTAAGTGAAAGAATGAGGCCTGCATTCTGCTGGTCGAGTTCAGCAAGACAGTGATCCTTAGGACCAAGGACAGGAATTTAAGGGAAAGATGACATTCCAAAGCAGGAGACCTTCATTATACGGAAATCTGAGATGATTCAACATATTTTAGTGTATGTTACCACCCTTCTGCTGATTTGAATGAGCGCTATGACAGTCGTAGTTTGAAGTCATAGGGTCAAACACTTTCCTGCCCGATACGAAGGAAGAGCTAGTGATGTCTACTCACAGAACGAGGAAGAAGGCGGTCTTCCCCCCTCCCTGCTTCCCTTTGGTTATAAACATGTAGCCTGCTTAATTCTTGGGGCAGAACCCCCTCACCTGCCCGCCTGTATCCCTCACAAGCGCCCTATATTAATAAGTCTATCACTTTGCCTCTCTCTCACTGAATTCCTTCTGTGCTGAGCCTCAGTAAGTCCAGACACCAGGTGAGTGATTCTAATTAAGAGACCGTGGGTTCAAGTCCCAACCTGAGGTGCACAGTTTCAGGAAGATACGAGAAATTGGGTTCATTAAAATTTTTTCCAGAGATTTCTCTACATCCAAGGAGCCTCTTCCTGATCTTTGTCCCGAACTCCTTTCAGGACGCCCGGTTGGTCCACAACTGCAGTGGCTGACAACCTGACCCGTGTAGCATTGAGTGGTGGATATTCTTTGTTTCACACACAAAGCTCTGTTTTGGTGGGTCTGACACAACCCTCCTAAGGCTGGCAGATCTGCCACGAGGTCGCTGGGTGGTCGTGTTCAGCTTTAGAGACAGGATAGGAAAGACCGCCTTCCCCAGATCACTGTCCACACACCCTAGCCCCGGGCCCGGTTGACGTATGTCTGGCACAGCAGCTGCACTTGGACTCCCACGGCTTGGTCTGCCGCAGCCCAGAGTCTCCACCAGGTCCATCTGGGTTTGGGGCCAGACAGGTGAACGAAATGGAGGTTTGGTGGGGGTGACACCCCTGCACCCTTTAGGCTTTGAGGTGGCTTAATTTCTGCTTCACTTCCAGTCTGGGATACAGTAAGTCCCTTACATACGAATGGGTTCTGTTCCAAGAGTGTGTTCGTAAGTCCAATTTTTTCTAAGTCCAGCAAAGTTAGCCTAGGTACCCAACTAACACAATCAGCAATATAGTACTGTACTGTAATAGGTTTATAATACTTTTTACACAAATAATACATAAAAAACAAACACAAAAAATAAAGAAAAGATTTTTTCTTTTAAATTTTAAAAGATTTTTAATCTTACAGTGCAATACCTTGAAAAGTACAGTAGTGCAGCACAACAGCTGGCATACAGGGGCTGGCATCGAGGGAACAGGAAGGAAAAGTTATTGACTGGAGGAGGGAGAGGAGGTGGGAGATGGTAGAGCTGAAGGATCATCAGCCATAGGAGACGCAGGGCAAGCTGCAATTTCACTCATGCCTGACGTTGATGGCACAGGTTCTGGTTCCTTGCTGGATTCAACTCTATCTACCCTCTTGAAAAAATGATCCAGTGATGTCTGGGTAGTAGCTCTTTTTTTCTTATCATAGGTGACATGGTAGCACTGGATTACATTCTGAACGGCTACTGAAACCTTCATGTACCGTTCTACATTCGGGTCCTGTACCTCAAACACTAACAGTGCCTCCTCAACTAAAGAAACTCCCCTTGCTGTTTCCTGCGCTGTGAATCTTCAGCTACTTCTTTCTCCTCTTGTCTCTCTTCGTCCTTTCTCTGGGCCTCCAATTCCATCAGGTCTTTGTTAGTAAGCTCTCGTGATGCACAGCAACAGTACCGTACGGTAAAGTACACAAAAGCACCACCACTTGTAGAGGATGCACGCACATGACAATGGACACCAGACACGTGAACTAACTTACGTGACTGGATATGCGAACACACCTTCGCATAATTTTAAGTTCACAACTTGAAGATTCTTATGTAGGGGACTTACTTACTGGTTTTGATTTTCCTTCCTGCTGGGGTGGGCAATGGGGAGCAATTCCAGTGTCCCCACCAGCCAGCCCCATGACCGTGGCTCCTACCCAGAAGCCACCGACCCCATGTGAGGATGTGCCGAGCACCACTTGCTTCCATTTCCGTTCCACCCCAAGGGTGGGAAATGCCTGGACGGGGCCGGGCCCCACTCAGAGTTTGATTAGGGCCTGGAGCCCCCTGATTCCTTAGCCCCATGTGCCCTGCGTGAAAGGGCAGCCAAGTGATACTTTGCCTGTTGAGTTATTGTGATTTATATTAAGAAATATGTATTCGACCTTCTTCCTGTTTCTTGCAAAGAACTCCTAAAACTCTTACAATTTCTTAAGTGATGAGAATGACAAAGGTATCCTCATATGTAATGAGGTGACTTTTGGACCGCACTTGAGGATGAGCGCTTCTCAGGGGAACCAACCATGTGTTTAGACGCTTGGAATTCTCAGTCCCAGTCTCCAGGCCTCCAGGGAGAGGAGAGGGTCTGGAGGTTGAGTCAATTGCTAATAATCTATGATTTAATCAATATGCCTATGTAATGAAGTCTCCAAAACCCCCAGAAGGACAGGGTTCCAAGAGCTTCCAGGTTGGTGAACACATGGAGATTCCTGGAGAGGGCAGGAAAGCTCTGTGCCCCGTCCCCCATAATTGCCCTGTGTGTCTCTTCCCTCTGGCTGTTCCTGAGTCATATTCTTCATAATAAATAAGTAAAATGTTCCTCTGAGTTCTGCGAGCTTCTGTGGCAAATTAATTGAACCGAAGGAGGGACTCGTGGGCCCCTCTGATTTACAGCTGGGGTCAGAAGCTCAGGTGATAACCTAGTGTCTGAAGTGGCCGGGGGACTGTCCTGTGGAGCTGAGACCCTAGCCTGTGGGATCTGGAGCTGTGTCTGGGCAAACAGTGTCAGAATTCAGTTGAATTGAGTAGAATTCTCAGACACCTTGCGGGAAGCCCCCTCCCCCTCCACACACACACACGTTGAAATTGGGTCCAGGAACCTATTAAATACCAAAAAATTCAACGGTGTAAATTTGAAGATCTAATTGTCTTTACTGAATGATTCACGAATGGGGTAGTGTCCCATCCAACAAGTAGAAAGGAGCTCCAGTGGACTTGCCAACTACATATGGGCACTTGCCGTCTGCCTCTATGAGGATTAAATCAGGAGCCACTGCAGCTGCAGACCTTCATTTAACACCCCCTGAAAGGAGTTCAGGGTGGAGATCAGTAGTGAGGCCCTCTGTGCTCTAGGAAAAACTGGCAGGACAGGTCTTCAGATAGTTAGATACTTCCAGGAGATTTTAGGAGCCCAATTCTTGCATCTTAGGGGAGGAGGCCTAAAAATTTCTCTCAGGCTTTGAATATCAGCTTCCAATATAGCCAAATTTCTGATCCTAGTGTGAAGTTAAATTCATATTTTATGGAAAGACAAGAAAAATTTAAACATAAAAAATTTTCTCTGCCCTTTGGCCTCCTCTCTCCCTGCGCTGTGCATTGTGTATCCACATTACGCATCAACCAACCTCCCCCATCGGCAGAAATATTGGTTCAACCATAAAGAGCAACATTCACCCATCAACAAGACAGCTCCTTAAAGATAACATTCCTTCTTGACCTTGTAAGGAGCCACAATGTCGCTGAGCTCTGGATTGTGTAAACTGTCGATACTACGTCATTTAATGTAGAGCCCTCTTGTCTCAAAAAACTTATGTAACTGTGCCTGGACTTCTAATGGGCAGAACAGTCCTCTGTACTTTCTGAGACGTTCTTCCCAGGTTATAAGCCTCAAATTTGGCTCAAATAAGACTTTTCATTTCTTTCTTAGTTTGACTGATTAATTTTTCATCAACACTAGAGTATCCTTTTAAATATATTGTCAGGTCTCAGCCAGGACAAACAGTAAATATTCCTGGCAATATCAAACAACTCCATGGACCCAAGAGGCATCCTCAAAGAGGGGGAACAGGTTACTACCTCCCCAAGATCCAGAGTCACTCTCAAAGACAGCCAAAAAAAAGAGCTGGCAACCTGCATGTCCCAGGCAGGCAGAAAGCCAAGCCACCCTCCTAGGACACAAAATGAGACAAACAAAAAGACAACAGCAGTCCTTGGGAGAGAAAGGATCCATAGTCCGTAGGTCTGGTTTGGAAAGGAAAGAACACCATGAAATTTTGTTTTCCTCTCTCGCCCAGGCAATAAAGACAAAGATTCAGGAGAGCTGACTCTGCTAAGAACCCTCACCTTTCTCTGGCTTCTGTCAGCTTTCCCAGGATCCCCTGTGCAGGCTCCAGTTTTGCATTAATTTTAATTTTAGGTTCCTTGGCTGTCTAAGGGAATAGTGTAGCAGTTTACCCAAGACCCCTCAGCGTCCCGTCAGTTCTGGGAGGGGCCTAGATGGGGCCTCCTTTGGGGATAGATAGGAGGGCATTCGAGTCGATGTTGAAAAATCCCCTTTGAGGACAATCTCTTTTCCGTTGCCACAGTTGACTACAACTGACACATCACTCCCTGGGCCCCTAGGTGTCTGGTCTTGGAGCTGTAGTAGCTGTAACGTTAATGCTTTGGTGGACTTTTGATTATGACCTATGTCTTTAAATTTTCATTAGCTTTTTGCAAATAATTTTTTAAGGAAGGTATTTTGGACTTTTGAAGGCTTTTGGAAGCTTCCACATACCAATAAAAACAGGTATCCCGTTTGCTCTGTTTGATTTGGGAAACTTTGCTTTCAAGTACACCTCTTAAATGATTTTATCTAATTGGAATAGTCCTCATAAACGCCCATTGTAATTCTAGGTTGTTTTAGTAAGACTTTTCCCATTTTTGTGATATCTACAGCTCTGGGACAACAGTTCTTAGATATACAATAAACGGTTGTGCCGGCAGGTGTCAAGTTCCTTTCTTCTAGCTAAGACTTGGGTTCTCTCTGAGCCAAACTAAAACCTCAAAGGGATGTGCCTCTGGGATGCACATTGTGTGTGGTTCACTGTGCACCTCGCTGCTCTGCTCAGAAATTTTCTTGACGTTGGTGGGTGACCTGGAGTCAATATAATCTGTTCCACGATCAACTTATCCTAACATGGGAGTCCTTGGGTTAGGAGACAAGTGGTCTAACAGCCTTTAAATGCTCCACCTGCACTACCAATTTTTGAGCCTTTTTTTTTAACTTGCAAATTTCACATTCGCAGTTAGCCTTTGCTTAAGATTTTACTCGCCCGTGGACCGGCACTGGACCCAGTCCAGCTTAAATTGGACCTAGTTCATTTCGAAACCCTGTTCAGTTTTTAAATCAGACCCAGTCCGACTCCAGCTGGTAAACACCAACAGTTCCTAATGTGGAGGCTGAGGACTCGTCGAGGATTGTACCAGAAGAACTCCACACGTGAGGACGGCAGCCCGGGGGCTCCACGCGGATGGGAAACTGTGCACGGCCACTTACAGTTCCCATGTAGATGTAGACGCAGATTCAAGGGAACTGTGGAACCTGTGGCTTGGGGGATCATTCCCAGTGAGAGCTCACAGCGAGGCTGCAGGGGCACACACGGGGATGGGGGGGCTGTGTCTCCACCACCCCAAGAAGTTCTCCTTCCCAGCCTCATTAGAGAAGTTACATCCTTCACACTTCGGATTCAGACCTCGAGTCTGGTCCAGAAGAGAAAAAGGTACTGAAAGGGCACTGACCCCTGGTGGGGTGAGTGGCCGGCACAGGGGACAGAGCAGAGGGAGGGTGAGCCCTGGGGCCTCCCGGAGAGCTGAGAGTCAGTGAGGAAGCAGATTGAGGCCCCAGGAGGGGACGGGGGCCCACCGGGCACTGTCCTGCTTGGGCTCCAGGGAATGGGCAGGGGTGGGTCCCCATCTTGGTGAATGGGCCCTGGGGGACCAGCAGGGGACGGCCTGAGTCACAACACCTGGTTGTCACCTGGCCCAGCTCCAGGTCCCCCTCACCGTCTCTTCTCCCCCAGTCTAGGGACCGGAAGATGGTGGGCGATGTCACTGGGGCCCAGAGCTATGGTTCCACCGCCAAGTGCCTGAACATCTGTGCTCTGGTCCTGGGCATCTTTCTGATCATTGGATTGGTGTTTGCTTACCTGAAAGCCTACCAGATGGCTTTACAGATGGCGAATAATAGAGGCTAGTAGCCGCTGGACATGCAGGCAACCCAGTTCCTCCGCCGTCCATGGCCGGCCCTGCGCCTGGGGCTGTGGGCCCGCCCCCTCCCCCCACCCTTTTATACAGCAGTTTATGGAGACAGAGCTGTCGACAGCTGAATTCAATAAAGTGCACTCATCTGTGAAGGTGCTGTGACGTCCCCTGGGAGGGGACAGTGCTGTGAGTCCCCGGTGGCCTCGGGGAAGCACAGAGCGCTCAGCTGTGGGCTGACAGCAGAAGCCCAGAGCAGAGCTGGTGACGCCGCCCCAGTCGACAGAAACCCCCAGAGGAAAGACCACTCCCTCCCACACAAACGTGGCTGCCCTGCTGGGTGGAAGTGTCTCGCAGACACTGGGGACCCTGGGGCATTGGGTGTGAGCCTGGGCTGTACACGGGGAGGTGGGGACCCGCCTCAGCCCAATACAGGGAGGGACACCCCAGGCAGGCATTCCTGTCTCTGAACCCCAGAGAGAGTGGGCGCAGGGGACGCACCCTACCGGCTGACCCACCGCGCCCTGCACAGTATCCCAGGTGTGCTATGCATCACCCAGGAGAGGCTGGAGGACTCCAGGAAGCCACAGGCTGGTGCTGGGGCAGTGACCCCTTCTCCACAGGCCCCTTGGGGATCCAGGCTCTTCTGGGCTCCCTCACCGGGCTGAGGTCCAGTCCTCTCCGGCTCTCATTGAATTCAGCACTCTTCACAGTGGATTTCCTTCCGTCCTGGCACCTAGGACTATAGACACCAAACCCTCACAAGGCCCTACCTCAGGGGCTATGTAGGTTGGGGTCCTCCCTGGAGGACGGTGACTCAGACGAGGTTGCCCACTCTCTCTTGGGTCCCACATGTGAGCTCAGGAGGCTCGGCCCCAGGGAAGCTGGGTCCCGGAAGAGGGGAGGCTGGCAGACCTGCCTCTCTGAGTCTAGGAAGGACACTCTCCCAGGCAGGGGGTGCGAGGACAGACGTGTGACCGCAACCCCCCAAACCCCCGACCCCGGCTGGCTGACTAGGCACGTCCCACATTCCCCTGTCGGGTGGACAGCGGTCACGAAGTGTGGTGGCACTGAGTGTAACCCCATCAATCTTCACGGATTTGGGGTGAGGGTCCTGCTAGGTGGGAGACCAGCTGGTGCCAGCAGCAAAGATCCTGTGGTCTGGAGCTTCCGAAAATTCACAGGAGGCCCGAGGCATCAAGAAGGGGAACTGAGGGTCCTTCGAAGGTCCTGGGCATGGACTACTGGGTCATGAGCAGCTTAGTTCTCAGAGCCACCCCAGCTCTGGTTCTGATGTGGGTGGCCACAGTGTCCTGGGTCACCTGTGGGTGGGCGGTGCTGGTTGGGGTGGGTGACCTGGGCTGGGCGGAGAGCATTCAGGGAGCTGAGAGGACGCAGAGCTGGGAGGACCAGAGCTGGGAAGACACAGAACTGGGACGTCAGAGCCCTGGGCAGGGCCGCACAGGTGGGCCGGCAGCAAGGCTGAGAGGCGTTTCTGGTCCTTTCTCCCAGTAGCCCTCAGGAGAGAAGTCTCTGTTTTCGCTTTGCCTGGAGTCTGGCCTGGAGGAAGTCTGCTGTTAGGGTTCCTGAAGATGCCCCGCCCACGTTTGGTCCCGAGGGAGGGAGGGAGGGCAGAGCAGGACAGATGCGCTCCTGGGGGGACGAACATCTCTCCTGGCCTCGCCCCTGGCTTCCTTCCTGAGCGCTGCTGGTCCGGGAAGCTTCCCCCTGCCCAGCCCACCCAGCAGAGGTCTGAGTCGCTGGGCAGCGCCCCCCGCCGGACTCCAGGGCTTTACTGGCTGCCGCCCCTCCTCCAGGACTTCCTTGGGGCTGTCCCCTCCCTGCTCACGTGTGACAGACCCCTGGGGAGAGGGGCTCCCTCGTGGCCACCCTGAGACCCCAGCCCCTCGGTCATCTCCTGGAGTCAGGGGACTGCAGCTGGGGACAGAAAAAGGGCCGTGGGTGCTGGTCGGGAGGGGATCCACAGCTGGGGTCGGGTGTCAGGGGACGAAGGGGAGGCTAGGGCCACCCCACCTCACACCGCACCTGCCCAGCTGGTTGTGGGCAGGGTCTGCCCTGGGGCACCCCAAGTGCCCACACATCTGGAGGCCTCACAGAACCAGGGATGGGGGCTGATTTCCAGGGCAGGGCAGGGGTTTCTCCTCCTCCTGGGGGCTGTCTCTGCAGCGGTGGCCCGTGCACTCTTGTAGCCTTCCTGAGCTGACGGGGTCCTTGGGGCCACGGACTAGGAAGAGCAAAGTGGAGACACATGTCAAAGGGTCTGCAAGGGAGCAAGGGAGCCACTGCGGACCTGGAATTTGCACACGTCAGGGACCACCTGGAACCTGTTGTCTTTACTCCCTGGAAACCTCACTTTAGCAGCCAATCAGCTGCCGACATGTGACCCAATGCCTGCTAGCACCGATCCGGCTTGTAAAACAACCCCTGTAACTTCTCTGGAATGTCTTTGTTGTGTTTAGAACCCCCAGTGTTTGTACTTTCCTAGCAGCACGTTTGAATTGCTACTTGAATCTGCACTTCTCCGACTGTAAATCCTAAAACTCCAAATAAACTCTTTTCTTATTTGCGGGCTTCCAAGCGTTTTTGTTTGTTTGTTTTGTTTTCTATTTTGTCAACAGGGCCAAGGGTGTTCTGGACCCGGCATGACCCTTCCCCAGAGGGAGCCACCACCCCAAACCCCTGTCCAGTTGCTGCTGCCCCAGCTCGAGGCCAAAAACAGGCAAGGCCTGAGGACTTGTCAGGTCCCACTCAGAGCAGCAGAGCAGATGGGATGGGGGGGTGGGGGTGGGGCTTAGTCTCAGGGGCAGGCTGGGACTCTCAACAGGGCCCCCTCCCCAGGTCAAAACACAGCACCCGGGCTTCCCTGGTGGCGCAATGGTTGAGAGTCCGCCTGCCGATGCAGGGGACACGGGTTCGTGCCCCGGTCCGGGAAGATCCCACATGCCACGGAGCGGCTGGGCCCGTGAGCCATGGCCGCTGAGCCTGCGCGCTGCGCTCCGCAACGGGAGAGGCCACAACAGTGAGAGGCCCGCGTACCACCAAAAACAAAAAACAAAAACACAGCACCCTCACATACAAATGCTTTATTTTATTCAACTGTGGACAGATGCGTGTATAAACTGCAGTGAAAAGGGGTGACTGCCTCAGGCTGCCGGCAGCTACTATTCGCCTCCATGATCCTTTATGAGCTGGGAAACTGCTTGAAAAATCATCAGGGAGCCAGTGGCGAAAATAACGATGAAGACGGCAATCAGGAGGAGGCCCAGGACCAGGGCGCAGATGTTCAGGCACTTGGCGGTGGAGGCGTAGCTCTGGGCCCCAGTGATATCGCCCACCATCTTCCGGTCCCTAGACTGGGGGGGGAAGAGACGGTGAGGGGGACCTGGAGCTGGGCCAGGTGACAGCCAGGTGCTGTGATTCAGGCCGTCCCCTGCTGGTCCCCCAGGGCCCATTCACCAAGATGGGGACCCACCCCTGCCCGTTCCCTGGAGCCCAAGCAGGACAGTGCCCGGTGGGCCTCCCTCCCCTCCTGGGGCCTCAATCTGCTTCCTCACTGACTCTCAGCTCTCCGGGAGGCCCCAGGGCTCACCCTCCCTCTGCTCTGTCCCCTGTGCCGGCCACTCACCCCACCAGGGGTCAGTGTCCTTTCAGTACTTTTTCTCTTCTGGACCAGACTCGAGGTCTGAATCCGAAGTGTGAAGGATGTAACTTCTCTCACAAGGCTGGGAAGGAGAACTTCCTGGGGTGGTGGAGACACAGCCCCCCCATCCCCATGTGCGCCCCTGCAGCTTCGCCGTGAACTCTCATTGGGAATGATCCCCCAAGCCACAAACAGACACACACACACACAGAGAACAGTACACACAAGGGCTCTCCACACCCCACGTGCCAGCCAGGCAGGGGGGGCCTCTCCAGGCTCACACACACTTCCTTGGAGAGCCTCCCAGGCGCCCACCCACCTTCACGGAGTAGGCAAAAGCCACGAAGCCCAGGCAGCACAAGTTCATGAAGATCGTGTTGAACAGGGACCAGACGATGTGGTCGGGCACCGAGGTCTCGCTGCGGATGTTGATCACCGTGGTCGTCACGGGGGCCTGGCTCTGGGGAGCCCCCAGCACGGCCACCTCGTGCTCCTCCTTGAGCGTCTCATAGCTCGGGGAGATCCCGCTGTGGGCACCATTGATGAAGGGCTGGGATGTGCGGTGCATGGTGGGCATGAGGCAGCTGTGGTCCAGGTGCCTGGACACTCTCAGGGGCCCTCCCTTTCCCCAGTAGTTTCGATTTCACTGAAGTTTCCGTTTCCTGGAAGTTGGGGGACTGGGGATGGGCTGGTCCTGGGAGGCGGGGTGAGAACCGCCGAGTGTCAGGTTACACCAGCGTGAGTGGGAGGGAGGCTGAGGGCCTGGAGGGAGCTTCCCATCCCAGAGGCTGGGGGCAGAGGGGCAGAAGACTTTCCTGCTACCCTCCCAGGGTCTTGGTTGAGACCCCACTGGAATCCAAAGACAGTTTAACAGGAGAAAAACCAATCCAAGTTTAATAACACGTAGACCTCCTGTGTACATGGGAGAGACCCAGGAAAACTGAGTGACTCCCGGAAATGCTGAAGCCACCACCTTAAATGCCACCTCCAGCTAAAGACAGAAGGTGTTGCGGGGTGGGGAAGAGAGGCCCCTCTGGGAGGTGACAAGGAAAAGCACACAAACGAGGGTAAGGATTCCTGCAGAGCTTCTCCATCCACAAGAGTCTCTAGAAATGTGGTCGTCCCCCTCATCCCCATACAAGAGGAGACACACTTACATGGCGGTTTCCCTTGTACATGTAAATGTCTTTCACTTTTTTTTTTTTTTGCGGTACGCGGGCCTCTCACTGTTGTGGCCTCTCCCGTTGCGGAGCACAGGCTCTGGATGCGCAGGCTCAGCGGCCATGGCTCACGGGCCCAGCTGCTCCGTGGCATGTGGGATCTTCCCGGACCGGGGCATGAACCTGTATCCCCTGCATCGGCAGGTGGACTCTCAACCACTGCGCCACCAGGGAAGCCCTGTAAATGTCTTTCAAAAGGCTGACTTCTACTCAGTTTCAGACCTTCTCCCAGGTGTCCTATTGCTTAACAATAACCAGCTTGAACTAATCAATATGGCAAAGAGGCACCTTTGGGGTCATGAATTCTGCGTCCCTTCACACCCGAGCCAGGCCCTGGCTCAGCCACCCCACCTCCCTACTTAGGGGTGTGGTCAGGCCCCGGGACCCTTCCCCAGCCCGGGGGTCTCAGGCCCAAGC
Organism: Hyperoodon ampullatus; assembly: GCF_949752795.1. Taxonomy (NCBI): domain Eukaryota; kingdom Metazoa; phylum Chordata; class Mammalia; order Artiodactyla; family Ziphiidae; genus Hyperoodon; species Hyperoodon ampullatus. Next base: position 2,817,363 of record NC_136920.1, read on the forward strand.
CTGCTGCAGCCCCGCTGTCGCCACGCAGGGCCCCTCCCAGACCCTCGCTCAGCCTCCACACCCCAGCCCCCAGAGCGAGCCCTGGCCCACAGCCCACCCCTCACTGCACCGCCCTCCCCTCGGAAATGCACTGGCCTTCCTGGCCCTGAGTCCCTGCTCCAGGCTGGTTTGGGTCCTTCCTGGTTGCAGGTCGGCACCCAGGAGCCTGGGTGGCCTGCCCCAAAGGAGCCTCCCATGGTCTCCCAAGGGCTCCCGGGTGCTGGGACACTGGGTCCCGCACGACCTGAGGAGGCAGCTGTGGTGGGAGACCCCAGGGTCCAGGGCATCTGGCGGCAGCTGGGAGCCCAGGGCCTGCATATCTGCGCAGCCCCGTCGTTCCCTCCTCCCTCCCGCCCCCCCACCCCATTTGATATACCGACCAAGGAGCTTAAGGGGCAGCATGCAGGGGCCTCGGGAAGGGGCAATGCCTCCACCGCCCAGAGCCTTCCTGAATTACACGCTTTCCTCTTACTGACTCTGTCCACCCCACGGCAAAACGGTGACATCAGAGCAGAGAGCGGTGTGTGTCTTGCGGTGAGGCCGTGCCGGTGTCTCAGGGGCAATGAGCGCTGTGCTGTTTCCCTGTCACAAAGAAGTAACGCACATAGTAGGCCTGACCCCTGACCCGCCTCTCCCGCAGCCCCGCTCCGTGCCGACATCCATCTGGCTCCCCCCAGCCCCTCCTGCTCTGCCGTCTGAGAGCCCCCCACCCAGGGCAGGGTGGCTGCCTTTTCTCCGGGAGCTTCCAAGTCCCCTGTGCCCTCCTCCTTGTCAGGCTGGGGGAGTGAACTTGGCGGCCGCCCTCCTGCTGCCCCACCTGGGGGTCCTCCCTGCCGGCTCCCATGCCTCCAACAGCCTCCAGGCTGGCTCTGCTCCAGAGCTTCACAGTGGCCACCACCAGGCCCGGGAGCGTGGCGAGTTCCAGTGGAGAAAAGATGTATGCATAAGTCTCATATCAGACTTTGAAAGCTTGGTGAGAAAAAAAGAATTTTTTGTTAAGATATAAATTATTTCATCAATGATATCTTTCATGGGGCTTCCCTGGTGGCACAGTGGTGAAGAATCCGCCTGCCAATGGAGGGGACACGGGTTCGAGCCCTGGTCCGGGAAGATCCCACATGCCACGGAGCAGCTAAGCCCCCGGGCGCCACAACTACTGAGCCTGCTCTCTAGAGCCCGCATGCCACAACTACTGAAGCCGCGAGCCACAACTACTGAAGCCTGTGCGTCTAGTCCACAACAAGAGAAGCCACTGCAGTGAGAAGGCCACGCGCCGCAACGAAGGGTAGCCCCCGCTCACCGCAACTAGAGAAAGCCCGCACGCAGCAACGAGGACCCAACGCAGGCAAAGTTAAATTTTTTTTTTTTTTTTTTTTTTTTTTTTTTGCGGTATGCGGGCCTCTCACTGTTGTGGCCTCTCCCGTTGCGGAGCACAGGCTCCGGACGCGCAGGCTCAGCGGCCATGGCTCACGGGCCCAGCCACTCCGCGGCATGTGGGATCTTCCCAGACCGGGGCACGAACCCGTGTCCCCTGCATCGGCAGGCGGACTCTCAACCACTGCGCCACCAGGGAAGCCCCAAAGTTAAATTTTTAAAAAATTTATTTATTTATTTAAAAATAATACCTTTCATTAATTATATGTTGTTATAATATTTTCTATATATCGGTTCAAAGAAAATAGATCCTTAAAATAAATCTCACCTTTTTTTTCTTTCTTAACGTGGCTACAGGAATATTTTAAATTGGGTTTGCAGCTCACACTCTACTATGCTCATGCCCTGGTGATCTGTGGGCAATAGAAAAGAGGGCCTGACCCCTCCTACTTGCAACGGTAGGCCCCAGCAGGGACATGTCATCTTGTGGAGATCCCCCTCCGCCAGCTGCCCAAGTCTGAGGTCCTTTCTCAGGCGGGGCAGGGTCTCTCGGAGTCTGTGCTGGGTCCCTGTGCAGCAGGCAAGGTGGTGGAGGCAGGAAGGGATGGTACAGCTGGCCCACACTGTCTGATCCCCTTGGAAGGTGCCATTCTTCTGCAAAGTTTTAGGGGTTTTACATGACTTTTCCCAATGAATTTCCAAGGACCAATAATCAGAGAGACCAGAACAACCTGTAACAGTTAGGGTCACCTAGCTTTCTAACTACACAGGGAAGTAAGATCCATACTCCTGTGAACCTGCTCAGATTAACACGGTATAAAACCAGATTTTTGAACATGTCTAGGATGTAGAAAGATATATCTTCCTTTTGTTAAGCCTAGCCTCTGGAGTTTCATGAATTAACATTTTAAGGAAAAAGCAAGTCTCTACAGGGCCTCTTGCTGGCCAAAACGGAGTAGAGAATAAACAGAGTTTTGCTTTACAGAGAAATCAGGAGCACATAGCATCCGTCTTGGCCACAGGCACTCTGACACGCTGTCCTTGAGGAGGTCCCCTCTCTTGGAGGCGTGAGGTCCAGCCCCTCGGGGTGGTGCTGATGCTGCAGCGCCCAGTCGCAGCTGGTACACGGCGGAGCGACAGAGGGCAGGGAGCCCACGCTCACAGACCAGCTGCCCGGGGACTGCGGGCAATCGGCACAGACCTGAGAGCAGCTGGAGGCAGGGTCGGCAGGGCCGCCGTCTTCCGGGAGTTTGGGGGGAGGCTCTGGCCCCTCACACCCTCGTTCCCAGTGCGCGGAGCGCGGAGCCGCATCGTCTCCTCCAGAAGCCCGCCAACACCCCACCCCCGCCACCCCTCCCCCACCCCCGCCACCCCTCCCCCACCCAAGTCCCGCAGCACCTGGGACGCGGGCGCAGGTGCGGGGTCACTCGCGGGCATCACGCGGACTCCGCACATCCCTGTGGCGGTCACGAAGCCCGCGATGGGAGCTTCACCCTGGGCCCCGGGGGGTGAGGGGGACCCGCCGCTGACGGCCGCCAGCCCACGTCAGGCGGCGGCAGAAGCAGGAACAGAGCTTTCTTGGACGCCGTTAAGATCCGAGATCACTCGTCGTCAGAACACGTGCAGCTCGCCCCGACCGCCGCGGCGCAGCGCCGTAAACGCCGTAAACGCCGTAACCGCCGTAACCGCAACGAAAAGCCGTGTTCCCGAGGCGGGAAAGATTCAACCCACGTGGAAAAGCGTGATGTGAATTTCCTGTGTCAGCCCGACTGGGGCGCAAGGCCCAGACGCTGGGTCAGAGGTTATCCTGGCGTGTCTCGGGGGTCTTTCTGGATGAGCTTCACTTTGAAAGGTGGGCTGAGTAAAGCAGACCCCCTCCACGGTGCGGGCCGTCTGTCCAACCCCTCCGAGGGCCAAGTAGGAGAGGGCGGAAGAGGGGAGAAGCTCCTTCCGACTGGGCCCTGGCCTCAGCCTGGCGGCCCCGCGGCTACCCTGGTCCCCCTCCCTATGACAAGTCTCTTCTTAGTATACAGGGGTCTGTTTCTCTGGGGAACCCCGACTAATACAAGCAGCGAGGAAAGGGAGGGTCAGCTGGCTCCCTGTGATATTTGGAAGGCGGACCAAGAACCTAGAACCCTGTAACCCTAGAACCCCCAGGCGCTGGCTGCCAAAGGCCCATCTCATGCTGTTCACTGTTGGCTGCGTGTTTTGGCCTCTGGGCTCAGAGAGAAGGGCTGGCGGGTGGGCAGGAATGAACGGAAATAGAGAAAGTCCAGGGCAGGGACTTGGGGGGTTAGAAGAGCGATAGCTTCTCAACCAGAAGCAGTAAAAGATAAAATTACAAAGCTCTCGAGTTATACTCGAGTCAGGGCACAGCTTGTCCACCTCAGCCTGACACGCCCGGTCACCTGCCTCACGCAGGGGGAAGGCGGGCGGGAGGGGCAGGGGGTGAAAATGCCAAGAAAAGCAGCAGAATCGAGAACTGTGGGAAAAGGAGCTCCGGGCATGACTTTGACATCTGAACCTGACTGAAATTAAGTCAAAGGTTTAAAAGTCGATTACATATATGAAAGAGTGATACTGTCCCCCCAAAAACATCGGCCTGGACCCGAAGAGACTGTGCTGGCTCGAGACTTAAAATAACCCTGGGACCCCGACCCTCTGTGGGCGAAAAGGGGATGGGAAAGCTTTGGGGTCTCCAGTGCCCACCTCAGCACCCCGAGGACGGCCACCCCATGGCCAAAAGCCATGGAGAACGGCAGGTGGTGTGCCCCCGCCAGTCTAGTCCAGGAATGCATCCACCCTGGGCCGGGGTCCTCAGCACAGCCACCCGGAGGGACTTCGGGACCCCACGTCCGTGTCCACTGCCTTTCTGCTCATCAGTTGACACTGCGGGTTTGGGGGTCAGTGATTTGGCCTTTTAGCCATGCTGCTTGCCAGGAGGCATGGCTAGGCCTCCTTTGCATCACTTTTGATCTTCATGGGGCTGGAGGAGACTTTGGGATGGTCCCCCTGGGGGAGAGTGTATTTCGCACACAGGAAGGAGTGCCCCCAGGTCTTCCTGACCAGGTGTGAATGTGGGGTTCCTTAGTGCCACCCAGTCCAGGCGTAGCCAGGGTGTGAGTCCCCGAGTGGCCTTCCTGTGCCTCCAACCTGGAGGTGGCACCTCCCCTGGTCCCTGCCTGACCGAGGGAAGCAGAGCCCCCGTGCCCCTCCTGGGGGTGTAGTCAGGTCAGGACGTAGGGATTTGGGGTTGTCCGTTCCACAGCCTAACCCAGCCTGTCCTAAGCAATGCGTCCTTCCAGGTGGTCGCCTGCAGGCCCCCAGCTCATCCCCCACCCACGGGAGACCCTAGCCTTGCCTTCACATGTGTCCCAGGCCTTTTCCTGGCAGAATTTTGATGACTTCAGAAGCACAGTTACTAACAAATCCACTGCTCCCAGCGTTTCCATTTGTTGGTGCCTGATGTGTTCGGTCTGTGTTGTTAGGTGCATATACTTTTAACCTTTCCTTATTGTGAAATTTCACAAATACACAGCAAAATGCATTAAACATGAACGTTCTGCCTAGCAAATTGCTAAAATGCAAATGCCTACAAAACTACCAAGTCACAAGTAGTGCACTGCTGCCACCCTGCCGGTAACTGCCATGCCTGCCCCAGGAAGGTCACCACTCTGTGGGTCATTATGCTGTGTATATTCTTGCTTTTCATACGAGGTTTAACCCCCAAGTGTGGGTTAGACTGAACCTGATTGAGTGGAGGTTGAATCTGAACACTATGGTTTACTGCTGCCTGTTTTGAACTCATGTAAATGAAACGATGCTGTCTTCTTTGGTGCCCATAGTCCTTCACTCAACATTACATTCATGAGCCTCGCCGAGGTTGCAGCTGTAGTTCATTTATTCTGATTTGTGTTGTGTCCATTGTATAACTGTGTCCATTGTATAACAGCTTATCTGCTCTCCTGTCCATGGGCAGTGTCACTTGCCGTTTGTGGCTACGAGGGATGCTGCTGCTGTTGAGAGTGCCCCTGACCCCAAGGGTAGCCGCTCTGGGGGTTGTGTAATGCTGTCTCTTTGTGATTTCAATGAGATTGTAGCAGTTAACTATTGTCACAATAAGGTTGCATAATGACAAACCACAAAACCTCAGTGGTCTATACCACTAAGCATTTGCTTTTGCCCGAGAGTCTAGGAGCTTCGGCTGACCTGGACTGCCTCGGTTGGCCTTGACCAGGCTCCTTATTTTCTGCTGTCAGCTGTGGGTTGAGGGGACAATGCCAGCTCTCCTATGGGAGCCCTCACCTTCCAGGATGTCAGGCTGGGCTTGTTCTTAGGGCCATGGCAGGGTCCCCACAGAGAGCAGAGGTGTGTGAGGGGCTCTGGAGTCCGGTCTGGGAACTGGTCGTGTCACTTCGTCCATTCATTAACCAGACAAGTGTTGAAGGCAGTTTGCAAAAATGGCCACAGTGGCTCCCAGCCCTGCATCCAGGACCCTTGTTGGGGTGAAGGGGGTGGGCTGGAGACTAGGGGCCACTTCTGCAATCCACCCACCGAAGAAGTTTGACACCTTTCCTTATGCTTGATGGCCATTTGCTGGCTAAAGAAATACAACCAGTGTTTGGATATGAACTTTGCATCCAGCAACTTCGCCAGACTCTCTTACTAATTCCAGTAATATCTCTACTTTGGCTGGTGTTTATTGTTTTATGATTTCATCTGATAGTGTGGATACTCAACACTCCTTTCCTATTATCTTACTTGTTACTAGTAAATTATGACGTCACTCTGAGACCCTTAGGTGCTTTTACTGTCCAACGACACAAGGGCCTCACCTCCCTCCTGCTTATGCCGCTGTTGCCATGCTCTTTAATTTTTCATTTTCTGACAAATCAAGATGTTGTCATTGTTTGGTGCAACTACTACTTACTGACACGCAGGTTTCGCAGCTTCTCACCCCTTCCTTCATGCCCAGTCCATCCAGGTCGTTTTCTGCAGCGTGAAGAGCCCCCTTTAGTGGGGGCTTACTGGTGGCCAAAGCCCATCAGTTTTTGTTTTCCAAAAAAAAATCTTTATTTCACCTCATTCTTGAAGAGTGTTTTCACTCGATAAAGAATTTTAGGTCAGCGCTGAAGATACAAATCCACTGTTTTCTGCTTCTGCAGTTACTATGAAGTCAGCTACCAATGAGCTGTTACTCCTTATTAGGAAATCTGGGTTTTTATCAGGCTGTTTATGATTTTGTTTACACCTTTTGTTTGCTACAGATTTACTGTGATGTGTAGAGGTGTGGATTCATTTTTATTTATTCTAGTAGAGACTTCTTGAATTGCTTACACCTGTGGGTTAATATCTTCCAACAGTTATAGAAAATTCTCATCCATTGTATTTTCAGATATTGATTTTCCCCCATCTTCCACATCCTCTCCTTCTGGAACTCCAATTAAACATAGATTAAAGCTTTTCACTGTCCTCAGTATCTCTTCCTGCTGTCTGTGGTTTCCTCCACTGTCTGAATGGTTTCTTCTCATCCATCTTCTCCAAGTGAGGTCCTTGAGCAGCAGCGTTGGCCTCACCTGGGAGCAGTATTTTGAGAGATCCAGGACTCACTGCATGTTCTCTCCAGGTGTGCTCCACATGTTGTAAACCACCCACTGAGTTCTTAATTTCTGTTACCGTATCTTGCAGTACTATGATTTCTAATTAATTCCTTTTCAGATCTGCAATGTCACTTTTTATGGCTTCCCATTCCTGCTAAAATGTTTAAGTTTACCTTTCACCTCCAAGAGCTTAGCAAGCACAGCTAGTTCATTATCTGGAAATTCCAGTATCCAGAGTTTCCATCATCTGTTTTTCCTGCTGATCCCCAAGCAAGTTTTCTTGTCTCTTTGGGTGCCTATTTATCTTTGGGTTCTGGGTTCAGAGCTAATTTCAGGCCTGAGATGGTGTCTCACCCCAGAGAAGATCCTGATGATTCTGGCAAGGAATCACCTAAATCCAATTTCAGGGACTTCCCTAGTGGTCCAGTGGTTAAGACTTCACCTTCCAATGCAGGAGGTGCGGGCTGGATCCCTGGTCAAGGAGCTAAGATCCCACATGCCTTGGGGCCAAAAAAAAAACCAAACATAAAACAGAAGCAATATTGTAACAAATTCAATAAAGACTTTAAAAATGGTCCACATCAAAAAAAAAAGAAGAAAAAGAAATCCAATTTCAGAGACTGAGATTTCTCCATATTTCTGGGTCTTTTCTTAAATTGTATCCCTTTTTGGATCTCTGTCTTTTAATTCACATAATAATTCTTCTGTTAGGACTTATTTCTGTCATATTTTTCATATTTGCTATTTGCTCTACTTTTTTGTTTCTTTTATCATTTCTGTTGATTGTCATTTGGTGGATTTTTTTTTCTTCTTATAACTTTTTTTTTTTGCAGTACACGGGCCTCTCACTGCTGTGGCCTCTCCCGTTGCGGAGCACAGGCTCCGGATGCGCAGGCTCAGCGGCCATGGCTCACGGGCCCAGCCGCTCCGCGGCATGTGGGATCCTACCGGACCAGGGCACGAACCCGTGTCCCCTACATTGGCAGGCGGACTCTCAACCACTGCGCCACCAGGGAAGCCCTCTTCTTATAACTTTTATAAGAAGATATATTCATTCATTTATTCACCAAATGCTAAGTACCTACTTTGCCCAGAGCTGTGGCGGACACGAATGTTCTGGGTGTGTCTGCTGGCCTCTGTCCACTCCCAGCACTGAGCATCCAGGCCCCTGACACCTTTGCTCTTTGGTGTCCCTTCCTGTGGCCCTTTATCTTCCCTCCTGTCACATTGGCATCACCCAGAATTTTATGTGGGGTTTGTATGGCTGCACATCCTGCACTTTTTTTAAAAATTAATTAATTTGTTTATTTATTTATTTATTTATTTATTTTGTGGGGGGGCTGCGTTGGGTCTTCGTTGCTGCGCACGGGCTTTCTCTAGTTGCAGCGAGCGGGGGCTACTCATTGTGGTGCGCGGGCTTCTCATTGCGGTGGCTTCTCTTGATGCAGAGCACGGGCTCTGGGCGTGCAGGCTTCAGTAGTTGTGGCATGCGGGCTCAGTAGTTGTGGCTCACAGGCTCTAGAGTGCAGGCTCAGTAGTTGTGGTGCACAGGCTTAGTTGCTCCGCGGCATGTGGGATCTTCCCGGACTAGGGCTCGAACCTGTGTCCCCTGCATTGGCAGGAGGATTCTTAACCACTGTGCCATCAGGGAAGCCCACATCCTGCACTTTTGCCCTTTGTTCCTACCTTTTCATTGGTGATGGTTTGTTCCTAAAATAGGAAAAGGCTTCACAAAGGCGTTTGGCTCCCTCACTTCCTTTACGACTCATGGATTTTCCTGGGTGTGTTTTTCCTATTTTCAGTTCCTGCTCCAAAAATGTTATCAGTGTAGGTGATCAGGGGGGCACATTCTGAGGCTTTCTGGAAATATCTTTATTATATTCTTACATTTGAATAATAATTTGGCTGGATATTAAATTCTAGATTAAATTCAGTTCTTTAAAATATCACCCTGTATCTTCTTATATGATTTGCTCAGAAATCTGGTATCAATATGATTCTTGTTCCCAGGTAAGTGGTCTGTTCTTTCTCTGTGGAACTTTCTCTTTTTGGAAACTTTTCTCTGATACTCTTAAATTTCACTGCAGCATATCTAAGTGTGGGTTATTGCTCATCTTGCCTCTTTGTGGGCTGAAGCCCTTCATCTTTCTTCAGTTCTGGGAAGCTTAGCTTCGTTGTTTCCTCAAGAATATTTCCTCTCATTTCCTTTCCTCTTCTGTCCCAGGACGTGAGGTACTTCTTCCCTGACACGGCTCAGCTCCCTTGTCATCCCCACTATCTGCCTCTCCCACATCACCTCCCAGGACCGCTCTAGATTGATGTCCGACACACTAACCTGCCCTTCGGGGGGTCCATCCCTGTTTACAGTTCTGGTCATCATAAGAGTGGTAAGTCTGTGCCAAGCACTGTTCTAAATGCTTCACATATATTGATAGATTTAAACCTCATAACAACCTGATCAGATAAGTGCTGTTATTTTCCTCATTTTAGAAAAGAAGAAATGGAGGCACAGAGACATTAGGTAAACTGCCCAATGTCACACAGCTGGACAGTAGCAGAGCAGGCTTTGGCACCAAGGCAGGCTGGCTCCAGGCTCCAGCCACAATGCTACCTGCCTTATCCCACCTCTTTATTACTTATTTGAACAAGCCTAACATTGACTTTTTCCTGGCTTTGTATTTTCAAGAAATTTCAGACATATGGAAAAATTGCAAGAGTATACAGAGAGAGCTTCTGTACCTCCTCAGCCAGGTTCCCTGTGGTACCATGATCAAAACCAGGAAATTAACATTGGTACAATGCTATTGACTAAACTGAAGACCTCATTCAAGTGTCACCAGTTTTTTGACTAACATCCTTTTTCTGTTCCATGATCCCGTGTTGCATTGAGCTGTTATTTCTCCCAGCCTCCTCCAGCCTATAACAGTCTTCACTCTTGCCTTGCCCTAAAACGTTTGAAGAGTATCCGTCAGTTATTGTGTAGAATATTCCTCAGTTTGTGTTTGTGTGGTGTATGGAATGAGGTGCTAATAACAAAAATTCAACAAAGTAAACTTGAGGATCTAATTGGCTTTGTTAAGTGATTCGTGAATCAGGCAGCATCACATCCAGCAATAGAAAGAAACTCCATTATATCTGCAGAAAGAAAAAGTTTTTAAAGGTAGGAAGGGAGCAGAAAAAAGGAAATTATTAGCAAAGAATGCATTATTTTAGGCAAGGTTGCCCCCCTAAGGGGAATGGAAGGGGTCTATCAGCATACTTCCTCCTAGGACTGACCAGGAAATTCCAAATTGACTGGTTAAAAATTACTCTCCTGGGGAAGGTTGAAACTGCAATTAGGTTGGGTGTTGAGTCTTGGTTGGCTGGTGTGGGGCTTAGCACAAATGACTCCATTTGGGGCCTGTTGTTTCTTTTTAACAGTCCCCCCTTTTGCTCAGACTCTCAGCTTAACTGGGAGATGTAACTAAAATTTAAACACCACTCCCAGCTACCACTCTGAAGTTCTTGCAGTTTTTGTGGATCCTTCATGTCATATTCACAGGTCCTGATGGTTTTTGCTCAGTGTCTGTGATATTCACAGGTCACAATTTCAGATTCACAATTTTTGAGTCGTTAATGCTCTTTGTTCCTTTTTTGATAGTCCAGTCTTAGGAAGATCAGTGCTCAGTGGTCAGCAGCTGCGAACATGTATTTAAAGCTTTTGAGAGGACATGGAGCACCAGGGAGATTACTATGATTATTATAAGCAGGAATATTTCCAGTGTCTGCAGGGCACTTTGGAGCTTGGTCCCTAAGACCCAAACAAATCAAAATCACATAAATCAAAGACCCATGGAAGAAGTCACCTTTTTAAGCCACGCAGTTTGCTCAGTGATCTTATGTAACTGAGTTACAACCTCCCCAGAAGTGTGAACCTGGGTGGGCGGGGTGGTGATGGCCATGCACAGACACCTCCTGGCTCAGGTCAAAGATAATCAGGGGCTTTCCTATTACCAAGAACAACACTGCCCAGAGAGTCTAAGGATGCTTGTTGGGCAGCTATTGACCTAACAACAGATTCTGCAATATCTTCAAGCATTAAGGAGAGGTTTCTGATCATATCCTCATTTACATTTACTCCTGACCAGGGAGGTACGCATCCTGACTCATGAAGTCCTCCTGGTAGGTCCTCCCTAACTACAATGTGAACCCAGGGGAGTCACCAATGAGGGGTCTTTGTTTGTGGAAAGCTAAGGGCACAGTTACATAACCTAAGCGGCATTACCTGGCTGTGTGCCAGACATCTGGACAACCAAAGACCCAGGAAGAATGATAACCATCACAGACAGAGATAAACCCAGACCATTCCCATTAGGGCCCATTGTTCATGGATTTGTTCACAGGAATTGCTGGCTGTGTTTACCCGTTTACGCTAGGGGTCAGCCAGATTTTTAGCACATGTGGTAAGAAATCTCCTAGTCTGAAATAAGGCGTCATTCTGAATATCTTGCAAATATGAGTGCTGCTGGAGAGATCTCTTAGTTGGTGGGGGCAGCCCTGATCTAGATAATCATGAGACGGTGAGGATGCAAAAGTGCTAAGATTTAGTTAGGTATTTGTGTCTAACTGGGCAAGTATAGTTATAACTGGAGAATGGTTAAAAACAAGGCCCAGGTGTTCTGGCATAAGGTCACAGAGAAGAACAAACCTGACTCTGTGTCAGATCTATTCCTTTAGCTCTAACCTTTGTGCTCTGTTGCCTGTTCTTAGTCATGCTGGCTCTGCATCCTGTCTCCTCAAACACTAAGTGAATGTTGCCTTCGGAACTCCCTGTTGGTCCAGTGGTTAGGACTCAGTGCCCTCACTGCTGAGGGCATGGGTTCAATCCCTGGTTGGGGAACTAAGATCCCTCAAGACAAGCAGCACGGCCAAAAAAAATTCTTTTTAATTAAAAAAATAAAAGAATGTTGCCTGTAGCCTGAAATATACATAATATTTGAGCCTTGAGCCTTCCTCAAGGCTCTGCCTCCCAGGTTTGAACTTTAAAGGCATAACAAGTTTTCATTCATATAGAGATAAAAAGTTGCCAAACAGAGAATAACACTTGTCTTGTTGGAGGGTTATAGAAACATTGTGACCAGACCTACACAGGCAGCTGCAAGAACAAAGAATTTTCACACCCCCTCCAAGGTCTGGAAGAAGTTTGCAACAGCCAGCCACACCCCCTCCCCTTTTAGTATAAAAGAAAACCGAATTCTAACTCAGGGAAGGTGGTCCTTTGGGACACGAGTCCGCCATCTTCTCAATCTGCTGGCTTTCCAAATAAAGTCACTATTCCTTGTCCCAACACCTCATGTCTTGATGTGTTGGCCTGTCATGTGGTAAGCAGTATGAGATTGGACTCGGTAACAGTAAGAGTTGAAGTCAATAAGAGATTTCTAAGGGGTCAATTGTAGTTTGTGGTGACATTTGGAATAGAAGAGAAACTGGCCTCAGGGAGGACCAGGGGTCTCCAGCATCATGGCGGGGTCAGAATCTTTGATGACGGAGCCAGCCGTCTAAAAGGCCACCCCCTTAGCAAAGCCCGGGAGATACAGATGAGGGTGACACCTGTAGCTATAACCGAGTCCAAGCTTGCACAACAGGCCAGTGAGTTGAGAGACAAGGTGTTGGGGAAGAATAGCGACTTTATTCAGGAGCGAGCAAACTGAGAAGATGGCAAACTAATGTCCTAAAGAACCATCTTAATCCAGGCTTCTTTCATGCCAGGGAAGGGGTAAGCGTGCAGAGGTGAGGTCAGGAAGCAGAGAAGGCTGCAGTCCAAGGTCTTTGTTCTTGGTCAGTTGACTGACTCCGGTTGACATTAACCTGGCCTGGTCATGATGTTCCTTCAGAGAAAGATAAGACAAATGTTAATTTTTCTTGTTCATATTTCCTTATCACCATGGGGGTTTCTTTGAAAGGGGCCTGTCACATACACCCTAAGCTGTGGGCAAAATTCCTTTAGTGACTAACGTGTATGTGCAGGGCTGAGCAGAGGCTTATGACTCAGAGGTTAAAGCAGCAGAAGAGGGGGATGTCCAGATTCCACAAACAAGAGGAAGGCAAGGGCTTAGTTCCTGAAGAACAAAGAATTCTGTCAGACTGTTGTGTACATCCCTTGAGGAGAAGCTATGACTCTGTTTTATCCTGGACTATTGTCATTACTTTTCTCATTTAACTGCTTTTCCTCTGTTTCTGCATTCCCTCACTTCCTTAATTAGTAACTGCCTGTCCCTGCTCTTTGGAACTCAGGGAGGGCCTGGGAGACCAAAGCCTTTTTCTACAAACAAGAAACAGGAGGACACAGAGGGGTTTTTGTACTTGGAAGGGCCCCACAGGACCCTGCTTAGTTTCAATCCCCCCTTTTCTTTGATACTCCTCTATCCTGAGGGGAACAAGGGGTGGGACAAGAAAAGGAGTAAAGTTTTGGATAGAGAGGTTCATCATAAAGTCTGCAGAGAAATTCAGTTTAAGGGGGACTTGGTTTCAATGCCAGAGTAAAGGAAAGAATAAGAAAGGGTTTTGCATTTTAATTAGAAACCTTGATCCAGCGTCTTGGGTGGCAGCCGCTGCTTCTCCTTGTCTGTTTGATCCTGAGGTCCCCAGTGTCTGCACAGGACCAGATGTCAGGTGGGACCTTCTTTAGCTGTGAGGTGTGTACCCAAGGCTCAGTACCTTCTAATTTTGCAGCAGTGTCAGTGGTCAGGAGCACTTAGTAAGGTCACTTCCACCAACATCGAGGGCTGTATTCCTCTGGTGAAGTTTCCAGAAGACCCAGTCATGGGGCTCCAGACTGACCAACAGGATTCTTTGAATTGGGACTGGGAAATCTTCTTTAAAGTGTTGATGAGAAGCTTGAGCCTAAGACATTGGAGACTTACAGTAGCTGATCGCACTAGCATGGGACAAGGGATCAGCAGAAGGTCGGATACCAATTGACATCGGTCTGCCGGTGACTGTCTCCTGTGGAGTGAGTTTATGTTTCCCAGAGGGGGTCCTATGAACAGTCAGTGAGACCTTAGGCCAGAGGAGTCCAGTAGGTTTGGCAAATTTAGACATTTGAGGATCCCTTTAGTTCTCTCAACTTTGTCTGATGATTGAGAGTGAGAGGGACAGTGATAATGATGCCAAAAACTTGGCCTCTGTGCACTGGTGCTGAATTGAACCTCAAAGACAGAGCTTTGGGTGAAGTAGAAAAGAATAGCTTTATTGCTTTGCCAGGTAAAGGGAGACACAGCAGGCTTGTGCCCCTCAAAATTTTGTGTCCCAACTCAGGCAGATTTGGTGAGGAGTTTTATAACAGTGATTCAAGGGCAGGGTTGCTGATAAGGACCAGGGTGTGTGCAGGGCCTGCACTCCTTTAATCTGGCCTCAGGTGGTCTCCTGATGAGCTTCTCTGGTTCTCAAGGTTATCAAACTGTGACCTTCTCTGGATTGAAGAATGCTTCATCAGGTAGTTAACATCTTCCATTTCTTGGGGGTTTTAGTTCTGCAGAAGAGCTCAAAGGTATTGTTATGTGCATCCCTTGAGGTGGGACCAGGACCCCGCCCCCAGGCTGCACTAGTGTTTCTTGGCTGCTCCTCCCCTGTCTCTGCATCCCCTCCCTCCCTTGATCAACAACGGTTTGAAGCTGCTTTTTGGAAATCAGGGAAGGTCAAGAAACGGGGGACACAGAAAGGCTGTCATGGCCAGGAACCCCATAGGGTCCTGCTCAGTTTCACTAATTCCAAGTAGTTTGCAAGGTTTTCATTAAGGCTTTTGTGATTTTGTTAGCAACCCCAAGTTCCTGTGCCCGATGCATAGTGAAGACAAACAAACTGAAAAGTGGGAGTTTGGAGCAGAGAGAGGTTTATTTCAGGGCCCAGCAAGGAGATGGGTGGCTCGTGCCCCCCCAAACCTCAAACTCTCTGAAGGGTTGCAGCAAAGCATTTTTAAAGCCCAGATGAGGGAAGGGGGTCGCAGGATATGTGAACAGCTTCTGCGCAATTCTCTGATAGGTTGATGGCGAGGTCACAGGGGGTGACATAATCAGCCCTGAGGCTCCAGGATGACTGGGGGCTACGTGCTCCTGGTCACCATGTAGTTAATATCTTCCACTTGGTGGGGGTTTTCACATCTGTAAAACAACTCAAGAATGTACATCAGATACTCTTAGGCAGGTACTGCGGAGAGGAGCTACAGCAGAGGATATAGGGGGAGGGCCTGCCCCAGGGGGGCCCCATAGGGTCCTGAGCAGTTACAACTTGACTGGTGAAGTGGGTCCCTCAGTCACTGGAAACTGTGGAAGGTCCACCCCGAGTGGTGGAGAGACACGTCCTCTAACAGTTTCTTTGCCACCGTGAGGGCATCATCCCTGCAGCAAGGGAAGGCTTCACCCCTTCAGGAAACCACGCACGTGATAATGAGAACATTGATAACCCTACTGAGTGGCAGTTGAGTGAATCCAGCTGCAGGTGTTCAAAGGGTTCAGAGGGAGGGGGTTTGAGGCCTCTGGGAACAGAACTAGTTTTCCCAGGGTTATGCACCTGGCAGGTCGGACACTGATGGTAAAGTGTCTTCACCATTTTATAGATGCCTCTCCACCAATGCTTATTTATAATTTGAATCATATTAAATGCACTATGGGGGTGAAGGAATGCAAAAGCTGAACATGGGGTTCGCCAGGGAGCCGGGAAGAACCAAGAGGCTGTCTTGGGTTTCCCACAGCCCTGACTGTTCCCTTAATTCACAGCCATTGTTTATCCATCTTAATTTCTCTGATGCAGGAACAGATTGTTGCCATGTTACAAGGATATCAGGGTGAAAACAGTCTGGCAACAAAGGGCCGTTTTTTTGCAGAAGCAGAATGACTTCATCCACCTGGTGCTACAGTCTTCACAGATGTTAAGCTGCTGCCTTTGCGCGGAGATCAGCTGGGGCATCCCCTGATACTCAGGGTCAGTCTTTCCAGTGGGAACCCTAATTTCGATGACAGCAACTTCATAAGATAAGAGAATAGCAGTAAGAAGGTCATTTACTTTCTGCCCATTTTTTATTGGAGTCCCAGAAGATGAAAGAAAATCCCTTTGCTTCCATAACATCCCCAAATTATGTGCGACCCCAAGGGCACACTGGCTGTCAGTATAAACATTGACAGTTTGTCCTTCTGAGAGCTGGTGTGCTCAGGTGAGGGCGTGAAGCTCTGCCTGTTGGCTGATTCAGCTGGTGGGAGGTTTCTGCTTTCCAGTAGGTCATCTAGGGTAGTAACAGCATAACCACCTTGAAAATCCCCTTTCTGGTTTCCACGGTATGGCCCGTCAACAAACAAAAGTAGATCAGGATTGGTTAAAGGGGTGTCTCATGAACCAGGACGTGGTGTCACGAAATGGGACGTCATCACCCCACAGTCACGGGGGTCCCCTTGTCAGGCAGAGCAGTAACAAATCAGGATTAAGGATGGGGCAACATTTAAGAAGCAGATTAGGAGGTGGAAGCAGAGGGATCTCATGGGGGTTGGTCTCCTTGCTGAGAAATATTGAGTCAATTCAGAGTTAAGACTTTGGACAGTGTGAGGAGTTTACAAATAAACGTCATTTCCTAGGGTCAAATCTGCTTCTGCCAAATTTGCAGCTTCCAGGGAGGAGCCAGCGCTGAGTTAGGCTGTGAGGCCACAGGCCAGTGTTTATGGCCATTTCTGCCTGAGGCTCCCAGGGCCTGGCTCACTCTCTGCTGCACAAATAAGGTGAAAGGTTTGGGAGAGTTGGGTACCCAAGGGAGCGTGGTTCTCACTGCTCATTTCAGTCTCAGAAAGGCCTGTTTACATTTATCTTCCCAGGGAAGGGGCTCGGGGACTGAAATGTAAGTTCATAAAGTAGGGAAGCAAATAGAGAAAAATTAGGAACCCACAGTCTATGATATCCAGCCAGGCCTAGAAGTTCACGAGGCTGCCCCTTTCTTGTGGGTCTACGAAGTACTTGGGTTAGCTTCATTCTTTTCAGAGATGGCTGGATTCCTCGGTGCTTAAGTGATGACCGAGGTGATGGACAGTGTCCAGAGATCACTGTAATTCTCCCTTAGCAGCTCTGTGTCCTTTTCCAGCCACCTGTTACAGCAGATACACGGAGTCTTTTATGGACGGCTCTTCAGTAACTGAGCACAGCAGGTCACCTGCATATTGTTAAAGGGGCCTGGAGGCTGCTTACGTCATGGTGGAGCCATTGGGAGAAACCAGGAGGGGCCTCTGTGAACCTCTCAGGCACGACTGTCCAGGCCCATTGCTGATTAACTGTTCCAAGCAAAGGCAAACAGATATTGGCCTTTGGGGTCTGAGGGATGCGGAAGAAGGCTGACCAGAGGCCCACAGTGGTGAGCCATTTTGAATCCGGCAGAACATGCAGCAAAGGGTCTTCCGGTTTCGAACAACTGGGAGGTGGGGCGTCACTGACTTGTCAATAGCGCTCAGACCCCAGGCAAACCACCATCCCCATTGGTCAGGCTTCCAGACTGGCAGCTACAGGACCCGGTCCAAGAAGCCCCTGGCGGTTAAGTCTTCTCCTAGGTGTGAGGCCTCATATGGCCTGAGTGTTTAATGGACAGTGAGGTCATTGAAGGAGAGGTTTGGTTACGTCTCTGGACTTTTATAGGCTCAGCCCTTTTTATTCTCCCGGTGTCCGTGTTAGAGGTAGCCTGCAGGTCAGGGGAACTTTGCTGCACTTCGTCCTCTTCCGCATCAAGGACAGAGTGTGAAGGCCATAAAAGGTCAGGCTCAGGTTGGTCAGGAAACTATACGGTGAGGCCTCCACTGCAGGCCAATCAGTCCTTTCCATTTAGAAAGGAGGCCTCTGCCTAATAGGTTGACTGGCACTGTGTCACGTAGCAAAAAGGAATGTTTTCAGTAAGAGGTCCCAGAGTCATGTGTACCAGTTGAGGTAGAATCTCCCTGTGACCCCGATACCTCACTATGGAAACTTGTTTTCACTCTGAGGGGTTTGTTGTCCTATGAGGGTAGGGCTTAAAGTAGAAAGGGCAGCCCCAGTATCTACCAGAATTTGTCAAGGTTTCCCATTCATTTTAATTCTAGTTTCCCCTTGGCTGTCTAAGGATATTTTCCTGGTAGCAGTTTACTGGAGGGTCCCTTGGGGCCCTGTCAGTCCTGGGAGGGGCCCATGTGGGGGCCCCCACACACACTGGGTCAGTTGAGTGGACGTTGATGAATTTGCATAGGACCTTTGAGGACAGTCTTTTTCAGTGATTACAAATGGAACATCATATCAATCTTGGGCCATCGTTTTGATGGTGGACCCCAAGGGTATGATGTGAGGGCCGGGCATTATTTTCAGCTTCTGGCCTTGGAGCTGTTGTAGCTGTGAGGCCATTAGTTTGAAGGACCTTTGTTTATGACCTTGATCCAAAGTCCTTTCAAAGTGCTCAGCCACAGTTACGAGTTCCGTCAGACGGGTGGCCTCCCCCGATCCTATTTTCTGCCTTTTTATCAACGCTCTAATCTCATGGGATAATCCACTTACAAACAGGGCAGCCAGAGCAGGCTAGGCATCCTTGCTTATTGTATAGAAACTGGGATGCCATAGGAAGATCTTTCAGCTGCTACTGCATGAGCTTTGTCTGGTCCATTAGAGGACCACGGATCTCGAATGTCATCCTCAGGACTACACCATTCTGCTTCCCGAATCCAGTTTGGGGTGTCCCTAGGGTCCTACCAACTCAGGCACAAGCTGATAAAGATCTGGCAGCTGGGGTTAGAGGCTCCAATAAGGACTCTAAACCCAAAAAACTTTGGGGGATCCTCCCTGGTTTAGGAAATTTTTAAACTCCGGCCCTCGGTTTGGTCTTTGACCAGAGAGTGAACGCTATCTGAGTAGGGACACCTGCAACCTCGGGCGGCTTTATTCTAAAAGGTACCTGTGTCAGAGTCTCGTCTGCGTGGAAAGTCCGTCCAGACAGAGGATTCGTACAACCTAAGTGCCCAGGTGAAGGGGGGAGGGGAAGGGGGAGGGGCACGTCAGTCCTGTCACCGTTCCAGGTACCTCTGGTGTCTTTAATTGTTCATTAACCGTCTGTAACACGGCTTGTAAAGAAGCTATTTTAGAGTCTTGAAGACTTTCGGAGGCTTCTGTACACAAATTAAAATAGCTGTCCACCTGTTTGTGGGACTTGGGAACTCTTGCTCTGAAGCGCACCTCTTAAATGAATGATCTTATCTAACTGGAATGTTCCCCATGATGGCCACTGTAATTCTAGGTTGCGTTTAGTGAGATTTTGCCATTTTTGTCGATATTTACAGCTTCCGGGCCCATCGTTATTAGACGTAAAATCAGCGGGTGTGGGCTTCCCTGTGGCACAGTGGTTGAGAGTCCGCCTGCCGATGCAGGGGACACGGGTTCGTGCCCCAGTCCGGGAAGATCCCACGTGCCGCGGAGCGGCTGGGCCCGTGAGCCATGGCCGCTGAGCCTGCGCGTCCGGAGCCTGTGCTCCGCAACGGGAGAGGCCACAACAGTGAGAGGCCCGCGTACCGGGGAAAAAAAAAAAAAAAAAAAAAATCAGCGGGTGTTTGGGAAGGCCGGGCACCTGACTGTTCAGAGCCCAAGGATCCCATGAGCTGAGGCTTCAGGTTTCTTGGAGTCAAACTATTACCTCAAAGGGATGTGCCGCTGGGCTGGGGACAGTGCATGTGACGTGGTGACCTTGCTGCTAGGAAGTTTTCTTGAGGTTGTCAGGTGACCCAGAGTTGATGGAGCCCGTCCTGTAACCAACTTATCCTAACATGCAGGTCCTTGGGTCTGATAACAAATGCACTAACAGCATTTAAGTGTTCAACTCTTGTTCAACGAGGTTTGCAGCTTTTTGGCCTCTGAGACCCCCATTAGCAGTAGCTTTTATCTACACAAAAGAAGACAAATAAGTGTGTGCACCTTAACACACAAGCAGCAACTGAGGGCTGTGACTGCATCCTTGCCAAGAGAAGGCCCTGCGTGCACCCGTACGACTGCCCGGGGAACCCTGGCCTGGGGAGAGGGCTGGACCCGCAGACCTCAGTGAGGGGGCCTGCAGACTGGGGGCTCCACACAGGGGGTGTTCCACACAAAAACCTGGGACGTGGGGTCTGAAAGCCCAGGGGCTTAGCTCCGGGCAGAACCGGCTGCCAGAGGACTTCCCTGGTGGTGCAGTGGTTAAGACTTCACCTTGCAATGTAGGGGGTGCAGTTTCGATCTCCAGTTTGGGAGCTAAGATCCCACATGCCTCAGGACCAAAAAACCAAAACAGAAGCAACGTTGTAACAAATCAGTAAAGACTTTAAAAATGTTCCACATCAAAAAAATCTTAAAAAAAAGAACTGGCTGCTAGCGTGAGCTGTCCGGCCCCGTAGGCCAATTAGACTGGGGGCTTGACACAGAGAGCAGAGCTCAGAACTGAGAGGGGATGTACCCACAGCCCCTGGAAGACAGTGAACTCAAAAGGGGGTTCACGGTACAGTGACTGCCTTTCTCCTCGTCACCAAAGCTGCTGGAAATTTCCTTTGATCCCACCATCGCCACCAAATCTGTTAAAGAACAAAAATTCAGCTGGGTAAATTTGAGAATCTAATTGGATTTATTAAGCGATTCATGAATCAGGCCACATCCCATCCAGCAATAGAAAGGAACTTCATTATAGCTGCAGAAAGGAAAGAAGAAAAAGGAAATTATTAGAAAAGAATGCATTTTTTAGCCAAGGTTGCCCTCTTAGGAGAACGGAAGAGGGTCTATCAGCAAATTTCCTCCTAGTGCTGGCCAGGAATTCCAGGTTGGCTGGTTAAATGTCACATTTCTGAGGAAGGTTGAAACGGCAATTAGGTTAGATGTTAAGTCTTGGTTTGCTGCCATGTAGCCTAATGTAGGTGCCTCCATTTTAGGTTTGTTGACTCCTTTTTAAGAGAGGTTATGAATTTTGGGCAGAAATACTACAGAAATGATGCTGGGACCTTCTCAGTATATCATAACACGGAGCTCTTTGACATAGTTATAAAACATATCATATCATACTTACTAGCAGTGGTTAAACCGAGCAGGATCCTGTGGGGTTCCTGGGCACAAAAGCCTTTCTGTGTCCCCCATTTCTTTACCTTCCCTGAGTTCTAAAGGGCAGATTCAAACAGTTGCTAATCAGGGAAGGGAGGGGATGCAGAGACAGGGGAGGAGCAGCCAAGAAACAATAGTGCAGCCTTGGGGCGGGGTCCTGGATTTGCACCAAGGGATACACAGAACAATATCATTGAGATCTTTACAGAACTAAAACCCCCAAGAAATGGAAGATGTTAACTACCTGATGAAGCATTCTTCATTCCAGAGAAGGTCACAGTTTGATAAACTTGAGAACCAGAGAAGCTCATCAGGAGACCACCTGAGGCCAGATTAAAGGAGTGCAGGCCCTGCACACACCCTGGTCCTTATCAGCAACCCTGCCCTTGAACCATTTCTATAAAACTCCTCACCAAATACACCTGAGTTGGGACACACAGTTTTGAGGGCATGAGCCTGCTATGTCCCTCTTTACCTGGCAAAGCAATAAAGCTATTCTTTTCTACTTCACCCAAAACTCTGTCTCCGAGATTTGATTCCACACCAGCGCACAGAGGCCGAGTTTTTGGCCTCAGTGGTGCTGACCTTGGCCACTGGCTAAAGTGGTATCTACTAGGTGTCTCCATGTAAAATCACTGTTTTCTTTGTAGTTAATTAGTATATTGGGGAGATACTTCAAGACTGTGCAAAGCATGCTCCTTCTCCAACTTTCACCCACAAATTTAGAATCCGTCAGCAGATCTTGCCTACGACAGTTATTACTATAATATCGCGTAACGGTGATTTTCTGTTTCTCTCTCTCCTTCGCCATTTGTTAATTAGAACCCTACTGTAAAGAAGAACTTCCCCTTATCCTCCATTTATTATTTAATCAATTGCTTGTTTAGATCAGCAAGGACATAGGGACACTTGTTTCATTCTTGGCCTACAATCCAGTAACTCTCATTGTGCTATTGCTGATGTTGTCCCAGCTTTCACTACTACGGGCTCCTACTGTCTGTCAACAGCCCTTATCTGCTTTTGTTTGTGTTTTTGAGCACTTCCTTACGTTCTGGCACCACAAGACGCTCTGGGCCCACCTTGGGGGTTCCCTGCCCCAGCCTGGGAATCGGCCATTTCTCCAGGGAACCGAGTTCCTTTGTCAGAGAATGACTGCTTAGGAACCAAGATCTGGGGGCCTGTTTGCTCCCTGCCTCTGGGTGTCGTAGCCTCTGGGCCCTCTCAGAAGAGATGGGAAGTACATGTATGTGTACTAACCACACACACGTCCTTTTCTCCGTGTCTTTCTGTGTGTAGGTTACAGACCACTAGTTTACACAGACCGCAGGACACCCACCCCACCCTGCAGGGCTCACAGCAAGCCTTCTCCCTTCCCTTCTCCTGACTTCTTTCTCCAACAGCAAGAAGGTCAGTTCTCATCTGCAAAGATTTACGTGTTTGTTCAGTTCTCACGTACAGATAAAATAGTTCCGGAAGTCCTAGACCACAGCCCTGAGGGAAGTCCTGTTACCACGTATTCACCGGCAGCCCTTTTTGTCATTAGCCTTTTGGCTTCCTGTCAAGTTCCTGTTACCACTCGACTTGGCTAGTTCTTCCTGCCCTGCCCTCCTTGGTGGAGGTCCTTCATCTGCACTAGACTCACTTCTGAGGCTCGGATCCCATTTTGGATGCTCCCCAGTCCTTATTCGTCCAAACTGCCTGTTTCCTTTTGGGGTATGTGAAGCCGTACTTTGGTTCCAGCAGTTGAATTTCCATAAAAAGATGTACTCAGTGGGGTCCACGCCACCCTGTCTGTCCCTCCCTCACCCACCTAGTAGGTAACCAGTCTCTTCACTTTCTGGTTTACGCTTCCTGTGTCTTTTTCCACAAATGAGCAGACGCATATCATCTTCCTTCTTAAAGAAAGGAAGCACTATAGGTACATTTTCGCTTCATGGTATGGCCTGGAAATCACACCCCCTCCATTTAGAATGACGTTCCTTCTCCTCTTTCAGGGCCTGCTTGCCAGTCTGGACATACCTGTTTATCCTACCACTCTCTTAAGTATGGACATGTGAGTTGCTCCTACTGTTTTGTGATTAAACAATGTTGCAGTGAATCCCCTTGTGCATATGTATTTCACATTTTATAAACATTGCTGCAATGAATCCCCTTTGCATATCTACTTCCCATTGTTTGAAGTGCCTCTTCAGGGTAGATTCCTGAAAACAAGGGTTGCTTGGTCAAGGCTAAGTGCGTATATATTTTTGTCAGGTCTCACCCAATTTCTCTTCAGGATTTACCATTTGTGGTCCCCCCCCCCCCAGTGATATATGAGTGTGCTGATTTCCCTGCAGCTTCAACAAAAGATTGGGTCATAATTTTAAATTTCTTGCCACTTTGATAGGTGAGAAGTGGGACCTCAGTCTTATATTAATTGCATTTCTCTAATGATAAGTGATTTCAATGTTTTTTCATATGTTTAGGGGTTTTTTTTAATATGAATTTTCTGCTCGCGTATCTTCTCCCTTTTCCCTATTCAGCTTTTTAAGACTTCTTCACATATTAGGGTTATTAGCCCCTTTTCTGGGTGTATGTTCCGAATATTTTCTCCCAACTTGTCAGGTGTTTGCACTTTGTATATGGCATTTTTGTCACACAACTTTAAAAACTGTTTATGTAGTCAAATTTATTCACCTTTTGTTCTTGTCTGGTTATGTAAAAAACAAAGTTCGACTGAGCATATCTGAACCTCTAACTGGCTTCCTTTGGTGATTCATGAATTGGCAGCGTCTCATCCAGCAAGTACCAGGACGCTCAGAGGAGCAGAACAAAATGGAAGGCTTTATAGGAAGGAGGGCAGGGCCAGGACACCTCCTCCTGGGGAGTGGGGGAGGCGGGACGGCAAGCTGCTCCTTCATCCTCGGGGGATGGAGAGCACCCCCGAGGCAGATCACCTCCTCGGTGCCCGACCAGGAAATTCCAGGCTGGTTGATTAAGATCACATTTCTGGGGAAGGCTGAAATGCAGTTAAGTCGGGTAGAAGGCTAGGCTTGGTATCATGGACTTGAGCACAAATGACCCCGTTTTGGGCCTGTGCTTTTCCCTTTACCAGTTGGAAGGACTTCCTTTACCCTGAGATCAAAGAGGGATTCACCCCTGTTTTCTTCCGGTGTTTGTGTGGTTTCAGAGTTCAGTTCATCCGTACCCCATGCACTAGCTTCCCTCTGTGCTGGGCTTAGTCCTATCCCATTCCTGAGGTCTGTCTCTGCTGCCCCAGCACCGCCCAGATCTGATTATGGGGAATTATGTTAACCACACTTTTCAGTGTTCTGGGTCCATCTGGTGTGATGACTCAGTCAGATGGCTATGTCGGTCAACTGGCTGTTTTTCTTTCAAGTCTCCACTTCCTGCTATGGGGGAGCTGCTCCCATTTCCTGGGGATCCTGGGGACGGGAGGGTGTGGGAGTGACAGTCCTCCAGCCCTTCTGCCCGGCTGGGCCTCCTCCTCACCAAAGCCTGGGGTCCAGGCAGGGGCATGACTCCTGGCGCCCAGCCTCTCACAGTGCAGGAGGCGCAGGAAGCAACAGCCTGTGCTGTTTTGCCACCTGAAGTGACCACTGACCAGACGGTCTCCTCCGCGGTCTCTCCTTTCTCCCTCAAACACCCCCAGTCTCTGCTGCTGGAGAGTCCTGGATTTTTCCTGGAAAATCTCTGCCAAGTGGAGAGAACCGTGTTCTAAATTGTGTGGTTGTAGATCTGGTGATGTGAAAATCATATTCAACCTAGTAACTCTTGGGCCTTTTTAAAGGAGAGAGACTCTGGGTGTGTTGATTTAACCCTAGGTGGCTGACAAAACCCCAGGCAGGGAGAGGAAGGTGGGACAGAAGGTGCTCAGGGGACACCCTGGCCCCTCACCCTGCCAACTCCAGGCCTCGGACAGGCAGAGCCACGGAAGACCCCCCAGAAGGATTTTCTTCTTTAAGCTGAAGGGTAGCGGGGTTTTGCCGCCCCGAAGTATCGATGCTGAAAATTCGGCCTCTGGGCACCAGTGCCGAATTGAATCCCAGAGACCGAGTTTTGGGTGAAGTATAAGAGAATAGCTTTATTGCTTTGCCAGGCAAAGGGGGACGACACAGTGGGCTCATGCCCTCAAAACCGTTTTCCAGCCGGGGAGGATTTGGTGAGTTTTATAGCAGTGGTTCAAGGGCAGGGTTGCTGATAAGGATCAGGACGTGTGCAGGGCCTGCACTCCTTTAATCTGGCCTTGGGTGGTCTCCTGAAGAGCTTTAAAGGCAATCAAAGTCCAGCAGATTCAGGAAAAGTGCTTTACCTCCCTCTCAACTGCCTAATTTACACTGGAGACCAGGAAGCGAGCTAAGAGATATACTGCAGAGCAGCCTTTCTGCACCAGCATCCTGCTGCCTGCCTTCCTCTGCACCCCCAGACCCCACCCCTCTCCTTGGCTCAGGAAGTTACCAAAGCCACAATTTTCTGGCTGCCCTTTGGGTCTCATGTTTTTATGGGGCTCCTGTATGCACAAAATTTGTTTTTCGGCTGCTAACTTGTTTTATGTCAATTTAATTATTACACAAGCCAAAGACCCTAGAAGGGAAGAAGGGAAAGTCTCCCTCTAGACACAACAAAGCAGCCTTTTTTGACTGTCAAAGAAAAGCCTAGACTGTGAGCTCCTGCTGCCAGGAAACTGCAAACTCAGGCTGGCTCCTGTGTCTGGAATCCATCCCGCCTTCCTGACTGCCAGCCTCCAGCCCCGGGGCCACAGCCTCGCCCAGAGGAGGCGGTGAGCTGTTTATCAGAAACTGCAACACAGAACTGATTTTTTGTGTGTGTTTTTTTTGCGGTATGGGCCTCTCACTGTTGTGGCCTCTCCCGTTGCGGAGCACAGGCTCCGGACGCGCAGGCTCAGCGGCCATGGCTCACGGGCCCAGCCGCTCCGCGGCACGTGGGATCTTCCCAGACCGGGGCACGAACCCGTGTCCTGTGCATCAGCAGGCGGACTCTCAACCTCTGCGCCACCAGGGAAGCCCAACTGATTTGTTTGAGATTATTTTCCTTCCTAGAACTTGAGCTTGTTTGGACTTGAACTTAAGAATTTTAGTTCAATTTCTTTGAGGCTTATATTACTTCGGGAAAGGGTTAATTCTTGTACCGTAATTTCTCCTGGAATACTGGATATTGGGAAAAGATTTATACTCAAATTTGGGCTGTCACAGCGTCAGAGCTTCTATGCTGCCGTTGACCTGAAAGTGTAATTTCTGCTGCACTGAACGGGGTTGAGGGTAATCTGGGGTGGAAAGTAGGGTGCAATGGGAACTGGGGCCAGAACACAACGTGGAGTTAATCTGATGTACAGACCGTTCGCGTCCATGTTAGGGTATTAAGGAGGCAAAAGCCCCCCGCCACCAGCAGCCCCAGGAGGGTACCCACAGGGCTGCTGTTTGCAGGGAGGCCTGGCCCCCGCCCTGATGGATGAGGCTTCTGAGCAGGGGCAGCCTGGTGGTGGGCTTAGCGTCAGGTCTAATTGGTTAAGAGAACAAAGGCCGGGGCCTGGGAGGGGGGGAGGGGTGGCTTGGGGGGAGGGGGGATTGCAGTAAAACCCTGGGTTGGAGGGTTCTTCTGTGAAGAATTGAAGGGTCTGAGATTTCACCCACCTTGCAAGCTGACAAGTGAACCCACCACAGTTTTAGAGGACATGGACCCCTGGGTCAGAGAGAAAGGACACTTCCCTTCTCATAACAATTTCCAGGTGTCCCCGACAGGGGGTCTGGAGACCGGAGAGGAGGCCTGAGCAGAGGGAACCAGACACGTCTACACCACACCGGCACCACCTTTGCCCCAAGGACGACATCCCCCGACCCCCGCCCCGTCTCCCCGCTCTCCTCACCAGCTGGCCCCTGCTCTAGGGAGTCAGGGTCCCCTGAATCCTCACTCCGCAGGCAGGTTTGCGGCTGGCCTGCAGGCTCGGGATCTAAGGTTCCGGGCAAGCTGGAGGGGCTGCCGTCCCACCGGGGAGGTTGGGGCGGTCTCATCCCCAAGGCTCAGACCTGAGAGGAAATGTCGGGGCCCCAGCCGTGGCCGCTTTTCTAATCTGGGCTCTGTCCCAGCAGCGTCACAAGCTTCAGCAGAGGCGATGCCCCCTCTCCCCGCCGCCCCTTTCCTCAGCAGGGTCTCCGCGCAGAGCCGAGCGCTCCCACAAACCCACCCACGTGTCTCTCTACTTTCACCATATCTCGGACACAAAGCTCTGCCGACCGCAGGGCCCATCTGTCCCCAGTGCCCGCGCCCCTCCCGCTTTCGGCCGCAGCCCCTGCCTCCAGGCTTCCCGCGCTCCCCCGCCCCCGCGCGCCCCGTCATTTCGGGGAAATGGGAGGCTCGGAGGCTGCAACCAGGCCAACGCCCCGCACGCCCCAGGTTCCCCGCCCCAGTCCCTGCGCCCCGCGCCCCCACCCCCGGTCTCCGTCTCCACCCCTTCCCCCCGCCCCGCTCGCCTCCGCCGCAGTCCCCGCCCCCGCGGCCAGCCCCCTCCCCCTCCCCCGCCAACCCCGCTCTCTTGGATTCTCCGCCCCTTACCGGGGCCTGGAGCGGTCGGGGGGGGTCACGGGGTTCCCCCAGGGACCCGCTCGACAACTACAGCCCCGCCGGCGGTCCCCGGGGCGCACCAGGAAACGTGTCGCCCCCTCCGAAGACACCGCCCGAGCCGCCCGGACGACTCTGGCCCCCCTCGGCCTCTCGTCAGGCGCAGACCCTCACCTCCTACCCCGGCCCCACCGGCTCCCGGAGAGAGGCGCCCGGCGGCCCTGCGCCGAGCCCTCCGGCCGTGCGTGGGCCTGCGGCGCCACCTGGTGGCCGCGGGGACAGAACGCGGCTGCAGGGACAGCGAAAGGTGGGGGTGTGGGCGGCCGCCGGGAGAGGAGGCAGAGGGGACTCGCGGGACCTGGGTGCGGGGTCTTGTTTCAGCCCGCGGCTGCTGGCCCAGCGCAGATGGATTCCGACCGGCAGACACGGCCGGCGGAACGGTGGCTGGCCGAGCCCTGCTGCCGTGGGTCAGGGCCAGGGTCTGCGGGAGGGGACTGCTGATTTCCCCCAGGGAGCCGGCCAGGGAGGATGGACGCCCTCCCCCGCCAATGCGCTGGGGACCCACCGGGAGGAAGGACCAGGCCCTACCGTCATGAAGCTTAAAGCAGGATATACATCAACTGTATCTCAATTTCCCCCACTACTCCCACCCACCGCGCCGCTTGCGCTTGCGGGATCTTAGTTCCCGGACTGGGGCTTGAACCCCAGCGCTCCGCAGTGAAAGCGGAGTCCTAACCACTGCACCGCCAAGGAATTACCTCTACCTCAATTTTTTAAATTAAAAAAAAAATAGTAAACAGGATAATTTCAGGATTTGGTAAGGGCTAAGAAGCTCATGAAGCAGTGTGATGTACAAACTGTGATGAGACGCGAGGGAGTGAGGGCAAGGTCAGTGAGAGCCAAGGAGGAAATTCCCTAAGGGACAAGCCTCGGGGAACACTCTGGCCAGAGGAGACAGCCCTGCAAGGGCCCTGGGACACAGAAGGGCTGTAGTCCAGTGACGCGAATCCAGAGAAGTGGTCAGAGGCCAGATCTGGATGTGTGTCGGGGGGTGACTCAGGAGGACAGCCACGGGCAGTGGCGAGGCCTGCATTGTGCTGGTCCAGTGTTGGGTGAGTGGTCTGGCCTCCCCTGCCGGGGCTAAGCAGCCCCTGCAGGGGAGGTGGTAGAACTGCAGGCTCATAGAGGATGCCAAGAACAAACCTCTCACCACTCCACAGGTGCTGACAGGAGCCGGGGGGACCCGGGATCACAGCACACAGGCCTCACACGGCAGCACCAGGTCCCTGCCCTGTGTTCCAGGGTGATGTGATGGGCTGCAAGCAGAGTGGGTCGTATCACAGTTGAGGGACTTGGGGCCCTGGGGCAAGCAGCAGACACAGAAGTCCCTCCCCACAGGAGTGGGCAGTCGATGGTGGTCCCCCTGGCAGTCGTCATGGCGACAGAAAGCACTCGGCCTCAGACAGTCAGCCCTGCAATCCAGCCGTTCAGCAAGGACACACAGGGTGCCTGGGGGCCCCCTGCCAATAGCTTCCCTCGAGACAATCCTACCCTCAGCCAAACTCAAATTGTCACAGGTCAGAGGGGCTGACAGGGGCTGGGCCACTCCTGCTCAGTGTGTCCCACACTTGCTCGATAGTCCACTTGCGGGGTGAGGCGACCCACAGACCTGACCACTGCCATGCTCCTGGGATGCTGACTCAGACCCTCACGAGTCCCAGGTGGGGTGCAGGGCGCATCTCCAATGACCTTTAGCTTCTTTTCTGAGGGCCTGACAGTGGTATCAACCCAAACACGGCAGGAGGTGCTCCTCCCGGCTCAGCCAAGGCAGGCTCAAGCTGGCCGTCTGTTGCCATCGTGACCCACCCAGGTGCTGACTTAGGCTGGGCCGTCTCACCAGCCTGGTAGATGGGGTTCTGACCATTGTCTCTGGGCACGAAGACAGGAGTCTTTCCCCCACCCAGGACAACCTGGGAGTCCAACGAGAGCACGTGGTTGGGGATGGGGGTTAAGTGGCAATAATCAGAGGTGATGATGGCTGGAAGGTAGCCCCATTCCCCCATGCAGAAGCATCTGAGGCCCACCATCCCCACATCCGAACAGGTGGCCCAGCTTGAATCTGGTTTGGATCTCCAGCACATGGGTTTACTTAAACATGGGAGCAGTGTCACTGAGCATTTGCAGCCTCAATTGCTGCATGTAGCTTAACCCAAGACCACTTGGGCATGAATCAAAAAATAAGTTCCAACAGGAATTTTTAAAAAAGAATTTGAACTAAATTAAAATGAAAACACAGCTTACCAAAATTTGTGGGATGTAGTGAAAGCAGCACTTAGAAGGAAATCTATAGTATAAATGCGTATGTTAGAAAAAAAAGACCTAAAATCAATAATGTAAACTTCTTATTTAGGAAACAAGAGAAAGAAAGGTAATATAAGCCAAAAGAAAGCAATATAAAAGAAATGATATAAACTAGAACAGAAATCAAGGAAATTGAATATAGGAAATCAATTTAAAAAAAACAAAACAATGAACCAAAAGCTGGTTATTTGAGGGAAAAAAAGTAAATAAGATTGATAAACTTCTAGGACGGTTAACCAGAAATAAAAAGAGAAAACGGAGATTACTACAATGAGAAATGAAAGAGTGAAAGAGGGGCAGACATTAAGGGGTTAATAAAGGAACACTATGAACAACTTTATGCCCACAAATTTGATAATGTAGATGAAATGGACAAATTCCTTGAAAGACACAGACTACCAAAACTCACACGAGGAGAAATAAATTAAATAGGTCTGTATCTATTAAAGAAATTGAATCAATAATTAATAATCTTCCAAACAAGAAGCCCCAGGCCCAGATGGTTCCACTAGTGAATTGTACCAAACATTTAAGGACGAAATGATACCAATTCTCTATAATCTTTTCCAGGAAGTAGAAACAGAGAGAATGCTTCCTAACTCATTCTGAGGCCAGCATTAACCTAATAAAACCAAAAGCAGATAAAGACATAAGAAGAAATGAAAACTACAGATCAATATCTCTCATGAATACAACTGCAAAAATTCTCAACAAAATAGTAGCAAATTAAATCCAACAATTAATTATACACCACAAAACAATTACATACTACTACCAAGTGGGATTTATTCCAGGTGTGCAAAGCTGATTCAATATTTTTAAATCAATTAATGTAACCTATCACATCTACAGGCTAAGAAAGAAAAATAATATGATCTTATCAACTGATGCAGAAAAGCGTTTGACAAAACCCAACACCAATTCATAATTAAAATTCTCGGGACTTCCCTGGTGGCGCAGTGGTTAAGAATCTGCCTGCCAATGTAGGGGACACGGGTTCAAGCCCTGGTCCAGGAAGGTCCCACATGCAGCGGAGCAACTGAGAAGCCCATGCGCCACAACTACTGAGCCTGCGCTCTAGAGCCCGCGTGCCACAACTCCTGAGCCCATGTGCCACAACTTCTGAAGCCCACGTTCCTAGAGCCCGTGCTCCACAACAAGAGAAGCCCCTGCTCGCCACAACCAGAGAAAGCCCACGCGCAGCAACGAAGACCCAACGCAGCCATAAATAAATAATAAAATTTTCAAATAAATTAATTAATTAAAAAAAATTCTCAACAAAATGGGAATGGAGGGGAATTTCCTCAACTTGATCAAGATCATTTACCAAAAAATGCACCACTAACATGATACTTAATTGTGAGAAACCAGATGTTTTCCCCTTAAGATCAGGCACAAGGCAAGGATGTCCTCTCTCATTACTCCCATTCAACATCATACTAGAAATCCAGGATAATGAAATAAGACAAGAAATAAAATATACACAGATAGGGAAAGAAGAAATAAAACTATCTTTGATCACAGATGACAAGAGTGTCTATGTAGGAAAACCAAAGAGTTAATAAAACAAAAAATAAAAAAACACCTGGAATGCATAAGCGATTATTACAGGGTTATTAATGTACAAAAGTACATCGCTTTCCTATATACTAGCAATGAACAATGGAAATTTTTTTAAACCTTTTTACTGGAGTATAATTGCTTTACAATGGTGTGTCAGTTTCTGCTTTATAACAAAGTTAATCAGTTATACATATACATATATCCCCATATATCTTCCCTCTTGCGTCTCCCTCCCTCCCACCCTCCCTACCCACCCCTCTAGGTGGTCACAAAGGACCGAGCTCATCTCCCTGTGCTATGCGGCTGCTTCCCACTAGCTATCTATTTTACATTGAACAATGGAAATTTGACATTCACAGCACAGTACCATTTATATTAGCACCCTAGAAAATTAAATACTTAGGTATAAATCTAAAAAAAAATATGTACAGGATCCACATAAGGAAAACTATAAAACTTTGATGAATGAAATCAAAGATCTAAATAAGGGGAGAGATATTCCATGTTCACTGATAGGAACTCAATATTGTTAAGATGTCATTTCTTCCCAACTTGACCTATAGATTCAATGCAATCCCAGTCACAATCCCAGCAAGTTATTTTGTTGATATTGACAAACCGATTCTAAAGATTATATGAAAAGGCAAAAATCCAGAATAGCCAACATCATACTGAAAGGAATGACAAAGTTGGAGGACTGATACTATGTGACTTATTATAAAGCTACAGTAATGAAGACAGCCTGGTTTTGGCAAAAGACAAGATAAATAGATCAACGGAACAGAATAGAGAGTCCAGAGATAGATCCAGAAGTTTGTCTTCTCAACAAACTTCCTGGAACAAGTGGACATCTATAAGCAAAAAAATGACTGTAGACACAGATCTTATACTTTTCACAAGAATTAACTAAAAATTTATCATAGACCAAAACTATAAATCTTCTAGAAAATAACATAAGAGAAAATCTAGGTGAGCTTGGATTTGGTGATGATTTTTTAGCTACAACAACATAAGCACAGCCCCTGAAAGAAAAAAATTGATTAGTTGGACTTTATTAAAATTTTAAAATTTTGCTCTGCTAAATATATTGTAAAGACAATGAAAAGAAAAGCCATAGATTAGGAGAAAATATTTCCAAAATATATATTCAATATAGGATTGTGTCCAAAATAAACAAGGAACTCTTAAAACTCAGTGATAAGAAAACAAATAACCCCAGGAAGGAAGGCAGACTGTGACAGGAGAATGTACCTGCCTTACAGTGTGTGAAGCCCCCTCACGGAGGGGCCGGATGAAAGGTGCTGACCTCAGTCACTCTGGAAATGAGTGGGGTCTGTAGGCCTGAAGCCAAAGGATGTGCACACAGCTCTGGGCTCTAGTGGTGAAGTTGTTTCCCATGGGGCATGGGTCAACAACCGTGTCCCTGCTGTACACGTGCGCTGGGATTGAACAGGAAAGCACACGGATGGTGGGGGCCGGGAGTCTCACCCCGGAGGAGTGGGAGGTTACAGGCGACCAAGGGGAGAATGATCCGTGGATAACAGATGCTGGTTGGAGACATCAGTGAGAACTCACGTTCGTTTAATGTAGAGACAGGTGGTTACACACAGGAATATTTGTACCGTGTGTGTATGCAAGGTTGGCACACACGTATATTTCTTTGCTTTGTCTGCTGAGAGGGCACAAAGAAACAAGACCCCAGCAGCAATGAACACATCTATCTCCCAGATCTGGGTTTCTAAGACCATTCTCTAACAAAAGGAAGGAACCAGAATTCCTTGAAGAAATGTCTGACCCTAGGACTGGAACTAGAAATATACAGGATGAGCCTGGAGCATCTTGTAGCCGGAAGGTAAGGAGGTGCTCAAAAAAACACAACAAAAAACACAAAGATGGGGTGAGTCAAAGGGACACAGGAGCCAACTGACAAGAGTGCCCAGCAGCCAAAACTGGAACAATTTGAGAAACAAAATCAACAAAGTAATATTGTGCCATAACCCAAAGCATAAAATACGTATCCATGTGATCACACTGACATAAATGATTGAACAAATTAATAAATGGAGGAGAAGAGGCAAATCTCCCATGCTGAGAATTCCAAATAAATTCTGTGAACACTCCACCCCACAGCGGGGAGAGCTGGATTCCCCCCACCCTTAAGTGCAGGCTGTGCATGGGGACCTCCTCCCCAAAAGCACAGGATGGAAGGGGGAGGGAGAGTAATTTTACAGCAGAGAAGCCTGACAAGCACACCTTGGCCAGGAGATCACAGCCAGCGTCAACAGTCATAAATTACGTTGATAGTATGTACCCTGGACATGGTGTGATGAAAAGGGTCTTTTACTTCTATTGTCTTCATCCTTCAGACCCATACAGTAAGTCTGCTCCATACGAAAGAGTCCCGTTCCGAGAGCGCGTTCATAAGTCCAATGTGTTCGTAAACAAACATTTGTTTCCTCGCAGCCCTGGAGGCTGGAAGTCCGAGATCAGGGAGCCAGTGTGGCCGGCTTCTGGTGAGACCCTCTTCCTGGCTGCAGGCGGCTGCCACCTCCGTGTGCACACGGGCTTTCCTTGGGGTGTGCGTGGAGAGAGCGCGAGGTCTCTGGTGTCTCCCTGTAAGGGCGTTAACCCCATCAGACCAGGGCCCCACCCTCAGGGCCTCATCTAACCCCAATTACCTCCCCAAAGCCCATCTCCAAACGCCATCACATTAGGGGTTAGGGTTTCAGCATGTGAATTTGGGGAGGGGGACACAAACGTTCAGTCCATGACAAGAAGCCTGACTTAAATCACCGTGACAGAAAGCCACAGACCCCCGACCAATTTCCCAGGCTGAGCTGGTTCACAGACCCAAAGCCTCCTTGGATGAGGGTGACAGCCGTGCCCTTGAGGAAGGACCTTGTCATGCCACCAAAAAGGTACTGTGAATCTTCCTCCCCACCTTCCCCTGAGGCCCCTCAGGGACACTTACCAGGTGTCTGAGGATGGGGAAGCAAAACCCCAGGCTTCTCAGGGTACCCAAAGCACCCCTGTGACCACCAGTCAGAGCAGCGGCTTATGGCGCTCAGGTGATCCACAATGTTTGGGTCATGTCTATCTAACGGTGGGTCCAGTGGGTCCCTGGACCCATGTGTGGTCACCCCCCATTCCAGAATGCAGTCATCAGAGTGGGTACACTCAGCAGCTGGCAGAACCCATGCTGGTTTCCCGTCCCGCGGAGGGAGGGCTATTACGTGGGGAAGGCCGAGGGGAAGCCGCCAGGACCTCTTGGTCCGAGCGAGATAGTGAAGCAAAGCAGTGAGGCCTCCCCGACGGGAGTGCAGAGGTCGGCGCCACGGCAAGGACCTAGGGCCCAGGACTGGGACTCCCAGCACAGCCCTCTCCTACTGGGCCTGTGCAGGAGATGGGGTCCTGCAGAACGACAATGACCGCAAAGCTAGTCAGGTGGCAACTCCAACCGCAGCCGCTGCTCCTGACATGCTTTCATTGCTGAAGCAAAGCCCCACTGGTTCCTAGCCGGGAGCCCAGCTGTTGAGCGATGGGTCTTTCCATCCAGGCTAGTAGAGACCGTCGGAAGAGCCGGCTTTCAAGAGGCAGCAACACCCCTCCACAGCCCTCCCTCGAGACAGAGCAGCCCCACGCCACACCAAGTCCCTGGGGGCCTGGCCCACTCGTCCCTCCCACAGCTGCCACACTGGTCCTTCCATGGTGATGCCATGTTGTTCGAACTCAATGAGCAGAACGTAGCAACTAACCTCAGTAGGACAAACGTACACCAGAGTGGAAGGTAAACGCCACAAAAAGTCCAGGCCACCTCTGAAATGCCTAGGGGTTGGGATTCCCTGGTGGCGCAGTGGTTGAGTCCGCCTGCCGATGCAGGGGACACGGGTTCGTGCCCCGGTCCGGGAAGATCCCACATGCCGTGGAGCGGCTGGGCCCGTGAGCCATGGCCGCTGAGCCTGCGCGTCCGGAGCCTGTGCTCCGCAACGGGAGAGGCCACAACAGTGAGAGGCCTGCATGCCGCAAAAAAAAAAGTGAAATGCCTAGAGGTCCAGCAGGCCAGTACACATCTAGACATCCCTTTCCAAGTCACAGGCAAGTGGCTGCATCCAATCCCTTCGACCAGGAAGAAAGAGGCATGATGCCTGACGTGTCTTGCTCCTGGGAGGCGACTTTCACCCCGTGTGGCTGTACCACTCCGACCCTGGAGCTGAGAGGCTCAGAGAAGAGGAAGCCCGGCAGCAGGTCACCCTGCCATAGGGGCTGCACCACCCAGCAGAGCCCGCGGTGCCTGAGTGTGGCCCCCCGGTGTCACAAAGCTCTGCCACATTCTGAAGATAACCGCCTGGGTACCGAGCACTCGGCCATGAGCCGCGGCTATTATACCACCTGAGCTGCCATCATGCGCGGGTGTGTGACCCCCGAGCCGAACGGCCGGGCACACAGCGGTGCCCTGTCAGTGGAAGTGGCGTGTATGTGATTGCTCTCAAGCAGGTCCTGAAGGCCCAAGGAAGTCACGTGAGAGTCATGAACAAGCGTGACCAGGTAGCCGTCGCATCGCCTCAACCCTCTCAACCTGCAGCAAGGCTTCGTGGGGCTTCCCGATGACCAGGTGCCTGAGAAGGAAGGAACTCAGGCCTGGTTACAGACGGGGCTGCGGGCCTTGCCCAGACGCGGACGGTCAGGGGGTTGCAGGACAGAGATGAGGGTGAGCCCTCAGAGAGGGACAAGCAGTGCCCTGGCTCTTCAGGCCGCCTTGCAGGACGAGGTAAGAGGCGGAGACCTACCCTGGGGACGGGCAGTGACTAGCTCTCCAGCTGGCTGAATGCTCGGACACTAGGAAGGGACGTGATTGGAAAACTGGTGACAAGGACATCTGGGGAAAGGTATGCAGACGGACTTCTCTGGGTTTGAACAAAGTATAAAGAATTTGTGTCGCACGAGGGCTGCCTCAGCCGAGGAGGGCCTTACCATCAGGAGGACAAGGTGGCCCATTCTGAGGGCACGTCAGCCTCTTTCCCCGGCACCTCTCACCCTTGGCCAGCCGGTTTATGAGCCAAGTGGCCAAGGCAGGGGGAGGGAGGCTCCACACGGCATCACAACTTGGACATCCACCCACCAGGGCTTATCCGGCTGCTGTCACTGCCGTGAGCCCAACTGCCACAAGCGGAGACCAGCACTAGCCCCCCTTCCCTCCCAGGGGCAGTGGCTTGGGGACAGCACCTCGTTCGTCGGAGAATAGACACTTCCTCGGGGTATGGATGTACCTTCCCTGCCTGCAGTGCTTCTGCCAGAACCACTCCCCGTGGGCTCACAGAAAGCTGCATCCACCCATGCCACCCTCCACACAGCATGACTCCTGACCAGCCACTCACCTCACAGCAAGTGAACTGCATCCGTGGGTCCATGCTCATGGAGTCCACCGGTCCTGCATGTTCCCGTCTCCCCGAAGCAGCCAGCCTGGTAGAACGTGGACAGAGGGTGGAATGGCCTTTGGGAGACTTGACTATGGAGGTGGGTTAATGCTCTCAATCAGCAACCTACAGTGTCTCACACAGCCAAGATCCACGGGACCAGCTCTCAAGAGATAGGAATGGCAGTGTTCTACTATCCCAAAGGGTCCACCAGTGAAACGTTTGCTTCCCATCCCTGCAACTCTGGGCTCTGCTTGTCCAGTGGTCTCAGATTCCAAGGGAGGGGTGCATTAGGGTGACTAGCTATCCTGGTTTGCCAGGACTTTCCTAGGTTTAAAACTGAATGTCCCACATCCTAGAATCCCCTCAGTCCCGGGCAAGCCCTAGAGCGCATCCACCAGGGGGCATATCAGACTGCAGCTGACAGCCACCTGGCCACTGGGGGCTCTTCACAC
Source organism: Hyperoodon ampullatus (assembly GCF_949752795.1). Taxonomy (NCBI): domain Eukaryota; kingdom Metazoa; phylum Chordata; class Mammalia; order Artiodactyla; family Ziphiidae; genus Hyperoodon; species Hyperoodon ampullatus. The sequence goes on from NC_136920.1 coordinate 2,854,821, forward strand.
CAGGGAATCGACAGAAGCTCACTGCGCCGCCGGCGGGGATGAGGGTCATAGAGGGGGGCTGAGTTTTCATGACAGAGCTGGGTAAGCAGGCGATGTCTGGAAGGCAGGAGACTCTAGGGTGTCTCTGAGTGCCCCTTGGTCCTGGAGTAAACACCAACAGAAAACTAGAACCACCCAAAACAGGCATAGACCCTTGGGGTCACTGCATCAGACAAAGAACCATGAGTAGCTGAGGTGCTGGCTGAGGACACAGGGAACGTGGAGTGGGCAGGGGAAGAAGGCGCCGGCTACCGCCACGTGGCTGCCGTGGTAACGAGAACCTCATCCTTACCTTCACGCGAGGCAACACCTGTACCAGTTCCACCCGCCCTCCTTCCTCCCTGTTCCTCTCCCACCCCTTCTGTCTAACGTGTGTTAGCAATAGTTGACCTCACATCCCAGTGTTTGTTATTAATGCCCACACACTCTCTCTGAGAGCGTTCAAGTGTCCAACATTCTTAAAGAGAACATATTAGTCAGAGTCAGTACCGCCCAAAGATGGATAAAGTGATGTGAAACGTCCATCAGTTTCTTCTGGAGAGATTAGCCTCTTTTTAGCCAGGATACTTGCATCATATTAAGCAGAAGCATGATTTTGCCTTTGTTTTTATTTGGAAGTTAAGAATGGTTTAAAGTAGAAGTATGTGGGACTTCCCTGGTAGCGCAGTGGTTAAGAATCCGCCTGTCAATGCAGGGGACATGGGTTTGATCCCTGGTCTGGGAAGATACCACATGCCGCAGAGCAGCTAATCTCACGTGCCACAACTAATGAGCCCACATGTGGCAACTACTGAAGCCTGCGTGCCTAGAGCCCATGCTCCACAACAAGAGAAGCCACCGCAATGAGAAGCCCGCGCACCGCAACGAAGAGTAGCCCCTGCTTGCCGCAACAAAAGAAAGCCCCTGCACAGCAACAAAGACCCAAAGCAGCCAAAAAAAAAAAAAAAAATAGTAGAAGTGTGTGTGTATGCCGAGTTGTCAAGGAGCCTCTCTGCTAGGGATTCTGTTGTTAAGCTGGGAATACGTTTCCCAAGATCCCCTTCCCTGTATGGTTTGGGTCAGAGTTGGGCAAAAGAGGAACTTGTGTGAAGTTGGAGACACAGCAGTGGGTGGTGGCTGCTACTCTCTGAAAAGGCTGTCGTGGCCACACGTGGTCGCTGACGGAGCAGCCGTGTCCAGCAGAGGCAACCTGCCTCTCACTCACTCTCTGCCCCCTGCCCTCCATCCACCTGCTGGCCTCTAGGCCAAAAGAGACCTTCTGGACCCTTCCAGGCAGAGTGTCCCCAACACTTTCCTCCTGGCACACACTTTCCTTTTTTTTTTTTTTTAATGTTCTTTAATGTTTTCTCTTTTTTTTTTTTTTTTTTTGCATTTTTAAAGACAATCTAAATATTTATTTATTTACTTATTTTGGCCGCGCTGCGCAGTATGTGGGATCTTAGTTCCCTGACCAGGGATCGAACCCACATCCCCTGCATTGGAAGCGCAGAGCCTTAACCACTGCACCGCCGGGGAAGTCCCTGGCACCCACTTTCTGATGCTTGCTTTCTAAAGATTTCGTTTATGTTTCAGATCAGATGTCACTTCCCAAAACAGTGAACCTCTAGTGATCACTCCAGCAGAAGAAACCCTCCCCCTGGACTTCCCTGGTGGTGCAGTGGCTAAGAATCAATGCAGGGGACATGGGTTTGATCCCTGGTCGGGGAAGATCCCACATTGCCACAGAGCAACTAAGCACATGTGCCACAACTACTGAGCCTGAGCTCTAGAGCCCGCAAGCCACAACTACTGAAGCCTGCGCGCCTAGAGCCCGTGCTCTGCAACAAGAGAAGACACAGCAATGAGAAGCCCGCGCACCGCAATGAAGAGTAGTCTGCCACTCGCTGCAACTAGAGAAAGCCCGCGCAGCAACGAAGACCCAACGCAGCCAAAATAAATTAATTAATTAAATAAAATTAAAATGAAAAACCCCAACATTTGAAAAAAAAAAAAAGAGGAAGAAGAAACCCTCCCCCTCACCTCTCTAGGCCATCATCTTGCTTTATTGTCTTCACAGCACTTGTCACCATTGGAAACTATTGCTTGTTCACATGTGCCTTTGCCTAGGAAAATAGAAACTCCATGAAAGGAGGGACCGTATCTGCCTTGTTAGTTATTGTGCCCCTTAAGTCTCTGGCTCACAAGGACCCCAGGTATCTATTGGCTGAATGGGCACATGGTGGAGGACCAGGGGGCAGAGGGAAAGCAGTGCACACGCGGCAACATGGAGATATACATTTGTATACATGAGGTTTGGAGAAACACAGTGAGATTTACAGCACAAAACTATTGATATAATGTTTAAAATACACACGATGTGACGTATATCTTAATGAATGTGCAGATAACATGGACATGGAAAGTGGATTGGAGAAGGGGAAAGAACAAGAATGGGGTGGGGGAAGGTTTGAAGAGATGTAGGTGTTGCTCACAGGACAGATGACAGATCGACAGAATGGTGGAAAGCGGCAAACTTGATTCTATGCCCCGAGGTAAAAATAAAAGGGAGAAAAGGATAGTGTGGCAGTGTTAAGGCTGCAACTTCCTGGATGATCTTGACAAGATGAGGTGGGGTCCACGTCCCCTCCTCTCAAGGCTGGGTGGCCTATGACAGCGTGTGGCAGAATTGGCATGCCGTGACTCTCCAGGTGCTTTGCCCTGTTTGCTGGAGCCCAGAGGCCACTGCCCTGGAGTGGCCGTACCCTGGTGCTCTGGTTAATCATCCTGGCCAAGCCCAACCATCCCTGCCAAGGCCCTGACACGAGGGTGCAGAAGTCTCCAGATGAGTCCAGCCCGGCCACCGGAGTCGCCGCCCCCAGCTGGTCACGTCTTCCCACCTGAGGCCCAAGACATCCTGGGGCAGAGGAGAGCTGTCCTGCGGGGCCCTGTCGAAAGTCCCGAACCACAGACTCCAGGAGCTTAACAGTTGCTTTACAACCCTGATGCTGGGTGGCTCGTTACACAATAACGGAAAACTTTAATGGATGGAGGAAGGGACAGAGAGAGGAGTCAGCCTGGCAGCTGGGCAGAGGGAGGGCTGGAGGAGACAACAGGGCAGGCAGAGGTGGCGGTGGCCCAGGAAGGAATGGGAACCAAGTGGGCACAGTTCAGCATCAGCCCACACTCCCCTCCCACCTCCAGCTCAGCAAGAGCCACACCTCAGACTCCAGGCTCAGGTCAGAAATGGGAGGGCTAGGTTCCCTCCTGCCCCCTTCCAGACAGCCGGGGCACCTCCTCTCCATCTTCACCCTGCCGTCAGTGGAGGCCGTCAGCTCGCCCCTCTGCTGCCACTGTCCACCTGGCAGCCAGGTCAGACCCTGGCCCTCCACGCTAAGTCCTCTGGTGGCTGCTCATGCCCCTCAGGGTGAAGCCAGGTGCTTTTGAGACCCTCCTCAGTCTTGCCTGCATGGAGCCTGTGCACCCACGCGCCCCCAGCCCCCCTGACCCACCATCATCACCTACCCCCTTATGTCTCTCCCCCAAACTTCCTTTCTCTTCTCCCCACGTTGTCTGAGCCCCATTCCTCCTGGCCGCGTTGTTAGCAGAAGGCTTACTCCAACTGCAAGCCCAAGCTGCCCGCATCCTTCCCCTCACGTTCCCCAAGCTCCTAGTGTCTCCCCATCACGCGTCCCTACACCCTTGTTCCCCGTGTTTCCACCGTCCCCCGACCCATAGCCTGCTCCTCCCGCGGCCTCCATCACTGCACCCGGTGACCCCGGGTCCCTATGTCCCCCGGTCCTACGCACCTCTCCTTGTCTCGTGCATTCTCTGCCCCTTGACCCCTGTCCCCGGTCCTTCACACCTCCCCATACACCGCACCCCGAGTCCTCCGCATCCCCAGGACCCCGCGTCCCCGCGCTGCGCGGGCCGGCGCGCCCAGGTGGATGCGCGCGCGTTGCGTGGAGACCGGCGGCGGGCACACCCTAACGCGCCGGCCCCGCCCCCCACGCCGTGGATTGGCTCTCCGCAGGCTGGCCGGGCCCGGATTGGCTCGCGCGGCGCGGTGGCCGGGCCCGTTTCACGGTGGGTAGCACCGCAGCGTGGATGCTGCTCCGTCCCGCCGAGGCCCCCAGGAGCTTGGAGCCCGAGCGGCCAGGCGGGGCCGGGCGGGGACACCGCCGGCAGCCGCTCCGCCGCCCACCCCGTGCCCTCGGCCAAGGGCAGCCCGGGGCCGCGGCCGCACCCTGGGGCCGCGGGCGGCGGACAAAGGGCCATGCAGGGCCGGGGGACGCGGCGCGGGGCGCGCTGGAGCGGGGGGCCGCGGCGGCGCCGCTGAGCGCGGCCCGGGACGGAGACGGCCGCGATGCCGTGGTTCCCGGTGAAGAAGATCCGCAAACAGATCAAGCTGCTGCTGCTGCTGGTGCTGCTCACCTGCGCCGCGTGGCTCACGTACGTGCACCTGAGCCTGGTGCGCCAGGGCCGCGCGCTGCGCCAGCGGCTGGGCTACGGGCGAGGTACGGGAGGGGGCGCGCGCCCTGGGGGCGGGGGGCGGTGAGGGTCGCGAGCAGCGCCGGTCCCGGGCCCTCCCATCGCGCCCAGGCCTCGGCGTGGGTCAGACCCGCCCGGAGACCCCGTCCGCCCTTCCCAGCTCGGCGACATTGGGGCAGGGGTCGCGGTTCGGCTCAGCCCGGCCAGAACGCCGATGACGTCAGCAGTGACGTGCGCGACCCTCTTGGGGAGCGTCCCCGAACCCCGGCGGACGCCGGGGTCTGGCCTGGAGTGGGTAGTGAGTGACGGGGTTAACGGTGGGCTCTTGGGGAGATCTCCGCTACCGGGCCCTGCATGCTAGGATTTCCGAGAGGCCAAGTCTGGCTGCGCCTCCGACACGTGCCTGCTTAGCAGAGCCTCGGTTTTCGCATCTGCTGGGGAGGGGCAGCGACCCAACCTCAGGACGGAGAGAGAGGGGGCTGGCGGGAGGGAGCTGACCCTGGCAGTTGGAACGCTTCCTGGAGGAGGTGCCCTAGGTAAACCTGTGATCAGGGACTGAGATGCTTGTGTGTTGAGGCAGGGTGAGGCATGGGGATAGGGATCCAGCCTGGGGAGCTCCGAACTGCCTGGAGTGAGCTCTCCCAGGCTCCTCGAGCTCACGCTCCGGTGGGGACAGAAAGTGAACCCACAAATCAGGTCCTGGTGAGCGATGTGGGCAAGAGTTGGGGAGGAGTCCTGCCACTTTAGCTAGGGGGTTCCTAGAGGGCCTCTTGGAGGTGGTGACTTTTGACACACACTTGGAGGAGGAGGAGCAGAGTGCGGGGGGGGGGGCGGGGGGGCGATGATGAGAGAGAGAAGGAAGCACCTCAGGGCAGGGACAGTCCCAGCCAAGCTGCTCCTGGCCCTTCTCAAGGAAGCGAGGTGTCCTTAGGATGGGTGGTGAGAATCTTGCTTCCCGAAGACTCAGAACAATGATCTTGACCCATGAAGTCCTGGGCCACTCCACCAAGGGGTCCAGAGTTCCCTGTTCAGTCCCACAGCTGGCACCACAGACACCCCAGGCCAGGGGTCAGAGGCTTGTCCCAACCCCCCCCCCCCCCAGAGTCCACGCATCTCACAGCTACCACACCCTCTAGGGGCCCCCAGCACTGTTCAGTCCCTCATAGAGGCCCCCCAGCTACCATCAAATAAGGCAGGACCCCGGAGCGTGACCCAGTGACACAGAACATAACCAGCCTCCTGCTCAGCTGCCTTGTGGTTTTCTGAGCAACCACAGTCCTCCCTAGCCTGACTTCCCGAGCAGCCGGGGAGCCTAACTCAGCAACTGGGAGGGGGAGGAGGTGTGGGAACCCCACTTCTGAGGCCTCCTCTGCTCTCAGCTGGACCAGCGAGGAAGCTGTCCTTGCTGCTCCTGGGTGGGCAGGAGCTGTTCAGGGTTATGGAAGATCAAACCCTCAAGCAGCTCCTGCCAGGAGCAGACCCAGCCGGGGCTCTAGCCCCCGGGGCTGCAGCCCCGCCTCCTGTCCCGCTACCTGTGCTCCCACCAGGGCAGGGCTTGTGGGAAGCTGAGCAGCTGGACATGTCTGAGGCCTTTCTGACTGTCCTGTCAGCACTGTGTTCACTCCCACCAGAAAGGCTACCTTCCCGGGGTCCAGCAGCCTGTGCAGGCAGAGGTGCTGGCAGCCAGGAGGCAGGAGGCCCATGTGGATCTCGCTGTGCTGGGGCTCAGCCCCTGCAGGACAGTGATGGCATCCTGGGTTGGGACCCCACTGTGGAAGGTTCCCAATACCCACAGAGTTACCTTGTGGGCAGGGAGCATCAGGGCCAGGCTGTGGGGACTTGGCCGGGAGCCTCTTAGGGGCTCACCTCCCAGCTGGACAGAGGACAGTGACTGAGGGGGAGAAGCAAGGGCGCAGGCACCACCAGAGTCTGACAGGCACGAGACCACGGGCAGCCCCCTCCCCCAGAGAAAGGGCCCAGGCCAACTGTGTCAGTCCGGGGATCTAGCTCCTGGGGTCTGGATCGAGGGACGGGCATAGACTTTGAAGCCCAGGCTTGGCCCTGGAGGAGAGGGGTTCCTGAACTGGGGGTCCCCGGATGGGAGCACCAGGGGAGGCAGACAGGGCGCACAGTGAAGCCTCACCTTCGGAGGCTCAGATCCCAGGGTATGGAACCCCAGGCCCACAGCTTCGGGAGGAGCTCTGGGAAGCTGAGGGAGGCAGGGGTGTGGAGGTGGTCTGCCCCAGGCGTGGGGAGTTAGGAGGGTGCCAAGCTCTAGCGATGTCCACAGAAGGGATCCCCAGGGGGACAGTCTCCCTCCGGGGCCGCCTTGGCCCCATGTCCTCTGGAAGCTGGACCAGTGTGCCAATCCCTCCTCTGCCCAGGTGGGTACCAGGGCTCCTTTGGTTCTGAACCCTGGCCTCAAGGGCAGCAGGTGGCACACGTGCCATGGGCCAGGGCTGGCGTAGCCTCAAGACCACAGTGCCAGCTCACCTGACGACAAACTCCAGCACTAACCCTTGGCTCTCAGTTCTGGTAAAGGAGTCAGACACCAAACACTCCAGCACACAGGAAATGTGCTGAGGGCACAGAGCAATCCTGGGGGCCTTCCCGGAGGCAGAGTCACTGATGACAACAGCCCCACGGGTGTGTGTGTGTATGCATATATGCTAGCATGTGCACACACATAACTGCTCCCTCATGCCAGTGGGGGCTGGGAAAAGCCAGGTGGGGGACTCAGGCAGGGGCTGTCCCCACGGAGGTGGGATGTGGGAGAAGGGCCCAGCCGAGAGCACTTCCAGCTGTAGGGTGGGGCATCGGGTAGCATGAAGGGGCAGACATGGGGAGGGAGGGCTTCAGTGGAGACACTACTGGCCATCCTGCCCCCAGCTGACCCCAGCGGCAGGGGCTGTGGCCTTGGAGAGCCTGGACCCCAGTCACGCCTCATGTGCCGCCCACAGATGGTGAGAAGCTGAGTGGTGTGACAGATGGCCGGGGCATCCGGGCTGCACTGTCCACACAGAGGGCAGAGGACTCCAGCGAGAGCCTTGAGGAGGAGCGGGTGGTGAGCAGGGCTGCGGGGAAGAACACCACAGCACACACAAGACCCAAGGCCACTCCTGTGCCAGTGGCCTCAGGACTTGCAGGCCGTGTGCGTGGAGGACACGGCAGCACACTGTCCAGCACGGAGCGCGGCCCCAGCCCGGGTGGACGCATCTGGTGCACGTGGGGTGGCTAAGGGTCTGCTCGGGTGGGTGTGCACGGCCGGGGCATGATGGAGTCAGGGCTTCGTGGCTACATGTGGAAGGGATCTCTGTGAAGTGAACCGGCGTGTGTGGCGGGCTGTGTCACGCACTGTGTCTGAGCCTGGGGGGGGGGTGGTGGTGGTGGTGGTGGGGTGTGTGTGTGTGTGTGTGTGTGTGTGTGTGTGTGTGTGTGTGTGAGTGAGAGAGTGACTTCTTCCTGCCCTCACATTTCTCAGCTTTGACCCTGGTGCCCTTTCTCTCCCGTAGCCCGAAGGTCGGGACCCAGACGCGCTGTTTCCCGGGGGGGCTGGAAGGCCACTGTCGCTCAACCTCACCCATCAGGCGCCCTCGTGGCGGGAGGAGGTGAGCTCTGCTCAGCTGCTCGGCCTTGGGGAGGGCCTGGGGCAGCTGTGCAGAAGGTAAGGCCTCCTCCCACCCCCAGTACAAGGGGCAGGTGAACCTGCACGTGTTCGAGGACTGGTGCGGGGGCGCCGTGGGCCATCTGCGGAGGAACTTGCACTTCCCGCTCTTCCCTCATGTGAGTGCTGGGGTGGGGGGCGGCTGGCCCGCAGGTGGGCGGGGGCCTTGACGTCAGAGGCCGCTGCCCCCCCAGACTCGCACCACCGTGAAGAAGCTGGCTGTGTCCCCCAAGTGGAAGAACTACGGCCTCCGGATTTTCGGCTTCATCCACCCGGCGAGAGATGGTGCGGGGACGGGGGTGTAGGGGGCAGGGTGTCACGAAGCCCCCACCGACCCCTGAGCCCTCTCCTGTGGCCTAGGAGATGTCCAGTTCTCCGTGGCTTCGGATGACAACTCTGAGTTCTGGCTGAGCCCAACCGAGAGCCCGGCGGGCGCCCAGCTGGTGGCCTTTGTGGGCAAGGTACCCCCACGCGCAGCCCAGCCCTTCCACCCACACCCCTTGTCTTCGTGGGCCTCCTGCGGCTTGGTCACGTGTCCCCTCCAGCTTCTCGGGAGTGGGGACTGGATGGGGCTGGTGCCCCAAGGAGAGGGTGAGCCCCTGCCCCGTCTCTGTTACCCTCCAGACTGGCTCGGAGTGGACAGCACCCGGAGAATTCACCAAGTTCAGCTCCCAGGTGTCCAAGCCCAGGCGGTGAGTGACTGTGGGAGTGTGTGCATGAGTGTGTACCTGTGTGTGTGTGAGGACTGGGTGACACGTGCATGCGTGAAGCCGCTGCTGCTCTGCTGCCCCCTCAAGCCCCACCTCCTGTAGGCTCCCCATCTGTTTTGGGCTTCCGGGGCATGGCGGGCCCGCCGCCTCACTCCTCCCGTCCCCAGGCTCATGGCCTCCCGGAGGTACTACTTTGAGCTACTGCACAAGCAGGACGACCGCGGCTCGGACCACGTGGAAGTGGGCGTGAGTGCGGCTGCCCTCTGAGGGCTTCTGGAGACCCCACCTCCCCTGCCCTGCCCTCCTCTTTCCGGCCACTCCCCGCAGGACAACGGTGTGGACCCCGCCCGCCCCCGCAGGGAAGCTTCCCATCTAGCTGACAAAGCAGATGCTGAGGGACGGGGCTTGTGCTCACAGAAGAAGTGACCCTTGAGCAGATTCTTGACAGATGAGAGACATTCACAGGGAGACCAGCGGGGAGAGAATCTGGGGTGCAAAGATGAATTCCAGGTCTCGAGAACAGCAGAGGAATGGAGCCACCTGGAGTCTTCTGGAACTCCAAGCAGTCTGGTGGCCAGATCCAGCAGGGCTTCCTCCTGAGGATGAGGCAACTGGATCTGCGTTTCAGGGAAAACCCTCTGGCCACTGCCTGTTGGGAGGGATTTTCGTGGGTGGCCATCCATCCTGAACCAGGGAGGTGGGAATGGAAGAAGTGGAAGGTCCCGGGGGGGGGGCTGGGGGGGCGGGGGGAGATGCCCAGCAACTGAGAGCCTGAGCCTGGCTGAGTGTGGGGTGATGACCAGGGTGGGCTAGGGGGTGGTGGGAGATTGCAGGTGTCTGGTTTGTGTGTGGTGGGCATCACCCCAGCTCAGCTTAGCAGAGGGTCCAGACTGCAAATGCAGATTTGGGGTGATCTTGTGGAAGTCGAGGTGGTGACTAGGGGCCCAGGATGAGCTGGGAAGGGAAGAGGGCCTGGGACAGCCCCCAGGAAGCCCAACATGAGAGCAGTGAGGGAGGGAGAGTCTGCAAGGGAGACTGGGAAGGCACAGCCACAGAAGTGGGGGAAGTGGGGATGGGGAGGTCCAGCGGGGAGCTGGGGGGCCAGCTCTGACCTCCAGAAGGGCAGTGGCTGCAGAACCGGGGGGAGGTGGGGGCAGAGGCCATAATCAGAAGGTCCAGAAGCACCCAGGATGTCAGGAAAGGCATCCTCACCTGCCTCCAGGGACCCCAGCCTTCTGGGCCTCTCCAGCTTCCCTGCCGTGCCTTCTCAGGACCGCTCTCCCATCCACCCCCCCCACCCCAAGCTTCCTGCGTCCGTGAAGGGGTTGCCCCTACTAGTTCCCCAGCCCCTCGTCAGGGAAGATTCACTCCTCCCTGACCCAGCTGTGCTCCCACCTTGACCCCCATCCTTTTGGCCCTGACCACCCTCTCCAACCCCCAGTGGCGAGCCTTCCTGCCGGGTCTGAAGTTCGAGGTCATAGGCTCTGCTCACATCTCCCTGTATACAGGTGCGGAGCCCAGTGCCTCCGTGGGAAAAGGGGAGGGCTCCTGATGCGCGGTCTCTTTGGGGTGGTGTCTGGATATGGGTGAGGAGGGATCTCTAGGAACTCCTGGGGTCCCCGCACATCCTCTGCCCCTAGACGAGTCAGCCCTGAAGATGGACCACGTGGCCCATGTGCCCCAGTCTCCAGCCAGCCACGTTGGGGGGCACCTGCTGCAGGAGGAGCCCAGAGCCGACATGTTGCGGCCCGATCCCCGAGACACCTTCTTCCTCAGTGAGAGGAGGCCCCCCGGGGTGGGGTGGGGGGCGGGGCAGGGGTTCCAGGTCACAATGTGACCACGCCTCCCGTAGCGCCTCGGGTGGAGCCCTGGAGTCTGGAGAACGTGCTGGAGCCCTGTGCCTATGCCCCCACCTACGTCGTCAAGGACTTTCCCATCGCAAGATACCAGGGACTGCAGTTTGTAAGTGCCCCTCACCAAGGTCTTCCCTGAGACCCAGGCCTCCCTCTTCCCAGGGTCCCCGGAGCCTCCTCCAGGCCCTCTGGAAGACGCCCCAGCCTGAGCCCTCTGCCCGCCCCAGGTGTACCTGTCCTTCGTTTATCCCAATGACCACACACGCCTGACTCACATGGAGACGGACAACAAGTGCTTCTACCGCGAGTCGCCGCTGTATCTGGAAAGGTGGGTGGGTGGTGCCCAAGGAGGAGTGGGCGGGGCCTCGGCCGAGCCTGGTCTCTGACGCCCCGCCCCGGCCCCAGGTTTGGGTTCTACAAATACATGAAGATGGACCGGGAGGAGGGGGAGGAAGACGAAGAGGAGGAGGTGCAGCGCCGAGCCTTTCTCTTCCTCAACCCAGACGGTGAGTGCCCCCCGCGCCCCCCACCCCCTCAGCTGGGCCCGCCCTGGCGCGGCAGCTCACCCGCGCTGCCCACAGACTTCCTGGACGACGAGGACGACGGGGAGCTCCTCGACGGTCTAGAGGCCACCACTGAGGCGCCCCGAACGCAGGGCGGCCGCCGGCTCCCCGTCCCCGCGGCCCCCACCGAGGCCCCGGCCACTCCCGCCCTGCCAACGCCTCCTGCCCCCCTGGGCCGGCCGACCCCCCGGCGCTCGCGGGCGCTGAGCTGGGCCGCCCGCCCCCTTCCCCTCCTCTGGGGCCGTGCCCCTCCCCCCCGCCCAGCAGCTGCGGCCGAGCGGCCCCCGAAGGTGTACGTCACGCGGGTGCGGCCGGGACTGCGGGCCCTGCCCCGGGCCCCGGCGCCGCTCAGCCCACGCGGCCCTCCCCGGCCACCTTTCCCTGGCGTCTTCCTGCACCCCAGACCCCTACCCAGGGTGCAGCTGCGCACGCGCCCACGCCCACCCCGGGCTCGAGGCCGCAGGACCGGCGGTCCCCAGGCCGCAAAGCTGAGGCCCCCGGCCCCGGCCACCCAGGGGAGCCGAGAGGGCCAGGCACGGGAGCCGGGACTCACGGCCCCCACGGCGGACTCGAACTCTTTGTCCGAAGTGCAGCCCGTGACCTCCTTCCTGAGCTTGTCCCAGGTGTCCAGGCCACAGCTGCCCGGGGAGAATGAGGAAGAGGAGGAAGGGGACGACGAGGAAGGGGCGCAGGGCGAAGAGGCTGCGTCGGAGGACAGCGAAGAGAAGGCCGGCCCGGTGCGCAGCCGCTGGCGCGAGGACGCTATCAACTGGCAGCGCACGTTCAGCGTGGGCAACGTGGACTTCGAGATGCTGCGCTCGGACTGGAACGACCTGCGCTGCAACGTGTCGGGGAATCTGCAGCTGCCGGAGGCCGAGGCCGTGGATGTGGTGGCTCAGTACATGGAGCGGCTCAACGCGCGCCATGGAGGGTACGAGGGAGGGGCGCGCATGGAAAGGGACGGCCTTGGCCTCCATGGGACCCTCAGACTTCCCCAGGGTTTAACGGGGCACTGCTCTGGGAATGGTACATGCCCCCCCCCCCCCGAAGTGTCTTCTCACGCTTCTGGGGCCCCTTACTGCTCAGGGCCCCTGTCCTGTGCTAGGAGCCTTTCACCCAACACCCAGGGCTGGCTCCGCTGTCCTGCACCTCCAAACCCCACACCTATCACCTTGGACCTGCACCTGAGGATGGATCTGAGCCACCCAGGTCTCTCTTCCAGATAGAGACACGCACGAAGGTCAAGCTAAGAACCCGTGGATCCCTCTCCCCACTGGCACCTCGCTGGCTGGGGTCTTGGTCCTCAGGGGAGGGCTCAGGGTTCCTGCCCCACTGGCCCTTCTGGTCTCCCCCAGGCCCCAGGAATCCAGTCTTGTCTCCACCCCAAGCAGGTATGGGGGTTGGAGAGTGGGGGCCCCAATTTGACCTGAGGGGAGGCCCTGAGGGGTTCTCAGAGCTGTGCTGAGCCCTTAAGTAGGGGCAGGACCTGCAGAGACAGGCAAAGGCTGGCCAGGAGGCTGGTGGGCAGAGGACAGGCCTCGTGGGCCTTGAAGGCCAGGTGCAGGAGTCTTTCTTCTTGCCTCCGATACACAGTTTAGAGCAGGACACAGGTTTGGCCCATCGGGATCGTAGACAAGCACGTGGCTGTGTTGGAGAGGAGGGGGTAGAAGAGGGAGCCCATGACTGACAGGCTTGGTCCAGGGCAGCGATGGGATGGCCTGGACCCTTGGCAGGGGCTGGGGTAGATTGATTCTAGGTGGCTGAGAAGGCAAGCCTGCACTTGGCTCTGAGCTTCCTGAGAGCAGCTCCTCGTCCCATGGGCATGAGGGGGTCTGTCCAGCAGAAAGGTCATGGCTGCAGCCCCACCTTCCCTGAGCCGTGCAAGGGTGTGGGTAGCCCCAAGGAGCAAGAGCACAGACCCAGAGCATTTGCGGCAGAAAGTCCCTGATACTTGAGGAGACCATGGTGGGGATGGGCAGGGGGTGAAGGGAGGAATCTAGACCCCTGGGAGGTCACACAGGTAGGCTCTGAGGGTGAGGGATACTGGCTGCAAAGGTGGGGGTGGGGGGCGTGCGGCAAAAGGGAGAGTGACCTAGTCAAGGGCGGGGCCCTATCTTCCCAGGCCAGGGCTGGGGAAGAGCCAGCTGCGGAAGGCCCGGAGGCTTCTTCCCCAGAGATCAGGGCAGCCCCTGCGCTGGTGCTGGGGGGCAAAAAGGAGGCTTCTCAGAGGAGGCACTCAGGACCTTGGAGAGGAGGGCGGGGAGCCTGGGATGAGCATCCAGGCAGGGGACACCTAGGGCAAAGACCCCACGGGAAGAGGAAGCTTGCTTATCTAACCTGAGGGGGTATTGAGGCCACAAGGTAGACACCGTTTACCGGCTTAGAATTCAGACGTCTGAACCTCGGCCTGTGGGCAGTGGGCGCTCCTAAAGGTTTCTGAGCGTGCAGCTGTGGACAGGAGTGGTGGCACCCAGGAGAGGACTAGCCTGGGCTTGGGGACGCCTCCCTTGTGGGCTGCCCCACGGTGAGGGAGCCCCAGCATGTGGGCCTGCCTTCTGAGAAGGGAGCTCCCCAGCAGGCCTTGAGGTGTGGTGGGGGACGGGGGGACGTGCGGCGCCCCACCCCAAGTCACCTGAGTGGCCACCTCATTTCTGCGGCTGGGGGCGGCTTGTGGGAAGAATGGGGTTGGAGGCGTGGTCGCAGCTTCGGAGCCCGGGAGCCCGAGGGGGCTGACTGGGTCCCGCCCCGCAGGCGGTTCGCTCTTCTGCGCATCGTGAACGTGGAGAAGCGCCGGGACTCTGCGCGGGGAAGCCGTTTCCTCCTGGAGCTGGAGCTCCAGGAGCGCAGCGGGCGCCGGCTGCGCCTGTCTGAGTACGTCTTCCTGCGCCTGCCCCGGGCACGTGCCGGCGACACAGATGGAGACGGGGAGAGTCCCGAGCCCGCTCCAGCTGCCTCCCCAGCCGCCTCCGCACACCCCGACGGCCGCCCGGAGCTGTGCCGGCCACTGCGCCTGGCCTGGCGCCAGGATGTGATGGTGCACTTCATCGTGCCAGGTGCGTGGGAGTGGGGCTGGCCGGCCAGCCACCTGGGATTGCGGGGTGGCGGGTGGTGGGGGGCTTTTCCAGCAGGCCTTACGGGGAGGCGGGGAGTGCCACTGGTCCTGGGCAGGGTACCGCCAGGTCGGGTCCAGGTGGGTTCAGTATCCCCATCCTCCTCCAGTGAAGAACCAGGCGCGCTGGGTGGTACAGTTCCTGGCAGACATGGCTGCGCTGCACGTCCGTACGGGGGACTCTCGCTTCAGTGTCATCCTGGTGGACTTTGAGAGCGAGGACATGGATGTGGAGCGGGCCCTCCGCACGGCGCCACTGCCCAGGTAACAGTGCCCCCCACCTACCGGGGAGGGTCAAGCACATCTTCCCTCCTCCCGGACAGGCGTGGGTTTTCCGGTCCCCCCCACCCCAGAAATGGGTGGCTGTGATTTCCCACCCCATATCCCCTTCCTCCCTCAGATACCAATACCTAAGGCGAACCGGGAACTTCGAGCGCTCCGCGGGGTTGCAAGCTGGAGTGGCCGCGGTCGAGGTGCGTGGGCAGGATGGTGCGGGTGGAGAGAATGAGATGGTCTGGCGGGGGGGGACCCTTCCGGAGGAGAGAGCGAGGCTCAGACCTCCCCGCTGTCTCCAGGATGCCAGCAGCATCGTTTTCCTCTGCGACCTGCACATCCACTTCCCCCCCAGCATCCTGGATGGCATCCGCAAGCACTGCGTGGAGGGCAAGCTGGCCTTTGCGCCTGTGGTCATGCGGCTGGGCTGCGGGAGCTCGCCAGGGGACCCTCACGGTAATGCCCTGAATGCCCCTCGGTAACATCAGGGGTCCCACCCATGCCAGGGCAAAAACCCAGGCCCCCGGGGGCCTCCCAACCCGCAAGGGAGGCCTAGGGCCCCATCAATGCCCCTTATAACGCCTGGGACCCCTTGTGGCCTCTAGGAACCCCAGAGTGCCCAGGACCCGAAGTCCTCCCCCCAGTAACCCCAGGGTCATGCTTGGCCCCTAGGAACCTTCTCCAACACCCAAGTCGTGCACAGGCCTCCCAGGTTATGACCAACACATTGGAGTGACCCCAAGAGCCCTCCTGAGGAAGGGCTTGCAGGACCTTGTATCTGAAGGGCACCCCATCCCCGCCAGGTTACTGGGAGGTGAACGGCTTCGGCCTCTTTGGGATCTACAAGTCCGACTTCGACCGCATTGGAGGCATGAACACTGAGGAGTTCCGGGACCAGTGGGGAGGCGAGGACTGGGAGCTTTTGGACAGGTGACCACCTCCCCCCAGCAGAGACTGAGACTTCCATATTCTCCTCCGACCCCCAGATCTAGGCCTAGAGAGATCCTTGGACCCCACCCCGCTCCCCAAAACCCCTTCCCAGCTCCAGGAACCTGCAGACTCAGGGAAGCCCTTGAACCAGTTCTGCCCCCAGACCCTACAGGCCTCTCCTGGGTCCCTCTCCTCCTCCTGGGCTTGGACAGTAGTGGAAGCCCTGACACCCCAGCCCCTGGACCAGGGGCGTGACCTCTTCCATTCCATCCCACCCCCAGGGTTCTGTAGTCTCAGGGGCAGCCCTGACATGCATGCCCTCCCCCTGCAGGGTCCTGAAGAATCAGAGCAGCCCCACTCACCCCCACACCCCAAGTCTTGGTCACCCCCCAAAGGTCCTCTGGGCTGAGGGGCAGCCCTGACTCACCCTCCCCACCCAGGGTCCTGCAGGCAGGGCTGGAGGTGGAGCGGCTCCGAGTGCGGAACTTCTACCACCACTTCCACTCCAAGCGGGGTATGTGGGGCGTGCGCAGCCGCAAGGCCGCCCGCAAGGAGGCCTCTTGAGGACCAGCGACCCCTGCCAGCCCCGGCTGCCGTCCTGCCGTGGCAGCTGGAGGCCAGGCTCTGAGCCTGGACCCTGGGGACCCAGCAGGGCTCATCCAGGGGCACAGCCACCACCCGTGCCTGCCCCTCTCTGGCCCCCCAGGCTGCTGCCCGCTCTGTGCACCACCCCCCCCAGAGAGGCGGCCATCTTAGCCGGCGGGGCCTGGGCTTCCCCCCACGCCCTGTGCGATGATTTCTGTGAAATTTTGCTGTAGCAATGACATTGTTTCAGGATTTCCAAGAGTTCTGTCTGTTCCGTTTTTTATTCAGAATGAAATGAAATATTTTTTTTAGTTCTGACTCATCCTCTGGGCCTGATTCTCTTGGGGGGGCAGAGGTGGGCCTGGGCACTGTGCCTGCTGCTGACTCCCTTTCCTGACTTGAGCTGCAGCCGCCATGCTGACCGCACCTTTCTCCACCCTCGAGACCACTCACCTCTTCCCGCACTTTCCCTTTGAGCTTCTGTATCGGGCCCTGAAGGCAAGGGGGTTTTGGACCCTTCCTCACCAGCCTGTGTGCGGAGCCGCCAGTCACCAGCGTGGCATGAGGCCTTTCCACCTGCGAGCAAAGAATATTCGACCGTCTGCTTAGTCCCCTTTGTTGTGAAAACAGACCTTGGATGTCAGTCCTGCCCCATCCTCCTCAAAGATGTGGGAGCACTAGGCACCCCGGGGTGGCGGGTGACATGCTACGACCAGGTTGGGGGTATAGTTAGGACTCAGTTGCCATAAATGGAAAACCCAATGCACACTGCTTTAAACATAATGGGGGGTTTGCTTGACTTGTCTCGTGGAAGTCCAGGGTCAGGAGCCCCCTGGAGAGTCAGACGGGCTGGATGATGTTGTCGAGGGCCCGCCCTTCCCTGGGGTCCCAGGCATGGCAGGGAGGCCAGTGCTCTGCCTGGCACCGGGCGCGCCTGCCCATACGAGTTCCTTGCAGCCGCTGTAACAGATTTCCACAAACAAAATGGAATTTCCTGTCTTACAACTCTGGAGGTCCGAAGTCCTAAAATCGAGGTTTCCACAGGCCTGCACCCCCTTCTGGGGGCTTTAGGACTGAATCTGCTTCCCTCCTTTCCCAGCTCCTAGAAGCCACCTGGATTTCCTTGCTCATGGCCTCTTCCTCCATCCTCAAAGCCAGCAGCTTACCATTTTCATATCACTCTCCCTGTCTCTCTCACATCTCTACTACCATCATCACATCTCCTTCTCTGGCTCTGACCCTGCTGCCTCCCTCTTATAAGGACCCCTGGGATGACCCCGGACCCACCCACATAACCGAGGATAATCGCTCCATCCCAAGCAACATCCTTTACTTAATCTGCGAAGTCCCTCTTGCCATGGAGGTGACAGCCACAGGTTCTGGGGATTAGGGCATGGACATCTTTGGGGCTGCTACTCTGTACTGCCTCATTCTGTGGGAAAGCAGCACGTCCGCCCAGCACTCCAAACAATCCTCGCAAGATTTACCTCGCCATGAACACAGGGCAGCAGGGAGGATTTCAGGGAAAGAGAAACCAGATGGACACTCCAGTCGGGCCCTGAGAAGACCCTAGAGATGGCCCAGGGCATTCAGCTCTGTGGCCGCTGACCAGGGCAGCCAGCGGGTGTCTGTGAACACTAAGTCACTTGTGACGTGAGTCCTGCTGGTGCCCACAGGGTGGAGGACACAGCTAACCTGCCACACACCTACTCAGAAGTTACCAGATGCCCCAGCTCATACTGCCCACTCCTGCCTCAGTATCTAGTTCAGAAGAAGTGATCCCCAGATACAGATGTTAGTAACAAGAAAAGAACTAGCACTGGAATTAAGAATATATACTCCAAAAAATTGGGGCGGGGGGAATGTAACAGGTAGGGGAAGCATGCACATCAGAAAAATAATTACCTCTGGAAGCAGAAAAAAGTTTCAGACAACATTTCATCTAATCTGGACTATATGTATACCATAATTTATTAATCCATTTTAACAACTATTTATTGAGCACCCACTATGTGCCAGGCACTGTGGAAGAAGTGAACAAAGCAGACAAGAATCCCTGCCTTGTAGAACTTACATTCTAGTGAAGCGTGAGGAGGAGCAGACAACAGACACAGTAAAGACATGTCCAGTATCTTAGCTGGTGGCAGCGCTTGTAAAGAAAAGTAAAGCCGGAAAGAGAATAGTGAGTCTGAGCGTGGCTGCCATTGTAAACAGTGGTCAGAAAAAGCCTGACCAGGCTTCCCTGGCGGTGCGGTGGTTAAAGAATCCGCCTGCCGGTGCAGGGGACACGGGTTCGAGCCCTGGTCCGGGAAGATCCCACATGCCGTGGAGCAACTAAGCCTGTGCGCCACAACTACTGAGCCTGCGCTCTAGAGCCCGCGAGCCACAACTACTGAGCCCACGTGCCACAAGTGCTGAAGCCCGCACATCTAGAGCCTGTGCTCCACAACAAGAGAAGCCACCACAATGAGAAGCCTGTGCACCACAACAAAGAGTAGCCCCTGCTCGCCACAACTAGAGAAAGCCCACTTGCAGCAACGAAGACCCAACGCAGCCAAAGATTAAAAAAAAAAAAAATTCTAGAAGAAAATATGGGCAAAATTTTTATTGAAGAAAAAGCCTGACCTGAGAAGGTGACATCCCAGCAAAGCCCTGAGGTGCTGATGAGGCTGCCAAGGACACACATGGGGAAGGGGAGGAGGTCTGAGGCGACATTTGAAGACATTTTTAGAAATCAATGATAAACCCTTCTCATCACTTCTTTTCAATATTATACTGGAAGTACTAGTTAATGCAACAAAACAAGAAAAGGAAATAAAAAGTATACAGATTGAGGAGGAAGAAATAACATTGTTTTAGTTTGCAGATGACATAATCAATTTTCTATGGAGAAAATTCAAAAGAATTAGCCAAAAAAAAAAAAAAAAAGGAAAGAAAAGAAAAAAGAAACTTCTGGAACTAATAATCAATTATAAGGACTTCCCTGGTTGTCCAGTGGGTAAGATTCTGCGCTCCCAATGCAGGGGGCCCGGGTTTGATCCCTGTTCAGGGAACTAGATCCCACACGCATGCTGCAACTAAGAGTCCGCATGCCGCAGCTAAGACCTGGCACAGCCAAAATAAATAAATATTTAAAAATAATAATCAGTTATAGCAAGGTTGCAGGATACAAGGTTAATATACAGAAGTCAATTGCTTTCCTATATACTAGCAATGAACTATTGGAATTTGAAATTTAAAACACAATACCATTTACATTAGCACCAAAAAAAATAAATAAATAGGTAAAAATCTAACAAAATATGTATAAGATCTATATGAGGAAAACTACAAAACTGTGATGAAAGAAATCAAGGACCTAAATCAATGGCGAGATAGTCCATGTTGATGGATGGGAAGACTCAATATTGTCACGATGTCAGTTTTTCCCAACTTGATCTATAGATTCAATGCAATCCTAATCAAAACCCCACCAATCAACTAACTGATTCTTTTCTGGAGAGGCAAAAGACCCAGAATAGCCAGCATAACATTCAAGAAGAATAAACTTGGAAGACTGATAGTATCCAACTTCAAGGCTTACTATAGAGCTACAGCAATCGAGACAGTGTGGTATGGGCAAAAGATTAGACAAAATAGATCAGTGGGGCAGAAGAGAGAGCTCAGAAATAGACCCACATAAATGCAGTCAACTGATCTTTGACAAAGGAGCAAAGGCAATACAATGGAGCGAAGATGGTTTTTTCAACAAATGGTGCTGGTACAACTGGACATCCACATGCAAAAAATGAATCTAGACCCAGACCTTACACCCTTTACAAAAAAATAACTCAAGATCAATCATAGACCTAAATGTAAAACACAAAACTATAAAGTTCCTAGAAGATAGCACAGGAGAAAACCTAGATGACCTTCGGTGTGGTGATGACTCTGTGGACACAACACCAAAGGCTGATCCATGAAAGAAAGAACTGATAAGCAGAACTTCATTAAAATGAAAAACTTCTTCTCTGCAAAAGACAATGTCAAAAGAATGAGAAGATAAATCACAGACTAGGAGAAAATATTTGCAAACGACACATCTGAGAAATGACTGTTACCCAAAATATAGAAAGAACTCTTAAAACTCAACAATAAAATGAGTAACCCAACTGCAAAATGGTCAAATGACCTTAATAGACCCCTCCCCAGAGAAGATATACAGATGGCAAATGAGCACATGAAAAGATGCTGCACATCCTGTGTCATCGGAGAAATGCATATGATAAAAGAACGAGATACCTCTACACACCTATAAGAATGGCCAAAATCCAGACACTGACAAGATCCCTGGTTGCCCCCCACCACACCCACGGCCCCCGGGTTGGGCCGGCTCTGACAGCTCCAGGGGACGGAGGTCCTTCGGGAAAGGAAGCTGGAGCCTGAAAGGTTACCCAGTTCTGATGCTGTTCAGCCAAAAAGGCAACAGCAGGTTCTCGGAGCCGAGCAGATGGTGAGAGCAAAGGGCTCCTCGGGCAGCGATGGGAAAGGGCCCAGGGGAGCGGGAACCCCTTTGAGAACAAGACTAAAGCTAAACCACCGGGAGGAAGGCAAACAAATCCCCCTCTTAACCTCAGTGGAGAAAGCGGCCCAGACCTAGCTGGGGGACTACCAAGACACCCACCCACCAGCCAGCGCCAGTCCCCAAGCTCAGCCCTGTCCCGCTCAGGGAGACCTTTCCCTACACACCCTCACTTGCTTCGTAACTTGTGGAAACTTATTTAGCCCGGGGAACCTGTTTGCCGGTCTGTAAAACGGAGCCACATCGCAGCTCTGCCTCCCAGCGCTCCTGTGAAGATTAGGACAGAATGCAAACAGAGCGCCCACCACCCAGCCTCCACCGCCGAGCCCTCGCAGACAGTGCCCATGAGTGGTGACGAGTTTCTCCAGGACCCGAGACAGGCCTCAGGAGGGAGGAAGCACCAGCCCGCACCCCTCCAGGGACGGGACGCAGCATTCTCTCCGCCTCCCTGCCCTGGGGCCCTCCTGGTCCAGGCCACCAGGGGACCCGCCACCACCTCCCCAGTCCCCCTTAGTCAATTCATCCTCCTCCCCTGCTGGAGCACCCCCCCCAACCATGGGCTCCGGCCACCCCGTTCCCTTTAGGGTCCTCTCTGGGGCCTCTGCAAGGTGCCCCCTCTGTCCCAGAGGCTCCCAGCTGCCCCGCCATCCAGACCAGCATCATTGCGTGCGGACCGCTGTGTCTGTGTCCCCCCTGACCCCAGAAGGAGCGCTCCCGCGAGAAGCTGCGTCTGTCTTGGTCACACACCTGCCCCAGAGCAGCGCCAGCGAGCGCATGGAAGAGCGCAGAACCGGTAAGGTGGACGGACGACCTGAGGGGAGGGGGTGGACGGGTGGCGGTGGGGCTGTAACCCTTGGCGACCTTCCCCGCCAAAGGGGCGAGGCGCCAGGGGGCGCAGAGGATGCCCCGCCCCAGGGGGATCCGGGGCAGCGCCCGATGCGCAAGTCCAGGTAGGCTTCATGGAGGAGGGACCCTAACCCTAACCCTAACCCTAACCCTGGGCTGGGCTGGGCTGGGTTTGGCGGGAGCCCA
The DNA here is from genome assembly GCF_949752795.1 of Hyperoodon ampullatus. NCBI lineage: Eukaryota > Metazoa > Chordata > Mammalia > Artiodactyla > Ziphiidae > Hyperoodon > Hyperoodon ampullatus. The sequence goes on from NC_136920.1 coordinate 2,876,607, forward strand.
GCCCTCGGGACGTGGGAAGGTTCGCGAGTTTGCTGGCAGGAAGCGCCGGGACGCGCACGGCTGGAGCCCGAGCAGCAAGAGCCGCATCTCCCCGGCCCCCGCCGCCGCGCCGCGCCGCGCCCTCACGCCTGGCGCGCCACCTAGCGCTGATCCATCACGCCCCCTGCAGGCTCCGTGGCCCCGGGCGATCTACCTATAATTTCTCTGTGCTCCAGCGCGCTCCTGAATCTTGTTTGGAATATTATTTTGCTGTCCACATCTTCAAGCTTTTCTCCTCCATTCCTGCCCCCTAATAGCCCCCCTCCAGACTCCCCACCGAGGTGGGGTGGGGCGCCCTCTGTACCCCTCCTCCAGCCCCGGCCGCACACACCGGGCAGCCCCTAGCCAAGGCCTTCACAGTGAGTGCCTCCCGGGTCACCAAAGCCAGCACTAGGGGGGCGTCCGTCCTTCCACCCGCCCCCTGCTCTGGCCCTCGTCCCTGAAAACCACCCCATATCGCCCCCCCATCCCCTACACCTCCTCCAGAGACTTGTGTAACAACGGCCTGGGGTCCCCCTCCTCCAGTAATCACCCCAGCCCGACCTCTAAGCTGTCAGGGTTGTAAATGCTAACCTGCCCCTCGTGGGCCCCCATAGCCCTTCCTTCCCATGCCCCAGGGCAGAGTCCAGGCTCCCCCATCCCCCCACCTCCCAAGTAAGAGCATCACTCACCCTTGCAGGCCCTCAGGTCCCGGGATCTCAAACCCGAAAGTGCACCAACGCAGACTCCCAGGACCTACCGCCTGTTTTCTAAGCTCCCTGGGTGAATCTTCCCCCATCTGCCACAGAGTCCCCGCCCCCAGGAAGTTCACCCTTAAGCCGGCACAGAATCCTTCTCGTGCTCTCTCCCTACACACTGGCTCCAGGAAGCGGGGGCTCTCAGGGAGGACGTGGCCACAGGGGCTGGACTGGGCTCTGAGCTTCCGGTGGACACAGGTTTCAAGCCACAGCCAGTCCCTCAGGCCCTGCAGTGGTTAGAGAAGTCTCACCCGGGATCCCCAGGGTTTCCCTGGACACTGAGCCACAAAGGCAGGAGATCCAAGGTGGGGAGGTGGAGGGGTCCACAGGTCCTCAGGGAGGCGCTGCACAGCCTGGGGGCCCCCGCAGCCCTCCCCGCCAAGAGGAGGGGGAAGCCCCGCAGAACTGGCACTGAGGACCCTGCAAGCTGTGGAAAACCGGACCTAGGGGGTATCTGCCTGGCGCCTCCTCTCCATCCCGTGGCTCCGACCCCACTAAAGCCCCGTCCATCCCTCTGCGGCCCTGTCCCACCACCCAGGGCCTCTGGACCCCACCTGCAGTCTGCCCCTCGAGGCCTGCTGCCCTGCCAGGTGGGCCCAGGCAGACTCGAGTGAAGGGCGGGCCTCCAGGCGCGCTCAGCGCTGTACAAACTTGTATCCCGGGATTTTTCCACACAAAACACGTCTCTCAGGGAAGCAACCGGTCTGATGAGCTCGCTGAGCGTGCGGGCGTTCCCACCCCGCCCTCCCGGTGCCCCAGCAGTCCCGTCCCACACTGAGGCCCTGACGGCAGTGCTGGGCCCGGGATGCAGCCCAGGACTCCTCAGCCGGCAGCAGAGGCCTCTGGGATGGGCCCGGGGGCCGGCAGTATCTGGACCACCAGCAGGGTAGGTCGCCCACTGTGCACATTCCCTGTGCCGGGAGGCTCCACCCCAGGGTTCACCGTGTCCTTTCCGGGGACCCTCCCCTCCCTCTCTCACCCCCAACGTTGACCTCTGACTCCCACTCCCAGTCCCCTCCCCAGCCCTGACCTCACCCCTAGGGCTGCCTTCTGACCCTGACCCCGCCTCGCCCCCAGGCCACTGCCCCCAGCCACCATTCCCACCTGGGCTCACGTCCCCTGCCTTCAGGGGGGCCAGGGCCTGGGACCAGGGCCTCCCATGGGAGAGAAGGCCTGTGAGCGTGGCCCCAGGGCGACTTTTCCAGGGGAACCCAGGGAGGTACATGAGGCCACTCAGCCCGCAGGACTCCGGCCCTCCTGGGCTCAGCCCCGACTCAGTCCGCCAGGGGCCTGTCCTGGATCCAAGCCAGGCCTACACGGGAGGCCTTGGAGCGTGCTGGTCCAGCTGGCAGTGGCGCTCCAGGGAGACCATCTTGGGACGAGCGCTGCTAAGCCTGGCCCTGCCGCCCCCACCTCCGACTGCTGGGCCTCCCTCCCCACACAACTCCGACCCTGCTTGCCTGGACTCCTGGTTCTCCCTGGAGCACGTCAGATCCTGTGCCCCCAGCCAGGGCAGGAGGGCCCCTCTGAGTCAACCCCCTGGGGCAGCCCCGCCTGCCTCTGCTGAGCTGAGCCTTGACTCATGGGTTGGAAGAGGCCTCCCACCTCCACAGCCTGGTGGGGGGCGGGAGCCCAGGAGGGCGAGCCAGCCCTTTGGAGGCCTCTGCAGAGGCGGGGGGCTGGGGGCACTTCCAGAGTCTGCAGGATGGAGATCTGGAGGGTCATGAGCCTGGGGTGGGCCCGTCTCGCCTCTTGCTTCTGGGGTCTCTTGGGCACCAAGGACCAGGGACGAGGGCCTCATAGAGCCCCCCCTTCCACCCTAAAGCTCCACTCCAAGCCTTTTATCCTCAACTCTGTCCCTTAGCACCTGACCCCTGCTAGGCCTCACTCCAACCTCATGGCTGCAGTGCCTGGTCCTTGGAGTTAGCTGGAGCCCCCAGCTCCCCAGGGAGGGGGAGCTCCCACCCTCAGACTCCCCGAGGTGGCCTCCCTCCACCTTTCCCTAATGCTCGGAACAGTAGGCCCAAAGGAGCAGCTGTGGCCTATCCCAAAGGACAGGCTGGGAACAAAGAAGGGCCCGGACCCCTTCTGCCCTGTCCTGGGATGGGCAGGAGGGGGAACACGCAGGGCCTGTTCTTCCGCCCAAATTCCACCTTAAGCGGGCGGTAGCCCCTCCCTCCCACCTGGCCCAGGTGTCCCCGCCCCTAGCTGAGCTCAGGGCTGGGCGGCGTCGGTCTCCGGGCCAGCCCTGGGTGAGGCCAGCGGGGAGGGACTTCAGGGACAGGGCCGCGCGGGAAGAGACAGCAGAGACAAATCGCGCTGGAGGTGGCGACCGGGCCCAGGCCAGGCAGATCCGGCCCCCGTGCCCGCCGCCATGCAGGACGGTAACTTCCTGCTGTCGGCCCTGCAGCCCGAGATGGGTGTGTGCTCCCTGGCGCTGCCCTCGGACCTGCAGCTGGACCGCCGGGGCACCGAAGGGCCGGAGGCCGAGAGGCTGCGTGCAGCTCGTGTCCAGGAGCAGGTCCGCGCTCGCCTCCTGCAGCTGGGTCAGCAGCCTTGGCAGAACGGGCCGGCCCAGCCCGACGGCGCGGCCAGGGCGGCCACAGGTAGGCAGACGCTGGCCGGGTGCCCACGGTGGGTGGTGGGTGGAGGTGGCCCCGGTGGGCGTGGTGGTGTGAGGGCCAGAGGCCGCGGTGGGGCCACTCCGGACTCAGCTCCCTGACTCACCCAGGCCCGCCTTGAGTCACCACCCTACCCCTCCAGGCGTAGGAGAAGCCAGGGGTGAGGCCTCCATCTCCTGGCAGGGACCCCGGGGTCCTCCCTGCCAGTCGGGTTGGGCCTCACCTGCCCACCGGGCCCTGAGCCTCCCATCCCCCCCAGGGGGGGGCACGGGAGAAGTGGCACGTGGCCGGCCGGGTCCGTCTCTGCGGGCAAACCCGGAACACGCACGCGTCCGGTCCCACATCCCAGGGGCTCACACACGGTCTCAGAGACACGCAGACACACACACGTCACTCCCCTGGAGACACAAACACAGAGACACAGACGCCCAGACTCTAGCGTCCAGCCCCCATGCCCCACGGGAATGAGCAGACAGAAAGGTGAGGGGCGGGGTCTGGAACTCCTGGAGGAGAGCCACGGCCTGTCTGGGCCAGGGTCTCCCTGCGGGATTGCGGGGTGGGGGGGCCCTGCTGGGGTGACCCGGCTACTCACCGTGGGAGTAGCGGGTGGGGGAACGCCCCTCGGGGCCAGGCAGCCCCCTGTGTAGGAACCCCGGTTTGTGCATGGGGCACGTGCACGGGTGTACGTGAGTGTGTGTGTGCGTGTGCATGAGTGTGCGCAAGTTCAGGGCACTTCTAGAAATTTCCTCCCTTGCCAGCTGCAGCCAGAGGAACCAAGGTCAGACAGTAAGAGGAGCCTCCAGGATGTCAGGGGTCAAGACCCCGCTCCACAGTGGCTCGCGTGACCTTCAGAGGGCCTTTCCCAGTGCTGGCCGCCAGCTGCTGGTCGGGGGATAAGCGGGTCAGCCAGTACAGGGGCCGCCAGGGCTGCCTGGATTCCTGCATCCTCCCCTCCCTGGGCCTCAGCCTTGCTGGTGGCCAAGTTGGGTGCCCAGGGGTCACGGGGTAGAGGAGGGAGCAGGGAGGGGTTAATTACCACCCTGGCTACCCTGACAATTAGGGGAAAGAGGATTATAATTTGGGGGAGGGGGCCGTGCCCCCCCCAAGGCTGGGCCTCACTAGCGTCAAAGGGTTAATAGCCCCTGCCCAGAAGCCTCATCAACCAGGGCCTGTCTGGGGAGCGTGCTGGGTGGGGGAGTCCCCCCAGACCTAACTGAGGCAGAGGTTGTGGGAGGGTCCAAGGCCCCCCCTTCCCTTCACCCTCACCCTGAATCCCTTCAGCCAAGTCACTCTACCCTGGCCTTCGGGGGATGGGACTCTTCCCCCTCCAGATGTGGCCACAGCAGGGACTCCAGCAGAGGCTGACCACTCCAGGAATACCCTCCCCACCCAAAGACCCCGCCCCTGGCATTGCCCAGGTGATGCCCCCCCAGTCTGTTCCCACTGCTCTGCCTTGGTTTGACCTTTGCCCAACTCTTCTCCGGGTGTTCTCAGCTCTTCCTATACACCTGACCAACCACACCGTGCCACCTGTCATCCACATATTCATGCAGTTGTCCCTTCAGCATCCATCCGTCCCTCCATCCTCCCGGCTTAGATACCCCTTCACACACCGGTCGGTCTGTTCCTCCAACCACCCATCCTTCCAATGGTCCAACCCGCCCTCCCCCCATGTCTCCACCCTCCACCCTCCACCCACCTGCCCGTCTGTCCACTTGCCATGCAGGTGGGCTGGCGCCGGTGCCCCCGGTTTGTGTGTGGCTAAGGGTGGGTGTGGCTCGGGAGACTGTGTGTCTGCGGCGAGTGACCAACAGCACAGGATGGGCTCCCAGGAGGTCAGTGTGGCTTCCTTGGGGGCGGTGGCCAGGCGTTGTGCCCCGGCAGGGATCGGGGAGCTGAGGAAGGAGGCCCTGGCACACTAGGTAGCCGGGAAGTCAGCAGGGTGAGCACATCCGTCCCCCGCTGAGGTGCACAGCTGGAAGGGACGGGGGCTGTGGGAGGGATGACAAGGCGACGGCAGGGGCCAGCAGCCAAGGCACCTGCCCCAGAGTCCACTGGCCTCCCCACCAGGGCTCAGGGCAGGAAGGGAGGCAGGAGGCCAGTGCCTTGCCATTGGCCCAGCCAGGCTGCTCTGTCCCTGTCTGCAGGCGCGTGCCGGGCTCAGTACCACACCTTGCAGGCCGGTTTCAGCTCCCGCTCCCAGGGCCGGAGCGGGGACACCTCGGTGAGTGACAGCCTGGAGTCCCGTGAGGGAGGTTCTGGGGGCTCTGGGGACTCCAGCGTCAGGAAGCCCAGCGGCCCTCACTGCCCGCCCCTCTCTGCCCCACAGACCTTCCGGCGCATCGCCAGGCCCACCTACGGCCCTGTCTCCTGGTCCTCCCGCTCAGTCATGGACCTGAGCTCCGGTCGAAGGCTGAGCTCAGCCCAGAGCGGGGGCAGTGCCCTTGGAGCCGCAGGGTATGGGGGTGCCCGGCCCGCCGCGCCCCCGCCCACCCGGCCTACGTCCTTCCACGAGCGTGGCGGGGTGGGGAGCCGGGCGGATCACGACACCTTGTCCCTGCGCTCACTCAGCCTGGGGGCCGGGGGCCCGGATGACCGCTACGGAGTGGTGGAGGAGTGGCTGGAGCCGGCGGCCACCTCCGCCTACAGGGCCTCTGCCTCTGAGCGCCAGGCCAGCTCCAGCTCTAGCCGGGCTGGGGGCCTGGGCTGGCCGGAGGCTGCCGAGGAGCCGCCCAGCCGGATCATCCGTGCCCCCGCCATGCGGACCCTGCAGCGGTTCCAGGGCGGCCACCGCAGCCGTGTGGGGGCTGGGGGAGTGCCAGGGGGCGTCCTGGAGCCCGTGACCCAGGCGCCATCTGTGCGCAGCCTCAGCCTCAGCCTGGGCGACTCGGGCCACCTGCCGGACACGCGTGGGCTGGACAGCTACGGTGGCCACCGCACTTTGCAGAGGCTCAGCAGCGGGTGAGCTGGGCCTGGCTTGGGGAGAGGGCTTCTGCCATAACCCTGGTCTGTCCCCAGGCTCAGCCTGACCTGTCTCTTTTCTCTGCAGCTTTGATGACATTGACCTGCCCTCGGCAGTCAAGTACCTCATGGCCTCAGATCCCAACCTGCAGGTGCTGGGAGCAGCCTACATTCAGCACAAGTGCTACAGTGACACAGCAGCCAAGAAGCAGGTGACCACCCCTGCTTACCACCCTCATGGGCCCCCCTTCACTCACTGTCCTCTGTCTGGTCCCTGACCACCCCTCACTGATCCCCAAGCTGCCTGGGCAGACCCCATCTGCCCAGGGCCTCCTCAGCAGAGGAGGAGCAGGAGGGACTGACTTGCACAAATCTGAATACACCTGCACACACCACGCTTCTGCACACATTTGCACGCATCTGCACACCTCGGCACACATCCCCATACACCTGCATGAGTATGCACACGTCTCTATACACCTGCAGGCTTCTGCACACATTTGCACACATCTTCACACACCTGCATACATCTCCATACATCTGTATGCCTATGCACATGTCTCTATGTACCTGCACACACCTGCACACCTTTGCACACCTTTGCATGCATCTGCACACATCTCCATACACCTGCATGAGTATGCACACGTCTCTATACACCTGCAGGCTTCTGCACACATTTGCACACATCTTCACACACCTGCATACACCTCCATACACCTGTATGTGTATGCACACGTCTCTATATACCTGCACATACCTGCACACAGTTGCACACATCTGCATGTTTCTGCACACCTCTGCACACACCTGCACACATCTCCATACACCTGCCTATGTACTCACACATCCATATACACCTGCATACGTTTACACATACCTATGCAGCGTGTGCACAAGCGCTAACACCCGTGTGGCTATGCCCACAGGCCCGCAGCCTGCAGGCTGTGGCTAGGCTGGTGCAGCTCTTCAACCACGCCAACCAGGAGGTGCAGCGCCACGCCACAGGCGCCATGCGCAACCTTGTCTACGACAACGCGGACAACAAGCTGGCCCTGGTGGAGGAGAACGGCATCTTCGAGCTGCTGCGTTCGCTGCGTGAGCAGGACGACGAGCTGCGCAAGAATGTCACAGGTGGCCCTGCTCCCCAGCCGCCGCTCTGCCCCCCTTCCCTCGGTCCCCACGGCCATCCCTGTGGCATGTCTCTTTGGAGCTGGACTCCGGCCCCGGGCCCCGTGTCCCCACACGTCCTCCTCTCTGCGCTGTTGCAGCCCCGTGACCCTACACGTCACACTCAGGCTCTCCCCAGCGAGGCTCTTGGGTGAGGCTCGAAGCGCCAGGCAGGGCTCTGGGTACCATCCCCGGAAGAGGCGGAGGGGCTGGAGGGCCGTCCCTGACCACGGCCTCGGCCCACCTGCCACAGGGATCCTGTGGAACTTGTCCTCCAGTGACCACCTGAAGGACCGCCTGGCCCGAGACACGCTGGAGCAGCTCACAGACCTGGTGCTGGGCCCCTTCTCAGGGGCCGGGGGACCGCCCCTCACCCAGCAGAATGCCTCGGAAGCGGAGATCTTCTACAACGCCACGGGCTTCCTCAGGTGCGACGGGCAGCAGGCAGGGGAGGCCCAGAGAAGGGGCGTTAGGCTCTGAGGTCTGAATGGCAAGGCGGGGCCGCCGGGGTGGGGGGCGTGTCTGGGAGAAGTGGACAGCGAGGCAGAGGCGCTGACGCGGGAGTGGAACGGGCCGCCAGGTGTGGCCCCCGGCCAGATGTCAACAGACTGGGGGCTGCAGGCTCAGATTTCTTTAAATCAGGGATTTGATCTGATATTTATAACCTCCCCGGAGCCCCGGACACTTTGAGAAGTGGATGGGGGATGGGCACGTGGAGGTGCCGAGGGGCAGAGCTCAGCTCGGGGGACGAGGGGGTTGGTGCTCAGGATCTCAGCCTTGGGTGGGTCCCTGTGGGGTGGGCTCTGCCTGCGGTCCCAGCGGGGGTCTCTGATCTACCTCCATCCAAAGGAACCTCAGCTCGGCCTCCCAGGCCACTCGCCAGAAGATGCGTGAGTGCCACGGGCTGGTGGACTCCCTGGTCACCTATATCAACCATGCCCTGGACGTGGGCAAGTGCGAGGACAAGGTGAGGGTCAGCCAGCGCCCCGGGGCCCGAGGGGCTCCAGCCTGCTCTGACCAAGGTCTGCCCTCTTTCCACAGAGCGTGGAGAACGCCGTGTGCGTGCTCAGGAACCTGTCCTACCGCCTGTACGACGAGATGCCACCGTCGGCCCTGCAGCGGCTGGAGGGCCGAGGCCGCCGGGATACGGCAGGGGCGCTGCCAGGCGAGGCAGTGGGCTGCTTCACGCCACAGAGCCGGCGGCTCCGAGAGGTGGGTGCGGGCCTGGGCAGGGGGGCAGGCGGAAGCAGGGATCCCGGGTGACCTCGGCTGACCCTCCACGCCCTCCTGCCCAGCTGTCCCTCACGGCCGACGCGCTCACCTTCGCCGAGGTGTCTAAGGACCCCAAGGGCCTGGAGTGGCTGTGGAGCCCCCAGGTCGTGGCGCTGTACAACCGGCTGCTGCAGCGCTGTGAGCTCAACCGGCACACGACGGAAGCGGCAGCCGGCGCGCTGCAGAACATCACCGCAGGCGACCGCAGGGTGAGGTGGCCTGGGACCACACCTGGCCACGCACTGGGGCGCGAGGCACTGGGGACACAAGGGGTGAACAGGGGACAGGAGCCTGCTCTCCCGGACTTTACGGTGCATCGGGGGGCCAGAACTTCAGAGCGAGAGAGGAAGGCAGGCGGGATGCGGCTGGCGGATGCCACCTCCGGCCCCCGGGGTCTGCACTGAGTTTAAGGAAGGTGCCGGGAGGGCTGGGCCAGGAGGGAGCAGACCTGGGGCCTCCACGGGGCGCCAGCACCGTTCTCACCAGCCCCTCTCCTGCCGGCAGTGGGCGGGCGTGCTGAGCCGGCTGGCTCTGGAGCAGGAACGCATCCTGAACCCGCTGCTGGACCGAGTTCGGACCGCTGACCACCACCAGCTGCGCTCACTGACCGGCCTCATCCGAAACCTGTCTCGGAACGCCAGAAACAAGGATGAGCTGTGTGAGTCCAGCCGTCCCGAAGCCTGGGTTCTGCCTCCCCTGGGGGCCGGGCGCGGGCCTGGACTCTGCCTGTGCTGCTGCTCCTCCGGCCCGCTTCTGGGAAGCCAGAGCTGGTGGACAGACAGGCGCACCAGCTCCCTGGGGGAGCAGGGGATGGCGGGTGCCGAGGGGGCGGGGCAGGGGGCGGGCAATGGAGACTGACCGCCCCAACCTGCTGGCAGCCACCAAGGTGGTGAGCCACCTGATCGAGAAGCTGCCTGGCAGCCCGGCTGAGTGCACTCCCCCCGCCGATGTGCTGGTGAACATCATAGCCGTCCTCAACAACTTGGTGGTGGCCAGTCCCGTGGCCGCCCGAGACCTGCTCTACTTCGACGGGCTCCACAAGCTGTTCTTCATCAAGAAGAAGCGGGACAGGTCAGGGCCCGAGCCCCGTGCCCACCCTGCCCCCCCAGCTTGCCCTGCCTTCTGGCCAAGCCCGTCACCCCACTGACCCCTGCCCTCTACCCCCGCCCCAGCCCTGACAGTGAGAAGTCCTCCCGGGCAGCCTCCAGCCTCTTGGCCAACCTGTGGCAGTACAGCAAGCTCCACCGAGACTTCCGGGCGGTATGTTCCCACGGTCCAGGGCAGGCGGGGCTGTGAGTGTGGGACGTGGGCACAGGACGGCAGGGAAGGACATGGAAACCCACGTGGCCCAGGGCACCCGTAAGACCAGGGGCCCACTTCCGGCACACCCAGGGGGACGGGATGTGGAGCAGCAGCGCCCTGACTCCAGGCCCCTCTCCACTGCAGAAGGGCTACCGAAAGGAGGACTTCCTGGGCCCGTAGGCGAAGCCTCCCTTGGAGAAGGAGAATGCGATGTGACCCGCCTCCGAGGGAAGGGCTCAGCTCAGGGCTGCTCGCCAGCTGGCCTGGAGGAGAAGGTTGATGATGGCCCAGGGGCTCTCGCTGGAGCCCCATCCACGTGCAACTTGAAGGCCTGGGCCACGGGGGAGGGGACAGGGGCTTGCGGCTGGGGAATTGGCTTCTGCAGGGCAGGGGGTGGGGCAGGGCTTGAGGCTGCTCTGATGCATGGGGTGGTGGCCAGGTCACACTGGCAGAGGTGGCACTGGCTGTAGCCCAGCAGTGCCTCGGGACAGCCAGCAATGGGAATAAAGGTGGCCGTGAACACAGCAGCCACAGCCCCTCATGCTTCTTTGGTTGGTCAGACTTGGGGGTCGGACCCAAGGACTCAGCAATGTCCCCAAGAGCAACCATGCCTGCCCCTTAGGACACTCCCCCCTGGGCCCATACACAGGCCTCTCCAGGTCAGGGGACCCAGGACAGGGAGGAGGGCGTGTTCAGCAGGAGAGCTGGCAGAGAGAGTGGAGGAGATGGGGCAGACAGCAGAGGCAGCCGCAAGCTAAGTGAGACGCAGAAGCAGCAGAGCTGGGGACCTTGTGTGCAGAGGAACGAGCACTTCTGGGGCAGCTGTGACTCCTACTGGCCTCGGTGCTGCCCTACCGGGCTGTGCTCACGTGACAGATGCATCCAACACCTCTCCCTGCCCTGCCTTCCTGGGCCTGGAGGTGCCCTGACAGGTATACTCATGCTGTCTGAGGCTTGGGGTCCAGTAGGTTCTGGGACCTCTCTCCATCTCACCAAGCCAGGCCCTTTGGTTGTAAAGTTCCCACTGATATTTTTACAACAGGCTTTTTCTGCAAAGCTCAGAACCTGAAGTCTCTAAGGGGACTGCCCCCCAGGGACTGTCTGGATCAGAGTGGGACTGGGAATAGTCACGGCCCCAAGCAGGGAGACCTGAGGAGGCCGCTGCAAGAGACACGCCTGAGCTGGCTCAGGATGAAGATGGGGAGAGAGTGGGCTTGAGTGGACACCCAGGTGCGGTGACCAGGTGGCCATGGAGCAAGAAAAGGGAGGGATCCAGGGCCCTGGAGTGCCTGAGACGTAAGTGAGGGGTGGGGTGTTCTGCTCAGGACACTGCATACCCGCTTCCTGCCCCGGGGGAGGAGAGGCCGAGACCTGGGCAGGATTCCAAAGGACTTTATTTCTGCCACTCTCCCTCCCCGAGGTCCCAGGGCTGCAGGCAGACAGGGCTCATGGTCCTGCTGAGTGGGAAAAAACCCACCCCAGCCCTGCCCCCAGCTGTCCCTGGCGATCCTGCTGCTCCAGGGGGCAGGGGCTACACGTCATCCTCCGACACCAGGCAATAGAAGTCCGTGCGGGCACTGTAGTTTCGGGAGCCAAGGTCCGACACATCCACTTCACTGCCTTGGCCCTCTCCAAGCGAGACCCCACTTGCATGCGGTGGAGCTGCTGGCTCCCCAAAGACAGGCCCTCGTACACCTGGGGAGGGGTACCGCCAGGCCTGAGGCTGGGCTGCCCACAGCCTGCCTTCTGCCAGGGTCACTCCCTGCTGCCCCTCCTGCATGGTGTCATTTGAGGTCCTGGAGGTTCCCAGTCAGGCCCCGAGCCCGACCACCTTCATGGAAAGAGGCAGTGGGAGGTGCTGGGAATTAAGCCCATCCACGGGCTGCAGGGAGCACTCCCTGCCACCTGGACCTTTTCTGGGGCTCCACCTTATGCAGCCCCCCTCCAACTCAGGCTGAGCTTCTCAGGGTCAGGGGTGGGGCCGGCGGGCATACCCAGGTCCCCCTCAGGGTCAGGGTCCAGCTCCGGGTCCAGGGTCCGACCCTCTGGGACCCGGCCTCGCACAATCAGCATGGGGTCCTTGTCGTCCTGCAGCCGGGTCTGGGGGTCTCCCTGCATCGCTCTGTACTGCACCTTCCGAGGCAACGCCAACTGTAGCTCTTTCCAAAAATCGGAGGAAGGTGTCTGGAGGCCAAGGTGGGGCAGTTAGCGAGCGTGAACAATCGGGGGGGGGGGGTGCCAACACGGAAAGACCCTGGTCTCCTTGGCCCCAAAGAGCCCACTCCCCTGGGTGGCTGACCATGGCACCTCCACCCACGGGCCCCCATCTACAAGCCCCCTCCCTCCCCGCCCCCTGCCCCTCCGCACCACGGAACCGGGCCTCCAGAGCAGCAGGGTCACCAGGTGGCGATGCTGGCGCAGCAGGCGGAGCGCAGGGTGTGCGGGGTCGCGCCGCTGGCCCTCGAAAGTGATGAAGATGGGTCTGCGCGTGAGCTCCAGCAGCCGGCACAGGCCCTCCCTGCGAGGGCGGCACCGTCAGGGGGGGCGCAGTTGGGGCCCACCCAGCCCCGCGCGGGACCCACCGGAAGCTGTGACTGCACCAGGTCCGGCCCAGGAAGGCGTCGGACAACACCACGACGAGGCGCCGGCAGCGGCTCAGGTTCACCAGGAGGTCGGCCGACGGCTCTGCGGGAACCCGGTCATCGGCGGGGGCCGTGCGGACGGGGCCCTAGAAGGGGCGGGGCCCTAGCCTGGGCCTGAGGAGGACCCGAGGGGGCGTGGCCCTGGGAAGGCGGGATCTGGGCGGAACAGGGGCGGGGCCCGAGTAGAGATGCGGCTGGGCCCTGGACGGGGAGGAGTAGGGTCATTGATGGGCGCGGCCCTGGAAAGGCGGGGTCTGGGCCGGAACAGGGGCGGGGCCTGCGCCCCGGATCGGGGCTGGGCCCGAGGGGAAAGGGGCAGGACGCCGCGGTACCCGCGCGCGGCAGGAGGTCGCGGTCGTCCAGAAAGAGCTTGTAACCCCGACGCCGCTCCAGCTGCGGCTTCAGGATGAAGTTCACGAACTTCCGGTCCTCGGGGCTGTCGCTGTAGGAGACGTAGGCGTCGTAGAGCTTCCCGTCTGCGGACGGCGGCGGGTCAGCGCGGCCGCTTTCCAGGCCTAGGCTTGCCACCCTCGGGGCCCCCTAAATCTCCCCCCTTATGCCCCAGGGGCCAGGCCAGCCCCCCAGACGCAGACCCAGCAGATCTCGGCTCCGGGCCCCGCTTAGGCCCCTCCTCAGCACAGGATTCCGAGTGGAGCCGTGGAACCAGGCTACCGTGGCTCCCTTCTGCCGGCCCTGTGCCCTCCTGGGCTGCACAGAGACACCCCCCTTCCCTGGACTGGGATCTCGCCAGTGCCCTCCAGGGACGGATGCCTCCTCGCCCCCACCTGCAGAGCCAATCCCCCCCACCCAGAGCTGAGCCTAGGGAGGCCCCGTGGCTGACTCCGCCTCCCCATCCATCCGCACCCCACGCACCGTTCATCTCCACCTCCCCATACGTGTCTTGGTACCAGAGCAGTACATTGAGTCGACACTTCACGTATAGCAGCGCTGCCAGGAGCAGGACCAGCAGGACCAGAAGTGAGGCCAGCACCGCGGCCACATGTCCAGCCAGGCCTGGGGACAGAGCCACTGACTGAGCCACCCCAGCAGCCTCCAAGCCTAAAGGCTCCCCAGGCCTCCCTCCTACCTTCTACCCACTGGACCCCACTCACCAGCCCTCCAAAGAGTGAAGGATGAGGAGCTGATGTTCTGGACGGAGCAGGTGAAGGTCCTGAAGTCTTCAGTACTGGTCAGGTTGACCCCCAGGACACTGGACACAAGCACCTCTGACCGGTTGGCCTTGACCCTGGGGAGACCAGGCCCCACCCCCTCACCTGGGGCCCGATAGCATCACTGGATGCCCCAGAGCCCCACTTGTCTGGGACTCACCCAGAGGGGCTGCAGATTTGGGCCTCCTGGGCAGTCCTTGGGCCATAAGCTAAGAGAAATGGCCAGAACATGAAGGGGGTGTGGATCTCTTTTGGAACAGTCATCCTAATCCTGGGTCTGGGTCCTGGGGGTCCTCAGATCCTAGGCTTGGCCCGACGGTCAATGAGTAATTCAGGCTGTAGGACTCTGCTGGCACCCATGGCCCTGGGTGGTCTACAAGGTGAGTGTCTAGAGGGGCCACCCGATTCTGCAGTCACTGACTCTTAGTGTGCATCCAGAGTGGCACTCTGCCCGTGTCATGTCTGGCCAGTCACTCCCCAGCCCATGTCCAGGTGATTACAGACCAGGGTGTAGGTCAGAGAGGCCACTGGGGGTGGGTATATCCAGCGTGGTCACCTGACCCTGGACACCCTCATCTCTTACCAGGAGTCCTCATGGAGGTCATAGTGGCTTCCATTGCCCAGCAGCACCCCATCTTTCAGCCACTGGACCGAGGGCAAGGGGCAGTGGGGCCCAGAGACCACCGAGGCCGTGCAGTTCAGAGTGACCACACTGCCCAGGGCAGGCCACAGGACCTGGTTTCCAGATGGGGAGAGGAAGTCAGGGGCCCTGTCGCAGGCTCCTGCAGAGAGAGGACCAAGTGGGTTAGCTGTGCCCACGATGCCAGCCTCCCACTGTCCACAGATGGTCTGTGGGCCAGGAAAAAACCAAGGTGGCCAGTGGCATGTGCTGCTTGGTAACCACACCATGTCTGTCCACAAGTCCCATGCGGGACAGGGCCTGGCATCTGGCACATCTTACCCCAGCAGCAGCTGGTCCTTATGTGTTCTGCCTGCCCTGGATGTGGCTGCCAGTCCTCAGAGAAGATGTTGGCATGGAGTCATGGCTGAGCTGACCCAGCACCGCCCCCCAGCTCAGCAGGGCCTGCCTAGCTGCCTGTCTACCCAGGACGTGAGCCAGCACACATTTCCTGTGTGCACCTGTCGCCCGCTGCTCTGATGCCCAGGCCCCGGCCCCTCTGCTGGACACCAGTGGTTTGGGGGAGTCAGGGGTTGGGCGTCAGTACCTTCCACCTGGTATGGGAGCTGGGGGTTCCAGGACCCTCTACTCCTGGCTACAGGCAAGCCTTCTCACCTCCCCAGGATCTGAACTTTCTCATCTTTAAATTGGGGTGATGAGCCGGAGCCGGTGGTCATAAAAGACCGCCATCATCTTGGTAGTGTGGTCTCCCAGCAGCCTGCCCCCAATGGCCCCCCACCAGCGCCCACTCCCAGTATCCCTGGGCTTTACTGACCCCCACGAGCCTGGTCTAGAGGCCTTGGGCAGGAGAAGGTGCGGGCCCATCCTAACCATGGGGTCAGGACCCTGGGCCATAGGGGAGGGGCAAACAGGTCTTTGTACCCCTGGCTTGAGGCCAAGCAGAGAGGCCAGGCCACACTGCAGCGTGGAGCCAGCCTGAGGGGCAGGAGGTGGGAGTGGAGCCCGTGCCCATCCCTCTCTGACCGTCTACCTGCCATGGTCTGGCCGGGGCCTCCTCGAGGCAGGCTGGACACTGGTGCCACCCACGGCTCCCCGGGGCTCCTTGGCCGAGCAGACTGCTCCCTCAAGGGCTGGGCAGGATTCACTCTCTGTCCTTGTGGCCAGTCAGTCAGAGCACCGGGACGGGTCAGAGGCTGCCGCCATCCCCGGGAGCAAGTTAAACAAGAACAGGATAAGTTAACGTGTAACTCTGGCCACTGAAGCACTGCCTCTGCCCCAGCTGCCGCGTGGAGGCCACAGAGCACCAGGCACAGCCTAGACTGCATGTCATCTGCCCCAGGGACACCATGACAGCCCAGGGTGGGACAGCACTCCCGGCATCCCTCGTGAGCCTGGGAGTTGGCCTCGTTCCAAGATCCCCGGGGACAGGGCTGCCACATACAGGCAGGGGGGCTGCAGTACAGCTGCACTCGGCCTGTACCGAGGCTCCGGGGGGCTCGGGGTTCTCGAGTGCTGGGCTGCCTGACTGAGCCTCACTCCCAGCCATGGGGTTTTGTTCTGGACGCCGTCCTGGGTGCACCACGCACGCGTGAACCCAGCACTTGAGGCTGCACTGGGCCGAGGTGTCGAGGCAGGAGGGACGAGCGGGGGGTCAGGCTGGTCTCACGGGGCAGCCCTCCTTCTGGGTCCTGTGCTGGCGCCTCCACCCATTTGTCATCTTCAGACCCAGACACTTTTGTCCACGCTGTCCATCTAGTTGTCCAAGGGAAGCCCCCACCCGCCCACAGGTGACCTTTCTCTCCTACGCGGGGTCTGGGACCACTCCCGGCCAGACTGGCAGCAGCCACACGCCTCTTGACCCAAAAAGCTCTCCAGTGACCTGGGCTGAAAGGCGGGGCACGAAGCCCCAGTGTCAGAGCCTTTGAGGAAGACTCCTTGGCAGCCGGGCCTTGGGCACCTCCTCCCTGGTGCCCGGCGGGTATTTACCGGGCGCCTAGTCCTCCCCCTCCTCCCTGCTAAGTGGACACACCAGGGCCCCGGCTCCTTCAGGCCCTCCCCCGACCCGTGGGGCCCCTGAGGCTTTGCAGAGATGAGTCTTAGCCTGCCCCCCATTCCTTCGGCATGGGTGACCCGATGTGGACCCGTGATCAGCTGGAAGCCCCTGGTTTGGCTGGGCTGGAATTTCCTCAGAAATCGGTGGAGCATCAGGCTCATTCCCGGGGGGCTGGTGCAGAGGGTCCTTCCAGAAGTCCTTTGGAGTGGAGGGCAGTCCCGGGAAGGCCCTTGAAGCAGGAGGACAAGCCCACTGAGGGCTATGGGAGGCTGGGCGGCTCGCACCACCCCCCCGCCCAGCCCAGCAGGTCCCAGGGCAACTCCTACAGTGGCCCCTTGGCCTCTGTAACCTCAGAAGACCTCCTACCCCTGGAAAGGCAACCTTGGACCCTCCTGGAAATTCAGGCCAAACCACATGGCCAGGCAACAGGTGTCCCCCTGCACACCCACCGCTGCAACCCTCCCTGTCCTCTGTATAGTCTCTGTGTTGTACACCCGCCCCCTGCACGCCCCAAACATGCCTGCACTAAGCTCTTGGTCCCCGTGCACACGTGCACACTCCCCACACCTCCGACACTCTGGCAGTCCACACACCTGGCACACAACCATGAGCATCTGCGCACACCCCACACCACACACACCGCACCTCACACCCACCCTCAGCCTCCCATCACCCCTCGCTCTCTCACTGGCACACACGCACCACGTACACACGTGCACACACAAGCCACGTGCTTTGCGGGCCTCCCGTCAGCCAGGCCTGATTTCGAGGAGAGGGCTCAGGCCGGAAAAGGCTTCCAAGGACGAGAACACAGGCTCACGCTGAGCAGCGAGGACACGAAGTCACCTGGTTCCAGCTCTTTCCTCCTGAGGAGGGGATGTCCGTCACTGAGGTCATTCACGTGTGCTTGGGAGCAAACTCCCTGCTCGGCTGGGCCCCCGGCCCAGTCCAAATCACCACGGCTGCCCCAGATGCATCGCCAAGCACGGCAAGGACCTGGCTTTTGTTTGTGCGTTTTAATAAGAACTTTCCCCGTAGCTTCCTGGCTTTGCAGTCACATCCTCTCCTCAACCTAAACCCCACCCAGGCACCCACCCTCCTCCCCAGCGGGCTGGCGGGCAGTTGGTGGTTCTCCCCGCCAGCCCCGCCTGCCCCACTCTTCCTGTAACTCTGAGTCAAGCGGCTCCTTCCTCTAGGGCCCGCCCCAGCCCACCCCGGCACCGGCACCGTCCTTCCCTTCCCAAGGCTAGGCCTGGGCAAGCGGGGAGGTGGCGGAAGGGCTGGGGGGGCCACGGTGATATGTGGGGGTCCTGGCCAGCGGACCCCCAGTCAGGGCCGTCCTGCACACGCCTGAGGAGCTGGGCAGTACGGCCTGCTTCCCCGACACTCCCCACGGTCCCAGACGGTGGGCGGGGGGGCGGGGTCCACGTAGCTCCCCTGGCCCCAGTGAGCAGCCCCGATGTATCTCTGACCTCTGACCTGCCAGGGTGATGGGTAGGGCTCCTGTGGAAACTCTCACCAATAACGGGCCCTTGAGCAGGGCTCTCTGGCCCCCTCCCTGTCCACCTCCCAGGTGTAGCCCCCAAATGGTGAGCAGTTACAAGGGGGCTGGGGTATCACATGGACCTTAAGCCCCCTCTTCTAGATAAGGAAGCAAACAGGAGGCCTTAGCAAGGCTCCCAGCTCTGAGCCCAGGTGGGGGAGAGCCGACATCTCCTGAAGTCACAACAGACTCCCCCGCACCACCAACCCGGACTGACCTGGAACTCAGGGCCCAGCACTGGTGGCTGATGGCGCTGCTCATAGCAATCAGGCAGGGTCCCCTGTGGTCCCTGTCCCTGCCCCCACCCCCCAGGGGCAGAGCAACCTCACTGCAGCATCAGCTTTCCTACATCCTTAATCTGACCCTGTCCAAGGGCCCCTGCTCAACGGCCCCCCACCCGTGGCCTCCAAGACCCTTGGACGATGGTGCATCTTGGGCTCAGGGTCCAATAGAACTGGAAGAAGTCCTGACTGCACCCCTTCCCCACCGAGCCGCAGCTCCTCCAAGGTGCCCCGGTGGGCCCTGAGGCTGAGTGAGTAGCATAAGCACCTGATGGGCAGGCTAGTGGCCGCCAGCAGTCAGTGACCTGCCCGGGAGCACCCAGGCAGGAGGCGAAGAGCTAGCTAGGTTCTCCCTGATGTCACCACCTGCTTTGCTGCCTCTCAAAGCTCCTGCCAGACTGCCTGCCGTTCTGCAAGCCCACCCGCACCGCCACCTCACAGCCGCGACTGGGCTCCCCCACCCCTTTGCTAACGTCCAACCTCACCCTCCCTTGTCCCCCAGGCCCACTCCACAAAGTGAGCAGGAAACCCCACGTCGCCTCAGGCACTCTCGAGAACAGCCCTTCCGAATCCGAGCCCGCCCCCTGCACCGCCCACCGCGCTCGGCCGCACCCGCGCGGTTCCTAGGAAGCCCTAGCCCCTCCCACCCTCCGGCCTCACGCTGGCCCTCCGCCTCCCCGGAGCATCGGCGTCGGCTTGGCCGCCGGGCGCGCGCCCGCGCCTTGTCCCCAGGCGCCCAGCCGTCTGATTTGCTGCTCAGCACCCCAGTCTCTGAGCGACTCCCCCTCATCTGGGACCGGCGGCCCCTCTGCGCCTGGCGCGTGCTTCATCCCTGGACGTCTGTCCCGAAAGAAGGAACTTGCACAAAGCGCTGTGGCCCCGCGAGCCGAGAGGCCCCCTCCTGCACCCCCGGGCCCGCCACATACCCCACACCCGCGCTCCGCCTTCCCGGAGGGGCGTTAGTACCCCCGCCCTCCGGGTGGGGTGAGCCGGGCAGGGCGCGCACGGAAGGGCGGGGCGCGCGGACGGCTGTAGCTCCGCCCGGACACAGGTGCGCAGCGGCTCCAGGCGGTTGCTCCGTCCGCCCCCGGCGCCCTGGGAGGCCTCGGGCCTGGACTCCGACTTTGGGGCGGAGGCGGGGTCCCTCCGCACCTCGGCGCTCCTCTTCCCTCTCCTGGCCGAGGGCCAAGTCGGGCGGAGCGGGAAGAGCGGCCCTCGCCCCCGCAAGGCCGGAGGGGCCGGAACGAGGGTGAGCTCGGGCTTCCGGCGACGCGGGCAGCGGGCTCGGCTCCGAGGCGCTTCCTGCGGAACCGCACCCGCCACGGCCCAGAGGCTCCCTGGGGCAAAGGGCGCCTCGGCCCCCCAAGCTCCAGGCCCGGTTCTGGCTCCCGGGAGCCGGCGACCTCCACTCACCTCCGCAGGTAGGAGTCGCGATCGCCACTCACCTGCTGCCAAGACCCGGGGCTTGCGCGGCCGCGAGGGTGGAGCGGCTCACCTGGGCCAGGTGCGCAGCAGCGACAGCCCCAGCGACGATGGCAGGTGCAGCCCCGCCCAGCAGCCGGGGCGAGGGCGGACCCAACTGTCCTGCTTCGAGCCTCAGGCTGGAGTTCAAGACGGTCCTGCGCTCGGCGCCCTGGAGCCGCGGCCGCCGCGCCTGGGGGCAGAGGCCAAACCGGCCCAACCAGCCCCGAGAGTCTCGGTGCCCCAGGAACTCCTCGGAAATTCCACCGTCCCCAGGAGCACCTGGTGCGGTTCTGCCCCTCCTCCCAAGCTCTTTGTCTTCCTCTAGGAAGCCTGCCTTGACTCCCGCTCCTAAACCCGAGGTGCAGGGAGGGTAAGACCTCTGTAAGTCACCCCTCACTTGGAAGCCCACGGAAAACCAGAGGAGGGCGGAGGCTACCACATTCCGGGCCTCTCCCCATCACGGCCTCAGTTTCCCAGCTAGCCCTGAGGGCAGACGTAATCGGCCAGAAGCCCAGAAATTAACACAAAGAAGTTTTATTTTATTAGAGAAAACTCTGCTGGTTGAGGGGAGCCAGTGGGGTGGGGCAGGATCTGGGGCCCAGGAAACTGGGCCAGTTTTCCTGTCGAGACTGGCATGAGAAGACCCGCTCCCCCCCCAACCCCGCCCCAGTTCTCTGGGTGGCAGGGGTCACTCAGAGTTCAAGTCAGGCAGTACCAAGCCTGAGCCCTCACAGGTGGAACAGGCCTCACAGACACCCCAAACATACAGGGGCTCCCAGGACCCCCACATATACGCGGGTCTAATTAAAGCCCGCCCCCCCCACACACACAGCCAGGGCTGGTGTGGGCGGTGGTGGCAGCAGCTCTGTGTCTTGGCCTCTTGACCGGCCCCGGGCCCACTCCACGTCTGTGCTGTCAGGCCGGAGTCTCTGGTACTTCGGGACTCAGGACCAGGCCCCACCCCCAGGCCCCGGCAGCCCCGCCACCCCAAGTCTCTGGTGCTTCTTCTTCAGGACTTCATTCTTCACCGACTGAGGCACATCAGGCACAAACCAGGCAGCAATGAGCTTGACGCATAAGGCCACGTGCTGGGAGGAGGGCCAGAGTGGGGAGGTCAAGATGCGCTGGGCAGGGACTTTAGGGGCAGGGGCCCAGGGAGGGCTGGAGAGAGCTGCCCTGCCCTGGGGCCGGTCCCCAGTGTTGGCTCACCTCGAAGAGGATGAGGAAGGCCAGACGGATGGCCAGGAGGAACCAGGACTGCTCAGTGAAGTTGGAGTTCTGAGCGGTGCCATAGTCCCGGTACCTGGGGTGGGGAGCACCTGAGGTCAGGGGTCAGGAGTTCAGAGGGTGCTCACAGGGGATGGGGGTCCAAACCTGCACTCGGTCACGTTCTCTGAGCCCTCTATTTCAGCAGGATTCTGGAAGTCCTTGGTGTAGAACACGGACAGACTGTGGTTGACGTAGCCCGTGAGGCAGCTGGGGGGAGGGGGAGAGGAGTTTGGTGTGGTCCCTTCAGGCTTCTGGGGTGCTGGCTTGTAACCGACCCCTGCCCGGTGGGGGCCATCAGGGTGGGTCACAGTGCAAACCCCCTCCTTCATCTCTGTACACGGGAGAGGGGCCCCTGGGGGAGGATGAAGGGACTTGCAGGTGCCACCACCTGCCTTCCTTGCCAGGGGCCAAGGCTTCCTTGCCAGCCTTCCTGGGGGAGACCCCTGGAGACCTACCCCCCTGCAGGGCTGGAGGAACTGGATGAGGACAGCATGCCGAGCACTAAGGGTCTGCCTTTGGAAGGGGAGCCATTCCAGTATCACTTGCTCAGAAAACAGCTGGTTCTGGGACGTTAATCCCCTACTGGGGTCCCAGTCAACACTCCCGGGGTCCACCCAGGGTCTGCAGGTTGCTGTGGGAGGGCAGCCCACCCCAGGCAATACCGTTAGCATCGAGCCCTTCCCTGGGGTCCCCTGGGGCTGGGCCACGGTTGGGCCAGTTTCCCAGGGGTCTCTGGACAGTTTGAGGCTCCCCCAGGGGCTGTGTGGCAGTGTCCCCTTACTCGACTGCAGGGTGGGCCCCCTGTCGGCACGGGCCATAGCGGTACTTGTACACCACTCGGGGGATGAACTCAGATGTGAAGGCGATAACCATCCCGTTGGCGATGACCGCCAGCATGCCGATTATCTCCAGCACCTGCAGCCAGGTCCCTGGGCCACGGCAGGGGGTGAGGCCTGCACTGTCTCCCCGCCCCCCGCCCCCCCACCTCTGTTGATCCCCCAAAGCTGGGAGCCTGGATGGTCAAGGGCCTCATCATGCCTCTGCTTGTGGCAGCCGCAGGGCCAGGTCCCTGATGAGGAAGACCTGGACCAAGGCCAACAGAGAGCGGCCTCCGCTCTCCTGCACCCCTCTTCTTGACACGGACAGGGAGGGGCTCAGGTCTCTGCCCCCCATCTTATGCCTGAACCTTTCAGCTGCCCCCAGGCCTGCTCCACCTCCCGGGTCCCCTCCCCAGGGCACACCCCCTTAACTGGTCCCAAGACTGAGGCCTCCCTCACACTTCTCTCTCCCAGTGCCTATGTCCAACGCTGCACCTCCTTGCTTCATCCCTGACACCTGTCCACCTCAGCGAGGCCGGTCTAGGTGACTAAGGCCACCTGCTCTCAGTCCCTGTCCCCAGCTGCTGGACCCCTCTCCCTCAGCTCCCTGAGAGCCAAGCCGTTCTGCACAGCCCCCGCAGGGCGGCTGCTGGCCCTTCAGTGGGACCCCTGAGGGGGAGCGGCCGGCGAGGTGCCTGCCAGCCCCGCCTCTTCCTGGGGCCTGAGCCCTGCCCCCATGGCCTAGAGCGGTGGTTTCAAGGGGACTGGCGTGGCCCCAGCGCGCCTCGCTGCTCCCGTCCCCTGGCTGGGGCTGGCTGGAGCGCCCGCCCTCAGGCCGCCCCGTCGGGCCCCTGACCGATGTCCTTGGCCTTGCGGGGCACCAGGCGCCGCTGCAGCCGGACCATCTTGATGGCGTCCAGGCGGATCTCCACGAGGTTGCTGAAGAGCGCCAGCAGCGGGGCGAGCGGGAAGGCGGCCACGAAGACGGTGGTGAAGCCGTACTGGATCACTGCGGGTGGGGGTCGTCACCGCGGGCCCCCGCGCGGCGCCCGCCCCTCCGCCCACCGGCCCTGCGCCGCGTACTCATCTCCATGAACTCCTCGAACAGGCTGAAGGTGTTGACCGGGTTCAGGCGGTAGTTGAGCTGCCAGTGCCTCAGTTCGGGGTCCTGGGACGTGGCTCGCATCGAGCGACACTTGTGGGCCAGCCACCTGCGGGCGAGGAGGACCGGGTGGGGGACGGGGAGGGGGGTGAGGGCCCCTCGGGACTGCTGGCTCTGGGAGGTGGGGTCCTGCGGGGTCGGGTGCTGCCTGTGGTGAGGGTGGCGCCCCGGGAGGGAGGGTGGTCCTCACGGGCCCAGGTACTCCATGCAGTTGCTGAGCGTTTGTTTCAGACCCATGATAATGGCCATCTGCACGAACAGGTCCATCATGCAGCCGCTGAGATGGCACTGTGGGGGCAAGGGTGAGAGGTCAGGCACGGGGCCTGGGGGTGACCAGGGGGTTGGGGCAGTTCAGGAAGAGGGCAGTAAGACCTCCGGACAGACTGACCTCCTCCAGCTTCCACAGCCCTGCCAGGCGCACGGACTTCCCGGGGTTACCGTTGATCCTGGGAAGGGCAGCGAGGCTGAGAGAGGGGGCAGGACAGGAGTGGGAGTCGGGGAGCAGTGGGGCCCGGAGGGGAAGGAAGGAGACCCGCCCTGCAGGCGAGCAGAGGCTGGGTGCTGGACGCACAGTTTGTACCCAGACAGGCCTGCAGGTGCGCAGGACCACAGGGGACCTCTCAACTGTTCACAGGCTCAGAAAAGGCCGTGAGGAGGGGCCTCAGTTTCTCCCCAAGGTAACTGTGCACACAGGGCTACTGTGTGTTTAAGTCACCTGACTTCCATGATAAAAAAGGTGTATTTAACCAGACGTTGGGCTCACGCTCAATGGTGAAATCCTGCAAGCGCTCCTGTTACAGTTCATGACAACTACTATTCCAGGACAGCGTAACTTTGCAAAGGAAAAACTTGTTGTAGAAAATACGATCATATATCTGGGAAACCAAAATAAATCAACTGAACGATTGGGCAGATAAATCTACTGAAAAATGCTCAGAGTGGATATAAAATTGATATCAAGCTCAACTCCCTTTTGCTTTCCTAGGTGCAACAAAACCACTGAGAAATGTAGCAGGAGGAAATATCTGTTGCAGATAGCAGCAAAAACTATAAAATAGAGTGAAATTCACAGGAAGTATGGGGAACCCATAAGAAGGAAACTGTAACACAGCTAAAGAACATTAAAACAAGACTTGAATAGAGAGACCTTGTTCTTCGATAGAAAAACTTAAGCTTGTATTTTTGTGACAGATGGAATGTCAGGCCCCCAAAGATACCACATCCTAATTCCTGGAACCTGTGACTATGTTATCTGACATGGCAGCTGGTATTAAGGTTGCTATCAGCTGACCTTAAAATGGAGAGATAATCCTGGATTATCTGGGTGTGCCCATTGTAATCACCAGAGTCCTTAAATGAGAGCCAGAGAGATGGCAGGATGAGAAGGACTCAGCCTGACACCACTGGCATTGCAGACACAGGAGGAAGCGGGCCAGGCAGCCTCTAGAAGCTGAGAAAAACAAGAGTATGGACTCTCCCCGAGGGCCTGCAGACAGAACACAGCCCTGCTGACACCTTGATTTTAGCCCAGTGAGACCTATTTTGGACTCTTGGCCTCGAGAACTGTATGTAATGTGTGTTGTTTAAAGCCACTAAGTTGTGGTCAGCAATAGAAAATACAGTATCTATGTCAATTCTCCCTAAAAGAATGTATAATTTCACTGCAATCTTAAACTAAATCCCACAGAATTTTTTTTTATTTATTTATTTTTTTTTTTTTGCGGTATGTGGGCCTCTCACTGTTGTGGCCTCTCCCGTTGCGGAGCACAGGCTCCAGACGCACAGGCCCAGCGGCCATGGCTCACGGGCCCAGCCGCTCCGCGGCATGGATCCCACAGAATTTTGATGGAGTTTGACAAACATTATTTTAAAGTTCACCTAGAAGAATAAACATGTAAATAACTACAAAAAAGGAAAAGTGAAAAAGAAGAGAAAAAGAAAATTAGTGCTAGACCTATCTGAAGGAAAGCATAGCAGTAATAATTACACAGAAAGGAACTGGACCAGAATCATCAGAGTCCACGAGACACCAAAACATTCAAGTGAATGATGGAACCTGGTGTGTGACAGGAGGGTGGTGGTGGCGATGGAACAGTCAACAAATGGTTTGGGGACAACTGGCTCTCACTTGGAAAACAACAAAACAGGCTTCCCTCCTTTGCCGCCTGCAGCAAAACAAATTCGTTGTGAATCAAAGATTTAAATATTTAAAATGTTGAAACCATAAGCATCTAAGGGAAATCACAGCTGAACATGTTTTTAATGTTGAGGAGGGGAGGCCGTTTTGAGCACGGCATGAAAAACAGGAACTATAAAGAGACACACTGATAACCTTCATGACAAAAAGGAAACCGTCTCCAGAGAAACACGAGTGACTGCATAGGCTTTTGCCTTCTTTTCCCAGGGATGCCACATGCAGGGGCAGTACACAGAAGGCGCCAGACTCAGGCTTCTATCTGCCTCACCACCTGCTGACTGCAATCCTGAGATAGTTTCTTAACCTTTCTGTGCCTCGGTCTACTCATCTGTGAAATGGGGTTTAGAGAGTCCCTACCCCATAGGGCTGTTGTGCAGATTAGAGCTGATAAATGTGAGGCCCTTAGGATAGAATGGGTGAGTGTCAGCAGACGTGAGTTATTATAAAGACATATCCCATCCTGCCAGGGAAAACCAACTCAGTCTTTCGTTCTTCAGTATGAACGGACAGCTACAAATCTTCAGGCACGAGGAAAACCAGCTGTACAAAAGAGAAAGACTACGATAAAGGAACAGGAAGATGGACCCTTTAGGAAATGAGATAATGAGGAAACAGATGAGAACTTAAGAGGAAAAAAGAACATTGATATCATCAAGAAAGTACTGTATCTATGGAAACAAGAAAAGGACACTATAAAAAAAAAGGATTAAAAAAATAAAAACCCTCTTGGAAATTAAGACTTTAACTGTTAAACTTAAAAAAAGAAAACAGGGACTTCCCTGGTGGTCCAGTGGCTAAGACTCCACATTCCCAATGCAGGGGCCCTGGGTTCGATCCCTGGTCAGGGAACTAGATCCCACTTGCCGCAACTAAGAGTTCGCATGCTGCAACTAAAGATCCCACGTGCCACAACTAAGACCCAGTGCAGCCAAGTAAGTAAATAAATAAACATTTAAAAAAAAAAGGCAAAAAGACAAAGTGGAGGAAATCTCTCCAGATGTGGAATGTAAAGACACAGAGATGGAATATATGAGAGAAAAAGATAAGAAACCCAAGAGGACAAGGCGTTCCATAGAGAGCAGAGGGGAAAAAAATAATTTTAAAAACCTAAGGAAAACAAACACAAAAAACTAAAAATAGAACTACCACCTGAACCAACAATCCCACTACTGGGCATATACCCAGAGAAAACCACAATTCAAAAAAACACATGCAACCCAATGTTCACAGCAGCTCTATTTACAATAGCCAGGACACGGAAGCAACCTAAATGTCCATCAACAGAGGAATGGATAAAGAAGATGTGGTACATATATACAATGGAAAAGTACTCAGCCATAAAAAGGAATGAAATGTGGTCATTTGTGGAGACGTGGATGGACCTAGAGAGTGGCATACAGAGTGAAGTAAGTCAGAAAGAGAAAAATATCATATAATAACACATATATGTGGAATCTAGAAAAATGGTATAGATGATCTTATATGCAAAGCAGAAACAGAGACACAGACGTAGAGAACAAATGTATGGATACCAAGGGGGAAAGGGGTGGAGTGGGAGAAATTGGGAGACTGGGACTGACACATATACATTACTGACACTATGTATAAAATAGACAGCTGATGGGAACATACTGTATAGCACAGGGAACTCTACCTAATGCACTGTGGTGACCTAAATGTGAGGGAAGTCCAAAAGGGAAGGGGTATCTGTATGTGTATGGCTGATTCATTTTGTTGTGCAGTGGAGGCTAACACAACATTGTAAAGCAACCACACTCCAATAAAAATTAAAAAAAAAAAAAAAAGCCTAAGGAAAAAAAGAAGAAAATGGGGCTTCCCTGGTGGCGCAGTGGTTAAGAGTCCGCCTGCCGATGCAGGGGACACAGGTTTGTGCCCCGGTCCGGGAAGATCCCACATGCTGCGGAGCGGCTGGGCCTGTGAGCCATGGCCGCTGAGCCTGCGCGTCCAGAGCCTGTGCTCCGCAACGGGAGAGGCCACAACAGTGAGAGGCCCGCGTACTGCAAAAAAAAAAAAAAAAAAAAAAGGAGAAGAAAATGTAGTGAGCCTAAGTAGGACATGGGCTTTTGCATTGGAAGGTGCCAACAATTGCCCAGCACAGTGCATGAAG
The DNA here is from genome assembly GCF_949752795.1 of Hyperoodon ampullatus. Classification (NCBI taxonomy): domain Eukaryota; kingdom Metazoa; phylum Chordata; class Mammalia; order Artiodactyla; family Ziphiidae; genus Hyperoodon; species Hyperoodon ampullatus. The sequence continues at coordinate 2,904,075 of NC_136920.1, forward strand.
AAAAGACCCACCCTAGATTGTTCCCCTGTTTAAAGAGAAGATCCTAAAGCTTCTAGGTCAACTAGGAAGAAACAAAAATCAGATTTTCTGCACACTTCTTATTATCTATTTTGCATGTTCAAAGACAACGGAGCAATGTCTTTAAAGTTCTAGAAGGGAAAATTGTTTTGAAGTTAGATTTCTATACCCAGCCATGTCAATCTTGTGCAACAGTAGAACATGACACCTTTAGACATACATGAATTCAGAGAGTTTACCTCTCCGATATACCTTCTCAAAATAAATGAAAGCAAAAATCAAGAAAGAAGGAGGCTTGGGAGTCCAGGAAATGATGGTCCTAACCCAGGAAGGCAGCAGATTGAAGTCCCAGGGAGACAGGTACGCAGGAGGCACAGAGAGCCACGAGCCCAGTGTGGGGAGAATGGAGGGTCTCTGGGAGAAAAGAGATTCCATGCAATAGACAGTTTGACATGGAGAGGCTGGATAACCTTGATAAGATAAAGACATGCAAGGCGGAAAAAAAGGCAATTAAAAACAACAGGAAAAATAAAGAGCTGTACAACAAAGAAATGGTCAAATAAGAAGCAAAGTAAAATATGACATGATTTTAAGAAACTGATAGAGTCAGAAGAGAATCCACTTGACCTTGATGTTATAAAAATGCTCAGATGATATGAACAACTTATAGGAAAAGAAATTTAATGGCCAAAAAATATCTGGAAAGATGCTGAATTCTCACTAATAGGTTTTAATAACGCACCTTTAAGGATGAAAAGTCTTTGTTCATCAGACCAACATGGAGTGTGTGGTCACATACACACTGTGTGGCTTTGTGAGTCAGCACAGCATTTTTGGAGGGTGCTTTAGCAATGTCTCTCAATTTAAATGTGCACTGCCGACTCCCAGTTAAAATGGCTGGCTGCTCACACCCACTGCCAGGCATCACCTCGGAGATGGAAGGGAACTGGAGAGGCCTGCAGCCCACTTGAGACATCAACCTGGATCTAAGCCTGCAGGGAAGACATCTGAACAGCAACACAACCCTGCCCAAGAGCCTGGAACACCGCAGGACTTGGGCACCTCTGGTAGCTTGGGGGCACCCACTGGATGGGATGCAGGCCCGGCTGAACCCCTAGGCCTCCTAGCCAACCCCTAATCCACCCCCACACACACACACACACAAGACACACACACACAAGAAGACAAAGACATTTCTAGGGGGTTGAACAACCAAAGATTCAGATCGCAGGGTTGGGCCAGTGGACACTGAGACCCCACACTGTCCCTTCCCCAGCTGGGCTCCCAGCATACTGACGGGCATCCTTCTGCCTCCAGGCAGGAGACCAGGGATTCCCCTTCAGGAACCGACACAGCAAGAGGTCCCGACAGGAGACACATGGTCCAGAGCAAAGCCACTGGCACATGCCTTTCTCAATTACAGACAGGTGGCCAAGAATAAAAGACATCTAAGGCGGGTGCCTCTAACACCAGAATCAGAGACCAATCAAAGAAAGAGCATAAAAGAAACTCGAAAGGAACAGAAGAAATACCAGAGTAGAAGGGGAAAAAAGAGGCCACATCCTCAGACAAGAAAAGCCCTGGTGTCCAGGTGACATGAAGAGGAGGCTGTGAAGAATCTGCAAATGTCAAAAAGAGTGCTCTGAAATTAAGAACATAAGCAGAAGCGAAACGTTCAGTAGAAGGGTTGGAAAACAGTTGAGAAAAACTCCAAAAAACTGGAACAAGAATGGGAGAAAAAAAGCGAAGAAAAGTAGATGATCAATTCAGAAGGCCCAATTTCCAAACAAAAAGAATTCCTCAGAAGGGAGGAGAGGGAGCCGAAGCAGGAGGCTATCAGATACATGAGAAAATCTCTCAAAACTGAAGGCCCTGAGGCTCCAGGCCCAGTGAGCACCCGGTTTTGACCAGCACTGATTCTGCACACCTGGCCGGCTGCAGGAGCTGAGCATTCAGCAAAGGACAAGCGCCCTGCTCTCCGCCCTGGGGAGCTGCCATTTCTGAGAGAGACAGTGAACAAATAAATGTGCGGCACGTCCTGGGTGGCGACGGCTATGGAGGGGGAGCAAGGGAAGAGCGGAGTCTGAGGGACCAGGGTTCTGGGCCAGCAGGAGAGCAAAGGTCAGCAGGAGAGCAAAGGTCAGCGCCAGGAGGCAGTGAGAGTACCGGGGAGGGAGAAGCGCGAGGCGGGAGAACCAGAAACCAGATACGCCGATGAGAAGACTTTCGGAAAGAACTGTGACAGCATGTTTGTGTGATGGTGGAAATCATCCAGCAGAGAGAGGAAAGCTGGCGTGTGGAGGAGAGAAGCATGTCGAATGAAAAAGAGCCAACAAGTCACACGGCTGAGAAACTTCAGAAGATGGGGGACAGTGAGAAGATGCACAGAGAGCTGGAAGAACATTAATGCCAGACTTGTGGAGTAGAACACTGGAAGCCAGAAACCAAAATATCCTTCGGAAGTCTGAGGAAAACCGTATCCAACTTAGAATTATTTCTCCAGTAGACGCTCAGTCAGGCCCCCAGTAAAGAGGAAACTCAGCACACATGATTCCCCATGTACCCTTTCACAGGAAGCCACTGGAAAACTTGGGATCCTACACAGCAGAGAGTAAGGGGCTTCCCAGGATGAAAGGGCCAAGCACAGCCCCAAGAGAAGGGGACAGATGCCACGAGGGCATCTCCAAGGACCTCATGATGTCTTTGAACATACTGGCAGGAGTTGGTTTCTTCTAAAGTTCTTCTAGAGGGACTTCCCTGGTGGCGCAGTGGTTAAAAATCGGCCTGCCAGTGCCGGGGACACTGGTTCGAGCCCTAGTCCGGGAAGATCCCACATGCCATGGAGCGACTAAGCCCATGTGCCACAACTACTGAGCCTGCGCTCTAGAGCCCGCGAGCCACAACTACCGAGCCCGTGTGCCGCAACTACTGAAGCCCGCGCGCCTAGAGCCCATGCTCAGCAACAAGAGAAGCCACCGCAATGAGAAATGAGAAGCCTGCGCACCTCAACGAAGGGTAGCCCCCACTCGCCACAACTAGAGAAAGCCCGCATGCGGCATTGAAGACCCAACGCAGCAAAAATAAATAAATAAATGAATAAACAAATTGTGCAAATAAATAAATAAATGAAGTTCTGCTAGAGAGTTTGGGATTAATTGGCAGTATGTGTGTAACTTACAACATTTGAACAAACACAGAGAACACATAGAGGAATTATTTTCTTCAGAAAAGACAAGAAAAGATATGTTGATTGAGGGGAAGTGTGTGCATGTGTGTGCATATGCATGTGCATGTGTGTTACATGGGATGCCCACTGCAGCTTTATTTATAAACCTCAAAACTGGAATTAACCCGAATGTCCACCAGTTGAAGTGGTTGAATAAATTCAAGGACGTCCCACAAAAGAATGCTCATAGTATGCTTTTAAAAACAAAGCCTCACCACCCATGCAGACACGGAAAATGCCCATAGTACATTTTCAGTGTAAGGCAGATACAATTATTTACACGACAAAATCACTCATGTCAATAGGTGTATGTGTGTGTACTTAAATGTGTAAAAAAGTTTGGGAAGACCCAACAAGCAGTTACAGTGTCATCTCTGAGGACAAGGATTGGTCAGCTGGGGGGTCGCTGTGGGCTTCCTTCACATATTTCTATACTGGGTTTCCACGTGTTCTGAGCATGATTTATTTTAAAAATTAAAAAGAACAGGTATTTCCATTTTCAAGGTGGGGAGAAAGGAGTTAGAGGGAGGCATGTGGGAGCAGGTGGCCCTTACCTGCCCAGGATGAAGGCGATGTAGATAAGGGAGGAGAAGTGAGCAAAGAACTGCAGAGTGAAGAACTTGATGGTGAACTTGCTCTCTCGCTCTGAGAAGGTCCTGGGCTTCTCTGGAATGAGATGTGGGGCCGTCCCTCCCCCATCCTTCACCCCGATGACAGCCCACGCCCAGCCTGTCCCTATCCTGAAAACTCAGGGACACCTGAGACCCCCATCTGTCTCCCAGGTGCGAGCCCCTGCCCTCTCATGGGCCCCCTTCCCCCACCCCAGGGCTCCAAGATGCCCACCCTGAATCCTCCCTCCAGTAGCCAGAGAAGGGCTCAGGGGGGCCCTCCTCTCACCAAAGTCACAAAGCTTCAGTGCCACATATTTGTTGATCTGTGGGAGGGGAGACGGAGGGCTCACCTCGGACCTCAGCAGAGCCTCACCCCCACCGGCACCCTCGCCCTGCCCCGACCCCTACCTTGGTCATGACGAGGATGCTCACATAGTGAACCAGGGCCCCGGTCACCACCACGGCCGTGGTCACCTGCTCCCCCAGGAAGGGCAAGGCGGAGCTGAAAAGGGCAGCGGCCAGGACGCGGTAGATCACCAGAATGTGGGCCATGCCTATCATCAGGCAGATCTGGCGGGGGTCGGGGAGGCCAGGATGGGTAGGCCTCAGGGGGCTGCCCCACCTGCTCTCCAGCCCCACCAGGGGCGCCCCAGGAGTACCATCAACAGAGACAGCAGGAGGATGACGGTACTCCGCATGTAGGAGTGCTGGTGCAGCCGGGGCTGGTAGTCAGGGCAGGCAATGAGCCCCAGCGCCATTTCCTCCTGTGGACGGCACCGGACACGCCTGAGACACGGGACCCCTCACCCACGGGAACCATGCCTTATACATGGGGACCCTCTCAGACACAGCAGACTCTTGTGGACCCTGGACCTGGTCACCTGGCTCAGCCTCACCTGGTCCTCGTCCCACCCGTACAGGTCCCATTGCAGGACCACACGGGCTCGCTCCCGCTTCCACAACTCCAGGAACACGGTGGCTGCAGCCGGGAGAAAGCAGAGGCCTCACGGTGTGTCCCCGCTGCGTGTGGAGCTCGGCTGCCCCCCAGGTGCCGCAGCGACTCACCCCACAGCGCCATGAACATGGCGAACAGCACGGTGCCCTCGTTGTCGAAGAGGTGAGTGAGCTGGGGAGAGTGGCGCGTGGGGCTGGGGCGGCCTTCACTTCCCTGGGAGGACCCCCTGGGCCCTCCTCCCCGCGGGCGAGCGGCCGTAGTGCCCCCCAGGCGCAAACCTTGGCGAAGGCGCAGGTTTCTGAGAGCCGCTGGTACCTGGGGTTGTGGTCGCCGCGAGGGCACATGTAGACGTCGTGGGCCTCACAGATCTCCCTGCTGGGGGTGCAGGGACCGGGTTGTCGGTGGCGCTTTCCTGTGGCCCCTCCTGTGGCCCCTGGGGGACCCCGCCCCAGGCCGCCCCTTCCCTGACTCCGCCCCACCCTCAGTCCCGCCCCTTCACGACCCCGCCCCAACCCCGCCGCCCCTCCATGACCCCACCCCAGTCCCGCCCCTTCCCTGACTCCACCCACCCTCAGTCCCACCCCCTTCACAATACCACCCCAACCCTGCCCCTACTGTGACTCTACACACCCCAGTCCCGCCCCTTCCGTGACCCACCACGCCCCAGTCCCGCCCCTTCACGACCCCGCCCCTCCACGACCCCACCCCAGTCATGCCCCCTTTCTGACTCCACCCAGCCCCCTCAGTCCCACCCCCTTCCCTGACTCCGCCCAAACCCCGCCCCCTCCATGACCTTACACACCCCAGTCCCGCTCATTCCCTGACTCGTCCCCACCCTCAGTCACTCCCTTTCACGACCCCGCCCAAACCCCGCCCCCTCCATGACCTTACACACCCCAGTCCCGCTCATTCCCTGACTCGTCCCCACCCTCAGTCACTCCCTTTCACGACCCCGCCCTAACCCCGCCCCTTCCGTGACCTCCCCCACCCCGGTCCTGCCCCTTCCCTGACCCCCCAGTCCCGTCCCTTGCCTGACTCCGCCCCACCTGATCTGGCTGGCTTCGAAATGGGCAAACCCGCTCAGGAAGATGATGAGGCCCACCACCGCGGCGGGCACCAGCATGTAGGTGTACCAGCCGAGCCAGGCGAAGTACAGGGCCACCTTCTCACCGAAGTAGTTCCTAGGGGCACAGCCGGCCCGTCAGGGCCACTCCCACCAGGGGTGACCGTCCAGCGCCAACGCCGGGGTGAAGCATGCCACATGCGGGGGCGGGCAAGGAGCGTCAGTACTGAGGGCATCTAAATGTGCGTCTAAATGGGAGCCCGCACAGCAGTTTGCTGGAGGCGTGGGTGTAACCGCGGGGGGCGCAGCCTGCCTGCGGGGCCGCAGGTGTGTCCGCGGCGGACAGTAGTACCTGATGTCACCAATTGGCTGCGTTTGGAACATGTTTCTCCACCGGGCCCATTTCTTCTTTAGGTCTTCCTCCCCCTGAGCAGAGGCGACAGACAGTGAGAGCTTCTTGCCTCAGGTCCTGCCCTCAGGTCCTCTCCCAGCTGGCCCTCCACTCACCTTGTGTAGGGGAAACCCGGCCTCAAAGACCCCATCCTTCACCAAATCCTGGAGCGTGTCTGGTGGTCACAGGGATTCTCGGGTCAGAAGGGGGTGAGGGGTGAGGGAGGACCCTGTGCCGTTCTCCCCGTGTGACTGCCCCTCCTGGTGGGCTGCTGCACAGGCCACCTGCCCATCCAGTCCTTACCACCAGCTGCCATCTTGCTGTTCAGCACAAAGTTGACAACTTGGATTCTGGAACACAAGAGCTGGCTCAGGATGGCCCTCTATCTGGCCAGGTCCCAGGCCCCTCTGTGTCCTAGCAGAGCCCCCAGACCACCTGCCCTGACCACCTGACCAGAGCCCAGAATCCAGGACTCATCTGGGAGCCCACCTCCTTAAATCCTCCCAGGGTCTAGCTGTGCCATGGTTCCAAGGTGGGCCTCCCTCAGGGTGGTCTCTCTCTTCCCAGGGCCCCGATGCTCAGCCCTGCAATAGTCTCTCCCAGATCCCTCCCAGACCTCCCACCTCCAATCACCCGTCCCACCTGGAGCCCCCACACGTCGAGAGCACACTCTTTATGTGCACGAATCCTCTTTGCACCCCTGTGAGCCATTTTGCCTATGGGGTGACTGAAGCTCAGAGAGGGTGAGTAATTTGGTCAAGGCCACACGGCCAGGAAGCAGCACATTCGGGCATCTGACTATACAGTCCTGCTCCTCTGGAACATCCTCCTATGAGACACGGCCCCCTGAGTGTCCCAGGGCACTCCCCACAGCCTGCTCCTCTCAGGCCCCATCAAGATGCCTCTACTCATGTGTCCTCCCAAGACCAGCCAGTCCTTTCTCCACTGCCTCGTATCCAAATTCCAGGAGTGTTCTTCGCTAGTCTCCCTGATCGGGCCCCAGATGAGTTCAGGGGGCCGGGGCTGGGGCCAGGAAGATGATGGAGGAGGGCTGTGGGGAGGGAAGGTGGGCTGGCTTGGAGGCCTAGAGGATTGGGGTGTGGAGAAGCAGGTGCTTGGAGAGAGAGGACGTGTTGGGTGCCTGGGAAGCAGGGGATAGATGTCCAGGGAGGGGCATTTGGTCTGGAGGAAAGAAGTCAGGACGTGAATCCAGGGAGATGACCTCAGAGCCTAGGAGGGACAGCTAGGAGGATCCTCTCAGCCTCTCCAAATTCTGCCCACCCTTTAAGGCTGGTTTCTATTCTGCATCCGGGGGACATAGTCACATGTAACCTTCAAACACTCCAAGAGGTGAGAACTGTCATTTTCCCGTATTACAGACATGGAAACTGACTCACAGACCCTTGCCCCCTGGGCCCCTCCACCCTGGGACCACTCCTGGGAGTCTTGCTGCCTGTCTGGACTGGCATGTGGGCGGGCGTGGATCCTCCTGGACCCACTCGGGGCCAGCCTCTCACCTGGTGGTGGCTGGGATGGAAGTTGGCCTGGCCAGCTCCCCTCTGGGGGCGGTAGCCTCAGGCTCCATGAGAAGTCTGCGGTACTGGTCAAAGACCCAGTTGTCAGCTCGGATCCCAAAGAAAACCTTCGCCTGGTCCTCCCTCGCCTGAGGGTGGGGGGCAGCATGGGACCCTCTACTCCACATTGGGACCCGCCCCCTTCATCCAAAGCCAATGGCCTATCCCCTCCAAGTCCTGCACGAGGCCTCAGCCCACCTCCCCAGACAACTCCCCGGGATCCGCCCAGTCCCCCGTGACCCCTGCGCCCAGGCGAGGCCCTCAGCCCGCCCACCTTGTAGCAGAAGCCCTTCCTCTCGAGCTCTTCCAGGAACTGCTGCTGCCGCTGGACCTGCCTGGGGTTTCTCTGGGTGCAACGATCAGCCACAAGGACATAGTCCCATGGCTCAGAGGCCTCGGTCTAGAAGAAGGAGGTGTGGGGACTGGGACTGGGGACCAGGGCGGGCCAGGTGCGGGGCGTGGGGCAGTAGGTGGGACCAAGCCGGAGAGATTCGAGCAGAGGCTCACCTCAGTGGTATTGATGTCCATCTGCAGGGGGCTGTCCCCTTTGGTCCCCACCAGGATCCGGAGGCTCTCTTCTCCCTGGGGGTGAAGAGCAGACAGAGGATGGGGCTCATTGCAGCAGACAAGCACCTCCTGGGCTGGGTGCTCTGGTACCAAAGGGGTAGTTCCGGGTGGGGCTAAGTGCATGCACTGAGGCTACAGCACAAATGGCCAGCAGAGGTTTGTTTGGAAACATATACAAAGAGCTCCCAGAATTCATAAGAAAAGGCAGACAGCCCAGTTTAAAATGGGCCAGAGATGCAAATGCGCACTTCACAAAAGAGGGGCACTCAGAAGGTGAAAACATGGAGCTAGGGAACCATCTGGAAAACGCAGGCCAGGTGACCAAGGAGGCACCACCTTCCACCATTTGGTAGCAAACATTTTACGGCCACACAGCTCTAAAAACACAGGTGTGGGAGTTCCCTGGCTGTCTAGTGTTTAGGATGCAGTGCTTTCACAGCCGTGGCCCAGGTTCAATCCCTGGTCGGGGATCCCTGAGATCCCGAATGCCGCTTGGTGCGCCCCCCCCCAAAAAAAAAGCCTGGGTGGGACTTCCCTGGTGGTCCAGTGGCTAAGACTCCACGCTCCCAGCGCAGGGGGCCCAGATCTGACCCCTGCTCCGGGAACTAGAGCCCACGTGCATGCCGCAATGAAGATCCCATCTGCTGCAACTAAGACCCGGAGCAGCCAAAATAAATAATAAATAAATAAATATTTTTTTTAAAAAAAGCCCAGGTGATCTATAAAAATACTGAATGTAATATAATATTGTAAATCACCTGAAACTAATATAATGTTGTAAATCAACTATACGTCAAAAAAAAAAGCCCGGGTGACTCAGCAGAATCCCCATGTGTTGCTGTGGCTCACACATTGGTGCAGGAATTTGGGAAACTAAGTTGACCATCCCAGACACTACACCCCAGGCCGGCCACCTTTGGAGACAGACAAGGGTGCTCACAGCAGCATATTTCATATCAGAATTGTGGAAATAACCCAAATTCCCATCGGTAGGCAGATGGATGAAAACACTGTGCCATGACCACACGCAACAGGAACATGAGGGCCGCCACTGCACACAGGGCTGGGGACCAATGTGACACGGTACTGAGTTTCCTAAAAGTAAGTCCAGTGAGAACCGTGCAGGAGCGACTGCTGCAGGCACGTCCTGGACAGACGGATGGACACTAAAACCAGCGGGCAGAACCTTAAGGAGGAAGCGGATGGTGCCAAGCCCCCGAGTCTCCCTGATTCTTTGTTAACTGTTGCGGCAGCATTAACAAACCTCACACATCCTTCTGTGCTCCTGCCTCCGGGGGGTGGTGCAGAATCCTCCCTCTCGAGGGTGGGCTGGACTCAGTGACTAATGAAGAAAGCGTGAAAGGGAAAAAGAGTCACCCTACAGAGGAGAAACCTGGCAGACGTCCCCCCACCCAGGTGATGAAGGTCAAGGTCACGGAGATGTAATTGAGATGTCGGGGACCTCCTGACAGCATGTGATGCGGTAGTACGTGATCCCCACCCTAAAGCCCCTAGACCCATCTCAGCAGAAGACGTCAGAGGCACTTTCACCTGAGCCCGAGTGAGCGGACCCCAGAGTCAGGCGGCCAAGGACAAGGAGGGACGGAGGGACCATCACAGACAGGAGGGGCCGTGGAGACGTGGCCATGATGCCGTGGGGGGTCCCGCACGAGCCGGGAACAGGAGAGGACACGCACGGAAAAGCCGGTGACATGAGTCAAGGCGGCCATGTCGGGCTCTTCGCTTTGACCCGCGCCCCAGGCGACGGGGCACGGGGGACCCTGCACTGTCTTTGTGACTCTTTAGGAAAACTCACAGACCTGTAAAAACTGCACAAGTGGAGTGGAGGGTTCTGGGATTGGCATCCAGGTTGGCAAGGGGGGGCGGGGAGTGGAGGGGGGTCTTTAGGCTTCATTTACTCCCAGTGAGCAAACAGCAGGCTCTGAGGGCTTGAGACAAAGTGACCCAGGGCCCCTTCTCTGGAAGAGCCACTGGGCTGAAGCGGGTGGGAGATGCAGGAGGTGGGGGCCCAGGGCCGACAGTCGGCGCAGTTCATGCAGGGGGAGCTCTGCGGCCGACGTGAGGGGGAAGACTCTGGCTTTGGAGCCGAGAGCCCAGCGGGTACCAAGGCTGCATGACCTCAGGCAAGATCCCACATCCCCCAGCCTTAGGGGGCTTGACGCCATGCGGGAAGCACCCTGTAGACCCAGCACAGGGCTGGCCAGCCTGTGTGCTCGGTGAGAGGGACCCCAGCCAGTGTCCCAGCTGGCAGCTCCCCAGGGAGCACAGGGACCCCAGAGGGACAGGGACCCTGCATCATCCCCGGGATAAGGGTGTGGGGAGCACTCTGAGAGCTGTGTCCATTGGAGCACCCTGCCTTGCCCTGAATGGTTTGGGTGCCACCCACCCCACCATGGCCCTCACTGCCAGCACACCACCCACTCACTACCGCCCCAGGGTGGCCCAGCCCCTCTACTGCCTCACAAGCCTTCAGTCTCCCACTGCACCTCACCCGACCCGGGTTTTCTCCGTCCTGCCCACGCCGGGCCTTTGCCCCTGCTTCTCCCCCCACCAGCTTCCCCTCCTCTTCCCCAACCGCATTCCTGACTCCTCAGGAAAGCCTTACTGGACTGCTCCAGCCAGGCTGCACTTGAAGGCTGCCAGCTAAAATATAGGCCACCCAGTCACATTTGAATTTCAGAAAAACAACAGATACTTTTTAGTATAAGTACGTCCCAATTATTGCGTGGGACATACTTATACTAAAAAAAAAAAATTGTTGTTTATGTGACAGTCAATTTACTAGGTGCCTGTTTTTTGTTTTGCTAAATCTGGACCTCGACTCCAACCCCCCCGCCCGCAAACACACCAGGAAGTGTTGGGTCCAGGACCAGGCCTGGGTCTGCCCCCTCTCCTTCCCCTCTGTCTCAATCACAAAAGCTTTTGAGTGTCTCAATCAAAAAGAAATGCATCAGTTGCAACCACAGAACAGCAGGCTCTAGGGCATCAGGCGCTAAGGTCACAGTGAGACGGGGCTAGTGGGGCTAGTGCTGTCATCGTCTTCGTGGCCCAGTGCCACGGTGCAGCCCACGCTGGGCACTGAGATTCTGCCGCTGGTGGTCGCGGGGCTCGCCAGGCCCACTGCCCCCACTGTCCTGGAGAGTGGTCACCCCTCCTCTGGCAGCCCCGCCTCCTCCTAACCCCAGCTACCCTCAGCCCTCAGATCTGCACTCAGGTTTGGGGCCGGAGGAGAAAGCTGCCATTCTCAGTTCTCAGACAGATCTGCAGGGAGGGGGTTGCCCTGGGCTGAGGAGCCTCTGTCTCGGGGAAGAGAGTAAAGTCTCAAGTAGATGGGGACCAGGGACATTTGTGTCACCAGTCGCCGGTTCTGTGACTTGCCCGTCTTAGGGGCTAAGTGTCATGTTGGACAAATTCGTAAGTGAAACGGATCCTCACGTGCTTGTCTTCAGATCCAAGATGAGGGCTCGCCCCATCTCTCCCCAGGCCCAGGACCTCCTGCAGGAGGACCCTTCGAGGGTCCCCGGTGGACAGTCCCACAGAGGCTGAAAGGAGAGACTCCCTCACACGAGCACCGGCCTGAGGCTGAAGAATGGGCAGGACAAGCAGCGGGAAGACGGGACCCCAGGGTGGGGCGGGACGGCACAGGGAAGCCAGGCTGGCAGGATACAGCCGGAGGGAGCCTGGGGAAGACTGTCTGTGCGGGACCCGCCAAGACGGCAGCGGGAGGCTGGCCCTCAGGCAGCCCCAGAAATGAGGCTGCTGGACTTGGTGCCACTCTGGGGTCCCAGACACCCTTCCCTCCCCGGAGATATCACACAGCTTTGGGACATTACCCAGAGCCTCTTGGAAAAGGGGAACTCAACCTTCCCTGGAGGATGGTGTGTGATCTGGACCAGAGGTGTCCTACAGGCACTGACCCCCACTATTGATTCGGGCCACTAGACACCCCCCACCGAGGGCAAAGGTACATGCATCCCTCAGGGTTGCCCTGGTCACCCCTGGGCAATGGGCGAGCAGTCACAGGAGCGGCCAGGTCTGAGTCTCCCCTGCCCAGCCCTGGTCTAGCCACCCCACACCCCACAGCTGCAAAGGGGCCAGGTCCTGAGCATCAGCTTCCTGTACACTCTGGGCTCCCCAGCCCCATCCCCAGGCCACCTGCCACATGCAACACCCCTCTCTGGGCCTCCAGCATCAGGCTGTCCATCTGTCCATCTGTCCTCCAGGGAAAGAGGCCTTCACGGATGGGAACCAGGTTCACCTGAAGTCACCCCCACCTCCAGCCAAGCAGACTGCTTGGTGCACCCGAAGCGAGGTGTCTGGGGCCCCTGCGTCCCTGTCTATCAGACCCCACCCCCAGGAAGCCATGTGTGCCCATCAGGCTCCCAATCCCCAGGGCTCCTGCAGGGTTCCTACAGGGGCTACCTTGGCACTCGGCCGCGGGGATCCCAGCCCTGCCATGTGCAGACCCCCGGCAAGTCCCTGCACTTGGACGGGGGGCAGGCTCTGGGCACCCGGCTCTCTGTTGTCCTCCCTTTGGCCTTCCAGCCCCCACCCCTGCAGGCCATGCACCCAGGGCTTGGTACAGACTGGAGTCCCAGCGGGCTCACCCGCTGGCTCCGCAAGAGGAAACTTCTTATGACGCTGCAGCTCCCGGGAGACCTTCCCAGCCTTGGGAGCCGGAGCTGGGCGAGTCCTGCCCCTGTCTGTCCCTTCCCAGGCCAGCCTCCAGGTCACCAGAGGGGCGAATGCGACTGCCACCCAGCTCCCAGCAGTCCTGGCCCTGCGGGCTACGGGGAGCACCCATGTGACATCACCCCAGCTGCATGTGGCACACGTGGGCCTCCCTCACTCTCCACGGCCCGTCTCACGCCAGGAGTCACACCACAGCCCTGCTGGCACTCCACACCCTCCTGCCCTACTGCCCAGCATGAACAGGGAGAGGCCCGCCCTCGCTCGCCCAGCCTCTGACCCCACCCCTCAGCGGATGCCCCACCTGCTGGCTCTGCTTCCTCATCTTCCCTTCCCAGCCCCCTTCCCCTGGCCGTGCCCCCTCGCATGTGGGATCTTAGCTCCCCAACCAGGGATTGAACCCGCAACCCCTGAAGTGGAAGCAAGGAGTCCTAACCACTGGACCGCCGGGGAAGCCCCTGCTTCCTCCTCTTCCTCCTCTTCTGAGTCCTGTCATCTGCCTTCCCCCTCCCTTCTGCCATCCCCGTGTCTCATGTGTCCGGTCATCCACCCCCAGACACAGCTTGCTCTGTGTGCAGCCCTCACGGGGAGTGCGTAGTGTAAGTGGACGCGGGCCCGGAGAGCAGGTGCCTACTTGGCAGGGGAGCTTGCCCTTGTGGTGTGCACAGGCCCTGAGGGGCAGCGGGCAACTGGTGTCCAGGGGCTCGGTGCTACCTCCCAGGGACTCAGTACTCAGCACTTCAGCTCTGCAGAAGCATAAAGGGCAAGAAGGGAGCTGCCGGGAGGTGAGACTGGGGGTTAGCAGAAGCCAGACCACAGAGGGCCTCTCAGCAGCTGCGGAGCCTGGACTTCAGCTGGGGGCAGCAGGGAGCCATGGAAGGGACTGGAGCAGGGGAAGGGTGTGCTGAGATCCAGCTGGGGCCACAGAGTTCTCTGCTGTGTGCATCAGTCTTCTTTCAAGGGTTGATTCTCTTGCCTCAGTCAAACCAGGGGCTTCCTCCCCTCCCCACCCACCCTTGCCAGCCCCGCCTCCCTTCCACTCCAGCACAGGGCTGGCGTGGGAGGAGGGGGCAGCCAGGGCAGCTCGGGGTCAGGCCAGCGTATGCCCACATGCCAGCCTTAGCAGCCGGGGCTCCAGAGCTGGCTCTGGAAGGGCAGGGGCAGGGTGAGAGGCCGCCTGCTTGGCCCACACCTGGGAGCGCCCTGAGGGGGCTGAGTGGGAGGCCGCTTTCGTTCTCCACTTCAGCACGGGTCCCCGCCAGCTGCCCAAGGGCTGGCCGCAGCCCCGGAGACCGACCTCTTCCCTGGCGGAGGGAAGAAAGGGAGTCTTTCCAGGATGTTCTCCCGCCTACCTCCCCAGGGCCCCCACAGCCTCCTGCTCTGCCCCCAGAATCAGAATCCAGTAGCCCTCGGCGGGCTCCCACCCCTGCCTAGGCAGAACCCCCAGGGAGCCAAGGACCCAGCTGGCCACCCTGGGCCTCCCCATCCCCAGGTCAGCCCACCCTAGAGACCACAGCCCCCTCCCCTCAGGGCAGAGCGACAGGTCTGGGGTCTTCCTCCTGGCTCAGGGCCCAGGGGTGGATATGCCTTCCCCGCACACTCTGAGAGCCGGGCCGGAGGGACCCAAGAACCCCGGCTCGGGGCCCAGGGGGTGGACTTGCCCTCCCCGTGTAAACCCTTCACTCTCTAAGGGCCGCCCTCCTCGGTCCCGCCGCAATCCCAGCCCGGCCAGCCTCCCCGCGGCCTGGGCTGGACAGAACCCCACCCGCGGCCGCCCCAGGCACCCTCCAGGTGAGGGGGCAGGGCCGGCCGGAGGGGCCCCGGCTCGGACCCTGTCCGGGTGGGCGTGGCCTCGGAGCGGACTCACCCGCATGCTGGCGGCGGTGCTGGGCGCCGGGCTCGGAGGGTCGGAGGGACCGGCAGTCCCAGCGCCGGTGGGAACCCGAGTGTGGCTGCGAAGCCGCCCAGCGCTCCTTCCCGACTTCCGTGCGGGACTCTCCCCTCCCTCCTCGTCCTCCTCCTCAGGTCCCTGTGCCGCCCGGCGCCGTCGGGGAGGAGCTAGTGGCCCGCGGGCCAGAAGGCACACCCCTCTCCCCAGTCCCCCAGGCCTGGGGCACCTTCCTGGGGACACCGCCCTCGCCCCCGCCCCGAGGCTCTTAGCCTCACCTGCAGAGGGGCGTGTCCCCTCCGCTACGGGGTTAAACTGGCATCCGGTAGGGCGGAGCCCTGTCCGATGACCGCAGCTCCCTGCTCGCCTTGACTCTCCCCGACCTCAGGACGCACCTTCCCCAGGCCCTTCCAGAGCACCCAACCTCTGACCCTTTCAAGTGTAGTGTTGATTCCCTTAGAGGAGAAACTCGGGCCTAGGGGACTGAAGATGAGACAAACCCCAGCAAGAAACAATCAGCTCGGGCCTCCCTGGTGGCGCGGTGGTTGAGAGTCCGCCTGCCGATGCGGGGGATGCGGGTTCGTGCCCCGGTCTGGGAGGATCCCATGTGCCGCGGAGCGGCTGGGCCCGTGGGCCATGGCCGCTGGGCCTGCGCGTCCGGAGCCTGTGCTCCGCAACGGGAGAGGCCACAACGGTGAGAGGCCCGCGTACCGCAAAAAAAAAAAAAAAAAAAAAAAAAAAAAAAAAGAAACAATCAGCTCCCTGAGCCCCTGCTCTGTGGACCCCAGCTCGGGGAGGCGGAGCGCTTGGGGTCCTGAGGACAGGTGGCTGGCTGGGCTGGGTGGGGAATGAAGGACTGAGAGGGCAGTTCTACCACATCCTGTGGTCCAGGGGGGCAGCAGCTGGAGGAGGCTCTGGACCACTTGAGAGGGACTGTCCTGCAGGATAGGGAGGTGGGGTATCCAGGCTCTGACAGCTGCTGGGAAGCTGAGGACACAGGGCAGGAGCTCAGGAGGGAAGACATGCGGAGACACTGAGCAGCATGGGGGCAGCTGGAGGAGAGCAGGGAGCACCCGTAGTGTCACAGGGGGCACCCCGATGTCACGATACAGCATTGTGCAGCCCAGGCAACCCAGCAGTGTAGACCCATGGTTGACATGTTTGCTCTAGGTTCCCCCAGGGATAACATGGCCCCACCCACATTTCTGTTTGCAGGACCCCATGGCAGTCTGTGACATCAGCGGGGACTGAACTACGAAGTGGCAAAGACAAGAGAGTGAACTGGCAGCACAGAACCTGTGCAACTCTGCTGGAGCAAATCTGGACAAATGCATTGAGGTTGGTGTGACGGAAAACCCCAAACAGTAGCAGCTTAAACAAGCCTGTTTACTTCTCTCTCCCATAAATGACATCTGGAGGCGGTCCTACCAGATGCCTGGTTATTAACTTGTTGCTCTGTCACCGAAAGCACATGGACCCATCACATAGTTCAAAATGGCTGCTCAAGCTCCAGACGTCACATCCACATTCCAGACAGCAGGAAGCGCAAAGGATGAAGGAGGGGTATTCCATCCTGCATGTGGTTAGTCACCTGGCCAGTCACCTGGCCACACCTTACTGCAAGGAAGCATGGGATGTATGATCATTTTTCCTAAGGGAGAAGGTAGATGGACCCTGGGGGCACCCAGCAGCCTCTGCCACAGGTGAGAGAGCCTCAAATGCTGGGCTAGAGCTCAAGAAACAGAGTCAGCAAGAGATTTTGAGCATGAGTAATCCAAACTCAAGACCCCTATTACCAGCCATCTCCTGGACTCTCCATCTCCCCCCAGTCTCCAGCTCAACCTGCTCAGGACAGTTTGCATTTACACTTTCATTCTGTGAAAAGAGTCCACTAGTTCCCCCCAAGTGTCTACACAGCTGCTCCCTTTTTCAATGTCTTTATTTGGCATTCCCAATTTTAATGCCACAGAAGCACTTCTTCTTCTCTTTCCCACCTTCCAAGGGTCTGAGGGAACCTAAATTATATCCAGCAGCCTTCCTGCTCAAGAGCCTGCACCTGTGGCCCCTTGGGCACAGGCAGCGTAGCATCTCCAGCCTGGGGGCGGAGGGGCGCAGGAAGAGGAGCCCCGGCCTCGCCCCACAGTGGAAGCTCCCCTACTCTGAATGCAGGATGGAAAGGGCAGATCTCATCTAGTCCTATCTGGAGAGGAAATGGGTGCGGCCCTTTTGGAAAGCAGTCCAGCAATAAGAATCTAAAGCCTTAAAAATTGTTTAGACTTTGGTCCATTAATTAACTTCTTCTAAACTATCCTAAGAAAAACTCCCAAATATTGAAAGTATGTATTACTGTGTCCTTTGAGGCAAAAATTATAAACCACCTAGATTATCAATAATAGGGAAATGTCTGAGCAAACACGGTATAGTCATATGCTGATTAAGCAACCATTAAAAATGATGCTTTCAGAGAGTTTATGACAGCATAGGAAAATGCTTATGTTATACTGTTAAGTGAAAAAAAACATAGATTGTAAACATATATACAAGTTTTTAATCTCAACTAAGTTAAAATGCATTAAAATACCAGGAGAGTAGTTTTTATATTTGATATTTATATTTGCGTGTGGACGGTGGAATTGTGCTTTTCTTCCTATAGTTTGCTTTCTTTGACACACATCACTTTTATAAACTTTATATTATTAAATGCACTTTGTTGTCATATTAAAGTCTATTATTAGGAACTTTGTTCAGACTCAGCCTCACTCTCTGCCTTGGTTTTGAGTACATCTTGTGAAGAAGCCGCACCCCTTCAGGCAGTGTGGCCTGGCCACCCGGGCTGTTGGCAGGCTGACCCCGCCCTGTTTTGGGCGGAGAACTCCAGTCGAGGTGCACATGGGCCTCCGGCTCCTCCCCTGTGAACCCTGGACCCTGCTCTCCTTTCCTTCCTCCTCCACCTCCAGAGAACCCTGCACACCTGTCGTCTCCCTCTGAGGGCCAAAGTGCAGCAGGACACAGGCCCCCCATTCCTGCTGTCTCTAGGGCGCCTCCCCCAGGAAGAGGTCAGAATGACAAGTCTACCAAGAGTGCCCCAGGCTCATCCTCACGGGGGGAATCTGTCCTCCCAACCCCAGTGGCCTGGATGTGGCCGAAGACCCTCTGGGGTCTTTCTGAGGCTGCTCCTCGGGGGCAGCACAGGCAGGGCTGCTGAGGTTGGGGTCTCCCGAGTCCTCTCCAGGCTGGCCCCAGGCACCCCACCCCTCTCTGGCTTCTCTGGCTGACGGGGCCTCTCTTGGGCCATAGACCTCGCTGGCCTCAGGCCCCTGCAGGAGGGACCCCTCCCCCAGGTTGGGTCTCTGCTCCTCCGGTCTGCGGGAAGCTGGCCCATGCCTGTCACACCAGGATGGCATTGGGGTGGGGACCCAGGCCCCTGATGTCCTCACCCCAGGAACACTTCTGTCTCCCTGCTGCTCCCCACCAGTGCCTCAGGGCCTTAAATTTCAGCAGTTCCTGTTTTCTTTCTTTCTTTTTAATAGTGAATGCCATTTATTCATTTATTCATTTATTTTTATTTGGTTGCACCAGGTCTTAGTTGCAGCAGGCATGCTCCTTAGTTGCGCCTTGCAGGCTCCTTAGTTGAGGCTCACAGGCTCCTTAGTTGTGGCATGCATGTGGGATCTAGTTCCCTGACCAGGGATCCAACCCGGGCCCCCTGCATTGGGAGCGCGGAGTCTTAACCACTGCGCCACCAGGGAAGTCACCTGTTTTCTTTCTCAGGGAGCGGAGAGCCGTTCTTCGCTGAGTTTACAGCCCTGTTGTCCCAAATCCTTCCATCAACCCTGAGAAAACTCCCAGGCGGCAGGTGTGCGAGTGGCGGGCAGAGATCTATGGAACCCTTCACCTATGCAGGTTTACCACTCCAGTGGAAAATGATAGTCATGGTTCTTTTACAAATTCACAACTTTTTCTCTGCCTTCCTTGCAAGAATGTTTTTGGAAAGCATTTCTGCCAACATTTTCACCATTTACCACCATAAATGTGTCCTGCAGGCCTAAGGAAACCTTGGGATCTGAGACCAGGCCGCTCCCATGTAACCTTTGACCTGGTTCTTTGAGGTGTGGTCTCGGGACACCAGCAATCCCTGAGCAAGGCCAGAATCAGCCACCGTCAAAGCCCCTGAATTGCTCCAGTGCGCTGGGGCTTCCCACAGTCACCGCCATGGCTGAGGAAGGTCACGGCCTCTGACCCTCCCCACATGGGGTCCCAGGGGCAGCCCCACAAGTTCTCAGAACCTCAGCGGGCCACGTCCTCAGAGCTGTTCTGCTAACTCCTCACACCTGTGTCAACCTTAAAACGAAATAGCCAGTTATTTCACTAGCAAAATGAGTTTATTTGGGAATGGCAGGGGAACTGCTGTTCAGGAAACACAGACTATGGCCAACCACAGGCAAGTCTGGAGAACAAAGGAGAGGAACTGTTATATTGGGAGGCGCTGCTTTGAACCGGAAGTCCACGGAGAAAAGCGCAGGGTGGTGATGGGTTCTCGTGTGCTGAGTGGTGGTAGCTTCTCTCTGGCTGGCTATTGCTGGACAAGGAGAAAAACTTCCTTCTGCTGGGTAGTAAAGCAAGCTTCTTCCTGCCCAGGAATGTAAAGTAAGGTACGTGTGTGTGAGCGCTCCCCCTTCAGGGTTTCCCGACTCCATTTTCTTTTCTTTTTTTTTTTTTTTTTTTTTTTTTTTTTTTGCGGTACGCGGGCCTCTCACTGTTGTGGCCTCTCCCGTTGCGGAGCACAGGCTCCGGACGCGCAGGCTCCGGACGCGCAGGCTCAGCGGCCATGGCTCACGGGCCCAGCCGCTCCGCGGCATGTGGGATCTTCCCGAACCGGGGCACGAACCCGTGTCCCCTGCATCGGCAGGCAGACTCTCAACCACTGCGCCACCAGGGAAGCCCCCGACTCCATTTTAAATGAGGTTTCCCTTTGTTAATTTTCACACCTGCCACCTGGCCACCTGGGCCACAAAGTGTGGTGGGCCTTGCAGATGCCCTGCCCCTCCCCCTCTGGCCTGTCTCCAAGTCTTGCAGTGGGAGAGGTGAGGGGGCTGCAAGGTGTCTGGGGGTGAAGCGTCGTGGTTAGGTCAGGGACTAGGTGGAGGTGAGACCCAGATGTCAGGCCCCAGGAGCAAAGCTGCAGGTGCAGGGGTCTCTGCAGAGTGCAGGGGTTCAGGGGAGAGGCTCCAGGGGGAAGAAGAGGCTGGGCCAGTGGGTTACCAACCTTTCTGTGCCTTTCTAAGCCAGAGATAAAAATAGAACCTGGGGGTGTAAAGATCACAACAGGTACCATTTGTGAAGCTGTTGGGAACTCTCTGCATTTAGAGTAAACAGTTCAGTAGTTTTTAGTATACTTGCAGATACATGCAACCATCACCACAGTCAATTTTAGAATGTTTTCATGTCCCTGAAAAGAAACCCAGTACCCTTGAGCAGTCAGTCCACATTCCCTTCCCAGCCTGTGGTGACCACTATTCTGTGTCCATGATTTGCCTATTCTGGCCTATTGACATCTCATATAAGTGGACCATATAGTATATAGTCTTTTTCTTAAAATTAATTAATTTGTTTATTTTTGGTTGCGTTGGGTCTTCGTTGCTGCGTGCGGGCTTTCTCTGGTTGTGGCGAGCGGGGGGCTACTTACTCTTCATTGCAGTGCACGGGCTTCTCTTTGCAGTGGCTTCTCTTGTTGCGGAGCACGGGCTGTAGAGCACAGGCTCAGTAGTTGTGGTGCACGGGCTTTGTTGCTCCACGGCATGTGGGATCTTCCCGGACCAGGGCTCGAACCTGTGTCTCCTGCATTTGCAGGCGGATTCTTAGCCCCTGCGCCACCAGGGAAGCCCAGTATATAGTCTTTTGTGACTGACTTCTTTCACTTAGCACAACGTTTTCAAGCATAATGTACAACCCATGTTGTAGCATGTGTCAAAACTTCATTCCTTTTTACAGTTGAATAATTTTCCATTGTATGGATATACCACATTTTTTTGCATGCATTCATCAGTTGGTGGACATTAAGTTGCTTCCCCTTTGGTTATTATGAGTTATGCTGCTATGAACATTGTGGAACTAATTAAAGAAACCAGCTAAAGCTGGAATGCGGACAGGCCTGTAGGGGAAGCTCTCATGCCCTCAATGCATCGTCAATGACCCCCAAACAGTAAGAGATGTCCCCCTACACCTCTGACAGGAAGGCATCTCTATTAACTATCTAGCAGAAAGAAGAAAACTTCTCTCTGCTTCACTCTGATTGCAGCCAATCAGAGACTGCAGTGGCCCAACTATGGGAAGTCTCCCTACTTTGGACCCCCAGCTCCTCCAGTGGACTCTGACTATCAAAGCCCCTTCCAATCCCCCTTTTCCCTATAAAAGCAAGTTCCCTCTCCTTGTTCTCTGTATTTGCCTGTGGTCCACCATGGTTCACGTATCTCATATTGCAATTTCTCTGCTATTCCTGAATAAACTCACTTTTGCTATTTATATTATTGAAGTGGACACATGTGGTGTCAGTAGTGGGGTCTGGAGGCAAACCCCAAGGGATGAAATTGACTGAGGCATTGCACCAAGCCCTTTGTGCTTATTGCTTCTGTGAGTCACCACCAGCTTTTGGTTTGGTGAGTTTCCTCTCGGATTCTGAGCTCTGCTCTTCTTGCATTTTGAGCTCTACAACTTTATTCAGGACAGAGGCTTTGTCCTTTCAGGGGTGTGGTTTCATCCTTGGTGAGTACTCAGCTGTTTTCTGGAGCGCACGATAGCAAGGTTCTCTTTTGGGGACTGAGCTAATTGGGATCTAAGAGTTTTGTTTTATTCCCTTTGGAATCTGGGTTAGGACTCTAGCAACTTTCTTGGGTTTTCAGGAGGACTTAGGGAAATGGGATCCTGGCCATCTAAATGCTCTGAGGGCAGCTCTCCTTTGGGGACTCCAGCTGGTTTCATGTTTAAAATCTAGGGACCGCCCTACATGACTATTTTTTAACTAAGTGGGCCAAAGTAATCCAGAATTACAATGGCCATTATGGGCAACTTTTGATCTCCCCAAACTCGTTTTTCATAAGATTAAATTGGAGGACTGCAGTTCTAAAATTAAACAAAACGAATGGTATATTTATTTTCATTGGAAATGCAAACAGAAAAAGACACGCCCCCACCCCCCGCCCTCCGAAAGGAAGTTATCTCTACGGACCACCCAGCCGGACGAAGGAAACTTCTCTCCTCCCACGGCAGCCCAGCCAATCAGAGACTGCAGTGGCCCAGCCCATGGGAAGCCTCCTTACTTTGGACCCCCAGCTCCTCCAATGGGCGCTGGATATCACAGCCCCTCCCAGCTCCCTTTTTTCCCTATAATAGCACGTTCCCCCTCCTTGTTCTCTGGTTTGCCAGTGGTTCACCATGGTTCAGAGATGCTGAGCTACAATTCCTCTGCTATTCCCGAATAAGCCTGCCTTTGCTGGTAAAATAACTGGCTACTTTATTATTAAAGGTGACAATATCCAGTTCTGCATGGACATATGTTTTCATTTCTTGAGTATATACGAATTGCTGGGTCACATGGTAACTATGTTTCACCCTTTGAGCAGCTGCCGGACTTTTTTTTTTTTTTTTTGGCTGCGTTGGTTCTTCGTTGCTGCGCGCAGGCTTTCTCTAGTAGTGGCAAGTGTCTTCATTGCGGTGAGCAGGATTCTCCTTGTGGTGGCTTCTCGTTGCGGAGCACAATCTCTGGGCTCGCGGGCTTCAGTAGTTGTAGCTCGCGGGCTCTAGAGCGCAGCCTCAGTAGTTGTGGCACATGGGCTTAGTTGCTGTGCGGCATGTGGGATCTTCCCAGACCAGGGCTTGAACCCGGGTCCCCTGCATTGGCAGGCGGATTCTTAACCACTGTGCCACCAGGCAAGTCCTGCCGGACTTTTTCAAATGGGTCAGAGCTAAATGTTTTTGCTGGGGGCTCTGTCTACATTAATAATTTGAGTCAACCAAGATCAGCATGTCTACTACTTTCTTAAGAACTACTCTCTGGCCCTGAAGAGGACTCTACAGGCTAGAGTCTGGAGCTCCCAATGGAGACTGGGGAGAACACGCCTGGGCTCAGGGTATTGGGAAACGGGGGAGTGCTGGTGGCGCGCCGGGGGGGCAGGCCGCGGGGGAGGAGGGTCTGGGGCAGCCCGGGCGCCCCAGCAGTATAGGGAAACCTCGCGCTTCCCGCAACTTTGCCGCGCTGGTTACCTAGCAACCAGGCGGCATCCCTCCCAGCAAGCACTGCTTCCAACGCACGACATTGGGGACTACGAATCCCAGCATGCCTCGCGCCCAGGCGCTCGGACTACAAGTCCCACAATGCACCGCCCGCCCTTTTCTTGCCGCCCCCCGCCTCTGCTCTCCGGAGACCCTGCGGAGCGAGCGCCGCGACCCCTTCCCGGCGCTCTTCGCGCGGTCTCGCGGTGACTCTGGTGCGTGGGGTCAAGGCGAGGGGCAGAGCTGCTGGGGTCGGGGCGTCATGCGGAGGGGTGAGCGCAAGGGCGCCGAGGGGCCGCGGCCGGGGTCCCCTGTGCCCGTGGGCAAGGCCTCGCTGGAGGAGCCGCTGGACGGCGCGGCTACGGGCCGAGCGAGCGGGCCGGCCGCCGGCCGCCGCAGCACCGAGTCAGAAGTCTACGACGACGGCACCAACACCTTCTTCTGGTGAGGGACGGTGGTTCGCTTCAGTGCCGGCTGGGGTCGCGAGGGGCGTGGCCACGTCGTGCGGGTTGGGGGTGCCCGCAGGACCCCGGGACCGGCCCCTTGCCGCTGCAGCCCCGACCCGGACTCCCCGGTGGTCCAGCCCCTCATCTCTGACCCCTGCCCCCTATCCTGGGAGGACTTGGCTCCGAAGTCACCTCAGAAAGGCTTTTTCTGCCCTCCCTGTCCACAGTCCCCCGCTGCCCTCCGTCGTGATCCCTTTCGCTGACGGTGCTGATTCCGTGTGAAATGATCGTCTCCTCCCCCGGCACGTGGCGGTAATATCGACACCTTACTCCGTGCCAGGGGCTGAGCGAACTAGTGTAGAGGAAGGCTCTTCCTCTCTTTAGTGGCTCCTCGCTAGGCCAGCCCTTTGACCTCTGTGCAGCTCGGTCCCCGCCAAGCCTCGGGGTCAGGCCGTCCTCTAGTCTCCCTTCGCGGGGGTCAGGGAGGGAGGGAGGGGCCGCCAGGAGCAGAGTTGGAAGAGTTCATGATGTTGCTTTAGGCCGAGTTGGGCACTTCTGCGTTTGAGGGTCCAGGAAAGCAGTCTTGGACCAACAGGTCCCAGGTGTGGCTCGTGCACCTGATGGCTCAGTGACCTTGGGCTACCCTTCGCCAGTCTGAGCATCTCTTTCCTTGCTTCTTAGGGGCACAAACCCCATACGCTAGAAAGTGTGCTTCTTGAGAGGAGGGCTGTGGCCGTTCTATGCTACTCAGTTCATGGCCACCTAAAGTTGTATCCCGTGGTAGGCCCTGGGGACATTTGTGGCTTTGGTGCGAAGAGAGCTCATGGGAGAGACAGACGTGTAGGCAGCAAGGATGCCATGTGGAAGCAGCTCCTCAGATAGGGAGCCTGGGACCGCAGAGAAAATGCGAGCAGGAAAGGAGGAGAGCCTGACGGAGCCACTGGACAGTCGGCGAGGTACCGCACAGCTGGAAACCTCAGGAGGTGCACGTGGGGCCACTGGTGTCTTGCTTGTATCTGACTCGGGAGAGACAGGGAAGCGGATGTGGTGGGGGAGGCATCCCTGCATCTAACGAGGTCGGGATCTTCCCTGTGGGTGTGGGCAGCTGCTGCTGGGGGTGGCCACCCAGCCTTGCTCTGGGAAGATACTGTGCTCCGGTGGCCTGGAGCCAGGGGGAGAGGGGTGGGGTGCCCTCCTCGGCGGGGGTGTGGCCCCAGAGCTAGAGACATTCTGTGAGTGGACCAGGCGTCTCCTGCTCGGGGGACAGGACCCCTTCAGACTTCAGGACAGAGGGCACCGTCCTCCGACAGCCCAGCTGGTTACCACAGGAGGGAGACTGAGGTTCTGGAGTGGTGCCCAGGCTTGCTTTCCTTTCCCATTCGTTCAGTGCATATTTTGGGGGTGCCAGTTGCTGTTCTAGGGGATACAACAGAGAACTAAACAAGAAACTTAGGTTCTGGCACAAGACTGGAGCCTCAGAAGGCTCAGCATGTTGGCCGAGGGGGTGCTGAGCAGTGCTCACAGAAACCAGAGGGTTACGAGGGCACGTGCGGGTTTCTTTAGAAGCACAGAGCAGCGGCCCGCGGGTCCCTGCCCATGGGGACACAGAAAGGCCTGCTGTAGCTGCGCTCACTTGTGGGGAGGCCTGATAGAGCCAGGAAGGCTCCGAGGAGGGCGCGCCGCGGGGCAGCCAGTTCCCGGTACCGGCCTCCTGGGCCTCCTGGGCGGGTGTCTGCAGCCTCCGCACCGCAGGTGTGTGGGGTGCTGGCGTGTGTGGTTGTTGCTGCGTCCCGGGCCTCTGCCCTCACCTGTGCAGGGGAAGAAGCTTCACGTTTCCTCAAGGCAGGTAACCAGATGCTCACCTGGCGAGAATGACTTATTTTTACTTGCAGGGCCCAGCCACTTACCTTCTTCTGAGTCTCTCATCATTGACTTGCTGTGCTGGGATTTTAAAAACTCTTTATTTTGAGTTTTAGGGAATTTTATTAATGGATGTTACCAAAAAATTAACATAAAGACTAAAATGTATGTATTTGTGGAAACGCCTATATGTTCCAAAATTACTTGGAAGAACTCTTGCATGTTCAAAACCTTGTTTTTACAGTTTTCGTTTCCAAAGGAGCTTGGGCTTCTTAGGGGCCATGTATGAGGATTGTGAGTTTCTTTGTTATTACTTGTCAGCCACAGAGTATGGAATTAGGAGTCAGCCGTGGAGCCCAAGGCTGGGCTGCCCCAAACTGGACCTCGGGGAAGGGGCAAGAGGACCACTGGGGTCTGCGGTGGCACAGACACCACCTCTTCTGCCAGTCGTGGTTGTCTTCATTGGTGAACACCTGGTGGAAACGTTCAGGACGGCAGACACAGTGCAAAGATGCGGCAGCTCGATTTTTCTGAAAATTGTTCTGGACGCTCTTGGAGACCCAGTGCCCCAACGGGTGCTTCTGGACATAGCCACCTATAGGTGGAAGATAGGTGAATCGCCGTTGGGTCACCAAGCTTCGAGTCAGGGACAAGATGGATGGTTGTGACATTTTGGAAATGCTCACTGCATGCTCACATCTTACAACATTGAGCGTTTGGTGAGCGCGGGCTCTGCCGTCAGCAACACGTCTCACAGTAGCTGTGAGAATCTGCGGGGCAGATCTTAGACGCCCCATGTTCCTCAGTCAGTGTGGGTTAGGGTTTGCCAGCTTCGCCCACATCAGGGCAGCATGACTTGCCAGCTGGTGCCTTTTTGGTCCTGCTGGTCGGCAGGCCAGGAGGGTCGGTGGCCCCAGGTGCCTCTCGCAGGCCTGGGACAGGCCTTCTGGTCCTGACGTTCCCTGGCCGAGCCGCCGCTGTGCACTCAGTCTCACAGCCACATCTTCGCACCGTCTCTGATTGGTCTGGCAGTCTGCCTCCCTGCCCGCTCGGCATGTGAGTACGGTCATCTCTAGACAGGGGCCGACAACTGGGTATTTTCCGCTCGCCTTGGCAGGGAGCCTGCTGTCTTCATGCCCTCACCCTGGCCCAGTGGCTGGAGTCACAGGATTTACGGCCGATCTCTCCCTGTGCCTGGATCCCCCACGTCATCTATTAGTCACTCAACCAAATGGTGCATTTGTCTTCCTGGGCACCGGGAGCTAGGAGCAAGAGGTCGTTGCCCAGCTCTGGCATCCGAGAGGGACACCGAGTCTTCCCTGCTGTCCTGCGCCACCGACCTGTCGTTTTTATCACGTCTCTGTGGCCACAGCGAACATGCAGAGCTTTTCCAGCCCCAGCATCCTCGCTTTGCCACATCAAGTCCATCTCAGTACGTCTGGCCTCTCCCCTTGGGCTCTGGTGGCCCCCGTCACACAGTGTTCATGAGGACAGTACCTGACCTGCCCAGCCTTCCCGTCTCAGCAGCTCCGCCTTCCTTCCTGCCCACCTAGTTTCCTTCTAGTCTTACTTCCCTTCTGTCTAGAGGCCTTCCTGGAGTGAGTGATTCTTTTGGAGCAGGTCTGCCGGCACCGGCTCCTCTATTTCTTCCTCCATCCACGAATGTTTAGTTCACCTTCGTTCCTCAAGGATGTTTTTGCTGGACAGGGGATCCTGGTTTAACGTTTCTTTTCTTTCACTGCTTTACAAATTTTGTCCCACTTCCTCTGGCCTCCATGGTTTCTGAGGAGAAATCTGAGCTCAGACTTGGTGTTTGAGCTGAAAAGAAGCCTGGTGAGGAGTCTGTGCTGCAGCGGCTGAAAAGCAGGGACCTTTGGGACCAATTCTAACATCTTGATTTCTGACTTTATTCCTGTTTTTTGCTTTTTTCCTCTGAAAATGCTCACCAGGGTAGGCATGACCGTGACCCTGGGGCAGGCAGTGGGCATTCTGGAGCTCAGGGGACTGGACCTGCCTGCCTGCCGGCCTGCCGGCCTGCCTGCCGAGGGTGCTGTCCCGTGGCTCCGCCCACGGCCCAGCAGGCACGTCTACACAGGCCTGGAGCTGAACCCAGCCGGCCCTGAGCGGTTCTGCTCAGTCACGCTCAGCCGGCTTGGGCTCCACGTCCCGTCCAGAGTGTCAGCTGTACCTTCTGGGCAGATCCAGGCCAGCCACTCCCAGCATCTCCTGCCCGCCCTGGAGGGTCGCGAGGCAGCCCCATCTGCTCTCGGCTCTGCAGCGGCTCTTGCCCCACCGACGTGAGTCCGGGCCTCCCAGGGCAGGACCCCCTCCTCCAGCCACGGTGGCCCCTCAACCCTTTGCTCTCGCGTTGCTGGCCTGGACCTGCGTCCCCAGGTGTCCTGCGTGAGGCCCTCCCTAATTCTGCACCCCACCCCACCCCGTTCCATTGTCCCCATACCCAGACCTCTGTGTGTCTTGCTGTGTTGGAACGACAGCTCAGGGAGACAGGATTGGGGTTTGTTGGCACCTGGTAGCTGCTCTGCGCCACTTAGTGTCTGTGTCACTCAGGCCCACTGGCCCTGGGTCTCATCGCCTTACGGCGAGGGTTTATGAGGTGATACAGGTGGGCTAGAGGCATCCTGAGCAGGGCTCAGACCCCAGACCCTCATCACCGAGCTGCATGACCCTGACACTGCCATTTACAGCTCTGACCAGCCTCAGGGGCCAAGGTGACAGAGAGACCCATGCCTTATCGTTATCACCCTCGTAATCCAGATGCCCTCGGTCCCTGGTGGGTTCTCAGTGACTCTTGTTCTCCCTGCTAAAATCTGATGTCCCCTCCGGGGCGGGAAGGTTGGGCCATGTCCTAGACCCAGGAGAGGCAGCTGGGTCCCTCTGTGTGTAGGTGTTGGCTAATGTCCGGCAGAGGATCAGTTTCTGGGTCACCACATCCGGAGAACCTTAGGAGTGAAGGTCTAAAGTAGGACCTTATAATGTAGTCTGTGTGCTGTAATTATTCTACAGATCTCTCGGGCACTGAAATGTTTACTATACAGAGTTCAGCGGAAAGGCTGAGATTTTCCTGAAGTTCCCTCATGGCCTAGGACTCAAATGTGAATATATTAATATTGAATTGTATGAAAATAGTTAAAATAGGAGTTTTGTTCACTTCTAATAGTTTTAAATGCCAGTATTGTGAAGTATGGCAAAAGAATGTGCTCTCTGCTTTCTTTACTTGGAGCTAACTTATCTGAACATGACTTTTTGTTTTTGTTTTCACAAAGAAAATAAAACTTAAGTGAAGGGCGTGACACCTGAATAGATGGAGAGATATTCCGTGTCTTGTGGGTGGGGAACTCTCATCTAGTTGTGACTCATCGGTTCTTCCTGGGCTAATTTATAAATTCAGTGCAGTTCCAATTAGAATCCTACTAGAATTATTTGTGGCAGCTGTCAGACTGATGTCACAGTTAAGATGGGAGAGTAAATATGCAAGAATAATCAGGATGGAGAAGAAGGCTGGTCTGCCGGATGTCGGGATGGGCTCTAGCTATGGTCCAGGTCTCTAGCGCCAGCCTAATCTCATGCAGCCCCACTCCTGCTTTTTAGAAAATTACTTGAATCAAGGTACGATTGCTTTCCATGACACACACCCACTTGAGGGTCCATATCCACACTCCAGCGCCTTGCACATGGTGCCCACCACTGGGGTAGGGATGCAGGACATTCCCTCATCCTGGAAGCTGCTGCCCCAGCACCTCCCCCGCCAATCTGCCATCCATGCTCTATCGCCACCTCCTGTGAGTCTTGTCGGTGGAAACAGACAGCGGGTTGCTTTCATGCCTGGCTGTCAGCATGGGGTTAACGTCGACATACAAGTCTTTGAATGGACATATGCTTTCATTTTTCACAAGTAAACACTTGGAAGGAATGGCTGGCTTGGGTGGTAGACTCTGTTTAACTTTGTAAGAAACTGGGAAGTTTTTTCAAAGCGGCTGCACCCTTTTGCAGCCCCACCTGCAATGTGTGAGTGTTGGTGGCTCCGCGTCCTCGTGAGGACCCTTCCTCAAAGGCACTTGTGCCGTCTGTGGTCCCGTCCCAGGGGGTCCCGTCCCAGGGGCGGGCGCTGCTGACTGCCGTGCTGCATGTCTGCTCCCACGGCGACCAGGGATGCTGCACATCTTTTCGTGTGGTATTGGCCATTTGTTGATCTTTTTCTTTGAAGTGTGTGTTCAATCTTTTGTTCGTATTTCGGGAGATTGTCTTTATCGTTGAGTTGTAAGAGCTCTTTATGTGTTCTGGGTACAAAGGCCTTTGTCGGGTGTATGTGTCATCAATGTTTTCTCCCGGCTGGTGGCTGGCTTTTTCGTTTCTTCACTGCGTGTTTCACGGAGTTCTGACGGGAGGCCAGTACTGGGCTCGATGCTTTTTGCGTGTTTGTTCACTCGTCTTCAGGGTGCCCTTCAAGGCTGGAGGTGCCCTCGTTTAGAAAAGCAGGGCTGCATCGTCCGTCCACGGACACGGAAGCTGGGCCTCTGCCCTCTCTGCAGGTAGTTGTTCAGGCAGAGGGGCCCGGGCGGGTATGTGACTGGGCGGCGTGCGGTCTGGTGCTGGTTCCAGGAGAGGCCGCCCGCTGCCTGCCGAGCGCCGCCCCCTTCCCACATCGGAGCTCTGGAGGCCCAGCCAGGGTGGGCAGGCGGAAGCGGGGAGCCCACGTCTCACCCCCACCGGGCAGCCGTCCCTCTGCCCGGTCTTCTGGGCAGGCGGCCGTGGCCGGCCCGCGCCCTTCTCGCTCCGGTCCTGGGGCCTCTCTCTGCCGCCAGTGCTCCGCTGTCATCCCGGCGAATCTCTCAGCCATGGGCACTTCATGAATCACGAGGTTGGTCTAGGGGCGATCTTGCTCGGTGCCCGGAGCCCACTTAACTAGCTGCCTGGTCCCTCTGAACCAGAGCCGCCTGCCCGGGACGCCTCGAGCCAATGCGCTGTCCGCTCTCCCTGCCCGAACGGGCCACCGTGCCGGCACAGGACCGTCTGGGAGTCACGCAGCCGTAGCTGGCACTCTGGGGATTTTGAGCTGGAGGTCGAGGGCCGAGCTCGCTCCTCTGGCGGCCCGTCGCGCCGCGGTCCCACGCGTGCTTTCCGTGCACCGACGCGGGCTGTTTGCGTTGCAGGCGGGCCCACACCCTGAGCGTGCTCTTCATCCTCACCTGCGTGCTGGGCTACGTGACGCTGCTGGAAGAGACACCGCGGGACACGGCCTACAACACCAAGAGGTACCGACCCGGCCCAGCCTCGCTCCACGCGGCTGGTGGGGTCCCTGGGTGCTGTGTGGCACTTTCAGCCCCTCTTCTGCCCGTCCCCATCCCTGGGGTCGACAGCACGGCTGCCGTGGGACCTGCTGCTCACGCTGCATTTGCGCGCGAGAAACCGGAAGGTGCTGTGGCGGCTCCAGGGAGGGGTTTAAAGGGGTTCAGGTCAGTTCCGACGGGGCGGCTTCCCCACACATCCCACCCTCAGCACCCCAGGCCCCACCTGAGTGTGCCGCAGGCCAGCTCAGTTCTGACACCGTCCCAGGCAGCGCCAGGCCCCACGGTCCCGGTCCGGCCAGACTGCATCCCCTCCCCACTTAGACTCCAGTCGCAAGAGCGGTCATCACCTGCCGGGCTGTAAACCATAGGTTCCCACCGCCTCCTCCTTGGGTGCAGTTAATTTGCTAGGGCGGCTCACAGAACTCAGAGAAGCATTTTACTTATTTATTATCAAAGGTTTATCATAGAAAGATGGAGGAACAGCTAGATGGGAGAGACGCATAGGGCAAGGTGTGGGGATGGGATGCAGAGCGTCCACGCGGTCACCAGCCTGGAGGCTCTGAACCCCCGTGCTGCTGGGGTTTAGGGAGGCCCTCCTCACATGGCCTGATTGATTAAATCACTGGCCACTGACGATTGACTTAATCTTTACCCCTCCCCAGGGGTCTGGGGGTAGGACGGAGAGTTCCAGCCCTCCAGTTGTCTGCTAGGCCCCCTTGCAACCAGCTCCCATCCGTGGTGGGGTCCAAAAGTCACCTCGTTAACATAACAAAAGATACCTTTGTAGCCCTCAGCGCTTGGGCAATACCAGGGGTTTTAGGAGCTCTGGCCAGAAACAGATGAAGACCAAATACGTATTTCTTGCTATAAATCACAATATCATAGTGACCGTGAATTTGAGTGTCTGGGCTCTTTGTGAGGCCAGGGGTGGTTCCCATCAGCTAGCACCATTCTTCTACACTCTGTTGATTAGAAGACTTTTTGAAAGTTTTAAACTGGCTTTAGGAGTCTGGTGGTCCATCTCATCCTGCAGGGCAGGAAGTGGGTAGACTGTCTTTCCAGCATTATCTCCAGAAATAGACTAGCTGGTAGGTTTGTGTCCTTTGCCTGAATCCCATGGATTCTGGGGCCAGTCTCAGAAGTGCGTGGGGAAAACTAGCTGGTTTCAGAACTCGTTTCTGTGCATTTTCTACGCTGGACGGACTCACCTCTCCCCCCTCTGGTGCCACGAAGCCCCCGTTGCTGTTCTGATCCTGGGGCCCAGGCTCCACCTGCTCTGGTGGGACCGCTAGAGGAGGCCAGGAAGGGACAGAGGTGGCAGGAGACCGTTGGTCAGCTTTGGGTGGTGGGCTGGCCTCGTACACCTTCACCCAGGGGTCTAACCCTCCGCCTGGACTGTGGTGTAGACGCCTGGGTCCAGGACACCAGGAGGTGTGTGTCACCCTCCCCTGTAAGGTGCAGGCCTCCCGCCCGGGCTGCCCAGCCCTGCCCAGCCCCGTGTGATCACACCGCAGGCCTGGCAGCAGGGGTCGCGGAGCCCAGAGCAGAGGAGGGAGCTGGGCTGCTCTTTGGGCCCCTCTGGGTGGGTCTCTGAGGGGGACGCTGGGCCTGTGGACCTGGAGACGGAGCCCCACGTCTGCCTCAAGGGGGTTTCCAGCTGGAACTTGTCCTTTCCTGTGCATTTGTTTGCCAGCACGTGGTTATGGAGGGTTTGCAGCGTCTGCTGGGCACAGCCAGGCAGGGAGAACCAAAAAGTAGAGCTTGGTCACACTGAAGAGGTGTCCCCATGTGGCTGTGAAGTTGGGCTAGAGATGAGCAGTTATGACGTCACAGGGCAAGACTAGTCACGAGGCAGAGCGGGCCACCCCCGGCAAGAGCGGCGCCCCCTCCAGCAA
The DNA here is from genome assembly GCF_949752795.1 of Hyperoodon ampullatus. Taxonomy (NCBI): domain Eukaryota; kingdom Metazoa; phylum Chordata; class Mammalia; order Artiodactyla; family Ziphiidae; genus Hyperoodon; species Hyperoodon ampullatus. The sequence goes on from NC_136920.1 coordinate 2,936,856, forward strand.
GAGTGGGCCCACGCGCCGTGTCCCGGACGCCGCCCGAGGCAGGGGTTGGGTCTCACTCACCAGACGCCTGCCAGGCGAGTCACAAAGACTTGCTGCCCCGGGCCCTGCCCTGTGCCCAGGGGCTCAGACCCCCAACGTCGAGGGGGCTTGTTGGCCTTGTCCGGGACAGTAGCTGTGGACCCGGGTGGGTGCTTCCCCACCTCTTCTTCCTGCACTGGCCTTTCTCCTGAGCTGTTTCTGCCCAAGAGAGGTTGGCACAGTGAGCCAGAAGGTGCCACCAAGAGGGACACCTGGGTCCTCTCCCTGGGGTCCCCTGTGTGATTTCATTGAAGGCGGGGCCGGGGGAAGGCAGGTGGGTGGGAATTCGAGGGCCCTAGGCACTGCTCTGCCCTGAAGCTCTGTGCTCTGGGGACACAGGACATCGTAGCCACCGTCTCTGGCCCTCTCCGCCCACTGCAGGGGCACAGAGGAGCTGCTCTCCTGGCCCTGTACGCCTGCTGGTGGTGCCTGGAGCCTACTCCTAGGAGCCTGGAGCCCCACACTCACCTGTCTGAGGCTCTGCGGCTTCTTCCAGGGACAGTCACATACGCGTGTGCGTTCATTTCTGCTGAGTCCACTCTCACCCCCGCGGACCCCAGAGGGGCCCACAGCCTGCCCCCCACGTCAGCACATCTGCCTGGGCTGTGATGAGGTCCCCCACCCCCGGTCTCGGGAGGCCGCTGGGGCTGCTGATTTTTATTATGTCAGAGCTTTTGATGCTCTCAGGGGAAGGTTTTGTATATGTAAAATACTTCTCAAAGGTTACGCTTATTTTTTTTTATTAATATTTACATTGTTAAAAATCTAGGAAATTGGTTCGTTCCCCTTAAGCTTTCAGTTTCATCTTGTGTGTCATTGTGGATCTAACAAGTTCTGTCACTTTAAGGGAGTAGATTTTTCTTCCTAGGCCAACTTTATTGTTGTGTCATTTAATATAACATGCACGTAATTAAAACGTACGGCTCATCTACGTGCCACAACTAGGTGGAGGTACACGCTGAGTTTCCGCTGAGGGCCGCGGTCAGTCTGCACTGCTGGCCACAGGCCACCACCGATCCGTCCCCACAGGCCCTTCTTGCCTGTTGTACAGTCTCACCCAGCGTGCGCCCTTCTGTCTGGCCCCTCCCACTCGGCATGATGGTTTTGTGACACCCACGTTGCCGTGTCTGTCAGCGGTCATCCTGGTCCATTGCCACGGGGTGGTCCACCGTGTGGACACGCCACAGTTCCTTGATCCATTATCTGTTGGTGACATTGGGATGTTTACGTATATATACACATATGCATGTGTAAATGTGTAAATAAATCAATACATGTACAATATAAACATATTTTGCATATTTGTAATGTGTAGAAATATAATGTATTCACAATACTGAAAAACAGAGGCAGAGGACTGACGCTGCCTGGCTTCAAGCCTGACCATAAAGCTGTGCAGTTGTGGTCAGGACAGTGGTGCTGGCAGCAGGCTGGACAAGTAGAGAGCCCAGAAGTAGCCCCACACAAAGAGGAGCAAAGGCAAGTCAGTGGAGAAAGGAGAATTTTCAACAAAATAATCTAGATACAGACCTTACACTTTTCACAATAATGAATTCAAAATGGATTATAGACCTAAATATAAAATAGAAAACTATAAAACTTCTTGAAGAAAACGTGGGAGAAAATCTGGTGACCTTGAGTTTGATGATGCCGGTTTTTTTTGGCCTCGCCATGAGGCGCATGGGATCTTAGTTCCCCGACCAGAGATCGAACCCGCGCTCCCTGCAGTGGAAGTGTGGAGTCTTAACCACTGGACTGCCAGGGAAGTCCCAATGACTTTTTAGATAGAACACCAAAAGCATGATCCATAGAAGAAAAAACTGATAAGTCGGACTTGATTAAAATTAAAAACTTCTGCTCTGCAAAACATACTGCTGAGACAAAGAAAAGACAAGCCACAGGCTGGTGGGAAATATTTGCCAAATACGCATCTGATGAAGTATCTGTATGCACTGTGCAAAGAACTCTTGAAGCTCAGCGGTAGGAAAACCAGCAGCACGGTTACAAACCGGGCAGAAGGTCTGGACGGACACCAAAGAGGACACAGGTGCGTGAAAGGACGCGCTCAACACCATGCATCAGCTTGGAGAGGAGATGCTACTACACACCTGCTCGAGTGACCAGGATTGAAAACACGGCAACACTGGGCGCTGGCGAGGATCTGAGCAACAGGAGCTCTCATCCATCAACGGTAGGAACATGAACGGGGCAGCCGCTTTGGAAGATGGCTGGAGACTCTCTCAGAGAACTAAACATAATCCAGCAGCTGTGCGCCTTGGTAGTTACCCAGAGGAGCTGAAAACTTAAGTCCACACCAAAACATGGACATTTGTAGCAGCTTTGTTCACAATCACCAAAACTTGGAAGCCACCAAAATGTCCTTAGTGGGTGAGTGGGTAAACAAACTGGTACCTTCATGCAATGGAATATCATTAAGTGATAAACAGAAATGAGCTATCAAGCCATGGAGACAGAGACGAAGCTTAAATGCATATTGTTGAGGGAAAGAAGCCAGCCTGAAAAGGCTACATACTGTATGAGTCCAACGCTGTGACATTCTGGAAAAGGCAAAACTATGTGATGGTAGAAAGATCAGTGGTTTCCCAGGGCAGGGGGGGGAATGAATAGATGGAGTGTGAGATTTGTTTAGGCTCTTGAAACTGTTCTGTTGATATTGTAATGGTGAATGCAGGACCCTGTGTGTTTGTCAAAACCCATAGGACTGAACAACACAAAGAGTAAACCTAAGTATGCGAATCTTAAAAATCATTTAGGGGCTTCCCTGGTGGTGCAGTGGTTAAGAATCCTCCTGCCAATGCAGGGGACAGGGGTTCGAGCCCTGGTCCGGGAAGATCACACATGCCGCGGAGCAACTAAGCCTGTGCGCCACAACTTCTGAGCCTGCGCTCTAGAGCCCGCAAGCCACAACTACTGAAGCCTGCGCGCCTAGAACTCGTGCCCTGCAGCAAGAGAAGCCACTGCAATTAGAAGCCCACGTACCACAACGAAGAGTAGCCCCCGCTTGCCGCAACTAGAGAAAGCGTTCGTGCAGCAACGAAGACCCAATGCAGCCAAAAATTTTTTTTTTTTTTTTTTTTTTAAAGAAGATGTTGGGGGTAGGAGTTTATTTATTTATTTATTTATTTATTTATTTATTTATTTTTGCTGTGTTGGGTCTTCGTTTCTGTGCGAGGGCTTTCTCTAGTTGTGGCAAGTGGGGGCCATTCTTCATCGCAGTGCGCGGGCCTCTCACTATCGTGGCCTCTGTTGTTGCGGAGCACAGGCTCCAGACGCGGAGGCTCAGTAGTTGTGGCTCACGGGCCTAGTTGCTCCGCGGCATGTGGGATCCTCCCAGCCCAGGGCTCGAACCCGTGTCCCCTGCATTAGCAGGCAGATTCTCAACCACTGCGCCACCAGGGAAGCCCCAGCCAAAAATTAAAAAAAAAAAAAAAAGTCGTTTAAGAGGTGGAGGACCCCAGGAAGGAATGCAGACTGTGACAGGAGAACATACAAAAGGTGCTGACCTGAGTCACTTTGGAAACAAGTGGGGTCTGTAGGCCTGAAGGCAAGGGACATGCACACAGCACTGGGCTCTAGTGGTGAAGTTGTTTCCCATGGGGCATGGGTCAACAACCGTGTCCCTGCTGTACACGTGCGCTGGGATTGAACAGGAAAGCACACGGATGGTGGGGGCCGGGAGTCTCACCCCGGAGGAGTGGGAGGTTACAGGCGACCAAGGGGAGAATGATCCGTGGATAACAGATGCTGGTTGGAGACATCAGTGAGAACTCACGTTCGTTTAATGTAGAGACAGGTGGTTACACACAGAAATATTTGTAACGTGTGTGTATGCAAGGTTGGCACACACGTATCTTGTTGCTCTGTCGGCCGAGAGGGCCCAGAGGCAAGGAGCACACGGGCCCCCAGATCTTGGTTCCTAAGAGCATTTGTTCTCCAGTAAAGGAACCAGGTTCCCTGGACAAATGGCCAGTTGCAGGGCTGGGACAGGGAACCCCCAAGATGGGCCTGGAGCGTCTTCTAGCACCAGAAAGGAGGGAGGTGCTCAGAAACAACAATACAAACCTCCACAAAGATGGGGCGTGTCAGAGCAGTACAGGAGCCAAATGAAAGCTCCTTGCGGCCAAAGCTGGAATAATTTGAGCAGCGAAATCAGTCAAGTATTGAATTATAACCCAGTGTGTAACGTAGGTACCCACACATCTGGGCTGATGTAAGACATGACCGAACACATTAGTGAATCGGGGAGCAGAGACAAACCTCCTGCACAGAAGGTTTCCCATCAGGTTGCAGAGCTGCTCCCTGCCAGCTGTGCGGTGGGGTGGGGGGGCTCCCTCCCTAAGGCAAGGCGTGGAGGGGACCCTACCTCTGCCAGGGGGTCAGGGTCAGCACTGACAATCAGAATCGTGTTGATGGCGTATACCCTTGATTTGATGTGAAGATGGTCCTTAACATCTGTGATCTCACTTCCAAAAATCCTACAGCCCTGATCTAATAAAAAAGACAGCCTTCATTAAGGGGCATTCCACAAAATACCTGGCCAGTGTTCCTCAAAACTGTCCAGGCCATCAAAACAGGGCCAGTCTGAGAACCTGTCCCAGGCCAGAGGAGCCTAAGGAGACTTGAGGACTGTCATGTGGGGCCCTGGATGGGGTCCTGGAATAGGAAAAGGACTTTAGGTAGAAAGTAAAGAAATCTGAAGGAAAAAACTGTGGACTTCAGTTACTGTATCAGTGTTGGTTCACTGACGGTGACAGCTGTCCCACGCTCACAGAGTGTGGGAAATTCTGTACTATGTTTGTAACTTTTCTGTTCTAAAATTAAAAGATTATTTTAAAGTGTAATTTATTTGCTTTCCTCTAAAAGTCCTTCTGGGTGACAGATTTTCCCACATCATCCCTTTGGGGCGGGAGGGTATCTAGCGGCCCTTTCACCAGACCCTGGAAGGGTGACCGTTGCCCCCAGGGCAGCCTCGCCTGCACCCCACCCCACCGCTGAGTGCCAGAGACAGGGCTTTACGTCCTCAGACCTGCTCCTGGGGACAGCGGCCTCGGGCGTCCCGTGAGAAGTGCGTCCGTGCACAGCAGCTTCATGTGCAGTCACCCAGGCCTGCGAACGCAAGACTGTGAACCCTTGTGGCATGACAGTCCCCCATGGGCGGGGTGAGCTGGGCCCGCCTTGCTCCTCCGTCGTGGGCAGGGGTGCCGTTTGTGTCTGCATGGCTTTCACTCTGTCTCCTGGTGGGTTCCTGCTGGGACTGGATACAGTGGCCCCACAGGACAAAAGAGCTACTAGCGGGGCCCCAGCCTTGTTGGAGCGGGAAGCCGTTTGATCCTAATAATACCTTTCCATCTCAGGGTTTTAGTGAGCTCTGGATCATCCTGTATGGAATTTTAGGGGTTTTTTGTCTGTGTGTTTTTAACGTGCCACACGTCTTAGTGATGTGGCTCTTGACGGTACACGTGACCCAGCCCAGTGACAGGGCCTTCTCCCCGGGGTGGTGCTGCCCCTGGGGCCAGGGCGGCAGTGCTGGGCCGCCAGCCTCTCTGCGGCCGAGCCTTGGCTCTGCCCTAACAGGGTCAGGGGCCGTCCCCGTGGTGGGCGCCCGGGGGTCCCTCCCACCTCCCGCCGGGGAGGAGCCGACCGGAGCTTGGCGCTTCCGCACACTGAGGGCTGTTTGTTCTTTATTTGCAGAGGTATTGTGGCCAGTATTTTGGTTTTCTTATGTTTTGGAGTCACACAAGCTAAAGACGGGCCATTTTCCAGACCTCATCCAGGTAACTTGCCATTTCTTTCTCCGTGTGTGCCCGTGTGGCCCTGCTGTTCTGAGGGTCGCTCTGTGTCTGTGCTGCTGCGTGTGAGTGTCCCGTCCCCTCTGGGGCCCCTCCTGGCTGGCCGGCTTCACTGCCACCTCGAAGCCCCTCCTCTTTGGGCGCTAGCCCCCGGGGACCCTCCCCCACCCCCGCTCCTCCCCCATCCCTGCCCTCTCTGTGCTAGTCACGGGGGGCTCCCTGCAGGCGGAGGCGCCCAGGGCCGTCCAGTGCGCTTGGCGTGGCCTCGAGCTGGTGGTTGTGCCCCCGCTGTTGGGGGGCTCACAGGGCGCCATTCGCAGCCCCCCGCTGGAGTCGTGGGGCCTTCTGGCAACCCCTGGGACGTCCCCTCACAGCTGGAGGGGCCCCAGCCTGTCCGGGCTCCAGCCTCCCCGAGGGGCCGGCTCCGGGGCAGGGGTGGTCAGTTTTCCTGAAGGGTCTCAATTTAGTAACGAGTTTCTGTCTCAGTAAGGGTGTGTATTTATCGTAGAAAATTTGGAAAATACAAAAAGTATTTTTAAATAAAAATAAAAACCACTCACGAAAATAACCACCGTTAAGATTTAATGCTTGTGTATGTGTGTATACGTACACAGGTGTAAAAACAAGAAGTTGGCATCATACTGTATGTGTGGTTTTGTATCAGGCAGTATTCACCTCAGGCTTAACACATGCACATCCTTGTTAATTTTTCATTTGAGAACTGGATTTTTGATGGCTCCTTGTTTATCATCATTTGTTATCATCATTTGAATGTACTACAGTTTACTTAACCAGTCCTGTATGATTGTATACTTGGGGGTTTCCAATTTCGTGGCAATAAACCAGGCTGTAGTGAATTTCCACATGTACACCTTTGTGTACCTGTCTGATTATCCATGGGACCAAAGGTCCAGGGGAAGTAGCAGATGAAGGGCATGAGCATTTGGGGCTCCTGATGGGTGCTACCCAGTTGCCCCCTAGAAGGGGCGTATCTGCCCAGGGGCCAGCGAGCCGGGGGTTGTGAGCGAGACCCCCGGGGGCTCTGCCCCCTTAATGCCTGGCGGGGACGTTGGTGCTGGGTGAAGCCTGTGTGGTCCCTGCCCCCGGGGCAGCGTGAGCTTCCTGAGCCCAAGGGCACGGCCCCCACTGGGGGTTGGGGAGGGGCTGCAGGGCCTTCTCCACCGTCTCCACTGGTGTGGGCCCGTCCAGTCTTGCCTCAGAAGGGCGTGGACTCTTAACCAGAGCAACGGAAAAGTGAGCTGAAGTGTCAACCACCAGAGTCACAGTGAGAAACCAGGTGTGTTCATTGCTCGTCCGACAGACTTGGAAGGGAGAACAGGAGCTGCCAGAAACTCCCCAGAGGCTGTCGGTGGGTGAGGGCGCAGCGAAGTTCTCATGGGCACCCGGCACTGGACGAAGCCGCGAGCAGGACAGACGGGGCCCTGCCCGCGTCATCCCGGGGCTTCAGCTTCAGGAAAGCTCCGTCTGCGGCTCTGAGCGGTGTGAGTGTCAGGCCGGAGCCCCTCTGGAGCGAGCAGTGCCGCAGTTTCTGAGCTGACGTTCTGAGCGTGGCTCTGCCTTTCCTTAGTTTGGTTGCTGTGCGCACACCCTGTTTCTCTGCCAGTCTCGGCTTAGTTCACGTGGGGACCTGCCCCAGAGCACCATCCAGATGGCTTGTTCACCTGGTAGTGGCAGGAAGTCCTCAGCCTCTCAAATCAGGTTACGTGTGCACGCTGGCAGGAACGGACTCCACAAAGGAGGTGCCCTGGGGTCTCTGCGTGCTTCCCGCCCTCCTCTGGGCCCAGCTCAGGTAGCCACTTGGGGAGCAGACAGCCGACCTGTGTGGGGCGTTGCTTTATTTGGAAATGAGTTGGCTGCAGCTCCAGCTGGGCCTGCCACTGAAGGGGCCCCTTTGCCTCGTGAGCGGCTCCCTGCAGAAGCTGGAGTAGACAAGGCCGTTGCAGGTGCTGCCGAGGTGGCCGGAGTTGGTGCTCGGGAAGAAGATACGGGTGCGGGTCTGGGAGCGGGGCAGCCCGTGACCAGGAGCCTCCGGGGTGGCTCGCGGAGAGCCGTAGCTGCGGCGGGCTGTGGGGACCCTGGCCGTGGGGAGGGACGAGGGCCCACTGGCCACTTGTGGGGGGCAGGCCTGGGTCCTGGTGGGCTCTACAGGGTGCTAGTGGTGGGGAGTCTGAGCCGAGTGGGGGTGGCCGGGGGAGGGACAGCACAGCCTTCATTGGAGGAGGTGCCCGTCCCCGCAGCTGGGCAGCCACACTCGGCCGCCCCAAATCCCTGCTCCGCAGCCCTCGACCTGCTGCTGCAGCCTCGAACCAGGGAGAATTTTCCAGGTTTTTCCTATCTTCAAGGGCACGAAGAATAAGTCTGTCACCTCGGCTGTTTACGTCCGTTGTCTCGGAACATGTTAGCCCACCTTCCCATGAACTCAACCACGTTTGTATTTCCTGCCCGTGCGAGGTTGGATTCTCGTCAGTCTCCGGGGCGGTTTTTCCCCTGGCAAATGGGTTAGGCCCAAGCCCTAAGGGTGCCAGGCTGGCCCCAGAGCCTGGCGTGTGCACAGTTCTCACCCTCTTCTGGCACAACAGGCCCCACACCCCTCCCACTCACCTGCCCGGCTGCCTGTACCCTGGGTCCCCACCGAAGCGGGGGCGGGAGAGCGTGTGGCGCTGTCCCAGATGACCTGGAATAGCTGTGGAATAGCCGTGGCCAAACCTTGTGTCTCTAGTTTGTGAGCACGGCTTATTTTTTTAATTCAAGGTGAATTAGCTTTTAAAAGTAGGCTGGTGGGGTTTTTTTTTCTTTACAGACATAAGCATAGGGGAAGCAGATGTCTTATTATATATTTATTTTATTTTATTATTTATTTGTTTGTTTTTTAGCTGCGTTGGGTCTTCGTTGCTGTGCACGGGCTTTCTCTAGTTGTGGCGAGCAGGGGCTACTCTTCGTTGCGGCGCGCGGGCTTCTCGTTGCGGAGCACGGGCTCTAGGCGCGCAGGCTTCAGTAGTTGTGGTCTGCGCGCTTCAGTAGTTGCAGCACGTGGGCTCAGTATTTGTGGCGCGTGGGCTCTGGGGCGGGCGGGCTTCAGTAGTTGTGGCTCGCGGGCTCTAGAGCACAGCCTCAGTAGTTGTGGCACACGGGCTCAGTTGCTCTGCGGCATGTGGGATCTTCCTGGACCAGGGATCGAACCCATGTCCCCTTGGCAGGCAGATTCTTTACCACTGCGCCACCAGGGAGTTCCCCTTAGGCATTTATTAAACGGGATTCTGAAGATTCTTGGAAGATAGAAGTTACCGTTGGCTTTTAGGACAGTTCTAGACCTTCCCCTTCCTGTTATCTCATCCCGCAGGGACTTGAGAGTATGGAAAGCAGATGGTGAGAGAGAGGAGTCCCGGCCAGTGAAAGGGGTTCTGAGGGACACGTTCGTTCTTTTTTCCAGCTTTATTGAGATAAGATTGACATGTAACATAAGTTTAAGGTGTACTGTGTGATGGTTTGATACATGTGTATTGAAAACTCCAGTATGGTTAGTTAACCCCTCTGTCATCTCATGTAATCTCAACTTTTTTTTTTTTTTATGGTGCGAACATTTAAGATCAACTCTCTCAGCAACATTAAAGTATATAACATAGAACCGCCAAGTGTAGTCCCCGGAGGGACAGAAGTGCTGACTGGAACTTAAGACACTTTCCTAAAACAAATCATCATCCCAGGAATTCAGAGATGGTTTAATGTTGGGAAATGTGTTAATTTCATTCATCACATTAACACTAAAGAAAAAAATTGATCCTCGTAAATGCAGAAGAATAAAGTTTTGTACTCATTCATGATAGAAACACAGCATACTCGAATTAAAAGGTTCTCAACGTGACGAAAGGTATCCACCAAAACCCTGCAAACTTACTTAATGATGAAGGTTAGAAGCATCCCTAAGAAACACAAGACAAGGATGTTTGCTGTCACTGCTCGTATCTGGTGGTTTGCGGGCCTTCTGTGCTGCGGGAAAGATTAGGGACGGGAATGGAAGAGAAGGGAGGAAGAACAGTCAGAGAGAAACTGTGCTCAGCCCTGAGTTAGATCTTGCTTCTGAAGTCTCTACCAGGGACCTGAGGGCCCCGAGCAGAGGCCGTGCGTGAGGGAGCTGTGTGGGGCGGGGCCGCGGGCCGCAGGGCGGCGCCCCCTGATGCCTCTGTGTTCTCCGTGTCTGTACAGCCTACTGGAGGTTTTGGCTCTGCGTCAGTGTGGTCTACGAGCTGGTGCTCATCTTTATACTCTTCCAGGTAAGCGGGTCTGTTGGTTGGGTGAACTGTGAAAGTGGAGGTGGCACAGAACGCTCTGCGCATTGGCCCCCAGGGCTCTGGTAGGAGGCTGGACCCCACCCGAAGGGGGCAGGGGCTGTAGGGGTGGGAAGGCGCCAGCCATCGCCTGCGGCAGAGTCTCTGTTCTCAGCGGGCCTGGACCTCTGGGCGCAGCTGCCACGTGGCCGGGGGACGATGGGTTCAGACGTGGACGCCTGGCGGGTGCTCCAGATCTGAGCAGGGCTGAGCCCTCGCAGGGGGCACACCTGACCCCACAGCACAGGCGCTCTGAGTGTGGGCAGTGGGCCCGGGACCAGTCGCCATGGGCCTTGTTTCTGGTTTTGCAGGTGACCCGCTGTGGCTTTGTGTGTTTTTCTCCCTTCTGGCACACGTTCTGCAAGGGGGTTGGGGTGGAGGTTGGAAACTTAGCTCCTCAGTAAATCTTGGATCAGGATTTGTTGCTGCTAACGTCTGCCTGATTAATACTCCTGTTCTGCTGGACTTATCGGCTCGCCTTTGAGGGTGGTCTTCAGGATTCACAATCTCAAAACAGTCAGCGACAGCTGAGTGATTTATCATCGCGTGGGAAGGTTTGCATTTCGGGTAGGCGTGCAGGGCTGGGAGCTGTAACACCTGTTTGTGCTTGTGTGGACACCACAGTTAGGCACAGAGCCGCAGGCCCCCTCGGGTGCCACGTCCGTGGCCCTGGCCTCGCAGTGGCCTCGCAGCTGCCATCTGTCCCTGCATCACCACCACTTGTCTCTTGGAAAGTCTCGTGTGAGTGGAGTTGTGCAGAGCGTGGCCTTCACTGGCTCTGAAACTCAGCCAAGCCGTGCGCACCTACAGCCGGTCCTCTTTACCGTGGATGGGGTTCCTGGTGGAGGGACCGCCATCTGTCCATACACTGGGGTTGTGTCTGGTTTGGGGCAGATGTGCGTGGAGCTGCTCTGAGCCTCAGGTACAGGCTCTTGTGTGGACCTGAGCTTTCATTTCTTGCGGATGAACACTCAGGAGGGACTCCTGCGTCGTAGGTGAGGTGTCTCACTCCCGGGGCAGCTGTGTCCCGCCCGCACCCTCTCTCATCCTTGGCGGTACTTGCCATCACCAGGATCTTTCATTTTAGCCAGTGTCTTATGGATTTCATTGCATTTCTAGAGTGGCTGATGATGCTGACCAACTTCTCCTGCATTTACGAGCCATGAAACAAACATCCTCCTCGGTGAAGTGTTTATTTTTTGCCCTTTTTAAAAATCGGGTGGTTTGTTTTTGTAGTGTTGAGTTATGACAGCTTTTTATATAGTCCTGGTTACAAGGTCCTTTGCTGGATGTGCTGGGCCTTCGTTGTTTAACAGTGGCGGTCCTTATGTCTTTTCTTTTTGTGTTTTTGATGTCATATCTAAGACTTCTTTGTCCAACACCAATTTATTAAGATTTTCTCCTATACTTTCTTTTAAAACCTACCTGGTTTTATATTTTACACTGAGATTGCTTATTCATGTTGATTTCTTTTTACATTTTGTTTTGGAACGATTGTAGATTCACAGGAAGTTGTGAACAAATTGTACAGGTAGGTCCTGTGTTCCTTCACCCAGGTCCTCAATATTTTGCACAAATGTAGGACAGCATGTGTACCTGAAACTAACAGAATATTGTAAGTCAACTATACTTTAATTTAAAAAAAAAAAAAATATATATATATATATATAAGACAGTATCAAACCAGGAAATTGATATCAGTGCACTCCACAGAGTTTGTCACAGTTCAGTTTTACAGCATGTGTGCACACACACGTGTGTATGTAGGATACTGTGCAATTTTTTTGGTTTTATTGCAGTGTATTTAATTAAAAGTATTTTTTAACTACAGTAAAAAACACATAACATAAAATTTACCATCTCAGTCATCTCTAGGTGCACAGGGCGGGGCACGAAGCACATTCACATGGTCGTGTTACCTTCCCCACCATCATCCCCAGAACGTTCCGTCTTCCCAAATGGACACTCTGTCCCCATGAAACACTCACCCTCTCCCCTCCCCCAGCCCTGGGCCCCACCGTCTACTTTTCTATCTCTGTGGATGTGACTCCTCCAGGGACCTCATGTGGGTGGAATCAGACAGGTTTTGTCCTTCTGTGACTGGATTATTTCACTGAGCGTAATGTCCTCAGGGTTCACCCTGTGTAGCCTGCGTCACAAGTTCCTTCCTTTTTAAGGCTGAGTAATGTTCCACTGTGTGTTTAAACCACATTTTGTGTATCCACTCAAATGGATGGACACTGGGGTTGCCTCCACCTTTTGGTGCCTGTGAACGTGGGCGTGTGAGTACCTGTTCCAGTCCCTGCTTTCCATTCCTTTGAGGACACGCCTACAAGTGGGATTGCTGAGTAATTCTGTTTAACCTTTAGAGGGGCTGCCAGACTATTCTCCACAGCGGCTGTACGCATTTTACAGTCCCTCCAACAGTGCATAGGCTTCCAATTTCTCCATATTCTCACCAACACTTGTTATTTTCCTTTTTTTGGGGGGGGCAGGGTGGTGAAGTGGTAAAATATCTCGTGGTTTTCCTTTTTTTTTTTTTTTAAATAAATAAATTTATTTATTTTTGGCTGCATTGGGTCTTTGTTGCTGTGAGCAGGCTTTCTCTGGTTGTGGCGAGCAGGGGCTACTCTTCGTTGTGGTGCGCGGGCTTCTCATTGCCCTGGCTTCTCTTGCTGCGGAGCACGGGCTCTAGGCACGCAGGCTCAGTATTTGTGGCATGTGGGCTCAGTAGTTGTTACTCGCGGGCTCTAGAGTGCAGGCTCAGTAGTTGTGGCGCACGGGCCCAGCCACTCTGCGGCATGTGGGATCTTCCCGGACCGGGGCTCGAACCCGTGTCCCCTGCGTTGGCAGGTGGACTCTTACTTGCTGCGCCACCAGGAAGTTCCTCTCCTGTGGTTTTGATTGCGTTTCCCTGATTGCTGGTGATGCTGAACATCTGCTCATGTGCTTGTTGGATGTTTGTGTGTCTTTTTGGGAGACCAGCTTTTGTTCTGATTGATTTTTTTAAATGGTTCATGTTTTGTTTTATTTATTTAAAATAAACTTTTTATTTTAAGACACATTTACAGGATTGTGAAGTTAGTGCAGAGAGTTTCTTCACCCGGGGTCTCCTGTTATGAACATCTTACACTAATATGACACATTTGTTACAATTAATCATTATTAACTAAAGCCCACACTTTCTCTCAGGTTTTCCCCTCCTCTGCAGCACAGGACCCTCCCCTTACGTGGGTCTTTCATTTCTCTCAGCGACATTTTGTGGTTTTCGGAGTATATGTTTTGCACTTCCTTTGTTAAATGTATTCCTAAGTACCTCACTCTTTCTGATGCTGTCCTGAGTGGGACTGTCTTGATTTCGTGTTGGTCTGCTGGTCCCTGGCATCTGGAAACGCAGCCTGTTGCTCTGTCGGTCTGGGTCCTCTGTGCCTGCTCATTCGTTCCCACAGCTCTTCTGCTGTTCAGGGGGTTCCTGAGGGGGTCTCTGTGCAGGAATAGGGGGAGTTCACTTCTTCCTTTCCAACCTGAGTGTCTGTCCGTCCGTCTCTGGCCTCACACCGTCCCCCACTTCTTAGCAGGGAGCCCTCAGCCCTCACCAGATGCCCCTTGTCAGTGGAGGAAGCTCCACTCTTCCTAATTTGTTGAGTGTTTGTTTCATGAGAGGGTATTAGATTTTGTTGGTTGGATGCTTTTTCTGCATCAAGTGAGATGATCATGTGGTTTTTTCCCTTTATTAACATGATGTTTTGTGTTGATTCATTTTCTCATTTTGAACCAGCTTAGCATTCCTGGGATAAAGCCCACTTGGTCGTGGTGTATGACCTTTTGTATATACTGCTGGATTCACTTTGCTAGTATTCTGTTGAGGATTGTTGCATCCATATTCATAAGAGACACTCTCTGTAGTTTGCCTGGAATGTCTTTTTCTGATTTTGGTATCAGGGTTGCTGGGGGTTTGTCTGGTGTTTCTGTCGTGATTTGACGCATGATTCTGACCGTCGGTGCTGACCCCGACCCCCTGGCAGAGGTGTGTCTGTCGGGTCCCCTCCATGCCTCGCCCTCGGGAGGGAGGCCCCCCTGCGCAGCGGGGCAGAGAGCAGCTCCATAATCCAATGGGAAACCTTCTGTGTAGGAGGTTTGTCTCTTCTCCCTGACTCAATAATGTGCTCAGTCATTTCTTACATCAGCGCAGACTCGTGGGTAGGTATCTGCGTTACACTTCGGGTTACAGTTCAGTACTTAATTCGTTGCTCAAGTTGTTCCAGCCTTGGCTGCTGGGAGCTTTCCCATACCCCACGTACGTGGGTTCTTGGTGTTTTGTTTTGTGTTTCTGAGCACCTCCCTCCTTTCTGGTGCTAGAAGACATTCCAGGCCCATCTTGGGGGTTCCCTGCCCCAGCCCTGAAATCTGCCATTTCTCCAGGGAGCCTGGTTCCTTTACTGGAGAACGAATGCTCTTAGGAACCAGGATCTGGGCTCTCTCGGCCAGCAGCGCGGAGCCCTGTGGGTCCTGACCACTGAGTCTGCAGATTTATAAATGGCCGGTTCTGGGAGGCCCCCCTGCCCAGGCTGCTGTCCTCTCCCAGAGCCATGTCACGAGGGGTCAGTCGGCCTCCCTGGCCTTTGCTGGAGTGGAGGTTCATGGTCTGGCCCTCTGGGCTTGGGTGACAAGCTCTCAGCTGGGACCGGAGCTGACTTCCTTGGGTCATGTCAGCCCTCAGATGCCCTGAGACGGAGACTTGTTACAGTGCTGTTTTTCACTTCTCTGAGGGTTGAGTGTCCAGGGATCTGAGCCCCTACTGACCTGGCTCTGGAGCAGAGCCCGTGGGGCCATCCTGACTCAGGAACACAGTGGTGTCGGGTTCTGCCCTGCTGTCTGGCCCTCAGATCCCGTGTTACCAGGGCACACGTTGTGGGGGAGGGTTTCAGTTGTTCGTGGTGTCACCTCAGTCATGTGACAAGATGCAGGTCTGAGTGTCATCTGTCCACACACACCACGGACCACGTCTCGGCACCCCAGCCTAGAGCCTCTTCCCCGCTGTGCCCTTTCGCTGGTACTCAGGGCAGGAGCGAGGGGACAGGGTCCTGATGACGGGTGTCCCAGGGTGCCTCCTGTGGACCAGAGGCCCCAGCTGGCGGCCAGCGGGGGGCCTGGAGGGAGGAATGGGGGGGGTCCTCTTCTGCCAGGGTACGCCCCCAAAAGCCCACTTTGTGCCAAGGCTGGAGGACTGTTTGGCTAACGTTGGCGTCTGGGAGAGGCTTTCTGGGCACTGCGTGAAGAAGCGTGTCCCACAGTGCTGTTCCTCGGTGTGGGGTCTGGACCCCGAACCGGACGTAGGGAGGAGAGGTGGGGAGACTGGTGATCTGAGCGCCCTCCCACGGGAGGTGCCCCTGCGACGCCACGTGGCATGGTCCTGGGGTCCCATGGGGGCGTGAGGACGTCCTCAGACTTGGGACATCCCCGCTCTGCCCGGCCCGAAGTGGGGGTGATGCTGAGACAGTGCTTCCCCTCGCGGTTGGCGGGTGCTGTCTGCTCACCCCAAACCCCGCCCCACTGACATGCCGCCGCCCTTGCAGACCGTCCAGGACGGCCGCCAGTTTCTGAAGTACGTTGACCCCAGGTTGGGGGTCCCGCTGCCAGAGAGGGACTACGGGGGAAACTGCCTCATCTATGATGCAGACAACAAGACCGACCCCTTCCACAACGTCTGGGTAGGTGCCCAGAGGGGGCTGGCCGGCCTCATGACGTGGGGGCCCCACCACCTCCCACGCGTGAAGCTCGGCGCTGCCCCAGGCATGGATGTTTCTGGGACCCGAGTCACTCTGGACTGGATGGGGTGAGGGTACCAGGGGCCATGCCGCCCACACGCGGGGATGCCTCTGGCTGCGGCGGGGCCCCTTCCCAGCTCACGACAGTGGACCGAGCGCGAGGCCTGCCTCTGTGCCCCACAGGA
This sequence comes from Hyperoodon ampullatus, assembly GCF_949752795.1. Taxonomy (NCBI): domain Eukaryota; kingdom Metazoa; phylum Chordata; class Mammalia; order Artiodactyla; family Ziphiidae; genus Hyperoodon; species Hyperoodon ampullatus. The sequence goes on from NC_136920.1 coordinate 2,953,043, forward strand.
CAAGCTGGATGGCTTTGTGCCCGCACACTTCATCGGCTGGTACCTGAAGGTAGGCACCTCCTCGTTGGGCGGGGTACCTGGTTTTGGAGCCGCCCTGAACTCTGGGCCGTTTTCCAGCCGTGCGGTGGGTTGCGGCTGCGGTGCAGGACAGGCGGGCTGCCGAGCTGCCGAGCTGGGGGGCCTGACCCGACCTTGCGTGTCCTGGGCGTTGCGGTGGCCGCTGGAGAGCAAAGGGGAGAGACCCACGGGGGGCCCCTGGCCCCCATCCCACCCAGCCCTGGGCACCCTCAGGCCTGGACACACGAGTCGTCGACATACCTGCAAGTTGCCTCAAAGTCTTTTTTTTTTTTTTAATAAATTTATTTATTTTATTTATTTATTTTTGGCTGCGTTGGGTCTTCGTTGCTGCACACGGGCTTTCTCTATTTGTGGCGAGCGGGGGCTGCTCTTCGTTGCGGTGCGCGGGCTTCTTGTTGCGGTAGCTTCTCTTGTTGCAGAGCACGGGCTCTAGGCACGCGGGCTTCAGTAGTTGTGGCTCGCGGGCTCAGTAGTTGTGGCTCGCGGGCTCTAGAGCACAGGCTCAGTAGCTGTGGCACGCGGGCTTAGTTGCTCCGCGGCATGTGGGATCTTCCCGTACCAGGGCTCGAACCCGTGCCCCCTGCGTTGGCAGGCAGATTCTTAACCACTGCGCCACCAGGGAAGCCCTCAAAGTCTTAACTTGGGGCGGCCAGAGCCACAGCTGCCCTGCCGCCGTGCCCCACCTGAGGGCAGTGGGGCGGGGGTAGGGGGCGGGATGTCCTTGGGGGATCCCGCGCAGGGGCCTGATGCCCTGGCGGCCCGCAGACCCTGATGATCCGTGACTGGTGGATGTGCACAATCGTGAGCGTGATGTTTGAGTTCCTGGAATACAGCCTGGAGCATCAACTGCCCAACTTCAGCGAGTGCTGGTGGGACCACGTAAGTGCCGCCCTCTGCGTCCCGGCCGGCCACAACGTGGGGGCAGCAGGCGGCACGGGGTCCCCTCAGCCAGGGCCGTTCGACCTGGGGACCCGTGGCACCCACCTCCCTCCCGCCCCCAGTGGATCATGGACGTGCTCGTCTGCAACGGGCTGGGCATCTACTGCGGCATGAAGACCCTCGAGTGGCTGTCCCTAAAGACGTACAAGTGGCAGGGCCTCTGGAACATCCCAACCTACAAGTACGTCTGGAGAGCCGCCCTGCTCCGCGCAGGCCTTGACCCCAGTGTGGGGCCTGCAGGGCCGCCCCCGCCCCGAGGTCCTTTCGTGAGGTGCTACAGGCGAGGGTCTTGCCTCTGTAAACTCCACCCAGGATGTGACCCTGGGTGCTGCCCTCGTGGCGGCCGGGACATCAGCCCATCCCCATCCAGCCCGCTCCTCTTACTCCCTGCTGGCCCTTCTCGGGATCGTCCCTTCCCAGCCACCTCCCTCTGTGAAGAAGTAGAGAAACAGTCCAGGAAAAGACCTGGGGGGCCGGGGGCTGGGCGGCACGGGCCGGGGGCGAGTGTGCCCAGCGGGCGTTGCCCTGGGCTGACGGGGCCGCGGTTCCAGGGGCAAGATGAAGAGGATCGTCTTCCAGTTCACGCCCTACAGCTGGGTCCGCTTCGAGTGGAAGCCGGCCTCCAGCCTGCGCCGCTGGCTGGCCGTGTGTGGCATCATCCTGGTGGTAAGGCCTGTTGCCTCCTGCACGCCCCCGCCCCTCCCTGCCCCGGGCGCCCTCCACCCTCCTCTGCCCCCAGTTTCTCTTGGCAGAGCTGAACACCTTCTACCTGAAGTTCGTGCTGTGGATGCCCCCCGAGCACTACCTGGTCCTCCTGCGGCTAGTCTTCTTCGTCAACGTGGGCGGCGTGGCCATGCGGGAGATCTACGACTTCATGGACGACCCGTGAGGGCCGGGGCGGGGCCTGGGCCGTGGAGGGGGCGGGGGCGGGGCGCTCTCGGGCCTCACCCCTGCGCCCGCCTCCCTCTGCAGGAAGCTCCACAAGAAGCTGGGCCAGCAGGCCTGGCTGGTGGCGGCCATCACCGTCACGGAGCTGCTCATCGTGGTGAAGTACGACCCGCACACGCTCACGCTGTCCCTGCCCTTCTACATCGCCCAGTGCTGGACACTCGGCTCCGTGCTCGCCCTCACCTGGACCGTCTGGCGCTTCTTCCTGCGGTGAGCGCTGTGGCCCCGGTGGTCCTGCCTGCCCACCCCCGGCTCTGAGCTCCCCTGCGGGGCAGCGTCCAGGGACCTCCGTGGGCTGGCCGGTGGTGACGCAGCCCCCGCTGTCCCCAGGGACATCACCCTGAGGTACAAGGAGACGCGGCGGCAGAAGCAGCAGGGCAGGGACGACCAGGGCAGGGCGGACGGCAGCGTGGACGGGCGCCAACCAGGGCCCGACGACCCCTCGGGGTCCGAGGAGGCCGAGAGGGAGGGGGTGCCAGCACCGCACTGACGCTGCGGCTGGGCCTGCAGAGCCCAGGCCCGGCGCCCTCCACCCTCTGGGATTCCCGCCAGGAGCCTTCCAGCAGGCCTCAGCCCTCGAGGTTCTATCTCCCTTTTCTCCCGCGTACACGGTGGGGTGGGGCGCGCGTGTGTGTGGTGCGTGCACACGTGTGGGTGCGTGTGTGTGTGTATGTGTGCTCCTGAGGCTCTGGGGCTCACCCTGGGCCGGCTGGTCCCCCTTCTGTGCAGTCAGCCCGCCACCTCGGCCACCCCCAGCCTCGGTGCCCAGACGGCCCGGCCCAGGCAGCAGCGTCTTGGTGCCCCTCTCTGCTCCCTGGGCCCCGCCGGTCCCCCACGACCTTCTGGCGGCACGTGTGAAGGACAGTCGTCCAGGGACGCCCTGGCGTGGCTGGGAAAGGGCAGATCCACTTCCTCGGGAGCCTCCATCTGACCCTCCAACCTGGAGGGTGCGTGGACAGGGCTGCCCGCACATCGAGTCAGAGACTCCAAGGCCTGGTGCCCGCCGTCAGGAGGGCGGGTCGTGAGGGAGGGTCTCTGTGGCCCAGGGTTGAGGTCGCCCCCACGAGCAAACAGAACAAATAAAAGCCACGGTGACGGCCTGCGGCTCCGCAGCTCCTCACGGCCCCTCGCCCCTGCCCTACCCTGTGCCGCCCGGAGGGCAGCTGGGAGCCACTTGGGCTGGACGCCTGTCCTGGCAGACGACCAGCAGGCACGAGGGTCACCGGCCCCCCTGGCGCCTCCTACTGCATCCGCCCCTCGGGCCGGCCCGAGGGAGCTGGTTGTGGGCGGGGTGTGGGTGATGGCGCACTGTCTTCAGGCTTCACACGCACCGGCAAAGGGAAGCGCCCTGACTTCCGGGCAAGGGTGACACTCCCGACCTTCCCAAGGGCAGGGCCTCTCAGAGCGCCAGGGCCTCGGCGGACTTGTTTCCTTAGTTTATTTTCCCGTAACTACTTCTGGGGAGAATTTCAACCCTAGGGCGGTTGTTACCCCGCCCCACCTGCTGCTCTTGTGTTGTGCCCTTGAGCTGAGTTTCTCAGCCTCTGGCTTCCGTGGGCTTCCTCACGTCAGAGGTGTGACCCGGGGCCTCGGTGTGCCCCACCCCACCTGCTGCCGTCCCAGTGTCACCTTTGATCTGGGTTTAGGGCCGACGCCTGTCCCACCACTGCGGAGACACCAAGCGTCCTGTCCGCCCACCTCCACCAGGGGTTCTCGGCGTCACGGAGTTCACAGTCGCTCTGGTCCCAGACTACCTCCGTCCTGTGGCCTGCGCTCTCCCTGCAGGGCTGGAGGCCCGCGTTGCTCACTGGTCCCAGGCGTGGCCCCCGGGAGTGGTTTCTGACCCACAGCGGGTGCAGGTTCCCCTGGAGCGTCTCCCGCCCAGACCTGGGTGGGTCCACCCAATCTTCCGCAGAGCCTGCTCTCTTCTGGAGGAAGGTGTTACAAAGCCAGGGCCCTGGGTACCTTGGAGGGCTTTGTCGTGATGGCAGGAAGTTACTGCCCAGGCGCCAACCCTCTGAAAGCTGCCCAGTGTGTACACCTCGATTGTGCTGCTCAGGGCAGGTCACCCCTACGCTGTCCGCCCACGGCCAGACGAGGCCAGCGAGATGGGGTGGACCCTGCCCTTACGTCCACAGGGCTCCGGCCTCCACCAGGAGAGCACTTGGGAGCCAGCCGTTGGCAGGCTCGGCCAGGCCCTGGGAGCAGCTCCCAGCCGGGGTTTCCGGCCCACACACAGGCGGCCCAAGCGCGCTGCTGGCCAAGGTGAACCAGGCCCCGAGGGCAGGGGCCGCGTTCTGGTGCCCCTTAGTGCAGGCGGGATGCCTGAGGCAGTGAAGGCCTGTAGGATGGGGTGGCCTCCAAGGCTGCAAGGAGCAGGACCCCGCCAGCACCTGGGGAGCTCAGACCGGACCCCCACGGAGGACCCCGCTGGGCACACCCGCCACCAGGCCTGGACCCCTGACTTGACTTGCCTAAGGCTGCTACGTCTGTGGTGCTCGCTGGGCAGCAGGGTGCTCGTGAAAACATCACCCCCTTGACACCAGAGCCTCGTGGAGACCACGAGAACGGACAAAGACCCCCTCCTGCCAGAAAAGCGTTTTAATAAAGTGCCTAAAATGCTCTCCCAAAAATGAGCTGATTTAAGCTCTTCTCTCGGTTAAAGCCAGGACTCCTCTGGGGAGGAGGGCCGTCCGGGGATGGGCGTCAGGAGATGATCCGCAGGCCGGGCTTGCTCCCCTCCAGGGCCCGCAGGCGCTCCTCCACTGCCTCCGTCCAGTAGATGTCGTACAGGCTGCAGGGAGGGAGGGGGTGAGGTAGCGGCCACGCCCCCCACCCCGCCCTGTGTGCCTCACCTGTCCCCCGCACCCCAGGGCCACTCACACCAGCTGTTCCAGGCCGCAGCTGGACTGCTCCAGGCTGCCCAGCAGCTGCAGGACGCCGGGGTCACCCAGGCCATTGTTGCTCAGGTCCAGCTCGCGCAGGCTGCGATTGGTCAGCAGGAGCGAGGCCAGGCCTCCGCAGGCGTCGTCCGTCACGTCACAGTCCCCCAGCCTGGGCAGAGGGCAAGGCCGAGGTCAGGCGGAGGGTGCGCCCCCAGGTGGCTGTGCGACCAGGGCCCAGGCCGCCGCCAGATCATGGAGCGTGGGGGCGGGGGGGTGGGGGTGCGGGCTTGAGTCTTAGCTGTCCCCGCCCTCAGCCCGGGCGGACGGGGCGCCACCCAGCAGGCTCACCAGAGCACCCTCAGCGTGGTGTCGGGCTGGCCCAAGGCCTGGCACAGTGCCTGGACGCCCGAGTCGCCCAGCTGGTTGCTGCTCAGCTGCAGCTCCAGGAGATGCTTGTTCTGGGTCAGCATCGAGCCGAAGTGGTGGCAGCAGGCGGCCGTGAGACTGCAGGACTTCACCCTGCGGGCGGCAGACGGGGACTGGGGCCACCACGGCCCACGCCTCTGGGGTGCCCCGGGAGGCCCCTGGGGATCTGAGCGCCAGCCCCCTCCCCCGAGTCTCTGCCCGTCTTGGGTGGCTCCACCTTGGCACCCCCCTCCCCCGCCCCCCGGGGGCACCTGCACCTCGCCAGCCCCCGGCGCTGTCCCCCCCGGGCCACCCAGGGTCCTCTGCACGGGCTCTCCCATCCCCTGGCGCCGCGCGGCCCCCTCACCACAGGGACTCCAGCTGGCAGCCCGGCTGCAGCAGGCTCTCGCACAGCAGCCGGGCGCTCTCGTCACCCAGACTGTTGCCCGCCAGACTCAGCTCCTTCAGGGTCTCCTTGGCCTGGAGGATGCGGCAGAGGTCTCTGCAGCCACTGGCGGTGATGTCACACTCCCAGAGCCTACGGAGGTGAGTCCCCCGTCAGCACAGAGAGGCTCCCAACGTGTCCTGCCGCCCCCAGGTTTTTGTCTGCCCGGCCGGAGGCCGGCTCACCAGAGGGTCTTGAGCTGGCAGCTGGGGCTCAGCAGCCCAGGGCACAGCTCCGCGATGCCTGCATCGCCCAACGGGTTGCTGCCCAGGTCCAGCTCGTTCAGCGAGGCCTGGGAGGCCACGATCCCACACAGGTCCTTACAGCTGGCCAGCGTGAGGCCGCAGTTCTCCAGCCTGGGGGCACGAGAGGCGCTGGGAGCTGGGGCGCCCCCCTAGCCCCCGCCCTGCCCCCCCAGCCCCAGCCCGGAACTTACTTGAGTGTCTGCAGCTGGCAGGCAGAGTCCGCCAGGCCCCGGCACAGCGCCCGGATGCCAGCCTCGCCCATGTCATTGTTGCTCACCACGAGCTCCTTCAGGTCCTGTGTGGCCCTGAGCACCGCGGCCAGGGGCTCACAGGCCGCGGCTGTCAGGTTGCAGTACTCCAGCCTGGGGGAGGGCGGGCAGTCAGCCCCTCGGCTGCAGGAACGCGGCCTGGCCCAGGGGGCACCTGTCTGGGTCTCCTTTCCCACCCCGGCCGTGAGGCCTGCAGAGACCAGACGGCTGCCAGGCGGTGACAGCATGGCAGTGGCCGAGGGGCCATCTCCCCAGGTGGCGGGTGCCCAGAGACCCAGGAGGAAGACACCCAGCCCGAGCTGGGGCTTTCTGGCTCGGCTTCCTCCCTCTGTGGCTGACCCCATCTGTGTGCTCACTTGGGGTCACAGGCCAGCTGCCAGCTGCTTTCAGAGGCCACAGCCCCAGCCTCAGGGAAGAGCCCCGCCTCGAAGCTCCCTGCAGCCAATGAGCTGGGGAGGGGGCTTGCCCAGGGCAGACAGCCGAAACCCAGGGGACGGGTGGGCGCGGGCACCTCGGGGCCCCGGGTGGGGTGCACACTCACTGCAGCTTCTCCAGGTGGCACTGCGGGTCCAGGAGCCCCTCGCAGAGCAGCTGCAGGCCGGCGTCGCCCAGCGGGTTGTCGCTGAGGTGCAGCTCCTGCAGGGTGGGCAGGGAGCGCAGCACGCCGGGCAGGACCCCGCAGCCGGCCTCCGTCAGGCAGCAGTTCTGGAGGCTGGACACGTGGCCGTCAGCGGGCCCCACGAGCCGGCTGCGGCTCCCACGCAAGACGAGCCACCCCTCCGTCTGCCAGAGCCCGAGCAAGGCGGACACAGAACCGCTGCCACCACACACACCCCCACGGGGAGGCCAGGCAGCTGGCCTTGCAGGAGGGGACGCGGGGTGGGGCGGGGCCCGTGAGGCGGGGGCCCCGAGAGGGCTCAGGTGTGCCTCAGGGCCCAGAGCCCAGGAGTGGCCGGCACGGCTCACCTGAGCTTCTGGATCTTGCAGGTGGGGCTCTGCAGGCCCTGGAGCACCAGGTGCACGCCGCCGTCGCCCAGCTCATTGGTGCGGAGGCTGAGCTCCGTCAGGGAGGGGTTGGCCCGGAGCGCAGAACCGATGTCCTTGCACCGCACCTCCGTGAGGCCACAGTCGTCCAGCCTGCAGACGGACACTCAGTCACTTCACACAGCAGGTTGTGACCCGTTCTTGGGCCAAGAACTCGACGAGGTGGGTCACAACCAACACATCTTAAAACGAAAGAGAAAAAGCGCGTGGGTCGTCTCATGAAAACTGTTAAGATACTGGCACCTATACGGACGTGTATCTCCGCATTGTCCCCAGGACACGGTCAGCGGGCACAAGTGCCCCTCCACCCCCAGGAGAGAAACCAAACCTGGAGGCGGCAGCTCGAGGGCAGAGCCCAGCTGAAGAGGCTCGGAGAGGCCAGCGTGGAACGTGCCAGACCCTGACCCAGGATCACGTCCACCGATTAAGTGAACCACTGAGTCAATACAGGTGGAAGGAAAGCCAGCTCTTCCTCAGAGAATGACACGTGATAAATGTGGAAGGAATGAAAAAAGTAAACACCCCAGTGAGGCAGAGTCCCAGGAACACTTCTGGCAAAAAACCCACCAACAGCTGCGAAGATCAACGGGCAAAAAGTCCCAGGAGAAACAGGACATGAGCAGAGTCTGAAGGGGTGTCACCCTGAGAAGTGGCAGGCACCCCGCATCAGGTGGTCACGGCGACCATTAGGGGTGACCACGTGGCACTGCTGTGACAACACCTCCCACGATACGATACGCCAGGCAGGACACAACGTCATTTCTGTGTTGTCTGGCCAAAACGTGTGACTCAACCCTGAGAAGACGTCAGAGGCACTTTCACCTGAGCCCCAGTGAGCAGACCCCAGAGTCAGGCGGCCAAGGACAAGGAGGGACGGAGGGACCATCACAGACAGGAGGGGCCGTGGAGACGTGGCCATGATGCCGTGGGGGGTCCCGCACGAGCTGGGAACAGGAGAGGACACGCACAGAAAAGCCAGTGACATGAGTCAAGGCAGCCGTGTTGGGCTCTTCGCTTCGACCAGCGCCCCAGACGACGGGGCACGGGGGACCCTGCACTGTCTTTGTGACTCTTCCATAAACCTTCCATAAAACTATTTCAAATAAGTTCAAAAGAAGAAAGATAAGCAGGGACTTGAGGATACGGGGAGGGGGAAGGATAAGCTGGGATGAAGTGAGAGAGTGGCATGGACATATACACACTACCAAACGTAAACTAGATAGCTAGTGGGAAGCAGCCGCATAGCACAGGGAGATCAGCTCGGTGCTTTGTGACCACCTAGAGGGGTGGGATAGGGAGGGTGGGAGGGAGGGAGACGCAAGAGGGAAGAGATATGGGAACAGATGTATATGTATAACTGATTCACTTTGTTACAAAGCAGAAACTGACACACCACTGTAAAGCAATTATACTTCAATGAAGATGTTAAAAAAAAAAAGTAAAATGACACATGTAAGAAGTTATTTATTATAGCATTGTTTGTAATAGCAAAAGGTTAGAAGCAATTAATTGCTATGGAGCCTTAATAAGAAAAAAAAGTGGCTCTAAATGCCTGGGTAAGATTTCCAAAATAGATTAAGGGAAAAAGGAAGGTTATACAACAAAGTGAAGCCTACGCTGCTATTGCTATTTGTCTGACACAGAGGGGAAAAGAACTGGATATCTGCTAACCCCGCCCTTGCCGCTCCGCCGCACACGCCGTACTTCGGAGAGCTCACCATTCCTCAGTGTACCCTTCGGGCACTGCACCTTCTTAAACGCTGTTCCCACTGCTCTTCCTCCCAGCCCTCGCCTTCCTGCTCGCCCTTCCCAAGATATTCATGCATATACACATACTTCCTTGTATTAGAAACACAAATGGCATATTGTGCATGCTGTTCTGCACTTTTTTTACTTAATACATACTTGCACATAAAGGGCTGTCTCATTCTATTTTATAACTTTATACTTCTCCATTGAACAGATAAATCATAACTTACTTAATCAGCCCCCTATGAATGGGTATTTCCATTGTTTCCTATCTTTTGCTATTAAAAATAATGCTGTAATGAACATTCTTGTGCATATGTTATTTCACATTATATCTACGGAATTATACCTGTGGGCTAAATTCTTAGAAACAAGGGTAGTTGATGCAGAGGGCAACAGAGTGGACTGGGCACAGGACTGAGAGACTTTTCACTGTATTCCCTTTGGTGTCTTTTTGAATTTTGTACCATATGTCTTACCTATTCAAAAATAAAATACTTTTAAATCCAAAAAAAAAAAAAAAAAAAGATAAGCCGGCAGGCACTCATCTCTTGCTTGTGAGCCCTGAGGAACCTGCGGGTTTGAGGGCCTCGACAGCAGAAGTCAGCCTGGACTTGGATTCCCAGCCCACAGCCCGGCAGGGGCAGAGGACAGGCAGTGCCCACACGAGCCGGCTGCGGCAACTGCATGCCCAGGGGAAGGGGACGAGCGGAGGAGACCCTGGGCCAGGTTGCTCTGCCCACCAGGCCTGGGCCAGAATGGGTTTACATTTGAACGGTTGGAAAAAAATACAAAAGGAGTCACACTTTATGCCACGTGAAAATCATACAAAATTTACATCATGCTTCTGTAAGTGAAGTGACCTGGGAGCAGCCCTCACCCCCTGCGGGGTGATGACCCCGGGGACGCAGGCATGGCTCCTCCTACCTGACCACCTCGTACTGTTGGATCAGAGGCAGGAGCTCTGTCCACCGGGCGTCACTCAGCTGCTCACACTGGATGTCGAGCTTCATGGTGGGAGGCGAGGTGTTGCCTAGACCCAGGCAGGGGAGAAGGAGAGGATTTCAGCCAAACTCTCAAGGTCTGACAGGCCAGAGACCCAGTGGACGGAAGACGTCCAAACAGGACCCCAGGGGACATTCCAGCAGAAGCCACAGCCTCACCGCCTGCTTCGTTTCCCTTCTTCAACACCTTTATCCATGTCAGCCTCCAGGAGCAGAAATGGGAGAGGGCTCCCGGGCAAACACTGCCATGGACCGCAGAGCTGGGGGATGTGGCCGCGGGGACAGAGGCTGCTCTCATCCCCCAGCCCCCCGGGCCCCTCCCACCCGAGGAAGGGGAGACCGGCGCTCACCGCCCGAAGCCCTGCCTCTGCCTTGCCAGCAAGGACGGGGTGGGGGTGGGGGTGCGGCAGAGGTGGCGCCTGTGGGCCCGGACGGTGTACAGACCCCAGCCAGGAGAGCGCAGGGGCCCCAATCTGTGACGTGCTGCGGTAACTGCCCCTGCCGACTCAGCCTACTTCTCCCCTCCGAGAACAGGAAGGCAGCGCACAGCCCCACCTGGCCGGCATCCACAAAGCCAGACCCGGCCAGGATGCCAGCACCTGAGGCCTCACTGCCCTGAAGCAGCCCAGTCAGGTGGTCAGCTGGCAGTTCCTGAGGGGTGCCAGCCACAAGTGCCCTGGCCAGGACAGAGAAGGTGCGGTGGGGACCCCAGGTCCAGTGACCTGTGCTCTGGATGGTGCATTCATGGGTAGCCACCCGGGGTGCCTGCTTCCATGAGCCCCTTATGGGAGCTGGGACTCTGGACAGGGCATGTCCTCTGCCCAACCCCGGCTCAGCCCAGGGACCAGCCCACAAAGAAGCCAGCTCACCAAGCAGGCTGAGAAAAGAGGGAGGCCTCTGGCCAGCAAGTCTGGGATGGGAGGTCACAGGCCCTGAAACCTCACCAGGGCCACACACAGAGCCTGAACAAATGAGTAACCAGAGCCCCGGGCGGATGCCGACTGTGGCCCTGAAGGGGGGGCCAGCAGGAGAGGAACTCAGCGGCAGCCATGAGCTGGGGGGTGCCCGGGAGTGGGGCAGGGAGCGGACTTTCAGTCAAGAGGAACAGAAAGTTCAGTAAACACCCGCGCCTGGAAGCCATGCCTTTCCAGGTCTCTGGAGACAGGATGACTCAGACCCATGTGAGGTTCCCGGTTCCCCGAAACCCCCAGATTCCTGAGAACAATGCTTCACTCGTGTTTGTTGTGTCCGTGCCTGGCACAGCCCCGGCCTTGCTGAAGAGGGCATGCCCCCTGCCGGCCCCCGCTGGTTCGAGCCCACAGCGGGGAGGAGGGCCAGCCCAGGCAAAGGCTCTAGTTACATTCCTTCTGGGAGGGCCCTGGGGCCAAGGATCAGGTAAGATTCAGATTCACGTGTGCACGTCCCAGCAGAGGGGCCTGCTAAGAAACTGAGACGAGGGCACGGGTAACTGGCCACTTCCCGTACCATCACAGGGAGGGACCATCCCAGGGAGAGGCCGCTCAGCCCACTGGCCAGAGCACGTGAGCAAAACCAGACCTGCCACCCACCCCCAGCCCAGGGTGTGGCCACCCAAACCCTGACTCAGAACCCTCAGTCATCGCGGGAGAGCGATCAGGGGGAGGGGCCCCTGAGGATCTCCGGCCCTGACACCGCTCCCCGGGCTGTTCCCTCCCCGAATCCAGTGTGACATTAGGGGACTCGCCTCTCCAGAGTAGGAAACTGATACCCGGCAGCTGCGCCCCCCAAGCCCCCAGACTTGACTAGACACAGAGTATCCCTTTGGTTGGCCTGTGGGCGTCTTAGCCTCCAGAGGACACGGATCCCTTTGAGAACCCATGAAAAAGTGTTAACATCCCGCAAAGATGCCGCGTGTATAGCCTTCCTCACAAGCCCCCAGTTAGGGTGCCTGATCTGGACAGGAACAAGCACATGTCCGGCCCACGGCCTCCCTGGCAATCAGGACCCCCACCAGCTGGGCTGCTCCCCAGGACCCAAGTCGCGGGTCCAGGATCTCAACAACGGCCCCTAATTAATGCTTCCAAGTGCCCGGACAGGCCGCTGCGCAAGACCGTGCCGGAAGACAGGAGGTGCGTCTTCGTCTCTCCTTCCCTGGAGCGGCGCCCGCGGCCCCGCCCCCCGCTACCAGCGCAGCTTGGTTACCTCTGCGAGGCGCGGGGGGTGGCGGGGAGCAGGGGCGCGCCGGGGTCCGCGCGGGGCCGCCCAGGGCCGCCGCCGCCCCCCACGCCCGCCCAAGGCTCCGCATGTGTCCGGGGGTCGGGGGTCGGAGGTCAGCGCGGGGTCGGGCCGGGGCCTCTCCAGGGAGAGGCGGGCCGCTCAGATGCCGCGCGGAGAGGGCTCCCCGCGCCCCCGGCCCCCGCGGTTTCTCGGGCCCGGGGACCGTCCGCCACGCGGTCAGCGGCTGGGGGACCCCCAAAACGCCGCGGGGCCGCCGCGCCCCCCTCCCCGGCCCGCTCCCGCTCTGCCCCGACCCCGGACCTACCTCCGGGGCGTCCACCGCAGACCAGAGGGCCGAGCTGCGTCTTCCGCCCGGGCAGGGGGTGGGGTCACGTCCTGGGGCGGGGCCTTGGAGAGTGGGGGCCGGGCGGGCCCAGAGCCCCGCGCCAGGTCGCCCTCGCCCACCGAACCCCGGCTGGAAGACACTAGACCCCGGGAGGGGCCCGCCCGCCAACCCTCCATCCCTCCCCGGCTTGGCCCCGGGTCTTTTTCTGAGACGCGCGCCAAGCCTGCGCCCACAGTTAAGCCTTCGCCGCTTTCCGCTGAACTCCGGGGTAAAAGTTGACGTCCCTGTTTGATTTTCCACTTTGTCGCCCAGAACGGGGGCAGGCCACCTTGCGGGGAGGGGGCGCCAGGCGGAGATGCGGGCGCAGGCGCGGGGAGCCCCGACCACCCCCAAGGAGACAGAGGCCGTCGGGGCTTTCTCTATGCCCTCCCACCAGCAGGCTGGACGTGGGAGTTTCCTAAAGCACAGAAATCGAATATCTGAGACACTTCGTTCTGCTGCCACACAGGAAAAGATGGAAACTATCTGTCTTGGCTGTGATGAAATGCGTCAGTGTGTAAGCAGACACGGTAGGTTTCCTGGGAGAGAGAACCAGGCATGGCTTTCTTTAACAGAAGCCATTTTTTGGCCTAAGCCGTTTTGTGATCTAAGCTGGGCCACAATGCTTGCCCTTGAACAGGTCTCAGTAATTGATGATCTTAAAGGAACAAAAGAACGCAGAAACAAACGACTGTAATCAGACAAGAGAAGTAACAACAGCAAAAATAATGTACCAGTTGTAAAGACTCCCGGTTCTGTTTCAATGGTGACGATTAGCCTGAAGCCGCAACCACCAGACCAACCGGAATCTAAGGGGTGAAGATGACCTTTTCTGACCCTCCTGACTTCAGTCAAATAAACCCTGGACTCTGCGGGGAGACACTGCTTTGGAGAAGATCCCGTGTTCCCCTTACTTGCAGCAAGAAATAATCCTTCCTTCTCCAGATCTTTGGCTTGGCTGTGTCTTTTGGCTCAACACTCACCACAAAGCAAAACGTTTTTCGGGTAACAAGCATGGCATTTGGCTTATGTAAAACACTACACACCCCTGCATTTCTGTGTATCGATCAAGAGGAATATTCATGCATGAGCTTAGCAGACATGTTCAAAATGTCTTTTTGCAGCATTTTGCAACTGTCCAGATCTGGAAACAATCTAAATGTCTACCAGTAGGAAGATGGTTAAAAGCTTCATAACACACCTGTTTTGCGCCCCTCTTGGCCTAGCCATAACCAGTGTCGTGGCTGGACTTGCCTTTGTGACTGCAAGGCAGCCTTCAACAAAGACCCTTAGGAAACTTTGGGGGGAAAAAAAAAGGTGTATTACTCACATGTGTTGGAATGCACATGGCATACCTGGGGCCACAGAGCAAGGTGGGGAGGGGGCAGGGGGTTGGGGGCAGGCGGCTAGGCTTCTGCTTTAACTGGGGTCAAGGTTGGCGGCCTAGGGTTTCGCAGGCTCACTACTGGTAAATTTAAAACATCAGAGCGGGAATTCACAGCAGAAGAGAAAAGCACATGTGGCCCAGATGGTCAGTTACTGAAACCAACCAAGATCTCTAAATTTAACAAAGAAACCTCAGGGAGCTGACCAGTTGCCTGGGGGCTGGTTCGTTGTGGGAATAAAGGAAGGGTTACTCAACTTGGGGAGAATATCCAGCGGGGCCAGTCCTTGCTTGTGTAGTTTGTAAGGGGGTCAGGGCCACCAACGTGGGGCCAGGGGTCCTGGAGAGACCAGTGGCTTCGCAGGTTTGGGCCCCCAAGGCACAGACACCCACACCCGCCCGACACCATGAGCTCCCGCAGAGCATGCCAACCAACTTTAACATGAGTTTCATCACAGGAGCAGTATGTGCTTTCTGTAGAAAAACCAGAAGAGAGAGAAAAAAAAAATGAAAGGCCCAAGAATGCCCATCTTCCAGAGACAAATGATCTGACACCTGTGTATCTGCCCCTACTCCTCCTGTACACACAATACACAGTTTTAAAAATAAAAATGAAATATAAGCAATAGTAGGCAGAATAATGGCCCCCAAAGATGATCACATCCTAATCTCCAAACCTGTCAATAGTTACCATAGATGGCAAAGGGGTCTCTGCAGATAGGACAAAGTTAAGAATCTTGAGATGGGGGTACTGTCCTTGATTACTTGGATAGGCCCAATGTAATCCTGAGGGTCCTTAAAAGAGAGGCAGAAGGGTCAAAATCAGAGAGGAAGTGACAATGGAAGCAGAGGTTGGAGTGGCTGCGCTTTGAAGATGGAGACAGGCAGCCTCTAGAAGCTAGAAAAGGTCAAGAACTAGATTCTCCCCTGGAGCCTCTGGAAGGAACCATTCTATGGATACGTTGATTTTTAACCCCCTAAGGCCCATCTCTGACTTCTGACCTCCAGAATTGTAAAACATCTAGTCTGTAGCAACTTACTACAGTAGCAGTAAGAAACTAATGAATTAGGGAGCTGCTGTATTTCTCACCTAAGAATAGATATGTATACAATGTATACACGAATATACACGTACGTGAATACATATGTATGGAAGCTAACTTTTAGTGGGCACACTGTGTGTCACTGTTCGAGTGTATTCAATCTACTCAACCAATCTCCACAAGCTGACATTTAGACTGTCTCAGCCAGACCTTGTGACAACCCGACCTCGCGGCCCTCGAGGTGCTGTCCCACTTATGTCCTTCTCTTTCCCACAGGAGCTGCCCACCCAGCTCCCCCGGGTCACTCGGGTGACCTAGCGGGACAGACTGCAGGGCGGACACATGGCCATCCCAAGGCCCAGCACCCTGTGGGCGCCACCCGGGCCAGTGCTCTCTGCCAGGGCTGTCTGTCCTTCTTGGGGATCAGTTCTTTTGGGGAATAAGGTCGGGGGTTACTCAATTTGAGAAGGAAAGTCTGGCTGAGCCAGCCCTTGCTGGTGTAGATTGCTCGGCGCCAAAGGGCGGACCACCAAGACGCAGACCACGCTGGCGCAGAACCAGCGCCCCGCGCCGGAGGTCCCAGCGTGCCCCGGGAGGACGGCCGGCGGCGGCGCGCACGCGCAGAGGCGAACTCGGAGGCACTGACGTCATCGGAGCGCGCCGACGTTCCCTGGGCGGTGCCGCGGCCTCGGCCCGCGCGGACCCGCCTCACCGGACCCGCCCCCGACAGGCCCCGCCCCCCAGGCCCGCGGAGTTGGGGTGCCCCCGGCCCAGCGGACCCCTCGCCCCCTGCTGGCGAGCGCGCGTCTCCCCGGGCTGCGTGGCCTCAGTGGCACCCGGCGTGCGTCCACGCGCGGCCCGACCAAGACCGGCGCAGGTAAGGACTGACCCCGGACCGGTCGGCCGTCTGTTTGGCCCACGCGATGACGCACCTAGGGAGTGACTGACCTAGACACGACAACGAACCGTCCCCGTCCTGTTGACGGGGAGGGAGACGGCCTACTTCCGACCGGGGGGCGGTGTCAGGACCAGCGGTGGGGCGGGGCCTCGTTGCGGCGCGGCAGCAGGCGGTGGGCGGGGCCTCTAGGGGCGGGGCCTGTGGGCGGGCGGACAGGGGCGGGCCTGCGGGTGGGGCGGGGCCTGCGGGTGGGGCGGGGCCAGCGGTGGTCCGCAAGGTGCCCTCACCGCCTCCAGCCCGGCTGGAACTGATGGGCGGACCCGCGCGTGCCGTAGGTGGGCCTCGGAAGTCGGACCCGGTGAGGATGAGGTCTCGCAGGGCCCGGGCCGTGACATTAACGTGGCGGGCAGCGGGTCGGTTCTCTGACTTGGAGCAAAGTCTGAGTGTCGGGATTCTGCGAGCACCGACAACTAGAGCTGGAGAGCCAGACACAGACACAGACAGTTGGTTTCGGAAGTGGCAACTTTGTTAATTAAGGCAACGTTTGTAATCTATAGGTGATGTTTCATTCATCTAATATTGTCATTGAATGTTAACAATTCGTGCCTCACCTAAATGCATTTCTTCGTAAATATTTATTAACTCCTGTGTGCCTGGCTGTGTTGTAGGTGCTGAGGATTCAACAATGCGTAGAACAGACAGAAATCCCTGATGGAGGGAAACTCGGGAGGGGAAGGCCAGGCCAGAGAGGGTTACCTGCGGGGACTGGAGCTGGTGAGGGGTGTGGCCAGGTGTCCACAGACTGAATGAAACAAGTGGTGCCCAGCCAAATGACATAAAATTGAAAGCTGAATAAAACACCTGAGGAGGGGAAGGAAGGTCTGGAAGTGCCTTTCCCCTCATTTTCTCACCCGTATTTGTCAATTTTAAGACACCCCACAAAGTTGAGGGTGCAGGTTACCACCATACATCTGCTGGCCACAGTGGAGGGCCCTTTGGGATTCACTGGAAGTTATGTCATTCTTGTTATTTTTGAACTTACCTGATTCACCTGGTTGAGTCCTTTGCTTCCTTCCTTCCTTCCTTCCTTCCTTTCTTTCTCTCTTTCCTGCATGGCTGCAGGATCTTAGTTCTCCAACCAGGGATCAAACTTGGTCCCTCTTCAATCCCAGCATTTTCAAACTTCTATCCAGGAAACTGGATTCTGCCAGGTTTTGTTTCTCTGGAAATTTTTCTGTGCATTCTTTATTTTTCAGGGACATTTTCACAGGGTATAGATGTGTAGGTTGGCATTTATTTCTGTTAGCATTCTGAGGATGTTATTCCATTGTCTTCTGGTTTCCATACTTTCTGTCACTCTTATTGTCACTCCTTTGAAGATGACATGTCTTCCTGGGTACTTTAAAGCTTTCCTCTTTATTCTCAGTCAGCAGGTTTACTATATTGTGCCTGGATGTGTTTTTCCCTGTATTTATCCCTTTTGTTGCTCACTGTGCTTCTAGAATCTGTAGCTTGATATCTTTCATCAGTTTCAGGAAAGTCTCAGCTCTTATTTCTTCAGATATTTTGGATGCCTCACTCTCTGATCTTCATCTAGAAACAATTAAAAATATGCTTGAGGGCTTCCCTAGTGGCGCAGTGGTTAAGAATCCGCTTGCCAATGCAGGGGACACGGGTTCAAGCCCTGGTCCAGGAAGATCCCACATGCCACAGAGCAACTAAGCCCATGTGCCACAACTACTGAGCCCATATGTCACAACTACTGACGCCCACGTGCCTAGAGTCCATGCTCCACAACAAGAGAAGCCACCACGATGAGAAGCCCATGCACCGCAATGAAAAGTAGCCCCCCGCTCGCCGCAACTACAGAAAGCCCACATGCAGCAATGAAGACCCAACCCAATTTATTTATTTAAATAAATAAATAAATAAATAAATAAATAAATATGCTTGATCTTTCCACTGTACCCACATGTCTCTTATGCTTTTTATTAGATTTTATATCCTTTGACTCTGTTTCGATTTACATAATTTCTTTTGACCTGCCTTCTGGTTCACCGATTCTCTCTTTATCTTTAGATCTGCTGTCAAAACTATCCATTGAGTCCTTGAATTTAGTTATTCTATTTATTTCTTTTAGAATTTTCATTTGTTTGTTTTTGTTTCCAGGTCTCCCCCTCCCCGCATCTGTTAATCTTGCCTTTCACTCCTTGAGTACATTAAGTGTATTTCTTTTTTTTTTTAATAATAAATTTATTTATTTATTTATTTATTTATTTATTTTTGGCTGTGTTGGGTCTTTGTTGCTGTGTGCGGGCTTTTCTCTAGTTGTGGCGAACGAGAGCTACTCTTCATTGAGGTGGCTTCTCTTGTTGCAGAGCACAGGCTCTAGGCACGCAAGCTTCAGTAATTGTGGCATGCAGCCTCAGTAGTTGTGGCTCGCAGGCTCAGTAGTTTTGGCACATGGGCTTAGTTGCTCCGCAGCATGTGGAATCTTCCCGGACCAGGGCTCAAACCCTTGTCCCCTGCATTGTCAGGAGGATTCTTAACCACTGCACCACCAGGGAAGTCCAAGTGTATTTCTTTTAAAGTCCTTGTCTAATAGCTCCATTATCTGCACCTCTGTTGGGTCTGTTTCTATTGCCTGTTCTTCTTCATCACATCTTATTTCCTGATAATGCCTGGTTACTTTTGATTGACTGTTGCACATTTTATATTTAAGAAATCATAAAGAACTTGATGATTGGATGACACACTGATGATATTATCTTCTGTTGGAGCAGACTGCCAGGCTAGGAGCACAGGCAATCGTCAGGTCACCTTCATCCTGACAGGGGTTGGGATCGCTTGAAGCTGATCTTTGCTTCTTACGGGGGCGTATCTCTTTCCTGCTCACTCTAGCTCTAGTGTGTAGCTCTTCCAGGGTCCAACCCGAACCTAAAGGGTTCACTGGCCACCCTTCTTACCACAGCCCCTGGGCTCTGTAGCAAGTTTTGATCAGCTTCTCAGCCTCACAGCTGCTGTCTCCAAATCAACAGACACTCCTGGTGACTCGTCTCTCAGACTGAGCCCTCTTCTGGGCCTTAGCCCCACAATTCCTCACTGTCTTGGTAGGAGTTCTAAGAGGTGTATGGGTTTTGTCTTGATACTCTTCCCGGCTCTTTATTTCTCAGCAGAGGGTTGACCTGAACCCTCTATTCCACCATCCCAGGAAATGGGGCCACCTCCCTCTTCAAGAGTATGAAATGCAACCTGTACTTGGGCTTATACTCCAAGCCCTTGGGAAGCACAGAAATATTCCTGAGAATAGATATGACCACATTATCTTTGCATGTAGGAGTTACTGATTTAGAGTTAGCAACTCAGAATAGACACCAGGTATGCAGGCTGAAATACCCCACCCTCTTGGGGAGAAGACTAGAAAAGAGACACAAGGATTTCCTGGAGCTGTTAATGACACCTTATTAACAGGAGTTAGCTGTTAATGACAGCTCCTTGGGGGGTCAGGGTCAGCTGCCGAGGGGCCGGGGGCTGGGAGACGGTGCCAATTTAGTGTGGAGCCTGGCACCCCTCACTCACCTAAGCCCCTCCAGGCGTCAGGAGGGACCCTAGCAGTGGGTTTCTTCAACATGTGTTGTAAGATTTGTCAAAACAAAGCATTTTAACTCACACAATGTGTGAGAAATATTACACTGATTTACTTTTTTAACTGAAATGAGATATGCTCTGAGATACCACTTGCCCACTTATTCAGTGGCACAGAGACCACCCTGGGCTCCAGGTGCAGCATGGCCGTGATGAAGGTCACTTAGGGGGCCACGTGGGGGATCAGGGCAGCCCCCCAAATTGGCATTGGGTGGGAAGGAGGAGGGGAGGGAGGGGAGCCAGGCGTGGGGTGGCTGGGGCTCCCTGGAAGGGGCGCTGTGGGAGGGGACGGAGGTGGAGGAGCAGGAAGTGTCCAGGATGACCCGCAGCCCTCGCATGATGGGGTGGGGGGAGCGTGGGGCAAGGGAGCACATCTGGGGGAAGAGGATGAATTGGCTAAATTGACTGGCTGTCTGAGCGCAAGGGAATTAGTGGTGCGGCGGCGTTGGCAGAATGGGGGGCGGTGCTCTCTGAGGCTCATGTTCTGCCTTCACACTGGCCAGATCCTGAACTGCGGCTAACGTCACAGAATGCCCACTGCACAGAGGCTTACCCAAAGGGGCGTTTAGCATCCTCTTCTAGGTCAGAGGTGGACACCATCCATGCTGCCGTAGTGACTCAGGGCTGGGGCAGCTGTAGGATGGCCATGGAAGCTCCACCACAGGCCCACGGTCCAAGGCAGAAAGGAGGAGTAGCCAAGTGGAGCAAGACTCCCTCTCTTGCATCCCCCCCGACGCGGACTTCGAGGCGCACACATGTTCCCCTGGAGCTCCCTCCTCCCCTTGGAGCCCCCCCATCCCCTGCAGTCCTCCATCCCCTCAGAGCCCCCAATACCTGGGAGCCCCCTTAGTTCCGGCAAGTTGTGTGGATGGCCTCATGGCCCCTGGAGCAGGGCTTAGTTTCTGTCCCGAGAGCAGGAGACCCATCAGGGGTAATTATGGAGGTGGTCAGGCCAGGGTGTCCAGTGGGAAGAGAAGGGCAGGAGTCACAGTGCTCTGAAGGCACAGTTGACGAGCGTGGTGACAGGCTGGCTGTTGGTGTGAGAGGAGGGTCACTCCAGCGTCAGCCTCAGTAGCTGAGCACACAGTAGGGCAGCTTATGCGGGGGTGGGCTGAGGAAAGACCACCTTGCAGCGGGAGGAGTTATTTTAGTCATGTGGATTTGGGGGTGCCCATGAGACACCCGGGGATTTATTGACAGCTTTGAGATGCCTGGGTGGAGGGAGGCCATGGCAACCTGGTGGGTGTTTAAAGCCGCGGGGAGGGGGACCAGAGCCGACTCTGGACAGATCCCTACCTTCATGGTCAACCATGGAAGGCTCCTTGAGGGGTCAGGGTCAGCTGCCGAGGGTCCGGGGGCTGGGGGAGGGCGCCAATTTAGTGTGGAGCCCGGCACCCCTCACTCACCTGAGCCCCTCCAGGCGTCAGGAGGGACCCTAGCAGTGGGTTTCTTCAACATGTGTTGTAAGATTTGTCAAAACAAAGCATTTTAACTCAATCAGCCTCTTCCCACTCCAGTATCTCCCTATTATGCGCCCCTGTGGCCAGGAGCACAGGCAGCTGCGGGCATCACCTGGCATCTGGCTGTGGAAGACCTGAGTTAGGAATATGCCATCTTAACTGCATTTGGACAGATGTTTTGCAATATTTCAATATAAGTAAAAAATTATATTTTCCTGATTTGCACAAATATGAAGGACATCGACTTTTGCCTCCTTAAATTTGTTTGTTTGTTTATTTATTTATTTATTTATTTATTTATCGTTTGGCTGTGCTGTGTGGCATGTGGGATATTAGTTCCCCGACCGGAGATCGAACCCACACCCCCTGCATTGGAAGCACAGAGTCTTAACCACTGGACCAGCCAGGGAAGTCCCCCACCTTGAATTTACTTGTTAAAGAACTGGGGGAAATTTTAGATAATGAAATATGAAACAACAGTGCTGGAGATGAGCGTTGAAATCAACAGAAATTATTCAGATATTGAGGCACGAAATACAGCAGAAGAATGTTGAGATCACCCCGTTCATTAAGAGGAAGAGAGCATGTCAAACAGAGTCACGGACAGGCTCTTGAATGGTCAGGTGATTCAATTAATGGAGACGGGAGAATAAGAGAAGAGAGGTGGTTTCCTCCCAGATCCGATCGTGAGGAGGAGTGAGGCCGTGGCACCACGAGGGCCTTGACGGCCTTGATGGCTCAGAGCGCCTTGTCCACAGATCCTTGAAGATCTTCAAAGACTCGTCACTTCACAGGAAAGTGGGAGCTCATACACGGAAGAAACTTGACAGAGCACTTCCCAAATTTACAATGATTCAAAAATGCACGGGCATAACCAATAACACGTTATAAATGCCAATGATATAAAAAAGTGTTAAATCCAGTTGCCTCGGCAGAAGGCATACACCTTCCTGTGGGTCTGTATAGAGTATCTCTGAGCACTTACTGCGAGTCTGGCACACGTGGCTGAGGGCTGCACGTGTGCGCAGAGAAGACGCACCCCGGCCTCGGCCTCAGACCACTAACCTGGTTGTCTTTAGTGGGGCATTACCTTTTGGATTGTCTTATTTTTTTCAGATCCCAAGTATGTTGGGTTCTTTTTCCTTAAGGGTGAAACTTTCCCTTCATGGAGCTTCTTTCATTTTATTTATTCATTTATTTTCCTAGAATGTCTGACTCCTTAGCAGGCTGACAATGCCCACCTCCACGCATGTTCAGCTCACCTGTGATATAGTCTCGTTCCAACTGATGAACACGCCAGGGGCAGCCCTGGACTGTCCTCTTGATTTCTGTCTGCAATCAAGCCTATTCATCAGTTGTTTGATTTTCTTGTAAAGTAATAGTATGATTTTTTTTTTTTTTTTTTTTTTTTTTTTTTTTGTGGTACGCGGGCCTCTCACTGCCGTGGCCTCTCCCGTTGCGGAGCACAGGCTCCGGACGCGCAGGCTCAGCAGCCATGGCTCACGGGCCCAGCCGCTCCGCGGCATATGGGATCCTCCCAGACCGGGGCACGAACCCGTATCCCCTGCATCGGCAGGCGGACTCTCAACCACTGCGCCACCAGGGAGGCCCTATGATTTTTATAATCAGAAAAAAAAATCGGTTTCCATTTTTGCATCAGTTTGCAGTCAGCTTCCCTCCGAGAACTCTCATCTATCTTCCTTTCTTCTTCTGAGACTGAGAAGCTTTCTATTGTTGTGGCTTCTGCTGAGGAGGGATCCTTGGTCTGCTCACTCCCAAAAGGCACCGCTGCTCGGCTGCCAAAGGGAGTGGGTGGCCTCAGATCTGGGAGAGTCCACAGGGCGTTCTGTCCCATCTTACGGAGCAGGCCTAGGAGGGCCCACGGCGACACTGGGCCCAGGCAGGAAGGTCCCCTTTGTGCTGGAGTCGGGCACTCTATTCTCGGCCAGGAATGCAGATCTTATCGAAAGATGGAGGAGAGGGTCGGGGCGTGTGCGGAACTCAACGCAGGCACCCTGTGCGTATGGTGCCCCCAGAGGTCCTTTCTGGTTGCCAGCTGCCCTGCTTGCCCTACACACCTTTCTCCCACACCGTCCACACCCACAGCCCCTCCACCGCCCCCGCTTCCCTCTGGCTGGTTGAGCTCTTTACACCTGAAGCTGCACCCCCGTTCCACTCACAGAGAGCCCTCCTGAGCCCTCAGGCCTACAGGGGAGGAAAGCAGGCAGAGGTCCAGCCCGTGCAGGCTGAGTGGCAGGGCCATGACTGCTGCGTTTACGTTAACACAGCGTCAGTTTTCGCCTTTTGTTGCAGAAATCCATCTCATCTGAGAAACACTGGTTTCTGACTCAAGAGTGTGCTGTGACCCTGGTCCATGCTTCGTGGTTTTCTGAGTGGCCGGCGTGGCTTGTGTGCTCAGGACCACAATTGTCCTGTGACTGGGGTAGGTCACAGTGCCACCTGCCGCTGTGGTCACAGCTCCGGTTGTCCTGAAATCAGTCATCGGACGCAAGGGCTCCTGGCGAATTAGGCTGAGGGTGTCGTGTCACGGAGGACCACACGGTGCCTGAGGGTTGGGGGTCGCGTCTGCGCCCTCGCAGCGGAGGCAGCCTGTCTTTCAAGGAGTCCGCGTGGAGGTTAAGGAGGCTGGTTCGTTCTGCCCCTTTTATGAGACCCTGACATGACCCCAGTCTCTTGCAAGTTCAGGAGCGTTTTGGAGGCTAAGGCCAGGCTCAGCTGTGGTGATAGCACCCAGATAGAATTTCTTAGGAAAGGGCTTGTTCTCAGTCATTTGTTAGGAGGAGGACACAGCAGTCAGTGTAGGAGGGTGCATACGTGTGGGCATGCATGTGCATGTGTGAGCACACGTGTGTCTCCCCAGAATTCATATGTGGAAGCCCTGCCCCCCAATGTTATGGTGTTTGTAGGCAGGGCCCCTTGGAGGCGATGAGGGTAAGATGAGGTCAGGAAGGCCCTCACGGGAAGAGAGGCTGGGGTGGGGTGGGTTGGCAGCTCCTGAAAGCCGGGAGGAGTGACCCCCAAGTGAAACCTCCCAGCTGCGCTGGATCTGGGATGCCAGCCTCCCAAATGGGAGCTGAACGTCTGCTGTTAAGCCCCTGTCTGTGGTGCTTGTTACAAATTGTCAGGTACCTGCAGGTGTCTGTACATGCGTGTGTGTGTGCAAGTGCAGGTACCTGCGGGTGTGTGCACACTTAGCCCTGTTTCTGCTCTAAGTCTGGGTCCCTGATCGCAGACGCCTGCCAGGGCCTTGCCGCCCACAGAGATCGCGCAGGGCACTCGGCCCACGTGTGACTGTGTGTCGCCATCCACGGGGACAGAGGGACGGAAACAAATAGGTCCCTTGGGTTTTTTTTTCAGGTGGGCCAGAAAGATACTTTACTGTTCGTTCCATTTTCTTGTCTTTCTGTTGATTCATTTTTCTTTTATCCATTTTCTTCTTACTGATTTTGCATGAAGAGGCCTCGATGGAGGAAGCTAGCTTTTAGGGAACAGGACCCTGAGAGGCTGGCAGGCTCCTCGGGCCATCAGGGGGTCCTCGGGCCGGGTCTGCAGCCCCTGAGCACCACTCCGAAGCCTCAGCCTGCCTTTCTGGGGGCCTTGGCTCTGGGAGCAGCAGGGCAGAGAGCAGGTGCCTGGGTCTGACCGCTGTCCCTTTCACCTCCTTGGCTCCGAGGCTTGGTCTCCGGCCGTGCTGGGCCACCCACACTGTCCCCTGGGAGACGATGGGGAGGCACCAGGATGGGAGCGCAGGCTGCAGTCACGGGAGGCCGGGCTGTCGTCCCTGTGTCCCCTGAGGAGACCAGAGGGCCTGGGGGCCCAGACCTGGGGGGTGGGCAGAGCAGATGGGGGTCCGTGGGCTGAGGAAGACATTCGAGGGTGACTCTGAGACAAGGCCGACGTGTAGGGCGGGGGTATCTCCCATCTGTGCCCTCGGGACCAAGGTGGGTGCAGGGGCGCCAGCCCGTGCCTGAGGTGCGGCTGCAACCTCCCTCCAGCCGCGGCTCGGCCCCTTCCTCTCAACCTGCGGAAGCTCCGCGTCTGGATAAAGCCCCGTTTATTGGCTTGTTTCCTTTGTGTACCACACTTTTGGTGTTTATCTAAGAATTCTTTGTCTCACCCAGAGTCGTGATGATAGTCTCCTTTCTTTTCTTATAGAATTTTTATACTTTTAGGTGTACGTTTTGGTTTATGATAAATTTTGAATTAATTTTTGTAGGTGATGCCAGATTTGGAGATTTTTTGGTGTGGATATTCTCTCATTCCAGTGCTATTTATTGCTAAAATTATCCTTCTTCACTGAATTTGCTTTATACCTTTGTCAAAAATCAACTGCACGTGTGTGTGAGGATCTGTTTCTGACTCTGTTCTGCTCCACTGACCTGTGTCTCCGTCTTCCACCAGCTCCATGCTGTCTGTATTCCTGTAGCTTCATAACAAGTCTTGAAGTCGGGTATTGCAATCCTCTAACTTGAGTCTTCTTTTTTTTTTTTTTTTTTTTTTTGTGGTATGCGGGCCTCTCACTGTTGTGGCCTCTCCCGTTGCGGAGCACAGGCTCCGGACGCGCAGGCTCAGCAGCCATGGCTCACGGGCCCAGCCGCTCCGCGGCATATGGGATCCTCCCAGACCGGGGCACGAACCCGTATCCCCTGCATCGGCAGGCGGACTCTCAACCACTGCGCCACCAGGGAGGCCCTTGAGTCTTCTTTTTCAGAGTTGTCGAGGCTGTTCTAGGTGTGTTGCATTTACACACACACACACACACACGACACATGACACAAATGTAAATATAAATAAATCATGGCCAACTGAAATTTAACCCAGGAATGCAAGGCTGGTCCAACATCTAAAATGACGAAATGTAATACATATTCACAAGTTAAAAGACAAAAACATGTAATCATTTCAATAGATTCAGAAAAGGCATTCGACAAAACCCAACAACCTTATTAAAACCTCCAGCAAACTAGGAATAGAAGTTCCTCAAACTAATAAAAGGCATTTACAAAAAGAACCTATACAGGCAGACCTCGGAGATACTACGGCTTTGGTTCCAGACCCCGCATTAAAGCGAAGGTCACGGGCCTCCCTGGTGGCGCGGTGGTTGAGAGTCCGCCTGCCGATGCAGGGGATGCGGGTTCGTGCCCTGGTCTGGGAGGATCCCATATGCCGTGGAGCGGCTGGGCCCGTGAGCCATGGCCGCTGGGGCTGCGCGTCTGGAGCCTGTGCTCCGCAACGGGAGAGACCACGGCGGTGAGAGGCCCGCGTACCGCAAAAAAAAAAAAAAAAAAAAGCGAAGGTCACAATAAAGCGAGTCACACAGATTTCTTGGTTTCCCAGTGCATAGAAAAGTTATGTTTACACTATACTGTAGTATATTAAGTGTACAATAGCATCATGTCTAAAAAACAACATACATACTTACTTAACAAATACTTTATTGCCCCCAAATGCTCACCGTCCTCTGAGCCTTCAACAAGTTGTAGTAGGGACATCAAAGATCACTGATGACAGATACCATAACAAACATAATAATAATGAGAAAGGCTGAAACACTGTGAGAATTACCAAATGTGACGACAGACATGAAGTGATTAAAGGCTGCTCGGAAAATGAAACTGATAGACTTGCTGGGTGCAGGGTCACCCCAGACCTTCAATTTGTGAGGAACGCCATAACTGAGAAGCACAATGACGTGAGCTGTGCCAGGAGGTGCTGTTGTTCTCATGGGATGACTGAGTGCTTTCCCGCCCACCCCCATGGGGAACCAGGGAGCACGTCTGCTCCTGCCACCCCTGTCCCTGCCTGTGGACACCCTCCCCCCCCCCCCCCCAGCGCATGCCCCCTGAGATCCTGCCCCCGTGAGATCACACCCCGCCAAGGTCATGCCCCTTGAGCTGTGGCCCAGAGTCCACCTGGGACCTGATTCTTCCACTTGCAGGGCTCCCTTTACCATTTCTCATGGTGCAGATCTATTAGTGATGAATGCTTTCATCTGAAAATATCTTTATTTTGCCTTCTTTTTGAAAGACATTTTGGCTGAGTAAAGAATTCTGGGGTGACGCAGTGTTCTTCATTCAATACTTTACAGAAGTTGCCCACTGTCCCTCCAACAGGAAATCTGCCTTCCTCCTTGTCAGCCTCTGTGTGCAATGTGTCTTCTCTGGCCACTTTTAAGATTTTCTGTTTATCACTGGTTTTAAGCAATTTGATTATGATTGCCTCAGGGTCTTTTTTTGTGTGTGGTACGCGGGCCTCTCACTGTTGTGGCCTCTCCCGTTGCAGAGCACAGGCTCCAGACACGCAGGCTCAGCGGCCATGGCTCACGGGCCCAGCCGCTCCACGGCATGTGGGATCCTCCCGGACCGGGGCACGAACCCGCGTCCCCTGCATCGGCAGGCGGACTCTCAACCACTGCGCCACCAGGGAAGCCCTCAGTGCCATTTTTTTTTTTTCCTTTTCTTGTGTTTGGTGTTGAAAGAGCACCTTTGGATCTGTGGGTTTATAGTTTTCATCAATTTGAAAAATTTGGCTGCTATTTCTTCAAGCAATCCACCCCCCCACCCCCGCATTTTTTCAGGGATTCCAATTGTGCATGTAACTGGCAATTGTTTTCCACCTCACTGGTGCGCTCTCCATTTTTTCTCTCCATGTCGTATCCTTGGTTGTTTCTATTGCTATGTCTTCAAGTCCACTTACCTTTTCTTTTTTTTTTTAAATTAATTAATTTACTTATTTATTTTAAGATTTTTTTGATGTGGACCATTTTTTTAAAGTCTTTATTGAATTTGTTACAATATCGCTTCTGTTTTATGTTTTGGTTTTTTGGCCGTGAGGCATGTGGGATCTTAGCTCCCTGACCAGGGATCAAACCCACACCCCCTGCATTGGAAGCCTAAGTCTTAACCCCTGGACCACCAGGGAAGTCCCAATTATTGTGGGTTTTTAAAAAAATTAATTCAGCCAAACCGTGCCTAAAATAATTGTGTTTTAATGTAATTATTGATATAGCTTAATTAATAAAGCTCTTATTTTTCATTTGTTATTCTGGCCTTGTCTTTGATTATTTAAATATTTTTTACATTTTTATTTATGTAATGGCCTTTTAATTATATGTCTTTCCTTTTTTTAGTGTTTGCTCTATGGTTTCAAATATGCATCTTTAAGTTTTTTCAGATTTGCAGAGTTCGTATTTCAACATGTCACTTAAAATGTGGAAAACTAACAACTGTATAGGATTATGTCTACCCCCATTTTGTGACTTTTAGTTGTCATAGGTAATACATATACACACATAAGAAACTCCATGAGAAAATGTAATAATTTTTATCTTAAACAGTACTGTGTATTTCAAAGAAATTAAGAGGAATAAGTAAACTTTTTTTTTTTTTTAAGTACTCAGCTTCTTACCGTTCCCGATGCTCCACTTACCTTTTCTTCTGGAATGCCTAATCTCCCCGGCTCCTGTTCAGTGCATTATTCGCCTCAGACTCTAGTTTGTCACTAGAAGCTTCTCTTAGGTCTCTCATATTCTGTGTCTGTTTACTTCTCTTCTGACCATTTGGAAGTTATAAATGACGATTTGAGTGTCTCTATTAATTCTATCACCTGTGTTTGCTGAATAATAAAGAATTTGACTGGCCTTTGTCCTGGATTCCTGCGATGGAGACTCTAAATCCTTACATCTTCTGGGTAGTAGGAGAGTCTGTTATTCACACCAGAGTTTACGTGATGACCAACTAGCTGGGTGTGCTTTTGTTGCTGGGGTGTTGTAGCCTCTGGGCCCTCTCGGCCGACAGAGCAACAAGATACGTGCGTGCCAACCTTGCATACACACACGTTACAAATATTTCTGTGTGTAACCACCTGTCTCTACATTAAACGAACGTGAGTTCTCACTGATGTCTCCAACCAGCATCTGTTATCCACGGATCATTCTCCCCTTGGTCGCCTGTAACCTCCCACTCCTCCGGGGTGAGACTCCCGGCCCCCACCATCCGTGTGCTTTCCTGTTCAATCCCAGCGCACGTGTACAGCAGGGACACGGTTGTTGACCCATGCCCCATGGGAAACAACTTCACCACTAGAGCCCAGAGCTGTGTGCACATCCTTTGGCTTCAGGCCTACAGACCCCACTCATTTCCAAAGTGACTGAGGTCAGCACCTTTCATCCGGCCCCTCCGTGAGGGGGCTTCACACGCTGTAAGGCAGGTACATTCTCCTGTCACAGTCTGCCTTCCTTCCTGGGGTCCTCCACCTCCTAAATGATTTTTCTTTAATTTGCATACATTAAAGCTCTATGGGTTTTGACAAATGTATAGTGTCATATAACCACAATTCTAGTGTTATACAGAACAGTTTCACTGCCCTAAAAATCCTCTGGTTACTTCCCTGGTGGCACAGTGGTTAAGAATCTTCCTGCCAATGCAGGGGACATGGGTTCGACCTCTTGTCCAGGAAGATCCCACATGCCATGAAACAACTAAGCCTGTGAGCCACAACTACTGAGCCTGCGCTCTAGAGCCCCTGAGCCACAACTACTGAGCCCATGTGCCTAGAACCCATGCTCCGCAACAAGAGAAGCTACCACAATGAGAAGCCCGAGCACCACAACGAAGAGTAGCACCCGATCACTGCAACTAGAGAAAGCCCATGCGCAGCAACGAAGGCCCAATGCAGCCAAGAATAAATAAATAAATTTAAATCCCCTGTACTTCACTACTCAGTCCTGCCCCTCTCTGCTCCTCTCTTTGGCATCTCTGTAGTTTTGCCTTTTCACTTAGTGAGATGCATTTCAGATTCCTCCATACAAATCCCTTTTTATCACTGAAGAGTATTCCACCCTAGGGATGTACTAGAGGTTGTTTATCCATTGACCTGGCGAAAATATCTTGAGGACTTCCAGTTCTTGATGATTATAAACAAAGCTGCTCTAAACATCCATGTGCAGGTTTTTGTGTGGACATAAGTTTTCAACTCCTTTGGGTAAACAAGGAGTGCGATTGCTGGATCGAATGGTAAAAGTATGTTTAGTTTTGTAAGAAGCCACCAAACTGAATTCCGAAGTGGCTGCACCATTTGCATCCCCACCAGTGACAGATGAGAGTTCCTGTTGCTCCACATCCTTTTCAGAATTTGTTGCTGTCAGTTTTTTAAATTTCAGCCATTCTAACAGCTGCGTAGGGCATCTCAGGTGTTGTTTTAGTTTGCAGTTCCCTAATCATATGGTGCTGGGCATCTTTTCATCTTTGCATCTGTACATCTTCTATGGTGAGATGTGTGTTCAGATCTTTTGTCCATCTTTTAATTGGGGAGTTTTATTTTCTCCTGGTTGAGTTTTAAGGGTTATTTGTATATTTCAGATACAAGTGATTTATCTCATATGTGATTTGCATATATTTTCTCCTAATTGTGACTTTTTTCTTTCTTTTATCAATGTCTTTCACAGAGCAAAAGCATTTAATTTTAATAAAGTCCATAATTTAATAAAGTCAATAATTTTTATTGATTTTTTTCTCTCAGGAATTGTGCTTTTGGTGTTGCATCTAAAATGCGTTGCTAAACCCAAGGCCACCTTTGTTTTCCTATAGAAGTTTTACAGTTTTGTATTTTACACTTAGGTCTAAGATCCATTTTGAAAAAATTTTGTGTAAGGTGTAAAGTCTATGTCTAGTTTCACTTTTTTACATACAGGTGTTTAATTGTTCCAGAGCTGGTTTTTTTTTTTTCCTTTTAATTCTTCAGCTTTGCCCTCTACATACAGAATGTGGAACAACTTAATTTTTTTTTAATTTTCAAATTTTTATTTATTTATTTTTGGCTGCATTGGGTCTTCATTGCTGCACTCAGGCTTTCTGTAGTTGTGGCGAGCGGGGGCTGCTCTTAATTGAGGTGCGCAGGCTTCTCATTGCGGTGGCTTCTCTCGTTGTGGAGCATGGGCTCTGGGCACTCAGGCTTCAGTAGTTTTGGCTCGCGGGCTCTAAGCGCAGGCTCAGTAGTTGTGGTGCACGGATTTAATTGTTCTGCGGCATGTGGGATCTTCCCGGACCAGGGCTCGAACCCATGTCCCCTGAATTGTCAGGCAGATTCTTAACCACTGTGCCACCAGGGAAGCCCCAGGAATATCCATTTTTAATTGCAATTGGAAAGACATTTTTGGAATGTTCCACTGAAGCAAGATAAATATTGCACATGCTGATTTGGACAAATATGAAGGGCACCTTCTTTGACTATATCTAAGTTTATTTATTAAAGAATTGTGAGAAAATTCAGATTAAAAAAATCAATCAAATATGAAACAAAAGCAATAAAGTTAAGCAGTGGAATCAAGAGAAATTATCCCAGCATCAGTAAGTGACTTGTCACAGAATTCTTCTCATCTCGTCACAAGAGAATTCACTAAAAGGAAGAGGCAAACTTCAAAGAGAAGCTGTGAATGGACTTACGATGCTTGGTGACCAGCAAGTCACGTGGGCGAGCTGGGGACAGGGTTAGGCTCTTCACAGATCTGACACTAGGACATGAATCTTGTGATGTGCCAGACAGAGGCCATGCACACAGAGACCCACCCATTCCCAGGTGACCCAAGGTGGCCAGGCCACAGGGAAACCTAAGACACTATAGCTCAGAGATGAAAGAAGCTTGACTAAGATTTTCCCAGATTGACTATAATCCTAAAAGTTTACATACCATTACAGTAATAATTTGAGAAGCCAAAAGAAACTTTACTACACTCTCAGCAATAAAACATTCAGTCAGCCACACTGCCAGAAAAGCAGGAATGGCTGTCTTGAGACACAAGTGACCAGGTGGCCTCCTCAACCAACCTGTCCCGTCGTAGCAGAACCTACTCCATGACACAAGCCTTCTGGTGCTATGTTGAAATAATCCTCTCCTGAAATTGTCAAAAGTGGTTTTCTTTTGTTTTCATTACTTTTGTTTTCTAAGTAATAAAGTTCGTTGTAAAATAGTTGAAAATACGGAGAAGCAAAACGGTAATATCAACAAAAGCCTGTGATCTTACAACCCACAGGGGATCCTGCTGGCACTTTGCACTATTATTAACACTCCAGACTAGCTCCGTCCAGTGGAACTAGAACATGAGCCACACACGTGACATTACATCTGATAACAAGAAACATTTAAAAGAAAAGATGTAAATAAAAAGAAACAGGTGAAATTAATTTTGACAATTATTTTATTTAAGCCAATATATCCAAACTATCATCATTTAACATGTAATCAATATTTTGAAAGTTATGAGTGATATCGTTTACATCCTGAGTCACACCAAGTCTCTGAAATCCACTTCGCATTTGTGCTCATGGCACGCCTCGGCTCAGGGAAGCACAGGCGAGCTCAAGGCCGCAGGGCTCCTGGCCACCCTGTCAGACAGCAGTCTAGACTTCCTCCTGGTGTGTGTGCACACGCGTACAAGCACACATGTGAAACGCTGGTTTAGTTTTAAGTGTAGAGGATCTATTATAGCCTTACGTACTGGGGGAAACAGACACCATAAGCAGCTGCAGCCGGTGTAACCAATAACGAAGTGAAGCTGTTCTCTGTCGCACTGTCTCCTCTTTCTTCTGGGCTGAGGGCTCCTGCACACTCTCCCTTCTGGCCACAGGCTGGCAGGTCCTTGTGAGCAGGAAGTTCTGCGTGTGGCCCAGCCCACTGCTCAGGGAATTCGGGAACGCTTGGGAACATTTCCCAGGTCCATCTGGTTGTGGAAAGCGCAGAAACCACAGCAAACAGGCGGAGGCTGTATGGAAGGAGCAGAGCCTTTGTAAACCGGCTGAGCTATCGCTCGGCCCTGAGTGGTGAACTGAAGCCAGGGTTACAGTGCTGGAGAAAAGGAAACATAATGTCTGTTTGTGATAGAACATTCCTTTAGTCAAAAAACATTGTCTTCAGATAATCAGAATAATGAACATTCTAGAAGATATTTTTAGAAAATGCATACAAGTGTAAACAAGAAAAGTAAAAATCACCCACAGCCATCCTGTTACTCAGCAGTAAAAATTCCTGAGATTTTGGTGTTTCCATATATATATATATATATATATATGTATATATATATGACATATATATGTATTGTATGAACATACACATGTGTTTTAATATTGAATATTCCATACATACAATTGTTTTAAAATAATGAACACTCATGACTGACCCCCCTACCTTTAAAAATATGATTGCATGGACTCCAGGCTCCCAGTGCAGGGCGCCTGGGTTCGATCCCTGTTTGGGTAATTAGATCCCACATGCATGCAGCAACTGAGTCTGCATGCTGCAGCTAAGAAGCCTGTATGCCACAACTAAAGATCCCGCATGCCACAAGGAAGATCTCACGTGCCGCGACTAAGACCCAGAGCAGCCAAAATAAATAAATAAATAAATAAACACACACACACACACACACACACACACACACACACAAATAAATAAATAAATAAATAAAAATATGCTTGCAGTCCCTTGTACCGCCTCTCCAGTCCCATCCTGCAATCTTGCCCCAACGGTAACCACTAACCTGAATTTAATGTTCATTATTCCCATGTATTATTTTAATGACAGAAGTTTACATTCCTAAAAGATAGAGACTTATTTTGCATATTTCAAACAATGTATAAAGTTTATATGGTGGGTATCCTTCTGCAAGTTGCTTTTTCCATTCAATAAAATTTGAGGCGTGGGCTTCCCTGGTGGCCCAGTGGTTGAGAGTCCGCCTGCCGATGCAGGGGACACGGGTTCGTGTCCCGGTCCGGGAAGATCCCACATGCCGCGGAGCGGCTGAGCCTGTGAGTCATGGCCACTGAGCCTGCGCGTCCGGAGCCTGTGCTCCACAACGGGAGAGGCCACAACAGTAAGAGGCCCACGTACCGCAAAAAACAAAACAAAACAAAACAAAAAAAACACAAATCTGAGGTGTGATTTGTCCATGTTGATACAATGTAGTTTATTCATTTAACTGCTGCAGAGTATTCCATTCCATGAATATACCAACATTTACCTACTCATTGACCTGTCCTTTCTGATTTCTTGCTGTTGCAAATAGTGCTTCTGCAAACACACTTTGATGCATTCTACCATTTGTGCTCTTGCTCACTGGGGGAGGTGCTTTGCTGGCTCGTAATGTGAGCAGTCTTGTGCAGTCACCCTCTAGAGTGGTTGTAAGAACCACCTCCTGTACCTTAGGGCGGAAGATTACTCACTGCTCCAGAGTTTCACCAGTAACTGGTTTGACAGTCTGTCTCCCACAACCCAAGTTTTGTTTTTTTGGGTTTTTTTAATTGAAGTACAGTTAATTTACAATGTTGTGTTAGTTTCAAGTGTACAACCCACCCAAGTCTTAAGAATATGAAATGGTATCTTTTCAGCGTTCAGTTGGTGAGGTTAAGGGTATTTTCATATATATTCTTTTTCAGATTCTTTTCCATTATAGATCGTTATAAGATATTGAATATAGGTCCCTGTGCTATACAGTAGGTCCTTGTTGGTTATCTGTTTTATATATAGTAGTGTGTATATGTTAATCCCATACTCCTAATTTACTCCTCCATTCCCTCTTTCCCCTTTGGTAGCCATAAGTTTGTTTTCTATGTGAGTCTGTTTCTGTTTTGTAAGTAAGTTCATCTGTATCTTTTTTTTTTTTTTTTTTTTTGAGATACGTGGGCCTCTCACTGTTGTGGCCTCTCCCATTGCAGAGCACAGGCTCCGGATGCACAGGCCCAGTGGCCATGGCTCACGGGCCCAGCCGCTCTGCGGCATGTGGGATCCTCCCAGACCGAGGCACAAACCCGTGTCCCCTGCATCGGCAGGCGGACTCTCAACCACTGCGCCACCAGGGAAGCCCTTGTATCATTTTTAAGATTCCACAAATAAGTGATATCATATACTATTTGTCTTTCTCTGTCTGACTTACTTCACTTAGTATGATAATCTCTAGGTCCATCCGTGTTCTTGCAAATGGCATTATTTAATTCTTTTTTTTATGGCTGAGTAATATTCCATTGTATATCTATGTACCACATCTTCTTTATCCATTAATCTGTTGATGGACACTTAGGTTGCTTCCATGTCTTGGCTGTTGTAAATAGTGCTGCTATGAACATTGAGGTGCATGTATCTTTTCAAATTATAGTTTTCATCTTTTCCAGATATGTGCCCAGGAGGGGGATTGCTAGATCATATGGTAATTCTTTTTTTTTAGTTTTTTAAAGTACCTCCATACTCTTTTCCACAGTGGCTGCACCAATTTGCATTCCCACCAACAGTGCAAGAGGGTTCCCTTTTCTCCACACCCTCTCCAACATTTATTATTTGTAGACTTTTTGATGATGGCCATTCTGACCACAGTGAGTTGGTGACTCGTAGTTTTGATTTGCATTTGTCTAATAATTAGTGATGTTGACCATCTTTTCACGCGCCTGTTGGCCATCTATATGTCTTCTTTGGAGAAATGTCTGCTTAGGTCTTTTGCCCATTTTGTGATTGTGTT
Organism: Hyperoodon ampullatus; assembly: GCF_949752795.1. NCBI lineage: Eukaryota > Metazoa > Chordata > Mammalia > Artiodactyla > Ziphiidae > Hyperoodon > Hyperoodon ampullatus. The sequence continues at coordinate 2,988,586 of NC_136920.1, forward strand.
CTTTGTTATTTTGATATTGAGTTGTAGGAGCTGTTTGTATATTTTGGAAATTAAGCACTTGTCAGTCACATCATTTGCAAATATTTTCTCCCAGTCTGTAGGTTGTCTTTTCATTTTGTTTATGGTTTCCTGTGCTGTGCAAAAGCTTATAAGTTTGATTAGGTCCCATTTGTTTATTTTTTTTCTTTTATTTCTACTGCCTTGGGAGACTGATCTAAGAAAACATTACTATGATTTATGTCAGATAATGTTTTGCCTCTGTTCTCTTATAGGAGTTCTATGGTGTCATGTCTTATGTTTAAGTCTTTAAGCCATTTTGAGTTTATTTTTGTGTATGGTGTGAGGAAGTGTCTAACTTCATGGATTTACATGTAGCTCTCCAGCTTTCCTAACACCATTTGCTGAAGAGACTGTCTTTTTTCCCATTGTATATTCTTGCCTCCTTTGTCAAAGATTAATTGGCCATAGGTGTGTGGGTTTATTTCTAGGCTCTCTCTTCTGTCTGTTCCATTGATCCGTATGTCTGTTTTTGTGCCAATACTGCGTTGTTTTGATTACTGTAGCTTTGTAGTGTTGTCTAAAGTCTGGGAGCATTATGCCTCCAGCTTTGTTCTTTTTCCTCAGGATTGCTTTGGCAATTCTGGGTCTTTTGTGGTTCCATATAAATTTTAGGATTATTTGTTTTAGTTGTGTGAAAAATGTCATCGATAACTTGATAGGGATCACATTAACTCTGTAGATTGCTTTGGGTAGTATGGCCATTTTAACAATATTAATTCTTCCAATGCAGGAGCATGGGATATATGGGATATCTCTCCATTTCTTTGCATCATCTTCAGTTGCCTTTAACAATGTTTTATAGTTCCCAGCATATAAGTCTTTCACCTCCTTGGTCAGATTTATTCCTGGGTTTTGTTTTCTTGTCTGTTTTTTGGCCGTGTCAGGTCTTAATTGCGGCACAAGGGATCTTTTGTTGTGGCGCACGGGCTTAATTGCCCCGCGGCATGTGGGATCTTAGTTCCCCAACCAGGGATTGAACCCACATCCCCTGCATTGGAAGGTGGATTCTTGACCACTGGACCACCAAGGAAGTCCCTTGTTTTTTGTTTTGGGGTGTTTTTTTTTTTTACATGATTTTGAATGGAATTTTTTTGCTTTCTCTTTCTGGTATTTCATTGTTAGTGTAAGGAAATGCAACAGATTTCTGTATATTAATCTTGTATTCTGCTACCTTGCTGAATTCATTTATCAGTTCCAATAGTTTTTGTGTGGAGTCTTTAGGGTTTTCTATATAATGTGTCATGTCATCTGCATATAGTGACAGTTTTCTCTCTTTCCTTTCAATCTGGAAGCCTTTTATTTATTTTTCTTGTCTGATTGCTGTGGCTAGGACTTCCAATTCTATGTTGAATGGAAGTGGTGAGAGTGGGCATCCTTGTCTTTCTCCAGATTTTAGTGGAAGGCTTTCAGCTTTTCACTACTGAGTATTAGGTTGGCTGTGGGTTTTCATAAATAGCTTATATTATGTTGAGATATGTTTCCCCTATACCCACTTTAGTGAGAGTTTTTGTCATGAGTGGATGTTGAATTTTATCAAATGCTTTATGTGCATCTATTGAGATGATCATGTGGTTTTTGTTTTTTCTTTTGCTGATGTGGTGTATCACATTGATTGATTTGTGATGTTGAACCATTCTTGTGACCCTGGGATTAATCCAACTTGATCACAGTGTATGAACCTTTTTATGTGTTGTTGGATTCAGCTTCTAAACATTTTTAAAGTGTGCTTTTTATAGTTAGGATTTTAACCCACCTATATTTGATTGTTGTATGAATGGCCTAGAGTAGAGATACAAGATCGTAATCCCTAGGGCCACCACTAAAATGTTTATACAAAGAGATATTATAAAAAATGCAATTAAAATGGGATACCTAAAACAGTTCACATAACCCAAAAGAAGACAGAAAGGAGTAAGCAGAGAAACAAGAAACAGAGGCACAAATGAAAACAAATAATAAAATGATAGACTTAAATGCAAACATATCAATAATTACATTGAGTGCAGATGGTCTGAACACAGTAATTGACAGACTGTCACCTGCTTTTGAAAACTGCATACTGTTGCCTTACAGCAGTAACACTAACTGTTTATCTCTATACATGGAAAATCTCTAAATACAGAGATTGCCAGAATACTTAAAAGAAAAAAACAACTATGTACTGTCTACAAGAAACTCACTTCAAGTGTGAGTTTAAAAGTAAAAGGGTGGAAGAGGATATACTATGTGAGCACTAATGAAGAAAACCAAAGTGCCTGTATTAATATCAAAGTCAACTTCAGAGCAAAGAACTTTGCCAGAGATAAATAGGGACATTATGTAATGATAAAAGGGCCAATTTATCAAGAAGACATGACAGTTCTAAGTGTGTATGCACCTGACATTGGAGGTTCAAAATCCTGGAAGCAAAATCTGATAGAATTTAAAGAAGAATTCGACAAACCCACAATTATGGTTGGAGATTTCAATGCTCCTGTCTTCGTGACTGGTAAACGGGTAGAGAGAAAATAAGGAAGGATATAAACAGAACAACAATGTCAACCAACTGTGTGTGTACAGACACGAGTACATGTACCTATACACATAAACATGTATATGTATCTATGCACATACCCATATGCATGTACGTGTGTGTAAATAAATACAGATACACATACCCAGCATACACTCTTTTCAAGTGCACATGAAACATTCACTAAGCTATACCTTGTCTTATGTCATAAATCAAATTTAAGTAGATTTAAAAGAATTGAAATCGGGCTTCCCTGGTGGCGCAGTGGTTGAGAGTCTGCCTGCCGACGCAGGGGACACGGGTTCGTGCCCCGGTCCAGGAAGATCCCACATGCCGCGGAGCGGCTGGGCCCGTGAGCTATGGCCGCTGAGCCTGCGCGTCCAGAGCCTGTGCTCCGCAACGGGAGAGGCCACAACAGTGAGAGACCTGCATACCGCGCAAAAAAAAAAAAAAAAAAAAAAGAATTGAAATCATACATGTAGTATGACATAATTGTATTAAGCTAGAAATTGCTAACAGAAAGATACCATGAAACTCTCCAAATACTTAGAAATTAACCTGTTCACTTCTAAATAGTTCATAGGTGAAAGAGGAAGTCTCAGGGGAATTAGAATGTATTTTGGTCTCCAGGCCAAGGCGGCTGCTGTGCTGGGGCCAGGCTAAGGGTTCAAGGGCGTGAACAGGAGGCAGGAGGGGGCCGGCTGAGCAGGATCTGGGCCCTGGGGGTGCCACCCCTGATCCCTGTCCCTGGGGGGTAAGGACCTGGGCCGTGGCTGCCTGGCCAGTCCCCGTGGGTCGGGGCTGCGCAGGGGGAGGGCCGTGGTCGCAGAACCGGCCGAGGCCGCGGTTAGTCCCAGTTCTCTCGTTTCCTTTCCAGTGGGGCCCCACCTGACCCCCTGACTGCGGGGCAGAAGCTGACGGTGAGCGGGGAGTTCATGGCCCAGCCCCCCACCAGCTCCACTCCTGGGCCTGGTCCACCCGGTGCCCCAGCTTGGGCTCCAGCCCTTCCCGTCACGAGGGTTCCGCCTCAGAGCCCCGCCCGCTGGGACGGAAGGCAGGAGCGAGGGACAGGACGGTCTGTTGATTCCTGCCCTTCTGGGCAGTCCAAGAGCCCGGGCCCCCGCGCCTCTGTCTGTAGCCCCAGCCAGGCGGAGGGAGAGGGCAGACGCCAGGGAGCACCCACCAGCTCCAGCACTGGCCTCATGCTGTGGGGCAACAGTGTGAGATGCCACGGACACAGGGGAGGACCAGGACGTCCACCACGCACACACACGCGCAGGCCTCCTCGGGAGCCACAGCTGGACCAGGTGGCGTGGTGGAGCCAGGCCGACAGCACGCGGGGGCTGGCGTGGCTCCCACGCAGGGCCTTATTCATGCTGCTCTCCTTTAGCAGGTTCTTAGTGTCCGATAAGTTACAGACCCCCAAAGCCCGCCTCCCTGCAGGAACAAGACCATGTGCCCAGCCTGCCGACCCCTCCCCACTGCTACAGGGGGGAATCACTGAGGCCGCCACCATCCGCGTCCACGCCAGGCCTGTCCACCCCCGGGCCGGGGGCCCGCCGTGAGGACACGCTCGCCCCGAGTCGACGACACGCAGGGGCCCAGGGAAAACGTCGGTCAGCTGCCTCAGGACTCAGACAAGCTGATTCAAAAGCTCACGTGCAAAATAACTGAACAAGAACAGCTGGGAAAACCCTGTAGAAGTGTGAGAGAGGGCCTAGCCACACCAGCTACAAGTCATAGGTGAAGTGTACTCTCGTGCTGCCGTAATTACCAAAAGCCTAAGTCAGACAAAATCCTAGATGCCACTTATAAACAGGGACAAATTCAACCACATGAAAATCAAGTATCTGCCTGGCAGGGGGGGGACCCCAATCAAACTCAAAGAAAATATGAAACTGTGGGAAAATATTTCCAGTTCTAATGTCCTTAGCGGGTGAGGAGTTTCTACAAACCAATTTCTTTTTTTTTTTTTTGCGGTGTGCGGGCCTCTCACTGTTGTGGCCTCTCCCGTTGCGGAGCACAGGCTCCGGACGCGCAGGCTCAGCGGCCATGGCTCACGGGCCCAGCTGCTCCGCGGCATGTGGGATCTTCCCGGACCGGGGCACGAACCCGTGTCCCCTGCATCGGCAGGCGGACTCTCAACCACTGCGCCACCAGGGAAGCCCCTACAAACCAATTTCTTACATGGCAAAAAGATGGGAAATGATATGAACAGATAGTTCACAATAAAAAGGAGAGAATGATCAAATATGCTTGTTCATCTCACTCCTAAGAGATATGGAGGTTGAATCCAAAGCAATGTCACCGTGCACCTCTCAGTTCAGCAGTGATCCAGGTCCCAGCTATGAGGGAAGGTCTGCAGGTCGAGGAATCTCAGAGGGCTCTGGATGGGGGTGAGTGGGCACCATGAACACACTGTTAAAGCTAAGAGCACGGAGGGGACAGACAGCATCGTTTCCAGGTGGGAAGAGCATGAGCTTGGAGCCCTCCGGCTGCATTTGCCAGATCAGAAAAGCATGAGTGCCCGTCAGGAAGGGACTTTAATAATATCTTGATGGGGCTTCCCTGGTGGCGCAGTGGTTGAGAGTCCGCCTGCCGATGCAGGGGACACGGGTTCGTGCCCCGGTCTGGGGAGATCCCACATGCCGCGGAGCGGCTGGGCCCGTGAGCCATGGCCGCTGAGCCTGCGCGTCCGGAGCCTGTGCTCCGCAACGGGAGAGGCCACAACAGTGAGAGGCCCGCGTACCGCAATAATAATAATAATAATAATAATATCCTGATGGACCCATGAAATGCACATTCACAGCCGTTAACAACAGACACACCTTGAAGGTAATCATGAAGATTTCAAAGACTGGTGAAAAAGACACTCAGTGATGCTGTGGGAGGGGGAGTGGACAATTGTGATACAGGACCCATCTGGAGGCGGGTTGGCTGGACTCCGTGAGGATGGGCCAAGGGATGGCGGGAGACGGCCAGGCCTCCCGGGTGAGACCTGCATGGTGACAGGACCCTCCTCCGAAGGCAAGAGACCTTTGAGGCAAAGGGCTTGGTCCTGATCCTGACCTCTGACCCGGGCAGTGACACCGCAGTTCTGCCTGCTGCCCGGCACCCACTCTGCTTCGTGTCCGTAGGCAGTTGGGAGCCCTCGTGTGACCCTCGCCCGACCGCCCTGCTCCAGCCCACCCGACCCGACCCCAGTCCATTTGTAGAGACCAGGCGTCACTCCAGCAGTTGAGAGGCCAGAAAGGTGAGCATCACCTGCACCCTCGTCCCTTGTGGCCACGTTGGGGGCAGAGGTCACCAGATGGGCGGTTCCATCCTTCCTGGGATGCGGCCAAGATGACGCTGACCCCCCAGCATTGACCATGGGCTGGGCGCATCCAGCCCCGTAATCGGTCTGTGGGGGGAGGGCTGCTACCAGAGGTGCCGTGTCCATGTGAGGAGCCCGAGGTCAGGGCTTAGACACCTGGCCCGGAGGAGAAGCAGGGAGAGCAGGAGCGGGTAGAGAGGATGCTGGAGGATGAGCAGGGGGAGACGGACAGAAGACGGAGCCAGCGGGGAGATGCATGCAGGGTGACAGAGGGAGGAGGAGGTTAAGACAGGAAGAGGGGGAAGGACAGGACAGGTGACCGGCGGCAGCAGCGGAGGGCGGCGGGACGCAGGAGCAGTAGGGGAGGGTGGCCGAGCGGCTGAGGGGTCGGTCTGGGTGTCGGGAAATGGGGAGAATGCAGGAGAAGGACGGGTGGAGGCAAGTGGCCGGTGGGGACAGTGTAGCAGCTGATGGAGGAGGGGGAAGGATGGAGAAGGGATGCAAGAAGCGGGCAGGAGGGGACGGTGCAGGAGGAGGTGAAGGGTGAAGGCTAGGGGTGCGAGGGAGGGGAGGGGAGGCGTGTGGATGGAGGGGAGGCGAGCGGAGCAGGGCAGGGTGCGGGGAGGTGCTCAGAGCTTCGGAAGCCCCACAGCCCGGCACCCTCTCCAAGCCCTGTGCTTGTGCCCTGTGTCCTCGAAGTGCCCTGTCCATCGTGCCCCAGATCAGGGGCACTGCCAGGTGAGGACGTTTGTGTTCGGCCCGTGGGCCAGGCTGGGATATAGGGCCTCATCCTGGGCAGTGCCCTGTCCCAAGTCCTCTTGACGTGTCACTGGCCCAACACATCCCAGCCATGTTCCCAATGGGCTGGGCCTTCTGCAAGTGTCCAGGAACGAGGGGGTCCTTCTGCGTGAATGGGGACAGTGAGGCCCTTCCCCCATTGCCTTGTTCAGAATTGTGGACCGAGAGACGGTCTCAGCAGCACAGAGGCTGCCTGAGGTCAAACGTGTCCTCCTCTCTCCAAGCCACACCTTCCTGATCAGCTGCGGTGTCTCTGAGCTGATTCACCAGCCAGAACCAGCTGCGAGTTCAGTGAACTGGAGTAGGTGTGAGCATCTCGTCCTAGAGACCCCCAGTCCCCAATCCCTGCTCTGCTTCCCGAGTGGGGCCATCTTGGGTGGGCGCCCGGTCCTGGGAGGAGCCTAGTAGGCAGGAGCCCAGGGCCGCCCTTGATCAGGAGCGCCCTTGCCACCTTCAGGGTCTCCTGGGGCTGAGACTGGGGAATCGGGCTCAGAGAGCTCTTTTTCTTCAATTCACACATCACCAAATTTAGCTGTTAAAGTACACCAATCAGGGCTTCCCTGGTGGCGCAGTGGTTGAGAATCTGCCTGCTAATGCAGGGGACACGGGTTCGAGCCCTGGTCTGGGAGGATCCCACGTGCCGCGAAGCAACTAGGCCCGTGAGCCACAGCTACTGAGCCTGCGCGTCTGGAGCCTGTGCTCCGCAACGAGAGAGGCCGCGATAGTGAGAGGCCCGCGCACCGCTATGAAGAGTGGCCCCCGCTTGCCACAACTAGAGAAAGCCCTCGCACAGAAAACGAAGACCCAACACAGAAAAAATAAATTAATAAAGTCTTGGCACTAATACAATTAAAAAAAAAAAAGTACACCAATCAGTGGTTTTTAGAGTATTTACAAAGTTGTGCAACCTTCACCACTGTGTCCACATTTCACCACCTCGTAACAGTCTCGTATCCATCAGCAGAGAAACCCCTCACCCCGCCCCCAGCCCTGGGGACCACTGATCGAGTGTCTGTCTCTATGGATCTGGCGATGCTGGACATTTCAGATCAATGGGATCACTGTGGTCTCTTGTATCCAATTTCTTTCACTGAGCATCATCTCCATCCATGTTGTAGCCCGAATCAGTATTTCCTGTCCACAGTACAGGAGGGTTCTAATTTCTCCACATCCTCGTGTTACTGGTAATAGCCATTCCGTGGGTGAGGAGTGGTGTGTCCTGTGGCCTTGTCTCTGAAGCTGGGTAGACTTTGGAGAAAGGTCTATCCATGTCCTCTGTCCATTTTGTAATTGGTCTACTTCTTTTTATTGAGTTAGGAGTTTTTATATATTCTGTATACTAGGCCCCTTATCAAATAGGTGATTCACAAATATTTTTATTCATTGTGTAGGTTGTCTTTTCACTTTTTTGATGGTGTCATTTGAAGCACAGAAGTTTTTCGTGTTGATAAAGTCCAGTTTATCAATTTTTTTCTGTTGCTCGTGCTTTTTTATTTTTATTTTTTGTGGCCATGCTATGCAGCGTGTGGGATCTTAGTTCCCCGACCAGGGATGGAACCCGTGCCCCCTGCAGTAGAAGCACAGAGTCCTAACCACTGGACCGCCAGGGAAGTCCCCTGTTGCTCGTGCTTCTGATGCTTAAGCAAAATGTGATTCCCAGAAGCCGCAGGAGCCCCTCTGCAGCCGGCAGCCCCCCCTCCTTTCCTCAGCGCCCAAGGCCAGGATCACAGCTCACCGCGCGCAGCTCAGCACTTCGCCTGGGCCTCCTGGCCCCCTTCTTGCTCCTCCTCAGCTCACTGTGACAGGATTTCCCAGGCGGCTTGGAGGGGAGTCTGGAAGTGGAAGTAAGTGTTAGGAGGTGTGGGTACAAGCCATGACCCGCCAACCGGGATGCCACCCACCCAGGCGGCGTGGTTTTCTCCCCTCTGATCAGACAGACGGGAGCTGCCGACGAGGAGCCAACTTCAACTTGCTGGCTCTCTGAAGCTCTTTAGCACACTGGAGTATTTGGATTTTTTTTTTGTCTTGCAGCGTCGGACATGGAGAAGCCGGAGACCCTGCTGGCCCTGGAACGAGCAGAAATAACAGCCAAATACAAGCAGGTGAGACCCCGGCAGAGATGGTAAACACGAAGAGCAGGTGCAGCCCAGGCAGGTGCCAGAGCCAAGGACAGGCAGGTGAGGCCCGGCGGGGATCAGAGCAGGTAGATCAGGTGAGGCCCAAGTGGGTATCGTCACCAGTCGGAGCAAGTACAGCCCCGGTAGGGATCATAGTCAGCAGCAGGTGAGGCCCAGGTGGGGCAGCACAGCCAGCAGAGCCAGCAGGAGCGGATATGTCCCTGGTGGGAAAAGAGCCAAGGAGGGGCGGGTGAGGCCCAGGTGAGGCTCATCGCCAGGTATGCGCAGGTGCGGCCCAGTGGGAACCACAGCAGCAGGAGCAGTTATGTTCCAGGCGGGGATCCCGGCCCAGGCTGAGAAGGCGGAACCCAGGTGGGTGCCCTCACCCGGAGGGGCGGGTATGGCCTGGGTGGGGGTCACAGCCAGTGGGACCAGGTGGCCCAGGCAGGATCCTAGCCAGCTACGAGCAGGTGAGGCCCAGGCAGCTCCCACTCGGGCAGGTGAGTCTCGTGCTGTGCTCCTGGGACACAGGGCAGGGGAGGTGTCCTGCCCCTCCTTTGGCTACACCTCTAGCCTCTCTGGGTTTCAGGGCCAGGCAGGGGCTCCAGTGGAACCTGGGGAGGATGCTGACTGCTCGCTGTACAAAGTCGCCGACAGGCTAGGTTTTCTGCCATGAGGCATCAGGGTGCCCCTCCTTCCCGTCTCGGGGCAGGTTTTCTTTTGCAGAGAGACCTTTCTGGAGGCGGGACCCATCACCCCAGCTCAGGGCCTCGACCCCTGGTGGCCACGGCGGGTCAGGGTCTGCACTGGGCTGGAGCTGAGAGGACTCGGGGAGGCGGCGGGGGCAGAGCTGGGCGCTGGTCCAGGCCTGGGCCTCAGCCGCGTGGCCTCCATGCCTGGCCCTGGCCTCTGCCTCCGAGGTCAGAGGGAGGCTCAGCCTGGTTAGCAGACTCTGCAGAGCGTGGCCACAGGGTGAGGGGCGCCTGGCCCATAGGTCTCGGAGGCTCCGGGCCCGGAGGACAGTGAGAGGTGTGGCCTCAGGCGCTGGAGGGACGGGCAGGGGGAGTAGGCATGACCGGCCTCAGAAGCTCACGGGAAGGTGACAGACGCAGGCGGAGTTTGCAGCTGAAGACGACCTGACCCCTCGGACTGGGGCTGGGAGGAGACACAGGGTAGAAGGCCAGGCCAGGCCACGGTGGGGGAGAGAGGAGAAGACGTGCATGTACCTGGACGGAGCTGGCCTGCAGCAGGGCTAAGGGTGCTGGGCTCCTGGACAGAGGCGTCCACTCTGGAGCAGGGTGAGGCCCTGGGGAGCGACTCATCTGAGAGCACTGAGCGGGGGCCTCTGCTCTCCGGCAGGGCAGGGGCCGGGAGGGCACAGGACAGAGCGGGTGACCCGCATCGGCAGGAGGAGGGGCACATCCTGGGGCTGCTGTGGGGACGCAGCCCATCCCTGAGCCAGCTCCCTCCTGGGATCAGCCCTCCCCTCCGCAGCCTCCTGGGCTGAGACCTGGGGGTCGATGGGGGCAGGTGGGGCCTTCTGGGCACCCGGCCAGGTGCAGGTCCTCACACTCTGCTTCTCTTGCCTTCCAGTCAGGGGAGCTACGTAGCCTCAGCACCCAGGGCCTCAGCATTGGCGGCCGCAGCACCCACTCGGTGAGGGTAAGAGCCGTCCATGCTGCACCAGCGGGAGGGGGGAGGACGTTGTGGGTGCAGCTTCGGTTCTCTGCTGCCCTGACCCCAGAGCCATCGAGGGGTCCTCAGGCTGAGGGGTCTGTGCCTTTCCTGGCCCCTTTGAGTTCACGCCCATCAGGGCCAACCTAGGAAGCTGGCAGCTGGGCCAAAACCACCATTTTCCAGCAAAAAGCCCAGGAGATCGGGCGAGCTGACAAGTGGGTGAAGATGCTGAGGAACTGGAGTAAATACCGGGGAGGCGAGAAGGTAGCAAGCTGAGCATCCTGACCCTGAAGGGCGCTGGGCTGGGTGCCCCACAAGGCCCGGGGAGAATCCAATGCCAGGGCCACAGCCAGCCCAGCCGGGGACCCCGCAGGAAGGGAGCAGTGGGGCCACGGCCCGCTTTTAGTTGTGGGAGACCCAGCCCCTCCGGAGCATCCTCCAGACGCCTCTCACTCTCTCCTCCTTGGCATCCCCTGCGCCTGTCTCACAGCTGGCTTCTCTCCCGGAGATGCGCCGGTGGGTCTACAAAGGAATCCCCCCACAGGTGCGAAGTCAGGTATGGTCTCTGCTGTTGGACATGGAGAAGGTGAAGGCGGAGAACAAAGAGAAATACCAGGGCTACCCTGGTGGCGCAGTGGTTAAGAATCCGCCTGCCAATGCAGGGGACATGGGTTCAAGCCCTGGTCCAGGAAGATCCCACATGCCACGGAGCAACTAAGCCCGTGCGCCACAGCTACTGAGCCTGCGCTCTAGAGCCGCGAGCCACAACTACTGAGCCTGCATGCCACAACTACTAAAGCCCGTGCGCCTACAGCCCGTGCTCCACAAGAGAAGCCACTGCAACGAGGAGCCCGCGCACCACAACAAAGAGCAGACCCCGCTCGCCACAGCTAGAGAAAGCCTGCACGCAGCAACGAAGACCCAAAGCAGCCAAAAATAAATAAATAATTTTTTTTTTTTAAAGGGATGACCAGGTACGGCCCCTCCACCTGTGCGGGGGCAGCACCAACAGGCCAGGACACCAGGAGCTTGGGGGGCTGGGCCTCACGGACCCCTCGCCCATCCCCAGCGCTTTCCTAGCACCTCCCAGGCTTGCAGGCCCCGGGGCCCGCCTGCCGGGAAGGCCCCACCCACCCCCCTGCTGCCCATCCCACTTGGCCCAGTGCAGACACTGGGTCCAGATATGGACACATGCCACCTGGAATCAAACTAAGCCCTCCCAGACAGCTGGGGGGACAGAGTCACACAGCAAGGGATGGAAACCAGGGGGAGAAGAGCAAGGAGACACCCACAGAGCCATGAAAGGAGAAAGCAAAGCCAAACCAGATGAACGACAGGCCTGCATTCAGTTGAACAGAAGGACTGAATCCGGACAAGAAACAGGTCTTTTCACCCCAGAGAGGTCCCTACACCTGGCCTGTTCCACCGCTCAGCAACCCCTCTCCACCAAGGGTACCCCCAGGTCACATTGCCCGGGGAGGGCACTCTGTGTGCCCAGACCAAGTAAGACCAGCAGGGGAAATGTGACAGTGGTCATGCTTCCACAGGCAACCCCAGGACGGGTAACCTAAGAGGCTAAGAACGTGGTGGACACCCACTAACTGTGGGACCACAGCCAGCGTCACGCTCAGCCTGGAAGCTCTCAAAGGGCCCCCGGAAACCAGGCAGATACATACAGAGATGAAGATAATATGCGAAGGTCAAGAATGTCCCTCTGTGTGAACATAAAGCGAAAGAGCGGCATGGACATATATACACTACCAAACGTAAGGTAGATAGATAGTGGGAAGCAGCCGCAGAGCACAGGGAGATCAGCTCGGTGCTTTGTGACCGCCTGGAGGGGTGGGATAGGGAGGGTGGGAGGGAGGGAGATGCATGAGGGAAGGGATGTGGGAACAGATATATATGTATGACTGATTCACTTTGTTATAAAGCAGAAACTAATAAAAAAAAAAAAAAAGTTGGGAAAAAAAAAAAAAGCTCTGAAACGGGAAACATGCGTGTCTGTTAGGCCTAAGGGGAGCCCCAGGATATGTTTTTCGCCTTCTTAACCAGGGGTCTGAGAAGGGGGGTGTCAGGGCCGCGGGGCTCTGCATTCCTCCTGGTCTGTTTTAGCGTCTGGGTGTTGGGAGCCCGAGCCCCCAGCAGCCCTCCCGCCCCCGTCCCCAGGGGCCCTGAGTCGGGTGGTGCCAGATTCACTCTTGGGAAACAAGGAGTGGGTGACGATCAGGGGGGAGGGCAGTGAGCCGCCCTTACTGTCCTCGCCTTGCCCCGCCTCGCCCCTCGTGTCCCCGCCTGTTGGCGGTGGGACTCCGGCGGGGGTCAAGGAACAGAGGCCCAACCGCCCTCTCCGCCTCCCCACGTACCTGGGAGCCGCCTCCCGGGGATGCTGTCATCCTGGGAGGCCCCATGCAGCGGGCGGAGGAGGGGTCCGGCTGGCGTGGACGGTGCCTCCCTAAAGGGCGGGGGTCTGGGCCTTGGACGTGGGCGTCACTCGTGACCCGCCCTGGCTTCAGAAACGCGCACAACGAGGCTTCTGCAGAAACAGCTCAGTTTCCGCTGGCCTCGCAGCGCCCGCTCTGTCCGGCGGTGGTGGCCGTGGGTCCGGGCTCCGCCTGACGCCCGCCCCGCCCCTGGGCCCCGCCCACAGAGCCCGAAGCAGCAGGCCCGGCTGTACTCCCAGGACATAAAGCAGATCGACCTGGATGGGAACCGCACCTTCCGAAACCACATCATGTCCCGGGAGCGCTACGGCATCAAGTGGGTCCCCGGGGCCCCGCGGGGGGAGGCCGTGGACCTGGGTCTGAAGCTGGGATGGCGGGTGCCCGACCGCCGGCCTGTCGGTGCCGGCTGAGCCTCGAGGGGGCGCGAGGGGGCGCGAGGGGGCACGTAAGGAGCGAGGACGGCGGTGGGGGGCACGGGGTGGGGGTGGGGGGCACGAGGGGAGAGTCTGGACCGGCTCAACAGGCCCCAGAGGGCCCCGCGGGAGGGGAGGGGCTCCAGGCAGCAGAGACCAGGCTGGACCCGAGCCCAGATGGAACGAATGGAACGAATGCGGGTCGCCGGGGTCAACATGACGCCCCATCTGGATGTCTTTAGTTTATATTTCTGCTCTTTTAGACAATTTCCATCATTTATTTTTTTTTAAGTGTGACGAACCCCCAAATTCCATCCCCCGGGTCCAACACTAGCGACACTGTCCTGTCCTGTGTCCTGCATTCACCACACACTTGACCAGCACAGGTGTTTTACAGAGAACCCAAGATGTCTGGCCTCACCCCGTCCCTAGGTTCTCAGTATGCATGTTAAAAACAGGGATTCTTGGGCTTCCCTGGTGGCGCAGTGGTTGAGTCCGCCTGCCAATGCAGGGGACGCGGGTTCGTGCTCCGGTCCGGGAGGATCCCACATGCCGCGGAGCGGCTGGGCCCGTGAGCCATGGCCGCTGGGCCTGCGCGTCCGGAGCCTGTGCTCCGCAACGGGAGAGGCCACAGCAGTGAGAGGCCCGCGTACCGCAGAAAAAAACAGGGATTCTTGGGAACTCCCTGGCGGTCCAGTGGTTAGGACTTGGCACTTTCACTGCCGAGCGCCAGGGTTTGATCCCTGGTTGGGGAACTAAGATCCCAAAGCTGAGCGGGATTTTGCGGGGCGGGACGGGACATTACGACACAGGGATTCTTATGCGTGACCTTGACCCTGTTGCTACACCTGAAGCATTTACTGTAATCCCCTGACATCCAACCCAAATGGGAGCCCTGACATCGGGTCTCCCAACGCCTCACTCCTTTCTGAACAACCTGTTCCAATCTGGGTAACTGGGTATATGGGGCAAAGACCCTGCCGGCCGGGGAGACCTTGTGGGTGGGCAGGAGAGCAGGTTCTGCCGTGACAGGTTCGGGGCGCACATGAATAGCCAACAGATCAAGCTCACTCTGGACCAAGAGATGCTCTTCAGAGCCCTAACCCCGGAGAGAAGAGGGGTCTGGCCAAGACGGCGCTGGGAGCATCAAGGCAGGCGTGGGCTGTGCTGCCCGAGTGGTCGCCCTGGACCTCCCATGCTCCTCTCACGACGAGATTCCTCTACCGGGGGGACTCCACGGGTCCGAAGCTGGGAGGCCCCATGCCTGCCTTGGCCCAGAGTGTGGCTGTGTCTCTGCTGACCTCCAAGGCCGGGCCCAGGGCGAGTCAGCCGCCGCTGGCCCTCAGAACCTCCATCACCCCACAGCCACCGGGCTGCAGGCCTCACGCAGACAGGAGCCCAGGGTGTGAGGATAAGCTTGGTGGGCCCCGCCGTCCCACCACCCCTGCCCATCTGCAGGCCTGGGCACAAACTCAGGGAGGTTTCCTATAATGCACCAGATTGTAAATATCTTAGACTTCAGGCCCAGCCACTGTTGTCTGAGAACACAGCCTGCTGGATACACAAACGAGTAAACATGGCTGTGTCCCAACTTCTGGTTCCATCTTAAACCTCTGGCTTGTTTGCAGGGCAACTCACTTGTTGCATTAGAAAACCAGAACGCCAGGATGGGGTGAGGCCATGGACACTGGGAAAGAGGCCGGTCAGGTGAGAGAGAGGACACCTATGAGAGAAAGAACTGTATCTAAATGTAAAACTTTCATTCTGCAAAAGACACTGTTAAAAGAATGAAAAAGCTACAGAGTGGGAGAAAATATTTGCCAATCATATATCTAGTTAAGGACTCATGCAGAGTAAGAACCAAAGTGCCGGCAAGGACGTGAAGCAACAGGAACTCTCATCCGGCACCGGTGGGGATGCAAATGGTGCAGCCACCGTGGGGGACAGTTGGGCGGTTTCTTACAAAACTACACATACTGGGACTTCCCTTCTGGCGCAGTGGTTAAGAACCCACCTGCCAATGCAAGGGACACGGGTTCCATCCCTGGCCCGGGAAGATCCCACATGCCGCGGAGCAACTAAGCCCGTGCGCCACAACTACTGAGCCTGCACTCTAGAGCCCATGAGCCACAACTACTGAAGCCCATGTGCTCTAGGGCCCACATGCTGCAGCAATGAAGACCCAATGCAGCCAAAAAAAACCCACTACATATACTCTCACCATGTGATCAGCAATGATGCTCCTTGGTATCTACCCAAATGAGCTGAAAACTTAAACCCACATAAAACCTGCAGGCAATATTCACTGCTCCGTTCGTGATCGTTAAAAACTGGAAGCAACCAAGATCATCTTCATCGGGGGAATGGGTAAACTGGGGGATTCCATGAGATGGACTTTGATTCAGGGACACAAAGGAACAAGCTATTGATTCACTCAACAGCATGGATGAGTCTTAGACATATTTTGCTAAGTGAAGGAATCCAGACCCACATATGATTCCATTCACAGGGCATTCTGGAAAAAGCACAGCCCCGGGAGGGTGAGGATCAGTGGCTGCCAGGGCTAACGGGGTGGAATCTTAGGCTGGAGCACGGATGCGGCGGCCCTGCCTGTGTGCGAAAACCCAAGGGGCTGTACGTCCCAGAGACTGAACTGTAATGTGTGCAAACTGAAAAAATAAAGAAAATAAAAACTTGTCGAACTGTATACCTGGGATATTTATATTTCATTGCATGTAGACTTTCCCCTTGAAACTTGAGTTTTGATCCTAAAAATGCTGTATTATTAATCAGAAACTTGGCAGGGACGACGGTTCCCAATAATCAGAACTCTTGTGGGGCCCCCAGGAGGCAGCTCTGCTCCACCTGCTCTTTCCAGAACATTCCCTCGAACTCCAGCTGCGAGGACTCCACGGGCTGCCCACAGTGGGGTCTTGGGCCAGCCCCCTGGCCTTGTGCTCTCCCAGGTCAGGCCCCCCAGGCCTGCCCTCACGGCAGGACCTCCAGACTGTGCCGGGCCCCGTCGCCCCCCTCGTCTCGTCTGGGAAAGGGGACCCAGGACGGCGCCCAGAGCCTCAGGCACGGGGCTGCTGTGGTGCTGGCGCCTGAGCTTGCTCAGGGGCTCTCCGGCCCAGAGGGCATCTCAGGTGGCCCCTCCAGGGCAGTGTGGGCTCGGCCAGGCGGGAGCCCATCCAGGAGCTGAGGTGGTAGTGTGCGTGGGGGGAGAGGGGGCCTCTGGGTGGGTCCTCCATGCACACCTGGCTCTTGCAAGAGGCAGGCTACTGCCAGGGCATGAACCAGGTTATGGCCATCCTGCTGATGGCGCTGGTCCAGCTGATGACTGACGAGAAACACGCCATGCATGGAGGTGACCACCGAGGACAGCTGGGAGTGCCTCAGGGCCAGGGGTCTCCCTGCAGAGCTCCCCCAGCAGTGGGCTCGCGGGGACCTGGGCCCAGTCCACGTCCCCATCAGCGAAGGGCACTGGCTCCCCGTGCTGCCCTCCGGGTCCTAGAGCCACGGCCCTCAGTCCTGGCCTCGTCCAGGCAACTCTCCCTTCCCTGCTGGTCCTTCTGCCTCACACCTGCCACCACCCAGCGTCCTCTGAGCCCACGGCCAGACGAAGCCCTGGCAGCAACACCCCCTCCCGTGCCCCCAGCCTGGCTGCCAAGCCTAGGAGAGGGCCAGGCACACCCCCGTCACCCACCCTGTGGGCCGCACTCCCTGTCCCTCTGTACCGGGTCCCCCATCCCCCGCTGCGGCCAGGGCAAGTGCCAGGGCGGATGCCTGCCCACCCCTCAGCCCAGGGCGCCAGCCGAGCTGGGCCTCCGGGAGCAGGGCCTCTGCCCTGGCCACCCCGGCCTCTCAGGCTGTCCTGCCTGGGAAGGGCGTGTCCAGCCAGGGATAGGGAGGGCCCTGCACGCTGGGGTCACCACCGGGGGCGCCTGTGGTACTCCACCCTCGCTGGACACGGCTCTGACTTGTGGGGGTCCGGGGGCTCCTCGGGATTCTTCATCCCCGGGTTCCCAAAACTGCTGAGACTCCAGGTCCATGAAGAGAACATTCTAGGCAGAGCCCTCCCCCAGCTGCAGCGACACCTGGTGAGTAGATGCATCGCCCCCCGCCCCCCACAGAGGCGCTGTCCCACAGCCACTGGGGGGGCCTGGCCTCCTGCAGGCTTCATTCTCCTTCTCCCGGGCAGTTGCGGTGGGGGGATCAGCAGCGAGCTCGGGCCGAGCAGGCTCACGGCAGCACGGCCACCTGGGCCCTGAGGGCGGCTGCCCGGCACCCCGAAATAGGGAGGTTTCCAGCCGAGCATGCAGGCCCCGAGCCCCTGTGCCCTCCATCAAGACGAGGAACAGACGTCCACGGGCATTGACACCATCCAGTGGTTCCTGCAGTGCTTCATCGACTGGGCAACGCTGCCCAGAAGGCTGAGTCCCAGAGGTGCTTCCTGACCCCCTCCTGATGCCTGGGGAGGACCCAGCCCCACCCCCCAGACATGCCATGCCCCTCCCAAGGGGCGTCCGGGGGCAGCCCAGAGCCCTCCTGGTGGGCGCAGGGCATCTCGAAGTCCCAGCCGTTTCTGCTCTGGCTCCCATCAGAAGGCTGGGTCAGCCCGGGGGTGGGCAAGCCAGCGTTCTGCTCCACTGAGGTGTTCCCACCGAGCGTGGGACCGGCTCTGTTGCCCCCAGACTAGGGTTCGTGCTGGCCAGGCCCTCAGGACCTTGAGTCCAGGAGCCACAGCCCCACCGGGACAAGCCCAGCCAGACGAGGAGCTGCAGGAGCCTGTCTGATGCAGCCTGGGCGACTGCAGGGGCCGGAGGCCGGAGGCGGGTTCTTACCCTGTGCTGGGACCACCACCGTGCCCAACTCAAGCTGCCCCTCCTGGGCCTGCTGTCCCCACAGACCCCCTTTTCGCTCACCCTGAAGCTCTGGGACGCCTACATCCTGGAAAGCAAGCACATGCCGACGGCCATGGTGTACACAGCCCTCAAGGTCCCCGAGCATGGAGTGCAGGCCGCAGAGGAGGCAGGCCGGCCAGCACAGGAGGCCAGAGGCCGCCCTCCGGAGCACGCCCTTGGCAGTGGTCCTGCCCGTGGCTCTCCCGGGCACAGCAGACCCCCCGGTGTGGTGCCCAGCGGAACATAGCCGCCGCCCACGGGAGGTGCCCCAGGGTGGGGGGCTGAGTCTTCCCAGTGGGGCCCCCGCTGGCCTGATGGCATCCGCAACCCCAGAACACCTCCTGAGGCTGCCCCTGGAAGGCCTGCAGGAGTTCCTGCAGGACACGCTTTCCTGGGCCTGGGCCCCGGAGGACGACGCGGTGCTCGGGCAGCTGCAGGCCTCGACGGCCGAGCTACGCAGGATGAAGTGGGACCTGCTTCCCCCAGGTGCACTCAGCAGCGGTCTCCTCCTGAGCCCCCCTCTGGGCAGGGAGCGGTGGGGCGAGCCCCAGGCCTTCCTCCTCACCCCCGTCCATCTGCTCTTCTGCTCTAAGACTCGGCCGACCAGGCCAGGGCTGGGCATCAGGACAGCCAGGGGTCAGCAGCCTGGAGAGCTGTTCTCCGTGTTGCGCTGGGGCGGCCATGCAGGGTCCCACGGGCCCATCCTGCGCAGCCCGAACGGCCTGGTCGAGAAGCTGACCTGATCTGTTCATTTCCAGCAAACCTGAAGAGTTCCCCACGAGGCCCCTGGGCCTGGAGCGACCTGCCCCAGCCCCCAGGCCTCTCCTTACCGCTCCCAGCATCAAGACGCTCCCCGGAGAAGATGGGCTGGCCCTCCCTGGCCCACCTACCCAGCACAAGCAGCCCGGCCCCTCGCCTGGCCTGGCCATCCTGAAGGTCAAAGAGCAGCGGCACGAGGGGGCCACGGCCGCAGGCCTCCCGCTGGGGGCCCCGGAGGCCCCGGGTCTGGCCTGCCTGTCCCCAGCCCAGGACAGTCCTCAGGATCGGCTGCGGCCACAGGGATGGGATTCCCTCCCAAGCCTCTCAGTGAACCATGAGGCCACAGGCAAGTGGCCCCCAGACATCGGCTTTAAGCTGGAATGCTGGGTCCTCTCCCCTTCAACACCTGCCTGGGCCACCCCCAGGGCCACACGACAGGCATGGCCCTGCAAGCCCACTGAGGTCCCAGCCACTGGCTCTGCCCAGCCCACTGAAGATGGCACTGCTAGGCCCACGACACCCCTCCTGCCCAGTGGCAACTGCAGCCAGCACCCCTCCCGGGGCAGTGACCAGCACGGCCACGATGGAGCCGGGGCAGTGCCCCGAAAGCAAGCCCCGCACGTCCCCACAACCCCCCCAACCTCTGCGTCCACCAGAAAGCTGGACATTCAGGGGCCTCCAGAGGACAAGGTGACTGTGACCACAGTGACCCCGAGGCCCTGGGAAGCCAGTGACACGCCGTACTTCTTCACGCTGGCCTTTCTCGAGGACAGGACCCCCTCACACAGCACAGGGCCCTGACCCAGAAGCGCCTGGCCTGGCCTGATTTGGGCCCCAGGAAGGCAAGGGCACTGTGAGCACCCCGACAGTTGGGATGATGACTAAAGGGGCCGCCCTGGCCCATCCAGAGTTCTGCCCAAGGCAAGGTGAGCCCTCTCGGAGCTGCATGTGGCCACCTGGGGCCTGGATGGGCCCCACAGGCCGCTTTGGTGACCTGAGGTGGCCCTGGGAGCAACAGGCCACCTCCAACGAGGGGATGGCAGGGGCCAGCGGGCCACCCTCACACACGTAAGGAGGCAGGGCCAGCCAGACGCCAGACCCCACGCAGCCAGCCACCTGGTCCCCACGGGGCAGAGCAGAGGGCGCCGCTGGACCCGACAGGCTGTGTCCCTCCCTCTGCCAAAGTCAGTTACTGCCTTCCAGGGTCCCCAAAACTCAGGAGATACGACCCCTCCCGGAGTCCGAAGAAGCTCCCCGCCCCCCAGCCATTCCCTATGAAGGCCTCCCTCCCAGGGAAGGGACAGTCTTTGGTCTCAGTTTCCCCCCTTGCCGGTTAAAGGTGAATAAAGTTTCGTGTGCTAAGTGGTAGATGGGTTGGTTCTCGCAGCACCCAGAGGTCTCCGGAGGACGCACCCAGGGCCCCCAGAGGCAGAGAAGCTGCCGGATGCACGAAGCTGAGGTTCCCGCATGCCTCCTGGGGCGTCACTCGCACCGCAGCCTCCCGGCCTCAGCCAAATGCCAGGGTCAAGACATGAAATAATTTACTGCGACTCAGCCTGTGCCCAGTGGGCCAGGACGGGGCTGGAGGAGAGTGACAACGGGGGGCCGCCGGCGTCAGTTCATGACAGTCTGTGCAAAGCGTCCCGGGAGGCCCGCGGTCACTCTGTCCACCGACCTGGGCTGGCCAGGCTCTGGCAGCACTTCCTTCCTTCCCTGCGTCCTCAGCCCGCGTCTCAGCCAGCACCTCCACGGCCCGCGCCCACGCCGCTGTCAGGAGAGCAGGCACCTGCAGCTCAGGCAGCCCGGGCCACCCTCGTCAGGCGGGCTCAGCTTGCGCGCCTTGTGCTGCCGGATCTCGCGCACCAGCGTGTAGAAGGCGTCCTCCACGCCCTGGGAAGAAGAGGCCAGCTCAGGGGGGGGACCACTGCCTCGGCCTCGAGCAGAACCCCAGCCCCTTCTCCACCCCACCCCGCAAATGGGGAGTTGGACCCTGCTCCTCTCTGGCCCCAGGGGCCACCCCGTTGAGAGGCCTGTCCTCAGCAGCTCCCCCATGGCCCGCTGACCAGGACCCGTGGGGCAATCTGGGGGCACAGGGGTGGGGGCCCCAGGGTCACCGCTCCGGTCTGGCTCAGGGCAGCTCTCTCCAGGGACCTCCACCTCCCCCGGGAGCTGTGTCGGCCCAGACCCGGGCCCTGGCCTCCCTCGCTGCCCTGCCATCCGGGGAGACTTACAGCGAGAGGGGCTGCTGGGTCACGGGGGTCCCGGAGGGTCCCGGAGGGTCCCGGAGCTGGAGCCAGAGCCAGAGCGGCTGCCCTGCGTCAAGGGAGAGGGGGCAGTGAGTGCGGCTCCCGGGCGGGGCGGGGCGGGGCCCTGGCTAGCTGCGGGGGCAGGGGACCTGCTCACCTGGCGCGTCTTGGCCGACGTCTCGATGTAGGGGA
The DNA here is from genome assembly GCF_949752795.1 of Hyperoodon ampullatus. Taxonomy (NCBI): domain Eukaryota; kingdom Metazoa; phylum Chordata; class Mammalia; order Artiodactyla; family Ziphiidae; genus Hyperoodon; species Hyperoodon ampullatus. The sequence continues at coordinate 3,010,024 of NC_136920.1, forward strand.
TGCCGTAGCTGCGGGCGAGGTCCTGGGCCTGCCGAGACTCCACGGTGCGTGCGGCCAGGTCACACTTGTTCCCCACCAGCACCATGGGCACATCGTCCGAGTCCTTCACCCGTTTGATCTGCTCCCTGCAAGGGGGAAGGCGTGAGCCGGCGGGCAGGCTGCCCGTGGCCCCTGAGGGAGGACTGGAGGCCCCTGAGGGCTGGCGGGCAGCTCACCTGTACTGGTGGATGTCCTCGAAGGACTTGGCGTTGTTGATGGCAAACACACAAAGGAAGCCCTCCCCGGTGCGCATGTACTGGTCCCGCATGGCGCTGTACTCCTCCTGGCCCGCTGTGTCCAGGATGTCCAGCAGGCACGTCTCCCCATCGATGACCACTTGCTTCCGGTAGGAGTCCTGGGGAGGACACTGCTTAGAAACAGCAGGCCCTCCGGGGACGGGACCCTCCCTCGTTCCTCTCGTGCCCCCCAAGACCTATGACGAAGAGACCCCCTCCTGCACAGCGGGTAGAAGACAAGCCCGTGTCAGGAGCCAGGCTGTGGACAGGGGCCAGGCCAGCTCACCTCTATGGTGGGATCGTACTCATCCACAAAGTGGTTCTGGATGAGCTGGATGGTCAGGGCGCTCTTCCCCACGCCTCCAGCGCCCACCACCACGAGCTTATACTCCGTCATTGCTCCTCAAAGGACCACAGCACAAGGCACTGCAGTGGTCGCCTGTCCCACCTGCCGAGGAAGCGGCACTCAGCACGGCCAGACCACACAGGGCAGGCCCACTGAGCTCCCTGGGCCAGCCTGCCCAGGCCCGGCCTGCCCTCTGGGCCCGGACATCCAGGTAACAGGGGCGGCAGCCAGAATGGTGGTCCAGCCGCTCACCTGTGGCACCTCCAGCCCAGAGGTGGGATGGGGGTCCTGCCTCCAGCTGCATTTAATGACTGTGTGAGAGAAGCAGGGAGCCGGCGCCCCAGAGGCAGGGCTGACAGCTGAGAGCGCCTCCCAAGCATGCACCCGAATTAGAAGCTGCTGGGTAGGCAAGAAGCCTGAACTGGAAGCGCCGTGGGCTGAGGTTACCAGCGCCCCCATGAGAACAGGCCTTGCCACAGTGGCGGGCACAGCAGCATGCCCGGACAGGCTGGTGGCAGCCGACAACCGGCTCCAGGGCCCCCCACCCCCGGGCATGCTGGTGCATTTGACAAGTATTCACTGAGCACCTACTGCATGCCAGGTACTGCTCCAGGCACAGGATGACGAGCAGACAGAAAGTCCCCCTGCCTTGGCAGGTTCGGGCTACGCTCCAAAGAAAAAAATCCACATAAAGGAAAAATAAAGGGAAACCCACGGGGCCCCACTGCCAGAAGAACTTTGGAGAGCATAAGGAAGGTGAGGAGGCGGGCAGGGGGCCAGGGCTCCAGGAAGCAGAAGCTGATCACAGGAAAAGACCCAAAGGAGGTGTGGAAATAAGGAGACAGGTGAGAAAGGAAAAGGGCCTGGGGCCAAGGCCCCTAGCTGGGGTGCCCTCAATTTGTGACGCTTAAAGCGTTAAAGAAGGGATGCCCTTGTGGGGACAGTGGGCAGTGACTTCCTAAACCTCAGATTCGTCTGGTGTATGTGATGGCCGCCCGGTGCCCGAGCTCTTCGCAGGGGTCCTTGGGTCTCTGGCGGGTGGGAGACCCCGCCTAGCGCCATGGTGACGGGCGGGCCTCCGCTCGGGGACACCCAGCGCACTTGTGGGGCCCCGGAAGGCAGGGCCCGGGACACGGAGCCGAAGGGGTTGGCCTGGGTGAGGCAGAGCGGACCAGCCGCCGCCCGCAACCCCCGCCGCAGCGCCCCGCCCGCCGCCGCCGCCCGCGGCTCACCTGCGCCCCCGCGCGCCCTGCGAGGACAGCAGGCCCCCCGCCCGGCCCGGCCCTCGCCACCCCCGCCGCACTCACCGCTCACTGGCACGACTGCCCCCGGGGCCGGGGCCGGGGCGGGGGCGGCGGCGGGGGCCGGGGTCGGGGCACTGGGCTCGCCCGGCGCATGGGCTCCGTCCGCGGCGGGTGCGGCTCGGGCTGCGGGCGGCGGACAACCGACCGGGCCGCGCACGCCCCGCCCCGCGGCCGTCCGTCAGCCCGGCACAGCCTGCCATTGGCCGCGCGCGCCGGGCCCCGCTCTGCCCCACCCCGGTTGGCCGAGAGGCCCGCCCGTCAGAGGCCTCGGCCGGGCGGGGCTTCCGGGAGCTGCGCGGAGGGCGGTTCCCGCCCGGCTGGGCCTCGTGGGCCGTGGCCTGAGGGGTTGGCTCCGCTAGGGATGGGGTCCGGGGGAGATAACTTATCCGGAGACTGCCCGGACTCTCCCGGGAACAGGCGGGACTCGCGGGGAGATAGAGACCCCGCGGCGAAGCGGGTCTGCGGCCGGGTGTGGACTGGGGCGGGGTCGCCGATGTCCGACTCGAGCCCCTGCGCCGCTCTTGGAGCCCAGCGCCGGGCCCCTGGGCACCTTCACGGCGCGCACAGCTGCGCCCACGCCCCCCTAGGCCGTCCCTGCGCCGTTCCGCGCAGCACACCATAGGGGTTCCGGAGCGGAGGGGACAGCCCGAGGGCTGAGCCTCAGGGAGGGTGGAGCCCACGGGGTCAGCACCGCAGACTCCCCCGGACCCGAGGCCGGGGAAAAGCGGAGGGGCTGCCGGGACGAGGGTCAGGTGCAGGTGGCTTCGGAAGGGGCTCCTCCCGGCTCCCAGAACGCCTGGCAGATTCGGCGGGGTCCTTGGGCGCGGCTCAGCCATGCGCCCAGGGCCAGGCGGCGCAGGGCGCCTCGGCTGGGCGGGGACGTCTGAGCTCGCGGAGCAGCGAGTCCGGCTCAATCTTTTTACCCAGTGCGGGGGGTCTTGTTTTTCACTTACGTAGTGCGCAGCCCCGCCCCGGGCTCTGCAGAGGGCCCTTGTCCCGCGCTCCCTGATCTCCAGCTTCCCCCAACTTCGGCAGGTCCTGCAGACTACCCGCCCACCCAGCTTCCCCAAAGCCCGGAGCCCAGCCCTGCAGAAGCTCACCCTGAGGCCCAAACGGTACCCAGGAAATGCAACCCAAAAGCTGCCATAGGGGGTTGAATTGAAGACTCCCCCACCCCAAGCATAAATATGCACGTTGTATCTCCTTTAGAGACTCTCAGAAGTACATGATTTAATATTTTAAAAAATTTCAAAGTAACGCATAAACACATTCTCCTTGTTTATAAGAAAGAATGGTGCATTACACGTAAGGCCAAACCTCCCCCTCTGCTCAGCCGGCACCCCCTTCCATTCCTACCCCTTCCGCGCCGTTCGGCCCACCTCCCATGCCGGCTCCGTGCTGTTCCCCAGAAGCTCACCCTACTGCAAGCCTTGACCTCGGCGGGCCCCTGGGGGCCGCCCCCGCCCCAGGCACGGCGCCGACCCCACGTGCCGTGGCTGTGTCCGGTTGGCCGTCCCGCGCACTGCGCCGCGGCCACGACGGAGCCCGGCTCGCGCCTGACGCGCGTAGACGCGAAGTAAAGGCGGATAAGTGAAAACGGGTGACGGCGCCTCTCGCCGGCGCGGACACTCCGGACTCCCCTCCGGGAGTCCAGGTCTGCATTTCCCTCGTCTTCAGAGGGTCCTTTCCCAAGGCGCTTCCTTTAAATCCCGCAGGGCCTTGGCCTCAGGGACGACCCGACACGGGCGCCTACCACCTGCGAAAGGTGGGCGCGAGTCTCCACCCCAGACCACCTTTGCGGAAGCCGACACCTGGCCTGCCTGTGCCCCGCCGTCTCGACCGCGTCTCACCTCCCTAGCTGCCCTCCCGGCCCGAGGGGCGCTCCCGCGCGTGCGGGGCGGGACACGCGCGAACCTCCCAACCTGGTTGGCCGCCGCCCCGCCCGCCCTCCCGCCGGCCCTAGCAACCATTGCTAAGGGGCGCGGCTCGGCCTCGCGGAGCTGGAAGATTCCCGCGGCTCATGAATATTTGCAGATTCAGAGGAGGCCCCGCCCCCGTTGCCTTGGCGCCCAGGCCCCTCAACCTCGCGGCCGGAATAACAACCCCAAGTCGAAGAGAGCGCCCGGCGAAGGAGGGCGCCCGGGACCAAGCCCCCGAGGCTGGGGCACCGGGGCCGACCCCTCAGGTGAGAGCCGAGCGCGCCTTTGGGTCCGGGGCCGCAGGCTTCGCTGTCTCCTCCCGTGTCGGGGGGAAACTGAGGCTGGGGATGGAGCAGAAAGACAGTGAGGTCCCAGTGATGCCCAATTGTCAGATCTGGTCTCCTGGGGACCCATCCCACAACCCCTGGCCCTGCTGAGGGTCTCGCGGTTACTGGGACAGGAGGGACCCCAAGCCCTGCCTAGGGACCCACTCTGGGAGTTTCCATGATGGGGACCTAGGAGGGGAGAGGCCCTACCCTCAGAAGGGATAGCAGGTGGAGGGGACCCAGAGAGGTGATGAGTCCAGCCAGGAGCTGGTGTTAGTCTGGGCCGTGGAGAGAGAAAGGCCACCACATTTCCAACTTCGGGGTCTCACGGAGTGGCAGGGCAGGATGGGATCAGGGCCATGAACAGTGTGGACGGGTCCAGGCCAGTGAGTAGATGTGAAGGGATAGTGTCTCAATGGGAACCTCAGCCTCCACCCCAGGCCCTGCTGCTTGGACCCCAAGACCTTTAGCTAATCTGGACCCATACTCTGGGCCTAGTCATGGGCGGGACCTCAGGTCAGCTGTTCTCAGGCGCAAAGGGAAGAGGGTGGCCCACTGGCGTCCCAGGCCACAGCCTGGCCAGCCCGTCCCTTTCCCAGAGCCCAAGGCTGGCAACCCTGGGGTAGGTGGGGGCAGCATCTTCCTAGAGGGCCTGGTGCTGGGGTCCTCCTTTGAGGCTTAGGGCCTTTCACCAGCTGGAGAAAGGCAGGCAGCAGAGGAACTTTTGGAAAGAAATCCTGGCCAGAAATTCCGTGAGGCTCTTCGTGAGGCTCCCCTGCATGGCCTTCACCTCCTTGGGTCCTCGGTGTGTGGTCACTTTCCAGACAAGGGCACGTGGAGCCCGGGCAGCTTGTCCCAAGGCCCAGCACTCCCTCCCACCCTCTCTGTCAAACGCTAGCTGACCACCCTCACCCCGGGAAGGATGAATCTTGACCATCCACAGGGGGTGATAGACAAGAACAGTGGCCAGAAGCTGCATCTGCCACATTCACTGATTTTGGGGGGGGATATTCTTGAGCCCCTGTTCTGCACACTGGACATGGCAGGTGAGTGTCCTGCCCACACAGAGCTCACTTGCTGTCTCAGGCAAGGCACTCACTCGACTGAACCGAGGGCTGTAGAAGGGGGTCGGTCTTATAAGGTAGTAAGTCCAGGAAGGTCAGGAGGGAGCACAGGGGTAGGGGTCGGCGAGGCCCTGATCCAAGGTGGAGGGAAGAAGCCAGGATTTCCATACAGACTTCAGAGATGATTCCAGGGTCTGGGGCCAGGCACAGGCATCTGTGTCTTTAAGGAGCAATGCCAGGTGAGCCTGGTGCAGGTGGACCACCTCCTGTGGGCCTGGTGGTAACGCCCAAGAGGGACAGGGTGCCTGGGAGGCCAGCCCACAGGGGATGGTCCAGAGCAACAGGCCGGGGACCCCTTTTGGAGAGGGTAGAGTTGGGGATGGAGGGAAGTGGAGATTTGAATGAAGACCAAGCATTTGCATTGGATGGACCCAGAGGGACCCTAGTGTCGGTCACCCATATGGCTGTCTTCCCAGTCAGCCGGGCCAGGTGCCCCATCAGGATGGTTGAAAGGACCTAAGGGCCAGGCCCCAGGCTGACAGCCCCACACCTCTGCACCTGCTCACTTCTGGGCCCTGTGACCTTGGCCCAGCCTGTCCCAGGTCCCTCGAGCATGGTGACCTGGCCAGGAGGCCAACCTGACTGTCTCTCTCGCAGGTGCCGCCTGGGGCCACATGCTGCCCTCTTGCCCAGATGTTTGACCCACGGTGGGAAAAAGCAGCTGCCTCCAGGTGAGGGGGTCTCAATGGGCACAGGGGTGGGGGGGAGTGCCTAAGACCCTGGTCCTGAGCCCCCCAGGGTCGGAGACCATCAGGTGGAGAAGGACACACAGCACAAGGCCTGAGGCAGAGGCTTGCTGCTGGTTACAGCAGCACATGGGCGAATGGGACCTCGAGGCAGCCCCCCTCCCTGGCCTACATGGGGCCTCAGAGGGTAGGCCAGAGCTGGCACCCTGCATGGACCCTAAAGGATGGGCAGAAACACAGGGAGGGCGGCCTGCCCAGGCCAGGGGTGTGAGCCCAGGCTGAGGGAGGAGACGGCAAGGCCCCCGGCAGGCTGGGGCTTCACCATTACAGCCTTCTCTGGGCCAGAGGTGGGCTCCGGGGGCTTGTTGTGTGCGTGCATACATCAAGGGCTGCACAGGGTCTCGGCTGGGCTGTGGATCAGAGGAAGAGCAGAGGCTGATCAGCTTTACCCTCTGCCTACACCCAGCAGGTTGGATGTGAATGGACCAGGCCTGGGACAGAGCCCATGGGCCTCGGCCAAGCATAGCCAGTGTCCGAGTGCGGGCGCTGAGCTGGCAGAGCTGGCACAAGCCCCGCCCCCAGAGCAAGACCCCGGGCAGCCGAGGGGGCAGCCACAGCGGGTGGCTGCCAGAGGAGCACCTGTCACCTGCCCGACTGGTGAGTGCCGGGGGGCTGGGCTCGGCCGCAGGGGCCCGCGTGGCTGACAGATGCCCTCGGCCCGCTGGGGTCCCTGCGCCTGCTCCACCCTTGGGCCAACCCCAGGTGCTTGGTGACACAGATGTCCCCCAGGAATTCAGGCCGCAGAAGGGCCTGAGCCAGGCCCAGCCACAGATTTGCTGAGCCCCTACCGTGCGCTGGGCTCCAGGGACCCCTCCGTGAACCAGAGAGAAGGCCCCTCATTCCTGTGGGAAAAAGGGTGACAGCCCATCCAAGCGCGTGGCGCACAGACTTAGGGAACCACGAGCAGAGGAGGGAGAGGCATCTGCAGGGCGGGGCATCCTGGGGTCCCACTGACCGCATCTGGCGCAGTTGTTGAAGGCTTTCTCCCAAACCTGGGATGCGGTGGCAGCCGCTTCCCACCCCCACCCTGGGGCCCAGCAGGTTCTGCAGAGCCCTTGTGACTGCAGGTTCCTGCCCGGTGACCCTAGAGAGCAGCCCTGCACCTCCTGGTGACCGGACCCCTTCCCTTTCTGGCCATGCCCCTCGCCCGTCATTGGCCACGCTAAGGGCCAGGCGCTCCCCAGCACCCCTCCAGCCCGCACAAACACTTGCACCCAGGTGAGGGACCCCTAGAGACCCTGGGGTGACGCACCCACCAACACTCGGCAGAAGGAAGCCTGGCTGCCTGAGGTCCCCACGCACTTTCCTGACCAACTCGGAGAAGGGTCCACGAGGTCTGGTCACTGCAGGTGGACAGGACACTCCCGCCGGCCCCCTCCACACACACCCCAGCAGCCCCTGTGTGTCCGCCCTCCAGCCAGGCCTGCAGCGCCCGCAGCACCCAGGGTCCTGGTCCAGCGTGGACCCGTCACGTCAGGCCGCCGGCCCCCGCTGCTGCACGGGCTGGGTGCTGGGGACACGCCTTGATCAGAGCTACTCCGTCCACCCTGGGACCTCCCCCTCCCCCACCGAGCTCCTGGCTGGGGAGAGAGCCTGCCTGTGTGAGCGCGGCCCAAGCACCCCAGGTCCACCCTTGCTTCCTAACGTATTTGAGTCCAGTGCCCACCATGCCAAAGCGTGGCTGCTGAAGCATTTCCATCAGTTGCTGGAACTGGGGGTCTCAGGCCTCTGTCCTCCCAGACCCTCCCGCATGTAGCCAGCATGTGGCAACTGGTTTCTCCCTGAGGCTGAGTCTTACTGAGTCATCCTAACTCCAAGCACTTCTTCGTTTTTTCTTTTACTGGTTTGAGCTGAGAAGCCATTTTATTTTCCAAGCCACGAGTTCCAGGACCCCTGGGCTCTCTCCACCAGCTCTGAACTCTGCCTTCTGTAAAACCTCATCAAATGCAGTGAACTGTGGCCAGCTCACTCTGCCCACAATTGCCTGGCACCTCTCCACCCCCATCACAGGTTCATTGTGTGCATCTTCTGCCATCCAGGTTACTACAGGAGACCCTTTTACCAAAAATTCCATTGTCACATGACCTGGGTCTCCATTTTTCCAGCTTCAGTAACACTCACGTCACACACCACCCCCACCAGTCCCCATCCAGTGTCACGTCGTTTCATCATTTTGTTATGGTAGCTATTGGAGCTGCACCTAGGTCCCAAGTTTTGTATGAGTCAGCTATTGCTATAGTGATGCTACGTAACAGACAACCCCCAAACTCATCAGCTTACAGTGCAAGTGTACCGTCCATGGGTTTGAAGGAGGCTGGGGCTCGGCCGTGCTGAGCAGAGCTGGGCTCCAGGCCCCGAGCTGCACTGGGTCTGTTCCATGGGTCTTGTTAGGACACCAGCACACCTCAGGGCACACCCTTCTCTGGCAACGGCCCCACCAGCCACACAGGATCACAATCTCCACTCCTGTCACATCACACTTATCGTCCAGCTGGAGCCAATCATGGCCGCAGTCAACATGGGTGAGGCAGGGAAACGCCTGCCACCTGCTCCAGCCTTGCAGCCAAAAGCAGGAGTTTCACTGGTGGGGGGGGGCGGGGTGTGTGTGACTACTGTCCAGCTCTCAGGGCTGACTCCCCACCGACTCCTGCAGCAGGCCCTGGCCCAGGTGGATGACCTCCGACTGGTGAGCGTGCTGGAGCTGTGTGTCAACACCCACGAAAACAGCCTGGGGAACTTTGGTGAGAGCCACCCCCGTGCACACCCACCACCATCCCAGCCAGGCCGTGCTTGAAGGCTCGGTCTGCTCGGGCCCTGCCCACCAGGATCTGGTCTTTGGACCACTGCACCCACAGACCTGCCCTGCACCCCTCTCTCCAGGGACTGAGAACCCTTTCCCGGGGCCCTGAGAGCACGGGACACTGGCTGGGGGGGCCGTGCTCTGGAGCCCAGTGTGTGGTCTGGGCGTGCCCGCAGTTCCCCGTGGGAGGCGGCCTGGGGGCAAGACCCGCGCCAGCCAGGCTCCCCTCCCCGCAGAGTCCCATGGCCCCGTGGCCTTCTGTGTGCCTCTGCCCCCACGGGGTGCCTCCTGCACCCTCCCCTGCTGGCCTGCGTCATTCAAGCAGGGCCTCAGACATCAGCATGTGGCCCCAAGCCTGCCCCTGGGCCTCAGAGCAGCCGTCGGGCAGCAGGGGCCGAGGGGCACTGACGCCTCTGAAGGTGCAAAGGGCGGCAGGGCCTGCGCTGACCTCTCTTCCTGCGGCCCCACAGGGCTGCACCTGCCCAACCTCAGCCAGCTGAAGCTGAACGGTAGCTGCCTGGGCTCCCTGAGGTGAGTGTCCACCCCCCGCGGGGGTCACGGGGGAGGGCGTGCCGCCGGCCTGGGGGGGGTCCTGTGCATCCCACTATCTCCGGCTCCCGGCCCTAACGCCCACCCCTGGTCACGTCGCCCACCCCTGGTCAGCTGGAGGCCCCGCTGAGGGTGACACCAGCTACCCGGAGCCTGCAGTCAGGGTCGGGCTGGTCCCACCAGGTTTTGTGGCTGACGAGGTCTCCAGGGACCTCCCTGTGGTGCCCAGAAGGCTCCCACTGACCTTTGGCAGAGGACCCCCAACCCGCGAGCCTGGGCGGCTCATCACCGACCAGCTTCTGGATTTGGGGCATCCCCACACCCCTCACCACAGCCCAGGGCTGTGTCCCCGTGCTGGTGGGGCCGTAGCTGGGGGTTGAGCCGGCCCCCATCAGCCCAGCAAGACGAACAGAGGAGCATGGCCGCTGCTGCCCAGCCGGACTTCAGGCCCCACGTGAAACACAATAGCATCTTAATAGCTTAAAAGACAAAATGCAAAAATCAGGACAGATTAAGGTTTTTGCTTACTTCGTCGGGCTGGAAAGAACAAAGCTGAAGTAATATCAGAGTTTATTGGGTGTTTGAACAAAATGGGTGTCAGGAAAACCCTGCTGGGATTTTTTTTTGTTTTATTTTTTTATAAATTTATTTTATTTATTTATTTTGGGCAGCGTTGGGTCTTCGTTGCTGCGCGCGGGCTTTCTCTAGTTGTGGCGAGCGGGGGCCACTCTTCATTGCGATGCGTGGGCTTCTCATTGCGGTGGCTTCTCGTGTTGTAGACGCGTGGGCCTCAGTAGTTGTGGCACGCGGGCTTCAATAGTTGTGGCTCACAGGCTCTAGAGCTCAGGCTCAGCAATTGTGGCGCACGGGCTTAGTTGCTCCACAGCATGTGGGATTCTCCCGGACCATGGTCCCCTGCATTGGCAGGCGGATTCCTAACCACTGCCCCACAAGGGAAGCCCAACCCTGCTGGTTTTATGCGGCCAGACAGCCGTCCTGGGGCAGTGGGAGGCCAGTCCCCATTCTAGAAAGTTCTCCTGATGTTTTAAATGGGCTGTAAGTATCCAGTCATTTCCAGAGGAGATGATAAAGGTATTCATTAAGCAGCCTTGCACGATTTTTCCTATTTGTACTGCTGTTTGTTGAATAAACATCAAAAAGAATTTGAAAAACGCCTGAAAGCCTAGAAGTGGAAGCAAAGAAGATCAGAGGCCGCATGGCCCCCGTAGGCAGGGACAAGCAGGTGGATGCCAGCTTCCACGGCTCCTGCATGGCTCCTGGGCCTGCAAGGAAGGGTCTGGAAAGCAGGTTCTCAGAATTGCCTTTAGTACCGATACATGGTTCAGCAATATTCTGACAGAGACGTCAATACTTTAAGTTAACAAAGACAAAACAAAATCATATTTACTCCTTCATTATTAAGGCTTACAAAATTAGCTCAAAGAACAATAAAATATATAGAAAACATAAAATAAAGGATGGAAACTACAAAGAGAAGTGGAAGGTATAAAATTAAGTATTCGTTACCATTTGTAACAAAACAAAATATTTGATTTCAAAAAAAATCAATTCCAAGAAAAAATTAAATCATGATTTATATAAAACATGTGTTCTGTTCCTTGATAACGACAGTGAAAAATGTAAGGAATCTTTAAGTTGTCTGTTAGCGAATCCTGAAACTTGGCCAAATGTTGTTTGCAAATCTCCACGGAGTGATAGTAAACAAATATTTGTAAAAGGAAGCTAATTCAATATGACAGTGCAATGAAGTAGTATTACAGCTTAGCTGATGACAGAGAGAGTCAAGACATTAAAACCTCAGGCAGTGTTATGAGGATGGGAAAGTAATTCTCATGTGACGGCTGTCGCTTCATCTGAAGCTGAGAGAGAATTCAGCCCCTGAAAGTGTCACTGACGTGAGGACAGATGGGGCTGGTTTCCAGGCTGGCCAGCATCCGACGAGCATCCTTCACCAGGACCACTGTGTGGGGAAACCACAGTAACAATCTCTGAAACTCAACAACTAACTTGGAGATCATTAAAATGATTGAAGGGACAGTTCTCACTACAACTTAATCGTGTGTGTGTCCCCTGAAGACTCTCCACCCTTCCTCCTCCCATGAACTCAGACCATGGTGGCTTTCACTTAAACAGAAACCCCTCATTTTGATTTGTTCCAGTCCATCAGTTCTGGCTGGTATTGTGGGTGTTTTTTAGGTTTGTCCACACCCCAAGGTCTTGGAGATATTCTACTTTTTCTTCTATTCATTTATGGTCTCACTTTTCATTTTTGGGTCTTTAATCCTACTTATCTGTGAGGTTGCTTCCACTCCTGATATGTGTTAATCATCGTAGTTTCCCTTTTTCCAAACTGACCTAGCTATTCCTGAGCACTTATTCTTGCATTTGAGTTTTGCAATCAGTTTGCTGGGTTTCACACACCCTTATCTTTCAGGATTTTGTTTTGTTTTGTTTTGGAATTTTAAAATCACATGCTCATTTGGGTAAATTTTTACGTTATATACATCCATGAATATGGTATAGCTCTCCATTCATGTGTGCTTTAATGTTTTTAATAGAGTCTTTAAACTTCTTCGGTAAAGTTTATAGGTTAGAACGCTTTCAGCTGCAAGTTACAGAAACCTGCATCCAACCGGCCTGAGGAGTGAGAAATTCTTTATCCCTTAAGTGCCTAAGGACCACGGGGCAAACCCTGTTCTAAGCACAGAGGATATGTCAGGGAACAGAATAGGTGAGAATCCCTGTCTTTGAGGGCACACAAGGAGCCCGGTGGTGGCTCACGCAGCCGGTGGCCCCTCAGGATGTGGCCCCCATCCCCATGCCTGGGGCTGCTGCAGCCATGTTGGTGGGCTGAGGGAGTATGGTAGCTAGTCTTCTAGGGTTGCTGAACAAAGCACCACGAACCAGGTGTCTTGAACAGCAGAAACTGACTCCCTCAGGTCTGGAGACCACGAGTCAAGATCAAGGTGTATCTCCTTCTGAGGCAGAGGGAGAACCCAGCTCACTCCTCACTCCTGGGGGTTTCCTGGCCACCTTTGACGTTCCTTGGCTTGTAGACTCATCACCCCAATCTCTGCCTTCAGCTCACGTGGCCTTCTTCTCCCTGTGTCCAGATCCAAATTTCCCCATTTTGTAAGGACACCAGTCATATTGGATTAGGGCTCACCTCACCTCCACCAATTACATCTTCAGAGACCCTGTTTCCACATCAGATCACATTCTGAGGTCCTGAAGGTTAGGACTCCAACATATGAATTTGGCGGGGTGGGGGGGTGGGGCGGGAGGATGCAATTCATCCCATAACAGGAAATGTGCTTTCCTGTGTCCATCAGTAAGAACAAGAAGGTTCCCAGCACTCTTCTGTGTTTCTTTGGCCAGAACTGTATCATGTATATACTCTCTTACACCAACCACTAGTAAGGGAATGGAATTATGATTGCAGTGAGCTAACCAGGACCCCTACCTGTGCACCCTGCTGCCACTTGGGACAGGGCAGGACACCAGCCTCCTCTGAAGGCAGGGCTCCCTGAAACCAGAACTGAATTAATTCCCACATAGTTATAGTATTTTTATAATCATGGATGAGGGCCTGATTCTGCTGTATTCTGTTTGATTGTTGCAAATTTAGAGAAACACTATGCTGATTTAGAATAGATTTTTAAATTATTATTTTATTAACTTTTATTGGAGTATAGTTGCTTTACAATATTCTGTTAGTTTCTACCGTACAGCAAAGTGAATCAGCTATATGTATACATATGTGCTCTCTTTTTTGGATTTCCTAGAATAGATTTTTTTTTTTTTTCGGTTCGCGGGCCTCTCACTGTTGTGGTCTCTCCCGTTGCGGAGCACAGGCTCTGGACACGCAGGCCCATCGGCCATGGCTCACGGGCCTAGCCACTCTGTGGCATGTGGGATCTTCCCAGACCAGGGCACGAACCTGTGTCCCCTGCATCGGCAGGCGGACTCTCAACCACTGCGCCACCAGGGAAGCCCTAGAATAGATTTTTTAAATCAATAAAACAATTGATTTTTATAAATGAGTCTATTACCTTTGGCAGTAGTGTACCTTTGTTTTGTATTTAACATTATTGCCAAACTGTCCTATTAATTCAAATAATTTGTTAATTCAGATGGGTTTCTGTATTGATGGTGATGTTATCAGCAAGTTACAAGTGCTATCTTTCACTCAAATCCTCCTGCTCCTCTTTCTTGTCTTATTGCTTTGGCCAGGATCTACTAGCCAGTACAATGTTAGACAGTGGCAATGACAGTAGCAGGCATCCTTGGTTTGTTCCCGATCTTAATGGGTATGTGTCTGGGTTCCTCTGCATCTATTGACATGATCATAAAATGATATTTCTCCTTTAGTCTATTTATGCACTGGATTCCACTGACAGATTTTGTGATGGTAATTCATCCTTACATTCCTGCAGTAACACTACTTGATGAGTTATTTTTAAATCACTGTAAAGTTAAAATAATATTTGCTTTGCAATTTTCACATCAGTCTTCATGAGTGATAGTGCATTAATGCCCCAGTTTGTACTTCTCTGGTCCTGGAATCAAGGACTGACTCAGACGGGGCCCTCCCTTTTATTGTTCTCTTCAACTGCTTAATTTTTTGAAACTTCCTGTACAGGAAATTATTGTGGAAGATAGAGATTGTCTATTCCATGATAGATCTTATTTTTAAAACTGATCCAGATCCGGGGACTTGGTGGGGGTGGGGCGAGGGGTGTTAATCACTTTAATTTCTTTAGTGGTTATTAGTCTAGTTTTCTTTCTTTTGGCACCAGCTTTGTCTAGTTTCCAAGAATGTTGGTATAGAGTTTGTTCAAAGAATCAGCACTGGGCTCTGTTAATCTTCTCTATGGTTTTTCTAGTTATTACTGGTTCTATTCTAATCTTGATTACATCTTTCCTTCGTGTTCTTTTGTTATTTGCTGTTGTTCTTTTTCTGGCTCCTTGAGCTGAATGCTTAGCTTAATTGTTCTACTCCTTCCAGTTTTTTGATAAATATATTTAGAGATCTAACTTTCTAGGGCTTCTCTGGTGGCGCAGTGGTTAAGAATCCGCCTGCCAATGCAGGGGACACAGGTTCCAGCCCTTGTCCGGGAAGATCCCACATGCCGCGGAGCAACTAAGCCTGTGCGCCACAACTACTAAGCCTGCTCTCTAGAGCCCGCGAGCCACAACTACTCAGCCCACATGCTGCAACTACTGAAGCTCGTGCGCCTAAAACCTGTGCTCCACAACAAGAGAAACCACCGCAATGAGAAGCCCATGCACCACAACAGAGAAGCCCCCACTCACCACAACTAGAGAAAAGCCCGCATGCAGTAACGAAAACCCAATGCAGCCAAAAATTAATTAATTTTAAAAAATAAAAATAAATAAAAGAATCCTGGAGGGCAGCTAGCAGAGGTTGGCATGTGCAGAATTGTAATCTTTACAGAAGTGAAGAGAAACAATAGAACCTAACAGATGCTTAAACAATAAAGAAAACTTGTCAGACATAAAAGAAAACTTTCAATCTACAGATTGAAATAAAAAACTGAAACTGAATTGCCAACCCTGAAACATATCCTAATAAAGTTCTTGGACTTCAAGACACAGATCATATTGGGGGCAGCCAAGGAAAGAGATCAAGTCTTCCTTTAAGAAGAGAAATAAAAGGAAGTTTTCCTCAGACTTCTCCATAGAAACACTCAAAGCCAGAAGACAGTAGAATGATGTCTACATGGCCCAGCAGAAAGACGGTATGAATCAAGAATTTCATACCCAGCCAACATTTTGGAATGAGTAAGAGATAAAGGAAAATAGTTTGATTAGCCCCTCTTGAAAGAATCATGAGATGCAAATTTCAGCCAATTAAAAGATGATTGGGGGCTTCCCTGGTGGCGCAGTGGTTGAGAGTCCTCCTGCCGATGCAGGGGACACGGGTTCGTGCCCCGGTCCGGGAGGATCCCACATGCCGTGGAGCGGCTGGGCCCGTGAGCCATGGCCGCTGGGCCTGCGCGTCCGGAGCCTGTACTCCTCAGCAGGAGAGGCCACAGCACTGAGAGGCCCGCTAACTGCAAAAAAAAAAAAAAAAAAAAAGATGATTGGAAAATGCATTGAAGGCAATAGACTGGGGAGGAACATGGAATCTCTGTAACTAAAGGTGGAGATTACGGTAACAGAACAGAACTTTAAAAACGCAACATACAGGTTAATCGGTGGATGAGACGTAACCGAAGGAGAATTTGTGAACCGGAAGATGGGCCCCAGCGATGCAGAAAGGTGAGGCGGGCCAGGAACACCTCAGAAGTGAGGAGGTGCCTTCACGTGGACCAGGGGAGCAGGCAGAGCCCCTAAAGCAGGAGGAAGAGCAGATGCCGAGACCCGGCGCACCACAGTGCAGGTGTGATTCAGGACCATGGGGAGACCAGAGCTGCTGGAGCCGGGGCAGGGAGGGCAGGGCGCCAGCAAGGACCAACGTGTGCCACCTCATCACCGCAGGGAAGCCCCTCACCTCAGCATCTCCAGTGAGTCAGCATTTCCAGGCAGCATTTCAGACCCTCATTCCCAATCTGAATGCCCAAGAAGCTATTAATAGTATAATTAGGAATATAGCAATACCCCCAGCATGAAAGGGAGAAGTCAGGACAAACCCACAGGACCCCAGAGGAAGCAGACAATGCCAGGAGGGGAGTAAAACATCCAGGCACCTTCAGTGAATGTTCTGAGAGACACGGAAGAAGACGTGGCTTCTTTGCACCCTCAAAACAAGAACAGAATGCCATGAAATAAGATCAGAGAACAACGAAGGGCGCTTGGGAATTAAATGTATGAGGGCTGACAAAAAATGTTACCAGCATTGTTGGAAGAGAAGGGAATCTCCCAGAAAGCAGAGGAAAGGCAAAGAGATGGAAATGGGAGAGAGAAGGGATGAGAACAAGCTCCTTCTCAGAGACCACACGTGAGAGGCTGAGCTCCAGATATGAGAGCAGAGACCGCGAGGAGAGAAAATACAAAAGGGAACATCCCAGAAGCTGATGGAAAGGACGTGCAACAGTGGGCTGGTGCCCAGACAGGAGACGAGGGCCACCCAGGCTGAGACGACCCTGCGGGCAGAGGTGGGGCCCACTGAGGTGGGGGGCAGATGGGAGAGCCCCAGCCTGCCCACTGGCAGGGGAGCGGCCGCCAAGGGAGGGTGGCACAAACAAGTCCCAGGTGGGGGCAGGGGGAGGGGCTGTGACACAGGGAAATCATCCACAAAAACGGCCGGGGGGAAAGAGGGAGGGAGGACACCCCGGCTGACCCCGCTGGGGAGGGGACATCTCGCCCACACCCACTGCAGCGGGCAGCGGCCGTCTAGCACGAGGGCAGCTCCTGCAGCCAGGCCCGGACCCTGCAGGGGTTGGATAAGGTGCCCAAGACAGGCGGCTGCAGCCAGGAGGGAAGACAGGGGGCCGGGGGCTCTGGAGCCCCTTCCTCGGCCTGGAGGCCACCCAAGCCAGTCACAACTGTCCCCGAACCTGGAGACAGACAGATGTGGGTGGCGGCTGGGCAGGAGGCATGGCACAGGGCCTTCACGGCCACCGAGACACGACCCTCCGCCCCAGGACCGCACTGACCAGCCAACCCTACCCTCTGCAGGGACCTGGGCACCTCCCTGGGCCACCTGCAGGTGCTGTGGCTGGCTCGCTGCGGCCTGGCTGACCTGGATGGCATCGGCTCCTTCCCGGCCCTGAAGGTGGGTCTGCGGCGCTCTGGGGGGTGCAGGAGGCGTGGGGGCCCTGACTGAGCCCCCTCATGCCCCCCAGGAACTCTACCTTTCCTACAACGACGTCTCGGACCTGAGCCCGCTGTGCCTGCTTGAGCAGCTGGAGGTGCTGGACCTGGAGGGCAACTGTGTGGAGGACCCGGGGCAGCTGCGCTACCTGCAGCTGTGCCCGCGGCTGGCCACGCTCACCCTGGACGGCAACCCGCTATGCCTGCGGCCCGGCCCCGGCCCCATCCACCAGGTGGGCACCGGGCGGGGAGGCGCTCTGTAGCTCCAGCCTCTCGGCCCGGGCACTGCTTTGCCCACCTGAACGCCGGCCGGGTCGCAGGGGATCCCAGGGCACACGCCTAGGGCACACCCGCCTGTTGCCGGGGGCTTCTTCACTGGGAGCTCATTCCCATGTTGCTGGAGGCCCAGCGGCTGCCAGCTTGTCCTCCTGGGCCAGGACCGGACTCTGAAGGGCCACGCGTACACCCCAAGAGGTCTGTGCACACGCCATGGGGAACCACGCGTGTTCTGTACAGTCTCCACGTAGAGTCATGTACATGAGCACGCACGCTCACATACACACACCCGTGCGGGCCCCGTGCAGAGGCAGCCCCACCCCCTGCAGCACTGCTCATAAACCGGGGGCCTGTGCACATTGCCCGCGGCTGCACACCCCCCTGCACTGCCCATGCACACCCAGAGCTCACATGCCTGCCCAGCTACTCGTGGTGCCCGTGCACAGCGGCTGCCCACTGGGCCGGAGCTCTGAGTTCAGGGCAGCTCCGCAGGCCAGAGGGCACCCCTGGACCCTGGCAGTGAGCCCAGAGAGTGAGGTCATGCATGGGTAAGAGCCCAGGGTCCCTGCAGTCCCTGCTGTCCCAGAGTGACCCTGGCTGGCCTGGCAGCCTGGGCAGAGAGAGATGGCATCCCCAACCCCCAGCTCCCCTGCACTGCCCCCCAGCAGGTCTGGGGGTAGCGGCTACAGGGCGATGCTGGCCTGACGGGCCCACCGGACGCAGGCCTGCCACCCCCACCGCAGGTGCCCCAGGGCTACAACTACCGGGCAGAGGTCAGGAAGCTCATCCCCCAGCTGCAGGTCTTGGATGAGTTGCCGGCCACACACACACGCCTGCCGACCTCCCGGAAGCTGGACCACGACTGGCTCATGGTGAAGGAGGCCATCAAGGAGGGCAGCGTCCTGGACAGCCTGCTCCCCGGGCTGGGTACAGACGGTAGCGGTACAGGAGCCTCGGGCTGGGGCTGCCCCAGGAGAGGGCTCCACCCCCCCACCACTGGCCCCGCCCACAGGTCTCTCAGAGACGGAGAGCCGCCTCGTGTCCCTTCTCAGCCTCGAACCCCCGGCCCCCCCCAGCCTGCTCCATCCCCAGAGCCCTGCACACCCACCCCCAGGCCAGGACACCCTCCCTGTGAGCCACCCTGGTGGGGGCCTCCCCAACCATCCTCAGGGGGAAAGGAGGGCCAAACCTGCCCCCTGGTGGCGCTGGGCCTTGGGCACATGGATGCTGGGTGGTGGGGGGCCCTGCTCCGTGGACGGGGTTCACCTTGGGGGATCCTGGGTGGCCGGCTGGCGTGGGCCTTGATGACCTCTGATTTTGACTGTTGTGCAGGTTCTGCCCACAGATCCCCCGTTTGGAGACGCAGCCCCGAGCTATGCTCACCCGAGACCCAGCGCAGGGCCCCCAGGCCCTGGCCCCACCCCCTGCTGGTCCCCGGGGGCCCCCTGCCTGCAGGCCTTCTTCCCCAGGGCCCAGCCCCAGAGGACGACGCCAGCAGCCTCACCCACGGTAGGCGACCCACCTCGGCGTGAAGCTGCCCTGTAGCCCCTCAGCCCCGAACTAGGCCCAGCCGCACCCTCTTCTTCAGGTGCCAGCAGGGTCCTCTGTGGAAACCCCGCCAAAGGCCTGCAGGAGCGCCGGCACCAGTGCCAGGTACAGCCTGCTCCCCACAGGGGGCCGTGCCCCGGCCTGACGGCGCCTGCCCCAGCACCCCCCGAAGGCCGTGCCCCTGAACCAGCCCATCCCTCCCCAGGCTGGGGCACACCCAGAGAGGCTGCCGCCGCCCGGGCCCGAAGACCTGGCTGCCCGGGCCTCCACCCCAGGGCCTGACCCTGCAGACAGCTGCCACCTCCTGGCCTCGGCCGGGCTTCCAGCCTTGAGGGAGCTACGCCTGCGGTGGGTGCTCACTGCCCCCCAGCCTGGCCCCGCCACCCTGTGTGTCCCGACCGGTGGGGGCTTCTGGCTGGGACCTGCCTTGGCTGAGTGCTTGCTGGTCCTCCCGGTGGCTGGATGGGCTGGTCATGGGAGCCCAAGGCTGGGGCACCAGCCCGGAGCCACACTCATCTGGGATTGGCTCCAAAGGAGGGGCAGGGCTGCAGCCTCTCCCCTTCCCCGCACCCCAGTCCCCTCCCCAGTAGGTGCCTGGAGTCCCGGGAGGAGGGGGCCGCCGCCCCCAGGGGCCCACAGAAGGGCCCTGAAGAAGAGCAGCACAAGGCTGGGCCCAAGACTCGCCCCAGCCCCCTGAGCCTGGCCCCAGGTACCGGCGTGACCGCGCACACAGGCTCAGACCAGCTCTGCCCGCTCCTCAGCCAGGCTCTGAGATGGGTGGGATGGGGAGGTCCTCTCTTGGGGGTGGGGTCTCACGACCGAGGGGTTCCAACCCCAAGTCCCCCTCCCCTGAGCCCATGGGACCATGTGGCCACCAGGGCTGGATGAGAGAGAGAGAGAAGGCCCTCCAGAGAAGGGCAGTGTGAGCAGAGGCCAGAGGGGTCCTGAATGAAAGAGCAAGTGGCCCCAGGGGTGGGGGCAGTGAGGGGCCAGGACCAACAAGCAGGACAGACCCGCCAGAAGTCCTGAGGGGAGCATGGCACAAGGCCAGCAAAGGGAGCAAGGCCACCAGACGGGCAGGAGACCAAGGTGGGGAGGGGTACCGCCCTTCCTCTGCAGACAGGGCCTGTGCTGGGCTCGGGACACAGAATTAAGCCAGGGCGAGGCCCTCCCTCAGGGACACTGGCTTCAGAGTGACCATGGCTGAGAGGAGCAAATGCAGGGCCTTGAGGCAGAGAGACCCCTCACCCAGCAGGCCTCAGGGAGGCTTCCTGGAGGAAGGGTCTGAACCGACTGGCAGAACAGCTGGGTGGGCAAACCCGGGGAGGGGGCATTGTAAGCAGGGGCCACAGGAGTGTAGGCTGCAAGACTGGCCCAATGACCCTCCAGGGTGGCGTGGCATTGGGGGCGGGTTCGCATCAAGGAAGCCAGGATGGAGCAGGAATAGGGCAGGTCAAAGCTCTGCACTTCCTGTGCTGGCTGCGGCCTGCAGGGAGGGGCTGGGGAAGGTGGGCCATGAGACAGCCAGGAGGGGTGGAGAGGTGGAGGGGGAGCAGGCAGGCAGCCAGGAGGAGTGGCTGGAGGGGTGACAGCCAGTGAGGGACAAAGGGGTGCCAGGACCTCCTACTCCAGTCCGGGTCCGGGTGGGCTCTGGGCGACCACAGACACACCCACCCAGCCTGCCCTCAGGTGGGTGCCAGGGCCTCGCTCTATAGGGGAGGTTCGGGAACTGCCCCAGGGCCACCAGCCTGTGAGCATGCCCCGGGGGACAGGACCCAGTGACACAAAGCCAGAGCCCAGACTTCCCCAGAGGTGGGTCCAGCTCAAGCAAAGGTCAGAGGTCACAGGGCCGAGGGGCCACAACTTCCCTGGGGAGCACAGGAAGAGGGGCAGTGGGGTGCTGCCTTGGGGGGGGGTGAAGGGCTAAGGGGAGGAGCCACAGTGGACACTGCAGCCCTGCCCATGGTGACCGCCCCAAGTGACTCCTTGGGGGCCCTTGTCTGACATGCTGTCTCTTTCCTTCTTTTCCAGAGCCTTCCAGGACACTGGGCTACAACCTGACCCCATCTCCTCCCAGGTCTCTCATGCCATCTGACAGGGGCAGCAGCTCCTGGGGGTCCGCAGATCTGCAGTTCCGGGGGCGTCGCCTCAGAGCCCTGGGTAGTCTGGGGCCTAGCCTGGGTCAGGGGCTGGCTGCAATGACTGCTCTGAGAGCCCTAGAGGTGGCCTCAGGCCCCAGCCCTCGAGCCGAAGGCTGTCCAGGCCCAAAGCCAGCACCAGATCCAGCAGCCAGACCCCCAGCCTCCGGTGCATGCCGCACCTGAACCTCATCTCATCCCAGCCCAACCCCAGCCCTAGCGTACACCACTACCCACTGCCAGGCTGGCCTGGGCGGTAGGCAAGGGCCCCAGGGCGATCATGGGAGCCCCCGTGTGAACTCTGGCCTCACAGAACCCAGAGGACCTGGGCGGGTGTGTTGCGGGGTGGGAAGTGAGCCTGGTCCAGTAGAGGACCCTCTTGGTAGAGGGAAGTTGGGACCACCAAGGGTGGGAAGAGGGAGAGCCCAGGAGAGGATGGTCCAACTCGCCACCGCTGGCCCAGCTGCCCACCTCTTCCGTATGCCCTGGCCTTCCCAGGAGGAGCAGGCCTGGAAGAGAGCAGACTGGGCCCAGGCCGAGGTGGCTGGAGCTGGGCCCTGTCCATCCCCTGGCCAGCCCTCCAGCCGCCCCAGGGCTCTGAGCCACCCTTGGGTTGCCGTGGTCCCGAGCAGAGGCGCTTGCCCTAGGCCAACCAGGGTGCGACCACGCCTCCCATCCCTGGTGGACTTGTGGGGTTCTCCGCGCGGGGACGGGGTGGCCAGCTCCCTCCTCTTGGGGCCGGATACCCGGAAACCAAGCGAATCATTTTCGACTCTCAGGTGTACAGAAATGCGGTTTACTTGGTAGGCGGCGTTGGTTCAATAAACTATGCAGCTGGCATCGCCTGCCTCCGGCGCTTTCTCCCCGCCCCGCCCCGCCCCGCAGCCACAGCCGTGGAGACGCGGGAGCACAGGGCCGGGGCCGCCGCCCTGCCCGGCCCTACACCGGCCCCCGCGAGTCCCCGGTGATGGGCGGGCAGCTGAGGAAGCGGAAGCCGAACCTGCTCTCGGCCGTGCTCTGCACCGACAGCGCCACCATCGGACAGCCGCGGTCCACGCTCTTCCGGCGCACCTGGGGGGGCGGAGCCTGAGTGGCCGCAGGGCGGGGCCGGGGCGGGGCGGGGGCTGCCCGGACACCCGCGCCAGCACTCACCCGGACCTTGTGTTCTTTCCTAGCCTGGCAGTCCTCGAGGCCCAGCCCGGCCTCTGCGCGGGACAATGAGGGTGTGGGGTCGGCCGGCCGCCCCCTTCTCGCTGTCCGCCCCTCCCTCCACGTCCCTCCCTGCTGCGCACTCACCGGGGATGGGGATGGGGCTGGCGGGCAGGAGCTTTGGGTGGGTCTCGGCGGCGCCCTCGGTCCGCGCTAGCACCTCTCGCTGGCGGAGGAGCTTTCTGGTGCTCAGGCGGGGCAACTGGACCCGCGTCCTGGGGGGAAGGGCGGTGAGGGGGGTCGTGAGAGACAGAGCCTGTCCGCGGGAAGGGGTGGTTCTGGAGGGGATGGGGCCAGGGGAGGTGGAGGGGAGTCCTGAATAGCTGGAGGGTGGTCCTGGCAAGGGCGGGCCTTGGGGAGGTGGGGGACAGCCCTAGCAGGGGGTCTGGGGTCTTTGTCGAGTCTGGGCCTGGGGAGGAGGTATGGACTGGGGGACCCGAGGTCCCCACCCCGGCCTCCGGCGCCCGGCCCGGGCCTCCTGCACCAGACCCTTGCGCGGGGGTCGAGGCAGGGGCTGCTGCTCCGCGAGGTCAGCACCGGGCCGGGCCTCTGAGAGCGGGAAACGGTCGATGGACAAGTCGGTGTTGTCGGCGGAGATCCTGCACACGGGGGTCACGCAGTGCGCGGCCTGGTGCTCGCTGAGGACCTGCGGGGTCGTAGGGGACACGGTGGTCACCTCCACCCCGCAAAGCCCGCCCTTCCCACTACCCCCGCTGGGACCCGCACTGACCTCGCCTTGGGGGTTCAGGAGGAGGGTCACGCAGCCTCGGCTGGAGCGGAAGTGGACGGGCTCCTGGCCCAAGGAGGAGGGTGGCTGCTGCTTGGTGCTGCCTGGCGCCTCGCCCCGCACCTGGGGACGGCGTCGGCGGCGGGTGAGGGGCCGGCGGCGGGGGGCCGGGGCGGGGCCGCGAGGGGCGCGGGGAGCGGGACGCACCGTGATGTGGTGCCTTGGCTCCAGCAGCGTGCTGGGCGGGAAGCGGTACATGCACACGGGGAAGTCGCGCACCAGCTGCTGCAGCACGAAGCCACCCAGGTCGGCCGTGTCCTCTAGCGACTGGTTGAGGATGCGCACGAACCTCCGGCGGTGGCTCACCGCCATGATCTTCAGGCAGGAGCCCGTGGGGCTGGGGCGGGAGCGCGGGCAGGGGAGCTGTGCCGAGACGTTCGGGCCCCTCCCACCGTGGTCCCGCTAGGAGACCTGCTCCTGCCCTTGCGCTCGGGGCTGGCTCCCCTCCTCACCTTGGACAGCGCCCGGAATGCCGGGGGTGGGGATCCGCACTGGACTCAGGCTCCTGGCCATTCTTGCCCTGCCTGTCCGAGTGGGTTTTCCGGAGATCCAGGGAGAGGCGGCCTGTCCAGGAGGGGAACTCCAATATGGAGGGTCCACTGGGGACATCTCCTGTGAGGCCTGAGCTGGCCCACAGCGCCCTGAGGTTCCACGTGGGAGAGGAGCAGCACCAGGCAAGGGTCGGATCCCAGACAGGAGAGATGGCTGGACCCAGGAGGCTGAGGGAAGCAAAGGAGTGCCTGGCAGTACTTGTTGGGGCGTGGGGGGATGTGGATTCAAGCCAGAGCACAAAGGCAGTGCCAGTAGTCCTCCAAGACCACCTTAACCCCTAGGGATGTGGCTGGAAAGGCCCCCAACTGCCTCAAACTGGGCTACTGTGAAAGCCCAGAGGGTGGGGGACACCCTTTAGGACTTTGGGCAGAGATCACAGTCCTGCGGGAATGGGAGGGGGGAGAAACCAGGGGAGACCCGCCCCACTCCACCTTCCGATGTTGCTTGACTGTCCCCGCAGAGGCTCTGTGCCTGTGCCTCCATCTGCTCAGCAGTGTGGCCTGGCGCCTGGAGAGGGTCCCCTGTCACTTTCTGCACGTGGTAACGTGCAGCCAGCAGGCAGCTGCTGGACTCGGAGTCGGCGACCCTGGAGCTGCTGGTGCCCACCAGGGGCAGGGAGCTCCACTCGACGCTCTTGAGACGATGCTGCCTCTGCTGGCAGTACAGCTCTGAGTTCCACTGGTCAGGCTGTGTGGCTGGTGGGAGCTCTGGGAGCGGCGGGGCCCGGGGGTGCCTGCAGGCCAAGATCAGCTCGCTGCCCGTGGCTTCAGCTCCTGGACCCCAGCCCTGCCCCCATCCAACCTCCATAAGGAGGGCAGGGCACACCAAGTTGTGGCCCCAGTCCCTAGGATCCAGCCTGGGCAAAGGGCTCATGGCTGGACAGAGATGACCCCAGAGCCCTTTCCCTTCTAAGTGACCTGTCCAGGGACACTAAGGGGTGGAACTTGGAGTTTGGTCCATACCAACCAAGGCAAGCCCTCCCCTCCCCTCCCCCCTAGGGAGTCCCCACCCAGTGCAGTTACTTTTGATCTGAGCTGGACTTGAGGTTGGTGAAGAGGTTAGGGTACCAGTGGCCGATGCTGTTCCAGTCCACATCCTCCAGCCGGAAACCCTGGCCAGGGAGCAACAAGCACATGACCTGACCCTCCCGCAGGACTGCAGAGCCAAGAACACACCTGGAGGGCCTCGCGTACCTCCCCAGCAGTGGGGGACCGATCGTTCTCAGAGAGGTCACTGGGGTCCATCAGGGTCTCTGCCGTCACCACCTGCAAAAGGGGCAGCAGGCTGGGGGGAAGCACTCCCCTCTGCCCAAGATCACTCTCCCCTCTGACCTCCCCAGTGCCGGAGGCACACACTTGCTAAGTAAGTATCGGGACTACAGGGCTTGTAGCTCCTCCCTGCCCCAGGCTCGGTCCGGTTCCAGAGGCAGCCTGAGGGGGGCAGGCCTCCCAGGCAGCCCAGGGACCCCCAGCGGAAGCGCCAGTCTCAAGGGGACATGCTAGCTGTCGGAGGGAAGACCAAGGAGGGCGGGCTTGGGGGGGGCACCCAGGGGCCAGGCTCACCTCCACACTGCCCGTGGAAGACCGCAGCACGCGGCCCACCCAGGAGAAGCGGGCCAGCTGCAAGAGGCAGGACTTCTGAAGGCCTGCAACTCGGCCTCCAGCTGCCGCAGCGTGTTTCCGGTCTGCAGCAGCCGCTCCTCCAGGTGTGTCTTCTCCTGCTCGGGGAGGGCCCAGAGGTGGGAGGGGCCTTCTGCAGACCCTGCTGGCCAAGGCGAACCCCTGCCTGCCCCCCACCCCCATCCTCACCCCGGCTTGGGTCCCGCACCCCACTCCCTGATCCCACCTGCCCCTCACCAGCTGGGCCTGTTCCTTCTGCTCTTCCAACTCCAGAGTCAGCTTTTGGACCTGGTTTTGCAAGAGCTTCCGGCTGCGCGAGCTCCTGGGGGAAATGGCAATCTCCGCAGCCCCCACCTCTGGGTCGGCAGCCAAGGAGAGAAGGAGGGGCTCTTCTTCACTGTCATTAGGGGCCTGAGGGCACAGAGTGCAACTGGGCCAGGCCAGGTCAGGCCCTGAAGAGGTCTGGGCTGGAGGTGGCGTCTAGGTTGGGCTCAGCACCCACGGACATGTTCGGGATTAGGGTCTGGGTGGCTTTACAGTATATTAACTTCTTCAGGGCTGGGGTGGGGGATCAGGGCCAGGTAAGGACGGGGGCTAGAGGCGAAGGTCAGGGCCAGGGTCAGGGCTGCGGTCTTGGCAGTGGACTTTGGAGTCAGACATAAACTCGGAGTTAGGGTCGGGACGGGGACTGGGCAGGCGGGGGACCAGCAGCATGCTGCCGACCTCTCGGCTGGAAGCCCAGCCACTTCCTGCAGGACACGGCAGTGTCGGGCCTCCCGGTGGTTCTCGATTGCCCACCGCAGGGCCTGGATCTCCAGTTCTCGCTGCCTCCACAGCAGCCGCAGGGTGCGGGGGTCCAGGGACTCCGGGGCAGACCTGAAAGGCCAGCGCTCCCGCCACTTGATCAGGCCCTGCTCTCTGGCTGGCCTGGCCCAAGCAGCTGACCTCCCCGCTCCCCTCCTTACTGCGGGTTGACAGAGGAGACCATCCTGGTGGAGCTGGGCTTGGTGTTCTGAGGGCACGCGGGAGCCCCAGGGTCGGGAGAGGCGCTGGCTGGAGGCCCCACGTGGCCGCTGACCAGTTCTCGGTCCACCAGGGATGGGAAAGCCTCTTCCTCGGCATCTTCAGCCTCCTGACAAGACTCAGGGGCCATTCTTGATGTTGTTGAGGGCGCTGAGAGGAGGGATGGTAAGGCTGCCCTGGGTCCCATGTGTGGGCACCCTTGCAGGGCTCTCCTTACATGGCTAGCGCACGTGCATGTGTATGGCAGCCGCAAGATGGCACCACTGGTTCACAGGGCGTCACTCTCCAAGAAGGGGTGTGTGTGTGTGTGTGTGTCTGCCCCACAGGACAGCACACTGCCAGTCATGTGGGTGTCCACACCTGTGTGTTTCTGACCAGGCCAGGGCAGCAGGTCACCTCCACCCCTGGCACCATGTCACTTGGGTGTTCACACACTCCCTGTCATCTCCCCCCTGTCACCCTTGCCCTCCAGGAGCTGTAGTCCTGCCCCCCAGCCTAGTACAAGTGTCCCCAAAGGTGCCAGTCCTTTGCCGGTGATGTCCCTGTCCCCCTCAGACCCAGGGCCCTCCCGCCAACACTCACCTGAGGCCTGAAATCCAAGCAGGCCTGGGGAGAGAAAGGCTCTACAGTGTTGCCATGGATACAAGCACCCAGAAGGGGAGGGGCCGTTTGTTACCAGGAGCCTCCAGGGAGACCCCAGACCAGGGCCCTGAGTGGACCTTGGGTCCCCTCCTTGTCCAGCCTGAAGGAGAATCTGTGAGAGGCTGAGCTACTGCCCAGCTAACCTCCTTAGGCCCAGAGGACACAGAGTGACCAGTAGAGTCTGCCATGGCCCCCAGCTCAGCCCAACACCTCCAAATGACCCTGGGGCAGGTTCCCACCGTCCCTCCCCAGCCTAACCATGGTGATCAGTGGGTATTGGTGGCATTGCTGCCCTGTGAGTGTGTCCACAGGCCAGCAGGACAGCCTTCGTGAGAATGTGGCCCTCACTGGGGCCTGAGCTGACTGGGCAGGAGGGAGAGGAGGCAGGTGAGAGCTCTGAGAACCTGGCGGAGGGGCTTGCTGCGCTCTAACCAGCAGTGGAACCCCTCCTGAGTTCCTCCTACAGCCTCTGTGAGCATAGCGGCTGGTGCCCATTTACCTGACCAAGAGAGAAGCCTCCCCTTCCCCTCCTCCCATCCACCTCCACCACTCGAGCCACTGCAGGGAGGCCTAGGGACACTTATATAACGATGACAATGGTCCCCTCACCCGCGCCCCTGGACAAAAGTGAGGCCCCAGACCTGACCCATAAGCCTCACGCCCTCCAGTATTTGCCCCACCCCCACCCCACCTTCATTCCTTCACCATTCATTCCTTCAGACTTTCAGCTTTTGCTCTTGGTAGGGCTTGTGGCAGGAGGGAGGACCCCGCCCATGGCCCAGTCTGATTGCGCGAGTACAGGCTCTGGATGCCCTTGCTGCTGGGCCACACAGATAGCATTGAGGCTACGAGGGGCCCTGGCTGCCGCGCTGGCCTGGGGTCTCCTGGCAGGAGAGCAGGACTGGCCTGGTGCAGGAGCGTGTCCACAGCTTGGGCAGGCATTGGGCCCCACTGAGGGCAGGAAAGGGTGGGAGGAAGGAACCTCAGACAAAGAGTCCGGGGCCTTCGTCCCAGGTAACCTCTGGGAGGCCCCCTCACCCACCAGGATTGTCAGCCTGGCAGCAGCCAGAGAGGAGCAGCGGTCAACCAGCTCCACTGCCTCCCGCTAAGAGCCCCCGACCCCTGTGCGTTCCGACGCGGGCCCATCAGGCCGGGGGAGGGGCGGTTCTGGCCCCGCGGCTCCGCTGGGCGCAGGCCGGGCTCGCGGGGTCCCAGGCCGGCGGCCCCTCCCTAGGCGGGAAGCTCATCAGACTGGGCGGCTTCTGCGGAAGTCAGTCGTGGAGCGCGGCCAGGCACCTGCCCCACGCGCCGCCTGCGACCGCGGTCTGGGACGCGCTTCCGTGTTGTTTTCGGGCTCGGGGCGTGCGTGGACCCGGGTTCTGTCAGCCTCTCTGCTCCCCGGAGCCCCGCCCACACCTGGACGCCGCCGGGGGCGGGGCGGGAGGGGAGCCAATGGGGAGGGCCAGGGGCGAGGCTCAGAGTAGGTGGCTAATGGGCGTCGGCACGGGGCGGGCAGTGCGCGCCGCGGAGCCAATGGAAGTGTGCGGGGCGGGGCGCTCCGGCCGTGGGCCAATGGGGTGGCGGGCCGGGGCGCTCCCGCGGCGCTGTAGGCGGCAGGTTGCGGCGGCGCCCGGCGCCTGGCAGCAGCCAGTTCGCGTCCGGATTCCGGAGGCAGGCGAGCGTCCAGGTGAGCCGCGCCGGGCCCCGGAGCTTCCAGAGCGCAGGGCGCGGCCCCGGACGGCGACTCCGACGGAGGGGCACAAGCCGGGCCGGCGTGGGGGCCGCGCCGCACCTGCACCCGCCCCGGGCGGGGACAGCGGCCTCGCGGCGATCGCGGGGACGGGCGGGAGTGGGGAGGGGCCGCCCGTGCCGGGTGCGGTGGGTCCGGAGGGCCGAGGTCTGCGCGCGGACGCTCCGCGGGAGGGGCTGTACCCTCCGAGCCAGGTGGCTGGGTCTGGTTAATGATTTGCCTTGTTCCGGGAGTGGGGCGGGGCGAGAGCAGGCTGGGAAGTGGGGAAGCCTCCGAGCGCTGCGGGAGGGCACACTGGTTCCCCCTTTGGGGGGAACTGGTCTTTGCTACCCCACCCCCAGGAATGCGCGGCCTGCAGATGGGGCTGGGCAGCAGACGCTGAGGGGCAGCAGTCCTGAGCCAGTTCAGGGGGTGAGGGGCAGGCCTCAAGGAGGAAGAGCGGGGCCAGGCTGTGTTGGGGCCAGGCAGGGCCTGACCCTGTGGCCTTCACCCTCCCTGCAGGACAGGGATGCTCTCAGAGCTGGCGGCCATGGAGCTGAAGGTGTGGGTGGATGGCATCCAGCGTGTGGTCTGTGGGGTTTCAGAGCAGACCACCTGTCAGGAAGTGGTCATCGCACTGGCCCAAGCGATAGGTGAGTCCCCTGAAGCACGGATGGGCCCAGCAGGTGCACCTGGGGTGCCCCAAGGAGGGTGGGGCTGTTGCTGATTCCCCTTGCCTTCCCCCAACTGCGCAAGCCAGGTGGACAGACGGTAAGGGACGTGGGCTGACTGACCCCTCTCCCCTACTCCAGGCCAGACAGGCCGCTTTGTGCTTGTGCAGCGTCTCAGAGAGAAGGAACGGCAGCTGCTACCCCAGGAGTGCCCAGTGGGTGCCCAGGCGACCTGTGGACAGTTTGCCAGCGATGTCCAGTTTGTCCTGAGGCGGACAGGACCCAGCCTCGCTGGGAGGCCCTCCTCGGACAGCTGCCCTCCCCCTGAGCGCTGCCCAATCCGAGCTAGCCTTCCCCCAAAGCCTCGACCAGCACTGGACCGTGAGCCCTGCAAAGCACTGACCTTAAGCCTGGGGTTCCCTGGGCTGGCCCCCGGCCCTGTGCCACCCGAGCCTGTGGGTCCCATAGCACCAATGCCGGGCTGCTGCACAGACCTGCAGGGCTTGGAGCGAAGGGTGCACAGGAACGCAGCAGAGCTGGGCCAGGAGGCCTTCTGGGAGCAGGAGCTGCGGCGGGAACAGGCCCGGGAGCACGAGGCGCAGGCCCGCCTGCAGGCGCTGAGTGCAGCCACGGCTGAGCATGCCGCTCGGCTGCAGGCCCTGGACGCCCAGACCCGCGCCCTGGAGGCCGAGTTACTTCTGGCCGCAGAGGCCCCTGGGCCCGCCTCGCCCACAGCGTCTGTCGCAGAACGCCTGCGCCAGGACCTGGCCGCCCAGGAGCGGCAGAGTGTGGAGGTGCAGGGCAGCCTTGCCCTGGTGGGCAGGGCTCTGGAGGCTGCCGAGCACGCCCTGCAGGTGAGCCCGCTGGACCCCACACCCCTGCCAGTTCCTCCATCGCAGGGTGGATTTGGGTGTCAGTCTCAGGATCAGACGAGGGAGAGCATGAGGCCATGCGGCTCCACGGCTGTGCGCCTCTGAGGGTCCCGTGTGCCCTAGGCCCAGGCCCAGGAGCTGGAGGAGCTGAACCGGGAGCTGCGTCAGTGTAACCTGCAGCAGTTCATCCGGCAGACGGGGGCCGCACTGTCCCCGCCCCCACAGCCGGACGGGGCCCCCCCTGGCACACAGGTCAGAACGGTTCTGGAGGGTGGCCAGGTCGGCGGGGGGCCCAGCCCAGCTCCAAGCTGACCCGCTCTTCCCACAGGATCTTCTGCCTCCGTCCAGAGAAGAGCCCCTCCTGGGAGTCCCCCAGAGTCCAGCCCTAGTGTCCAGCCTGAGCCCAGAGAGTATGTCTGTCTCCCCCACTCTGGGTGGGATGAGGTCCTTCTGTGGCCCCCGCAGCCCTCTCAGCCCATGTCTTCCCCACAGTCACCCCCATGAGGCAGAACTCCTGGAGGTAGCAGCTCTCGCCCCAGAGTGGACGTCCAGTGCCAGCCCAGCCCTGGGCTCTGATGACACGAGCAAGGGCAGCCAAGGCCAGCCCAGCCTGGATGACAGAAGGCGAGCTCGGGGTCACAGAGGACTCCTTCCACCATGCAGTGGGAAGCCCTGGTACCCTGGGTCTGAGATGGGACTCCTCAGAGCCCTAGGGTTTCTGCTGCAGGGGGCAGGGGAAGGCTGAGGACTCTCGCTCTAGTCCTTGTCAAATCTGCCCAGACCCCTGGAGAAGCACGGGTCATGGCCAGCCCAGAAATCACT
The DNA here is from genome assembly GCF_949752795.1 of Hyperoodon ampullatus. NCBI lineage: Eukaryota > Metazoa > Chordata > Mammalia > Artiodactyla > Ziphiidae > Hyperoodon > Hyperoodon ampullatus. The sequence continues at coordinate 3,041,101 of NC_136920.1, forward strand.
AGGCCCCAAAGGCCACAGCTCCTTGCTGGGGAAGGGAGGTGCACGGACCACCCTGTGTTCAGCCTGTAGGTATGCGCTTGCGTGTGGGAGGTATCCTTCCCCACGTCCATGTGTGTGCAGGTGCACGCACACACGTGCGTGTGCTGCCTTCCTACCCCGACACTAAAACCTCAATAAACTGCCCCACGTGGCTTAAGCGTGTCCCGAGGCTGCACTGGGCAGGGTCTGTGGGGTCCCTGGGTAGTCCCCTGAGCTGCCTGGGGCTGGCAGCAGCCAAAGATCCTGAGATGGGGGTTTCCCAGGGACCAGTCATCAGTTAGTCTAAAGCTGGAGCTCCCAGGGGCTCACATTTCAGGCTGCTGTTGTCCACCCACCCCCTGGGGGGGTGGCCCTTCCCTGTTGGTGTGCGGGGGCGGGGGGCAGGGGGGTTCTCTCCTTGGCAACCTGAGCCTGGGGTTGGAGTGGTGCTGGGCGCCTGAAGCAGCCTCAGCACTGACCTGGGTTTCTGTCTGGACCCCTCCCCCACCTGGCTTCCCTCTCTGGCCTGCTCCCCACCAGCAGCAGAAAGCGCTGCCCCCTCTGGGGTGGCTCCTGGATATGAGGACTCAAGGACACCGCAGACCCGTCCATCAGGTTTCCTGAGTCTGAGAGCTTGCGGGGACTCCTGGGTCTGCGTCTGCGAGGCCCAGGGAGCTTTGCTGGCCCCTGGAGGGTGTGCCACCCACTTCTGCTCCCCAGGTGGGCATGAAGCCTCAGCTGCATGCCTGCAGCCTTGAAATTGGGGCAGGGCGAGGTCCAAATCACATCCCTGGTCCTGGGGTGGGCCACAGGCTCCCAGCTCAGAGAGCTGTGGCTGGGATGGGAGAGCTCTGCCGGTCAGAACCTGGGGGGCTCTGAGGCTTGGGTGCAGCCATGTGTATTGAGGAACAGGGGACGGGACAGCCTAGATCACAGGGGTCTTCATGCTTAGTTTGGGGGCGGGCAACTTTGGGATGGACTCAGCCTTCTTCTGGGGTGGCCCCTGAGCCGGGCCTGGGATTCCCTACTTCCTTTGGGGCCGACAGTAGGGGACGTGAAGTCCTGAGTGCAAGGAGCAAGGAAACCACCAAACTCACGGCTTATGGGAGTAACTAGGAGCCGGTACTTCCTGCCTGAGCTGCAGCAGGGATGGGAGTGGCTGCACAGGCCTGGTGGCGAAAGGGATGTGGCCCTGGCTTCCTCTGTGGAGCCCCCAGCCCATCCCCTCACCTGTCCACACTCCTGCCTGACCTGTGACTCCAGATAGGGCCAAGCACAGGCCACACAGGGTGCAGCCCGGAGTGCACGGGCCAGTCAGGCCTTGCCCTGGGTGGGAGGACTGGGGACTGTCCGAGGGGCCTGCTCTCTTCACTTGTAGCCCCCACCTGTGCTCCAGAGGGTTGGATGGACCGCTGGGCACCAGCCCTGAGCCTTAGCACAGCGTCATCTCCCAAGCTGAGCACGTAGGCCAGCAGGGGGCAAGGCCAGGTGCCATCCAGGGACCACCCTACACACACACGGGAAAGGGGAGGACCAGCCCATGCCCTTCCCAGTGTCGTGGGCTTCCCCACCCCCCAAAGGGCAGCAGACACAGAACTGGGCGGACTTATGCCCCCTGGTCTCCGTGTCTGTTTTCAGGGAACACCCGTTCCTTCTGAAGTCACTGGCAGGGACCCGCCCCTGGCCTGAGGCTGGCTCTGAGGACGCTGACAGCCCTCTTCTCCAGCTCAGAGAGGGTCCTCAGGCAGAACCTTCCTCTGAGGCTGTTGCAGGTGAACAAAATTCCACACCCCCCGAAAGTTGCCAGAAGTGCTTCAGATCACTAAGCAACTCCTTGAGTTGCTGAAAAGTTTACTTTTGAGTTTTAAACTGTACTTTGAAAACAGTGATGTGAAATGTGCTGAGGTGAGGAAAGGCCCAGCTCCCATCAAACCAGTGGATGGTAGGGCAGGACCCTGCCTGCTGTGAGTACCGCGCAGCCATCCTCACTGTCGCTCTGCAGGGCCAGACTGTGTTGGGGGGAAGGCACTGGTGCCCCGACTGGCCTCAGAGTTCCTGCTTGCCCCCCGCCCCGCACAGCAGGGCCCTCCAGGGCTGGCTGAGAACACCAGGGTTCACAGACGGCTGCCCACAGTAAGTCACTGCCCAGTGGCAGCAAATCAGCTCTGCTGGTTCTCAACCCCAAAGCCACCAACAGCCTCCCTGCCACCTGCAGAAGCTGGCCCTGCCAAACCTGCTGGGTGTGACACTCATCACACCACATCGACCATCAGTTAGGACAGGGTCCCTCCAAAGGGGAGTCCGAGTCCACACAAGGCCCCGTCTAAGCCTGCCTCCCCACCAGGCTGCTCCAGCCATCAGCCCCCACCACCTGGGAGAGGGGACAGAGCCTGCTGCTGGCCTCCTGGCGTCTGCAGGCCCAGAGGCTGCTCTGGGCCGGCTCCACAACCACAGGAGTTTCACGGTGAACTCAAGAATCCCTAACAGTGAAAGCGGGCCTCCAGGAGCCCCCGCCCCTGGGAGGGTGTGTCAGGGGTACCACAAAAGGGTCTTCAGAGCCCCGACTCCCTTAGCGGCCTTGCTGAAGTGGCAGAGTGCACAGAAAAGTCAAATCTGTCACCACTGTCCTCAAGGAAGTCCTCAGAGGTAGCCCTCAAGAGGCTGGTTCTGGAGGTCCTTGTCCCAACGTCCAAGGGTCGAACCCCGGCACCCATGCCTGCCCAGGACTGCCTTAAGCTTGGCGACATCGGGAAGGCGGTCCCAGGAACCCTGCACATCCTGACACCCTGAGACACACAAGGGAAAGAGTTCCCTCCAAGAGGGCATCTGGTCCAACCTGAACCCCCTCGTGCGGAGGACAGCGAAGTTCCCTGAATGTCCCCCGTTTTCCCTCAGCCCACTGCTGGGCGCAGAAAAGCACACCCAGTCCATGGGGCGCCTTTGCCCACCACCCGCCTTGGCGCGCGCCCTCTGACCCGATGTGGCCGTCCCCTGCCCCGCAGGGTCACAGAGGGGACGGGGCGGTCGCGCAGCCCAGAGACAGATCAGCCGCTGTCACACGCACAGTGGGTCCGGAGCAGCGCAGTGTGCGGTGGGCAGTGGCTGCCCTGCGCCTGGAGGGACCGCCGTGCGGGCGGAGGGGTCGTCCCGCGCCCCCGACCCTTCCCTCCCCTCCAACTTGACTGTCCGATCCCGCTGCCCTTGCCCGGTCCGAGCTCCCGCCCACCGGCCTGGGACCCCTCGCGCGTCACCTGCGACCCCGGCACGGGGCCGTCGCCGGCTTTCTGCCCAACTTCGGCGGCGGCCGCGGCCCCTTCGCGCCCCCGCCGGCTCCGCGCTCCGCGCCCAGCCCGTATGCAAATGTACAGGTCCCGCAGCCAATGGTCGGCCGAGCCGGGCCCGCCCTGCCGCGCCGCAGCCACTGTGTGCGAGCCGGGGACGGGACGCCACGCCCACCGTCGCGCGGCGCCTCGCGGGCGCGGCCGGCGCGTTCCTCTCCGCACGTCGGCCTCTGGGCGGGGCCGCCACCTGCCGGGCGGGGCCTGCGGGCGCCGCGTCGCCGCCTGGCGCCCGGGGCAGCTCCCCCGCCGGCCGGGGCGGGTGGTACGACCCGAGGCGCTACCCACGCCGGCCACGGCGGTGGAACAGCCCGGGCGCTTCAGCACCCCCAGCCCGCGCGAGCCGCGCCCCTCCCCGGGTAGGCCGGGCTCCCGCACACGTAAGCCGGCCCGTGCCCTCGCGACCACCTACTGGCCGCGCCTCCTGCACCCACTCCGGGGAGGTCTGGCTGGCGTTAAGGGGCCTCCGCTTCTGCCTGGTTTGACCCGCGGCGCCCGCGGGCCGGCCCTGGGGACTCCTGGTCACTCCTGTCCGGAGGGGCCACGGCACAGGGCGCAGGGCCCTCGGCAGCTTGCCCCCGTCCTCTTCCCTGTCCTGTCCGGGCATTGAAAATGTGGAAACCAAGGGAACGGAGCGTTTCAGACCTGGAGTCATCCATTCCTGGTGTAGCCCCACGGTGGCAGCCAGGGGAGTCGTGGCCCTGGCCCCTTCTCTTCACACTCCCCTCGCAGCCTCCCTGAGGCAGAATCATGGGTCATCTGGATCCCTAATCAGGCAGAGACCTGCCCGAGCCCCTTCTGTTCTCCACCATCCAGTCTGGAGAGTTAGGGTTAGGGTTAAGGTCCTCCTAAGACCCTTGTGTCCCCTCCAAAGTAAGCAAGAACTCCCCCGTTTGCCCACCTCCCTCAAGTCAACCAGGGTCTCTGGCACCTGCCTCAGAGCCTGGCCCTCCCTGGAGGACCCCGTTCTCCCGGCTCCAGGCGGGTACAAAGGGCCCCTCTGCTCCCGACTCGGCCCAGGGACAGTACCTCCTCAGCATCAGCCACCCCGGCTGCTCTCCTGCAGCCCCCCTGCCCCCCAGCTCACTACCCCACTCCTTGTCCCCCCCGGAGCCCACCAGTTGCCACAAAACCAGTGTGGGCCCCTCCTGCACCCTTCCCACCATCTTGGTCATTTCATTTCTTCCTTCAAAACTGTTGCCCAGGTGGCTAAGTGTGGGCCTCCAGGGAGGCATCTGACCCTGCCTGGGACCTCAGGAGCATGAAGCCTGAGTATAGAAGTTCAAGTGCAGGGTGTTGGGTGTGGCCCCCTGTGGGCAGGGCCTGCACCTTCAGCGCTGGGTGTGATTGGGAGCGGGCAGACAGGCAGAGGTTTGGAGGGGAGAAGTCTGGAATTCGGGGACAGGGACAGGCCAGAAGTCAGGGTGACTCCCAGTTCCTGCCTTGCCGTGCTGGAACGACCTCCAGCAGTGCCCCCTCAGTCCTGCTGGTTCCAAATGCACCCTTTATCACCCTCTGAAGTGTAATGAATGGTGGTCCCTCAAAAAGATGTTATATCCAAATGCCTAGACCCTGTGAATGTTACCTTACTTGGAAAAAGGGTCTTTGCAGCTTGATGAGGTCATCCTGTATTATCTGAGTGGGTCCTAAATCCAAAGACAAGTGTGCTTTTAAGAAAGGTACAGACACACAGGGAGGAAGGCCATACATATGAAGACCGAGGCAGAGATTGGGGTGATGCTGCCATAAGCCACGGAAGACTGAAGGACCAAAAACCAGAAGCGGAAACAAAGGATTCCCTCTACAGATTTCAGAGAAAGTGCAGCTGTCAACCTAGATTTTGGACTTCTGGCCTCCTGGACTGTGAGAGAAGAAATTTGTGGTTTTAAGCCCCCCAGTCTGTGGTCATTTGTTGTGGCTGCCCTAGGACACTGATACACCTGCCTTTCTGTCAGGGATCACAGCCCTGCCTGTCTCCTTTCCCTGGCTCTGGCCCTGTGTGTTTGTGCAGGACTGATGGCAGGGGACAGGGCTGACCTGGGCTGGACAGAACCAAGGGAGCTCCCTGTCCAGCTCCACCCTCCTGTGCACACGAAGAGAGGAGCATGCATCCTGTGTCTGGGCCTGCCTGGGCCTGCGAGGGGCAGGAGCAGGGTGTGCCAGCATGCACCAGGCAGGGCCCAGTGAGGGCTGCAAGGTACAGGTTTTTTTTTTCTCTTTTTTTTTTATTTATTTGTTTTTGGCTGCGTTGGGTCTTGGTTGCTGGGCGCGGGCTTTCTCTAGTTGTGACGAGTGGGGGTTACTCTTCCTTGCGGTGTGCGGGCTTCTCATTGCGGTGGCTTCTCTTGTTGCGGAGCACGGGCTCTAGGCGTGCAGGCTTCAGTAGTTGTGGCACGTGGGCTCAGTAGTTGTGGTGCATGGGCTTAGTTGCTCCACGGCATGTGGGATCTTCCCAGACCAGGGCTTGAACCCGTGTCCCCTGCATTGGCGGGCAGATTCTTAACCACTGCGCCACCAGGGAAGCCCTGCATGTGTTTATTATGACAGTCTTCCAGCAGGATCCAAGAGCTGCTGCAGATGAGGGTGGGAGGGGCTGATCCCGCTCCAAGGGGGCTCCAAGCTGCTTGTTCAACTCCTTCCCAGGAGCTTTAGTGGCGTGCTCCCACCCACCCAGATTTGGGATCCTCTGCTGGGCGGTGTCCTCATATCTAGTGGTCTTTGGCAGGTAGGCATGTGTGTGCAGAAGGGCCGACACTTGCTGAGACCAAGCTGAGAGGGAGGGGGAGGTGTCTGGTGCAGGGTTTTTACCATGCTGGACCCCACCCATCCAGCCCTCCACATCACTATTTTATAGCCAACGAGGCACAGAGGGATTGAGAAACTCTTCCGAGGTCACAAGATCCATACTTACGCTGTCCCGGTTTGGGTACCTGGCCTGGGTGACACCCAAGAGGTACTATGCTGTGCCAGCGCCACACACACACACACACACACACACACACACACACACACACACGCCCACAGAGAAGATTCCCTCCAGAGTCCCTCACCTCTCTGGCACCATCCATTCTTCCTTTCTGCAAAGTCCTTTCCGGATCCTGTAAGCACGCGGGTTATTTCTCCTCTCATAAACAGAAAAAACAAAACAACCTTCTCTCGGTGGGCTCCTTCCCAGCTGCCTCCACTTTTGTTTCCCGCTTGGTGCTCGCCGGCCATCACTCTGCTCGCCTTCTCGTTAAACCGCCTCCAGCTGCCCCGCCCCCCAGCGCTGCTATCCTCCGGGTCACCGGTGACTCCCACCTCGCTCCACACAGGCGTCCTCCTGGATGCGCCTTCTTCCCCTGGCTTCCAGGAACCCTTCCTGGTTTCCCCTTTTACCTGGCATCTCACATCCAACTCCTCAACAACGCCCCCTCGGTTCTGTCTTCAGAATCTACCTTCCCTCACCTGCGCCGCCCCACCCCAGCCGGCACCACGGTGGTCCCTGCAGGGGGGTTGGCCAAAGAGGCCTTCCCACTGGTCCCCCGGGCCCGCCCCCGCTGCTCCATTCTGTTCACCCGCTGCCGCCCGGGGGATCCTATCAGCCAGCGCCTGTCACCCTGCTCAGGACCCTCCCGTGCCGCTCCCCGCCCGGACCCACTTCGCGGGCTTCCCTTCTGTGGTCCCGGAAGCTTCTCCGAGCTCTCCCCACGGCTGCTCCCTCCGCCATCACGTCTCGGCCGGGTCCATCCTCACCCGCTAACTACCACTGGCCAGTCCTCCTGCCTCCGGAGCCCCGGACTCTGCTCTTTTTATCAGAGCACGAATCAGCTTCTCACACACCACGCGGCGCAGTGATTCGCAGCGTTCATTGTTTACTGTCTGGACAAGATGGGACACGGGACTGGGGAATCGTCCTCGCTGTGCCCAGCGCCTGGCGGAGCCCGCGCAGAGGGCCCATCAGTGTTTGGTCGGAGTGAACGGACGGCACAAAACTGCTCGTCCCTGAAGCGCCACCAGGCCGCCCCATCCCGGCTCTCCGCAGCTCGCGCTTGGCGTCTGAGGGATGGGAGGGGGGTGGCGGGAGGGCGGGGCGGGGGCGCCGCGTGGGGCGCCGCGTGGGGCGGGGGCGCCGCGTGGAGCGGGGGCGCCGCGTGGAGCGGGACCCGGGGTGGGGGCGGGGCCATCGCGCGGGGCGGGACCCTGGCTGGGGGCGGGACCTTAGGTGTGCCAGGCTTCCGCTCCCATTCGCCCTGGGCGACAGGCGGAGGGTCGGACTGTACCAGCTCCCCGACGGGGGGGCAGTCCCAGAACAGCCCAAAGGCGGGAACTTAGACACCTCAAGTTCTTCCAAGCACCTTGTCGCCTTGGACGGTGATAACGCGTTAAACAGTGTTTCCAAAGCCTCGAGATCCCCAAGCTCAGGGAGCGGCTCTCTCTTCCACCTCAGGCCTTTCTTCCCCTCCCTGGTCCCAGTGGTTCCCGCCAACGGGCGGGGTGGGAGGACCCCGGAAGCCGGCTCCATGCACTTCCGGGTCGAGGAGCGCGCGGCGGCGGTGGCTGTGGCGGCGGCGGCGGCGGCGATCGGGCCTAGTCGTGGTTCTTGCTCGGGTGACGGCTGCGGCAGTGGCGGCGAGCGCCCGGTAGCGGCCGGCGGGGCGCGAGGTTCCGGGTACGTGCTGGACCGCAGCTTCCCGGGTGTCTGTTGCGCCCCGGCCGGAGGGCCGCCCCGGGCGCCTCGCGCTTTGTCTGCGGCCTGCCCAGCGGTGCGAGGCCTGCGCCGCACTGGCCCCGGGCTGGCGGGCGGCGGTGACCGCCTGCGGGCGCGGGAGGCCTCGCGCAGAGGCTGGGAGGCTCCGGGCTTGCAGGCGGGTTTCCGTGGGGGTGCCTTCCTAGAGCGAAGTGTGACCCTTTGCTAACTCGTTTTCAGCTCCTGGTCGTCTTTGCTTTCATTGGTTTCGCCAGTGTTTCGACAGGCCCGTTTGGTTGACGGGATGGTTTCCCGTTCTTTAACTCACGTAGTCTTCACAGCAGTCTCTTGGGACTAGGTATTGGCCTTCCCGTTTTACATATATAGATTGGATCCCGGAGAGGTTAAGTAACTTGACAACGTCACACAGCTCCTGAGTGCGGAGCCAGGGCCCTGTGTTAACCCTAGCCCTGATTCCTGGCCCATGCTTTTTTTTTTTTTCTTTTTAGTAACGAGGATTGTTTTACATTCTTGTCAACTTTGGCGTTTATATATTTATCTTGCTTCTGCAGCAGCAAGATGGTAGTCAGCCTGTGAGCCACATTTTGGCTAGTGGTCACTTGGACAGAACCTGAGGCTGAAGTGAGGTTTGACTTGGGACATAGCACACCTTCCCTCTCCCTGGACCACTCGGTATTTTTTCTTAGGAGAAGAATGTTGAGTCAGAATGACAAGAGCTGGTTCCTTTTTTTGCACTAGGCTGGTGGCAAGGCCGTGACAGGGCCAGCCTGGCTTTGCTTCTCTTAGCAACCTCCCAGCGTGGACTCTTGGTGTCTGTCTCAACCCTGCCAAGACCTTGCTGGGCTCTAGCTTTTTGACTTCTGTTGCAGTTTACAGTTTCGAGGTCTTGTAGCCTCTGTGGCAGACGATGAATGAAAATTGAGAGTTGGCCCCGTGTGAGACGTTGGACCGGGCAGGCTTGCTCAGGGCCTGGTGCTGGGCCGTCAGGTTCTGGTCCTGGCGTAGCTGCCCGTGACCACACCGGAAGGTCTTTTGGTTCCTTAGTGATGGTTGGGGTCGCAGGTGCTTTGAGTCCCTGAATTTGAAAGGAGAGGGAAATACTCTTTCTGGTTTAAATTTTTCCCCTAGTTCCCTTAAATCTGAAGGCTGAGCAGGAGCACCACAGAGGGCTGCCGGCACTGCCGAAGGTGGCCAGCAGCCGGGAGGCTGTGGGCTTTCCTGCAGAAAAGGCTTCCTGGCCGTTGGTCTGGGACATATGAGCAGAGGTGGGGATGGTGGATCTGGGCAGGCGTGTCTGAGCTGGGGCTGCTGGTGGGGCCAGTAGGTGCTAAGCCAGGGTCCCATTCGCACAGTGTTCTGAGTGCCGGGTTCCTTACAGAGGAAGGGGGGGCCGGGGGTTGCTAACGGTGGTCTCTTCTTCCGTGGTCGCACAGCGCTTGCTCTGGAAAGCACCTTCAGAGGCTACCCGGCTGTTTTCCCTGGCCGCTGCCAGAAGTTACTGTGTTTGATGACGCAGGAAGGGAGGGCTGTCGGGAGGCCTGGAGGTTCTCCTCGCAGCTGTGATGGAGAAGCACAGGGCTCTCGGGACTGAACCCCACAGGTGCAGGGACACGGGGAGTCAGTCATCCTGATTCCGGAGTTGGTGTCTCAGGCAAGCCAGACCCCACCGTGGCCGCACTGACCTCTTACAGCTCTCTGAGCCAGGCCCTGCCACTGCCCCTGGCAGGCAGGCCTAGGTCTCAGTCACCAAGGGAGAGGCCAGGGGTTATTTGTTTGTGCTTTTGACCTTTTGCGTGTGAACTGTCCCTGGCTGTGCTCTGTCGTCTCCTTGGGGGGTTACATTTTCTGATTTTTTTTCCCCGGTAGGTTCCTGGGTGTGAGTATTTACCTCCCTCATAGGCTGTGCTTCTCTAGGGCAGGACGCGTGCTGCACACAGTAGGGGCAGGGTAAGTGTGAGAGCAGGTGTCCCAGAATGACAGCCAGAGCCGAGGGTGATAGGGCTTCTCACCTGCAATGGGCTGCAGCCGTCATGCTCAGGGGAAAGGTGTCATCCCTTTGGACGGACAGTGGCACCATGGTCTGTGCGTCTCCAGCAGAAGACGTGGTCAGGACGTGGGTACAGGACAGGGAAGGTCCCTGCTGTGTTGCTGACTTACCAAGAAGTGGGGTGCAGACCCTTAAGCTGAGTGGGACTGTTGCTGATTTTCTTAACCTTAGGATGTTAGGTAGAAGAAAGGTGGTGGCTTTCAGGGGTTAAAAATTTCAGTTGACTACTTCCAGGTAGAAGCATCATATGGCAGTTGGCAGTTTCATGACATTAACATGCCCTCACTATTTTAGAAAACATGGTCCCAGAATCGGGCTTTGTACGGGAAGTGAGACGTTCCGGGGTCTGAGCCTGGCCTCAGCCCCAACAGGGGATCATTCTTTGGGAGTATCTGTACAATGGTGGTAGTGACAGCCCATCCCCTTGTTTCTGTGATGCGTGTGTAATACACAGTGTGTGGCTCACAGCCCACGGGAGAGAAGCCTGCATGTGGGATCCAGGAATGAGAGCCTTTCCTGGCTTCTGGGCACGCTGCTGTCAGCCTAACCCCCTGCCCCTGGTTCTTGCTTTGCCCCTCTGCCTTCCGGTCTTTCCTGTGACCCCTTTCCTTTGACCATGCAGACTGGACTTGGTCGGAAGCGCACTGTGCCACCTGGGTGGGGGCGGTGTTTCCTCTCGGGGTCACTTGGGAAGTGAGTAGCACTGATGGGAAAGGAACCCTTATTTGGAGACCAAAGTCAGAGGCCCTGGTGTGGGAGGGTAATTGTGTCCCACTATGTCTGTGAGGTCATTGGTCTAGATCTTCTGTGTTATCCTGGCAGTGGCCTTGCAGAGTAGGCACGACAGGCATCCCCACTTGGAGATCAGGAGCCCAAGAGCAGGTGGACATGGCAGCCAAGAGGCAGAACCTGACCTCTGCTCCTCGTGGCCGTGTGCTGCTCCCGGGCAGTCAGGTGACTTGGCGGTGCCCTGTGGATGCACTGGGGCGAGGTCAGAGGAACCTCAGCTGGTACCTGTGGCCTCCCAGCCATAGTCAGGTGCGCGGAGCCTGGGCTGGCCAGCCAGGGCTGAGAGGGAGGTGCCAGGGGAGTGCAGGGAGAGGGCCCTGCTTGGCACCGGGGCCTTCTGGTGACCATCCCCCATTGAAAGCGCTGCTTTGCCTCAGCTTGTGATAAGCCATTTCCTTCAAGCCTGGCCTCGGGGTACCTGGGGAGTGTTGAGGTGTGGTAGGTGCCTGACTGAACAAGAAGGTGGCCAGTCTGAGGCTCAGTTAGGTTCGTTATAAATTGGGATCTGACTTTGAACGTGGCTCTGTAGATAGGAGCCAGTCTTTTTTGTGTGTATGCACAGTTTTTGTTTTTTTTTTTTTTGCGGTACGCGGGCCTCTCACTGTTGTGGCCTCTTCCATTGAGGAGCACAGGCTCCGGACGCGCAGGCTCAGCAGCCATGGCTCACAAGCACAGCCGCTCCGCGGCATGTGGGATCTTCCTGGACCGGGGCACGAACCCGTGTCCCCTGCATCGGCAGGCGGACTCCCAACCACCGCGCCACCAGGGAAGCCCTGTATGCACAGTTTTGAGCGTATTATATTTCCTGTGCTACGGGTGGACACGTGTCACCAGGATGTGGCGTGTAGAGAGTGACTGTCGCTCTCTCGGCAGGGAGCTTTACGTAACGCTTGGGACGGCGGGGAATTACTTGACCCTGGTTTCTTTCAGAGCTGAACTCCAATGTCCAGCAATGGATGACGACAGCCTGGACGAGCTTGTGGACCGAAGCCCGGGGCCCGATGGCCACCCGAGACTCCGTCCTGCCGCCCTGAGCAGCGATGCTGGTGAGCCGCCCTCCCGCCTTTCCACACGGAGCTGGGGAGCAAATGTTCATGCTTTGCTCTTCAAGTGCACAAGTGGCATGTTGTTTGGTGTTTATTTTTAATGCAATCAGTACAGATGTAAATCGAGCAAAAGATGCTGCTTCTCCCTCCCCACGTCCCCATGCGGCCTCACCGCCCCATCCCTGGGGGCAGCGCTGGGCACCCTGTGGGCAGATGTCCTCTGAACACCTCTGTGCATCTTCCAACCTGCCTCAGCCGTGACGCTGCCCCCCGGGCCTGTGTTTACCTGTCCATCTAGAAGAAAGCAGCGATGCCCACAGTGGGGGCTCCGAGGACGACACGTGCAGTGAGCACAGTGACGGCGAGGACGAGGAGGGGGACCTGGAAGACGGATCTGGTGAGAACACTGACGTTCGAGCGGCCCCTCGTGTCCCCTCTCTCGTGACAGGGATTGCTGTTATAAAACGGCCTTGTTGAAGTTGCTGTCTTAACCGCGCTGGCCACCTGGGGCTGTGAACACTGGGGGTGAGACTCCCTAGCACGGCAGCTTTGTCTGGCAGTCCCCTGCAGTGGGTCTCGTCTTCAGCTGGGAAGCTGGCTTGCTTTGATGTAGTTGGGCTGATGGCACAGTGGATAGGTCTCTTCCCTGGTGGCGGCAGGAGGTTAAAATGCCTGAGAACAGGGAGCAGTGCGAAGGGCGTTGCCAGGGAGAACGCAGCTGGACTGGACTGCGGGCAGAGCGGGCCCCCAGCCCCTGCTGCAGGGCAGGGGTAGCATGAGCCGAGGTTTGCCGGGACCTAGGACCACCTGACCAGGGACCGCCTGGGCAGGATGGCGGTGCCTCCTGTGGCTCTTTCTCTCGCTCTTGATGGAGCCCCTGAGAGAACTGGTAGATGCACGGAATGACTTTATTAAGAAATTCCCAGGGTGCTTACATTGCTTGATGTTTGTGCCTCTGAACTCCTGCGCAGGGAGCTTTGCTTCAAGGGGAGATAGTGCCGCCTGAGGACCTCACGGTACCTCCTTCCCTGGCCTTCCCGGGCACTCTGGCTGGTACGTGTCCTGTGGGCTCCCCAGGCTGGACTGCCCTGTGCCAGCCCCTCAGAGGGAGGTGAGCTCAGCCCCCTCCCCACGTGGCACCGGGCTTTGGAAGCTTGGCTTACGGCTCTTTTCCTTCTGACAACAGCCGTCCACTCAGGACGTGTGTGGTCCTGAAGCATCTGCCTAGTCTTTTTATTACAGTCCTTGGACTCCTGTGTTTATGAATGTTAGAATGTTCCAGAAAGGTAACCCCTCATGTGTGGGACAGTGCTTGTGAAGGAAGAGCACTGACACAGCACATCAGTGTGAGTTTGCTGCCGCGCGTGTGTTGGTGACATATTCTTCCAGAGTTAGATTTTGATTTCTGTGCAGGCACGTGAAGTTCTGTGCTGAGTTTGCAGGTCACGTTGTGGCTCTTCGCTTGTTTCTGCAGATGGGCTTGGGGCTTGGGCACAGGCATGTGGCCTTGACCGGGCTGGAGGCAGAGGACATCAGGTCTTTGTCACTTCATCCCTCGAGCAGAGGTTTGAGCCTCTACTGGAGGCCAGAGGACGGGGGCTGCAGGCTGGAGGGTGGGCAGGAGCCCAGCCGGGGCTCTCTGCCCAAGCTAACTGCCTAGCAGCAGAGACAGCGGAGTAAAGGAGCAGTTAGGTCAGGTGATAGATGCCAAGAGTGTGTTTACGGGGACGTACTGGGGATGGGGAGGCCTCAGCCCCTGTGGGCCTGGGCTGGTGAGGAGAAGCTTCCAGAAAGACACATCTAAGCTGTGATCTGAAGGACAGGAGGGTTAGCTGGGTAATGGGGGGACATGGGCTGGTGGGGAGTGCCGTGCAGGGACATCTGGCGTAGAGCCCAGTGCCCAGCAGGCCCGCGGGTGGTGAGGAGGTGCCCAGTGGCGGGCAGGCACCTGGAGGCCACGGCCATAGCTGATGGGCAGTAAAACTCCACCGGACACCCCTAGTTTTCCGCGCCAGTCAGTGAAACTCACAGGCAAGGAGCACATCTCTGTGGCTGGTGAGAATTTAAGAGGTCTCAGAGGTAGTGTCTTCAAAGGGAGTTACCTGCATCCTTACGGGCCTGGTATTTGCCACGTCCCCCTTCCCTCAGCAGCTCTTTCTACTCATCTTTTTGCTTTTCCTGCGCTAGTGTTGATTCCTGAAAGTCACTTGCTTGTGTCGCTGTTTGCTCAGTTTTCAACTTTAGATACGTATTATCTGTTCAAGTCTTAGAATGAAACATGAGGACTTGGGACTCTGACCTGCTGCCTCAGCCCGCTCTCCAGGCAGTGCCCACGTGTCCTGGTCTGCTCAGCTCGCAGCCCCTCCCTGCTCGGCCTCATCTCGGTTCGCTCCCAGCTCTTTCCAGTGTGGTCCTGCCCTCCTCATGTGAGCCGTGCCCTCACCTGCGCTGGGTTCCCAGGCGTGCTGTGCCGCCAGCTGCCACGTCGGGCTGGCACCCATGTCTGCACCTCCCTTGGCCTGGTCCTTCGTCTGGTTGGGGCCTGGTCCGGCAGCCCCTGAGACGGGGTGGGGAGGCGGGTGGCCCAGGGTCTTGGCACCTGCCTGTGTCTTTAGCCGCCTCTCCGTTGGTGGTCGCTGCCCCTCAGGCACTTCAAAGGCATCCCCCGTGGGTGGGACACTCCAGAGGGGTCAGGTGGCCCTCAGATGGCCAGCTCTCTGCCTTCCCTTCAGTTTCTGAGCCTTCTGGAGTTCCGGAGGAAGAACCAGATCCTCCAGCCTCCGCCTGCTGCTGCCTCCTTGCCCTTAGCCAGGCAGGAAGCTGAGCAAAGTCAGTCTCCAAGATTTTGTGGACACCAGTTTTGTTAGTTTTCTCTTGGTTTGTAACAGATTGGCACGAACACAGTGGCTGAGAACCGCGTGCTCAGTGTCTCAGTGGTTCCATGGGTCTGTAGTCCAGACACTGGTGGCCGGTCCTCTGCTTGGGTCTCACCCAACTGACATCAAGGGGTCACAGGGCTGCCGTTCCCATCTGAGGCTCAGGGTGCTCCCCAAGGTCACGGTGTGTCAGCAGATTTCAGATCCCTGCGGGCATGGGGCTCCAGTCCTGTCTCTGGCCGGCTGCCAGGGGAGGCCGTCGTCACTCAGCTCCTGGGAGCCACCCCTCAGTGGATAGGCCGCAACGCTCTACAACCAGCCAGAGAAAACTGCTTTTAAAGAGCTCATTTGGTTGTGTTCTAGTTTCCCTCTGCCTTGCGACAGCAGGGTCTCGGGGGCGTGTAAGAACCCTGCCTGCCACACCCCTAGCCTGCTTCTCCTGTCCATGTGAAGTAGCGTTATTTCAGTGGAGTTGAGTGGGGAGAGAAAACTAATGCACATGTTGACTCTGCCTTGGTGAACTGAAAGTGTCTTCTTTCTTTTTTGTGCTGGCCTAACCCCAGCCTCAGAAGCTTTCAGAAATTGATCAGGACTGTTGTGGCCAGCTTGCTGGGTTAGGAATTTATGCTCTCTAATCCCCGAAGCAAGAAAAATGAAAGACCTGTAGGAGAGGCCTTCCCTGAGGGCCGTGGCTCACTGACACTGTTTTGAGAAGGGTGTTGATGGCACGTGGTGCCCTCTGGAGGCCGCTGCGCTGAGCCGAGAGGCGGGCTGGCCCCTGGAGGCTACGTGCCTCATGAGGGTTCTGATTCGGCTCCAAGTTGGGGGGGCGGGGCTGGTGTCCCCTGAGCTTGGGAGCAGCTTCGGGTTAAAATGCCCGGTGACATCTGTCCTGGTGAGGCTGCAGGAGTGGGTCTGTCCCTCGTGTGTGGGATTCGGGACCCTGCTCACCCGAGTGCGGCTGCGGCCTGCATGCCTCCTGTACTCCGGTTTGTGGACTTGTAACATTGCCTCTTTGTCAAGGTTCCGAGGATTCCGAAGAAGACGGCGACGATGTGGACACGTTAGCAGCAGCAGTGGCTACTCGGGGGGCACTGGAAGCCAGCGGTGCATTTAACTCTGACGATGATTCGGAGAGCTGCCCGATCTGTCTTAATGCTTTCAGGGACCAGGCTGTGGGGACACCTGAGAACTGTGCCCACTACTTCTGCCTCGATTGCATCGTGGAGTGGTCCAAGGTGCGTGGCTTCTCTTCGGGCACTTCCTCCCTTCGGGCTGTCCTCTCTGTGTGTGTGACCCAGCCTGTGGCCAGCCTCTCAAGGGTCTGGGTCTCTGCTCTACAGCAGGAGTTGGAGCCCCGGGTGGCATCTGAGCTTGATCTCTGCTTCGTTCGAGCTCTAGGCCTTCGGGGTGGTCGGTGAAGCTCACTGTGGGGTGATATGCTTGTGGAGCGCTGGCTCAGGAGGGTTGTTTATGGGCCAGTGCCCCTCGGGAACCAGAAATCCTGAGTGGCTCAGGGGCAGCCTGCTCAGGCCGAGTTGGCCGGTGCTCACGTGCTGAGGGGTCATCTCATAGACCCAGGAAAGCCTGAGTCGTGTGATTAGCAATAAAAGCGCATGGGATTCACCAGATGGTGCAGTGTTGCAGGGTGAGCTTTAGAAGCACTGCCCCCTCCCTACTTTCTGAACTTTGTGAAAAACCTCAAAGAAGTAATGAGTCCAAGGACGCGTGGCCTGCAGCCCCGTGCCTTTCACCGTCCTCGAGGACCAGCGCCCCTGCCTGCTTCTTTTCTATTCCCACCCTCACCAACTCGGACCCCGGGAAGGCGGCAGGTCTCGCCGCACTGCGCCTGCCCTTACCCAGCGAGGGTGACAGTAACGGCATCGCCTCAAGCACCCGGCCTCTTCTCCTCCGCCCCCTGCTTGCTGGCCAGTAACCCAGCTGTCCCGCCCACCCCTTGCCCTCCTCTTGTCTTCTTAGCACTGACTGGCCCTCCAAGAGAGCCGCTCCACATGGCAGGGATTTGATTTCTGTCTTTCTTCACTGCTGTATCCCCAGCCGCCTAGCACAGGGCCTAGCCTACGCAGGCATTCTGTAAATTAGATTTTTAATGTAAAAGGAAGTCTTGACTTCTAAATGAAATTAGTTTCAGATGGTATTAATAGTGAAAGTGATTTTATAAGGTTGCAGTATGATTTTTCTTTCTTGCAGAATGCCAATTCCTGTCCAGTTGATCGAACTATATTTAAATGTATTTGTATTCGAGCTCAATTTGGCGGTAAAATCTTGAAGAAGGTAAGTGTAGGCGCCCCCTTTTGTGTATTACATTGGTCCCCATCTCATGGGAAAACATGCCTTCAAAAGGCAAGTTGCTTTCCTGAAGTATTGGTTACGTGTGTTTTAGAAATCGACTAAAAGGCCCTTTGTGGCCATGACCGTGAAACCCGGTGCTGGAGGTGGTGCCGTGTGCCCGGCCAGCCTGGGCTCTGCGTGGGAGCGGTTTCCCAGACTTCCTCCTCTCCACTCCCACACGCCTTTTCTGCATCTCCGAGCTTTCTCTCCTCTTGAGCCACGGCAGCCACAGCAGGCAGGGAAGGTCAGGGTGTGGACCCCAGACCTGGGAGAGGGGCCAGCTCTCTCGGGACCAGACTTCGGAAGGCGCATGGCAGGAGCATGAGGGCTGGGGACAAGATGTTTTCCTTGCTCTTAAAAGCGTGCTTTTGCTCACCTGCTGTTTGGGGACTGGGAGACCTCCATACGTCTTCTTCTGTTGAAGAGCAGCATTAGAAAGACTCGTTGAGGGAGTTCCCTGGTGGCCTCGTGGTTAGGCTTCCTCGCTTTCACTGCCATGGCCTGGGTTCAGTCCCTGGTCGGGGAAGTTCCTGCAAGCCGCATGGCTCGGCCAAAAAGAAGAAAAAGAAAGACTCGTAGAGACTTGCCTTACATCTTCTCAGCGAGTCTTATAGCCGCAGATGTGCCTTTTTATTTGCGGAGCCAGGGATGTGCGAGGCCTCCGGCTCTGGGGGAGCAGACTTCTCCTGGAGTCTTTGCCGGGGCCAGCAGCTCCCGTCCCGTCCTGCTGGTGGAGCCTCCTGTGGCCTGCTCTGCTCTTCTGCCTGGAGGTCTCTGGGGAGCACTGGCAGTTTCCCCGCAGGCAAGCTCTGTTTCCTTGAGTGCCTGCCTCTTGAGTGCTTGGCCCCGAGCGCCTCCTGTGTGGGAAGGGGAGGTGGGCAGAGGGCCCACTTACACGCCGGCAGGTCCAGTTGGAGGAGATCCGAGAGCGGCTGAGAGCCAGCACAGAGTCCAGGAGGCCGCGGGAGGGTCCCGAGTCCCTGGCTGGTGCAGGAACAGAGGCAGAGAGTGTGGCTCAAGCGTGTCACCCATGGGGAAGTGAGCTGCAGAGGCTGTTTCTCGGTGCGGCTCGCGCGCAGGAGGCCGAAGCAGCCTGTGGAGGTGGCTCGGGCTGGCGGCAGCGATGAGGAATAGCTGTGATCGTCATGGGGCAGCACATGTTTGAGTGTCATTCTTTGGCAGTCACGTTTCTGTGTCTTTGCTTGGTCCTGGGACAGTTCTCAGGGGACGAGAGCCCGGCGCTTCTCTGTTCTCCACCCGTGTGGTTCGTGCAGCAAAGCCCTCATGTTTGGCTGTCTCGCCTGTCACTCCTCTCTGGGGCCCTTCCGTGGGTCAGACTTTTTCTGTTGAATCTTTTTTTTTTTTTTTTTTTTGCGGTACGCGGGCCTCTCACTGTTGTGGCCTCTCCCCGTGCGGAGCACAGGCTCCGGACGTGCAGGCTCAGTGGCCATGGATCACGGGCCCAGCCGCTCCGCGGCATGTGGGATCTTCCCGGACCGGGGCACGAACCCGTGTCCCCTGCATCGACAGGCGGACTCTCAACTACTGTGCCACCAGGGAAGCCCTGTTGAATCATTTTTTTTCTTAGGGCTAACTACCCTGAGACGGTTAGAAAACAAAAGTCACTGGTGCGTGTTAATTCAGAACCTCTGGGCCCATGGAGCCCATGTGAATCTGCTCTGGGTCCACTGCAAACCGTGATATAAACGGCTCCGGGATTTGGGTCCCGCTTGCCATGTGCTGAGCATGCTCTCCTGTCCCCAGATCCCAGTGGAGAGCGCCAGGCTTGGGGAGGATGAGGATGAAGACCCGACCTTCTGTGGGGTGTGCGGCAGGAGCGACCGGGAGGACCGTCTGCTGCTCTGTGACGGCTGCGACGCTGGGTGAGTCCCTCCCGTCGGGCGCCCTGAGCTCGGCTCAGAGCTGGTCTTGTTGACCTGCTAGAGGAGCCTGCCCCGCTGTGTTCGTGCTCGGCGCCACCTGCCCCCCGAGGGTTGTCTGCACCCCTGCGTCCTGGGCTCCGCGTGCTTCGTCCCCCCCAACCCCGCATCGCTTTGTATATCCTCCACCTGTTTCCAGACGATATCCTGAGGCCGCTTGCAGAGATGTACCTAGTATCTCAGGACGAGGGGGAGAGGCAAGAAATGGGGGTGTGGGCTGGCTGGGCCGGGGGTGGACACGAGCGGGACCCACCCTTTGTGCGAGGCCAGGGGCTGGGGCAGCCTCACACGGCAGGACAGTGGGACGTGCTTCCAGCCATGCTGCCAGCCACCCCCGTGTCCGTGGATCCCCTTTCATTGTCATTCCTCAAACCATTGAGTCCCCTGCTTCTCGTCAGGCCCTTTCCTTGTCCTGGAGCAGCACAAGCCCTGGAGGACGGGCACCTGTGGGGCCTGCGCTTGTCCCAGTGCAGACACTGCCTGGGCTGCCCACCAGGGCCCACTACCTGCCATCTCCCTGCACTGAGACAGCAGGTCACCCTCCCCGGGCCTGACAGCATCTCCCACCTGCCTCCGAGCCCCACCCTCGGGGCTCATGCAGCTGAGAATGTGTTCCTCCCTCCTTTCTCGCCAGTCTCAGCCTGCATCCGTGTTCAGTGACACGGTTGCCTCACCTTGGTGCTCCTTGCCCCTTTGGAGTCCCGGAAGTTGGCCGTGTCTGAGCGGGTCCCCTCTAGCCTGTTGTCAGTCTGGAGCTGGAGGGCAGAAGCGGAGCCTTGGGTGTCCGGCAGACCCGTGTGTCCAGCTCACGGCTCTTGCTGTCACACTCCATGACTGAGTGGGGACATGGGGCCGCGAGGGTGGCAGCATTCAGAATGCTGCTCACACGCAGACTGCACCCTTTTCCCCAGTGATGGTGGCTGCTCGGGGCCTGAGAAGGAAGGGCCTGGGATAGCTGGATGCTGCCTGAGAGCCCATGCGTGGTGGGAAGGAGAGGCCTGGTACTGGCCGCCACACCCCTTGGCCTGGCCTGGCCCTCGTCACCAGCCTTGCCTTCTTGGCCTGGGTTCCCTGTGCCAGACGAGCCTGTGTGCCTTCCAGTGGCCTTGATGCTGGGGAGCCCTGGATGAGGCTGTCGGAGCTTTCACTCACAAAGCCTCGATTTTCCCTTAAGCTTTTATCCCTTTTTTTTTTTCCTTTTTTCCTTCTTTCCTTGCTGCGTGGCTTGTGGGATCTTAGTTCCCTGAACAGGGATTGAACCCGGGCCCTCAGCAGTGAAAGCACCGAGTCCTAACCACTGGACCGCCAGGGAGTTCCCCCCTTAAGCTTTTAAATGGAGCCTACAGTTCTTTTTTTTAATAGATTTTATTTTTCAGAGCAATTTTAGGTTCATAACAAAATTGAGTGGAACAGCATGCATTTTTTTTAATTGAGGTATAGTTGGTTTATAGACTTATATTAGTTTCAAGTGTACAACACAGTGATTCAAAATTTTTATCAGTTATGCTCTATTTAAAGTTACTATAAAATATTGGCTCTACTTCTCTGTGCTGTGCAGTGTATCCTTGTACCTTATTATATACAGAATAGCTTGTATCTCTTAATCCCGTACCCCTGTCTTGCTCCCCGACTCCCCTCTACTGACTGTTAACCACTACTTTGTTCTCTATATCTGAGTCTGCTTCTGTTTTATTATATACGGTGGTTTGTTTCATTTCTACGTTCCACATATAAGTGATGACATAGAGTATTTGTTTTTCTCTTTTGACTTATTTCACTAAGCGTAACGCTCTCCAGGTCCATTCATGTTTTTGCAAATGGCAGAATGGCAGTCTTTTTTATGGCTGAGGGTGTGTGTTTGTGTACACCACATCTTCTTTATGCATTTGTCTGTTCATGGGCACTTGGGTTACTTCCATATCTTGGCTTTTGTGACTAACGCTGCTGTGAACATTGGAGTGCATGTATCTTTTTGCATTAGTGTTTTCATTTTCTTTAGTTAAGTACCCAGGAGTGGAAGTGCTGGATCATATGGTAGTTCTATTTTTAGTTTCTTGAGGAACCTCCATACTGCTCTCCATGGCAGCTGCACCAATTTACAGTTCCACCAACAGTGCAAGAGAGCTTCCTTTTCTGCACATCCTCGCCAACATTTGTTACTTGTGGTCTTTTTGATGAAAGCCATTCAGACAGGTGTGACGTGTTGTCTCATTGTGGTTTTGATTTGCATTTCTCTGATGATTAGCAATGTTGAACATCTTTTCATGTGCCTTTTGGCCATCTGTATGTCTTCTTTGGAAAAATGTCTGCTGTCTTCTGCCCATGTTTTAATCACTTTTTTTGATATTGAGTTGTATGAGCTGTTTATATATTTTAGATGTTGATCCCTTGTAGGTCATGTAATTTGCAAATATTTTCTTCCATTCAGGGAGTCTTTTCGTTTTGTCAGTGTTTCCTTTGCTGTGCAAAAGTTAAGATTTAAAGTTTAAGTCCCATTTGTTTATTTTTGCTTTTATTTCCTTTGCTTTGCGAGACAGATCCCCAAAAATATTGCTGTGATTTATGTCAAAGAGTGTTCTGTTATTGTTTTCTTTTAGGAGTTTTATAGTTTCCAGTCTTACGTTTAGGTCTTTAATCCATTTTGAGTTTATTGTTGTATATAGTGTGAGAAAGTGTCCTAATTTCATTCTTTTACATGAAGCTGTCCAGCTTTCCCAGCACCACTTATTGGAGAAACTGTCTTTCTTCAATTGTATATTCTCGCCTCCTTTGTTTGTTGTAGATTAATTGACCATGTAAGTGTAGGTTTATTTCTGGGCTCTCTTTTCTGTTTCATTGTTCTGTGTGTCTGTTTTTGAGCCAGTATTGTACTGTTTCGATTACAGTAGCTTTGTAGCATAGTCTGAAGTCACGGAGGGTGATACCTCCAGCTCACTTCTTCCTCGGGATTGCCTTGTCTGAGCCTACAATGCTTGATTATGTTAATTCTTTATATCAGGTTCTGTTTCAGGGAGTTCCCTGGTGGTCCAGTGGTTAAGACTCCACATTTACAATGCAGGGGGTCAGGTTCAATCCCTAGTCAGGGATCTAAGATCCCACATGCCGCATGGTGTGGCCAAAAAAAAAATTGTTTCAATTTTAGTAGGTTTTTTGTTTGTTTGTTTGTTTGTTTGCGGTACACGGGCCTGTCACTGTTGTGGCCTCTCCCGTTGCGGAGCATAGGCTCCGGATGCACAGGCTCAGCGGCCATGGCTCACGGGCCCAGCCGCTCCACGGCATGTGGGATCTTCCCGGACCGGGGCACGAACCCGTGTCCCCTGCATCGGCAGGCAGACTCTCAACCACTGCGCCACCAGGGAAGCCCCAATTTTAGTAGTTTTAACAGTGACTTTTGGGGATTTTTGCAACTTCATCAAAAATATTTTTTGTCGTAAAGTATATCTGTAAACTTACTTTTTTTTATGTGCTTGAATTTAACAGATAAAGCAAGTACATAAAAATTGTGATAGACCTAAAACATTAAAACTGATAAAAAAAAATATAGTGATTCGTATGCTTCTGAATATCCTCACTGGTAATATTTGCCATTAGCTAAATTTTCTTACAGTTAAATCTTTCAACTAAAGTCACAACTCTACAAGTCTAAGATCACTCTGTTACTCATTTTCCTTTAATAATGGGAGATGCAACTGATTTTTTTTAATATAAATTTATTTATTTTTATTTTTGGCTGTGTTGGGTCTTCGTTGCTGTGTGTGAGTTTTCTCTAGTTGCGGCAAGTAGGGGCTACTCTTCGTTGCTGTGTGTGAGTTTTCTCTAGTTGCGGCGAGTGGGGGCTACTCTTCGTTGCTGTGTGTGAGTTTTCTCGTTGCGGCGAGTGGGGGCTACTCTTCGTTGCAGTGTGCGGGCTTCTCACCGAGGTGGCTTCTCTTGTGGCGGAGCAGAGGCTCTAGAACACAGGCTTCAGTGGTTGTGGCTCGCGGGCTCTAGAGCACAGGCTCAGCAGTTGTGGCTCGCGGGCTCTAGAGCACAGGCTCAGCAGTTGTGGCGCACGGGCCTAGTTGCTCTGCGGCATGTGGGATCTTCCTGGACCAGGGCTCGAACCCGTGTCCCCTGCATTGGCAGGCGGATTCTTAACTACTGTGCCACCAGGGAAGCCCTGTTACTCATTTTTAAATGAGTAAATCACAAGCCTGTCTATAGATACATGAATACGTCAGATTCTTTCACTGTTATATGAAGCAAGGTACAGATTATTTGTGGGAGGTTTTGCCTTGGTTTTTTTTTTGGCCATGCTCCATGGCTTTTGGGATCTTAGTTCCCCGACCAGGGAGCTCCCCCATTTGTGTTTTATGTAGCGGTATTTATTCTCAAGGGAGGACCTCTCTGTGCCGCATGGCTGTGGCTCTCCCGGTGGGAGGAGGTCATCCTTGTGCTCAAGTGAGCGCTGCAGGCCGGTCCTGCTGGGCGATCATGGGGCTCTCCCGGGTTTGAGCCCTCAGCCATCTCCTCCATGGAGGGATTAGTGGGTGCAGAGTAGCTGGGTGGGGTGCCTGTCACCGCCGCCAGCCTCCTCTCCCAGGCCCTGGGGCTTGGTGGCGAACAGGGTTGAACCACGCTCGATCCTGGGGACACTCTGTGAGAAGCTACCACTCAGTTCTTGGATGTTGTTCTGAGACCATATCCTGGAGGATCTTCTCAGGCTGAAACCTAGTTGGGGTTCTGGGTGCTCCCCGGTCCTTGGTGCTAGCCTGCCGCGTCCCAGGAGGAGCGGCCTCCCGCCGTCTGTCCCCGGGCTGCTCGGGTGAGGTCCAGCCATGGGGTCGGGGCAAGCTTCACCCTGTGGGCCTGTCTTGGACCCTCACGCAGGGCAGGGCTGTGAGCAGCACGCGGCTTCGAAGCTGAGTGCAGCCTGGGCTCGGGTGTTGAGTGTGGGCTCAGCGCTGGTTTCCACCTGGCTCGGCGCCATCTGGGACATTGAGATGGAGTTTGGAGGGTTCCGGCACCGGCGGCCCATGCCAGCGGTGGCTTCTCCCCAACTGCTTCCCTTGAGGATTAGTTAGAAGCAACTGAAAAGCAGACGCTGTTGGGCGGCGCTGCCGTGCACGGTGTTAGTTCCTCGGAGACTGGCCTCCCAGGATGGTGGCTGCCACCCCGCCGCCGTCAGGGTCCAGCTGCCGCTCTCTTAGCTCTGTCCCTCCAGATGGTACATCCCCCGGGGAGAGTTTGGCGGCCATCAGGGTCCCCTTGGAGGGCAGAGATGCCCAGAAGCCTGCGGTGGGGGTCCGTCCACCCAGAATGCCGGTGGGAGAGTGAGGAGACAGGTGTCTGCAGCTCCAAGCGCACAGGCCTCTGAGCAGGCGGCCTCCCCCGCGGCCTCGGGTGGGGGCATCCAAGTCAGTCCCGGCAGAGCTCACGGTCGGGGAGGGGGCGCTGTGTCCCTGGTCAGCGCCCCGCCCTCATGACTTCACTTAACCTTCGTCACTCCCACAGGCCGTCTCCAGGTGCCGTCGCGTTGCAGGGTTAGGGCTTCCACACGTGGCCTGGGGGGCCACAAGATCCACAGCAGGGTGTGCTGTTGGGAGGCCTGTCATAGGGCTCGCTTGGCTGGGACAGTGAGGCTGGGGACACCGTCTCGTTTCCTAGGTACCACATGGAGTGTTTGGACCCCCCTCTCCAGGAGGTGCCAGTGGACGAGTGGTTCTGTCCGGAATGTGCTGCCCCCGGGGCCGCCCCTGCTGCGGGTAACACTCTGCCCCCACTCAGGTGGCCCGGACCCTTCCTGTGGGGCCGGCACCTCGTCCTGGGGAGATCGCGTCCGGCTCTCCAGCAGGGGTGGCTTTCGATTGTACTCCTTGGGCGGGGCACGGGCTGGAGACGGGGGGTTGGCTGATGGGGGTCTAGGGGCCCAAGCTCCAGGGAGACACCCCCTGTGCCCCGTTTCCCGGAGCCCTCCTACCAGGGCCAGGGCTCAGCGGAGTGCATGTCAGCCCAGGGTGTTTTCTTCCAAGACGCAGGTCCCGTGAGCGAGGAGGAGGTCTCCCTGCTCTTGGCCGATGTAGTGCCCACCACCAGCCGGCTTCAGCCACACGCGGGGAGGACCCGGGCCATCGCCAGGACACGGCAGAGCGAGAGGGTCCGAGCGACGGTGAACCGGAACCGGATCTCCACAGCCAGGAGGATCCAGGTGGGTGCTGGTGGCCTCGCATCCTGGCCACGTGCAGGGAACAAAGCCAAGTGGGCCTGAGGCAGCTGCAGCAGTGGAGAGCTGGCCCTGAGGGTGCTGGACGGTCGGGTCCGGCCAGTGGTCGGTGGCCCGGCCCATGGGTGCATCGTGGAAGCTGCCGGGGGTCCCCTGCCTTGCAGCTGTCACCTGCCAAGGCCGTAGTACTGAACTGAGAGGAGCTGAGAGGACTTCGTGGGGAACGTGGTCCCGGGACCCCACCACAGATGCCCACAGTCCCTCCTGGCACCTCCGCCCTCCACTCTGAGGCCCGCAAGCCCTCCTTGTTTTGCATCCTTGCCTGGCCTGCTCCTCGGGAGGCCTTCCCAGACCCCACTTCCCACTGGGCCCTTGGGGAGCCCCCAGCAGCCTGCCTGATGTCTGCTGCTGCCAGGCTGAGGCGTCCAGCCTCCCGGGGGCTCAGGGGGCTCCTCGGGGCTCCCTCAAGGGGCCTGAGGCGGCTCCGGCCCCCTGACCAGCGCCGTCCCGTGCTGTGCAGCACGTCCCGAGGTACCTCATGTCTCCTCTGCTGGATGAGACCATCGAAGCCGTGGCCGCTGGGCTGAGCACAGCCGTGTACCAGCACCCTGGGCCGCGAGCCCCTGCCCGTCGGAGGAGGAAAGGAGGTAGGCCTGGCTCGGTCTCTGGCTTCCAGTGGTCGCTGCCATCCCTGTAGCTTGGTTCCCACAGACCATCGCACACAAGGCCCTGCAGGCCCAGGGGTCTGGGTCTGGTCCTTTCCTCTGAACCCCCTGGGGTGTTGTTTATGCAGCAGCACCCTGCATGTGCATCAGGGTGACATAGCCTCCCCGAAGTTGATCGGGAAGAGTCCCCAAGGACCTTGTGGAAGATTCGTGACGTTTTCTCTAAATTGGGCAACACACGAGTGAAACCCCATGCCTGGCTTTTCTGGGTGGGAACAGCTAAAATGATTAATTCAGTGTCTTTGCTGGTTTTGGCGCTATTCACGTTTTCTAGTCCTTTTCTGTGTTAGTCTCGGTAATTTTGTCCCAGTAAGTTCCATTTTTCTTTGGTAGTCGACATCCCTGCCTGGGGAGAAGCTATCACCCCAGTTTAACATCCTCGGCGATTTCTGGGTCTGTGCTCCATTTATATTCATGGGTTGGAATTCTCCAAAGAAGAGCTTTCCTTTTTCTCCTTGACTATTCATTTAAACCAGTAGATGTGGTTTCCTGTTTCATTCAGTGGGTTGCAATCTATGGTCTTTTAAAAATCAGCATTATTGAGACATACGTTTTCTGTGATGAGCACATCCACTCTGGGCGTATGGTTCCGGGTGAGACCGACGAGGCTTCCAGCCGGTGCCCCCGCTCCCCAGGCAGCCCCTCCAGGCACCTGCCGTCCTGTCGTTGGCGCTAGCCGTGCCATCCTCAGTTCTCACTCGTGAGGCCTTGAGCATGTGCCCTGGTTTGTCGCTCAGCAAAGTGATTGGGGGGCCTGTGTAGTGGGTGTCTGGGGTTAATTTCTGTTTATTGGTAAGGAACTTGCCACGGCACGAACCACCCCAGCTTGTCCACCTGCCTGTGCCGGACGTTTGGGTTGGTTCTGTAATAAAGCTGCTGTGAGTATCTTTCCTGCAGGCAGGTGTTTCCACTGCTCTGGGTCGGTAGAGAGCAGTAGACTAGTTGGCGCAACCAGTGAACGTGTGTTAGAGGTGACTCACCCCCTGCGCTCCCGTCAGCAACGTGCGCATTGTAGCTGCGCCACGTTCTTGCCCAAACTCGTCTCCCCACCCCCAGCGGGCGTGTGTGTGTCAGGTTCCGCTGCCCTGCGTGGCCCCGCCGGGTGCCGAGCGCATATGTGCTCCCGGAGAGCCCTTGCCCCCGAAGAGCTGAGCACAGAGAAGACACCTGAGGGCCGCCGGTGGGCGGTCCTGGTTCACATCCCCGTGTAGTGGATGGAGCCAGGAGCTGTACCCCGAGGTCACGCTGATCACTGCCTTGAAGTTCAGGATGAGAGAGGTTTTGCTTCTCGTGTTTTCTGTCTGGATCTCCTCTCGTGTCCAGGGTCTCACTTCTCAGTCCCAGCAGTTGCTCCCTTGCATTTCACAGACCCGTCCCAGGATAAGAGGCGGAAGTGCTGCAGCTCCTGGAGAGACGGGCTCACTTCTCCCTTTGTCCCGAGTGGCCCCCACGTTTGCCTGTTACATCTTTGCTGTGAATATTTCACAGTTAAAAAAAAATTAATTTATTTAATTAATTTATTGGCAACGTTGGGTCTTTGTTGCTACACGCGGGCTTTCTCAAGTTGTGGCGAGTGGGGGCTACTCTTTGTTGTGGTGCGTGGGCTTCTCATTGTGGTGGCTTCTCGTTGCGGAGCACGGGCTCTAGGCGCGCGGGCTTCAGTCGTTGTGGCTCGCGGGCTCTAGAGTGCAGCCTCAGTAGTGGTGGCGCACGGGCTTAGTTGCTCCATGGCATGTGGGATCTTACCAGACCAGGGCTCGAACCTGGGTCCCCTGCATTAGCAGGCGGATTCTTAAACCACTGCACCACCAGAGAAGCCCAATGTTTCGCACTTTTTACAGACGTAGTCACACTGTGGAAGCGCAGGGAGACAGGAACAGCACCCTGTGACCGTCTTTCCGTGGCCTGGCGACTCCTGGCCGGGGCTGCTTCGTCTGTCTCCAGCCCGTCCTCCTCTGTTATTTTGAAGCAGATCCTCATTTTACCTCTAAGTGTCTCACAGTATGTTTCTGGAAGAGGGAGTCTTTCTTTTGATTTAACAACGAGGCCGTTGTTACACCCAAGGAGATGAGCAATAATTCCACAGCACGGTGAAATAGCTGGTCGGTGTTGAAAGTTCTAATTGTGTCACAAATTGTGATGGAATTAAAAAAAAAATAGTTTACTTGAATCGCGAGCCAAAGGAGATCTGTGTTGCGCTAGTGGCTGCCTGTTAAGTGTCTCTGTGTCCTCTTGACTGGGGGTGATGCAGGGTGTCCTGTCCCGGCGCATCCCTCGTGGGCAGGTCTCACCTGCTCCAGCTGGGCGGCTGGAGCCCCAAGGCTGGCTCAGGTGCAGGTGGGTGTTTTGTTGGGTTGGTTGGGTGTTTGCAGGGTTGCTTGGGTTGGGGTTGGGGGTCCTCCCAGCGGGCAGCTCCGCCAGGCTCTCTGTTCACAGTCAGGCAGCCCCGGGGCTCAGGTCTCAGATCCATGAAGTCACGGAGGAGGTGAAGGAGAGGCTTCCTCCTGACGGGCTGCTTCCAGGAGTGCAGTTTCCGTGGACAGCACGGGCTCGCTGGCGCCTCCGTCTGTTTCCTTTGTTGAGCAGTTCTCAGAACCCCCGAGCTGCTTGTAGCATCCTTCAGTGGAGATCAGGTAGGGCTTTTAGCTTCATCACGAGGTCACAGATTCAAGTGTAGTGGAATTGCTTTAACAGCACACGTCTTCCCGGAACCTGCTGTTTCTGTGCTGGGGTTCCTGAGAGTTCGGGGGTGCTGGAGCATCACAGAACGAGGGCGCCCTGTGCCTGCCATGGCTCATCCCCAGTCAGCCTGTAGCGCCCCAGGGTGGCTGAGGGGGACGGAATGCTGCTGGGTTTGCAATGTAATCCTCAGGATACGTTTTAGTGGACACGTACCGTGAGGTCGTCTGTTTCCAAGCCTCTGGGAGAGTGCTTCTCCAGGGTGAGACCACCAAGTGGATACAGAGCTGGGAGCCAGTGTTTCCTTTTACTTTTGATTATTAGGGTTTGTGTTTTCTAATTTAATTTTGTTTCATAATTGTGTAAAATAATCTGCTGGTTCTAATAATCAGGTCTACAAATCAAAGTAGGCTCAGACCTACTCTGTTTTTGCTTTGCGCTGCCTTCCCCCTCCCCTCCTCTGTGGCGAAGTATGTAAAACCCTATAACAAAAAAAATAAAAAGAGGAAGGCCCCAGGCCGGGATGGACAGTTGTCATCCGCTGGGTCTTGGGGGGGACACCTGGGGTGGGGCGCACAGTGAAGTGCGTGCTGTCAACGTGCTCTTTGTAGGAAGACGGAAGAAAGTGTCAGGAAGAAGGAAAACCCAGTCCAGATCATCTGTGAAGAGCAGGAGCTCGGGGACAAGGTCCAGGAGACGGCAGGGCCGCGTGAAGAAGAGTAAAGGGAAGAAGATAAAGGTAGCATCGGATGGGGGGGTCACACTGGGCGAGCTTCAATCCTGTGTGTAGGTAGATAGTGGGAGTCGTAGAAGGACCCTTTTCTTATAATTACTTAGAGATTCACCGATAAATATGCACGTTTCTGCAGCACGGATTGAAGATGGGGCTGAGACAAGATGTGTTCTGGGCCCCGCAGAGCGGCTTCTGGGACCGCGGGGGCGCAGGGGGCTGGGCTACAACCCGTCAAGGCGCTTGCTCCCTGGGGTGCCAGCACCCGGTGTGAGCCGGGTGGGGGTGAGGCCCAGGCAGGGTCCTCACGTGTGATGAGTACACGTGACCCTCAGGCTGCAGGGTTGTGGCCACTCGGCCCAGTGTTTGGTGCTGCGGATTCATGGTTGGGATGGAGGCTGTGGATTTCAGCCCTGTGGATCAGTGTTTCTCCCTCTGTCCCCTGGGTTCAGAATGAAGCCACAGCTCGTTCCCGCATCGCGCGGACGCTGGGCCTCCGCAGGCCAGCCCATGGAGCCTGCATCCCCTCGGTGTACAAGCCTGCAGACCCCTCTCTGGGGCTGATGCGTGCAGACATCGGGGCAGCCTCTCTTTCCCTGTTTGGAGACCCCTATGAGCTGGACCCCTTCGACAGGTGACTGCAGAGGGGGAGCTGGGGGGCTCACTTTTTTTCCTAGGCCCGTGGGCATGTCGCCCCTGGTGGAGGCCTGGCTCACCCTCAGAATTCGTATTTGTGAAATTCCTGCTTCCGAGTTGTTCTCAGAATTCTGTACCTACTCGTCCCCTAATTTGGAGAAAGCTCTAACTCGCACGCCTGTCCCCCACCCCGTGCCCGCTCAGAGACTTCGGCAGCTGCTGACAGAAGACCGCTGCACGGGGCCTGGGTTCAGTGTTGAGTCACAAGGGCTGCCGTGGGGGCAGTGCTTAGCCCGCCTGTGCCAGGCACTGCTGAGAGGCTGGGGGGTGGCTCCCTGGGCCTCGATGTGCAGGGTCACCCCGTGCCCTTTGACCTGTGTCCTCCTCCAGCAGTGAAGAGGCATCTGCAAGCCCTGCTTCCCCTCTGAGTGCCAAGAGGAGGATCCTGTCCCGGTCAGCCCTGCGGTCGCACCAGCCCGTGGCCAGGCCCGTCTCCATGGGGCTCTCCAGGTGTGTCCTGGGGGACAGGATGGCCGGGGCGGTGGTGCGGGGTGGGGCCCCAGGCGTGCAAGGACCGCAGGCTCCATGTTGGGCTGGCGCTCTGCCACCCGGCACCCACGGCCTCTCCTGTGGCCTGTCCTCTGGCTCTTGGGTGAGGAAGTGCTGCGGCCAGTCCCAAGCCAAGGGCGCGGGGATGAGGTGACAACCCCAGAGGCTGCCTCCGTGTGCCTAGCTCTTCTGCAGAGCCCACAGCAGGGAGGGGCCGGGCAGGGAGCCAAGCTTTTTCTCTGTTTGACCCTCCAAAAGAAAGACTTAACCAACTCTACCAGTCGGCGTTGCTCATGAGCTCCTGCCTGTCAGTAAGTGGAGCCGAGGCCAAAGCCTCAGACGACTCCACCCCCCCCCACCCCATCTTCCTTTAGTCGGAGCTGCCGGGTGGGTCTCACCCCTCCCCTCGGGGCCCCTGCCTGCTGCCTGGGTGTGGAGGCGCGTGGGCAGGAGGGCCGTGACGGCTGGGCCTGCCCCGGGTCTGCCCTGCAGGAGGAGCGCTCCCGCCATGGCGCCCCAGCCGGAAGTGGACGCGGACCCCAGCCCTGACCTGCTGGGGAGCATCCTGTCGGGCCAGAGCTTCCTGATGATGAACGGCGCCGACATCGTCATCCACCGCGAC
Organism: Hyperoodon ampullatus; assembly: GCF_949752795.1. Classification (NCBI taxonomy): domain Eukaryota; kingdom Metazoa; phylum Chordata; class Mammalia; order Artiodactyla; family Ziphiidae; genus Hyperoodon; species Hyperoodon ampullatus. Next base: position 3,072,340 of record NC_136920.1, read on the forward strand.
GGCTCCCTCAGTGCCAAGAGGGCAGGTGAGGAGCCTCTGCGCATGGCCCGCCACCCCCACCTCTGCATGCCTGGAGATTAGGACACACGTTCCTCCAGGGACAGTCGTGTGGTGACCCAGCGGCTTTAGGGTTTGCTTCCGAGTGTAGGTGAGGGTGCTGAGGGACTGGAGATGCCTGTCGCGTCGCTTTCTGATAACACATCTGCTGGGGGAGTTTCCAGGCAGCCCGCAGGCCCTCCTTGCTGTCAGCAGCCGCCGTCTGTTCTCACAGCCCCAGGAACCAGCGTGGAGCCCTCTCCACGGATCTGGGCCCCAGCGGGATTCGGGCCTGGGGGGTTCTGGCCGTGGAGGGCAGGGTGGGCTGCATGGGCGCGGTCATTGGTAGACTGGGGTGCTACCCTGTTTTCAAGGGTCCATCACGGGCTCAGACCCCTTTCTGATCCACAAATAGCGTGAAGATAGTGTATGAAGCAGAAGGGGCTGGTGGGCAGCAGCAGAGCGAGCCTCCGGCCTGTCCCTGCGCTCAGCCAGAGCGAGCGGGAGTGGGAACCGTGCACCGCTGGGAGGGCATTCTGAGAGGGTGGAGCTTTGTAAGGACGGGGCGGGGACTGATGGCTGTTTGCCTTTTGTCTTCTAGCGCCAGTTTCTTTTCAGCGAAACTCAGTTGGCCCGTCCAGAGGGGCAGAAGGCACCGGGTCTGGGGCCTGCCTGCAGCCCAGAGGGACTCAGTCAGGAAGCGGGCCAGAAAGCTTGGGGTCCAGCTGTCCAGGCAGGGCCACCCCAGGCACACCCCCGGCCCTGCCCACCCCCGCCCATGTCCCTGCGCTCACGTTGGGGGCAGCTGTGAGACTGGACTCCTTGGTGACCCCTCAGTCAGGCCAGCCTCAGACCTTGTCCAGCGTGAGCAGACCCAGCTTAAAACAAAGTGACGGCCCCCGATTTAACGGCGACAGCAAGCACCCTCCGCCTCTGAGGTCTGCGGCGCTGAAGACCTCGGATGGTAGCTCTAACTCGCCTTCCGAGAGCACAGTGCTGGGACAGGCCCCGAGACCAGCCCCCAGGATACCAAAGATCAGGAGAGACGACAGGCGGGTGGGCGAGGTCCCCGCCGGCGGGCAGAGAGTGGAGATTCCCAGCTCCTGCATCAGCCGGCTGACGGGCAGGGAGGGCCCCGGGCAGCCTGGCTGTGGCGCCAGGGCGGAGGGTGAGCCCAGCAGCAGGGGTGCTCGGGAGCCCAGCACGCATTCTGGGGGCGGCCCCCAGCCCCCTGCCCCGCTGGGCCCCTCCCGGGGGAAGGGTGTCGGCTCCACCTTCGAGAGCTTCAGGATCAACATTCCTGGGAACACAGCCCATTCCGGCAGAGTCCTCAGCCCCGGCTTCTGTAACACGTTCCGGCCCGTGGACAGCAAGGTGCAGAGAAGAGAGAGCCCGGTGCCCCTCTTCTCCGTCAGGAAGACGAAGCAGCTCAAGAGCGAGATCTATGACCCCTTCAACCCCACGGGCTCTGACTCCAGCTCGGCTAGCAGCAGCCCTGAGCACCCGGGCTCTGGCCTCCTGCCCTCTGAGATCACGCGCACCATCTCCATTGACAGCCCCAAGGCCCCAGCGCTGCCGCCCGTGCGCTGCGTCACCTCCTACACGGTGCAGACCGGCATGGGGAAGGAGCCTGAGCCCCCACAGGGGCCCTGCAGCCTGCCCGAGCTCCAGGGCGAGGAGGAGCCCGCGGCACAGGCACAGAGGCCGTCCCCGCCGGAGCCCTGGGGGGACGAGGACCCACCACCCCGCAGCTCCTTCTTTGGCTCAGAGGGGCGGACGGTGACTTGTGTGACTGCGGTGGAGCCAGACGCCCCACCCAGTCCGGACGCCCTGCCCGCGACCACCCACAGGGTCGTGGAGCTGCGGTCCCCCACCCGTTCCCGCTCCAGGTCCAGCTCCCGCGGCGGGAAGAAAGCCCAGAGGCCGAGGGTCGCCACCAGGGAGCACCGGAGGGCCCGCTCAGGGTCCCGCTCATCCCATTCCGGGGACAGGAGCTCGCGGTCAGCATCGCCACCGGCAGGTGAGGACCAGGCCAAGAGGCACCGGCCCAAGGCCCGGGATCGGAGGTCTTCCAGCGACCGCTCCAGCAGCCGTGAGCGCACCAAGCGGAGGAAGGCCAAGGACAAGAGCAGGGAGAGGAGGAGGGGCTCCTGGGGCCGAGGCCGGCGGAGGTCCCGCTCCGGCTCCGGCAGCTCCTCCCATGAGCATCGCGAGGGCAGGAGGAAGAAGAGGCGGAGGTCGGGGTCCCGGTCTCGGGGGAGGGAGTGCTCACCCCCCAGCAGCCTGGAGAGAGCCCGGAGGCCCAGGCACCCCAGGGAGAGGAGGGAGCGGCCAGACAGGGAGAGTGCCGCGCGGCTCCGAGACAGGCGAGGCTCCCGGGAGAGGAGGTGGCATAGGTCCAGGTCACCCAGCCCCGAGCACAGGCCCCGGGAGCACCGGAGGCCTCGGTCCCGCGAGAAGCGCCCACGGCCCCGCCCCCGTTCCCCAGAGAGGAAGTTGGCCCCAAAAGAGGCTTCTCCAGCACCCCTTCCCCAGGGGGAGCCCAGGCCAGAGAGGGAGCCCCCGGCCAGGCCCCTGGCCTTGGCAGGAACAGACGCCTTGCTGGAGGGGTCCGAGGCCGACAAGCCCCCCACAAAGATCCCCCCAGTCCTGGAGGTGCCAGCCGAGTACCCCCCCGAGGATCTGGATTACGGTGACTCCGTGGAGGCGGGGCACCTCTTCGAGGACTTTTCAAACGAAGCCATCTTCATGCAGCTTGATGACATGAGCTCCCCACCCTCTCCGGAGAGCACGGACTCCTCCCCAGAGCGAGGCCTCCTGCCCAAGCCCACTGGGCCCCCGGCTGGCCAGCAGCACGATGCTGGCTTGGCCGTGGCCATCATCCGCAGGGAGGTGTCTCGGATCCACGGTGAAGATGTGGTACAGCCCCCGCCCAGGATGGAGGGCCCTCTAGAGAAGCACTTGCTCCAGCAGGACGCGACCGAGGCAGCCACAGCTCCCTGCGCTCTGGGAGGCCAAGCCATAGGTGGGGCGCCTGCGGGGAAGGAGGAGGGCCCTTCTCAGAACCCCCTGCTGCGGGCTAAGGCGCTGGTGAAGAGAGTCACCTGGGACCTCCAGGAGGTGGAGAGCGGTGCCCTGGCTGAGGACAGAGGCCTGCGTGAGTAGGCGCTTGGGCGGGGTGGGGCGGGGCGGGGCGGGGCGGGGTGGGGCGGGGCGGGGCAATGGGGCGGGGTACAAGGATGGCTCAGCGACCACCACGGAGTCTTCTCCCTGGATGGCTCACGGGCCTCCTTGGTCATGCAGGGAGATGGCCACGGCCTGACCTGTGGCTCTTGCTGCTGGGATGCTTTTCTGGAATTTTCCAGCCAGGAAACAGCCTTCTGGCGTGGCCACAGAGCACCCACCCCCCTGTGTTGGCCCTCAGGGACGCCGCTTCACAGGCCGCAGAAGCCCCGGGAGACCGAGGACGGGGGCCCCGTGGCTGCGTTCCAGCAGGCTCCCTTCTCTGAGCCCCCTCTCCCTGGCTATGCGCTTCCAGAGCCTGGCTTTCCTGATGCTGACCCTTCTCAGGTGGGCGCCTGGGCTGGAGGGATGTGGCCTTGGGCTAAGGCCACTCGAGCTGGGCCGGGCTGGGGCTGAGGGCCTCACGCACAAGCCCCTTTCTGCCGGGGCTTTTAGTGGTTTGGGAGTGGGGGTTGGGAGCGTGTTGCCGGGGGCACTGGGGCACCGAGCTCTGCGGAGGCTGAGCGGACTGTGCTCTCACCCAGGTACAGAGCCCGAACCTGCCCCCCACCCTGGCTCTGCCTTCGAGTGTCCCACCATATGCACCTGTCAGCCAGCCCGCGGTCCAGTTCCTCTTGCAGGGGAGCCTGCCCCTGATGGGCTGCGGGGTAGCCCAGAGCCCGGCCCCGGTGCCCACCATCCTGGCTGCAGCCTCAGAGCCGGCTGGTCATGCTGCCACCGTGACCACCGCTGCTGCCAACAGCTCCGAGGAGAGGACAGCTGCTCCCAGGCCAGCCTTGGAGAAGACCAAGAACGAGGAGGTGAGTCCCGCCCCTCCTTCCTCCAGGGACTGGCGCGGGTGGGTGGGTGGAAAGCCAGGGGCCAGTGGTCTCACAGGTGTCCTCCCTTCTAGTACATGAAGAAGCTGCACGTGCAGGAGCGGGCCGTGGAGGAGGTGAAGCTGGCCATCAAGCCCTTCTACCAGAAGAGGGAGGTGACAAAGGACGAGTACAAGGACATTCTGCGCAAGGCCGTGCAGAAGGTGGGTGTGGGGTCCGCGAGCCCAGAGAGGGGCTCCGGCCCCAGGGTCGCTCGGCCACATCCTGGCCGCAGCTTCAGGCCACTTGTAGCCACGCCTCATTGATGCTTGGGGGGGTGTAAAATGCTGGTGTTTGTGAGGGGCTTACGACTGTGTCCTCGTGACTTTAGTTAAAGAGGCTAAATGACACAAGATGTTTAACCCAGCTCGCGGGTAGGAAGTGAGACTCTGAGAGGTGAACATGCCAGCTGATCTCAGTGGGACCCTCAGCAGCTCTCGAGGAGGGCAGAGCAGGCAGGCGCACGTCAGGCTGCCTGCTGTCCCTCAGTGTGGTCCCCAGGGCCCCATCCCCGTGATCCCTGACTGTGCAGGTGTGAAGGGACGTCAGGGTAACTGTGTCCCCCTCCCCCAGATCTGCCACAGCAAGAGTGGGGAGATCAACCCCGTGAAGGTGGGCAACCTGGTGAAGGCCTACGTGGACAAGTACAGGCACATGCGCAGACACCGGCGGGCCGAGGCCGGTGAGGAGCCGCCTGCCCAGGGTGCCGAGGGCTGAGGCCTGCCCGGGGCCCTTCTGGCTGGAGCAGCCGAAGCAGAAAACTCCGGGCACACTCGCCCTCCCGTTTTCAGGGTTCCTGTGATCGCACGTGGTCTGTGCACATGTCTTGCTCACGGTTTAAAACTGGACTTTTATATGTATATTATAGACACACATTGTTCCCATTGTGTTCTAATTTATCAAAAACGGATTATCTTTAGAAATGTCTTGATTGGCTCCGTACTTGAAAGGCGAAGCCTTTGGTGATGAGAAACGGCAGGGCGGGTGGGTGGCGCTTCTCCCGCACACAACCATCTGGTCCCAGGATTCCCTGTCTGCTCGTTGTGTTTTATAAGTAATTGCTCGGGTTTACACTTAGGTCCGCCACCTCCCAGGCAGAGCAGTGTTGGCGGGTCTCGAAGGCCAGGGACAGGCCTTGGGTGCAGCACAGATGGAGCCCTGTTCACGGCGGAGGGGCCCCAGGTGCTGCCCCCTCTGGGGGCAGGGGGGAACATGTGTCCTGAGGGGCCCTTGTGCTCTTGGAGCAGTTTGTTGGTTCTAAAGCGTGCCCTGAGTTTCTTCACTGTGAAGTCAGGAGAACGGGTGTGCACAGGAGGCCTACGTGGGGGCGGGCAGGGGGCTCCCTTCCTGGGCCCACAGGTCGCGGGCTTCCCGTGAAGTGGGGTGGACCTTGCATCCACAGTGCCCCTTCCAAGCCCCCGTCTCAAGCCTGCCCCTGGTCAGGACACCAGCACTGGTTCTTGGGATCTTTTTATTAGATCGGGAGGGGCTGGGGGCCCAGCCTAGCCGGGCTGCTCCACCTCCATCAGGAAGTGCTCCAGGAAGTGCTCCAGGTCATCATAGAGGCTGTTGGAGCTGGACAGGCAGAGGCTGAGGCTGCTGCTGTCCAGAGAGGACGCGCCTTCGCGCTGCACGCCCTCCAGGTATGCCCGGCACAGCCATGGCTCCAGCTGTGGGGAGGGTGCGGTCAGGCTGGGGGAGGGCTGTGTGCAGCCTCCCTCCCCCCCCACCCCAGGGACCCTCCACCTCACCTTCACCAGGACCAGGCTCTTCTCCTTGGGCCTCCCCACTGACAGGTCCTGCCCAAAGCCCAGATAGATGGTGTAGTGAGGGGAGCCCCGGCGCCGGCAGGCCTGAAACTCCCCCAGTTCTGCAGGACAGGGCTTTGGTGAGGGGGCTGGGGGGAGGCGGGGAGGCCCCTCAGCCCCAGGGCGGGTGCATCACTGACCTTGGAAGAAGGTGCCGAAGTCAAAGATGGCGGTGTCGCAGTTCCGGGGCAGCAGGCAGGCGGGGGTGGAGGGGCTGGCCGAGCCCAGGGGCCCTCCCACCTCCCAATAGACCTTACACTTGCCCAGGCGCCGGGCCCACAGCCTGAGACCCCGGAGTTCCAGCTGCAGGCCGGGGGCCACGTGCTGCAGCAGCTTCTCTGTGTAGTGGAGCTGCTTCTGGTCAGGCAGCTCGGCGGGGCTAGGAAAGGCTACTCGCTGGGGCTCTGAAGCCCCACCACCTACACCGGGGGGGCCATACAGGAGCACACAGCTTGGGCGCCCCACCACCTCCTGCAGCACTGTTCGGCCCTTGTACGTGATGGTCAAGTCCAGGGCCCCCAAGCTGGGCAGTGTGTGCAGACCGAGCTGTGAGCAGGTGGGGCCAGCCACGTGCAGATGCCCTGCCATCAGGGTGCAGGCACTGGGGGAGGCTGTGGTGCGGGGCTCCGCCTCTCGGGGCTGCCAGGGGGCTGGGGGTGGGCCTGTGTCTGGAGAGGAAGGCAGGCCTGAGCTGGCACCCGAGCCGCCGGCTCCTCCCTTTTCCTTCCACGTGTCCCCTAGCTCCTGTTACCTGGGCCTGGGGCTGTGGCGCCACGTTCACTGTGGCGGGCACAACGCCCAAGCAGGGAGCTCTGGACCTGAGGAGGCTCAGCTGTGCCCAGCAGGGATGGTGGCCCACCTCTGGCCAGCACCGTCCCTGCTGGGGACCCCCCTCCCCCGGGCCCTCTCTCCCCAGGGACTCTGCTGTCCTGCCTGTCCCTCCCCTTGGCACACAGAGCCCCGCAGGGCAGAGCACCCCCTCCAACAGCCCCTCACCAGGAGCCTCAGGGACTATCGACTCCACCCCACACGCAGCTTTCAGCAGATGGTCCTCCAGGCAGCTCTGCTGCAGAGCCTGGAGCCATAGGTCCCCAGCATCTCCAGCTGGGCTTGGGGCACAGGGCTCAGGGCTCAGCCCGGCCAGCCCATGCCCCAGCCTCTCGCCAGCATCTGCTGCCAGGTATGGCCCCAGAAGCCCGTCCTGCAGGAGAGAACAGACAGTCCCAGCATAAATCAACAGCTCCCCAGCCCCAGTGAGGGGGCAGCCCAAGGTGGGATCCAAGAGGGCAGAGTGACCTTACCCTTGTAGGTGGGGCATCTTCAAGGGCCTCGTCCTCCCCCTGGCTAATGCCTGGGCTTTCTGAGGGAGAATTAGGGTTGGGGGAACACTGGACTTGCGACTCTGGAGTGGGACACCTAGGTGTGAATCCCTGGGCAGCTCCTCAAAGCTCAACCGCAGTTCCCCTTCACTGATCCCAACAGGCCCATAAGCTTCCTCCCAGCGATCCCTAGTCCCCACTAGCCACGCCACACGCCCTCACCCCGGCCCCGCCATCCCCCATCAATCTGGCACCAGCCTCTCCCATGCCAGTTTTCTAAAACGGAAAATCCCACCCAGCGGCTGCTCCCGGGACAGAGCCAAGTCTCCCTGCCGGCAGCCCTGCCGTGGCCTCCTCACCTTCGCACGCCGGCTCGGGGGTGACCATGTACACCTTATGAGGGTCGGTAGGGTCCCCCGAGTTGTCTTGCAACATCACGAAGCGCCGCGTACAGCGCAGCGCGCAGCGGAAGTTAGTTTTCCAGGAAGCTCGGAGCGCACTCTCGGCGGTCGGCCGGGCACCTCCGCTGCTATGGAGAGGCCACCTGCCGCGGGCCACAGCCCAGGCCTGGGGAGAGAGACTGAGTGGATTACGCGGCCCGGACATTCGGGCCTGGGCCTGGACCGGCCCGCCCCCGCCCCGGGCGGGGCTGGGGTCCCACCTTGAAGATGCGCGAGTCGGCCTCTCCCAGGTCCTTCCGCGCGAAGTGCTTCCAGGGCACGCGGAAGCGCGTTCGGGCCGCGTCCAGCCACCGTAGTCCCTCGTAGCGGCCGCTGCTGACCTCGCCCAGAAGCCAGTCTCCGAAGAGCACGCGCGGGGTCGCCCTGCGGGCGGAGCAGCCAGGCGTCAGGGCGCGCGCGGGCCACCGGGGGCGTGGGTGGGGTCGGCAGCGGGCAGGGCGGCGGGCTCACCCGTCGGGAGCCACGGCCATTGCTCCCTCCGCAAAGGCTGGGAGTAGAGAGAACGGCGCGCCCTCCGCGGCGAGGGTTGGGGTCGCGGGGGCAGTCGGGGGATGGCGCAGGTTGAGAGGAGGGTTCCGCGTGAGTCTCCACGGGTAGTCCCGGGTGTTGGGGTGCCAAGTGTTGGGGTCACAGATGGCAGTTGAGGGCTTCTGGCCACGGTGTTGCCCAGGTGAGTCCTGGCCAAGGAGGCGATGGGTGTGCCTACAGATGCGGCGGGGCCTCGGGCACACGAGGGGTCACACGTGTCGAGCCGGCGTCCGGGCTGGGCCCTGCTGGGGCGAGACGGGAACGACCGTAGGAAAACGAAACCGCGCGCTGCGGGAAAACGAAACCTAACCCGCCCCGTCCCGCCCCGCGCGTCACCGCGACCTCCGCCTCCAGGTCCCCCAGTTCCGGACCCGTGCCCCTCGCCGTCACCCGATCTACCCACCCCTCCTGGTCACTGCTCCGCGGAGCGAACCCGGGGTCCGACGCGGCCGTCGCTGCCTTTCTCGCTTCGCGTGGGTTGGGAGTCCCGAGTACCTGGTACGGGCACCCACTCCGCTGGGGCTCCGGAGCAAGCGCTTTTATGGTGGCGGGGGCCGGAGGCGGGGCCGGGGCCGGGGAAGTCACGTGCAACCGCGGGCGGGGGCGGGGGCGGGGGCTGCACTGGGGCCCTGGCTGCTGCAGGGCACAGCCCCTTCGGGGTCCGGCCGCTCCCCTCCCTCACCCAGCGCTGCGGGGGGCTGGGGCGCCAGCAACCAACGTGGTGGGAGAAGCAGTGGGATAAGCTGGGGACCCCGGGATCAGAAACAAAACCAGTCAGGTCCCTGAGCGGACGAGCGGGTGAGGGGGGTGCGTGGGAGGAGATGCAGCTGCTCTTTGGATTCTTACCGGTGACAGTTGTCCAGGCAGGAATACTGTCGAGATTAAAATGTTTGGAAAGGAATCGGAAATGCGTTTTCGTGAGGAAAAAACGCCAGTGATGCATAAGGGACAGTGGCGGTGGTCGGGGCTGAAGTCCTGACTGAGGGTCGCCCCTGAGGAAGCCAGTGGAGGGGGCTCCGTCCCTAACTCCGTGGCTCTGGGTCGCGTCCACAGCCTCTGCCTCTGTCCTGTGCACCCACTGGCCCCACCTGCTGCCCGGGGCCCAGGGCCTGCAGGCCCCTGTCGCACTGGGGCAAACCTCCCCCCTCCACCCCGCACCACCCGTCACAGCCCAGCCACCTGGACCACGTGCCTCTGAGGGCGCCCCAGCGTGTTTACTGCCCTCACTGTAGCCCACAGACGCAGGAGTGTGACCCCCTGGAAGGTCCCCGGGCCCATGCTCTCCCAAATGAGTGTCCTTGAGGGTGGCTCCTGGCCACGTGGCTCCTCTGCCTCCCCCAGGGGAAGAATCTCTGTGTTGGGTCGGCCGTGGTTAGACAAGGAAAGGAACTTCCTGGCCACCAGCTGGCACCGAGCCTGGGAAGCCCCGCGGGCGCAGCAGGTGGTTTACGGGAAACAGCACCCGGCGCTCTGGGCAGGGAACGACCCCGCCCACCCCTCTCCGACCCCACGGCGCCCCTGGCGGTCCCTCTGAGGAGGACTCAGTGCAGGGCGGGAGCGAATGGACCACGTCCTGACCACCCCCACTGGCAACCCCTTGGGGCAGACTCCACGCGTCCCCGCAGATCCGAAAATGTCACTTTATTCTGTGCAATGGAGTGGGGGGAGAGCGACCAAGCCGACTCCGGTGATCCAGACTCGCCGGGAGAGGAGGGGCGGCCACACTAGAGGTAGACGGAGTTGGAGCCAGGCGCGTCCTGGGCACCCCCGCGCGGGCCCGCCTCTGCGCCCTCGTCCCCGCTGCCTTCGCTGCCCTCATCGCCAGCACCGTCCACTTCCGAGGCAGGCGTGTTGAGGACCACCACGTCGGCCTCGGCCCCGATGTCCTCGCCAAACCACACCGCCTTGTAGCCACCCTCAGGCCGCCGCTCCTTGGTCAGGATGGACCTCACAGCTGCCGGGCCGTCCCCATCCAGGGCCACCGCGGGGGACTCAGGGACTCGGCGGAGGGTCTCCGGGCTGGGGGGCTTGGGTTCTGGGGGTGCAGGCTCTGGGGGAGCCGGCGGGACGGGACTGGATGAGGGGCTAGGAGCCGGCGCCCAGCTGGCCTCGTCGGGGTTGTTGAGGAAGGCCTGGTTGTCAAAGCCTTGGGGCTGGGGCTCCTGGGGGGCAGGCGGGAACCAGCAGTCAACCAGACCAGGCCTGGGCTCAGACCACCCCTGTTCCCCCAGAGACAGGTGGCTGGATGCCCTGCCTCTCTCTGCCCTCCGCCCCATCGGTGGGCTATGGTATGTACGCCCCGTCTCTCCTCACCTCTGCCCTCCATCTCCCGGATGGACTCCTGGCCTCCACGCTGCCTCTCTCTCCATCCTGCCGCTTCCCCACCGCCCCCTCCATCTTTCCGCTGCTCCCTGTCCTCTCTCCTGTCCTTTCCCCCACCCCGAGGGCCTCACCAGCGCTTTGCCACAGCAGCACTTGAGTCGGTGGCCATAGTGCTTGTGGACGAGGACTGTGAGGGCAATCAGAGCCAGAAGAAGCAGTGCACTCAGCACCCCTCCCAGCGCCGCCATCTCCACCACCGAGAAGCGCCGGTCCTCAACGTGGTCTATGCCTGGACTGCCATCCATTGCCGGGCTGCTTCCTCCGGTCCCAGGCGTCCCTGCTGGCAACACCACTGCCCGCTCGCTGTCCCACCGCAAGCACTCCCAGGCCAGCCTGGGGCAAGCTCGGGACACCCGAAGAGCAAGCTACGCCTGGCCACCGGAGATGAGGTTTGGAGGAGTGGGCGCCACTGACCCCCGCCAGGGAGCCGTGTGTTCCCTGGGAGCCCCAAGAGGCCGGGCTGCTGGGAGCGGGCAGGGGGTCAGTGCCCACCAGTTCCAGGTGGGAGGTAGGGGGCCAACATGCCAGGCAGGGAGCTGAGGGTAGCACGGGGCCCGTGGGCTGAATGGCCCTGGGAATGGGGGGGTCGCTGCATCCTAGGTCTGGCCTCTGCCCCACCCTCCATACATCTTCCCTAGCTTCCCTCCTGGGGCCCCCCAGGACCTGTCTCTTCGCCAGACCCCCCTTGGGGTTTCGTGGTCCCCATGGTCGTGCTGGGCCGACCTGGGGTGGACCCTACCCCACAGCGACCACCCAGAGTCCTGAGTCAGAGAGCATGAGGATAACTAGGGTAAATGGTGGTGCTACCTGCGGGCCGGAGGGTCCTGCTGGGCCCAGGGGACATTGGCAGAGAGGTTCCTGGCTTCGAGGTCTGTGCTGAGCCCCCGCTGGGAGAGGCTGATGGGGGGGAGGGGCTGGTTCCCGCACTGGGGGGGCCCCCAGGCGTGGAGGAGGCCGGAGGCCTCAGAGTCGTGCCTGAGGAGGGGTGCGGGCCGCTGTCCCCCCCAGAGCTGGTCGTGGAGGAGGGGTGCGGGCCGCTGTCCCCCCCAGAGCTGGTCGTGGAGGAGGGGTGCGGGCCGCTGTCCCCCCCAGAGCTGGTCGTGGAGGACCCCCGAGAGGGCTCAGGGGGCCGGGGGGCTTCCGACGTGGTGCCGCTGGAAGCTCTGGTTGTTCCTGCTGTCTCTGGGGACGTGGGGGGGCCTGGGGCCAGGACCAGGGCTCAGGGTCACCACTCCCCCTAGCAAGAAGCCCTCCCCGAGCCAACCCAGGGTCCCCGGGAGGCTCACCTGCAGGGGTGGGTTCCTGTTCTGAGACTCGAACCTCCACGACCGCGGTCGCCGTGCCTGAGGTCACCGTGTTCCTGGCCTCAACCTGGGCAGGAAGGGGGCTTGTCCCTCCTGGGCTCCAGCTTGACCCCTGGCCCTCGGAGACACTGCCCGTCTCTCACCTCTGCATAGAAGACCCCGGCGTGCACCAGTGAAGCGTTAGTCAGCACAGCCTCCCCGTCCATTCTGAAGTTAGAGTTGTTGGTGATCCGATACGTGATGGCCGAGTTGAGGTCCTGGACGTGGCCCCAGTGAGTCCTGAACCCAGGCTGCTCCCCAGACCGTTCCAACCCCCCCACGGCAGGAGGCCGGGCAGACCCAGGGACCAGGCGGTGCCTACTGGGAACTCAGGATCCTGTGCCCGGATCCTCAGAGGCTGGGAGGGGGCAGCTGCATCCTTGATGGCCACGCCTACCCCAGAGCCGAGCGCCACGGTGCCACGGTACAGGCTCTGGGGGAAGCGGGGCGGGCTCCCACTGGCGGCCCGGGCCTCCACCGTGACCTGGGTCACCGAGTACCTGGCGCGATCCGCCTGCTCGCCCTGGGGGTTGGAGAGGCAGCAGTGGCCAGCAGGTCCTTGAAGGGTGAGCCCTGTAGCCAGGGGCCCAGGAAGGGCCCGTGGAGACCTGGCCCTGTGCGGGCACCCACCTTGACCAGCAGAAGGAAGGTCTTGGGGCTAGGGATGCTCTTGGTCATGGTGAGGTTGCCTGTGCCGGCATCAATGGAGAACGAGCTGTCCTCGTTTCCTGGGAGGACGGCGGGAGGGTTTGGCCGCAGTCCCCTCTGGAGGCCTGAGGTCCCAGTGTCCCAGCTGGTTCTGCCCATGTGGGGACGGGGTCAGGGTGTTGCATGGAGAGAGAAGTTGGGGGCTGGTTGGTGCCCACTCACCCCTGAAGATGCTGTACACAATGGGTTGATTGATGCCCCAGTCCCCGTCCACGGCGTAGATGGGCCCAGGATGCAGGATGAGGGGTCCTGACTGCAGCAACAGGGAGGGGAGGGGATGCCGTGGAGCTGGTGCCGTGGCCTCCGCTCAGCCCCTCCCGCTCCCCTCAAGGAGACCTGGGGTAGCCCCAGGGGGCAGTCAGGGACCCAGCTCGGTCCCTGGGGTCCCTCACTGAGTCCCAGGGGCCTGGCTGGCTCTGCCCTAAGGACAGCTGGACCCTGTTTCCTCATTGGAATTTCAGAGGCCCTGTGTCCCACTTGCCACCATGGGGTGGGGCAAGATTGGTTTACGAAAAGTCATTCACATTTGCTTGAAAATCACAACCAGCTCTGGCCCCGTGGCAGCCAGGCCCGTGCTCATGCTGGCCTGTTCCTCCACGCCCCCTGTACCAGTGCGTGGCCTGTGGGCACAGCCCCGTGGTACTGGGCTTCGATGCAGACAAAACCGTCAGAGTACATGCAGGGCAGGAACCAGGGGGGCCGCAGGTCGGCGGGCTGCACCTCCAGGACCAAGGTGGCCGTGGCCGTGTGGCTGGGTTCGACGTTCTCCTCTCGCGTGTCCTGCAACACCGCAGCCCTGCCGTCAGGCCCGGGGGCCTGGGGCTGGAGCGGCTCGGGTGGGGCCGTGGGCATCCGGGACGAGGGCGGGAGTGGCCTGCTCACCCGGACCAGCAGCTGGAAGGTCATGTTCTGCCACCTGTCGAAGTCCAGTGACCGGTCCAGCCGCAGCTCTGGGAGGTTCGCACCCACCAAAGAGAAGAAGCCGCTGGCACCCTGGGGAGGTGGGGGACTCAGCCTGGGACCCCGGGAGGACGCGCAGAGGTGGGGATACCCAAAGGGAAGGACTGGGGGCACTGACCGGGGTCACTTCCTGGAGGGTGTAGAACAGGATGTCACTTTTGTCGAGGTCCTGGGCCTTCAGCTCTGTCTCGGGGATGACGAGGGCATTCACTTTAGTGTCCTGGGGGACGGAGGGGGGTTGGTCTGGCCACGCCCGTGACCCCCAGGGTGAGACCCCCAGCCACTAGCCCTCTGCCCTCTGGCCCCCATCCCGGGCGCCAGATGCCCCAGATGGCGTGAACCGCTGCTGCCTTCCACTCACCTCTGGCACCCTTTGGACCTTGACTACAAAGGGGAACGTGGGCGGGTTGTCGTTGACATCCAGCACTGACACAAGCACCTTCAGCTGGGTCACCTGCGGGAGGGAAGAGGGTCCCCGGCCCAGCGGCCGTGAGCTCATACTAGGCGCTGGGGTGCAGTTCCCAAGACAGCTCTCTGCCTGGGGCTCCCGCTCCAGCGGGCGTTACAGACAAGGAACAGAAAGTAATTTTTTAAAAGCCCAGAAGGTGGGAATGCTCTGGAGAAAAATAATGCTGGCACTGGGGGCGCAACCAGCAAAACCCCAAATGAGGAAAACGGCAAAACAATCGAGTTTCTTCAAGCATAAGTCTCACGGAAAATCAGGACACCACATGTTGAAAGAGACGTGAGAAGAACATCAACCAGCTGCATTGGGTGGGCCTTGCTGGCAGGAAACTGTGAAAAGACTGCTCTGGAGCTGGGGGCTGTGGACCTTGGATGCTGCGCTGCTGAGGAGCCCCTGCGTTTTCCGGATGTGACAACACTACCGCGTTAAGAAGAAGCGGCCTTGTCCGCTAGAGGCTCATCCTGAGTTATTTGTGGGTGGTGTGCTGTGACGTCGGGCGGGGGGCACCCACGGGGCTCAGGGAGACCACAGAGCTGGCTGCTGCGAGGGGCCGGGAAGGCGGGCGCCTCTCCAAGGAGGTGACAGGGAGCAGCTGGGGTGGGGGGCGGGGGGGCACAGCGTGCCGCTGGGCCTTCATTCGCTTTATTTGGGAGGGCAGGGACCGCTGCTTGCTTTACTGGATAGGATCTTTGTCCTGCCATTCGGAGAGTGGACTGGGGTGGGCGGGGCCAAGAGGGGAACAGATGGACCAGCCGGAAGATGCTGGTGTCAGGCCCAGTCAGCCAGGCAGATTTGCTGGAGGACCAGTGTGGAGAGGGGGAGGTGAGGACTGAGCTGGCAGGGCAAGGCGCCTCTGGGGGGGCCTTGGATCTCGGGGTGGGGGTGTCTGTGGGGTGTGATGTCCGTCCGGGGCCGGGTTTGTGAGTCTGCGGCTCGAGGCACAGTCTGGCCTGGAGGAAGTGTGGGCGTTGCCGGCACAGAGGTGACACTTGAAACACACCACTGGGTGACGTCGCCAGGGAGTGACCGTGGGCCAGGCAGAGCAGGGCACAGAGGTCCAAGCCGGAGCCCTCGGGCATCGCGGGGACGGTGGGGACGTGGGGATGCCGGGAGGGGGTCTGGGGGGCAGACTCACCACAGTGTCATCCCTCTTGCACTCCAGGACTGCTTCCAGCATTGAGTTCTCCTGCGGAGGCGGGCAGGTGTGGGAATCCCCTGGGCAGCTGGCCCCGCCCCCGCCCCATTCCACAGGTGACGAGACAGAGGGCGAGAGCAGCAGGTGCTCGCCCAGCGTCCCTGTCATCGTGCTGAGTCCAGAGGGCGGCGGGGCCCAGGCACCTTCGTCCCCCGAGGGCCCCAGCCCCTCAGGGCCAGCCCTCAGCCAAGCCTGGGGGCCCGAGAGGCCCCCTGGGCAAACTGAGACCCAAAGATCCCCAGAGAGCCCTTCTCTGGGGAGGAGTGTGGGTGGCCGCCTGGGTCCCATGGAGGGTTGGCCACCCCCGCTGACCCCATGGGCCCAGCCAGCCCTGGGCCCGCCATCCACACCTCGTAGTCCGGGGTCACATTGAGAAACAGCTGAGTCCCCTGGATCCGAAATGCGAAACGGGTGGACGACGGTCCGAGGGTCACCTGCTGGCCCTCAGGGATGGTGATGTTGAGAAGGGGCTGCCCGGGACTCGTGTTCTCATTGACTTCGAAGAAGGTCTTTTTCACAGAGCAGACTGGAAGTTGGAGAGGAAGGGTCGGTGCCTGCCAGCCCCCTGCCTGCCGCCCCGCCCCTCTGCCACTGCCCCCAGTACCCTGGGCCTGGGCCACGGCCACGAGCAGAGGAAGCAGTAGGGCCCAAGTAACCATCTCGGCAGGCGGGCGGCCCCGGGGGAGGGTGTGGGCCCGTCTGGCGGCTGGGACCCTCTGAGCGGCTGTGTTGCTGGCGCAGTCTCTGCCTGGGCGAACTTCGCCCCTGCCAGGCGCCGCCCCACTTTATGATCCTTTACAACGACTGCCTTGGACCAACCACAGGACTGGCCTCCACCAAGGGGGCTCCCGCCGGCCGCCGGCCAGGCCTCGCCGGCTGCCAGGAGGGGCAGACCAGGTGGTTACCCGGCCGGAACCGGGCCACATGCAGGGGCTGACAGGGGCTCAACCCACAGACCCCAAGACAGAGGAACCCAGAGCTGGTGGGCGGGCACCGGGGGCCTGGGCGGGCTGGGGCTGGGGCTGGGGTGGGCCTCTGTGTTTGCTGTACTTCCCCCCCAACCTGGGATGCCCCTCTGCTGGGCCCCTCTGCCAGAACCCTCGTGGGCACAGCTCCTAAGGCGGTTCGGGAGGTTCAGGCTCAGGCCGCAGGTGTTCCCCTCCGGGCCCACCTCCTCTCCCCGAGGAGTTTAACCCTCTAGGTCTGGAAGGGAAAGGCTATATGTGTCCTAGGGACTCTCCTGCCTGTCCCAGAAACAAGCCGGCTTCTTCCAAGGGGGCTGGGCGGGGTCACAGTGACAAGGATGGCAGTGCTTCGGGGCAGCTGGCAGCTGGCGGGGGGACCCTGGGTCCCTAGAGAGGGGCATCCTGGTGAGGGGCCCATGGCACAGGCCCCCAGCTGCCCCACCTCCATCTTTCCTCAGCCCCCTAAGCTCGCCAGCTGGGAGAGGACACTGGGTGGGGGAGGGGCTGCTGTGCCGGGTCTGGCGGAGCCCTTCGCACCTCCAGGCCCCAGGCCGTGAGCGCCTGAGACACCTTCGCGGAGCAACCCTGAGCCCGTGGTCCTACAAGGCCTCCTGCAGCCTGGCACTTGGGGTGTCATCACCGGCCCTGCTCCACAGGCCCCGGGAGGTCAGGCCACCCATCCAGACTGCATGCCTGGACCCAGAGCCAAGACTCATGCTCAGGCCCTTTCACTGCGGAGTGGCCTCCTGGGTCCTGCCTGTCGCCTCTTCCTGCTTGGCCGAGCCTCCTTGCCCCCTCACCGCTGCCCCCTGGGGCAGGAGCTGGGGGACATCTGAGCCCCCCCAGAGCCCCTGAATGTTTGCTGTGTGGACGCCAGAGGTGCCGGGCGGCTTCCAGGGAGCTCAGTGGATGGGGCAGGAGATAAGGAAGCGGAAAGATGAGGCTCCCCACTGGCTTCCCAGGTTTAAAGGGCAGCTGGGCATGGCCACGGTCCTGGAATCCCGAGGATGGGTCTCTCCTTCCCTCTGGCGCAGCTTCCTCGATGGTACCCAGACGGCGCACAGAGCGGGCTCACAAGGCCAGGGTCTGAATTGCTCCTTTATTGGTGCCAACTGCAACCGCCCCCTCCCCTGTCCAAGCTCCCCTTGGGAGGTTCCTTCTTCCTCAGGGCCTCATCTGGGTCCCCTCAGCAGCAGGGATGGCCGGCTCTGACACCATGACCCCAGCCCTCAGTCCAAGAGGCATCTGGGGAGACCAGGCCTGATCCTCGAGGGGCCTCAGGGGCATCCTGCAGAGACAGCCAGGTTAGGGGTTGGGGGCTTGGTGCTGGAGACTGCTGCCCACCTGGCGAAACTGGGCCTTCTCTGGTCACCAGCGCTGACAGTTTCACCCTCCCAGGCCCCTGGGCCATCGCTGTGTCCAGTTGTGCCTGGGACCTGGAGTGCCCCAGGGAGGGAGGCTACGGGGCAGGGGATGGGGGATGGGGCTGGTGCTCACCAGGCCTGCAGGGTGGGCGCGTCTGACCACAGCAGGCAGAGGTGGCCCTCCGCAGAGTTGGTCCAGGCCGTGCTGTTCTCTGTGTCCTGCTCGCTGCTCCCCACCCCAAGTCAGAATTAGTTTGGAGTTGGGGAGCCCCCCTGGCAGGTCCCCCCCCATCCCGCCGCCCCTCACCTGCGCTTCCCCACCAGGCCCTGCAGCAGCCGCTGCAGCCGCGCGCTCTCCCGCAGGCGGCTGAGCTCGCTGGTGAAAGTCCCGTCCGAGTGTCGCGGGGCCCTGCGGAGGGGACGCGGAGGGGGCCGCGGGGGGTCAGGGCCGGGGCGGGGTGGGGGAGGGTGGGCGCGGGCCCCGGGGCCGCGGGCTCACCTGGGGGGCGCGGGGCGCGCGGCGCAGCCCCGGAGCAGCGGCGGCGGCGGCAGCAGCAGCAGCAGCAGCAGCAGCAGGGCCCGAGTGGCCATGGTGGGCGCCGGGCTGGGGCTGAGCGGCCGTGGGGCCGCGGCCCCTTTATATCGGCGCCCGGGAGCGGGAGCGGGGCGGGCGGGGGTCAGCGCCGCCCCGGCTCCGCGCCGCCTGAGCCGCGCCCCATCGATCGCGCGGGAAGGTCAGGGCCGCCCCCCCAGCTGTCGCCCCGGCCGGCCGGCCGCCCCCACCGCCGCGGTGGCGCCCCTCGGCGGGCCCGCTGGGGTTGGGCGCCCGGGGACAAGGGGACCCCGCAGGGGCGGCGGGTGGGACCTGCGGGGGGTCGGCCCGTGCAGTGCAGTGACCTTTCCCAGTCGCCGGGCGCGGGGCGGCGGAGGAGCGGCGGGCAGGTGGGCCGGGGGCGGGGGTGGGGTGGGGTGGGGTGGGTAGGGGGCTGATGCCGCGCAAGACCCGGGCCTCGGGCGCCTTGGCCTTTGGGTGCATTTTTGGAGGCGGGAGACCTGGGCCTGCTTCGGGGCTTTTACAACCAGCACCCATGAAATCCTTACACGTAAATTACAAATCGAGTAAGGGGACTTCTTATAAACCAGTAGTTCTTGTGTTAAACTTTATATGCATTTTAAAGATAATTAGTAGACTTTCTTTAGAGCAGTTTTAGGGTTACGGAAGAATGGAGCTGAAAGTACAGGAGCTCACACACGCACGTGCCCAGCCTCCCCAGCATCAGGCATTAGTTTGGGACATTCGTTACAATTGATGAACCAGTATCGTACGTTATTAACTAAACCCATGATTTACAGTACGGTTCACCTTGGTGTTGTACACTCTGTGGGTTTTGACAAATGTACAATGACACGAGTCTGCTATTGTAGACAGTACCACCCAGGTCCCTGCCCTAAGAATCCCCTGCTCGCCACCTGTTCACCCCTCCTGCATCAACCCCTGATCTTTTCACTGTCTCCATTGTTTTACCTTTTCCAGAATGTCATAGGGTTGGAAGCATACAGTCTGTGGCCTTTTCTCATCGGCTCCTTTCACTTAGTTATATGCATTTAAGGTTCCTCCGTGCCTTGTCATGGCCTGATAGCGCATTCCTTTTTAGTGCTGAATAATACTTCATTGTCCGATGGACCACAGTTTATTTATCCACTCACCTATTAAAGGACATCTTTGTTGCTTCCAAGTTTTGACAATTATGAATAAAGCTGCTGTAAACATCTGTGTGCAGGTTTCTGTGTGGACATAAGTTTTCAGCTCCTTTGGGTAAACACCAAGGACCATGATTGCTGGATCCCATGGGAAGATTATGGTTTGCTTTATAGGAAAGCAGCAGACTGTCTTCCAAAGTGGCTGCACTGTTTTGCATTCACACCAGGGCATGTGTAGTGGTATCTCGTTGTTTTCTGTACGTGTATTTGCAACAGCTGCTGTGGCCTCTTCTTGCACAAATTTGGCAAATTAAAACCCCTAAACTTTAACAACGTTGACTGATTAATGACATTCATGAGAACACTCAAAATTCTGAGTAGTCGTTTAACCAGTCAGATGTCTTAGCACCTCAAACACTTAAGTGACCAGGCAGATCTTCATAGGAAAGATCTTCCTATTAAAAAAATTTTTTCGGGATTCCCTGGTGGCGCAGTGGTTGAGAGTCCGCCTGCCAATGCAGGGGACACGGGTTCGTGCCCCGGTCCGGGAAGATCCCACATACCGTGGAGTGGCTAGGCCCGTGAGTCATGGCGACTGAGCCTGCGCGTCCGGAGCCTGTGCTCCACAACGGGAGAGGCCACAACAGTGAGAGGCTCGCATACAGCAAAAAAAAAAAAAATTTTTCGCATGCAGTAAAATTGACTTCTAAAAAATTAACATACTGTAAAAAATGAATTTCAACACATGTATGGATCTGTGTAGCCACCACCATAATCAGGGTACAGAGCAAGTCCATCACCCCAAAGAACCCTCTCCTTCTGCCCTTTGTGGTCACATCCACTGCCCTGAGCGATTTCAGTCACACCTGCTCGAGGTCCCCAGCAGTCACTAGCATAGAAGGACGGACCCAGATGGAGCCGAGGCAAGGAGAGGCGGGCTGTGTCCTGCATGTGCATGGCGCAGAGAATTTTGTAACTAGCTGCCTCCATCACGTCTGAATGGCTGTTGCCAGTTGTCTCTGCTGCTCAGAATCTCTCCAGAGACGGTCCTGGCCTGTGTCCTCCACACCCACGTGTGGCTGCCTCAGCGTTTCATGCTGAAATGCGACAGGTAACGAGGACCGGACCCTGATGGGAACTGGAGCAGGAATGGACCGGTCCAGTCACACCTTGCCTGGTTTGGACCCTACTCTGAAACACACAACACAAGCCACATGACAAAACACCACGTTCAACCCACAGATTTCAGGGAGAGCCCCAGGGATTTCCAGGACGTCAACCCTGGCTGGGTCCTCGTTACAAACACACAGAAAACAGTCAACGTATGTGAATAGCTATTTGAAGCCTCTAATCGGATATCACTCTGTGTGTGGGATCCTAATAATGGCCAATTTCAGTATTCAGGATTCTGAGGAAGAATATGCAGCTTTATAATTATTATTATTATTTTTTGCGGCATGCAGGCCTCTCACTGTTGTGGCCTCTCCCGTTGCGGAGCACAGGCTCCGGACGCGCAGGCTCAGCGACCATGGCTCACGGGCCCAGCCGCCCCGCGGCATGTGGGATCTTCCCGGACCGGGGCACGAACCCGCGTCCCCTGCATTGGCAGGCGGATTCCCAACCACTGCGCCACCAGGGAAGCCCCGCAGCTTTATTGTTTCACGGTAGAACATAGGAGGGAGCATTTTCAAAGCAGAAGAATTTCTCTCACTGTGACACAGTTTTATTCTCTGAATACTAAAGCACAGAAAATATCCTCTACTCTTTTTTTGTTTGTTTGTTTTAACCAAGATTTAAATGTCAAGTTTAAGTTAATTGTATCTACTCTTAGTTCTACATTAGGAGTGTCCTAGGAAGGTATTGAAAAGAATTATTTCTCTCAAATCTACGACCACCCTGCTCTTCCCCGCCTTCCACAGAACTGCAAACTCCAGTGTGACTTAGGTTATGTTTGGCTGGATGCTTTCACAGTGTGAGCCTGGGACCCACGGTGCAGCCTTTCTGTGGCCTTAACGAACATCCCCTCTTAAGGACCAGAAAAAGAAAAATAACTTTTCTTATTACAGAGAATTAAAAACATACAAAAGTAGACAAACGCCCATGTACCATCACTCAGCTTCAACAATTTATGATAAATCTTATCTATCCCTGTTGATTTTCTCTATTTTTTTCAAATTAATTTTGGAGCAGGCTTCAGAACTTGTATCATTTTACCTGTAAGGATTTCAGCATATATCTCAAAAAGTTAAGGACTGTCAATTGTCAGGGACCCCACAGAGATCGTCGCCAAGGGAGCCCGTTGATCAAACGAACCTGAGTTAACAAACCCAAGCCAGAAAGAGCATGGGCTCAGAATGGCTCAAGGGGTGTCGTTACCAGGCTTTGGGATAAGGGCGCAATTGCTCTAAGAAGGGTCTTTCAAAGCAGGAAACTGGCCAGGATTGAGAAAAGGTTGTCAATAGTTTAGGGCTGGTGAACACAGGGAGACAGCATTCTTAATATGGTGAAACTTACAGTGTTTTCCTGTTTCTTGTCTCCTGCTTAATTAAGATAACAACACAATATATGGGCGATAACCCCATATATTACCTCCCAAAGCGTCATTATTTTATGTTCCAGATGTAGATCTGGAATTTATGTCGCACATGGTGTTAGGCAGTGACTGAGTTTCATTTTTTCTATGCGGCCGTCCAGTCGTCCAGCATTAGTTACTGAAAGACCATATTTCTCCCCTGCCCTTCAATGTCATTGTAACTGTGGACCAACCATCTATGTGCACTTAGGTCTCCACGCTCCCTGTTATATGCCATCAGCCTCATTGTCATCCTTCATACTGTCTTAGCTACAATGCCTCAATTACTTCACTATCTTAGTTACTTTCATAAGTCTTCATAGCTGACAGATTAAATCTGTTCACCTTGCTTTTCTTCAAGAGTGTTTTAGCTATTTTTGACCCTCTGCATTTCCATATAAATTCTAGGATCTACTTGTCAAGGTTTACAGAAAGATACTGTTAGGATACTAATGAAAACTTCATCAAATTGTTAGATCAATTTTAGAATTCTATGAAATTGTGCTTCTGAATCGCGATTCCCCAATGATGAGTGATGTAGGGCATCTTTCACGTGCTTCTTGGTCATTTGTGTACCTTCTTTGGAAACCATTGCAAATCCAAGGTCATGAAGATTTGCCCCTATATTTTCTTCTAAGAGTTTTATAGGTTTATTTTAATTTTTATTATTTTTCTTGTAAGACTCTTGTTTTTCCACCATACCACACAGCTTGTGGGATCTTATGTTCCCAACCAGGATCGAACCCAGGCCCCCGGCAGTGAGAGCACAGAGTCCTAACCACTGGACCACCAGGGAATTCCCTGGTTTTATAGTTTTAGATCAAATATTTTAGACTATGATTCATTTTGAGTTAAGTTTTGTATATGGTGTGAAGTAAGGATTGAACTTCATTGTTTTGCATGTGGATGTCCAGTTGTTCCAATGCCATGTATTGAAGAAACTCTTCTTTCCCTATTAAATAGTCTTGACACCCCTGTTAAAAGTCAATTGATCACACCAACACGCCACAACTAGAGAGAAGCCTGGGCGCCACAACAAAACATCCTGTGTGCCGCAATTAAGACCTGATGCAGCCAAAAATAAATAAATATTTTTTAAAAAGAAAATCAATTGATCACAGATGTATGGGTTTATATCTGAACCCTCAATTCTATCCCATTGATCTTTATGTCTGTCCTTAACACCAGTACCATATTGTTTTGATTCCTGTAGTTTTGTAGCAATTTTTGGAATCAGCAACTGTGCCAAATTTGTTTTTTCCTTTTCGAGAATGTTTTGGTTATTGGGGTTTCCTTGCAATTCCATATGAATTTTAGGGTTGGATTTTCCATTTCTTAAAAAAAAAGTCACTGGAGTTTCACTTGGGAGCGTACTGAATCTGGGGATCATTTGGTGAGAAAAGGCATCTTAACAATATTAAAGCTTCCAATCCATGAACATTAGATTGACTTATTTATGCCTTCTTTAATCTCTTCCAGCAATGTTTTCTGGTTTTCAGTGTACAAGTCTTTCACCTTCTTGGTTAAATTTTTTACTAAGTATTTTATTCTTTTTGATGCTATTTCAAATGAATTACTTTCTTAATTTCATTTTTGGATTGTTCATTGCTAATATATAGAAATACAACTGATTCTTATATGTCAATCTTATATCCTGAAACTTTGTTGAATTTGTTTGTTAGCTCTAACAAGTTTTTTTTTTCTTCAGTATTTTCTATACATAAGATCATGCTATCTGCAAATAGAAATAGTTTTACTTTTTTTCTCCGATTTTGGGTGCCTTTTATTTCCTTTTCTTGCCCAGTTGCTCTGGCTAGAACTTCCAGGACATGTTGTATAGAAGCAACAAAGTTGGGTATCCTTGTCTTTTTCCTGATCTCAAGGGAAAGGTTTCAGTCTCTCATCACTGAGTATGATATTTTGTGTTTTTCATATATGGCCTTGATTGTGTTGAGGAAATTTCTTTCTATTCCTAGTTTATTGAGTCTTTTTGTCATGAAAGTGTGTTGGATTTCATCAAATGCATTTTTCTGCATCAACTGATTAAATTTATTCTTCCATTCTATTAATGTGATGTATTACGTTGATTGAGTTTTGTCTGTTGAATCACCCTTGCATTCCTGGGATAAATCCCCATTTGGTCATAGTGTATAATCCTTTAAAAAGTGCTGCTGGATTTGGCTTGATCATATTTTGTCGAAGAGTTTTATATGTATATTTATAAGGGATACTCATCTGCAGTTTTCTTTCCTGTAGTATCATTACTGTTGAGTTTTGAGAGTTCTTTATGTATTTTGTATACAAGTCATTTGCTAGAAATGCAATTTGGTGGTATTTTCTTCCATCCTATGACTGAAAGTTTTTAATTTTAGTTAAGTCCAGTTTATCTATTTTTTCATTTGTAGATCCATGCTTTTGGTGTCATGTCTAAAACTCTTTGCCTAATCCCTGGTCACAAAGATTTTCTCCCGTCTTTTCTTCCAAATTTTTTATAGTTTTAGGTTTTACATTTAAATCTATGATTATATATATATCACTTTGCTGTAAAACTGAAAATGACACAGTATTGTAAATCAACTACAGTGGAAGAAAGAAAGAAGAAAGAAAAAGAAAGAAATAAAAGTCATCCAGATAAGAAAAGAAGAAATAAAATTGTCTCTATTCATGAACAAGATCATTATCTATGTAGAAATCTTGAAGAAAACCAAAGGGGGGGGGGGAGGAAATCCTTGAACTAATAGTGAGTTTAGCAACATCAAAAGATACAAGGTCGGGCTTCCCTGGTAGCGCAGTGGTTGAGAGTCCACCTGCCAATGCAGGGGACATGGGTTCGTGCCCCGGTCCGGGAAGATCCCACATGCCGCGGAGCGGCTGGGCCCGTGAGCCATGGCCGCTGGGCTTGCGCGTCCGGAGCCTGTGCTCCGCAACGGGAGAGGCCACAACAGTGAGAGGCCTGCATACCGCAAAAAAAAAAAAAAAAAAAAAAAAAGATACAAGGTCAATATACAAAACTGTTTCTGCTCATTGGCAATGAACAACTGGAAACCAAAAAATTTTTAAGTACCATTTACAATCGTACCAGAAAACATGAAATGCTTAGGTACAAATCTTACAAAATATGTGCAGGATCTGTATGCTGAAAAGTACAAAATACTGATGAAAGAAATCAAAGAATACCTAAATAAATGGAGCGATATACTATATTCATGAATTGGAAGACTCAGTATTGTTAAGATGTCAATTTCCCCCAATCATATTCCCAGCAGGACTTTTTTGTAGATATAGACAAGCTGATTCTAAAATTCATACATACAAAGGAACTAGAATAGTCAAAACAATTTTGTGAAAGAACAGCTTTAGAGGACCCACACTACCTGATATCATGACTTCCTATAAAGTCACAATAATCAAGACTGTACTATTGCTGAAAGGAAAGACACTTGGATAATGGAAATGAATAGAGAGTCAAGAAATAGCCCCACACAAATATGATCAAGTGCTCTTGGACAAAAGTTCAAAGGCAATTCTATGGAGAGAAAACAATATTTTCAACAAGTTGTGCTGGGATAACTGGACATCCATAAGCAAGAAAAATCAATCAATCAATCAATCACCTCAGCTCATACCTTACACATTAAAAAAAATTAACTCAAATACACTGTTAGGAGAATGAAGAGACAAGCTACAGTCTGGGAGGAAATATTTTCAAATTACATATCTGACATTCTCCCCCCATTTTAGCGTGCAATGACATGTCTTTGTGATTTTTTTGGGGGGGGGCAGGGCTGTGTTGCACCGTATGTGGGATCTTAGTTCCCTGACCAGAGATCAAACCCGTGCCGCCTGCAGTAGAAATGCGAAGTCTCACCCACTGGACCACCAGGGAACTCCCTCGTTGTGATTTTTTTTTTTTAAGAATTACCTTGACTATGGAGATAATTTTTTTTTAATTTATTTATTTTTATTTATTTATTTATGGCTGTGTTGGGTCTTCGTTTCTGTGCGAGGGCTTTCTCTATTTGTGGCGAGCGGGGGCCACTCTTCATCGCAGTGCGCGGGCCTCTCACTGTCGCGGCCTCTCTTGTTGCGGAGCACAGGCTCCAGACGCGCAGGCTCAGTAGTTGTGGCTCACGAGCCCAGTTGCTCCGTGGCATGTGGGATCTTCCCAGACCAGGGCTCGAACCCGTGTCCCCTGCATTGGCAGGCAGATTCTCAACCACTGCGCCACCAGGGAAGCCCCCTTGTTGTGATTTTTATTGTCATGTCCCCGATGGCTAAGGATGTTAAGCACTTTCTCATGTGCTTATTTGCTTATTGACCATTAGGATACCCTCTTTTGTAATGTGGGTACAAGACTTTTACCTTTGTTAAAATGGGATTGTCTTTCTTTTCGTGTTGATTTAACATAGCTCTTTATATATTCTGGATCTGTATCCTTTATCAGAGATCTATATTGCAACTATATTATATCCTTTCCCAGTCTGGACTACCTTTTCACTCTTAATGGTGGTAGATGTCTGAGGACCAGGAGAGAGACCCAAGGCAGATAGGAGGCTAGGCTGGACTCACCACTTGGCACCCAACCCAAGATCACAGAGCCAACCCTGCTTGGATTTTTGTCTTGTGAGAAAAGAAAATTCCTGCCCTAGTCACTAGTATTGTGAGTTCTCTTGCTCAAGGCTTCAGAAGGCGGGGAAGCCTGCCTGTCCCTTTACTGATCCACATGGAAGGGATGGAGATGTTGAATGCAACTCAGACCTGGATGTCCATCTACACCGTGTCCTGAACACCTTTCCTTTATCAGACCTCAAGTGATTTTGCCCCTTATGAGTATATCATGACATCTGTCTCTTCAGAGTCCTTGTTTTCTCTTTTTTTTTTTTTTTTTTTTTTTTTGTGGTACGCGGGCCTCTCACTGTTGTGGCCTCTCCCGTTGCGGAGCACAGGCTCCGGACGCGCAGGCTCAGCAGCCATGGCTCACGGGCCCAGCCGCTCCGCGGCATATGGGATCCCCCCAGACCGGGGCACGAACCCGTATCCCCTGCATCGGCAGGCGGACTCTCAACCACTGCGCCACCAGGGAGGCCCCTTGTTTTCTCTTTAATACACACAGTACCAGTCCCTCAAGCTGGCCCCTGTGTCTCCTGATGTCTTTGAAATCAGGATCCTTGATTCCTGGCAGCACCTCTGCGATTCAGGTCCATCCTGAGTTTTCTGGCCCTCCCAGGGCGGAGGGAGTCACAGATGCAAACGAGGGGCCAGGATGTGCATTAGATGGTCCCACCGAGGGATGCAGCTGCATAGCCCACTTCTTGGCTCCGTTAGTGACCAGGCTGCGGGTCACAGGAAGTCCGTAATGAAAATTCTCACTGCACATTTTCCTTGCACGTTCTTTCTGTTCACTTTTATAATCTGAGACAGATGGTCTAAGCTGACCTCTCTGTCATGACCAGCCATCTCTGCCAATTCTGTGCCCCATGGATACAACGCAGTCTTACCTGCATGGGTCTGGGACCCTGTACCCAGAGCCCCTCAAGCTCCTACAGTCCTATGTTGGCAGGTGGAGGGTGATGGACACATGGGGCCCCAGGCTCATCCTTGGGAGGGAGGGAGGGAGAATCACCCCCAGTGCTCCAGGGAGGCCCGGGGTCTAGTGAGTTTGTAGGAGTGGAGGGTGCAGGTTGAGAGGGTTCTCATTTGGGGCTTTTCTCTGTGAAGAAGGAAGCAACACAGGTAAAACATGTCTGAAGAGCACACAGAACTCTGGCGACTGCTAAGCCCCCTGTGGGCTTATTATGGCCTTTCCTCCTGTTACGGCCTTTCAGGCTCTGTGGGGTGAGCTCATTTTCCAGGCTCAGAGGGGTGCACAGCTTGCTCAGGGTCACAGGCTCGGAGGTGATGGAGCCGGAATTGAGGTTGACCGCTCAGCTACTGGGGGGAAGATGAAGTGTCATGCAGTGGATGTGGGTGGAGAGTGAGTGAGTGTGGTCCAGACTGGTGGAGAGGCTGCTTTGGGTGGGGGGAGTGCAGGGCCCCTGGTTGGGGTCTGCAGTCATTGCTGGGGGACGCAAAGGGGCCCAAGAGGCTGGGTCGGGTGAGGTGTAGAGGGTGGAAGGGTGAGCATGGAGCTGGCACCGCCGATCATCAGGGGGCGCCAGGGGGCAGGCTGGGCTTGGTGGCCTGAAAAGACTGTCCTCCCCAGACGCTTGAGCCGGATGGAGTGAGAAGTGGCTCCACCTCCGCCTCGAGGGCCTCCAGCAGGGTCCCTGGGGAGGCGACGCCCGGACCCAATCCATATAGGGACGCGGGGGCTCTCTGGGGCCGGGCGGGATGGCGGTGGCATGGGCGCCCGCGAGTCTCGAGGGATGGTCGGCCCGACCTTCCATCCCCGTCGGTTTCTCGGGGCTCAGACCAGCGCGTCGCCCCCCAACCCTTCCAGGCGCAGAGCGATGCTGGGCCCGCCCGTGCCAATCACATCGCTTCATTCGGGTCGCTTTGGGACGTTGCATTTGGCCACCTGCCGGTCTCTCGGAGCGCAGAAGTCCAAGATGGGCGAAGACTGGATGCAACTTAGAGCGCCCCGGGGTCCATCGAGCCGGGCGGACAGGGCGGGACTAAGACCAGGCTGGGCGGGCCGGAGGGGCGGGGCTCCGGCTCCCGACCTGGGCACTGTCCGCGGTGCTGAGCACCCGCCGGGGCGCGCGGGGTCGTGCGCCATGGGGAACCGCAGCGCCGCGGACGCGGACGGGCTGCTGGCTGGGCGCGGGCCCGGCACGGGCGGCGGCGCGGGGGGCCCCGGGGCGGCGGCGGCGCTGGCGGGGGGCGTGCTGCTCATCGGCGTGGTGCTCGCAGGGAACTCGCTCGTGTGCGTGAGCGTGGCGGCCGAGCGCGCCCTGCAGACGCCCACCAACTACTTCATCGTGAGCCTGGCGGCCGCCGACCTCCTGCTCGCCCTGCTCGTGCTGCCTCTCTTCGTCTACTCCGAGGTGAGCCCGCGTCGCGACCGCACGCGCACCCTCACCTGCTCCTTGTTCCCTGTGCCGAGCCACACCGAGGACCCAGCGTGACCCTGCCGCCTGGCCTCTCAGGAGCCTCGAGCTGGGGGCCGCGCCTGGTCCCAGGACGACCGGAGCCTCCAGCACCTCCGAGCCTCACTCCCCTCCCCCATCTCGCTGTCCATCTGCCCGCTTTGCTGTCTGTCCGCCCTCCCTCTTCTGCCCCTCTCTTCTCTTCTCCCTTTCTGTCTTGGTGTCTGTTACCCAAGAGATGCCTCTGTCCTTCAAGCAGAGACCCCAGAAACAGGCGACTTTGGCAGTCCAGCCCCCCACTCAGCCCCCTCAGCCGGGTTCCACTCCCCCAGGGGAGCCAGGTGTAGAGGGTGGAAGGGTGAGCATGGAGCTGGCACCGCCGATCCTGTACAGACAGGCAGATTCAGGCTTACCCCTATGCCGGCTCCCCCGGGGCACAGAGACACACACGTCACTGCACGAGGCCACACCACAGCCAGGCAGGACCACAGCCAGGCAGGACCACAGGCGTGCACACACCAGCACACTCCAGGGCAGGAGACCCTCACTCACGCACCGACTGGGCTCCCAGCAGGAGGGACGCTCAGCTGCCAGGAGCTGCAGGGCAGTGAGCACAGCTGGAGCGAGGGGACACCCGGGCCTGACAGTGGAACCAAGGGAAGGCGCAGGTGTGGGGTCCAGAGCCCCTGCCAGGACCTGGGCCCAGGAGCCTCCAGCCCCAGAGCAGGTCTGGCCCTTGGGTCGGTCCCCCTTAGTGCCAGCCATGTCCACTCTGCAGTTTGGGCAGAGAAAAGCTGCTTAGGGCTGAGTTGGGGACACAGCGTCCTGGGCTATGGGGGAGGGGAGGCTTGGTTTTTCTAAGGTGGACACAGTGAGTCTGGGAAGGGCTGGGGCAGAGGCTAGGAGGACAAGGACAGACATGACCTGCCGCTCCCCCCGACCCCGAGCCGCAGACAGACGTCACAGTGACGGCTCTTAAGCTCCTAATCGCCCCAAATCAGCAGGAGGGGATTTAGAGGGGGGCGGCTGTCTGCTCCTTTGCCCTTGGTGGGACTGCCGGGCACGCTGCCGGGGACTTGACTTTGTAACAATGCTGTGGGTGCCATCCTCGCCCTCTCTTACGGGTGAGGGGACAGGAGTGAAATGACCCGTCCAGAGGCCCAGAGAGCGAGTTTCCGCAGACACTGACTCTTAGCTGTCTGCGGGGGCGGGGGGCAGGGATGGGGTGCTGGCCTTACACTCTAGGGCCGCAGGGTCCCCACCTGCGCAGGGAGGGGCCCCACGG
Source organism: Hyperoodon ampullatus (assembly GCF_949752795.1). Classification (NCBI taxonomy): domain Eukaryota; kingdom Metazoa; phylum Chordata; class Mammalia; order Artiodactyla; family Ziphiidae; genus Hyperoodon; species Hyperoodon ampullatus. Next base: position 3,102,561 of record NC_136920.1, read on the forward strand.
TATCCTGAGCCCCACAGCATCAGAGATCACAGACCTCAGGTGACTATGCCCCCCAGGATCCCCCCAAGGCCTTTCTCAGTTCTAAGAGAAAGGAAGGGGGGCGCCTCTTGGCCCCCAGCTTGGGGGCGGGCAGGACTGCCCAGCTGTCTCCGGCTCACTCCCCTCCCCCACCCCCATATTCAGCCCCCTCTGCTCCCGGACCACTGGGGGTCAGAAAGACAGCTTGGGCAGGCGGCTGGGGGAGGGTAGCGTCCTGTGTCTGTTGTTGCTACGGGGCCCCTCCCTGCGCCCAGGTCCAGGGCGGCGTGTGGCTGCTGAGCCCCGGACTCTGCGACGCGCTCATGGCCATGGACGTCATGCTGTGCACGGCCTCCATCTTCAACTTGTGCGCCATCAGCGTGGACAGGTAGGCCGCCCCCACCGCCCCGGACCCTGTAGGGCCGCCCCGCCCCGCCGCCCTCACCACGCTCCCCGCAGGTTCGCAGCGGTGGCCGTGCCGCTGCGCTACAACCGCCAGGGCCGCGGCGGCCGGCAGCTGCTGCTCATCGGCGCCACGTGGCTGCTGTCGGCCGCGGTGGCGGCACCCGTGTTGTGCGGCCTCAACGACGCGCGCAGCCGCGATCCCTCCGTGTGCCGCCTGGAGGACCGCGACTACGTGGTCTACTCGTCCGTGTGCTCCTTCTTCCTGCCCTGCCCGCTCATGCTGCTGCTCTACTGGGCCACGTTCCGGGGCCTTCGGCGCTGGGAGGCAGCCCGCCGCGCCAAGCTGCACGGCCGTGCGCCCCGCCGCCCCAGCGGCCCCGGCCCGCCGCCCCCCGACGCCATCCCGGCCCCCGATGCCGCCCCGCCCCCCGACGCCCCTCCGCCCCCCGACGCCATCCCGGCCCCCGATGCCGCCCCGCCCCCCGATGCCGCCCCAGCCTCGGATGCCGTCGTGCCCCGGGACGCCATGCCGGCCGAACCCCCGCTGCGGGCCCGCAGGAGGAGACGCGCCAAGATCACGGGCCGGGAGCGCAAAGCTATGAGAGTCCTGCCTGTGGTGGTCGGTGGGTACCGGCCTGGGGACGTGGGCAGAGGGGAAGACTGCAGCGCCCAGGGTGTGAGGCGGCGCCCAGGGCGGGGGGCGTGGCAGGGAGCCGCTCACGGCAGCCCCAACCCCGCCCCCCAGGGGCCTTTCTGCTGTGCTGGACGCCCTTCTTTGTCGTGCACATCTCCCGGGCGCTGTGTCCCACGTGCGCCGTGCCCCCGCGGCTGGTGAGCGCGGTCACCTGGCTGGGCTACGTCAACAGCGCCCTCAACCCCGTCATCTACACCATCTTCAACGCCGAGTTCCGGACCGTCTTCCGCAAGGCTCTGCGCCTCTGCTGCTGAGCAGACCGCTGGCACCGCAGCCCCTCGTCAGCACCCCCGCCTCGCCTGGGGGTTTGTAGGAGTAATTAAACAGATCCCCAACACCTGCTGGGAAGGCTCTTGGAGGCGGGGGAGGGGGCAAGGAGGAGGAGCCCAGGCCTCCACTGACCCTCATCCGGCCAGTTAACCCCTTCCTTCCTTCGGAGGAAGCCCAGAGAAGAGACCCCACCAAGCCAGGTCCTGGCTCTGCCCCTGGGGTGGGCGGGGAGGCTGCAGGGAGGTGTGTTCAGCTCTGCCCTGCCCCAGAAGCCTTGGGAACAGGGCCAGCCGTTGCCTGGGAAGACTGCCCCGACTCACACCCTCCCCTAACAGGTTCCCTCCCCCACACACCCGGCCAGCTGCAACCCACCCCGACCCGACAGCTGTTCCCCGGCCAGCAACCTCCTCCCCTCGTCCTGGTGGCCCCATCCACTGTCCCTGCAAAATGCAGCTGAGCTGCCCCTGCCACTGCTTTGGCAGCTGCCTCAAGGTCGGAGCACAGCTCCCTGCCAGCTCCTGACTTGCCGATAGATGCCCAAAGCCCGGAGGAACAGGGGGCCTGGGTGCCGGGTGGGCTCACGGGGGCAGCCTCCCTCCAGGGAGGGCCAGCGCAGGCCCACAAGGCACTCAGCCATCCTCTGCCCACTTGGCTGGGAGCAAGAGGGCAGAGCAGGGAGTGGCTGCCCCTCTCCCGCCCACAGCATGGCGCCCCCCAACCCGAGACAGCCCCACTTGGACTTCACCTGGACCCTCCCAGTCCCCCGCCAGGGCCACCTGCTGGTCCCAGTACTGTGGCTGAGCGCTCCTGTCAGGAACTGTAACCAAGCCGGCCACTGCCGGGTGCCAAGTTCTCCTCTGAACACGAGAAACTATGGGCTGTGAGGGCCACGGCATCAGGCCCACCCTCAGCGTGCTAAAATATTCCGTGGAGGGGGCGCCACCCTGTTCCCCTCTCTGGGTGAGCACCGTTTCCCGCTCAGACTCTCAGCTGCCGCCTCCTCTGAAAAGCCTCCCCTGACCACCCCCCAGGACCAGCCTGCCCCTATCATCCTGGGAAAGACTGGCCCTCGAGGAACTGAGTATTGATGGACTGGGGGCCAGTATGGGGTGCTGTGTCCCTGCACCACACAGGGACCAACACAAAATGGGAGTGCGGGAGGGGGCCCAGGGCCAGACCCCAGGTCTGTTGGCTGCTTCGGCTTCCAGCACCTTCTTGCCTGTGAAGCATGAGGATGGCTGCAGCAGATACCCTGGGTCTCCTCCCGGGAGGAGCCCCAGATGGCACAGCCTCACCCGGGCAAGACACCTGCTTCAGAGCTGGGCTGGTGGTCCCTCCTGGGAACCTCAGACTTGAAGGAACCATCAGGCTGACGGCAGGGTCAGGGTCAGGGTCGGAGCAAAGGGCCCCTGACTGTGGCCGCTGGCCCTGCCACCTGGTTCGTCTCTCAGGTCCACACCCCACGCCCATGCCCTGCCACCCATCTCTGATGTGCCCCGACATGCGCCTGCTGGGCCTTCCGTGGTCACTCCAGGTGGTCAGAGCTGGTGTCTACCACTGCCAAGAGGGTCTCAACTAGCAGCACCCCTGCCCGCCAGCCGTGGGCACCAGCTGCCATGCCCACCCAACCCAAGGGTCTGTGTGGAGCAAGGCCACGTCCCCATCCATGTACCCTTCTCATCTCCTATACTAGGGATGGCGTGACCGTGCCCCAGACAGGCCAGGCCAGTAAGTGCACCTCTCTCGGAGGTGGGGCTGCAGATGGGCTGGGATCTGCTGGTGCCCGGCGCCGTCCCCGCTGGTCCTGTGGGAAGACTCGTGTGTCCCCCAAGAGGGGGACAAGGCGGGCACAGGTGGACACGGGGGAGTGACAAGGTGGGCACAGGGAGGGACAAGGTGGGCACTGGGGGAACAGGTGCAGATATATAGAGCCTGGCTGACTCGGGGGCTCAGCCGGTGCCTCGAGGGTCCCAGGCCCACTGATGCCAAGTGTCACCGCAGCCTCAGCTCAGAGGACCGGCAGCACCCAGACGGCTGCCGCACTGCATAGTCAGAAGCCTTGGCCTGGCCCCCGCGGCTGCATCTGGCAGAAGATGCCATCAGAAGTGCTGACACAGAACTGAGGGTGTCAACGCACCCTTGGCGCCCGGATGGCAATTTCCAGAAGGCTCCTGATGTCCAGGGTTATGCAGAGATAGCTTCAAAGGCTTAGAAACGATACACTTTGGAAAACTGCCCCCAACACGTGCAGTCCTCAGGCTTCTACTTTAAGGAGAAGGGGAGGGGAAGCCACCCTGACCCCAGGAAACCCTCCCCCAGGACAGCTTCCCTGCAGGGCCTGGTCCCAAGGCTGCCGAATCTGCTCACAGGGAGGCTGCTGCCTGGAGCTGGACGCCAGGGAGGGACCTGGAAGCCTTGCCCTGTGGGCGCTGCCCACCTAAGTCACCATTTTATCCTTTTCAGGTTTGGGGGGGGTTCTTCTGGGGGTGCAGCCCCTTCTGCTGAGGCCGACTTGGCCCCCACCCCCAGTTCTCACTTCCCACCACCTTCATGCTGTGCAAACCCCAGGGGCCGGGCCTGGCCTTCCCCAAGGTGGTGGAGAGGCGGGACGACAAAACAAATAAAACCCCAATAAGCCCACTTAGTCCACAGAGGCCGATGGAATGGAGGCAGAGGGGCTTCTGGGGGGCAGGTCCTCCCCCACCTGGAGCCAGGCTGGGCGCGGGGGGACGGGCGTGGGCGCCACCCCCTCGGCTCACCGGGGAGCGTGTGGCCCAAAAGGCAAGTCTCTGTGTGCTATGAAGAACCTTCTGGAAGCAGGAGCCGGGAGGTGTGGGGCCAGAGGTGTGAACGAGATGCAACAGTGAGGCGAGCGTCGGGGTCAAAGTCCATCTCTCAGTGCACAGAAGACGGGGCACCGCAGGCTTTCCTGGAACCCGGCTTGGGGACAGGCTGGGCAGGGCACCGGGAAGGGCAGGAACGAGGCCCCCAGCCCGCGAGAGCTGGGCCAGGATAGACGGGTGCAGGCAGGAGCCACCCTGGGCGGGTACCCAGGGGTCCCGGGCGCGCTCTGTGCAAAGCGAAGGTGGCACGTCCAGACGCCGAGCCGTCCCTGAGACTGGACGGCGGCTCGGCCTTCCCGGCTGGCAGCTCTGGGGCCCCAGCTCCTGGGCAGCAGGTGCCGGCCTCCCATCCCGCCGGGCTGGGCCCCGTCCGGTCTCGGCTTCCGAACTTCACGATCGGGCCCCCGGACCTCGGGGAGGTCGGAGCTTGGAGTCACCAGTCCGCGTGGGGCAGGGGCGCCAACTTTACTGACAGACACATGTATGTACACGCGTGTTACAGAACACGACACACCCGTAGGGAAGACCGGACGCTCATGATCCAAAGGATAAAAAAAAGCACCGCGAGCAGGCATCGAGGGCCCAGGCTGCGTCCACCGGCCGCCCTGGAGAGGCCCGCGCCCCCCGCCCCCCTTCGGGGCTTGGCGGCAGGAGGGCGCCGGTCACACGACGTCCACTCATAACTTGGCCAGCAAGTTCCTCCTTGTCCTCAGCGCCCCCCGTCCTCGAGGGTCCTTCCCGGCCACAGAGGCCCCGCGAGCCCTCACACGGTGACTTTCTCGATCACACCCTCGGCGACATGGACATCGTCCCCCTGCACGGTGACAGCTGCCGACTGACCACACATGTGCTGGTGGTCCTTCCAGTCCTGAAAGGAAGGACAGACTCCGTGTTACGGTTCAGAGTGAGAAGGCTGTGCCCGGGAGTGGGTCTGCACGTGCTGAGCAGCCAGCCCTCCAGGGCAGGGGGCTCCCAGCCTCGCCCACCCTCCTGTTTAGGGACCCACTCCAAAGGCAAATACCCAGGATGACCCTTGAGACACATCCACGCTCTGATCCTGCTGCCTCCTCCCTGGGATCTAAACGAAAACGCTCACACCTGCAGAGGAATACTTGTCTCTGATGTTGCTGCCCCACCGTATTACTTATCATCGCAGAAGTGAAAACACTGAGCGGGAGCCAGCCACGTGTCCACAGAGGGGCTGGGAAGCCGCGGCCCCCAGGGAGGTTGGGGAGGACGTCCACCCCACCCCCCGCAACGCCCCCCGTCAGGGTGGGAGCTGCCGTCGCCGGTTCACAGGTGGGAAATGGAGCCGAACTTGGCCTGGAGCAGGGCTCGCTCTGGGGGCCCGACGGGGCGTGGTTAGTGGAGACACGGACCCCAAGACGCATGGAGAGGTTAGGGTTTGGTGAGCCATGACAAGACTTGAATGAACATCACACACACTCGGAAGCACAGAGACCAGCGGTGACCCCCGGAGGGCAGGGTTCCAGCTGCCTATCTTCGTGCTGTCCTATGTCTTCCAAATTTTCTACGAGTGTTGCCTTATTTTTATAATAAAAAAGTAAAATTTCAAATAATTACAGGCATACCTCAGAGACATTGCGGGTTCAGTTCCAGAATAAAGCAAATGTAGTAATAAAGCAAGTCACACAAGATTTCAGGTTTCCCGGGGCTTATACAGATCACGTTTACACTACACTGTAGTCTATTAAGTGTGTGACTGTACGAACCTAATTCAAAGACACTCTATTCCTAAAAATGCTAACCATCACCTGACCAGGCAGGGTTGCCGCACACCTTTAATTTGTAAAAACGCAACATCTGAGAAGCGCAATAAAACAAGGTCTGCCTGTATATCAAAAGAATAAATTTTTTTAAATTTATTTTTTATTGAAGTTTAGTTGATTTACAGTGTTGTGTTAACTTCTGCCGTACAGCAAAGTGATTCAGTTATATACACATATTTTTTCTTTTTCACATTATTTTCCATTATGGTTTATCACAGGATATTGAATATAGTTCCCCATGCTATACATTAGGACCTTGTCGTTTATCCATCCTATGTATAATAGTTTGCATCTGCTAATCCCAATCCATCCCTCCCCTACCCCGCTCCCTCTTGGCAACCACAAGTCTGTTCTCTATGTCTGTGAGTCTGTTTCTGTTTTGTAAATAATTTCATTTGTGTCATATTTTAGATTCCACATATAAGTGATATATGGTATTTGTCTTTCTCTTTCTGACTTACTTCACTCAGAATGCTAATCTCTAGGTCCATCCATGTTGCTGCAAATGGCATTATTTCATTCTTTTTTATGGCTGAGTAGTATTCCATTGTATGTATGTACCACATCTTCTTTATCCATTCCTCTGTTGATGCACATTTAGGTTGCTTCCATGTCTTGCCAACTGTAAACAGTGCTGCTATGAGCACTGGGGTGCATGTATCTTTTCGAATTAGAGTTTTCTCTGGATAAATGCCCAGGAGTGGGATTGTTGGATCAAATGGCAACTCTATTTTTAGTTTAGTAAGGAACCTCCATGCTGCTCTCCATAGTGGCTGCACCAATTTACATTCCCACCAACAGTGTAAGAAGGTCCCCTTTTCTCCACACCCTCTCCAGCACCTGTTATTTTTAGACTCAAAAGAATAAATTTTTTTTTTTTGCGGTACGCGGGCCTCTCACCGTTGTGGCCTCTCCCATTGTGGAGCACAGGCTCCAGACGCGCAGGCTCAGCGGCCATGGCTCACGGGCCCAGCCGCTCCGCGGCATGTGGGATCCTCCCGGACCGGGGCACGAACCCGTGTCCCCTGCATCAGCAGGCGGACTCCCAACCACTGCGCCACCAGGGAAGCCCAAGAATAAATTTTTAATTTGTAAATTACCTGACTATGTAGATTACCTGACTCTGTAAGTCTATACAGTATTTAAAACTTCATGTGTGCTGGGCTCAAGTCCACGGTGTTTCACACCACACCTAAAAATTAACTCAAGATGGGTCATAAATCTAAAAATAAGAGCTTAAAGGGAGCTCCCTGGTGGTCCAGTGGTTAGGATCCGGCACTTTCATTGCCATGGCCAAGGTTCAATCCCTGGTTGCTGAACTGAGATCCTGCAAGCTACGCTACGTGGCCGAAAAAAAAAAAAAAAAAAAGAGCTAAAATTATAAATGTTTTAGAGGAGAAGAGGAGATTTTCCTAACCTTGAGTCACGCAAAAGTTCTGAGATATGACACCAAGAGCGTGATCTCCATCAAAAATGTTTTTTTTTTTTTAATAAACTGGACTTCTTGGGACTTCCCTAGTGGTTAGGACTCCATGCTTCCACTGCAGGGGGCCTGGGTTTGATCCCCAGTCAGGAACTAAGATCCCATAAGCCTTATGGCACGGCCAAAAATAAAAAATAATAGATAATAAAAATTTTTTAAAAGTAAACTGGACTTCATCAAAATTAAAAAAACTTTTGCCCTTAAAATGACACTATTAAGAAATAAAGAGACAAGTCACAGACTGGGGGAAAATACTTGGAAATCACGTATCTGATAAAGGACTTGTATCCAGAATATACACAGACATCTCCACACTCAATAAGAAGAGAAACGATCCCATTTAAAAACGGGCAAAAGATTTGAATAGACACTTCCCCCAAAAAGATATACAACGCCCAATAAGCACACACAACGATGCTCAACATCTTTAGACATCAGGGAGATGCAGACTAAACGCATTGATGTCGCTTCACACCCGGTAGCAGGGCTACGACCAGAAAGCAAGAGCAAGCACTGTGGACGTGGTGGACCCGCCACCGGCGGGGTGGTGCAGTCACTTCGGAGAAGTTGGGAAGTTTCTTACTAAGGTTAAACACAAGTTTACCATGTGACTCAGCAAACCCATGGACGCACGTAGCCAAGACAAACAAAACCTTGTCTCCACCCTGGAGCTCGCTCGTGAGTGTTCACGACAGTCACATGGCGGGAACCACTCAGATGTCCATTGGCTGAGGATGGGATGGAGGGCAAGACGAGGTCCAGCCACACCGTGGACGCTACTCAGGCTCCACGTGGATGAACCTTTTGAAAACACGCTGGTCAGAGGAAGCCAGATGCGGGAGACCACATGTTATACGACTCCTGCTACGTGAAATGTCCAGAAGAGGCAAATCTACAGAGAAAGAGATTCGTGGTTGCCAGTGGCTGGGGTGTGGGCCCGAGGGGGCTTTTGGGGGTGATGGAAAGTTCTAAAACCGAATCGTCATGTTTGCACAAATGCAAACTTACTAAAAACCACTGAATCGTGCCCTCAAAATTAGTGGATTTTATGGTATGTAAATTCTACCTCGATGAAGATGTAAAACACACACACACACACACACCTCACGTGGGATTTGGAAAGAAAAGAAAGTCGGCACGTAAAAGCCAAAGCAACTCATGGCCCTCGTCCAACTGTAAGAAGGTGAGTAACATTAACTACCTTTCCAGGTCTTTGGGGAGCACACAGAATTCTGGGGAGCACAGTGGGCGGGCCCAGAAGCTGCACTGTCGGCACCACCATTTATTACGAGGAGCCTGGGGCTTAAGTGTCTTCAGGTCCTACCGAGTGTTCATGATGGCTCCCACGTGAAAATTACGGTTTTTGAACTGCACTGTACACTGATTTTTGTAAATACTGGGTTGGCCAAAGAGTTTGTTTTTTTCCATAAGATGGCTCTAGTAGCGTTTAATTGTCTTTACCTTCACTTGAAACAATTTTGTTAGACTGTATTGTGGCAGCTGTCATATCAGCATGCATTTTAAAAAAGTTATCGAAATTGGTGAAATTTTGTGTAGCCATTTTAATATTGAAGAAAAAAAGCAACATTTTCAGCATATTATTCTTTACTATTTCAAGAAAGGTAAAAACGCAGCTGAAACCCCCCAAAAAAAGACTTGTGCAGTGCACGGAGAAGGTGCTGTAACTGATCAAATGTGTCAAAAGTGGTTTGCGAAGTTTCGTGCTGGAGATTTCTCGCTGGACGATGTTCCACGGTCAGGTAGACCAGTTGAAGTTGAAAGCGATCAGATCGAAACAATAATTGAGAACAATCAACGTTATACCATGCAGGAGATAGCCGACATACTCAAAATATCCGTATCAAGCCTTGAAAATCATTTGCATCAGCTTGGTTCTGTTCATCGCTTTGATGTCTGGGTTCCACATAAGTTAAGCGAAAAAAACCTTCTTGACTGTATTTCTGCATGCGATTCTCTACCTAAATGTAATGGAAATGTTCCATTTTTAAAACAAATTGTGACAGGCAATGAAAAGTGGATACTGTACGATAATGTGGAACAGAAGAGATCGTGGGGCAAGCGAAATGAACCACCACCAACCACACTAAAGGCCGGTCTTCATCCAAAGAAGGTGATGTGTATATGGTGGGAGTGGAAGGGAGTCCTCTATTATGAGCTCCTTCTGGAAAACCAAACGATTAATTCCAACAAGTACTGCTCCCAATCAGACCAACTGAAAGCAGCACTTGACAAAAAGTGTCTGGAATGAGTCAACAGAAAATGCATCATCTTCCATCAGTGACGCAAGACCACATGTTTCTTTGATGACAAGGCAAAAACTGTTACAGCTTGGTTGGGAAGTTCTGATTCATCCGCTATATTCACCACACATTGCCCCTTCGGATTTCCATTGATTTTGGTCTTTACAAAATTATCTTAATGGAAAAAATTTCAATTCCCTGGAAGACTGTGAAAGGCACCTGGAACAGCTCTTTGCTCAAAAAGATAAAAGTTTTGGGAAGATGGAATTATGAAGTTGCCTGAAAAATGGCAGAAGGTAGTGGAACAAAACGGTGAATACGTTGTTCAACAAAGTTGTTGGGAAAAATGAAAAATGTGTCTTTTCTTTTTACTTCAAAACCGAAGGAACTTTGTGGCCAACCCAATAAAACCAAAGCCTATGCCTTTATCAGGGCAGCGTGTCACAGGAGCACAAACCTAACACAATCAACGGAAGAAATGGAGTCTTTGTCAACAAGGTTATACCTGAAATATAACCGCCCAATTCACCAAGAGAGGTTCCAAGACTGCAGCTTGCATTTAGACAAAACGTTATCTGGCTAAAACGACTCCATCAAGAAATAAAGCCACGAATCTTCCTCTGATGGTTCGAAGTCAGGGAAGAGTCACCGATCAGCCGCCCTCTCGGATCACGAGCCAGCAGGAGCCCGTCCACCCGGCCGGCTGCTCCTGGCTGCCTGGGCTCCTCCCAGCGTCCCCAAGCGCAGCAGGCGTGTGGGCCCTCTCCTCAGCACACAAGCCATAGGTGACACAAGGGAAAGCAGACCTGCGGGGCTCTTTCCCAAGTCTCCCGCCCCGGGAACGGGCCAGGGCTCAGGAGCGTAGCTGGGAGCCCCTGGACACGCTTTCCACGCTGTGCTGACCCCTGCAGCCCCCTGGGAAGCCCTGAGACGCAGAGGAGGAAGATGCCACGTCCCACACACCCTGGTCTTGGGGGTCATTCCTGCCCACCTCCCACCCGAGGACATCTGAGGACGGGGCGCTTTGGGAAGCCGCCAGGCACAGGGTCCCCTGCACGGCAGAGGCTGTGTCCGCAGATGCAGCTCCAAGTCACAGGCACCAGGGATGGGATTTTTTATTATTTGTCCACCCGGCAAGTTACCTTTTTTAATCATGGAAAGTTTCTAAGAGGAGAGGATAACCCCACAGGCCCCAGTCAACGGCTCGGCCCCTCACTCTGAGTAAGGGTGAGAAAAGTGATAAAAACCTGAACTAGCAACTGCTACTCCAGAATACTCTTTAATCTTCTCAGAATCAGAGGTCTACATGTACAACCACGCTGACTTTCAGGGTCTATGACGAGGCGTCCAAGGCTGGGGAGCACTGACCGTGACAAGGTCAAGGCCGTGGGGGAGCAGTGGCCTCCATGGCCATGGCCATGGCCTGTGTGGCTGCCTCGGGGCTTTGCCGGAGCCCAGGGACAATGCAGAGGTGACATGGGGGGGGCCTACCTTGCGCTGGCAGAAGGTGGAGCAGTAGTTGACCTTGTGGCAGCCGGTGCACTCGCTCAGGGCCTCCCGGCCGCAGTTGACACAGAACTGCTGCAAGAGGGCACAGGTGTCAGTCGTGGGGACAGGCTGACCCGCGTCCCCGCCCCCCGCTGCCCAGACGCGGGGTGGGCACCTGCTGAGCGGGAAGCAGGGCTCCGGATCACACCGATGCGCCAACCTTGCTCCAAATACCAGGGGATTTCATTGCCACCAAGTACGTGTAGGAAACCAAACTGAGGAAGGCCAGGATTCTCAGTTGTCAGGATCGTCTCCTGAGCGGTCAGGCCCTGCAGTCCCCCAGCCAGACCCTCATCCACAGCCCAGGCGCCCCCGGCCCAGCCACGCGGCTCCATTAGGTGGGTCTTCTGTGTGTCTTCCCCACAAGACGCGAAGGAGCCTCTCCTTCTAACCAGCCAGGGAGGGGGACTCCGGTGGCACCGCCAGCGCTGGTGTATGCAGCCGTGACCCGCGCTGTCCGGCGCACCTGGCTGCACTGACTGCAGGCCAGGCCCCTGCTCCCAGCCGGCGGGTGAGTGTGTGACTTGCACACCCATGAGCCACACCAGACGCCCGTTCATCACACCACTGACCGCCTCCCACCGCTACCCCCGAGAGTATATGCAAAGCAGCAAACTGCTTCTTGGTTCCTGTTCTGGATTGCAGCTCCTTTCTCTGCCCAGCGCTGACTGACATGCTCCACCCCGAACCCTCGCCACCCGCCTCACTTGCTTCAGGAAACACGCACATTACGGGGACTCTGAGATACTACTAAGTTAGCTTGTCCCCTGTCTCTACTTTAAAGAACAAAATACTTACAGAAAAAAACCGAAGTCTGTAACCACACATAGAAATTCCTCCAGGGAGAGCAAAGGTCTCACAGTTAGTGAGAGCAGAGGTGTGGCTGCCCGTGAGGCTCGGGGACCCCACGGACCCTCCTGCCTCTCAGCTTGGAAGTCCTCAGGGAAGCGGCCTCGTGTCACACCCTGTCCCCCGCAAGCCCGCAAGCCCCGCTCACCTGGACCTGCCATGTTGGTGCTCCTGGCACCAGCACAGTTCTTGGAAAACAGCAACCACTCAATAAATACCTCTTAACTGCATCAAAAGCCTGTGTCGTGAGCAGACCTTGTGGGGCGGGAGCCGCTCTTGGGCGGCAAGTACTTCCGACCCCGGGCTCCCAACACATCCCCTTGGGAATTACTTCTTAACCCAAGCTAACTGGGGGCAGGAGATCCAGCTCAGACATGCCGGCTGACACACAGATGGAGACGGACGGGCACAGAGCCCTCGGGCTGTGTCTGCACACACCGATTACAACCCACACGGCTCCGTGCTGCCGGCCGAGAGGGCCCAGATCTTGGTTCCTAAGAGCATTCGTTCTCCAATAAAGGAACCAGGCTCCCTGGAGAAATGGCCGATTCCAGGGCTGGGGCGGGGAACCCCCAAGGTGGGCCTGGAGCATCTTCTAGCACCAGAAAGGAGGGAGGTGCTCTGAGGGGCACGTAAGGGACGCGGGAGCCGACTGAGAGCTCCAGCTGTCAAAGCCAAACCAGATGAGCAAAACAAGTAACACGGGTGCCATGAGCCCATCTTCATACAAACAAAGGTATAAACAAATGTACAAGAGACAGATTCCCCACGGAGAAGAATTCTGGAACTATTCCTAGATCACCCCTGTCCAGGACGGGGACCCCCACCCAGGGTGACTAGGGGAGGAAAAGGGGAGATCACTTCACAGATGGAAACCCCCGATCTGCCCCAAGTGCGCATGCTGGGCCTTGGGCCCTAGGGCCCAGGAGTGAGATGAGTCTGTGAGGGGGGCCGGGGGCTTATAAGAAGAGACAAACCAGAGACCTCCCCCGACCCTGGCACGGCCAGGAGGCACGTCTGCAGCCTGGAAGAGGTGTCACCGGACCGACCCGCGGGCACCGGCTCTCTTCCGGCGCTGAGAACAGCGTCTGCGGTGCAGCCAGAGGCGCTGCCCAGACCGCCTGCCGCTGCTACTCTTCGGGCCACAATTCCCTCTTGAAAAGGAAGTTGGGAAGATCATCGAAGGTCTGAGAAGGAGCCGGGAGACATGAACACAGGCCAGAGCACAGAGATGGGGCCCAGAGTGCACGCGTTCCCCCAGCCAGGGGCCGTGGCAGGTGGCCCAGTGCCCTGCAGCCATGTGGCTGGCTTGTGCTGGACACAGAGTCCTTGACGGGAAGGGCGTCTGGTCTTCCGCCCTGTTGAATCTCTGCTGAGCTAACTATATACACACAACACAAATGCCCCATGGTTACAACTGGCAAAATCTCCTTAATAGTTCAGCAGGGCTAAAACTTGATTTTTCAAGAAATTCCACATAAAACGTCCAAGCAGGCAGCCCTGCTTCCCTCCCTGGGCTGCGAGCACCTGTGCCCTCACAGGGAGCCAAGGAGGGAGGGTCCAGCCTCCTCCTCGGGGTCCCGAGGTCTCACTCGTCCAGTCCTCCCCACCAAACCCCAGCACGCTAAGGAGGATGCTGTGGACAGGATTCTCCAGAAGAGTTCTCCGGGGCAGCACTCCCCCAACCATCCAGCTGGGGGGCTCCGTCTCACCCTGACGACATCAGGGTGTCCAGCAGCCCCTCCACAACAGCTACCGGTGTTCCCCACCTGGCCTCCTGGCTCATCGTCCCCCAGGCCCCGCCGGCCGCTTCTCACTGCCGTCACCTGCTTCAGGGACACGTTTTGCATCCCCTCACTCACACGTGACTCAGGTCAGGGCCTCTCAGCCCCCCGAGCCCCCTGAAGCCCCCGGAGGATCCTGGGGAACAAGTTCTCCGAGGAGTCCAGTTCCCAAGAACCCAGCGTCCAGGTGCTGTGGTCATCACGGGCCACAGGGATCAGACACATTGCCCGTTACGAAGGGTAAACACACAGGGTGCACAAGGTGGTCAACCCACGTCTGCAAGCAACTTAACCAGGTCACCCGAGGAGCCTCGTGACCCCGGCACACACAAAAGGACACTAGCGTCCACCCACCGGTGGTACCCGGACAGGACGGATGCCTAGCTTCCCCTCGCCATGTGATCAGCTTACAGGAAAACTATTGGAGGACACGTCACACCTATAGCTCCGGAGAGAGAACAAACACACCTGTAAGAGCTCCAGCCATTTTCAAAGCTCAGGATGCGGGGACGTGTCGGATGCCTTGGCGGGGGAGGTGGGCTCAAGCCCCTCCCTAAAGGCTGAGCATCCTTCCGCCAAACAGGATTTTAAGGATAAAAGGATTTCACGTTGCATTTCTTTCTTAGAAATTCATAAAATTACAAATGAAATGCAAAGCCCAACCTTTCACGGTGGGGACCTCAGCGATCCGGCTGCGGCAGATGCTCCTGGCTGACCCGACGGACACGCAGGTCAGCACGTGTCCCACGTGGGTCGAGGGGGAAGTTCTGCACAACAGGAATTCAGCTTCTGGACCCTTAAATGTGGGATGAGCGTGGCCATGACTGTGGACTATTGCTACGTGAAAAACAAAACCCACGCAGCTGACTCAACACGGTGCCCTGAAAGTAACCTCGGGACCGACCAGGTGGAAACGCCTCGCTCCGTCTTTTTCATGCCACCTGTCTTTGGAGAATTTTCACAGAGGGGAAGAGATGTGTTTAATTTACTTGTAATTTTATTCTGTGAAAGAAAGGTCCACAAAAATTAATGAAAAATGTAAAACGGAAAGTTAAACCGTTTTCCCGTTGTACTTCCCTGCTGGGATGAGGGTCGGCTTCCTGTGCTGTCGGCGCCACCCCAGACCCGAGCCACCCGCCCGCCCGCCGTCCAGCCGGCCTGACGTGGGGGACACAGTGGTCTCCCCCACTTCCATAGTCTCGGCAAGGGGGCATCCTCGCCAACCCTCGGGGGAAGTGAGGGTCGCCCCCCCCCGCCGTGCTCATCAGGGACAGGTGGTGGTGAGGCCGTGGGCACGGCACACACGGTGGTGGACGCAGGATGGGCAGCCGCCCTGGCAAACAGTCTGGCGGCTCCTCAGAAAGTGAGCCCTGAGCCACCGTGGGACCCAGCGGTTCTGCTCCCAGGTACACACCCAAGAGAAGTGACAACACATGTCCACACAAACAGCTGTGCAAAAATGTTCAGGGCACTGTTCACGACAGCCAAAAAGTAGAAACAACCCAAATGTCCACCAATGGTTGAGTGAAGAAACATATGGTGTGACAACTAATATTTAGCCATAAAAAGGAATGAAATTCTGACCCAGGCTACAACATGGATGGACCTTGAAAACACTCTGCTCAGTGAAAGAAGCCAGACACAAAAGGCCACATGTTGTGTGATTCCGTTTCGAAGAAACATCCAGAACTGGCAAAGCCACAGAGACAGAAAACAGGTTGGTGCAGCTGGGGCCTGGGGGTGGCGGGGAATGACGGCTAACGGGTCCGGGGCTGCTTTGGGAAGTGATCTGGGATCAGACGGCGGTGATGGCTGTAGAAGTTAGTGAACAAACTACTGGACTGTGCACCTTAAAGGTGTGAATTCCACAGTATGTGAACCATATTTCAACGAAGAAAAAAATGCCCTTTCGTTATGCATACTGGGGATTTTTCTAATGTATATGATCAGAAACATGAACATATGAGTGCAGTTTGTGATTAAGACGCTGGTTATAACTGCAAAAACCAGATACAATTAAGTATTTTAAAAACAGGACTAGTAAAATGTTTACAAACATGAAACATGCAGAAATTAAATTTTTAAAAAATTGGTTGCCAAGCAGGAGACCACTTTTGCTCCGCATGTGCAGCCTCCAAAACCAAACAGAATGAAGGAACGGTTGCCGTTCTGGTGACCAGAGCAGCCTGTAGGGCTGACCCTCCCAGACAGTGACCACTGAGCACAAGACACAGTGATCTGAAGGCTTGAAAGCAACTAAAGGAAGCAGGAATGGGGGTGGGTGGGTACTGAACCCCGGGGAGGGGCGGGGAGAAAGGCCCAGGCAGGTGGGGCAGGAATGGGGGGGTGGATCCAACCCTGGGGTTGGGGAGGTCCTCGAAGGTGGGGCAGGAATGTGGTGGGGTGGATCCAATCCCGAGGGGGAGGGGGAGGGGAACGACCCCCGGCACGTGGGGCAGCTTTTCCCTCAGGGCCTCCCCACCAGGTGTGTGCGGCCACAGCAAGGGGCCGTGGTCACCTGGGCTGGGGGGCGGGCAGAGGGCTGAGGATGGAGCTGCCAGATGGCTGGAAACCAAGGGAGACCCGAGACCGGCACAGATGGCCACAGGCACTTGCTGCCCCCAGGCAGCCAGCACGGAGCTGAGCCAACAGAAATAGCAGCCCAGAAGGCGGCGCTGAGCAGGGACCTTGGTGTCCCCACCCCCGCCCCAGAAGGGCCTGCATTCCCGCACGTGAGGGGGCAGCAATGCCGCCCCCTCCGCCCGCCCAGACCAGGACTAGAGATGTGACGGGTGGAGGTAACCGAGACAGACCCCCCATCACACAACAAAGTTCAGGAGACCAGCCAGGAGCTCAGCTGCTTCTGAGAACCGAGTCCAGCACTTTTCAGGGGAAGAGAAAGAATCCAACAGAATTCAGAGCTTCTGCCATGAATAACCCAGAAGGTCCAACAAACAGTCAGAATGACTGGAATGTGAAGGAAGGAACAGAGCTTCCACAGTCACGAGGAAAGGAGTGAACAGAAGCAGATCCTGAGCTGACCCGAAGGTCAGGATCAGGCAAGATATTAAAGAGGCGACCATGCTGAGCGGCTAGCGGGGGCGCAGCGGAGTAAAGGCAGCTCCATGAAAGACGCACGTAGACTTTCAATCCACTGCCTCTTGGCGACGAGAGCCGCCCTACTTAAGATCCAGCAAGCCAGGTGTCGCGGCCAAAAAAAAAGGAAAACTGCACCTGAAAAGCTCTTCTTTCCCTTTACCTATAAAAAGTAGTACTGGGCTTCCCTGGTGGCGCAGTGGTTGAGAGTCCGCCTCCCAATGCAGGGGACGCGGGTTCGTGCCCTGGTCTGGGAGGATCCTGCATGCCGCGGAGCGGCTGGGCCCGTGGGCCATGGCCGCTGAGCCTGTGCTCCACAACGGGAGAGGCCACAGCAGTGAGAGGCCCGCGTACCGCAAAAAAAAAAAAGTAGTACTAACTGAAATTCTTTTTCTTATACAGATTTTGTGGAAATAAACCTACATTCAACTCACCTACAAACCAAAGTGACACTGAAGACGCATCACTGTCCGTTCTCCCGCCTCCAGCCGCCCCCAAGAGGGCTTGGGTACCGAGCAGCCCGGCCCACCCTCCTCCAGCCCCAGGTGAGCCCTGGGCAGTGAGGACACACCTCCTCTCGGCACCTGCCCCGCGTCACCTGGAAGACTGCATCCCGAGAGGCGCCACAGGGCTGAGGGACCCTGTGCTGCAGGAGACGCTCTGGGCTTCCTGAGCCACGGGGACCTCGTCGGCAGCGAAATACCTGTGACGGCGCCTCTGGGGCTGAGAAGCCAGTCCCCGCAGGGCCGAGATGCGGGCACCGAGCTGGGTGCCTGGAGGGGCTGGTGACCACAAGACACACACCTGCTCTGATCTCTGCCCCAAAGACACACCAGAGGACGCTCCTCCAGATTTGGTAACACACGAGACCCGTTTCCCCGGGAGGAGGATGGCCTGACAGGGTGAGTGACATCTACAACAGGCGGGCACTCAAACACAACGGCTGGTGTGTGTGAGGGACAAAAACGCCCGACAGGTAACGGTGGCCACTTGTCTATCAGAGAAGCTTCACTTGTACGTGGGCCTCCGGATCCCCCTGCCCAGGAAGGTGGGTGGGCTCTGCAGGTGGCCACCATAGACCCGCTGCGCAAATGGTACCTCTTTCCGCTCTGCATCCGCCTGGACTCTGGCCTGGGCCGCGGCGGCTTCTCGGTAGGAGCTGGCCTGCTTGGCCTGTTCAAACAACGTCTTCAGCTGCTGCGCAGTGCTGAGCAAGGAATTGACCATCTCCTCCAGGTACAGCCAGTTCCGCTGTTCCGACATATCCAGCCCGTTGACCACAGCGGGAGACACGGCTTTGGTGGGGGTGGAGGGCGGCACCGCCAGGGCGGGCAAGGATGTCAACACTAGCGTGTGGAAAGCAAAACACAACAAGAACTTAACCCGTCTCCTGGCTTCGAGGTGCCTCCGCACGCTCATCAAATGTGGGAAAGTAGGGTGGCGAACAGATGACACCCACGGCCCCGCCTTCAAGCCGCCCGTCCATGGACGACACAACAGCTGCAGGTGAGGTGACCACGGAGCTTGTGCAGAGCCAGTGGGGGTGGGGTGGGGGCTGTTACATCACATAAAAAGTAAAGCAGACGGAAGAACTAAAACCTCCTGGTTTCGTTTCTGCTCACACAGAAAGCCTTCAGGGATGTCTGTGGTCCCCAGGGGGCTGATGAGAGATGCAGGAGACAAGGTCCCCTTAGCTGGAGAAGAAAGTCATGGAGGCGGGAGGGAACCTCAAAGGGACGCTGTTCTGGACGGGAAGTGGAGACTGGCACACGCGGACACGCAAGGGTTCCCCGCCCCTGTCCCGGGGGGCCTGGGGGCAGAGACACCCAGGCTGTGCTGCTGAATGTCTAACATCCTCCCAGAGAAGAAGCCCTGACTGTAGCGTCGGCCGAGTCCTTGGTGTAAAAGCCCCACCAAGGCCCATTTCCAGCCCCCAGCGAGAGGCCACTGGACACAGGCTGCAGGAGACACACGGGAGCTGGACGAGCGACGCCTGCCCCCTCGGCCATGGCCAGACCTTGCTGTGAACCCTGCCCCGCCCCCGCAAGGGCACGGCCCTGGGGCCGGACATAAGGAAACGGGCAGCGTGACAGGGTGGACAGAGGACGCAGCAGCCGCTCTAGGGGACCCCGCCAGCCAAATCAGGGACCATCCCAATACAAATCATCCCAGCAACAGGTTGCAGAGCCCTGAATGAAACAGGAAGCCACACGTCCACGCTGAAACAAGCTAAGAAACAAGTAAGCAGACGGGGGACGAGTAGCCCAGGCCTCGCAGCCCTGCTCAGGGCACGGCCGACCACATGGGGCGGACACTCCCCATCCAGGCCCCGCCCAGACCCCGCAGTCAGCAGGGCCGCAGCCCGGCCAGGAGGCTCACCAGGCCTGGGGCCAGGGTCTGAGGCAAGGTGTGGGGAAGAGGCAGAACGGAGGCGAGCTTTAAGGGTGGGAGGGGTGTCACAGCAAGAGGAGAGAGCGGTGAGACAAGCAAAGGAGAAGGAGAAGGGGCGTTTTCTAGAACTCGGGGCAAGTTTCTATCTTGCTGTCTGGTCTCTGGCGGAAACTGTGAAAAACACAAAGGTCCACCAGCTGGGATTACGATGCTCCCTGTAAAACAGTGTCCTGACATAGAAATGTGTCCAAAACGTGCCGTCAGTGACAAACCGCTCAAAATGCACACGCGGGGCGATGTCCCCGTTAAGCTTCAGGCGGGGCGAGTCGCAGACATGCACACACCCTCTCACCTGAGGCCACCCGGATGAGCGTCCTCACGGGACAGACCCCAGGCACAGTGTCCTGGTCAGAGCCTGGCCGAATCTCAGGCTCTGCAGGTCACAGGTCGCTACGTGAGCAGCCTCACCCCACACAGAAACGAGCGGCAGCTTCCAGTGAAACCTGCTTTACAAACACAGGCCTGAAGCCCCACACCCCACTTCACCTAGGAAGCCTTTCAGAAAGATGATTCTGCACATGACGGCCACTGGCGGAGAATTCTTCCACACTGACCTATTTTGGGATGAGATGTTGGCAACGCGGCCTCCGGAAACGGTGCGATCTGACAGCTGTCCTGATACCCTGGGTAGTGGGGCTCCGGGTGGCCAACCCTGCATGGGGGCTGCACGCCTGCTTCTTGTACTGTCAGGGGAGAGGGACACGATGGCGTGAGACCCAGCTGTGCTGCACGTCCAACAGGGCAGCTCCTGAGCCGCGGAAGTGGAGGACGTGAACTGTCAGAGGGACAGTATTTGGGATGTTCTGGGTGAAATAAAACACAGTACAAAAGCCAGCCTCCACTGTTCCCTTTCACTTTCCGGAGGCGGCTACCAGAGCATTCCACATGCACATGGGGCATTTCTGCCCCCCGGCGCCCGTCTAGGCTCCGTGAGCAGCCTCACCTTCTCAGGCCCTGGTCCCGCCGCCCCTGCCTGTGGGGGTCCAGCGACCCCCTGGGGCCGCATTGCCAGGTGCTGAGACAACTCGCCTGTGGCTCCCGCGAAGACGTCGCCCTGGGCCGGACTCTCCGAGATGACCGCGGTGGCCTCCACGGTGGACGCCCGGTCGAAGGTCAACGCGCCAGAGGTAGTGATCTGTCCTGAGGGGGTCACGGTGACTGGAAAAGCAGGAGAGCTGTCACTGCGTGCTGGGCCCACGGGGCACATCGCTGAAAAACCCAGGGGCCAGGGCGGGATGCGCGGGGGCCACAGCAGCGCCCACCGGCCCACAGCCACCTCTGCAGGGGTGGTGCCTGGGCGGGGCCAGAGACGCCCACCCCAGCAGACGCAGCTCCTGCTGTGTGTCCTGAGCACCTGGATGTACTGTCCCGTCAGAAAGCAAGAGATAAAATTTAAAGGAACGTAAGAAGGACTTCGTAGTCTGAATTAAGAGAAAGGTTTTCGTCAAAGTTGAAGAGAAAACACAGCGGTGCCCCCGGCATTCTGGGGGCTCTGCCTCCGCCTGCCGACCAGCCCCAAGGACACGGGGCGCCTCCCCTGCAGGAGCCGTCAGGCTGCTGACAGCCCCTAGCGACTGGGCGCCTCCCAGGCCTCTCCCACCACCGCAGCCCCACTCGCCTCGCGGTTTCAGAAGCAGGTGCCTCCCCCCACCTCGCCCTCCCTACACGTGCCCCAGCCGCGCCTGCCCCGGGGCGGCAAGACCTCGGAGGGCCTGGGGGCGGCGCGGACTGAGACCCAGGCCTCCAGTCGCGAAGTGAAGTCCGTGCCGAGGACAGGCCGGGACCGAAGAGGCCAGGGAACCCCCGTGAGCAGCAGCCATGCTGCTTTTGACCCAGACCCCTCGGCCACACATGTGAGCGGGACATGCTAAGAGCATGTCGCGTGACGACAGCTGCTTCACTGTGACTCACAGGTGGTGGCGGCTGCGGCGGGAAGCAGGGTGATGTTCTTGGGGGTGTCCTTCTTGACGGGTGTGGCAGGCAGCTCGTTCTCCTTCTTGCGCCTCTTGTAGGGGACGAAGAGCCTGACAGGCCCGCTCTGGGGGAGGGGGGCGGGAGGAAAAGTGGGATGTGTGGAAACGCCACCCAGGACTGTCCTCCAACAGCGACCTGCCTGGAGACGTGCCCAGACTGCGGCCAGAAGACGGAACCGCGCAAAGCTCCCTTAGCTCCCTTTAGGCCCCAAACGGCTTAAAGTAACAGAAAAGGTACTTTCAGAGAGAACGTGTGAGTAACAGCGCTTCCAACAGGAGAGTAATATCAACACCAAATTTTTAGGAATTCCCGGAAGACAGAAAGCAAGTGGGGAGCAGGGGGCGCCCCGCAGACCCTGAGGCCCCGACACGCGGGAGGAGAGAACCTTGACGGAGCAGAAACAGCAGGAAAACGTGAAGGTCAGGGGAGCCTCCCAGCTCACGCCCAAGACCCCTGCGGGCTCGCTGGCCCTTCCTGCTGCCCATTCAAACCTGCTGTGGACCCGTGAGTGAGCTTCTGTCCTACGCGCCAACCCCAGAATGTCCACCGGGCTCTCCCCAGTGGCTCCTCCCTTTACTGATTTTCTCCACGTGTTGAGCCGTTGCCGTCACCTTCTAGGCTAAACTGTGTCCTCAGGGCCACCTGTGAGGCCCTGACCATCAGGGTGGCCGTATTTGGAGTGAGGAGGCAGCGGGGGTCTGGAGGGTAGGGCCCTGACCCGCCGGGGTTAGTGCCCTTGTAGGAGCAGCTGTGTAAGCGAGAGCTTACAAGCCAGGAGGAGTCCCGCCAGGCACAAACCAGCACCTTGACCTGGGCTGCCTGCCTCCACAACTGTGAGAAAGTCAACGCCTGCTCCTGAAGTGCCCTGGCCTCCTGCCCAGCCCCCGCAGACTGAGACCCGTGCTGACAACCCTTTGACGTGTCTCCTTCAGCCCCGAAGACATAGAGGCTTCATGGAAGTCTCATCTGCTGCCCCCATGATGGGCAGTGCCTGCCGCCTGCTGCTTTTCTTCTGTGTGGTTCACATACCCCTGGCCCTTTACATGACTCACAATTTTTGTTGAAACTGGACATTTCAGGCGCTGTACTGAGTGGCTGTGCAGATGACTCCCCCTCCCTCCAGGGCCTCCTGGCTGCAGTCCTGGACAAAGTCTCTCTCACCACAGTGTGGCCCTGCTGGCCTCCAGGCGGCAGTGACCAAGCTACCGCACCAGCTGTTGGGCTCAGCCGACTGCTCTACCCTTTGCAAACTGCTCCACTGTCAGATCCAGTCACACGAGGCTCCTGTACTGGGGGGCTTTTAGGACAAGCCTTTGAGGAGGCTCCTCAGGGTGGTCACTGTCCCGTGGGAGGTTTAGCTGGCTGCCCTCCTGCATTGCCGGCCTCCTCCCCACGGGCTGCCCTGGAGCAGGGCAGAAACGGCACTCAGTCCATCAGCCCTGCTCGCCGAGCTGCTTGGTCTTCTCGGCTGGCCTCAGCTGCGTGGACCTCCACCCTAGGGGCAAGCGGGGCCAGGACGATGGAGCTTCCCTAGGCCGAGCTGGAGGGACGCCGGGAGTGGCAGGGTCTGACTCGACTGCCAGACTCACAAGATTTTCCTGGATAAATGTTTCTTTTTTTGTTGTATGCCCCCAGGACAATCTCCAGAGACCTTAAGTGGTTGCTTTTTATCATTTTCACCAGTTAGGGTTACTTATTGGGGGAGTGGGTCCCTGGAGCCCCGCACAGCACCACTCCTGAAGCAGGAGCCACAATGTTTCAATTTGATGAAGTCTGACCTATGAGTTTTCATTTCATGGATTGTGCCTTTGGTTCCATGTCTAAGAAATCCCTGGTCTAACCCTAGATCACAAAGATTTTCTTCTACAAATTGTAGTTTAGTTTTGGACACATTTGGCTGTATGATCCATCTTGAATTCGTGTGTATATAAAGCGTGATGTTTAGGTCAAGGGTCACTTCTACGCCTGTGAGTGTCCGACTGTTCCCACACCTGCAGGTCTGTGTGTGGACAGTGGGTCTGCTCCTAGATCGATGGGTACCCCTCCGCCAAACACGGTCTTGACCGTGGAAACAATACAGCAAGTCTGAAAGTCAAGTGCTGTGATTCCTCCAGTTGTAGTCTTCGTCCTCAAAACTGTGTTGCTACCCATTTCCTCTGCCTTTTGATACGAGTCTTAGAATCAACTTGTTGATGTCTACAAGATCCTGCCGGGGCTCTGAAGAGGCCTGTGTTAAACCCACAGACCAGTGTGGGGAGAAGGACGTCTTCACTGCATCAAGGCCTCCAGCCCGCGGGTCCACGTCTTCTCGGAGTTCTCTTGCTGGCAGTTTCTAGCTTCAGTACACACGTTCCATACATGTGCCTTCAGGTGACACCTGAGGGTTTCGGCGTTTGGAGTGACCGTAAACAACCCTACCAGGTACTCCATGCTTCCCGATGGGGGTGACCCCCCACTCTGCTCCTCCTACCCCTGGAAGATCTCCAAGGATGTCACTTACCAGTCTTCCCAAGCAAACTTTAAAAGTATCTTATTCTCACACAAATATCCTACTGGTCATTCTACTAGACTCATGTGTGATCTACACACGAACTAGACAATTTTAGAATATTTGGTTTTCCCACTCAACAACATCTCTCCAATTAAGTTTTCTTCCATAGCTGCTGCTAATTAACCAGGTGAGTAATCAAAATTAAAAAAAGAAATCTCATCATGCAGCTTCCTACTTAATTTTAAGACATTTAAAAATAATATTCAACAATAGGAACATTGAAACAAAACTGGTAGTTCACACATAAGTTAGTATCACACTTTGAAAGCTATACAGCAACATACGTTAAAACTAATGCAAATATCCCTTTTCTTTAAACAGTTAAGAATTTAGGATAAGAAAAGACTTCAAAAGACATTAAAAGTTCTCTATATAAATCAGCTCAGTGTAGTATTTTTTATGACGTGATGTTAAAAATGAAAAACATAAAACAGCGCATATATACTTGTCGTCACCACAAAAAAAAAGTACGGTTAAGACAATGACATTATAGGGGCTTCCCTGGCGGCGCAGTGGTTAAAGAATCCACCTGCCAATGCAGTGGACACAGGTTCCATCCCTGGTCCAGGAAGAGCCCACATGCCACGGAGCAACTAAGCCCCTATACCACAACTACTGAGTCTGCGCTCTAGAGCCCACGAGCCACAACTACTGAAGCCTGAGTACCTAGAGCCCGTGCTCTGCAACAAGAGAAGCCACCGCAATGAGAAGCTTGCACACCACAATGAAGAGTAGCCCCCGTTCGCCGCAACTAGAGAAAGCCTGCGCGCAGCAACAAAGACCCAACACAGCCAAAAATAAATAAATGAATAGATTTATATAAAAAAAAAAAAGACGGTGACATTATAGGAGCTTTCCATCATTTAAGGAAGTTTCCCTTAACGTCCTTTGAGCAGCCCCAGGGCCCACCTGAGGCCTCACTCATCAGACTAATGTTCAAAAACCAGAATTTGAGGGAGAAACTAAGCTGGAAGCAGCCCTGAGAGGAGCTGAGGGGAGCAGGGGCCCACTCACCAGGGTCATGTCATCACAGCAGGCGGCACAGGTGCAGGAGGCGGCATGAGGGTTTAGGATCCCATCCTGAAGTTTAAAAAGTACCGCGACATGTGAGAAAGTCGGCTCTGAAGTGAGTCAACAGCCCCAGATCTCAACCAGTTTCACCCCGATCGCCCTGTGAAGGTAAAATCCCACCATTTCCAGAACCTTCTCTCTTGTACACGTCTCTGCTGGTGGCAGCATCTATCTCTCCCCTGCCAGGGAGTGTAGGTGTGATTTCTCTATCAACCTCCTAGAGCTAAACCGGAAACAGCAATGAGGAGCCCTCTCCTCTCATGGATGAGCTCAAGGAGAGAGAAGTTAGGTGTCTTTTAAAAAGTCACGGGCAGGGCTTCCCTGGTGGCACAGTGGTTGAGAGTCCACCTGCCGATGCAGGGGACACGGGTTCATGACCCGGTCTGGGAGGATCCCACATGCCGCGGAGCGGCTGGGCCCGTGAGCCATGGCCGCTGAGACTGCGTGTCCGGAGCCTGTGCTCCGCAGCGGGAGAGGCCACAGCAGTGAGAGGCCCGCGTACCGCAAAAAAAAAAAAAAGTCACGGGCAGAGTTACTCAGTTTTCCTCGGTCTCCCCCATGTATACGTGCTATTAAACTTCCATTTGATTTTCTCCTGTTAATAAACAAACAAAAGTCACACAAAATCAAACGGAAGCTGTTACGTTACCTCATCCACTCCTCACAACAAGGTGTGGAGCAAACGCCCCCAACATCCCATTTGGAACATCAGGAAGCAGATGGAAAGGTGATGTAACTTGCCCCAGGTCACACAGCAAGTGAGCGGGGGACTCGAACCCCATCTGATTCCAGCCTGTGAGCCCTGGAAAGCCCTGCGGCCGATGTCCCAGGAGGCGGGCCAGCGGCTTGCGGCTCTGAGCAGGGAGGGTGGGGAAGCGCGGCACCTGGGTACCTGGATGAGGCACTGCAGCGGCCGCCCCGCATAGCGGATGCTTCTCTTCCAGTCTTTGCTGCTGGCCCTTCCTGCCATGGCTTCAAACTCGGTAGGACTGTACCAGTTCTCCCCCTGCTTAATGCAGCGCCCCCGGCCTCCTGAAAGGACGAAGCCACCCGCTGTAGTTCCCGCTGACATTGGGCCAGGCCCATCTCCCCTCCCGCCCACTCCCCCTCGGCGTCCCGGGCCTGCCTGCTCTCAGCCACTCCCTCGGCGCCCCACAGTGAGCCCACATCTGCAGGCAGCGCTTCCCACCGCATGCCTGAGCTCCAACCTGCTGAACACGGTCACCGCACACTCCATCACATCCCACACGGAGCTCATGACCTCTTCCCACTTGCAGAGCCTTCTACCTACGGGTCACCCAGCTGACCGAGGACCTTAGGAAACATGGTCCAGCCCTGCCCCCACCACGGGCCACCCCATTCCTCAACCTGCCCGTTTGCTTAACTAGTTTATGAGTCCTTACGACCATCCTTGGCCCCAACTTACAGTGGGGGATGCAAAAGGAAGGCGATCCTTGAAACAAAATAAGCAGCAGCCTGGGCCCACCCCACGTGAGCCCACCTGGGCCCACTCTGTGCCCACCTGGGCCCACCCCACATGCGCCCACCTGAGCCGAGCCTGCTCTTATACAAGGTGCCACTGATGTTCCGACAGCGCACAGGCAGCTCACTGTCGTACACCGATGGGTCCCAGTTGTACTTAGTTCCACCTTTCTCTTGGCCAGGAGCCAGAGGAGTCGGAGGAGACTGAGGGCCTTGAGCAAAGAAAGCATCATGAACATGAGAGACCCTGAACGCACCCCGAATAACAGAAAGGCACAAAAAAACATCTTGATTCTAACAGGTTCTTCCCCCAGCTCAGCAGCATCACCCCCTGTAACTCTGGGCAACTCTTCTGTTGTCTGAAAAAATCCACTTTTTATACTTCAACTAAATAGTATTTGAAATGTGAAATTCACCACAAGATGAAGTTCACCCCCAGGATAAACTCCACCAGCTCTCAGAGCGTTTTGCCCCCGAGGCCTGGAGCGGGAGGGCAGTACCGGGGGTGAGAGGGGCAGCGGGTGCCTTCAGCCCGGCGGTCTCCACGATGCTCCCGTCTGTGTGCACGACGATCAGCGTGGCCTTCTCGGTGTTCAGACTGTCCCCGATCTGAAGAGCTGTCCTGCCCGACTGGAGGAAAGAACACCAGTAGTCTCAAGTGACAGCGGCTGGAGCACACCTGCACGCCGGGATGTGGTCCTACAGAGAGGTGCCAGCTGACACCGCCACCGGGGGGCCCACCATGCCTCATGTCGCCTAGGCGACACTAGGTCTGCATGGCTCTGAGCAAATGTTCACATGGCTTGTCTAAGTGAAGGGATAAATGTGTTCCTGGAACAGGAAATGCCCTCCCGTCTGCCTGGGCAGCCTCTGAGGTTGCGGGCCTCAGGGGAGGGTTTCCGAGAGGCCAAGTTCATAACCACAGCCAAGGCCCAGTGCAGGACCCTTCTAACGCCCGAGCCCACCCAGACATGGGGCCTCCCAAGCCATGCTGCTTACATGCCTCTCCACTGGGGCTGGATGCTGCTGTGACCGCGCCTGCCTCCTCTGGGCCAGCCAGATGCCCCTTTCCTATCCCTGCGGGCACTGAGCCCACCCCAACTGTCCATAGGCGCACGGTCACGGCCTCACTCAGACAGCCCTGGAGTGGACTAGAGACCCCGGCGCACCCCGTCCACACCAAGGCCTGGGACACTCTCATGCTTTCACGCTGAGAGGATGAAACTAAGACAAAGGCCTTTTCTTACATCTGAAAATGTGGCCTTCAAACCAGGGGAGGTGAGTAGAAGTTTATCGTGGGATTGCGGGCCCTCCACCCGGCGTGCACATGCACACACCTGGCCTGCTCTCACAGACCTGCAGGGTCAATGCCTCAGTAAGGGCATCTACACTGCTTGCGTCTGAATCACTGAATTCGTACAGCTCTCGACCGGAAAAACAGAATGCTTTGTGTTCATTCGAGAACCACAAAGTATTTTTCTCATGAAGGTGTGTGAGACACGTAGATACTTGAGACCCCCCCTCCTTGTCAGTTTCCAGAAGGATCACAGTAGTTTCTGGGTCTTCTTGTCCTCAGAGCCTGCTGACTTGGGGCCGCCCCTAACTCCCCAACCCTCTGGCTCCAGCCCCTCCTAGAAAACGAGAACGTGACAGTCTGCTGTCAGGCAGGACACCAGCTAGAGGCACCAAGTCACTGCCTGGCTATCAGCCTGTGCGCATCCTGATACCATAAGAAATAAACCAAGACTCTTAAATCTGCACCCCTGAGCCCTTCACCAACCTGCTGCCCTTACACTCAGGAGCAACAGTTTTCTGTCTGTCACTATCTCAGTAACAACCACTTTGCTTTCAGGTGTACAGCGTCCCAGGTGCGTGATCCAGGCTAAAAGGAAACCATGCGATCTCCCCTCCCTTCCCCTCCCCTCCCCAGGCAGTCGGCATAGGGCAGGCTCAGGGTCTCTGGGGGACGAGCCACCTCCCTCGGGGCCGGAAGCGCTCCCATGGCGGCTTACCAGCACGTGGCCCGAGAGCGAGGCGGCGTTCGCCACCGACGTGGTGAAGACGTTGTCCGCCGAGGCGCCCACGTTGGCCACTGTCACAGTGGTCACCTCTGCAACACAGGAGCCTGACTCAGGGCCCAGCCAGAGGCCACTGGGGATAGAGCGAGGGTGGGGGGCAGCCCACGGTGGATCCAGGTCAGGTACCTGAGCTACCGTGGGAGGCCTCACGCTGTACACGAAACGCCCGGCCAACGTTTCTAGACCAGTCTGAATGACCTGGTCCTTCCAAGGACAAGAGGCCACCTCTCCCTCCCCACAGAGCCTGCCACGCACAGTGAAAACCACAGGGCACGCCCGCCCTCACGCACCCACTGAGCCGGCCACGGCTCTGCCCTGGCATCTCGCTCCCTTCTAGTTAAAACCATACCCCAAAGAGGCCCCTAAAATCCTAGAGTTCCCTCCCTTCCGGGTGGGATCCTCCTGGCCCCTCTCCTGCAGGTCAGCGCAGGAAGGCTCATGTCTATCCCTCCCTCCCCTTCCTTCACCCCCACCTGCCACGGACCTCTTCCTCCTGAAAAGCGGCAGACCTGCCTGTGCCCACCCCACGCGCCCCCCAATTCTAAGCCCGGCCCCTCCCAGCAGCGTCTGTACACGGGGGCGCCGCCGCGCCCCGCCCCCCGTGCTCCCCCCACTGCCCATGGCCCACTCCTGACGGGCTGCCCTGGACAGCCCTCCTTTGATGCTCCCCCAGCCACCAGGGGTGGCGCTGCCTTCCAGAATGTCCCAAGCCTAGAGCGCCTGTGGCCTGCGGGAGGTGCTCAAACTGACCGAGAGTCCTGCACATTCCATCAGCCCGAGCTCACTAAACTGCTCTAAAAACACCTGCTCCCCATCTGTCCCCTCCACCATGTCCCAGGGAGCCGCGGGCCGAGGGGTCTGAACACAAGCTCAGGTCTAAAGAGCTCGCCAGCAGCCCAGGAGGCAGCCTCAAGCCAGCAACGTGTCCTGCTGAGTTACAGAAACCCGGGAATCACCTGACCTTGGTAATTCACAACCAACAAGTTTTAACATACTGGAAAAACACAAGGATAAAACTGCGGGAAAGAAACACTGTGATGTCAGTACGTGTCTCCAATGTTGCCACATATAGCATCACATTCCCTTTCTGCATTCAGAAAAACACGTGCAAAAACAACACAAACCTGAAGAAAAACCTCACCATCCAAAATCTCAACTTTAAACCAGAGTTTAGCAACAAAAATGGAATCCTTTAAGGGCCACAAAGCCTTCTTTCCCTGCCTTTTGCGAGGATCCCGGACAGACCACAGGCACGGGGGCAGTGAGGGAACTGGCTGCAGGCCCCACGCAGCTCCTCCGGGGCCAGATAAACCGGAGCACTGGGTGGGGAGGCCGCTGTCCAGTTCTGAGAGCCATGAAACTCCCTAGGGGAGAAGAGCCTTAGGATGCTCCCCAGGGGTTCCAGTGCCCAGCTCTGCCGGCCACACGGGAGCCCAAGTGGGAGGGAACAATGCTTAGGAAAGTCTCTACCTCCTTCTGAACGGTGCCCAGGGGAGACACAACCTCTAAAGGGCGCTTTGGGGCGTGGCTCACGAACCTTGAAAATGAGAATGTTCTGTGAGGCAAGAACAAAAGTGTGGGCCAGCAGCCCGGGTGGTCCCCGAGGAAGGGAAGATCCGTAAAGGAAATGGGGGCCCCGCGGACAGGCCAGAGGGGACTGCCCCCAAAGGCTGCGGGCCCTCCCAGACTAAGTGAGATGCCTTGCTCCCCGGGGCTAAGGTCACACCTGAGCAGGCCCTCAGGATTCTGGGTGACCAGATGCTCCCAACCCCGGGCTCCTCCAGGACAGGACCCGTGTCTGACCCCTGTGTCACCAGCTCCCAGGACAGAGGAGGAGAGGACACACAAGGCACGAGGCAGGTGCTGAGAAGGTTCTGGAAGTAGCGCAGAGCATTGAAAGGAAGGAAAGGAGTTCAGGGAGCAAGTATGCTGCAGGGCAGGGCCAGGATGCTCCCATGGGGCAGGTGTGCAGGGACCACACGGCACACGAGGTAGGTGCGAGGCATGTGCTGGGGGAGGATGGGTGTGCCAGTCAGCCAGGCGTGGGCAGGGCAGGTGGGCGTGGAGGACAAGTGTGAGGAGCAGGTGCGCGCGGAGCAGGTGCTGGCAGGTCGTGCGGGAGTGTGCGGGGCAGGTGTGGGGCAGGTGCGGACAGGTGTGCGGGAACCGCGGGCGGGCGGCACTTGCCTGCGAAGGCGGCGGCCGCGGCGGCCTCGTCGGGGCCGGGCAGGGCCTCGGCGCCCATGTCCATGTGCCCGGGCTCGGCGGCCATCACCGCCACGGCCGTCACCCGCCGCGTCTCGCGCTCCGCCTCCGAGTCTCCGTCCTCCTCCGAGTCCTCGTCCCTGCTGAGCACCGGCTCCTCCGCCTCGCCTCCCGCCGCGGCCGCGGCCGCCGCCGCCACAGCGGCCGCGGCCGCCACCGCCGCCGCCTCGGCCAGGCCCAGCTGCTTGGCGGCCGAGTCCGAGTCCTCCATCCGGACTCCGCCGAGCCCGCCCGAAGGCGCCGGCCGGGGCCGCCCGAAGGCCGGGACGGAGCCCGAAGAGCGCCGCCCGAGGAGGCCGCCCGAGCCGGACCGAGCCGGGCCGAGCTTGACCGAGGATGGCTGCCCGAACCGAGCCGAGCTGAGCCGAGCCCGCCCGAAGCCGGCCGCCAAGCCGAGCCGGGGCCGCCCGAACAGGGGCCGAACCGGCACGAAGCGGCCCTGTCGAGTCGAGCCGAGCCGAGGCCTAGAGTCCGGAAACGAGGGGGGCCGAAGTGGTCCGAAGTGCGGAGCCGAGTCGGTCCGAATTGGTCCGAGGCCGCACGAGGGTTTCCGAGAGGCTCTGCGCTAGCCCTCCTCAGGGCCTAGAAGGCCGCGCCGGCCGTGGTCCCCAGTCAACAGGGTCCCCTACTGTGAGGCCGACTCCGCCGGCCTCCGACGCAACGCGACCCGGCCTAGAGAACCTTGCGCTGCAGGCTCCGCCTGCACCCGCCGCCCGCGGGAGCCGAGCCCGCCCGAATAGGAGCCGAGCGGAGCCGAACGCACCCGAGCAGGGATCCACACGAGCGAGCCTCGGCTCTCCGCCTCCTCCTGTCCGAAAGTGCCCGAGCGCTGTCGGACGGGCTAATCGGGCCTCGGCCACGGTTCGGAATCAAGTCCCGAAACACGGCGCCGTCGAGCCCCTTCGGGAGCAGAAGCGAAAATGGCCGAAGGGACGCCGTTTGCGTCCGGCGCCGAGAGGCTGCCGGGATCGCGGCAGGCGGGGGCGGGCCGCGGGGCGGGCCGCGGGGGCGGGCCGCGGCAAGATGGCGGCCTCGCGGCGAGGTGAGGGGCTGGGTTCGGTGTGCGGGGTCTCGGAGGTCGCCCCGGGAGAGGGGTTCGGTTGGTTCGGTTCCTCCTGGTGCGGGGAAGGCCGAGCTGCGGGCGCAGCTCGCCGGGGTCGTTAACCGGTGGACTTCATGTGTCCACAAGGTGAGATCCTGGCCCGGAGAACCCGTCCCGGGTCCGCGCCGCCGCTTCCCGTGGACGCGCGGGGCGGTGGAGCCACGGCGGTGAGGTCACGGCTCCCCCAAGGGGACGCTCGGCGCCCCCCGACCCAGATGAGAACCCCTGCGGGGCCAGCGGGCCGGCAGCGAGCGGGCCGGCAGCGAGCGGGCCGGGCTTGTCCGGGGCCGGCAGGAAGGGGACACCCCGGTTTGGAGTGGGCCCCGCCTGCGGGCCCAGTGGGACCGGCTTCTGGAGCGAAGGTTTGGATTCTCGCCGGGATTGCCGGCTCACGGGCTCGTCCTGTCTCGGTGGCGCCCTGCGCGGGGCGGCGGGGGGCCGGCCGGTCGGCGGCCCATTCGAAGTCCTGGCCGCTGGGTCTGTAAGAGCCCGCGCCGCACAGCTCGTGGAACCAGAGCGAGGTACGCGGGCGGCCCGGGGCGCTCACTCGGCCGGATGGAAAAGGCCAATTTCCACATCTCAGCTGTCAGGCTCCGAAATTACTCGTGCGAGGAGAGGCTGGGACTAGACGGGAGCGGTGAGCTGGGCAGCTGACAAAGAAGCAGACTGTGGTTTGAGCTTCAGACAGAGCTTTCCCGGCACCGGGGTTCCCAAGCGCCAGACCTTTGTGCAAGGCCACGGGTACTGAGGTTCGCGCGTTTTCATTTGGTGGAAAATTACGTTTACACCAGAGCGATCCGCTTCACACCCTTCGTATATCACCCAAGGAAAAACATTCTTTCTCTTTGCTTTCACATTTAACTTCTGACGGCCACATTGTTATTACAGTAAATCACTGACAAAAAATGCGAAGTTCTAAAAGCCACGGTTATCTTTAGTCAGAATGAGCCTCTTTCTGTAGGTCTGAAGTCGTTAGAACAGCATATCTAATTGTAGCTACCCTTCATGTCAAGTATTTAAATCCTGTGGCGCTGAAGATTTTTCAACAGCATTTTTTCCCTGAGCCCCATCATCTCAAGCATAACAATGGGCAACTGGCAAATAGATCTGAAGTTCTGAAGCGAACTGTCAAGAGAAGGGTCAGAAGGGAGCAAAGTCCTGATTAACGTGAAATCCACCCAAATAATGACAGGTATCGAGGCAGCCTAGTTTAGCTTGGGCCTGGAAAAAGAAGGGATCGGGTTTAGAGAGCACCCTTCCTCCCATATCGCGATGAAGGTTTATGAATGATCTGTGCTGGGCACCCTCTGAGGCTCCCCGTGCTCAGCACATGCTGCCTCTCCATCACCCGTGTCCTGTGCTGACCCACGTAAGACCCCCACCCAAGTGAGACTCCCAGAGGACCTCGAATCTGCCGAGGAAGCAAAGGCTCACCCAGGCTGGGAGTTTCTCTCTTGCCCCCTGGGGACTCAGGAGGAAATGGAGACGGAGAGAGCGCCGTCCTTCTCGCTGCTGGCAAATTCTGAGTCGTTAATGGCGCGTCGCCGTACACTGTCATCTGAAGACGCGGGCAGAATGTGTAACTGCTGTGTGGCGGGAGAGGGTTGGAAAGAGCCTAGATTGCTGGCTTAGGAGATTCTTATTTGGGGAGGGATATTTGGGGCCATGAATAAAATTCCAGAGGAAAGCAAACATCTATTATCAATGACAGAGACTTGTAACCTGAATCAAAAAACGTTTTCATCTATGTACGTGTGGCAGATATGAGATGAGGAAAGCTGTGTGTCTGGTTTCTCTCCTGGCATCTGGCCTCAGGTGTGGATCTGGGCTTCGCCTGTGGGTACACCCTGACTCCCAGCCTCAGGTTCAGAAAAGCAGATGGTCAGATCCTCCCTGGAGGGACAGTGGGTGCAGAGGTGCTAGAAAGGAACCTAGCTGCGGGCCATAAATCCGCGGCAACAGGAGCACAGGCCGCTGGAGCATCCTGGTAGGACTTGGGACCTCTCTGACTGTACCTTCTCTTCCAGGGAGAGCTTCCTCCACGGTGGTATCCCGCTGCTGCATCCCTGTGGCCCTCCGTCAGCCCAAGACCCAGGCCTCCCAGGCACCTGAAGTTGGCTCTTGGCTCCTGCTTTTTGCTGCTTTAAGCCCCCAGCCCCCAGCCCCACCTTCCCTATAAGTTCTGAGTAGTCATTCCACCTGAGTGGGAAGGGCATCCACTAACAGGTGGAGAGAGTTGATATAACCTCCTCCACTGGTGCCTCCTGCTCAGCCCCACGCCGAGGGGTGGCTGCCTGACTCCCTCCGGGCCCAGGGGGGCAGGAACACGAAAACCCCTCACTTGGAAAACTTACAGACTTGTTTTAGCATAAACAAATACGAAGTGTTCAGAGCTCAGGAAAGTTGCTAGTGGGTATTAAACTGCCCCCCAAAAGAGAGAAAGACATTTTCTTTGAAGAAAGTGAAAAAGGTCACTTTTTGCTCTCAGTGTTATAACTGGGACCTAGGTCAGGGTGATGCCACCTGAGGAAGCCCGGGGTGCCGAGGCCGTCCTGCCTGCAGTCACCAAGGATGTGCCCGGTCCTTTTGCTCCAGGCTAGGATGTCCCCTGGGGGGAAGCCCCAGCCCCACCCAGGAGCCCACAGGAGCCCTGCCAGGTGTGGTGACACCAGGAGGGGTGTCAAAGGAAACCAGGCAGGGGGCTGTCGGCCAGGTCTTCGTGGCCACCCTCAGGTGCCTGGGCTGGACCCACGTGTTCGCGGGGCCTCTGGATAGGTGGCGGGGCAGCCCCTTCTGTCCACCCCCCCCCAGGTGGGTGCCCTCGGGCAGGGTCATTTGCTGGGCCTGAGAGTCCTTAACCGCTGGCCAGCTCTCATCGCTCCCTCTTCAGATGCTGCTCTATCTGAGTGGAACGTACTATGCCCTTTATTTCCTAGCTACGCTCCTGCTGGCCATGTATAAAAGTAAGTCTCGTGCAAAAAGGCAGCTCAAAGGTGTGGGTACCCTGTGTCCTGTAACAGGAGCTCAGCTTTGTTGCCCGTTTTTCTCCAGGTCAGGTTTTCACTTATCCTCACAGTTACCTGGTCCTCGACCTGACTCTGCTCTTTCTGATGGGGATTCTGGAAGCAGTTCGGTTATACTTCGGTGAGTTGACTGAAAGCCACATAGTACTTGAGATTGTTGCTAGCTTCATGTGTGAACCTTTACATGTTGATCATTTTGTAACAGGGTTCTTAGAGACACCTTTGATTTAAACTGCTTACCCATGGTTTTGCAGGCCTCGCCTTGCAGTGTCATTAAGTATTAATTTGTTTATCCGGAAGCTTCGTCCACAAGACGAAGAATATGGGCCACGTCCTTGGTGGGGATGCTTCCTGTTTGGAAGCATATCGTGCACAAGCTGCCGGGTAACAAACAGCACTGAGGTTAGAACCCAGCTCAGTCATCAACCCTGGGGCCCTAAAACACTCACCCCCACCTCCTTCCTCCCCTTCCGTTGGCCTCAGTGGTCAGGAGGAGAAGGATCTGGAAAGTTCTGTCAGGACCCTACCAGGGCAGCAGGGCCTGGAGGGTGGAAGGCTCCCTCGCCTCCCCAGTCCGGCTCCTGGAGGCCCCCAGCCAGAATCTTGCTCAGCCGACTCCCCTCACGTCCTGAAGCTCAGACAGTGTAGGAGCCCCGAGAGAGCCCCCCGCTCCCTCCCCAGCTCACCATCAGGGCCCAGGCCTCCCCATTCCCAGTCACAGGCACACGGACATGAGCACATCGCTTCTAAATGGGATCACGCCGTGTGTTCCGCTGACATGTCTGAGAAATGCTCCTGCCTGTGGAATGGCTGATAGAACAGCCAGCACATCCCGGGCGCCTGCACATGCACACCCTCGACACAGACGAGCCCGTGCCCATGGGAGGGTGGCAAACGGCACTAGAGTCGCTGGGCATCCGCAAGCCCCTCACGCTCCTGGGGCACCCTGGGCACCCGTGGCCGGAACAGCTGGAGATCAACGTCTTCCATGCTGACCCATTTGTTTGTAAAACGTGCGGTTGCTTTGTTTTCTGTAAATATGCGTGAAATTTTCCAAAATGACCTTAGCCCAAAGTGAACTATTTTTGGAAATTTTAAACAAAATCTTCTCAGTCAATGTGGAATTAGGAAAAGGTGTCAGAATGCAGTTGGAATTGTCGTTAGAAAACCAAATTCCCTCTCCCACCCACACAACTGACCCAAAGACCAAGAGTAGAACATCACAGCCTCGGTGGGCTTTCTTCCTCACTAAGGAAGACACCCCCCCTTTTTGCGTTTGCTTTCCCGCACTTTGAAGAGCCCCCTGCAGTGGTCACAGTGGGATCTTCCACTCAAGTCCCCAGGCATCACATGGTGGTCAAAGCTGGCATTGGTCTCACGACCGAGTTGCCGGGGCCCACCCGGGCCCATGCGTCCCAAAGCCCGGCGCTCACCCAGCATGTCTGTTCTGCTTTCCAGGCACCAAGGGCAACCTGATGGAAGCCGAGGTACCGCTGGCCGCCAGCCTGGTCCTCACGGTGGGCGGTGCCCTGCTGTCCGTCTACTTCCTGCTCTGGCAGACCCTGGTGCTGTGGGCAGACGCGGCCCTCAGCGCCATGCTCCTGGCGCTCCACGGCCTGGAGGCCGTCCTGCAGGTGGTGGCCATCGCCGCCTTCGAGGGCTAGGTGGGCGGTGCCCGGCCTGCGGGACAGCCCTGGGCAGGAGACCCTCCTCAGAGCCAGACTGTGCCCCAGCCGTCACCTCCCCCGCTGACGGTTGCTGAGTGGGAAGGACATCTTCGTGCTGACCTGCCTCAGTGTTTGTTAGAGGGTCCGATGGTGTGGAGGGTCTGTGAGGCGGAGGTGGGATCGGGAACCAGGGCAGAACAAGGTGCTGGGCAGGGGCTGCATGTGGCGGAAGCAGGGGTGGGGCCGTCCCAGCCGGTCTGCGGGGAATCGCGGGGACGTCTCTGGCTGGTGGGGATCTGGCTTCAGCAGCCACCGACATCCAGGGTGCAGAGGGGGATGAGGCCTTCGGAAAGCAGGCAGCCAGGCCAGTGCCCTCGCGGTGTCCGTGGCATCTCCCTCTCAGGCCAGGATCAGCCGTCTCTGCTCTCCCTGCAGCTTCGGGGCGGCACAGGGACCAGGGGTCCTGCTCTGTGGGCCGAGCCCCGGGCAGGTGGTGCACTCTGCCGCGCACAGGAGACACTTGCCGAGGGCCAGGCAGCTCGGGGCTGCGGGGTTTCCCCTCAGCCGTGACACCTTTCCCTTGGGGATTCTGGAGAAAGGTGAAGGTGACCTGGAAGCCCCAGTGCGGGGGGGGGGGGAGGAGAGCTGGAGAGTCCCCAGTAGGGGTGCTGTCCGGCTCCCAGGCCCTCTGCAAGTGCTCCTGGAAGGAGTCTGCGCCGATGCTTTCTAGTGACTTCCCTTGGTCTCAATTTCACATTTTCTACGTCTGGAGTAGTGTTGTGTTTGAGCATCTGGATATTCTCTCTTCACGGTATTTTTAAATAAAGAAGCTTCTCGACCTCTCTGAACTGCTCCTGGCTGCAGCCACCTGTGTCCTCCAGGGTTCTCCCTTCATCCCTCAGGGCACAGGCCGCGTGCCCACTGCAGGCCCCATGCAGCATCCCCAGAGCTGCGCTGCCCCAGCCTGGGCCTCCACGGGGCTGGCCTCAGCGAGGGGGACTGGTGCTGTCAGCCTCCTCAGTCTTACCCTTAGGGGGTCTGTGGGAGCGGAGAGCTCTCTGCTCAGCCAACTTCTTTAGCTCGGGACCAGTGTGCGCCTCTAGCCCCGAAGGCCAGTGGGGGCGTCCCCCTGCTTACCCTCCTGTGCGCTCAGCAGGGCTCCACCCTCTCTCGCCCACATGGGCTCAGGGAGGCCACGATGGACGCACCTGCGGTCTTTGGGAACCTCAGCCCCTCCCCTGCAGACCCAGGCAGCAAGATACCTGTTGTCCTCCGGGTTCACAGCCTGCCCGAGAGTCTGGGCCATGCCCTTGACATCCCCATTGCTTTGGCCACGGTGCATACCACACTCAAGGTGGCCACCAAGCAGCCTGGGGCCCCCAACTGCATTCTTGAGGGGGTCAGTGCTCCCGATCACGTTGATTTCAGAAGCAGAGAGCGCCCACCTCAGCCGCTCCCCTCCCTGCGTGCCTCCCACGTTTTGCCCTTTCAGGCTCGGGCCTCCTGGAAGGGCTGGCGTGCCGTCCCCTCTGGGGATGTTGTCGGCAGAGGGGAGACAGGACCAGGAAGCCAGCCCTTGCCAGGGCTCTGTGGCAGGGCAGGGCTGGAGGACGAAGGCCACTCCCTGCGCCCCTGTGCGAGCTCACCAGCAGCACCCCAGGCAGGCAGGAAGGTCCTGGCGATGTGGGGAGGGACAGTGCCACTGGCCTTCCAGGACACTGTGTCTCCTTAGCTGGGGCTCCTGGCAAACACCAGCTGCGCTGCCTTCTAGGACTGCGGACCTGGGACCCTGCGTCCTGGCACACCTTTTCTGCTCCCCCCACCCCAGGACAACAGCAGGAGCCTTGGGGTGCCTGGGGGTGCCCACCACCACCCGGCCTGCCCTCTTCACCCAGCTTGGTGGGCACAGCCATCCTGGGGGTCAGTTCAGGAGGACGAAAGACAGAACCGCGGGCAGAGCTTGGGGCCTGCCCTAAAGCGGGGGTCACTGCCCGGAGCGCCCTCACACCAACGCTGCCCTGGCACTCAAGGACAGCGTAGGCCACAGGCATCCCGACACCCCCCCTTCCCGACCATGGGATAACCCCACTCCTCAGAGGGTGCCCACACTGGGCTGGGCGACACAAAGAAAGAGACTTTAGGAGCTCCTAGATCACGGAGGAGGTATCCCTGCCCCGGACCTGGCAAGCTCAGGGAGCTGGACTGCAGGGCCTCTGGCCCATGGTCCTACCTTTGAGACTCACTCAGACTAAAGCCTGGCCCTAGCGCTCCCCCCAGACCAGAGGGGCCCCAGTGGAAGAGGATGGGACTCGGCCCTGGGTCCTGGGGCACCTGAGGCTGGGGGCACCTGGCAGGGGCAGGTCTGACCTCCCCAGGGCTCCACGCCACCCCTCTGGGGTGCAGGCAGCTGGGCTTGCCCCGGGTAGATCTCAGAGCAGCGTCGGGGCGCGCTGTCGCCCGAGCACCCCAGCGAGGGATGGGCTCCCGGTCCCGCCCACCCGTCCACCAGCGCCCCCGCTTTAGGGGTGGGGTTTGCGCAGAGGGACCCGGGTGGCTGTGGGGACCGTCCGCGGGGAGCCGCGGTGGGGGCGGGGTCTGGAGCGGGGGCGGGGTGGGCGGGGCATCCGCGTCCCACCCCCGCCCCTGCCCAGTGCCCGCCCGCGCACGGTGACTCTAACCTGCCGCTCAGGTTCCTCCCCGCGCCCCGCCCCAGCTCCTCCGTTCGTCCCTCTCTCGTCTGGAGCCAGGCTCCGACAGACGGGCGGACGGACGCGCGGACTAAGGGACCAGTGGGCGGCCAGGCGCGGGGCCGCGAGAGGAGCAGGTGAGTGCCCCACCTGGCGCCCGCACCCGCTTTGGCCCTGGAGCCACAGGGGAGCCGAGCGCACGGAGGGCGGGCTGCCCGGGCCTCAGTTTCCCCAGGTGACAGCGCGACGCGGGGCCCTGGCCTGGGTCTGCCGGCCGGGCCGGGGCGCATGGGGCATCGGGCGCGAGGGGCTGCGCCGGGCCCGCGGGCTTTCCCTGGGCTGGTGGCCGCAGCCGGGCTCCTGCGGCCTGGCCCGCCCCGTCCGGTCCTGGGGCGGCGCCGTGCGCTGGGGATGTTTGTAAGCCAGTGGCTTCTGAGTCAGCCGGCTGCCTCCCAGCCCTGGGGCTCCGTGGGGAGAACCCCCTCCTCCAGTGAAGCGGTGTTGAGGTCAGACCCTGTCCCTTAAAGGGTCTGCACCACTGTTGCCGGGGCAGGCTGGGGGCTCCTCTGGCGTGCTAGCGGGCTTCCTGTGTGTCAGAGGCAGGCGAACACAGGGCCAGGGAAGCATCGGGCCGGGGTCAGGCTCTCGGTTAAGGTTGGGGTGTGGGAGTTTCAGGGAGGAGGCTGGGGGCCGAGCTGCCGGGACCTGTGTGCCTCCAACCTGGGCTGGGCTGGGCTGGCCTGGGGCAGCCCCTGTGCCTCAGGTGTCCCGGTGGCAGGGGAGGCGGGTGAGCAGGGCTCCTGGTGCTTCTGAAGTGCGCCACCGACCCCCTGTGCCCCACCCAGATGTGGTCAGCCCCAGCTGCGCTGGGAGGCCCAGCCCAGCCCAGCTGGCGCCGCCTCTGCTCCCGCACCTCCCCCACGGCCTGTGGCGGGGCCTCTCCTGGCCCTGCCCAGTGCAGTCAGGGGTCCAGCGCCGCCCAGCTCTCCGCCTGCCTCCGTCTCCCAAGTGCAAGCTCGGCGTCCTGCTCCCCACCTACAGCTTCCCAGGCTTTTCCCTCCCCCAACCCGCAGGGCCCAGACCTGGGCACAGCCAGAGCCCCAGGGTCTCCCCCATCCCAGGGCCCCACCTGGCTCCCTGTGCCTGAAGCTGACTCCTCCCCAACGTCGGTCAGCTGCGAGCTGGAATTTGAACTTGGAGCTGGTCCCTCTGCCCTCCCTGCCCTGCTGGGCCTCCTCCCCCTTCCCTGCCTGACCAGGCACTATATTCGGCCTTCCTTTGCACCCGGAAAATGGCCACAGTGAAACCAAAGTGCAGCCTGGGCCCTGGGGCCCTCAGGGCTAGTGTCAGCCCCACCCCAGTCAGCTGAAGAAGCCCCCTTACTCCCCGCTGGAGCCGGCCTGTAAGTGGCCCCTCCCCCAGCTGCTCCCCAACCCAGATGCCTGGACCCACCTCCCTGGCTGGCCCTGAGGCCCCCCACCCCGCCCCCTAGGGGAGGCCGAATGTCACGACCTAGGTGTCTGTGTGCTCACAGGCCTCGGTTTCGCCCAGGTGTGTGTGTGTATCTGGACACACGTGCCCAGCACCCTCGGCTCAGCCCGCCAGGAATCCCATTAAGCAAACACTCGGGCTCACCTACTAAGGTCATGAGCATTCCGGACATTCTCCACGGACAGATGGACAGAGGAATCTGGCCAAGCCCGGACCCTCGGTGGCATGTGGGAGGGGGTAGCCTGAAGCCCCCGGGTCCCTCACACCTCCTGGGAGCCCTCCCTGTAGGTGGTACCTGGTCAAGCTACCAGGTACTTGTACAAGCTACCAGGTATCAGGTACTACCTGCCCTGGATACCAGCACCCCTGGCTTGCGACCCACCCCTGCAGCCCCCTAAACACTGAAGCCACAGATGGATGGCATCACTGGTGACATCTGATGCGGCACAGTGTGGACCCAGAGGTCCCCACGGAGCACAGAGTCCCACAGGACATGTCAGCCTGGCCCAGGGGTACCAGGCTCTGCTCACCTCTCAGAGGGTGGGCTCCATCTGCACTCCACCCTGGGCTCTGGGTCCCCAGGCCCCCTACCCTTCACCCTGGGCTCCAGCCTCATCTTTTGCCGCCTTTCTCCCTTGTCTGGCTCCCACCTGCCTCAGGGCCTTTAAACGTGCTGTTCCTCCTGCTTGGAAGGTGCCTCTTCCCCCGAGCCCCCTTCAGAGCCCCCAGGACATCTTCCTCGCCCCCCCACTCCGGACAGCCTCTGGGGGTGGGACCCCTCTGCTGGCACATCCTGGGGGTCCCTGTAGAGGACCGAGGGTCCAGGGAGAGATGGGGCTGCAGTGAACACCAGCTGGGATGTGGAGCAGGGGTGGTCCTGGTGTGTCCAGAAGGCAGGGCTCTGCTCCCTGAGGACTGCCTGCCCAGGCACCCTGCGGAATCTGGCCAGGCCATCGGGGCTCCAGGCCCTGGATCCAGGGAGGGATGGGGAGGGGACCCAGGCCCTGTACTGGGGTAGCAAGGCCCCGGCCAGGTCACGATAAGGTGTCAGCTTGGCTCCCCTGTGCACTCAGGTGTGGGCCAGGCACTAAGCCCTGGACTCAGGCCACTCTGAGGTCTGCCCTCTCACCGCCAGCCACCGTCGAGGACGCCATGAGCCAATCAGGGTCCGTGAGCTGTTGCCCGGGTGCTGCCAAGTGAGCCCCCACCCCCACCCACTAGGCCCCCACCACCCGCTACCCACCCGTAGTCCCCAGGGAGGGGTGCGGCATGGGCCCCACCCTCACCAGCCCCTCCCCTGCAGTGGCAGCCTGGGCCGGTCTGACGGTGTGGCCAAGATGAGTGCCAAGGACCTGTTTGGTGAGTGAGGTTTGAGGACAAGAGGCCTCGGGGGCCAGCTCGGCTGGGAGGGTCTCGCCTACCCCCTTCCCCAGGGCTGTGCCAGCCCCCCACCCGGGGAGATGCAGGTCAGCCCTGGGCACCCAGAGAAGGCCCCTGGACCCTAATCAACCAGCAGGTGCTCAGGTCCCTCCCCCAAACTCTGGCCACTGAATAGCCCTCCCCACAGTGAGCCAGTAAGGGGAGAGGCCTTACTAATAATTCAGGGAGCATCAATATTGATTCTCTGTGCCCTTCTCCGCCACCCGATCCTCCGGGGGCGGGGGA
The DNA here is from genome assembly GCF_949752795.1 of Hyperoodon ampullatus. Lineage (NCBI taxonomy): Eukaryota > Metazoa > Chordata > Mammalia > Artiodactyla > Ziphiidae > Hyperoodon > Hyperoodon ampullatus. The sequence continues at coordinate 3,145,109 of NC_136920.1, forward strand.
TCCTGCTGGACTGAGTGCCAGATGTCTGCTCTGGGAGGGCGGGGCCTGGCCGGCCCCCGTCTCCCCCAGCTCTGCCCCTCCCCCCGCCATGCAGTGCCGCCTCTGGAAAGCAAGGAGCCCAAGGGAGGGACAGGGAGAGGCAGGGAGATGGTAGCTGGCAGCTCTTAGAGTTGGGGGAAGCCCTGGACCAGACCCCTCCCCAGGAAGGTGGGCGGGAGGCCTCCATGAAAGGAGGCTGAGCCTCCTGCATCCGCTCCAGGACAGACCCCAGACACAGTTGTGCCATCACCACTCTGAGCTGGGGGTTCCTCCTGGGGACCGAGGGAGCTCCGTGTTCTGCCAGGAGGGGCTGTCCCTCCATTCTGTGCCCTTGTGTCCTTCCTGGCGGCCACAAAGGGCCCATAGAGCAGCCCTCCTCCCCTGCACTCTGCCCTCCCTGCGGCCCCACCTGGGGTCCCGCCCTCCGGGGTGAGTGACCATGTCTCCTTATTCAGAGCAGAGGAAGAAGTACTCCAACTCCAATGTCATCATGCACGAGACCTCCCAGTACCACGTCCAGGTGAGCCCCTCACCCCACGGGGCACTCCTGTCCTCTGTGCTCCGGGGTCCCCGGGCCTGTGGGGAAACTGAGGCCAGGGTAGAAGTGGTCCCACAGCAGGCAGCCTGTTCTGGGCTCACCCCCAGAGCCTCCCTCCAGTCCTGGGGAGCTCCTGGTCCGAGGGGCACAGGAACCCTGGAGCTACATCGGGGAGAGGGATGCCAGGGGCAACACAGGAAGGCAAAGACAGCTCTGGGTGCCCCTGGAAGCCCCAGTGGGAGGGAAACTGTCATCCTGGCCTCACAACAGGGAGCTAGACTAGGAGGGAGGAGTTTCTGAGCTCCCGCAGGGGCGTCCTCAATGGCTAATCCCACTAAGCCTGAACAATCGAGATGGGTAACTGCGCTCTAGACGAGCCACCAGCTCCGGAGGCCTTTGCTCTCAGGTCACTTTTAATTCACACTTAGAACTCAGGAAATATGTTTTTCAAATGACCTTCCTGCTCGTGGCAGCCGGCCAAGTTCCTGGTTCCTGGTCATCGTCCAAACCTGCAGGACAGCAGGGCTGGGAATGAGTACAGTGGGAGGAGGAAGGGGGACCCTGGACCAGGAAGGTGGGGGGCCTGGACCAGGAAGGTGAGGGGCCTGGACCAGGAAGGTGAGGGCCCTGGACCAGGAAGGTGAGGGGCCTGGACCAGGAAGGTGAGGGCCCTGGACCAGGAAGGTGGGGGGCCTGGACCAGGAAGGTGGGGGGCCTGGACCAGGAAGGTGGGGGCCCTGGACCAGGAAGGTGAGGGGCCCTGGACCAGGAAGGTGAGGGGCCTGGACCAGGAAGGTGAGGGGCCTGGACCAGGAAGGTGGGGGGCCTGGACCAGGAAGGTGAGGGGGCCTGGACCAGGAAGGTGAGGGGCCCTGGACCAGGAAGGTGAGGGCCCTGGACCAGGAAGGTGAGGGCCCTGGACCAGGAAGGTGAGGGGCCCTGGACCAGGAAGGTGAGGGGCCCTGGACCAGGAAGGTGAGGGGCCCTGGACCAGGAAGGTGGGGGCCCTGGACCAGGAAGGTGGGGGGCCTGGACCAGGAAGGTGAGGGGCCTGGACCAGGAAGGTGGGGGGCCTGGACCAGGAAGGTGGGGGCCCTGGACCAGGAAGGTGGGGGCCCTGGACCAGGAAGGTGGGGGCCCTGGACCAGGAAGGTGAGGGGCCCTGGACCAGGAAGGTGAGGGGCCTGGACCAGGAAGGTGAGGGGCCTGGACCAGGAAGGTGAGGGCCCTGGACCAGGAAGGTGGGGGGCCTGGACCAGGAAGGTGGGGGGCCTGGACCAGGAAGGTGAGGGGCCTGGACCAGGAAGGTGAGGGGCCTGGACCAGGAAGGTGGGGGGCCTGGACCAGGAAGGTGGGGGGCCTGGACCAGGAAGGTGGGGGGGACCCCGGACCAGGAAGGTGAGGGGCCTGGACCAGGAAGGTGGGGGGCCTGGACCAGGAAGGTGGGGGGCCTGGACCAGGAAGGTGAGGGGCCCTGGACCAGGAAGGTGAGGGGCCCTGGACCAGGACGGTGAGGGGCCCTGGACCAGGACGGTGGGGGGCCTGGACCAGGAAGGTGAGGGGCCTGGACCAGGAAGGTGAGGGGCCTGGACCAGGAAGGTGGGGGGCCCTGGACCAGGAAGGTGAGGGGCCTGGACCAGGAAGGTAAGAATGTCCCTCCCCTTAGAGCCCTCCATGCCCACAGAAGCCAGGTGAGTCACTGCTTTCTGAGCCTCAGTTTTCTCATCTATACAGTGGGTGCAATGAGACATGGGAGTCCCTAGGGCTCTTGCATTGGGCTGTGTTGGTGATCAGCCCTCCCTGCCAACCTGGGCAGGCAGAGGCCGTCTTGTGTGGTCAGCTCATGACTGCTGCAGTCTCAGCATCCAAGGGCAGCTCTGCCACCTCTGTGTGGGAGGGACTTTGCCCTCCTTGGTGAGGAGCCACCTGTGCCAGCGGGGCTTCCCAGCCCTTCTCCTAGACTTTGGTCCAAGCTAGCCTGTGGAAGGACACCAGGCTGGGGCCACCTCTCCTGCCTGCCCAGCAGCCAGCAAGGCTGGGAACGTGGGCAGGTTTGATGACCCCTCCCAGATGAGGAAGCTGAGGCCAAGAGGGAGGGTGAGAGGTGGTGGCAATGGGAGAGGGGGCACCGAAGCCTTGTAGTTTCATTTATTTATTTATTTATTTATTTGGCTGCGTTGGGTCTTCGTTGCGGTGCGCGGGCTTCTCATTGCAGTGGCTTCTCCTGTTGCGGAGCACGGGCTCTAGGCGTGTGGGCTTCAGTAGTCGTGGCGCACCGGCTCAGTAGTTGTGGGGCACGGGCTTAGTTGCTCCGTGGCATGTGGGATCTTCCCGGACCAGGGCTCGAACTCTTGTCCCCTGCATTGGCAAGTGGATTCTTAACCACTGCGCTGCCAGGGATGTCCCAGCATTTGTTTTATACAATTGAATTTTTGTATAGTGATTGAGTATCGTGAGACCTTGCTGAATTCATTTACTTGTTTCAGGAATTGCTTATAGATTCATTGGAGTTTTTTATGTACGCAATCATTTTGTCTGAAAATACAGTACTTAATTTCTTAATTTTAGCCACTTTGTTTTTCTTGCTTTATTGCCCTGGCTAGAGCTACCAGGACCGTGTGCTCAACAAAAGTAATGATAGTGGACATCCTTGCCTGTGTCCAATTCCCCGTTTTATAAGCCGTATGTTTTTGTAGATACCCTTTACTAGAATGGGGAAGTTCCTTTACATTCCTTGTTTGCTGAGAGCTTTTATCATGAAAGTTGTTGAATTTTATCAAATGCATTCTCAATTGAAATGTATTTACTACAGTTAATGTAATGAATCATGCTGATATTTTAAAATGTTGAACCAACCTTGCATTTCTAGGATAAACTTCATTTACTAATGGTTTATTATCCTTTTTATGTATTGACAAGACTAATTTGCTACTATTTTGTTAAGGATTTTTTTTTTTTTTTTTTTTTTTTTTTTTTGCTGTACGCGGGCCTCTCGCCGTTGTGGCCCCTCCCGTTGCGGAGCACAGGCCCCGGTCGCACAGGCCCAGCGGCCACGGCCCACGGGCCCAGCCGCTCCGCGGCATGTGGGATCCTCCCGGACCAGGGCATGAACCCGTGTCCCCTGCATTGGCAGGCGGACTCCCAACCACTGCGCCACCAGGGAAGCTCCTAAAAATGCAATGCGTTTTTTTTTTTGTGGTACGCGGGCCTCTCACTGTTGTGGCCTCTCCCGTTGCGGAGCAAAGGCTCTGGACGTGCAGGCTCAGTGGCCATGGCTCACTGGCCCAGCCGCTCCACGGCATGTGGGATCTTCCCGGACTGGGGCACGAACCCGTGTCCCCTGCATCGGCAGGCGGACTCTCAACCACTGCGCCACCAGGGAAGCCCATTAAGGATTTTTTTTGCATTAATATTTATTAGAACATTGGTCTATAATTTTCTTTTCCTGCAATGCCCTTGGCAGGTATGGGTATCAGAGTTATGTTGGCCTTATAAAATGAGTGGAGAAATGTTCCTACTCCTCTAGTCTTCAGAAAGAGTTTATGGAAGATTGTTGTGATTTCCCTCTTAAGTATTTGTTAGGATTCACCCGTGAGGCCCTGAATATAGGGTTTCCTTTGTGGGAAGTTTTCTTTTATTATGAATTCACTTTTATGCCTGTGTGATCTGTAGTGATGTCCTCTCGTTCCTTCTGGTTATTGATCATTTGTGTTTTCTCTATTTTTTTATTGATCAGTCTTGCTAAGGGTTTATCAATTTCATCAGTCTTTTCAGAACCAACCTTGGGCTTTGTTGATTTTTCTCTGTTGTTTGTGTATTTTACTAGTTCATTGGTTTCTGCTCTTACTTTCCTTCTTTTCACTTACTCTGGGTTTCATTTGATTGTCATTTTCTAGTTTCTTAAGAGGAATGCCCAGACCATTGATATTAAGTCTTTCTTCTTTTCTGACATTCATTTAAAGCTATAAAGCTCCTCAAAGGACCACTTTAGCTACCTTCCACAAGTTTTGATGTGCTTGTTTTTATTATTGTTCAGCTCAGAATATTTTCTTTTTTAAAATTTTATTTTATTGGAGTATAGTTGATTTATAATGTTGTATTAGTTTCAGATGTACAGCAAAGAGATTCAACTATACATATACATGTATTCCTTCTTTTTCAGATTCTTTTCCATTATAGGTTATTACAAGATATTGAATATAATTCCCTATGCTACACAGTGGGTCCTTGTTGGTTATCTATTTTATATACAGTAGTGTGTGTACATTAATCCCAAGCTCCTAATTTATCCCTTCCCCACCTTTCCCCTTTGGTAACTATAAGTTTTTTTTCGAAATCTGTGAGTCTGTTTCTGTTTTGTAAGTAAGTTCATGTGTATCATTTTTTTAAAATTAGATTCCACATATGAGTGATATCCTATGATATTTGTCTTTCTCTGTCTGACTTACTTCACTTTTTTTTTTTTTAAATAAATTTATTTATTTATTTATGGCTGCGTTGGGTCTTCGTCGCTGCACGCGGGCTTTCTCTAGTTGCGGCGAGCGGGGGCTACTCTTCGTTGCGGTGCGCAGGCTTCTCATTGCAGTGGCTCCTCTTGTTGTGGAACACGGGGTCTAGGCTCATGGGCTTCAGCAGCTGTGGCACGCAGGCTCAGTAGCTGCGGCGCACAGGCTTAGTTGCTCCGGCGCACAGGCTTAGTTGCTCTGCGGCATGTGGGATCTTCCCAGACCAGGGCTCGAACCCATGTCCCCTGCATTTGCAGGCAGATTCTTAACCACTGTGCCACCCGGGAAGTCCCTGACTTACTTCACTGTGCCACCAGGGAAGTCCCTGACTTACTTCACTTAGTATGATCATCTCTAGGTCCACCCATGTTGCTGCAACTCAGAATATTTTCTAAATTTCCTTGTGACTTCTTTGACCCATGGGTTGTTTAGATTTTTCTTCTTTTTAAGCATTTAACCATGTAAGCATTTATAGGTATAAATTTCCCCTTAGTGTTGCTTTTGCTGCATCCCATAAGTTTTGATATGTTGTGTTTCTATTTTCATTTGTCTCTAGGTATTTTCTTATTTCCCTTGTGATTTCCTCTTTCACTCATTTGTTGTTTAAAACTGTGCTGTTTAATTTCTACAAATATGGACCCATGATTTATTTAGAAGTGTGTTGCTTAATTTCCAATTAATAGGGTTTTGTAGTTATCATTCTCTCATTGATTTCTAATTTAATCCCATTCTGGTCAGAGAATACACTCTTTATGTTTTCAGTCATTTGGAATGCATGGGTAGCATGGTTGGGATGGTTTGGCTGTGCAGTATTTTGCTGACAATGCGCCTCATTCAGACAGACCAGCTGCCTGATAGTCACTGCACGTTTCTGCCCACTCTCTTTCTTTTCTTTTTAAAAATATTTATTTATTTGTTTGTTTGTTTGTTTATGGCTGCGTTGGATCTTAGTTGCTGCACACGGGCTTCTCTCTTGATGTGGCGTGCAGACTCTAGAGCATGTGGGCTTAGTTGCCTGCGGCATGTGGGAGCTTAGTTCCCCAACCAGGGATGGAACCCACGTGCCCTGCATTGGAAGGTGGATTCTCAACCACTAGACCACCAGGGAAGTCCCCTTTTTTTAAAAAAATATTTATTTATTTACTTACTTATTTTGGCTGCACCAGGTCTTAGTTGCGGCATGTGGGATCTTCGTTGTGGCATGTGGGATCTTTTAGTTGCAGCATGCAGGCTCATGGTTGCGGCATGCTAACTCTTAGTTGCAGCATGCATGTGGGATCTAGTGCCCCAAACAGGGACCGAACCCGGGTCCCCTGCATTGGGAGCACAGTCTTATCCACTGAATCACCAGGGAAGTCCCCTGCGCGCTCTCTTTCTTTTTTTTTTTTTTTTAGCATTTTATTCATTTATTTATTTGGCTGCATCGGGTCTTAGTTGCGGTGCTCGGGCTCTCAGCATGTGGGATCTTAGTTCCCTGACCAGGGATCAAACCTGTGTCCCCTGAAAGCGGATTCTTCCACTGGACCACCGAGGAATTCCCCTGCCCAGTCTCTTTCTAACCTGCCCATGGACATGTAGGTTGGCCTCCAAGAGTTTTGCAGGGAGCAGCCTTGTACCCGTGCCACATTCTACACGTGTGCAGGTTGCCTTGAGATTGTAAGAGGGAAGCATGTGGGCTGGTCCAGTGCCATCAACTCCTCCCCAGAGCAGCCAGGCAAGTGTGGAGCAAGGGTTCCTCCTTCTCCACGTCTTAACCAGCCTGTGTAACCCACAAGGGCTTGTTAGTGCTGGGCAACAGGATAGGTGAAAACTCATCTCTAAAGTCATAGTCTCCAGCTTCAATTTGCAATTCTTGTATTGAAAGAGTCTGCATATATACGTGTGTGTGTGTGTGTGTGTGTGTGTGTGTGTATATATATATATATATGGGTGTATATACACATATATATATATATGTATATATACATATATATATATATATATATATATATATACTTTTTGGCCACACTGTGCAGCCTGTGGGATCTTAGTTCCCCAACCAGGAATTGAACCCCAGCCCTCGGCAATGAAAGCGCAGAGTCCTAACCCCTGGACCACCAGGAAATTCCCCTGAGTATAATTTTCTATATTAAAAGGTTACTTATATTTATTTTCCTATAGACTCTCTGTTCATACCTTTTGTCAATTTTTCTATTGAGCTGTTAATCTTTTACTTATTTACATATTCTTTCATTCTTTATTCATTTATCGTTGATATCCTTAATTATTAAACAAAATAGAGCTTTTAACAAAATAAGAACTATCATTGTAATGCAGGTTGGCCTTTTCCTGTATCAAGAAAATTAGCCTACATCACCTCCATTATATCTATTATTATATCTGTGGGGTTTTTTTATATACTTTGTATGTGGTACTTTTTCTCAGGCAGAAATTTTTTTTTTTTATTACGTCAAATTTATTGGTCTTGTCTTTTTATTCCCTTTTTTTTTTCGTGGCCCCACCGCGTGGCATGCGGGATCCTAGTTCCCTAACCAGGGATCGAACCCACGCCCCCTGCAGTTTAAGCTCAGAGTTTTAACTAGTGGACCACCAAGGAAGTCCCGGTCTTGTCTTTTGAGCATCTGGATTCTCTTCCTTGCTTAGCAAAGTCCCCCAGTGAAGAAGGCCTTCCTGAGATTATCAGAAATTACCTAGTATTTCCTTCTAGCACTTTCATGCTTCCATGTTCTGTGGTTAAGCCTTAACTGCTTGGAGTTTCTGTGAGTGTTCACCCAGCTTGCCCAGCATTGTTTACTGAATTCAGCAAAGGTCAGCGAGGACACAAGGGGGGTCCTGGAAGGAGGAGGGGCCTGAGCCAGGCTTGGAGAGAGAGGAGCGGGGCGGGCCAGGGGTCCCCATGGGCTGCTCATTCATTCCCATCACCTTCACTGGGGGCCTGCTGGGGGCCCAGCACTGTCACAGGCACCAGGGAGGCAGCAGACAGAAAGCAAACAAAGAAGCATGTTGTGTCCAGCATAAAGTCGGATGATGATAAACACAAGGGCAGGTCAGGGACGTGCTGACAGTGAGGCTGTGGCCAGGCAGGCAGGAAGGTAGTGTCCGAGCACAGTCCGGAAGGAAGAGCGAGCTGGGGGAGACCGGGCTCGGGCAGAGGTGGCACATGCCAAGGCCCTGTCGTGAGCCTGCACCAGGGCTGCTGGGGGGGCAGGGAGCCTGGTCCCGGAGCCCAGTGGCAGATGTGGGTGGGCTGGGGGCTGTGTGTGTAGGACTGCCAAGGGGTTTGCCAGGGCATGTCCACAGCCCCCACAGACATCCCCCAAGGAGAGCAGAGGACCCCCAAGGTGGGGCTTTGTCTCTTCAGACCTCCAGGGCAGGGATGTTCCCCTCAGATCCCCAGGGTTAGTTGTGACCCCCTCATACCCCCAGGGTTGACTATGACCCCTCGGACCCCCCAAGGTTGGCTGTGGCCCCTCAGACCCCCAGGGTTGGCTGTGGCCCCCTCTGACCCCCCCAGGGTCGGCTGTGGCCCCTCAGACCCCCAGGGTCGGCTGTGGCCCCCTCAGGCCCCCAGGGTCGGCCGTGGCCCCCTCGGACCCCCAAGGCTGGCCATGGCCCCTCAGAGCCCCAGGGCGCAGCCCCTTGGCCCTGGTTCTTGGTACCAGGAGGGCTCCACCCAGAGTGACCCCCCTGCCTGCCCACCCAGCACTTGGCCACATTCATCATGGACAAGAGTGAGGCCATTGTGTCCGTGGAAGATGCCATCCGGAAGCTGGTGCAGCTGAGCTCCAAGGAGAAGATCTGGACACAGGAGATGCTACTGCAGGTCAACGACCAGTCGCTGCGGCTGCTGGACGTGGAATCCCAGGTATGGTGGCAGCAGGAGGGAGGGCGTTCGCCCATCCTGCAAGGCAGGCACAGGCAGTGACCCAGACACACTGGGCCTCTGTGGGAGAGGGAGCAGGCCGAGGGCCAAGAGTACAGGGGAGCCACGTCACACAGGGACACGTCCACCTCGCAGAGCTTCTCCACCCGCTGTACCGAGGCGGGGCCCGTTGTGTGCACGTTGCCCCGTGGGGTCCGTGTCCATGCCCATGTCCAGGCCACGTTCCTTTTCTGTGCCATATCCGTGGCGTGAACGCCACAGGCCACGCCCACAGTCAGCCCATGTCCCCGGCATCCGCTCCTCGGGTCTTCCCCGTGCCCATGGCCGTGAGCCCTCATCAGTGTCTGGGACTCTCGCCACGCACCATGGCAAGCCCGGTCCCAGCCGCCTGTCCCCCAGGAGGAGCTGGAGAACTTCCCACTGCCGACCGTGCGGCACAGCCAGACGGTGCTGAACCAGCTACGCTACCCGTCGGTGCTGCTGCTCGTGTGCCAGGACTCAGACCAGAGCAAGCCCGACGTCCACTTCTTCCACTGCGACGAGGTGGAGGTGAGGGGCGGGCAGTGGGGGGCGGGATAGGGGCGGGGCGGGGGGCCCAGATCCCTCCCAAGAGCCAGCCTGACGCCCCGTCCCCCCAGGCGGAGCTGGTGCATGAGGACATCGAGAGCGCGCTGGCCGACTGCCGCCTGGGGAAGAAGATGCGGCCACAGACCCTCAAGTAGGGGGGTAGGAGGGGCGGGGGGGAGGTGCCGGGCCTGGGGCTGGGGCTGCGGCCAGGCTCAGCGGCACTTCGTCCCACTTCAGGGGCCACCAGGAGAAGATCAGGCAGCGGCAGTCCGTCCTGCCCCCGTCCCAGGGCCCGGCCCCCATCCCCTTCCAGCGCTACGGCAGGGACTCGCCTTCCAAGAACCGAGTGGGCCTGCCCATGCCGCTCGGAGACCCAGGTGGGCCGAGGGGGATGGGCTGGGGGCAGCAGCAGGGCTGGGGTGGGGGGCGCAGTCAGCAGCAGCTCTGCTCCCGTCCAGGCTTTCGCCGTTGGGAGTCGCAGGACGAGGAACCGAGGGCCGTGCTGGCTCAGAAGATTGAGAAGGAGACGGTGGGTCTCGGGCCGGCAGGACCTCCCACCCACTCCGGGCTCCTGGGGCCAACCCCCAGCCAGCACCCACCCCCTCCCCCAGGCCAGGGGCCAAGAGGCAGCGGGTGGGGGTGTCCCTGCAGCGGTGGGGCGCCGGAGGCTGACCCCTGCCCCTGCTCTGACCCCAGCAAATCCTCAACTGCGCCCTGGATGACATCGAGTGGTTCGTGGCTCGGCTGCAGAAGGCTGCTGAGGCTTTCAAGCAGCTGAACCAGCGCAAGAAGGGAAAGAAGAAGGGGAAGAAGGGGCCGGCAGGTGCGGGGCAGGGGGTGGGGGGCACCGGACAGGGGAGGGGCCTCGGGGTGGACGCAGGAGTGGGGGTGGGGAGCACAGTGGCCACCGAGCGGAGCAAGGTCCAGTCTCAGCGGGTGGGCAACATCAGACTGAGGCCAGACCCACCGGGGCAGCGACGGGCCGGCCAGGCTTACCCCCCAACCCCCTGTCCAGAGGGCGTCCTCACGCTGCGAGCACGGCCCCCCTCCGAGGCCGAGTTTGTTGACTGTTTCCAGAAGACCAAGCTGGCCATCAACCTGCTCGTGAGTACAGCGGCCCACCGCATCCCTCTGAGCTGATATTGGGGGTGGGGTGCCTTGTCCCTGGTGCCACCCCACAGGTCGGCCTGCTCCCTGCCCACAGGCCAAGCTGCAGAAGCACATCCAGAACCCTAGCGCAGCCGAGCTGGTGCACTTCCTCTTCGGACCTCTGGATCTGGTGCCTGGGGCTGGGGGGAGGCAGGGGCTGGGGCGGGGGAGCTGGAGCCTGGGGGGCTTGCCCCTGACTTGGGGGGAAGCAAGTGCCCACCTTGGGCAGTGGGCTGGGGCTGGCGTCTGCACTCTGAGTGGGGGGCGCAGTGGGCAGGCAGCGCAGGGTGGGAGGGGGGCCTCTGACGCCCTGCTGTGCCCCAGATCGTCAACACCTGTGGCGGCCCAGACATCGCGCGCTCCGTCTACAGCCCCCTGCTCTCCCGAGACACTGTGGGCTTCCTGCGCGGCCACCTGGTCCCCAAGGAGATGGCGCTGTGGGAGTCCCTGGGGGAGACCTGGACACGACCCCGGTAGGGTGGTGGCATGGGGCGCACACCAGGATGGGTCCCTCGGCGGGCGGGCTGGGGGTCCTGGATGGGGCCAGCTCTGGTGGGTGGGCACAGCTCACCCCAGGACCTCCCACCCCAGCTCCGAGTGGCCTCGGGAGCCGCAGACGCCCCCCTACGTGCCCAAGTTCCAGAGCGGCTGGGAACCACCCCTGGACGTGCTGCAGGAGGCCCCCTGGGAGGTGGAGGGGCTGGCGTCAGCCCCCGGTGATGAGGTCAGAGCGCCCGCAGCCCCGCTTGCACTCCACCTCCGCCCACTGCCCCACCGCCCTGCCCTCCTGGCCCAGCCCCTGCTTCACACCAAGCCCCGGTGTCTGCTTCCCTGCAGCCAACTCCAGTGAGCCGCAAGTCCTTCAGAAACTCCCCAAAGCATGGCCTCGCATCTGAGCCCACACCCCAGGGAGACGTCCTCCCCCAAGTCAGCTCCCCACATGCTCACAGGTAAGCTCTGCTCAAAGTGAGGGAGTGTGACGCTCACCCCTCAAATCACGGAGGCTCTGCTATGGGTACACTGCCACCAGGTGGCAGCAAATGCCTTTTTCACGACGGTCAAAATAACGGTTTCCACACTAGAGCCGGGTTTTCTTTCAACTTTGTGGTGTACAATTGAGGGGAAAATGTCGAAAGCACCCATAGAGTGCTTAGATGACGTACCTAATACGTCATCTCTTTTTGTTTCTCCATGTTTATGCTTTAGAATCATGGTTAGAAATTGACTAAACCACTGAACTTAAATGATCTCAACGATCCCAGTTGCCCTGGTGGGGCTGACTTAGGCCGAGGCTCAGAGCCGGAGGAGGAGACTGATGGTCTGGGTGGGAACGGCCTCTCTCCCTCTGGCCACACACGTTTCCACAGACCATGTCTTACAGCCCCAGGGCCTGGGGGAGTCCCCATCCTTCCTCCCCTCCCCTCCTACTTTCTGTTCTCAGTCCTGGCCCAGGACCTACCTGGGGAGCTCATTACCCACCAGACCCCAGGATTCAGTCTCAGGAGGGGAGGGGGCTGGAATCCATGTTTTGAACAAGTGTGCCCCTCCCTGTGCTCCACCAGCCTGATGCCCTGGTCCCTGGCCTAGGGCCACCTTCAAGAAACATTTTCATCCTTTTACCTCCAGCCCCTGACCAGTCCACCCTGGCCAATCCTGACACAGCCCCCCACCAGGGCCCCAGAGGCTGCCCCAGCCCCAGAGCCCCCACTTCCCCAGTGTCCCGAGCCCTGCAACTGTATGAGGGGTGCCCTCGTGATCAGGGGCCAGACTGACCAGAAGGGATGGCCCAGCACGGGTGGCAGGCACAGGCCTGCTCCGTGCAGGAGCTGGGACACCCTGGGACCCTGCAGCTCACGGGCGGCCCTGCGTCGTGTCTGCAACGCCGGAGGGACTATGGCTCTGAAAGCATCCGGCCCTCCCCCGATGGTCAGCCACTTTCCAGGGACAGCCTGTCCTTTCTCGGGTACATGGCTGGCTCTAGATCCCCTGGGGGGCTGGGCCTGGAGACCCCTAGGCCTCCAGGGCTAAGGGCTAGGGCAGGGCAGGCCTTGCTGTGCCCACAGACCCTTGCATCCCATCCGCCTCCGCTGCCCCCCCCACGCAGGGGGCCCCAGACGCAACGGGGCTGTCACAGTTTCCATCCCAGCCGACAGCCACAGCCGCTGTGCCGCAGAACAGGACGCAGCCGTTCACCTGGGAAGCTGCTGCCCCTGGCCCTCCCCCAGGCCCAGGAAGAGACCCCAGGCCAGCCCTGAGCCTCAGCCCCTCCCATTCCACACAGGGGCTACGAACCCGCACCGGCCATGGCCAAGTACGTCAAGGTCCTCTACGACTTCACAGCCCGCAATGCGAACGAGCTGTCGGTGCTCAAGGATGAGGTCCTGGAGGTGAGTGGGGGCCGGGGAAAGGGTGGTGTTCCAGAGGTGGGGTCTGCCTGACCCCAGGGCTCCACTCTGGGTCCGCAGCCTGGCACCCGCCCCAGCACAGCCTGGCTGAGGGGCCTCCCTGTCTTGGGGATCTCGGAGGGAGCCCAAGGGCCCCTGGGCTGGGCTGGGCTCAGGCTGAAGGGTGGGGTGGGCCCTCCCTGTGCCAAGTGGGGGACCCCCCAATCCAGCAGGGGCTTGTCATTCATGCCCACCCCGGGAGCCCCCTCAAGGCACTTTCCGAGTTTTGTGCCCGTCCTGAATCCAGGCCACCCACTGGGGGACAGAAAGTGGAGCAGCTGGAGAGGGGGTGGTGATCTATATCCACAACCAGGCTAGAGGCTTAGGATGCTGCTGGGAGGAACGGGGAGGGGGGTGGCCCCTGTGGATTGGTGGGAGGCCAGGTGGGCCAGGGGCACCTGGAGGGGGTGTGTAGAATGGGGACGGGGGAGCAGGCTCAGGGGCGACTCTGCAATTCTCTCTGGCCCATCAGTAAAGAGGGGCTCACACCGGTGGTCCCAGCACCCAGCACTGGTGCCTATGGCGGGGGGGGGCGGGCGCTGTGGGTCAGGGGTGATGCGGAGGTGCGGCGCCCACAGGTGCTGGAAGACGACCACCAGTGGTGGAAGCTTCGAAATCGCAGCGGCCAGGCAGGCTATGTGCCCGGCAACATCCTGGCCGAGGCCCGGCCAGAGGACGCCCTCCTGGAGCAGGTGAGGTGGAGGTCTGCTCCGTCCTGCTGCAGGGTCTGGCCGGGTGGCTGGGGGTTGGTGGGGGGCGGCCAGAGTAAGACCGGGCCCCGAGCCTGGACCCCTCGACTATAGGGGCTGGTGCGGGGGCTCCCCGGCTCCGGGCTGAGTCTGGGAAGGTGGGGGGCTGGGCAGGTCCTGGGAGGTGGGGGATGAGGGGCGGGGAGGGGTGCCGGGACGGATGATAAGCTGACCTAATGGCGCCCCCACCCCCCTTCTTGTTCACCCTGCAGGGGGTGAAATACTGGGGTCCTGCCAGCCCAACCCACAAGCTGCCCCCAGGCTTTGCCGGGAACAAAGGCGGTGAGGGATGGGGCCGCCAGACCCTACGGGCGGGGGGGCCCAGAGCCAGCGGGGGAGGCGGTGGGGAGGGGAGCCCCGGGTACGCGCGGTGCAGGCCTGAGCCGCCTGGCGCCCCGCAGAGCTGATGCAGCACATGGACGAGGTCAACGACGAGCTCATCAAAAAGATCAGCCACATCAAGGCACAGCCGACGCGGCACTTCCGCGTGGAGCGCAGCCAGCCGGTGCACCTGCCGCTCACCTACGAGTCCGGCCCCGACGAGGTCCGCGCCTGGCTGGAAGCCAAGGCCTTCAGCGCCCGGTGAGCAGAGGGGCGCACAGGGCGGGCAGGGGGCGGGCTCGGCGGACGCCACGCCCACGGCCCCGCCCTCACGCCCCGCCCCGCCCGCAGGATCGTGGAGAATCTGGGCATCCTGACTGGGCCCCAGCTCTTCTCGCTCAACAAGGATGAGCTGCGGAAGGTGTGCGGGGAGGAGGGCGCCCGCGTGTACAGCCAGCTCACCGTGCAGAAGGCCGTCCTGGAGGTGAGCCGCCCCGCCCTCCGCTCCCCGCGCGCCCCGGGAAGGGGGGCTGGCGAGACACTGACCTGCGGGTCCCCCGGCTCCCCCAGAAGCAGCAAGGTGGGTCGGAGCTGGAGGAGCTCATGAGCAAGTTCCATTCCAAGAACCAGAGGCGTGCGGAGGAAGACAGCTAGGCCCGCGGCAGGGCACACGGCCCGCGGCAGGGCCCGCCGCCGCGGCTGGAGTATTATTTTTGTACGTGTACGGATTTCGGACCGTGGACTCGGACGGAGAGTTGTGCCGGCTGGGGACCGGCTCGCCCGCCTCGTGGCACGTGGGGCCTGTCCTCCAGCTCAGCGGTGCCGCGGCCCACACTCCCCACCTGCCCCGACGCCCACCGTAGCCAAACTTGCCACCAGGTGGTGCCAGCCCCTCGTCCGCCCGCCCGCTGAGGCCAGAGATGTGCCGGTCCCAGACCCGGCCCTGCCCTTCCCCACAGCTCTCCCTGAGGCCGCAGAACCCACACACGCACCCTGGGAGGGGGCAGGGGCCTTTCCTCTGGCCGCCTCCGTCCACACAGGGGTTTCTCCCAGCGCAGGTGACTCAGGTCCTGCCGCCGTCCCCTCGGCCCTCTGCAGCCACTGCATCCCCATACCTACAGGTGGCCGGCTGCGGGCCACCAGGGCAGCAGACCCCAGCCACCCAGCTGCCCTTGGCTATGAACTGGGTGGGCTGGTGCCTTTTGCCCCCAGGGATTGCCCTCAGCGCCCACCCAGCACACGGCGCCCCCAGGGTGGGCTGGGGGACTCTGGACCCCACTGGGGTGGGCGGCATGCCGTTCTCCCTTCAAGGATCAAGGATGGACTGAACACCACTCACCCGAGTTCTGGCCTTGGGCACCACTCACCCCCACCCCAGCCCTGCCCGCCTTGGGCACCCCTCACCCCCACCCCAGCCCTGCCCGCTCCCCCCTCCGCAGAGCCAGAAGGGAACTTTCTCTGAGCAAGTCTCAGGCCAGCCTTGCCTGGCGTGCTGTGTGCTGGGGGGTGAGTCTTGGAGCCCTGGACTCTGCGGGTCGCACCCCAGTGAGGAAAGGTGACCGAGGCTCGAATCCATATCATTAAAACCACTTAAGTCTCGCATCAGCCCTGTGTCTGTCTCCTGGAGGTGGGGCGGGGTCACTGTGGGTCCTGGAGCCCCCCAGGATTGCGCCTTTGAAAGAGCTCCTGAGCAGAGGCAGGCTGCGGCCAGGCCGGGCTGGGGATGTTCCCAGTGAGGCTGCTCACCCCTTGACCCAGGTGGGGGGCCCAGGACACCCTCCCCTCCACACCCTTGCGAGAGGGCCCAGGGGACACTCCTGGGAGCTGTGGGCTGAGAGGGGGGCCCTGCCCACTGATGTCCGTCCAGAAGGCCCGGGTGGGAGTGGTGGGGAGCAGGGCTGCCAAACCTCCAGGGAGGGAGGGGGCGTGAGTCACAGGAGCAAGACGGAAGCTAGATCTAGAGAGCTTAGCCCAAGCTGAGGGAGTTGCCCCAGAAGAGGGCGTGGGCCTGCAGGGCTGGGCAGATGGCCAGCTGGGACGGGGTCCGTGCAGGAGCGGAGGGGTCCCTGAGCACACGGTGGGCAGCTCTCCGCACCACGCAGGCTCCCGGCCACCTGGCCATGAGCGAACTTGGGTGCTCTCTGCTGGCGGCCCTGTGTGCTGTGATGTGTGACGGCTGGGGTGCCCTAGCACCTGGCTAGGTCAGGGGCGTCTGACCTGCATATCCCCAAAGCAGCCGGTGGACCCACCCTGGATCAGGGTGTCCAGAGGGCTCGGTTCCGGGGTCTCTACCTGATGGGCAACCAGAGGAAGCTTGGACCCAGAGGCAGGTTGTGCCTTTCATGGTGGGAGATGGTGGGCCGACTGTCCCTCTCTGGGCCAGGCCTCGGAAGCCCCGACTCCCAACTGGGACAGGCCATGCTGGGCCGAGTCTGTCCAGCAGAGCCCAGTCAAGGGCAACTGGGGGTGTCTGGTGCCTTCTGGGCCACACGAGACTTGACCACCACGGCCCCCTCTCCCTGGGAAAGGAAGGTTCTCCCCCCAACCCCAGGTCACGAGAGGAGGCTCTGTCCTCCCAGGCCTGGGCAGGACCCCACAGACAAGGAGCCCCAAGATGAAAAGGGAGGGCTGAGGGCATCAGCCTTCCTCCAGAAACCCACAGACCCTGCTGGTCCAGAACAGCCAGCAGTGGGGAACCCGGACCTGACAGCCTCCCCACACCCTGCCCCGCCCCCTGCTTGGTTGAGCCCCTCCCTCAGAGCGGGGATGAGCACCTCAGCACCCTCTCCCCCGGGGCCCCAGGCCAGACTTCACTACCCAGGAGCTGCTCTGAGATGCCCCGGCCCCGCCTCTCTGCTCAGGCCTCTGGGCTCCCAGGAGGGGCTTCCCCACCCTCCCAAGAACAGGCAGATGGGAGGGGCCCACGTCACACAGCTGTCTGCGAAGGCATGAGGGGTCACTGTGCTTTCCACCCTGAGGGCATCACCCTCCAGGGCCCCCAGGTCAGGGGGTGACTGAGCACCACCTTCCCTGGTGACCCAATGATCTCAGTGCCCAGGAAGTAGGCGCAGACAAGAACAAGGCACAGAGGGGCCAGGTCCCCTGCCCGGAGCCCCAGAGTGGGTCAGGGCCTGGGTTCAAATGCAGTTTGGCCTGATGCGTGTCCCTAACCACTCACGTCCCCACCTCCCACTCTGCCCTGGTCGAGCAGGGCAGAGGGAGGGTTGGATGGCACCAGCCCCAGCGGAGGCTGCGGGGGATCTGACCATGGGTGGAGCGGGGAACGTCACACCGGGGAGCTGCCCGCCCAGCACCCGCTCTGACCCGGCTGTGCCGCCAGCAAATGTCCCCTCAACAAGGCCGTCTCTGTCTTGGGGACAAGCTCGTCTTTGTGGCCCTCCTCCCACCAGCGTGGCATGGCTCTGAGTCCCCTCCTCTCCTCCCGTACACAGGCCCGGCCAGGAGGCAAGAGCGGCTTCCCATGACATTGTGGGTGGAGCTGCTTCTTTTTCCTTTCTTTTTAACGTTTTCGAAATATTTGATTCACCAAAAGGTTACTGCACAAAATAGCATAGGGTGTGAGATGTCTTCACACCTACATCAAGCTGCTGGGAACAGAATAGAGGTGAGGGGTACACCTGTCACCTGTGGAAGGTGGTGCTCAGCAGGGTCGGCTTCACAGGTGAGGACGGTACTGAAAGCATGAAAAGGGTCCCGACTAACCACCCGGCCCCGCAGCGATTGACATCCTGAAGTGTCAGGCTAACGTGAGAGGCAAAATTAGAGCTGAGAAGCTCTCGACCTGTTCAGTAGTTAAACCGCGCGGCGCGGCGTTCCAGGTGGGGTCCACAGGCCCCTGGGGGGCCCTGAAGGCTAAACAAGCTGCATAACAAGACAGCGGTATATTACAGGTTGAATTGTATCCCCCCACATTCATGTAGGATAGGGTGATGAGGGTGGGTCCTGACCCAACATGACTGGTATCCTTATAAATATGGGACATTTGGGCATAGACACACACAGAGAGAAGTCTAACCCGAACCTGAAGACGGAAGCAGAGATCAGGCTGCTGCTTCGACAAGATGACGAGCATCAGAGATTGCAGCAAACCACCAAGGCTGGGGGAGGGGCCTGGACCAGATGCTCCCTCACAGCCCTAGACGAGCTAACCCTGCCGGCACCTGACCTTGGACTTCCAGCCTCCAGGACTGGGAGACAATGAATTCCTGGTGTTTAAGCCATGCAGGTTAGGATACTTTGTTACCGCAGACTCGGAAGCTAACACCAGGTGAGCTGCTGTTTTCACTGGGCTCCCGTGGCACAGATGGCGCAAAAGCCCCAGTGGGTGAAGCTGTTGGCTCAGCAAGGATCCCGGGGTGACCACGGGGCAGGGCCCACCCCCCCATCTTCCCCACACACTCTCCCGGGGAAAGAAGCGCTTTCAGCAAACGCTCCAAATTTAACTGACCTCAGTCTGGGCCCTGGCGCGTGAGGAGTCAGGTGGCGCTGGGCTCGGGCAATGCGCGAGGGGTGAGAACCACTGACCGGCGGGCCGTCGTTGTTCACACCGGGGTTCTTGGCAGACGTTTTCTCCAAAATGAGAAAAACAGCGGACAGTCTTCGTTGCTACGGTAAACTCGAGCTCTCTAGTGGGAATGAGAATTTTGGAACCTGCCAGCATCAGCGAGACAGCTTCCCGACCTGAAGGCTTTTCTCCGAGCATGTGATGTTGGTGTGAGTTCCACGTGGACACGGAATGGGAGACTCTGAACCAGCGTTTTCCAAACGACCGATGCGCCATGTTACAGCATCACGGCGGCCAGAGACCCGTCCACGGAGCGAGATGGACCGAGGGTCCCCGGGGCCCCAGTGAGCCGTGCACGGGGTGGGCTCCCGGTCCAGACTGCAGCCGCCCCGAGAGACGCCACGTGCTGGGGTTTGGTGTCGGAGCGGAGGAGAAAGTCCGCGAGGATCCCAAAAGGCTGTTCATGTGCTCCTGCCTTTCCAGCTGCAAGTCTGGGCGAGGCCGGACTTTCTCCGGATGCTTCGACCAAGACGACATTTCCCAACTGACGGGAGACAGACGTGGTGACGACGTCCAGCTGCCGCTGAGAAGCCTGACGTCAGGGAGATTCGCAGAAACGTGTATTCATGCCACTCTTCTTACTGAATTTTTAAAAAACTATTTCTCATAGAAATCTATTCTTTATGTGTTGAATGCTGGCTCCCCAAAATGCTACCAAGGGACAGATCGATAAAGCTACGTGGCTTAGCTACCTTGAGAGTCTTAGCAGGATCTGTGGGGCAAAGGTAAGGTGTGTGTGAGGTTTGGGGTCTGGATTAGAATTAGGCAAATTCAAGACATAATTCATTCAGGATTGGTGAGCACTTAAAGGGTTGGAGGTGAGTTTAGAGGATCAGCTGAGGTAAACCGTGGTATAGATGGTTTCTACAAGTCTGTCATCATTATTTTAAAAGGAAGAATAAATGCAGGTCTTTAAATTTTCATAGTTTTATTTTCTAATACAGTAAATATGGATGGATAACACACATAAGTAAACGTTCTTTGGGGGCCTTAGTAATTTTTAAGTGTTTAAAAGTGTCCTGAGGGGGCTTCCCAGGTGGTCCAGTGGATAAGACTCCACACTCCCAATGCAGGGGGCCCGGGGTTCGATCCCTGGTTGGGGAACTAGATCCCACATGCATGCTGCAAAGAAGATCCTGTGTGCCACAGTTAAGACCCTGCACAACTAAAATAAATAAATAAATTAATTAATTAATATTTTTATAAATAAATAAATTTTAAAATAAATAATAAAAGTGTCCTGAGGCCCAAAAGCATAAGAATCGTTGATATGGAATCTACTGGGAGACTGACAACCAAGGACAGAGCCAGGAACTGGGCAAAGCTGGGGAGGGTGTTCTCTGCGACCGTCCCTGAGCAGAGACTTGAACTCGGCCGTCAGAAAAGGCACAGAAACCACTTTCACCTCTCAGATGGGCAGAGTGGATGCGGGCTGAGGCCCAGGGTACCACCGGGCCGTGCTGGGATGTCCCCAGAGGACACCCCCAGGGGTGTGGGGAGCAGGAGACACAGAAGCTGCAGAACCCACAGGAGAGGTGCTCAGAGACAAGAAAGAGAGACCCCACTTCAGCCGCCAATCCAGGTTCACCTGTGCTTCTCACGAACTGACTACAGATCGGAGGTTCCTACGATCCCTCCTCTGGTTGGATTCACTTGCTAGAGTGGCTCACAGAGTTCAGGAAACCAGTTTACTTACTAGATCACGGGTTTATTATAAGGGATATTAAAGGATATGAATGAACAGCCAGGTGAAGAGATATGTATATAGGGCGAGGTTTGGAAGGGCTCCCAACAGAGGCGCTTCTGTCCCTGTGGAATTTGGGGCCTGGCACGTGGAAGGCCCCAACCTGGAAGCTCTCTGAACCCCCATCTTTGGGGTTTTCATGGAGGCTCCAACCCTCTAATCGTGGTTGGTTTCCCTGGCAACCATATCCCCATCCTTAGGGGATTTCCAATAGTCACCTCATTACCATAAACCCAGTAGTGGTGGAAAGAGACTTGTTATGAATAATAAGACACCCATTTCACTTCACGGCTCTGAAGGGATTTCAGGGATTGAGGCCAGAAGACCAAATATTGTAACAAAAGATGCTCCCGTTGCTCTTAGGAAACTCAGAGGGCTCTGGGAGCTGTCTGCCAGGAAATAGGGACACAAAGTATGTATTGATTATAAATCACAATAGCATATACGTTTGTACCATGTGTCTTTTATCCATTCATCCATCATCAGACACTTGGTTTGATTCCAACTTTTAGCTGTTGTGAATGATGGGTGAACATGGGTGAAGACATAGCTCGAGGCT
The DNA here is from genome assembly GCF_949752795.1 of Hyperoodon ampullatus. NCBI lineage: Eukaryota > Metazoa > Chordata > Mammalia > Artiodactyla > Ziphiidae > Hyperoodon > Hyperoodon ampullatus. The sequence goes on from NC_136920.1 coordinate 3,166,192, forward strand.
CTGCTTTCAAGTCTTTTGGGGATTGTGGAAGGAAAATAAAAGTGAGGTGGGGTTTGCTAAAAGCACACTTGAAAACTGAGCCGGGGAGCCACTGAGGTAGTGAGGCTAATGCACATCTCAGCCTGGATGGAATCTGACCGTTTGACCACTCACTGTCCTAATGCAGGCATCCAGAGCATCTGCCAGAAACTCACAATACTTATTGGACCCTCACCCTAAGATAACTCGTGATTCCTTAAGGACAAATATTTCCTGACTTACGTCAGAGTCAATCACAATTCTCAGCAGACAACTTCACAAGCTGGTGGCTTTTGTCTTTATAAGGCCCTGACTCTCCCTCTTCCCCAGAACACTCTTTCAGTTTTACCTGAGTCTGTATCTCCTGAACTGCAACCCTTAAGACCCACATAAACTCTCTTTTCTAATTTGCAGCTTCCTGCGCTGTTTTTTGGTCGACAGGATACTCCCAGAAGTGGGATTGCCAGATTGCGTGGTAGCTCTATCTTTTGTTTTTTAAGGAACCTCCATACTGTTCCCCATAGTGGCTGAACCAGTTTACCTTCCCACCAACAGTGCAGGAGCGTTCCAATTTCTCCACATCCTCACCAGCACTTGTTGTTTTCTGTTATTCTGAGAATAGCCGTCCTCCTGGGTGTAGGTAATATCTCTCTGTGGTTGTAGTTTGCGTTTCCCTGGTGATTGGTGACATCGGACATCTTTTCATGTGTTTATTGGCCACCTGTGTGTCTCTGGAGAAATGTCTAGTCAAGTCCTTTGCCCATGTTTGAATTGGGTTGTTTGGTTTTTGTTGTTGAGTTTTAGGAGTTCTCTATACATTCTGGATATCAATCCCTCATCAGATATAGTGATTAGACATTTCTTTCTCCTGTACTCATGGGTTGCCTTTTCTTTTTTTTTTTTTTAACATCTTTATTGGAGTATAATTGCTTTACAATGATGTGTGAGTTTCTGCTGTATAACAAAGTGAATCAGCTATATGTCTACATATATCCCCATATCCCCTCCCTCTTGCGTCTCCCTCCCACCCTCCCTATCCCACCCCTCTAGGTGGTCACAAAGCACCAAGCTGATCTCCCTGTGCTATGTGGCTGCTTCCCACTGGCTATCTATTTTACATTTGGTAGTGTATATATGTCCATGCCACTCTCTCACTTCGTATGGGTTGCCTTTTCACCCGGTTGATTGTGTCCTTTGATGCGAAGTGTTAAATTTTTATTTATGTATTTATTTATTTATTTTTGGCTGTGTTGGGTCTTCGTTGCTGTGCACGGGCTTTCTCTAGTTGTGGCGAGCGGGGGCTACTCTTCGTTGTACGGGCTTCATTGTACGTTGCTGTGCAAGGGCTTCTCATTGCGGTGGCTTCTCTTGTTGCGGAGCACAGGCTCTAGGTGCAAAGGCTTCAGTAGTTGTGGCGCACAGGCTTAGTTGCTCTGCGGCATGTGGGATCTTCCCGGCCCAGGGCTCAAACCCGTGTCCCCTGCGTTGGCAGGCAGATTCTTTTTTTTTTTTTTTTTTTGCGCAGTACGTGGGCCTCTCACTGTTGTGGCCTCTCCCGCCGCGGAGCACAGGCTCCGGACGCGCAGGCTCAGCAGCCATGGCTCACGGGCCCAGCCGCTCTGTGGCACGTGGGATCTTCCCAGACCGGGGCACGAACCCGTGTCCCCTGCATCAGCAGGCGGACTCTCAACCACTGCGCCACCGGGGAAGCCCGGCAGGCAGATTCTTAACCACTGCACCACCAGGGAAGTCCTGAAGTGTTAAATTTTGATGTAGTTCTGAGGCAGGAGATAGACGGGCCCCGGCTGAGTAGCTGGAGTCTGTCCCCTGTGGACAGATAGTCCAAGATAAAGAGAGTGGCTGGAGCAGAGAGAAGCTGAGTCCTGTCCAGGTAAGAGATAAAGAGCACATAGTCCTCATTCTTGAGGTCCAGGAGACCTTCCTGACTCCACACGTGCAGAAAGGCTCCTCAGGGACCAAAAAGGGAGGGGGCGCCACCCCATAATAGGTGGTGTCAACCTACCCACATGACTCTGCACTAGAATCCATCTTGGCTCAGAGATGCACACACAGGGGAGGAGCCTGAGATAAACCAAATACAGACTCAGAGCCAGGCAAAGCAAGATGACTGGCCAGAGGAAGCCCGGAAGAAATGCCCCATGTAAGTGATTCAAACCACCACGAGGGCATGACTCTCCCTCTCAGCCCGCCCGTGTGTCTATCCACACTCACTCTTTTTCCTCCTAATAAACACTTTTCTGTACTTTCTGTCTCTTTGTTGAAATTCATTTCTACAAAGCAGACAAGCCAGGGCCTTGTCACTGGCCACTGGCCCTCATGGTCTAATGGTTAGGATTCCACACTCTCACCGAGATCCCGCTTCAAGCCTCTGCAGGCCGAGGCCACCTGAAATCAGTTAAATTTACCTTTTTTTTAAATTTTTTTTTATTGCCTGTGCTTTTGGTGTCATATTTAAGAAATCATGGTGCTCCTGTATTCTTGGCCCATAGAAACCGATATAAAAGAAATGTTTGCTGTTTTAAGCCGCTCTCCTCCAGGATAATTTCTTGGGCAGCGTTGACAACTGAGCTCTGGTTCCCGTCCATGTTACGATTGACTCACCTTCCACACCCGCCCTTGCTCACCTGACTCAACCCCCCCACCCGCCCCCTCCCCCGGGACCTCGCCTCACCCGCTGTGTCCACATGGCCCTCCTCTCCCTGAGCAGCTCCCTTTCCCCCCACTGAACCCCAGAGATTAAATCCACCTTCCGGCCCGCCCACACCTGCCCAGCAGAGCCGGAGGAGGAACAGGAGGCTGCGCCCCGACCATCTTGGCTGGTAGACTTGCTTCCTGCCACATCCCTGAGGCTGCACCCCCCACCCCCTGGGCCACAGCCGTCTGCCCACTGCCCGGCTCTGCCCAGGTTGCTGCCCATCCTCCCACCCCCCAGGACGTCCTGTCTGGTGACAAAGGCCACGTTTGCATGCGTGCCCTGGATCCCAGCCCTCGCTAGCCCTGCTCCCTTCACAGCAGACCCCCAAAAGCCTCGAGGGTCCACCCCATCCCTCCTTCTCCCTCCCACCCTCCACGGCAGCTGCCCTGGGCAAGGTCAGCACTGAGGTCCCAACTGGAGGCCATACCCCAGGCCCTGGAGTGCCCCTCCCCCACCCCAGGACATCCAGTTCTCCAGAAGCTCCTCCCAGGTCCAGGCCCGACCTTGCCCTGGTCCCTGTCCTTCTTCTCCATCTTCCCCCCGACCCCCACCCCTGGGTGGTCCCTCCAGCCTCCTGGCTTCAGATGCCCCACCCAGTGCCCCTCAGACATGTTTCTCCAGCCCAACCCCTGCCCTGAGCTCCAGACCACTGACCCCACTGCTGCTTCGCATTCAGCACCAAGACCCCCCCAAACCAGAGACCCCTGCCCCCACCTGACGCCCTCCCTCCCCGACAGCCTGCGGGACTTCAGCAGCTGGCTGTCCTGGTGTTGCAGCGAGGGGGACCCCTTCCAGGGCCCGAGAGTGTGCTCTTGTCTCACACTAGGAAATGGATTGTCCGAGGAGACACACGTGCCAACAAAGCAAGAGACTTTATTGGGAAGGGTGCCCGGGTGGAGAGCAGCGGGGGTAACGGGGTGAGGAGCCCAGGAGGACTGCTCTGCCACGTGGCTCGCAGTCTCGGGTTTTATGGTGATGGGGTTAGTTTCTGGGTTGTCTCTGGTCAATTACTCTGACTCAGGTAGCGTGAGTCAGAGTGATTGGCCAGAGATTGGCCAGTGATTCCTGGTAGCGTGCCCATCGCTCAGCCAAGACACATTCCAGCGAGGAGGATTCTGAGAGGCTGGTAGGACGTGTGGACTGGAGTCTCCTCTCTCCTTTTGACCTTTCCTGAGGTCTTCCGGTTGGTGGTAGCTTCTTAGTTCAGCATTCCTTACTAGGACTTCCTGTTGTAAGATAACTTGTGCAGGTGGTTACTGTCATGCCTGGCCAGGGCGAACGGGCAGTCAGTGGTTGCCTAGAACATATCCTCTCCCCACCGTGCACCCACTCCATCATGACCAACTTCTGGTCCCTGTCCCTGCCCCCAGGGAGAGCAGTGGCCCGTCACGGTTTCCAGCTTCCACCCTTGCCCCTAAGTCTGCTTCCAACACAGCACCAGAGGGATCCTTTAAAACCTGAGGCCTGGGATCCCCCCACTCCTCCAGACCGCAACCTCGTACAGCTCTTGAGACAGGTGGCCACTCTGGCCTAGGGCCATTGCACTGGCTGTGTCCCGTCCGCAGCGCCCTGCCCAGCTCTCCCCCAGACCCTGGCATCTGCTCAAAGGCCAGCTTCTCAGGGGGGCCTTCCCTGATGCCCCCACCACTCACAGGCCCACGGCCTCTGCCCCATGTGCTCCTAGCTGGCATCCAGGCAGCCACTTCTCTTGTCCCTGCCACCCTCTCTTTGCCTCCAGGCGTCTGACCGGGTTCCCAGTGGATCGTGCCATGGCACTGGCTGGGCCACAGGACAGTCCTGGTGCTGCTGGAACAGGAGTCTTGGAACCCTCCCTGTATACGCCGGCCCGTACGGCCGCAGTGAGGCTGGACCTCCCCAGGGCAGCCTCCTGCCCACTGACCCAGCCTGACCCTTGGCCTGTCCCCAGGGATCAGCGGGGTGGGCACCTGGGTGGGGACCCCTGGGGGGCACCATGGCTCCTGGGAGGTTTCCTGCAGCCCATGCAAGATCACCTTGGGGTTCTCCCTACCTTCCACCGCCTGGGAAGGGGCTGAGCCGGGCACCGGGCCCCTCTGGAGCAGTCAGAGCCGGCCAGCCGGCCTCCCGAGGCCCTTATCCCCGGCCCCCGCTCTCGCTCCACACCTCGCTCCTTCTGCGACCCTGAGGCTTTAGCTGTACCTTGTCTCCCCAAACTTACACCTGACACTGGCCCCACGCAGCCACCGTCTGGGTTTGTGTTAGAGCATCCATGTAGTGATACAGCACCCGTGGGTTCTCCAGGCTCCAGAGGCGCCCTTCCTGAGCCACACCAGCACCCTAAGGTCATGGAGTCGGTGGAGGGGGACGTCAGCCATCACTCCTCACCATCCTCACAGCCACCCCCTTGCTCCTGGCCTCCTGCGGGGCACACTCTCGGTCCAGGCCTGGCACTGCCGGCCTTCCAGCGAGAGTTCGGATCCACAGAGCAGCCCGAGCCCAACGTACGTGGGAAGCAAGGCTCCCAGTGCCCCTGGGACGCATCCCGGTGACTGGCAGTGTTGGTGGTGATTTGGGGGTTTTAATGGCAAAGCCGGTAATCATGGGAGGATGAGGGAAGCTGTGGATGGTGTTTCAGGTTTGCAGACAGATGCATCCCACCTTCTCTGATTCAGTGCATGGTAAACACCAGCCAGGGTGCAGTTCCCTGGACATCACAGCCCTCCACGTAAGTGTCAATGAAAAAATTAATCAATAGTCAATTTAAGAATGACATAGAAAAAGAAAGTTTTTGAGCCAATCTGAGGATTATAACCCAGGACACAGTCTTTCAGAAAGCTCTGAGGACTATTCCGCCCATTAGAGGTCAAAGCACAGTTAGACCTCTTGAAACTTGAAACTTTGGCTCAAGTTTTTGAAACAAAGGGTTACATGGTGTGTTGGCAGTTTACACAACCCAGATCTGCACAAAGCAAGTAATGGGTCATCGGTGACCCTTTACCAGATTAAGAAGGAATGTGGTCTCCTAAGGAGGTCTGGTTAGTGCAGATGCACAACACGCCTTAAAGGGGAGGGAGGAGGCCCAAGCGGTGGAGAATAGTTTTATCTTTAAATGTTTCTTGTCCTGCCATAAAATATAAATTGTATTTCATCACAAGGTTGGAAGGAACTTCTGGTGTTCCCTGAGTCATCATGGCGTCAGGGGCCAGCTTCGTCGACACCTCCCTCCTGGCCCAGGTCCCGCAGCGCCTGGAAGTGACTATGGCCCCGGGAGCCCCTGCCTGGCCAGACCCCCTCCCCCTGCCTGGCCCAGCTACTCGTCTGCGCCTCTGGGAAATGGGCCGCCATCAACTGAGATTCAACCCACAGAGATCTGAATCGCGCTGAGGACCTGGCTGAGGCCAAGGGGGTGGGTGCCCGCTGGAACACAGCCAGCGTGGGGCCTCCTGCAGGCAAATAAGCCCACTCCTTCTCCTGGAGTCTCCCCTTTCCCCCCTCCCCTGGGTGGCGCCCATGTGGGAAAAAGGCAGAGAGAGGGACCCCTGGAGAGACGCCCCACCAGGCAACTGCCTAGCAGACTCTGCCCCACATCTTTGCAACCTTCCACCCCAGGATGTCTTGTACTGGGAACCAGTAGATGCCAGGCAGGTGTTGTTTCCGAGGGTCTATATTTTGTTGTGTTTTGTTCCTTGTCTACACTGAGTGACCACTGCCCTTTAAATAGACAGAGCTGAGGTTCTCAGACCCTGGCCTGCACCAGAATCAGCAAGGCCTTGTGGGCGGCCAGAAAACAGACTTTTCAGAAAGTTCCCAGGGGGAGGTGATGCTGGTGGTCCTGCCTCACTCTGAAACCTTGACTGTAGAACACTCCCACCACCCCAGAAAACTCCCTGGTCCCCCGTCTGAAACCAAGCAGGACCCTGCGGGGCCCTCCCGGGTACAAAAGCCCCTCTGTGTCCCTCATTTCTTGTTTGTAGAAAAAGGCTCTAGCCTCCCAAGCCCTTCCTGAGTTCAAAGAGCAGGGACAGGCAGTTACTAATTAGGGAAGTGAGGGAGAAGCAGCTAAACAAGAAAAGTAAAGACAACAGTCAGTTCAGGATAAAACCGAACCTTAGTTCCTCCTCAAGAGATTTGCATAACAATCTGATGGAATTCTTTGAGTTGTTCTTCAGGAACTAAGACACCCGCAACCCAGGTGGATGGTGACTTACTTGCAGACCACAAGCTTGTAGACCCCAGACTGGTTGGAACCAGAAGGTTGATGACTGAGATTTCTGAAATGTCACCCTGTTACCTCATCACCAACCAATCAGAAGAAAGTCCACGCGCTGATCCAGCCTCTGGAGAGTTGGGGTCTTTGAGCAGGAGCTGCCCGTTCTCCTCGCTTAGCCCTGCAATCAGCGCTGTGCTTTCCTTCACCACAACCCCGTGTCAGATGATTGGCTTTGCTGCTCAGCAGGCGAGCAGACCCAAGTTTCTGGGTAACGCTTTTTCTCCTTCTGTTCTGGCCTCCCCTGAGTCAGCCACTGTGGGGACTGGTATCACCATGAGCAGTTAGCCCGTTCTTGAACTTTACAGAAGTGGAATCTTTAGTGTCTGGCTCCTTTCACTCACCAGAACACTTGTGGGATTTTTCTAAGTTGCTGCAGGGGTCACTAGCCCATTACTTTTCATGGTCAGGTAGCTCCCCGGCATGGAGCTTCTGCTGATGGACATTTGGGTTGTTTCCAGTTTAGAGCTTTAATCAGTGAAGCTGCTGTGATTATCTGTGTGCAAATCTTTGTGCAAATGTTTTTCTCTGAGGAGTGAGAGGACTGGTTCACCGCGAGGCTTGCGGGATCCTAGTTCCCTGACCAGGACCAGGGATCAAACCCGGGCCCCCTTCAGTGGAAGCGTGGAGTCCTAACCACTGGACTGCCAGGGGATTCCCAGTACATGCTTAACTTTATGAGAAAACACCCAATTGTTTCCAAACAGTCCTTTTTGTGCCATTTTGCATCCCCAACAGCAGTGTGTTCATTCCAGTTGCGCCACGTCCTCACCAGCACTTGGTATTGTCAGTTTTTTTAATTTTCACTATTTGACTGAGAGAATGGAGACATCACACTGTGGTTTTGATTTGCATTTCTCTGATGAGTAGACTATCTCTTCTTCTGTGAATTGTATTTCCCATTTTTGCATTTTAGTGGAGGAACGAATGTCCTTTCAACGAGTGATAAGACAAGTGGAGAAAAACGACTCTTGACATCTACCTCATAACACAGACAAAACCAATTTGAGGTTCATCAAAGACCCTAACATCAAAGCCAAAACTGAAACATCTCTAGAAGAAACCATAGGGGGACTTCCCTGGTGGCGCAGTGGTTAAGAATCCGCCTGCCAATGCAGGGGACAAGGACTCGAGCCCTGGTCCGGGAAGATCCCACATGCCGCAGAGCAGCTAAGCCCGTGTGCCACAACTATTGAGCCTGTGCTCCTAGAGCCCATGCTCCGCAACAAGAGAAGCCACTGCAATGAGAAGCCTGTGCACCGCAATGAAAAGTAGCCCGCGCTCACCGCAGCTAGGGAAAGCCCACACGCAGCAACGAAGACCCAACACAGCCAAAAATAAATAAATACATAAATAAATACATAAATAAATTTATTTAAAAAAGAAACCATAGGAACATATTTTTGTCACTTTGGAGTACACAAAGACTTTTTTTAAAAGAGAAAATACAAAAAAAAGCACTAACCATAAAATTAAAAATTGGTATATTAAACTTCAGCAACATTAAAACTCATCAAAGACTGTTAAGAAAATGAAAAGGTAAACCACAGACTTGGAGGAAGTATCTGCAATACATACACATCTGACAAAAGACTTAATCGAGAATATACGAATAACTCAATTCAAAGAAAGAAAGACGAGCCATCTCATAACAACCAGTAGTTACATTTCCTATGACTGATTTCGTACTTAATTCTCTTGGGACACCTTCTGTTGATGAAAAATTAATCAGCTAATGGAAAATTTTATTTGAGCCAAATTGAGGATTATAACCTCAGGAATAGTCCCTCAGAAAGCTCCAAGAACTGTTCCACCCATTAGAAGTCCAGGCACAGTTTTACAAGTTTTTTGAGACAGAGGGCTGTATACTAAATGATGTATTATTGACAGTTTACACGATCCAGACCTAAGTGTCATTGTGGCCCCTTACAAGGTCAAGAGGAAATGTTATCTTTTAAGGAGTTGTCTTGCTGATGCTAGGAGAATGCTGCTCTTTATGGTTGAGCAGGTATTTCTTTTTTTTTTTAATTAATTAATTAATTAATTTTTTGGCTGCGTTGGGTCTTCGTTGCTGCGTATGGGCTTTCTCTAGTTATGGTGAGCAGGGGCTACTCTTTGTTTTGCAGTGCGCGGGCTTCTCATTGCAGTGGCTTCTCTTGTTGTGGAGCACGGGCTCTAGGCATGCAGGCTTCAGTAGTTGTGGTTCACAGGCTCAGTAGTTGTGGCTCACGGGCTCTAGAGTGCAGGCTCAGTAGTTGTGGCTCATGGGCTTAGTTGCTCCGTGGCATGTCGGTCTTCCCGAACCAGGGATCGAACCCGGTGTCCCCTGCACTGGCAGGTGGATTCTATTTATTTATTTATTTATTTATTTATTTATTTATTTATTTATGGCTGTGTTGAGTCTTCGTTGCTGCACGTGGGCTTTCTCTAGTTGCAGCGCGAGCAGGGGCTACTCTTCGTTGTGGTGCGCGGGCTTCTCATTGCGGTAGCTTCTCTTGTTGTGGAGCACGGACTCTAGGCACGCAGGCTTCAGTAGTTGTGGCACGTGGGCTCTAGAGCGCAGGCTCAGTAGTTGTGGTGCACAGGCTTAGCTGCTCCGCGGCATGTGGGATCTTCCCAGACCAGGGCTCGAACCCACGTCCCTTGCATTGGCAGGCAGATTCTTAACCACTGCGCCGCCAGGGAAGTCCCTGAGCAGGTATTTCTGCCCATGGGGGAGGATGGTCCATGCATAATGCGGATACACAATGCAGAGTGGGGGGAGAGAGAGGGGGCCAAAGGGCAGAGAAACGTTTTCATGTTTGAATCTTTCTTGTTTTGCCATAAAATGTGAATTTTATTTCACACTTCTGAACTTAGTGCTACTTCTCTGGGGCGGATTCCCAGAATCAAAGGCCCATCCTGGGGCTCTGGATCTGCAGGAGAAAATGAAACCACAGGCCCTGATTTCAGGCCACCTCACCTCTCCCAGCCCCTCTCCAGGCACCAGGCCCAGTTTGAGCTAGGAGGGCTTGGAGAAGCCAAGCCCGAGGGGAGGACGTACACCCTGCGCGCCCCAGGCCTCAGGAGGGCTGGGAAACAGGGGGGGTAACCCAGACCCAGGTCCCCAAACCCAGCGGCCCTTTTCATGGTCCCCGAAGGCCTCAGCCCAGATGCAGGGTCTGGGGCGTCTACGTCTCCTGTGACTCCGCTTAACCCTCAGCCTTAACTCCTCCCGGGGGAGGGGGGAGCGAGGAGCATCCCTGGGGGTGCTTCGCTCCAGGGGGGGGGGCACCGCTCCGGAGGGGGCGCATCACTCCGGGTATCACTGCCCCGAGGGGAGCATCACTGGAGGGGTGAATCACTGGAAGGGGGCATCGCTCCGGGGTCACAGCTGCGGGGGGCCGCATCCCTCCGGGGTAAACCAACGCTCTGAGGGCACCGCCCCGGGACGCTTCTCCCGGCGGGACTCGTCCCTCCGGGGGCGCTGCTCTGGGGACACATCGCCCCGGGGGGCGTATCGCTCCGGGGGCACCGCCCTAGAAGCGCATCTTCCGGGAGACGTCAGCCGCACAGGTCAGGTACAGCTCCGGGGGGCGGGGCGCCGTCTCGGGGGCGGGGCCTCGGGCGCAGGCGCGCAGGCCCGCCCTCCGGCGCCGCGCTCGGATTGGCCGCGCCCGCGGGGAGAGCCCGCGGGGCATTGTGGGTCGTCCGCTCCCTCTGCTTCTCGCCATGTCCGGGTCCCCGGTGAAGCGGCAGAGGATGGAGAGCGCACTGGACCAGCTCAAGCAGTTCACCACCGTGGTGGCCGACACGGGCGACTTCCACGGTGAGGCTGCGCTGGCCCCGAGCTCCGAGAGAGGGGCTTCGTGCGCGCCGAGCGCCGGCCGGCCCCGGGGTGAGGGGAGGCGGGGCGAGGTGCCGGGGGCGCGAGCGTGCAAGGGAGGGGCGGGCCGGGCCACCAGGCCTCCCCGGCCGCGAAGTCGGCCCCGGTTCTCCTCGGCGCCTCTTACCCGGTCCCTCTGCTCCCTTCTCCCTCGCCTCCCGCCCTCTTCACCCCCGGCTCCCTCCTTCGCCCCCCCTATTCCCGGTACCCCTTCTCCCTCGCTCCCCGCCCTCGGCGCCCGTGCCCGGCCCCCTTTCGCCTTCGGCCCGGGGCCGCCGTCCCCTCCGCGCTTCTGGTAGCTCGCGGGAGCCCGCCGTGAGCCGCCAGTGCGTCAGGGGACAGTGTCCAAATGCTTTGATTTGGGGAGAGACTCCAGGTCCGCCTTGGAGCTGCGGACCGTTTGTGGTTACACGGGATAGTTTTGTTGCGCGAATGTTGACCGCTGAGCAGGAACATGAGTTAGTTCTGGGCCCAGAAAGACCAGAAACTGCGAATGACACCACCTGCTTTTGAAACCTCGTGTTGCACACACTTTCCACCCCTGCCCAGGGGACAGCTGCGCACGCTGGTGCCTGCGGCCGCGTGCGGGCCAGTTAGACGTTCACCACGTTGGGCCAAGGAGCTGCGGGGATAAAACCCCGTGCGCCGAGGAAAGCAAAGCTTGTCCCAGATTCAGATTGTCCTGGCTTTGAATCATGTTCCTTGGAGGCAGCTGGGGGACTTCGCTTTTCCTCCCTCTGCAGTGGAAACCCAGACTAGGTGAACCTCCATTCTGTTAGGCTGTGAACAATTAAGATTTTCAGGAAAATCATGAAATTCTCTGGGTATGAGTGCTGTGGGGCACACAGTACGGAAGGGACTTCCTCTCTTTTCTGCTTTCTCATGGTGACTTGAGAAACAGGCTTTAATTCCTCTTTGGTAGGAAAGAGTAAGTCTTTATCTAGCAGAGTCTAGGAGAGTGAGTAAGCATGTTTAGTTGCTTCAGTATAAAAGCTGGCAACAGTGATGGGCTTGAGTCCAACCTGTACTTTAAACCATCTGCCAGAAGGTCCCCGCCTGGTCAGAGCTGGGGGCCCTGGAGATTCCAGCTCCTGCTCACCCGGGAGGCCACGGTCTTCTTTCTACCCCCTCCCTCCCTGATCCAGGCCTCTGGCAATGACACCACTAGGATAGAGGGTGTTGGAAAAGTGGCTGCACGTGTTTCTGCACCTTCTTAGCATGGAATATTTCCTATCTTTGTGAGTTGACAAAGCCCTGGTCTGTATTGTTTCCTGTCGGGTCTCTCCAGGCAGCAGCCACAGGATGGCTGGTCTTGTTACACCTTTTGTCAGTGTAGGGCCAGCAAGGCGGGAGGGGTCCTGAGGAATGCTTGCTTTTTTCCCCCCTCTTTCTTTTCTAAGGGAGGGCTTCCCTGGTGGTGCAGTGGTTAAGAATCCACCTGCCAATGCAGCGGACATGGGTTCGAGCCCTGGTCCCACGTGCCGCGGAGCAACTAAGTCCCTACACCACAACTACTGAGCCTGCGCCCTAGAGCTGGTGAGCCACAACTACTGAGCCCACGTGCCTAGAGCCCGTGCTCTGCAACAAGAGAAGCCACTGCAATGAGAAGCCCGCACACCGCAACAAAGACCCAACACGGCCAAAAATAAATAAATAAATAAATTTAGGAATAAAAGGATTTCGAAGTGAATGTTAAGAACTTTATATTTTTTTTTTTTTTTTTTTTTTGTGGTACGCGGGCCTCTCACTGTTGTGGCCTCTCCCGTTGCGGAGCACAGGCTCCGGATGCGCAGGCTCAGCAGCCATGGCTCACGGGCCCAGCCGCTCCGCGGCATATGGGATCCTCCCAGACCGGGGCACGAACCCGTATCCCCTGCATCGGCAGGCGGACTCTCAACCACTGCGCCACCAGGGAGGCCCAAGAACTTTATTAAAAAATACATTTGTTGATAATGTATATCCATAAATCTTACATAGTTGTAAATTTGGTTTTTTTTTTGTTTGTTTTATTTTTATTTTTTGGCCGTGTCGCCTAGCATGTGGGATCTTAGTTCCCCGACCAGGGACCAAACCCACAGCCTCCTACATTGGAAGTACAGAGTCTTAACCGCTGGACCACCAGGGAAGCCCCTGTAAATTCGGTTTGAGGTTACTTTATGAACTGAAGGATCTTACCTTCGGGGAGTCGTGGGCCTCTTTGAAGACACAATCAAAGCTGTGGATGCTCTTCCCAGAATGATGCCCCACGCCCAGTTTTGCGTTCAGTTTAAGGGTCCGTGGAGTCTGAAGTCCATCTATTGACCCCAGATAGGTCTTGGTTTTGTTTTTTTGTTTTTATTTTTTATTTTTTATTTTTTATTTTTTTATTTTTATTTTTTTTGTGGTATGCGGGCCTCTCACTGTTGTGGCCTCTCCCGTTGCGGAGCACAGGCTCCGGATGCGCAGGCTCAGCAGCCATGGCTCACGGGCCCAGCCGCTCCGCGGCATATGGGATCCTCCCAGACCGGGGCACGAACCCGTATCCCCTGCATCGGCAGGCGGACTCTCAACCACTGCGCCACCAGGGAGGCCCTGTTTTTTTGTTTTTATTAATAAAATTATTTATTTTTGGCTGCGTTGGGTCTTCGTTGCTGCATGCAGGCTTTCTCTAGTTGTGGCAAGCGGGGGCTACTCTTGGTTGCGGTGCGCAGGCTTCTCATCGCGGTGGCTTATTGCAGAGCACGGGCTCTAGGCGCGCAGGCTTCAGTAGTTGTGGCACACGGGCTCAGTAGTTGTGGCTCACCAGCTCTAGAGCGCAGGCTCAGTAGTTGTGGCGCACGGGCTTAGTTGCTCCGCAGCATGTGGGATCTTCCCAGACCAGGGCTCGAACCCGTGTCCCCTGCATTGGCAGGCAGATTCTTAACCACTGTGCCACCAGGGAAGCCCCCTTGGTTTTGTTTTTAATTTTGCTAAAAGTCAGCTTTATCAAGGTATAATTTTATATGATGAAAGGCACCATTTTCAGTGCATTACTCTGGGTTTTAACACATCTGTGTAAGTTCTGCTCCAGAGTACTTTTTCGTAACTTGTCATTTTGAAATAATTATAGACTTTCAGGAAGTTGCAAAATTAGCCCATAGAGTCCCATGAATCCTTCACCCATCGTCCCCCAGTGGTGACATCAGAACCAGGAACTTGGCACTAGCATGACACCGTGAACAGGCTTCAGGCCGGCTCTGTGTCCACCGGTTTCCACCTGCACAGAGGAGGGGGCATCCCCTGTGGCGGTTTATAGTGCATAGGTTCTTGTAGCCACCAGGACGGGTAGGACACAGCTGTTCTCCGGCCACAGAGACCTCCCTCGGCCCTGAGAGCCACCCCCTTCCCTGTTCCTGTTCTCCATCTCTGTAGTTTTGTCATCAGAAGATACTTTGACAATACTGACTTGCCCAATCAACTTACTGAACCAGCTAATCCTGGAAGCTGAGTTTGGTGAACGTGAGCTCTGTGCTACCCCGTGAGCCTGGGCCGCAAGACTCCTTGGACTTCCTGGGCTGGTTACCAAGAAGGTGCTAGTGTGTTAAAGGCGAATACAGACCTGGGTGCCGACGCTGTCGGGCGGCCACCTCCCTTCTTGCTCTGGGCCCTCGGCACATCTTCCTGGCTTTAGTCTTTGTTGCTTTCTCATTGTGCACGCAGCTGCCTCTTGGCCAGCCTTCCGTGTGAAGTGCGGCCACACCCTGGCTCAAGACATGCTTGACTCTGTTTACATGTTTAGGGCTTACAGGGGTTGGCTCGGGTTGCTGCGAGCACTCCACTTACTTCCCTGCTTTCCACAATTATCTCCCTAGCCATCGATGAGTACAAGCCCCAGGATGCCACCACCAACCCATCCCTGATCCTAGCCGCGGCGCAGATGCCCACCTACCAGGAGCTGGTGGAGGAGGCCATCGCCCACGGCCGGAGGCTGGGCGGGTGAGTGCGGGTCCAGGCAGCAGCCCTCAGCTGGTCTGGTTGCTTCCTTCTCTCCCTGAGTTTAGTTCTCAGGTGTCTTAGACTCAGGGAGGGAATGCTGTCTGCTTTCCTGTTTCTTTTTGTCAGGAAAGAAATAGCCGACATGTTATTTACACGTAGTAGGCAATACCCATTGTGCGGATACAGTTCATTGAGTTTTGTTTGCAGGAACATGTAGACCCCACTCCAGAAGTCCCTCCCCGCTTTTGCAGTCAGTCTCCCCAGCCCTGGGGACCATGGACCTGCTTTCTGGCTTTTTGTTATGTTTTAGCAGTTCTGCTGGAGTGAGATTCATTAAGTGCACTGTCTGATTCATTCTGGTCAGTTTATGCAGTGGTGCAGCCACAGTCACAACCCAGTCCTGGAGCACCTGCACCTCCTAGAAGGTTCCTTGGAGCCTCTGCCAGCGACCACAGACTGGCTCTCCTCTCCGTAGATTGGCTTTTGCTGGATGTCATTTTAAATTTTCATCTGGGCGATACTGCTCAGCTGAGAGTGAGCCTGCAGGGAACAGTGACCCCTGGGAGGAGCCACGCTGGGCTGGCCTGTCCCTTTCTGGCGCTCCTGTGTGCTGAGGTCAGGCGGTGTGCAGGTGTGTGTGTGACGGCTGCTCCGTGCACTGGGCTGCCCTGCCCCCGCCACGTGCCCCCCCCCATCCTGGCTGCTGCCCTGTCCCTTCTTGGTATTCCTGGAATTGGTGACAAGGTGGTGCCCTTAGTGATCACCAGACTGGCCCTGCTCCCGTGTCCAGCCCGTAACACGTGGGCTGGAGATCTTTCTGGTCCGTTTTGGAACAGCATCATGTACCTTACTCATCTGCCCAGGCAGCTTCAAAGAGATTGGAAAGACTGTTTTGTTCAAGTCCCCAAAGATGAAGGGGCTCAGTGTGGGAGGATGAAAACGTGGAGATGGGGGCTTCCCTGGTGGCGCAGTGGTTGAGAGTCCGCCTGCCGATGCAGGGGAGACGGGTTCGTGCCCCGGTCTGGGAGGATCCCACATGTCGCGGAGCGGCTGGGCCCGTGAGCCATGGCCGCTGGGCCTGTGCGTCCGGAGCCTGTGCTCCGCAACGGGAGAGGCCACAACAGTGAGAGGCCCGCGTACCGCAAAAAAAAAAAAAAAAAAAAAAAAAAAACGTGGAGATGGAAGGCAGGGATGGTCACACCACAATGTGAATGCACTCAGTGCCCCTAACTAGTCACGTAAAAATGGTTAAGATAGGGCTTCCCTGGTGGCGCAGTGGTTGAGAATCCGCCTGGCAGTGCAGGGGACATGGGTTCAAGCCCTGGTCCTGGAAGATCCCACATGCTGGGGAGCAACTAAGCCTGTGCGCCACAACTACTGAGCCTGCACTCTAGAGCCCGCGAGCCACAACTACTGAGCCCGCACGCCTAGAGCCCGTGCTCCGCAACAAGAGAAGCCACCGCAATGAGAAGCCCGCACACCGCAACCAACAGCCCCGGCTCGCCACAACTAGAGAGAGCCCGCGCACAGCAACGGAGACCCAACACAGCCCAAAAATAAATTAATTAGTTAAAAAAAACAAACCTCATTTAAAAAAAAAAGTGGTTAAGATGGGGGGAGTTTCCTGGTGGCCTAGTGGTTAGGACTCTGCAGTCTCACTGCCTGGTCAGGGAACTGAGATCCTGCAAGCTGTGTGGCATGGCCAAAGTTAAAAAAAAAAAAAAAAAAAAAAGGTTAAGATGGTAAGTTTTATGCTATGTGTGTTTTACCACAATTTAAAAAAATTATTTTAAGAAAAAAGATGGAGGGAAAATAATTTGGGAAATGAATAACAGAATTTGTTTTGTAGAATCCTGTGCATTTAAATCTAACAAGCTTCTAACCTAATTTTTTCCCTGGAATTTCAGATCACAAGAGGAACAGATTACAAATGCTACTGATAAACTTTTTGTGCTGTTTGGAGCAGAAATACTGAAGAAAATTCCAGGCCGCGTATCCACAGAAGTGGATGCAAGGTAAGGACGCAGGGCTGACACAGGTGGCGTGGGCTGAGGGCAGCAGCTGCTTTTCCGCCCGTGGTTCCCCATGTGGCGCCCACGTGCTGCCGTGGCTGCTGATCCCGATGAGCTGCTCGTCTCCGGCCCCCGCTTGAATGTCAGCCCTGCTGAGCTGCTCTGAGCCGGGCACGCCACGCACCCCCTGGCTGGCTGCTGGGCGCCCCTGTCACGGCCCTGCCCCCGCAGGCTCTCCTTCGATAAGGATGCTATGGTGGCCCGCGCCCAGCGCCTCATCGACCTGTACAAGGAGGCTGGGATCAGCAAGGACCGGATTCTGATAAAGCTGTCGTCCACCTGGGAAGGAATCCAGGCTGGAAAGTAAGTGTCCCCGTGAGGAGGGAGCTGGTGGGGACTCTGCCCGTCCCGGGTGGGCCTCGGGGAGCAGGCCCCGTGCAGTGCCACACGTTGTCCTCACGTCGTCTTCCGTGTACAGAACGTAAGTTGTTTCCCGGCAGCTGTGCTCAGTTCGGAGGAGGTAGAAGCAGGTGCAGACAGGGAGCTGCTCCGGCGCCCCGCCCCACCCCCGCCCCCGCAGGGCCATGCACGGCTGTCCTGGGAGCGCCCCTTGTGCACCAGCGGGGTCCCTGTGTTATCTGTTCCACTCCTGCAACCTTCTGCCTCTGGACGTGCCTGTCTGGACTCTGCCGCGTGATGGAATCGTGCAGCACGTGGCCTTCGTGTCTGGCTTCCCTTGCTGGGCATGTGTTCAAGGTTCACACGTGCTATGCGTGTGTTGGGGCTGCATTCCTCTTAAAGCTGTCGTTCGCTCCTGTGTATACACTGCATTTTCTGAGTGCATCCTTCAAGGGACGCGTGGTTGTCCTGCCTTTGGCACTGTCGAGGGTAGTGCTGCTGTGAGCACGTGTGCTCGAGCTTTGGTGCCGTCTCTGGTGGGCGCACACTGGAGGGCGGAGTTGCTGGTGCTATGGTCGTGGTGTCGGCCGTTGAGGCTGCCCTGTGCCCCCCTCAGCTGCACCTCTTGACCACCTTCCTGCGGCCAGGCAGCAGAGGTGCCTCTGAAACTATCTGTTGGGACAGGGACTCAGCTGTCACAGTCCACGTCCCGGCATGTTACAGAGTGGGGCCGGAGCCCTGTTCTCACGGTCGACCCCAGGACGTCACGTGGGTGACAGAAGGACGAGGGGGAGCATTGGGGCCGGGGAGGCCGCGGGCTCCGGGCGGGACCAAGGCAGGATGGCACTGTGGTCGGAGCTGATTCTGTGACGAGGTGAGGGACCGGGTCTGTGGCTCTCAGGGGACCTCTCACTTTTGTCCCGGTTTTGAATTGCTGGTTTGATGAAGGAAGTTCTGGTCACCCACAACTCACTAGCCAGAGAGAGCCCTGGTGAATGTTACAGAGTTTGTTTGTTTTTTTTAGTAAAACAAACTAATTTCAACTCCACACATTTTTGTTTTTAAATATCTATTTATTTTTGGCTATGCCGGGTCTTTGTTGAGGCCTGCGGACTTCTTAGTTGAAGCATGCGTGCAGGATCTAGTTTCCCAACCAGGGATCGAACCTGGGCCCCCTGCATTGAGAGCGTGGAGTCTTACCCACTGGACCACCAGGGAAATTCCTCCAGAATTTTTTGGGGGGTTGTTTGTTTTGTTTTTTTAATAAATTTATTTTTGGCTTAATTGGGTCTTTGCTGCGTGTGGGCTTTCTCTACTGGCGGCGAGTGGGGGCTACTCTTTTTTGCGGTGCGTGGGCTTCTCATTGCGGTGGCTTCTCTGGTAGACGAGCACAGGCTCTAGGCTCTTGGGCTTCAGTAGTTGTGGTGGCACGTGGGCTCAGTAGTTGTGGCTCGCAGGCTCTAGAGCGCAGGCTCAGTAGTTGTGGCACGTGGGCTTAGTTGCTCCCCGGCATGTGGGGTCTTCCAGGACCAGGGCTCGAACCTGTGTCCCCTCCGTTGGCAGGCGGATTCTTAACCACTGAGCCACCAGGGAAGCCCCCCGAGTTGTTCTTAACGAGGGTGGGGCGACCCTGTTCCTGCCTTTTCAGTTACTGAATCGTGAGCGTTTCTCACTGTGTCCCCGCTGCTCATGCCGTCCTCCCCCCACCCGCAGGCAGCTGGAGGAGCAGCATGGCATCCACTGCAACATGACGCTGCTCTTCTCCTTCGCCCAGGCCGTGGCCTGCGCCGAGGCGGGGGTGACACTCATCTCCCCCTTTGTGGGCCGCATCCTCGACTGGCACGTGGCCAACACGGACAAGAAGTCCTTTGAGCCCCTGGAGGACCCCGGTGAGTAGCACTGGAGGGAGGGGCGGAGGAGTGCTGCGCTGTCTGCTCCCAGCGGCCGGCGTGGCAGCTGCGGGCATGTCCCCCCAGGAGTGAAGAGCGTCACCAAGATCTACAACTATTACAAGAAGTTCGGCTACGAGACCGTCGTCATGGGCGCCTCTTTCCGCAACACGGGCGAGATCAAGGCCCTGGCGGGCTGCGACTTCCTTACCATCTCACCCCAGCTCCTGGGGGAGCTGCTCAAGGACCACAGCAAGCTGGCGCCCACGCTCTCGGTCAAGGCAGGTAAGAAGCCCCCCCGCCCCGCTCAAGGCCCCCATGGGGACACCAGTGCCTCTGTCACCTGAGGGTGTGGAGCCTAGAGCCGCAGGGCCTCCTAGAGCCTAGAGCCTGCACTCACCTGCTGTCCAGCCCACCTGCCGTGGGGGCCGCGCCAGGCAGGGGCCTTAGGGCGGCTATGAGCCCAAGGCCCCGGCGCATGCCCTCCCTAGCCCAGGCCAGTGACCTGGAGAAGGTCCACCTGGACGAGAAGGCCTTCCGCTGGCTGCACAACGAGGACCGCATGGCCGTGGAGAAGCTCTCAGACGGGATCCGCAGGTTCGCCGCGGACGCTGTGAAGCTGGAGCGGATGCTGATGGTGAGAGCCCGGGGTTACGGTCGGGAGGGGCCTTGCGGGGGGCGGGGGGGGACGACACAGCACACCGGCTCACACCGCCCGTCTCTAGGAACGAATGTTCAGCGCGGAGAACGGAAAATAGCTCGGCACCTGAGGCTGGACCGCAGATACGCCGCCGCCTTTGAATTGGGGCCTAATTGCACATGCCTTGCGACGAATCTTGGATTTTTTTTACTAATCGGAGCGGGGATGAATCACAGATTTCCAATTTTATGTAAAATTCTGCTCAGCGCATTAAAGGTGTCACTTTTCGTTCCCGTGTGCGCCTCCTTTCCCCTCCGCTGGCTGCAGCCTGGCCCAGTGGAGGCGGGGTTGGGTCAAGAGACCCCTGGGGGCCTCCAGGCAGGGGTGGCAGCCCCTCACCTGCTTCTGGGAGCCTTGACACAGAAAACGGGGACCTGCCTGGACACTTCCTCTGTGTCTGGAGCCCGACGGCCCCGGGGCTTGTAGGCTGTGCTTGCGGAGTTGGGTGGGAGGGTGCCAGGGACCCTCTGGAGCTGTGCGGGGGCCCGGGCCCGCGGAGAGGAGCCTCCCTGTCAGAGCCTCCTGCTGTCGGGAAGGCCCCCATGCCTCTGAGCCTCTCCACACTGCCCTGGGGCGGAGGCACAGCCGGGACCTTCCACAGGCCCTGGGTTCCTGTGGGGCAATGGCGCCACCTCGTGGGGACAGCGTAGTGTGCGCTGAGCAGGGCTTCCAAATCTCAAACCCCGAGCAGAGGCAGGGCACAGCTTGTTAAGAGACACTTCACTTGCACCCTCTGGATTTTTCAAGCAACAGGTATGCTGCACTGGGAAGGGGTTGGTGGGGGGCGGTGATGGGTGGTCCACAGGGGAGTCCCTTCCTCTCCCTGGGACCAGCCTCTGTTCTTGGAACAGCTAAGCTGGGCTACGAGGGGATGCAGGGTCTGGGTGAGACTACCTGGGAGCACGAGGTGGGTGGAAGGGGCCCCGGCTGGCCCTCCAGGTCTGCGCCAGTGGAGCCAGGTGTCAGGACAGGCCTGTGGGACGCTGCCCTGGGTCTGGCTGAGGGTCAATGGGGAGTGCCTGTGCCCCCCACCCCTGCCCTGGGGGCCCCTCCTGGGCCGGGCTTGTTCTCCATGGCTCCCTGCGAGTGGGGCTCCTGGAACCCCCATCTGCTGGGGTTGGAGCAGGTAGCTGGGACTTTTGGTTCTGGAGCTGCCACCCTCCCCAAACACAGGGGCAGTGCTGAGCAGGCAGGGCTTCGGGAACAGGCACCACCCTGGGTCACACCCCTCGGGCCACCTAGCCTGCCCAGGCTGCCCCACCCATCCTGGTGCTGAGGGGGTGGCCTTGGGTTGGGTGGGGGTGGGTGCCACAGCACAGGGACCTGCTGAGGTGGGCAGGGCTTCTCGCCCCCAGCCCCCCAGCTGCCTGGTCAGGTCGGGTCAGGGGGCTAAGGCTTCCTGCAGCCCCCTCCCCCTGAGCTGATCAAAGGGCTGTGTCCTAGGAGGACGTGGAGGTCTCAGTTCACCAGCTTGCCTGGCCTGGGGCCCCAGGATGGAGACGGTGGAGGCCAGTGACAGACATGAAGGCCACCTGCTCACAGGTACAACCCTGTGCAGTCAGCACCTTAGAACATGCTTGTCCCCCGGTCTGCCCCCATTCCCAGCCACGAATCACCGATCCACTCTGAATTTTTGGATTTTTCGTATCGGTCTGGTTTCCTTTGCTGAGCATGTTTCCAAGGCTCCACCACATGGACATTAATATTGTCCAGTAGTAAGAATGCTCCTTTTATGGAAGCTACAACTTATCACGAAAAACACCACAGATGTTCACGCACTGTTTTTGTAGAGTTGTAGGTCTTTCTTTCTCTTGGATAAGCCTCAGTGTCTATTTTAAACACCCCGGGCATGTGGGGAACCCCCAGGGGCACAGGCACCTGCACCCACCGAGCAGCCACCCCAGTGTCCTGGACCTGGCATACCCAGGACCAGCCAGTGGGGCAGACTCAGCATCAGCCACCAGGGAGCAGGGCTGCGGAGGGGCCCCCACAGAACCCGCCTGGGTCTTGGTCTGCACAGTCAGAAGGCGTCATCATTTGAAAAAAACTTTTTGTCCAGAGACGTCCATGACTCCGTGATGTGACGACTGCAAACACGGGATGACCGATGGGGCTGCCCAGGTCCCATGTGTGCACAAAGCAGGCCGGTAGGTGGCAGGGGCCCTGACACCGGGAGATGCCGGACAGAAAGGAGCACGTGGGAGCATCGCCTCTGACTCGGGGCACCCTGCTTCCTCCTCCTTTGTTCTGAGGGGTTGGATGCGGCAGAGCTAGTCAGGCTGAGACAAGGATGGTGACACACACGGGGCCAGAGCAGCTCCAGGAGGCCCCAGCCAAGGGCCACAGGCCAGGACAGGTGCCCTGGGGAAGCTGGAGAGCGACCAGGCTGCACTGGGACTCGGCTGGCTGGACAGCCACCTGGCACCCCCAGGACTGTCCGCCGCCCCTGCCAACCCAGCCCAGCCAGGCACACTCAAGGCCTGCTTCCAACTGGAACTCGGCTCCGTCACATCCACCTTGAAACAGGCAGAGCAGCTGCAAAACCAGGCTCGGCCGTCGGGACCCGCGGCCACCTGGGCAGGGCCGTGTGTTGTATCCACAATTAAGTGTTTCTCTCAACATCAGAAGGGACGTGGTGACACTGCAGCATCCACCCCATGGGGTCGCCATCACGTTTGAAACCGTGCAGTAGGCAAGGATTAGGGTGAGAGCAGGTGCTTCAGCAGCAGCCAGCGGGCCACTCCCCACCCAGCCCCCCCCACAACGCCCAAAGGCCTGGGAGACCGCAGGGAGGCCTGGGAGGAGCCTCAGCCTCAGCACAGAAATGGGACCCTGGGATCCCAGCCGGCAGCCACCCAGCTTCCAGGAAGGCTCAGCCTCTGCCCCCCGACCAGGGTTAACGGGCGGGCAGAGCAGCCAAGACCCCAGCCCGGACCCCACAGCCGACCCCCTGCGGGGTGCTCAGAATGCTCCAGGGCCACCCGGCCGCCAGCGGGCCCCCCACACTCCCCAGCCCTCCCTGAGGAGACTCTGCAGGGTGGGGGGCTCACCCTCTCCCAGAGCCTTCACCCCTCAGGGAGGATTCTCGGAGCCCCCAGCCAGCCAGGCCGGGGTGTCGTGGAGGTGGGGTCCCCGGAAGCCTGAGAGTCCAGCTGCCTCTGGGGACACCCGGGACATCTGGAGGTGGTGGCATCTGCTGGCGGGCTCAGTTCGGGGCCACCTCACTTCCTGCGGGACGGGGGCCAGGTCAAGGCAAAGGGGCCAGTCACAAGGCAGCGTCCCACCCGCCACCCAGACCCAGGCCCCTCACCGGCTGCCGCAGAGGAAGAGCAAGCTCTGCACGGCCGGGACGGTGGAGCTGGCGTTCTGGCCAGTAACCAGGTGGCGGTCCAGCACCACGTGCACGGCGTCAGGCTCGCTGGCTGCAGAAGACCCCCGGGGGCCCAGCCTCAGGACACGTGCTGGGCCGGCTCCCGAGACCCTCCCGCACTTGCCCTCCCGGGCCGGGGACTCGTGGTCAAGGGCTGGCCCCCGAGGTCCTTTGGACACTCAGCCCCAGCGGGCGGGCCTGGCCAGGGCCCCCACTCACCACTGAAGCAGGCCCCTGCGTCCTTCACGAAGTCCTCCACGACCAGGGGTAGGTGGGCGAAGCCGGGCGCCCGGACGAGCTCGTACACGGAAGGCTGCGGGGGAAGGGCACCCAGGCTCAGGGGGCCATGCCCGCCACGTGGGGGCTGCTGAGGGTGGAGGGGCCCGCAGCAGGGGCCGGGGCTGAGGCTCTCCCGCCGTGGGGTGGCCTGAGGTGACAAGGCCACCGCAGGGCGGGAGCTGCCTGTCACTGCCTCGCCCAGCATCGGGGCACACGGGTGACCAGAATGAGCCGGGCAGGTGACCTCAGGGCAGAGCCCTTCAACGAGCAGAAGGGCTGGGGGTTGAGCACAGAGCCACGCGAGGGGTGGGGACCGAGGTCCCCCCCAGAGGAGAGCCCCTGCCCCTCTCCTCCTGTCCTCCCCCAGCCACCGGCCAGGCCAGCCCCGTGCAGCCCCCGCACCTAGGCCTCAGTCCTCGCCCGGCAGATCCCCCCAGACCTGTCCCAGGACCCAGACCCTGGCTCCATGTCCAGCCAGGCCCTCTGCCCAAGTGGTGGCATCGCTTCCTGGACCCGAAAGGAGTGACACACTCAACAGGCATGAAACAAGGCGCCGAAGGACCCCTGCTCCCCACCCCTGCCCCATGCTGGTAACCAAGGGCCCCATCTGGGCAAACGACTGCTGCCCCCACCGGAGGGGACCCTGGGCCCCCCAGCAGGCCCCCAGCCAGTCCCCCTGCTCTCGGATGTGTGTGTACATCTTCCATACCCACCCACAGCCCAGCACCCCTGCAGCGCACTCACCCCCGTGACGCTGTAGCCTTGGAACACCCAGGACCTGTCCTCATTGGTGGCACAGCAGAGGGCGGCAACGCCGTGGCCCACAGCACAGATGGGCTCTGGAAGCAGGGCCAAGGCCAGAGTGAGGCACTGAAAGCCGCCCAGGCCCCTGCCAACACTCCCACTTCCCTGGCTCCCCTCCCCAGACACAACTCAGAACTAGGATTTGTTCAGAGCCCAAATCCCCTCAAGTCGTTCTCGTGGCCAAGAAACAGGTACAACAAGGAGGAAGACGGGTGCCAGGCCCACCTGTCACACCGGAGCGCCGCCACCCTCTGCCCCGCAGAACCACCCGCCTGGCTCCAGGCCCCAACTTGGCCTCTAGGCACCGTGGGGCAGCCCGCCTGGGAGACCCCCGCCTCCGAATGCAGCGGGGGGAGGCGCCCCGGCCCTCCTCTTGCCCCGCAGGCCCCTGGCTCCGAGCCTCCCTCTCAGGGCAGCCTGGCATGAGTGCGTTCCCACGGCCGAGGCGGCCCAGACAATCGCCGCCTGGGGACAGGAGGCCCCATTCCCACCAACAAAGGACGCTGTGTGGAGCCCCTGGGTTTGCCTGTTGGGCCCTAACGAGCGTCTCATCCCCGTCGCAGCGACTTGCCCATCACCGCCAATGCCAGGCCAGGGCAGTGCGCCATGTCTCCACAGAGCAGAAGTCCTCCCAGCCGCCCCACCCCACTGGCCTCCGAGCCCAAACCCCACCGGGAACAAAGCCAGCATCCTGCCTGCCCATCTGGGGGGGTAAGCATCCCCAGCCATGAGCCCCCGAGGGAGCCAGGCAGAGGGACCCCAGGGGCAGGGGCCTGATGGGCACAAAGTCGGGGAAGGAGGGATGGGGAAGGAATGCCCCTCCTGAATGTGTATGTGTGTGTGTGTGTGTGTGTGTGTGTGTGTGTGTGTGTGTGTGTACGTACGTACGTACACGTGCCGTCTAAACTTGTCCGCTCACTGGTCAGAATCATGGCTCTTCACACCTACCCTATCTGGCTCCTGAAATGACCGGGCATCTCCAGCAACAAAACCTGAACCCCGCAGTCCATGGCCATCACCTCCCACGCCCTTCACTGGGCATCTCCCCGTCTCTCCTCCCTGTTGGTGGAGCCCCATTTCCCACGAATCTGCATACACACCCCAACCCCAGTCCCACGGGCCACCTACTGCTCTCGGAGCGGAAGTGCTGCAGGATGCGAGCCAGGGACCCGCTGCTGGCCAGGTCAGCCAAGGCCCCAGGACAGCTGGGAATCAGGAGGGCGTGGTACCGGGCACCTGGCGGGAGACCACAGCCCAGTCAGTCACAGACAGCGAGG
Organism: Hyperoodon ampullatus; assembly: GCF_949752795.1. Taxonomy (NCBI): domain Eukaryota; kingdom Metazoa; phylum Chordata; class Mammalia; order Artiodactyla; family Ziphiidae; genus Hyperoodon; species Hyperoodon ampullatus. Next base: position 3,191,721 of record NC_136920.1, read on the forward strand.
TCGCCAGCTGGGACGAGGCCCTACACGGCCACCAGCCCAGCTCCTCTCTGCTCCTGCCAGCCGCTGTGTCACAAGGATTGTGCCACTTATCCCCACGTGGGCTAAGGCTCCCAAGGCTCACAAACCACCTCTGTGTGCCTGCCAACTCCCTCCCCCAGACCAAGCTGGAGAACTCTGGCCACAGGACGCAGGACTGGACACGGCCCTGGATGGCCACAGTGCTTCGTGGCAAGCCCCTGGATGCTCCAGGAACAGAGTGAGCAAGCACTTTGGGGCCATGATCCCAGCTGGAACCACCCCCTACCCAGACCCCCTAGGCCCCGCACCGTCGATGGACTCGAGCTTGGCGGGGCTGGCGTAGGCCTTGAGGCGGAAGTCCTGCACCCAGCGCGCGTTGCTCTCGTTCACGTCGACGAAGTCCATGGTCTTCCCCTGCAGGAGCCCAGCATGAGACGCCCCGCTATTGACTCAAGAAAATGCTGACAAGGGCTGGGACTGACAGCAGTCCCTCGGGACAAAGGCACCCGACCGCCCAGCCCCTCGGCAAGCCTCACCACACCCAACCCCCTCCTGCCCGAGTGGCCTCAGTCTCCTGTCTATAAAGTGGAAGCAAGTGTCCCACCCACCTCAGGGGTGACCCTTAGTGCAGTGAGAAACACCTGATGGGTCACTTCTGTGACCCTGAGTTCCACACCATCGAGGGCCGAGAAGTCCTCCCAATGGTAGGTCTGTGCCACCCTCACTCACACGTGACCAAAGGTCTCAGAAAATGGGGAACGGAACTAGCTGGTGCCACCAGGGTCCTGGGCCCTCAGCCCAAGCTGGCTCCCGGCTCCTCCCAGGGGGTGGAGCACTGTCCTGGAGAAAAGGATGATTGGACTTACCCCGGGGGTGGCCACCTGCAGATTGAAGGCGGCGCTGGCCAGTGTGAAGCAGTGGAGGAAGGACTGGGCCGACACGCCTGCAAGGAGATGCGGCCTGGTGGGTGCAGGGCTCCTCCCGGCCCCGGACCACCCTGGGGAGCAGCCCCTAACCCCATCTCACCCCGGGGCCCACCCCTCCCATGGCTGGGGTAGCGGCCCTAGCCCCCCGGCCCCCCGAGGGGGGGTGTCTTCCCAGCCTGACACTAAAGGCCTTTCCAGAAGGCAAACCCACGCATGAGGTTCCCTGACACTCAGCCTGTCTACGCACCGAACCACAGGGCTGAGCACCAGCCCCACCCCCGAATGCAGCCACAGAGGAGCGCAGTGAGCGAGGACTGGGGCCGTGGAGGTGGGGCCGCAGCAGGTGTCAGCAGGAAGCGCGGTGCGTCGGGTCTCCTCTGCACAGGCCGGGGGACGCTGGCTCCTTTCCTCACCGAGCTCCCGGATCCTGCCTACCGCCCCGGCCCCGAGGCTGCGTGCAGCCTCTTCTGCGCATGCCCAGTCCGAAGGCTCCCGGCTGCTGGGAGCTGAGGCCCCCCACCAGAAACGCCTGCTTCTAAAGGGACTTGATCTGCATCCCTCCACCTTTATTTAATCGAGGGACCCAATCCCGAAACGTCGCCTTCACCTTTATTCACTCTTACAAATTAATACACATTTATCGTAAAGAGTCCACAAATGGGGCAAAGACGGTCTCCCCAGTTCCTCCAGCCCTCCCACCCCCACCTGCTCCGCCCCAGGGTCCCCTGAAGGGACTCTGGAGGGCCCGCTCGTCCTGCTCGTCCTGCCCACAGAGCGCAGGAGCCTTGTCAGAGCTGTGCCCCCACCCCATGTCCTCAGCATCCCTTCCCCGTGGCACAGCCAAGCCAGTGCGACCCCTCCTCACCCTTACCCCGCTCCGACCAGCCACCTACGTCTTCAGGGCTGAACCCCACTCTCGATGGCTCACCCTTGAACTCCCCATGCGGGGACGGGGGGCGTCCCTCAGTTCCTCCACCCCTCATTCTGGGGACAGCTCAGGGGCCCTGGGGCTCGGCACACTGTGACCCCATGACCCGCGGTCCTCACTCCCTCGCCCACTGGGGCAGCTACAGAAGTCAAGACGGGGACAGACTCCAGAGTCGGACCCTGGGTCCCAACCCTGGTTCTCCACCTCCCCGCCATTCGACCTTGGGCTCATCACTTCTCTGCGATGGAGGCAGCAAGGGGAGGACCCAGGAAGTGCGCCAGCCACCCTCACCGGCTCGTTCCTCCCCTGCTGACCCTGAGCACCCGGAGGCCTTGGCCGAGAACCGGGCCCCACCAGCCACGGCGCCCGCGAGCCCACCAGACTCGTCCCTTCCCCACCCTCGTCCTCCGGGCCGTGTGCCGGGCCGGCGGACAGCGGGGAGGGTTCGGGGAGGAGACACCACTGCCCTCGCCGCCCCGCCTCCCCGGCTCCCCCAGAGCGGCGGCCCGGCGTACGGACCAGACCCGCGGCGGGCCGCCATCCCCGGTTCTCGTCTCCACAGAGCCCCGGCCCGGGCGGAAGCACTCGCGGCGGACGTACCCCGGCCCCGCCCTGCCCTCTCGAGCCTCACCTTCGGCGGCGCCGCTGGCCACGAGGAGGCAGGCTGGCCGGCTCGGGAGCCGCTCGGACGCCATGGGCCCAGCTACGGCCTGTGCGGCCTTGCGCGTGCGCGCAGCGTGCCAGGGGCAAGGTCAAGGGCCGCGGCGGCCTGGGGGCTGGGCTGAGCCGCGCCGGGCGCATGCGCCATTCCGCGTCCCGCCCCGCCTCTCCCTCCCAGCCCTGGTCCGGGTCGGAGTTCAGGTCAAGGTCCGCCGGGGCCACTCCTCCGACTCTGTCCGCCTCGTGGCCCCGGCGGGCCCGCAGAGAGGTCTGAGCTTGGGCGCGGGGCCGCAGGAGAGGCCTCCAAGGGTCTTCTCGGGCCAGATCCCTCAGCAGCCCTGAGCAGACCCCTGGCCCGACTCCTGCCCGCGGTCAGGAGCACGGTTCATTCCCCTTCCCAAGCCCAGTCCAGGGCCGCGCAGGCCAGCCTGTGAGGGTACCGGTCCCACGTGGCATGTGGAGTTGGGAGGGGCATCCCGCACAGAGGCAGCGGTGGTGGCATAGGGCCTCACAAGCCAGAAGCCTCATTCTGGGTCTGGCAGTGGCCTGCCTCTCCATGTCTGCCCCCGTGTCCAGTGGGGAGGACACACACAAGATGACCTGTCATGGTGACTGGGGTGCCCTCCAGGTGGGGTTGCAGTCTCGCTGCCCCTTCCTGAGTGGGTTCCCATCCCAGGGGGCGGCCCCTGTCCCTCACACCCCACCCCCTGCGGTTGAGGTGGGGCCTGTTACTCAGGCCCGGCCTCAGGGCCCACATCTGGGCCAGGTGGCCGTGCACACCTGGGGGTGATGGTGGCTGCTGCAGGGGAGCGACTGGCAGGTGACTCCTCCTCTCGGAGCAGATGCAGGAGGGCCTGGGGACCAGACAGATCTGCAGCCAGCAGCCCAGCCCTGGTGACTGTCTCCTGGGAAGGATCTAGACCTGAGAGGTTGGGGCTCCCCCTTCAGAGCCCCCACCCGTCCTGCTGAGCCTCATCCCACAGCGCTTGCCCTGGGTCACACCTGAGGTGTAGGCTCACCCACCTCCCCCCGGCATCATCTACACACTATTCAGGTACCTCCTTGTCCGATAGCGAGAGCCCGGGTGGGGCAGGTGAAGGTGGGGGAGGCCTGGGGGCTGGGCACAGGGGCTCTGCTGTTGGGGGTTGTGACACTCTTGAACCTGGGCTCTTGCACTTGTTTGGGACCCTGAGGCACAAGGTACGTGGGGATCACAGGTCCTGTTGTCCTGCACCAGCGTTTCATTCCTGTCTCTGGAACTTGCTCACCCTGGAAGCCAAGGCCGGGTGAGTGGGGGGCCATTCCTGGGGGGCTTGCTGACCAGTGCTTCAGGTCACCCCTGCTTTTGCTCCCCTGGCAACTTCCTCTTTTCAGAGCACGCCTGAGCCTTTCCCTGGGGGCCTTTGCACTTCCTATTCCTACCTCTGGAATGCTGGAGTGCCTCTCTGCCCGTCAAACTCCTAACCATCCGTCAAAGCCCATGGGCACTAAGGCACTGTCTACCCAGTTCTCCCGTTCTGAGAACACCCCATGCAAGGACTGCCCTGAGTGCCCCTTTGTTAGCTCAGCCTGACTGCCCAGTGGGCCTCCCACATAAGGACTTGGGATTGGGGCTCTCTCAGGGTGGGTGTGTCACGGGCAGGCCAGCTACCCAGGCAGCGGGCAGAGTGGCCCATGTCCCAGGCCCAGGATGCATCCCTCTTCCCAGCAGGGCTAAGGCCCCTCAGTTCCGGGTTCTCTTTTGGCCGAGGCTGGGCAGGGTGGGATCCAGAGACTTAGACCTCAAGCACCTGTGGGTTATGCAGACCCTGCACCAGCCCCTAAAGCCTGGGGCGGCTGAGGCCAGGGCAGCGGGCTGGGCACAGGGTCCCTCTGCCTCGGGTGGGGCTTCAGCAGTACTGTTGAGAGGACAGATCAGCTGGTTCCACTGTCTGACCCCAGGCTGCCAGGGCCTGGCTGGAGGACATCAGGCAGTTGGACAGGTAGTGGCGATCTGTGGCCTGGAGTGGGGTGATGTGACAGGGAGGTGGGTTCTGTCTCAAGCTGGCCCATCCCAATGCCCAGGACATCAGGACAGGGAGCAGCGGTCACCTGGGAGGATCCAGAGGAGGGTCTGAATGGGGTTCCCCTCAAACACACCTCCGGGTACCACTGGGCTGGAGGGGGGGCTGACTTACACCCAGGCTTTGTTCCCACGTGCCAGGGTGGATCCCAGGGACGTTCCCTCAGCCCTCTCTGCAACACACAGGGAGGCGTGCACTTCTCTCTTGCCGGGACATGTGCCTGATGCCAGGGCCGGGGGCGGGGTGGGGCATGTGGAGGTGGGGCGGCTTTCGCTCTGCTCAGCAGCCCTCGGACAGCCAGCACCGGCTCCAGGGGCCGAAGGCACCAGACAGGAAGCCCAGGCACGGCGGGACCAGTCACTGGGGCGCAGGGAGCCTCTGCCTGCCCGGCCCTGGGACCTCCCTGAGGTCAGGGAGCCTCGGGGCGAGGGGTGCGCTGAAGGCCCAGGAATCAGAGAGGCCCTATGCAGCAGCCAGGGGGAGGGTGCGCAGCAGTGAGCCGCCCGCACCTCCGCCCTCCCCAGGCCTCGGTTGTTCTGCCCTGCTGGAGGAAGAGCATTTCCAGAGGCCCCTACCTCGCCATTCCCATGTCTGCAGAGGGCAGGATCCTGAGGTACTGGCATCCCCACCCCCGGGCACACTGAGGAGGCGTGCCAGGGTGGGGTCCCCAAAGGGAAGTTACGCTCGGGAGAGGAGAGGGTGCTAGAGAGGAAAGCAAACTGGACCCCTACACCTTTTGCATCCCTATACAGTGACCTCATGTGTGACACAGCTTATCCTGGCAGCCCCTCCCTCAGTGCCCAGCCCACTGGGGCCTCCGTCCCTGGAGACGCTGCTGCCATCTGAGTTCTCCTGGTTTTCAGGTGTCCTTGTAAGTTCGAGCGGGATTTACAGTGTGTACTCTTTACACACTGAATACTTTTTATAGCTGGTATTTTGTTTAGACCTTAAAAGTAGTTCTGGGACTTCCCTGGTGGTCCAGTGGTTAAGCATCTGCCTTCCAATGCAGGGGATTCGGGTTCGATCCCTGGTCAGGGAACTAAGATCCCACATGCCGCGGGGCAACTGAGCCCGCATGCCGCAGCTACCAAGCCCGCGCCGTCTGGAGCCCGAACGCTGCAACTAAGACCCGATGCCGCCAAACAAACAAACAAACAAATAAATAAATAAAAGTAGTTCTGTAATAGAAGTAATTTAGCCTGGGCATCCCCAAGAGGTTGTTTTTGTTTGTTTGTTTTGTTTTTTTCTCATTTTGGAAGCATGCCTACATTCCTCAAGGTTAGAGATGCTATGAACGAGAAGCTGAGCCTCAGAAGAAACAGGAGATGGTTACAAAGTGATACCACAAAACTACAATGTGGCCTTGTGGCAGGTGCAGGCAGACCCAGGCTCAGGATAGGCCCTGGCTGTGTGGGAAGTGACAGCAGGAGACAGAGTCACCATGGGGCTAGGGGGACCGTCCACTACCTGATGCTGGCCCATCACACCTGCTGGTGAGAAAGAAAGACCACAAGCTCTCCAGCTTACTCCACACAAAACCTAAGGTCCAGATGCATTAAAGGCCTAAGTGTGAGTAAATGCCAAGAGTATTAGACTACAACAAGGGAGAACATCCTTCTAACCGAGATTCCAAAAGCTTGCATGGTAAAGGGAGCAACAGTTCCGTGTGATAAACTGAGATTTTGGAACTTCTAGATGCAGGGAACAGAGTGGGGTGTAAGCCAGCCACTGAATGCAGATAAGTGCCATTTGATGAAGGCTTGGAATATAAAACACATAAAGAGGACTTCCCTGGTGGTGCAGTGGTTAAGAATCCGCCTGCCAATGCAGGGGACACGGGTTCGAGGCCTGGTCCAGGAAGATCCCACATGTCGCAGAGCAACTAAGCCCGTGCGCCACAACTACTGAGTCTGCGCTCTAGATCCCGTGAGCCACAACTACTGAACCTGAGAGCCACAACTACTGAGCCTGCGCGCCTAGAGCCCGTGCTCCACAACAAAGAGAAACCACTGCAATGAGAAGCCCGCGCACCACAACGAAGAGTAGCCCCCGCTCGCCGCAACTAGAGAAAGCCCGCGAGCAGCAACCAAGACCCAATGCAACCAAAAATAAATAAATACAATAAAAATCTAAAAAAAAAAAATCAGAAAAGGCAAGGTCCAGATGGCCAAGAACCTGGTGAAAAGTAGCAGTTGGATCAGTGCAAACAGAAACAACCAGAAGTGGCCAGCTTCCCCCGTTCAGACGGACTTTATTATTTATTTTATTTATTTATTTATTTATTTTTGGCTGTGTTGGGTCTTTGTTGCTGCGCGCGGACTTTCTCTAGTTGCGGCGAGCGGGGGCTACTCTTCGTTTTGGTGCACGGGCTTCTCACTGCGGTGGCTTCTTGTGTTGCAGAGCGTGGGCTCTAGGCGCATGGGCTTCAGTAGTTGTGGCACGCGGGCTCAGTAGTTGTGGCTCACGGGCTTAGTCGCTCCGCAGCATGTGGGATCTTCCCCGGACCAGGGCGCGAACCCGTGTCCCCTGCACTGGCAGGCAGATACTTCACCACTGCACCACCAGGGAAGTCCCCAGATGGGCTTTTAAACCTTGAGTGTTTCACCTGCTCCTGTGTCACCAAGGGAGGGGAGCTCTGCTCTCGTGGCCGACCCATGGGCACGAGACAGGGCAGCCGAGTTTAAGGTGCATACACAGTGTGGCCTACCTCTGGGTGAGTCCCAGGAGAACTGCAGGGAGGGCCTCAGGTGTGCACACACCCGTGTTCACAGCAGCCTTACAGGAAGAGGCAGCCCAGTGCCCATCAACGAATGATGGACACACACAAGGTGGTCCACACACATGATGGGATGGTCAGCCTTAAAAGGAAGGAGATCCTGACGCAGGCTACAGCATGGATGAAGCGGGGACATCATGCTCAGTGAATAAGCCAGACACAGCAGGACAAATCCTGTCCGATTCCACTCCCATGATGTCCCCAGAGTCGTCATTCATAAAGACAGAAAGTAGATGGTGAGGGCTGGGGTGGGGGGTGGGGGGAGGGAATGGGGAGTGAGTGTTTAATGGGGACAGACTGTCAGTTTGGGAAGATGAATGATTTCCAGAGGCGGATGGTGTGATGCTAGCACAGCAGTGTGGATGTGACTAATGCCAAAGCCCTGTGCATCGAAAAGGTTAAGATAAAATGGTAAATTTTATACAATGTACATTTTACCACAATAAAATAAAGGTCAGATGTGCATGCAGGATGCCCAGAGACACAGGGCACTGGGGCAGGACAAGGATTTCCATTACTGCTCTGTCTAAAGTTGCAAAATTCTGAAACAACCTAAACATCCTTTAATAGAGAATCGAGAAGTAAAATGAGGCAGCAACACGGGGAGAACATCACCGCATCGGGAGGACCAAGCCCTGGGTGTCCAGCTGAAGGTGACAGAGCTCACCTTCACAGTCGCCTCCGTCCTGCCCCAAGTCCCCTAAAATGGCAGAAGGATTTTCATTTGTTTGCATTTAAGGTGCAAGCAGAACAGAGAGAAGGGGAGAGGAGGCTGGCTGGCTGGAGAAGGTAGGCAACGACAGCCCCGGCGCCCACGGGGCAGGTGGGTTGGAGGCTGCGGGTGTGGGCACCGTCCACCTGCTCTTTGTGGCCAAGCTCAGGCCAGATGGCTCAGGGCAAGGGTGTCAGGTCTGTTTGGAGTGTGTTCACCCCAAGGAAGGGCTCTGGACTTGTCTGGGCCTGAGGTATGGGTGCACCAATGGGGGATGAGTACCTGGAAAAGAAGGGAGAGACATGCCCCCAACCAACTTGAGGAGGTCCCTGGGGCCCAGGGTGACAAAGCCTGCAGGGCATTTCTGGAGCCCAGGGGGCCTTCCTCCCCACGAGCCCACGCCCGCGCGACTCCCCCAGTTGGACACCTGGCCAGGGTGGGCAGGGAGCTGCGGGCGGAAGGGAATGAGAGGAGGGACACCCCTGCCTGCAGTGACCTCCCCACCCCCCCAGGGTGGCGAGCTCACTGCAGAGAGGGGTCAAGAAAGAGTCCCCAGCTGGAGAGGACGACTGAGGGCCAAGGTCCCCCTTCCCCTGCCAACGTGGCTCCAGTACAGCTCGACCCCATGCTGTGGCCGGCAGCCTGGGCCTGGGGGTGGGTCCTGCAGCCCCTGGGTGTCCATCTAGGGTCAGAGTCTGCAGGAAGGCCTGGCTTTGGCTGTCTGGGAGGGGCTAGGCCCTGGGCGGGGCTGTGGGTAGAGCCCACCAGGACCAAGGGCACGGAGGTGGCAGGAAGGGCTGGTGAGGGGCGCCTGGGGGTCCCTGCCCCTCCCTGGAAGGCCCTCGGTGTGGACACATGACACCCAACACACCCAGACAGGCAGCCCCAGCCTGGCCCGGCCGCGTGCAGGTGAGGACGCCAGCCCAGCCTTTAGATAATTAGAGTTTATTTCAGACTCGGCCTCCACTCAGGCCCGGGGTTCCAGTGGCCAGCTGGCCAGGCAAGGGCACATCGGGCTCCCACAGTGCCCACTGCCACCGTGCCACGGGCCCAGCAAAGCATGGTCTCCCTGCAGGCGCAATGAGGCAGCGGACGTGGGTGATGGTCACCCACCAAGCGGTTCTACTCTACCTGTGTTATTGCATGTATACGCTTGTTAGACTCCAAGGACGCTGGGTGAGGCAGGAGGCGCCGTCTGTGGGGGCCTAGGCCGGCACAGCTGCCTCCCTGCCAGGCTCTCAGCTGCCCGCAGGACAACTGCCGCATGGTGGGATGGGGGTCAGGGCAGGAAATGTGGGGGCCCAGCTAGAAGGTAAACTTGCGGAGCCCCTCCCGACACCAGCCTTCGGGCTGTCTGTCCACCCAGCCAGCGCTCAGGCGACCAGGCAAGTGGCTCGGAAACTCCGCCCGTGTGGCCGCCTGCCTGAGGTCAGCCCCCCGGAGCCAGCCCACCCAGATGAACGCCCCACCCCAAGCTGCAAGCAAAGAGCAGAAATGGGGAGAGTGAAACAGCCACACCCTTTAATGTCCCCACGCGGGCTGGACCCAGGTCAGAACCCATCCCAGACCCCTGCCCAGCCCTGGGGGCACCCACCCTGGGGGCTCATCGGGAAGTTGCTGCCAGGAAGCCCACAGAACCACTGGGGCCCTTGGGACAGGCGGCGGGCCACACTCAGCCCACTCCTTCCTCCGCCCCCAGGTGCTCTGGTCCAGGCTGAGCCTCCGCCCCATGTCAGGGCTCCACCCGTGCTGCTCTGTAAGCCACAGAGTCCGGGCTCCTTCTGCCCCCAGGTTCAGAGGGGAAAGTGCTGGGGACTGACCGACCGAGGGGGCTTGGTTTCCACTGCTGGCAGGGGGCCTGTCCCTCTCTCTCTTCCTCTGCGTGTATATGGGGGGTACACAAGTATATGTATTACGTATGTATAGATAGCTGTGTGTGAACTTGGCATGCACTAGATTCCCGAGGTCTGTACAGGAAGTGGCTGTGCCCCCACCTGGGCACCAGCCATCATTTTTTTCGGACCAGGAAGGCCACACCAAGAATCAGGGCTGCAGCTGCCACAGCCATGCCCCCAGCCACAAGCAGGGGGGTCAAGTTCTCGAAAGGGCAGGGGCCTTGGCCCTCTGGGCCCCCGTTGGGGGCCTCGCCCTCCTCAGCCCCATCCCCAGGGCCCTTGGGCTCGGGGGCTGCATCGGGGCTGCTGGGGGCTGCGGGGGCCGGCTTCAGGTTGCTGTGGTTGTTGAGGAGGGCAGGGTCTGCCTTGGCCGGGGTCTTCTTGGCAGGTGGCAGGGTGGGGGCCGCTGGAGGCTCCTGCTTCTCCACTTGGGCCTCCTTCTTCCCTGGCTTAGCCGAGGGGGCTTTCCCGTCCGCAGCGGTGGGTGCTCGGGCCTCAGCAGCAGCCTTGGTGTCGGCCTTGGGGCTGCTGGTCGACTTCCCTCTGGACTCCATGGTGGGTGTGCTGGCGGGCTGCACGTGGCGTGCGTGGACAGGCAGGTGTCTAGACCGCAGCAGCTCAGGACAGCTCACCCCTGGGCATCCTATGAGCCTGGGGGATGGGGGAGACCCAACGAGGCTGGGACAAGAGACTTGGCGTCCTGTCCAGCTCCCACCTCCTTGTCCCTATAGAGACCCTGCTCAGTTCTCTGGACCCTCTTCTTCCAGGGCTCAGCCTCCTTCCGGCTTCACGCACCTTCTGAGAAGCCCCTCCAAGCACACAAGCAGGGGCTGTGGGCCCACTTTGGGCTGGGGTGTCAGGATGAGACCAGCCAGAGGCTTCAGCTTCCTCATCTGTGACATGGTCTTGCCCACACGTGTGCCGTGTCCATCACGCTGACCCAGGGTGGGGAAGAGAGCCCACCCAGCCCTGAGAAGGGTGTGCGGTCAGGGGAGGTGGACAGTGGCCCCGTGGGCAGAACTGACTGCGTACCCTTCTCAGGGCTGGGCGGGCTGCGGGGTAGGCAGGGCAGGGCGGGAACCCAGAGTCTGGGCTCTCGGGCCTTGGTAGGGTAGGAATGGGCCCCAGGCCACCAGGACCTGGATGTGACAAAACCAAGGTGTCTTCTCAGAAGGCTGGAGAAGCCAGGGTGGCCGTGACAGGCCTGTGCCTCCCAGCCAGCCATCTACTTCCCCCAGCGCCGGGCACCCACCCCCATGACTGGCCTTGCCTGCTCCGGCCTAAGAGCAGGGAGTCCTGTGTGACCCTGAGGCCACGCCTGCCTCTGGGAGTGGAGGGAATCCCTGGTGTGAGTCTGGGGTCGGCAGGCGCCCTGTCATCAGCCTCAGCATCCCCGAATCTGGGCCAGGCAGAGGATGGGGGCTCTGCGCTGTAGGGAAGGCCTGGCCCAGAGCTTCAATGTCTAGGGAGGGAAGGGGGACTGGGGGCCTCGCCACTCTGGGCCTGAGTCTTCCCTCCCTGGACACCCGGACACCGGCGGTCTGCCGCTTCTCCAGGAGGGTGAGAACTCCCACCTCCACCCTCAGGGAGAGGGAGCCTGCGTGGGGGGTGGCGGCCCCAGGTCCCCACCCTGGCAATGCGCACTAACCACAGTGAAGGTCGCCTGAAGGTCACGGCGTGATGGGGGTGTCCTGATGAGAGGCCCAGCTGCTGGCCTACTTCCCGGGGAACCCCAGCAGCCCCTCACCCCTGCCATTCTGGAGGGGCACCCAGCTGCTGGGCATCAAGTTTGCAAAGGGCAGGGGGTCCACTCTCCACCTCCCCCAGACCCTTGGTTATTTCTGGCTCATAGTAACGTCACCCGGCTACCCCTCCCCCTCCTGGCCGCTGTGCCCAAGAGAGCAAGGGCCCCGGAGGGCCCCCGGTGACCTTCATAGCGGAGAACCGCTGCTTCTTCCTGCGGGGCCCAACGCCCCCACCCCGCCCCAGACCCCAGGCCGCGGAGTCCCCGCCGCCTTACGCTGCTGCTCCCGGCGCTCCCACCTCGGCGCAGCGCGCTCTCCGCGGGACCACGGCGGGCGGCGGGCGGCGGCTGCGGATCAAGGACTGGGAGTTTCCCACAATGCACTGCTTCCGGCGCAGGAAGGGGGGCGGGGACCGCATCAGCGCTGGCTCCGCCCACCTGCTCTCGGCCACCACAGCGCCCCGAGCTGGCTGACACCTCTGGGGCCCCCAAACCCAGCTCTGCTTTTAATCCCAAGGGCAGCTTAGAGTCAGGGAGGTGCGGGGCCGAGGCTGGCTTTTCCGCAACCCCATCCCAGACTGTGAGGGAGTCAGGAGGCCACTCCGCCCAGGACCCCCTCCAGCCAGTGTGCCCATCAGTGGGGGGGCAGACGGACCCAGGACTGCCGGCTGAGGGGAGCCAGTTACCAGAAGAGGAGGGCGCCCTTCCCCTCCTCACCCCTACCAGAGTCTCAGAGGAGAGGCATCTACTTAGAATATTTATTTATCTTCTTACATGACAAGACACAAAAAGTTACAGCTTCTTAAAACTCTTGAATTTGAAAGAAAAAAAATATAATTCTGTAAGCAGCAGCAGCAGCAGCAGCAGCTTCCAAGGTACAGATGTGACGGGAGAGGGCAGCTCCCAGGAACAACCGTGAACTGGGGGGCCCAGGCCTGAACCCCAGGTAGTGTCACTGGGAAGGGGCCTCCAGGGAGGGGGCCCGGGGAGTGGGGGAACACAGCACCGGCACATCAGATCAATCACCAACACGATCACGTGGCTGGGGACAGGGCAGGGCAGGGTGAGCCTCTGCCTGAATTCACAACATCAGTGGGCGGGGGGGTGGGGGGCGCTGGGAGGGCGGAGCTTTACCAATTGTGGGGGTGGCCGTATGCAGAGGCCCAGAGAGCCGGGGGGGGGGCCCTGGGAAGACCGGAGGTGCGGCTCCTGGCACCCCTGCAAGAGGAACAGACGCTCCCAGGCTCCAGACTGGTGGCTCCCAGGCTCCAGACTGGTGCTCGTGCCTGCCCTCCCCTATGGCCAATCCTGCACCAGGGTGGTGGTCTCAGAAGAGGGGTCTACGAAAGGTGCAGCAGGAGGGGGCAGGCCGGAGAAATGAATTTCTGGACGGGGGCAGTGGGGAGTCCAGGGCACACACAGCACACGCGCGCACACGCACGCGCACACACACGCGCGCGCCTGGCCACGTGGGGAAGGGTGGCAGGACCCCCAGCAGCCCCATCCCTGAGGGGCCAGGCCAGCAAAGGGCTGCCACCAGCTACTCCCCACAACATTCGTACATGTGCCCCGACTTCACACGCTCTGGGTCCCCAGCCTGGGCTGGAGGCCGAGAGGCCTACCAGGAGGGAGACTGGGTCTCACAGTGGGTGCGGGGAACCTGCCCTGGGAGTCAGAACGCAGGGTGACCCCCAGCCTAGGATTCCTGGCTCAATATGGGGGGCAGGAGAGCCCAATCCTCCCGCAAGGCTGGCCAAGGCGAGAACAGCAGCAGGGGAGGCTGGACGGACAGACGGAGGGATGGACAGAGCCACTTGTGCTCAGCAAGTTAATAAATAGGTTTGTGCAGGGTCCCCTCTGCGGACTAGGGGCCAAGCCTCGGGGACGGGAGCTGGTAGACTGGAGGGGAGGGTCCAGCTTGCCCAGCCCAGGCCTGGGGGTCCCCAGTCCAGAGACCAGCTCTGTCCCTGGGGGTGTTCAGGCGGGGGCAAAGGTGGGCAGGGCTGGCTCCAGGAATGTAAAGATTTCTGAGTTTTCTGCATAAGACACTGATCCCAGCGGTCGTGCAGGCAGGACCCCACCAGGCCCACGTGTGCACACCGTGTGGACCCTGCACCCCTTCCTCTCCCCCCACCCCCCCACATCCACGTGGGGAGAGACTCTCTCGCATCATCCGGGTGCGTTGCCTGGCTCTGGCCCCACTCTGGTCCCGCTCAGCTGGAGGGCGTGGGATGGCTGCGGGGCTCAGGGCTGGACTCGTGGCAGCCCCAGCAGGGTCTCGGCGATGCCCAGGAAGTAGACCACCTGAGCAATGCCGAACAGCGGGGCGATGACCAGGGCGCGGCAGTAAGCGCCCTTCAGGAAGGCTGTGGGGCCCTCATTCCGCAAGATCTTCCTGTGGGGGGAGGGGGGTCAGAGCCGCGGGGCTGGGGCCACCCCACCCCCGCTCCACACCCGCCGGGGCTCGCCCACCTGGCGCAGTCCAGGAACCCCGAGTAGGTGTCCTCGTTGATGCCGCGCTGGAGCGTCTGGAGCCGGGTCTTCACCACTGCAGGGGGCGTGCGGGTCAGTGTGGGCCCCTCACCGCCGACCCCACTCCTCAGCCCCGTCCCCGACCCGGGCCCAGGCCTGGGCACTGACCGTCACAGGGGTTGACAGCCACGGCAGCCGTGCTCCCAGCCACACAGCCGGCCAGGAAGGACACGTAGAAAGGAGACTTCTCCCCAGATGCCGGCCGGCCCAGCTGGTTCAGGTTGGCAAAGAGGGGGAAGTAGACGATGGAGAAGGGGACGTCCCTGCGGAGGGAGGGCGGTGGTGACTGGCTGGGAGGTGGGGGGCAGGTGGGTGGGCTGTCCCCAAACTGCCCTGCCCCCCTACCTGAGCAGCGTGGCCCCCAGTCCCTTATAGAGGCCGGCGATGCCGCGGCTCCGCAGCAGGTCCCGGGTCAGCTGAGTGGCTGTGGGCCGGGGTGCAGCTGGAGCCTCCACGGAGGGCTGGGCACCCCCCCGGCCGGAAAGCTGGGCCTGGCCAGATAGGGTCTTCCTCTGGGCGGCTGGGGAGAAAGGGGACGGCCTACTGGTCTCCCTCTCGGCACGAGGCACGAGGTGGTGGCAGGGCAGGGGCCTGGCTAGTTCCCCCGCCCAGCTGCCCTGCCACCCCGCGCCCTCACCAATGCGGCCCGCGTCCTGGAGCTGGATCTTCAGCATCTCCATGGGGGTGGTCACGATCACCTGGCAGGTGCCGGCCCCACAGCCCGCCAGCATCTCCTTGAACAAGGTCAACTTCTGCCTGTAGGAAAGAGGGTGGGGCTGCAAGGAAGAGTCAGAGGCCCTGGGGGCCTCCAGTGCGCCCAGGAGTGAGGGGGCATGGGAGGGGTGGAGGTGGAGGCAGCCCTGTGGGGTACAGACCCCTGCAGTCTCAGACACCCTTCAGGCTCTCCAGCAACAGGCGCTGAGCCCAATTGACAGATGGCTCCTGGCAGGGCCAGGGAAGGGCCAAGGGGCCGTTGTTGAGCAAAGAGAAATGGAGTGGGGGGGCAGTTCAAGTGCTCCAAGGTACTACTGCCGTTTCAGCCCCACCCTCGGGTGATGGGAAAAACTGGTCAGTGCCCCCCCAAATCCCAACCTACAAGGGGCAGCAGGCAGTGGCTGGGGGCCAAGGACCCTGGGCCCTGGGCACCACTGACTCAGCACCACTGACCTCCTCTGGGGGAGGAGGGGAAGGGAAGGAGGGGAGGGGGAGGAGGGGGAGGGGGAGGAGGGGAGGGGGAGGGGAGGGGGAGGAGGGGAGGGGGAGGAGGGGGAGGGGGGAGGAGGGGAGGAGGAGGAGGGGGGAGGAGGGGGAGGGGGAGGAGGGGAGGGGAGGAGGGAGGGGAGGAGGGGAGGGGGAGGAGGGGAGGGGGAGGAGGGGAGGGGGAGGAGGGGAGGAGGAGGAGGGGGAGGAGGGGGAGGGGGAGGAGGGGAGGGGAGGAGGGGAGGGGGGAGGAGGGGAGGGGGAGGAGGGGAGGGGGAGGAGGGGAGGAGGGGAGGGGGAGGAGGGGAGGGGAGGAGGGGAGGGGAGGAGGGGAGGGGGAGGAGGGGAGGGGGAGGAGGGGAGGGGGAGGAGGGGAGGGGGAGGAGGGAGGAGGGGAGGGGGAGGAGGGGAGGGGGAGGAGGGGAGGGGAGGAGGGGAGGGGGAGGAGGGGAGGGGGAGGAGGGGAGGGGGAGGGGAAGGGAAGGAGCAGGGGAGGAGAGAGAGGAGGGGGAGGAGGAAGGGGAGGAGGGGGCCCTGCAAGGTCAGGTGAGGGGCCCCCAGGAAGACGGAGCCTTCATCCTTTGTCTGGAAGCACAGACGCCTCCCCCTCACGACCCTGGCCCCCAGCAGCCGGCCGAGCCCCTCACCCGTCCTTGGAGAGCTGATATCGGAAGAAGTCATTGGCTGCCAGCTTGATGGCCTTCTCGGGGGTGACAAGGGTCAGGTTCACGGCGGCTCCTGTGTGGCACACCGGGGAGCACAGACAGGTCAGTGGCCTGGGCTGGGAGGCTCTCCGCCAGCACTTGCCTCCCACCCCCCCGTCACTCCTGGGCTGCGTCCTGCCCTCTTGCCCACATTTGTGCCTGGCAGGGGCCGGAACCAGCGGGCCAGGCAGTGCCTTCTCCAGGCACTCTGCTCAGCCTCCCACGTAACCCTCCCAGTCCAGTGGGCGGCCTCCCTGTGGGACACCTCCCCTGGGCTACAGACGTGCTTGTGTTGGGGCTCTGGGTAAGGCCACGTCCGGCCTGGCGCGGGTCAGAGCTGGGGAGGCAGTGGCGAGCCCTCTCAGCGGCGAGGACGCAGGGCTGCACAGCATCTGGGCAAATCCAGGCTTGGAGATTGTCTCCTAAGCTGCTTTGCAGTAACGACCCCGTCCCTCCCAACCTCCTGGCACAGACAGGGTCCCACCCGTCCCGGGAGGCAGGGGAGGGGGCTGCGGCCACTGTGGTGGAGACAGTGTCCTGCCATGCTGCGCACTGGTAGTGAGTGGGGGACGGGGCTGAGAACTGCCGTGCCCCAGAGGTGCCACCCCCTGTCCCCCCAGCACCCACGGGCCAGGTCCACACTGTCACACCCGACACAGGTACGCTGCCCCGCCCTGGCTTCCCACCTGCCTCCCCGCTGCTATGGTAGGACCCCTCTGGGGCTGCAGGAGGGTGCTACCCAGGCCTGCCCCATGCCCAGCCTCACCGCGGTACATCCCGAAGTAGCCCTCTGAGCGGATGGTCTTGATGAGGCAGTCAGACCTACAGCCCAGGGGGTGGGAGCGAGCAGGGGATCAGCCTGGCATCCAGCAACGGCCCCAGCCCTGACTCAGGGAGGAGCTCCCCCAGGTCTGGCCCCCTCAATTTCCCCTTTGGTTTAACAGGATGGGGGGGACACAGGAGCAGAGCGCAGAAGTCTGCCCCACACCCATGGCTCCACGCCCGCTACCCCCCGCCCGGCAGGCTCACATGCTGGTGTACAGGCGCTGGCCATTCTGCTGGTTCTGCAGCCTCGTCTTGGCCAGGTCGATGGGGAACACGCAGGTGACCCCGATCAGCCCAGCGATGCCGCCATTGATGAGCTTGGCTGGCAGACTGTGTGGGCAGAGGGAGTGTCAGGACGACCTCCTCAGCCATAGGTCGGAGGGGAGGGGAGGGCAGGGCAGGGCAGGGGTGAGGCTGGGTGGGGTTCTGACCTGATCTGCTTATCAGCCATTTAACTCGGGAGCACTCAGGTAGGTAGGAGCCGCAGAGGTCGATACCAGACAGCGGAGGTGGTGCTGGAGGAGGGGGAGGGGCGGTCCTCTACTTCCAGGGGAGTTTGAAAACCAACACTTCTGTCCTAGAACAGGGGACTGGGATCAGCGGGGGTGGGCAGAGCCACCACTCAGAGGCACACCAGGGGAGTAAGCCCCCCCCCCAGCCTCCCTCCCAGGTCTCCTGAAGGGGCACCGAGCCCCTCGCCCTAGCGCCCCCTCCCAGGCTGGGGCCCTCCGCACGTCCTGGGCGCGCAGTGTGCGGTGAAGCGCTGCCCCTTAGCCCCATCCCTGGGCCGTCCAGCTTCCCCTCAAGGCGCCCCCACCGGCTGCGTCCTCCCAGCTGGCCTCGCTCGCTCACGTGCGCGGAGCCCTTTAAAGGGCCAGGCGCCTCTGGGGAGGCAGCAGCAGGGGATGGGGCCAACACGCCGGTCAGGGCACCTCCGCCCCCGGACTGGGCTGTGACGGCCCCCATCCTTGAGCAGAGGCAGCGGGCACCTGCCCTCTTCAGGAGGGGGGTGAGAGTGCCCCAGGAGCCACACTGGGGCTCAGCTCACAGCTGCCCAGTAGATGCTGCCCCGACTCCCGTGGCAACTCCACCCTGGACCCCAGACCATCCGCTCCCCTGGTGACCGGAGAAGCGCCAACGCAGCCACAGCCAGCCCTGTGCCCACCCTCCCAGGAATTTCACCCCCAGACTCACACCCAACACACCCACACACACGGAGGAACCCAGCGACCGGGACCTCTGGGAGGGGGATGGCTGACCTTCCGAGGCTCTCTGGGGCTAGTCCCCCAGCTACTCCAGGGGTGCAGAGACAAGAGGCCCCTCTCTCTAGGGGCAGGGTTGAGGAGCCAGAGCCAGCCTCGGGGGCTTCCCATGGGGGGCACAGCCATAAAAACTGGGCTGTGGGGTCCTCACCCCCACTCTGGCCCCCTCAGAGGCCAGCTGTCACAGGCTCCCACCCGAAGCGCTGCCACCCAGCGTCACACGGCTGGCTCACACCTGTCGTCCCCCCGAGAACTGGTGACCTTCACCTCAGCTTTCCTGGGCCGGGATGTCCCCTGCCTCCTCATCAGCCCCTCCGCCCCCCGCCGCGGTCCCGCTCACCCCAAGGTGCACCGGACCGGCTCCTCCTCCGCGACTACAGCCCGCGGGCGGGCGGAGGAGATCCAGCGGCCGAGGGCGGTGCTGGCTGCGGGGATTGGCTGCGGGGCGGGGCGGGCCTGAGGGGGGTGGTGACTTTCTCTTTCACTTTGGGCGGGATGAGGCTCCCTGCCCCTGTGGGAGAAGGGATGAGAAGGGGGTGTGACAGCTTCTCGGAGGCAGGGACTGGCCTCGGAGGCAGGGACTGGCCTCGGAGCGCCCCCTCCAGCCCGTGGGGCAGTGGGTCAGACTCGGGCTGACCCAGCCAAGCCACGCAACCGGTTCACAGGGTCCCCAGCCCCTGACCACCGTGCCCCCAGCTGCCCCATGGGTTTCTGTCTGCAGCCTGCAGGCTGGATCTGCCTAGGGCCCTGGGACCCCAAGGATAGGGCTCTCTCTGTGCCCAGGCATGGGAAATCTGGTGCCATGGGGTGGAGATGGGTCTGTGTCCACTCGTGCCTGTGGGACTTGTGGGTCTTTTGGGGAAAGGTGAACTTCAGGGAAAACTCACGTTGGAGCAGAGAAAGAAAAGGCTGGAAAGGCCAGGGTGGGGGTGGCTGGACCTCAGAGGCTACTGGTTGCCACCCATAGGCCTGTTCACCTGGCAGGTCCAGAGGGCATGGGAACCAGCACCCCCAGAGCCCTCTGCCCTGCCAAGCTGCACACCCCCCACTCACCCAGGGCCTCAGTGCCAGGACCTGCTTCTCCGTGCTCCAGCCTGCAGAGAGGAGTCTGACCTCTGCACTTCAACCTGACCCTCTCTTCCCACCCCCACCCACCCCCACCCTCCAGGTGTAGACTGGCCACAGCCGCCTCTCTCCGCTGTCCCAGACCCTTGGGGGCAAGGTCCACATCCTGCTCTATGGGGACTGTCTGGGGTAAGGGACATCTGGATGATGGGGGCCCCGGAAGTCAGACAGACTATCCAAGGTGGGGAGGGGAGCAGCTGTCCCAAGAAGACAGGCAGCCCTGGGGTCCCACATCACACTCTGCCGGCTGGAATATGGGGAAGACGGTTGCAGAACTGCGAGCAGTGGGGGCAGCGGGCTCTGCCGGGAGACGATTGGCAAGGGGTCCTCCGGACCCTGAACGCTCCTTTTTCTGTCCTCACTCAGTGTTCCCACACCCTGCTCATGAGACAGCTTGGAGGGCCCTCCCCTTGCGCCCCCATGTTGCCATAGAAACCTGGCAGCCCCAGCCAGGCCTGAGGCCCCAGGGCTGTCAGCCCTCCCTGTACCCCCTCCGGTTCCCCGCAGCCTGGTAAACTGGGATTGCAGGCAAGGCTGTGGACACCGCAGCTCACAGAGACCACCCACAGGACGATGCTGCTGCTTCCAGGCCCCCCAGCGGTAAAATCTCCCGCAAGTGAAGCCGTTGAGCTCCCCCACCCCCAAAAAAGGCAATGGGGGTGAGGCTCAGAGTCTGGGACTGGCCATTTGCTCCCCATTCAATCTCCCCCAGCGCCTTCCCCCCGGGTAGGCGCTTTCTGTCCAGCCGTCTGGAGGGGCGCCAAGCCGGTGACAAAGGAGGCGCGGGGTGGGAGTTCAGGGCTCCGCTTGGAGGCCGGCTCAACTCCCCGTCTCGCTGGAGGGGGTCCGGACGGCCACGCTGTCCCCCTCCAGGCGATGGCGACTCCAGCCAAGCACGTGTCCACATACGTCCAGCAGGGACCCACGTGTGTCCCCCCCTACGGCCGGGCTTCTGCTCCTTGGCCACCGGCCCCCATCTCCTACCCCGCGGGGACACGTGTGCGCGGGGAGCGCGCCCGGCACCGCCCGGGGCCGAGCACGGCCTCCCACACTCCAGCGGCAGCGGGTCGCAGCATCCGCCGGCGCGGGCCCCGCAGGAGCCGCCTCGTCCGGGCAGATGTCACCTCCCACAGCCGTCGTGGTGCCCCTCGCCCCCGCAGCCGGGCTGCACTCGGGTGGGCGCCGCGGATGGGAGCCGCCCCGCGGGCACTCACCGCGCGCTCTGCCGCCGCCGCCACCGCCGCTCTCGCCTCCCCGCCGCGCCGCGCGCCCGGCTTCACCTAAACGCGGGGGCGCGTCCGCTCGGCGCCGCGCGCGCTCCGCCCCCGGTCCTCGGCCCGCTCGCGGCCTCCGGCTCCCTCTCCTGGCCGCCGCGGCCACTGCGCCCGGCGGGCCACAGCCCAGCACCAAGCCCTCACCCTAGGTCCCCAAGGGTCTTCCCTGCGTGTCCGGCCTCGCGCCCGTGCATGGGCCGGGGACCAGGGACTACTCCCGTCGGGCCAGCGGATGGCAAGGTGCGCTGGGACGAGGTGTCCTAGGGGAGGAGCGGTGCTGGGAGGGGACTGAACTGCCGAAGCACCTGCCCCTCACCTCCACCAAAGGGCAGATGTGCGATCCCGCACAGGGTGAATTTGTATCCATCGGCGGTGCGGCCGTTACCCTGTAGCTGGGGCCCCTTCTCTCCCAGAGATCAGGACAAGAGGAGGCGCTGGGCCGGAGACAGGCAGGAGCGGGGGCTGTGGGGGAAGCCTGTGCACAGGCCCCCTCGCAGCAGGGGCCAGGCCTCTGATCTGGCCTCCCCGTGCCTCCCACCTGCCTCTCCACCCAGCAAAGAAACTGAGCTCTGAGACAGCAGCCAGGATGGTGCACGTTTGTTATACAAGGAGGAGAGGGTCACTGTCCCCATACCCGGGGGAGGTTTGAAAGTGGGAGCCTCTAACCATTGGCCAGAGGATGTCAGGGACCAGCCCAAAGTCGGTAGGTTCTAGGCCTGGGCAGGCCCGGGGGGTTGTGATGCTGAAGAGCCAGGTGGGCCCAGGTCCCCGGGGGCCAGGCTTGTGCGCTGGATGCCCTCCTGGTACTTGCGGCGGCCAAGCTCCAAGACGGCCCGCACCTCTTCGGCCACGTCCCGCCGGTCACTCTGCTCCAGGGCCTCCACGAGGAGCCCCACAGCTCCTGGCTGCCCAGCCTGGCGCTCAGCCCAGGAGAAGAGCATATGGCGGATCTGCCCATCCAGGTCATCCCTGGGGGGACAGGGGAATGGTGAGGGAGGGGCCCAGCCCAGGACCCCCCGCCACACCCAGGGTCTTGATCACCCTCCCGAGATGGGTTCCTTCTTCCCTGGGCCAGGGGTGGCCAGAGCCTCCCTTTCCTGACTGTTTGCCCTGCCCCCACCTCCCCTGGACAGAACTGTAGCCAGCCTCCAGTAGGCAGGCCAGCAGTGGGAAGGGAGGCTCAAAAGAACTCACCGGAACTCATGCCGGATGCGCTGCAACTCACGGTAGGGCAAACCCAGGTGCAGGGCCACGGCTGGCCAGTCAGGGCCCAGGCGCCCGGCCACATTTAGCAGGTTGCTCTGTGTCAGGAACCCAGTCTCGGCGTCGCCCAGGTTCAGAGGTGCCAGGGAGAGGCCAGCCCCCTGCCCTGGGCCCTCGGATCCCCGCAGTCTCTGTGGGGAGGACGCAGTGGCAGTGAGCCCTGGCCCCGCCCCTGGCTCCAGCCCATACCCCCGGCCACCGCCTTCCCCCTTTACACACGCTCCCCCCGCCAGGCCGCACCGGCAGCTTGATGGGCAGAGTGGCCATCCACGGGGCGTCTGCACCTCTCTTCTGCCGAGCAGCCTCCGCCTCCTCAGGCACCTCCTCTGGCACCTCTCCCCGGTAGAAGGACACCTGTGGGTGGGATGAGGTGGGCTTCAGCGCTCCGGCCTCGGCCCAGGCAGCCCGGGGTGCCCTACCCCGTTGGCCCACCTGGCCCCTCACGGCCTGAGCCCGCCGGTCCAGGGTTGTGGTCACATACACCTCCTTCAGGTTCTTCAGGTGTGAGTAGAAGACGAAGCACACCCTGCCCTCCACACAGTCTGGACGGTCTGGGGGCAGGGGGTGGGCTCAGCAGGGACTGCGGGGGCAGACCCCAGGGTCCCTTCTCCGGGCGCAGGGGGCCTACCAGCATCCACGTTGATGCCCCTCTCGAAGGCAGCGAAGAATTTCTCACCCTCAAACATCTCCAGGGTGTCTGAGGGCTCCGGGCCGCGGTACCGCTCCAGCAGCCGCCGCAGGGTGCTGTCCACCTGCGGGGGCGACCCACTGGCTGGGAGCCCAGTGCCCTGCCCTGGCCCCCCGGCCCCCACCCTGCCCTCCCAGCCCTCTGCCCCCGCCCCACCTTGTTGCGGGGCAGGCACTGCAGCAGGACCTGCTCGGGGTCCCGGCGCCTCTGCAGCGCGATGAGGCGCACGCGGTGCAGCCGCAGCCGCTCCCAGGCCTTCCGCGCCAGGCCCCCCACGCAGGTCTTGGTGGTGTACCAGAGCCAGTACCTGGGAAGGCTGGGCGTGAGCGGGGTGCACAGGCCAGGGCGGGGGTGGGGGACCGAGGCGGCGGAGGGAGGGGGCACTGACCAGGAGAAGCGCGTGACCTGGAAGCGAGCATACAGGTGGGTGAGCTCCAGCGCGACCTGCGCCGTGATGTCATCCCAGGTGGCCGCGGGAAGAGCCCGGTACAGCAGGTGCAGGTGCGAGCGGTCCACACTCAGGCCTGTGGGTGGCAGGGGGCACAGGCTGAGGCCTCCCTGCCCGGGGCCCCCCTTCTGAGCACTGTCACCCCCCACCCCGTGGCTACAGGTCCAGGAGGCCACACGGCCGCCTCTCACCTGTGACGCCGGGGGGCAGAGGCAGCTGCACGGTGACTGGCCGAAGGAAGCTTGGGGGGCCGCTCTGGGAGAGGTACAGCACGGGGCTGGCGGCCGCCTCAGGCTCTCCCAGCAGGGCCGGCAGTTCTCTGCTGCCCACGTGCACCACCTGGAGCAGAGGGCACCCGAGCGATCACCCCTGTGTCCAGGTACCACCCGCCACCCATGGCAGCTGCCCTGCCCATACCTGCATGCGGACATGACGGGGCTCCTCCGTGGCCCCAGGGGGGAATGTGACCTTGACCCCAGGATGTCCTGAGGAGCACAGCAATGTCCCCTCTGGTGGCACCAGGCAGGCGTCAGATACAGGGCGCGAAACCACAAGGAACCAGGAGAAGTGAGGCACCTGGCAGTGAGCCCAGAGCTGCTGGGTGTTGGGGGGGCAGAGGGACAGGGTCACGGGCTTCGCCGGGCACGGGGGGGGCAGAGGGACACAGTCAGGGACATTTGGGCGAGGGCAGAGATGCTCCCCTCCCAGACGGGCCTGGACAGCCCTCACCTTGGGCGCTTCTTCCTCCAGGTGGGTCTCCAGGTCACTCCAGCTATTGTCACTCAGGGTCCTGACCACCACCTCACGGCAACGCCGGGCCCGTGGGGGCACAAAGAGCAGCCACAGGCCCACCTCCTGCCAGGCAAGGGTGCTGTGAGTGCCAGGGCCACGGCTGGGCCCTCCTCACCTGCCCTGACCCACCCTGGCCGTGCCTTCTGGAAGGCCACCCCATGGGGCTGCAGCTCCAGGACACCACTGAGCAGAGAGTCATGGGGACCCAGGGGGACGAGGCGTGGCTCTGGCAGCCACAGTCGATAGCGGATGGTAACAGGGGTAGCAGTGGCTCCCACAGGGAACTGCAGGCGGACACCGCAGGCCAGGGTCACAGAGCAGCCTAGGGCGGTCACGGTGAAGCTGAGGGAAGACAGGGTGGACATCGGGTCAGACGCAGCAGGGTCCCATATGTCTGAGTCTGGCACCCTGGGCAACTCTAGGAGACCCCCAAGGCACGGGCAGGTGTACAGAGTGGACAGGGTGACGGGGTGGACAGACGCTTTTGCAGCCCAGCCCCTCCTCCACACCATACCTGTCCAGATCTGAAGTCAGCAACAGTCTGGGCATTTCTGGGACCACGGGTGTCCCTGTGGAAGGACAGTGAGCTGTTAGGATGGTGATGACACCTGCATCCTGTCTGTGGTCTGTCCCCGTCCCCACCAGCGAGCCTACCTGGAGGACTGTGGGGGTCGGGGCTAGACCCACCCAGGGGGTTTCCTTGCAGGCGCACGAAGGGGGCATCCAGTAGCTCGGGGGGCACGTCCCGGAGCTGGTTGTCCCTCAGGTCGAGCCGGGCGAGCAGCGGGAGGCGGGCCAGGCCATCAGGCACCGAAGCCAGAAGGTTGCTGTGCAGAACGAGGAACCGTAGGGACCGCAGGCCCGCTGCAGGGGCACCAGCTTAGGACTCGCGGAGGCCGCACAGGGCCACCCCAGCCCTGCAGCGCCAGGCCAGGCCAGGCCGCTCGCGCTGGGGCCTCCCAGAGAAGCCCTTTCAGTCTCCGCCCTTTGGCTGGACGAGAGAGCTCGGGCAGGCCTGCACAGGGAGCCTCAACAGCCAGGGAAGTGGGGGTCAAACAAGGGCTGCCGAGGAGGGCGAAGGCTCAAGGTGGGCCAGCCTGTGAGCGCGAGGCCCTGCAGAGGAGAGAGGGCTGAGGGATAGGGCAGGCTGGGCAGTGGCCGACAGGCCGTCAGGCCCAGGGAGCCAAGGCTGCGACTCACCAAGGGAGGCAGGGAGGCCCTGCAGCCGGTTGGAGGCCAGGTTGAGCTCGGTCAGGCTGCTCAGGCCTCCGATCTCAGGGGGCAGAGCATCCAGCAGGTTCTCAGAGAGATCGAGGCGCTGCAGGCTGGACAAGGACCCCAGTGCTGTGGGCAGCGTTTGCAGGCGGTTGTGGGTGGCAGCGAGGAAGGTGAGGGCGGGGAGGGCCCCTAGGGCCTCAGGCAGCTCTGAGAGGCAGTTATGAGAGAGCAGGAGGGCACTCAGGCCACGCAGCTGCAGGACACAGGCTGGCAACGTCTCCAGGCTGTTGAAGCTCAGGTCCAGGTGGGCCAAGTGGGTGAGGCCACTCAGGCTGGCGGGCAGCGTGGCGAGGGAGCCCCGGAGGCAGGCACCCAGAGCGTCCCGATGTTGCCCACCTGGGTGGGGGAAAGGCAGACGTGGCTCTCAGAGCCAGAGTCCCAGGTCCCACCTCAGCCCTGCCAGCCAGGGAAATAGGTGCATGGAAACACAGACCTCCACCCCAACCCCACTTAGACAGCGAGAGGTGGACACAGATACTGGAGAGTCACCAGCAGATGAAGGAGGCAGCGACAGACAACGCAGGCTCTTCTCAGCTGACAGTCATCACCTGTGACCCACCCCAGGAAAAATACCCACACTGGGGTCTGCTGGAGACCCCTCCGGCAGCTGCCAGGTCCAGGAGCCCAGGCTCAGCCAGCTTCCCCTTGGGGGAAAAGGGGTTGGGTAGCGCTGTGCAGAGAACAGTGATGAGGCTGGGACCGGGGTTTGCCTTTCAGGACCAAGAAGCAGAGGCAGGAGCTAGCGATGAGGCTGGGACCCGGTGGGGCTCACCTTTGAGGACCAGGGAGCGGAGGCGTGGCAGGCTCCAGGGCAGACGGGCCAGGGTGGCCTGCAGCAGCTGAGCGTCCTCGTGGCCACTCAGCTGCAGGAACTCCACCTCCAGCAGCTGACGGACCTGCTGGGCACACAGGTGCAGCAGCCGGTGGCAGCCCCTGGGGTATAGGTCCAGGCTCAGCCGGTTCCCAACCAGGAGAGGGGGTACCCCCAGCCCTGCATCCACAGCATCTGTAGCATCTCTTGCAGCATCTTCTACAGCCACTGTCTCGGGCTCCAGCCCCTCCGCCACCGCAGCCATCGCCCACCGGCTGTCCTCGGGGGCCGGACATGTCCCAGCTCGCCAGGCAGGCCTGCTCAGGCAGGGCCCAGGGAGGCTGCAGAGTCAGGGGGAGGAGTGGGTAGGAGGAGGCTGGGCGTCCTCTAGCCAGAGGAAGGGTGACTCTGGCTGGGGGGAGCTCTTGAGCCAGGCCAGCTGGTCCAGAGCCCAAAGCCTAGGCTGGACAGATAATCGCTGAAATGGGGCCGGGGAATAGGACTCCCCAGGGCTGGGAAGGCAGCAGGCAGGGAGACCTCTGTGTGCAGAGGGGCCTGGGGACGTGCTTGGGGGAGAGGGGAAAAGTGAGGCTTCATGTCCCAAATCTGGAAACTTGACAAGAGACTCCTAGAGGTGTCAAGTCCTATTCCACCCCCCACCCCCTCTGGGTCCAGCCCCACCTCCAACCTTCACATTCCTCGGCTTTGACCAGAGGTCCCGGCTCTCATCTACCACGTGGGGCCGGTGTTCCAGGCAAGGGTCGGGTGATCGTGCCCGCGTATGTCAGAGCAGTGAGTGTGAGGGGGTTCCTAAGGACCGGACCCCACTTCCTGGCGCCTGGAGGTGGGCTCCCCGCCACTTCCAGGTCGCACCTCGGTCCGCAGAGAAGGTCGGTGCACCGCGCAGTCGCGGCCCCCACCTCTCGGGGCGGGTCCCGGGCGGGAGAGCGCGCCCTACCCGCGCCGCCCTCCCCACGGCGCGCCCGCGGCCCTTGCGTCACCTGCGCTCCCGGCGGCGCGTTTCCGGGTCCCGCCGCATCGGAAGCTCGCCTCATGTCCGGCGAGGGTCCGCAGGCCAGGATCTCAGTGTCCCTCCCGCCCCGCCCTCCGCCGGTCGCCGCCCTGCTGCACTCAGCTTCCTGTAGGCCTGCGTGCCTCTGCCGTCCAGCCTTCCGCGGGAGGGCCCGCGTTGCGCGCCACCAAACCCAACCTTTCAGAGGTTCTCAGGCCCTGGGCCCGCTCAGCTCTAGGGCTGTGCATTCCCGGCCCCATGCTGAAATGAGCTAGTGCGATCTCTGGCTGAAGGGGGTATCGGGTGCTGGTCAAAGCTGCTGCCCCACACCCACCTCCTGCCAGAGGACAGCTCTGAGAATGTCCCTAGACAGCCCCAAAGGCCTCCTCTCAAGCCCTGCAGAGGCTGGGCCCCAGCTCCAATGGCCCTACTTTTACGGTGATCACTGTGGGTCACATGCCTCCAGCAGTGGGCTTCGTCACATGCTGCCTCCTATCTTTCCGCATCTCACAAGGAAGGAAAAGGCGGCTCCGAGAGATCAGATGTTGCCCAAGGCCACTAGCTGGTGAGCGCCAAAGCCAAGGACCTCAAACCAGGTCTGTCTGACTCTCGAGAAACTTCCCCACTCCTGCTTCCTCACCCCGCACAGTCGGTGCCTATAAACGGACACACGAACACATCTGCTTCTGCCTGTTCTGCCCCAAATGATACCGTGTGCACCCTCTTTCCTCCACCCTCACCAGCTACCGCCATCCCTCCCACCCGGATGGGCAGTTCCCACCAGGCCTCCATTCTCCGAAGCTCCTATCCCGCCTTCAGTTTCCAGATAGCTGCCAGAAGAATTTAAAACAAACAAAAAAACAATCACAGGAACATTATTCAGCCTTAAAAAGAAAAGAAATTCTGACACATTATAATGTGGATGAACCTTGAGAGCATTACTCTAAAAGAAACAAGCCAGACACAAAAGGATAAAGGCTGTATGACTCCACTTCTGTAGAGTCCCTAGAGCAGTCAAATACATAGAAACGGAATGTTAAATGGTGGGGGCCAGGGGCTGGGGGAGGGGAATGGGGAGCTATTGTTTAATGTGTATAGAGCTCAGTTTGAGAAGTTCTGGAGCTAGATGGGAGTGATGATTGCACAACAATGTCAATGCACCTAGTGCCCCTAAATTGCATGATTAAAATGGTAAGTTTTACGTTATGTATTATTTTACCATTAAAAAATTTAAATAAAAACAATCACAACACTTTCTTGTGTGATTGCAGTAAAGTCCCATCCTTCCCAAATGGTTTCCCCGCTTTACCGCAGCTGTGTGACCGAGCAAGAAAACCTTTCTACGCCTGACCTCATCTATACGATAAGGGTACCGTGTGGCTTGCGTTAACAAACCAGTGCTTGGCAATAACACGTGGGTTCACCTGCTGTCCGAGCCCGCATGGGCTGGCTGCTGCCTCTGAACCCATCTCTGGCCACCTGAGTTGGGCCTTTGCATCTGACTCCCGGGGCCTGATGCTCGCCCCACATCTTCGCAGGGCCGGCTCCTTCTCATCCTTCAGCCCCGTGGCAGTGTCAGCCTGGGACTGCCTCGTTTATTTACTTTGTGTGTCCGCGCACTAGAACCTGAGTTCTGCGGAGGCAGAACCGGGCCTGTTCCCTCAGGACCGACGCCAGCCTGCAGCAGGGTTCCTGACACGGAGAGTGAATGAGTTACGTGTGCTACGTCCGCGTGGACCCTGAGATCTGTCCCGAGCCGACAAGGCCAGGGCGGGGGGTGGGGGGGCAGTCACGCGGGCTTCGGCACTCCTGGCTCCCGCTCCTCGGGGCGGCGGTGACAGGGCCTCCCAGCTTCGGCCGGAGCCCCCACCAAGGCGCTGGGGGGGAGCAGCGGCTCGATTCGGCGGTGTGAGCGCGCGGAGCAGCTCGTCCACCCCACTGGGCGGGCCGGACAGGGACCTACTGTTCCCACGGCTGGGAACCACCTGAGACCCGGAAGGGCAGCGGGCTGGACCAGTGCAATAGCACCCGGGCCACGTGCGGCCCGCGCAGGCAGCAGCGTACCCGCGCTTCCGGTCTCCATGCACCATGGGACTTGTAGTTCGCCGGCCGCGTCAGCCTCTCCCGCAGAGATGCGTCCTGGGCGTGAAGGCTGCGCTGCATGGTGGGAGCTGTAGGCGCCGCGTGGCATCCTGGGAGCCCTAAAGGGAAAAACGCTGCATTCGGACTCGCGTCTCGCTCTACCCCGCTTCCCCCAGGGATCTCGAGGGGCACTCACCCCACTTATACAAGAAGGCGGCCCGGAACTGCCTTCCGCCTTTTTGGTGGTGGCTGTGGGACAAGACGGGATAATGGCGTCACCTGCGTCTTCCTGGGCTAGGCACCGTCTGACATCACTAGGAGGCGCCCTCAAGGGGCGCTGCGCGCAGGTTCCGGAGGCTTCTGGGTAGCGAATTACCCCCGCCCCCCGCACCGGCGCCTTCCTTTCCGTCCCTAACGCCGCCGAAGTCGCACGCGCGAGGCTTCTTCGCCGCCGCCAAGTTAGTGGGGCGGGCAGGCCGGGGCGCGGGCCGGGCCGGGAGTGCCGCGGAGGGAGGGCGGGCAGGGCAGGGCGCGAGCCGAGCCTCTGCGGGGTCCCCGGACCGAGCCACGCGTGGCCGCCCACGGGCCGGGGTGGGGGTGGGAGGCCTCCCCGTAACTCCGCCGCCCTCTCCTCGCGCCGCAGGATGCGCTACGTCGCCTCTTACCTGCTGGCCGCCCTCGGGGGCAATTCCTCTCCCAACGCCAAGGACATCAAGAAGATCTTGGACAGCGTGGGCATTGAGGCGGACGACGACCGGCTCAACAAGGTAGCCGCCTCGCTGGGGCCCGAAGCCCCCGGTCTGCTTTGTACTCCGCACCGGGGGACCCCTCCGTTACCCGACCCGGCGTTTCCCTTTAGGGAAGTGTAGGTTCCCGCCGATTTCTGCCAGCCCATATGGTTTTGGGGTTGCCCTGATGTACTGGTACAGCCCGAAGGAAGAAAAATTGGGAGTGAAGCCAAATCTCAGCATGGCTTAGTAGAAACACAAGTCACGTGTAACTGAAGGTTTCTTAGTAATTTTTTTTTTAAATAAAAGCGGTGACGTTCATCTGGATCTTATTTTCTTTCACCCAACTTGGTGGAACTTACTTTGACACGTATTGAGTGTAAAGTGAGATATTTTGCATCCTTTCTCAGAGGTAAGGTTTGGTGTTAGTTTTTACATGTAGGGCGTCTCAGTTCACCTGTCCTGAGTCGGTCGTGACGGCTGTGCTGGGGGCAGGGGTGTGATGGTAGGCCTCTCTTGTAAACCAGGCCACTCCTGTCTTTTAGGTCATCAGTGAGCTGAACGGAAAGAACATCGAGGACGTCATTGCCCAGGGTGAGGTTGTGTCCGAGGCTTTCGTTTTCACGGTCCATTCTAATTCCTGCCGGTCAGCCTGTGACCTGCCAGGTTTCGCTTGTGGACCAGAGCACCCTAGAAGTCTTACCCAGAGGAGTGAGCGGGGTTTCAGTGGGCTCATGCCGCGGGCACTTCTAGACAGCCCCGGGACAGCGCGCCCGTGCTCTCACTGGGCTTTTGTAAGCAAGTCTCTCCACCCGCTTCTTGGGGTGCTAGGGCTGACCACAGGCCCCTGCCCTGTGCTGTCAGACTGGAGTAGGTGGGACTTGTCTGGAAGTTGAGCTCTTGGGGAGCTGTTTCTGTCCTTGGGTCCGTGACGGGGCAAAGCCAGCTCAGCAGACAGCCTGGTCTCTGAGCTCGCTGCTGGACACTGGGGCCTGATTGTAAACATGTTTGCCTAGCTTACCTCCAGGGCAGGGCGCTGTGGTCTTGTAGCCCTGCTGGAGGGATTCCTAGAAGCCAATTTCTGGGAGTGACAACAGACCCTCCTGTGTGGGAGAACAGAAACCTATGACGTGGATCCTAATACGTTGGGCTAAGTGTCTCGTTACTCTTGAGTAACGTTGAGGCCGGGCTCCTGCTGTGGTCTCACCTCTCCTTTCTGTTTTCTGTAGGTATTGGCAAGCTGGCCAGCGTGCCCGCTGGCGGGGCTGTGGCCGTCTCTGCGGCCCCAGGAGCTGCAGCTCCTGCTGCGGGTTCTGCCCCAGCCGCAGGTAAGTGGAGGCTCAGGCAGCTCTCTCTGCAGACGCACTGGGGTCTCTGCTGGGAGTGTGGCCTGCACCGCAGGCATTTCTCACCACGCTCTTTCTCCCTGCAGCAGAGGAGAAGAAGGAGGAGAAGAAGGAGGAGTCGGAAGAGTCGGATGACGACATGGGGTTCGGCTTGTTTGACTAGAGCCCACTCCCCTGTAAATAAAACCCTGTTGACGTATTTCTTGAGCTGTCTGTGAGCCCTTTGTCAGAGTGTGGTCTCTGCATCCTAGTCTCATCCCGGGATGAACCAAGGCTCTTGTGCGATGAGGTGGAGCGGGTTGCCTGAAGAGCCAGGAGTGGAGTGCCTGGACGGGGGGCACTTTCTGTGGGTCTTGAGTGTGGCCAAGCCTTGAGCCCCCTTCTTGGGCATGGTCCTGGCTCCTGTGGACTGCCAGGGCCTTCCTAGGAAATGAGGCCTTCAGGGGGACACCCATGAACACTTGAAAAGCAGGGGTAGGTGGTCTCTGCTCTGCAAGGTGGGTCAGGCCAGTTGTCAGCAGCTCCCGCAAGGCTGGGAGAGCCCTCAGTTATGCACAAGAGATGTGCTGGTGGGTGTGTGGTCCCCAGATGTCACTGGAGGGGGTGTCAGTGCCCCAGCTCCACCTAATCCCCTGAGCAACTTGGACTTACCTCTTCTGAGCCCGTGTCCCCAGCTGTCTGGTGGGCCAGTACCTTTGCTGGGTAGATTCAGAAGTGGTCTGTGGGCAGCAGTGTTGGGCTGCGTGCTGGCTGTGTCTTTTTGTGCCGGGCCTGCCCATGCCCTTTTTGCCAGGCTCTGGCCTAGAATGTGGGGCAGAGGGGAGAGGCCCTCCCACTGCCCATCCAGGCACCGCCCTGGCCCTGCAGCTGTTGGCAGTCGCCCACCAGTGACAGGCCACCCAGTAGATTCTCAGCTTTGCTTTCTGAAGGCTGTGGTGTGGTGGGTACCTGCCATGTGCCCACCACATGGTAGGCCTGTGTGAAGGACTTGCCTTTATGGGCTTGTAGTTCTGGAGGAGAGTAATGAGTGCAGCATGAGACAGCAGGGCTGGGTGCATGGGGGGCCCTCCCTCAGGAAGAGGCCCCAGGGCAGGGGTGTTCATGGGTGGAGGGAGAGGACTGATGGCCTTTTCGCTACCCAGAGGAGTGGGGATTGGAACAGGGCCTCGGGGGAGGGGGTGTGGGACATGGGGCTAAGGGGGGATGAGGGGTCCAAGCAGTGTGGGCTGCAAGGGGAAAGTAACAGTGGGATGAAAGGTAGGGCTGTGGGTACCCAGAGACACGGGTGGCAAGGGGCCATGGTCCAAGGTTAGGGTAGAGACGGCTCCCCAGAAGAGTGACGCAGGGTCCAGGGGCAGAGTTCACAATCCCAGCCTTGGAAGCTGAAGAGAAGGGCCCTATGGGCCAGAGGACACCATGGGAGTGGGGGCATGACACTTGCCTGTGGCATCGGACACCAGGGCTTCTCTGTGCAGACTGGGAGGGGGGCAGGTCCACTCCCACCCCCAGCCAGGATTCTAGGAAGGGCCACCCTGTTCCTGGCTGCAGAGCTCCTGGGGCCTGGTGGGAGGGATATGTACCCAAAACAAGTCAGCCCGGGTGTGGAAATGGGAGCAGAGGTCTCTCCGCACTGGGATGGCGCCACCCTCCAAGCCCCACAGTCCCTTGGAAACGGGGAGGGCATGGGCTCTGGCCTCTCCTTGGAGCAGGTTGCAGGGATGGCCTGCTTAGTTTCCTGGCTCAGCTTGCACCGTCCCGGTCCTCCTTGGTGGCACCCTGGTGAACCCCTGAACTTTGCAGGCTGGCCCTGGGGGTCTGTTCCATCCCCACTGTGTCACACCCCTTGTCCCCTGCTGCATCCAGCAGCATCCCCAAGGGCTCAGTTACCCTTATGGGGCCACATCCTCTGCACTGTGCCTCCATCCCACCCAAGCATTTGGGGTTCTAAGTCAGATTCCCTCATTCCCCTGCCTTCCCCATTCCCAGCACCCACAGCACCCAGACCTGGGCTCCCCTCTCCTAATTCCCCCACCCAGGGCCTTCGAACGGCCCTTCGCTTTCCCATGTTAATAGTGTCCGCACACCTCTTGGCCCTTCTCGGTCCTTATCTGAACTTAATAGAAACCATCTCTCCCACCCCCTCCCCCAAGTGGGGCAGGGTTTGTGTTGACTTTGCTCACTGCTCACGGAGACCCGTGCTGGTCCCCATGCCAGGCGCACATGGTGCTAAGCATGGGTGGCTTGGAGCACAGAGGCTGAGGACTGGGTGGCATGACGCCAGATGGCCCTGTCCTGGGGAGGCCCTGCTCTGGCTTCTCCACCTGGGCCTCGGGGCCGGGGTTGGGGGGTGGTGCAGCCCCAAGCTGGGTTCTGAGCCAAGCTCCAGCCAGAGGAGCTAGTGTTCCTGGGGAGACGGATGCACACTGGCTACACTGCCCAGCACAGACAAGCCCCTCGTTTGGGAGGTGGGGTGAGGTGCAGGGCTGGCCCCTGGATCCAAGCCAGGCTAGGCCTGCCCTACAGTCCAGGAGAAAAATGCGGAAGAGGGGCGGGAGGGTGACATCACCAGGAGTGCTCCACCTGTTGGGGCAATTAGTGAGGCGGGACAGGGCTTGAGTCATACCCACGTAGACCCCACAGCCTGAGGAGCTGGGGCAGGACGCAGGTCGAACCCAGGTTAGTGCCAAGGTGGAGCTGGGCGCGTGGCGGGCAGGGCTGGGTCGGGATGTCCGGTGTGGGTCTACCACGCCGGTGTTATCTCTAGAAGTTGTCCGTGTGTGATTCGCGTGCGCCCTGTATTATGTTTGCGGGTAAGTAAGTCTGTGGATGAGTCGGTGGGTCCTTCGGGTCCCTGACCCTCGGCAAGCTCCGCAGTGTCCCGGGCTGGTGTTGTAGGCCGACCCCCGAGGGAGGGGGCGGATGCTGCCCAGACAGCAGGGCCCTCCCCTCGTGGGTATCCAGCTCAGACTGCGGTCGTCCCGGACCTGAGTTCGACCATCCCCACACCTCTGGGCCACTTGGTGTCCCCTCCCACCGTCGACGACGGCGGGGTGGGGAGGTGGGGAGGCAGCGGGAGGTCGAGGATGTGGACTCTCGTCCGGGCCTGGCCAGTGTCTTTGGTGGGGCCGCAGGTGTCGCGTCTCAGGGCCCAGTGGCCTGGACAGCGGGCGGCGAGGGGTGGGGGCGGGGACGGGGTCTCAGAGCCTGGGCCGGGGCTCCGGGCGGGGTCTCTCGGTCCAGACGGGCTTCCGGAGAGGGGCGTGGTCTCCGGGACGGGCTTCGGCCTGGGTGGGGCCTCGGGGCCCTGGACGGGGCTCCAGGGCCCGCCCCGAGGGCGCGGCCGTTCCCCGCGCGCCCCAATTGGGCCGCGCCTGCCGGCTCCGCCCCGCCCCCCGCTAAAATCACCGCCTCCGCCTCCTCCCCCGGCAGCTTCTCCAATTCTGCCGGCTGAGACCCCGAGCCACAGCGACTGCGGGGCCGGCCGGCCGGCTCTGGCCCCGGCTCCAGAGCGATCGGCGAGCGCGCGGCGCACAGCGAGGCCGGCCGCCCGCGGAGCCCGGGAGCCCGGCGGGCCGCCGCGATGTTCCCCAGGGAGACGACATGGAACATCTCGTTCGCAGGCTGCGGCTTCCTCGGTGTCTACCACGTCGGCGTGGCCTCTTGCCTCCGCGAGCACGCGTCCTTCCTGGTGGCCAACGCCACGCACATCTACGGCGCCTCGGCCGGGGCGCTCACGGCCACGGCGCTGGTCACCGGGGCCTGCCTGGGTGAGCGGGGCCGGCGGGGGCTGGCGTGTGCTCCTCGTGAGCGCGGAGCGCCCCGCTCCGTCAGCGCAGAGCAGCGGGCCGGGCCGCGGGGGCCATGGGGGCCTTGGGGTCTCTGCCCGGGACCCCGACCGAGGCCCCAATCCCGGACGCCGACAAGGGGCGGGGCCTACCTTGTTTTGCTCCGAGGGTGCCCGGGGATTGGGGTAGGGCCCTGCGCGCCTCTGAGCGGAGGCTGCCGCCTAGGGCCCGCCCCTCGGGCGCAAAGGTTGGGGGGCGGGCAGGTGCAGCATGAGCTATTTCGTTGGAAAGAGAAAGTAGTCCGTGGGCGGGACCGCGAGAGTCGGGGGAGGGGCCTAGGCCGTCCTCCTGCCCCGGGCATCCGCCCGGGTGGCAGCGGTCACTGTCTCCTGGGGCTATGGCATTCCGGACTGCCATGGCCCCGGGGCTGGGAAAGGGTTGGCCTCTGAGGAGCGCGTCCGGGCACTGTGGCCTGGTGCTTCCCGAGGGCCCCTAGAGGAGGAGCCGGCAGGTCAGGCCTGGGCCCGGCCAGCGCAAGCTCTCTGCCGCCCTCGCCTTCCTGGCGCACGGCCCACTGTGGGCCTGGGGCCCTCTGTGGACTGCGGCCAGACGTTTTTGCCCACTCCGTGGGGTGAGAGGTGCTTTAGGACTCTGCAGCCCCGGAGTCGGCTTCCTCCACCCACACACTTCCGGCGGCCAGCGCGAGTGATGTTTACAGCACACGGAGTCCTCCAGGAGTCCTGGGAATGCTGCCCGGCCCCCAGCCGACTAGGGCAGCCAAAGTAACAGAGGGGTCATTAGCTTCTGGAATGCCCTGCCCATCAGGAGCCTGTCCAGTGTTCTCCTCTGCACCCTGCCGGTGGCCTTTCCCCTGAGGAGGGTGGGGTGGAAGGAGCACAGCTCTACATTCTTGGGACCTGGGAATTCACCACTGTGGCCCCGCCCCTCCTACTCATGGAGGCTTTCAGGCAAGTGCTTCTCAGACCGCAATGCTGGTCTCAGGTCCGTGGTACCTCGCTGGGGACATGGTCGCATGGCGCCTCCCCCACCCCACTCCCAAGAATCCTCTTTCTCACGGGTGGGAGTGGTCTCGGGCAGCTGGAGTCCCCACAACTTGGCAGGTGTTGGCTCCACGCTGCCCCCCTCCTGACCTGGGGGATGGTCCTCAGCTCCTCCCTGAGGCCTTGCTGCTCCCTGACTATCCCTGGGCCTGCTCCCACCCTGGCTTTGTCCTAGGCCAGTGCCCACTGGGCCCCCAAGAGGCATGTCGGGGGATTGCTTGCTCTCGGCTGCAGTGGTATGGGCGTGTGCTTCCCCAGGAGTGATGCGGCCCCGCTACGTCCAACCTCAGGCCCCTGGGCCTGTGGGACCCCTGGGCTGCACTGGGGTCGGTGCATCTGGATCTGGCCAAGTGGGTGAAGGCTGAGCCTGGTCAGAGTTGAGCCTCTGCCTTCTACCCTTCCCCGGGGTGGGGGCTGGGTGCCATGTCACGCCAGGCCCAGTGACTCACAGATCAGGGCGGGCAGTTGGGAAATACTGGGCAGAGGGTAAGTCGTGGCCCCAGCTGTCTGCCCTCCCGGGAGCCCCTGTCTCCCCAGGAGCAGGTGACAGAAGCCCCAGCTGTGGGCCAGGCTCCACGGTGGACACTGAGACTCCTCTAGGCTAGAAAGGGGTGCCGAGAGTCTGTGCCGTGGACCCTGGGTCTGGAGCTCTGGGGAGTGTGCAAAGCCCAGGAGTGCTGGCCCCTGACCCTCGCCCCTGCTGCTCCAGGTGAGGCTGGTGCCAACATCATTGAGGTGTCGAAGGAGGCCCGGAAGCGGTTCTTGGGCCCACTGCACCCCTCCTTCAACCTGGTGAAGATCATCCGGGGCTGCCTGCTGAAGGTCCTGCCTGCTGATGGCCACGAGCGCGCCAATGGCCGCCTGGGCATCTCCCTGACCCGCGTCTCCGATGGCGAGAACGTCATTATAACCCACTTCAACTCCAAGGAGGAGCTCATCCAGGTGGGCCCCGGGGGCCACATCGGGGGTTCAGTGGGAACCCCAAGGCCCCTGCTCACTGTCCCCCTCTGTCCCTGTCCCACAGGCCAACGTCTGCAGCACTTTCATCCCTGTGTACTGTGGCCTCATTCCTCCTTCCCTCCAGGGGGTAGTGAGTATCTCCTGGGCACCAGTCCTGGGTGACAAGAGTCGGCTTCTCTGTGGGCTGTGGGACAGGGAGGCGGGGAGGAAGCCATCTGTGCCTCCCCACCCCGGCCCCTCACTCCTGCCACTGCCCGTTGCCTCACTTCCCCCAGAGTTACTCAAGAGCCAGGCCAGCCCTGCGCAGATGCACCTTTCCTGTGGCTGTTCCCCGCCCCCCCCACTGTCTGGCCATCTGCTCAGTGGCCCGTGCCCAGTGGGTGAAACGCCCAAATGAAATAGCCACGGGGGGGGGGGGGGCCTGAGGTGGCTGGGGGGCAGCCCAACTCACCCTGCAGGCCTGTCCTCGTGTGACCCCGTGTCCCTGCCACAGCGCTACGTGGATGGCGGCATCTCAGACAACCTGCCGCTCTACGAGCTCAAGAACACCATCACAGTGTCCCCGTTCTCGGGCGAGAGCGACATCTGCCCACAGGACAGCTCCACCAACATCCACGAGCTCCGCGTCACCAACACCAGCATCCAGTTCAACCTGCGCAACCTCTACCGTCTCTCCAAGGCCCTGTTCCCGCCCGAGCCCCTGGTGAGACCAGACCTCCCTGCCGGGCACCAGGGTCACTGGGGACAGCTCCCCAGGGGCCTCTCCTGGCTACGGCCTGCACAACCTCTCCACTGGGGCAACCCATCCAGCCTCTGTCCAAGCTGGATCTGGTCCTGAATCCAAGTTAGCTTGCAGTGGGGCGGGGTGGGGTGGTGGTTCAGGGACACTGGGGACTCTATCGGGCACGTCTGGCTCCCCTGCCCCAGTTTATGCATCCCCCTGCCTCAGGTGCTTCGAGAGATGTGCAAGCAGGGCTACAGGGATGGCCTGCGCTTCCTGCGGCGGAACGGTGCGTGGGGGCTGCCTGGGCAGCCGGGTGGGCTCTGCGTGGCCGTCCTCTGTGGGCCAGCCGGCCTCAGCCGTGCTGATCGCCTATCGGGTCCCCCTCCCCCCGCACCAGGCCTCCTGAACCGGCCCAACCCCTTGCTGGCGCTGCCTCCCGCCCGCCCTCCTGCCCCCGAGGATGAGGACGCACAGGAGGCCGAGGTGGCCACGGAGAGGACCGGAGTGAAGGACCACTTGCAGCCACCTGGGGAGGATCACATCCTGGAACACCTGCCCTCGAGGCTCAACGAGGGTATGTGGGGTTGGCGGGAGACGGGGGACCTGGGGGGACGGGGGGCAGAGGAGCAGAGGGGTCCTGGGCTCCACCTCCCTCCCCCACCGACCTCGCACCAACCTCCCTCCTGCACCCACAGCCCTGCTGGACGCCTGCATGGAACCCACGGACCTGCTGACCACGCTCTCCAACATGCTGCCCGTGCGTCTGGCCACGGCCATGATGGTGCCCTACACTCTGCCGCTGGAGAGCGCCGTGTCCTTTACCATCCGGTGCGGGGCAGGGGGAAGGGGTGCAGGGACGAACTCTGGATCACCCCCGGGTGGTGGGCACTCGAGGGAAGAGAAAGGCGGCCGGTTTAAGGGGTTGCAGAGATGCCATGTCGGGGTCCCAGAAACCAGGCACAGACGGAGGTGGGGTGGGGTGGGGTGGGTGTGAGGTTTGGGCCACAGCCCCTGAGGCCATGCCTTGTGCCCCGCCCCAGCCTGCTGGAGTGGCTGCCCGATGTTCCCGAGGACATCCGCTGGATGAAGGAGCAGACGGGCAGCATCTGCCAGTACCTGGTGATGCGCGCCAAGAGGAAGCTGGGCAGCCACCTGCCCTCCAGGTGAGCTCCTCGCTGCCATGTCCACCGCGGCCTGCAGCCTCAGGGGCCCCCACGAAAGCCCTCCCTCCCTCGGTCCTTTCCCCTCCCGCAGGCTGTCGGAGCAGGTGGAGCTGCGCCGCACCCGGTCGCTGCCCTCCGTGCCGCTGTCCTGTGCCGTCTACAGTGAGGCGCTGCCCAGCTGGATGCGCAACAGCCTGTCGCTGGGGGACGTGCTGGCGAAGTGGGAGGAGTGCCAGCGGCAGCTGCTGCTGGGCCTCTTCTGCGCCAACGTGGCCTTCCCGCAGGACGCCCTGCGCATGCGCACCCCTGCCGGCGCGGCCGGCGCGCCCCCGCAGCACCCGCCAGGCTAGCCCCCTTGCTGAGAGCCGCCCGCTCCGGCCTTCCCCGCCCCCGGTGCCGAGGGCCGGGCCCCCCAGCTTCCCTGCCCCGTGAGGCGGGGCCCCGGGGCCAGCTGAGCTCCCCCTCTTCGGCCTCTCTCCGTTCCCCCTGCAGAGAGAGGAGATGGGGGTCCCTCACGCTGCCCGAGGGGGCTTTGCTGTCAACCAACCACTAACTCGCTGCACTGAGGAGGAAGGGGAGTGGAGTAGCCCTCCCCTCGCCGAGGGCCCCCTGTCTGTGCCTTAACCTCCCCTTCCAGGCCCCGCCCTGGGGCTGGGGAAGGCGGGCTGGGGGCTCCTGCACCTGCGGCCCCTGCCCGCCAGCCACACCCGCCAGTGCAGTATTACTCCCGAGAACTTTGCACCTGTTCCTCCCTCCACATTTTTCTCGTTTGGCTGAAGAATGTGTGTGAATTATTTATTTTTGCCAAAGCACATGTAATAAATGCCACCGCTCAGCCTTACCTCCTTCACTCGTATGTGATGCCCTCCACCCCCGCCGCCCCCAGCTGACCCCCCCAGTGTCCAGCCTCAGGCCAGTACTTCCTGGGCTCCCGCTCTCCTCGAGCCTGGCACTCCGGCCCTGCCAGCCGGGCCTGGGGCTCCCCCCTCAAAGCACTGCGGGCTTCCTAGTCTTCAGCCCACTCCTCTGGCTGGGACCCTTGGGCACAGCTTTCTAAGGGCCAGTGGAAGTATTGGGACCAAGATCCTTGCAAGATAAAACAGAGCTGTTCAGTTTCTTACCAAGGTGGTGTCTGCATCTCTGCTCCATGGTGCCCTGGGGGCGTGGCGCTGATTTCCCAAACTGAGCTCCGGGAGCCTGCTCCACTGGGGGTGTTTGGCCCAAGGCTCTGTGGGTGGTGCGGGTCTTGCCCTTGTCACCACGAGCCTCACTGCGAGGTGCACACACCTCGTTCCCCTGTCCCCCTGCCCCCACCACTGTGTCCCCAGTCTCCTGCCGGTATACAGGAGGGATCTGGAATGTTGGGCGGGGCGAGGTCTGCGCCAAAGGGGGCTGGATCTTGTTCTGGGGGA
This sequence comes from Hyperoodon ampullatus, assembly GCF_949752795.1. Taxonomy (NCBI): domain Eukaryota; kingdom Metazoa; phylum Chordata; class Mammalia; order Artiodactyla; family Ziphiidae; genus Hyperoodon; species Hyperoodon ampullatus. The sequence goes on from NC_136920.1 coordinate 3,231,918, forward strand.
GACGTGGTTTCCTGAAGGCCTTCTCTGCCCTGCCTGGGCAGTCTGAGGGGATGTAACCAGCCTCCTTGGGGATCACAAGGGCCCATGGGGTGACGGGCGCCTGAGCAGAGCTGGGCACTTGGCTGGAGGTCCAGAGCGCTTAGTCCTGCCGGGTTCAGCTGGCACCTGCCCTTCTGCCCTTTTCCCTCGAGGCACGGGGCAGCGGCAGTAGCCCCCAGCCAACAATAACGGTCGGTAGCGGGACTGCAGGACTGGGAGAGCCGGCTCAGCAGGTCCCCGTGCACCTGTGCCAGGGGCCACCCCCCCCTTGGTCTCAAGGTCCTGTCCTATAGGCCCAACCTGTTCTAGTTCAGCAGGATCCCAGGCCCCTGAAGAGGCCGAGGCCTCCAGCCCCCCAGCGCTGCCTGGACAGCTCTGCGAGGCCAGCCCCTCCAGGTGGGTGCCAGGCTGGGGCCGGGGAGGAGGACCCCTAGGAAGATGATGGGATTTTCTCTCACCCCCACCCCCCCCCCCCCCCCCCGCAGGAAGGTCACACACAGGCCCCACCCAGAACCTTCTGGCAGCCCTCCCCCAACAGGAACCTGAGTCAGGGCTATGCCCCCAAAGGAGTGCTTGGGGCGCCTGCTGAGACGAGGACCTCCCTCTGCTCTCCCCCAGCCACTCACCCCCACACGCACAAGCATCTATGCCGCTGATTTAAGTAACATTTTCTTGTATAGTACGCGTTTATTGTTTAAAAATGGAAAAAAAAATTGGAGAAGTATAGGGAAGAAAGGAAAGTCACCCCTCTTCTAGAGAAAACCGTTGAAAATATTTTGGTCTATTTCCTGCCTTTTTCGTGCACACACTTTGGCGCCTTAAATCGGGATCCTCAGGACTGCCCCCCAACTTTGGCCCTGTGCAGGAAGGGTCCCCAGGGTCATCCCCCCACTATGCGCTCAGACTCTGCCAGGACAGACACTCGGGGGTCGGGCCGTATGCAGGGGGGTCGGGCTATGAGGCGAGCGCTGGGCCACCGGGGCAATGCCGAGAGGCGGGGACACGGCGGGGACGTGGCAGTGGGGACGCGGCGGCGGCTCCGCCCGGGCCGTCGCTGCCGGGGTCCCGGTGCCCGCAGGAGAACAGCCTGGTGTGCAGCAGGTGCGGTGGCGAAGCTCGCAGGTAGCCACCCGGCCCGTCCCCCCGCCCGCATTCGCCCCGCACCCCCCGTCACCGCCAGGCGCGCCGATCCCCGCGTGTCGTGGTCAGGGACTCCGGGGCCCCTTGAGGCACGCACGGGCGGGGGCAGGGTGGGCTAGGCCCCAGGGTGCGGGGGCTCAGGCAGCCCTTCCCCCCGCTCCCCGGCCCGGCCACAGCGCAGCTTCCGGCTGGGATGGCCCCCCGGTCCCGTGGAGCCCGCCCAGGGAAGGCGACGGCATGAGGCGGAGATGTCTCCGCCCCTGTGTCCCCTCCTCTCGGCCTTTCTCAGACCTGCCCTCTTTGGAGGTCGCCTCCCGCATCCCCCAGGAATGGGTGGGGAGAGAGAATCACAGTACTGGACTGGGGAGCGAGGACCACAGGGTCCCAGGCGGAGGACTGTCGCCACGCTTGGGGGTTAGCTTTGGGAACTCTGGGGTCCAGGTGTCGTGGGAATGACAGGTGGTCTGATTAAGGGGCAGGGCGCCCCCATGGGGAGGGAGGCCAGTCTGGTGGAGAGCATGATGCCAGCAGGAGAGCCTGTTAAGCTAGACTCTGAGCTTGTTCCTGACAAGGGCCACGGAAGGCATCGTGGCCCAGGCTGGACCCTGCACCTGCACCGCTTGGGGCCTGGTGCCGGTGGGCGGGGCTGCAGGCAGGGCGGGAGGAGCTCACCCGCCTGCCAGCTGGCTGGAAGCGGGGCCCAGAGGCCCAGACTCAGAGGCTAAGGACTTAGCCGGGATTGGTTGATACTCCCACTGGCCCAGCCCGGTGCGCCCGGTCTCCAGGCCCCGACTCCAGGACCTGTTCAGCTTCTCTGCGGCTGATCATTCTCTCACCCAAGCCCCCATCTCCTCATTTTCCATCACAAGATCTATAGCTGCCCCCCCCGCCCCCTCCCCCCAGCACATCCTCTCCTGCACCGGCTGGCTCTCTGCGTGACCCTGAGCCTGCAGGCTCCACCCATGCCACCTCGCACCAGCCCCACCACCTGCAATCGGGCCACACCTCCCCCAGCGGCCCCTCCTCTCTGGGCCTCCGCCTTCCCATGGGGCCAGGGAGGCGCCTCTGCTCCCCACCGCTCCAGCTCAGCCCTCAGCCACCCTTGCCCCTCACCCTCTCTGCCTTCACTTCTCCTCTCCCCTCATTTCTCAGCTCTGCTCAGGCCCTGACTTCTCCTTGGCTTCACAGCGCCCAAGGCTGAGACCCCCGCCATGGCCAGCCCCGGGAAGCCTGGGGCTGGGGAGGCCCAGGAGGAGGAGGGGTGGGACGAGGGGCGCGCCCCAGGGCCACTGGCAGCAACACTGGAGCAGGCCCAGGAGCTGTTTCTGCTGTGCGACAAGGAGGCCAAGGGCTTCATCACCCGGCATGACCTGCAGGTGAGCCCCCAGCCCCAAGAGGCCTCCCACCCAAGGGCTGACCTTGGCTACTCAGCCTTGCCATCCTTGCCCGGCCAGGGCCTGCAGAACGACCTGCCCCTCACGCCCGAACAGCTGGAGGCTGTGTTCGAAAGTCTGGACCAGGCGCACACCGGCTTCCTCACCGCTCGGGAGTTCTGCCTTGGCCTGGGTGAGCCCGGCCCCTGAGCCCCACCCCCGACCCCGCTGCTCAGACACCCTCCGCTGGCACATGTGGGACTCTCTGGGGCCCACAGCCCACATGGGTGGCAGCCCGTGCTTCTCCATGGCCTCCCTCCGGAGCACAGGCTGGTGTCTGTACACTCAGGCACCACGGGAAGCCCCCCAGATGCTGTGGCATATGTGGAGAGGACCTGCTCCCTGAGCCAAACCCAGGTGGGGCTGGGAGCCAGGCATGCCTCATTTTGGCCTGAGCCCAGCTATCACCTCCCATTCCCAGGACAAGAATCGGACCAGAATAAGGAAGAAAAACAGGAAACTGGGCTCAGAAAAAGGGCAGGATATGCGGGGGGCGGGGGTGGGCTGGGCTGCGGGTGGTAACCCACAGCCCGGTGATCTCTCCCTCCCATGCCCGCAGGGAAGTTGGTGGGGGTGGAGCCTGCCCCGGGTGCTCTGACCTCCCGGGCTCCAGAGGAAACCTTCGAGGCGGGCTGGTCGGGTGTGCGAGGCTCCGGGGGCTCCCTGGAGGAGGAGGACGAGGAGGAGGAGGAGGAGGAGGAGGAGGAGGAGGAGGAGGAGGAGGAGAGATTCTGCTCTGCGTTGGTGCAGCTGGGGGTAGCCCGGGTCCTGGGCGAGTGAGTCGGTGCTGGCCCGGCTCCCATCACCCTCATCTGCTCTCTGTCCACCTGCATGCTGCCTGTCCGCGTCGCCTGCGTGTCTGTTCCCAGGCAGGGTCCCTAGGCCGGGTCTGGGCCGGTCCTTCCCTCTCAGCTGCAACTACTGCGTGCCGGGCGTGATTTCCCACAGAATTTGCATTTCAGGAGGCAGCAGCCAGGGCTGTGCCCAGCACAGGCACAGCCCTGTGTACACAAGGACACAACCCCATGCACACACACCTCCTGGCCACACAAGCCCCGCACAGGCACAGACCTCCGCAGGGGTGAAAGCACCCAGGACAGGGATGCCCTGCTTGTGCAAGACTACGGGGGCCTCTGGGGGCTTCTTACCCTACAGGGTGGGGTGGGGAGTCCCCGCTTCAGCTTCAGCCTCTGCCCTCCCACCCCCCACCCCCACCCCCACCCCCACCCCCACCCCCAGGCAGCGGGCAATTCGGACGCTCTGGACCCAGCTGCAGCGTGAGCGACCCGAACTGCTGGGCTCCTTCGAGGACGTTCTGATGCGGGCGTCGGCCTGCCTGGAGGAAGCGGCCCGAGAGCGGGAGGGCCTGGAGCAGGCGCTGCGGCGGTGAGGGCTGGGGGGCTGGGGGCGGCCTGAGGGCCAGGTGGAGGGGCTCTGCGAGGTGGTAGAGGCGGGGCCGAGGGCTGTACTGCTGGCAGGTTCTAAGCAGCTGTCTCACTCTCGGTCTCCCGAAGGCGGGAGAGCGAGCACGAGAGGGCGGTGCGATGTCTGTACGAAGATATGGAGCAGCAGCTTCTTGAGCAGCGCCGGCGCCTGCGGAGTCAGGTGGGCCCGCAGCGCCGCCCCGCGCCCAGCCCAACCCCGGACGCGCGGGTCTCCCCGGCCCTGCCTTCTCCGAAGTGGTCCCACCCGCCCCCCTGCTGCTCCGCCGCTCGCAGGGGCTCAGGTGTCCCCGCCCCTCCTAGGACGTCCCCCGGGAGGAGCGGAGAGGCCGCCTAGAGCTGGAGCTGCAGAGTCGCGAGCAGGAGCTGGAACGCGCGGGGCTGCGGCAGCGGGAGGTGAGCGGCTGTCCGGCGGTCCCGGCCGGGAGGCGTGCACAGCGGTCCAGCCCAGGCCCCATCCTCACCGTCCCCCATGCTACTCCTCGGCGTCCTTGAGGCCCTTGGGCCTATGTTCCCAGCCCCGGAACTGTTGGGAGTCAGGGGCAAACGCAGCATCCCGGGGACGTGGCGGGGTTCTCTCCAGCCTCGATCCCCCCACACCCCAGTTGGAACAGCAGCTGCAGGCCCGGACCACCGAGCAGCTGGAGGCGCAGGCGCAGAACGCCCAGCTGTGGCTGGCCAACGAGGCGCTGCGGGCGCAACTGGAAGGGGTGCAAGAGCAGCTCCGCAGACTGGAGAGCGACTTGCTGGGCCGTCGGGAGCAAACCCAACGGTGCCGGGGGGCGGGGCTGGGGCGGGCCCTCAGGGGGTGGACCCCGAGAAGGGTCGCGCTTGGAGCTCAGGGATTCCATCCCACCCCGTCCCAGCCCCGCCTCCAGGGTCTCCGTGGGGCAGGGTCCTCCAGGGGGTCGTGGGGCACCCTGAGGAGCCTTCCTGCACCCAAATCACCACCTCCGTCCTGCAGAGACGTGGTCGCCGTCTCGAGGAACATGCAGAAGGAGAAGCTCAGCCTCCTGCGGCAACTGGAACTGCTCAGGTGCGTCAGGAAGGGGTCAGCACAGCTCCTAGCTCCCAAACAGTCCCTCTCACTGCCCCATCCCACTGCGAGGAAGTCCTTCCTTGTGTCTGCCCTCCATCCCTCATGCTGCAGCCCCAGACAGACACCTCTCTTCTGGTCTGAGGGAGCGCCAGAGCCCGTGCCTACATTCCCCAGCTAGGAATGCTGCCTCTTGAGACCTCTCAGAGCCCTTGGACTCCTGTTCCCCAGGGAGCTGAACACGCGGCTACGAGACGAGAGGGATGTCTGTGAGGCCGAGCGGCTGGGCAGTGGCCGCAGGAAGGCTCTGACCACGGCCCCCCTGCTGGGGCCCACCTGCTGCTGCTGCTGCTGCTCCTGCTCCTGCTGTTGTTGTAGCTGGGCTCGCCCCCCCAGACGCGGCTCTGGCCACCTTCCCAGTGCCCGTTGACCAGCCCGAGTGACTCACTGGGCGTTACTTGGTTACTCGGAGAAGCTGCCCCTTGAACGCGACTCCTCGTGGCTGGGGGCTGCCCATCCAGGATGTGGGTTCTACCCAGTAGGCTTCCTGGCCTGCCTGACTTGCAGACGTGAAGGAACTAATCCTGGGTGGTCAGGGTCTCACCGTGCCTCCCTGCCGGTCCTCACCCTACCCCCATCCCATCAAAACCAGCAGAAAATCCCCTCTTCCAAATAAAGTCCACTGACTTCGACCTCCTCGGCCTCCTGTGTGTGTGTGAGCCACAACATTTGAGAGGTACACGCATGAGATTTCCATCGTCCATGCGTGTCCCCGGTCATATCCCCAAGCCCTCACTGTCCGTCAAAGCTGTAGGAACCAAGGGACTGAGGCCACTGACTCCCAGGAAGCAGCGGGCGGGGTTCCCTGCCCACCCGCAGCCTCAGTCAGCCACCCCCTCCCCATGCCAGTCCTCACACAGTCCTGGGTGGGTTAGCTCAGCCCACTGGAGTCCTGAGTGGAGGCACCGTGGGTAGGCTTGAGCTGTCCCTCGAGCCCCTCCGCCCTGCCAGCGCGAGCCTCCGGCAGGGAGCTGGGGATGAGTGCTGCCCACTGTCCACGGAGAGCCGCTCCCAGCGACTGTGCCGCCTCAGGGCCCGCCTGGGACTCCCCTTCCCCTTCTACTCCCGCTCTCAGCTCCCCAGCGCAGCGGGTCGGCAGCCACTGCCTTCTCTCCTTCACCTCCCCCCACCACTCCCAGGCGACGCCCTCCAAACTGGACTCTCTCTCACACTGACCCCAGGCCTCCCCTCCAGGCCGTCCTCCCAACGGCGCCCAGAGAGGCTCCTGTCTGCATCTGACCGCACGTCCAGAGACTCCCCCCAGGCCCGCATCTGTTCCGTCGACTCCCGCAGCCTCCCGCCCCGCCCCCAGCGGAGCTCCTCCCGAGGGCTTGGGCCGGCGGGGCTGTGGGCACCCCTGGGCCGGAGCCCGCCCGGCCCCCGCCGCCTCGGGCGGACCCCCGGGGCCCGCCCCCGCCGGTGTTCCGCCCGCTCGCGCCGAGCGCTGTTCGGACCTGCCCCACGTCGCGGCCGTGGGCGGGGCCTCCGGGCCCGGGGCGGGGACCTGAGCGGCCAGGCGCTTCTCGCTCGCTAGCCCCCGGTCAGCCGCGCATTCTCCGCGCTCCGAGCCGCCGCCGCCTGCGCCGCCGCCACCGCCGCCGGCCCGACTCGGACGCGTGGCCGGTGAGTGCACCGCCCGGCTCGGCCGGCAGGGAGAAGCCGCGCGCCTGGCGGCCCTGCAGGCCGCTTCCGGAGGGAGACGGGCGCCCGGAGGCCGGGCGGGCAGAGGGTCCGCCGGGCGGCGAGGGCGAGGCGCCTCCCGGGTCTCCGGGCGGGCCTGGCGGCCCCTTCCGGCCAGGGGCTCCTCCCGAGCACCCCGCTCACTGTGCGCAGACACCGGTGCCCTCCCCTCCGCCCGGTGCGAGTGGGCGGGCCGTTCGTCTCGCCCGGGCGTGGGGGAGGCGGCGGCGGTGACTTCATCGCGAATTCCTCACCCGGCCTGGCTGGAGCCGAGTCGTGGTCCCCCACCTTGCGGTGCGGGGCGCCGAAGGGCCGGCTGGGCTGCGGGGGACGTGGGTGGGGCGGCTCTGTCCCGGGCCGCGGGAGCTATTTCTGGCCGGCCCTTTCCCTTGGGGATCATCCCCGCCAGGCACTCCCGGAAAGAGGGGCCCCTCCTCAGCCGGTCGCCGTGGGGGCCGGATCTGTGTCTGGAAGCAGCCTCCCCGGGAGGCCTGGGTCTGCGGCACCTGGGGCTTCCACACTCCGGCTGTGCTAGCGGTCTGCGCCTCTTTTTCTTTCCAGGCTGCAGCTACTGCTGCTTGGTGGGGGAAGGGGCAGTGACAGGCCTGGTGCCAAGGCTCAGAGTGGGGGCCTGGAGAAGGCGTGCGGTGCCTCCCAGGATCGGACTGTCCAGAAATGTCCTCTGCCCTGCCCCGCCCTGGCCCAGGCCAAAATACCGGGCCTGGCCGCTCCCCGCTCAGCCACGGGCAGGGGGTGGACGCTGCCTGCTCTGGAAGGCCAGCTCGGGTCCAGTGCCTGGGTCGGCCAGAAAGAGAGGTGGCGGGACCCTGACCATCCGGGTTGAGCCAGACCTGTGACCTGTCCCTGCCCTTCTAGCGGAGGCTCCTTGGGCGGGAACTTCCGTCCGCCTGCCTTACAGGCAAGAGGAACATCCCCACCAGCCAGGTGAGTGCTGGGCGGGGTGGATAGAAATTCGGCTCTGGGCAGTGCTGTGTCTGTCTGGAAACATGGCCCCAGGCACTCAGCTGCCATGTGTGTCCCACAGCCACTCCCCGCCCAGTGCGGACACCCCAGAACAGAGTGGGTGGGGTGGCCCTGGGGTGCCTCTGGGGAGGAGCACAGCTGGTATCTCCACTTCTCCCTGGGGTTGGTGTGGCTGTCCCCATTCCAGTAATGAGGACCAGCACAGGAAGAGCCCCCCAGGTCTGGGCGGGTGTGTGTCTGCCAGCTCCACTTCCCCCCGCTGGGAGGAAGGAAGGCCTGTCCTTTCACAGAGCCCTGAGGGGCTTTCCTAAGGCCATGGGACTAGGCTAGCGAGGGGCAGGTCTGTCTGTCTTTGAGCGGCCTCCTCTCCCCCAGCAGCCGGTGGGTTCCTGCCAACCTGTGACGTGGGGCCCGGGGAATGCTTGGGACGGGGTGGGGAGCCTGCATGAGCTCACCCCGAGGTGCCTGCTGGGGCTTCCTACCCTGGCTGCCAGAGGGGTGAGTCAGCCCGTGATGGTTGGGGGTCCTCCAGGCCCCCCCTCACCGTGCCCTGGGCTCTGGTCAGGGAAGCCTGGCCCCCCGGCCTTCAGCTAGGCTGTGGGCACCCCATCTGCCCTCGCTGCAGTGGGGGTGGAGGCTCCTGAGCGGCCTTCGCAGGAAGTGTCCTGGTTGCCACGGACATTTTCCCAGAGCCTTCACCCGGGCAGGCAGTTGGCTTGGCCCCAACCTGGGGCTGGTCTGGACATCTGTGTTCCCTCCTTCTGTCCCCACTGGTGTCTGGCCATCCTCCCAGGCAGGCCCTCCCCCACCTCCCTGCCGCAGGATGGGCGAGTTCGGCGAGAAGGCTGCGACATGTGGCACCATCTGCCTCAAGTACCTGCTCTTCACCTTCAACTGCTGCTTCTGGGTGAGGCACCCCCTTCCCCAGCCTCGAAAGGAGCCTGGCCTGGGGCTCAGACCTGGGGCCAGGTGTGGTGACCGGTGTGCACTGCCCACAGCTGGCTGGTCTGGCCGTCATGGCCGTGGGCATCTGGACACTGGCCCTCAAGAGCGACTACATCAGCCTGCTGGCCTCAGGCACCTACCTGGCCACAGCCTACATCCTGGTGGTGGCGGGCGTTGTCGTCATGGTGACTGGGGCCCTGGGCTGCTGCGCCACCTTCAAGGAGCGGAGGGACCTGCTGCGTCTGGTCAGCAGGATGTGGCTGGCACTGGGGGCGGGGGTGGGGCTGCGGGTACCTGCCAGGGCTCCCTGCCAGGCTGCCAGGGGCTGGCTCTGGGTCCCTGAGGGAGTTAGAAGGGACTGATGGGGGTCGAGTGTGACACCGCAGGATAGACTCTGCTGTGCTCAGCTGGGGGGCGTCCCTTTCCACCTGCCCAGTCCTGTGAGTCCCCACATCCCAGCTGGGCCAGCAGAGGGAAGACACCTGGGAGTGAGCATCGGGGGTCCTGGCGGCCACCCAGCCCTCACCTGCTGCCTGGAGCCCTCACCGTGTGGCCGCTTGGGAGCTGAGGGCAGTGGCTGTGCTCTGTTGTGCCTGGGCCCGGGGCGTCCTCACGGACTGGGGGTGTCCGTGTCCCGCCCCATCTCACGGGGCCCCTGCACCTCCCCCCAGTACTTCACCCTGCTCCTCGTCATCTTCCTGCTGGAGATCATTGCGGGAGCCCTGGCCTACGTCTACTATCAGCAGGTAAGGGGCTCAGACAGGCCGTGTGGCGACGTGGACGTGCACGGGCACACACGGGGACACGCACGTGCAGTGAGATGGATGCGCACACGCAGGTGACGTGTACACACACATGGGGACACAGACACCCCCACACTGGGACACACACATGCACAGGCAGGGCGCGTACATGCACACAGGACCCCACAGGCTCCAGCGCTGAGCATCGTGGCATCAGGCCCTAGAGGTGGGGACTGGGTCTTAGAGGGAGGGTGGATCACGCGGATGGACAGCCTGCCCGCAGCACCCAAGCTGCCTGTTTGGGGGCCCTGGCGGGGGAGGCAGGTATCCACAGGATCTGGAGCGCCCTCCCTGCCCGCGACCCTCCCCATCGCCACCTGAGCCATGCGTCTGACCCAGCCCTGACCCTGCACCTCTCTCCCGTCTGTGCCCACTCCCATCCTGCCCCAACTTGGAGAGTCTTAGATTTTGTGGCTGAAGCTGTCACTCCCTCACCCCAGCTGAACGCAGAGCTCAAGGAGAACCTGAAGGACACCATGACCAAGCGGTACCATCAGCTGGGCCACGAGGGCCTGACCAGCGCTGTGGACAAGCTGCAGCAGGAGGTGGGTGGGTGGCGCACGGAGGCACCTCCCCAGGCCTGTGCGGGAGCCCCAGCCGCAGGGGTGGGCAGTCGGGGCTCAGCCTGGGCCGTGTCCTCGCTGCAGTTCCACTGCTGTGGCAGCAACAACTCGCAGGACTGGCGGGACAGCGAGTGGATCCGCTCGGGTGAGGCAGGCGGCCGCGTGGTCCCTGACAGCTGCTGCAAGACCGTGGTGGCCGGCTGCGGGCAGCGCGACCACGCCTCCAACATCTACAAGGTGGAGGTAGGCCGGCGGGGGCCTGCTGAGACGCCCAGGGCCCTGGTGCCCAGGATGCTGGGGGCTGGTGTGGCCCGACACCCGAGGGGGCCAGACGACTTGCTGCCTTCAGCACACAACGCCTGCCCCGCTCCCGCAGGGTGGCTGCATCACCAAGCTGGAGACCTTCATCCAGGAGCACCTGAGGATCATCGGGGCCGTGGGCCTCGGCATCGCCTGTGTGCAGGTGCGGGCACGGCAGGGCGGGCCGGCGGGTGCTGGGATGCGAGGTGCTGGCGGCCACGTCCGCTCATGCTGGCCCCGTGCTCAGGTGTTTGGCATGATCTTCACGTGCTGCCTGTACAAGAGCCTGAAGCTGGAGCACTACTGACCCTGCCCGCGGGCTGGCCCTCCGTGTGCGCTGCAGCTTCTTGCCACGTGTTGACTACTGACGGCCAAGGAGCTGCGGTCCAGGACGTGGCCCCGCCCCTTGCCTGCCAGGCTCTCCCCCTGGTGTTCTCGTGCCTGGCCCCCCCACCCCCGCCGCACCGTGCCATCACTGTGACCTCTGGGGACCCCCAAACCCCGGAGGCAGCTTCAAGTGCCTTTAGCTGCACACCAAAGTCCCAAGGCCTGGGGTCGGCCCCGCCTGTCTGCCTGCCTGCTGGGCTGGGTGGGTGGGGGCCCGGGTCGTGGCCTCGGGTTGCTCCCTGAGGCCTGGGTTCAGTCAGAGGGGCTGAGGTGGGCAGCAATGGGCTGGCCCAGCGGGGAGCCGGGCGGCAGCAGGTGAGGAGCCCCGTGTGCCTGCCCTCAGGCCCCTCGGGTACTGGGGGCTTCTCCTTAAGCAAGCCGCCTCCAGCCCCTGGGGAAAGCCAAGCAAGAGTTCTCCCGGGCCAAGCCTCTGCCGCTCCCCCTGCTGTGTTCCCGCTGCTCTCACCACCATCTAGAGGCCTTGCATCACTAGTTCACTGTTGTCACCTCTTCACTGGAGGCAGGCGTCCTGTGGGTTTTATTCACTGCCGCCTGACGATGCCTAGGACTGCTCCTGCTGTGTGGTAGGTGCTCAATAAACGTCTGTGGAACGGATGGCTGAACTTACTACGTCGGTGATACAGACAGTTCTGGTCCCCAGGGCCGTCACGTCCAGCAGAGTGGACAGATCCCCCCAACCCAGGGCCACAACAGAGGAGGACAGGGGGCCAGCTGTGGGCCAAGGGGACTCAAGGGAGAGGTGGCTGGGGACAGGCCTTGGTGCAGCACCTCAGCTGATGCTCTCTGATGCAAAGCTGGTGGTGTGGCCAGAGCCCCAGAGGAAGTGGGGCTAGACCTGGGGGAGTAGCCGGGACTGCTTGTGGTTTCCAGGGGCCCTTCTGGCCACGGCGCAGGAATCAGGAACGGGAGAAGGTGCTGGGGCTGGTGTCTCAGGAGCGAGTCCGGGGCGTGTCTGGCAGGACGTGTGCTGGCAGCGGGAGCCGGGGCTGGAAGGGGCGCTGGGCCTGGAGGGGCAGCCAGGGCGTGGCCATCGTGCCCTGTCGCCCAGGGGCTGCCCAGCTCCTCACACCGCTGCGCAGACCCCATCTCCCTCCCGTGGTCCCCTCACCCGCATTCAGGGGACCCCATTTCAGGCATCCGGGCAGCTGGGCCAGCCCTGAGGAAGGTGCCCCCCTCCCTAACTGCACGGCCCTGCCCTCTGCCCACTGCCCGCTGCAGGGCACCAGGGCCTGCCTGACCCCCACCAAGGTGGTAGCTTCCCATTTTGAGCCTCAGCCTGAGCTGCGACAGGACAGAGGCCCCCGAGAGGCAGCTCTCCGGCTGGTTCACAGGGTGGCACGTCAGCGCCTGGGGCACCAAGAGCCCGTCCAGCCCAGCCAGCCAGCAGGGCCCCTCCCACCTGCTGTGGGGATCTCAGGGCTGTCTGTGGAGGGGGGCGGGCTGCTGGCCTTGGGTGCAGCCTGGAAGCTGCTGGCAGCAGTACCGTCAAGAGGGGCGTCTGTAACCACAGCGGGCACTCTACTCAGGGCTCAGAAAACCTCGAGGTTCTTTAGACACCGAGGAGGAGGAGGTGAGGTCCTCTGTCCTCAGCCTAAAGGGCGCCCAGAACACCGCTGTGGGGACGCCAGCGCCCCCGTGCCCCCAACCCAAGCACTCCCGACATCTGTGCCTTGTGTGGAGCCGAGTGCGAGCCCTGGAGGAAAGCAGCCCCAGGCTGAGCGCTTCCCTGGGGATGGCCCTCCCTCCTCCCAGGCGGTGAGGGCCGCACCCACCCCCAAGGGGCCTCATGCTGGAGGCAGGACATAGGAGCAGGCAGCGGGGAGTCCCACAGAGCCAGGCCAACTGTCAGGACCTCCTTGTGGTCCTCAAAAACATTTACTGGATGGTTCTTTCCAGAGAGGGAGACCCATGCCAACAGGGCCACGGGTCCTTGCCGGGCAGGGGTCACTTCTCCAGGGGCGCGTAGTTGAGAAGCTTCTCGATCAGGTCCACGTGGGCCAGCAGCATGCGGCGGCAGCAGTAGCGCTTCAGGCCCAGCGCATCCAGGGCGTCCCTGAGGACGAGGAGAAAGCTGGCTGCAGCCTGTTCGTCCTGGCAGATGGAGGACCTTGCCCCGGATGGAGCAAGTCCCGCTCAGCTGCCATGGGCTCTGCTGCCCATGTCGGGAAGGGAGACACCGCTCTCATTTCCCAGAGACGCCACCCGTCACCCTCAAGGCCTCTGGTGTGCAAACAACGCGGTGGCTTGGGAAAGGGGAGGCCAGGTCGGGTGGCCCCTGCTTGGGGCATCCTGGGGAGGGGTCCCGTGCAGGCTGCCAGCATTCACTTGCACTCTGGTCATTTCAGCAGCCTCCTCGGAACCTGGCGCAAATACTAAGGCCATCCATCGCTTCCCCATTCATCCGACACACTTGCAGTAAGAGCGTACGCCTCCCTGGCACACCCCGGGACCCAGAGATTCAAATGTGATGAGGATGGGGCTGTGCACACAGGGGCCCAAGGTCAGACTCTAATCCAGGGCAGAGACCCAGACAGGCACGGTGATAACTGCAGTGCTAAGGGGTAAGTAAGCACTGAAGAGGGACCCCCACAATAGCCTGATGATGAGGCCTATGTGGTCAGGAAGCTTGTCCAATGTCCTAAAAAAGCCAGTGAGTTTGCAGGACACGGGGGCGGGCCTAACAGCGGAGAGAAGAAGTTAGGGAGCAGGTGGACAGAGGCGGCTGAGGGCTGATTTGCCGTGGAGGCGGCGGGACTCGCCAGGATACCTAGGAGTCCCCAGACGGCAGCAGCTTGACGCCCGACTCCCTCCCCTCCCCAAACTAAGGGGGCGGTGGGGGGCGCTTTCCTGAGAGCAGGTCCGGAGAACAGGGATGGAAAAGACTCCGAGGCTGAAAGCTCCCCCGCCCAGGGTCACCTGGAATCTGATGTGAGTAGTCCCCGCCCCCGCTCTGCAGACTGGGACCCCCCGACACCGGCCCGACACACCGACCCCGCGGGCCGGGACCCGTCCCCCCTGCCCCGCAGGCTGGCGGCCCGGGGAGCCCTTGCCGACCACGCTGGAGGCCCTCCCAGGCCGGCCCGGCGCCTCACCCCTCGGTGTACTCGGCCTGCAGCAGCCCCAGGTAGGCCTCCCACTTGTTGCCGACGATCTTGCCGCACGTGAAGCAGCGCACAGGGATGATCATGGCGGCACCGGAGCAGCCAGCTGCCAAAGTCCTCGATCCTGCGGCGCTTCCGCCCTCGGCTCCGGCCCCGCCCCGGGCGCGCCCATGGCGCGGGGGGTGCCCGGCCGTCCGCCCGCCCTGGTGCCGTTGGCGTCCGCTTCCCTCCGCGACGAGTTTCCGAGGCCCGTGCGGCCGCGGCAGGAGCAGGCGGCGCCCCCCGCCTGCCATTTTGGTACATCCCGGCCTACGGCGTCCGGGCGGGGCCGTAAGGGCCCGGCGGCGGCGTTCGCGTTTCTCGTGTCCGCCTGACTGACAGCTGCGCGACGAACTGACTGCCCGCAGGTATAGCGCCCCCGGCGGGGATGCTGTCCGGGTCCCGCTGCCCGCGCGCCCGAGCCGGGCCCAGGCCCAAGCCGAGCCGGCGCGAATTTCAGGCCCCGAGCGCAGAGCCAGAGCCGAGTCTCAGCAACAAGTTGCGGGCCGGGCCGGGGCGCGGCGACCCAGCTGCGGGCGAGGAGAGCGGCTGACCGGCGGCCAGTGGGGACCAGGAAGGGGGGAGGGTCTCTCCACCTGGAGCCGCTGCCCGTGGACACCCGGGGGGTCTTTGCGCTGAGTTTGGAGGACCCTCGAAGTCGCCGCCCAGCCCGATCGCCCGCACAGTAACGGTCCCGGCCCGGTAGTTGCCCGTATCCCTGACGGCGGGAGGGCGCGGTGCGAGTGACCCGGCGGGTGGCGGGCTCAGCCGGCCGCTCTAACCCCCAGCGCCGCTTCGGTTGGCTTCGCGCCTGTCCCTCCTGCCTTCTTCCCGGGGGAGGGGCTGCGAGGGGGTGCGGGATGGGGCTGGCTGCACCCGTCCCAGGCCAGGCTCTGATGAGTCGGGCGCCTGCGATCTGGGAGCGTCGGATCTCTGCGGACCAGGAGGGTGGTCAGGGGGTCGTCGTGGAAGTGGTGTCCTTTGAGCTGAGCCTTGACAAGGGATCCCGAGTATGTGTGATGGAGCAGGACAGATACCGGCAAAGGGGACCCATGGGCTGAGGCCTGGAGGCTGTACCTGTGGGACAGAGTAGGTGTCGGAGCTGGAGGTGATGGAGCAGGGGCCATGAAGGATTTAAAGGGAGGGGAGGCTGTGTCTCTGGAGATGGCCTGGGGTGAGCCCCCTGATGCTGTGGCTGTGTGCCGTGAGAAGCAGGGAAGTCTCCCTGGAGGAGGTGAGCTTTGGGCTGAGGAAGGTGGATGTGTCTCACAGTGGCCCCTGTAACTTAGGCACCTATGCAGAGTTTGGGCACATTTGCTGGTCTGGGGCATCTGGATTTCTGGTTGGGGTGGGTGGGGCCTGACAGTCCTCTCAGGGTGGGTGACGGAGTCTGGATTTAGTTGAGGGGCAAGGAGATGGGGGTCCCCAGGGTCCTGGAGAGGTTGATCAGAGCTTCTGCCCGCCTGAAGTCTGGGCCCTGACGGCCTCCCCAGTGACGTTTGCCATCCCCCACCCTGCCACGTGCAGAGCCACGAGCAGAGGCCACCTCCCTGCCCAATGCCCCCACTTCCCAGGCTGACGGGACACATCCTGTCCCCGGCGGGGGCAGGGGCCTTGAGTCACAGTGGCCTGGGGTTGGAGCTGGGCTCAGCTGTAGAGGCTGCCGCACCTGTGGAGGTGAGGGACACAGGGGAGGGATCTGGGATGCCATCTGGGTAGCTCTTCGGGAACGAACGGGAGCGGGTGTGGGCAGAAGGCTTCCTGGAGGAGGGGCCCATGATCCGCCTCACCCTGCTCTGGCCCCAGAAGTTGTTTACTCCCAGAGACTGAGGGGCCCGAGAGCCAAGTTGACATTCCTGGAATTCTGAGAGCTGTGTGTAGACTGGGGGGAGTCTCCTCCCTCCAGCTCCCTGATTTCCCAGGAGAAGCCGTGGGGAGCAGTGTGGCTGCCTGTGTGCAGGCCCCCTACACACATGTGCACAGAGGCCCCTTGGGGCACTTGACCCTCCGCCTCCACTCTGCCCTGGCTCAGGCCTGGCCAGGCTAGACCTGAGGACCCAGGGGAGCCTCAGAGGTCAGCCCTAACCCCCTGCTCAGCTGGCCCCCTTGTGTGTGTGGGGGGGCAGGCTGGGGCGCGGGCCTGGCTCTCAGGGTGGGCAGGGGCAGGAGGGCACCCCGGGAGCCCAACACACAGGGTCGGGGGAGCGGGGCCAGGCCTGCCTGCAGGGGCAGTGGGGTGTGAGCACAGATGTGGCCCAGACCTCCGGGAAGGGCCGGAGGGAGGTGGGGCAGGGAGAGAGAGGCACTGGTTTTCCGAGAATGGGGTGTCCTGCCCCCAGGGGCGGGGACACAGGGAGGGAGGGCTGTGCTCACATGTGGTTTGGAACCCAAGAGCCCTGTTTCCTGCTAGAGGAGGGTCACTTCAGGGCAGGCAGGGGACAAGGGGAAATCAGCGATTGAAGTTTTAGCTGCCGACAGCCTCTGGCCCTGAGTGTTGTCCTGGAAACAGGCCGGGAGTCAGCTGACCCTGCCCCCTGGTCCTGGATCACAGCCTCCGCTTCCCCATCTGTGAAGTGTGGGTGGAACCAGACGCTGCCCAGCTGGAGGGTCCCCATACTGGCTGTGTGGGCCTGGGGGTCCCAGGCTCAGCCCGGAGCCCCGGCTGCTTTGGGTAGACTCGTGCTCACGCGGTGGGGTGAGCGGGTGCTCAGACGCTTCCCCAGGGTCCGACGGGGTCGCCCGCCTGCAGCACCTACGGTAACCCTCTGGGCCCCAGCCCCCGGGGTGGTATTCGAGAGTGGTGGTATTTGCAGGCGTGCTTGAGGCTGAGCTGGCCCAGCCTAATGACCCTGTGGACAGGCTGGGCCCATGGCCTTTGGGAACGTGATCATGTGATTGTCTGCCAGCCTGGCCCCACATGGGGCTCCCCGAGGGCACCACTCAGGAGGGGGCGGGTGGGGTGTCAGCGCTGAGATGGGGCACGTACACTGTGGGCACCGGAGAAGGGTGCTCCCGGGGCCTGGGTGGGGGCGGGAGCAGCTGGCTGGCAGGGGAGGGTCCTGAGCTTGGGGTTGGCCTCGGTGGGCCCAGGGAAAGCCCGGGGACCCCTCGGTGGCCTCTTCCTCGGGGACCCCTCCCCTGGAGGGGGTGTCTCCCAGCCCCAGGGGCTGCAGCTTGGGTGGGGGGAGGTGGGAGGGTGGGGGGAGGTGGGAGGGTGTGTGGGCCTGGGTGGGCTCTGGGGTCTGCGGGGGTCGGGGTGGCAGCAGGAAGGCCGACACCGCTCGGCCTGTGCTGCCCTCTGGGCTGTGTGTTCTGGGCCCGGCCCTGCTGCTGCTCCACGGCTGAGGCTCGGGGCGGCCACGCCACTGGGAGCTGCCCATCCACCCCAGGCCTCCAAGGCCTCTGGGGCAAGCTCTGTCTCGGCGTTCGGGGAGGTCCTTCTCTGAGTTAGACCTTGGTCTG
This sequence comes from Hyperoodon ampullatus, assembly GCF_949752795.1. Taxonomy (NCBI): domain Eukaryota; kingdom Metazoa; phylum Chordata; class Mammalia; order Artiodactyla; family Ziphiidae; genus Hyperoodon; species Hyperoodon ampullatus. The sequence goes on from NC_136920.1 coordinate 3,249,353, forward strand.
GCCAGGTAGGCACCCACGACCTCTGTGTGGCTCACGCTCCCCCAGAGTCCTCACCTGCCCCCGCCCTGGGGCCCCGGAGAATTCAGAAGGCCCAGCCTAGGGCTGGCAGGCTGCGGGAGGGTCTGTCACGGGGTTCTCATTCCGCCCCATCCCGATTGCCAACTGCACGTGCCATTCCGGGGGACGCAGTCATGTCGGAACCTGTGCTCAAAGGAAGCCCAGAGCTGGGAGTGGGGCAAGGAGGCTTCCTGGAGGAGGAGGCTGGGCCTGGGTGAGGGAGAGGGCCAGCCCGGTGCTGTCGGGCCCTGCACCCATACCCTGAGCGCAGGCTTGTGCCTGGGCTGCCCAAGATGGGGCTGGGGACCCCGGACTCATGGAGTGGCCTTGTGGGGGCCAGAAGGTGGGGAGGTTATTCATGGAGGGTCCAAGGGGTGCCTTTGGGGTGGGGGCCAGGAGGGTGGGCGGCCGTGACGGGTGCTGGTGGAGCTGCCCAGTAGGGCCTGACGGGGAGGCCCGTCCCCCCGACGCCCGGGTCTGGGGGAGCGGGGCGTGCAGACCTAGCCTTAGGCCTGGAGGGGTGGTGGGCTGCGATGCATGGTCTTTTGCTTCTGCGGTGTGGCTATGGGCTTTGGGCCCCTCAGCTCCTGGGCAGGGGGTTCATCAAAGAACATGGGAGGGGCGCGTCCCTCCCACTCATTGCCCTCGATGTGTCACTGGGCCTGAAACCCCTCCATGGACGCGTCTTCCCCGGGCACAGCGGTTGCTGGGGGTGGGTGGTCCCGGGCCCTGGGCCCACGTGCCTCCTCGCCCCACCGTGGTGGGTGCCGTTCGTCCCCCTAAATGAAGGCACAGGTCTCAGGTTGCCTGGGCCTCCACCTGCTCAGTGGCTTCATGTCTGCCCCAGGTGTGGGTTTGAGTGGACCGGCTGGCAGTGGGCTGCCCACGAGGGCATGGCTCTGAGGGGGTGGGCATGTGCCAGTGTGGCTGTCCCCTCCTGCCCCGGGCCACTGGAAAGACACCTGCCCCACCCCCAGGCTGCAAGGAGCCTCTGGTCTGAGGGGTGAGGTGTGACGGGCGGGGTGTGTGAGCTTGAGCCTCCGCTCATCGCAATGCCTGGCTGGTAGGAGGACAGAACCCCCCCTTCGAGCGCCAGCGGCGGATTCATGGGCCCCGTGTGAGTCATCGCCTGCTGGCTCCCTGGGGAGAGCGTGAGGCTGGTGGCTCATGGCATCTGTCTGCTGGGAACCCAGGAGGGAGTGGGGTGCAGGGCACCTCGGGATGAGTGGACAATGCCGGCTGGTCTCAGGGCTCCAGGACCGCTGGGGGCTGGACGGCCCTCAGTCCGTGTGTGTGTGTCCCCATCTCTGAACATGTGTCTTCTCTCTGTGCACGTCCGCATGTGGGTACTCTTGTGTCTGCCAGGGCATCTCAGAAGGCTGAGTGACCAGAGGGTGGGGATGCAGCCCCCTGGTCTGGGCCACTGGTTGGTGCTCTGGTGCCCTGAGTCTGAGTGCACCACCACCCAGCCCCCAGCTGCCCCTGCAGGGACCCGGTCCTGAGTGGAGAGCCCCACAGAAGCTGGGAATGAGGTGCAGCACAGCCTCCATTCTGCCCGTCTTCCTTCCACAGAGCTCCGGCTTTGGCCTCACTGACTGCTCACCTGCCGCCTGGCCGGCCTTCAGGGGTGCCAGGCACCGCCTGCCTTCTTCCCTGCCGCAAGCCCAGGTACGTTGCGGCCCGTGGGGCGGTGGGGGCAGCGCTGGGTGGCCTCCTGGTCTCCCCCACGCCTGGCCCAAGGGCCTTGCTGGCTGGATACTCTCCTGGTCCCGGGACAGACCAAGGCTGAGCCAGCCAGCTGTCACCCTCTCAGCATGTCTCACCGGGGTCCCACTGCTGGAGGAACGGCTGGACTTGGAGGACGGGGTCCCTGGGGCTGGCCGAGAGGCGCCCCACTTGGTGGCCTTGATGTGCTCATGTCCTCACTGCCATTGTCTCTGGCATCCTTGGTGGTTTTCTGGTTTAATCTCAGCTCAGACTCACAGGCTCACCTGGGGTGATGGGTGCAGGTTTTAGAAACAGGAGAGGGCTTGGCAGGAGTTCTGGGGGCGTTGGCATGGTGTTGGCTGAGTGAGATTGGGGAGAGGGCAGCCTGGGTGCTGGGCCCCACCGTGGGAACCCAGGCCAGCCTTCCACCCCCGCCCTGAGCTGCAGTGTGATGAAGCGGAGGACGGGCAGTGGGGGGAGGACCCCACCCTTGTCCTCAGAGGCCCTGCCCTGGGACCAGGCTGGGGAGACAGACATGTCCTTCAGCCCTCCTCAGCCCTCCTGTGTCCAGTGTGCATGCTGAGCGCAGGCCCTCTCATGCGTTGCGACTCTCGGGGCCCTGAGTGTCCATCCCTGGCTTGGGCGTGTGGGGCTGGCTGAGCTGGGCCAAGGGAAAGGTAGCAAGGGGCTGCTGGATTTCACCAGGATCTCCAGGGTCACCGGCTGCCACTTGCTCTCTGGGCAGAGCTGCGGCCAGTGGTCTCTACAGGGCCCAGATGGGGGCCCTGCAAGGCTCACTTCTCCACTGGGCCCCTGGTGCGTGGTCGCCGTTGTATCCCTTTCCAGGGGTCCAGACACGCCAAAGAATCCTTGGCGGAGGACAGGGTGGAGGGACTGTGGGAAGCCCCAGGCTGGCTGGCATGTGGGCAGGGCAGGGATGCTGGGGCTCTCCTGTCCCCACTCCCTACCAGGGCCAGCTGGGCTCAGGGAGGACCTTGCACGGACACCGCCCTGGGGGCTCGAGCTGCAGTTCTCCTCAGAGCCCGCCGGGGCAGCGCAGGGCTGGTGCAGTGGTCCTCAGGGCCCTGCAGGGCTGCCAGACCTCACTGGGCCCCCAGCCCAGCAGACGTCCCCCAGACGTGCTACCTCAGGCACCTCTCAGTCTGTCACTTTGTCACTGACGGGCCTCCCCCCAGCCCCCACCTTCCTCCTCCTTCTTATTCCCCGACTTCTTTTCCTCTCTTCTCCCATCTGAGTTCTGCTGACCTTGGGGAGTCCTTCCCTCTTTGGACTTCAGTTTTTGGGACCATCCGATGGTGTGGACGCCACCGGTGGGCGGCCTCAGTGACTGGGAAGACCCAGTCCAGGGTGCGGGGTGCATCCAGGCCTGTGGCCACTCTCCCCCAAGCCTGGCTCCCCTGCTGAGCTGAGAGGCCCAGGGCAGCTGGGGAGGAGGCATCTGGGCCCCAAGCTGGGGTCCTCCCCACACACCCCAGGGCCCCCACCAATGGATGGGCTGTGGAGGCACAGCTGAGGGGAGTCTCCCCACCTGTGACTTCTAGGCTGCTCCTGGTGCGTGTCTGTCTGCACGGCAGCACGTGTGCACACCACACCGCCGGTGCAAGGGGCCTTGGAGCATCATGTGTCCCTGTCACCTGGCTTGTGTGGATGTGTCTGGGATGGCCTGGTGCCAAATGAAGTTCAGGGCCTCTTGGTCACAAATCATGGAGAGGGCTTCCCTGGTGGCACAGTGGTTGAGAGTCCACCTGCCAATGCAGGGGACGCGGGTTCGTGCCCCGGTCCAGGAGGATCCCACATGCCGCGGAGCGGCTGGGCCCGTGAGCCATGTCCGGAGACTGTGCTCCGCAACGGGAGAGGCCACAGCAGTGAGAGGCCCGCGTACCGCAAAAAAAAAAAAAAAAAAATCATGGAGAATTTCAAGACAGTGGCAACAGCGCGTCAAACCAGAGAAGGGTCCTGTGTAACATGTGTCACGGGCACATGTCACATGCCGGTGAGGCCAGGGCTGCTCCCTGCCCAGGGAGATGGGACCATGGCAGGAGGACGGGGGGCTTGCGTGAGCTCTCGGCCTGGAGTGGGCCACCAGCCTTGCATGCGGCCTGTCTCTGGGTGCCCAGTGATGACTCCTGCACTCCTGTGTGTCCGGCCCCTCCCTTTAAGTCTGAAAACCTCCCCTCGTGCCTTGCAGAGTGATCCACCCTCTGGGCACCCAGGGTGCCCCAGAGCACCCTCCCGGCTTGTTCTCCCTCGCCCTGGCCCCTCTGAGGGGCTTGTCCTTCAAACCGCAACTCTGCTCCCTCTCCCAGGACCGGCCCCCAGGTTGGATCCCCCAGGCTGATCCCTGTCCTATGTGAGCTGCGGGAGCTTTGGGGTCCCCGCGCAGCGCTCGCTCAGCCCAGGGTGGGCCGCTGGAGAGTGTGCACCCCCGGTGGGTTCCAGCTGCATTCCCCGCGCTACTTCGATCTGGGCCAGGGGCCGGGGCCGGAGATGCCGCTAGTCGCCACCGGACAGCAACTGGGCCACCCTTCATTTGCATAGCGCTTTGCGTTTCGCTTGCGGTCGGAGGCCTCAGAGCCCGGCCGGCAGCGGGGTCCCGGCGCGCAGCGGCTTCTGGGCAAGGCCCGGGCCGTCGCACCCGGGACTGAGAGCTGCCTGGACGCCCACCCCCAGCTCCCTACCGCGCTTCCCGGGCCGTGGGGGGAAGGGGAGAGGAGAGCGAGGGGCGCCGGCGCGGGCCGAGGGCCGAGGGCCGAGGGCGGCGCGGGGGCACCGTCCCGGGGCTGCGATTGGCCGGCGCGGGGCGGAGCGGTCGGACCTGAGGGGCGGGGCGGCGAGGCGGGGAGGGGGTCCGCGCGGGGGCGGGGCCGGCGAGGATTGGCGGGCGGGCAGGCGGGCGGGCGAACGCGGGGCGGGGCCGGGGCCGGGGCTGCGGCGGGCCGGCCGGAGTCCCGGGCCCGCCGCGGGTCCGAGCGGAGCGGCGCGCCCGGTGCCACCGCGGGCCGGGGCGCGGAGCCTGGGGCGGCCCCGGCGGCCCCGCGCGATGCGCCGCTCGAGCACGGACGAGTCCACGTACCGGCGCAGCCCGTCGCCGCCGGGCAAGGAGCCGGGCTTCGCGCGCGGCGGCCCCTTCTTTGGCCTGCACGCCAACCCCGGCCCCAAGGCAGCCCAGGCGCGCTACACGTCGCCCAAGGGCAACAAGTACGTGGTCTTCTACTTGGACCTGTCCTTCATCTTCCTCCTAGAGCTGAAGCGCTGCAGCATGGCGCGCGGCTGCCTGCAGGGCGTCAAGTACCTCATGTTCGCCTTCAACCTGCTCTTCTGGGTGAGTGGCGGCGGGGCCCCGGGGTCGCTGCTCGCGCTGGAATGGGGGGGGAGACACCCGCGACGCGGACTGGGGGGTGTGCCCGGGGTCGCCGGGGGCCAGGGCTGGACCGGCCCCTGGGGAGGGTTTCCGGTGCCGCCGGGGTCCGCCGGGCCTCTGCACTCTGGGCGGCCGCCCCGCGTCCTGCCCCCTCTCTGTCTCTTCCTGAGACCGGCCGTGTCCCGCACCTGCCGCAGGTCGGCGTGGGGCCCTGCGCCTGGCCTCTACCGGGTGTGGGTCCCTGTCCGTGCGCTGAGCCGCTGGTGCCTTCCCCTCCCGCCCCTTCCCTCCCTCTTCGTGGGCGCAGACCATGTCCTTTCTGCACTCGCCTCCCCGGCAGACCGGCCTTCCTGGCTCCAGGGACCGCACTTGGGGAGGGGCTGGGCGCGGTGGGGTCCCCAGCCTCCCGAAGCGGGGAAGGGAGAGGGTGGGTGTGTGGGTGAGCCCTCCGGCTGGACCAGACCCTGGGCGGGATGAGGAGTCGGCGGGAGACCGGGGCTTCCATAACTTTCGCTGAGGTGGGTTGGGTTTGCTCAGAGGAGGTGCCTGTGTCCAGGGTAGAGGTATTGGTGCTACAGGGTGGCCCCTGTCCCCCCAAACTGGAGGACACAGTTGCCACCCAGACCCAAAGGGCAGGGAAGGTGTTGGGCTCGGGCTGTGGCAGGTGTCATACCTGACCAACTGGAGCACGCCTGGCCAGGCCTGGGCCCCACTGGCTGGGCTGGGGGAGGGTTGGTGGAGAGCTGATGCCAAGGTCACTTTCTGCTCCCACCCTTCTGCCACAACTGGGAATGAGGGGGCGTGGCTTTCGCTCCTGCCTGGGCTCTGGACCCCAGAAGGAGGCTGTCAATTGTAAGCTCATTTGCATGAGGTCCAGTTAAGGCGAAATGCTCAGAAACCGGGGCGCATTTCTGCACATCCCTTCTCTCCTGGACCCTGGCCTGGGAAGTGGGAGGGTTGCTGGGAGGGGTGGCCAGCCTGGGAGGCTCCTGCCCCAGTTGCCCCCTCCCGAGGCAGTCACCCGAAGAGTTGTTCTCTGCATGCAAGGGGCTCCTGGGAGGGTCAAGGCCCGGGCCCAGAGCGGAGGAGCCCCCCGAGAGGCCAGGAGCCAGCAGCAGAGGTGGGTACAGCTGGAGCTGTGCCCAGGCATGTGCGGAGGTGACTGTTTTCTCTTGGCGGGGGACATTGACCAGATGCAGTGGGCACAAGTGTGGTGAGCAGTGAGTTGCTGGCAGGGTCAGTGTGCCTTAGGCAGTGTGACAGGAGAAGGCTGCAGGTGACAGTGTGACCAGAGCTGGCAGCCGTAGGTGTGATGGTGGTGAGCAGTGAGGGTGGTGGACTGACTGGAGGATGGGCAGTGGGTGTGGGGGCTGGTCCCAGGTGGTGGGCAGGACCTGCTTCTCCCCTTCCCTGGCCTCCCCAGTGACCCGGGTACCTGCTTGCCCGGAAAAGGAGAGGGGGCCCCTCGAGGGGGCCTGTGCTCCGAGAGCAGCCCACCCTAATGGGCCCCCAGGCCGAACTGTGTCTGCCCTGTGAACCCTGAAGGAGCCTCTGTACCAGCTGCAGGGCGGACACACTCCACTGATTCCTGCCGTGGGTGACGTCCTCAGCCCAGGAAAGAACAATTCAGGAACCCCCTGGGATCCCCTCCTGGGCCAGAAAATCCAGTTCCCTTTTATTATCCAATTACACTCCCCAGCCAAGCAAACTGGGCCCCTGCCAGTGTGCTGTCTTGGCTTCTCCACACCCCACCTTGGTGCCCAGCGGAGTTCGAGGCCTGGGGGTCAGAGAGGGGGCCCACGGGAAACACGCCGAGGCCAGGGGGTGGTGAGCATGGTCGGGGGGCTGGCGGGACATCCATCCCCCGGGCCCTGTGCAGCTGTCACCTAGGCCCTTGCTGCTGGTGACGGAGGCTGCAGGTGGGTGGGGTGGGGCTAGAGCACCCCTTCCCCGGGAGCCTGGCTCGTTTGCTGTCTGGGGGTGCGGAGTCCCCGCAGGAGGGGTAGGCTCCCCGCCCCGCCATTTCCCACTTGGGAGGAGCTGAGGGGAAGTGGGAGTGAGGATCCCGGCTCGGCTCGGGACCTGCTTGGAGGTCAAGATGCAGTGACCTCCCCGTGGCTTCCTCCTGCTCCCCAGCCCCTGCCCGGCACCCCTTTTCTTCAGGAGTCACCTCAGAGCCCCCACTGTCCATAGGCAGACCCCCCGCAAGGCCCTGTCACCCACACCTGGCCCCATTGGGCACCTGCACGCCTGGCAGCTCTCTCTTCCGGGGCCTAAGCTCGCCTCCTCCCGCAATGCCAGCCCGCCCCTCCCCCTCCGCCCCCAGTGCGGGGGCAGCGCCCCCGGCTGAGGATGGGGGAGGGGCGGGCTCTGAAGTTAATTGACTCTGTGTGCCCTGTTTGCGGGGTTTTCCCTGGGGGCTTCTGGATGGGGACTGGAAGGGCAGGGTTGAGGCCTCCAGCCTCGGGTACCAGTGGGGCTGGAAAGCATCACCCATCTGTCCTGGGGTGGATCTGCCTGGTCCTGCGTGGCCTGCGGGTCATTGGCCCATCTCGGGAGAGGAAACATGCCTGCCCGTTGTCACCAGGGATCGCAGCTCGGGTGCCCTGAGACAGGGACCCAAGGTGCCAGTGGGCAGCAGGGGGCGCCCAGGGGAGGAGAGGCCCCGGTGCCCACCGACCCCCAGACCTCCACCTGCCCTCCTGCGGCAAACAGGCCCTCACGGGGCAGGGACAGCTCCACTGGGGACACAGCTGCCCTCCTGCAGGCGTGCACAGGTGGTGGGCAGCTTAGGGCCAGGGTCCTTGAGTCAGGGGTGTCTCCTGGTGAGTAGGGCTGTGTGTGGGGGCGGGGGGTGCCCAGGAGGGGAGGGGCGGGGGCTGAGCAGCCCCCTGGGGTGCTCTCCCTCCCCCTCTCCAGCTCTGGGTGGGTGCTCAGGGCTCCCCCAGGGGCAGTTTCTGTGGCCCCAGGGGCGGTCTTGTTGGTCTGGGGGCGGTCCTGGGCAGAGGCAGGGCTGGCTCTGAAAGGGGAAGGTGCTTCTGGGCTCCCCTGGCCGCACCCAGGCCTCAGCCGTGCAGCCCAGCCCGCACCTGCCCAGCTGAGGGCCCGGCTCCCTGCTTCCCTGGCAGGTGCGCCTCCTGGTCTTGCATCCGGGCCCCTCCCTGCTCTGCCTCCCCCTGCAGTGTGGCCAGGGTCTGTCTGTGTGGCTGGGCTGGGGGTCGAGCCCTGCCTGCCGCCCAGGCTTCCGGGCAAGTCCTGCCCTCCTGGGGTCCTCAGTTTCCCCAGCAGAACCACAGGGGGGCCTTGGTTTTCCCCTTTGATGAGCTACAGACTGAGACCTGGCCTGCTGTCGCTGGCCTCTGGGCAAGACGCCTTGAGACCGGTGGAAGATGCTGGCAAAGGGCTGTGCAGGGCTGAGGGAACACCTCCCCCAGCCCCGCCGCAGTCGGGGAAAAACAGGCACGTGCAGGGTGCCCTGCCGGAGGTCACGGTGCAGGGCCGGGGGCCTGCAGACCTCAGACGCCGTGACTCCTCTTGGCCCCAGTCTTCTGGAGGTGCTGAGGGCGTCTGTGTGTTCTGGCTCCGGTTTCTTCCTGCAACAGGGTCGGGCAGGGCAGTGGGGGTCCTGCTGCCTGGGGACCCCGAGCCGGGGTGGGTGGGCAGCCTGAAGTGGGGGTCCTTGGCCGTCCTGGTCAGGTCAGGGGTCATGATGCCACAAGACGTCGGTCCTGCATGAGCATCCATTTCTGAATCGTCCCACTCCCATTAGAAAGTTGGTGGCAGCAGTTGGTCGGGGGCCCTGGGAGTTCTGTCTGGAGCAGAGAGGTGTGGCCTCAGCCACTAAGCGGGGCAGGGGGCAGGGGAGAGGCCTGGGGGCCCGGCCCCACCTCCCCATCCGAGACCCTGCCCCCTGTCTGCTCCCCGGCTGCCCTGGCAGGGCACCGCTCCTCCTCCTTGGACACCAGCCTCAGGGGGTCCCTAGTCAGTGGGGCCACCACCCTGATGGGCTGGAGCCGGTCCCCTCATCCTGGAGCCTGGGGGATGTGGGGCTTGCTGGAGCTTAAGGAAACTAATTACATTCAGTTGCATAGATTTCAGTGGACAGCTTGAGGAGATGTCACCTGGGGAACGACATCCAGCCAGGATGGTCCTTGAGCCCCTGCCTTGGGCCCCTGTAGACCTGACTCCTGGCACAGGGGATACATTTTGCCATTCTTGAACTGCACAGCGATGTGTTCTCCCCGTCTCCTGTGGCTATTCTTGGCCGGGAGGGGCGTGTCACCCCACCATGCCCGGCCCCCACCCCAAGATGGTGCAGGCTGCCGGGGGAGGGGCTCCTGGACACAGGCTTGGCCCCTATGGGCACCCAGCCCTCCACCCCGTTCCCAGGACCTGGCCAGCTGCCCGGCCATCTGCCACCCTGCGCCATGTGGCTGGAGGGGCAGCAGCGGAGGGCCGGCTGGCACCCTCCCCACATGGGCCTCACCAAGTGGCCCCACCTGCCAAGACCTAGGCCAGCCCCCAAAACGTGTGGACAAGAAGAGACAGCAGGAAGTGGGGAGAACATGCCAGGCAATGGGCTGGGTTCCGGTGGGGACAGGTGGGCAGGGTGTGCGCCCCAGGTGTGTGCGAGGGGGACAGGGAGGCCCCGGCGACCGCAGGGCTGGGACGGGGGACCCCGATGGGTGGGCTGGGCTCCTCTCCCAGGCTGTCGTGGGGTTGGGGTCTGCTCCTGGGCCCCTCCTGGGCCTCTGTCTGGCCCAGGCAGCGATGAGCGGGGCTGGGGAGGTGCAGCGTGGGACACGGGGAGGGTGGGGGTGGAGTCCTGGCCCCACTGCTGACGTCCCAGCCACCGTGTCCTGGGAGGGACCTGGAGCGCCCAGCCTTCCCGGGACTTCAACCCCACTTGTCCTGAGTTTGATGTCCTGTCTGGGTCTAACAGGGCCCATCTTCTCCTGTACTCGGAGGCTGTAATCTTCCTGCCAAAATGTTTTAAAAGCTGCCTACGCAGATTTCAAAATTACAGGTAGTTTTATTAGCCACGTGCGTGCACCCCATTAGTGCTGAGTTTCTGGTGACTGTGCCTGAACAAGGGGGCGCCTGGGGCTTTGGGGCAGCGTGTCGGTGACGTGTGTGCATGTTGTGGGTGAAACTGTGTGATGGTGAGGGACGTGGGCTGTGTGTCCACGTCACAGTGCGTGTGACGGCAGCACCTGGGTGACAGCCGGCGGGTGTCTCTCCTGCCATCTCGGAGCTGGGGGTGAGGATGCTTTTGTGGAGTCTTAATTGAAGAAATCTTGTTTCCACCAAGGCTGGGGGCAATGCCCAGCCCCTCCAGGATACCCCCGACCCGGACGCCACCCCCACCCCCCGCCTCCACAGCGACTTCGCCACGGTGTCCTCCCCGTGCCCTTCCACGTGTCCCCACGGGGCCAGGGAGCTCGGAGGGGCTCATTTTCCTGCTGACAAGAGAGCCATCCGCGCTGCCCTTGAAGGCAGAGCCAGCTGGGCAGCCGTTTGGTTTTAAATAACAATTCTCCTCTCCGCTCAGAGGCAGCCCCACCCACCCCGCCGGGGCCCTGGCCTGGGGGCTCAGCCCGGAGACGTAACCCTCCCAGAGGGGGCGCTGCTGGGCTCTGCAGGGGACGGACTGTGTGGGCTGGGTGAGGGCCCAGGACAGCCTGGCCGGTCGCTGCTTCCTGCAGCCAGAGTGGCCCGACTTCAGCTCCCTCCAAGGGGAGGCTGCCCCCGTGCTCGCCCTCCCTGGCCTCTGCCCCAGGGTCCCTCCCCTGCCCCAGTCCCGGCCAGAGGCCAGGGGAGCCCTCTGCCTGCACAGGTCTGCAAGGGCCCCGCTGGCTGCTCCCAGCTCCAGCCTTCCGCGGCGTCCTTGGAGAGCCCCTAAGACCAGGGACGGCCCCTTGGCTCCCCGTTCCTCACCTGCAGGCTGGGTGGGAGGGTTGAGGAGCCAGCACCTGTCCCAGCCTCTTGTGTGTCCCATCATGGCACCCCCTGGGCAGGTGTGGGTGCCCAGAGGTGCTGGTGGCCAGTCTTGCTCCCTCATGGTGGCCTTGCCAGCGGTCAGCACCGTGGACAGCTCTGTCCCCGCACCGCTGGCTGGGGCCTGCCACACGGGGGTCATCCCCATCCCACAGGTGGGGGGCACATACATCTCTGTACAGCCAGCAGACCCCACCATACCTGGGGCTGTGCCCAAGCCCAGCTCTGCGGTGAGGCTGGATCCTCTGGGCCGTCACCTGCTGCCAGTGCCCCCAGCCCGGCTGCTGGTCTCCCTCACCACCCCCCACCCACCCCCCCGGCACACGCCCAGAGCTGCAGCCCCCACCCCGCCCCGAGGAGGGCTCAGATGGGCAGGATGAGCAGGCCAGGGCACAAGAGCCCTGTCCTGTCTGGGATGCTTAACGCTGCCACCCAGGCCCCACCCTCAGCCAGGAGCATCCAGAATGGGTGGTTTATAAGTTTTAGACAGAAGCTCTTGTTTTTGGTGGAAGGTGCAAAGAGGGATGGGGTGGGGGTCAGAGAGGGGCCCTGTGTTTGCCCTAAGCTGACCGGACCCCCACTGGGGGGTTGTCATTCCAGCCTGGGGGCTCTCCTGGCCCGCTCAGCCAGCCCCGGGCGAGGCCCAGAGGGACCTTAGTCGCCAGCAGGAGGCCTGGGCCAGAGCCCCTGGCACCCGCCCACCCCTCGGGGACCCCGCGGCTGTTCCTGCTCTTGAGCTGGGAGCTGCACCACCGCCCCCGCCCCATAATTGCAGTCTCTTGCCGGCCCGGCTTCATGCACGGTGTGTGCTCCCCGGTGGGTTAGTGAGAGCGGAGCAGCGTCCCCCATCCCCACCCCTGTAGCCAGCGCTGCCTGCTGCTGGGGGCGGGGTGAGTGAGTACACGAGGGGAGGTGGAAGCCTCCTCAGGCAGGGGTCTCAGGGCCCATCCGGGCTGAGTCTGGGGTGGGGGGTCCCTGCCAGGGTCAAGGCCGGATGTCGAGGAGGCTCCTGGGCCCGGGGGATGTGGGGCCCCATGTGCCGCCCAGTTCTGAGTGGGGCAGGGCCCTCAGGGCTGCCAGCCGGTAGGCATCAGTCCCCAGGTGGTCTCCCAAAGCCCAGGTTGCTGTAGGTCCAGGGGCTGGTCAGCCATGTGTGGGGGCTGCCCGCCCGCAATCCGGCCCTGGACACGTGCTCCCGTTTCATCTGGAGACGACCCAGAGGCTCAAGAGTCCCGGGGGCTGGAGCCACAGCGCCCTCGGCGGCTGCGCTGGCTCGCCCCTGCCCGCCGAGGCCAAGAGCCGTCCCCGGATTCATCACCGCCTGCCCTTCTCTGCCTCTTCCTCCTGTTTCAATCGATTTTTGTAATAATGAGCAATTACGGAGTTCAATAAAAGCTCCAGTGGTCGCGGGGAGGGGGCCAGGGAGTGGGCCGGCATGGGCTCCAGGGACTGCACCTCCTAGGGAAGAGCTGGGGCCCAGGGCGTGGTGGGGGGATCCAGCCCCCGTGACAGGACGAGACTGGGAGGTCAGCAGGGCAGCGAGGGTGCCGGGCTCGGCCACAGGGATCTGGCGGGCTGCTCACCTCCTGCTCCCGTCCCTCCCGCCCTGTCCCGGGCCCAGCTGGGAGGCTGCGGCGTCCTCGGCGTCGGCATCTGGCTGGCGGCCACGCAGGGCAACTTCGCCACCCTGTCGTCCTCCTTCCCGTCCCTGTCGGCCGCCAACCTGCTTATCGTCACCGGCACCTTCGTGATGGCCATCGGCTTTGTGGGCTGCATCGGGGCCATCAAGGAGAACAAATGCCTTCTGCTCACTGTGAGTCCGGGGGGAGGGGCACGCCGGGCGGGACGCGGTGGGGGGGCCGGTGCTCGGGGGAGGCCTCCCCTGAGGGACACAGACACCCACACGTGTGCCGGGCAGGGCCCCTCCAGCCGATACTGGGCCTGTTTCCTCCAAGGTCCCCTCTCCCACGACTCCCTCGCCCGCTCCTGTCCCAGCCCTCTTGGGCCCCCCAGGACCCTCAGCTTTGGAGATGGATTTAGAGGCTGGAACGTTAATCGCAGATAATGGAGGAAAACGATCCCTGGGCTGGGCTCCCTACTTATTAGTGTGCCCTGCACAGAGGCCTCTGGCTGCCACCCAGGTCCTAAATCACCTGCTTCAAATGGGGTTTTTGTCACGGGTGGGGCCTCCAGAGGGTCTCTCAGAGGGCGCGTCCCCCATCTGTGCAGCTTCCGCAAGTGTCCAGCACGTTCCAGATGTTCCCGTCGGGGCTTGGACCCCTCGGAGCAGCGGGTAGGGTGTGGCTTCGGCCTCTTGGACGAAGGAGGAAGCTGGGGCGCGGGTGGGGCTCCGACCCTGGCCTTTCCCAGGGGGTGACTTGGAGTTCGGAGGCTGGTGCCTCCTGGGGCAGCGTGGGCCCAGGTTGAGGGGGGACAAGATCGGGCACCCCAGGAGAGGACCGGGCCCGCTCCCCTGGCCCTGTGCCTTCTCCCCACTCTGTCCAGGGGCCCCATGGGGCCAGTGGGGCTTCAAGGAGCGGTGTGCCCCACTTATCCTGGCTCTGGCCCTGCCCCCCGCCCTCCTTTCAGGGGGAGCAACGTGGCGGGAAAGGAGGTGCCGGCAGGCTCCACTGCTCAGCCCGGTCGTGGCGCCAGGGCCGTGCCTCTGGGGGTGCCCGAGTGGAGTCTGCCACCCTGTGAACGGTCTGAGCAGTCAGGGGTGGTGGCTTCTCCAGCTTGGTCCTGAGTGGGCACTGCCCCCCGGCCCCCCGGCTGCCCTTGGGGACGTGACCTGGGGGCTGGGGGTCACCGCAGTTGGACCCACTCCCTGGATGGGGCGTCCCTCCACCTGGCTGCCCGTCACAAGGACACAGGCGCAGGCCACACGTGTGTGCTTAAAGGCGTGAGGCTTGTGCTCAGAGGTCGAGCGAGAGATGACGGGCCCTGGGATGGAGACGGGAGGGTTCCGAGGGAGGCGGGGCAGCCATGAGGGGCCTGGTGGCCCCCAGGCTGCAGACCTGGCTGGGGGCGCCTGTCAGAGGCTTGCAGCCCCGCGCCCTGGGGGCCGGTGGGGGCCGGCTCCCTGAGGCTGGCCTCCTCCCCCCAGTTCTTCGTGATGCTGCTGCTGGTGTTCCTGCTGGAGACCTCCCTCGCCATCCTCTTCTTCGCCTACACTGACAAGGTACCGCTGCCCCCGCTTCGGGTGTGGGTGTGGGTGTGGGTGCTCCACCCTCCCCACCGGCGAGGGCCAGGTGCTTTGGGCGGCAAGGAGGCAGGAGGGGCTGAGAACCCACGCCAGGGACCCCCAGCTCTGCGTGGACAGACACTGGGACCCGGGCCGTGGGTTTGCTTCTAACTGCAGCCCCAGGAGGCCGGGCCTGGAGGCTCCGGAAGGTTTCTGAGCTCCCAGGTGGCCTGGGCTGGGTCCCCTGCTGTCTCAGCTGCGTGTCAGCTGGAGGGGAAAAAGCTCCCATCCCCCACTCCCCTACAGTTGTTCATTTACACAAGTGAGGGCTCATTTATGTGTGTTTTATTCTCTGGGTTATACGCCAAGACTGTTATTTTTTGCTCATCCAGTTTGACTTTGGCGGCTGGAGCTCTCAGTCGGCTCCCGCGTCCCTTACGTGCCCCTCAGAGCACCTCCCTCCTTTCTGGTGCTAGAAGACGCTCCAGGCCCACCTTGGGGGTTCCCCGCCCCAGCCCTGGAATCCGCCGTTTCTCCAGGGAGCCTGGTTCCTTTATTGGAGAACGAATGCTCTTAGGAACCAAGATCTGGGCCCTCTCGGCCGGCAGCACGGAGCCGTGTGGGTTGTAACTGGTGTGTGCAGACACAGCCGCGAGGGTTTCTGTGCCCGTCCATCTCCATCTGTACATTAACTGACATGTCTGACTTGGACCCCATGCTCGGCACCACGGGAGGCCCAGGGAGACCTTGGGGCAAAGGCCAGAGCCTGGTGGGGGCTTCTGGGAGGTCACCGCAGGGAGGGGAACAGAAGGCACAGTGGGCCGGGGCGGGCGGGGGTCTGGACGAGGCAGGTGGAGCTGGCCACAGGGTGGCCCTGCTGTCCTGCAGATCGACAGGTATGCACAGCGGGACCTGAAGAAGGGCCTGCACCTGTATGGCACCCCGGGCAACGTGGGCCTCACCAACGCCTGGAGCATCATCCAGACAGACGTGAGTAGGGGCGTGGCTGGGGCGTGTAGGCGGGGGGCGTGTAGGCGGGGGGCGTGGCTGGGGCGCGACGTGTCCCCCTCAGGCGCACAGTCCCAGCCCACCTCTCCCGCAGTTCCGCTGCTGCGGGGTCTCCAACTACACCGACTGGTTCGAGGTCTACAATGCCACGCGCGTGCCTGACTCCTGCTGCCTGGAGTTCAGCGAGAGCTGCGGGTTGCACGCGCCCGGCACCTGGTGGAAGGCGGTGAGCCCGGCCCCGGGACTGGGGGTGGAGGGCCGGCCTCGCAGCCCCCATGACGCCTGCTCTTCCTGCAGCCGTGTTACGAGACGGTGAAGGTGTGGCTCCAGGAGAACCTGCTGGCCGTGGGCATCTTCGGGCTGTGCACAGCACTGGTTCAGGTGCGCGGGGACCCGCCCTGGCCCTGGCCCCCCAGCACGTGTGTGAAGGCCCTGAGCCCAAGGAACAAAGCAGCAGAGGAGTGTGGGTCTCCAGGCAGAGGTGGGGCTCACAGGGTATAGTCAGGGACGATGTCCACGGGGAAGTGACCTTGGATGCCTCAGAGGACAGGCCGCCCTGGACTCCTGAGCAGAGGGCCCTACCATCTCTGCGTGGACGGAAGCACAGACTGGACACCTTTGCTGAGGGCCCACATGCCAGCCCCATTCCTGCAGGCCCTACCCAGTGGCCGTGGTGGGCGGTGGTCACAGGACTGCCCAGTGCAGAGTGAAGTGGGCAGCCCAGGCCCTGGTATGAAGTCCAGCTAGCGCGCCTCTGCTCCCCAACCCCCAGGCAAGACCCAAGTGCCAGGACCCTGGGGGAGCTCGAGGTCAAGCAGTGTGAGAGCAGCCCCCGTTTCTGGGGTGCAGACAGGGGTCCCAGATAGACACTCCCTGAGGGGTGATGGCAGTTTGACCAAGGGGCAGAAGGCAGCTGCTGGGGGCCTAGCCTGGGACCCGTAGGCCCTGAGACCACCAGTGGAGCCCAGGGTGGCCAAACTCAACCCAAAGGGAAGGCGGGTCTGGGGCTGAGCCCAAGAGGCCTGTGGGCCCGTGGCGGGCAGGCCCTGCCCGAGGCTTCCCCAGGGAAGGGGGCTCCAGGCCACCTGGGAAGCTGTGGTGTGGGGTCAGGGTGCCTGCAGTGGGCTGTCGTCCCTGGAGCAGCCCTGCTCAGCCCCCGCCTCTCCCCACAGATCTTGGGCCTGACCTTCGCCATGACAATGTACTGCCAGGTGGTGAAGGCTGACACCTACTGCGCGTAGGCTGTCAGCTGCCCGCCACCCCTGCTTCGCTGCCGAAGGACGTCGCCCCTGGGGAGATGACCATGTCCCCACCTGCGTCTCCCACCACAGGACCTCTCACCAGCCCAGGCATGGGGGCGGGAGGAGCAGGCAGCCAGAGCCCGCAGGGCTCCCAGCCAGGCCTGTGAGCGCCGGCCGCGCGGCCGGGGCTGGAGTCGGGAGGGGCTTCTGGCGCTTCTTACATCCAGGTATCCTCCAGAGCAGTGTTTTCCCCCGCAGCCCTGTGCAGGGCAGGGGGCTGGGGTGGGAGGTGAGGGACTGACCACTGGTCCTGGTGCTCGAGGCGGGTCTGCAGCCCCGTCCACCCACATTCCACAGCGGGGCCAGGTCCGGCTCTGCGTGTGTCTTAATAAAGTGTGTGGGCAGCAGCCCCCGAGCCGTGTCTCTCGCTGCCCTGATCCCGGGGAGTCCACACCAGACAGGCCGTGTGTGGCCGTGGATCCTCCGCCCACCGCTACCGGCCTGGTGCCCGGAGTGAGGCTCCAGGATGTGCGTGGGCCCAGCGGGGGGAGCTCCCTGACCAGGCAAACGGCCCCTGCGCCCGCAGAGGATGGCAAGAGAACCTCAGTGAGGCTGGCTCCAAGCCACGGCAGAGAACAGCCCTGAGCCTCACTGACCCGCCCACGGCCCGTGCTGCGGACACCCCTCTCCCAACGTGGGGTGGCCCCCATCCAGCCTCAGGGCCTCCCCCTCCCCCAGGGGTGTCCTCCCAAAACGGAGCTCAGCTGCATCTTTCCTGTTCTCTTTCTATTCCTGTTTCGTTCCTGGGAACTTTGTCCCTTAAGTATCACTCAGATTTTGCAAGTAAGTAGGCTGTTGTCAGCGAAGTAGTTGTCACAAGGCCCAGAATCAGAGAAATGGTCAAACTGCGTCAAACCACCTCAAAGGTGGGGCGGGGCTTCCGGAGGACAGAACTGATGGGGAGTGAGGAGGGTGGTGGGTCTGGGGGTCCAGGCTGGGGGATGGTCCCCTCCCAAGGGCCTCACTAGCTGTGGGGCATCTGACCCCCCAAATGGCAC
Organism: Hyperoodon ampullatus; assembly: GCF_949752795.1. Lineage (NCBI taxonomy): Eukaryota > Metazoa > Chordata > Mammalia > Artiodactyla > Ziphiidae > Hyperoodon > Hyperoodon ampullatus. Next base: position 3,266,987 of record NC_136920.1, read on the forward strand.
CCCATACTCTTGTTTCCAGCCCGTACTCCTGCCGGCCCTGCGGCCCCACCCACTCTGCATCCTTGCTGTGTGGCAGACCTGCCTGGTGATGCCTAGCCAGGCACTGACCCCGGCACAACCCAGACCACCAGGGTGCCCGGCCCCTCCTGGCCCTTGGACCCCCACCCCACGCCCTACCAGCCTCCCCTGTCCTCACTCCATGGAAGCCACCAGAACGCCGGGGACCGTTCCAGCAGAAGTAACAGAGTTAGCGGTTCACACACCAAAACCAAACTGTCCTCAGGCACCACAGCAAACAAGCAGGAAGGAAGTGAGCACAGTCCAGCCAAGCTGTGCCCCCAGCCCTGCCAGCGCCCTCTGCCCTCTGCCCGGGTCCCCGTTCGCACCTCTCCAGCTCTGCTCGGTGAAAGCTGCTGCTCGCCCCTGCTTGGTCATCCCCGCGCATCTCACGCGCAGACTTGCGGGCACCAGACCCTCACGCCCAGCCCCGACTCAGCTTCTCTCGTGGCCCCCAAGCTGCCTTGGCAGCCCCAGCTCCACTGAGGTCCCACTGGGACACGTGGGGCCTGTTTCACCCGGGGCCAGCCCTGCCTGCTGCCATGTGCTGGCCTGCGCCTCCGTCAGGTTCCCAGGGCCCCTCCCCCTTCGCTGGTTTCCCTGTCATCCAAGCCTAGGCTGAGGAGCCTCCCAGGCACCCGGCATCCGGTCACCCAGCTGGCTCCATGTCCACAGACACCGAGCACGCTGTGGGCCCACAGCTGGCCCTGCCCCCTCACGCCCCAGCTCCTGCAGGCCGCCCCGCACCACAGCCCAGCGCCCATTCCTGGTGCCTCGGCCTCCTTGCTCCCCTCCCGACCAGGCCTTTGAAGCCATGGGGACCGGCCTACAGTCCCACCCTTGGGACCACAGCCAGGGGTGTGGCGGGCAGCGTGGGGCTGAGGGCCTTGGGGAGACGGGCTGGCACAGGCAGGTGGGGGGGGCATCTGACCTACCATTCCAAGTGCCCGCCTGAAGCCCACGCTGGTAGAAGTGGGGTGTCCAGGTGGGCTGCCGCCAGCCAGCCTAGTTTCCGCTGGTGGGCCACGAGGCCAGACCTCCAGCCCCACCAGGAGCAGTAGGGTTCTTCCGTGGGACAGGTGCCGAGGGCCCAGCCAGGCCCTGACCCCGAGGACAGATACGTTTCCCTTAGGACCCTCCCCCAGTCACGTCCCACAGCCGCTGCACCCTGGGCTCACGCACAGCGTCTGACCAGCGGGTTCAGCAAGCAGCACCATCACAGGCGGATTCACCTGCTTGGGGCCAGCGGGCCCACCGAGGGGGCGAGGGCTGGGGGTCCACTGTCCTTCAGCTCCTGGCAACCCAGGGCTTCTCCCACTGCTCCCTCCTGGGAGCGTGGCCGTTCCCAGCGGGCAGTGGGCCTGTGGTGAACTGTCGTTCCACAGTGGCCACACAGCCCGCGGCACCACTGTGGGGCGCGGCCAGCCTCTCGGAGCCCCGGTCTCCGCCGTGGCGCCCCCACCCTCGCTGTGTGGTGCCCATCGGGCTCCCAGGCAGGTAGGCTGAGCCAGCACCTGCAGGGGGAGGCCGGGGCCCCTCTGCACGGCCCTGGGGTGACGCCCACCGGAGCGTTCAAGTGTCGGGGAGCCTGGGGCTGTCCCGGAGCCTCCAGACCCACAGTGATCGGCAGGCCGTGCAGCACTCCCTGCCAGCCTGCGGGGTGGGGACTGTGGGTCCCGCCGTCACCGGCCACCAGCGGGCAGCCAGCCAGGGCTGGGCCAGAGGGGCCTGCATCCTCAGGGCCCGTTGTCCCCCACCCCCCGGACTGCCCGCCCCCGTCACTGATGAGGAGCCCGGGGTCCCAGGCCGCCCTGCCCCCGCCCAAGGCCGCAGCGCACACAGCACGGGAAATGGAAGAGTCTGTATTTTGCCTGTCACTCCCCCCGTCTCTTGCAAAAGCTCAGGCCGGCTCCAGGCCAGGCTTACAGCAGGTCGTAGAAGTAGTCCAGGCCCTGGCCCAGCTCCCAGATGGACAGCCCGACGCCCAGCTCCCTGGCCAGCTCCAGCCGCACCTGCAAGGACTGAAGCAGCGGGAGTGTCGGCCCTGCCCTGCCCGCCTGACCCCCCGTGGGCCACCTGCCGACCCCTGCCCACCACAGCCGAGCTGAGGGCCAGGGTTGCTGGGGAAGGGCTTGTGTCTGCTGCCCCCACGCCCAGCGTCAGGGCCCACGCGCACCTTCAGCGTCGGGTAGAAGACGACGTGCCTCCCACCGCGGCTTCTGCAAGACAGCACAACCCTCAGTCTGCCGGCCTGACTCCCACTCGCCTCTGCCCCTCCCCCCACCCCCCAGCCAAGGCCTCAGGTGCCCCTCCTCGGGCCAGGCCGGCCCTCAGGGGCAGAGGCCGAGCTCGAGGCCCGCATCACTTGGGGCCGCCCCCGGACACTCACTTCTTGTACTCGAAGAAGTGCTCTGCGGCCTGGCTGTCCCACACCATCTGGGGCCGGTGGTCCTTCAGCGTCTGGATGTACCTGGGGGAGGCTGGGCGTGGGTGCGGGGCCCCTCCCCTGCCCACCCGAGCACCTGGACGGGGTGGAGGTGGCCTCTGCCATCACGGAAGGGGTGAGGCCACCCGAGGGCAGCAGGATGCGGGGTGTCATCACATCCCGATGGTCTGCGGAGTGCCTGCAGCACACCGGGTCAGGTGGGAGGGCCACGCGTGTGGCCCAGACATGAAGAAAAGACAGGAAGCAGGACCATGGGACGGGGTCTGGAACACTCGGGTCAGGGTCAGGGTCAGGGCCAGGGCTGCGGCGGCCGGGTCCTCACTGGAGGTAGGGGGAGGACAGAGACCCCGAGAGGCTGCTGAGATGTGAGCAGAGGCCGTGGCCGTGCTTCAAAGCTCATGCCGCACCCTGAGCTGGCGGCACTGCGTGCGGGTGGAGCGCGGGCCCCGCGCTGTGGGCGCAGCGCATGCTGGGCCGGTGGTGCGGGCAGGCGCCCCCGGGGTCAGCCTGGGGTGCTGCAGTTGCGGGGGAGGTTTGGGGCCAGCCGCAGGCCTGAGGATGAACGAGAACGAGGGCGGCCTCGGCACCCCCCACCACGTCCCCCCACCTCGGGAACAACAGTCCACGGCAGTGGTTTCTGGGCCCTTTCAGAGGCCAAGTTGTCCTCAGCCTGCCTCCTTGCTGTGGACACAGCTGCCCCAAGCCCATGGGAGGCCCCGCCTCACTGCCAGGAGCAGGGGTTGAGAACCCCTCCCCACCCAACAGAGGACACACAGAGGACAGGCCGGTACCCGAGGTGCCGCATGGCCAAGACAACTGGGGTCTCCAGCTCACCCCGTGTCTTCTGGCACGCAGCCGATGCCCAGACAGGCCGGAGACCTGCAGCCTGGGCCCAGGGAGGGGGCTGCGATGCTCCAGGCTGCACCTTGCACATCGGCAGGGGGTCGGGGCTGGACAGAGCAGTGGGAAATGAGGTGGTGGCCGTCCAGGGGACGTCTGGATTTGCTCCCACGGGGCCTGGGCCAGGAACAGCCACGACCCCCATCAACCAGCTCGAAGCGTCCAAAATTATTGCGTTATACTTAATTAGTGCAACGCTCTTGGGATGCTTGATGTCATCTGCAGCTTTTGATCCAACGTCAGCTACGTGGCTGAGACAAATGTGGGATATGTGGGGATGGGATGTGTGGGGAAGGGTGAGGCATCCTGACCCAGCCTGTCCCTGAGCCCCCGAGTCCCAGGGCAGGTGCTGGCGGGCAGGTGGCTCTGGGCCCTCACGTCTGGGGAGCTCTGGCTGTGTGCACTCCTCCTCCGGGACTTCCCCTCAAAATCTGCTACCTGCTGGAGGTGGTGAGGCTGCAGGGCTGGCTGAGGCTGGGGTCTCTGTCGGGGTTCAGCCAGACCCCTGAGAGCACCTGGTCCCTCCCCTCTGAAGGCCGAGGCTTGGCGGTGCCAGGGCTGGGGCCACACAGGCCCTCACACCCGCCTGGGTGCAGCCCCGGGGACGCGGAGCAGCAGAGTGGGGTGTGAACCCCACGCCCCCACTCAGGCAGCCCTGGGACCAGGTGCCACCAGTCGCCCCTAGGCAGAGTGAGACCCCGGCGCAGGACGGCCACACAGGGAGAGCTTCCCCGAGCCTCTGTGCCCTTGGCCTCTGGTGGCCTGGCCCAAGAAGAGACCTACCTCTGAGCAGGGGCACGGGGTCTGCCAGACATGGCCCACCCTTGGGGACCCATCTGGCCGTGTTCTGCTGCGGCTGGCTCTCCTTGAGGTCCCTGGGAGGCAGGGGCAGGAGAGGCCAGGCGGGGTGGGGCTGTAGGTCCCAAAGATGCAGGAGTATGGGTGCCCACTTGGCTTGAGAGCACTCACGGGGCTAGCCGGGCACCCTGGCCACCAGGGCAGTGGGAGGGCCTCCCAGAATGGGGGCTCGGCAGCCGTGGGGACCCACGGATCAGCACCCAGAACGGCACGTGGGGTGACATGAGCCTGCAGGCAGGGGAGCCCTGGGCCCTCCCGGGGTGTTTCACAGCCGCCCAGACTCCTCAAAGTTGGGGAGTGACGAGGCCACGCACACAGGAGCCTGGCCGTGGTCATGATGGGGTCTGCGTGTCACCCAGGGAAGGCCAACAGAGGCTGTGGGGGGGCGGTCAGTGGAGAACCCAGAATGTGCACAAACAGCCTGCCCTCCGCCCCCTCCCGCTGTGGCAGGCACAGAATGCGGGCCTGGCTGATGGAGGCCAGAAGGCCAACCCCCGGCCTGACAGAGCTGGCCTCCCGCCCCTGCCTCGGGGTCCTGGCTCCGTGTGCGGGAGCAGATGGTGAGGCCGCTAATCCCCCACTGCCTGAGGGGACCGGGGACACCTGCCACAGAAGGCCAGGGTCTCAGCGCTGGAGTGGCTGAGACGGGAGAGCAGATAATCCTGGGCCAGGCTGGCCTGGGCTTCTGTCAGCGGAAGAGATGGAGAGACTCCGGCGGCCATGGGGCTCACCTGCCCCTCACACCTGGCCTGTCGTCTGCTCAGGGAACAGAGGCTGTTGTAGTGAGTTCCGGGGTGGAGACCGGCTGAGGGGCGCATCCTGGTGAGCTGTGTTTCTGGGGGGCCGGACCTGGGTGAACACGCTCACCCCCTGCAGAGGCAGCCCTCCCCGCTCCCACGGAACAGCATCCATCTGCAGGCGGCCTCACTAAGCCTGCCCATCTGGTTCCCCAGATCCGAACTATCTGGCCCTGGGAGGGGGAGGGCTGCTGACCAGCCCTGGGAGAGGCCTCTCCCCACGACCCCCAGAGCCCCAAGGCCCAGGGGTCAACCCTGCCCTGCACACCGGGGAAGGGCTGGAAGAAATCAGGCTGTGGACAAAGGAGGTCAAGTGCAACCCCAGGGGCCAGCTGGGGGCCCCATCCCCTGACCAAGGCTCACCCAGGGTGCGGGCAGCAGGCGGCAGATGGCCAGCCAGGGCCCTGGGAGGGAGGAGGAAGCGGTGGGGTGGGGGCACTCGGGCAAGGAAAACTGAACAGAAGAAAACAGAGGCCAAAAAAATAAAGTGAGTGTCAGCGGATGGGGGGACAAATAGACTGGCCTGACACACGAGTACGCATGGGCCCGGAAGAAGAGGAGAGAAAGGGAAGGACAAGAAAAATACTAGAAAAGAATAGACTATAACCTTCCCAAATATGATGAAAAGGATAAATGCACAAATCTAAAAAACTCAACGAAAACCAGGTGGAAAAAAATGTAAAGAAGCCTACGTGGAGGCGCCTGGTAATCACAGCGCAGTAGTGCTTGGTGGTGATACGTGTGGAGAAACCAGGTGACGAGTGTCTCGTGGGACAGAATGCACCGGAAGATGGCAAAGCAACACCGTCAAGGTCCTGGAACAAGCTGGCAACCCAGAACCCCACATCCAGCACAAACATCTCCCCCAAACCCGGCAAGATAAAACGGAAGAGGATTCAACACTGGTATAAATGCCTAGTAAGCAACACAAAGGGCGTCCTTCAGGCTGAAGGAGAGGAGGCCGGGGGGCCGCATGCTGCTCGGGCCAGATGGGGGCCACGCCCCCGCCGACCCAGGGGAAGAGAGGGCACTGGGACAGCACCCTGCAGGCACCTGGTACGTGGTCAGACCCTGCCAGGCCTCCTCCTAGCCACACCCCCTCACTTCTGGGAGACGCACACCTCCTGACACGAGGGCACCGTGGCAGACGGCACAGGAAGCCACCTGGCATGGGGCAGCCGCCGGCTCACCTGGCCCCGATGACAGGCTCGCGGATGTCCTTGGAGGCTGAGTAGTCCATGCCGTAGAAGTTGAGTCCCAGCAGGATCTTGCTCCGCCACTTGGACTTGGGGTCCAGGACCTGGACGCAGGCTCGCACCCAGGACAGCGGTGCGCTGGGGCCGGCCCTGCAGGGCCAAGGAGAAGTGCGTTCAGCGGCAGACAGAGGCCTCAGGGCGCCCCAGGTTGGGGTGGGGCCCACACGCGGAGTGGGAAGGACGGCAGCAGGCAGGTGGGCCCCTGCAGTCAGCCGAGAGGCTCAGGTGAAGGCCCGAGATGGACAGAGGCAGCAGCATGATGCCCCCGGCCACGGGAGCACCTTCTCCTGGGCAGCGAGGCAGGCCCAGCACCGCAGCCGCCATGTGGTGGCCAGGATCACATAGGCGTGGATGGACACCCCGGGATGGCATTCCCATGGGGGTGCCCGCTGCCCTGTGTCACGTGACCCCCAAAAGGAGAAGGTCGCCCAATGCAAGGCCAATTGTGGGCTTTGGGAAGAAGAGACCGGGCCCTTCATGTGCCTGGAACCGAGAGCTGACAAAGCGTGGCCCTGAGCAGGCTCGTGGGAAGCTGGACCTCGCCTGAGCATCCAGGCCCCTGGTCGGGGGAGCATCTCTGTGCCAAGCCAGAGCGCACGGGGCCCCGGGGTGCCCCCACTCACTGCTGCGCTGTGGAGTAGTCATAGGTCATGAGGCTGAAGCCATCCAGCACGGGGGCCAGCTGCTCAAGCTCCTTGTGCGTGAACATGCCCAGCTTGTTGGTCCTGCAGTGAGACGGCGTGGTCACCACACCCAGCTCGCACAGCCCCTCCAGCCCCGCCCCAGCTGACACCTGGGCTCAGCAGAGGGCACGGCAAGCCGGCTGTGCGGGCTCCCAGCTCACGCCCCTTCCTCCTCCACGTCAGGAGACACCACAGGTCACTTTCCCTGGAGAGTGACCCAGCGCTCGGTTACAGGGGATGGCCCGCAGCTGGGTCCTGACGGGCAGTGCCTGCTGCTGGAGGTCCAGCAGAGACCCGGCTCCCCTCCTGCCCAGTGCACTGGAGACCGCGATTAGCCCAGCTCTGGGAGGGCCCACCCCTACGTGGGCACAGGTGCCCCAGGCCAGCCCCGCTTCATCTCAGCTGCGAGCACGGTGCCATGAGCAGAGCGCCCTCCCTCCCAAGGCCTCAGGCCTGGGACAGGCGGGAGCCCAGGTGGCCTGTCTGCTGGACACACCTGGTCCGCTAGCCCACCCGCTCTGCCTGCAGCAGCCCCTAGGACTGCAGCCTTGTCCCAGGGTGGCGGGGCCCTCTGCTCACCCCGCAATGTGAGCAGAGAGAATCCCTCTTCTCAGCCAGCACCTCCAATCCCTGGGCAGGGGCAGGGGCAGCCCACTGTGTGGACCTCAGCCATGGTCACCGGTTCCACGGGGTCCAGGCAGCCCTGAGATAACCCATCTGAAGGCTGCCCCACTCCAGCTGAGCAAAGCCTGCCCCAGCCGCCACCTCTGGAGGGAGCAGCCGGGAGGCCAGGCCCAGGCCCCCCAGAGACACGAGGCACCCGTGGGGCCTGAGCACCAGCAGCACCAGCCAGCGACCCCAGGACCCCAAAGCCCGCCCCTGAGTGGGATGAAGCAACACTCAGTGACGGGCACCTGCCGTGGCAGGGAGCTCGGGGACACACCTGGGGAGCAGATGCTTCACCGGGTGGTGACAGCCATGCTCCCTGTGGCCACACTCCAGACCGGCCCTCTAAAGTCAGCTAGAAGACGCCAGGCCGGCAGACGGCGTTTTCCTCCCAGCTCAGCCCCAAAGATAGAGACGGGCCTGTGTGAGGAGGGCCTGGGGCACCCCAGAAAGAGCGGATGCCATCAGCTCCAGGAAGAGGTTTCCACAATTCAAAAGCTCACCCGTCCCCAGGTGGACGTTCGCTCAGGAACCCATGGACACCCAGCCCAACCGTTTCGATTCAATGGCTCACGAGGGGAGGCAGGGTCGCGAGCTGAGCAGTGCAGTGGCCCAGCAGGGAGTATGCCCCTGTGTCTCATGTCCTGGTCACTGCAGCACCGGGGCCTTCCAGGAGACATTCCCTGCTCAACTAGGAGAGGGGATCCCACCCCCAGGGGTCCTGAAAGCGCTGGTACCAGGTGTGAAGGGGAGGCCGGCGAGGGGCAGGGGGCAACGAACTCTGGTGGGGGGCACCAGGAGGCCTGTTGCCCTGCTGGCCTCACTCAGCCCGTAAGAAGAAACCCTTCTGCTCAAACCCAATCAGCACAGCAAACAGCCTTTCACTGGCCGACTATTTCTTACACAAACACTCTCAACAACGGCCACGGGGGTCACGGAGGATGCTTCCCAAGCCCCCCTCCTCCCAGTCACACTGTTCCAGGAAGTCTGCTGCTCGGGGAGGAGACTGGTGCAGGTTCCCATCCTGCGTGACTCCCCGAGCCGCCGCCTTCGCTGGTTTCAGCTGCAGCCCCGTCAGAGGCAGGCGCTGCTCTGTGTGGCCTGCGCCCACCATGCCGGGGGCCGCTGCTCCTGCCGACATCAAGTGCACGTCCCAAAGGGCTGCAGGGGCCGCCCTGGCCCACCAGCCCCTCTGCTTCCCAAGGCTCTGACCACCTCATGGCCCCTGGCCACACCTCATGTCTGGGCGCCCGGGGCTGCCAGGTGCTTCTCACTGAGTCACTACCCGTCTGACTGCAGGCACCCCTCCCCTCCAGAAGGCCGGCCTGCCCCACGGGATCCTTCCCCCCCGAGACCCTGAAGCTGCCAGAGGTGGTGCTGGGGCAGCGCCCGCGTCTCCTCGGGGCATCGCAAGATGAAGTGGCCCTGGTAGACGTCGTGTGGCCTGGCCTCCCCTCTCCACATGGCCACGGACAATGGACATGGTGTGGCCTCTAGACCAGCGGTCCTCAACCCCCGGTCCTCAGACCGCCACTGGTCCGCGGCCTGTCAGGATTGGGCCACACAGCAGGAGGCGAGCAGTGGGCAAGCGAGCGGAGCTTCATCCGCCGCTCCCCGTCGCTCCCACTACCGCCTGAGCCACCCCCCGCCCCCTGCCCGTGCAAAAACTGTCTTCCACAAAACCGGTCCCTGGTGCCAAGAAGGTTGGGGATCGCTGCTCTAGACAGTTTCCCCCGAGACACGAGGAGGCTCGCCCAGAGAAGGACCCCCACCCATCCCCTTCCTGACTGTGGGGAGATGGCCTGCCCGAAACCACGGGAAACCACGGGGGTGGCTGCAGCACCCGTCAAGGTGGGCACCTGCCCGTGAGGATGCGAGCTCACCGCAGGGCAGGTCCTGGGAAGGAAGCCAGCCCTCCATGCCTGAGGCCAGTACTTTCCTGAGGGTTCCGGGAGTGCTGGATCCTCAGAAGATACAGCCTGAGAAGCCGGGGCGGGAACTAACTCAGAGCCCCCTCCAGAGCGAGGACGGCCCAGGGCTCTGATTAAACCAGCTGACTGGTGCTGGAACGTCAACGGGGGCCGAGGCGCGACCTCGGGAGCAGGGCTCAAGGTCAGGATGGCGGCTGTGCCAGCAGCCCCTGGAGGGAGGCCCCAGACCAAGGCGCACAGCAGCAAAGGCACGCCGGCCCTGGCGCCACACACACAGCCCCTCCTGGGGCGGCTGTTCCTGTGGGGGGCAGCGCAGCCTTTGTGAGGCGACTGATGCTGCAGAAAACCCCAGAAAGACTGTTTACGTCTCCCTGGCTCCTCTGCTGGGGCTGCTGTCCAGAAGCATGGCAAAACAGAAGTCAACGATGAGACAAACTCCGAGGCCGCCAGAGCCTCTGGAGAGAGCAGGGCTTGCTCGCCAGCCGCGGGGGTGCAGCCCAGGCCTGCGCCCCCCCAAACACACCCCTGGCTGCCAGCAGGGGCAGGCCAGACTGGGCCACAGCTCAGCGGCAGTGCCCAGGACCCATGCCTCCAGCCCTGGCCACGGTCTCCTCCCTCCGGTCACCTCCTCGGCTGCCAGGTGTTGGGCACTTCCTCCCCGGGTCACCGCAGGGTGAGAGAGCGGCCCTGGCTCACACCATCTACTTCCTGCCTAGGGGACAGAAGCTCAGGCCGGACTCCTGGGTAGAGAGGGCACCAGGCGGAAAGCTGCTCCCCACCCTGTCCCAAGCCCTCCCGCCCTTCCAGGCCAAGCCCAGAGACCAGCCCCTCCATGGGCGTCCGGCCCAGTCACCCCCAACACACACACACACTCTCCAGCACGTGGGCTGGGAGTCTGCTCTCTGCACCCGTCAGAAGCTGCGAGGCCCGAGGCTCTGGGGAGTGGAGGGGTGTCAGCAGGGAGGGGCTGCAAGCAAGGCCCCTGGGGTCCCACCCCCGGCCAGGCAACCAAACTCTCCCCTGCCGAGCCTGGAGGGCTGCCCCAGCTTCCGAGGAGCTTGTCTCTGCCGACGGCCCCTGACCACAAAGGGCAACCGGGGCTCCACCGGCCACAGCACCTCACCCCGAACCATCACAGAAACCAGGAGACCCCGGAAACGGGTGCCCACATCTGCAGCCGAGCCCACAGGCTCTGTGTCTGCCACCCCCGGCTCTTCCAGAACGGGGCCCCCCATCCTAGGAGGACTGGTGGCCCCTGCTGCCGCCGGCCTATCACACGCATGTGTTGCACACAGGAGCACACACGAGGCTGAGGGCCCTGGAAAGGTGGGGAGAAGAGTCGCGAGGGAGGCCGAGGCCCTTGGGCTTGGGTGGGACCACCGCCCAGGCCTCTGGTGACGCGTGGGGGCTCCGGGGGCGCGAGCGCCAAGCAAAGGGTGGGCAGCCAACCTGGGAGCGGCAGGTGCCTGCTGTGGTGGCCGTGGCCTTGGCCTCGGAGCGCCCGCAGGCTCCTCTGTGTGGGGCTATCGGCCTGTGAGCGTCAGGGTCGCCAGATAGCTCGGGTCCCAGAGCTGCCCACCTGCTCCTGTTAACTGGCCTGCGCTGCAGAGCGAACCGACAGCCAGGGGTGACAAGATGCGTGGACAGCGGTCCTTCCAGAGCAGTGCACTGAGGCCCAGGCTGCCCCGGGAGCCAGCGGAGACCAGGCAGAGCGCAGGCAGCAGCCCTGGGCCTCTGTGCGCCATCGACCCGCCACTTGGCTCCAGGGTGCCCTCTGTCCTCACTTTGTGATCTGGCCTCCTCCGCGCCCAGCACAGGCTGGGTGTGGGAGTCAGGCCACCTGACTTGGCACTCGGGCCCCGCACCTCCCTGTCCCGGGAGTTCTGGAAGAGCTGCCTCACTGGGCTCTGTGTCCCGGTGTGTGCAGGGCTGGGGGTGGCTGTGAGATGGGGCTGGGAGGTCAGGGCCCCCTCGTCACAAGGCCTCATCAGTGGAGCCGCCCCCAAGTCCTCATCTCAAGGCAGGACATGAGCAGCTGGGCTCAGCGGCGGGAGCCCTGACCTCCTGGGGCCTAAAGGGGCACAGGCCCTGCACCGGGGTGCCCGGGGCCTCGCCAGGGACCAGCAGGAGCGCGGAGCAAGTCTAAACAACACGGTTTCAAGTGCTCAGGTGTAAGGACGCAGCCTTGACCCGCTGACGCATGAGGGCATGCCGAGGCCACCGAGGTGTCCGTGTGTGCTGATGAGGATCCCCGTCGACACATGCGGTGGCCAGTATGTACCTGGGCGGGGCTGGGCAGTGACCAGGAAGGGCCTCCCCTGGCCAAGCAAGCATGGCACTTACCCAGGGGCGACAGCGGGCGGGATGACCAAGAAGGCTAGCAGCCGGGCCTGGTGCAGTGCCTCGGCCACGTGGGTGAGCAGGTGAATGAGGCCCCTGCAACGAAACAGGACAGGTCAGGAGCAGCTGGGCCAAGACCCCCGCTGTGGGCAGACGCCCCTCACAGCCACGTTCTGCCTTGGAGGTACGGGCTCCAGGGTGGATGCACCAGGGGGCCTGGCAGACACCGCGGGGATCGCCCTCCACCTAAACTGCCTGCCCAGCCCCCATCCTTCCTCACACTCAAGGCCCCTCCCTCCCCACAAGAGCAGGGTGGAGAGCAGAGGAGGGTCAGTGTGGCGCCCCATCACCTCTGGACCCTCCCAGATACACAGCCGGGCAGGGAGGAAGGACCCATGTGGACTTGGCATGCTGGCCTGCTGGTGGCCAGGTCAGCCTGGGCCACGAAACGCCTCAGGCCATGCTGAGGGCCCTGCTGCACCCGGGAGGTGCCTTGAGATGAGAACTCCACTGAGGGGGCGGCTCCACTGATGAGGCCTTGTGACGAGGGGGCCCTGACCTCCCACCCCAGGGTGGCGGCTGGCCCAGCCCCCTCACACAGCCACCCCCGGCCCTGCAGATACCGGGATACCGAACTCAGGGTGCCTTGGCCCCAGGGGGAAATAAGGAGGGGGCACTGGCATGTGCTCGACCGGTAGTGCCTGGACGTGGGGAAGAGTCTCCGCGGGCAGCGGGCCACCAGGCAGGGGGCAGAGGAGACAGCAGCGTCACGGGTTCGCCTGGACCCTAGGCGTGTGGGAGGTGGCAGTATCTCAGACGGGCGGGACAGTGGCTCTGGCACAGCCTGGGAGCACTCATCAGGACACCCCAGTCCCGGAGACCACCGTCACCGTGCCTGAGAGGCTGTGGGGCCAGTGACCGACCTGGGTCCTTTGTGCAGCCCCTCAGGAGCCACCTCCGTCTGGAGAACGGGCAGCAAGTGCCCCCCCCACCCCAACTACCAAGTGCAGGAAGGTCAGAGGGGCTGCCCCGGCCCGCAGCCCCAGAACAAGTCTGCAAAAAGCAAGGGGGGTGGGGCAAGCACAGCTGCTGGTCATCCTGCCAAGGCTGCCATGGGGCCTGGTGTGCACTGACCACTGGACTGTGGCAGCCTCTCAGAGCCTCCCAGGTGGCCCCTGCTCAGTGGGAGCAATCCCGGGCCAAGGTCACTCCGCTCTGGCTTTGATTGTAGGTGGTCAGGGGCGCCCTCGGGGGAGCACACGGGCTGGAAGGGGCCGGCACCTCCCTGAGGCCAGAAGCTGTCAGCACCTGTCACTGTTGGGTGCCTTCCTGGCTTCTGGGACCACCCAGGGGATTCCCTCTCTGTGAGAAGGGGGAGGTGGCCTCATGGCCCGGGGGAAGCACCTGATCAGCGGGGACCGGGCCGGTCTGCTGGGACAGAGTCCCTGGGGCTTCCCCTCGGCTGCCCGCCCTCCCGCCCGCCCGCTTGCTGGGTGTGAATGCAGGAGACGGGCCTCTCGCCAGGGCCGGGCAGCCCCGCACACTCCTCCCCGGGAGGCTTTCACGGAAGGGCCTGGGGGACCCGCACCCCGGGGTGGCACGTGGACAAGGGGCCACTGCCTCGCATCACACCAAACAGGCCTTTCCAGGGTGACCTGGCACTTTGGGTAGGAAACAGAAGCCTAAAGAGGGTGACAGGTGGGCACAGGACCATGGACGTCCCTGTCATGCCCGCCATGGCCAGGCCCGTCCTCGGAAGCAGCTCCCAGGCAGCAGTGTCCAAAGCCATTGACCAGGCTGGCCAGCCTCCACCCTCCTCCGGGCACCCCGCCCCCCACCCGCCAGGAGCCCCCGGGGTATAGAGGTGCTCCGGCACCTCCTTGCCCAGCTGCACCCCCTTCTCAGAAGGTGCCATAAGGTCTCCTCAGCAGGGTCACCACCCAGCAAGGACGGAGGCAGAGCCGAGGGGGTGGGGGGATCGTCTCTCGGCCAAAAGCCAGGGCCCCCGACGTGCAGGTGCTGCGTCGGCTCCCGACAGACGTGGGTATCCTCCACGCTCTCAACCTGGCTGTCTCCACCCATCCTCCTCCCGAGCTCCAGCCTTGGGGCCCTCCCGGGGCCGAAGTGGACAGAGAGGGAGCCTTTCAGAGGCACCCACTGGGGCAGGGGTCTGAGCACCGAGAAGCAGGCACTGTGGCTGGGGGCCTGGGCCCAGGCCACCGCCGTTCCCAAGGCCAATAGTGGAGTCTCCCTACCCCCACCCAGGCAGAGAGCCCCCGGCATGCCTGGCTCCAGGCGCAGCTTCCTCTGGGCCTCGGGTAGGAGGCCTGTCCCCCCACACAGACCCCTCGACAATGCGCCTCCCCCTGCATCGAGAGGCAGGGGACCCCACGGACGCTGTCTTCAAGCAGGCAGAGCGCCGCCTGCAGCTGCGGGAGGGTAGAAGAGGAGCCCTGCCCAGGGCTCCCCCCAGGGTCTGGCACACGTGGAGAAGTGGGGGCTCAGGTGCAGGAAAGGAAGCGGACAGCCAGTTCCGGAACCGGCTGCAGCCTGTCCTGCCCTGGCACCAGCCGCTGGGCGGCACCTAGCATGCAGGCCGCCCCGGGCGGAACTCAGTCTCTCCTCCGCCACCTGTGGGGCTGACCCCATGGCCCTGACAGAACCAGGGGCAGCGGCTCCTGCAGGGGACCTGCCCCCGTCCCGCCCTGCCAGGTCACTGGCCGTGAGCCTCATGCGCAGGGTGGATGCTGCTTCGAGGGGACCATGCGGCACCCACCCAGGCCGGCTGATGCAGAGCCTGTGGGCCTAGGCGGCAGATCCCTTTCCCAGAGGACTCTGTGGCCACCTGCTCCAAGGGCCCCGGCCCTGCACGGCCGCCTCTTCTCAAAGTCCCCTGGATGCTCCACCAGGCCAACCATGTAGGCGTCTCAGCTGGCCACCTGCCCGCAGCTGCTCCCGGGCCTCTTGGAGCCACTGTCCGACTTTCTCGGGGTGCCATCCCCACCCCCAGGGGCAGACTGTGGGAAGCAGGCCCTCCTCCCACACGAGGTCCCCCCACATCCTTCCTCCAGCCTCTTCCTGACACCTGGGGGCCTGCACGCCGCCCACAGCCCACTCACGCGTGCTTCTGGATCAGCAGCTGGTTCCAGACCTCCACCACCAGGCCGTCAAAGTGCTGGCTCTGAGAGGAACAGGGGCTGGTGAGGAGGGTCCCAGGAGGAAGGGGTGGGAGGGAGGCGCAGAGCCAGCCCTGCTTCCTCCCACCCAACCAGGCCTCAGCCCGAGGGCCAGGCTGCAGGCCTGGAAGCCCCTCTCTGAAGGAGGCGGCGTGGGGGTCCCCAAAGGAGCCAGTAGCAGAGGAGCTGGGGCTCTCGTGTGCCCCATCCACTGGTGTGCCTCCCCCAAACCTGACCCCAGGGTCCTGAAGGGTTCTCCCCTCCCTGCAGCTCAGCACCAGCTACCAGGAGGGGTCCCCTCCCGGGAGGGTAGCCGGCAGCTGGGCATTGCCCAAGGGAAGCCCCTGCCCCCGAGACGCATGGTGGCCAGAGGGAGCCCAAGGCAGCCGGTGGTGGCTGCGCAGGCACCGGGCGTCACCTTGGCCACCTGGACGACGGTCCTGCTGAGCTCCTCTATCTCGTCCTCGCTGTCCAGGACATTCTGAAAGTCCTCGTACGTCCAGTCCTCGAACCGGAGCCGAGGCACTGGGGACAGACCCGCAGAGACTGTGACCCTCTGTGCCGGCCCTGCCCACAGGCTGGCCCTTGGCTTCCAGAGCAGAGTGACCATAGCCAGGCACCCAGTGAGGTCATCCCAGTGCAAGGTGGCTGGGCGAGGGCGGGGCACCAGGGCGCGCTGGGGAAGGACGGAGATGCGCACCCTCTCCTCCCGACACACCAGGCCCCCGAGTGCCCGGATGCTGGCCCGTCCGCCGCCTCCCGCCTGCCTCCGGCTGGACCAGCCTCCGCCGGCTCCCCGTTGGCCCAGCTGCAGGTCCCCTCCCAGCCCCGCGCCCCCGTTCCTCCTGCTCAGCTGTGACGTGCCCCTAGACCCCCAAGCCTCCCTCCCCAACCCCACTGCACTTTGCAATGGGTCCCTCCCTCGCCAGCCATGAGCTCCAGGACGGGCAGGGCAGGGTGAGCGTCACCCTTGGGCGCAGCCCCCAGGGCCCTCGATAAACACTCGTGGGTGAATGAAGCGATGGGAGGGCAAGACCACAGGTGAAGGCGGGCTGGCCTTGGTGGGCTGAGCTGGGTGGGCGGGAGGGCCACAGGGCTCTGGCTGGACTGAGGGCTGTGAGTGCTGGGCTGGGGCGGCCTCATTTCTGAGCTGTTGGGAGAGTGACCGACGCGCTAGGCAGCATAGCCTGGGTTACCAGGCAGGCGTGAAGACCCTGGGGCCACTCACCCACCCACAGGGAGCTCCAGGACCTCCACCCGTGGTGTATGGCCTAAGGGCCCACAACCCTGACCCTGCAGGCCCACTGGACTCACCCACACGTAGGCCCTTGGCCTGCTTCCTGACTGCCCGCATCCACCCTGTGGGACGTGGAGAAGCCAGTCAATGTGGGGACACAGCCCCCTGCCCACATGAAGACTTGACCTACCCGCCAAGAGGAGAACAAAGGGAGGGGGGCAGGGGAGAGTCTGTGGGCCCTGCACTGCCCCTCCTCCCCCTGCAGGACAGTCAGGGCCAGGGGCAAGTGGCTGCTCCAGGGGCGATGACTCCGAGGCGCCTGGGACCATCTCTCAGAGCTGAGGGGCATCCAGAGGCCAGGCACTGATGCTGCCCGGCCGTGTCCTCCAACACACTGCCCTCCCAGCTCTGGGAACCCCACCACCAGCTAACACCTCCTCTCTCTGAACCCAAAAGGGAGGACATCTGGGCAAACACAGATGCAAAACACGGCTGTCAGGATAGCCAGGCTTCGCCCCCTCCTGGACGCTGTCTTGGACGCCTCCTCCCTGGACACTGTCTACAAACCCCCAAGGGCAACAGGGATGCGGGTCGATGCCAGGTAGTCATCACGCTGGCACACACTCACACCCTCCCAGACCCCTGGGGCGAGCGCAGACGAGCAGCGGGGCGAGCACCTTGGTCCACGTCGTCAAGGCCCGTGACCTCAAACATCTCGCGGCCGTGCCTCTTCAGCTGCAGCCACACAGGCGCGATGTGGGTGAACTTGCCCCCGAAGATCTTGGCGACATCGTAGCCGTGTCTGTTCCACTGGCAGAGAACGGAGAATGGGTGAGCCTGCTTGCAGCTGGGGCAGAGGGCCTGAGAGCCACGTTGGGATGGGGGCACTGCAAAGCTGCCCGCGCCATGGGGAACGGGACGCTTGGCACGATCCCGGCCACTTCTCTGGGAGGCATGGCTCCCGCCACACCCCCATGGTGGCAGCGGCCAGGGGAGGTGAGAACGCAGACAGACCCGAGCAGCCACCTTGCCCTTGGGACCTCCCTGCCCACCCCACGGCCTGGCTTACTGGCGTGACATAGCCCAAGATGTCCCCAGCAAAGTGCCTTTTGTGGGCCTTCGCTGAGCAGTAGCTGCGATGCTCGAGAACCACATCCTCGGCTCTGAGGTCTGTCACCACCAGACCCCGCTCGTGGACGGGCTTGCCTGAAAACTGAGTCTGAAACAGAAGGAACAGGGAGGAAGCTGTGAGGGTTCGTCCCCAGGAAGAAGCCCAGGGACAGCAGCGGTCCTCTTGTTCAGCAGGGGTGTGTCCCAGGATCTACACGGAGCTGCTGAGCAGGAGACCGCAGGTAAAGGCCTGCCTTGAGGAGCTGACAGTCCCCGAAGACTCACTCTGACTCCCCAGGGCTGCCTCAGAAAAAAGGCACAAAGACACAGCCAAACCCGGCGTGGCTCTCTCCTGATTTGCTCAGTGAAGCAGTGAAGAGTGCAGGGGTCGAAAGAAACAGAAGGCAGGGTGAGGGCGGAAACGTGGCACATCACAGGTCAGCCCAGCAGGGGCAGGCGCACCCTCGGGCCCCAGCACCAGAAGCTGCTCCCGCCGAGGCCAGCCAGCCAGAGCCCTGGGGCAGCACAGCACAGGCTGCCCAGAGGCCAAGCTCTCGGCTCACAGCCCCAGTGGGCAAGGAGGCGCGATGGCTCAGCCCTTTGGCCCATCTCCAGACTGCCCTTACCTTCTCCAGCAGCGTCTTCGAGGCAGCCTTTTTGGCATCTGACTTTGACAGGGTGGCGTGAACAGAGCCGCAGGCCAGGGCAAGCCAGAGTGTGCCGAGGAGCACCCGCATGGTGGGCGTGTCACAGCAGGGTCCAACCTTGGGGTCCAGGGGGCTGCAGAGAGAGCAGAGCCCGTGGAGACCCCCAGCAGGAAGGGTGTCCCCTCTGCCTACTGCAGCAATGGTCCTAACAGTGCCTGGGGCCTCCCAGCACTAAGCTGGGCACTGAGCAAGCCCCAATGGCCAGAGTCCAGCTGTCAGCACCGCTGGGTCCTGGCATCCCTCAGACACCCAGGAAGGGCCTTCCTTGCTGCAGGCCGGTGAACCCTGCCCCACTGCCGCGTGGCCGCCCTAACCACAGCCAGCCAACTAGGAAAAGACTGGCTCTCCACCCTCAAACCCCAAAATATTCTGGCCACGAGCTACTGGCTGAAGTGTGAAAGAACAGAGCCATGGAAAGGACTAGAAAAAAATATGGGTGCCTGTGTACGTAAACTCAGGGACAGGGGCTGGAGCGGGGAGGCTTTTCCACCTAAATCAGCAACAGTAAAGGTTATGATAAGAAACATCACTAGAGTTTACTATGTAAAAACGTGAGGCTTTCACTTAGGAAACAAAAAGCAAATTTATTTATTTGCTTTAAAAAATATATTTATTTATTTAGGCTGTGCACGGTCTTAGTTGCAGCACGCGGGATCTTCGTCGTGGCATGTGGGACCTTTTAGCTGCAGCATGCGGGCTTCTTAGTTGAGGCATGTGGGATCTAGTTCCCTGATCAGCCATCGAACCCGGGCTGCGGCATAGGGAGCACGGAGTCTTACCCACTGGACCACCGGGGAAGTCCCAACGAAAAGCAAATTTAAAGAAATGATATGCAAAACAAGAAAACACTTGGAACATACTTGACAATGAATTTCTATTCCTTATCTACACACAACATGCAAAAAACTCTTACAAACTGAAAATAAGACACTCTAATAAAAAAATGCCCACTATAAAATACAGAAAGGACGTGAAAAGGTGTAACACACAGAGACACCCCATAATACAGACACCCCTCCGTAACACACAGACCCCACCCCCACCCCCACCAGCAACCAAAGGATCGGAAGCTGAGATAAGACAGTGAGCTGAGCGTTTTGGTCCCCCCTCTGCCGCCCCCAGGCACTGGCAAGGACTGAGAGCATGATGTGACCTGAGGACCTGGGGCAGCATCACTCTCACAGCCGTTCCTGAGAATCCAAGTTGATCAGACCTTTTCGGGTGACAACCTGGTCACAAATATTATACTTTCCAACACGTGTTTCTTTTTCAAAAATCCCACTTTGGGGGACATCCCGCTTACGTTGAAAATGCTCGAAGATGCTCACTGCAGCGGTGTTCAATACCCTGCACTCCCAGATGCCAGAATACAGAGGGCACCACGGTGCTCATGACCCCCTAGTACAAACGTCACAAAGTGCACACGCACAGTAGGGTCCTGTTTATTTATTTATTATAAATTTATTTATTTATTTATTTATGGCTGCGTTGGGTCTTCGTTGCTGTGCGCAGGCTTTCTCTAGTTGCGGCGACTGGGGGTTGCTCTTTGTCGCGATGCGTGGGTTTCTCATTGCGGTGGCTTCTCTTGTTGCGGAGCACGGGCTCTAGGCGCACAGGCTTCAGTCGTTGTGGCATGCAGGCTCAGTAGTTGTGGCTCGCGGGCTTCAGTAGTTGTGGCACGCGGGCTCAGTAGCTGTGGTGCACGGGACCAGCTGCTCTGCAGCATGTGGGATCTTCCCGGACCAGGGCTCGAAACCGTGTTCCCTGCGTTGGCACGCGGATTCTTAACCACTGTGCCACCAGGGAAGCCCTCCACTTCATTCTTAAGATACTGGTTTTAATCCATCAAACCTGTCTCTGCTCAGTGACATGCAATTTGAGAAATGCTGACCACCGTGCCCTGAGCGACCATCACCAACACCTGGCAGGACCCCGAGCCGAATGTCCCGTGAACAGAATGCTGCCGTCCCCACAGCGCGGGTAAGGTCCGTCACAGATTCTTGCCTGTGAGCACAAACTTTGGAGCTAGCTGTGTTCCTGCGGGGAGGGCCGAGTGCACTTGGAAGTGAAGGCGGCGTAAGAGCAGGAAGACCCCAGCTCCGGAGGACGTTAACCTCGGGTTCTGTCCACACTGTGGGCCACCGTCTTGTTCCCTCAGCGGAGGAAGCCCGAGGCAGCCTGCCATGCGCAGGGGGAGCGGAGGATACTAGCGGGTCGAGGTCAAGAAGGAGCCAGCCCGGCGCGGCCCACCGCGCCCGGGGTCCGGGCCCCACGCCGGCCAAGCCACGTGCTGCCGCTCGCGCCCGCAAGCTCCCGCCCCGCGTCCTTCATCCACACCCGCTCTCAGACGCACTCACTCACACCCGCTCTCACATCCCCTTTCGTCCACACCCGCTGTCACACCCACTCACACACCGCCTCTCATCCACACCGGCTCTCGCACCCACTCTCGTCCACACCCGCTGTCACACCCACTCTCACACTCCCTCACACCCGCCCACACCACTCCCTCTCGTCCACACCGCTGTCACACCCGTTCTCCCTCGTGCCGCGCCTCCTGCTCTCACACGCACCCCCCGCGCGCTCGCTCCGCGGAGGGGAACGGAGGCCGTAGGAGGCGGGGAAGCACACGCCGGAACGCGGGACGCGGACGCCACCCTGCCCAGCCGCCGCCGCGGCGCTCACCTTCATATCCCGGAGACCGGACGCTCGCGAACCCCGTCGGAAGTCCCGCCTCAGAAAGCCCGCACGCCGCCGCCGCCGCGCCACGCCAGCTTCCGGGCCGCCGCCACGCAAGGCACGCTGGGGGCGGGGCCGAGTGGGAGGGTGGGGGCGAGCCGAGGGGAGGAGCCTGGACAGGGAGGGCGGGGCCAGGGCAGAGGGGCGGGAGTGGGGGCGGAGCGAGGTCGAGGGGCGGAAACGGGGCGGGGCGGAGCCTGGTGGACAGGGCGGGGCTGATGATGTGGGCGGAGGAGGCTAAGGGGCGGGGTGGACCGGGCTGGGCAGGGCGGGGAAGCGGGCGGAGAGGAGGGGACCCGCCCGGGGCGGGTGGGGTCCAGACTTGGGCGATGGGAGGACCGAGAGACGGTCTCGCGTGCCGACCCCGGCCTTCCGCGGCCCCCGGACTCTCCCGGGAACCTAACGCCCTCGCTCGACAGGTGGCGCAGTGGTCTGGGTTCGGGGGAGCGCGCTGTCCCCTCGCCCCGGCAGCGCGCGCTCGGTGGAGGGCTGGGCTCCCGGTGCGACGTCCGCGTTCCGACCACGTGGGTGACCACCAGGGCGCGCCGTGGGTTCCAGGGCCGCAGGTGCCGCGCAGGTTCGACATCCGGAATTCCACGTTCTCTCTTGAACGCGGGAATCGCCTCTCCAGGCTTTCCTCCTACCGCCTGGTGGCCGCTCGCTAGCCTAGCCCTCTTCCGTCAGCCCCCATGTCTCCCCGGGGTGAGCTCTTCTCACTCCTTGGTTTTGGTCACCATCCAGGGGCCAGTGGTGCCCACAACGCTGTCTGGAGCAGGGACATGTGCTCCAGGCCCTCTGGATGGCCCCTGAACATCGTAAATCCCGCATATTCTAGAGTCAGTGCTCTCCCTGTCCTCGCCTCCAGGAACTGTGGCACTTCTCACATGCAAATCCCACAAAGCTGGAACCCTCCAGAGGCTAACAGTAATCGCCCCCCCCCAACCTTTCAGCTCCAGCAAGGGGAGTCAGTGCGCCTCTGGGACGGATTGAGGGCACAGTGGCCAGCGGTTTTAATCACAAGGCATTTTACACCTGATCCATGCTGACAGATTCTCCACCCATCCCTAGCTGTTCCCAGCAGTTTCCTGCAGAAAACCGCATGGCCCGTCCCTGCTCGGCCAGCCCTGGGACCTGCTGCACGGCTGTTTCCCCATTTCTGCTGCTCAAGAGGCCACTCCCTGAACTGAACTTCGTTTTCTTTCTTCCTACTCAGGTTTCCTTCTTTCTCTTCCTCCTATTTCTGCCAGACAACTCCCACGGTCTTCCCAGGGGCTGGGGGCTGGTGGGTGTGATGAGGCATGTCACGTACCAACCGTCAAGTGTCACTGGGCATCTCTGCGTTCCTGGCACCCAGCTCAGCCCTGAGGCCTGACCTGTGGGTAGTGACCCCAGGTCAGGCAGAGCTCTGGAGAGGGCCCCAGGAGGCAATGCTGAATGCAGCCCTAGGAATGCCAAGGATATCCCAGCAAGGGCAAAGTTCTCTTAGTGAGGAAGACATTTAGTCGCCTTAGGATCCCTTGAGAGCAGAGATATTTGGAGCTAAAGAACTGCAAAGTTGGACTTCCCTGGTGGTCCAGTGGTTAAGAATCCAGCTGCCAATGCAGGGGACACGGGTTCGAGCCCTGGTCCGGGAAGATCCCACATGCCACGGAGCAACTAAGCCCATGTGCCACAACTACTGAAGCCCGCGTGCCCAGAGCCTGTGCTCCGCAACAAGAGAAGGCATTGCAATGAGAAGCCCGTGCACCTCAACGAACAGTAGCCTTCACTCGCCGCAACTGGAGAAAGCCCAAGTGCAGCTATGAAGACTCAGGGCAGTCAAAAATAAATAAATAAATAAAAATTTAAAAAAATAAAGAATTGCAAAATCCATTCAGGGTTCACTCTGGTCCATCATGGCAGACCCCGAGAGCAGGCAGGCAGGAGGGACAGGGAACCTGGCGCCAGCCCCCCTCTTCAGAGCCCCCACCGGGCAGGGTTTGGGGGTCTTCGGAGTTGTGAGCACAAAGCTGTCAGCCTCCCAGCTGGCAGAGCTGGTGCCAAGGGGCCCCAGCACCTAGATTGAAAGCTGACTTATTTAAATGGGTCCAGCCACAGGAAGATTTAGAATGAGGCATAGGAAGTTTTAAGAGAATCTGAACCAAAGTGTTAGCATTTACAGATGAAGTGAGACTTGAACACATTTGGTAGTGCATGTTCCTGGAACATTTGAGACAACTTGGGGTTCACCATTTTAAATATTTAATCTATTGAGTGCATGAGTTCTTGAAGCACCCGAGATTTTGTTGTCAGTTCAGACAAACTAGAGTACATAAATGGAAGTGAAAGATACTTAATTTATAAATTCAGTTTGAAATGCTGAAAATGCTTGAGTTTGTCGATGGCACAAAATATTATGCAGAGGCCCCTTAAAAACAACCATAAAACCTGCTAGGCTTATGAAGGGAATATGGGCTTGTAAAACGGAACTTAGCAGGTTAAAAAATTAGGTTTTGAAATTATAACTTTAATAAATCGAATCCTAATTATTTAAATTTAATGTAAATCTGAGTATAAACTCCTTGCTCAGACCCGAAACCCTAACCCTCAGCCCCCATCCCTGGCCCTTCCTCAGGCCGTGGCAGCCTGAGGAGCAGCCTGCCCTGCCAGGTGCAGGCTCTGAGCTGCGAGCCCAGGTCTGGCCCACCCTCGCTCTATCCTCCTCCTTGCCCCCCGCCTGTTTCAGTGGGCACCAGAGGACATGCAAGGGCAGATACAGGCCCCGTGGAGCAAGAGGGTCTTCAGAGGCAAGCTCTCCTGCTGCCACTGGGCCCCTCCCCCATGTTCTGGGGACACCTGCAGGGCCAGAGCACCCCACCTTGGGGGCATGCGGCCAGCCGAGGATCCCCAGTCTGAGGCTGCCTCTCCAGGAGGGCCTGGAGGGCATCTCTGTCTTATTATGGGGAGCCCAGTACCTGGTCGACACCCCAAGAGCACTCATACCTTGTTGCTGGGGGTGCCCGGTGGCCGTGGGGCTCCTGGGGTCGGGCTTGTGTCTTCCCTGGGGTGGCCAGTGCTCTTGGGTAGGGCGAGGGTGGGGTTCCTGGCCCCGTGGGCAGCCCTGAGCCTCTCTTTATTTGCCAAGTCAGCACAAGGTAAGTTGTTTTCCTGGCAGGGGCCACCCGTGCCTTGTCCTATCTTAATGGGGAAGGCTTGGCCAGGGGTCACGCCAAGGGCAGGGCCCAAGCCACTATCACTGTCCTATCACTCCTGGGCCTAGAAACATTCAGCTTTGAGGCCAGGAAGAGGGACACATGCAAGGATTTCCTGCTGCCGAGCCCTCCTCCAGCTCGTGGATGGAGACACCCTCCCTGGGTGCTGGGATAAGCAAAGTCCAGAGCAAGAAGGGAGAGGGAGCACGGCGAGTCATGTGCAGCGGAAGCTTCCAGATATGGCTCCAGAGCCAGCACAGCAGATCTGCTGTGTCCCACCCCCACCAGCCCATCTGGCCGGGACCGGGGTGACTGCTGTGACTTGGGCATCGTGTGCCGTCTGGCATGTAGCTGTCCAGTCAGTGGCCGGGCAGATGCTAAGCCCTGAGGTAGACTTCTGCGATGGGCAAGTGGCCGTGCACAGGGTTGCGTGCTCTGTGGTGTCAGTCATGGGTTTTAATGCTTCTCGCCATCCCACAACCCACGTGAAAATACCCCATAATGAAGGGGAGGGGTGGTACGTGTGTCGACGAAGCCAAATGGGCAGCGTTTCTTGGTGGCTGTCATGGGGCACGTGGAGTGGTGGACCCTGGAAGGTTGTCCACGTCCCTGCCACAGCACCTGTGACGGTGACCTTCTTTGGAAATAGAGTCTCTGCAGATGTGACTTAGGATCTCGGGAGGAGTTCATCTTGGATTTAGGGTGAGACCTCAGTCCAGTGACTGGGATCCTTATAAGAGGAGAGAGAGGAAGGTCCAAGATACAGGCGCAGGGGAGAAGGCCACGGGCTGAGGGGTCCCGCAGCCACCAGAAGCTAGATGAGGTGGGAAATGGAGTCCCCCTCAGAGCCTCCAGGGGAACCAACCCTGCACACATGTTGATCTTGGACTTCCGGCCTCTAGAACCGTGAGAGAATCCATTTCTGCTGTTCCTAAATCATCAGCTGTGGTTATCTGTTATAGCAGCTGCAGGAAACTGCTATAGTGGTGCTGAAAGTCCTGAACTGATATTTTTAGGTATGTTTTCTTTCCTAAAGCTGTTTTTCTCAGGCTAATCTTAAAATTGGCTTATATTCCATCAGCCCACCCTGGCTGGGCCCTTAGGGGAAGGAGCTGCAGTAGGTGAATGTCGGCCTGAGATGCCACAAAACACCCCACAATATGAGGCCCATTCAGTAATGGACGGCTGGCTGGCTACCAGCATGGCTGAGCCGGCCTTTAAGGTAAAGGGGTGTATTTTTCAACAGGTACCTTAGGGAGACTGGAGGTCCTGGTTCCCTGCTCTGGGGGTGAACAGG
This sequence comes from Hyperoodon ampullatus, assembly GCF_949752795.1. Lineage (NCBI taxonomy): Eukaryota > Metazoa > Chordata > Mammalia > Artiodactyla > Ziphiidae > Hyperoodon > Hyperoodon ampullatus. Next base: position 3,292,378 of record NC_136920.1, read on the forward strand.
ATGCCTGAACTGGCAGCATCCTGGGGGGACGCTCCACCCCTCCCCTGGTTGGCGTCATCAGCTGCGTTGCTCCTGAGGCTGATGATTGACAGTGCTTGTAAGGCCCCTTCAAGCCCAAGGGGAATGGACGTGAAGTGGTCTTGATGACAAGCCACAGGACAGGATGGTGGGGGGCATCCTGACATGTCCTAGGCCCCTAGAGCACCAGAAACCCCAATGACACAGAACCGTCGGGCATGGGAATAGGTGTTAATTAGTATCTAGGTTCGGCAGGTGTAGCAGAGCCCCCAGCCACAGTGGCACAAACACGGGCAGCTTGCGAGCTAGCGCAGTGCAGGGTGTGGTCCAAAATGGAGCTCCAGCCATCAGAACCGAGCTCCAAGTATGTAGGATGGAAAAGGAGGGTCAGGATTCAAAAATCATGTCGCCAAACGTGTGTTTTGGGTTGAATTGTGTCCCCTGAAAGTTCACATGTTGAACTCCTCAGAATGGGACCTTATTTGGGGTCATTGCAGAGGTAATTAATTCAGATGAGTTCGTGCTGGGTAAGATGGGCCCCGGGTCCAACATGACTGGTGTCTTTGTTAAAAGGGGAAATTTGGACACAGAGAGAGACATGCATCGAGGGAAGATGGTGTGAAGAGACACAGGGCAAAGATGGCCGTCTACAAGCCGAGGACAGAGGTCTGGGTCAGATCCTCAGTCACAGCCTCAGAAGGAACCAGCCCTGCGGACACCTTGATAAACAAATTCCAGGCTCCAGAACTGGGAGATAATACATCTCTGAATTCCTTTCTCTACATCATATGCAGGAATTTCTGGCATCTCAACCTTGTTTTAACCCAGGGCCACTGAGTCCAGCTTCCAGGCAGTCTGGCTGCCCAGGCAGACTCAGCTGATCCAGATGGCTGGGTGCCCTGTGGGACTGGGCCGCTCTCTCAGAATCCATCCTACACACATTCTGCAGAGTTCGGTCAACAGAGACTCAACTTCCTGCAGTTCTCCTGGCAGCTAAGCCTTTCCAATCCGGGTCTGATTTTTTTTAATTTTAATAAATTTATGTATGTATGTATGTATGTATGTATGTATGTATGTATGTATTTTTGGCTGCGTTGGGTCTTCATTGCTGTGCGCGGGGGCTACTCTTTGTTGCAGTGTGTGGGCTTCTCATTGCGGTGGCTTCTCTTGTTGCGGAGCACGGGCTTTAGGCATGGAGGCTTCAGTAGTTGTGGCACGTAGGCTCAGTAGTTGTGGCACGTGGGCTCAGTAGTTGTGGCACACGGGCTTAGTTGCTCTGTGGCATGTGGGATCTTCCCAGACCAGGGCTTGAACCCATGTCACCTGCATTGGCAGGCGGATTCTTAACCATGGCGCCACCAGGGAAGTCCCCGTGTCTGACTTTGTGTTGGGACTTGACTCTCCCAGGTCGTAAGGGATGGAGCCGGGCCAGGGAGCTTTGAGGGGAACTGACTTTTCTCTTACAAAGTAACCCCTTCAAGGGATGTCATGACATGGTCTTCAAGTATGGGGACAACTTTGCCCAGAGAGGGGAAAGGGGCCGTGAAGGGGGCTACTGGAAAGTAGGGGTTGGGGTCCCCTGGTCTGCCATATTCCCCCTACCCCCCTTCTCTGGGCCCCACCAGCGTGCCAGCTTTTACTGAGGGCAGCCGGGGAGGCCATAGATTCACCTTCTGTGTCTCTCTCTCTCTTTTTTTTTTAAATTTATTTATTTATTTATTTTTGGCTGTGTTGGGTCTTTGTTCCAGTGTGCCGGCTTCTCATTGCGGTGGCTTCTCTTGCTGTGGAGCACGGGCTCTAGGCGCATGGGCTTCAGTAGTTGCAGCACACAGGCTCAGTAGTTGTGGCTCATGGGCTTAGTTGCTCCGCACCACGTGGGATCTTCCCAGACCAGGGCTCGAACCCGTGTCCCCTGCATTGGCAGGTGGATTCTTAACCACTGTGCCATCTGTGTCTCTTTTGTAACAATCCGAATCTGCCGTGTGTGGCTCTGGGCTCAGTTTTATGGCTGCGAGAGAGGAGACCCGCTGTCATAGGCAGGTTCCCACATCCCTAAGGTGAGCGGGCAGGGGCTTGAGCCCGTCCCTGTCCGCCAGGTGGTTGGGCTTCCTTCGAAGTCCCCACCCACCACAGAGTCCATATCATTGGCATATCATTCCTGGTCAGCACAGGTAGCTCCTGGGGGCCCAGGACGCCACATCCTGTCCCTGAACACACATGGCTGCTCAGGGCCTCTAGCCACGCCTGGACCAGGCTGCCAACCCCAATTTTCTGGAAGGTTATTATCTGCAACGCACTCCAGAGATTATGGGAAGGAAACTGGGTCACTCATAAAACTGACAGGCCCAGGTACAAGTGGAGACACAGCCAGCTAACGCCACAGGAGCCCCCTGGATACCACGGCCCTGGGCTCTGGGCTCCCTGGCTTTCATTTCTTCTCCTTTACGATAAGTGTTGGGGCCCTCCCCTCCCACTAGACACGGAAGGAGAACCTGGGAACCAGCAATGGCTACAATGGGACACATGTCCAGTTCACCCAACCCAAGAAACGAAGCACTGCATGCTGCCGAAAGTGACCTGTCCCTCGCTGAGGAGTGACCGTGCTCAGGGAGGGCCGCATCGACTCAGGCCCGAAGCCCGACGACTAAGTGATCTGCAGGGCAGTGAAGGCGGGGCAGGAGGCTGGAGGCTGGGGGCTTTCGCACAGCCAGCTGTGTCTCATCAGGCCCTGGGACCACCCCACAACATACACACACGCTGGTGGGAAGCAATCCCAGGAGGCTTGGGAAGCTCAGGGTCAGCAGTGAGAGGAGGCGGGATGCCTGCCCATCTCCAAGCCCCTCCTCCCAGAGGCGCCTCCACCCTGGGCTGAGCTTGCCCTCTGTCCATGCCCTGCATGAGCCCCTGCAGCCTCTCTGCATTGCCCTGCCCTGTGAGTGGCTGCCAGGGGTGGGTCACAGTCTCCTCCTCTGAGTCCCCTGGCCTGGCTGTGGTAGGATAATCTCCCGGCCTGGGGATGCAGGCCCTAGGGGTCTCTCCCTCAGGAAGCCCTCTGCTGGCCAGCCCTTTGGAAGGTCTTGGAAGGTGGTGAAATTGCTGCCTTATAAGGATTCGGGTCTCCATGGCTTCTGGTTCCCCCCAGGGGTCCCAAAGGACCAGAGCCTGGGTGCTTCGTCCTCCTGGCCAGGGTCCACCCGGGCCTGTCCTCTCAGCGGGAACTGAGGAAGTGAGCCAGGGTGGGTCTGGGCTGGTTCAAGGTACAGGGCCTGGGTGATCCCAGATGAGAAAGGATCCTCTTCAAAGCCATTCTACTTCATGAAGGAGAGCTCGGCAGGGCCCCTTGCTCTCCAAACAAACTCCCTGGATTCTGTGCCTGCCTAGGGCCCTGCAGTGCGCTGCAGGTGGGCCGCAGTGGCCGTCCTCACCTCCACCTCCCCAGGCTGCAGAGGTTCGTGGTGCCAACAGTGGCAAAGGGTGTGGTTGGTCAGTGAGAAATCGGATTCAAGACTGGGCCCTGGTCACCTGGTGCTGTCAAGGGATGGCTGTGGAGAGTTTTCTCCGCTCGCCCTCTGTAAAGAAAGGGGCTGGCTCTGGACAGCCCAGGTGATGTGCAGCAGGCCCCCAGAGCTCTGATGGAGACTGGTCCCCCAAGGCCGACAGCAAGCTGCCCCAGGACCTCGGCTGGGCAGGGCGGTGAGAGGTCTGGGGGGAGGGTCGGGGCGGTGGGGTCAGGGCGGCGGTGCGTCCCGGGCAGGGGTCGGGCGCTGGGGTCTCTGGTGGGAGCCAGGGTACTGGGGATCCGGCTCGGTGGAGCCTGGTGGGCGGGGTCGGGGCGTCGGTGGCCCCGGGCAAGAGAACCCGCAACCTCCAGCGCAGCCCCGCTCGCTGCCTTGGTCTTTCGGGCCGCCCCGCGCCTGCCTTTACGGGCCCTCCACCGACGTGCTCGCCCCCGCGCCCCGGCCGCCGTCTGTGGCCGCGCGAGCGAGCGTGCGCGTGCGTGCGTGCGTGCGCGCACGCGGCGGCGGCCCCGAAAGCGGCGCTGCAGCCTGGGGCGGCTCGGCTGAGGCGGCTCCTCCCCGCTCTCGCTCCCGCTCCCGCTCCCGCTCCCGCGGCCCGCGGCCCGCTCCTGCTCCGGGCCCGCCAGCCCAGGCCGCTCCCCGGGCCCGAAGATGCCGGCCGTGTCGAAGGGGGACGGGATGCGGGGTCTGGCGGTCTTCATCTCGGACATCCGCAACTGTGAGTGGCCGGGAGCCGGACCCGGCCTGCGTGGGGTGGGGGCGCAGGCCGGGGTGAAGGGCTGGCCGGCGGGGGCCTTCGGGGGCTGGGGTCCGGGGCGCGGACCTGGCGGGCGGGGGTCCGGGGATTGGGGGCTGGGGTCCGGGGCGCGGACCTGGCGGGCGGGGGGCGGGTGGGGAGCGAGGTGAGGACTTGTCGTGGGGGCGGGGTCAGGGGTGCGGGGTCAGGGGTGCGGGGGTGAGGGCGGCGTTCCGCAGCCGCGCCGGGTCTGTGGCACCGCTGAGGGGCTTCTGGCGAAGGCGCCCCTCCCCAGCATGATGTCATCTCGAGCAGTCGGCCCGTCTTTCTAGCAATGGAGCATTTAACCCAGCGTTTTCCAAAACAGCGTGGCTTTTCCCTGGGAGTGGGACTAGCGAAACCCGCGTCTTGCCGGGAAAGCAGCTCCTTGACCTGGGTTCTGGCGGCTTATTAGGCCCTGATTAAAATGACTCGTTCCCGAGGGAATCTGGACACCGGGCGGTGGGGGGTTGGGATGGCTTAGGGGAGCTGCTGCTCTGCCCGCTGTCTTCCATCAGGGACAGGGTTCTTAGCGACATGTGTCCCCTCGGAGTGGAAAAATCCACCCCAAAAAGTGCAACGGCCGGCAGGCCGGTGGGTGCACTGTTGGTCCACTGATACATTTGACTTTGGTGCGCAGAAACTCCTGTTGCTTTTCAGGTAGCTGTCCCCTTTATCTAATTAAAAAAATAGACACAAAGCCAGTTTCCTGTCTGGTTTTATTTCTTGTTTGTTATCCACCAGACGTTTGTGGATTTCAACACCTGAGGTTTCGCTATATTTTAAAGAATGCTTGTGACTTCATATACTGGTAAATGCTGTTGTCCTGAACCCTCCCTTGGTCCCGTCACCTCCTTAGACGGGGATGGAGGACCCAGACTGTGGAAGGTTAGATTTTCTGTCCCTTCCCTTTCTCTGCAAGAAATCGGTGTGGAAACACACCCTGAGGTCTATGCTTTTACAAGTTGGGCAGTATCCTTTCTCTCTTTCTTTGCGGTGTAACGTGATTTCATAGGCAGTAATATTCGTAATCGTAATGCGTCTTGGAAAGCTAAGTGTGGGTGTGCTACTGCTTCAGGAGACCCCTTGGGCCAAAGCTTAGCCACCTTAAATTAGCCATCACATCTGTCCTTCCATTTTGGAAGAAAATTGCATTGGGCAGGTCATTGAGATTGCAACCCATTTTCTTGGACAAGTGATCATCTACGAACTAGATGTGTTCTGTGCTGGGTCTGCCACATAGCGGAGACTTGGCTGTTGACTGAGTGTGGACAGACTTTCTCCACCCCGCACGGTGGCATTTGGGGCTGATCACTTGTTGTGCGGTGCTGTCCTGTGCTCTGCAGCATCCCTGGTCTCTACCGCCTAAATGCTTCAGTTGTGACAACCAACAATGTTTCCAGCTGTTACCCTGCAGGGCACAACCCCTGCCCCCCACGCCCAGCCTGAGCCCCTGGTGTAGACCCGTGAATAAGACAGTGTCTTCCTTGACGGAGCTTCTGCAAGAAGATGCGCCTAATCCTTCGGAGGGTGTGTGTGGGGGGCAGTGTTTAATACGGCCCCTGCGCAGAGCCAGCTTTCCTCGCCGTCCTGTTACCCCCTTATCGGCCGCGGCGCTGTCCTCTGCCCTCAGAGCAGGGTCAGCAGCTCATGGCCCCGTGGCCCGTTCCCCCCCTCCCCGCAGTGGAAGCCCCACGGGGTGGGGGCCGCGTCTGTCTGGCCCACCACATCATTCCCCCCGGCTGGCAGTGTGGTGTGAGACGACACCCAGTGGATGAGGAGACAGCGCCCAGCTGGGGCCTGCTCTGGCTGAAGGGCATCGCGGGCCGAGGCCGGCGGGCGTGCCCACGGCGGGGAGGAGGAGCAGGTCTGGCTGGAGGTGGGGTCGGACAGCGAGCCCTGGTGGGAGCTGCTGCGAGCCGAGCCCTTAGTAGCGGGGAGAGGGGTCCCTGCTGCCCCTGCCCGGCCGGCTCTGCTTCCCTGTTGTGAGGGTGAGCCAGGTGGCCGGGCTCTGTGGGGAGAGGGCAGCCGGGGCCACGGCCATGGAGCTTGGTCTCCTCCACTGACACGGACGGGTGGGTTTGGAGCTGAAGTATCACTGAAGCGTTGCAGCTCTACGACCGCAGCTCCCTCTTCCCTTTCTGCACAACGCAGTCTCTTAAACGCCCCCCTTAGGAGCGAGCTCTGCCTCGGGCTGTGCCTCACTTTGGGATCCGCTGCCATGGACGGGCTTGGAGTGCTGCGCCTCTTTGCGCTGGTGGCAGTGATTGTGCTCCAGGATTTGAGAGGTGCCCATGTCCTCGTGTTCCGTGGAGCTTTGTGACTCAGGTAGAGAACCAATTCAGTGCCCCAAAAATTAACCTGGGGACTTCCCTGGTGGCACAGTGGTTAAGAATCCGCCTGCCAATGCAGGGGACACGGGTTCGAGCCCTGGTCCGGGAAGATCCCACATGCCGCAGAGCAACTAAGCCCGTGAGCCACAACTACTGAGCCCGTGTGCTGCAACTACTGAAGCCCATGCGCCTAGAGCCCGTGCTCCACAACAAGAGCAGCCACCACAGTGAGAAGCCCGCGCATCGCAACAAAGAGTAGCCTCCGCTCACCGCAACTAGAGAAAGCCCACGCACAGCAACGAAGACCCAATGCAGCCAAAAAAAAAAAAAAATTAAGGTTCATTTTACTCTTGTCTGTACATTTAAAAAATGCTGACTTTTTGAAAAAAATTGCTCTTCTTGCATATTTTCTTTTGCACTCTTCTGCATAATTTACATTCCTTAGAAACCGATTTAGGAAGTATGTGACGAGGCCCCTGGGAGGGACGGACTACCAGGCTGGAGGAGGAAGGAAGGCTTTGGTCTGGTTGAATGTTTCTGCTAAGACTGGTGGTTGCTGCTTCTAGGAAATACCTGTGTATTCTTCCCTGTGTTTCCCTTCTGGCTCTTCTGAAGGGGTGGAGGGGGTCACTCTGCTTCTCTTAGGAGACGTTGAAATGCCCTGGTGATAAGTGTTCTCATGCTACATACTCAGCATTACTTTTCTTTCCTCTTAAAATGATTTTTGCTCTGTTTTTTTTGGCACCGACACGTGTCAGGATTTTGTAGTGGCGGAATTATTGGAAAGGCTGTCTTTGTGGGATTAAAAGGCATTTCTGGGCTTTAAAAAAATCTAATAGACCTGAGGGTAAGATTCAGGAGTGCCGTGGGAAAAGGCGTCTTGCATTACTGTGACCAGAGAGCAGGGCTCTGGCGGGAGCTCTGAGCAGGAGGGGCTCTGTGTTCCTTGAATGTCACTTGCAGGTTCTTGGGCACAAGGCCGGCCTCCCAGAGCTCAGATTTCAAAACTTCTAAGCCGCCAAGGATGGAAAGTCTTTTTGTGAGTCTGTGGCAGACTTGTCTGGCGCTGTGCTGCCACGAAGCTGTGTGGTCCTTTCCCTGTGAGCTGGCCTCCGGGACGCCCTGGGGGCCCACGGTCACATGCTGTGCTTCCTCCGAAAGGCTGAGTGGTTCTGAGTTCTGGGACAAGGTGGGCCTCAGGTTTTGGATAATGGGTGGCATCTGGGCTTGTTGTGGAAATGCTGCTGGGGTTCTGAGAAATGGAGCACGCAGCCCTGGTCTCCTGAGGTGCTTGCAGACAGAGAGACAGACAGGGTGGGAGGTGAGTTCCCACCAGCATGTCCGTGTGTATCGAGCACCTCCTGTGCTCAGGACTCCTGTGACAGGCATGCACCCCTCCCGTCCTGCCCCTCCCTCTGGTCAGCACTGGCGTTGGACACGGACGCTGCATTGGGAGCTAGAATGTCAATGGCTTCTGTCAGCCTCTGGCGGCTGCAGCGCGGAGTAAGTTCAATGACTTCACTGCCAGCTCCGCGCGGTAAACGGGATGGTACTCACTGGAAAACAGAAACGAGCAGTTTCCACTAGGCCACGGGACGCCTAAGATGTTGGATTACAAAACTGTATTTACTGATTTTGGCGCTTTTCCCTCTTCAGAATCTTCCTGACTTTGGTATGAAGGTTGACACAGCTGAAACGTGTCATTTTATTAGGAGGAGAATTGCAGGATAGGTTCCAGTGGGCATTCCCTCGTGGAGGTGGGAGCTGAGGCTGTGGGAAGAGATCAGCTCTCGCCCTCTGTGCTGGAAAGAGGGCTGTAAGGGTTCGGCCAAGGTGCGTCGAATAAAGACCACATAAGGAGGAAGTGGCCCTGTTTTAAAACAGTGCCTTGGAGACCGACTTGGGAAGAGGACCTAGAAGGGTATGGGGATGGCGCTGTGGGGTGCCAGCAGGGGAGAGGCGAGGCCCAGCCTAGCCACAGGCGCTGTCAACTGCCCACCGGGCACAGCCTCTGCGCAGCACTGTCTGCAGTGGAGGAGGGCCAGGGCTCACAACCACCTAGATGAGAGCGAGGGAGGCGGGGCCACCGAGGCTTCTGTGGGAGCCGCCAGCGGGGACGGCGGGAGACACCCAGCTGTGGGGTGGGCCCACGGTCTGGCCCTTGCAGTTTGTGTGAGTCGGGGTGTTACGGATTTAAGGAGGGCAGTGATGTGCCTGCAGCTGCCCTGTGCCCAAGAAAGAGAGGAACCCCTTTGCAGGGAGGCTGACACCCTCTTCCCTGGCGCGGTTCTGGCCCCGTGCAGCTCCCTTAGCCTCCTGGTACCTCAGGAAACAGGGAGTGGCTGGCTGACTGCTGCATGTGTTCATTAAGGCAGAAACTTCTGGCCAGTGGTTTGGGTCAGATCCTGATTCTGTCCCTTTTTCTTTCTCACTTTTGCAAATTGTGGCCCTAGACAGCCTGGAGTCTTCATTTTGCCTGACGTTTAAACCCAGTGAGGGAATTCCCTGGCGGTCCAGTGCTGTCACTGCCGAGGGCCCAGGTTTGATCCCTGGTCGGGGAACTAAGATCCTGCAAGCCATGCAGCGTGGCCAAAACAAACAAACAGACAAACAAAAAAACCCCAGTGAGACTTGCAGTGGTTTTGCGTTCAGCCCTCTCTTTGTATTCGGGATGTTTCCCATGTGCGGTTCTCTCCACCTACCCCCATCTACAGGATTGCTTAAAAGTGTGGAGACCAGAATCCAAATTGGGTTGCTTGGCTTGTATTTTGCATTGCAAGGTCTGTTTTGTTTGTTTTTTTTTTCTTTTAAAATCCTTTCTGATGGCAACAGAAGGGTGTCGTGAAGATTAGTTATTTAGTGTACTTAGAGCACCTTGAGCTCCTTAGGGCGGGCAGTGCTGTGGGGATTTGTGTTTTGCTTTTTCTGTGGCCGGCCTTCCTTTGTGTGATGGGGTTGAGAGGGCAGTTATGTGTTTCTATTGCACTTTGAACAGCATTGAAAAAGGGCACTATGTTGATGCTGAATAGTTTTTTAAAGCACAGTAGGAAAAATAGAACAAAAAAATGAGTATTTTGGAATACCTTTGGACTGCATTTATTGCTATTGAAAAATACAGTTCAGTAGCTTTTTTGGGGGGGGGAGGGAGTCTTGTACAGTACAACCAGACCTGAACCTTCTTTTGAACCTCACTGTGCCTGTGAGAGCGAGAGTCTCCTGGGATGGAGCGCGTGCTGACTTGGGCCAAGTAGTCTGCATAAGCCCTCCTTCCCAGGAGCACATTTCTCACAGTCTCAGGGACTTCTGTCAGTTAGCTTGCAGCTTCTGTTCAGTTCATTCCCGGGGTTCAAACTTCCGTCGCCTCATTACTTTACTACGGTTCGAGTTGTCCTTGCCTGGAGTAGCGCAGCCAGCTTTCCCAGCACTGAGAAAGTGGAGGAAGAGGGAGGTGGGAGGGTGATTGTCTGCGGGTCCGTTGGTGCTGAGTCGTTCAGTTCCCAAGGCTTGGCTTTTCTGAGGCTGTCGTCCATGGGGTGGGGCCGTAGGTCCCTTGCGTCTATGGCTTCCTGAACTGTCTTGCGGGAAAGCTGGTCACAGAGGGAGGAGATGCGCTTTTGTTGGAGCTGATGTCTGTCTGATGTGCATTCTCTGATGTAGCATTTGCTGTAGATCTAATATAAATCTCCTTTATAAGTAGCCAAGGAAACATTGTTTTTCACATTATGTTCTTGTTGTTTTGCTATAATTTTGATACAACCCCAAGAGTGAAGGGTGTTTTGAAGGTGTGTATTTCAAAATTTATTCCTTTATTTTTCTGGATTCTATTTTTTGACATAATTATTTAATTCATTCATTCATTTGAGAAATCTTTTGGGTGCCCATTGTGTGTGGGCATTATTCTAGGCACCGGGGATTCAGTGCTTAACCAAACGGACAAAATCCCTGTACTTTCAGAAACTTAAATTCTTGTGAGAGTAGACAGACAGAATAAACGACAAGATGGGTTTTTCTCGTTGATTTTGTCTGTCCGCTCTCACAAGATTGTGCATTCTAGCCTCCTGTGCCCATCTCCTCACTTCACTGACACCTCTGGGCTCCATTTGGGTCCCCTGTCCCTAGGCAGTGAGCCGGGCAGTCGTAAGGCCCCTCTTGTTTGTTTCCTGACTCTCAGTGACCGCTGTTTTCCATAATCTGTTGTCCAGTGTCTGAAAACTATTGTTTCATCTAATTTTGTTCAGGTTTTTAGTTGCCTACGGTGGGAGGGTAAATCCTATCCCTGTTGCTGGCCGGTAGGTTTTGGGGAGTTAGACAGCCAAGACTGGAGTTCAGAGGCAAGGTCTGGGCTAGAGGTAAGACTAGCCCAGACCTTGGCTGCATTGTTTATAGGTGGCTTTTGATACCAGGAGACTGGGAAGCTGACGGAGGGGGTGGAAATCATCACAAGCACTTTATCTTTGTTTACACATCTGATCTTCATGGTGATACTGTATAGCAGGCACTAAGGTCCTTCCTGTTTAATGGAGGAGGAGCCGAGGCCCAGGAGCCCAAGGCCCTGTCTCTGGAGTGGTTGAGCGAGGACCCAGACCCAAGCTGCTGGGCTCCAGGTCTTTCCTCTGAACCACAGTGCTGGGCCAGCTCTCCAGGCGGACGGCCAGAGCTCCTGACGTGCCAGCCTGAAGCAGCTGGGCAGCCTGGGCCAGTGAGGAGGGCTGGTCAGGTGGGTCACAGGAGAGGACTGAGCAGGGCTGAGCCCGACGGGGTGGTTTACAAGAGAAGAATTGGGAAACGAGAGTCTCATCTCTCTCGGAGCTTTGCTGTAAAGAGGTGGTGACGCAGAGGGTAGAGGGCAGGTTGGCCCCTGTTGCTGCCCTGACACAGGAGCACGCTTTTAGCAGCGTTGAACAGCACTCCTGTAACGCCTCGTGTTCTGCGGATCACAAGTGGGCATGGCCTGGCAGCAGGGTGCTCTGCCTGTCTCCCAGGCAGAAGCCAGGGCCCCTTCTGGAGACTCTGTGGGTGACGCTGCTTCCACTCAGTCCCCACATTCCTTCTCTCACGGTCCTTCCCCAGACCCCTCGGGGGAGTCCCTGTCGGGATTTGGATCTCCCTGACCTCTCCCTCCAGGCAGGGAGAGCCTCCGCTCGGAGGTCGGAGGGCTCTTGCGATTAGACTGGGCTGCTTGCATGACCTGGGTCATTCCCCAGTCTTGGTGACATCTGCAGAGTTCCTTTTGCCCTGGAAGGTAACTCACGGGATCCTAGTATTGGGGTGTGGGTGTCTTTGGGGGGGCATTCTTCCTATCACAGTGGGGTCAGGAACGCTTTTTTAAGATTAATTCATTTGCTCAGCAAATTACTGGGTTCCTATTTTACACAGTGAGCAAAAAAACAGATAAGAGTGCTCCCATGTGGCGTACGTTCTAGTGAGGTAGACATAAAATAAGTAAGTATAATGTACAGTGCATCACGTACTGTATTAAGGGGGAAATAAAGGGAAAAATAAAAGGGGGTTGCAATTCAGATAGGGAAGCTGGGGGTCAGGTGTCCCTGGAGTGCTGGTAGGCAGGTGGGGAGGCCACAGGGGCTGGACTTCGGAGCCAGGGGACGGGGAGAGGTGCATGGTGGGGATCTCGGAGCCGGTTAGGAGAACTCTGGCTTTCACCCTGTGTGACAGGCCGAACCAATGCAGGGTGAGCAGAGGCTGGACTTACCTCTGGGGAGAACTCCTGACTGTTGGGTTGAGAAGAGCAGGGGAGACCGGTTAGGAGGCTCTGAACCAGGTGAGAAAGATGAGGACCTGCTAGGAGGTGGGAGGTAGACCGTGTTTGTTGGCTGATGGGAATGACAAGGGCCAGGGGAAAGTGGAGGGGCAGAGGTGCGGGGGGAGGTGGTGCTGGTGAGGGAACAGGCGCCCCAGCCACCAGTGATGGGGGAGGGAGGAGGTGTTGGAGGAGAAGCTGTGAGGGGGCCCCTGGGAAGAGCTGGCAGGGCCTCCCTGGGCTTCACATGTGAGGCCAGCCCAGCAGAGCTGGGGGTGTGTCACCAGGCACGCTCAGATCTCCAGGCTCACCTGCCAGTTGACCATGAATTGGATTCAGCAGGGAAGGGTTTGGCCAGCAAGTGCTTAGATGGAGAAGAAGGGTCGGGGCTTGGTTTATGTGATGGGATTGAGGCTGGTAAGGGGGTGAGGACGGGGAGAGGGACAGAGAGAGAGTGGGTTGTAAGTCCTGGGGGCGGGGCAGTGGGCTTCAGAGTTTGCTTATCTGATGTAGTGAGCTGAAAGGACGGGCCCGTGGGGTCCCTGCAGTGGAGCGTGGGGAGGGTGACGGTTGGAGCGGTGGCCCTGGTGGGGCCAGATCTTCTGAGGAGCCAAGATCAGGGCTAGCGGGTTTGGGGGTCGTTCATCTTGGAATGGCAGGGAGAGGGCTAGGGTTACAGTAAGTGCTTGGATAGGTCTTCCAAATTACATTCATTTTTGCTATTTTCTTGTCCTCAATTAAATGTTTAAAAAAATGAAAATCAAGAATGTAGTTTAAGAAGTTAATTATAAAACACTTGACCCTCACCTCATTCCCCCATTCCTAACCTCGGAGTCAGTTATTTTCATTTTTATCCATCTCTTCTAATATTTACTTTAAAAAATGTGATTATTCTAAATTACATACCATTCATGGGTGTTTTTCCCCATTTAGTCATTATTTATTAACTTCTTACTGTGGAAGATGAGGATTTAACTTACCTAAGCTTTCCTTTTCCCATTCTCTAGTAGGTCACAATATTTTATCTAACTAATCTGTAACATTTAATTAATGTCTGAAAATATTCTTTTTAGCTGAGAATAATGGTTTGACTCTTTCTTTAATTGAACTATATTTGATTTACAATGTTGTGTTAATTTCTGCTATGCAGCAAAGTGATTCTGTTATACATATATATTCTTTTTCATATTCTTTTCCATTATGGTTTACTACAGGATATTAAATATAGTTCCCTGGGCTCTACAGTAGGCCCTTGGTGTTTATTCATTCTACATATAATAGTTTGTATCTGCTAATCCCAAACTCCCAATCCATCACTCCCCAACCCCCTGCCCCTTGGCAACCACAAGTCTGTTCTTTTTGTGACTCTGTTTCGTAAATAAATTCATTTGTGTCGTATTTTAGGTTCCAAATATAAGTGATATCATTCAGTATTTGTCTTTCTCTTTTTTTTTTTTTTTTTTTTTTTTTTTTGTGGTACGCAGGCCCCTCACTGTTGTGGCCTCTCCTGTTGCAGAGCACAGGCTCCAGACGCGCAGGCTCGGCGGCCATGGCTCACGGGCCCAGCCGTTCCGCGGCATGTGGGATCTTCCCGGACCGGGGCACGAACCCGCGTCCCCTGCATCGGCAGGCGGACTCTGAACCACTGCGCTACCAGGGAAGCCCCTGTCTTTCTCTTTTTATTTCACTTAGTATGATAATCTCTAGTTGCATTCATGTTGCTGCAAATGACATTATTTCATTCTTTTTTATAGCTGAGTAGTATTCCATTGTGTGTATGTATACACACCATCTTCTTTATCTAATGGGTCAACTCTTAATTTGGCGTTAGCTCTTGCCCTTTTTTTCTTTTTTGGCTGGGCCACGCGGCTTATGGGATCTTAGTTCCCCAACCAGGGATTGAACCCAGGCCCTCTGCAGTAAGAACACAGAGTCCTAACCACTGGACCACCAGGGAAGTCCCTGACTTTGCTTACCTTTTAACGCACCCATTGCTCTTCAGCCCCAAGCTTTCGGACACGACTGTAAGATCCTCCTTAATGTGACTGGACACAGCAGGTGGCCTCTCAGCACCTCCTTCCCCTGGCGGGAACGCCCTTCCTGAGTGGTCAGTTCTGTTGTCTTCTGGACAGGTCATTGTTGCGCACACCGTCCTCCGGGGACTTCCCTTCACATAGTCCTGAGGGTTTTGTCTCTGGCTGAACTCCTGTTTTTTGAAGTCTGCCTGTGTGTCCTCTGGGCTTGTGCTGGTTTGCACTCGATTTGGTGGTGCACATCTTTTGTGCACGTGACACAGTGCATAGGAGGTAAAATGGTTTTGAGGTTTTGCATTTTTGAAAAAAACAAAAGCATTTTTTACCTTCATACTTAATTAAGAATTTGGCTTGGGTAGAATTCTAGACTGGAAATAACTTTTCCTCAGTTTTTTTTTTTTTTTTTTCGGTACGCGGCCTCTTACTGTCCGGAGCACAGGCTCCGGACGCGCAGGCTCAGTGGCCATGGCTCACGGGCCCAGCCGCTCCGTGGCATGTGGGATCTTCCTGGACCGGGGCACGAACCCGCGTCCCCTGCATCGGCAGGTGGACTCTCAACCACTGCGCCACCAGGGAAGCCCTTTTCCTCAGTTTTGAAGGCATGGCTCTACTCTTAGTTCCTAGTGGTTTGAAATGTTCACATGCTGTGTCCAGGTGTGGCATTCAGTGGATTTACTCATTCTGGAAATTCATGTCCTTCGGGTTTGGGGAAATGTTTTTGTTTTATTTCTTTGATAATTTCTTTTCACTTTCTCCTTTTTCAATAATCCTCTAATAATAGTTGAAATGTGGACCTCTTGGCTTACATTTTCTTACTCTTTTATCTCTCATCTTCCATTTCTTTGTCTTTGTGGTATTCTGTTTTCTGTGACTCTAGCCCTTTTGAATTTTTCTTTCTCCTATCACTTTTACAATTTGAGGGCTTTCTTTTTTTTTATTGAACTATAGTTGATTTACAGTGTTGTACTAGTTTCTGGTGTACAGCAAAGTGATCCAGTTATACATATATATTCTTTTTCATATTTTTCTCTATCATGGGTTATTACAAGATATTGAATATAGTTCCCTGTGCTATACAGTAGGACCTTGTTGCTTATCTATTTTGTATACAGTAGTTTGTATCTGCTAATCCCAGACTCCTAATTTATCCCGCCCCCCTTCCTGCCCTTCCCCTTTGGTAATTGTAAGTCTGTTCTCTATGTCTGTGAGTCTGTTTTTTTTTTTTTTTTTTGTAAATAAGTTCATTTGTATCATATTTTAGATTCCACATATAAGTGATACCATGTGATATTTGTCTTTCTCTGTCTGACTTACTTCACTTAGTATGATCATCTCTAAGTCTGTCCATGTTGTTGCAAATGGCATTATTTCACTCTTTTTCATGGCTGAGTAGTATTCCATTGTATATATGTACCATATGTATACCCATACCTCTGTCGATGGACACTTAGTTTATTTCCATGTCTTGGCTATTGTAAACAGAGCTGCTGTGAACATTGGCGTGCATGTGTCTTTTTTTTTTTTTTTTTTGTGGTACGCGGGCCTCTCACTGTTGTGGCCTCTCCCGTTGCGGAGCACAGGCTCTGGACGCACAGGCTCAGCAGCCATGGCTCACGGGCCCAACTGCTCCGCAGCATGTGGGATCTTCCCGGACCGGGGCACAAACCCGTGTCCCCTGCATCGGCAGGCAGACTCTCAACCACTGCGCCACCAGGGAAGCCCCACATGTGTCTTTTTGAATTAGAGTTTTCTCTGGGTATATGCCCAGGAGTACGATTGCTGGGTCATGTGATAGCTGTTCTCTATAGTGGCTGCACCCATTTACATTCCCATCAGCAGTGGAAGAGGGTTCCCTTTGCTCCATATTTTTTTTTTTTTTTGGCCCCACGTGTGGCATGTGGGATCTTAATTCCTCGACCGGGGGACCAGGTATTGAACCTGTGCTCCCTGCATTGGAAGTGTGGAGTTTTAACCACCGGACCGCCAGGGAAGTCCCTCTTTTCTCCACATTTTGAGGGCTTTCTCTCTCTCTTTTTTTTTAATTGAAGTGTAGTTGATTTACAATGTTGTGTTAGTTTCAGGTGTACAGCAAAGTGATTTAATTATACATACATATATATCTATTTTTTAAAAGATTCTTTTTCTTATGGGTTATTGCAAAATATTGAGTAAAGTTCCCTGTGCTATGCAGTAGGTCCTTGTTGGTTATCTATTTTGTATATAGTAGTGTGTATATGTTAATCCCAAACTCCTAATTTATCCCTCCTTGCCCCCCTGAGGGCTTTATTATTGTCTGAGTGCTCCTTTTTTGGTGGCATCTGGTTCTTAAAGCTGTATTTTCTTGTATTTATGTAAGAATATTGATTGTTTTGGAGTTTCCTTCTCTACATAGCCTCTTTACTCTGAATTCTTTTTCTGTAGGTTTGTTTTGGTCTCTGGCTCATGCTGTGAGACCATCCTGGATGCCTGGTGGTCAGTGTCTGTCCACTCACGTGGACTAGTGTCAGCCAGCATGGGTAGGGCTTTGGTGGAGGCCTCACTGTGTGGTGATGGGTGAGGGGTCTCTGTTTCACGGAGGGAAGCTGTGTGTCAGACGTGTTCTTCAGAAGAAGTTCCAGGCTCCTCTCCTGCTCGGTGGGGTAAGTGAGTGTGGGGAGTCTGGATGCCGTTGTCTGGGTGTGGGTATCTCACCATTCAGGGAGTCTGTTGCTCACTTGTGTTTTTCCGAGTGTGGAGCCTCACCCTAGCACGTGGTGGTGTCACCAGTCCTAGAGCTCCTGTGTCCCTGCTCTTCCAGAGAGTAGGCCTGTTGTCTTCAGCTGGGATTAGGGGTCCAGGTGGCCTGGCTCTGGGGTCTGGTGGAGGGGCCTGCGGCTCCTTACGTAGACTTCCAGCTCGTCTTCCTGATAGCCACCTCCTGAGGCACCCAGCGTCAGGTTCTGTGACAGACAAGGTTCGCTTTTTACTGGTTCTCCCTCTTGCGGGCGGCTGGGTCCCTGTTTGCTCTGTCAGGCTGAGTCAGTTAACCACTTGGCCATTTCCTTCCAGTGTCCACAGCTGTTGGGGTGACTGCTCTTGTGCTCTTGTCATACAGTTTTCTCCTTTTAACTAAGTTTTTGACTAATTTTATATGACACACACACACACACACACACACACACACACACACACACAGCCATGCAGACCTTCATAACCTTTGGATTTATACTACTTTGGATTAACCACTCCTTGAGGGAAGGTCTTGGGAGAGAATAGTTTGACTTTCTGCACTTTTACCTTCTACTTCCTAAGTGGAGCAATAATACCTTTTATTATTAAATTAATTTGGGTGGGTGGTTCTCACTATGCAGCTTGTTTGGCACGAGTTTCTAAGCAGAACTTTAAAGAGAACATGTGACTCTGTGGCACTTACTTCTTACTTGAGGAAGGCAAGCAGGGTGGGCCTTGTTCTCCGCTAACAGAACACTGCAGGCTGTACTTCTGCACACCTACTTCTTATGGTTCAGTTTATAAGGCTCTGAGGCCCAGAAATCAAAGCAGGGGAGATAGGCGTCTCATAGGATTTTGTTTCATAGACACGGTCTGTGTTAATGAGGCAGTTTCTTCCCGGTAATGGAATATAGTAAATGGAAATTGTTTTTTGTGGTGAGGTCAGTGGATTCTATTATGGGCAATGATGAGTCAGTCCAGGAGAGTTTGGATACCTAACTTTTCAAAGAGTTACTTTAAACCCTGAACTGAAACTTTTAAAAACAGAAATATTTTTAGAATATACTTTACCATGGTGGAGGATGAAAGGGAGACTACCTTAGGTAGGGTATTCATAAAGGGCCTCTCTGAGGACGCAGTATGTGAGCTGGGTCCTGAGGGGCAAAGGGCTTGGGGTAGTCTAGGGCTAGTTCTGCTTCAGGACCTGAAAGCCAAGTGCAGCTGGAGCATCATGAGTGAGAGGGAGAGGAGCAGAAAGGAGCCAGATCGCTGGGCCTTGGAGGCCCTTCCCTGGCGGGAAATCTGAGTTCCTCTTAGGTGTCCTGGAGGAGGCTGCTGAAGAGAATCAGGTGAGTGACAGGTATACCTATACATGAAGATCACCCTGGCTTCTGTGAGGAAATAGATTGGAGGAGGCCAGAGTGGAAGGTGGAAGTTGTTACAGTCCATACAAGAGATGTTGGTGGCAGGGGAGATGGTGAGAATAGTGTATTTTTCTGGAGGAAAAATGGACAAGACTCCCTGATGGATGGATGTGAGGGAGAGGGAGGGCCTCAAGAGAGAGTTTTCTGTTGGAGATGAAAACATCACCCGCATTGGTGGCAATTCTGGTGCTCAGTAAATATTAGTTGTTTCCTAGCTCAACTGCTTAAAAGCTCTTGGGGCAGTTTTTAGCACAAGTACTCAGATGTCTGGTGCTGTCATTGAGCACACACTCTACACTGGGTGTGCATTCCTCACCAGATATCTATTGAGCACCTATTAAATGCCAGGGACTATAGTGGTGAATAAAACACACAGAACTGCCTCCTCCTATGGAGCTTACATTCTAGTGGATGGAGATAGAAAATAAAAAGAAAATCGTATCGTATGTTAGAAGACAATAAGTACAAGAGAGAAAAATTAAGGAGAGAAGGTGATGGGGAACATGGGGCTGTGGGTTTTCAACTTTAAATAGGGTGA
Organism: Hyperoodon ampullatus; assembly: GCF_949752795.1. Classification (NCBI taxonomy): domain Eukaryota; kingdom Metazoa; phylum Chordata; class Mammalia; order Artiodactyla; family Ziphiidae; genus Hyperoodon; species Hyperoodon ampullatus. The sequence continues at coordinate 3,311,484 of NC_136920.1, forward strand.
CCAGGATTGGTCTTGCTTTAAAGGTAACCGCTGAGCAAAAGACTTGAAGGCACTGGGTCATGTAGAAATTGGGGGGGGGGGTACATCTTAGATAGAGGGAACAGCAGGTACAAAGGCCTTCATTTTGGGGGGAGAGATAACCAGTGTGTGGAGGAAATAGTAGGAGGCCGTGTGTCTGCAATAGGGAGCCAAGAAGGAGGTTAGGTAGAAGGTTAGGTGGGGGTACTGAAGGTGGGGAGACGGGTCACAGGGCCTGTGTAGAGCATTGTAAAGGTCATTGCTGTCTTCTTCTCACATGCTAAACACTGAAGATAATGAGACATGAACTCTCTCTGCAGAGTAGCTCAAGCCCTTGTAATGCAGAGTGGTAAGTGTGTGAGATGAATGGTGAAAATGAGGGATGGTCAGTTCAGCAGGACGAGCTGCAGATGGTCAGGAGAGGGTGGTCAGGCATGGTAACATGGGGTAACGCCTGGGTCAGGCCTTGCCGAGCTGACAGGGCATAGGGGGATGATCCATGAAAGGGGGGCGCACCATGCATCACACTGCAGCGTGACATGAGTGGCAGTGGGACACATTCAAGGAGTTGTGGGTGGTTCCTGGAATGAGTAGTGCCTGGTGGGTCGCGGGGTGTGGCAGGAGAACAAGGTGGGAGGAGCAGGCCATAGCCAGATCATGGGGAACTTCCTCTGTGGGATGTGGGCCATGGACATATCTTAAACAGGAGAGTGACACTATACAATTTATTTTTTTATTAGTAGAATAGTAATTTTGAATGCGAAGGATGGATTTTAGACTAGGTTTAAAGGCAGGAAAGCCAGTTAGGAAAAGATTGATTGCTCTGGTCTAGAGGAGATAGCAAGGGTCTGAGTCAAAGCAGTAGGAGTGGAAAAGTAGGGGTGGATTTTGGAGATACAGAAATCAGAATTGACAGGAGGGGCGAATGGGTAAAGTACTCTTTACTCATAGTAGCTTTGACTGTATAGCAGAAACACCATTTAGTAAGAATGGTGGAGTGAGGATCTCTGTAAATCTACTCCTCCATAAAAGCAGTGAAAACACTGGTAAAAATGGTCAAAATAAACTTCGTTGGAACTCTGGAAATGAACCAGAAATTGACATAATCTCAGGAAGATTTATTCAAGAAAAACTGCTGAACCTCCAACTTGACCTACTGTCATTCTCCTCTCCCATGGTCTGTGGTAGCATTGAAAGCCATCAGCCTTGCAGCCATGGTAACTGAAAACCAGCAGCCTTGCAGCCATTGGAAGGGACAGATGAGATTTGGAGCCCCTCAAAAGTCCTCTTCTCAGAGTGTTGTTACTCTTTGACTGGCCTTGCAGCTTTCTGGAAAAGCCCCATTTGCAGAGCTGTCATTATTTGATCTCACTCACTGGGAAGAGCCCTACCCTTAGTGTCTTTGTGGCAGACGATCAGTGGCAGTTAATATCACAGTTGGGGGCAAACAAGAGTCTGGTCAAAATCTTAGAAGAAAGGTACGAAGAATGACATGCTATTAGGGGGCTTTGAAAAGCTCTGATAGATTCCTGTGGATCTCGAAGGCTGCACAGAGGCAGGACTGTGTATATGCCTAGGAAAGACTTGAGAGGGCCCTAGTCTCTCACCTCTGTCTAATCTTGAGTCCCTCCACAAATAAGAAGTGAAGGCAAAGGCAGAGTTATAGCTCACTGAGTACCGAAGGTGTGCCTCAGCACTCGCACAGTTTCTGGGCAGTGTCTGGGACACTTATTAGTTCAACACATTTAAAGAAATTCCTGACCAGTCATTAACTGACCACTAAGCTAAGTGAGCAAAGACTTATAGTAACTGTAAACTATAGGGAATTGTAGACTTTACAGAACTAGTTTAGTAAAGTCACTAAACAAATAACTATAGCAATAACAGTCCCTGGGAAAGGGGACAGTCTGAATTCCAGGGTTGCCACAGTGTATTACCTGAAATACTAGTTTTCAGTAAGAACTTATGAGATGCACAAAGGAACAGGAAAATATGATCTATACACAGGAAAAAAGTAGTCAATAGAAACTATCCTTGAAAGGGTCCAGATGTTGGACTTAATAATACTAGACAAGGACTTTAAATTGGCTACTACAAATATGTTCTAAGAACTAAAAGAAACTATGTCTAAATAATTAATGTATGAGAATATCTCACCAAGTAGAAGCTATCAATAAAAAGGTAGAAATTATTTTTAAAAAACCACCAAATAGAAATTCTGGAGTTGAAAATACAATAACTATGAAAAAATGAAAAATTCACTAGAGGGGCTCAGCAGTAGATTTGAACTGATAGAAGAAAGAAATCAGTGAATTTGGGAATAGGTTTGTTAATATAATTAAATTAAGATCTCTATTAAGGTAAGTACAGATCCAATCTGAGGAACAGAAAGTAAAAAGAATGAAGAAAAATGAACAGAGCCTCGGAGCCCTGTGGAACACCATCAAGTATACTGATAAACCCGTAACTGGAGTCCCATAAAGAAAGAAGAAGGAGAAGGATGCAGAAAGAATATTTGAAGACATAAACTCCCCAGATTTGGTGACAAACATTAAGCTACATATCCTAGATGACTTCCAAATAGGATACACTCAAGGAGATCAATACTTAGACACATCATAGTCAAACTGTTGAAAGACAAAGGAAAAAAATTTTTTTTTCTTTTTGGGCGCGCCACACGGCTTGCAGGATGTTAGTTCCCTGACCAGGGATTGAACCCAGGCCACGGCAGTGAAGGCACCAAGTCCTAACCACTGGACTGCCAGGGAATTCCCTAAAATTAAGTTTGTATCAAGCTAGATTGTTTTAAGTTAAGTGTTGATTATAATCCCCAGGCAATTACTGGGAAAGTAACTAAAAAGAAAAATAAAAGAAACAAGTGAATTGAAATGGTGCACTGAAAAATAGTTCTTAATGCAAAAGAAGACAATGATGGAAGAATGCAGGAACATGACAGAAGACATATAGAAAACAGCAAAATGGCAGATGTAAGCCCTACCTTATCAGAAACTATCTTAAATGTAAATCAATTAAAACCTCAAATTAAAAGGCAGGATTGGCAGAATGGGTTAAAAAAAAACCATGATCCAACTAAATGCTTTCTTCGAAAGACACTATAGATTAAAAGATACAAACAAAAGATACTAGTGAAAGGAAGAAAAATGATGTGCCTTGCAAATAGTAACCAGAAGAGAGGCGGAGTGACTATACTAGTATCAGACAAAATAGACTTTAAGACAAAAGTTGTTATTAGAGTTATAGAACATTTCACTGTGGTAAAGCGTCAGGCCCTCAAGAAGGTATCAATTCTTTCATTTCTTTCTTTCTTTTTTTTTTTTTTTTTTTTGCCCGAGCCTCAAGGCTTGTGGGATCTTAGTTTCCCGACCAGGGATTGAATCCGGGCCCATGACAGTGAAAGCGCCGAGTCCTAACCACTGGACTACCAGGGAATTCCCAATTCTGAACATATTCATACCTAATAACAGAGCTCAAAATACATGAAGCAAAATACATGAAGAGGGACTTCCCTGGTGGCGCAGTGGTTAAGAATCCACCCGCCAATGCAGGGGACACGGGTTCAAACCCTGGTCCAAGAAGATCCCACATGCTGCGGAGCAACTAAGCCCGTGCGCCACAACTACTGAGCCTGCCCTCTAGAGCCCGCAGGCCACAACTGCTGAGCCCGTGTGCCGCAACTACTGAAGCCCGCGTGCCTAGAGCCCACGCTCTGCAAGAAGAGAAGCCACCGCAGTGAGAAGCCCGTGCACCGAAATGAAGAGTAGTCCCCGCTCGCTGCAACTAGAGAAAGCCTGCGCACAGCGACGAAGACCCCAATGCAGCCAAAAATAAATAAATAAATAAAAATAAATTTTAAAAAATACATGAAGAATTGAACGGAGAAATAGACACTTCAACAATAATAATTGGAGACTTCAATACCCTGCTTTCAGTAAGAGATACAAGTAGACAGAAAATCAGCAATGAATAGAAGACTTGAACAACACTAAGTCAGCTATACCTAACAGACATCTATAGACTGCTTCACCCAACAAGTGCAGAATATACACGTTTTTCTCAAGTGCATATGGAATATTCTTCAGAATAGACTGTATGTTAAGCCATAAGAAAAAAGCCTCAGTAAATTTAAAAAGATTGAAGTCATATGAAGTGTGTTCGCCTACCACAATGGAATGAAGTTAGAAATCCGTATAACAGGAGGAAATTTGGGAAATTCACAAATATGTGGAAATCAAACACCCTCCTAAATAACCAGTGGGTCAAAGAAGAAAACACAAGGGAGATTAAAAAAAATAAGTGAAAATAAAATCACAACACACCAGGGACTTCCCTGGCGGTCCAGTGGTTAAGACTCTGCACTTTCACTGCTAAGGGCCCGGGTTCGATCCCTGGTCAGGGAACTAAGATCCCTGCAAGCTGTGTGGTGCAGTCAAAAAAAAAAAAAAAAAACAAACCAAACAACCCACAGTGACAGACCACTTCACACACACTAACTAGGATGGCTAGAATAAAAGTGATGGACAATAGCAAGTGGAGAAATTGGAACCCCCGCTCTTTTATAGTGGTGATGTAAATGGTGCTGCCTTTTGGGAAAACATCTTGTCAGTTCCTCACAGTGTTAAGCATAGAACTGTCATACGACCCAAGCACTTCTGCTCCTAGGTGTCCACTCGAGAGCACTGAAAATGTACGTTCACACAGAAACTCGTACACAAATGTTCATAGCAACATTATTCATAAAAGCCAAGAAGTGGTAACAAGCCCCCAGTTCATCAAGTGATGAACAGATAACAACATATGGTGTATCCATATAATGGGATATTATTCAACAGAGAAAAGGGATGAGGTACTGATTCATGCTACCTTGAAAACAATCACTGGGATTTCCCTGGTGGTCCAGTGGTTAAGACTCTGAGCTCCCAATGCAGGGGGCCCGGGCTCGACCCCTGATCAGGGAACTAGATCCCACATGCTGCAACTGATGATCCTGCATGCCACAACTAAAGATCCCACACACGGCAACGAAGATCCCAAATGCCGCAACTAAGACCCCGTGCAGCCAAATAAATAAATAAATATTAAAAAAAAAAAATCATGCTATCTTTTGTAAGTGGTGAAAGAAGCCAATCATAAAAGAACATATAAAGATTGTATTTATATGAAATGTTTAGAGGAGGTAAGTCTGTGGACTTGGAAAGGAGATGAGGGGCTGAGGAGGGAGGTGTTGGTGAATGACTGCTGTTGGGTGTGGTGTTTCTTTTGGGGGAGATGAAAATTTTCCAGAATTAGATAGTGGTGATGGATACAGAACTCTGAATATACTCAAAGTCATTGAGTTACATGCTTTAAATGAGTGAATTGTTTGATACGTGAATTATATCACACTAAAACTGTTAAAATAAGATATACCTGTTAACATTTGTCAGGGTCAGACGTGGTTTTATCTTCTGTGGCATAGCAACTTTTTCTTCTTTGAAATCTTTTGTTCCAGTCTGCTGTTGTTGAGGCTTTCTGTTCGGAGGCCCATCCTTCCTGTGCACAAATAAAGAGAAAACATAGAGAATAGTCCTGATGATGTTCATGACAGCCTCCCGTGGGCAGGCTGCTCTGTGTGTGCTTTTTTTTTTTTTTTTTTTTTTTTTGCAGTACGTGGGCCTCTCACTGTTGTGGTCTCTCCCGTTGCGGAGCACAGGCTCCGGACGCACAGGCTCAGCGGCCATGGCTCACGGGCCCAGCCGCTCCGCGGCATGTGGGATCTTCCCGGACCGGGGCACAAACCCGTGTCCCCTGCATCGGCAGGCGGACTCTCAACCACTGCACCACCAGGGAAGCCCCTGTGTGTGCTTTTTGATGGTCGTCTGTGCAGCCCTCATCACAGCACTTTGTGGTGCCTCATGTGAAGAAGGAGAACTGAGGCTCAGCGAGGTTAGGTTGCTGGCCTGGGGACATGGAGTGGCATTCCAGGGCAGGCTTGCTTCCAGAGGTCGCTCTGCTTCCTGCTGTGCTGACCGCCTTCAGTATCATTTTAACAGTGATACCGTCCTTCAAAAATAGGCTTTTGTGGGCTTCCCTGGTGGCGCAGTGGTTGAGAGTCCGCCTGCTGGTGCAGGGGACCCGGGTTCGTGTCCCGGTCCGGGAAGATCCCACATGCCGCGGAGCAGCTGGGCCCGTGGGCCATGGCCGCTGAGTCTGTGCATCCAGAGCCTGTGCTCTGCAATGGTAGAGGCCACAACAGTGAGAGGCCCGCGTACTGCAAAAAAAAAAAAAAAAAAAAAAAAGGCTTTTGTTTGCTCAATTTTGGGCTTTTGGCTTACTCAGTGAAATCATTTTATATAGAGACTAAACTTTATTTCGACCAAATTTTATTGTAAATTTCAGGCTTCCTGCCGTGCGATTTTGGCGGTTTGGTGTGTTAGTTATAATAAGCTGTGATAGGCCCCTGTGTTCTTTGTCTGGAATCAGGCTGTTCCCAGAATACTAGCACTGTCAGTTGATGAGCTCAGCCTGTAGGCAAGAAGAAATCGTCAACCAGCATGTTATTCCGGAAGAATGACCAGGGGCGGTAATTCTAGAAATCCAAGGGCTGTTTTCAAAGCTTGTTCCCCTAGAGTGCGTTCTTTGCTATTTACTGGACGCAAATTGTAGCTTGTTTTTGGGCAGTGGTTGTGGGACAGTCTAGGTTACTCATTAGCTACCAGAGCGCCGACATCCACTGTGGGAATTGCCTGTTAGAAGCTTGGTATTTTCTGTGGCTGACAGACCTGCTGCGTTTTAGGTGGAGACAGCACAGGGTGGCAGAGACCAGAACCTCTGCACTGTGAAACAGAGATCAAGCTACAGGCATGGCGAGGCTTGTCACCGCGTCCCAGCTACTCTGGCTGATGCTTTACCCTGTTAGAATGGGCTTCAGAAGTCAGGGTAGGGCAGTGACCTCTCCCGTTCTCCCAGAGCTGATTCTTCATCTAGAAAGATCGGATTTATTGCTATATCTGCTGCCAGCAGTGTGGGGTGGCTGGGCTTCTGTCGGGAGGGAAGTGCAGCTTGAGTGAGCATGAACTGGGGGTGGGGAAGGCCCCCAGGGCCCCAGCGCATGGGTTTCTCCCAGGTGTCCTCACCACCTGGAGGAGGATGGCAGTTCGGTAAATTTTGGGCATAAGTTTGATTTGAACGCGTTGATCTGTGTGTGGTGTCAGTCCCCCATGGCCATGCTCGACTTTCTTTAAAGCCTCACCTTGGACAGGAGTGTGGGAACCAGAGCAATTCCCAAGGGTGTTCCCAGGGCTGCCGCTCAGGCACAGCCTTGCCCCGTCGGGTGGAAGCAACACCACCAGCCAGCAAGGACCAGCGTTTGTGGGCTTGTGTCCTTGGCCCCCGAGGTCTTGTCTCCCTTGTGTGATGAGGGCACTCAGGCATAGTCCAGTCAGCGGACCAGGTGTCCAGCCCACACCTGAGCCTGCACGAGTCTGAGATCTGAGGAAATCTGATTTTCTTCCTTGTATCAGCTGCTTTTTTTCCCAGATGTTCAAAAGATTTTTTTCTTCTTTTTTTTTTTTTTTGGCTGTGCCGTGTGGCTTGTGGGATCTTAGATCCCCGTCCAGGGATTGAACCTGGACCTTGGCAGTGAGAGTGCAGAGTCCTAACCACTGGACTGCCAGGGAATTCCCAGGATTTTTTTTTTTTTTCTTTAAAGTCCAGTAGTTTTATTAGAATATGTTTTGGTGTTTGTTATTTGGGGTCAGTATTCCCAGGTATGTGGTGTGGTTTTTTATGTGGTTTTAAATCTTTTATTTACTTTGTTTAATTTCAGGAAAGCTTTTTCAAATGGCGTGCTTTAGGCCCTTCCACTGCTCAGTTGGCTGTCTTCCTCAGGGACTCCTACTGTCCATACGCTGCATCTTTGTTCATTTTCAGTATTTGCTGCTTTCTCCCGTATCCTTTATCTCTTTATTCATTTCTTTTTGCTTTAAATAATTTTGTTTCTTTTCATCTTCTGTTTCTCTCCAGACCTCTGTTGTGTTTATTTGTTCTTCTGTTCCTTCTGTTTCTTAATTTATTTATTTTAAAAATTTATTTATTTTTGGCTGCATTGGGTCTTCGTTGCTGCGCGCGGGCTTTTTCTCTAGTTGTGGCGAGCAGGGGCTACTCTTGTGTGCGGGCTTCTCATTGCAGTGGCTTCTCTTGTTGTGGAGCACAGGCTCTAGGCACGTGGGCTTCAGTAGTTGTGGCACACGGGCTCAGTAGTTGTGGCACGCGGGCTCAGTAGTTGTGGCTCGCAGGCTCTAGAGCACAGGCTCAGTAGTTGTGGTGCATGGGCTTAGTTGCTTTGCGGCATGTGGGATCTTCCCGGACCAGGGCTTGAACCCGTGTCCCCTGCATTGGCAGGCAGATTCTTAACGACTGAGCCACCAGGGGAGCCCTCCTTCTGTTTCTTATTCCTCATTTTTTTTTTTTTTTTTGGATGTGCCACGCAACTTGTGGGATCTTAATTCTCTGACCAGGGATTGAACCTGGGCCCTTAGTAGTGAGAGCGCAGAGTCCTAACCACTGGACCACTAGGGAAGTCCCTCTTATTCTTCATTTTTGAAATGATTTTTTAAATTTCTAATTTACCTGATTTCTCTTAACTAATGTCTGAGTTTTTCTATGGATTTTTAAGTGTCTTCCCTGTTTTTCTTACTGTTTTCCAGCTTGTTTGGAGATAGAGGCTCCAGTGTTGCTCTGGTCTGTGCGCTGCCTGTCTGCTGGGTGTTGTTTTACTCTTTCTCCTCTTCCTTGTCGTCTCTGTATGGAGTGTAACTTGCTTGTCTTATGTGGAGTTCGTCCTCTGGGCTGTGGCAGGGTTGGGGGGCAAGGTCCAAGGTGGCTTTCCTGTCGCACAGACTCCCTCCTCCACCGTCTTCACCAGGCAGTGCTTCCGGGCTTTCCTGGGCCCTGTCCACTGGCCTCTGTGGCCCTCCCTGTCCCTCGTCACTGTGCCAGCCCCCCGGTGCTCACACTCCGCCCCGTGTAGTCCCCCGGGTCTGTTTGGGGCTCTCCCTTCTACTTCCCTTTGCCCAGATGTATTGCTGTGAGGTCTTGTGGCTTTTAGTCGTTTCCCTTTTGAGGGAACTGTGCTCAGAGATGCGGAGTAATTTCCCCTTGGTTGCAGAGTTAATCAGAGTTTGCTTTTGTCCTTGGACCCCTGTGCCTCTCCTCTGGGGGAGCCTGACCTCCCCTGATTGAAACAAATGTGTGTGTGTTTGCTGTAAATTGGCTGATTTTAAAACAGCTTTGGCTGGAAAGCCCTAGCTTCTTGCCCCAGCCCTGGTCTTGTTGCCCGGAGGGAGTGCAGCTTACCCATTCGCTTCTTTTTCTTCTGCTGGCTACCCCTAAACTCCAAACTACATGCTTTTGGTTTTATTTTGTGATTTACCAGTCTGGGGTAATAGCTATAGATCCCCGTAGTTTGTTTAGCATGATGCCCCCATCCAGTACCTCCTAATCTTTTTATGATTTCTGCTCTGGATCTGACCCGTCTTGACTCTGCACAACACAAGTTCCTGCCACGCAGGGGTCTCTTTTTCCCTTGGGCTTGGGCAGGTAGAGCTGAGTGCGAGTACCGGAGAGCAGCACAGACACACAGGTTCCTGCACCCTTGTGAGAAGCACACGCGCACACAAATGCGTACACGCAGGCACGCACACTTGCACACACACGTGGGCCCTCCTGTGCGCCGTGCTCCGTCCACACTCAAGCCAGGCTGTGGGCAGAAGGTGCCCATGACCTTGTTTTCGTGGCCCTTTCAGTCAGGTCAGCAAAGGTGTTACTTTTTCAGGAAAACTTAAGGAAAAATTTGCCCTTAACCCGCCGCCCCGGGGCATCAGACCCGCTGCTCTACACGGTGCCCCCTTTGGGTTCTCGGGGCACCTCTTCCAGATGAGGAAGCTGGCGCAGCTGGGAGCCGCCTCCCTGCAGTGCACTCAGGGCTGAGAAGGAGGGTCAGGGTCCCCTCCCGGCTGCCCCCCTGGTTCCCCAGAGCCGCCTGCCGGGCTTGGTTTGTTAAAGATCCGCAGCCCCCCCTCCCCCCCCACTTGGAACGGCAGCTCCCGAGGGCAGGATGTGTTGTTTTAACCTAAGTCCTGGCACCTTGAACAGCACTTGGGTAGCCTGCCTCTGTGCCCTGTCTGGGCCAGGGGCTTTCTAGGGTAGGAGTGGCTCAAAGGAGGGTTCCGTTACACTTGGGCAGATGTTAAACCCTGTTTATTAGCGGGTTAGTCATGAAAGATAACTGGTGTTGTGGGAGTGCCCTGGGGAGTGGGAGGCTGCCTCACTGCGAGGTGAGATAAGCTCTGAGAGCGGGAGTGATGGAGGCTGGGCGGGTGGGCAGCGAGTCTGCAGGACGGCCTGGCGAGCCCAGCGTGTGGGCACCTGTGAGGCCCCAGCCTGGCAGTGCTCCAATGTGGGCAGTTGCTGTGGCAGCCTTTCCTTCCCCTGGGAATAGAGTCACCGAGCCAGGGACTAGCTTGGGGAGGGCCTTTAATAGTGAACTTAATTCCTGCTTTCCAGAAGCGATGGAAATTTACACAAGTGTGAACTTACAACTCACCTGCCCTGTGTGATGAACAGCTTCTTATATTTTTACAGTACTTGTTAAGATGTGTGGCCCTGGAAAAATCATCTCTGCTCTCTAGGCCTGTTTCCACACCTAGCCAAGGTGGACTGAAGCTGAACACACATGCCGACACTTGTTGAAGGAAGGCCGATTTAGCACTAGATGCAGGATGTAGGGGAAGTGTGACTGTCATGTATTTATTTAATGTACCTTCCATCCTTTTTTAATATATTGGATGATTCCCAGACTTCATTGAATATTATGAAAGTGGACCTATCAGATTTTGTAGGTTGGTGAATTTCATAAAGAAAAAATTTCGAAGCCTACAGTAGTTAAATCTTTATAATTTTAAAAATTATCTGTGGCAGTAAAAGTCAATTTTAGGAGTAAACTATTAGCTGCTGATGATAGCTAGCACTGCTTTGAGAGTTTCCAGGTCCAGGACGGTGGCGAAAAGGCAGAGCTAAACATGTGCTGTGGGGTGGCGACTCCCCTCTCTCCTGGGGGCTTCGTGGACTTGCCGGTCCTGATGGGGAGGGGCCGCACCAGACTGCGTCGGAGCCTGGCTTCTGCCTCACCCACCTCCTGCCTGGCTTCAGGTGGAGGCTGGTTGCTTCTTTCCTTGGGCTCCTAAGAGCCGTGATTCTGCATTTAATTCTGATGTGTCAGTTTTGTCAGGGAGTGGGTGTTTGTTTAGAGATCAGTTAAAGCAAGATGCATTTGTGTTCTCTTTTTTTAGGCAAAAGTAAAGAAGCAGAAATAAAGAGAATAAACAAAGAGCTGGCAAACATTAGATCAAAATTTAAAGGTAAGTGTTTAATCTTTGTCATGAAATGTTCTTTTGTAAATTTTATAAAGTAGGGACTTAATCTCATCTTTATTTTTTTCGCTTCAAACCAAAGTTAAGGTCTCAGTACAGTTACTGTCCTGGCTTTGTTGGTGTTTAAAATCAAGCCAGTGGTTATTCTGGAGTCGTTTGATGGTTTGTGTAGAATTGATCAGAGAGTGGGTCCCCTCCTGGGACCAGCCTTTTCCTGGAGCTGGAAGGACGCTTGTCTAGAGCAACTGTCTCCCCCTGGCCCCGGACTCTGCTCCACCGGGTGCAGGAGCGCGTGAGCCAGTGGACCCGATGAGAGTGTGCGTCTCGGGTGGGGAACTGCTCTGCGTCGAAGCCTTGCACGGTCACCTGAGCTCTTCCAACGTGGACGTGTCTTCCTCTGTGTTAGTGAATAATGCACCACGTTGTCTAATCCACTCAGGGAGACAGCCCCTCTGCGAGCCAGATTGTGGGGCGGACACCTCCCTTGAGCATCCTCATTTTGAGGAATTGTCAAGTGTAGATTTTCAGTCTTGGGACATGTTTATGAAAGACTGGTTAATCCCTTAAGTCTTAATTTTTCAGTTGAGTTTTACAGATTTGAGACCTCGTTCAAGTCTCTGAGCAGATGTTAGCCACGGGAGTGGCTGAAATCGCCCAGAAAAAATGAATAGAGGAGGGGGCCAGGACCGAGACCCAGGGAACGGGGGGCAGCAGAAGACAGGATTTCTTGGGGTGGGAGCTTTTTCAGGGTTTGAGAATGGACGTCCTGTGTGATGAGATGATGTGAACACTCATGGAATTTGAGTTGTTACTGACATATATCCCCTGCTGAGCCCTTGGAAGGTATTATGCTTTACTGTTAACCAGGCCCAGGGATCCGCTAAGAAGGTCTGTGAAACTCTGAAATTGTATGTGAAATGGTTTGGTTATATGTATTTGTGTGTGTGTGTGTGTGTGTGTGTGTGTGTATGTGAGGGGTGGTCTATAACTTTCATTGCTTAATAAATTTTTTTTTAATTTAGACTTAATTTTTTGTAGAGCAGTTTTAGGTTCCCAGCAAAATTGAAAGGAAGGTACAGAGATTTCTTGTACCCGCCCTGTCCCCACACATGCACAGCCTCCCCATTATCTGCTTCCCTACCAGAGCGGTTCATTGGTCACAGTGAACCTACATGGGCACGTCATCATCACCCCAAATCGATACTTCACATTAGGGTTCATTCTCGTTGTACATTCTGTGGGTGTGGACAAATGTATGCTGACAGTGCCCAGGATTATAGTCTCACACAGAGCACCTCACTGCCTTAAGATTCCTCTTTGCTCTCCTTATTCATCTCTCCCTCCCTTCGACCCCTGGCAACCACTAATCTCTTTACTGTCTTGGTACTTTTGCCTTTTCCAGAATGTCATAGAGTTAGAAGCATATGGTTATATGGCCTTTCCCCATTGCCTTCTTTCACTTAGTTATACACATTTAAGGTTCCTTCATGTCTTTTAGTGGCCTGACAGCTCATTTCTTTTTAGCTGGATAATATGCCACTGTCCAATGTAGCAGTTTCTTTATCCATCCACCTATTGAAGGACGTCTTGGTTGTTTTCAAGTTTTGGCAATTATGAATAAAATTGCTAAAAACATCAGTGTGTAGGTTTTAGTGTGGACATAAGTTTTCAGCTCCTTTGGGTAGATACCAAGGAGCATGATTGCTGATCACATGGTGAGGGTATGTGTAATTTTGTAAGAAACCGCCCAGCTGTCCCCCACAGTGGCTGCACCATTCACATCCCCACCGGTGCCGGATGAGAGTTCCTGTTGCTCCACGTCCTCACTGCGTTTGGTATTGTCAGTGTCCGGATTTGAGCTGCTGCGATAGTGTGTAGAGGTATCTCATTGCTATTTTTTTTTTTTTTTTTTTTTTTTTTTGCGGTACGCGGGCCTCACTGTTGTGGCCTCTCCCATTGCGGAGCACAGGCTCCGGACGCGCAGGCTCAGCGGCCATGGCTCACGGGCCCAGCCGCTCCGCGGCATGTGGGATCTTCCCGGACCGGGGCATGAACCTGTGTTCCCTGCATCGGCAGGCGGACTCTCAACCACTGCGCCACCAAGGAAGCCCCTCGTTGCTATTTTATAATACGCATTTCCCTGATGACATGTGATGTGGAGCATCCTTTCATGTGTTCATTTGCCATCTGTATGTCTTCTCTGGTGAGGGGTCTGGAACGTCCACTACTTCCTAAAAGGGAGTGTATAATGTGGTGGTGACAGCTCGGCTGCCTGACCGCCCCCAGCTCGCACTTGCTCTGATGGCCAGTTACTAGCTGGGTTACCCCCTGTGGAGTGACTTACCCTTCTGTGCCTTCAAATGGGGTGCTGATGGCCTCAGGCTGGGTTCTCTGTGAAGCAGACCCTGTGATGGGGTTGGAGGACAGAAGATTGACTAGAGAGTGACACCGCGGAATATAAACAGAGGAAGCAGGTTGGCTGGGGGCAGAGGAGCCGGCAGATAGAGGTGTTGGTCTGTCAGCGTTGTCACTAGCCCCTGAGGGAGCTTCGGAGTGCAGACTGTCTGGTAGAGGGTCTGGCACGGGCTGGGGACGTCGCTTGGCCATGGCTCATAAGCCGAGGAAGGCAGATCCTGACCCCGACAGAGCTGACCCACTCCTGGCACCTCCAGGCCTTCATCGAAGGGGCGGATGATGTCTGCTGCTGCAACTGTGTGCATATGTGTGGAAACACAGGTGCATTCCTGGGGAGGAACGCAGTGCCTAAGAAATGTTCACCATGTGGTTAGAAGAGGGTGAACCTTCAAACTGTCTTCAAATGTTTGGGGACAAACAAGACTTCTGTAGTTTCTTCTGCCCCTGAGCCTGTCTCAGCTGAGCCCTTCTGGGTAGGGAAGGAGGCTCGCTCTTCTCTGTTAACCAGTTGGCATTTATGGAGTGTGTGTGCCCTGAGTGGCAGCAGACAAGGGAAAACCTACTCCTTGTTCTCAGAAGTATGTGCTCTGGGGGCTGCACTTGCACTTCTCCATCCGTGCTGTCCACTGGAAACACAGGCACGTGCTGAATTCTCAATTTGCTGGTAGCCACATTAAAAAAGAGTAAGAAGGGCTTCCCTGGTGGCGCAGTGGTTGAGAGTCCGCCTGCCGATGCAGGGGACGTGGGTTCATGCCCTGGTCCGGGAGGATCCCACGTGCCACGGAGTGGCTGGGCCCGTGGGCCATGGCCGCTGAGCCTGCGCGTCTGGAGCCCGTGCTCCGCAACGGGAGAGGCCGCAACGGTGAGATGCCCGCGTACCGCAAAAAAAAAAAAAAAAAAAAAGAAAAAAGAGTAAGAAGAAGCAGATGAAATTAAATTTAATATATTGTATTTAATCCAGTGTACCTAAAGTATTATCATTGCAGCATGTAATCAGTAGAAAAGGTTATTGAGATATTTTATATGTTTTTCATGCCCAGTCTTTGAAACGTCCTGCGTGGAACACATTCAGTTCAGACCGTTGCAGGCCAAGTACTCAGTAGCACCATGCAGCCGAAGCTGCCACATCGGCTAGCGCACACCTCAACCGCTCTTCCACTGGAAGCGGCTGAAAAAGAGACACAGTATTAAAAAAATCTTGAGAGCATCATAGAGCAAGACGAGAAGAGAACTCCTGGCCCACGAAGGCAAGCAGAGCGCTCATCCCTCTGTGCCAGGAGGGAGTTTGCTGACCCCAGAGGAGCAGCCCTGAAACAGCCTGATTTGGGTGACCGTCAGTGTCTAGAGGGGTGGTTGTCAATCAGGGTGATTTTGCCCCCAGGGGACAAAGGCCATTGGGACTGGGGATGGGTGTGCTACTGCCATCTAGTGGGTGGAGGCCAGGGAGGCCGCCGGACACCCCACTGCACAGAGGACAGCCCCCCATAGAACCACCTGGCCTGAGGAGGCCCAGGGCTGAGGTTGAGCAGCTGGGGTCCAGGAGGAGGGTCATCCCAGAGCCCACAATGTGAGGCCTTCTTCCATTTTAAATTGAGGCCCTAAAGGCGGTTGCCCTTAGGGCAGGAGCGACCTGGGAGTGAGCCCGTCCTGCCCCAGACCTGCAGCGGGACTTCACACGCAGTCCTCTGGAGGAAGAGGTTACCATCACAGGCTGAGTGATTCCTACAGGTAACTTCTCAAGGATGTTGTCCATCACCTAGTCACAGATAATCAGGCACACAAAGAATCAAGACTGCACAGCAAGAACCAGCAGAGAAAACAGAAACAGAATCACAGAGGCCTCTGAGACCAGATTCAGATTACAACGAAGAACTAGGTTTACTGTTTTTAAAGAAATAAAAGATGAACTTGAAAATTTCAGTGGGAAGCTTGGGAAGAATAAAAAGTGACATAGCAGATTTTGAAATAAGACCAAATGGAAATTCTAGAACCAAAAGGTGCAGAACTAAAATGAATAACTCGGGTGGATATAACCACAGGCATGTTCTGAAAGATGGGTAAGGAAACAGCCTGTCCTGAATGCAAAGCAGCAGAGTGGGTGAGAGACACAGGCATGTGGTTCAAAGGCCTGCAGGGTTAAGTGACCTGGGAGGAAAGGGGAGCTGGTGTGACAGAACTTTCCAGAATTCATGAAATGCACTAAACCTCAGACTCAATAAACACAGTTACAATAAATAAATAAGATGAAATCTACACCTAGACACACTATTGTGAAAATGTAGAAACCCAAGACAGGAAATCTTTGAAGTTGCCAGAGGGGGAAGAGAGGGGCCGTCTTCACAGGGTCCTCGTGGAAGCCGACTTGTCACGGGGACGAGGGGCAGCGGAGCAGAGGATGGTCCCAAAGTGCTGGACAGTAGCAGCTGGCTAACAGTGTCCTTTAAGAATGAAGCTAAGGGGCTTCCCTGGTGGCACAGTGGTTGAGAGTCCACCTGCCGATGCAGCGGACGCGGGTTTGTGCCCCGGTCCGGGAAGATCCCACATGCCGCAGAGCGGCTGGGCCCGTGAGCCATGGCCGCTGAGCCTGCGCGTCCGGAGCCTGTGTTCCGCAGCGGGAGGGGCCCCAGCGGTGAGAGGCCCGCGTACCACAAAAAAAAAAAAAAAAAAAAAAAGATTGAAGGTAAAAGAGACCTTTGCCAGACAAAAACGGAGAGTTTCCCATCAGAAGGCCTATGCTGAAGGAGAGTCTAAAGGATGTGCTTCGGACCAGAGACAAATGGTCCCGGACGCAGATGGAGGAAAGGTGAGGTGGGCGTGCAGGTGGGTGCACAGGCTGCCGGTGGCCATGGCATCTGGTGGAGTCCTTGGTGGCAGACACATAGAGGTGGTGACGCTGGGACAGGGCCGGGGCCTCAGGGCAGCGCCCGTGTGAAAGCCTTGCCCTTGACAGAGCCGGGCCATGCCCTCACGTGCGCTGTCAACCGCTGAGGGAGGACATGGCGCCACCTTCTAGCCTAAGCTCGTCTCCCTGGGCAGGCCCAGAGCCCCTTGTGGGTGGGGCGCCCACCCTGCCCTGCCCACCCGCCAGCCTGCTTGTGGAAGCCACCGAGTGGGAGGTCATTAGGGCTGTAGTGGGCCTGCCCTCAACCTTGGAACCTCTAGGAAACAGCTGTTGTGTTGTCCTGCCCAGAGGTGGGAGAGTGTCTTCTGGTTGGTGGCCTTCGGAGGTTTACCAGGTAACAACGCTCATTTGCTCATTCAGTGCTGGGCGCTCACTCAGTCCCAGGTGCCAGGGGTAGAAAGATGAATAAAAAGCGTTTCCGTAAAGGATGTATGTTTTTACAGGTAGAGAAAGACTTGAAAAAGCCACCCCATTTTATCGAGGGAACGCGGACGTATACGTATGGGGGGGGCGCTGTTCCCTTCCCCGCCTGGCGGCCGTCACCTGGCTTCACCACTTGCCGTCATTTTGCCCATGTTCTTTTTTTTTTTTTTAATAAATTTATTTATTTATTTAGTTTTGGCTGCGTTGGGTCTTTGTTGCTGCGCACAGGCTTTCTTTAGTTGTGGCAAGTGGGGGCCACTCTTTGCCGCAGTGCGCGGGCTTCTCATTGCGGTGGCTCCTCTTGTTGCGGAGCACGGGCTCTAGGCGTGTGGGCTTCAGTAGTTGTGGCTCATGGGCTCAGTAGTTGTAGCTCGCGGGCTCTAGAGCGCAGGCTCGGTAGTTGTGGCGCACGGGCCCAGCTGCTTCGTGGCATGTGGGATCCTCCCAGACCAGGGCTCGAACCCGTGTCTCCTTCATTGGCAGGTGGATTGTTAACCACTGCGCCACGAGGGAAGCCCCTTGCCCGTGTTCTTTCATCTTTTGCTCTTCTTTTTTTCCTGGGATATTTTGACAGAGTAATTTTTAAAAATTGGTTTTCTGAGATACAACCTGCTCACAATAAAGTTCACTCGTTTTAAGCGTGCACTTTGAATTTTGGCAAAAATGCATGTGTTCGTGCACCCACCCCCACAGACAAAACAGAGAACATTCCCACCCCGCAAAATGTTCCCTCATGTCCCTTTGCACCTAACACCCTTCCCAGCCCCCAGCAGCCCCTGGTCTTCCTTCTGTCACCGCACTTCTGCTCTTCCTAGAAATGTCACATGAAAGGAATCGGGCAGCCTGAGGCCTCTGGTGTCTGCTTGCTGTGACTTACGTTTGCGTTTGGGGTTTGCCCACGTCGTGGTGGGTTGCCTCATGGTGTGCTGGCTCACCAGGGTGGGCGTCTGGGTTTGTTCCTGTGCTGTCGGCTAGGCGTGGAGCTGCTGTGAGTCCTGGCGTGCGGGACTTGTGTGGACGCCTGGTGTCGTTCCCACTGGGAAGGTACCTGGGGATGGAGTGGCCGGGCCGCGTGGAAGGTGGATGTTTAACCTTTTAAGAACCTGCCACACGTTTTCCAGAGTGGCTGCATCATTTTGTGCCCCCGCCAGCTGTGTGTGAGTTCCCAGTCCCTCCACATTCTTACCAGCATGCGGTGTGGTTAATCTTTTTTTTTTTTTTAATTTTATTTATTTATTTATGGCTGTGTTGGGTCTTCGTTTCTGTGCGAGGGCTTTCTCTAGTTGTGGCAAGTGGGGGCCACTCCTCATCGCGGTGCGCGGGCCTTTCACTATCACGGCCTCTCTTGTTGTGGAGCACAGGCTCCAGACGCGCAGGCTCAGTAATTGTGGCTCACGGGGCCAGCCGCTCCGTGGCATGTGGGATCTTCCCAGACCAGGGCTCGAACCTGTGTGTCCTGCGTTGGCAGGCGGACTCTCAACCACTGCGCCACCAGGGAAGCCCCTAATCTTTTAAATCTTGGTGTTTCTAGTGGGTGTGCAGTGACACCTTACTGTGGTTTTAATTTGCATTTCCTTTTTTTTTTTTTTTTTTTTGCGGTAGGCGGGCCTCTCACTGCTGTGGCCTCTCCCGTTGCGGAGCACAGGCTCCGGACGCGCAGGCTCAGCGGCCATGGCTCACGGGCCCAGCCGCTCCGCGGCATGCAGGATCCTCCTGGACTGGGGCACGAACCCGCGTCCCCTGCATCGGCAGGCGGACTCTCAACCACTGCGCCACCAGGGAAGCCCTGTATTTACCTTTTTTAACAGTTGAATTCAGTTAAGTGCTATGGAGAATGAAGAAGACACCCCAGGTCTGTGGGGATGCTGGGGAGGGAAGAGTTAATACCCTGGTGCCAGCAGTTCTGAAGCATCTCACAGCCCACGGGGTGCTTTAACTGAGCTCCAGAAAATGACAGGGGCGCCCTCCTTGTCCATCCTCGGGATCTTAGTCTTTTTACTTCTTTGAACATAAGAAGATACTCGTTGAGGGTTAGGGTCAGGGTTGAACGCCAGTCTCAGAGAGAGAAAGGGTGAAAAAGGATCACAGTTAAAAGTCCTCCAGAAGGATTCGGTCACCAGGGCTCAGACGCATTTCCCTAGAGACACTGGCTCTTATCCTGTGTCACGGCAGCACCGGGGCCGAGACCGTTGACTGTTCTTGCCTGCGCTGTGGCCCTCACCTTCTTGTGCGCTTGGCCTTCAAGCGTGTACGTCTGTAAGTCTCCCAGCGTCGGGCAGGGCTGTGGGAGGGACCCTGGGTCCATGTCCTGAGGCAGCAGAGAAAGAGCCCCTCGGGCCTCCAGGCCGCATCCAGCGCACAGGCTGGCCGGCCGTTCCCTGGGCTCTGAGTGGCAGGGACCACTCTCCAGGGGGTGAGAGGAGGGGGCGGCACTCTTGGCTTGCTTGTCAAAGGAAGCTTCCAGAGGTGATGGAATTCAGGCTGGTTCTTGAGGGGTGGCCGGGCGGGTAGGAGATGGGGGCTGCTGCTTGCCGTGGGCTGCGTGTCCTGCGTCTGCAGATGCTCTCCCGCGGAGACGGGGACGGGTCCCAGCCAGGAAGTGACAGAGCTGGGCTCCTCGGGTGCAGCGGGCAGATGAGCGAGTGGGGGTGGGGGTGGGAGCTGGACCTGATCTGACATTATGTTGTTTGCTCATTAAATCATATGCCAGTTTGCTGCTCAGAAGGAGGGAGGGTTTCTCAGAGCTCCCCAGTGTCAGCTGGCTGGCTGACTCGTGATCCACTGTGATCCACTGTCACCCTGGGAAATCTTGGTGGGGTGGGTCTTTCTTCTAGACAGTGCTTTGAGGTCAGCCAGTGCTTGTCCCTGGAGCACGAGTGACCTGACCCCTTACCATGAGGAGCATTGCTGTCATTGCCTTTCTGGTTCGCGTGTCCGGCCCTTGACTGTGTGGCAGTGGCATCACTGTGATGCCTAGCTCGGAAGACGGCCAGCCTTTCTGGTTGTCATCTTTGTAATCTGCTAAGGGACGTTTTACACTTCTTAGGGGAAATAAGAACCTCTGGTATTTAAAATGGCAGCGTTTAGCGGTCCTTTTTAAAATGGCATCTTATACTCTGCCAGCAGCACGTCATGAAGGTGCCTGGCTCTGATCTCCTGTGAGAGGCGTAGTCACGCTGTGATTAGGGTGAAGACACAGAAGCCCTTCTTGTCCTTTTGTGTGTGACTTTTAGGGTGGGTGATTTGTTCTAAAACTGGGTGTAATGAAAGATTATTTAGAATGCGTTCACCTGCCTAAATTAGTAAACATGTTTAAAAGATTAAGTTGCTGGTTAAGACAGGGCAGCCCTGGCAAGGTTGTGGCCGGTGGGAGTGAGGCCCCGGGGCTGTCCTGGGAAGGCCGCACTCCGGCTGCCAGGCAGGGGTTCTGGCTTCTGTTTTGTCAGGGAAGCCAGACATTAGGATTCCGACGTGCAGTGCTTGGTTTAGCAACACCACGCACTCATGACACTGGCCTCCTGGAGGCTGGCCCCTCACGTCCCGCTGTCTTGTTTCTGCCCTGCCCCTGCCTCCTTTCTGCAGGTGACAAGGCCCTGGACGGCTACAGCAAGAAGAAGTATGTGTGCAAGCTGCTTTTCATCTTCCTGCTGGGCCACGACATTGACTTCGGGCACATGGAGGCCGTGAACCTGCTCAGCTCCAACAGATACACCGAGAAGCAGATCGTGAGTGCGCGGGGGCGGGAGGGGGTCCTTCTCATCAGGTGGCCATTTAGTGTCTTGCTCTTTCTCTGCACCTTCCATCTGGTCTGGGGATTTCCCGTGGGTTCGGGCTGCACCAAACCCCCGTTTGATGCGAGGGGTGCCGTTTCCCATGGGTCCACCTTAGAGGGCAGGGAAGAGCGTTTCCTTCCCCTCAGTGCCTTGCTGATGCGTGTCACAGATGAGTTCACCCAGTGGCCCCTCCGGCCACTGCCTGTTTCTGAACCAGGCCCCACACCCACATGGTTTAAGAGCCGAGGGCAGGTGGCGGTCCTCGCCTTGCTCCCAGCTGGCCCAGTGCCTGGGCCCTGCCCACCCCAGGCTTTGTAATTGTAACCCTGCATTCTCTTGGAGTAACATTATTTGTATGTTTTCTTGAGTGTTACAAAGTAACATTTTCCTCTTGTCCAAAAATTTAACTTACAGAAAGTGAAAAAATGCCCTAGATGCCCCAGGAGTTCTGTTAAGTATTGGTATTTACTCAACAGGAATTTATCGAGTGTCTGCCACGGACCCAGCAGTGTGCTGGGGGTCCCTGGGGACATATGACCATAAGCAGATGTGGGCCCTGCTCTGTTCCAGGGGAGAGACGGCATCAGACAGCCCTGTACACAGAGAATAGAGCTGTGGGCAGTGCCCAGTGAAAGAGGCGTGTAGAACCCTCTGGACCCTGAGAAGCGGGTGGCTAATAGGGAGGGCTTCCAGGGGGGGCGTCCTGAGCTGAGACTGAGGCCAAGGGGTGCACCGGGGGCCACGGCAGACAGAGCAGCAGCACCCAGTCAGGGCGCGTATGCAGAAGGGTGGAGAGGCTGGAACCCAGAGAAGGAGGCGAGCTCCTCCTGAGACCGATGGGGGCTGAGAGGTCAGCGTGTCCCTGCGTGGGGAGGACGTGGACAGTGGGGGTGACAAGGGGCTGGAATTTGGCCTGCTGGTAAGCGGAAGCTGGGGCCCAGAGACAAAATGGAGAGAGGGGAGAACGGCAGTCAGCCAGGTTGCTGGAAATCACCATAGTGTCCCCGTTGCAGCTGAGGCAGGCCTTTCCATCCTGTTCAGGCCGTGGTGAGCACAGGTCCCCATGGATGAGTGAGTGGGATGGGGGGCACCAAGGTGTCTGATGCCTGTGGGGACAGCGCCTCTTATAGGTTCGTCCCACAGAATCGTTCATGGCGGAATCCGGGGACAGAACTGGCATTTTCAGCAGAAGGCAGCTGGGTCCTCCGTGGCCTGATGGGCGCAGCGCCCCGAGCAGACTAAGATGGTGCTGGGGCTTGCTGAAGGCTGAGCACGTCTGCCTGGTGTTTGAGGTGCTCGGGCTGTCACGAGCGTTGTGCTCTCTCGCCCCTCTGGAACGCAGGGCTACCTGTTCATCTCGGTGCTGGTGAACTCCAACTCGGAGCTGATCCGCCTGATCAACAATGCCGTCAAGAACGACCTGGGCAGCCGCAACCCCACCTTCACGGGCCTGGCCCTGCACTGCATCGCCAACGTGGGCAGCCGGGAGATGGCCGAGGCGTTCGCGGGGGAGGTCCCTAAAATCCTCGTAGCCGGGTATGTGTCCGGTGCCCTGCTGAGGGTGTGGCCATCTCTTACGTTAAATAGATCAACTGTGTGACTGCTGAAGGATTTATGGAGTGAGTTAACCTCCCCGTCTCACGTCTTATGTGGTGGGGAGACGGGGAGGCCAGGTGAACCTTCCGTCCAGGCAGAGGGAGCGCGGCCGTCCTGCGGGCACGGGGCCCCTTCTTGCCCTTTCCCAGAAGCATTCACACACCCCAATCCTGAGACTTCCCAGCACCCCACACCCCCACCCTCTCCAATCTGGAGGGAAGCTGAGTGGGGCTGAGCAGGCAGGTCTGGAAAGGAGTTTCCAACAGTGCTGTGCCGGGCTGGGCCACGGGGCATGGCAGAGGCGGGCCCCCCTCCTGTTCCAGGACGCTCTGCGCCTTGGGAAGGTGACCCAGAGCCCACACCCGGGCAGCACACCTGGCTGAATAGAATCCCAGCCCAAGGGGCTCGTCAGGACTCGGGACTGGGTTCTGTGGGACAACCAGCGAGTAGGTGGAGCAGGACTCGGCAACTCCAGCTCCTCTGGCCACGGGGGAGTGGGGCCACGGGGAAGTGGGGACGACCCTCGGGCAGCACAGTGGAGAGGCTGGGAGGCTGTCGGGAAGCACGCCCACACCTCACCAGAGCACGTGGGTGTAGACGCCTGGTTCCCAATGAGTGGTGTTGCCCCAGCATGTTTGGTTGTCACCACAAAGGGTGTTTTCCTGGCATCTCACGGGTGGAGGCCAACGGTGCACAGAGAATGATCAGCCCGAGGTGGCAGCTGTGCCAGACAGAGCACTTTGGCCGTGAGCAAGAAGCAGTGCAGTGGCTGGGTGGCCACAGGCCCGGGGAGTGTCGGGTGTGTGGCTGCGGGCCTGGAGGAGTGCCATCGGGGTGTCACACCAGAGGCAGACGGAGGAGCCAGGCTGGAAGACAGGCCACGGAACCGCCTGATGGAAAAAGCATTCCCGAATGTGAGAGCTCAGAGGTGGTGGACCCACAGTAGCGCAAGCACAGGGGAGGGTTGGCGGAGCTGATTGGAGGCCCCTGGAGAACCAAGGCGACACTGTCACACGCCTGTGAACCAGAAGACGCAGAGAACACGGGGTGCCCCGAGGTGGGAGAAAGACGTGGTATGATCAGAGTGGGCCTGAGGGGCAGGCGGGGCTGGAGGTTGGAGCCAGTCAGGAGGCAGCTGTGCCGCAGGGTCCCGACCCCCTCCTCCCGCCCCGCCCCTGCCCGGTGCACAGTTAACCTGGCTGTGGGTTGCCGGTCTCTGCTTTCAGAAGCAAGCTCCTTGGGATCAGAGCTTTTGCTCACTGTGACTGTTGCCTTCTTTCTAGCATTTTGAACAATGCCTGGTATATAGTAAGCGCTCGGTAAATAAATACCTGTTGGATGAGTGAAATGTAAAATAGAGGTAATCTCTGAAAGTGTTCGGATAATTCCACAACACTTCCCTGAAGTATAGGGTGGATTGCACTGTGGGTTGAAAGGACACAGAAGGGTGTGTGCTGAGACACAGCCTGGAGGGGC
This sequence comes from Hyperoodon ampullatus, assembly GCF_949752795.1. Taxonomy (NCBI): domain Eukaryota; kingdom Metazoa; phylum Chordata; class Mammalia; order Artiodactyla; family Ziphiidae; genus Hyperoodon; species Hyperoodon ampullatus. The sequence goes on from NC_136920.1 coordinate 3,335,516, forward strand.
GGAACCCAAGGTGGAGAAGAGAGCCTGCAGCAGGAAGATCACTGAGGGGTGTGCGGGGAGCCGGCCTCGTTCTCTCAGTGTCAGCGTCACAGGCAACTGCTCTCCCCCCAGAGGCTCAGGTTGTGTGGACCTGCGAGCCCTCCTTGAAACAAATGACCAACGCTTGAAATCCAGCGACCAAATAGACTCAAAGTGGAGTTGTGGGGACGGAGGTGCCTGGGCGTGGAGCTGCAAGGCTGAGGGCAGCGGGGCAGAGCCGGGAGGTCGAGGAGGGAGAGACGATGGGGCGCCCTCCAGGCCGGGACTGAGCTCTGGGCCTCGACTGGAGACAGAGTTGAAGCTCAGGGGGCAGCGGTCTCCTTGCTTCGCACCGTCCTCTGGTGTTCCCACCAGGAGCGGCTGTACGGGTAGGGTGGGCCGCCAGCTGATAGGCCCCGCGGTAGAAACCGGCCGGCTTCTTTCAGCCACAGTGTGTGGGCGCAGACGGCAGACGCCCAGGAGGCCGCGAGGCCCGGAGGTTGCTGCTGCCCGCCGCTCCTGGTGCACGCGGCGCGGGGCCAGAGAGAGGGACAGGCGTCTGCCCCTGCTCCCCAGAGGGTTTACATCCAAGAGAGAAATTTTTACTGAAGTAATTTTTCTTTGGCATGGAATGGGGGGCAGTTCAGGGGTTTGTCATATCCGTTGGGAGTTATTTAGGAATAAAAAAGCTAAAAGGAGTGAAATGGTAACGACAGCCCCAACCCCGCTCTTCCCTCCATGGAACGGGAGCCCCACTGCTTCTATCAGCACTGAGGGGGCGTGGACATGTTCTTCTCAGACGTATTTTGATGGCCTCCTCTGGAACGCTCCTCGGTGGGCCTGCCACTTGCCCGGCTGCATGGCAGCATTTGGCTGGGGCCTGGCAGGAGGAGGGGTAAACAGAATTGGGACCGTCTCTGTCCTCGGTCAGCACGAAAACCAGGACAGGAACCCTCCAGACGCCCCTTGCCCGGCGTAGCTGCGGTCATTCCCTGGGCGCCCGCCCGGTGTGTAGGGGAGGAGATCTCTAGGTGGACATGGAGCGCCATGGCCGTGCAAGGCTCTCTGATACTCTCCCCTTTGGACTGTGTGTTATTAAGTGAGCTTAAAAAATACTGTAATTGGGGACTTCCCTGGTGGTGCAGTGGTTAAGAATCCGCCTGTCAATGCAGGGAACACGGGTTCAAGCCCTGGTCTGGGAAGCTCCCACGTGCCACGGAGCAACTAAGCCCGTGCGCCACAACTACTGAGCCTGCGCTCTAGAGCCCACGAGCCACAGCTACTGAGCCCGCACGCCTAGAGCCCGTGCTCCGCAACAAGAGAAGCCACCGCAATAAGAAGCCGGCGCACCGCAACGAAGAGTAGCCCCCGCTCTCCGAAACCAGAGAAAGCCTGCGCACAGCAACAAAGACCCAACACGGCCAAAAATAAAAATAAATAGAAAAGAAATGAAAAAAAAATACTGTAATTCAGTTGTCAGTTCTTGGAACGTTAGCTGTCAGCCTGCGTAGCTGAGGTCGTGCACGGCGCTTGGGAATTGCTGCTTCGCCGAGGAGCAGGTTAACGGGGGCAGGACCCCTTCCGTCCACCATGTTCGGGGCCATGTCTGTGGAGGCGGCCCCTCGAGCGGACGGCTGTCTGTCACTGTGCAGGCGTGGTCCCCACCAAGACCCATCGCGAGAGGTGGGCCTGAGCTTGTTGCGTGGAGAGCTTGAAGCGGCCTTGTCCTGAGTGTCCCTCCAGTCCCCGCACGGGTGCACCTCTGCTCCCGTGGTGACTCGGGGGTGTTGTCCGTGGGCTCTGGGCCGGGCTCGCCGGCTGTGCCCAGGAGTGACTGCTGTCTGTCTTTCAGAGACACCATGGACAGCGTGAAGCAGAGCGCCGCTCTGTGCCTGCTGCGCTTGTACAGGACGTCTCCCGACCTCGTCCCCATGGGCGACTGGACGTCCCGCGTGGTGCACCTCCTCAATGACCAGCATTTGGTAGGTGCCTCTGGGCCAGTGTGCAGCCCCTCCCGTGGAGCAGCCTCTTTTGGGCCAGCGCGGTGTGAGCAGCTGCGTGTGCCTTCCGGGATGCTTGGGGTGACGTCCACGACCCGTCCATCGAGCCTGGGAGCGCCTGCGGTTAGGGGCCGGGAGCCCCTGCCCTGGGGGCAGGGTGGACTAGACCGGGTCTCTGGCTCACCCTGTCACCAGGCGTTGGAGGGTCTCCAGCTTGCCGGCTGCAGGGACGAACAAGGCACAGCCCGGCATCTTCTGGAAACACCGCATCCACTGAGGGCTTCACAAGGCGTGCCTGTCTGCACCCTGTTTAAGGCTGTCAGAGGGCTGTCCTGTAGCCCCCCGGCTCTGGCGTGCAGGCTGTCTAATGCACATAGCTGGTGCACGAGCCAGGCCCGAGCCCTCCCCGTGTCGCAGGCCAGGGCAGGGAGATGTGGAGCGATTCGGTGGCTGTGGTTGGCCGTGAGTCACGGACCCTTGTCCACGCTGACACCGGGAGGCGGGGCCGAGTAGGAAATGACGCTGGACAGAGTGGCCTTGTCCTGCCGGAATCCCGTTGTACAAACGAGAGAGTCGAGGTTCCACAGAGAATTTCCTGCTGAGCTGATAGGTGTTAGCACATTAGCTGGTTACTCCCTTGTTTCCCAGAAGAGAAATTTCCCTTAAAGATTAAATGAAAAGTAACCCATTGGCATATGTAGACTCAGAGACGAGAGCTGGTGGTTGGGCGGCTTGCCTGTTGGACTGCCCGGCGAGCTGTCCCTCCGTCGTTTCCCACGCTTACCAGGAACGTTCGAGTCTGCACAGGGCAGCCCTTCCTCAGAGGGGAGGGGGCGTCTGCAGGTCGAGCTGCGGGGGCGGGGGCCTCGGGCCGCAGCGTTCACATGCGGGCCTCGCGTGCCGGGCCATGCTCCACCTCTTCGGGTTCAGGCCCTGCCGTGGAGTCAGGAGGCCAGGCTGGAGGCCGTGGGGCATTTTCCAGTTTTGCAGACGAGGAAACTGAGGCTCAGAGAGGTTGGATGGCTTCACACAGGTCCGGGCTTGAACCCGGAGCCGACGGCAAGGCAGGGCCGGGGCAGGGCCGTCCAGAGCCCAGCTGTGGCGGGGACGCGGCCCAGTGGTTACGGTTCGTGGCATTTTACCAGGAGTTGTCATCACTCCTGCCTTGTCGGGGGAGCTTTCTGCAGCCACACGCCGACAGGTGCCGAGGCCCAAGGCCAGCGACGTCCACACCGAGCGCTTTCCAGTGTGGCGGAGCCGTGTCTCTCGCCGGCCAGGAGGCTCTCCTCCTTTGATGCTTCTGTGCCCGGCTGTTTGGTTTGCTTTTGTATTTTCACGTACCCGGCTCTGTTGCCGGGTGCGCTGCTTGGTGCCTTTGTGGTTCTGGGCCACAGGAGCCCGGCTTGCGTTGGGCGAGGTCGGGGGGGCGTCTCAGCCAGCCCAGGGCGAGGCCACGCCCACCGGCCAGCTCTCCCTTCATCTCTGCTGCTCTCTGCACCTGCTCTCTGTCCTCCGCGGGGCTGTGGCTTCTGTGTCGCACACCTCCTGACTTTGCCACCAAAGGCGTGAGATTTGGCTTCTTTGGTCTCAAGGTCAGGAAACCTCAGGAAGAGCGTCGCTCGCCCACCCAGAGGGAGCAAGCCCTTCCGAGAGCAGCGGAAGAGGCGGGGGGGCTGTGATGTGCAGAGCTGTGCGCCAGGCCTGGCCCTCCCTTAGTCATGCACGGCCCGAGCGGTGTCCCGAGGCGGGAGAGGAGGTGGCCCAGGTCGGGGGTGGGGGACTGGGGGCCGGCAGAGCCATGGCTGCGTGGGCCCCCAGCCCTGTCCTCACACCGCCTTCCTGCAGAGACCCTGCGGGCGTGCAGGGAAGGTGAGAAACTGCACCTCGGGAGCCAACCAGCCCCAACTGACTTCTGTCAGAAGGTTGCCTGATTCATCCCGCAGGTGAACCTTCCTGGGGAAGCAGGCTGTGTCCCAAACACTCAGAAGCCACGGTGAAAGAGACTCTGCCCTGCGGAATCTGCGTGTTGCAAATGCCTGTTTGTTAAAGCTCTGTGTTTGGTCCTTATTGCCCACTGAGATGTGGACAGTGAGGCCACTTAGATCCGTTTCTTTAGCATGGCTTTCGCGTTTCCATCAGAAAGACGAAAGAATAGCACAGTGGTGGCTTCTGATGAGGTCGCCGTGGTGCTGGACCTGACCCCGCCTCGGCTGCAGAAACTCTGCCACCTTCTCCCACCTGCTCAGGAGGGGGTGGGGGAGGGAGTGGAGGGATTATATGATGATTCGAGGGAGCATTGTTTGCATCTTTACACCCGTTTTTGTCAATGGGTGTCATTCGTTTTGTCTTTTCTTATATTTGCAAGAGACCTTCTCTACCTAACCCGTATCTCCCTCCAGGAGACGTGAGTTACTGGGAGTAAACACTAGTGTCCCAGGACAACAGTAGACTCCCTTGGGCTGCGTGGAAGGTCCCCGTGTGCTGAGGCCAGGGTTCCGCGGGGCTCCGTGGGGAGGGTCGGGTCTCGCCCAGGCCCGGTGGTGCTTCCAGGACAGAAGGCAGAGACACGGCTTGGACCACTCTTCAAAATGGGGAAGAATGGGCTTTTCAGTTGCTGTTTTACATGATCTCAGTTTTGGGTTGTAAAGATTCATGTGAGTCTGAACACGATGTGTCCACCCGGAATGATTTAGATCGGGGCAGCGAGTGCAGAGGCAGACGATGGGCGGGTGGAGCTTGGGGCCCAGAGCTGCTGCCCCACGCTGGCCTTCACTGAGGCAGGGTCTGGGCTAGAGGGGTGCTGGATTTCCCAGTTTTCAGAGAGACACTAGAACAGGAAAACAACCTATGTGTGCACCTTGCTTTCTAAGCACATTGAGAGCTATTCAGAGTGGGCCCGAGGTGGCCCTGGGCTGCCTCTGCCTTTGTTCTTCTGAGTTTAAAGTTCTGTTTAGAAAAGGAGTTTAAAATGAGAGGGTGTCGTCAGGAGCTTTGGTGTCTAAATGTGTGTGTGTCTCTTCTCAGGGCGTGGTGACTGCCGCCGCCAGCCTCATCACCACCTTAGCACAGAAGAACCCGGAAGAGTTTAAAACCTCTGTGTCTCTGGCCGTCTCCAGGTTAAGCAGAGTAAGTCCGTCGAGGGGAACGGAACTCGGTGGGTTTTGGTCTTAATTATTTTCTTTAATTAATGTATGTACTTTTTGGAATGCAAAATGTTTGGGTCCGTTTGTAAGTTCAGGGGTGGAAACGTGTCTTGGTTCATAGCTGATTGGCTTTTCTTTCGACCTTTTTGTCAGAAATGCCCTGTTCGCGCGGCAAAGTGCACAGAGCAGAGCAGCTCAGCCCCTGGCCCCGCTACAGGGAGGGAGCGTCCTCAAACTGCATTCAGCTCTGCACTTTAAATTTTGTGTGACAAGATCACACAGCATATGTTGTTTTGTGGTTGGCTTGCTTTGCTCGACATGTGAAGTTGGCGAATTGTTTCGAGTGCCGATGGTTGATCCCTGCTGCCGTGCAGCGTCTGTGCCCCACCCACCTGTGCCTCATCTTGTCCAGCACTTAGCCGTCACCCTGGAGGTGACTGTGACGGGCCTGCCCCCTGCCCAGTGCCGGGGGCCACCTCGTGTTGTGATCTGGTCTACGCTTTCCTGATTATCTGCGAGCTGGGGCAGCTTTGCACGTCTACTAGCTTTTTGAATACCTACTTTTGTGAAGAGCCTGTTCAGTCTTTCACCCATCTTCTCATGGCGTTGTCTTTTTTGTTGTTTTGTAGAAGTTCTTATTTTATTTTGTTAATTTACCTTAATTTTGTATTTATTTATTTATTTGTTTATTTATTTATTTATTTGCGGTACGCGGGCCTCTCACTGCCGTGGCCTCTCCCGTTACGGAGCACAGGCTCTGGACGCGCAGGCTCAGCGGCCACGGCTTACGGGCCCAGCCGCTCCGCGGCATGTGGGATCTTCCCGGACTGGGGCACGAACCCGTGTCCCCTGCATCGGCAGGCGGACTCTCAACCACTGCGCCACCAGGGAAGCCCCTTGTATTTATTTTTACATTTATATTTACTTATTTTTTTGGCCACGTCATGTGGCGTGTGGGATCTTAGTTCCCGACCAGGGATGGAACCCGGGCCCCCTGCAGTGGAAGCACTGGAAGTGAGGCGTCTTATCCACTGGACTGCCAGGGAAGTCCCCTTTATATATTTTAGATATGAGCACTTTGTTGGTTAGATTGGGTTGAACCAAACAAAATTGCCAACTTTTAACCATCATTGATCTACAAAAATGCCAGCTTTGTATGGTTCAGCCTACTCTGTGTTTAAAAATCTTGTCCTGCTCTGTAACTTTCCATTTCAGTCTCTTAAGGAGTCTTCTATGATCAGAAATTCCACATTTTAATATAGTCAGACTTACTAATCCTTTCCTGTATGGTTAATGCCTTCGTGTCCTTAAATGTCTGAAGTTGTTCCCTATTCTGAGGGCTCGCGTGCGGGTTGACGATCCACCTGGGACAGGTGTCTCTGTGTAGTGCTGCTTCCTCTCCGCAGTCTCTGCGCTGCCCCTTGGACCCACACCAGCGGCTGGGTCTGTGCTGCACTCCGTTGGTTTCTCTGTACATCTTTGCACCAGTGGTGTGACTTTGGGTTAATTTGATGTCTAGTGGGGCCAGTGTTCCCCCACTCAACAGAATTCTACTGGGGCTGCCTTTAATCTGTAGGTCAGTTTTGGGAGAATTCACATCTATGTAGTATTGAGATTTTCAATCTATGACCATGGTGTTTCTCTCCATTTACTTAGTCTTTAATTTCTGTCAAAAATGTTTCAACTTCTCGAGTAGAGGTTCTTTTATTTTTTATCTGACTTGTCTTTATATACTTTATTTAAAAAATGCTATTCTCAGTGGTACCCTAAAAATGTTATTATACAATAGTGTATGCTGGTTTGCACAGTTGTTTTTTGTATATTGCTCTTGATGTTGGCGATTTTGCCAAACTCACCTATTAATTTTGGTAATTTATACGTGGATTGCTTTGGGTCTTCTTTGTATTCCGTCATGTGGTCTGTGGTCTGTGGACAATGACAGTTTTTTTCATTTCCCAGTCCATGTTTGTTTATACTTTCTGCTTTATGGCTCCAATCCGGACCTCCACTGGCAGTGTTGAATATGAGAGATAATTGGTGTCTTGTTTCTACTCTCGAAGGAAAGGTCTACGATGTTTCACTGTTAAGTACGACGACGTAGGCTGGTTTTGTCAGTGTTCCTTCTCTTTGCCACATTAAGGAAATTCCTTTCTATATCTTTGCTAACATTTTTATCATTGATTAACTGGTGAAGCCATTTGAATTTAGGGTTTTCTTTGTGAGACAACTTCTAATTATGCATTCAATTCAAATTCAATTCTTGACATTTGCTAACTTGTGTAAATATTCAGACATATTGGCCGGAAGTTATTCTGTGTGTCGGCTTCATAGTGAGGTCTCCCTTCTCCATTTTGATGCTGGATATTTGCCCTTTTCATTTTTTGCTTGATTAATCTCATCAGGTGTGTAAGAATTTCTTTTGACTTTGTTGGTCCTATTTTGATTTTTCTACCTTATTACTTTCTGCTTATATGTTTATTGTTTTCTCTACTTTCTTTGGGTTAATTTGCTAGTCTTTTTCCGAACCCTTGAGATGAATTCTTAAGTGCTTTTGTTTCTGTATTTGTCTCACTGTGTGCATTTAAAGCTGTAAGTTTGTCTCTAAAAGTGTGGCATTAGCTGCATGAGACGTGTTCGAAAGGCAGCCTTTGTTGGCCGGCTGTGTCCACGCGGTGGCGCGGTCCTTCTTCCACTTGGTGCACTCACACCCGCTTCTCCTGGTCCCGTCAGTGCTTTACACGGCTTGGAGTTCACCCACTGCAGGAGTGGCCGCGTCCCAGGTCACTCACGACCTAGTGTCGCTCGCCGCTGCGAGCTTTGTGACAGGAGCCGCTCCGAGCTCCCAGACGCAGGACGTGGGGAGGTGCCGGGCTGCGTGTTGGGGGGGCGTGTGCTGCCTTAAGGGACAGTCCCGTGTTCGGGAGGCTGAGGGGGTGTCTGTCCTGCCCAGACTGCCTGGGATAGGCGGGTGGCAGCGTGATGGGAGGCTGCTTGCTCTCGGGCCTGGGCAGCTCACGGTGGGGCCTGTGCTCGGGGCATTGTGGGTGCAGGGCCAGTGTGGGTGCAGGGCCGGGGACCGAAGGCCTCCCTTCTGCGTTTAATGCACTTTCCCAGTCTAGGCTCCGAGAACTCTGTACCGAGGGCGGCGTCGCTGTTGCGCTCTCCAGGGTCGGGTGCCCAGGGTTTGTGTCCCGCGGGGGAGGGGCGTCATCGCGCAGTGGCTCCTCCTGGGGCCTGGGCGGTGGTGCTCCTGCCCTTCAGACACAGACAGGTGTGCCGCACGCTCTCAGCACACCTGCCCGCAGTGTCTCATCCCCCTGTGCTGTTTTGCAGATCGTGACGTCGGCCTCCACAGATCTCCAGGATTACACGTACTACTTCGTCCCGGCTCCCTGGCTATCAGTCAAACTTCTGAGGCTGCTGCAGTGCTACCCGCCCCCAGGTGACAGCCGTGCAGCAGGGGCCTCTCCGCAGGGGTTTACTGCAGCGTTTTAGGGTTAGGTCTCTTGTTTGCTATCTTTAAAGTCCTCTCCGGTGCTGGCTCTTGTTCTCTGGATCTTTCTGTGATGCTGCCATGGCTCTTGGCTTTCCCCAGCAGCTGGTAGAGAAATCACAATCTTGGTACGGCTCGGGGTGATCTCTGCTTTTATGAATAATTCTGGAAACTGTTTGAAACCTTGCATCCTAAGTTGTTAACAATCTGTGTGACCTTAAAGTACACATCACGGATGTTATGTTCGTGTTTTATTCTAAAACGTTACATTTGACTAGTATGGTAGGTATCTAGAAATAGAATTTCCTGGTTGAAGAATGCACAAGAGAATTTGTGTTCAATACTTCCAAATTGCCTCTACAAAGATGGTTTTGTTGTTGTAACCTTTACATTTTAATCTTCATTTGTGTTTGTACAAGGTATGTCGTTGTTAAATTCCAGTAACTTTCCATTCTGAGTCTGTTCTATAGTAAAGCGTGAGCCGCATGCCCTGCGACAGAGCCCTCGCGTGGGAGCGGGACCCCGCCGTTGCCTCCCACTCCCGCCCACCGGCTGCCCCCGTCTCCCCTGCGGCAGCAGTTCTCTCTGTGGAACTGACCTCTGCCTCCTTTATTCCGAGACCTGGGGTGACTCCGACCCCCGATGGGGGTGAATCTCATCACCCTCCTCCTCCTTTCAGGCCCCTGCCCCCAACCCCGGGGCGGCTCTGGGGGCCCTGCCCTCCATCCGCTCAGGTGCCCAGGGCCCGCCCTCCCTGAGCAGCTGGTGGTGGGGCAGGTGCCTTAGATGCGCTGCCACAGTTTCTGGAGTTCTGGTAGTTTTATTGCTTTCTTAGCCCTTGTTTGGTCCAGTATTTCTTTTCTTCTGGTTTGACTAGAACTTAAACTTTTTCTTTCTCATCTCATTGCTCTTCAGAGTGTTCTCTCTATTTCTATTGGTAACAGCAGGCAGAGGAAACAACCTTTTGCCCCCCCACTTCCCTCAAACTTGCACATCATGTGTTTTGTCCACATCTCTGAGATGTTAGTTTCCTTGACTTATGTAATCGATGTTTCAGCAAAAACTTGGGTATGTTATTTGTGTTAAAATGTATGTGTAGTTACCTTGGCTGTCAAATCCTCTTATTTTAAGCAGCCACACGGTTTTAGTAGGGGTCCTCGCCCTTCGTTTTGGGGTTGTGAGATGAGGGGTACCAATACTCAGGCGGGGCGGCCGTGTGGGCCAAGGGGAGCCAGGCCAACGTCTGTCTGTCTCGCCCAGAAGACCCTGCAGTGCGAGGCCGCCTGACCGAGTGCCTGGAGACGATTCTGAACAAAGCCCAGGAGCCGCCCAAGTCCAAGAAGGTGCAGCACTCCAACGCCAAGAACGCCGTGCTCTTCGAGGCCATCAGCCTCATCATCCACCACGACAGGTGGGCCCCCGCGGCCTGGTCCCCGGCGCCACCCTCCCTGGCGGGCCTGAGGGCGCGGTGCTGGGAGCTGCCCCGCGCGCACTCTGGCTTCAGACCCTGCCCGCCGTGAGCGTGACTGCCGTGGTCTCACTTCCCCCAGACGGCTGCCCTGCTTCTTTTGGGCGTCCTGCCCGACCCGCTGCTCCCAGGGCCACCTGGGAGTGCGGCGTGAGCACGTGTGTCCTGTAGGCTTTGTTGGTCCGAGGCTGTGGTGGGAAAGCGTGTGGAGGTGGCACGGGGAGGGGAGGGGGAGGGGAGGGCGTGGGGGGTGCTCCTGTGGCCCCGCCTTCCTGCAGGGCTTCCGCCGGGTGCAGCTGCCTGAGCTCTGCGGTCCACAGGGTTGAGCACCAGTGACAAGACTCTCCCTCTCGGAGCGGCCTCCTTTCCTTGTTAACTGTTCAGAGGGCAGAGTAAAGAGCGAGCAGAGACTTACGCCGAGTTTCATGTACTCGGTACTTAAATAGCCAGTAACCTCTGTTATAGCATCTTTGTCTGTGCATCTGTCTCTCGGTGTCGCGGCTTTCGTCCGGCTGTCAGCCAAGCGGGTTCTGTGGTTGAGAGCCCACCCCTGGCTGAGGCTTGGTGAAAGCCGGGTCCCTCTGCCGCCCCCGCCCCCCCCAGCTTGGCGTGGAGGCTCGGGGTCTCAGCTGCCCTCGACCCTCTGGAGTCAGGGGTTCTGCACATGCACTCAGAAGTGTTCTGGGGGACGCAAGGCGCAGGTCCTCGTGTGGTACCAACTAGGGTGAGCGTCAGGTCTTGCGTCCCGGGCGGCCGTGGTGGCCGTGAATGTGGCACGGCCTAGGCTGAGTGGGGGACCCCTGCCCACCCACCCCTCCTGTCCGCACAGCGAGCCGAACCTGCTGGTCCGCGCCTGTAACCAGCTGGGCCAGTTCCTGCAGCACCGGGAGACCAACCTGCGCTACCTGGCCCTGGAGAGCATGTGCACGCTGGCCAGCTCCGAGTTCTCCCATGAGGCTGTGAAGACACACATCGAGACGGTCATCAATGCCCTGAAGGCAAGTGTGCTCTTCGGGGGGCTGCCTGGCCACGGGGGCACCTTGTCCCTGTGTCACTCATGCTGTCACTCGTGAGCTACCGGTGGGGTCCCGCGGTCACTTGGGGCCGTGCGCTCAGGCCCCGGGCGATCTGGCGGGCTGCGTGCGTCCCTGGGCGGTTCTGCGCTCTGCCCGCAAGAGACCATGACCACACGGGGCATCTCCCGCTGGGCCTGGCGTGTGAGCAGAGTCGCAATAAAAATTGGGATCAACAGAAACTGTTCTTTTTGGTAGAAGGCTGAAATATTTTGTCCATGTCTCCGAGAAAACTCACTCCTTGCAGAAAAATATTTGCTTGTTTCAGGGAATTGAAATTCCAGAGCTGGAAGAGCCAAGCTGAGGTCTTCTGCTCTAATGAGGGTTGGTTCCTCAGGGTCAGACACAGCCACATCCACTGCGTTCCTACATGTTAGAAAACTGAAGGCAGGAGGGGAAGCTACAGAACCCACTGTCTTGGTCCCGGGCTTACTGCTGAGAACACGTCTGACCCTGTTCCTTTGGGTTTGCGTGTATTTAATAGACATTTTTGGTGTGTGTTTTGAACAAGAGGCCGTACAAAGGTTTGGAATTTCGCTTTCTGGTGTTTCGAATTCCTCCTGGGTGGTTTTGGCATCTCTTTCAGTCACTGCCTGGATCAGAAAGACTTGCTCTTGCCGTGCCTGTGGCTGGGCCCGTGGCAGCGCCTCTCATGCTGTCCTGTGCTGGGGAGCAGCTGTGCTCTTGTTTCTGAGGGTCTGGGGTGGGGCTGGGAGCCAGCACGGGGACAGGCTCTCAGGCGACGTGGAAGGGGCCGGTCTGTGACCACACAGCAGGCGGCCTCTGACCCACTCCCTGGGGATGGAGCGTGATCGTGATCTTGGCCGGTCCAGAGCCGCGGGGTCTGAGTGCCGGAGTGAGGGGGGCAGTGGGTTGGCAAGTGAGGGGTTCTTGGGCTCCTGCATTTGGGTGCTGAGTGGGGAGAGCTCCGAGTGAGCATTGGGACGGCGGGGAGGTGGTGGTGCCTGAGCCACCCAGCTCGGGACCGTGGGAGGGCATGTGTCACAGCGGACTGCCACCGTCCCCTGCCCAGGCTCCTTTCATGTGGCTGTTGGCTCTGTGCTCGTTCCCCAGACGGAACGGGACGTGAGCGTGCGGCAGCGGGCCGTGGACCTCCTCTACGCCATGTGCGACCGCAGCAACGCCCAGCAGATCGTGGCCGAGATGCTGAGCTACTTGGAGACGGCCGACTACTCTATCCGAGAAGAGATTGTGAGTTCTGGCGGCCTCTGTGTCGTCACCGGCACCGATGCTTGTGTGTCTCAGCTGAAGTACTTCCTTACAGCCTTTGTTGAGAATCTACTACATACTGGATGAAAGAGGCCTTTGCTTTAGCTTTTTTATCAGCATCTTCTGTGGAGCCTTCCAGTCTTTCAGAATCACTTTGCAGAGGCCCTCCCCTCCTCCCCCTCCCCCTCCCCCTTCCGTGCCGAGGTCCTGGGAGGCAGGTGCTCAGCAAGGAGGGAGCAGGGTGTGCGTGGGGGGCGGGCGCGGCGGGGACACAGGCCGGCGTGGCAGTGAGGGGCCCCCAGCGCCCAGCTTTGGGGCCAGCTCTGGGCTTGAAGGACTCGAAGTCGAGGGTGGTGACGAGGTGGGTGTTCTGGAACGGTGCTCTGGGGTCGTTACGGAGGGTCGACTTGGAGGCCAGAGGGTGTGCAGAGCAGGTGGACGGGGGCTCTGGGGCGCGGTCAGGAGGTCACGCTGGGGAAGGTGGGCGTGAGGGCGGCAGCGCGGGGAGCCGGGCTCCAGGTTGGCGGCCGATGCTGCTCAGGGCAGGCTCGGTGCAGGAGGAGGCTGTACCCGGGGGAGGTGAATGGCCTGCTTTCCACAGCCCAGAGCAGGTGCCCTGGGGAGCTGGCGAGAAGGGCTGTTGGAGCAGGAGGCCCAGCAAGCGCGGGCGGCGCTTTGCCAGCAGGGCTGCCTGGGCTGCGGGCCGGGCGGGGCGCGCTGTGCCTCCCACAGCTGTGCCCGTCTCGCCTGTTCTCCCTCGACACGTCCTTCCACGTCTGTTCCTGGAACCTTAGACTTACGGGCTCCTTTGAGAAGTGGGGGTCGCTTTGGCGTGGGTTCAGGCCCTTCTGAGGCCCTCCCTGAGTGGCCGTGCCCTGCAGGTGCTGAAGGTCGCCATCCTGGCGGAGAAGTACGCTGTGGACTACACGTGGTACGTGGACACCATCCTGAACCTGATCCGCATCGCCGGAGACTACGTGAGTGAGGAGGTGTGGTACCGCGTCATCCAGATCGTCATCAACCGGGACGACGTGCAGGGCTACGCCGCCAAGACGGTGTTCGAGGTGTGGCCCCGCCCTGCCCCTGCCAGCCTTCCCGCAGGCCAGGCTCCGGCACTGCTCCTGCCTCTGTTGGAGTCTCACTGCCCTCTCTCCCTGATTTCAACACGGCGACCCCGGGCGTGAAGCTCTCAGTCAGCGAGCGGCCTCCTGAGCAAGCTGCCTGGGCTGGGGCCTCGGGCGGGCCTCTGTGTGTCCGAGAGCAAGCGTGGGGCCTCCACGGTGGGTTCGCGGTCTCCGTCGGTGAGGGCCGTGTGCCCCCACCCCTGCCCAGGGCCCAAGCGGCAGTTTTTGGGAGGAGCTCTCGTTCCAGGGGTGGGATCGGCCGTGGCCCTGCCCGTGGGGCTCCCCTGCTACCGATCCCTCTGCCGAAGTGGCCAGCAGAGAGGATGGGGCGGGGCGTGCATTCGGGAGGGGCTCAGGAGGCTGGGGGCTGCGGCCGCATGCAGAGCAGGCTCCCCGGGAAGGCAGCCTGAGTCCACTCTCCCGGCTCGTCACGCGGCTCGGTGGCTCTCTCCGGAGGCCGAGCGCTACTGGTGCCTCCTCTGCCTGGGCACCAGGCTCATCGCGCGTGCTCTTCCGTAGGCGCTGCAGGCCCCAGCGTGCCATGAGAACCTGGTCAAAGTCGGTGGCTACATCCTAGGGGAGTTTGGGAACTTGATAGCAGGAGACCCGAGATCCAGGTGAGTCACCTGGGGGCTGGGAGTCCCACGTCCAGTGCCGGGCCTGTGCCCACTGGTTCTCACCCGATGGCCTAGTAGAGGCCAGCTGATGTCCCGAGCTCCCCAGGACAGCCCGTGGCGAGGGTGTGTCCACTCTGGTTGACTGTACAGAACATGGGGATTCTGGGGGGAAAGGAGGCGTGGCCGATGGCCAGCACTGTTCAGAGGGAGCCTGGACTCGGCCTGGAGCTGGAATGTGCAGGTTCTGGCTGAGTGTGGGCTCATCTCCCCGCATCACTCCGCGCTCACTCCCCGTCCTGCGGGGACACACGGGAGTCAGGCTCAGGCGGGGTGGGCCAGGCAGGGCGTGGGGCGTGGAGGTGACGCTGTGCCCCATGTGTGCCCCCCCAGCCCCCTGACCCAGTTCCACCTGCTGCACTCCAAGTTCCACCTGTGCAGCGTCCCCACCAGGGCGCTCCTCCTGTCCACTTACATCAAGTTCGTGAACCTCTTCCCGGAGGTGAAGGGCACCATCCAGGACGTGCTGCGCAGTGACAGCCAGCTGAAGAACGCTGATGTGGAGCTGCAGCAGCGCGCCGTCGAGTACCTACGGCTCAGCACTGTCGCCAGCACCGACATCCTGGTGCGCCACGCTGCTCTGTTCCCCTCCCCGCCTCGCCTTGGCTGCCCTTTCTGGGGGCCGGAGGCCATGGGGCTTTGTGCTGCACTGACCTAGGGCTCCTTTCCCCCCAGGCGACTGTCCTGGAGGAGATGCCTCCGTTTCCAGAACGTGAGTCTTCTATCCTGGCCAAGCTCAAGAAGAAGAAGGGCCCCAGCACGGTGACCGACCTGGAGGAGGCCAAGCGGGAGAGGAGCGCCGACGTCAACGGGGGCCCCGAGCCCGCCCCGGCCAGCACCAGCGCTGCGGTGGGTCCCCTCCTGAGGGCCGTACCCTGCGTGAGCTCCTGGGGCACCTGCTCCCCGAGATCCGTGACCCTGGACTGTTGTCGTTGGGGAGCAGGCTGACCCAGACGCCTGTGTCTGTCAGCCAGACTGTCTGTCGGATGGTTGTCTGGGGTCCGCGGTCAGCTCCCACGTCTCCCCTCGGCTTTGGATTTAGAAGACGTGGTCACCCGTCTCTTGCACGACTGCCGTATAGTCCTGCGCCCCTCGCTGGTTTCCGGCAGACCTGCCTCCTGCTGTCCTCAGAGGTTTTTCACTAGTGAGCGCATTAGAGTGAGCGTCCTGTTCACGCACGATGCCCTGAGAACGTGTCCTTTGACGTTCGTCGGGGAAAATGCCGTTTTGAGAGTTGTGTTTCCTTTCTCGGCTCACTGGAGGGAGCCCAGGGAGCAGGTGCGTTAGCCCTGCTGGGCAGCAGCCCCCGCGGCCCTGCGAGCGGCTCCCGAGGACCTTGGGCTTTATGCTTGGCCCGTCGGGAGGCAGCCGGGAGAGCTGTGTCTCCCCTCCAGGGCGCCGGTCCAGCGCCGTGGACGGTGCTGCTTACCCTGTCCGGCGGCCTCTGTGAGGGCGGGCCCCACCAGTGGCGCGTGCCCGCGTGTGGACAGCCCGGGGCCCGGGTGGTTTGCTCATCCAGAGCATGCTCGTATCCGAGTCCTGGTGCTCCTTCGGGGGCCGCTTGCCTGGCTCCACATCTCCTTGTGTGCCCCGGGGCCTCGGGCCCACCGTGAGGCCTGTGCTCAGACCTGGCCTGGCCCTTGACTTGGGGCCCCGTCACAGTCAGGACCTCTCACCTGAGCCCTGATGCCTTCTCTCCAGGGTCACCCTTCGTGGCCCTGTGGATGTGAGTTCCCGTTTGTCCTCACGGCTCATGGAGCTGGGGCAGGGGTAAGGCCTTGATGGGACTGGGGAGTTGAGGCAGAAGCAGCAGGACAGAAAAGAGGCTGGGGTCGCTCCTGGCTGGGATTCTCCTGGTGTCTTCTTTCTTCTGTCTTCAAACTCAGGAGGGAGGCCCTGCCTCAAAGTGGCGTTGAGATGTCTGGATTTTACAGGAAAACCTGTGATGCCTTTTACTTGGTGTGATATTGGCCAGAATGCCTTTTATTTAGGGTCGCAGGTCATGCCAGGAGGTGATTTTCTTTGTGGCCTTCCTGGGAGCTCAGCTCAGCTGTGGCTTCGGGGTGCTTGTCTGTGCGCCTTGAGGGTGGGTGTCTGGAGGCTGCCAGTCGTCCTGGGGCTTTGGGCTGGCGGAGGAGCCCAGAGCCGCCCTGCGCCCTATGGTGTTCAGCGCTTCGAGCAGGTGTCACCTGTGCAGAGCCGGGTGCCAGGCCGGCTCCTGGGGGAGGGTCTCCCCAAGTCCTGAGAAGGGGGGAGGCGGCGAAGCGGTGGGGGGTCCCAGTGCTGCAGGGTAGAGCCCTGGGGAGGGAGCAGGCGTCTTAGCGGGGCCTCCCGAAAGAGCAGCCTTGCTTTTGTCTGTCTGTGTTTGACTTAATGGGACAGAAGAGTTTTCCTACTTTAAAAAGCGTTTTCACTGTTCTTTGGGAACCAGTGGAGACGTTGTGCAGTAGGTGGCAGAGGTGCAGTGACCTCGTCAGGCTGCGGGTTCTGTGGCCCAGACAGAGGCCTCTCTCACGTCACCCACAGCAGGCTTGGGGCCCCCCGGGAGCAGCTCCTAACCTTGGGTGGCCAAGCTCCCGAAGATGGCCTCGCTGGCAGGAGGCTATTGTGAGGGGCTGTGTGTGCGGGAGTGTCGTCCCAGGTGCAGGGCCAAGAGCCCCCGTGGCCGTTTCATCGACTCCCCCCGGCGGCGCAGAGGCTTCTGAGGAAGCTCGACAGCTCCTCTGGGGACCCCTCCCCTTCTCCTGGGGAGCCCGGCCTGGCCTGTCGGCTCTACCCAGGAGCCCCTTTCACCCGGAGCTGCCCGCTTCTGGGCCGCTTCCGGCCGCAGGGTGGGCCTGGCGCGCTGCCTGCCCTGGAGCCCCAGGAAGGAGGGCCCGGCACGCGGAGCGGAGCTCTCAGCCGGCTCAGGCCCACGTCCTCCCTGCGGGACGGGACACGCGTTCTGTAGCGCCTCTTGTCTCAGCGTGGAATCCATACAGAAAATCCTCTGCCTACACGTGTAATTTTTTAGAAATTCAGTGCAGTGCTCTAAATATAAAAGGGAAGTAAGTAGTGATTTATGCTAACGTAATGATTCCCACGTGTACGTCCTCAGCATGGCCTGAGGGTGGACTGGCCAGTGCCCAGGGTGGTGGGTGCATCCACACTCCTGAGAAAGAAGGGGCGTTGGCCTCCTTTGGCTCTCGGCGTGGCTGCCAGCGTGGCTGCGTTCCTGGAAAGAGGAGTGAGTGCGCAGTAAAAAGCAGCTATTTAGGCTCAACATTGTAAATCAACTATACTTCAATAAAAATAAAAAAAAAAAGACAAAACAACGAAGAAAACAATATTTAAAAAAAAAACCCTGTTCTGCAGGCATTTTGTCTGCT
The DNA here is from genome assembly GCF_949752795.1 of Hyperoodon ampullatus. Classification (NCBI taxonomy): domain Eukaryota; kingdom Metazoa; phylum Chordata; class Mammalia; order Artiodactyla; family Ziphiidae; genus Hyperoodon; species Hyperoodon ampullatus. Next base: position 3,353,107 of record NC_136920.1, read on the forward strand.
TTTTCTCTGTAACGAAATAGAACATAGAAATGATTAGGGATGCACCCTAATAAGCTACTTGCTTTTACTTCTTTCATCTTTCCAGATTTTTTTAGGTGGTTGACAGTGACGTGCACAGTCTTCTCTCTGAAACCAGACCCTTCTTTTCGGGGTGTGGGTGGGGTGCAGGCCCTTGTGCTTGCCTGGCGTGGTGCCCAGAAGGGTCTGTGCTGACCTTCTCCTTCCCTGTCTTCCAGTCCACGCCTTCTCCGTCAGCAGACCTCCTGGGGCTGGGGGCTGCGCCCCCCGTCCCCACGGGACCTCCACCCTCCTCTGGCGGGCTGCTCGTGGACGTTTTCTCAGACTCACCCTCCGCGGTTGCTCCCCTGGCTCCTGGCTCCGAGGACAACTTTGCCAGGTAGTCTGCCTCCTGCGTCCCGAGGACAGGGGCTCCCCCCGCCCGGCCAGGCCTGCGCCCTGGGCACCCAGGGAGGGAGGAGGCTCAGGCTCTGGGCAGGTGAAGGAGTGGTGGGCGCCCTGCGCGCTGTCTGCTCCCGTGGGCTGCGCCTGCCCTGCAGGACGCTTGTACTCTGCTCTCCGTGCTGTGCCCCTGGGCTCTCTAATCACGCCCCGTGTCTGCCCTCCAGGAGCCTATCTTTTTTTTGAAGAAACGCTCTTCAGTTCACAGTCACTGCTTTGTCCTGTGGGGTCTGCTTCCAAGGCCCGCTTCCTGCCCCTCCGCTGACCTGTTCCGTCCTTGTCATCTCTGTCTGACTGGTGTCCCGATGTTCACACCCCTGCTATGGGCCAGCAGAGTGCTGCGTGCGGTCGACTTGGCCCCGTTCCCCCACTTTCAAGGCGAAATCCCAGGCTGCTCTTCCCCGCGCTTCGCTGCGCGGATCCTGTCCCTTTTCCCTGCTTGCTGTCTGTCCCTCTGTCTCTGCTGATCTAGATCCAGCCAGGAGGTGGGGGGCTCCCCCTCCGAGAGGAGGGCGGGTGTGAGTTCTGTTGTCTCCAAGGAGCGGCTGCTTGTCCTTGGTCTCTGTGACCACGGAAGAGTTCTTGTGGTTTTCTAGTCTCTCCAGTCTCTCTCTGTTCACCCCGCGCGCTGATTCGTATCTCCTGTTGCTTGTCGGAAACGACTGGGGAAAGGCAGGTTTGCTGTGCCACTAGTTGTCCGTCTCTGGCTGAAAACAGACCCTCTTTTTTTTAAGCTGAGGTATAGTTAGTTGGTTTACAACATCATATTAGTGTCAGGTGTACAATGTAGGGACTCAACTTTTTTAGGTTATATTCCGTTTAAAGTTATTACAAAATAGTGGCTGTATTTCCCTGTGCTGTACGATATATCCTTGTGGTTATCTATCTGTGCGTAGCAGTTTGCACCTCTTACTCCTGTACCCTGTCTTCCCTCTCCCCCCTTCCTTCTCCCTGCTGGTAACCACTAGTGTGTTCCCTGTATCTGTGAGTCTGTTTCTGTTTTGTTATATTCATTCATTTTTCAGATTCCGCATGTGAATGGCAGCACACAGTATTTGTCTTTCTCTGTCTGACTTATTGCACTTCGCCTGACGCCCTCCAAGTCCATTCATGTTGCAAATGACAGAATTTCATTTTTGTATTGGCCGAGTGTGTGTGTGTGTGTGTGTGTGTGTGTGTATTCCATGTTACATTATACCACATCTTTATCCACTCATACGCTGACGGACCCTTAGGTTGCTTCCATATCTTCACTTTTGTAAATAATGCTGCTGTGAATATTGGGGTGCGTATATCTTTTCAAATTAGTGTTTTCATTCTCCTTGAATATACCCAGGACTGGAATTGCTGGATCGTGTGGTAGCTGTAGTTTTAGTTTTTTGAGGAACCTCCATACTGTTTTCCAGTGTTAGCACCAATTTACATCGCCACCAGCAGCGTGCAGGGGCTCCCTTTTCTCCGCGTTCTCATCAGCGTTTGTAGTATGTGGTCTTTGTGATGACGGCTGTTCTGACAGGCGTGAGGTGTTGTCTCTTTGTGGTTTTGACCCCCGCTTCCCTGATGATCAGTGATGTTGAGAGTCATTCCATGTGCCTGTTGGCATCTGTATGTCTTCTTTGGAAAAATGTCTCTTCAGGTCTTCTGCCCGTTTTTTAATTGGGTCATTTGGTTTTTCGATATTGGGTTGTATGAGCTGCTTTATATGTTTTGGAAATTAACCTCTTACTGGTCTTACCGTTTGCAAATATTTTCTCCCATTCGGTAGGTTGTGTTTTTGTTTTGTTGATGATTTTCCTTTGCTGTGCAAAAGCTTTTAAGTTTCATTAGATCTCGTTTATCTTTGCATTTGTTTCCTTTGCCTTAGGAGGAGATCCAAGAAAACATTTGCTACGGTTTACGTCAGAGAGTGTTCTGCCTGTGTTCTCTTCTAGGAGCTTTATGGTTCAGGTCTTACATTTAGGTCTTTAATCCAGTTTGAGTTTATTTTTGTATGTAGTGTGAGATGTTCTAGTTTCATGCTTTTCCATGTAGCTGTCCAGTTTTCCCAGCACCAGGGGAAGGGAGAGCAGGGGAGAGAGGAGAAAGGACAGGAGGGGCAGGGAAGGGCGCCTGGGTGTGGGCGTGGCTTGCGGACAGCCCCGGTGGAGGCCGTTTGGAGGCCAGCGCCGCGTGTCAGGTGACCGAGCCTGTGGGCTGACCTGAACAAACGTGTGTGCTTTTGCTGTGGCGCCCGTGTCCTGAGTCAGTGGGAGCTGTTCGTGGTTGAGCAGCACCTTCATGGAAAGCAGACGACCTGCTCCTGTGGTCATTCCTCGGCTGTGCCGTGTCACCCTCTCAGCTTACCTCCCATCTCTAGCGGGCGCTTTTAATGGTGTTCGTTGGAATATTTGCTGCTTTTCCCTTCTCTCATGTCCCAGAGACGTTTTTCTGGTCTCCGTGTTCTTTAAACCCTTTTTCAAAACTGATCTTGGTATTTTCAGTGGGTGGCTGGCTTTGAGTGACTCACATGCTGTCCCTTGTCCCCCAGGTTTGTCTGTAAAAATAATGGTGTGTTGTTTGAAAACCAGCTTCTTCAGATTGGACTGAAGTCTGAGTTTCGGCAGAATTTAGGTACGTGTTTTACTTTACTTAATGAAAACTTCTCTTAGAAGTTATGAGGAGAAAGTATTTCCAAATCACATATCTCAAAAGGGTCTAGTTTCTAGAATATATAGAGGACTCCAAATCAACAAGAGAAAAACAACCCAGTTAAAAAATGGGCAGAAGTCTCAGACATTTCCTAAGGAAGACATTCAGATGTCCAAAAGAGCATGAAAAGGTGCCCAGCGTCACTAATAGTCTGAGAAATGCAATCAGACCCATCGAGGTACCACCTCACACGCATCAGCACGGCTGTGATAAAAAACAAAACAAGGGTTGGCGAGGACGTAGAGAAATTGGAAGCTTGTGCGCTGGGGGCGGGGGTGTGTTTGCTTCTGTGGCAAACAGTCTGGGGGTTTCTTAAAAAACTGAAAATACAACTCCCATATATATGACCTAGCAATCCCACTTCTGGGATTGAAAAGAATTGAAAGGAAAGCAGGGACTGGAACAGGTACTCACACGCCCACATTCACAGTCACCAAAAGGTGGTGGCAACCCAAGTGTCCGTCCATCTGAGTGGATACACAAAATGTGGTTTAAACACACAGTGGAACATTACTCAGCCTTAAAAAGGAAGGAACTTATGACACAGGCTACACAGGGTGAACCCTGAGGACATTACGCTCAGTGAAATAATACAGTCACAGAAGGACAAATCCTGTCTGATTCCACCCACATGAGGTCCCTGGAGGAGTCACATCCACAGAGACAGAAAAGTAGACGGTGGGGTCCAGGGCTGGGGGAGGGGAGAGGGTGAGTGTTTCATGGGGACAGAGTGTCCATTTGGGAAGACGGAACGTTCTGGGGATGATGGTGGGGAAGGTAACACGACCATGTGAACGTGCTTTGTGCCCCGCCCTGTGCATCTAGAGATGGCTGAGACGGTAAATTGCAGGGTATATACTGTATGTTTTACCACATTTTTGAAAAGCTTTCTGTTCCCCCCAGCCCCCCAAAATTATGCCCACTGACTGCTGGGGCTGCTGCCGAGGGGCCCTGTGGGCTGCTGGCCCCGCCTCCCTCTTGGCACCATCGTGGAGACTTGTCTGCGGAAACGAGTGGAGGGTGGGGAAGGCAGCACGTCTGCCCCGCAGGACCCCTCAGACTCCTTCTCACTGAGGACGGACGGAGGTGTTCGTTTCTCATTGGATGAAGGGGTTAGACTCTGGGCCACAGTGGCGTCACGCGGGAGCCGTGGTGTTTCTTAGGCTGTGGGGGAGGCATGCCCACCTGTGCGTCCTCTTCAGGAGGTTTGAAGTTCACGTTCCATTCTGAATTCTGAGGGCGTAAAGACGTTCACAGAGGTCTGTGTGGCGGTTTCTGCTGCGCTGGCTCCGAGCCCCCCAAGTGCTGCGGCCGAGGGCTCGGGGCGTCACTTGTGTGGGCCGGGGGCTCAGGTTTCCTCCGTGCAGCTCAGGAGGCTGTGGTGTGTTGTGGGAACAAGCTACTTTGCTTCCTTCTAGGCCGGATGTTCATATTCTACGGTAATAAGACGTCCACGCAGTTCCTGAGCTTCACTCCGACGCTCATCTGCTCGGATGACCTCCAGGCCAATATCCTTGGTTCCGGTGCCCCTAGGCCCCTGGCAGAGGCGGGTGGAGGATAGACTAGGAGGACGTTTCCAGGTGCTGTTACTGCAGCCTCGGGGTACCTTCCCACACTCAGGTTGCTCGTTTCAACGCTGGTGAAGACATGCAGGCCTGTTCCAGCCTCCATATCCGCTGGGGCTCTGGTCTCCTTGGGGAGTCTCCCAGGGAGCTGCTGCCCAGGCAGAGCGAGTGATGGGCCCCCCCGGGACGAGCTGCGACCGGAGACAGTCCCATAGAAACGGCAGAACTGGGACGTGAGCTTCTCCAGCCCGTCAGCCTTGCCATCCAGGTGTCTTGTTCCCATGAGGATGGGCCGCCCGGGTAAAGTGAGGGAGAAGGAGGCCCAGCTTGACCACCAAGGATGCCGCCTTCCCTGGAAAAGCCGTGTGAAGCAGGAACCTCCTTACTACAGGCCAGATCTATTTTTATTTTAAGATAAACACGTTTTAAACGTGGACCGTTAAAGCTAAATGTTTAAGGATAGTCATTAAAAACACACGTATGGCAGGTTTCGTCCGAGGTCAGGATGTGAGCTCCGACTCCTGCTGGGCCCCTTCTGGAGCCTCTCTGACCTTGGGGCTCACTGGGCTCAGCCCACGTTCCCAGCATCGCCACAGCTTCCTTGACACACGCACATCTGAGCCTGCAGACCAAGCCCGTGGACCCCACCGTGGACGGGGGCGCGCAGGTGCAGCAGGCCGTCAACATAGAGTGCGTGTCCGACTTCACCGAGGCGCCCGTCCTCAACATCCAGTTCAGGTGGGAGCCCCGGCGAGGCAGCAGCCGCTCTTGCTGGGCGCAGGGGTGTCAGGCTGGGCCGGCACGGCACGCGGCTGTGACGTGGGCCCTCTGCGTCCTTCCTTCAGAGGGTGTGGTGAGGACCGAGGGGTGACCTGCCGTGCACACTCCGGCGTCTGCTACAGAGGGTGTGGGAAGTGGGGGAGGGAAAGGGTGCCCGGGGTCTGGGACGCCGGGTGGGCGGGGCCTTCCTCCCAAGGCCCGGAGCTTTCCGGCGAGAGACCGCGGGCCTGTCCCGCTGCGGGCGCTGCCCAGCCTGCTGCTCCGGAGGCCGGCTGCAGGGTGCCGGGCCCGCCAGGGCCTCGGCTGGTGCGTGAGCGCCCACGTGTTGTACTCTGAGCGTACGCGCCGGTTTGACTCTTTTTTGTGACGTGTCTGTGTTGCTTCTCGGCTCGTTCCTGCCGTCTTTCAATGACTGCGGTAGAGTGTGCATACCAGCCTTTCCTGTTGGGTATTCGTGAGGTTAAATTTTGAAAAAGCACCTTTCCAAATATGGAGTATACAGGGACCTGCAGATGGTGTACTTTGTAAAATTTAGGGAAATAGACGTGCAGAATTTTTGTTTCATTCCGTAGGCACACCGTTTTCTTTTAGTCTTTTCATGGAAAAAAGAAAAAACCCACACGATTTAAACGTGAAGTTGTAGGACGTGGACTGCTGGGGAATGGGAAGAGGTGGCGCCTGTCCCCAGCGGTGCGACCAGCCCGGCAGCCTCGGCCGCGGGTGGCGGGGGCACGTTCCCCGACGTCCTCGGCCATCGATGACGGTGCGCCGTAGGTGGACCAGCCTCCCTGGAGCCCCGGGCTGCCCTTCCAGATCTCTCCGCCCCGCCTTTTGCACGCGGCCCCTCTGTGCCCTGGAGGTGGCACACTCGGGACGTGGACTCTTCCCAGCGTGCCTCTGTGTTGCTCACAGGTACGGGGGAACCTTTCAGAATGTGTCTGTGAAGCTGCCTATCACACTCAACAAGTTTTTCCAGCCCACGGAAATGGCTTCTCAGGATTTCTTCCAGCGCTGGAAGCAGCTGAGCAAGTGAGTGGCGCCCTGTCCCCCTGGGTGGGCGGGGGGCCTTGGCTCTGGCTCAGCTGATGGCACTCGTGCTGGCCTCTGTTTCCCACAGTCCCCAGCAGGAAGTGCAGAATATCTTCAAGGCGAAGCATCCAATGGACACAGAGATCACCAAAGCCAAGGTAAAGGTCTTGCTGTGGATGTTCCCAGGGTCGGGACACGACCGGAGCCCTCGGAGGAGGCTGGCGGCTTCTCCCCTCGGAGAACCCTCCACCTCTGCTGGCGCCGATGCAAGGGGTCCTGTTTCTCCCGGTTCTTCCCACAGATTATTGGCTTTGGTTCTGCGCTCCTAGAGGAAGTCGATCCTAATCCTGCAAACTTTGTGGGAGCCGGTATCATACACACCAAAACCACCCAGATTGGATGCTTACTGCGTTTGGAGCCGAATTTGCAAGCCCAGGTCAAGCCCCTTGAGGGAATCGCTGAATACGCTTACTTTTTTTTTTGTTTTTTTTTTTTTTACTGTGGTGTAATTCACACACAGTGAGATATGCAGATAGATCCCAGATGTGGTGGTTTGATATGTTTCGACAGATGTGTACACCCGTGTAACCACCACCACCCGTTGGTGGGTGTAGCATTTCCATCGCACCAGGAAGTTCTCTGGCACGCCCGCATCAGCCCCGGCCTCCCTAGGAGGCAGCGCCGTGTGGCCCAGCATGGGGCCCGCCTGGCCTCGGGCTCCAGCAGTCACCGTGTTGCTGCCGTGTCCACAGTGGTCCTCATGGAGCACGTGGCCCTCCTTTGCGGGGAGGTGCCACGCTGGTTTGCCCAGCCCTCCTGTCGATGCACATCAGGCTGCCCCTGTTTCAGGAGGCATTGAATAGGGCTGCTGCAGACATCTGGACATGCCTTTGTGTGGACGTGTTTTCATTTCCCGTGGGGAGCACTGAGGGTGGGACTGCCGGCTCATGGGGTCTGGGCACGGTCCGTGTTGCTGCCCTGACAGCCCACCAGCTGCGCATGAAGGTTCCAGCTGGTCCACATGCACACGAGCACTTGCTGTTGTCAAACTTTTTATTTTTGCCACTGAGAGCGTGTTCGATGCTTGAGTCTGTCAACAGTGGCACCTCCAGGGAAGGGCTGAGCAGGGGGCCTTGAGGGGCCGCTGGGCGGGGCTGGCCCCGCAGTGTCTGCCCTGGCACCGCCACTGACCTGCTGTGTCCTCTGTTTCAGATGTACCGACTCACGCTGCGGACGAGTAGAGAAACCGTCTCTCAGAGATTGTGTGAATTGCTTTCGGAACAGTTTTAATCAACAAGGACAGAGGGTCAGGCTCCTGTGTCTGCGTTTTTCTTCATCTCCACTGTCGTCTACGTTGCCATGCTGCAAGTCCATGCCCTGTCTAGTGTCGCAGCCCCGGGCGCCTCCCAGCCCTGCTTGTCTGGCCTCGTCCCTTGTGGGGATGGATGGGGAGCCTGTGTGCCGCTGAGGAAGAAAAGGCTCAGCCTGGACCCAGCTTTCCTGCCAAGTCAGGAGGAGAGGGGCGTGGATCCCGGGATCAACTCTTATAGAAATCAAGACAGTTCTGTGGTTAAGTCTACAAATTAAAGGGAATTTAGAAGTTTGAATGAAAATGGAAAGTTTTTTGAAATTTTATCAAGATGCCAGTGCTGTTTTATTGATAGTTCATCTCTGATGCTCTGAGAGGAGAGGCGGCATTCTGTCTGCCACGGGAATAGATCTTGGTTACTTGGATGGGAGACGGGGAGGTGGCCCAAGGGCTGATGGGTATGTCCACATGGGGCCCAAGTGCCGACCTCGGCCAGGGTGAGAGCACAGTGCCTGGGGGCTTGCTGGGGCCGGATTCTGAATCTAGAAGTTAGGGTTGTGTTCTCAATGACGATCAACAAAAACATGTATCCTGGCTAGATTTAATTCTATTTTCCTTTTTCCCAGCACTGTGTTCTTAAAGCGAGATTTGTAAAGCCATCTGACTGAGACCTTATGTGTGCAGTGCTTGGGGGGTGGGTTTCCTGGTGGCTCTGAAGGGTGTGTACCTAACCTCATACATCTTTGGGTTTCAAATGAGTGCACTGTCACCACAGTGGCCCAGGACTGGTTCCTGATTGTGATGGCAGGGTTTGTTGTGGGCCAACAGAGAAGATTTCTGGAAGGTGAGCTGGTCTCTTCCCTGTGCAGTGGCCTAAATGTGCCGGGGTCATGATTGCAGGGCAGGGTGCTGTGGACCTTGGCCTGTGCAGTGGGAGGAGGGAGGCTTGGCGAGTGGTCAGGAAGCAGAGAGCAGAGTGGGGATGAGCTGGCACCTGTCCCCCCAACCCCTCCGTGCGTGCGGCTCTCATGTGCCATCCCCTGCGCCTCGAGATGCCGAGGCAAGGCCTGTGTCCTGTTAGCGGCAGATGTGCCAGGTGGGCGGCAGGCACAGGCTGCAGGTTTGTCCTCGACAGACACATCTGCTTTCAGCACTGAGGGGCCCAGGAACGGCTGGGGCCCTTGTTGGTTACCTTGGTTTTCCAGCAGGGACCAGGCTCCCTGCCGTACGATGGGGAGAACCACGTGGGGCAGGGGAACACAGTGGCCCTGTGCCGTAGTGCGGGTCGCGGGGAGGCAGCTTCTGGGAGTCACCATGTGGGTACTGGGGCCCCCCACACTGCGGACACCCCACTCAAGGTTTCCACACCCACCACCCGGTGCAGCCCCTGCAGCGCGCAGTTGGAGAGGCTGAGGCTTTGCGTGTGTGGCGGCATGGCCGCTGGTGGCACTGCTGTGCACTGCAGATGGATGGCGTGGCCGTCGTGCTTTTGTTCAAGGTGCTGGACGGTACGCGGTGCTTGGGCTCCAGTGTTTGGACTGCCAGCTCGGGGCTGGTTTCTTATGTCAGCCGACGCCCTCCCTGTACCCACCATTCTGGGTGAGCATCCATCAGCAAAGAAGAACAAATGCTGGGGTGGCGATTGGAACGTGTGTGGTCTTTGGAGGGAAAGGCACCTGGCATACGGCTCAAGGTCCTGTCCTGTGGGGCTGCGTGGGGCGCTGAGAACCGATGACGCGGGCCCGTTGTCCGGAACCTGTTCCCCAGTCACGGGGGTGGAAGCTGAGGTGTGTCGAGGTGACGTACCTTTTGCTCTGCACTTGGGTTCAGGACGTGGGCTGAGCCTGTGGGACTCATCGTGGTGGGGCCTGCAGCCTGGCCTTGGCTCCCCCCACTCCGTGGTGTGTGTTGGGGGCCTGCCTTCTGGAGGCCTGGGTCTAGGGGACAAGTGGGCCCAGGGGTTCCTTCTTGGGGGGTGAGCCTGCTGAGCTCAGGCGGGGTGGCCCCAGCCACAGGCAGGGTACAGGGTCCCACGGGTTGGAGGGCCTCACAGGAGAGTAGTCCTGAGCTGGGAAGGGTGAGAGGGCCTGCAGGGGAGGGGAGGGGAAGGCTGGGGGCCCGCAGTGGCGTCCCTTCTTGGCCCATACTTGTGTGGGACTGACCCCATGAGCCGGACGCGGGTCTGGGGACTCACGCATGCCCGAGGGGCGCGGGAGACAGCAGGAGCAGAGCTCAGGGGCCTTTGTGCCTTGACCGGTGCCTGTTTATTTGTTGTCTGTTCACAGTGCGCTCATGGTGCACAGCACCGGTGCCCCCTCCCCAGGGTGAGCTTTGTTGGTGGCAGGCGGTGACGCTGGCCTCTCCCTCCCCTTCCCCGACTGCAGGGCCCCTCTTCTCGCTGTGACCCGAGCCTCTCCCCCAGCCTTCTCTGCTTAGGTGGCCCCTGTCTCCCCAGGAACCCCCTCTGCAGCAGCCTTCCTCCCTCCTGCCACCGGGGGCGGGGTTCTGGTCCCAGTAGGACTGGAAGGCTGCCTTCGAAGGCTGGGAGGCTGTGTGGATGAGCGGTGGGTAGTGCCCTGTGCAATCCCGAGGCTGGCAGTCCAGTGCAGCCTGCTGGGTTTGGTCAGGGTCGGCAGGACCCCCGCCTGCAGCCCCTTTCTATTCAGATGCCCGGGTGAGCTGCATCTGAGGGTTCTTTGAGGCCACGCCCTGTGCCTAGGAGAGGGGCTGCTGGGCACAGTGCGTCGGGGTGAGCGGGTGTCGGGGGCGCGGCTCGATCCTCACTCCCGGGGCCGGGTCTCTAGTCTCCGCAGCGCTGGGAGCGGCACGTGCAGCTGCTGAATACCTGCAGTGTGAGCATCAGCTGCTGTCCCCTCACCCTGGGGTCCGGGCAGGGCAGCACGAGCCGCTTCTTATGGGAGCTGAGGGGGTGGCAGCAGCTACAGTTGGTGTCCACTTGCATGGTGTCAGTGTTGAAGCTGCGGAGGAGCGGCGGCGGGGAGCTCAGGTCAGGGCCGCTGCCTCAGGAGCGCTCCTGCCCCTCCCCGGTCGCTCGGAGAGGTGGACGCCAAGGTCCCAGGCTGCGCCTTCGGGGAGGGACTGGCCTCGCATCGCTGACCTCCCCGGCTCCCGGCAGGTGTGGTGGAGGTGGGTGCGGGCCGGGGCCACCCGATGGGGCAGCACGCTGCCTGGACCGGGAGCTCTCTGTGTATGTTCCCCAGCTCCCACTGGGAGCGCCTCTGTCGAGCAGGGCGGGTTCCAAGTCCAGGACCTGGACAAGGACCGCACGGGGCCGACAGCTCACCTGGCTGAGGAGGCGCAGACGCCCTCGCAGCGGGTCACCGTCACGTTGGCCGTGCACCCCTGGTAAGTGACCTCTTCCTCAAACTCCCTCACTCTGCAGGTCCCTGGGAGCCGAGAGGCAGGCATCAGACGGCGGCCCCGCGGCGGGGCTGGAGGACAGGTGTGGCCTCTGGGGGCTCCGCACCTGGCCCTCTCAAGGGCAGGAACTGACATACGTGGCTCTGGGCCTCGGGTTTTTAAATCTCTTTTCCTGTGTCACGGTGGATAGTGCCGGCTCCACCAAGGGAGTGACAGCTTAGATGATCGGGATGTGGCCGTGTGGGCACCCGCCAGCACTTTCGTGCCCACGGTGGCATCTTCCCTGGGCCCCCACCCTGCACTCGGGCCCCTGCCCCAGGCCATCTCCCCTTGTCCGAGCCCCACTGAGCTCAGACCTCATGGCTTTGCATGGGAACAAAACCTGATATCAAGTCTCTCACTGTGTTTTCTTCCTGAAAGTTGGCTACACTGGGAGTCCCCCAGGGTCAAGGGTTTTCTCAGAGGACGAGGCAGATTCCCAGCTCTGGCCCCAGCCTCCCTCTCCACCTCCCCTCCTGGCCTGACACCAACCTGTGGGCAGAGGTGTTTCTGGTCTGCTGGGCTCAGTACCTGCGGTAGGGATGGGGTAGGATATCAGCATCCCCTGAGGGGACGTTTGGTATCACAAGAGCTCCCTGCAGGGGTGTGGACCTGGCTGTGAGCTCTGTCCTGCATCTGTCCCAGTGGACAGTCTGCAGTGGGTGCCCTGACAGCTGGCAGAGCAGTGTTGCCGTTAGAAACTGCCAGTGTGGGACTTGAGTGAAAAAGCAAAGACTGGACAGTCTCTCCTGCCTTCCCACCTGCCCCCTTCCAAGGTCTCCCTGTGGCCTCGAGCCCTGCCTGCCCTGCTTTTCCACTGGAGGTGGGACAAGAGGCCTGGCGGGGATGGGGCTCTGGGTACTTCCCTGTGGCTCCCACTGCCCACAGCTCTCCTCCCCTCCTGATCTCCTGCTCCCTCGCCCCACGTCCTGGGTCCCCTCTTCATGGGCAGCTTCCACCCAGTCCTTGTCCCACAAGAGAAAACACTTTTTTTCAATACCATCCTGCAGTGGTGGACAGTCCTGCTGGGGGAAGGCTGGGGGTGTGAGAGGGGAGCCCGCTCCAGGGGACGGGTGCCGTGCAGGGGAGGGCGTGTCCCTGGAGGACAGGGTGGGCTTAGGCAGGCCTGGGGCAGGAAGGCAGAGCAGAGCTGGAGGCACCTGCAGCACTGAGACCTGGGTGGGCGCCAACCCTGGAGTGCAGGCACCCCGGCCGCTAGTCCCAGCTCGGGGCCCCGACGATCACCTGCGGTGAGGCGCGTGCCTGCTTTCTGCAACTGGGGGAGGGTTGCGAGAGTTGAAACTCAAGGTCTTTCTGAGCTCTGCAGAGGGTCGCCGTGGAAGGCTGCTGAGGGGGTCACCTCAAAGGGAGGCCAGGACTGCAGCAGGGACGTGGAGGGGCGGGGGGCTGAGGGAGGCAGGTGCAGGACAGTCAGGCCCTGAGGTGGGGAAGAGGGCCACCTGGGAGAGGCCAGGCGCCCATTTAGGCCACACTGGAATTCACTGGAGCTGTGCCCTGAGAAGAGGGGAGAAAGGATCTGGGACCTGGCCAAGGAAGGCTGAGGAGAGGCCCCAAGAACATGTAAGCAACATACAGCAGAGGACCGGCTGGAGAGGGGGTTGGGGGAGACGTGACTTGGCCACCGCCTGCTGGTGGGGGCCCTGTCCTTCTAGACACCCCCAGGACACAGCTGAAGCACCAAAGCTCAGAGACCTGGAATGGCACTCCAGGGCTGGTCAGAGGCCAAGCTGCGGCTCCCCCAGGCTGCACATGACCCCGAGTCTGCTCAGTGCCCTGTGCTGCCTGGCCATCCCCAGGCAAGGGAAGTGAAGGCTTTAGGGGGAGGGAAGGAGACACACCTGCTGCAAGGGCCGGGCCAGCCTCTGGGGGTGTGTGCAGGTCATGATGGGGCGCAGCAGAGGTGGGAGCAGAGGCCGAGAGGCAGTGCCCATAGGGTCATCAGGAAATATGAGGGGACAAGAAAAGGCGGAGATCCCATGGGAGTGACCCAGAGTGTTGTCCAGAGTGGAGAGACAAGGCTGAGAAGAAGCGTGCACCACAGGTCATGAGGTGGCTGCAGAGATGTCACTCACCTGGAGAGCTGGGTAGAGATGTGACAAGAGAGGAGATGGATTGGCCCCTGGTGGAAAAGGACCCGGCAGTGGGAAAGGAGGAGATTCCATGCGCAGTGATGGAGCTGGTCAGGAATACGGTGGCCGGCAGCCCGGTGGTATTTGGCTGTCTGGTGGTGAGGTTGGTGGCTGGAGAATTCGGGATGGCTGTCACTCCCAGGGTAGAAGACAGGAGGCCCTGCGTGGGGACTCGGGTCGTGAGAGAGGTGGACTGTGAGGTAGTGGACCGAGAGGACAGAGCTGAGGAGGTGGGGTTGCTGGCTGTGGTCCGGGATGTAGACAGGACTATGGTACTGGAAGTGGGGAGAGGGGACAGGGTAGGAGAGGATGAGGGTGAGAGGGAGGACCTGACGGGCATGATGGTGGCTGGGGAAAAGGGGCTGGTAGACAGGGAGGCTGTATGTGATATGGTCACGGGTGCAGAGGGGGAAGGGCTGTGCGGAGCTGAACTAATGGTTGGGATGCTCTGTGAAGTGGAAACTGCTGAAGGTGACGGGGAAGATGATATAAAAGGAGGAGTGGTGTGTGAGGACACGTGAGAAGGAAGAGAGGAAGTAGTGGGCAGGGAGGAGAGAGTGGAGGTGCTGGATGAAGATGAGGGGTAATGTGGAAGGTTCGATACAGAAACAGAAGTGGTGAAAGGACTTTGGCTTGGGTTTAGAGGAGTTGGAGAAGATAATGTAGAGCTAAAGCTAGAGCTTTGTGGTAGTACTGTGCTGACTGAGTTCTGGGCTCGGGTGGTCCCTGTTGTGGTCTTTGTCAATGGCGGGGCTGTGGGTGTGATGGTCCCTCTTGTGCTCTGTGTCAGTGGTGGTGTTCTGGGTGTGGTGCTTCCTGTTGTGGTTTTTGTCAGTGGTGGGGTTCTGGGTGTGGTGGTCCCTGTTGTGGTCTTTGTCAGTGGCGGGGCTGAGGGTGTGGCGGTCCCTGTTGTGGTCTTGGTCAGTGGCGGGGCTGTGGGTGTGGCGGTCCCTGTTGTGGTCTTGGTCAGTGGCGGGGTTGTGGGTGTGGTGGTCTCTGTTGTGGTCTTGGTCAGTAGCGGGGTTCTGGGTGTGGTGGTCCCTGTTGTGGTCTTCGTCAGTGGTGGGGCTGTGGGTGTAGGCTCTGTTTCTGTGACAGGGATGTGTGTTGATATGGATGCGGTGCCATTTGGCTTTGGGGTGGAGGAGGTAGCATGGGACTCTGTTGGGGTGATGACTCGGTGAAAGGTTGGAGTCACCAAAGAAGTGGCAGATGTTGACATATGGATGGGAAGGGTCTCTGGATGTGATGTGATGGGATAGGTGGTAGTGGTCTGGAAGGGTGTTCCCGTGGATGGAGCTGTCATGTGGGAGATGGTGGGGACAGAAAGGATGGCGGTGGAGTGAGTGGTGAAATGGGTGTGTGGCCCAGTGTGGGTGGCCGTGGCGGTGTGTGTCACGGGTGTTCCTGTGCCTCTACTGGTGGATTTAAGGGAGAGGGTGGTGAATGGTGGGGATGTGGTTACATGGAGGGCATTTGAAGTAGAATGTGATACCGGGACAGTGGAGGTTGCGGCTGTGCTGACGAAGTTCTGGGCTCTCGTGGTCCCTATTGTGGTCTTGGTCAGTGGCGGGGCAGTGGGTGTGGAGGTCCCTGTTGTGGTCTTTGTCAGTGGTGGGGCTGTGGGTGTGGCGGTCCCTGTTGTGGTCTTTGTCAGTGGCGGGGCTGTGGGTGTGGCGGTCCCTGTTGTGGTCTTTGTCAGTGGCGGGGCTGTGGGTGTGGCGGTCCCTGTTGTGGTCTTTGTCAATGGCGGGGCTGTGGGTGTGGCGGTCCCTGTTGTGGTCTTTGTCAGTGGCGGGGATGTGGGTGTGATGGTCCCTCTTGTGCTCTGTGTCAGTGGTGATGTTCTGGGTGTGGTGGTTCCTGTTGTGGTCTTTGTCAGTGGCGGGGTTGTGGGTGTGGCGGTCCCTGTTGTGGTCTTTGTCAGTGGTGGGGCTGTGGGTGTGCCGGTCCGTGTTGTGGTCTTTGTCAGTGGTGGGGTTCTGGGTGTGGCGGTCCCTGTTGTGGTCTTTGTCAGTGGTGGGGCTGTGGGTGTGGTGGTCCCTGTTGTGGTCTTTGTCAGTGGCGGGGTTCTGGGTGTGGCGGTCCCTGTTGTGGTCTTTGTCAGTGGCGGGGCTGAGGGTGTGGCGGTCCGTGTTGTGGTCTTTGTCAGTGGTGGGGTTCTGGGTGTGGCGGTCCCTGTTGTGGTCTTTGTCAGTGGTGGGGCTGTGGGTGTGCCGGTCCCTGTTGTGGTCTTTGTCAGTGGCGGGGCTGTGGGTGTGGCAGTCTCTGTTGTGGTCTTTGTCAGTGGTTGGGATCTGGGTGTGGCGGTCCCTGTTGTGGTCTTTGTCAGTGGCGGGGTTGTGGGTGTGGCGGTCCCTGTTGTGGTCTTTTTCAGTGGCGGGGCTGTGGGTATGGTGGTCCCTGTTGTGGTCTGGGTCAGTGGTGGGGTTGTGGGTGTGGTGGTCCCTGTTGTGGTCTTCGTCAGTGGTGGGGCTGTGGGTGTAGGCTCTGTTTCTGTGACAGGGATGTGTGTTGATATGGGTGGGGTGCCATTTGGCTTTGGGGTGGAGGAGGTAGCATGGGACTCTGTTGGGGTGCTGACTCGGTGAAAGGTTGGAGTCACCGAGGAAGTGGCAGATGTTGACATATGGATGGGAAGGGTCTCTGGGTGTGATGTGATGGGATAGGTGGTAGTGGTCTGGAAGGGTGTTCCCGTGGATGGAGCTGTCATGTGGGAGATGGTGGGGACAGAAAGGATGGCGGTGGAGTGAGTGGTGAAATGGGTGTGTGGCCCAGTGTGGGTGGCCGTGGCGGTGTGTGTCACGGGTGTCCCTGTGCCTCTACTGGTGGATTTAAGGGAGAAGGTGGTGAATGGTGGGGACGTGGTTACATGGAGGGCATTTGAAGTAGAATGTGATACCGGGACAGTGGAGGTTGCGGCTGTGCTGACGAAGTTCTGGGCTCGCGTGGTCCCTGTTGTGGTCTTGGTCAGTGGCGGGGCTGTGGGTGTGGCGGTCCCTGTTGTGGTCTTTGTCAGTGGTGGGGCTGTGGGTGTGGCGGTCCCTGTTGTGGTCTTTGTCAGTGGTGGGGCTGTGGGTGTGGCGGTCTCTGTTGTGGTCTTTGTCAGTGGCGGGGCTGTGGGTGTGGCGGTCCCTGTTGTGGTCTTTGTCAGTGGTGGGGCTGTGGGTGTGGCGGTCCCTGTTGTGGTCTTTGTCATTGGCGGGGCTGTGGGTGTGGCGGTCCCTGTTGTGGTCTTTGTCAGTGGCGGGGCTGTGGGTGTGGCGGTCCCTGTTGTGGTCTTTGTCAATGGTGGGGCTGTGGGTGTGGCGGTCCCTGTTGTGGTCTTTGTCATTGGCGGGGCTGTGGGTGTGATGGTCCCTCTTGTGCTCTGTGTCAGTGGTGATGTTCTGGGTGTGGTGGTTCCTGTTGTGGTTTTTGTCAGTGGCGGGGTTCTGGGTGTGGTGGTCCCTGTCAGTGGCGGGGCTGTGGGTGTGATGGTCCCTCTTGCGCTCTGTGTCAGTGGTGGTGTTCTGGTTGTGGTGGTTTCCGTTGTGGTTTTTGTCAGTGGCGGGGTTCTGGGTGTGGTGGTCCCTGTTGTGGTCTTTGTCAGTGGTGGGGCTGAGGGTGTGGCGGTCCCTGTTGTGGTCTTGGTCAGTGGCGGGGCTGTGGGTGTGGCGGTCCCTGTTGTGGTCTTGGTCAGTGGTGGGGCTGAGGTTGTGGCAGTCCCTGTTGTGGTCTTGGTCAGTAGCGGGGCTGTGGGTGTGGCGGTCCCTGTTGTGGTCTTTGTCAGTGGCGGGGTTGTGGGTGTGGCAGTCCCTGTTGTGGTCTTTGTCTGTGGCGGGGCTGTGGGTGTGGCGGTCCCTGTTGTGGTCTTTGTCAGTGGCGGGGCTGTGGGTGTGGCGGTCCCTGTTGTGGTCTTGGTCAGTGGCGGGGTTGTGGGTGTGGCAATCTCTGTTGTGGTTTTTGTCAGTCGTGGTGTTCTGGGTGTGGTGGTCCCTGTAGTGGTCTTTGTCAATGGCGGGGCTGTGGGTGTGATGGTCCCTCTTGTGCTCTGTGTCAGTGGTAGTGTTCTGGGTGTGATGGTTCCTGTTGTGGTTTTTGTCAGTGGTGGGGTTCTGGGTGTGGCGGTCCCTGTTGTGGTCTTTGTCAGTGGTGGGGCTGAGGGTGTGGCGGTCCGTGTTGTGGTCTTTGTCAGTGGTGGGGTTGTGGGTGTGGCGGTCCCTGTTGTGGTCTTTGTCAGTGGCGGGGCTGTGGGTGTGGCAGTCCCTGTTGTGGTCTTTGTCAGTGGCGGGGCTGTGGGTGTGGCGGTCCCTGTTGTGGTCTTTGTCATTGGCGGGGCTGTGGGTGTGGCGGTCCCTGTTGTGGTCTTTGTCAGTGGCGGGGCTGTGGGTGTGGTGGTCCCTGTTGTGGTCTTGGTGAGTGGTGGGGCTGAGGGTGTGGCAGTCCCTGTTGTGGTCTTGGTCAGTAGCGGGGCTGTGGGTGTGTCGGTCCCTGTTGTGGTCTTTGTCAGTGGCGGGGTTGTGGGTGTGTCGGTCCCTGTTGTGGTCTTTGTCAGTGGCGGGGCTGTGGGTGTGGCGGTCCCTGTTGTGGTCTTGGTCAGTGGCGGGGTTGTGGGTGTGGCAATGTCTGTTGTGGTTTTTGTCAGTCGTGGTGTTCTGGGTGTGGTGGTCCCTGTAGTGGTCTTTGTCAATGGCGGGGCTGTGGGTGTGATGGTCCCTCTTGTGCTCTGTGTCAGTGGTAGTGTTCTGGGTGTGATGGTTCCTGTTGTGGTTTTTGTCAGTGGTGGGGTTCTGGGTGTGGCGGTCCCTGTTGTGGTCTTTGTCAGTGGCGGGGTTGTGGGTGTGGCGGTCCCTGTTGTGGTCTTTGTCAGTGGCGGGGCTGTGGGTGTGGTGGTCCCTGTTGTGGTCTGGGTCAGTGGCGGGGTTGTGGGTGTGGTGGTCCCTGTTGTGGTCTTCGTCAGTGGTGGGGCTGTGGGTGTAGGCTCTGTTTCTGTGACAGGGATGTGTGTTGATATGGGTGGGGTGCCATTTGGCTTTGGGGTGGGGGAGGTAGCATGGGACTCTGTTGGGGTGCTGACTCGGTGAAAGGTTGGAGTCACCGAGGAAGTGGCAGATGTTGACATATGGATGGGAAGGGTCTCTGGGTGTGATGTGATGGGATAGGTGGTAGTGGTCTGGAAGGGTGTTCCCGTGGATGGAGCTGTCATGTGGGAGATGGTGGGGACAGAAAGGATGGCGGTGGAGTGAGTGGTGAAATGGGTGTGTGGCCCAGTGTGGGTGGCCGTGGCGGTGTGTGTCACGGGTGTCCCTGTGCCTCTACTGGTGGATTTAAGGGAGAAGGTGGTGAATGGTGGGGACGTGGTTACATGGAGGGCATTTGAAGTAGAATGTGATACCGGGACAGTGGAGGTTGCGGCTGTGCTGACGAAGTTCTGGGCTCGCGTGGTCCCTGTTGTGGTCTTGGTCAGTGGCGGGGCTGTGGGTGTGGCGGTCCATGTTGTGGTCTTTGTCAGTGGCGGGGTTGTGGGTGTGTTGGTCTCTGTTGTGGTCTTTGTCAGAAGCGGGGGGCTGGTTGTGGTGGTCCCTGTTGTGGTCTTTGTCAGTGGCGGGGCTGTGGGTGTTGCGGTCCGTGTTGTGGTCATGGTCAGTGGCGGGGCTGTGGGTGTGGCGGTCTCTCTTGTGGTCTTTGTTAGTGGTGGGGTTCTGGGTGTGGTGGTCCCTGTTGTGGTCTTCATCAGTGGTGGGGCTGTGGGTGTAGGCTCTGTTTCTGTGACAGGGATGTGTGTTGATATGGGTGGGGTGCCAGTTGGCTTTGTGGTGGAGGAGGTAGCATGGGACTCTGTTTGGGTGATGACTTGGTGAAAGGTTGGAGTCACCGAGGAGGTGGCAGATGTTGACATATGAATGGGAAGGGTCTCTGGATGTGATGTGATCGGGTAGGGGGTAGTTGTCTGGAAGGGTGTTCCCGTGGATGCAGCTGTCGTTTGGGAGATGGTAGGGACAGAAAGGATGGCGGTGGAGTGAGTGGTGAAAGGGGTGTGTGGCCCAGTGTGGGTGGCCGTGGCGGTGTGTGTCACGGGTGTCCCTGCGCCTCTACTGGTGGATTTAAGGGAGAGGGTAGTGAATGGTGGGGACGTGGTTACATGGAGGGCATTTGAAGTAGAATGTGATACCGGGACAGTGGAGGTTGCGGCTGTGCTGACGAAGTTCTGGGCTCGCGTGGTCCCTGTTGTGGTCTTGGTCAGTGGTGGGGCTGTGGGTGTGGCGGTCCATGTTGTGGTCATTGTCAGTGGTGGGGTGGTGGGTGTGGCGGTCTCTGTTGTGGTCTTTGTCAGAAGTGGGGGGCTGGGTGTGGTGGTCCCTGTTGTGGTCTTTGTTAGTGGTGGGGTTCTGGGTGTGGTGGTCCCTGTTGTGGTCTTCGTCAGTGGTGGGGCTGTGGGTATAGGCTCTGTTTCTGTGACAGGGATGTGTGTTGATATGGGTGGGGTGCCACTTGGCTTTGGGGTGGTGGAGGTAGTGTGGGACCTTGTTGGGGTGATGACTCGGTGAAAGGTTGGAGTCACTGAGGAGGTGGCAGATGTTGACATATGAATGGGAAGGGTCTCTGGATGTGATGTGATGGGGTAGGGGGTAGTTGTGTGGAAGGGTGTTCCTGTGGATGGAGTTGTCGTGTGGGAGGTGGTGGGGACGGAATGGGTGGGGGTGGAGTGAGTGGTGAAAGGGGTGTGTGGCCCAGTGTGGGTGGCCGTGGCGGTGTGTGTCACGGGTGTCCCTGCGCCTCTACTGGTGGATTTAAGGGAGAGGGTGGTGAATGGTGGGGACGTGGTTACATGGAGGGCATTTGAAGTAGAGTGTGATACTGGGACAGTGGAGGTTGTGGCTGTGCTGACCGACTTCTGGGCTTGCGTGGTCCCTGTCGTGGTCTTCGTCAATGGTGGGGCAGTGGGTGCGGCGGTCCCTGTTGTGGTCTTTGTCAGTGGTGGGGCTGTGGGTGTGGCGGTTCCTGTTGTGGTCTTTGTCAGTGGTGGGGCTGTGGGTGTGGCGGTCCCTGTTGTGGTCTTTGTCAGTGGTGGGGTTCTGGGTGTGGCGGTCCCTGTTGTGGTCTTTGTCAGTGGCGGGGCTGTGGGTGTGGCGGTCCCTGTTGTGGTCTTTGTCATTGGCGGGGCTGTGGGTGTGGCGGTCCCTGTTGTGGTCTTTGTCAGTGGTGGGGCTGTGGGTGTGGCGGTCCCTGTTGTGGTCTTTGTCAGTGGTGGCACTGTGGGTGTGGCGGTCCCTGTTGTGGTCTTTGTCAGTGGTGGCGCTGTGGGTGTGGCGGTCCCTGTTGTGGTCTTTGTCAGTGGTGGCATTGTGGGTGTGGCGGTCCCTGTTGTGGTCTTTGTCAGTGGCGGGGTTCTGGGTGTGGTGGTCCCTGTTGTGGTCTTCATCAGTGGTGGGGCTGTGGGTGTAGGCTCTGTTTCTGTGACAGGGATGTGTGTCGATGTGGGTGGGGTGCCAGTTGGCTTTGGGGTGGAGGAGGTAGCATGGAACTCTGTTGGCGTGATGACTCGGTGAGAGGTTGGAGCCACCGAGGAGGTGGCAGATGTTGACATGTGGATGGGAAAGGTCTCTGGGTGTGATGGGGTGGGGTAGGTGGTGGTGGTCCAGAAAGGTCTTCCCGTGGGCGTACCTGTTGTGTGGGTTGTAGTGAGGACAGAAAGGGTGGCGGTGGAGTGAGTGGTGAAAGGGGTGTGTGGCGTGGTGCGTGTGGCCGTGGCAGTGTGTGGTAGGGGGTTGGATGCAGAGTGTGTGGTGTGACTGGTGTTCCCCTCGGCCCTAGCAGTGGTGGCTCTTGTCAGTGGACTGGTGTGCATTGTGCTGTGGCCTGTGGTGCTCTCCGGGGGTCGTGGGGTGTCCGTCTGCTCTGTCTCCTGGGTGACGGGGGTTTCAGGGGTCCAACGGTGTGTTGAGAACGCTGTAGAAAACAGTGGTGGTCAGTTCACTCCTCCTCGTTACCCTCCCTTGTGTTGTGACCCGTTCATCACCCACACGTTCCACATAGTTCTCCTCACATGTGGCTTCTGTGTGTCCCTGGTGGTGTGTCCAGGAGTTTTCTGAATGACTATCTCATGCCTCTCCCAAGCCCCACCGCGGCCTTCTCTGTGGACCCTTGTTGCATCTTAGCTGCTTGCAGTGGGTTTTGGGGTCCCTCCCCGGCAGCCCTGCACGGCTCTGTCCCCTCAGTGTGACTCTCAGGGTGGCCGTTGTTCGGGTGGGCTCGGCTATCCCTGCATGGCTCCCCTGCCGCTGGCCTTGGGAAAGGGCTTCTCTTCTCGCCTGCTGTCAGGGGAATCAGAGGTTTGTGGCCCTGCCCCAGCGTTGGGGCCTGCACTTGGGTCAGGGGCCTTTTGTAGTCCTGGCATCCCCTGGGGCCTGTGGATTCCCTTGGTGGGGGTGGCCGTGGTGGATGGGTGCTTGGGTACCATGGCTGGGGAGATGTGCAAAGAGGAGCGTGATGAGCCAGGCAGGCTGCTGCCACCCTCGGGCCTGAGCCGGCCCTGTGTGGTCGTGGAGGTGGCCCAAGGCTGCTCTCTTCCATGCAGGCCCACACAGCTTGGGCTGGGCACTGGGGCTGCCCCGCTGAGGCCCCTCTGTGGGGACAGGCAGTGGGGGCATGCTTACTTGCGGGGGACACTGTGGAGGTCCCTGATGTTGCTGGGGTTGGCGGAGCTGCTGTGGTTCGTGCTGTGGGCCGCGTGGCTGTGTTGCGGGAGGATCCTGTGGGCTTCGTTGTGGCCTGGGTCACGGTGGGTGCCGTGGCTCTCGGCCTTCGAGTGGCCGTGGTGGCCGGCGCCAATGTGGCCCGTGTGGTGACGTTGGAGGTGGTTCGAGGCGAATCTGCAGGGAACAGCGCCCGACATCCCCTTCAGCCCCGTCCGCACTGCCACGGGCACTTCCTCACCCACCCCGGGGCCCTGGCCCGGGGGCCTTACCTCCTGAGGGGACTGTTGGTTGTGTCTGGGTGGTGGGGGCTGTGGCTGTGGCCGTTGGCGTGGCCGGAAGGCTGGGTGTCCGGGTCGGGGCCTCAGGTGTGGCCGGGGAGCTTGGTGAGGGTGTGGTGGAGCTCAGCCCAGTGGTGTTGGGGGTCACTGTAGTACTGGCCGTGGCTGTGGTGGGCCTGGTTTCCGTGGGATGCGAGCCTGAGTGTGGCACACATGCCGTTTTTGCGGGGTAGGGAGCTGCTCTGGCTCACCCTTCACTTCCCTGCTGGGCCCCCAAGCCACGCGGGCTGGGCGGCAGCCCTCAGGGCAGTGGGGGCTCCCGGCAGGGCATGTGTCCTTTGGCCCTGCTGTGCTCGGTGGCCAGCCAGCAGGGCCCAGTGGGGCCTGCCGAGCCCCTCCCGTCTGACATCCTGGTCAGCACCTGCTGCCCCCACGGTGCCGAGCAGCCCAGGGCCAGCCCAGCTACACCCTGCCCCGCCCCACACCCGCAAGCCTGGCTGCTGCCGCTGGGCAGACAGACACAGGCTGGGCTGGCTGCAGCCTGGCTGGTGGAGCTGGGGAAGAGGCCTGAGAGAGAGCCTGCTTCACCTTGGCACCTTGCGTGTGTGCAGTCACCTGCTGTGGGCAGCAGCACGGTGGGTGACGATGCTGCAAGAGGAGGGGTGGTCGGGGGTGCTGCCTCCCCACCCCGTCTCCGCCTGCCTGGGCCCTTCAGAGCCTTCGGCTGTGTCCCCAGGGTGTGAGGCATAGGACATGGGGGATGGAGCTACCGCGGAAGTGCCGGGACCCCTGCTCCCCATCTTCTCTCCCCTCCCCGTCTTCTCTCCACCCCCACCTCTGCACTGATGGCCCGGCAGGGAGTGGAGGGGCCAGCTGGGGTGCTGCCCAAGGGTAGCTGCAAGTAGTGTCCAGTGCCCACCAGGCCGCCTGCTGCTGAACTCCCAGGAGGTCCCTGCTCTGCACCCACACACCCCAGCAGGCTGGCAGGGCCTGGGTGTGCCCTGTGGCCGCAGGCTGGGTGAGTGTGTGTTTGGGGAGGGGAGGGGAGGCGAGGGCCAGTCCCTTTCCCTGTGTCTCTGGCTGAGCCCCTGGGGAGTGGGGGTGCTGGGGGGCTGGCCAGAGGTTTGGGCAGGAGCTGCGAGCTCTGTGGGGGGCGGGGTGCCTCTCGGGCAGTGGACTGAGCTTACTGCATGGCAAGCACATCCCTTTGTCGTGGTCGAAGTACTCGTTCTGGGAGCAGTTGTAGCAGCCTGAGGGGGGCGCGCAGAGAACAGCCAGACCTCAGTGTCCAGAGCCGGAAGCCCCTCTTCCCCAGGCCTGGTCCCCCCCACCCTCTCCTGACCTCTCCCCCGATCCCCAGGTGCAGGTGCCCGCCTGGGTCCCCACTGTCAGACACACCCCCACGTCCCGCCCGCCAGCAGCCCCAGTCCCTCCAGGCCTGCCCCCCTTCCTGTCTCCTTCTCTGCGCCCAGTACCTTCGATGTTGGTGCCTGGGATGCTCTGCGGCCACGCGGGGCAGAGGCACGGCTGGTAGTGCCATGTGCAGTTGGCCTCCCGGGCGTACTGGTACTTGCCGCCGCCTGCCTGTGTGTGGGTGTTGTAGAAGTCGCAGTAGACGGCTGCGGGGAAGGGCACCGTCAGGCGGCAGAGTTGGCCCGGGAGCCCGCACCTGCCAGCAGGTTCAGGGTGCCTCTGCCTCCCTGGGGGTGCTGCCCGCCCCCCGCCCCCTGCCCGGGAGAAGCGCTGCAGCCGGACGTTCCGCCTGTGGCCCCGCGGAGGCCTTTGGGCAGGAGCGGGACTCACGGCAGAAGTCTGGGGACCGCCAGTCCACGCACACGCCCTTGTCCACGCAGGCCTTGGCGTAGGCGGCCACAGCGTCACACAGGCACTCGCAGTCCCCGCCGCTGTCACACCCACACGTGTCGCGCACGCAGGCCTCATAGTAAGGCAGGCGGTACACCTGTGGGGGCCGACCCTCAGCGTCAGGGGCTGGCCAGGCTCCTCCCGGCTACCCCTCCCCTGACGGCTTGGCCGCGGAGCCCCGGGGTGCCGGCCAGGGCAGGACAGGGCACTTGCGGGGGCACCTGGCCGTGGCAGGCGGCGAAGGTCTGGCTGTTGATGATGCTGCACTTGCGCTCAGCCCAGGAGCGACGGAAGGTGTTGAGGCTGCAGGGGTCCAGCGTGAAGGAGGTGTCCCCGCACAGCGGGCTCTCCTTCCAGGAGTTCACGAACTCCAGCTCGCTGGACGCCAAGTACTTGCTGCGTGTCTGGAAGTCGTCCTTCATGTTCCCGTTGTAGTTGCCACACAAGCCGCAGAGGGGGTCCTGCGGGGGCTGGTGTCAGGCGGCCGGCAGGCAGGCAGGGACTCACCACTCCCTGGGGCTGTGGGGCAGGGGCGGCGGTACCTGGGAGGCACGGGCGATCTTGATGAAGACAGTCATGTGCTTGTTCCAGATGAGGGTCAGGTTGTACGTGCTGCTGATGGTGGCTTCCAGCACCAGGTGCAGGGAGCTGGCCTTGACCCGGAAGTGCACTCCGGGGTCCTCCCCGCTGACCGTGTAGTTCCTGTCCGCCAGCATGATGGACAGGCCCTGTGGGGTGTGGCTGTCACAGGATGCCTGCCCACGTCCTGGGTGGCCACTAAATGCCGCTGGGCTCTGCCTCCCGGCCTGAGCTCTCCATGGCAGGGCCAGCCCGGGCCTGGGGGGTCTGCCCTCTAGAGCCTTCTGTTTGCAGAAGGTTCCAGAACATGCTGGAAACTGTGCCGAGGGCTGAGGGTCAGGCTTGTGGGAGAACCCCTACCTGCTGTACGGTTGTCCAATTCCGGGGACACTGCTCCCCGTGATGTGGACGTGGAGGCCAGGGCACAGGGCCGTGAGGGCCCCGAGAGGCCAGGCCCTGGGGCCCCAGGGGGAGGTTGGGAAGGCCACCCGCCTGCTCACCCCCAGGAAGATCTTGATGGCCCGCGAGCAGGTGATGCCCGACTTCCCACACACGACATTCTCTGTAAGGATCTTGAAGGTGGGCTGCGAGTCGCTGGCACCGCAGCTGTCCTGTGGGGAGACGGCGCTGAGGAGGAGCCGGCCCTGTGGCCCCGCGGGCCCCCCATGGCCCCCCTGTGCCCCCCTGTGGCCCAGGCCAGCACTCACTGTGGCCAGGATGTACTCGCAGTTGCCATCAAACACGAAGCGCTGCCCATCGAAGGTGACCACGTGGCCCTCCCCGTAGAGGGTGCAGGTGGATGGGCAGTGGGCACTCTGTTGGCATGTCCACGTCCCTCTAGAGCAGATGCTGTGGGAGGAGCAGGGCATTCTGGGGTGACTGGGGCACACCCCCCCCTGCAGGACCCTGACCTCATGGGTTTGTAGGGGCCCTTGCCTGCCCCAAGGGCTCAAGGACAGTTGGGCCACCAGGGTCTGCGGGTAGGGCTGTGGCTCACCAGCTCTTGCAGTCCGTGTGGAGCTCGGTGCCCTGGGGATAGGAGACACCTGCAAACTCGCACGGGCACTCCTCGGGGGGCACGCACTGCCCGCTGGCGTTCTCGTAGAGCCCCTTGGCACAGACACAGCCAGGCTCACACTTGGTGGGCACCTGCAGGGAGGAGGGTCAGTGGCCCCTGGAGGGTGGCCCTGCTTGCTGCCGCCGCAGCCCTGGGACCTTCTGAGACTCCCCAGCATTCTCCACAGACCTGCTCCCTGTGTCCATCCTGCTCTGGGCCTTCCCTTAGCACAGCTGCCCCTCTCTGAGGGGCATCACCTCTGCGTCATGGCTGGACTGGTGTACGTCCACCCCAAGCTGGCAGGGCCCACGGTCCTCAGGGAGCCCACAAAGGAGCACACCCGGCAGCCACGCCACCGGTTACGTGCATCATAGGATGGTGGGGATGGAGCATGGCCCGCCTTTCATGAGGGGTCTGTGGGAATCTTCGTGGGGGCCAAGGAGAAGATGTTGGGGCATCCACCGTGGGCATGTCTAACCCAGCGTGTCCCCGGCATCCCCAGGCAGTGGAACCTGCCCTCCGAGGAGCGCTCTCGCCCCTCGCTCCACCTGGTCTTACACAGGGGGTGCCGGTGGCCAGCATCTGACAGGTGGGAGCGCAGGCTGCCCCGAACTTGTCCTCTGAGGACTGGCTGCAGGACTGGAACGTCTTGGGGGCCGAGCAGGTTGCTGCAGAGACAAGGGGCATGGGGTGAGGTGGGCCCAGA
Organism: Hyperoodon ampullatus; assembly: GCF_949752795.1. NCBI lineage: Eukaryota > Metazoa > Chordata > Mammalia > Artiodactyla > Ziphiidae > Hyperoodon > Hyperoodon ampullatus. Next base: position 3,379,671 of record NC_136920.1, read on the forward strand.
GGGGCCAAGGCACCCACAGTCCAGCTCCGCCAGCCTTGGCTGCAGCTACGTACCCAAGAGCATCTGAGGCTGTGCCGGGCAGCTCAGCCGCCCGTTGACGCAGTAGCTGCAGGAGAGAGGCCCGGTGAGCGCCGCCTGGGCTGGGCTGCAGGCCCGGCGGCCGCCCTCTGGACCCCTCGCTCACCAGATGACACCATTGACCATGGTGGACTGGTTGGCCAGGATGAACTTGGAGCTGTCCAGGAGGCAGGGACACTGGGCCTTATGCACACACTCGGCCCTGTGGTTCAGGTAGGTGCCCTCGGGGCAGTTGCAGCCGTCCACGGGCACGGCGCTGGGGTGGCACTCGACCTCGCGGTCAGAGAGAGACAGGCACGTGCGGTCACAGGCCTGGCTGTCGTAGCTGAACGTCTGGTTGCCTGTGCAAGGGGTGCCTGCGGGGGACCCGGAGTCAGGCCCGGTGGCGGGGTGCAGTGGGTGGCACCAGCCCCGCCGGCCCTGCTGGCCCGTACGCACTGCAGTTGTCCACGCTGCCCCTCCAGCCCTGGAGCAGGACGCCCCGCGAGGTGCACGCGAGGGCGTAGTCACCCAGGGCGGCGCAGATGTGCGGGAAGGTCTCCTCGTAGTTGCAGGCCTGGTACACGCACCTCTGCGGGCAGACAGGGGCCGTGGGTGCCCACCCAGGACCCTGAGGGTGCCCCCCGCGCCACGCCCCCCGCCCCTGCTCCCCATGGGGACGCCCACCTTGTAGAAGGGCTTGGGGTCCACGGCGGCATGGCACTTCTCGAACACCGTGCTCTTCTTCACCAGCACCGCGCAGTGGGTCTCCGCGCACACCTCTGGGGGGCAGACTGGCGTGGGTCAGCTGTCCGCCGGGGTCTCCCGCCCACCCCGCAGCCCTCCCGGGCAGCACTCACTGTTGAGCTGGCTCATGGAGCAGGGGTCAGTCTCACGCTCGAGCGCGGCTGGGCAGTTCCCTGCCCGCCAGGAGTCCACGAAGAGTGAGGCGGTGCCCTCAGCAATGCCCATGCTGGTCGTGAAGTCGTCCGTCGTGTCCCCGTTGAAGTTGCCACAGAGCCCTGGGCCGGCCGGACGTGAGGGTGGACTGGCCCGTGCCCCTGTCCTGCCCCGCCCTCCCCAAAGGCCCCGCCCCCCCCAAAGCCCGTCTTCTCCCCTAACCACGCCCAGGGCGAGAGGCCATGGCTGGCTACACCCCTGGGAGGACCAGCCGGCCAGGTGGAGCCGGCCTGGGCCGTGAGTGCCCGACACCCTGGGCCCCGGGTCAGTGCAGGGCTCTGCTGGGCCTCTCCTCTTTTGGAGTGGCCGAGCTGGGTGGGAACGGGGCAGCCAGGGGAGGGACTCACCTCTGGTCTGGCCTCTGAACTGGGGCCCGACAGTGACGTACACCTGGAACAACGGCCACAGCTGGATCACGAGCTCCAGCCCGAAGTTGGTGACCATCTGGATGTGGGTGGATGTCTGCCTGAAGACCGTGATGTTGCCTGAGGGGATAGGGGCCTCAGCAGGAGGCCTGCTTTGGGACCCGGCTCGTGAGGCCCTGGGTGCTGGGTGGGGGCTGAGGACGTACGAGTCTTATACGGCAGCCACTTGGTGTCCCCGTCGTTGGTGATCACCTCGTCCTGAGAAATCACAATTTTGTCCTGCAGGGAGGGTGGCTGAGTTACGGGGGTGCCGGGAGTTGCGGAGGCCTCCGCCTCCTGCGGGCCAGGCAGGGTGGAGGGGGAGCTGGGACGCATCTGCTTGGGGCCCCGGGTGGGCGCAGGTGGCAGGCGGGGTGGCCTCACCTGGCTGGACATGTAGATGACAGCGACCAGCGATGTCTCCGAGTGCGAGTGCCCAGACTTGTCGTACACGGCCATGAGCGAGCCCCCGTCGGGGAGCTGGGGGCTCTGGGAGGAGGGGCGGCTCAGCACAGGGGGGCCCAGGGTGTCACGGCGACCCCCCGTGGAGGGCCCCCAGGCAGAGGCTGTGTCCTACCTGGAGGAGGATGTAGGTACAGGTGCCGTGGAAGCGGTAGGGCCTGGCGTCGAATGTGGTGACGAAGGAGCCGCCCTCCAGGGCACAGCGCCTGGGGCAGGGCTGCTCCACGCACTCCCAGTGGCCCCCAGAGCACTGGCTGTGGGTGAGGAGGCATGACCCAGATGGCCCCCAGGGCTGAGGCTGCCGCATCCCCGTCCCTGTCCCCAGCCTGCCTGCAAGCCTCTCCTGCTGCTCTGCACTCACCAGGTCTGGCAGGCGGCTGTCGTGACCTCCCCAGGGGCGTAGACCACCCCGCTGAGCATGCAGGGGCACTGGGGGACAGGCACGCAGCTGTGGTTTTTGGAGATGTCGTCCAGAACCATACCTGCGGGAGAGGGGCTTCCTGGGGCTGCTGGCAAGGAGACCCCCTCCCGCCCTCCTGCTGGGCAGCCCCTCCTCCACCCTGTCCCGCGGGGGAGCTGGGGGGGTGCCCCAGGAGAGCCTCCACCTTCAGCCCCGCCTGCCTCGCAGCCTGCAGCCCCCTCGTGCTAGGTGCTGCTCCTCACTGGGCAGCGGGCCCTGTCCAGCTTAAAGCCCGCCTCTGCCCACTGCGGCCATGGCCCGGGGTGTCTGTGAGCACAGTGAAGGCAGAGCCCTCCCTGGGCCAAGTCCCAGCAGAGTGTCTGGGGGTTCCGAGCATGGGTGTGGGCAGAGCGGATGCCCTGTCCCCGGGCTCCCGTTCAGCGGTCCTGGGAGAGCAGCTGTCCTCACCTTCCGGGCAGAAGCAGCCAAATGTGCAGAAGCTGGAGCAGCTGTGCTGCGGGTTGGAGCAGGTCCGCACGCAGGTCTCGCCGCACTCCCGGTATACCTGGTTGGCTGGGCACTGGCCCACAGCTGCGGGCCCGTGGCCTTCGTGAGAGGGGTCGGGCGCCCAGGGCCTGGCCACCCACCCCACCCTGGCCGAGGACTTAGGCCAGCCCTTCCTCCACCTGGGTCTCCTCTGTCTCACAGACAAGGGGGGGATTGGGGGCATCGTGTCTGGGGCCCTGACCCTCCCCAGGACTCACAACAGAGGCCAGGGCCCCGCCATCTGTTGACGGGCTGGCCGGCCATGCTGCACTGGCGCGAGTACTCGGATAGCGTGGCGCAGCTGCAGTGGTGCCGGCCGGGCTGGGCACACGTGGCCATGTCCGCCTGGCAGCTCAGCAGGAAGGGCTCCTTGGGCACGTTGCACTCGGGGGATACCAGGGTCAGCAGCTGGATGCAGGTCTGGGCCTGGGCACAGGGACACTCAGGGTCATAGGGGTCAAGGCCACATCCCACACCACGCATGTGACTTGGAAGTCTGGGGGTGTCGTTGGCCTTGGGACCCTGCCAGATCCCGTGAGCCGGCCCCATCCTGGCTGAAGGGCTCCCCCCTTGGCCCCGGGGAGCCCGACCGCCTCACGTACGTTCTCTGCCTGCGGGACCCGGGGGCTGGGGCTGGCCTCATAGGCACAGATCTCGTTGGGGTCATCCAGCTTCTGGAGGGTGGCGTACTTAGGGGGTTCCAGGAGTTGGCCTGGGGTGAGGGGTGGGGCCGGGTCAGCACCATGGTTGCTGGGCCACACAGGGGTCTCCCCACCACTTCCCCCCACCTACCATCCTCGCTCAGAAACTCATTGGCCTTCTCGCCGTCAAAGTTCCCACACAGCCCACACATCTTGCCCATGTGCATCTTCTCCACCAGGACCTGGAGGGGTCGGGCACCGCCGTCGGGTGGGCGGGGAGGCGCACAGGACTCCCAGGGCCCCAGGACCCCTCAGAAGCTGCTCACGCCTGCTCCAGGGGCCCAGAGCACCCCTCATTGGGAGGGTCCTGGCACCATGCCACCCCAGGGTCTGCCCACCCAGCTCCTCCCAGGGGACCTCCATTCTTGCTCGATGGAGGGAACTGAGCCAACAAAAAGCCCAGGCTCCTGGCCGGGGTCAGGGCCCCCATCCCCAGGAGGGCAGCTCCGCCACCCAGTCCCCCGACCCCTGCCGCGTCCTCACCATGAGGTGGGCGCCCGGACCCCACATGACCACCAGCTCCAGCTCCAGCTGCTTGGCCACCAGCCGCACGCTCTGGCCGAAGGGTGTGATCTGGAGCCCATTGCTGGTGTAGGGCAGGCTGATGACCCTGAAGGGTGACAGCAGTCAGCGGCTGTCCCTCGGGCCCCCAGCCGCCCGGCCCGGCTCTGCAGCCTACCCCACATCCTTGATGGAGATGACCGCCTTCTGCACAGTGACCACAGAGGCCCCCAGCTCCACGATGACTCGGGAGATGTTCCCGCTCGGTCCTCGCCGTAGCTGCACGCTGAAGGTGGACGAGGCATCCTTGCACATGGCCGCAAAGATGTAGTTGCAGGTCCCCGAGAAATCATACGCGTGGCCATCGAAGGTGGAGAAGTGGCCGGCCCCCCATGTAGAGCACCAGCCCCTGTCTGGAGCTGCGGAGAGAGCGGGCGGAGTCTCGGAGCCCTGTGTCCTCCCGGCTGGTGGGGCGGGTCTGGGGCCCCGGGGAGCCCACACTGGGAGACAAGAGGCCGCCCAATTTCCAGGCCCTCCTGGGGTGGGCGGGAGAAGGGCCCTGCGACCCACACCCATCCCCTGCCTACGGGAGCACAGGCCTCTGTTGTGGTTGGGGTCTGTGGCGCCATCAGCCCTGGGGTCTGTAGGACATGAAGCTGCAGCTTAGCCCACATCCAACAGGGGCAGCAGGGGTTTGTCTCCCTCAAGTGAGGGTGGTCTGAGGCTCTTCCGTAGCTGGAGCCCCTCGTGGAAACCCCAGACACGGTTACCCTGTAGCAGGGCCGTGGCCGGTGGACACAGGGACAGGGGGCTGCCATGACCCTCACCTGTCTGCGGGGAGTCCTTCAGCCTCCCGAGGCCTGGGGGCACCAAGGAGCTGTCGTCCAGACCTGTGTGGACAGGGCCCGCGGTCAGTGTGGGGCTGCCCAGCTCTGCTCGAGCGCTGTGGCCGGCAGCGTGTTTGGGGTAAGCCGGGCCCGGGGCACGGCAGGGAGTGCCAGCAGGGCTGCTCCTGGGCTGCACAAGCTCTGCCGTCCCTTCCTTTGGTTGCCTCAGAGGGACCTCTCTGAGCTGTCACCTGCTGGGGCTGGGGACACAGTGGGGATGAGGCCCCGCCCCCAGGCACACGCACACGTGGAAGGGCAGTGAGTGGGGCCAGAGGGTGAGGAGGGGCGGCCGCAGGCGCTGGGAGCCAGGAGGTCCCTGGGGAGATGGGGTCCCGAGAGTGGGGCTCAGGGCTGGGCGAGCTGGGCCCCGGCTGTCCGTGGCGTCGTCTGGCCCGCGGCACCTGCAGGTCTGCCCGCCGGGCTCCAGGCACTGGCTCGCTCCCCAGAGAAGCCCGGGCGCTGCGCACGCAGGTGGCGTGTGGTAAAGGGACTCCCGGCTGCGCTGGCTCCCAGGGGGCTCCCGTGTGGGCCTCATGGGGGGTAGTAGCTGCAGGTGGGGGTGAGGAGCCCTGAGGGGCTCGGTGGTCTGCAAGCGGCGGGAGGGTCAGGGAGAGCTGGGCAGGGGTGCCTGGGCGTCTGTGGGTGACTTGGCCGGCGGCGTGCCGCTATCCGGCTACACCCCCCCGAGTACCCAGCCCAGCCCACCTCGGGTCCACTCCCTCTGGGGTCCGTGCGCGCTCTGCCGCCAGCTCAGAGGCTGAGTGAGGCTGAGGCCCACGGAGGACTCCTCCCCCTTCTGGGCCCTAAAAGTGGCTGTTTCTTTGCTTCCTTCCTTCCTGTCAACCTCCCGGCACGTTGCTGGAGAAATGCCCAATGACGCTGCTCACGGCGACTGTCGGGGCAGGAGGCACGGGCCCAGCCTCGCCTCCCCCCTCCCTGCCCTGCTGCAGTCCTCCCTGCGGCCCCGTGGGCCCCGTGGGAGATGAGGCCCAGCGCCGGCGGGTGGCAGGGTCATCCGCTGAATGCGGCCTCCCGGGGTCCCGTCCCTGCTGCTCCCCACTGCACCCCCTTTTCCCCGGGGTCTGTGCCTTCCTGGGTGACACTGACTTCCCGAGTCACGGTGCTGGTCGCTGCCGGTGTTGTTTCTCTGGGTGACGCCAGGGAGCAGGGATGCCTGCCCGACGGCACAGGGTCCCCAGGCCGGGCAGGAGGTGACACCTGGCCGCCTTCCTCTGCAGTGCCCACCACGCCCGTCCATGCCTGGGGCCCCTCCTCTCAGCTCACCACTGGCCCCCACGATGCCTAGAGTCGCGCCCACCGTGCCCCCGAGGGTCACTCCCAGGTGCCCACTTGCAGCGGCTCCTCCCGTGCCTTGTCACCCAGCACCAGCCTCCCGAGCCCTCTGCGCTCCGGCTCTCAGCTCTGCCCAGTCCCCGCCCGGCCCTGCGGCCCCACTGTCTGAATGACAGCCCCCCAGCAGCGTCACTGCTGCTCACCTAGGACTGTCTGAGCTTCCCACCACGCTCAGCTCCCTGGCTGGGACCCGCGGGGCCTGCAGCGTGGGCCGGTCCGCCGCCCCTGGCCTTTCTCAGCCCCTGGACGGGCCCTGTGGTGGCTGGAGCACATGCTGTTTGTTCCTTCTGCACGCGTGGCAGCCCTGCCTGCCCTGCCCGTTCTGGGTCAACCCTGGCCCGGCTCAGGGGCCTCTGTCCTTTAATCCCCAGCCCCCAAGATCCTGATGTCTGAACTTGTGCTTTGAGGCCTGTGGTCCAGGAGGGCAGGGCCTGCCTCTCGCTCCCCCAGATGCCAGCACGGAATCGGTGCTCAAAGAGTGTTTGCTGAAACGTGGAGAGGCCCTGCCCCCGCCCCGTGCAGCGCTCACAGCCTGGACCCCCATAGCTCCCCAAAGCCACGCCCCTCACTACACCTGCTGGCCTACACCCCGCCCCACCTGGCTCCCGAACACCTCCCTCCTCGCCCTGGTTCTGGGTCCAGGTCTGGGGGTCCCCAGGGTGAGGGATGGGCCCAGGGAGGCGGCCTCGGATGGGCAGGGGTCCTGAGTGCTCAGAGCCACCCCTGGTGGGAAAGCTGGGGCCTGGGGGGTGGGGAAGGGGCTTTGTGGGAGGCAAGGGGTGGAACGGGCCCAGGGGAGGCCTGCTCTACTCGGAGCCCCCAGCCTGCCCCCAGCGCCTGGGCCATGGCCAGACGGCAGGCCTGGCGCTTCTCCATGGCTCCTAGCTGAGGCTGGTGGGGCTCTGGGGCCGCCAAGGAGCAGGCAGCAGGGCAAGGACCTAGGAGGCAGGCAGGAGGAGTCCCGCTGGCTCGGAGACTGGGGCTCTGGGGCGGGTGCCTGCAGTCAGCAGGAAGGGGCTTCCCCCGGGCCATCAGGGCACCCCTTGGGGCCAACACCTCCTGGGGGGCGGGGCCGGGGTGAGAGCCTCCTAGGCCTGCGGCATCTGCCGTGTCTGGGGTGGTTGGCCGAAGGGACCTGGGGGAGGAGGAAGGGGACCCCCGTCCCAACAGCCCGATGTGTGAGGCTGGGGGCACTCGGGCGGGGCAGCCCCTTCCAGCCTCCCAGGTCTTCAATCCTCATGGCAGCCACACAAAAGGGAGGCATCTCCTGCACTTGTACAGACCTGGAGACTGAGGCCCAGAGCCCACTTCGTGGTGTGTCTGTTCGCAGCCGGGACCCGGTGGAGCCGGGGTCTCTCCCTGAGTCTTTTGACTTCAAGGCCCACAAGGACCACTTCACGCCCCCTGGCTGCCCCTTGGGGACCCCCAGAGGCATCTCGGGACCCAGGGCCCAGTGGGGAGAGCGACAGGGCCAGGCTCTGAGCGCTGAGGCCCCAGCACTGTCCCTGCCTCGCACGCCCACGTCTGCTGCACCCACTACTGTGGAGGAGGCTGTCCGTCCCCTCTGATTCCCATGGACTGGGCCAGGCTCCGAGGCTGCCGGCGGAGACCTGGGCCTCGGCAAGTGTGGGGCAGCCACGGAGCGAGGAGAAGCCTCCTGGGCCTGGCTTCCCTTCCCATTCCCATTCATCAGCGTCCCCACGGCCAAGCCGCAGAGGCGAGAAGGCCTGGGAGAACTTCCCACGCGCAGGGGCCCTCTGAGGGTGTCTGGCCAACCCTGGTGCACGGCCTGCAGGCCCCCCCCCACTCACCGGCGCTGAGCAGGGCACCCCCGCAGGAGAGGAGCAGCAGCAGCCGGGGCCCGAGCATGGCGTGGAGAGGAGAGCGGCCACTGCCGGACCCGACACCCCCCACGCGGGACACTGGGCAGGCTCGCTGCACCTGTGCGGCCTGAGTGGCCTCCCCCGACGCCTTATATAGGGGCCAAGGGCCCTGCCCCGCCCCACCTGCTTGTGTCCCACGCTCCTGTCCGGTAATTGCCACGGCCAGCCAGTCCAGTGGTGGCCAAACAGGATCTGGGGCGCTGCTTTATCAGGATCAGGCCTTTGGAAAATTCTTCAGTGGGCAGCGGCCCCGTTGTTACTCACCTCTGAGCAGGGGGCTGGCACACACCCTCCGGGGCCCTGCACACATCTCCGGTGTTTACTCGCGGCGAGGGGTAAACCTCAATTGCCAGGGGTCTCCCTGGGGGTCAGTCCAGGGAGTCAGTGTGGGCACCTGGGGACTGAGAGGGGGCTTGTCCAGGACATGTGGGGAGAGACACCTGGGCACCCCCTCTAAGGTGCTACACAGAGAGCTTCTGGGAGGCGCTTCATCTTCACCTGGACCCAGGACCCCTACAAGGTGCCAGCACACTGAGCCCCACCCCCACCCTGAGAGGAAAGACTGCCCAGTGGCAGGGACTCTCCAGAGGGCAAGCCAATCCAGACTGCCCCTCGGGGTGGGGTCCAGGCTGGGGCGCTCTCATGCATGGGCCGCTGGCCTTGGGGCTCAGATGAATGCCTCCCTGGAGGCCTGAGGAGCTTGTGGGGCTGACATCACATCCCTGGGGTGCATGGCCTTGGCTGGCCAGCTCGTTGCTGGAGGTCCCCTTCTCAGCTGGCCCCCTGGGACTTTTGGTCGTGGGAGGGGCAGAGTGGTCCTGCTGGGCCCCGGGGCCCCCTAATTAAAGGTTGTCTGAACCCACATGGCTCTGAGCTGCACAGCAGGAGTGAGGCGGCCTTGGGGCGGCATCTCCTGTGCCAGCCTCAGGGTGCCCGGCCCGCTCAGGCAGAGAAGCAGGGGCTGTGCTCACAGCCCCCTGGGAGAACGACAGAAGGACATGGCTCCTGGGGGAGGCACCCTGGGGAGCAGGATGCTGGTGGGGCCGGTGGGCACTTGTCCATGGGCAGCTCACACGCCCGCAATGCGAGGGGTCAGGGCGAGGGTCAGGGTCAGGTCAGGGTCAGGGTGAGGCAACGGTCGGGGCACAGGTGTTTCGAATTCTCCACAGGACTGTCTCGCAGTCAGGGAGCAGGGTGGGTCCGACCTCTCCAGGGCATCCTGGCCCTGAGTAGGAGCCTGGGGGACTCGGCACAGGGGGCTTCTGCCTTCTTGAGGTGGTTCTGCCCCACATGGACCTGGGCTCCTTCCACAGAGACTGTGTCTGGAGCCTCCCCATACCTCATAGACCACCCAGCTCTGCGGTGCCACCCCCTCCTGGCTCACAGATGCAGAAGGTGCTGTGTGTTTACCTTAAATAAATTTTAGTTTTAATAGAAAGTTGTTTTAACAGGAAACCGCTCTCGGCGAGCTGCTGGCCTGCGGGTGCCTCAGCCCTGGTGCGCGGGCAGGCAGGTGGGATGCTCTGGGGACCCTGTTCTCTGTCATTTCTCCATGATGCTCTTGGCACCCCGTTTGGAGAACCCCAGGCCTAGGAATGCTCCCGGCCCAGGCAGGGCTGGGCAAAGGGGGTCCCAGGGAGGCCCCCCTGGGTGCCCCTACCCCGGAGCCTCCCGGCCGGGGTCCCTGCAGGAGGGATGGTGCTGAAAGGGGCCTGTGGTCTGGGCATGAGTGGGCTCACGTGGCCATCTGCCCGGGCTTTGCCGAGGGGCCTCCGTGGGGGCTGCCCCTGCCCTCGGGGGGCTCCCGCTCACAGGGGCACTCGTGCAGCTCCAGACGGAGGGCCAGGGAAGGCTGGTGGGTGGGGGCTCTCAGGGGCAAGAGGGTGGGCCTTCCCCTCAGGCCTCAGCCCTGGCCAGGGCTCCGGGAGTGTGAGCACACTGGGGGGCTGCAGGGAGACGGCCCCTTGGGCCTTGGGACAAGCAGGGAAGCAGGGGGCTCCGACAGGCCACCCGGGCCATCTCCCACCAGATACAGCCATCCCCGGGGCCTGGGTGCAGCCCACGGTGGGCAGTTCGAGGCTCCAGAATGGGCCGGGTGGGGCTGTCCCCCAGAGGTCCCCTGCCACTGGGACTGGCTGTGGGATCAAGCCCCGAGCCTTTCTCTCTCATGGCCCCCGTTCCCTCCCTCTGCCCCGACCCTTCGGGTCCCCAGCTGCTTTAGCCCCTGCCCAGCAGGCGCCCGACCGCAGGGCCTTGGCGTCGGCTGCCCTTGGCGTCTCGCACACGGCCCCCAGATGTCCCCTGGCTCCTCCCCTCCCCACTGACAGCCTCCCCTGTCCCCTTCTCCAGACTTCGCCCTGCATGTTGGGTGCTGTTGTGTCTCCCAGCAGGTCCTCCCCCGACGGGCCCGTCCGCCTGTTCTCCGTGTGTCCCAGCACCTGCAGCGTGCCCACGCCTCAGGACACATCAGGGGACAGGTGGGGCAGACTGGTCTCTGGACACTCCTGTGTCCTGGGTGGGGCGGGGCTCGTGGCAGGCAAGGGGCTCCCTCGTTGGGGTCCAGGGACACCTCCCAGCAGCCTGAGGGTTGCAGGTGTGGCCCTGGCTGGTGTGGGATGTCACCGCATTGCAATCGGCTGCCCCCAGGGCCTGGATCAGAGGCCTGTGTACGTGTGCGTGTGACTTGGTTTGAGTTTCCTGGGAAAGTTGTGCCGTGCCGTCCAGAATCTGTCACCGCAGGCGGCCCAGACACTGAAATGAGCGGACAGCTCTGACCTTTCAGCATTGCTGGCTCCCGGGTCCTGTTCCATCCCAGCAAGGCGGGGCTGAGGCCCCTTTTCCCTTTCTACGCAGTGGTTTGGCGGGAAACCACAGAGCATGGCATTGTGGTCTGCTGACCTGGGGGCGCTGGAATGCGCTGAGCAAACGGAGGCAGGGAGATAAGCATGTGTGTGGCCGTTGTTGGCCATTGTCCCCTGCAGGCTGGGCGACAGGAGCGGTCCCCCCGGCCAGCCTCAGGGAGCGGAACCCCGGACACACGGGTGATTGCTCTCGCCCCTCTGCCTGTGTGGCCGGGGCCGTGAGGCAGGGAGCCCGAGGGGGCCTGAGCCCTTGCCGAAGCCTGCCCTGAGCCTACCCCCAGCCCCAGAGCCTGGTGTCCAGGAAAAGGACCCTACGTGCCGCCTCCAGCTTCCTGCAGCCCCTTCCTCGAGACCCCCACCCTGGAGCCAGCTGGGAGCGGCCGCGTGAGGGCTGAGAGGGTGACCCAGGCTCTCCCCGCCACATCCCAGCCACCCTACCTGCAGCTCCCTGGCCTCTTGTCCACTCCCCGGCCAACTCCTGCTTCTCGTTGGCCCTTCCAGACCCCCCATCCTAAGCTGCTGGGATCAACCCTGCCAGGCAGAAGTGAAGCCACTGAGCCAGGGCCACAGGCGAGGGGCCTGGGCAGCCAGGGAGGGTGCTGCAAGGGGCTGGGGCAGGCCGTTCCTCCCGGGCCCAGGGCTTCCCTGCCAGCCCCAGCGCCTACCTCTGGGCCCCAGCTCTCACCCCAAATTCCTGGGCCTGGATTTGGGGTGTGTGCTGCCCCCCACCACTCGGGCCCCTGCAGGGCAGCCCCAGTGCTGACTGCTGCCCACAGCCTCATCGTGTAGCCGTCAGATGGACAGAACGTCATGGCTGTGGCTGCAGGAGGGGCTGAGGGGCAGGATTGGACCTGGGACAGGTTAGGGGGTCTGGGGTGGGGGAGTCACTGCCACAGGCTTGGTGGAACCGTGCTCCTGGACAGGCTCACCTCTGCCCCTCTCCTGGCCAGGGCCTCTGGTCCTTGGTGTATATTTTAGGTGCCTGGCCCTGTGCTGGGGCCTGACAGGGGGAGCACAAGGGGGCTGAGGGGCAGGTTGAGCCACGGTGGGCTGGGAAAGCAGGCCTGGGCCTGGATGCCCACCTGCTGCCCAGGCAGCTCCGGCCGGATGGGGGCCTGGCCACCTGCCCCTCCCACCAGGGGGGAGCGTAGCTGGGGTCGGGGAGACGTGCTCCCAGGAGGCAGTGCTCGGCCCAGCTCTTTGGGCAGCACCCGGGGTGCCCCCCGGCCCCGGCCCGTGCTCTGAACGATCCTCCCCCCACTCTGAGTCTGGGCACCTCTGACCCCACCGTGGTGGCGTGGCCCCTCCCGACCAGCACCCACTCCCACTCCCACCCCACTCGGGACCTGGGGCTGCCCCTCAGGGGCTCCGAGTCACGTTTCTCCTGGGCCTGGCTTGCCACCCACCCGCCTCCACCCCTGAGCTGAGGGTCCCGAAGTCTCCACCTCCAAGGTGCTGAAGGCGACTATGATGCCTTCAGCTTCTGGCCAGAGCCTTCCGCCCCCGCTGCCCCTCAGCTGTGGGCCGGCTCAGAGTGCGCTCCCGGCCCCCCGCCCGGCTGAGCGGACGCCCCCGGCCCCCCGCCCGGTGCTGTGCTGAGTGCCAGCGGATGTTGGGTGAAAAGCAAACAGATAAGCTGGTCAGGAGCAGCGGGCCGGGAGCCTCACCCCGAGCCAGGGGTTATCGGGCTGCTGTGGCTCCAGGTGCGGACGTGGCGGGAACTGAGTGTTTGCTCTCTGCTGGTGGCCGTCAGGGGCTGCCGGCCGCCGTGGGTGTGACCCGGGAGCTGGTGGCCAGGTGGTGGTGCCGGTTGGTGCACACGATCCGTCCCTCCACTGGGGGGCGGGAGGGCGGCGGGGAGCACATGGGGGTTGTTCTCAACAGGGTGCCCAGGTCGGGCTGCTGAGCAGAGCCCCGGACCGGGTGGCTCGCCCACACACACCGCTTCTCGCAGCCCTTGGACACTGAGGTCCGAGGTCAGGGTCCCCCCGGGGCCGGGCTTTGGTGAGGGCTCCTCCTGGGCCTGGTGGGAAGAGGGGGAAGGCACTGATGCCATCATGGGGCCCCACGCTCACGACCTCTTCACCTCCCAAAGGCCCGATTCCATCACCCTGGGGTCAGGGCTTCAACGTATGCATTTTGGGGGAAACACAAACATGCAGCCCCAAACAGGTGGTACCAGGTTGTGGGGGGCTGTCAGGTTGGAGGGCCCGGTAGGAACCCCAGAAGCACAAGTCAAGTGGTCTCTGAGGGCAGACACAGCTCAGAGCTGGGAGAGGCCCTGACGAGGCCGGAAGTGCCTGCTTAGTTGTGGGGACACTGGTGAGGGGGCTGGGGCCAGGCCAGAGGGTGTTCTGGGCCTAGCGTGAGCTGGGAGAAATGGGTAAACTGCAGGTGAACGGCAGGGTGGGGGTCCTGCACAAAGTGGTGGGGGCAGCGATCCAGGTACCCAGCAGGAAGCAGGGAGGGCAGACAGGGCCGGGTGGGGAGGGTCCCAGGGCCAGGCTCCCAGGTTTACAGTGGCCAGTCTGCCTGGCTGGTCACGGGGATTCAGCACGTGCCATACGGGACCAGGTGGACGTCCGGGGCCACTCATGCCAGGCACTGGCCCAGGGGAGCCCTGGGGCCCAGACTTGCTGTCCAGCGGCCATGGTGTCACTCTGGTCACCTGGGGGAGGTGTCATGCAGGTACCTGCAGGCCTCAGACAGCGAGTGGCTGCTGGGCTGTGGGCACGGAGGCAGTTGCCAGGGGCTCCAGAGCTCGCGGGACTGGAGGGCCAAGCCTGGGCGGCAGGGAAGGCAGCCCCTTGGCCTGGCCCTGGGACCTGGGGGGCCGGTTCACCTGGGAGCCTGGCTCGGGGCACTAGCACCTGCTGTATACAAGCCGTGGCCTCCGTGGCCTCACTCCACAGTTTCAGATGCGAGGCAGGTGCAGGAGGGCTCAGGGGCTGCTGGGGCCCCAGTCCCAGGCCAGCTGCAGAGGCACGACACCCCCCTCCCAGCTGCTGCCCTGTCTGCTCCAGGCTTGGTGCTGGGTCCCTGTGACCCTGTGATCTTAGAGTTTAGGGATGGTCCACTGTAGTTTATTAAGTGTGCAACAGCATGATTTCTAACACACACACATTACACATACCTTAATGAAAAAATGTTTTATTGATAAAAAATGCTAACCATCATCAGATCCCTTAGCAAAGATCATTAATTACAGGTCACCACAACAAATATAATGAAAAAGATTGAAATACTGCGAGAATTACCAGGATGTGACATGGAGAAACAAAGTGAGCAAATGCTGTTGGAAAAATGGCGCCAATAGGCTTGCTTGGTGCAGGGTTGCCTCAAACCTTCAGTTTGTTAAAAAAAAAAAAAAAAAAAAGCATGATATTTGCCAAGCACAATAAAATGAGTCTGCCTGTCCTTGAAGAGTTCCGTCTGATCAGCTTCGACCCAAGCACACACCCGTGAAAACATCACCACCACCAGGACAGCAGTCACCTCCTCCATCCCCAGAAGTGTCCAGTGCCCCTTTGGGAACGACCCGTCCGAAACCCGCAGCAGCTGTGGACCTGCTCTTTGTCACTGCAGATTTGTTTGCATTTTCTAGAATTTTATGTAAATAGAATCATACAATATGTACCTTTTTGGTCTGGCTTCTTTCACTCAGCTTTTTGAGTGAAATTATTTTGAGATTCATCCATGTTGTAGTTTGATCCAATCGTTGGCTCCATTTTATCACTGAGCAGTACTTAGTGGTTTGTGTGAGCCGGACTGCTTCTCTGCCCCACACTGGTGGCCACTGGGATGTTTCCAGTTTGGGGCCATTACAAATAGAGCTGCTGGAAAAGGTGTGTCTGGTCTCGCTTGGGCATATGCTCCTGTTTCTCTCGGGTAAATCCCCGGGGGTGGCATGGCTGGATTGCACGTTTGGCATCTGTTGGAGTTTTTAAGCCAAACTGTCTTTCAGGGTGACCCCACCACCTGCATCCCCGCCATCTGCATCCCTACCAGCCACGGATGAGATTTCTGGTTCCTCCACATTCTCGTCAGCACTTGACACCCTCAGTCTTTCAAATTTTAGCCATTCTTACAGATAGTGGTATCTCGCATACATGTGCTTACTCGCCGTCCATATGTCTCCTTTGGTCACGTGTCCTTCAAATCTTTCCACATTAGAAAAATTGGATTATTTACTTGTTATTCAGCTTTGAGGGTTCTTTATCTATTCTGGATAGAGGCTTTGCAAAGATTTTTCTCCTAGTCTGTGGCTTGTCTTTTTATCCTGAATAGTATCTTTCAAAGGTCAGACATTGTTAATCTTGACAAACCCAATTTACCAAGTTTTCTTCTACAGATTGTGCTTTTCCAGTGTTGCATCTAAGAAACCAGATTTTATCATGAAGTGACCTCCATTATCCCTGGTGATACCCTTTGCTCTGAAATCTACTTTGTCTGATGTTAACATTGCCGCTCCATTTTCCTCCCATCTGTTTGCATGTCTTTTTCTTATCCTCTTACTTTGAATGACTAGTGAGCAGCTAATAGAGGAGCCTTGCTCTTTTTATGCAACCTGACAACCCATACCTTCTTACTGGGGTTTCAGAGGCTACCCTGAATACAATTATTGACACAGTTCAGTTAAAACCCACCATCTTGCTGTTTGTTTTCTATTTCTTCCATCTCTTCTGCCTTGTTTTGGATCCACTGAGTAGTTTTTCACAATTCAGTTTACCTCCTTTGCTGCCTTCTTTGCTGGAATCCTTTGTCTTGTTATTTTTGTCGCCTTCAAGGTTATAGTGTTTGCCTTCACTTGTCAGATCCCACCTTTAGGGACACAGCATGTGGGATGAGGACCCGCAGTGCTGTGCCCCCTTCTCCCTCCTCCTGTGCTCTGTGTGCACTTTACTTCCACATGTTATAGACCCTCACTAGCTACGTGGTTATTACCTTTGTTTAGTTGGTTATCTTTTAAAGAGATTTAAATAAAATAAGCAAAAAATCCTATATATTTACCTGTGTAATTGCCATTCCAGCTGCTTCCATTTCTGTGTGAGCCCACGCAACCATCGGGTGTTGTTTCCTTCTGCCTGATCCTCTCCTGTGCGATGGTGGCACATCTGAGAACACTGTCACTTTGCCTCTGTTTTTGGAAGATACTTTTCAGGATGGTCGCTTCTTTGTCCTTTTCTCTGCTGGTTTCTGTCGTCATCTTCTGTGTGCTCCCCCCGCTGGATTCTTTTAAGATTCTCTTTTCATCACTGGTTTTGAGCAATTTGATGATTTGTCTCGTGTAGTTTTCTTCATGTTTCTTGTACTTGGGGGGTGTTGAGCATCTCACATCTGTGGGTTTCTGGTTTTCATTATTTTGAATAAATTTTGGCCATTATTTCTTCAGTCTGTTTTCTGTCTCTCTCTCCTTTGCGGAACCAGTTACATGTAAATTAAATTGCTTAAAGTTGCCCCACTGTTCACTCATGAGCTGTTTGTTTTTGGACTCTTTTGTCTTTCTGTGTTTCATTTTGGGTAGTTTCTATTGCTGTGTCTTCATGTTCACTAATCGTTTCTTCTGTCAGGTCTAATTGGATATTAACCCCTCCGGTGCATTTTTTATCTTATACGTGGTCATGGTTTTCATCCCTAGAACTGTAATTTGGATCTTTAAAATATATCTCTATCTATCCATCTATCTATCCATCCATCTATGTATCCATCCATCTATCTATCCATCCATCCATCTATCCATCCATCCATCCATCTATCTATCCATCCATCCATCTATCTCTCCATCCATCTATCTATCCATCCATCTATCCATCCATCTATCCATCCATCCATCTATCTATCCATCCATCCATCTATCTATCCATTTATCTATCCATCCATCTATCCATCCATCCATCCATCTATCTATCCATCTATCTATCCATCCATCCATCTATCTATCTATCCATCTATCTATCCATCTATCTATCTATCCATCCATCTATCTATATATCTTCCTGGTCTCTGCTTAACATGGGCAGTCTTTTCTATGGCTTTTTCAACACAGGGAATACAGTTATAATAACTGTTTTAATGTCTTTGTCTGCTCATTCTAACATCCATGTCAGATTTAGGCTGGTTTCGAATGACTGATTTTTCTCCTGATTGCAGGTTGAATTGTCCTTTTTCTCTGCCTTCCTGGTACTTTTTGATTGGATGCCAGACACTGTGAATTTTACCTTGTGGGGGCTGGATATTATTGTCTTCTTGAGCTTTGTTCTGGGACACGGTTAAGGTACGTGGATGCAGTTTGGTCTTTCAGGTCTTACTTTTGTGAACCATCAGATGGGGTTGGGGCAGTGCTCTGTCCAGGCAGGGCTGGGGAGTATCTACCTCCTGCACTGTGATCCTGAGGTTTTCCAGCATTGCCTGGTTGTGGTGGGGGGGCGTTGCTCCCTGCCTGTGGGAGCCCTGGCCACTGCTCTCTCCGGCCCTCGCAAATGGCTCCTCCGAGCCCGGGCATATCCTCCCTTGTGTGTCCTGCCCCATGGGACTCGGGCAGCTTCTGCCCACCCAGGGCTCACTCTCTGCGGCCCCGTCCTCTCCGGCATCCCCTGAACTCCAGCTACCTTGGTGTCCAGGGGCCTCAGCTGAGCTCCTCCTGGCCCCCTCCCTGCACCTTGTCCTGGAAGATCTCAGGGTAGTGACCCGGGAAAATGTAGGGCCCCCCGGTGCATGCCCCATGTCCCCTGGGATCCCTGTTCTTCATTGCCTGATGTCCAGCATCTTGACCACTGTTGTTTCACATATTTTGTCCCATCTTTTAGTTGTTTCAGGCGGGAGTGAATCCAGCCTGTGTTACTCTTTTTGGAAGTTGGAGCTGGAAGAACTTGATGAGATGGAATCTAAAAACCTTATAATGTGGTTCATAGTCACTAACAGAATGTGGGCAAATGCAGAAAAGTAGCCAGAAGATAAGCACTGGCCCGCAGAGTCCCTCTGCCCAAACCCACACCCTGTTAGCCATTAGCCCTTTGCTGTGTCTCCTCCTGGCTGTTTTCTGTGTGTGAGACATTGGGCAGCACTGTCATGATGCCTGTTTTACTTTTCCAGGGTGCCTTGAATGCCTGCCTGGAATTTATTGTCTCCCGGTTCTGGAGGCTGAAGTCTGAGATCCGGTGTCAACAGATTTGGCTCCCCTGAGGCTGGGAGGGGCATCTGGTCCACAACCCTCCTCTTGCTGCCACTGCTTCCTGGCCACTTTTGGGGTTCCATGGCCTGTGGACACATCACCCCCATCTCTGCCTGCTTCTTCACGTGGCCTTCTCCCTGTGTGCGTGTCTGACTAAAATGTTCACTCTTTTTATAAGGACACCACTTGGATAGACTAGGGCCCACCTGTTCCAATGTGACCTCATCTTAAGCAATTACATCTGCAAGGACCCTACCTCCACGTCAGGTCCCATTCTGAGGTGCTGGGGGTCAGGACTTCGATCTGGAAATTTGTGCATTTCCACAGGAGGCCACGTACAGGGACTCCTCTCTCCTTTGGAGACTGTTTGAGGGGCTACCTTGTGCACCTTGTCCATCTCTGTGGGGAGGGGGTGGGGCAGACCCGTTGTTCCCAAGGCCCTGCCCATACCCTGCATCCTGCAGACATCCTGGACCACTCTCCCAAAGGAGGTGCCCATCTCAGGGGGTCCTGCCCGACGTTGCTGTGGGGCCTCCAGAGGGCCATGGATACACCCTCTGAGCTGGACCTCTCTCCCTCAGGCCTCCCCACCCGCTGTGGGACCACGCAGGGTAGGAGTCTCCCCTCACCTCCTCCTGGCTATCACTGAGATGAATGCGGTGCCCCCAGGCCTGGGCCTTGCTGGCCTGAGTCAACCCCCAGCCCTCTGGCCTAGCCTCACTGGGCACACACGGCTTGTAGAACAAGGGTAGGCTTCCCAGCAATAAAAACAAGAAACCTGGCAATGGCTGCTACTGCCGTCCACGCTTACAGCCCTGTGCCGGGCTCTGCCCTTTGAGTGTTTGTGGCTGGTGGGGGTACCTGGAGTCCGGCCCTGCCCACTGGGCCCCGTTCCCGTGCTGCTGCCCCCGGAGTGACTCTGGCCCACAGGTGACGGGTAGGGCAGTTCCCCCCAGCTGCTCCTTGAGAGGCTTCTGTTGACTCTGCCCCTCGCCAGCTCTGTAATCGGCTAGTGCAGAGGCCACATCCGCTTCCTCGAGGCCTGTGCACAAGGAATGTCCCTGCTCCCCCGGCACTGCGTCACTAGGCCTGGCTCCAGGTCCAGCTCTGGGCCTGCCGTGTGGGGCTCTGGCCCCTCCTGGGGGGTCACCACTCACAGCTGCACTCCCCACCACAGGAAGTTGGGACACCAGAGGCTCTCTGTACGGTCGCTCTGCCGAGGCCAGACGTGGTCACGCCTGGGGAGGACAGGCCCCCTTTCTGAGGGAAGGAGGGGCAGATTCCAGTCATCCAAGCTTCACAGCCCACAGGCGGGGGTGGCGCTGTGGCCGATTCCAGGCAGGGTCCCGCCTCTTCCCACCCCCAGAGCTGGGGCCCTCCTTCTGGGCACGTCTGAACCCTCCCGCGTCCCCTGCCCCAGGGGCTGGCCAGCAGCATGGCCCTTCTGCCTTCAACCTGCCCCCTGGCTTCCCAGGGAGGGGCTCAGGCCAGGTGGGCCCCAGGTAGCCTGGTCATGAAGGGCCTTCTAGGGTGTGGGCTGAGGCCTCAGAGCCCTGACTATCCCCAGGGGGCTGTAGGCAGAGCCCCAGGGCCTCTGGGGGGGAGTAGGGCTCCTCTCTGGAGGAGGGAGGCCGCCAGGATGCCCAGTGGCCTTCCGTGTGCTCATCTGGCCGAACGTCAGGAGTTTCCCCTGCACCTGCTCACTGCCGCCCAGTTCCCCAAGCACAGGGTCAGAGATGGGCGGCCCTCTGTGGGGCAGGGCCGGGCAGGGAGGGCTCAGGGCCAGGACGAGCAGGGCTGCCCAGCTGGGGGAAGGGTCCCCACCGCGTGTAATGCTTAGAGTGACTGATGCTTCCTGACCATCACTGTGCAGATGAGAGAGGTCAAGGTCGGGCAGGAGGGAGCGGAGGGGCCGACTCCCTCCGGCCCAGCCTGTGTGCCTGTCCCGCATGCAGGACGCAGACCTGGCAGCAGACGGCACCCACTTGTCACAGGGGCCGCGGGGCAGAGACAGATGGGGTCAGGTGACCGCAGGACGCCCTCTGACCGACCGCCCCCCACTCCGTTCCAGGGCCGCTGAGGCCCAGAAGCAGACGCAAGGGACCTCCGAGTGGCCGTGGTCCACCAAAGCCACGCCCACGAAGGTCCGTCCGAGTGGCGTGGCCCGCTCACTCACAGTCACACCCCCACACGCTCGGGCCCGCCCACGCTCCGGCACACGAGGGCGCACGCGCAGCTCTCCTCCCGGAAGATGTGCGGGGTGCTAGTGCACATCGGCGTCCCGCGTGCCTCCTGCCTCCGGAACCTTCCGTGGGCCGGTCGCGCTGGCCGAGGTGTGCGCCTTCCCGGATGCTGAGACCCTTCCTGCACACCCGGGACTGGGAGGGGGGCGAGCTCCCTGCACGTGTGGCCACAGAGCGCCCAGTGCCTAGAGGAAGCACTGAGATGGGCAGACGAGGTGGCACCGGGGGTGGGGGGCAAGGGCCCGCCCGGCTCCTGGGACCTCCGGGCCTGGCGGGCCCTGTGTCGGGCTCCAGGGGGGTCCCAAGTTCCCCATGGCTGTGCCGAGCCCCCCTTGCTTCTGAACGTGCAGCAGGGGCAGCTGCCGACCAGACCGCAGACACAGGAGGCCGGTTCCCCGCCCCTGCTGCTCATGGCCCCCCAGGGTGGTGTGTGGTTTCAGAGCTGACCCCCATCCACCGCCAGGTCCCTGCAGACCCCCAGGCTGGCAGCAGCCCCCGCCCCTGCACCCCAGACTAAGTTTCCGCCTGAGTCTGCGGGGATTTCCCCCCCAGGACCCCGTTCCCTCCCTGCAGCTTGCCTGCCCCCCGCCAGGGCTACTCGCTGGCCAGAGGGCACAGGTGGGGGCACGAAGTGGCAGCCCACACGGGGGCCCGGAAGTGCCACAGTGTGCAATGGAACCGCCCTCCGCTGTCCAAAACCTCAGGCTTTTATTGAGTGCCAGCTGGATGCAGAGCATGCTGAGGGTGGGAGGCCCGGGAGCAAACAGTGGGCTGGCCCTGAGGGCCAGCGAGGACCTGTGGTTCCAGAATCGCCCCGGACATTCACTCCCAACCCGGGGCGCCTGGGCGGAGCTCCTCTCCCCTCCTCCCCTCCCACCTTACCCCAGCTGTTTGGTGCCCCTGCAGGCTGCCTGGTTGAGCTACTTGCAGGGGCTTGGGGGGGTGGTTTGGGAGTGGGTGTGGTCATCGTCCCCCCGACCCAGCCCATAGATGGGCCTGGAGGAAATGATTTCCCCGGTGATCTTACCTGTGGCTGGAGAAGTGGGGCCACCAGGCTCTGCATCTCAGGCCCACCCTGGGGCAGAGCCAAGAGGGGCTGCCTAGGCACCAAGGACCCATCCAGCTGTTAAGGAGATGCCTGGTGGCCCCCACCTGGTGGCTGTGGGCCTGAGGGCAGCTGGTCTCCTGGTGGCCGCCTGGGCCCTGGCTGAAGGGAGGGGTCAGCTGGATGTGGCTGGTGTTCCCCTGCCCTCGCGCAGGACGCAGGGACGAGGAGGTCCCCCCAGCTGACCAGTGGAGGCCCTGCCACAGGGGTGGGCGCCCGGGTCCCACCCTGCTGCCCTCACTGCTTCCCAGAGCAGTGCGTCCCGTCGTTTAGTGGGTGACGGTGGTCCCAGGTTCCTGATCCTAATTCCACCCCCTTCAGGTGTCACCCCTGCTACACCTGCCCTAAATTCCCACCCCAGGTCCCCTTGGCTCTAACACCGTAGCCCTCAGACCCAGCCCTGTGCCCAAAGCTGTACCCCTTAACCCCCAGCCCCACCCTCACCTCCCTCCCTAAATCCCGCCCCTGGCCCTCTGGGCTGATCCCCCAATTCTCTGGACCCTCCCCCATCCACCTCTTCCCTAGCCTCAGCTGATTTAACACATGGAGGCTCAGGGGAGGCAGGTGGGTCCCCACTGCGGCTGCACCCCAAGTGTGTGACCACGTGCATCCACCCGGGGTGGAGGGCAGCCTGGACCGTGGGAGCGCCTGTCCTCTTCTCTCTGTGACACTGCCCCCGATTCTGTGAGCTGGACTGGGGGGACAGCTGGCTGTTTCCTCCATCTCTGGGAAGTGAGAAGTGGGTGTCCTCCTGGCCGGGGCCTCCTGGTGCCCGGGATCCCCGACTGGCTTCCGGAAGATGCCGGGAGGAGGGAGGGTGGTGGCGCTGGACCTGTGCCCCAACAGGACCTGACCATAAACAGGCGGGGCGGGGGCTTCGGCGTGGACTGCTGACCCGCCCTGGTGGACTTTGCCCTCAGCCTGGCCCCCAGCTGTCAGCCCTTCCCAGGAACAGCCACCTTTGTTTGTTCCTTGAGAGTGTGGGTGACATTGCCTGCCTGCCCAAGCCCTGGCAGACTCCTCTGTGGGCCTGGGGAGGGGGCCGGCAGGGGGCTGGGGCTCCCCTGGGGGCCCTGGGGCTGCAGGCACAGGCCCCCCCCCACCCAACAGTGGGGCACAGGCCTGGAGAGGCCACCAGTGACCAGGCAGGCAAACAGGCCCAGAAGAGGCAAGGCCTGCGTGCGTCCACTCGGCCAGCCCTGAGCTGGGATCAGGGCCTGGGGTCCATCCCTTCCACGGCCTGGCCTCGTCTTGGATTGAGGAAGGTGGGGTCAGTTGAGGCAAAAATGATCACTTTCATATTTTAGTTTGGAAAGGGGCCACCTTGGGGGAGGTTATAGTGTTTCTTCCAGCTCCTTGCTGACCGCCCCTGGACAGGGTCCCCACCCAGGCATCAGTGTTCATCTGGGGGATTCTAATAATATTATCAGGTGATGCATCGTCTCAGCCACTCCCCAGCATGGTCCCCGAGACATTTTGGGGGGGAGGCTGAGAGCTCTAAAGTATTTTCTTAACAAGACCAAGTGAGCTGCCTTTTTCACTGGGCTCCTGTGGCACAGATGGCGCAAAAACCCCAGTGGGTGAAGCTGTTGGCTCAGCAAGGATCTCGGAGTGGCCACGGGGCAGGCCCCACCCCCACCCCCGTCTTCCCCACACACTCTCCCAGGGAAAGAAGCGCTTTCAGCAAACGCTCCAAATTTAACTGACCTCAGTCTGGGCCCT
This sequence comes from Hyperoodon ampullatus, assembly GCF_949752795.1. Lineage (NCBI taxonomy): Eukaryota > Metazoa > Chordata > Mammalia > Artiodactyla > Ziphiidae > Hyperoodon > Hyperoodon ampullatus. Next base: position 3,402,927 of record NC_136920.1, read on the forward strand.
GGTGCGTGAGGAGTCGGGTGGCGCGAGCGTCCCGCTGTGCTGGGCTCGGGCGACGCGCGAGGGGTGAGAACCACTGACCGGCGGGCCGTCGTTGTTCACACCGGGGTTCTTGGCAGACGTTTTCTCCAAAATGAGAAAAACAGCGGACAGTCTTCGTTGTCACGGTAAACTCGAGCTCTCTAGTGGGAATGAGAATTTTGGAACCTGCCAGCATCAGCGAGACAGCTTCCCGACCTGAAGGCTTTTCTCCGAGCATGTGATGTTGGTGTGAGTTCCACGTGGACACGGAATGGGAGACTCTGAACCAGCGTTTTCCAAACGACCGATGCGCCATGTTACAGCATCACGGCGGCCAGAGACCCGTCCACGGAGCGAGATGGACCGAGGGTCCCCGGGGCCCCAGTGAGCCGTGCACGGGGTGGGCTCCCGGTCCAGACTGCAGCCGCCCCGAGAGACGCCACGTGCTGGGGTTTGGTGTCGGAGCGGAGGAGAAAGTCCGCGAGGATCCCAAAAGGCTGTTCATGTGCTCCTGCCTTTCCAGCTGCAAGTCTGGGCGAGGCCGGACTTTCTCCAGATGCTTCGACCAAGACGACATTTCCCAACTGACGGGAGACAGACGTGGTGACAACGTCCAGCTGCCGCTGAGAAGCCTGACGTCAGGGAGATTCGCAGAAACGTGTATTCATGCCACTCTTCTTACTGAGTTTTTTTTTTTTGAAAATATAGTTTTGGGGGGTAAAAATGTTATTTATGTTAGCATGTAGTGTATTTATCTTTTTTTTTTTTTTTTTTTTTTTTGCGGTACGCGGGCCTCTCACTGTTGTGGCCTCTCCCGTTGTGGAGCACAGGCTCTGGATGCGCAGGCTCAGCGGCCATGGCTCATGGGCCCAGCCGCTCCGCGGCATGTGGGATCTTCCCGGACCGGGTCACGAACCCGTGTCCCTTGCATCGGCAGGTGGACTCTCAACCACTGCACCACCAGGGAACCCCTGTCTTTATTTTTAACTGGAATAAACATTTAAAAATTTTCTCAGTTTTATTGCTTAACATGGCAAATATCAAGAGATATCACCCTCATAAACCAAAGCTCTTTGGGGGCTCTCAAGGCTTTTTAAGGTGTGAAGGGATCCTCAGGTGCAGGAGTTCGTCCTGTCCTGCTGGGGACCCCTTCTTGCCAACCACAATGCATGCTCCTTCTTAGGGGGGTCTCTGACCTTGGGGGGTGGCAATGTTGCCCCCATGCAGAGCTGCTGACCCATCCAGAGCACCCCACGATAGACCTGCCCCTCCCTGAGGGGTCCCAGCTGGGGGCTGCTTCCCTGACCTGCATTTATTTATTTATTACTTCAAATACATTTTCTCTCTCTTTTGAAAAAATTATTTTTTTATTTTGGTAAAGTACACGTAACATAAACTTTACAGTTTTAGCCACGTCTAAGTGCACAGCTCAGGGGCATGAAGCACGTTCGCATTGTTGTGTGACCATCACCCCCATCCACCTCCATAACGTCTTCACCCTCCCAAACTGATGCTCTGTCCCCGTGAAACACTCACCCTCTCCCCTCCCCCAGCCCCAGCCCCACCGTCTACTTTTCTGTCTCTGTGGATGTGACTCCTCCAGGGACCTCATGTGAGTGGAATCAAACAGGATTTGTCCTTTTGTTTCCGGCTTATTTCACGGAGTGTAATGTCCCCAAGGTGCATCCACATTTATAGTACGTGTCAGAATTTCCTTCTTTTGTGTACCCATTCGTCCGTCAGTGGACACTTGGGTTGCTTCCATGTTTTATTTTGTTTTTTTTGTTTTTTGGTTTTGCGGTATGCGGGCCTCTCACTGTTGTGGCCTCTCCCGTTGCGGAGCACAGGCTCTGGACGTGCAGGCTCAGCGGCCATGGCTCACGGGCCCAGCAGCTCCGCAGCATGTGGGATCCTCCCGGACCGGGGCACGAACCCGTGTCCCCTGCATCGGCAGGCGGACTCTCAACCACTGCGCCACCAGGGAAGCCTGCTTCCATGTTTTAGCTGCTGTGAACACGGGTGTGCAAGTATCTGAGTCCCTGCTTTCACTTCTTCTGGGGACGTACCCAGACGTGGGATTGCCGGATCAAATGGTAGATCTGTTTTAAATTTTTTGAGGACCCTCCATACCATTCCCACAGCAGCTGCACCGGTTTACATTCCCACCAACAGCGCACAGGGTTCTGGTTTCTCCACATTCTCGTCTGCACTTGTTATTGTCTGTTTTCTGGGCAATGGGCAGCCTGGTGGGTGTGCTGCCCTGGCCTCTAGCTTGAGGTCCCTTCTTGGCGGGCCCCAGGGTTCAGACCAGGCCCCTTTGCCACCTGCCAGACGCTCCGCGCCCCTCCCTGCTGCCTCCTCTTCCCTGGGGAGCCCTGTCCTTGGTGCCTGTCTGCTCAGAGGCCCAGGGGTCCTGCCAGGATGGGGTGTCCCGGGGTCTCCTGCCCCTAGAAGGGTCCCCAGACCTTCCCCCGGGGCCCAGGTGTCTTGAGTCTCAGAACCGAGGCCTAGAGAGCAGCTGGGATTCAGGCCCAGGCCTCCCTGTCCTGTCAGGGAGGGCCCCGGGCCCCAGCCCCCAGCGCTGGGGGGTGGGATGCTGGATGTGGGCCCCGGGGAATGACTGTTCTCCTGTCTTTCCGGTGTCCTATCTTTATTGTTCTGTGTGATTGCATCAGGAGGTCCCCAAGGGGCAGGAAGCAGGCGTTTATGGCCTTGGGCGAGCCTGGCCTGGGCGTCTCTGTGAGTGGTGAGACGTCACCCTGTCCACACCCACGTGGCAGGGGTTTGGAGAGACGCCAGACACACTGCTCCTTTCTGAGTGCCGGCCCTGCTCCATCAGCCCAGGAGCTGGACACGCAGACCGCCGTCCTGGCCCCTATGGCCTCCCTCCCAGCTCTTCCGTGCAGCTCCTGGAGACGTTTCTATGTCTGAACATCTTGGGGACAATTTGTACCCAGTTCTCTTTACTAAATAACATTAACTTCTCTGAACGGTCAGCGGCCTGGGGGTCCCAATGTGTGGCCCCTACAGAGGGGCCACACCCCGGCTCCCCCACCCCTGCCTCAGAGCCCTGAGCCCCCGGTCCCCGGAGGCAAGAGTTCCCGCGCCTGCCTGTGTTTCCCTTGCGGTGAGCGGTGGATGAAGAGGGACTGCTAGCCGCCCACGGACACCCCCACAAGCTGGAGGCCACAGGGCTCCTCAGCAAGGGGCACCCACCACCTGGCCCAGGGGCAGCTGGTGTGCGGGCTGGCGGGGACCTTGGTTCTGGAGGAACATGGCGGGTCTGTGGAGCTGGCCACACCCTCGCTGGGTGTGGTGAGCCTTCAAGGGTGTCGGTGGGTCTCCTCATGCCCTGGCCCGCTGCGCGCTCCCCTCTTGCCCTGGCTGTCACCTTAGATTGTTTTATGGCCTCGTTCTCCCAACAGTATATCGGGGAAATGAAATCAAGCATTAGATATTCGCTGAGAACTTGATTTGTAACGCTGTGGGCTGTCCTGGGGTCCAGCCTCACGGCCCTTCATCTGTCCAGGCCCGGTGGCGGGACAGCAGGCCTTGGTTCCTGATGGTGGGCGCCTAGGGGGGACGCTTATTTTCTGACGTCACAAAATGCTGCTCCAGGTCATCTCAATGTTCTTGCCCAGAAGCTCAGCTACTTCTCCAAGGAACCCAGGTTCCTTTTATTGGAGGATGGTGTTGAGAACCAAGATCTGGGCTTTGGGTGTGGTCATTGCTCGTGAGGTGTCCTGTTTGCAGGCCCTCTCGGTGGACAGCACTAGAAAGACACCAACTGCATACACATCTGTCACCTATCTATCACCCATGTGTCTATCTATCTATCTATCTCCCATCTGTCTGTCTGTTATCTATCACCTATCTAGTATTATTACTATTATTATCTATTATCTCTCACCTTTCTATCTACCTCTATCTATCTATCTATCTATCTATCATCTATCTATCGTCTATCTGTCACCTATCTAGCTATTATTATTATTTATCACCTATCTATCTATCATCTATATATCTATGTATCTATCATCTGTCCTGTGTTTATGGTTTGAACACGCTGGATTTGAGGTGCTGTGCTGTGAGTGAAGGCTGATTTATACCTGTGGCTGGGACTTTGCAAGCTGTGTTTCCAGACTCCCTGGCCGGCTGGCTCCCTGGAAGGCACTGTTGGCGGGTGGGGAGGGGAGAGGGAGGAGGCATTCCCGTCCCCTTTCTGGCTTCTTTTGGAGTCCCTGCAGTCCCAGAGGGTGGCTTTTGGGTGGTCCCACAACCAGCTGCGCCCTAGCCCCAGGAGGTCCCTCCTCTCTGCTCGCCCCAGCCCTGGGGGTGGAAGCCACTTCCTGCCACTCCCTCAGGGCCTCCTTTTGTCCTCACAACCTCCAGCACTTGCGAACGTAACTGGCTCTGTGCTGAATCCTGTCTGTTTGAAATACCTTCTGTGGTTTCATTTTCTGATGGGACAGTAATTGGTACCGGCTGGATTTCCGAGGTCAGTCCAGGGTCCAAAGTCAGGAAGGAGACTGGAGGGCAGATGGGCACCCTAGAGACAGAGCCCCAGGGAGGACGGGATACCGTGAAGGCAGTGTTCGGGGGGCCTGTCAGGCATGAAGCAGCTGCAATGGAAAAGAGGAAAGAAAGGTGGCACATCAGTGCCTCAGAGTCCAGCTTCAGAAATGAGAAAAGAAAAACAGCAAAGTAAATCCAAAGTAAGTGGAAGAAAGGAGTATCATTAATAAGATGAAGCAGAAGGGCTTCCCTGGTGGCGCAGTGGTTGAGAGCCCGCCTGCTGATGCAGGGGACACGGGTTCGTGCCCCGGTCCGGGAAGATCCCACATGCCGCGGAGCGGCTGGGCCCGTGAGCCATGGCCGTTGAGCCTGCGCGTCCGGAGCCTGTGCTCCGCAACGGGAGAGGCCACAACAGCGCGAGGCCCACATACCGCAAAAAAAAAAAAAAAAAAAAAAAAAAAAGATGAAGCAGAAAACAAAGTACTAGAGAAAAAAGCAAGGAACCGGGCTTCCCTGGTGGCGCAGTGGTTGAGAGCCCGCCTGCCGATGCAGGGGACACGGGTTCGTGCCCCGGTCCGGGAGGATCCCACATGCCGTGAAGCGGCTGGGCCCGTGAGCCATGGCCGCTGAGCCTGCGCATCCGGAGCCTGTGCTCCGCAACGGGAGAGGCCACAACAGTGAGAGGCCCGCGTACCGCAAAAAAAAAAAAAAAAAAAAAAAAAAAGCAAGGAACCCAAAAGTTTGGTCTTTGAGAAGATCAATAAAATAGGTAAACTTCTAGTCGGACTGGTGGAAAAAAAAGAAAGAAGACACAAATTACCAGTATTAGGAATCAGAGTGGTGACATCACCACAGGTTCTATAGATATTAAAAGGATAATAAGGAAATATTATGAACAATTTTCTGCCAATAAATTTAGCAACTTGGGTGAAATGGACAAATTCCTTGAAAGACATAATTCACTCAAAAAGAAGAAATAACTGAATAGCCTTATATATTCAAGAAATAGAAAACAAAACAAAACGAAAAACCTCCCCACAGAGAAAGCTCCAGGCCCAGACTGCTTCAGTGGTGAATTCCATCAAGCATTTAAGGAAGAAATAATACCAACTCGGCACAGACTCTTCCAGAAAGACTGAAAAAGAAGAAATATTTTCTTTCTTAAAATATTTATTTATTTATTTATTTATTTATTTATTTATTTATTTTTGGCTGTGTTGCGTCTTCACTGCTGCATGCGGGCTTTCTCTAGTTGCGGTGAGTGGGGGCTACTCTTCCTTGCGGTGCGCGGGCTTCTCATTGCGGTGGCCTCTCTTGTGGAGCACGGGCTCTAGGCGCACAGACTTCAGTAGTTGTGGCTCGCGGGCTCTAGAGCACAGGCTCAGTAGTTGTGGCGCACGGGCTTAGTTGCTCCGCGGCATGTGGAATCTCCCCGGACCAGGGCTCAAACCCGTGTCCCCTGCATTGGCAGGTGGATTCTTTTTTTTTTTTTTTTTTTTTTGTGGTACGCGGGCCTCTCACTGTTGTGGCCTCTCCCGTTGCGGAGCACAGGCTCCGGATGCACAGGCTCAGCAGCCATGGCTCACGGGCCCAGCCACTCCATGGCATATGGGATCCTCCCAGACCGGGGCATGAACCCGTATCCCCTGCATCAGCAGGCGGACTCTCAACCACTGCGCCACCAGGGAGGCCCTTGGCAGGTGGATTCTTAACCACTGCACCACCAGGGAAGCCCCAGAAGGAATATTTTCAACTCTTTCTGTGAGGCCAGTATTACCCTGATGCCAAAACCACACAAAAACACCCCAAGGGGGAAAAAAACTGTAGAGCATCTCCCCCATGAACATAGATGCAAAAAATCTAAACAAAATTTTAGCAAATCAAATCCAGCAACATATGAAAATCATGACTAAATTTTTTTTTCAAGGAATACAGGGTGGGTTTAACATTCATGAATCACTATAATTCACAATATTAGCCGACTAAAGAAGAAAAATTATAGGATCATCTCAATAGATGCAGAAAAAGGCATTTAACAGATTTCAACACCACTTCCAGATAAAATCTGTCAGCAAACTAAAAACAGAAGAGAACTTCCTCAACCTGATAAAGAGCATCTACAAAAAGCCTACAGCTGGAGTCATACTTACAGACTGAATGCTTTTCCCTGGAATCAGGGACAAGATCAGGATATCTGCTCTTATCACTTCTAATCAACATTGTGCTGGGAATCATTGCCAGTACCACCAGGAAGAGAAAGAAAGAAAAAAAAAAGAACTAGACTGGAAAGGAAGAAGTTTAGTTACAGGTAACATGATCTTCTATGTAGAAAACCTGAAATATACAAAAAAGCGACTATAATTAGTGGGTGAGTTTATCAAGGTTGTAGGTACCACAAAAATCAACTGTATTTTTATATATTAGGAACAATCAGAGATTGACATAAAAAGACCATTTACCATACGATAAAAAACATGAAATACTTAGAAAAAAATATGTCAAAAGAAATGAAAGACCCGTACATCAAAAACTATAAAACATTGCTGAGAGAAATTAAAGATCTAAATAAATGGAGAGATATACCTTGTTCATGGGTTGGAGGACCCAGTATTGCTAAGATTTAATTCTTCCCAAACTGGTCTATATATTCAATGCAATCTCAGTCAAACTACTAGCAGGCTTTTTCTTGGTAGAAATTGACAAATTGATTCCAAAATCCAGATGGAAATGTGGAGGACAGAGAATAGCCAAACAAAACAAAACAAAACAAAACCCACAATTCTGGAAAAGAAAAACAAAATTGGAGGGTGAGCATTAGGTGATATTAGAATTATTGCAAAGCCACAGTGATCAGAACAGTGTGGTATTAGCACAAAGATAGACAAATAGATCAATGTGACAGAAGAGAGAGCCCAGAAATAAATTCACACGTATAAAAAACTAAATTTTTACACAGGAGCAACACAGGGAAGCAAGGATAGCCTTGTCCAGAAGGAGGTGGAACAATTGGGAAAGGAAAGGAAACTTCAGGCCATGCCTCACACCATATGCAAAAATAATCTCAAAATGCATTGTGTAAAACCTAAAGGTATAATACTTCTAGAGGAAAAGGCAGGAGAAAATATTTGTGACCTTGGGCTGGGCAAAGCTTTCTTACCTATACCGTATCATCCCGAAGGCACCATCCATGAAAGAGTAAATGGATGAACTGGGCCTCATCAAAATGAAAACCTTCTACTCTTCCAAAGACACTGTTAAGAGACTGAACAAAACAAGCCACAGAGAGGAAGAATATTTGCAAAGAGTTTCTCTAATACCGAACTGGTATCTCGAATAGATAAACCACTCTTAGAACTCAGTTTAAAAAATCCACCCAAATAACCCAATAAATAATTGGCAAAAGATTTGAGCAGACACTTTACCAAAGAAGATAGGTAGGTGGCAGATAAGCACACGGAAATGTTCTCAACTTCATTAGTGAATAGAAATGCAAATTCGAACCAGGATGAGATACCACCATGCACCTATTAGAACAGCCCAAATGGAAAAGGCCAAAGGCATGGCTGGGACGGGGTCGGGGAGGTCTCATCCACCGATGAGGGAATGTGATGCACAACCCCTCTGGAAACAGCCTGGCCGTTTCAGAGAAATTGGAACATGCACATGCTGTGTGGTCCAGACCCTCCGCTCCCAGGTCAGTGCAAAGACACCTGTGCACACGCTCATGGCAGTGTGATCTGTGATGGTCCCAAACTGGAAACAGCCCAAAGGCCATCAGCAGCTGAAGAAATGAGCACTGTTATTTCCACCCAAAAGAAAGCCACTCAGTGATAAAAAGGAATGAACCATCCATGCAAGCAACACTGTGGATGCATCTCAAAATAATTATGCTGATTCTGTGAAGAGCTAGCAAACAGAGGAAGTAGCCAGAGACCAGAAGCTGGAAAACCAGAATAAAGACCAGTTGATGGGGACTTCCCTGGGGGGCCAGTGGTTAGGACTCTGGGCTTCAACTACAGGGGGCCCGGGTTTGATTCCTGGTCGGGCAACTAAAATCCAGCAAGCCGTGCAGCGCGGCCAAAAAATAGGAAAAAAAACCCAACAGTCGATGATCCCCTGAGAAACTGACCACCCATGTCCAAAAAGCAGATCCCCACAAAGTAAGCTTTCTCTTCCCCACCAACGTGTGTGAGGAATACGGGCTGACCCAATGAGTGGAAATAAGAGGGAAAATAATTCAAAGTTTAGACAAAAGTACAGAAGAGACCTCAGAATTTATAATAGTCAAAAGATATGGATATATCTGGAAAATAGGCCAGGGTTTCAAAGGCTTTTGCTCCACTGATTTGGAAGTGGTGCTTCCCTAAGGGTTGTCTGCTTCTATAATCTCTCCAAAATAAAAGTCACCTTTTTTTGGAAAAAAAAAATTATGCTGAGTGAAAGAAGCCGAACCAAAAAACAGTGCCTGTGTGTGGATCTATTTACATAAAAGTCTAGAAAATGCAAGCTAACCCCTGGGGCCAGGAAGCAGTTCGTGGGGAAGGGGTATGAGATTTCCTGGGCGACTGCTGTACATACATTGACCGTCCTGATGGTGGCGATGGCTTCAGGTGTGTATTTATGTCAAAACTGATCAAATCAACACTTTATTGTATATCAATTTCACCTCTGTAAAACTTGGAAAAAATATTTCAGATTGGTTCTGTTAGACAAAACTTTGTCCTGAGTTTTCCAGACCAGTGAATCCTAAGTGTTTTCCTTCTTGCAACAGAATATCATAGCCATAACTTATAATGGCTGCATGACGTTCTAGAATTATTTTAGCCGTTAGAGATCTAAAATTAATCTTAAAAATATATTCAAGCCAAAACTATAGCGATGGTGAAAAAGATCAGTGCTTGCAGGGGTTTTGGTGGGGAGGGTTGAGGAGGTGAAGGGAGATTTGATACATAATGGGGGTGCATGACACTATGTATTTGTCAAAACCCATAGAACGTTGCAGCACAAATAGTGAACCTTAATGCATGCAAAATACAAGAGCTAATTAGGAGGTTGGGGGATCCCAGGATGGCATGCAGAAATGTGACAAAGCAATCTAACTGTATTGCAAATTGATGAATCAGCTTCACTGGCGGGGGGTGGGGTGGTGGGGGGATGCAGGAAAAGGAGGGGGGAGGTGCTCTGTCCTTGGGGCACCACTCCAGGAAGGCAAGAGAAGGAGATTCCTCCCCTGGGGCTATGACACCACCCAGGAACCTGATTTTCTGTTACTCATACTGGTTTCTGCAAAGAGCAACAGTCAACCTTCTTGAAAAATGGTCACACAATTGCCAAGTGGTGGACAGCGTCGGCTGGGGGCAGAGAGGACCACTGTGAGTGGCCTCTGGCTGGGCGAGCTCAGGGGGCTCTTTCATCTTCTCCGCTCATTGGTTTCCTTGTCTCTAGAATGAAGTAGTGTGAGCACCTGCCTCCCAAGGTTGTGGAGGACTTTAATGATAAGGGGAGGTGATTGAGTACCTGGCCATTGCCCAAACACAATGAGCCCTCAGGAGGTGGGAGCCCTGTGGAGCTACTACAAAAGGTGAACCCCACCCCTCCTAGAGATTTCGTTTGTTTGTCCACTCATTCACCCATCCATCTAGCCGTCCGTCCAGCCATGCACCCATCCACTCATCCATCCATCCATCTATCCATCCATCCATTTACCCACCTATGCATCCACTCATTCACCCATCTAGCCACCCATCCATCTAGCCACCTACCTACCCACCCAGAAGCAAAGTTATTGAGTGTCTACTGTGACGCTAGCCCACAGAGGAGCCCACATAGGCTGCTGCCCTCAATGTGCTCACCGCCTGAAGGCCAGCAGTGGTCACACAGTGCAGCCAGGTTGGTGAGGACAATGGTCAGTGTAAGGACCAGGTCTCGAGGAGGGGATGGCTGCTGGAAGGTGACTGGTCTCCTGAGGTGCAGTGGCCCTTTACCCCCAAGGAGGCCGGTGCCTGCCTGCTCGGTGGAGCCTGGGATGAGGAGCAGAACCCGCTGACCTGGCCCTGCCCAACTTGCAGGGGAACAAACACCTTTGTGTGTTAACCCGCCTACTCTTCAAGCATGGCAGGGGCAAATCGGGGCAAATGTCCTATGGTAAACGCTTGCAGGCCAGGGGAGGTGGTGTGAGGCCCGGCTCTGCACACCCCCAGCTCTTTCGGCTCCTCTGGCCAGGTCTGAGTTACCCTTTCCAATGTGTCAGGGAGCACATGGGGAGGGGGTGGGCATGGCTGGGGTTTTGTTTGCCTGCCCCCGAGTCCTCAGACACTTACCTACCGGGGACTCTGTCTGGTGGCTGGCTGGGGCTGTGGGCTCCCTTGGGTGTCCAGAGGGCTAGGAACCCACGGCTTCCCTGGGCACACCCTCCATCTGCCCACCGAGGCCGGACCACCGGAGCCGAGGGCCCAGGGTTGGGCCCAGGGTCTGAGGAGGGTTTACACATATAGATCCTTGTTCTTTTATAGACCCCCTCCGCCCTTCCTCCCTCCCACTCCCTGATGAGTCGCCCTCTCCCCCTGCCCCCGTTCCCCACCCTCCCACTTCCTGATGAGGCAGGGTTTGTGGACAGACCGCAGTGGACAGTTGTTTTAGGCTGCGTTTCGTGACGTCTCTGTGGCCTCCTCCCTGTGGTCAAGACTGTGATTCCTGAGACTGTAGTCCTGGGAACAGTGTCCTGTTGGGGTAAACATTGCTGGGTGTGGGGCCTGGTGGGAGGAGGCCCGGGGCTGCCCAGGCCGGTGTGCGTGTGTGTGTGTGGGGGTCTGTGCCCTGGGGGTGTCCACCTGACTGGTGGGCAGGCAGTCAGCTCCCTCAGCAGCCCCCGCCTGTGGCTGGCCAGAGTGGTGTCCTGGTGGCCTTTGGGCATCACAGCCTTGTCACAGAGGGACACTGGGCAGTTTCCTCAACTCTGCCTCAGCGAAGGGTGGGGGTCCCAGTAGGGCGGGAACGGAGCTCCAGTGCACTGAGTGGAGCGTCACAGGCTGAGGGGCCTCTTCCTGCATCCACAGGAGCTAAAGTGATGGGTGGATGGACATGTCTAAGCACCCAGGTGTCCTGTTCAGGTACTTTCCAGGGACTTACCCGTTAGGGACCCGCCATGACTGAGTTTGCCCAGTGGTCAGGAGACTGACCAGAGGTGCCATGGGGGCCCCAAGCCCTCCCCACCTCCTCCCGCCAGCCCCGTCCATCCTGCCCTCTCTGCGTCCATCCCAGTCTGCATGCCTGATGGCACTGCTCAGGGGTCCCACCCGAGAACCTGCGTCTGTGCCAAGATGGGTGTGGGCCTTGGGACACCTGCTTCCCCACCCAGAGGGTCCATGGGGCTGACCTTCTCAGACCCAGGGGGGACCCGACCCCACCTTCTCAGACCAAGGGGGACCCCATTTTCTCAGACCCCAGGGAGGACTCCACCTTCTCAGACTCGGGGCTGTGCTGCGCGTCCTGTCTCTGGCCAGGAATCTCTGATTCCCACCAGGGCAGAGGGAGCCTGGCATGGAAAATCACTGCCCCTGGGGGCCGCGGAGGGGGCCCTGTCCTTGGGTTTCCCCAGGGTGTGGTGCCAGCCCATGCAAGCCCCACGGGGAAGTGGCACAATGGGCCTGCTGGTCCAGCTGCTCTGGCTTCCTGATCCCTGATCCTCCTGGCTTGAGCCAAACGCTGTCCCCCACGTGCGTGGGTCCCTGGGCCCCTGGGCCTGGGGCTGGCAGCACAGCAGGACAGGACGAGGGGCTTTACCTCAGGCTGCAGGAGGGTCAGGTCTGGGGACCATGGCTCCCATATGCTCTCTCTGACACTGGGGGTCCCTGTCCTTTGATGTCTTGGCTCCGCGGGGACCCTGGGAATCGTCAGGCGCTGTGGGCAGAGCTCGTGGCCCTGGATGCTCTTGCTGTGGTGTGGAGGGCCTGTTTGCAGAGGAAGGGTCCCCGTGAGGTGCCAGGCCAAGGCCCCGGTTCTGGTCACTGCCTCTGCAGGGGCGCTGGACTCAGGGAAGCAGGGCTCAGGGTCCCATGGCCCCCACCACTGGGCAGCCCCCTTGTCCAGGGTAACAGTTGGGATGAACCTCTCCCACTCGCCCCTGAAACTCAGGGACCCCGAGGTTGGAGACCGAGGCCCCCCCCGACCATCAGAGCTGTTGTCCACAATTATGCTGGCGAAAGTCAAAAGCTGAATTCAAGATGCACGTTTGTTTTCAGAACGGAGGAACGCAGGGAGGGGAGGCCCGACCTCGGTTTACCCACCAGCGACGTGGGTGCCCACCCAGAGGTTGCTAATGTTTGGGGCCAGCGCAGCTCAGATGCCACGTCCTCAAGGCGTTTCCAGACATGCTCGGGCTCACTTGGAGGGTCTGAGGTGCCCTGGAGGCCATAGCTCCTCTCTGGGGCAGGACCCTCTTCCCACCAGAGGCCCAGGAGCACCTGCGTGGCTGCCCCACCCTCCTCCCTGGTTCTCCCCCCCATCCTGGAGAGGCTGCAGGGCTGGGCCTGTGCCTGCCAGGCCGTGTCCGTGTCCAGCCCCGGCCCCACTCCCCTTGGGGACGGCCACTCTTAGCCTCGAGCCAGGTGCCCTGTGTCCCAGAGGATGTGATGCTGTTAAAGCATCCCCTGGCTGGGCTCCCCAAGTTCCAATTACATGTAATTCCAGAGGCTGGCTTGGCCTGGGAAGGGAGGGGATGAGAGGGGGGCCGGAGCCGGGGGCCCCGACCGAGCTCAACGAGCTACAGGAAGGAATTGGTGCCAAAATGGGGCGCGCCCTGGACTCCACAGGAGCCCGTGCTCTCTCTGCCTCGGCAGCGGGGTTCAGGGAGGGCAGGGGCCCCCTTACCCTGACCCGGAGCTCAGGCCCCTGGCTGGGGAGGCTGAGGTCCAGGAGGTCTCTGACAGGCCCCCAGAGTGGGAGCCCACACCTGGCAGTGGTCCACTGGGGCCCCTTGGGAGGCACCCCGTTTGACATTCGCCGTACCAGAGATGCTGGATGGGTGGGGTGGGGGCCTCGGGGAGCCTGCTGGCTGCCAGGACGTGCTTCCGGACGGCCCTGGTGGTGCAGTGTTTGAGAGTCTGCCTGCCAATGCAGGGGACACAGGTTCGAGCCCTGGTCCAGGAAGATCCCACATGCCGCGGAGCAACTAAACCTGCGTGCCACAACTACTGAGCCTGTGCGCTAGAGCCCGTGAGCCACAACTACTGAAGCTCACACGCCACAACTACTGAGCCTGCATGCCACAACTACTGAAGCCCCCGTGCCTACAGCCCGTGCTCCGCAACAAGAGAGGCCACCGCAATGAGAAACCCCACGCTGCAACCAAGAGTAGACCCCGCTCGCCGCAATTAGAGAAAGCCCGCATGTAGCAACAAAGACCCAACGTAGCCAAACAAACAAACAAAATTAGATCCCACATAAAAAAAATGGGGGACCAGGTCATGCCTGCCCCGGGCCTGGTACTGCTAGTGGCTGGGACGGACGGAGGTCCGCCTTGGGTGTGTGTTGGAATCGGGTAATTGGGGCTGCCGCATCCTGGGCAGAGCCAGCTCTACCCCGGGAGCAATAAAAAATAAACCTCAGATAACCTGAATCAATATTTCCCCACCAGGGCCCTCGGAGCCCCCGCAGCTGCTTTCCTGACAATCTGGCAGGTGCCCCACCCACCCCTCAACCCTCCCTTGCCCTCCCCACCCTCTGACGGCTCCGCGGGGCCATATAAGGCCTAGACCCCTGCCCCGGTCGCTCTCCCACACCACGCTTCTGGCCACCATGGGGCTGCCACTAGCCCTCCTGGTGGCCCTCTGCCTGACTCTGACCTGGGTCAGGGGCTCAGAGCTCCAGAGAGGTGAGAGGGTGCGGGCAGGAAGGCTGGGCGGCCCAGGGTACATGGTCCTGCCTGGGGTAGAGGTGTCTCCCTCAGCCGGGGCTTTGGGGTGGACAGCCTGGGCCAGGCCTCCTGCACCCCCACGCCTGCTGACTCTGGGTGGAGGGATGGAAGGAAGGAAGGGAGGCAGGGAGGGAGGGGGTCTTGGGTTCCCACATGCTTCTGAAGGTGATCGCTTGGCCAGAGTGTGTATCCAGAGGACAGTCCCAGGGGGAAGCACCGGTCTGGGTGGCTGTCTGGGCCTGGGGGAGGCAGGGGCCTGCCAGGAGGGGCCAGGCCAGGGGAGGCCCCCAGTCCCGGTATCAGGGATCCTGATACCGGGACTGGGGGTCAAGACCAAGCTGGGCCCTTCAGCAGAGCCAGCTGTTTGGGTCTCTGCTCAAGGGGTGGCTTCAGACAGAGAAGACCATGCAGACATAGGATGGGGACATCTCTGTCCCAGCAGGGCATTTGGGGACAGGGCGGTGGCGGGGCTGGGGGACAGGGGAGCTGGCCCCATATGGATGAACACGCCGCAGGCTCCCTCTGAGGGGTCTGGCACAGACCTTCTGCGGGGTGAGGGGCGGCTGGGGCGGGGCTGGGGTGCTGGCTGGGGCGTCGATGGACGGAGTGTGGTGGAGACCGGGGTGGGGAGTGGGCCAGGCTGACAGGGCTCCAGGGAGCCCGACAGCCCCTCTGACCCTGCTCCCCGCTCGGCACACGGCCGCATCCCCTGCAGGGTCAGGGTGGGAGGGCGCGGCAGCTGGAGACGCCCTTTCAGGGGGCTGAGACCGCGTGGGTGGGGTGGCCAGTGTCCAGCAGAGCCCCCCCGCAGGACGACCCTCCGTGGGGCCTGGGCCGAGACCCCGACGGGCTCTGAGCTGCTGCGGGGCGCCTCTGGAGGGTCCTCACAGGGCCGCTGCCAGGCCGGAGCCTCGGACGGACAGGCTTCCTGGCGACGTGGGCTGCTCACGCGCCCACCCGCTGCTCCCCAGAAGGCAGGACCCGGAACCACGGCCACAGTGTCTGCAGCACATGGGGCGACTCCCACTACAAGACCTTCGACGGAGACATCTTCCGCTTCCCCGGGCTGTGCGACTACAACTTCGCCTCTGACTGCCGGGACACCTACCAGGAGTTTGCTGTGCACCTGAAACGGGGCCCCGGCCGCAGTGGGGGCCACCCCCAGGTCGAGTACATCCTGCTGACCATCAAGGGTGACGCCATCTACCTCACCAGCCAGCTCGTTGTGGTGAATGGCGCCGTGTGAGTGGTCAGGCAGTGTCCCTTCCCACGTCCCGTGAGCAAGTGCGACCCGGCTGGTGCCCCCGTTTGCCCTCCCTTCCCCCACCACCTCCCCCCACTGCCCCGCCGGCTAAGAAGGAGAGTGTTGGGGAGGGAGCTTTATTAAACCAGTGAGTCTCCTCCAGCCCCGCTGCTGGCAGCCCACCAGGCTCTGGGCTGGACCGTGCTGGTCAGGGTGGCCTGGCAGCCCAGGCCAGGGTTACAGGAGCCCACGGGAGGCCCGTTCCTCCTCCCCCTCACGCTGTCCCGCATTGTCTCAGGAACGGTGGGGCTCTGAGCTCATTCCTGCCCCGGGTGGGCAGGGGGTGGGGTGCAGGGGGGTCCCCACCTGCAGGGTTTGCCCTTCCCCTGCTGCAAGGGATTTTGATTCCCTGAAACCCAGGTTCAGAGTAGGGGGTGGGAACAGGGCCCACAGGGGCAGTGTGGGGTGGGCACAGCGCCTGCCCTGGGCGATGGGGTGGGTGGGGCTTCTCCAGCCTGGTCCTCCCTCCTCCCAGGGCTTTTACGGGCTCCCTGGGGGTCCTGCCCAGAGCAGAGCCCAGGGAGGGGGTGTGGAGAGGGCGTTGGGCAGGCGGGTGTGGCTTGGCCCAGAGGACCTAGCCAGGCAGGTGGACAGGGGCTCGGCCACGGCTCGAGTGCCCCCAGAGGGTGGCTCCCGGACGGGAGCTGGCCACTCCACCCACGCCCACAGCCTCAGCCCCTCTGCCACGTGGGTGCTGCGTGGGCCGGCGTGACCCTGGTGCCCATCCCGCAGGGTCAGCAGCCCGCACTACAGCCCGGGGCTGCTCATCGAGAAGACTGACGCCTACACCAAGGTCTATTCCCGTGTGGGCCTCACGCTCATGTGGAACCGGGAAGACTCAGTCATGGTGTGTCACGGGCCTCGGGGACCCCGGGGGGGCCAAGAGGGGGTCCGGGCGGGCTGGGGCGCTGTGTGGCCTTTGGGCGGGCGGAGAGGTTGGAGGCGGAGCGGGGGATCAGGCGGTCCACCCCGTGAGGGGACCCTCTGGTCCAGGGTGGTGGGCTGGCCCCGCCCCTTCCCCAAAGCCCTCCTGGTCCTCGGCGCGGCCAGGGCTCCCCCCGCCCCCCCGCCCCCCCGCTAACCCCAGCTCTCCCACCACGGCTGAGACCCGTTCACACAGGTTCTGAGGCTGACCTGGCCGCCCCACGGCCTGCTCACTTGTCCCCCTTCCCCGGATAGCTGGAGCTGGACAGTAAGTTCCGGAACCACACGTGTGGCCTCTGCGGTGACTACAACGGTCTGCAGACCTACTCTGAGTTCCTCTCCGATGGTGAGGGCCTCCTCGGGCCTTGGTGGCTGGGCTATGGGCAGGCTCCCCGCCTGGTCCCGCTGAACGGCTGTGCCCCCCACCCCAGGCGTGCTCTTCAGTCCCATCGAGTTTGGGAACATGCAGAAGATCGACAAGCCTGAGGAGGTGTGCGATGGCCCCCAGGAGGTGCCGACCCCCGAGTCCTGCTCTGAGCATGTGAGTCGCTGGCCATTCGGTGGGGAGGGGGCTGTGGGAGCAGAGCCTGCACCTCCCCCCAGAGCTGCGCCCGCTGGCCTCTGTTGGGGACCCCGCCCCCACCCTGGTGGCGCGGAGGGGAGGAGACGGTGAGCAGCCCCACCCACTGCCCGCCAGCGCGCCGAGTGCGAGAGGCTGCTGACAGACGCGGCCTTCGAGGACTGCCGGGACCTGGTGCCTCTGGAGCTGCACGTGCAGGCCTGCATGCAGGACCGTTGCCAGTGCCCGCATGGCACCTCCTGCGTCTGCAGCACCATCGCCGAGTTCTCCCGCCAATGCTCCCACGCAGGTGGCAGGCCTCGGAACTGGAGGACCGCCTCGCTCTGCCGTAAGCACCGTGCGGCCAGGAGCCGGGGGCGCGTGGGGCATTATCCACGGGGAGCGCGGTGCCCTTTGTGCCCTGGATTGGGAGCCACGCTGTGCCCACCTCAGCCGGGGCGCGAGGTCGGCACGGACCCTTCGTGGCGCCGGCTGCGCTCTGCTCCTCGGCTCAGGGGCCTGCCTTTGCCTGTCTAGCTAAGAGCTGCCCTGGGACCATGGTTTACCTGGAGAGCGGCTCACCCTGCATGGACACCTGCTCACACCTGGAGGTCAGCAGCCTGTGTGAGGAACATCGCATGGACGGCTGTTTCTGCCCAGAAGGTGAGTGCTGAGGACGCAGGCAGGCAGCCAGGGTGGAGTGCGCTGCCCTGAAGCACCACCCCGCCGCCTGTGTGTGGCGGGACGGCCGCCTCGCTGCCTGGGCCTCGGCTCTCAGCCGAGCTGAGGGAGAGTGACAGCTCGGGGCCCTGCAGGGACATCAGGGGACAAGGTCCAGGTAGAAGGAATACAAGGGCTGAAGACCCCCCAACATACACACAGCGGTGTCACCTTCCTGCTCATCACCCCGTGGATAGACGTCCTCCTGCCTGGCCCGTGGCTCTGAGCCTGGAAGCAGGTCCCTCAGATACAGTGTGGGGACCACAGTTGTCCCCCAAAGGACCATAGGTGTCTGTGGCTGGGAGGCCTGGCTGGCAGCGCCCCTTCAGGGAGGCCAGCCCCTGGCTGTGGCCCTGGGAACGGCAGCCCCGCCGGGGGCACTCTGGCACTGTTCGGGCCGGCTGAACGGAACATGTCCCACGCTGTCCCAGGCACTGTGTACGATGACATCAAGGGTGGCGGCTGCATCCCTGTGAACCAGTGTCACTGCAAGCTGCACGGACACCTGTATGCGCCTGGCCAACAGATCACCAACAACTGCGAGCAGTGGTGGGTCCCGGGGCTGGGGTCCCAATGGGCTGGGGTCCAGGTGGGCTGAGGGTCCCAGCGGGAGGGGGGTCCAGGTGGGCTGAGGGTCCCAGCGGGTTGGGGTGGCAGTCGAACCTGACCCTGGCCCTGTTGCCCGATAGTGTTTGCAACGCCAGCCGCTGGGTGTGCCAGGACCTGCAGTGCCCCAAGACCTGTGCCCTGGAGGGCGGTGCCCATATCACCACCTTCGACGGGAGGAAGTACACGTTCCACGGGGACTGCTACTACGTGCTGACCAAGGTGGCCGGCACCCGGCTGGGCATGTGGGTGGAGCTGGACCCCCGCCCCACACGCTGTGTGGCTGCAACGCCCTCTGCCCTCCCTGCAGGGCACCCACAACGACTCCTATGCCATCCTGGGCGAGCTGACCCCCTGCGGCTCCACCGGCAAGCAGACCTGCCTGAAGACAGTGGTGCTGCTGGCTGACAACAAGAAGAACGTGGGTGCCCCTGCCCCCTGCCCTCCCAGCAACCCCGGGGGCCCCAAGGCCCTTCTCAGCCCCCGTGTACACTTGGCCTTGCCCACAGGTGGTGGCCTTCAAGTTGGACGGCAGCGTCCTGCTGAATGAGCTGCAGGTGAATCTGCCCCACGTGACGGGTGAGTCCAGCTCCAGGGCGCCCATGCCGGGGAGGGGGCAGGGCGGGGGGAGGAGGGGGGCGGGGGACGGGGGAGGGGGACGGGGAAGGAGGGCGGCCCTCCCCACGAGCCCTCCACGGCCCTCCCCCTCCCCTGCCTTGCAGCGAGCTTCTCCATCTTTCAACTGTCCTCCCACCACCTCGTCATGACCACCGCCTTCGGCCTCAGGCTGCAGGTCCAGCTGGTGCCAGTCATGCAGCTCTTCCTGACGCTGGAACATGCTGCCCAGGGGCAGGTGCAGGGTGAGCGGCCCCGCCCAGCTCTCCCCACGCGGGCCACCCTCGGGCCTGCGCACTCTGACCCCCGACCCTTCCCCACCCTGTCCTGGCCCCTCAGGCCTCTGCGGGAACTTCAACGGCCTTGAAGGTGACGACTTCAAGACGGCTGGTGGGCTGGTGGAGGCCACAGGCGCCGGCTTCGCCAACACCTGGAAGGCCCAGTTGAGCTGCCACGACAAGCTGGACTGGCTGGATGACCCCTGCTCCCTCAACATCGAGAGCGGTGAGGCTCGGCCGCTGGGGAGGTGGCCCTGCGCGGACAGGGCTCCTCGTGGGACGTGGCGGGCGGGGGTAGCGCGGAGACAACAGAGCCAGCCGTCCACCTGCTGCTGTCTGCCTTGCGGCTGGTTTATGGTGGCCCACGGTGGCAGCCTGCCCAGTGACATGGCAGAGGGGCCAGGGCTACTAATCGCAGGCTGGTGACCCTCGTCCGGGGGCTGGCCTGGTGCCTTGACAGGACACCCTAACACCTGCCAGGTCACCTGCCACGTCCACGAGGTGGAGAGAGGAGAGGGGTGGGAACCCTTGCCTTACAAAGGGGCACAGTCCTGTGCTGACCTGCCCTGAAGGGAGGGGCCTGGGTTCGGTCCACCGAGGGGAGAGTGTCTGCTCCAGCCGGGGCGGCTGGGCAGCCTGACCTGGGGGACTTGTTGGAGGGGCCATCCCCACTGAGGGGCTAAATGCTCTCCAGCCAACTACGCTGAGCACTGGTGCTCCCTGCTGAAGAAGACAGAGACCCCGTTCAGCAGGTGCCACTCTGCCGTGGACCCAGCCGAGTATTACAAGGTGGGTGGGCCCACCCAGGCACTCCCTCCCTGCTGCCTGCGAGGCTCCTGGGGGAAACTGCTGCGTGTGTGTGCACAGCACATGTGTATAGCTGGGTGTGTGTGCACAGCACGTGTATAGCCGGGTGTGTGTGTGCACGTGCGTAAGTGCCGCGTGTCTGAGTGCTCACACGGGCATGATGTCCCCCAGCCAGCTCTCCCCATTCACTACCCTGTTTGCCCCCACAGAGGTGCAAGTACGACACGTGCAACTGCCAGAGCACGGAGGACTGCATGTGCGCGGCCCTGTCCTCCTACGCCCGCGCCTGCGCCATCAAGGGCGTCATGCTGTGGGGCTGGCGGGAGCGCGTCTGCAGTGAGTGCCAGGTGTCCTGGGCCTGGGCCGGCCTTCAGGTCGCCGCTGTCCCAGGTGGCAGCTCGCCCTGGCCGTCGAGGGTCGAAGGTGCAGGGGGGCGACATCACTCCCAGCTTCCTTGGCCAGGAAGCAGCAGGAAACCAGCCCTGGGCCACTCTGCTTGCAGGGGCGGGGGGCCTGGAACTGTGGCCACGATGCCTTAGCTCAGAAGGGGAGGTGCGTGGGGCTGGGGCACCTGTGTGGCCAGGGTGGTCCCGGGGTGACTGCCCCCGTTGGTCCCTTGGCTGGGTGGGTGTCCTGGCCAGAGGTGGGGCTCGGGGCTGGCTTTCGGGGAAGGGAGTTGGGGGCCGTCCTCCCGCCCCTCAGGCCGGCCCCTCCCCTCTGCAGACAAGGACGTGGGCTCCTGCCCCAGGTCGCAGGTCTTCCTGTACAACCTGACCACCTGCCAGCCGACCTGCCGCTCGCTGTCCGAGTCTGACACCCACTGTATCAAGGGCTTCGCGCCCGTGGACGGCTGCGGCTGCCCCGACCACACCTTCCTGGACGAGAAGGGCCGCTGCGTGCCCCTGGCCAAGTGCTCCTGCTACCAGCGTGGCCTCTACCTGGAGGCGGGGCAGGTCATCCTGAAGCAGGAGGAGCGATGGTGTGTGACCTGGGGCCGGGGAGGGGGGGCCAGCTCTGCTGGGGGGCCCACACCGCGCCCAGGCCCACAGAGCCACTGGGCCCGCCCCCCGGAGGGCCCCATTCACCCCCCACCTCTCCCTCACAGCGTTTGCCGGAACGGGAGGCTGCACTGCCGGCACATCAAGCTGCTCGGCCAGCGTAAGTGGCTGCTGCCCTGTGCATGGCCTGCCGCCCCCCAACCTGCTCCCCCTCCATCGCCTGCACGAGCCCCCCACCCAACTTCACCGGAGCTGAGGCGGCCCCTTCCGTCCCGCAGGCTGTACGGCCCCGAAGATCCACGTCGACTGCAACAACCTGACGGCGCTGGCCATCTGGAACCCCAGGCCCGTCAGCTGCCAGACGCTGGCTGCCGGCTACGTGCGTGCTGGGTGGGGGCGCTGTGGACGGGGGTGCAGGCAGGCTCCCGTTCGGTCGGTCCTGTGGCTCTGGGCCCTAGGTCCTCTGGACACATGCGCTTCGCTGGCCCTCCCCGTTCCTCGGGGGAGGTGGCCGCCTGTGGGTCCCCACCCAGCCCGCTCAGGGCACAGGGACCAGTGTAGGGGCCCCTGGCAGGCTGCTCTCCCCCGTCTCCCAGCCCAGTGGTGAGCCCGAGGGCAGGGCTCCGGAGGCTGGACCAGGGAGAGACGTCAAGCGTCAGAGGGTGGGGGGTCGGGGCATGAGGGGTGTCTGCAACATCAGAAGAGGGGCCAGCTGCCCTGGGCCTGGCACCTGATCCCCGAACCCTGCTCTCCAACCGCCCGTCAGTACCAGACGGAGTGCCTCAGTGGTTGCGTGTGCCCCGAGGGGCTGATTGACGATGGCCGGGGTGGCTGCGTGGTGGAGGAGGCGTGCCCATGTGTGCACAACAAGGACCTGTACTCCCCCGGGGACAAGATCAGGGTGGACTGCAACACCTGGTAAGCACCCTGGCCTCCGACCCCCAAGCGCTCCGTGGGGAGCCGGCCCTGGACCACAGGCCTCCTCCATGGGGGTCTCCTCCACGGGGCCGGCCGGGGTCTGCAGGGCCACGTGGCCTCCCACCTGGCTGGCAGGGCCCTGGCCTGGGTGGGCGCTGGGATAGGAGGTCCTGGAGGTGTGCTCTCTGAGCTGCTGGGGGCCTTTCCGCACAGCGCCAGGGTACACGCTGAGCAGGGGTGGGGGACCTGGGCCCCTGTAGCCCCTCCAGGCCCCCCATCTCGCTCTCCTCAGCACCTGCCAGAAAGGGCGCTGGGCATGCACCCAGTCCGTGTGCTACGGTACCTGTGCCATCTACGGGAACAGCCACTACATCACCTTCGATGGGAAGTACTATGACTTCGATGGACACTGCTCCTACGTGGCCGTTCAGGTGAGGCCGAGGGCACGGCCAGAGTCTGCCTCTGCTTCGTGGTCCCTGCCCTGCCATCCCAGGGCTGCTCCCAGACCAGTTAGGAGGCTCTGAGTGGAGGGAGTCTGGGGTGGGAGGGGAGCCCTTCCTTGGCCCTCCCATTCCATGACCCTCCCGTGGGTTTCGGGGGTGTGGGGTGCACAGGGGCATGTGTGTTTGGGGGGTTAAGGCCCCTCTCAACAGATGAGGGGCTGAGGCTTGACCAGGCCCAGCTGGGGTGGGGTGCCCAGGGCCCTCACGGCCGGGCCGGCCTGGCTCACGTGCCCGTGGGCCCCCAGGACTACTGTGGCCAGAACTCCTCACTGGGCTCCTTCAGCATCCTCACCGAGAAGGTCCCCTGTGGCACCACGGGCGTCACCTGCTCCAAGGCCATCAAGATCTTCATGGGGGTGAGTGCTGCCTGCCCCTGGGCACACAAGGTCCCTTGGGGACCCTCAGACCCGGCCAGTGACGGAGCCTCTCCCCTGGGTACAGAGGACGGAGCTAAAGCTGGAGGACAAGCACCGCCTGGTGATACAGCGCGACGTGGGCCACGCTGTGGACTACACCACGAGGGAAGTGGGCCAGTACCTGGTGGTGGAGGCCAGCATCGGCATCATCGTCATCTGGGACAAGAGAACCACCATCTTCGTCAAGCTTGCCCCCTCCTACAAGGTGCGCAGCCGCCTTGCCTGTCAGCTAGTCCATGCCCGTGCACCCACCTGGGCCTCCCAGGCTCATGAGCGGCCAGCCCCTCCCTCCTGCGAGCCCTCCCGCAAAGCCCCTGGCCGGCTTGTCTCTGTAGGGCACTGTGTGTGGCCTGTGTGGGAACTTTGACCAGCGATCCAGCAACGACTTCACCACTCGGGACCACATGGTGGTGGACAGCGAGCTGGACTTCGGGAACAGCTGGAAGGAGGCCCCCAGCTGTCCGGACGTGAGCACCACCCCCGAGCCGTGCACCGAGAGGCCTCACCGCCGCTCCTGGGCCGAGAAGCAGTGCAGCATCATCAAGAGCCCGGTCTTCGCGGTCTGCCACAGCAAGGTGGGCGGGGAGTGGGCGCGGGCAGGGCCGAGGGCGGGGCAGTCTCCCGGCTGCGTCCCCTTGTGCCATCTGTTCTCCAGCTTCAGCTGCATCTTCTGTGTCCTTTGGACACGTGACCAGAGGTCCAGCCTTCCCTCTGAGACCACTGGGTGGACCCCCCGCCTCTGTACCTTCCAGGGAGGGAGAGAGGACACACCCCCTAAGGCCCAGATGGCCCTTAGCTCCCGGCAGCGGTGGCGGGGGGGCAGCCGTCGCGGGACCTCCCCTGCCAGCCCCACTGGAGCCCTGGGGGCCGAGGACTGGGTGACCACACCCTGTCCCGGGCGCAGAGTCGTCCTCGGGGTCCTGAGCTTCCTGGGCCACAGGGGAAGGCCTGTCCACATGAGGGCGGTGTGGACGGTGGGCTCATGGAGGCTCCTCCCCTAGGTGGACCCCAAACCCTTCTACGATGCCTGTGTCCACGACTCGTGCTCCTGCGACACGGGCGGGGACTGTGAGTGTTTCTGCTCTGCCGTGGCCTCCTACGCCCAGGAGTGCACCAAAGAGGGGGCCTGCGTGTTCTGGAGGACGCCTGAGCTGTGCCGTGAGTGCCCACCTGTCCTGGACCTGGGGTGCCAGCGTGGCGGGCTGGAGGCTGCTGCACCGGGGTCTGGGGTGCTTGTGGCCCCCTCCCTGCCTCCCCCGCCCGGCCCCGGCCCTCCCCGAGCCTGACCCCCATGCCCCCTCCCCCAGCCATATTCTGTGACTACTACAACCCCCCGAACGAGTGCCAGTGGCATTACGAACCCTGCGGGAACCGCAGCTTCGAGACGTGCAGGACCATCAGCGGCCTTCACTCCAACATCTCTGTGTCCTACCTGGAGGGTGAGGCGCCCCGTGGGGCCCGGGACCCTGCGCTCCAGGGTGGGCCAGGCTCGCTGCGCTGCAGCTTGTTCACTAGACAGGGGCCTTGGAACCTGAGCCGAGACCCCGCCCTAGAGGAGAGAGGCAGGAAAGGGGCAGCTTAACACGCCACGTCAGGACAGGAGACCATGTGCGGTCAGAAGCGAAGCGGCTGTGGGGAAGGAGCAGAAGAGGGCGAGGTGGGCGCTCTGCAGTGTCTGTGAGCCAAGGACACGCAAGAGACCCGAGGAGGGGGCAGTGGGCGGGGCCCCCAGGAGGCTGGGCGGGGCCTGGCTGTCCCTTTGGCCGCAGGGTCAAAGGAAGGAGGGGTGTCCACGCCCCCGCCTTCCCAGAGGACATCCGGAGAAGAGGACCTGCCAGGGTGGGGAGGATGGGTAGGGTCTGGTGGATGTGGGGTCCTCCGTGCCGGTCCAAGCCCAGCGCCCTGTGCCCACCAGGCTGCTACCCACGGTGCCCTAAGGAAAGTCCCATCTACAACGAGGACCTGAAGACGTGTGTCACACAGGACAAATGTGGTTGCTACGTCAAGGACACTCACTACCGACCTGGACAGTCTGTGCCCACGGACCAGATTTGCTACTCTTGGTATCTAAGCTCACATCGCAGGGGCCCGGGGGAGATCAGCACACACATACACACGCACCCACATCCACGCACACACACTGGCACACGGTGTTCACGTACACACATGTGGACACATGGCCGCACGCACACAGGACCCAGGGGGAGGGGAGAAGTGGGACCTCCTTCCTTCTGCTGCCCTCGCCTCGTCCCCTCTCTGCCCACAGTGGGAACCCAGGCGGGGGCTCCTGGGCCCAGCCTTCGGGGTAGCGCCCAGAGGCTTTGGGCGGGTAGCAGAGGCGCGGGCTGGAGGGCAGAGGCCGGCTGGGAGAGGCCAGCGTTTCCTTGGGCCTGCAGCCTTGCCCTTGCTTTTCAGTGTGTGTAACAACTCCTCGCAAGTTGTCTGCCAGCCAGAAGAAGGTAAGCTGCCCGCCCCTGACTGTCCTCCTGGGCTGTGGTGAGCTCCTTCTCCCCCTCCCCCTGCCTCCTCCCCCTTTTCTTCTGTGTGGCTTCCCTGGGGCCCTCCCAGCTCAGATGAGCCTCTGATTTGCAGCAGCCCCTAGGGCTCACCTGAAATCTTTGTATTTCTCCTGATGGGGAGCAGGCGCCCCGTCTGTGATGTAGCTTCTGTGTTCTGATGGGCACCCCTTAGGATTCTGGGAATGGGGTCCTGACGGGTGCTGGTTTGCCATTGGTTGGAGGTGGGGGAAACCAGTCTTCCCCTTATTGGGACAGGCTGAGGAGGGCCTTGTGAGTCTCTGTCTCGTTCCTGACCTGTTGACGTCGGCCTCCCCCCAGGGAAGATTGTCACCTCTAACCAGGACAGCTCCTTCTGCTACTGGGAGATCTGTGGCCCCAACGGGATGGTGGAGAAGCACTTCGACATCTGCCCGCACACCCCACCACCATCGTCCCCCTCAACACCCGCCACCACCACCTCTGTCACCCGCATCACCCCCTCCACCACCACGAGCACCAGTACAGGTAAGGTCTTCCCCTGATCCCAGCAGGGCGGCCTTTCTAGGTAGATGGGGGTGATGCTGACATGCCTCTCAACTCAGGGAGTGTCCCCTGCCTCCCAGCATCTTGACCACATCCCTGAGCCCAGATTGCAGTGATGGCGACTCGGGGCCATCTCCCCAGACCCGCAGGAAACTACGCCTAAGGGTTAGAGGAGGCAGAGAGACACCCTCAAGTCCCTGTGCGTCTGCTCGGGCTGAAATTGCAGCTACTGCTGAACGAGCCTCCAGGCGTATGACAGCAACCGGGAAAAGAAACTGGTAAAATTAAAAGGTTTGAAAAACGTGAAAGCTATAGAATGACATTCTCTTTTTTCCCCCATTTTACCGCAGTGCCATCTTCCTCTTCAAAAACTCCGAGTAAGTCACGTTGACGGCGTTCCCAATGATACAGGGCGGGGAGCTGCAGAAAGCTGCTGGGCGCCTCCCTCGAGACCCAGACAGGGGGCTGGGCTGGGAGGGCGGGACCACTGGCTCAGGGACCGAAGATGGTGTATTTTGGTGACTTGATTCCCGATTTGCTGAGCCCAGGGACTCGTGCAGGGGACTTGACCAGCTCAGGGTGAAAACATTGGTCAAGAGTCCAGACCAAGTCCCTGCCGGCGTGCTTCTTCACGGGACTGGGTGGCCCTTTCCTTATTTATTTGTTTGGCCTAAGGATTTGAAAGGATCTGAGGAAGGGTGCTAGGCTGGCGCTCCGAGGCCTAGGTCTGTCACTGGCATGGCATATGGGGGTCTTGGGTGTTTAGCTGCAGAAGGAGGGGAGAAGCGGAGGGTGGAAGTTAGGGCTCAGCTTAGAGTCTCAGAGCCAACACTGGGCCCTTTGGTGATGATGGGGACAGCAGCTCACAGGGATCTCAGTTCTCTGAGTCCCACTGATCTCCCGAAAGGCGCGCCCCAGCCTGGCTGACCACCGCTGGGTCTTGCTCGCCTAGGGCTATGCTGCTTCTGGTCCGAGTGGATCAACGATGACCATCCCAGAATCGGCAGTGATGGTGGAGACCGAGAGACATTCGACCGTGTCTGCAGGGCCCCCAAGGATATCGAGTGCAGGGTGGCCGTAGAGCCCCATCTCAGCTGGGAAAAGCTGGGCCAGGAGGCTCAGTGCAATGTCTCCTTCGGGTTCATCTGCAAGAACGAAGACCAGTTTCGAAACGGACCTTTTGGACTCTGCTATGATTACGAGATACGAGTCTATTGTTGCCTGCTGATGGATGAGTGTCCCACGACCCCGATAACGATCCCCACCACCACCCCATCAACCACCACCCCCACCCCGCCACCCCCAACTCCCCCCACTACCACCCCGTCAACCACCACCCCACCCACCCCCACCACCCCCACCCCCACTGCTCCCACCACCACGTCAACTGTGACTCCAACTCCGACCACCAGGACAACCACAAAAGAGACTCCCACCACTACAGAGACCCCAACCACAACACCCACCACCACTTCAACTGGGACTCCAACTCTGACTGCCAGCACCACCTCAACAGAGACTCCAACTCCCACCACCCCAGAGACCCCAACCACAACACCCGCCACCACTTCAACTGGAACTCCACCTCCGACCACCA
This sequence comes from Hyperoodon ampullatus, assembly GCF_949752795.1. NCBI lineage: Eukaryota > Metazoa > Chordata > Mammalia > Artiodactyla > Ziphiidae > Hyperoodon > Hyperoodon ampullatus. The sequence goes on from NC_136920.1 coordinate 3,430,658, forward strand.
GCACAACCACAACAGAGACTCCAACCACTACAGAGACCCCAACCACAACACCCACCACCACTTCAACTGGGACTCCAACTCTGACTCCCAGCACCACCTCAACAGAGACTCCTACTCCGACCACTGCAGAGACCCCAAGCACAACACCCACCACCATTTCAACTGGGACTCCAACTCCGACCCCCACCACAACTACAACAGAGACTCCAACTCCCACCACCCCAGAGACCCCAACCACAACACCCACCGCCACTTCAACTGGAACTCCACCTCCGACCACCAGCACACCCACAACAGAGACACCAACCACTACAGAGACCCCAACCACAACACCCACCACCACTTCAACTGGGACTCCAACTCTGACCCCCAGCACCACCTCAACAGAGACTCCTGCTCCGACCACTGCAGAGACCCCAACCACAACACCGAGCACCATTTCAACTGGGACTCCAACTCCGACCCCCACCACAACCGCAACAGAGACGCCAAATCCGACCACTACAGAGACCCCAACTCCGACCACTACAGAGACCCCAACCACAACAGCCACCACCACCACAACAGGGACTCCAACTCCAGCCACTACAGAGACCCTAACCACAACACCCACCACCATTTCAACTGGGACTCCAACTCCGACACCCACCACAACTACAAGGGAGACTCCAACCACTACAGAGACCCCAACCACAACAGCCACCACCACCGCAACAGAGACTCCAACTCTGACCACGACAGAGACCCCAAGCACAACACCCACCACCACTTCAACTGGGACTCCAACTCCAACCGCCAGCACAACCACAACAGAGACTCCAACCACTACGGAGACCCCAACCACAACACCCACCACCACTTTAACTGGGACTCCAACTCTGACTCCCAGCACCACCTCAACAGAGACTCCTACTCCGACCACTGCAGAGACCCCAAGCACAACACCCACCACCACTTCAACTGGGACTCCACCTCCGACCCCCACCACAACTACAACAGAGACTACAACTCCCACCACCCCAGAGACCCCAACAACAGCACCCACTACCACTTCAACTGGGACTCCACCTCCGACCACCAGCACAACCACAACAGAGACTCCAACCACTACAGAGACCCCAACCACAACCCCCACCACCACTTCAAGTGGGACTCCAACTCCGACCCCCACCACAACCGCAACAGAGACTCCAACTCCGACCACTACAGAGACCCCAACCACAACAGCCACCACCACCACAACAGGGACTCCAACTCCAGCCACTACAGAGACCCTAACCACAACACCTACCACCATTTCAACTGGGACTCCAACTCCGACACCCACCACAACTACAAGGGAGACTCCAACCACTACAGAGACCCCAACCACAACAGCCACCACCACCGCAACAGAGACTCCAACTCTGACCACGACAGAGACCCCAAGCACAACACCCACCACCACTTCAACTGGGACTCCAACTCCAACCGCCAGCACAACCACAACAGAGACTCCAACCACTACGGAGACCCCAACCACAACACCCACCACCACTTTAACTGGGACTCCAACTCTGACTCCCAGCACCACCTCAACAGAGACTCCTACTCCGACCACTGCAGAGACCCCAAGCACAACACCCACCACCACTTCAACTGGGACTCCACCTCCGACCCCCACCACAACTACAACAGAGACTACAACTCCCACCACCCCAGAGACCCCAACAACAGCACCCACTACCACTTCAACTGGGACTCCACCTCCGACCACCAGCACAACCACAACAGAGACTCCAACCACTACGGAGACCCCAACCACAACACCCACCACCACTTCAACTGGGACTCCAACTCTGACCCCCAGCACCCCCTCAACAGAGACTCCTACTCCGACCACTGCAGAGACCCCAACCACAACACCCACCACCATTTCAACTGGGACTCCAACTCCGACCCCCACCACAACTACAACAGAAACTCCAACTCCCACCACTCCAGAGACCGCAACCACAACACCCACCACCACTTCAACTGGAACTCCACCTTGGACCTCCAGCACAACCACAACAGAGACTCCAACCACTACGGAGACCCCAACCACAACACCCACCACCACTTCAAGTGGGACTCCATCTCTGACCCCCAGCACCACCTCAACAGAGACTCCTACTCCGACCACTGCAGAGACCCCAAGCACAACACCCAGCACCACTTCAACTGGGACTCCACCTCCCACCCCCACCACAACTACAACAGAGACTCCAACTCCCACCATCCCAGAGACCCCAACAACAGCACCCACCACCACTTCAACTGGGACTCCACCTCCGACCACCAGCACAACCACAACAGAGACTCCAACCACTACGGAGACCCCAACCACAACACCCACCACCACTTCAACTGGGACTCCAACTCTGACCCCCAGCACCACCTCAACAGAGACTCCTACTCCGACCATTGCAGAGACCCCAACCACAACACCCACCGCCATTTCAACTGGGACTCCAACTCCGACCCCCACCACAACTGCAACAGAGACTCCAACTCCCACCACCCCAGAGACCCCAACCACAACACCCACCGCCACTTCAAGTGGGACTCCAACTCCGACCCCCACCACAACCGCAACAGAGACTCCAACTCCGACCACTACAGAGACCCCAACCACAACAGCCACCACCACCACAACAGGGACTCCAACTCCAGCCACTACAGAGACCCTAACCACAACACCCACCACCATTTCAACTGGGACTCCAACTCCGACACCCACCACAACTACAAGGGAGACTCCAACCACAACAGCCACCACCACCGCAACAGAGACTCCAACTCTGACCACGACAGAGACCCCAAGCACAACACCCACCACCACTTCAACTGGGACTCCAACTCCAACCGCCAGCACAACCACAACAGAGACTCCTACTCCGACCACCGCAGAGACCCCAAGCACAACACCCAGCACCACTTCAACTGGGACTCCACTTCCGACCCCCACCACAACTACAACAGAGACTCCAACTCCCACCATCCCAGAGACCCCAACAACAGCACCCACCACCACTTCAACTGGGACTCCACCTCCGACCACCAGCACAACCACAACAGAGACTCCAACCACTACAGAGACCCCAACCACAACACCCACCACCACTTCAACTGGGACTCCAACTCTGACCCCCAGCACCACCTCAACAGAGACTCCTACTCCGACCATTGCAGAGACCCCAACCACAACACCCACCACCATTTCAACTGGGACTCCAACTCCGACCCCCACCACAACTACAACAGAGACTCCTACTCCCACCACCCCAGAGACCCCAACCACAACACCCACCGCCACTTCAACTGGAACTCCACCTCCGACCGCCAGCACAACCACAACAGAGACTGCAACCACTACAGAGACCCCAACCACAACCCCCACCACCACTTCAAGTGGGACTCCAACTCCGACCCCCACCACAACCGCAACAGAGGCTCCAACTCCGACCACTACAGAGACCCCAACCACAACAGCCACCACCACCACAACAGGGACTCCAACTCCAGCCACTACAGAGACCCTAACCACAACACCTACCACCATTTCAACTGGGACTCCAACTCCGACACCCACCACAACTACAAGGGAGACTCCAACCACTACAGAGACCCCAACCACAACAGCCACCACCACCGCAACAGAGACTCCAACTCTGACCACGACAGAGACCCCAAGCACAACACCCACCACCACTTCAACTGGGACTCCACCTCCGACCACCAGCACAACCACAACAGAAACTCCAACTACTACAGAGACCCCAACCACAACACCCACCACCATTTCAACTGGGACTCCAACTCCGACCCCCACCACAACTACAACAGAGACTCCAACTCCCACCACCCCAGAGACCCCAACCACAACACCCACCGCCACTTCAACTGGAACTCCACCTCCGACCGCCAGCACAACCACAACAGAGACTGCAACCACTACAGAGACCCCAACCACAACCCCCACCACCACTTCAAGTGGGACTCCAACTCCGACCCCCACCACAACCGCAACAGAGACTCCAACTCTGACCACGACAGAGACCCCAAGCACAACACCCACCACCACTTCAACTGGGACTCCAACTCCAACCGCCAGCACAACCACAACAGAGACTCCAACCACTACAGAAACCCCAACCACAACACCCACCACCACCACAACAGGGACTCCTACTCCAACCACTACAGAGACCCCAGGCACAACACTCACCACCACTTCAACTGGGACTCCAACTCTGACCCCCAGCACCACCTTAACAGAGACTCCTACTCTGACCACTACAGAGACTCCAACCACAACACCCACCACCACTTCAACTGGGACTCCAACTCCGAGTGCCACCACAACCACTACAGAGACCCCAACCACAACAGCCACCACCACCACAACAGGGCCTCCAACTCCAACCACTACAGAGACCCCAACCACAACACCCAGCACCATTTCAACTGGGACTCCAACTCTGACCCCCAGCACCACCTTAACAGAGACTGAAACTCCGACCACTACAGAGACCCCAACCACAACACCCACCACCACTTCAACTGGGACTCCAACTCCGACCCCTACCACAACTACAACAGAGACTCTGGCTCCGACCACTACAGAGACCCCAACCACAACACCCAGCACCACTTCAACTGGGACTGCAACTCCGACCCCCACCACAACCACAACAAGGACTCCAACTCTGACCACTACAGAGACCCCAACCACAACAGCCACCACCACCCCACCCACCACCCCACCCACCACCACCCTTCCCACCACCCCACTGACAACCTCCACAGTGCCAACATCCCCTGAGTGTTTGCCAGAGTGCCAATGGACTGGTTGGGTGGATTCTGGAAAACCAGACTTTTCCAGAGAAGGTGGAGATGTTGAATCCCTTGAGAACTTCTGTAATTTGGGCAGGGTAAGCAACATCTCCTGCAGAGCCACCATGTATCCCGACGTTCCCCTCCAAGAGCTTGGACAAAATGTGGTGTGTAACACCTCTGTTGGGCTCATGTGTAAAAACCAAGACCAGAAGCCAGGGGGAGCCATCCCCCAAAGTTACTGTCTCAACTATGAGATCAAAGTCTACTGCTGTGCGATTCCATTTAATTGTGTCCCCAGAACTTCGACCACCACCACAGAGATCCCAACAACGACCCATACTGCTACTTCAACAGAGACTCCAACCACAACCCCCACCACCACAGAGACCACAACCCGCACCACTACCACACCGACAACCACAGAGACCCCAATACCAACACACACCACCACAGTGACCCCAACTCCGCCACCGACCACGACCTCAACAGAGACTCCAACCACGACCCCTACCACCACTTCAGCAGAGTTCCAAACCCCAACACCCACCTCCATTTCAACTGGCACTCCAACTCTGACACCCACCACAACCACAACAGAGACTCCAACTCCGACCACTACAGAGACCCCAACCACAACACTCACCACCATTTCAACTGGAACTCCAACTCCGACCCCCACCTCAACTACAACAGAGACTCCAACTCCGACCACTCCAGAGACCCCAACCACAACACCCACCACCATTTCAACTGGAACTCCACCTCCGACCCCCACCTCAACTACAACAGAGACTCCAACTCCCACCACTCCAGAGACCCCAACCACAACACCCACCACCACTCCAACTGGGACTCCAACTCCGACCCCCACCAGGACCACAACAGAGACTCCAACCACTCCAGAGACCCCCATCACAACACCCACCACCAGTTCAACTGGGACTCCAACTCTGACCGCCAGCACAACCACAACAGAGATTCCAACTCCGACCACTACAGAGACCCCAGGCACAACACTCACCACCACTTCAACTGGGACTCCAACTCTGACCCCTGGCACCACCTCAACAGAGACTCCAACTCCAACCACTACAGAGACCCCAGGCACACCACCCACCACCACTTCAACTGGAACTCCAACTCCGACCCCCACCTCAACTACAACAGAGACTCCAACTCCCACCACTCCAGAGACCCCAACCACAGCACCCACCACCACTCCAACTGGGACTCCAACTCCGACCCCCACCACGACCACAACAGAGACTCCAACCACTCCAGAGACCCCAACCACAACACCCACCACCAGTTCAACTGGGACCCCAACTCCGACCGCCAGCACAACCACAACAGAGATTCCAACTCCGACCACTACAGAGACCCCAGGCACAGCACCCACCACCACTTCAACTGGAACTCCAACTCCGACCTCCACCACAACCACAACAGAGACTCCCACTCCGACCACTACAGAGACCCCAACCACAACACCCACCACCACAGAGACAATCCCCACCACTATCACAACCACAGAGACTCCAACACCAATAACCACCACCACAGTGACCCCAACACCACCACTGACCACCACCTCCACAGCGACTCCAACTCCGACCCTCACCATTAGCACCACCTCCACAGAGACTCCAACACCTACACCCACCATAACAGAGACCCCAACTCCAGCATCCACCACCACAGAAACCCCCTCCCCGACCACTGCCACATCCACAGAGACTCCAACCCCACCTCCCAATATTAGCACTACCAGCAGCACATCAGAATCTCTTCCTACGTCCTCCCCTCCAACCTCCCAGTCCACCTATCCCTCTTCCACGGAATCTACCACGCTTGTGACCACCGCCCCAACAATTGTGGAGACATACAGCACACCACAGACCCCAGCGTCGACAGAACCAGCCATCACTACAACAGGAGGAACCACGCCCTCTCCACCTACACCTGGCACCACCCCTCCAGGTACACAGAGACCATGGAACTTGCGTGGTTATTGGTGATGCGCTTACGGTTCCTTCTCACTCCAGGGGAGCTTTACAGCTCTTGGGACTTGAGACAGGTGCCCCCCGCCCTACCCAGTGAGACCGGTCCCCAAGAAGGCTCCAGGAGGGCTCGCCTACCTCTCCTGCCCCCCAAGTCCCGCTGCTGAGTGTTCAGGGAGCTGCTGACCCCACAGTACGTCTCTCCTTGGGCATGGCTGCCTGTGTCCCGCATCCCTCAGCCCATGGCTGTAAGATGGGCTACATGGGCAAAGCCATCCTGCTGGGAGACCACCGAGGCATGTGTGGCCTCATGGGGGAGTAGAGGCTGCCAGTCAGGTGCCCTGGGAGACCCTCCCTCTGTCCCCCCTCTTCCAGCTGCACTTCCCCTCTGGGGCTTTGGAGGACAGCTGGTCAGCCTCTCTTGATGGACCAGTGTCCTGTGGCTCTGGTGCTGCCTGGAGCTGGTGCCTCACCCCCGTGGCCTCCCTGTTACATACACCATAGACTGTGGGCCCTGACACTCGGCCCAACCCTGAGACTGAGGGCTGGGGAAATGGATGTGGGGCCTCCCACGCCAGGTACCACGTACCTCGAGTGAGCTGCCCACACGTGTTTGCCGCCAGGCCGCCTGTGCATCTACGATGGGTGGACGCCCTCAGCCCTCACTGCACCCTCCATTCTTACAGGCTCGCCAACCTCAGGTCCCACCTCCTCGAAGACCACTCCCACCCATGGAACCACGACTGGGCCCCCTTCATCCACCACAGGCCCCCCTTCCACACCCACACCCACTCCTGCAACTGTGTCAATGACTTCCACGGGAACTTCCACACCAATAGGACACTCGTCGACCATGCCACCCACGCCACAGACCACCAGCACCTTGACCTCCAGTGTGACCACCCCCACGGTGATCCAATTAACCTCACCCAACATCACCACGAGCACCGTCTCACTCATCACCTCAACCCAGAGGATATGCTGCTATTTCAATGACACGTACTATGCCCCAGGTACCCAAGCTTTTCATTCTGATTCAGGCAATGCAGGCTGGCGGGACTTTGCTTTCCCAGTGCCTAGGGGTCAGTTGAAGGTCTAAACTGGGGGCTTGCTTGGGAAGCTGGATGCCAGCACGGGTGGATGTCTCCATGGCCAGCCCCATGTACTGCCACCACAAATCAGGGGTAAGTGAGGGTGGTGTGGATTTCTCTCTCGTGGCCTCTGTGGGGACCTGCCTGGGTACTCTGGTGGCCAGCCCTGTGTGGACAGGGTAAGGACTGGGTCTTTCCCCTTGCAGGTGAGCTGGTGTACAACAGCACACATGGAGACACCTGCTATTACGTGAACTGCTCGCTGGAGTGCACCCTAGAGATCTTCAACTGGTCCTGCCCATCCATACCCTCCCCAACTCCCAGCCCATCCACACCCACCACCCGGTCATCCATGGCATCCAGTGTGCCGCCCACCACCAAGCCCCCTGCGTGCCTGGACTTCGATCCTCCCAGACAGGTCTGTGTCTGTGGGTGGCTTTTGTCCCCTCGGGCACACACACCCACTACCTGGGCATCCAAAGCCCCAGGTGCTACCTTTCTGCTGGTCATGCCCCTGCCCCTATGCCCCACATCCCCAGTCGGGCCAAGGCTTCAGGCAGCTTCCTGGGCTCAGGGTCTGCTGCGGCCCTCCTACCTTCTCTCTCACGCACCCCTTGCTGTAGTGAGGCGGCTGGCTGCCCTCCTGGACAGGGTTGCCCTTTGTCTTCAGCCTCCTGGGCAGGGCTCTTAGGTGCTCACCTGGGGCCTCGCCTGCACGGCCCACCCCTCCTGTGTGACCCTGGGTGCCAGGCTGGTGCCGCTGACCCTGTGCCCTCCCCGCCTGCAGGAGAATGAGACCTGGTGGCTGTGTAACTGCACCATGGCCATCTGCAAGTACAACAACACCGTGGAGCTCGTGGAGGTGAAGTGCGACCCCCCACCCATGCCCACCTGCTCCAACGGCCTCGTGCCTGTGCGCGTCGAGGACCCCGACAAGTGCTGCTGGCACTGGGAGTGTGACTGTAAGCCCGACGCCGCAGAGACCCTCCCCACCTGCCCCCCACTGTGTGTGGGGGTGCTGCAGACCCCAGGCTGTCATGATGGCTTTGATGGCTGAGCACCCGCGGAGAGTCAGGCCCACGTTTGGAGCAATTTCTCACGCCTCCTGCTTATTCCCCATCTCAGGCCAGGGGTTTGTGGGGAGGCGGGGCTTGCCTGGTGGATCATGGCCACAGCCGAGGGGCCTGGGGTGGGGGGTGGGCACAGAGCTGGAGTTGGAACCGGGGCCTGGCCGCTGCGGGCTGAGTGTGGAAGGCACTCTTGGGGCCCAGATGTCCCACATGCCCCAGGAACCAGACTTCGGGGCTTCCCTCAGTTTCTGCTTGCCCTTCCCACCTGATCCTTGACCCCTGGTCCCTGTCCTTGACCCTGTCCCTGTCCCAGCCCCCAGCCCATGGCTCAGCACTGGCTCACCCCAGCTCCCTCTGCAGGCTACTGCACGGGCTGGGGGGACCCGCACTACGTCACCTTTGATGGGCTCTACTACAGCTACCAGGGCAACTGCACGTACGTGCTGGTGGAGGAGATCACCCCCACCGTGGACAACTTCGGGGTCTACATCGACAACCAGCACTGTGACATCAACAGCCAAGTGCCCTGCCCCCGCACGCTCATCGTGCGCCATGAGACCCAGGAGGTGCTGATCAAGACCGTGCACACGATGCCCGTGAGGGTGCAGGTATGTTGGCTGGGGAAGGGTGTCCACGGCGGGGCACACTGATGCGGGCTCCCTTAGCCGGTGGGAGGCTGGGCTTCCTCCCCCAGAGCCAGGCTTGGAGAAGGCAGGGTGGCACTCAGCGGACACATTTCTGTGTCTGGCCCTCTGGAGGCATTCAGGGACCTCTTGACCTCCCCCTCTCATGCCCCTGCCACCCACCCTGGGCACAGGTCTCTGTGGCAGAAGCCCCCTCCCTGAGGACAGGGGTGAGTAGGGAGGGGCCCTGAACACACTGCATGGAGTTGTTGGTTCCCGTGGCCTGAGGAGTCCTACCCCCTGCACGGGGTCCCCCAGGTCTCCGGGGGACTCTGAGGACAGCGGCCCTGCCACCTTGTCCCTGAGACGAGTCAGGACAAGGATCTGGCCCAGCGCGATGGAAAGGAAGAGGGGGAGAGGGAGAGGGATGGGCAGAGATCCCCCCACTGGGCACTCAGCCTGAGGACAGGTGGGGGTGGGGTGACCCCAGGTGCCTCCGGAGGCACAGGTCGTCCCGCCCTGCTGGCCTCCCCTGACCCCAGATGTCTCGGCCACAGGTGCAGATCAACAGGCAGGCCGTGGCACTGCCCTATAAGAAGTACGGGCTGCAGGTGTACCAGTCAGGCATCAACTATGTGGTGGACATCCCTGAGCTGGGTGCCCTCATCTCCTACGACAGCCTTTCCTTCTCCATCCGGCTGCCCTACCACCGGTTCGGCAACAACACGAAGGGCCGCTGTGGTGAGCCTCTCGCCCCCTGTGCGCTGCCCCAGGGAGGGTGTCCGGGCTGCGGCTGGCTGTGGGCGCCTTCCCCCGCGGCTGTGGTTCTCAGCGCTGTGCAGGCCCCCCACCGCCTTATCTGGGTCTGGCTCCTGCGGGAAGCCAAGAGGAGCCTAGTCTAGTCTGTGCCCTCGGCCCTGGCCAGCCAGCCACCAGGGACCTGGGCTGCGAGGGGGTGGGTCCTGGGGGCTTGCCCAGCCTGCTGGACGGCTGGGCTTGGCTCAGGGACACGTGGCCTTCCTGCCGACACAGGCACGTGCACCAACAACACCTCGGACGACTGCATACTGCCCGGTGGGGAGGTCGTCGCCCACTGCGAGGTCGCGGCTGGCCACTGGGTGGTGGACGACCCCTCGGAGCCGCACTGTGCCCACAGGGGCTTCACCAGCGAGCGCCCGGCCACCTGGCCGTCGGTGGGCAGCAGCCCAACCACCGGGGCGGGCTCTCCATCTCCACTCTGCGAGCTCATCAAGGACAGGTGATCCTGCCCTGGGCCCAGCTGTACCCTTACTGGTCTGCGGAGAAGAGGCCACAGGGGCTGAGCCTGGGGCTGGGAATGCAGAAGGAGGTCACAGTGGGGCCCAGGACTCGGGCCCCTGATTTCCATGGGGCTGAGTGGCCCGCAAGCTGTCCCTGTGCCCTTTGTGACCCCCCATCTCTCCTGCCTCCTGGGCTGGTGCAGGGGCGGTTGAGCGTGAATCCTGGGTAGACTAGTTGACCCGGGACAGAGTTCGCATCCAGGACTGATGTTGGAGGGGTATTTGGGCTTAGACAGAGAGGGGGCGCCCCCAAAGCTGGCATCCCTGGGAGCGAGCAGCTCGTCCCCAGAGGTGGGTGAGTCGGGCTGGGAGGCCCCCTGCTGGCGTTGCTGGAGAGGGGATCTTGGCACCCCGTGGCTGTTTAGACACGAAGCTTCCATCTCTGGGCCCGAGCACAGCGCCTCATCCTCGGGCCACAGTGCTGGTCCCCCTACCCCAAGGCCAGCCCCGCCGCTCTGTTCCCACCCTCAGCCCACGGGCACCTGTCTGGTGGTGCAGGCTGAGCCGGGCCCGGGGGGACAGCCCAGGTGGAGGTGCTGGGCAGGGGGTATTGTGAGACAGGCTGGGGCACCGGCCAGACCGTGACCTGCAGCCCTCCACCCGCAGCTTGTTCGCCCCGTGCCACACTGTGGCATCCCCCAAGCACTACTACGAAGCCTGCATATTCGACAGCTTCACTGTGCCCAACTCAAGCCTGGAGTGTGCCAGCCTGCAGACCTACGCAGCCCGCTGTGCCCAGGAGGGCATCTGCGTCGACTGGCGGAGCCACACCGGCGGGGCCTGCCGTGAGTGTCTGCCTGCCCCGCCCCGGGCTCTGCTGGGCGCTGTGCCGGAAGCCGGACTGGGGTCGGGGGACAGGCCACCAGAAGAGCAGCCTTGCTCAGCACTCGGCGGGCTGGGCCCCCTCCTCCTGGCTCGGGACAGCATGAGGGGCTGAGGCCACGCTCAGCCCGTGTGGGAGTGTGGGGTCCCGTTTGGGAGGGGTTGGGCACGATGTCACTTGGGGGTTAGGGTGGGGGACACAGGCTTCCCCCCTCTGACTCTGGGCCCTCGGTTCCTGCCCCCTCCCCACAGTGGTGACGTGCCCGGCGCGCCGAGAGTACCGGGCCTGTGGTCCCATGGAGGAGCCCACCTGCAAGTCCAGGTCAGTCACTGTGGATGTGTCGGGGTGGCGGGCTGGCCCTCTGACCGTGCTCCTGGCCAGTGTGTCGGGGCTGGTCGTCTAGTCTGTCCCCTCGCCGTCTCATGATGCTCTCCCCACCAGCCCCACCCAGGCAAAGAGCCCACGCCTGGTGGAAGGTTGCTTCTGTCCCGAGGGCACCACCAACTACGCGCCCGGCTTCGACGTCTGCGTGGATCTGTGCGGTAGGCTGCCTGCCAGAGGCCGCTCCTCCTCCCTGGGGCTGAGGCCAGCTCCCACGTGCTGGGGCTGTGCTCACGGGGCTGTGCTCACGGGGCCTGTCTCCTTCCTTCCTAGGCTGCGTGGGGCCCGACAACACACCCAGAGAGGTAGGCCAGCACCCTTGGTGCTGGGACTGGACACTCCCACGAGCCCTGCATTTTGGGAGGTGGGATGGGTTGGAATGAGAACCTGGGACCCTTGGAGGCTATAATGAGTAACGAGTGATTTAAGTCCTGGAAGGCTGGGCTAGCAGGGGATCCACCCACCAGCCATTTGATACTCTGTCTACACCTGCGGCGGCATCTGCAGTGTAGAGCGTGTCTCCTGCGCGTGGTTGGTTCTTTAGCTCCACGCTATGTGAGCCCCACAGAGACATGTGGTGCATCTGCCCCGCGCCAGGTCTGTGTGTGCACACGCTGGTGAGCAGGTCTCGGTTGTGATGTGAGTGTCCCGGCCCAGAACCTGCCCTGTGTGCTCAGAGCGGGGAGGGCGCGGGCTTTCCCCAGGCCACCCGGTGCAGTGCTGCCTCGGGCTGACTGGCGCCCGCTCTCCCCCTCCCTGTTCCCCCCTCCTCCCTGCAGTTTGGGGAGCACTTCGAGTTCGACTGCAAGGACTGCATCTGCCTGGAGGGGGGCAGCGGCATCACCTGCAGGCCCAAGACATGCCACCCGGGGCCCCTCGTGGAGTGCAAGGAGGAGGGCACCTACGCTGTCACAGAGGCCGACCCCGCCAACACCTGCTGCAACATCACCTCTTGCAGTAAGGCGCCCGCAGGGCAGGGAGCGCCCTGCTGCCGCATGGTTTCTGGAGGTGGGGGCCTCAGGGCGTGTCCGCAGGAGAGTGGGCGTCAATGGGGCCATGGGGGTCCAGGCCCCGGGTCCCTCTGCTTCAGGACCCAGCCCTGCGTGGGGTGGCGTCGGGGCTCGGCCAGCTAGCGGCCGTGCTCATGGGGCGTCTCTCCCGCCTTCAGAGTGCAACGCCAGCCTGTGCAGCGGGAAGCCCCCACTGTGCTCGCTGGGCTTCGAGGTGAAGAGCGAGATGGTCCCTGGGAGGTGCTGCCCCTTCTACTCGTGCGGTAGGTGGGCCGGGGTGGGGGAGGAAGGAGGTCCAGGCCAGGCAGCCGGGCTGGGGCTGGGCGGCGGGGTGACGGGGGAGTGGGGAGGTGGGGGCGTGGGGCTGCAGTGGCCCCTGCCTGGGGGCTCACGTTCTGCCCGGTGGACGCACCCAGCCCAGCCCGCGGGCTCTGCGTCCACATGGGCTCAGGCAGGACAGTCTGACCTTTGTTCCTGTTCTGCCTCCCAAGTGCCCAAGGGCGTGTGTGTTCTCGGGAAAGCTGAGTACCAGGTGAGCCCTGACGGGCTGCGGGGAGCGGGGCGGGGTGCACAGGGGGGCTTCGGGGCGTGGGGTTTGGCAGGCTCTTGGCTGGCCCGGTGAGGGACCCTGCTCTGGGGGCTCTCGGCACCCGGGGCACCCAGCTCCCCTGCTGGTGATGGGGGGCGGTGCCCTGGAGGAGGGGAGGTGCCTTGGAGGCCCCGCCTCACCTGCCCTCCCCGTTCCCGAAGCCCGGTTCTCCAGTCTTGTCCTCCAAGTGCCAGAACTGCATATGCACCAAACGCAGGGACAACGCCACGCAGCTCAACAACATCTCCTGCACCCACGTGCCTTGCAACACCTACTGCAACCGCGTAAGCAGCCCCTGCCCAGTCAAGTGCGGCCCACCCACCGCTGTCCCCGCGCAGCCCTTCCTCTTTCGATGCTAGCCCGCCCGGTTGTCCTGCAGGGCTTTGAGCTGGTGGACGCCCCCGGCGAGTGTTGCAAGAAGTGCCAGCAGACCCAGTGCATCATCAGCATCAACAAGCCCGGCAGCCAGAGCCTGGTCCTGAAGGTGCACACGCCTGTCCTTCCCTGCCTGGGGCAAGGCTGAGTCTCCCCCGGGGCCGCAAGGCTGTACACGTCCTGTCTCTTATCAGGACACCTGTCATGGGATTTTGACTCCCTGTCCCTCCCCCACGCCCCGGGTAATCCAGGATGGTCTCACCTTGAGATCTTTAACTCACCTCCCTCTGAAAGACACCCTTTCCAGATCAGGTCACCTCTGTGGGATGCAGGGGTTAGGATGTGGTCCCGTCTGTGGACTACAGGCCGGTAGTCCTTGGGCCCCTCCTGGGTGCCGCCGGCCTGGTGGGCCCGGGCCTGTGGCCTGCACTTGACAGGGTGTTCGGGGAGCTGCCAGGTGTCTCCAGTTGCCTTTCTGGGTGGGACTCCCGCTAGGCCTCCCACAGACCCTTCTCTGCCCCACAGCCTGGGGACATGAAGAGAGACCCCCTGAACAACTGTACCTTCTTCAGCTGCATGAAGATACATGACCAGTTCATCTCATCCATCTCCAACATCACCTGCCCCGACTTTGACCCCAGCACCTGTCTCCCGGTGAGCGGGCCCATCACTGCTGGGAGTGGGGGTCCCCGATGTTCCTGAGTGGCTGGACCTCCAGCACCAGGACAGCAGCCTTCAGCCTGGAGGGTCTGCTGTGGGCCCTTATGCAGGAACGGCTGCTTCCACCCCCATGGCAAGAGGGGGGCTGTCACTACTCGGGGAGACCTGAGAGTCCCAGCTCTTTCTCCTTCCTGCCAGGGCTCCATCACACTCATGCCCAATGGCTGCTGCAGGAAATGTGAGTTTGGGCGGGCGGCTCCTGGGGCACGGGGCGTGGCGGCCTGGCAGTGGGCTCCACCGGGCCCCTTGAAGGGAGGAGAGCACAAGGGGATGGTGCCCCGGGAATCCTGTCCCCTCTGTGCCACTCTCGGCCGGACGCTGAGTTCGAGGGCGTCACCCAGGGTGCCCAGGAAGCCTGAATCCCTTCCTGAGGAGAAGCAGGACAGAGCCCAGCTTGCTTGAAGGCGGCCGAGGCGGGTGCTTGGGGAGGGGAGAGGAAGCAGTGATGGGGAGGGGGGTGCCCTGGGTGGTGGAGACCCCCCGAGCCTCTGCCCCCTCTCCCCAGGCCTCCCTCGCAATGAGACCAGGGCCCGCTGCTCCACTGTCCCCGTCGTCAGGGAAATTTCACACAACGGCTGCACCAAGCTGGTCACCATGAACGACTGCTCCGGGTCCTGTGAGACCTTCTCCAGGTGAGCCCAGGCCGCGAGTGGCCCTGGTGGGGGCAGCGGGGGGCGGGGGAGGCTGCGTCCGTGCCAGCAGGCAGTGGCCCCTCACCCCGGCCGCTCTGCAGGTACTCGGTCGAGGCCCAGTCCCTGGACCACAGGTGCTCCTGCTGCAAGGTACAGCGCACCAGCCAGCGGGAGGTGATGCTGCAGTGCCCGGGCGGGCACTGGCTCCGCCACACCTACACCCACATTGACAGCTGTCTGTGCCAGGACACCGTGTGCGAGCTGCCCCCCCAGCACAGGGCCCGGCGCTCTGGCCCCAGGGACCCGGGCCCGGGGTGGGGGTGAGCGGGGAGCGCTCGGCCACCCGGGCCCCGCCTCCACCGTCCGTACACCCCCTCTATTGACCCTCTGAGCTTCCTCGCCTCCTAAGCTGACCTTCCCTCTGCGGATATTTATTTTCCAAGCCTTTGTTCAATTCTTTGTTTTCCTAAATAAACTCAGGCAGAGACACCGTGCTGCTGTGCTTCAGTAGAGGCCGGGCGTCTGGGTGGGCCGCCGTGCACAGCCGAGGTCTGGCTGATCCCTGGGGAGCGAGTGGGCTCCGGCCACCAGGCTCTGCACACAGGATCAGGGGGACACAGTGCACAGGTGCCTGGCCTGGCTTTGGCAAACCCCGGAAGGCACTGTCCTGCCCTATCCTGTCCTTGGCGTGCACGAAGCCCTGGCTGGGCCACCAAGGTGCAGGTGGCCCCCCCCTGCAGAAAGCCCTCTGAGCCCGAATTTGTGAAAAAGGACTCAGTCCCTTTCGCAGCCATTAAGCTGCATGTGCACCTGTTTGTGTGCATGTGAGTGTGTGTTTGCATATGTGACCTGTGTGTGAATGTGCACACGTTTGCATGTGTGTGTGAAATGCGCCACCCCCTGGGGAAAATAGAGAAGGCCCTGGTCCACAGATGGGGGCAGCATGCCGACGCCTGCTGCAAAAAATGACAAAAAGTGACCTTATGGGTCCTTCCGGGCTGCTGTAAAGCAGCTGGCAGGGCCGTCAGACCCTTCAGGCAGACTCGCAGGGCCTCCGGCTGGCTCTGGGTACCAGGCCGGGAAGTGGTCCTGTGTGCATGCGTGTGTCCATGTGTCCACATGCCCACGTGTGTCTGGGGAGCTGCTTTGTGCGCTGGCTGAGATACCAGAATGGGAATTCTAGGGAAGGGACCCTCTGGTCCTTTTACCATAGAGCGAGGCTGGCGGCCGTGGAGACCCACGAGGTTGGGAGGGGAGCCGTTGCTTCTCTCTGACCAGGTGGTGGGGGAGTGGGGGCCCTGGGTTCCTGGGCTGAGGACCCCCAGGTGTAGTAAGCCAACCTGTGAACGTCCTTGGAGACCTAAGGGGAGGGCACTCTCCCCCCGGGGCCCAGTCTGCTGTCACATTTACACCTGATACCTGTCTGCCATATTTACACCTGGCTGATGGGTGCTGGATGAAGCTGCCCAGGGCCCAGCCGGGCTTGCACAGGGCGGACCCAGGCCCCCTACCTACCCTCCACCCACTGCCTCCTGCCAAGCTGGGCTGAGGCCACTGCCCTCCCCTCAGCCACCTGAATCCCTCCCCGACCTGACCCCCGCCGACACCAGGTCAGGACACCCCAGCACAGCAGTACCACCCTGGATCCCGGGCTCCTGGTGACTTCAGGAGCTCACACTGCCCCTGGCCCAGCCCTTGGACTCCTCAGGGGTCAGTTGGCCTGGGCTGGCCTTGGAGTCACCAAGTCCCCTCCTAAAGCAGAAGGTTTGTTAAGGGGACAGAGGGGTTGCCCACCCCTGCTTTGTGGCCACGTGGGGTCCTGGGTGCCTCAGAACCAGCCCTGCCGGTAAGAGGTCACTGAGCCCACCGCAGGCTCTCAGCTGTTCCTCTGTCCCGCCTGGGCCATGAAGGCTGTGAGCTCCGTTCGCTCAGTGTGTGGACTGTTGCCTGGACCTGGACCCGAGCCCCAGGCCCGGCAGCTCCAGCCCCGGCTGCGGGACCTGTAGGACAGGACCGGGGGGAGGGCGCTGGGGCCGGCGCCGGGGCTGGCGCCGGGTCACGGGGAGGTGTCAGGCTCTGGCCAGCATCCTCCTCGGCCTCCCAGGTCCACAGCTGTGAAATGGGGGCTCCCGGGTGACCAGCGGTGGGCAAGGGTGGGTTGCGCCCCCAGATCCGCTGATTTAAGCAGAACAACCCTGGCTTTTTTCTCTTGGACACGGGGTTTCCATGAGGTTTTGCTTGGAAAGAGGTTTTTGGCTTAAAAATGGCTTGACAGGGACTTCCCTGGTGGTCCAGTGGTGGCTAAGACTCTGCGTTCCCAGTTCAGGGGGCCCGGGTCCCATCCCTGGTCAGGGAACTAGATCCCGCACATGGCAGCTGAGTCCGAATGTTGCAGCTAAGACCTGCTGCAGCCAAATAAATAAATAAATATTAAAAAAATAGTTTGACAATCATCGGCAGGTGGCGGGGGGCCGCGGCCCTGTTCCCCGAGAGGAACCCGCGGGCGCCTCCCGCGCACCCCGCACGTCGAGCGCTCACGGACGAATGGACCAGGGAGCGCGTGAGCGGAGGAACCATCCGCCCGCCAGCCTCCACGCGCGACCCCAGGCCCACGAAGACCCAGGCGGGCGGGGGGTTGTGGGGGAGGAGGTACTGATTCATTGTTTCGCTTCCGTCAGGCCAACCGTTCCTGCCCCACCCCACTGTTTAGATGCGGGCTCTGAGGGCTCTGCTGTCTGCCGGGACACCAGTGCGGTGGGTGGCAACCCAGCCCTCTGCTCAGAGAGCAACCGCCTGGGCCCTGCCCCTCCCTCCGCGCTCCCAGCCCAGTCCCTCTCCCACTTCAGCTTTCCGATCCTGAGGAGTTCCCCACCTGCCCCAGACCTGGTTTCTAGCTGGGGAGGGGTCCCCATGGAGACCCCAGGCCGGGCCCACACCGCCGATGGATGCAAAGCCCGGATGACAGGTGGTTTCCTGCTCCCCAGCCCGGGGCCCCTCCCCCGGTCTGGGTCTCTGGGCTGAGCTCCCCCAGCCACTGACGCCTCTGGGGCCGAGCTTTCCTCTGACCAGAAGCAAAGAGGCCTCCACCTGCCTCCACCGCCTCTGCCCCCCCAGGCTCTCAGGCACAGCTGTGCCAGGGCAGAGGCGGCAGATGTTGCCAACCCCCTGGGCGGCCCGGGGGACACCTTCTGTAAATGGGGACTTGGCAGGACAGGTGCGTCCCTGTCCCGACAGCCCGCCCCCTCCCCCTGCACACAGCCCACCCAGGTCGCAGAGGTGTTGGAGGGAGGGGGTGGGGGGCAGCCTGCAGCCCCCTCCTCTCTCCAGATGCTCCGTCTTCTTCCTCACCTGGCTCACCACCCAGAGCTGTGTCCTCCTAGGGCTCCCTCGGGGTACGCACCTGGAGCCACGGCCATCTGCTTCTCCCGCGGCCCATGGTGGGCTGTCCCCTGTCTGGGGTGCCCCCCAGGGCACAGGAGACAAGGACCAGTTCGGCCAGGTGGGCGGCCCTGCCCCGGGGACCTGGAAGCTGGGCTACAAGGTCTCCGCCACTGCCTTGGGTGCCGCGGGAACAGGGCCAGGCTTGGGACAAAGCAACTGCCCCTCCCCATGCTGCCCCACCAGCCCTGGGTCGTCACAGCTCCTCCCCCCTCCCCCCAGCCTGCCCACCTCTGCCCCTGGCCAGGAGGCTACGTAAGGATAAAACACCCCACTGTTGGCTAAGTGCCTGTTTCTCTTGCTGCCCCCGTGGACCCTTACCCTACAAGGGCCCTGACACAGGGTTCACTCCAACCCCGTTTTCAGTGGGAAAACTGAGGCCTGGAGGGCAAGGGGCTCCCAAGGCCACCAAGTAGACCCCAAGGCAGAGTTGGCCAGGCCGTGGGTCCTTCTGCTCCATGCCGTCTTCCCCACCCCAGCAGGTGCCCCCCCCACACCGTTCCCTCGAGCTCACTGATTCTGGACCTGCCCCAGGGCAGGGCCCACGAGTTCCCACCAGGTCTCATGGTACTGCAGCTCAGCTATGCTTGACCCCTGGGGATGCCGGCTGGCCCAAGCTGTCCAGGGTGGCGGGCCTGCAGCGTGGCCTTCAGGATTGCCCATGGCCATGGTGCCCACTCAGGCTCCAGCTGTGCAGGCCACCTCCGTGCCTGCTGTGCCCCTCCAGGTCCTCACTTCGCAGCGGGATTGTGACCATAACAACCAACAGGTAGTGCCTGGCTTGCTGCCGCCCAGGCCTTCTAGAGGCTACGCTCACCCCCAGGCACTTGCCCCCCACCACAGGGGAAGGCGGCAGAGCCAAGACCCCTGCCTGGGCCCCGGGAGGGATGGGGTCTCCCAGGCACCCTGCAGGACTGCAGGTCGTCAACCCTGGTGCAACACTTCTCGGGCTCTGTGGGGCTCCACCAGTGAGGGGATCCCTGGGCCCACAGCCTGGCCCTCGATCGCAGGGCTGTGGTGGAGACCCCAGTGGTGAGAACACAGCCCCATTCTGAGATGCTGCCCAGGCCTCCCACGGTGTGATAGCCCTGCCCACACCCAGAGCCTGGACATTAGATAAGGACCGGGCTTAGGATTCCCATCACGAGTTCCCACCTTGCTTTTCCCGGGGCACCTTTTATTTTATTTATTTATTTTTAAATATTTATTTATTTATTTGGCTGCATTGGGTCTTAGTTGAGGCATGCGGGATCTTTCCTTGTGATGCTCGGGCTTCTCTCTAGTTGTGGTATGCAGGGCTTTCTCTCTCTAGTTGTGGTGCATGGGTTCCAGAGCGCATGGGCTCTGTACTTTGCGGCACGCAGCCTCTCTCGTGGCATGCGGGCTTAGTTGCCCCATGGCATGTGGAATCTTAGTTCCCCAACCAGGGATCGAACCCACGTCCCCTGCTTTGGAAGGTGGATTCTTTACCACTGGACCACCAGGGAAGTCCCTCCCGGGGCACCTTTTATTTATTTATTTATTTATTTATTTATTTATTTATTTATTTATTTATCTCTCTAACACGGCCTCTTTATCACAACAACGCTAGCTGAATCAAACATCACAAAGTAAAACCCAAAGGCCTCTCAAAAATCATATTTACACAATATTTTACAATATACAGAAATGCTTATTCTACAGTAAGTTTTTAAATACTAAATTTGATCTGATGTCATATGCAAAAAAGTATGCATAGAAAAAATATTTTAACATATGTATATATGTTCATAGAAAAAAAAAACAGAAGAAAATACACAGAAATGCTAGCAGTGGTTGTCTGGGTGGTGGGATGCTGCCAGGCAGGGGGGCAGCCTCTATCTGGGAGCTGCATGGAGGGGACCCTGTGACATCCTGCCCTGGATTTCTCTGCACAATCCAAGTGTTCTACCATGAGTATGCATTCTAACAGCAGAAATTCTTTTCAAAAATCACTGAAGATGTGGGAATTCCCTGGTGGTCCAGCGGTTAGGACTCCTCGCTTTCACTGCCCAGGGCCCGGGTTCAGTCCCTGGTCGGGGAACTAAGATCTCGAAGCTGCACAGGGCGACCAAAAAAAAAAAAAAAAAAAAAATCACTGAAGATAGAAATCTTTTATGTTTACCTCTGCCTTGGTTGGGATGGTTACATATGTGTTGACATCGGTCATGACCCCTCAAGCCACACACTTAAAGTCTGTGCATTTATTATGTCAAGTATGCCTCAATTTTAAACTGTAGCAGGACAAAACCAGTCACTGTGGAGCAGGGCTGCTTCGCACCCACTCACTGCTGGAGCAGAAGCCTTCCCCAGCTGCGCCTGTTTCCCCTCCATCCCAACTTCAGGAAGCATCCTTGTTCTGAATAGGATTCCAGGTAACTTAGGAAACTGCTCTCAATACAGTATTTTAAAGTTGAAGAAATTGACAGGAAAGGAAATCAGTGGGAATATCGAGGTAGTAATGGGAAAAGTTAGCACACAAAGGAGGCACAGTCATGTCACCACGGCCAAAGTGGGGGCAGAGTGGGGGTCTTGTGGCCGCAGGCCATCACAGGCTGTGTGTCCCTTTCGGGATCCAGGCACAGGGTCACAATACCCTGGGGAGGAGCAGCCCAGCCTCCTCCGTCCTCCCCAACAGGTGTCTGGGCTGCAGAGATTCTGGCCCCTGAGCTCTCCGGAGTTGGAAGTTCACTGGGCCCCTGGGTGGGCATGGCAGGGGCAGTACTGGCAGGAGTGGGGTTTTCCTTAGACAAGGGTCATGGAATGAAGAAAATGAACAAACGAACCAAGGTGCCTTGCACCAGACACGTGGGCCTTGTCCCAGGCAGAGCCATTGCCTTTGAGACGCCATCAAGGCCACCTGCCAACAGCCAAGAGCTGAGTCTCCTGGCTGATTCTGGTCCTCTCCAGGCCTCCCTGCTCATTCTGGGGCACCTTTTCAAAAGACCACTCAGAGCTGAGCCTGTGAAAGTTAGTGACCTCTGCCCCAACAGCCTTATAAGTACTAGATGCTCAACTGTGACCTGGGACAGACGACCCTGCGCACCAGCCGCCCCTTGTTTCTGGGGTCTGTAGGTAATAAATCTTGTGACTTTACTTCCTTTGTGGGAGTGTGTTGAAACTACGCCTGCAATCAAAATGGCCCCGGGGTTTTCCCTTCCCCAAAGCGGGAGTTCAGTGCTGAGGGGGAGGGGAGGCCCCCTCCTTCAGCCAATAATGCTCTGCATATCCTTAATACACCAGTTCCTGGCTTTCCAGCTGGAACTCCAGAAAAGAACCTTCTCTGAGAAGCAGCTCTGGACAAGTAGGGAGGGGGTCCGGGGAGGGCTGCTCCCTTTTCAGGGGACCCCAAGTCCCTCCACGGCTGTCTCTTCGCTTCTCTTTCCAGGGAAACACTTCCCGGTGCCTTAAATTGGAAACGAGCCTGATTGACATAGAATATTCCACCTGACACAGCAGAAAGCACATTCTTCTTAAGTGCACGTGGACCGTTCACAAAGATGGGCCACACACCAGTCACAAAACAAAAGGAAACATGTTTAAAACAGTAAAAAATCATACAAAGTATGTTACACACATGGAACACATGGAATTAAACTAAAAATCAACAACAGAGAGATAGATACCTGGAAAATTCCAAACATTTAGAAATTAAGACACACTTCTAACTAACTCATGAATGACAGAGGAGGCCACAAGAACTCAGGAAATATTTTAAATAGAATACAGATGAAAACAAAACCTATCAAAAATTGTGAAATGTAGCTAAAGCATGTCTTAGATGGACTTTGATGCATTTAATGTTTGTATTAGTGAAAAGGAAGCTCAAAGCAAATAGAAAGAAGCAGATAATAAAGAGCATAAATAAACAAAATTTAAAACAAAACAAACAACAAAACCAAAAATCCAATGGAGATTGTCAATGAAAAAAAAAACTGGCTCTTTGAAGAGATTAAAAATAAAAGTGACAAATCTCTAGTGCATCATGAAAAAAAGAGCAAAAACATGAATGATTAATATCAAGATAAAAAAGGGACATAACTACAAATCCTACAGACATTAAAAGGATAGTAAGGGCATATTATGAGCTACTTTATGCTAATACATTTGATAATTTAGATTAAGTAGACAAATGTCTTGAAGGAAACAAGTTAACAAAGTTTGTTCAAGAAGAAATTGAAAACTTGAACAGCCCTATGTTGATTCTAGAAACTTAAAACTCAAAAACTTTTCCACAAAGTTCAGGTTCAGGTGGTTTCACTGGTGAGTTCTATCAGATATTTAAAGAAAAAGCAATATTGATCTTACATAAATTCTTTCAGGAACTAAAGAAGGAGGGGACACTTCTCAACTCATTTTATAGGGCTAGTATTTATGTTGATTCCAGAACCAAAGATATCATAAGTAAAGCGAATGACAGATCAATTCGTCTCATGAAAATAGGTGCAAAAATCCATAACAAAATATTAGCAAGTCAAATCCAACAATACATACACAGGCTAATACCAAGTGAGGTTTACCCCAAGAATGCAAGATTGGTATAACATATGAAAATCAATCGGTGTGCTTTCCCATGTTCATAAAACAAAGGAGAAAAACAAATGATCATATTATATGCAGAAAGAGTGTTTGAAAAAAATCACAACACTTTAATGATAAAAACTCTCAGAGAACTAGGAAAAAAAGAGAACATCTTCAACCTGATTGGGGACATTTACAAAAATCTGAAGCTAACATCACACTCAGAGATTAAAGCCTATTCCAAGATCAGGTAGGAGAGTAGGATGTGTGCTCTCACCACTTCTGTTTAGCATTGTACTAGAGGCCCTTGCCAATGCACTAAGACAAGTAAAAGAAATGAAAGATGTTCAGGTTGGAAAGATCTGAATGGTATATTTTATAAAGATGTCTATACTTGCAGATGATATATTTATGTATGGCGATAACCCTAAAGAACCTACAAAATATCTACTAGAAAGAATAAATGAATTTATCAACATTGCAGGATATAAGGCAATGTACAAAAACCAATGGCATTTCTATATAGTATAAATGCACAATTAGAAATGAAATTAAAGAAAACAGCTCAATTTACAATAGCATCATAAATAAAATA
The DNA here is from genome assembly GCF_949752795.1 of Hyperoodon ampullatus. Taxonomy (NCBI): domain Eukaryota; kingdom Metazoa; phylum Chordata; class Mammalia; order Artiodactyla; family Ziphiidae; genus Hyperoodon; species Hyperoodon ampullatus. The sequence continues at coordinate 3,454,723 of NC_136920.1, forward strand.
CTTAGGAATAGATTTAACAAAAGTTGTATGAGATATGTACAGTGAAAACTACAAAATAGTACAAAGCAAAGCATAAAGGCTGAAGTAAATGGAAAACTATACCATGCTCATGGTGGAGGATTTAATATTGGGAACATGGCTGCCCTTCCTAAATTTATCTAAAGATTCAGTGCAATACCAATCAAATCCTTAATAGGCTTTGTTGAAGAAATTGACAAGATGATTTAAAATTCATATGGAAAGACAATCTGGTATAGTCAAAACAATTCTGAAGAACAAAGTTGGAGGGCTAGCATTACCTGATTGCAGGAAAATGTTATATAAATATAGTTTTATATTATTTATTATTTATATTATATTAATTATATTATTATAAAGATATAGCCTATATAATTAATAGTGTTCTATTGGCATAAATATAGGCATACAGATCAATGCAGCAAGATAGAGAGTCCAAGAATACACAAAGGTAATTAATAGGATAAAGGTAGTCTTTTTTAACAAATAATGCCGAATGTCTATCTGTGGGGAAAAGAAATAAACCTTGACCATTAGCTAACACCATATACAAATATAACCTAAGTGCAAGAGCAAAAACTATTAAATTTATAGAAGAAATACAGAAGAAAATATTTATGACATTGGAATAGGCAAAGATTTCTCAAACCAGACATTAAAAACACAAAATATAGAAGAAAAAACCCAATAAAATAGATTTTATTAAGAAATCAAAGAGGAAATCAAAGAATACCTAGAAACAAATGACAATGGAGACACGACGACCCAAAACCTATGGGATGCAGCAAAAGCAGTTCTAAGAGGGAAGTTTATAGCAATACAATCCCACCTTAAGAAACAGGAAATATCTCGACTAAACAACCTAACCTTGCACCTAAAGCAATTAGAGAAAGAAGAACAAAAACATCCCAAAGTTAGCAGAAGGAAAGAAATCATAAAAATCAGATCAGAAATAAATGAAAAAGAAATGAAGGAAACAATAGCAAAGATCAATAAAACTAAAAGCTGGTTCTTTGAGAAGATAAACAAAATTGATAAACCATTAGCCAGACTCATCAAGAAAAAAAGGGAGAAGACTCAAATCAATAGAATTAGAAATGAAAAAGGAGAAGTAACAACTGACACTGCAGAAATACAAAAGATCGTGAGAGATTACTATAAGCAACTCTATGCCAATAAAATGGACAACCTGGAAGAAATGGACAAATTCTTAGAAATGCACAACCTGCCAAGACTGAATCAGGAAGAAATAGAACATATGAACAGACCAATCACAAGCACTGAAATTGAAACTGTGATAAAAAATCTTCCAACAAACAAAAACCCAGGACCAGATGGCTTCACAGGCGAATTCTATCAAGCATTTAGAGAAGAGCTAACGCCTATCCTTCTCAAACTCTTCCAAAATATAGCAGAGGGAGGAACACTCCCAAACTCATTCTACGAGGCCACCATCACCTTGATACCAAAACCAGACAAGGATGTCACAAAGAAAGAAAACTACAGGCCAATATCACTGATGAACATAGATGCAAAAATCCTCAACAAAATACTAGCAAACAGAATCCAACAGCACATTAAAAGGATCATACACCATGATCAAGTGGGGTTTATCCCAGGAATGCAAGGATTCTTCAATATACGCAAATCAATCAACGTGATACACCATATTAACAAATTGAAGGAGAAAAACCATATGATCATCTCAATAGATGCAGAGAAAGCTTTCGACAAAATTCAACACCCATTCATGATAAAAACCCTGCAGAAAGTAGGCATAGAGGGAACTTTCCTCAACATAATAAAGGCCATATATGACAAACCCACAGCCAGCATCGTCCTCAATGGTGAAAAACTGAAACCATTTCCACTAAGATCAGGAACAAGACAAGGTTGCCCACTCTCACCACTCTTATTCAACATAGTTTTGGAAGTTTTAGCCACAGCAATCAGAGAAGAAAAGCAAATAAAAGGAATCCAAATTGGAAAAGAAGAAGTAAAGCTGTCACTGTTTGCAGATGACATGATACTATACGTAGAGAATCCTAAAGATGCTACCAGAAAACTACTAGAGCTAATCAATGAATTTGGTAAAGTTGCAGGATACAAAATTAATGCACAGAAATCTCTGGCATTCCTATATACTAATGATGAAAAATCTGAAAGTGAAATCAAGGAAACACTCCCATTTACCATTGCAACAAAAAGAATAAAATATCTAGGAATAAACCTACCTAAGGAGACAAAAGACCTGTATGCAGAAAATTATAAGACACTGATGAAAGAAATTAAAGATGATACAAATAGATGGAGAGATGTACCATGTTCTTGGATTGGAAGAATCAACATTGTGAAAATGACTCTACTACCCAAAGCAATCTACAGATTCAATGCAATCCCTATCAAAATACCACTGGCATTTTTCACAGAACTAGAACAAAAAATTTCACAATTTGTATGGAAACACAAAAGACCCCGAATAGCCAAAGCAATCTTGAGAACGAAAAATGGAGCTGGAGGAATCAGGCTCCCTGACTTCAGACTATACTACAAAGCTGCAGTAATCAAGACAGTATGGTACTGGCACAGAAACAGAAAGATAGATCAATGGAACAGGATAGAAAGCCCAGAGATAAACCCACGGACATATGGTCACCTTATCTTTGATAAAGGAGGCAGGAATGTACAGTGGAGAAAGGACAGTCTCTTCAATAAGTGGTGTTGGGAAAACTGGACAGGGACATGTAAAAGTATGAGATTCGATCACTCCCTAACACCATACACAAAAATAAGCTCAAAATGGATTAAAGACCTAAATGTAAGGCCAGACACTATCAAACTCTTAGAGGACAACATAGGCAGAACACTCTATGACATAAATCACAGCAAGATCCTTTTTGACCCACCTCCTAGAGAAATGGAAATAAAGACAAAAATAAACACATGGGACCTAATGAAACTTAAAAGCTTTTGCACAGCAAAGGAAACCATAAACAAGACCAAAAGACAACCCTCAGAATGGGAGAAAATATTTGCAAATGAAGCAACTGACAAAGGATTAATCTCCAAAATTTATAAGCAGCTCATGCAGCTCAATAACAAAAAAACAAACAACCCAATCCAAAAATGGGCAGAAGACCTAAATAGACATTTCTCCACAGAAGATATACAGACTGCCAACAAACACATGAAAGGATGCTCAACATCTTTACTAATTAGAGAAATGCAAATCAAAACTACAATGAGATATCATCTCACACCAGTCAGAATGGCCATCATCAAAAAATCTAGAAACAATAAATGCTGGAGAGGGTGTGGAAAAAAGGGAACACTCTTGCACTGCTGGTGGGAATGTGAATTGGTACAGCCACTATGGAGAACGGTATGGAGGTTCCTTAAAAAACTACAAATAGAACTACCATATGACCCTGCAATCCCACTACTGGGCATATACCCTGAGAAAACCATAATTCAAAAAGAGACATGTACCAAAATGTTCATAGCAGCCCTATTTACAATAGCCCGGAGATGGAAACAACCTAAGTGTCCATCATCGGATGAATGGGTAAAGAAGATGTGGCACATACATACAATGGAATATTACTCAGCCATAAAAAGAAATGAAATTGAACTATTTGTAATGAGGTGGATGGACCTAGAGTCTGTCATACAGAGTGAAGTAAGTCAGAAAGAGAAAGACAAATACTGTATGCTGACACATATATATGGAATTTAAGAAAAAAAAAGGTCATGAAGAACATAGGGGTAAGACAGGAATAAAGACACAGACCTACTAGAGAATGGACTTGAGGATATGGGGAGGGGGAAGGGTAAGCTGTGACAAAGTGAAAGAGCGGCATGGACATATATACACTACCAAACGTAAGGTAGATAGCTAGTGGGAAGCAGCCGCATAGCACGGGGAGATCAGCTCGGTGCTTTGTGACCGCCTGGAGTGGTGGGATAGGGAGGGTGGGAGGGAGACACAAAAGGGAGGGGATATGGGAACATATGTATACATATAACTGATTAAATTTGTGATAAAGCAAAAAATAAAAATAAAAAAAAAAAAAAAAAAAAAAAAAAAAAGATTTAAAACTTTTGCTTTTTGAAAGACATGGTTACCAAATTTTTGCAAAACATATGTCTGAAAAGGAACTTACATCCAGAATATATAAAAAAACTCTTACAACTCAATAAAAATAAGTTAACTCAATTAAAAATAGGCAAAAGATTTATAGGATCCCTCACAAAATATGATATAGGATTGACCAGTAGGCATATGAAAGGATGTTCAACGTTACCGGTCCTCCAATAAATGCACAAACTACACAGATGTGTCCGTCTCCACACACAGACAATACAAAATGTTGGCAAGAACGTGGAGTAACTGGAACTCTCAGATGTTGCTGGAAGGAATGTGACATTGTACAGCCTTTTGGAGAACAAAACGTTACCAAGTTAAATGCATACTTACTACGTGACTCGCCAGTCCCACTCGTAGATGTTTACCCAGGACAAAAGGAACCACACGGTCGCAAGAAGACGTATGGGAATGTTTGAGGCCCCATCGTTCAAGCTTTCTGAAAACGAGAAGTGATGTACTTGCCCGCCCACTGGTGAATGGATAGACAAATGGAAATATTGGGTTGGCCAAAAAGTTCGTCCGGGTGTTTCTAGAACATGAAAAGCCCGAACAAACTTTTGGGCCAACCCAATATATCCGTATGTTGAGATACTGCTCTCCAATAAAAATGGACAAATATCGTTGGATGCAACTGGGATAAGTATCTAAAGCATTGTGTTCATTGAAAGGAGTCAGGTATAAAAGACTGCAGGATTTGGTACCACAGAATTCTAAAAATGACAAAACTGGGGGAATGGAGAGCACAGCGGTGGTTTCCTGGGACCAAGGATGTGGAAAGGCACCAGCCGCAAAATGGCACAAATAAGCTTTTTGAGTTCCTCCATCTTGATTTTGGTGGTGAGTACATGATTGCACATAGTTACTAAAAGTTATCAGGCTGCTTGTCACGTGTCTGCTGTCAGCTGGTGGGTCTGCAGGACTGGACATGGCCGGAGTAGCTTGGGTCACTGGCGCCTGTATCCATAAGTCCCTCCTTCTCCAGAAGAAGGTGGCTATTCCCATGGCGGTCACTGTTCTCAAGAGCCACGAGAGACCCCAGGGCACAAGCTCTTTTCATGCCTCCACGTGTGTTGGATTTACTGCTGTTCCAGTGGCCAAAACTATCCATGGACACAGCAAGCCCAGATCAGTGAGGATGGGATACAGGGGTGTGAACAGCTGGGCCTTTGACCACATCTTGTCACACAGACTTTCCCAGAAGGCAGAAAAAGTGGGAAGCTTAGGCCTCTCATTTCTGAAACTAGGATAACGGTGATACCAAAATCTCTCAAAAGCAGCCCAAGGAAAGGAAATTGCAGACACCCTGAAGAATTTATTAGTCCTTGTGGGGCTTGCCTTTTTCTCTGCGGCCACATCTCTTTCCATGAGGAGCTGGTCCTTCTGTTCCCGCCCCCTTTGTCCTTTACGTCCTCCAACTCGGGGAGAGCGCAGTGGCTTAAAGGCTTAATCCATACCCGAAAAGAGAAACAGGGCGTGGGCATCCCTTCTCTCTTCTCTTCCTTCCTCCCTGGCCTGACCTGTTCTCCTTTGCTTCTCCAAGGAGGGGGCTTGTCTGGGCCAGCGCTGCCGGCCATTGGAGGGTTGTCTGCTTAATTCGAGGGGTCAGAGTAAGGAAGCCGACTTACCCACAAGCACGATCCATGGTCTCCGGCCAAGAAGTTATAATTTACGCAACTAGGCTTGGTCCTGCACGCGCCACCTCCCCTTCCTTCCTTTTCAACTGGTTCAAGCCTTCAGGTGGGGAGGGCTGTGTATGAAGCTCCCCTAAGATCCCCAAAACCGTGAGCAGGGAGGCTTATCCAGCAAGTCAAGTATTGTTCAACAGCAGAAAATCTACTAACGTAATGTCTCAGTCACGATAGCTCTGCTGTGTTGCAGTAACAAGAGCCCCCAGATCTTGGTGGCCTGTGACAACAGAGGTTTCCAGGCACCCTGGACTCGTGCTCCGCTCCCATTTCTCTCCAGGACCTCAAGTGATGGAGCAGCTGTCATCTCAGAGATCACGTCTGTCACGTGGAGCATCCTGCCCGGTGTCTAAACCCTCAGAATGAAGGGTCACCTGGTTGCTGGCAGCTGCCAGGGCTGGGACGTGAGATATGGCTTTGCCAACAGGAGGGGAGCCAGCAACGTTTGGCGATTTCCATGGACAGATGAAAGGAGAAAAACCCTTAAGAGATGCAGAAAAAGCACCCCATGAAAGTAAACAGCTTGTCTTCATTTTTTTTTAAAAGCAAACTAAGACTAGAAGGAAACATTCCTCATCTGTTAGTGGGTATCAGTCAAAAAATGGCAGCAAACATCAGATTAAGTGCTAGAGCTTTAGAATCATTCCATGAAAGTCAGGGAACGTGGAGGTTGTCTACAATGACTACTTTCTTTTTCTAAAAAGATTTTATTGATGTATAGTTGATTTACAATGTTGTGTTAATTTATGCTATACAGTAAAGTGACCCAGTTATACATATATATTCTTCTTCATATTCTTTTACCATCAATCTATGGGGTCTAGAAGTTCTTGCCAAAGCAACAAAACAAGAAAAAAAAAAGAAGTATCAGGATTGGAAAAAAATAAAACTGTCCTGATTTAAAGATACTGTGATTATCAAGATGGAAAAGCCAATTAGAACTCAGTAACATTGTTGGATACAAGGTTAATGAAAACAAGTACACAAAACCAGTAGCATTTATTTATGCCAGTAAAAACCAAGTAGAAAAAAAAAATAATTAACACAGCCACAAACCCACACAGATTCCTAAGAATAAATCAAACAGAATATTCCCAGGCTATTAAGAGAAAATTACTAAAGTTACTGGAAGGCAAATAGGAAGACCTTATTAAATGGAGAGAGATGCCCTGCTCACGAATGATAAGATTCAATTTAGAAAAATAAAACCAATTCTTGGCAAACAGCTGTGTAAACCTAACAAAATGCCTTTCACAATCCCGGTAGAGTTTTTCATGGACTTGTCAGGCTGCTCAAACAGCCCAGGAGAGAGCAAAGAGACAAGAAGAGCCAAGAGTTTTCAGAGAAGCACGAGGTGGGAAGGCTGGTCTTTTCTCACGAAGCAGCGTGGGCTTGCTCAGGGCTAGGCAAGTGGGCAGGTGGAACAGACCACATGCCAGGACAATGACTGAGGTGGGAGGGACTCCTCCTATGCAGGGAGGGGGGACCTTCAGTAGAAGCTGCTGGGACAGCGTTCTCTCAGTGGGGAAGTAGGAATGAGGTCTCCACCTCACGCCCCAAACTAAGATCAGATACCAAGTGGCTTAAATAGCTAGATGTGGAAAGCAAAACTTTTAAACTTTCAGGAGAAATTAAAGGCGTAATGTTTATGACCTCAGGGAGGGGAGGATTTCTTAACCAAGTCAGTAAAATCACAAGCCATTGATGTGGCAATGGAGACACTTGATAATCCTGTTTGAAAAAAGACAACCCGACAAAGTGAAAATAGAGGCCAAAGGGTGAAGGAAACTTCCATGAGGATGACTCATGAGGACCAGTGTCCGAAGAGCTAAGGAATGCCCGTGATGTCCACCACCTGCAGGACCCTCAGGGGGTCAGGGGAGGAGGAGGAAAGGGGGAGGGGAGGACGGGGGGGGAGGGAGAAGGAAGGGGGAGGGGGAGGAGGGGGAGGCTGAGCCCACCCACGGCCTAGACGGAGAGTCCAGGGCGCCCACCTGCTGCCTTGGGGCAGAGGGCAGCTCACCTCCTTTCAGGCACAGATGACAAAAATAAGCAACAAGCCAAGAAGCTTGACCACAGGGATCCAGGAAACGCAAGACAAACCCCCTTGGGACCCGCATTAGCCCACCGGTGCTTCTGCCTGGGCCGTCCCGCCACTAGCCGAGCCAGGTGTGCACAGCCCTCTCGCAGGAGTGAGACCCCCACCCTTCCCCGGAATGCAACATGGCAGTTAAACCTGCAGGAACCAGAACCACAGCAGGCTCACGCAGACCCTGATTCCATCACTGCGGATTCACGCGTTATCCCTGCTTTATAACTTGCACATTTACAAACGTGGTAAAACTATAAAAACTTTTGAGAACCATGGAATTCAGGATTGTGGCCACTCCTGGGGAGGGGGTGGGTGGGGAGAGGCACCCGGTTCTATCCGTAATATTTTATTTCTCAATGGAAAACATATCTGAAGCACAAAGGTCAAGGTGCTAACGTTAGTTGAAGCTGGATGGCGGGTACACAGTGCCCACGTGTCAGTCTGTTCTCGATGGTGAGTTTGAAATCTTTCCTGGTGAGGAGGATGGGAGCTGGTGAGTGGGCCCTGCAATGTCCAGTGCAGCCCCTGGGGCCATGGCAGGAGCACAGGGAACATGCCGCGGTGGGGGGAGGGCATCTCAGGTCTCAGGCTGCTGAGGGCATCAGAGGTGTGGTCAGTCCCTCCCTGCCCAAGCCAGCCAGGCTGAGCCCACAGCCTGCGACCAGGAGGCCAGAGCAGGGCCCCACAGACGTCACCGGGCTCTGAGAACCTCATGGCGCCCTCGGACCCTCAGGAGAAGCTCCGCCAGGGTTTGCCGATGGCATCAAATCAGATCCTGTCTGTTTAGGGCTCTGCTGGCCGCTCCCTGAACCCCACCTGCCTGCCGGTCCCTGAAAGGAGCCGGGGATTTTCTCCCTGTGCAGTGAGTTTTGACTCACTCTCTCCCCTTTTGTTCTTATAGGTTGTCGTGGGCTGAACTGTGTCCCCCAAATTCATACATAGGGGTCCTGACCCCCAGCACCCCAGAATGTGACTATTTGGAGATGAGGTCTTTAAAGAGGTGGAAAGTGAAATGCGGTCACGAGGGTGGGCCCTGGCCCAGTGTGACTGGGGTCCTTATAAGAAGAGGAGGTCAGGACACAGACACACACAGAGGGACGACCCCGTGAGGACACAGGGAGGAGACGGCCGTCTACACGTCTACATGCCGGGGAGAGAGGCCTCGGGAGGACCAGCCCCGCCCACGCCTGGGTCTGGGATTCCAGCCTCAGGACTGGGGACAAAAAACAACGAGCAGGGCTTCCCTGGTGGCGCAGTGGTTGAGAGTCTGCCTGCCAATGCAGGGGAAGCGGGTTCGTGCCCCGGTCCGGGAAGATCCCACATGCCGCGGAGCGGCTGGGCCCGTGAGCCATGGCCGCTGAGCCTGCGCGTCCGGAGCCTGTGCTCCGCAACGGGAGGGGCCACAGCAGTGAGAGGCCTGCGTACCGCAAAACAAAACAAAACAAAACAAAAACAACAAACAACGTTGTTCCAGTCACCCCAGCAAACACACCCTGATCAACCCTGCGGCTACACAGAGGGAGGACCCGAGTGGACAGGATGGGCTCAGAGAGGACACAGGGCTCTCGGGCCGTCACCTGTCGGCGTCCCCCTAAGAGGCCACCCCCTGCCAAGCTGGGGGAGTGACAGGGGAGGTGCCATTGGCTCAGTGCTCCTGGCCGAGGGCAAAGCAGCTTCATCTAGGGGACAATCTTGGTGGGCGGGGGGTTAACTACAACTTCATTTAACAGACGGCAAAACCGGCCGAGGTGGACCAGCAGCCCTGGGGGTCACGCAGCTGGGGTAGACAGCACCTCACCACGCTGATCCCCCAGAGACCCTGGTTGGGCTGGGCGAGGGAGGCGGCCCTGGGGACAAGGCCAGGGCCTCCCCAGCTCCCCTCCTGGCCCGGTCATGCCGCAGAAAGCGCCTGCTCTATCCTGGCTGGAGGTGCTTTTGAGCCTCGAATTCCCACTCTTCCCGTGGTTGGGATGCCACCCGCCCACCGCAGAGCTGGGACCCGCGGCCGTCCTTGCACCACGTGGCTGAGAAACGGGTACCCGGGCCTTGCAGCCAGGCCACCACCTCCTGTGCTATGGGGTGGGGGGTAGCTGGGCATTTTCCATCCCTGACATCCTCGGCGTCAGCGGGCCTGTTAACAAGGCCCCAGGGAGATCGGGGACGTTGCCACCTGGCATCAGAGGCCTGCACCCCACCGGTGGCATGGGGCCAGCGGTGTCCTCTCTTCTTGGCTGTCCCTGCGCTGCCCCGAGGACCAGGAAGCGGCCCTTCCCTGTGACTCAGCATCTCCAGGGCAGTGAGCGAGCCGGTCATCTTACCACTTCCTGCTCGGGGGACAGCGGCTCTGGGCCAGGCTGCAGGGCAAGCCGTGGCTCCAGTGCCCGGCCAGATCCCACCCCAGGAAGCCTGGATGCCGCCCGCCCCCCAGCACTGCCTGGGCTGCCCTCTACTGCCTCTGCTTGAAGATGGGGCCCCACACGGAGAACTTGCAGGGGGAACCCCACAAAGTGGGCCCCGGGTGCTCCCTACTTAGTGTCAGCTTTCAGGACCCTTCCTGCGAACGACGCCTGGACAGGGGTCTTGGGGGAGGCATCCTGTAAGGACACCAGCGTTCACAGCGGCCTCCCATCTGTGAAATCAGGGCTCACACAAGCCCAGCCCCCAAACAGCAGCTCTTGGCCAAACCGCAGGCATTTCAGAGCCCTTTGGCCTGTTGGTCAGAGATGGGCCAAGCGCCAGGCCACGGAAGTTTACCCAGGGGCGGGGAGTCTTCTGCCTCTCCTTCTGGCGGTGAAGCGTTGCCATATTTTACTGATAGGCCCGACAGAGGCTCGCCGGGAGGGCCAGTGCCGATTGCACCTTTGAACCTGAGGGCCGGCGCTCGGTTGGGTGGGGGACTGCTGTCTCCTCTGTCGCTTCCCCCGGGTGGCTGTGCCGGGGGCATCTCCAGCCACTGCCCAGAGCCCGTCAGGTGTCCAGGGGTGGTGATGAGTGAGGGCCCCTAGGACAGCACAGCCCAGCCACGGGTGGAGGTGCCCCAAGCGGCCCGCTGGCCACGAAGCTCAAGTGTCTGGAGTTCCAATTGCAGCTCACGTGAGTCTAGCTCTTCCTTGCATTTGGCTGCGGTGTCCAGGATGGTGGTGAGCGCTTCCAGGGTGTCACAGCCCCCACTCCTCACACTGGCTCTCAGCACCCACACATCTGTGGCGACCTCTCCCAGGACCCCCGAACCCGAGGGTCCTTTAATGCCCTCGAGTTGGAGCAACAATTGGCTCAAATATCAAATAAAGTTCAGAGTTCTTTTCTTTCAGCATTTAAACATATCACTCCTTGGTCCCATAACCAGTGCGCGTGGAGAAGTTGAAGGTCGACCCCATCTCTTTCAGAATCCTACCGTCTTCTTCCCCCCGCACCCTGGTAGTTGAGGTGTGACGGAGGCTTGGTAACAAGAGGCCTGAGGAATTTGCCGTCCCCCGACCCAGGACCCAGAGCCCCTCGGGTGCCCTTCAGGGTCCTTCTGGTTTCTCTCACTGTCTCCCCTGTTCTTATGATTCACACCAACAGAATTGTAAGTAAGTACCCTTTGTCCGTGAGATTTATGTGTGTTGTGAGTAGCAGAAATTCATTCTTTTTATTACTGAGTGGTGGTGTTGCAGCTTTACCACAATTATTTATTCACCCTACAATTGGTGGATATCTGGTTACTCCCAGTGTCATGGGGTGAACTGCATTCCCCCCAAATTCATATGTCAGCGTCCGAACACCAAGTACATTGGAATGTGACTTGTTTGGAAATAGGGTCTTTCTGGAGGTGATTGAGTTAAAATGAGGTCATTTGGCTGGACCCTAATCCTGTATGGTTGGTGTTTCTTAAAAGGGGAGATTTGTAGACAGACATACACCAGGGAGGATGGATGCCACGTGAAGATGAAGGCAGAGATCGGGGTGATGCTTCCAAACGCCAAGCATACCAAAGATTGGAGCAAACACCCCAGAGCTGAGGGGGAGAGCTCGACAGAACCCCTCAGAGCCTCGGGACGGGGGCCAGCCCTGCACGCCCCTTAATCTGGGACTTCTCGCCTCCAGGACAGAGTGAATGAACTTCTGTTGATCAAGTCACTTGTGCGCAGTGCCCTGTCCTGGCAGTCAGGGGTCACGGCCATACCCAGTTTTTGGCTACTGTTAATAAAGTTGCAATAATCATTCACGCGGTGTTTTGGGTGGTGCAGCCACCATCTCTCTTGGAACTGCTTCGTCCTACGTCAGGCAAACAGTTTCCTGAGTGATCCTGGCGATGGGCATCCTCTCAGCCTGGATGGGGGCTCCACCAGCTCGGTGCTGGGCCAGCACCTGGAATGGTCCATCTCCACCAGCAGCCCTCCTGCGGGAGTTCATCTTGTCCTGACGTTTCTCTGTGTCGTGTCCAGGGACTGTTTTCCATTTCTCTCTTGTTGGGCTGCCTTTGAATCCCTTCCTTCTGAGGCCTTTTGCTTTCCACTGTGGGAAAAATGTTCCATTATTACTTTAACACTTTTCCTCTCCATAAAAAAAATCTTTTAAAATTATTTATTTATGGCTGCATTGGGTCTTCGTTGCTGCGTGTGGACTTTCTCTAGTTGTGGCGAGCGGGGGCTGCTCTTCGTTGCGGTGTGCGGGCTTCTCATTGCGGTGGCTTCTCTTGTTGCAGAGCACAGGCTCCAGGTGCGCGGGCTTCAGTAGTTGTGGCGCACGGGCTTAGTTGCTCCACGGCATGGGGGATCTTCCCGGACCAGGGCTTGAACTCATGTCCCCTGCATTGGCAGGTGAATTCTTAACCACTGCGCCCCCAGGGAAGCCCTCTCCATTAAAATTTAAAAAAAAATTTATTTGTGGTAAGAAACATATGATATAGAATTTACCATCTTGCCACGTCTAAGTGCACAGCTCAGGGGCATGAAGCACAGTCGCATTGTTGTGCAACCTTCACCACCATCCACCTCCAGAACTTCTTCATCCTCCCAAACCGAAACCCTGTCCCCATGAAACACTCACACCCCTCCCCTCCCCCAGCCCCGCGCCCACCGTCTACTTTTCTGTCTCTATGGATGTGACTCCTCCAGGGACCTCATGTGGGTGGAATCAGACAGGATTTGTCCTTCTGTGTCTGGATTATTTCACCAAGTGTCATGTCCTCAAGGTTCACCCAGGATGTAGCCTGTGGCAGGATATCCCTCCTTTTTAAGGCTGACATCTATTTATGGATAGACCACATTTTGTGTATCTATCCACTCACCCTTCGACGGGCACTTGGCTTACCTCTATCTCTGGGCTGCTGTGAACATGGTGTATGAGTGCTTGGGTGCCTGCTGTCAGTTGCTTTGGGATCCTCCAGCGTCTTCTTGAGGAGAAAGTAGGGACGGTCCCAGACCCTCAGATGCACCTTGACGCGATCCCCTTGAGCAGACCCCTCCTGGTCAGACCCTCACCTGAACCCTCTGGGGGAGGAGCCTTTACAGGCTTGACCGGCCAGCCCAGGTGCTTGGAGGAGAGATTCTGGGTGGGCTGGTCCACGGGCCTGCCCACCATTGCCATTACGATACCCATCTCTCCCCTAGGCCGACTGGGACACTGCTGCCAGCCTCTGACTCCGACCTCATGGCCCAGGAGCCTGCTGAGGGCTGAGACCAGCGAGCGGCCAGAAGGCCTTCATCCAGTCCGCCTCCCCACGGGCTCCCACTGCCCCGTCCCTGCCCACCCAACCCCCCACCTAGCAAGGCAGCCTCGAGCTCTCCCTTCAGCATCTCTGTGTCTCTCTCACTCTCTCCGTCTCCCACTCTGGGTGCTGACCAGTGACTGCGTCATTAGATAGGGCTTAATTAAAACCTCATAGATCTCAAAGCTAAATAAGGCAGCTGGGCCAGCCCTGTGTGCAAACAAGAAGCATCCGTGTGGCCTCCGCCCCACTGCTGAGGAGGGCGGGACAGACCCCATCGTTCTGACACTTTCCCTCCAAACCTGCCAACACCTCCTGGCTCAGAGGCCTTGCGAAGCAGAAGGGGGTAGCGGCTGTGCGGTGCTTCACAAAGAGGAGGGGCCAACCCTGGGCTGGGGAGCCCCGAGAAGGAGTGAGTCTTGGGGAGTCACTGGGGTCACATGCTGGGAGGCAGAGTGGCCGGGCTCTCAGGGGCAGCTTCTGCATCTCTGTCCCGGATTCTGAGTCCGTTTTTTTCTTTTTTTTTTTTTGGCGGTACGCGGGCCTCTCACTGTTGTGGCCTCTCCCCGTTGCGGAGCACAGGCTCCGGACGCGCAGGCTCAGCGGCCATGGCTCACGGGCCCAGCCGCTCCGCGGCATGTGGGATCCTCCCGGACCGGGGCACGAACCCGTGTCCCCTGCATCGGCAGGCGGACTCTCAACCACTGCGCCACCAGGGAAGCCCTCTGAGTCAGTTTTGAACCTGGGCCCTGGCCATCCTGCTCCTGCCAGGCTGTGCAGCGCCTGCTCGGGACACCGGCTGGTGGTTGCAACAGAGTCATCGTGTGGCAGCTGCGTGGGTTGCAGACGAGCAGGACGAGGATCAGATGCCTGGAAATCATCCCCCACACCCAGCATCCACGTGGGATTCCAAGTCCAGGGTCTCGCATGCAGGGGGGCTGGTGACCGAGCGCTTAGCCACCCTGCTCCCCCAGAAGGGCCATGAGGCCTGTCCCGCTGGCCTGCCCCTGGCATGGCCGGGTGTGGAGACTTGGGGGACAGTGGCCTCGTGGCCCACGCTGACCCTCAGGGAGCACGTCCTTGAGGTTTCCGAGCTTCCCTTTATGATGATGCCTTTTTCAGAAAAGCACAGACACTTATCAGAGCCAGGGAGCTACCACATTTCTGTCCACCATGAGCTGCCCGCTGCCCACTGGGGTGTTCGGCCATGGGCATGGCCATTGTCCGTCCACGTGCACCCTCCTTCCTTGATACTTGGGCGGGAACGTGTTCAGGGCCGCTGGGGACAATGCGCCTTGCCCTGACCTTCATCTGTCCCTGCACGTCTCCTTCCCTCCCAGAGGTGGGCCAGGCAGGGCCAACCCCACCACATTCCAGGGGCCGCTCAGCCTCACGGCTTGCTGGGAAGGGCCGGGCGCCAGGAGGAAGGGTCACAGTGCCACGTCACCCCGTCGGCTGACCTGTGGAGCCCTCCTGCAAGGCCGCAAGGCAGGGAGGGTGCAGACTGGAGGGGCCATTCCTCTGAGAGGACCTCCCGGCCTCAGCAGGTCTGCTCGCACCCCCCTCCCCTGGGACCCTGAGGAGGTGACCTGACCTCAGAGGGCACGCAGCTTTTGGGCCTGCCGTGACCCGCGGCGCTCCCAGTGGGGCGCAGGCACAGCCGGCTGGGCGTACAAACCCTTCCCTCAGCCCTCTTGCAAACCACACAGCCAGATCTTGTAACCTCCGGCGTCCCTGCCTCCGGCTGTCCTGCCTGCTGCGTCCTTGAGGGTGATGGGGGGCTGGAGAGGTCCTGCCCTCTGAGGCCCTACCTGCGGGCCTTGTCATAGGAGGCCCTGGGAGGGCAGGCGTGTTGCCTGCGGGGTGGACTGATGGCCACCCTCCTGCCCCACAGGTGCCTCGAAGGCAAAGAGAGAGCAAAGCCGCGGGGGGCCGATCCCCAATTCACAGGCACCCACTCCGGGTGGGCCAGCCAGACGGCTGTTGGAAGTGCTTGGGGGCTGCAGGACCACTGCCCTGAGCCCAGCGTCCCACCGGCACTGGGCGGCTGTAATCTGAGACTCTGTGCTGACCGCTCTGGTCACCACCTGTTTGCCGTGAGGTCTGGGAGGGCAGGCCGTGCCCATCTCATGGCCCCTGAGCCCCACCCGCAGGCATGTGCTGTGGGACAAGAAGAAGGTGTCCCCATGGGGCAGCGGGCCAGGCACAGGGTCTCCGAGGCCCTCAGAAGTGGGGACCTCAGGCAGCTGGAGGAGGCCGCGTCCCCAGCTTGCAGGTGGCTGCCACCCTGTCCTCTGGTGCCTGGGCCGGCATCGCTAACTGATAGGGCTCCCTCCTGCCCACACAGGCCTGGAAGTGGCCTTGGAACCCTGATGAACACCCTGCGCCGGGCAGCCCCGCGCCCAGGGCTGGTGCGTAAGGAGAACCCCTACCGTCTGGGAAGCCTGGCCTCCTCGCTTGACGTGGGAGCTGCTGCCCAGAGAGCCTGGTTTGCCAGGAGGGCTCTTTAAGAGTGGGGCACCTAGAGGCCCCCAACCCAGTTGCTCCTCCCCCTCGCCACCAGCACCCCCTTACGGGGGGGAGCAGTGGCTGCAGAGACGTCTGGTTGACCCGCAGGCCGCCTGGTGCTTGGCTGCGTTCTGAGCCGTGTTTCCCTCTTTCCTCTCCTGCCTAGGGCCTTTGATTTACCTGGGAGGAGGGGACCCAAATGGATCTCTTCTTTTCCTGTGAACTGACTGGCCTTTCACTGCCACCGAGCCAAGTGCATGGCTCCCTGGCCCGCGAACCCCATGGGAGGCTGCCTGACTCAGGCTCCCCAGACGGGAACTGCCGCCCCTTGGCTGAGAGATCCTGGATTAGTCCCAGAGGGCAGGCAGCTGCCTTTGTCAGGGCTGTTCTCAAATTCTCCTTCAGGGAAACAACACCCCACTAATCCCCGGGGCAGGTCCTCTCCTCCCAGAGCGCTCGCCTGGGCCCCTCCCTGTGCGGCCCTGGGTTGGTCAGCAGGTTTCTGGCAGACAGCGGTATCCTGCACACAGTGGGACTTAATAAATGTTTGCTGCAGGAGAAAAGGAAAGAATGGTTCTACCCCCGGTCAGCTGGACGTGTGTCCACTGCAGCCCCCAGGAAGGCTTCAGTCCTCCTGGTCTAGAGCCACACGGTCAAGTCCTTCGGTGTGGACGGGGCAAGGTCTGTGCCAGGAGCAGGGCGCCGGGACACAGTTCCTTCCTTCCCTTCCTCCCTCCTTCCCTTGCGGGATATTAGTTCCCCGGCCAGGGACTGAATCTGGCTACCGCAGTGAAAGTGCAGAGTCCTAACCACTGGGCCACCAGGGAATTCCCCGCTTTCGATAGGTTATGCTGCTCGGGGTGGGGCGGGGGGTTTGATTTATTTTTAAAATTATTTTTTTGAATTGTGGCAAAATACACACAACATAAAACCTACCACCTTAACCGCTTGTAAGTGAGACTTCAGCAGTGCTAAGTCCATTCACATTGTTGTGCGACCATCACCCCCATCCACCTCCAGAACTTCTCACCCTCCCACACGGACACTCTGTCCCCGTGAAACACTCACTCCCCTCCCCTCCCCCAGCCCTGGGACCCCACCGTCTACTTCCTGTCTCTGTGGATGTGACTCCTCCAGGGACCTCACGTGGGTGGAATCAGACAGGATTTGTCCTTCTGTGTCTGGCTTATTTCACTGAGTGTGGTGTCCCCAGGGGCCATCCTGCTGTGGCCTGTGTCAGGGTCTCCTTCCTTTTTAAGGCTGAGTAACGTTCTACCATGGGGACGGACCACACTTTGGGAACGCCCTCAACCACGGACGGATACTGAGTTGCCTCCACCTCTTGGTGACAGTAGCACTGCCGCGAACCCAGGTGTGCAAGGGGCCGACGTTCTGTAACGAGCAGGCCGGCGTGATCTAAGGTCACGCGAGAAACACGGAGGGTCCCAGCAGCAGGCTTGCAGCCCCCAGTGTGGGCCCAGCTGGAGCTTCTGGGGCTCAGCCTGCAAGGGTTGCGTGGGTGTCGGAGACCCCGGCCCCCGATGTGCTCAGCCCTGCTGGAAGCGCCTTGCCAGATGTTGCTAGGCACCCCAGGAAAGTGGGAGCACAGCCACTGGCAGAGGGTCAGGTCCCTCAGGTGGGGCCACGGCCTGAGACATCTTGCCAGTTTTGGAAGAGTCCCTGGGGACCCCTGCCTTGTGAAGGCGCTGCCAGCGGGCTCGGGGCGGGCAGCCAGGCGGGGCAGCGTCTGCCACCTACGGTCTTGGGACAGGCTTTAGGGTCCCTGAAAACCCCAGGTTCTGCTCTCAGATCAGCAGTGGACCTTGGCCTGACCCTGGGGCTGAAGGCGGCTGAGGCCGAGAGCTGACCAGTGTGTGAGGGGCTGTGTACAGCCCTGTGTGTCCTCAGAGCTGCCGCAGGCCCCGCTGCTCTCCGCGCCAGGCTGGGCTGGGCTGGCCAGGGGAGACGGCACCGCTTTCTCTCCTACGAGGCCCAGCATCCTCCAGCCCCCCGCGACCCACCCCCCACTCCTAGAGCTCTGATTTCCGCTCTAACCCTCCAGGGCAACCTTCCTCAGTTCCCACGAGCCCAGTCAGCGGGGAGGGGCGGGGGGGTCGAGTTCTCCCGCTGGGCGCTTGTCCTCGGGTTGGAATTTCTAAACTCTCTGAGCAGTGATGCTGAGGGGAGCGGGCGGAGGGGCCGGCGAGGCCTGCAGGGGCTTCTCAGTGCAGACAGGGTGACCTGGCCCCATCCCCTCTGGTCCCGGCGTCGGGCCACCCCCACCGGGCTGGGCTGGTGTAGTCCTCACAGCTTCCTGGAGGGCAACCGGGACATACGTGTCCCAGGGGTGGGGGACACCCTTGCCCCAGGGACAGAGGACTTCCCGTCCCTGGAGACCCAAAGTAGTGGTGTCCAAGCAGAGGTGTGAGCCCCCTGCTCTCTGACCCGGTGGGGGTCTAGAACTTGGGCTCAAGCCTCTCAAGGACTCACCTGAGGCAGGGTCCCTGCGGCCCCCCCGTTCTGACCCCGCATCTCCCCTTCCCACTGCTGTGTTACGACCTGTGAACGGTCTGTCCCCCAAATCGCAGTGTGCTCTGGAGGGAGGGGACCCATAAACACTGTGCAATAAATGGGTGAGAGAAGGTGAACGAGTGAAGGTGAGCACAGGTGAGCGCGGGGGAGCGAGTGGTGTCTGACGAGCAGATGAACAGCCGCGAGCACGCAGCCTTGGCTTCTCTGCAGAGCCTCCTGGTTCCAGTGGGCCTGTCAGCCACGGAACCTACAGCAGGAGTGTCTCCCGGCCAGGTCTGCCCACCCTGGGTGATGGGGACCTCCCGGCACTGACCTGTGGTAGCACAGGTTGGCAGAGGTGATGGGGATAGCAAGGGGGGTTGCACAGTAGCCAGCTCCCTTGCTGTGTGGCCTTCCATGACCTGTCCCCCGTTAGGGTGCCTACAGCTGCTTTGCATGGGACCACCCCCTCCCAGCCTGTGCACCTGGAGGACGGTGTGCATCCCTGAGGGTTCTGGGCCTGGGAGAGCCCGTGGAGGCCCTCAGGGTCAGAGGTCAGGGAGCTGGAGCCCCCGAGGATGTCGCTCCAGGCCTCTCTCCCAGTCCCGGGGGCTCCGGTGCTGCTGGGCTCGTGGCCACATCCCTCCCGTCTCTGCTCCCGTCTTCCTGGCCACGTCCCCTGCGTGGTCTGTTTCTCAGATCTCACTGGGACCCTTGCCATTAGAGTTGGAGCCCAGGATGAAGGCCCCTCAAGGTCCTTAACTTAATTACACCTGTGAAGATCCTTTTCCCAAATACACATACTCACAGCTTCTGGGGGCTGGGGTGTGGGGCATGTATTTTGGGGACCACCATTCACCTGGCTTCACCTCAGGACTCACAGCCCAGACAGCACGGTCCCCGGGGCAGGCAGGGCAGGTAGTCCATCCAATCCAACCACCAGGCAGGATGGGAGAGAATCCCACTCTGGGGGGCTCGGCCCCTCGGGTAGTGAAGCTTCACACTCTGAGGACCTGCAGGCTCTGCTCCGAGCAGCTCAGAGTATCGCCCACCGGTGCCCTGGCCCATGGACGCCCCTGAGCCCGGGCCAGGCGGGGTGCACCTGACTCCCAGGTGGGGGATCCTGGCAGCTCCCCGAGGCTGGCACGTGGTGAGCACAGAGATCCACCCCAAGCCGGGCCCTGAGCTGAGTCTGACTCAGGAGGATCCACCCTCTAGGAGAACATCCCACACAGCCTGGTGTGAATAGAGGCCCCCGCTGCCCCAAGGCCTGACCCCACCAGGTCACCATCACAGCTCCCCTGGGCCGCTGGGCACTTTCCGCAAAGTCCCCAGGCCCCACCCCATTGGGACAAAGACCCTGGGCCGTTGTGCTGTGACAGGTCACTAAGGTCCTTCAAGCACTGGAGACGGAGCCACGTCCCCCACTCAGCCCCGGCCCCCCTTCATTTCCGCATCTGCAGAGTAAATCCCCGACGGGCGTACCCACAGCCTCTGGGAGCCAGCAGGCCCTGCTCTGGAGAGGGAAGAAGCACCGTCCCCGGAGACCCTCAGATGCCCGTTCTCCAGCCCCCTCTCTGTCCCCCAGACCAGACCCAGGGGCTGAGCATCCCTGGGACTTCCTGGCCATCCAGGGAGGACACTGTCCATGCCTGGTGGCTCTGCCTGTCTAAGCCCTCCCAGACAGGTGTCTCAGGCCCCACAGTGCAACAAAGGCTCTGTGCACGGCCCACCTTCCCACCCGGCCCACGTGCTGACCCGGAGCCCCCCCTGCCCCCCCTGTCAGTTGTGCTAGGGGGAGGGGCGACTGTGGGGACCAGTGCTCATGCCTGGCACCTGCCCTCTGAACACATGTCCCCTCCCAGAGGCCCTGTGACTGTGCTTCTGAAATTGCCGACCTGACCCACACCACCTGGTCCAAATTCTTCATAGAGTTTGTCACCAGCCGACACTGTCCTGTGCACTCACCGGTTTGTGGGCTGTCCCCTGCTCCCAGCATCAGAGCCACGAGAGCGAGGTCTGCTTTGCTCTGTGCTGTGTCCCCAGTGCGGGAACACGCCGGGCCCAGAGCACGCCCTTGGCTGAAATCCTGAATGAAGGAAACAGAGGCTCATCCACACGCCCTCCCGGCTTGAGCCTCGAAGTAGCCCCCAGGGGTGGCTGTCGGTGTCCTCACGATGTAGGACAGAGTCTGCGCCCCCGGGCAGCCCTGAGCGGGGCTGACTGCTGGCACTCCCAGCCCTGCATCCTGCCATCTGGGGAAACCTCGGCTGTGCTCGGGGCACCTCTGTGGGCTGTCTGTGCCCGGGGTGGGGGTGTTTCGGCCTTGGGCTGGGAGGGTCTCCGGGGGGGGCAGTTCCCGGGGACGGACGGCTGAGTCCTTGCAGCCAGCATTCCTAGTGGCCAGGGGCAGGGGGAGAGGGCGTGGTCCTTGAGGGGCCCAGGTGGCACCCCGCAGGCCACCACGCAGTCCTACTGCGGCCACGGGGGTCCAGCTTCTCGGGACCTCTATCCACTTGCACGTAGCCCTCAAGTGCGGCCCTGCTGCCCCCTCGACAGCTTCCCCCAGGACCCTTCCAGCTGCCCTTTCAAACCGCTTCCGGCCCACCATTCTGCTGGCGCCCACGGGAGGGGCTGGCCCTCCGTCTCCCAGCCCCCCCCCCCCCATGTGGCGGGCAGCCTTCACTTCTCTGCCTCTGGGTGGCCAGTGCCCATGCCAGCTGGACCCGGCCCCGGGTGGGGGCACCTCAGGTGCACCTGCCCCGATGCTCTGTGTGCACCCGGGGCCTGAGGCCAAGTCACCCATGAGCACGCCCTGCCCAGAGCTGCCCAATGGGGAGGGGCACAAGCCCCTGCTGTGCAAACACCGTCCAGCCATACAGGAGGGGGTTAGGACTTCCCTCCCACAAATAGGCACTCCCTGGCCCGGATTCTGGCCACTACCATGGACAGCGGTCACTTCCTGGCCCAGCTGTCCTGCAGGTGGACATGGCTGCAGGTGTGGGGCGCAGGGAAGGGGGGAGGGGAACATGCTGGACCCTTGGCTCTGGGCTTTGCTGCACAGGATAGCCAGGCTGGGGCAGCGGAGAGGGCCCCTCCTCCTTCCCCTATCAGGCCCAGGGGGCTCCTCTCAGGTGCGGCCTGGCGACCCACAGATAAGCAGGTTAGCACTGTGTGCGCCAGTGCGTGAAATCAGTGAAGTCAGCCTTATCAAACGGGGATGTTGTCTCAGGTGGAGCTGGACGGGCCCAGGTGAGGAGGGCGTTCCCTACCCCACCCCATGGCTGGGAGATGGCGGGGGCCAGGAGCCTGGGGCAGGGTCCGCTCCACTGGGCTCCTGGCCGACACGGACCCGGGTGGGCCAGGGTGTGGAGGCCGCAGGGAGCCCGCTGCTGGGTGTTCCAGCCTCTGGTGTCCATCGGGCCTGCCCTCCCCGGATTGTCCTCACAGAACAGCCACTCATGCGTCTCCTGAGCTCCTGTGTCAGGGGCACCAACAAAGAGACCGGGAGGGGGATGCCGGGGTTTGGGGGGGGCCCGGCCTGCTCGGGGCACCCAGTGGGGTGGGGCCTCGGGCATCAGCTGGGCAGTGTCTGCAGTGGTGTTGGGGGCACCTGGGGGGACCGAGAGCACCCACATGACATCTGGATGGATTCTCAAGAGGGGACCACCACCAGCAAATGAGGAAACAGTCTCGGGAATTCGGCTGCTTGGCCTGAGGTCACTGACTGGTGGTTTGAACCTCACCTCATCCCTACCGAGCTGGGAGAATATAATAAACCCAGTGAGGAAACTGGGGGAAAGAAACGCAGACCCGGGGACTCGGATAGAGCCAGGCCGGTGGCCGAACAGTTGGTGCTGCTCAGGCGGGCCCTGCTCGCAAGCGGCAGGGTGTTGGCACCCAGTCTTCCTGTCATTCCTGGCTGGATGTGAGGAGAAGGGCCATGGAGGGGGAGTGGGGAGCCAGGGTGGCTTGGGGGGCCTTGGGGAGGGGCCGAGTCCTGGGGGGCTTGCAGAAGAGGAGGGAAGAGGAGGCTGGTGTGGGCGCAGACCTGTAGCCGTTGGGGCCCTCCTCGTCTGCCCACCCGGCCAGGCTGAGCCCCGTCCCCCACTTCTTCTCCCTGAAAGTCCTGTTCTGGATCTGCCCCCGGGACCCCTGCCCGCTCCCAGCCCCATGTCCACCTAATGAAGTCTCACCCTGCAACCAAGCCTTGACAGACGCACCCTCCACGAAGCCCTTCCATGTACCCTGTCTGTCCTCACCCCACCCGCCCCTCGTCCACAGATGGGCAACAGGCTCTGAGGACAAGCTCCCAGGCCAGGTCCTCCAGCCAAGCCCCGCATTTGCATGTGCATCCCGGGAGACTGCCGCAGCCCTGTATCACTCTGGGAGGGGGGGCCGAGGAGCCTGCAGTCTAGACCGCCCACCCACAGGGGAGGGCAGAGACACAGAGACTGTGGGAGCCTGGAACCCACTGAGGGGCCAGAGGAGGGAGATCCGAGGCCGTGGTCCCACCCTGCCGCCTTCCTCCTGCCCCTGCTTGGCCCTTCCTCCTCTCACAGTCACCTCCTCCAGGAAGCCAGCAGGATGTGGCCCCCCTCCTGTCTCTTCCCACCCCCCACTAGCCTCAGAGCTCCTCCAGTGGGGCCACGACGGGGGAGCCGTCTGCGGGGCCTGATAAGGGCTTGTGAGGTGATGCAGTCGCTGTGCCCCAGTGGTGCCCAGCCTCTGCCACAGGCAATTCAGACCCTCTGGTATGGGAACCGGCGCGCACCACACCAGCTTCTGATCTCCCCTCCTCGCGTGCCCTCACTTCCTCACGGCATCCCAGCCCACCCGGTCCTCACCGTGCCGGTATCTGCTTGGCGTTGCACAAGGAACACCTTCCATGCTTTCCTCGCCCAGCTGTGCACGAACCGTTGGAAATTCTCTGCAGCCCTCTTGGCCAGGTCTGCCTTGTCCGCAGAGCATCGTTTCCCTTGCATCTCGACCGTGCTGGCTACGTACCTCTAGACTTTCTGGAGACCCCACGTCATTATCACCCACATTCTTACTCCATCAGGTCCCACCTCAGCCCCCTCAGGATTTAACCCTTCGAAGGCCATTTCCTCCCTGGCACCCCAGCCTTCTCATTCATGCACAGATCTCCACTTACTCAGGATTACTTTATCCCTCTGGGCGATGAAGATATGGAAAAAGGAACATCTTTAGCAAAACTGTTGGACCAGGCTTTGCCCTCTGCCACAGCACATGGCAATGCTCCACCAGCCTGGGTCCTGCAGCGAGGACACTGAGCCCACAGCAGACATGCCACGTGGGTCCCGAGTAAAGCTTGGCTAGTTTAAGCCTCAGACTTTTAAGTAACTGACTGATACACTAACCAACTGGTGAGCCCAGGGACCAGCAGAACCTGCGGTCCCCTCAGCAGGAAAGAACCAGGGGCCTGGAGAAGCCGCTTCATAGCAAGCAAACAACAAACAAATAAAACCAACTGAAGCGGGGCCCTTGGAAAGAGTCATTAGTTAGTATGAAAGAAACATTTCTGCTGAGAGACAGGAGAGACACATAGTTTTGTAAGAAAAAAAATTACGACAGGGAAATAAAGTATATTTTAGAAAGTATCTATTAATTCAAGAAACCATTGACTCTGAAACAAGAAGGGAAAGATGCACGATTAAAGATGGCTAAAAAGGGGACTTCCCTGGTGGCGGAGTGGTTAAGAATCCGTCTGCCAATGCACGGGACACGGGTTCGAACGCTGGTCTGGGAAGATCCCACATGCCGTGGAGGAACTAAGCCCGTGCGCCACAACTACAGAGTCTGCACTCTAGAGCCCGCAGGCTACAACTACTGAGTCCGTGTGCCACAACTACTGAAGCCTAGAGCCCACGCTCCACAACAAGAGAAGCCACCACAATGAGAAGCCCACGCACTGCAACGAAGAGTAGCCCCCGCTCACCGCAACTAGAGAAAGCCAGTGCTCAGCAACGAAGACCCGAAGCAGCCAAAAGTAAATAAATAAATAAATTTATTAAAAAAAAAAAAAAAGACGGCTGAAAAGAATCCTCCTAAAGATCAAGTGAGCCACCAATGATTTAACTCCCTGCTGACCCGGAACAGAACCCTCTCCTGAGGATGAGAACAGAACCTAGATTCTCAACCATGTTTCTTGCACAAGGTTCTGTGTGCAATAAAAGCCACTGGGCCTGATAACGTGACCTCCACCAAAGGAAGAAGACAGCTAAAGAATTGCACTCACAGAGACCCATGTGATGGAAGTAGCACAGAAACATTTTAAAGTAACCATTAGAGGGACTTCTCTGGTGGTCCAGTGGCTAAAACTTTGCCTTCGAATGCAGGGGGTGTGGATTTGATCCCTGGTCAGGGAGCTAAGATCCCACACGCTGCAGGGCAAATAAGCCCACACACTACAACTAGAGAGAAACCTGAGCGCCACAAGGAAGAGATTGCATGCCATAACAAGAAGATCCTGTGTGCTGCAACTAAGACCCAATGCAGCCAAAAAAAAAAAAAAAAAAAAAAGGAAAATAAATAAATAAAACTAAAACTAAAAAAAAAAAGCTCTGCATTAAGAAAACACAATAATTTAAAAATCTATTTAAAAAAACTATGTCTACAAAAAGGCTTGCACAAAAATGTTAATGGCAGCATTATTGATAACTATAAAAGACTGGAAATGACTAAAATATTCATCAAGAGGTGGGTGAAATAAACAAATTGTAATTTATCTGTGCAACATGATATCATGCAAGACTGAAAAGAGGGCTTCCCTGGTGGCGCAGTGGTTAAGAATCTGCCTGCCAATGCAGGGGACATGGGTTCAAGCCCTGGTCCAGGAAGATCCCACGTGTCGCGGAGCAACCAAGCCCGTGCACCACAACTACTGAGCCTGCGCTCTAGAGCCCACAAGCCATAATTAGTGAGCCCGCGTGCCACAACTACTGAAGCCTGTGTGCCCAGAGCCCGTGCTCCGCAACAAGAGAAGCTACCGCAGTGAGAAGCCCACATACCGCAACAAAGAGTTGCCCCCCACTCAACGCAACTAAAGAAAGCCCACTTGCAGCAACGGAGACCCAATGCAGCCAAAAATAAATAAGTCAATAAGTTAAAAAAAAAAAAAGACTGAAAAGAAACGATCTATGGGTACACACCACAGCACAGGTGAGTCTCAGAAATATCTAGACACAAGGAGTTATCCTTATGATTCCATCTGTATGACATTCCAGACCAGACATGAATAAGGTACAGGGACAAAACTCAGACCAGTGGTTGCCTGGGTCAGGAATAAGGGTGGGGTTGACTGGAAAGAGGCACGAAGTAATTTTTTGAGGTTATGGAAATGTATCTTGATCATGATGCTGGTTCTGTGAGTGTAAACATTTGCTAAAACTCACTGACAATTGACTTGAAGTGAATTAATCTTATAGTGTGTGAATTATATCTCAATAAAGTTTACTCTAAAAGAAAAGAAAAAACTGATTAACTGAAAAGAAATCAGGAAAGAGGGACAAAGAACAGGTGGGTAAAACACGAAACAAATTGCAAGATGATAGACTTAAACCCAACTGTGCCAATCACATAACTGGATTGAAGATATGATAAAAGGAAACATTTTTGAGCTGAAGGAAGACGTCAGGTTTTTTTTGGTTTTTTTTTTGTGGTACGCGGGCCTCTCACTGTTGTGGCCTCTCCCATTGCGGAGCACAGGCTCTGGATGCGCAGGCTCAGCGGCCATGGCTCACAGGCCCAGCCGCTCCGTGGCATGTGGGATCTTCCCAGACCGGGCACGAGCCTGTGTCCCCTGCATCGGCAGGCGGACTCTCAACCACTGTGCCACCAGGGAAGCCCGCAAGACGTCAGTTTTGTTCATTTATTTAGCTATTTGAGAACCTCTCCTTTTCATTGAACAAAGGTCACAAAAACAGACAAAATCCTTGTTCTCATGGGAATTAAAGTTTAGCAGGACCATCATTTTCTGTTTCTATAGCCTCATTAATCAGTGTATAATTGCAAAAGGAACATAGTTCTGTGGGAATATTCATCCTGGGGAGGTGAGCCTGCCTAGAGCAGAGAATAGCCAGAGACAGCGCCCCTAAACAGGTGATGGAGGTCAGCGGGGAATGGATGGGGGTCCAGAAACAGGTGTCAGACACAGGCGTTCAGAAGCATATGCAGCCTGAGTGGGAGGGAACGGGCCTTCTGAACACTGTTAAGCCTAAGGATTAGAAAGAATATTTCCCACATACTTTTCCTGGAAACTAAAAGGACTTGAAGACATACTTTGAGATTGTACAATCAAGATACAATCTCAGGCCTCCCTGGTGGCGCAGTGGTTGGTTGAGAGTCCGCCTGCCGATGCAGGGGATACGGGTTCGTGCCCCGGTCTGGGAGGATCCCATATGCCGCGGAGCGGCTGGGCCCGTGAGCCATGGCTGCTGAGCCTGCGCATCCGGAGCCTGTGCTCCACAACGGGAGAGGCCACAACAGTGAGAGGCCCGCGTACCACAAAAAAAAAAAAAAAAAAAAAAAAAAAAAAGATACAATCTCAGTAGCATGCTCAAGAACGGGAAAGTCTTGACCTAAGAAGCCTGGTGAGAGCCCTTGAACTGTCTGGTTTAGGGGCTGCTCCAGGTGACTGTGTGCTGTGGCAATAGCCCTGAGTGCAAAGATCAGAAGTAGCTCTTGCAGGACAGACACAGGGGTAAAGTTGTTATTACAACCCAGAGTGAACATTCCAGAACAAGCCCTGGAAGAATGGAAGGGTGGTGGTTTCTCTGCCATCCACAGTGGTGACTCAATATTGCTGATAGAAGAAGATAGCCGCTATGGTAACATTACTCAGTGAATATCCACAGGGCAAAAATGGCAAAGTAAACATGAGCCAAACGGCATGAGAAGGGCAGGCCAAAGAAAGAGGCAGGGATGCATCCAACAGGGGGCTGGAGAGCCCACTCTTATCTATGAGAATAAAGGCACATCCAACTTCCCCTGAACACAAAGCTGGAGGTGGGGTGAAAAAGGAAGAAAAATACTTACAGGCTGACTACATATTTATAAGAGGCATATCTAAAAATCATGCCACAGAAGAGTTAGAGGGGAAAGGCCACACCTTCCCCCAGGGTATCAGGGTAGGTTGTGCAGGGGACCACTAATGCAAAACACCTGCTCCCCCAGCCGGGGAGGCCTCATGGGGAGCCAGGACTCCCACCCCACCCAGCAGTAATGAGAAGGCCTCTTGGGTGTCAACAGAGGGTTGGACCCCCGTCTGGTGCTCCCCTTCCCTTGGTAAATCTGCGCTAGAGAAAGCCAACTAAACAGGCTTAAATAAGGTCCAGAATCTCATGACAATACCAAAAATGTCCAAGTTTCAATAAAAATATTGCTCATCATGACAAGAAGCAGGAAGATCTCGAACTGAATGAAAAAGGACAATCAACAGAGGCCAACACTGATGACACAGCTGTTAGATTATCCAGCAAAGACTTTAAAGCAGTTGCCAAAAAATGTTTCAGTTATGAACACTTTGAAATGAATAAAAAATATAAAGTGCCAGCAAAGAAAGAGAAAATATAAAGGAGAGCCCATGCAAACTTTGGAACTGAAAATGACAATAAATGAAATAAAAACCAAACCAACAAAGAAAAACCTCTCAATGAATGTGCTCACCAGCAAAATGGAGGGAAAGAATCACGGTACTGGATTGTAGAACAATGGAAGTTATCCAATCCGATAAACAGAAAATAAATGGGGAAAAAAAAGAACAGAGGCTCAGAAACCTGTGGGATTATAACAAAATATTTAACATCTGTGCCACTGGGGACCTGGAAAAAGTACTCAAAGAAATAATGTTTTAAAACGTCCCAAATTTGGCAAAAGACCCACAGATTGAAAAAGCTGAGTGAATCCTAAACAGGTTAAACCCAAAGAAAGCCATACCGAGACATATCATAGTTAAACTTCTGAAACCTAAAGGCAAGAAAATTTAAAAAATGAAAGCAATGAGAGAAACAGCACTTTACCTTTAGGGGTAAACCAATTTGAATGACAGCCGATTTCTCATTAGAAATCATGAAGGCCAAAAAAGCATGACATCTTCCACGTGTTGAAAGAAAAGGACTGCCAGCCCAGAATGCTTAACCCAGTGGAAATATCCTCCAGAAAGGAAGGGGAAGACAAACCATTCTCAGATGAAGGAAAAGTTAGAGAATCTGTCACCATAAGATATACCCTAAAAGCTGCAAAATATGTGAACTGAAAACTGATATAACTGAAAGGGGAAATATATAAATTTACAATTACAGCTGGAGATGTCAACCCCTGTTTCTCAACAACTGATAGAACAACTAGACAGAAAATCAACAAGGATGTAGAAGAACTTAATACTATAAACCAGCAGGATCTAATCAACATTTACAGAACACTCCACACAACAGTAGCAGAATACACACACTTTTCAAGTGCCCACAGAAAATATACAAAGACGGACCATATCCTGGGACACAAAACAAATCTCAACAGATTTAACATAACTGAAACCACACAGAGTTTGTTCTCTGACAACAATAGAATGAAATTAGAAACCAGTAACCGAAAGTTAACAAGAAGATCTCCAAATACTCAGAAACACATTTCTAAATAACCCATGGACCAGTGAGGAAGTCTTGAGGGAAACACAAAGATACACTGAACTGAATAGAAATGAAAACTCAACATATCAAAAATTGAGGGACAAAGCTAAAGCAGTGCTGGGGAAATTTTATATCAGTAAAGGCATATACTAGGAAAGAGGAAAAGTCTCGTATCAGTACACTAAGCTCCCACCTCAAGAACCTAGGAAAAGAAGAGAAAAAGGGACTCAAAGCAGAAGGAAGGAAAAAGCAAAGACAACAGCAGAAACCAGCGAAATTGAGAACAGGAAAATGGGAAAGAAATGAATGAATTTTAACTCATTCAAATGAAAGAAATGAAATGAAAGAAAGAAAAATATCAATAAAATTGACAGAACACTAGAAAGGCTGAAAAGAAAAAAGAGAGAAGACCCAAGTAACCAATATCAGGAATGAAACAAGGGATATCACTACAGAACCCACAGTTGTCAAAAGGGTAATGAGCAAATGCTAGGAACAACTCTACACACAGGAACTTGACAACTTAGATGAAATAAACCAATTCCTCAAAAAGCACAGACTACCACAACTCACTCAATATAGATAATTTGTGTAGCCTTATAACTATTAAGGAAATTAGATTCATAATTTTAAACTCCAAACAGAGAATCCAGGCTCAGATGGTTTCAGTGAAGAATTCTATCAAACTTTTAAAGAAGAATTAACACCAAGTCTGCACAATTTCTTCCAGAAAAGAGAAGAGGAGGGGACACTTCCCAATTCATTTTATGAAGCTAGTATTACCCAGATACCATAATTATAGAGATAGTCTAAAAAACTTAAAAGCCAAAACCAACAACTACAGATTAACATCTTTCATAAATATAGATACAAAAATGTTTTACAAAGTAACGGCACACAGAGTTCAGCAGTACATAAAAGAGAATTATACATTTTCACCAAGTGGGGTCCATTCCAGGGATGCAGGCTGCTTCAATATTCAAAAATGAATGAAATCAACTATATTAACAGGCCAAAGAGGAAAAATCACATGAGCATATCAATTAATGCAGAAAAAGCACTTCACATGACAAAGTTCAACATCCATTCATGATAAAAGCTCTCAGAGAAACAGGAATAGAGGGAACTTCCTCAGCTGGATGAAGACTATCTACAAAAAATCCTACTGCTAACATCGAACTTCTTGGGGAGAGATGAGTGCTGGAAACCAGGCAAGGATGCCCACTCTCACCACTCTTATCCAACAGGCCTGGAAGTTCTAGTCAGTGCAGTAAGGTAAGAAGAGGAAATAAAGAGCTTCCAGTTTGGAAGAAATGAAGCTGTCCCTATTTGCAAATGACACAATTGTCTACACAGAAAATTCCAAATAATCTATTAAACAAATCTAAGAATGAGCCAATTCTGCAAGCTTCAAGGATACGAGATAAACGTACACCCATGAGCTGTATTTCTATATCTTACCAATGGCCACGTGGTCACTGACCATTGTATTAAGAATATAATACTATTTGCGATTGCTCAAATAAATTGAAAAACTTAGGTGTAGATCTAACAAGGCATATATAGGACTTGTGTGCCAAAAACTGCAAAGCACTGATGAAAGGAATCAGAGAAGATCTGGACAGATGGAAGTGTCACCGACCTCAGGTTTGGCTGCTCATCAGCTCAAGAATCCAAGTACTGAGAGACAAGTGTTGGCTAAAAAGAAGGTAGCTTTATTGAGGAAGCCAGCAATCCTGGGGAGAAAGTGGACTCATGTCCCAAAGAACCAACTTCTCAGCTGCTGCTCAGAGGGCAAGAGCTTTTTTTTTTTTTTTTTTTTTTTTTTTTTTTTTTTTTTTTTTTTGTTTTTTGCGGTACATGGGCCTCTCACTGTTGTGGCCTCTCCCGTTGTGGAGCACAGGCTCCAGACACACAGGCTCAGCGGCCATGGCTCACGGGCCCAGCCGCTCCACGGCATGTGGGCTCCTCCCAGACCGGGGCACGAACCCGTGTCCCCTGCATCGGCAGGCGGACGCTCAACCACTGCGCCACCAGGGAAGCCCAGGGCAAGAGCTTTTAAAGGGGAGTTTCAGGGTTGTATAGGCGGAGGGAGGGGCTAAGTGCAGAAACAGCGGAGTCAGCTCTGGCAGTCATTTGAAACTGGTCTGCAGTGGTCTGATCAGCGTCATCTTGATTGTTTTAAGTACAGTTAATCTTCAACTCCAGGGTCGGTTTGTTCCCATTTCCTTGAGGCCAGTTCTTGGAATTGAGCAAGATGGAGCAGCTTATGTCATGGCTACAGTCTGGTCACCATGCAGTCAGCTTTTTCCATTCAGTGCCAGTTTCTGTATCTGCAAAACAGCTCAAAGGATATGGCTCAGGATATTATCTATAGCCCTGGAGGAGGAACTAAAGGTCCTTGACTTTGTTTAATGGCTAAACTATTATTATTTCATCTTGTGTGACTGTTTTCCTTTGTTTTTTCATTTTCTCACTTCTCTGATTAAATTTATTCTTTGGAACTAAGGGAAGGCCTAGGAAACTAGTTTTCTATAAACAAGAGGCAGACGGAGGACAGGGCAGGGTCCATCCCAGGAAGGCCCCACAGGGTCCCACTCGCTTAAAGACATACCATGCTCATGCACTGGAGGACCTGACATAGTAAAAATGTCAATTGTCCTCAAATTAACATACAAGTGCAATACAATTCCTATCAAAATCCCAGCAAGAATTTTTGTAGATATAGACAAGATTATTCTAAAATTCATATGGAAACATGAAGGAACTAGAGTAGACAAAGCAACTGTGAATAAGAAGAAATTGGGAGACATGAATGTACCTGATTCCAGGACTTCTTATGTAGCTGGATAACCAAAACTACGTGGTATAGGTAGAGGGGTAGAGATAGATCAGTGGGACAGAAAAGAGACCCCAGAAACAGACCCACACAAATATGCCCAAAGGTGCCGGAGCAATTCAGTGGATGAAGGGTTGTTTTTTCCACAAGTTGCTGGAGGCATTGGACATCCACAGACAAAAAAAAAAAAAAAAAAAAAGAATGTGGATCTAACTCACATGTTATGCAAAAATTAGCTCAAGATGGATCACACACTTAAAGGTAAAATGCAAAACTCTAAAACTTTTAGGAAAAGTGGGAGAAAATCTTCAGAATTTAGTATTAGGCAAAGAGTTCTTAGTCTTGACACTAAAAGCATGATCCATAGAAGGAAATAAAAGGTAAATCTGACTTTATCAAAATTAAAAACTTCTGCTCTGTGAAAGACCCTGTTGCAGGATAAAACGAGAAGGTACTGACTGGGAGAACATATTTGCAAACCACACATTCACCAAAGGATTAATATCTAGAATATATAACAAACTCTCAACATAACAACATTAAAAACCAAACAATCCAAATAGAAAATGGGTAAAAGACATGAAGAGTCACTTCTCTGAAGAGGACATAGAGAAGGCAAATAAGCACATGAGAAGATGCTCAACATCATTAGCCTGGAGGGAAACGTAAATTAAAACCACAAGGAGGGCTTCCCTGGTGGCGCAGTGGTTGGGAGTCTGCTTGCCGATGCAGGGGACACGGGTTCGTGCCCCGGTCTGGGAAGATCCCACATGCCGCGGAGCGGCTGGGCCCGTGAGCCATGGCCGCTGAGCCTGCGCGTCCAGAGCCTGTGCTCCGCAACGGGAGAGGCCACAACAGTGAGAGGCCCACGTACTGCAAAAAAACAAAAAACAAAAAACAAAAAAAAAACCCACAAGGAGATATCATGACATACTTGTCAGGATGGCTAAGAAAACCACAATACCAGGTGTTGGTGAGGATGTGGAGAAAGTGGCTCACTCATTCATTGCTGATGGGAATGCAAAATAATACAATCACTCTAACAATAATAACAGTTTGTCGAGTTCTTAAAAATCTAAACACACAACACGAAGGCCTTTATTTATCCTGGAGAAATAAGAACTGATGTTTACACCAAAGCCCGTGTACACATCTTCACGGCAGCATCATTCGTAACAGCCAAAACCTGGACACAACCCAGATGTCGTTCAAGAGGTGAATAGATGAACAAGCTGTGCTCCATCCACGCCCTGGGATCTCACTCGGCAGTAAAAAGCAGTGAACACAAAACGATCTGAGTGAATCCCCAGATAATTATGCTGAGTGAAAAAAGTCAGTCCCCAAAGGTTATATACAATTCCTGAAACAACAAAATTATAGAACTAGAGAACAGATTTGTGGTTGTCAGGGGTTAACTAGGTGGTGAGAGTGAGAGCAAAGGCAAGAGGCAGGATCCTGGTGGGGCTGGAAATGCTCTTTGTCTCGGCTGTATCAATGCCAACATCCTGGTTGAGATGTCCCACTATTGTTTTGTAAGATGTCACCATTGGGGGGGGGGCTGAGTAAATGGTACCTGGAATCTTTCTGGATTATTTCTTAGAGCTTCATGAGAATCTATAATTATCTCAAAATAAAAAGCTTAATTGAAAAAACCCCCATAGCATCAAAATATGTTAAACTGTCTTTTCAGCAAATGGTGCTGAAGTAATTGAACATCCACATGCAAAAAAATGAAAGAAAGAAAAGAAACCCAATCCATACATCACACCTCACACACAAATTAACTCAAAATGGATGAGGATCTAAATGTAGAACCTAAAATTATCAGACTTCCAGGGGAAAGCAAGAGAAACTCTTGGTGACACTGGTGTAGGCAAAATTTCTTAGCTATGACACCAAAAGCAAGACCCATAAGAAAAGAAATTGATA
This sequence comes from Hyperoodon ampullatus, assembly GCF_949752795.1. Taxonomy (NCBI): domain Eukaryota; kingdom Metazoa; phylum Chordata; class Mammalia; order Artiodactyla; family Ziphiidae; genus Hyperoodon; species Hyperoodon ampullatus. The sequence continues at coordinate 3,488,793 of NC_136920.1, forward strand.
AATTGGGTTTCATCACAATTAAAAACTTCTGCTCTTTGAAAGATGCTCTGAAATGTGAAAAGATCAACCATGAACTGGGAGAAAATGTTGACAAATCACATGTCTGATAAAGGACTTGTGTTCAGAACACACAAAGGTTTTTCAAGGCTCAACAATAAGAAAGCAAAACAATTCGATTTAAAAACTGGCAAAAGTGTTGACGGTCACCTCAGCTAAGAAGACTCATGGATGAAAGGCAAAGAAGGACATAAAACATCCTCAATATCAAAAGCTGTTAGAGAAATTCAAATGAAAGCTACAAGGAGACTCACTATGGATCTGTCAGAATGGAGAGGGCACAGAGTGGCCAGGCTACCACACGGCGTGCAGAATCAGGACGGCACAGCCCTGCTGGAATATGGCCCAGCAGTTTGTTATAAGTTAGACGTACTCTTACCGTAGGGTCCAGTCACCCATGCCTGGGTGGTGGTTGTTAGACACAACAGTATGCATTCATCAGAACTCCCAGAATTCTGCACCAACAAAAGAGAGTTTTACTGTATAAATTACACCTTAATAAAAAATGAAAAATATACAGAGAGTTGACATCAAAAAGAGCACAGAGGAATTGCGAAGAGGTGGTTGTAGTCTCCCACCCCATGACAGGTGCAAGATGGACGGGTAGACAGACATAGAGGCAAGATTTGAATTATGTGATTCATAAGATTTATTTATTCATACATTTCTAACTTTAGTCCCTCATACAGATGACATTCATTCATTTTTAGAGTCCAGAAGATAGTCACAAAAATTAATCTATATTAGTCTCCAGGGGAAACTGCAACCCATTCCATAGATAATAAGTGTTACTTGTTTATGAAATGTTAGCCATGGTCCAGCAAAAATTCAAGCAAAGCAAAACAGTGTAATTGGCGAGTTAACGGTGTGGTTAGCCCTCAGCCCCTCTCCCCTCCTTCTCTCCTTCCCTTTCCCCTCCTCCCTCTCTCCCATCCTCCCCTCCCCTCCCTCACTCCCCTCCCTCACTCCCCTCCCCCACTCCCCTCCCCCTCCCTCCTCCCCCTTCTATCAACTGGACAGAATGGGGAGCCCAGGAAGAGACCCACACGTGTGGCTACTTGGCTTATGACGAACACACCATGAACAGCAGTGCTCGGGCCCTTGGACAGCGGATGGAAAAACATGAACCTGACCAGGCCACACCACACACAGACAGGATTCCAGCTGGATCACGGTCCCATATGTGGAATGGGAAACAAGAAAACTTCCGGGAGAGAACATGGGAGCCTGTCTTCAGGACTGTGAGTTAGATGAAGATTACTTAGAACACGAAAACATCAACTAAGAAAGAAACAAAAAGGATAATTGTGTTCCATCAAAATTAAGAACTTCACCAAAACACACTTAAAAAAGGTACTCACAGTACGCGCTTCTGACAAAGAACTTGTATCAAGTATATATAAAGTACTCTTACAAATCAATAAGAAAAGAAAAACAAACCAACTTGGAAAAAAATGGGCATTTGAAATGCCACTATTTACTTGTTTATTTTACTGTATGTGGACATTGGGTTGTTTCCATTTGTTGACTATTATGGATGGTGGTGCCTTGAAATGTATGATTGTAGATTTCCTAAATTTTTTCTTTTAAGTTTCTTCTACTGCTTGTATGCTTCTTACGTTTTTCTCTATTTGGGAATTATAAACAGATTCACCTATATTTTTCTAGTTACCAAAATAATTTTATCTTAAATATTCAAATATTAAATACCCGTGATGGAATTAGTTTAGTGAGTCATATCTTATGGGTACAACTATTTTTTTTCATCCAAATAGTTAAATAATTGAACCTTTAAATGATTAATTGATTTTTGAACATTCGATCTTTCTGCAAACTTTGTGATCTGATAAATTATTAACAGATGCAAGTGTTTACAGGTGATTGCTCTATTTTGACATTCACAATGATTTCAAACCAAAGACTTAAGGTTTAAATAAAAGACTAAAAAGATTCATTGAAAAAACAACAAAAGAAATAGGCAAAGTCTTGCTGCGCTGCAGCAGAGTGGCTCCAAGTGTCATAGCACATGTGGGAAGAAGCTCAGCTTGGTGGTCCTGGACCCCGCCTTGCTCCCAGCAGGATGGCCCACGTTGGGGTCACTGACGGAACACTCCCAGAGCAGGCTCAGTGGGTCAGCTGGCCGGACACAGCCAGCCGTGACCAGTGACTGCTCCAGGTCAGTCCTGGCAGGGCAGAGGGCTCTGCCTGTACCCCACTACCCCCCAAGACCCCCAGCCCCCACCGGCTCCCGCCCCATTGCTTTCCGAGTGGTCAGTGGGAGTCCTGCTGGCAGGGCGAGGGTGACCAGCTGTTCTGGTCTCCGGGGACTGAAGGGTTTCTTGGGATGTGGGATTTTTAGCTTTAAAACCAGAATGGTCTGGGCAGACCGGGACGGTTGGTCATCCTGAGCGGAGCAGAAGTCCTGGGGGAGAGGGTGCTGGGGTCTGGCCCAGGCTGTCTGCAGCCCAGGAATGTCCGCTGGATCCAGTTTCTAGCTGGGACACCTCTTTCCCCGAGGGGGCCCTTCCGCTCCTTCATTGGGGGTCACTTGTCATCCCACAGGAAAGCCAGAGGCAGTGCTGAGGGGTCGTGGATGGAGAGAGGGGTCTTGGGACAGAGGGACATGGGGCGTGGAAGAGGAGAGGGGCCTGAGCAGGGAGGGAGGTCGCCCAGCGGGAAGCGGGTTGGGGACGACTTCCCAAGGGACTGTGGCCCATGGGTGAGGGGGCAGAGGCTCTAAGTGGCTCCCAGTCTGCGCGCTGAGCTTCCTCAGCTCAGTGGCGTGTGGTCCCGGGTGACTGCCACACCCCTGGCCGGGGGGCCTGGCTTCCAGCCTGGCCCGAGCTCCTGGCCCAGCCCTTGGGGGTCCCAGAATCTGTGCTGCCTCAGCCTCCAGCCCAGGGCTCGGAGCGGGTGTCCAGCCTTGGGCGTGGAGCCTGGATGTGCCGGGCTCGGGAGGGGCCTGTGTTGCCCCTGGGGCTCCCGAGAGCTCTCCAGGGTCTGTCCAGGGAGAGTGTCAGGGGTCCCTCTGCACACCCCAGCTCTGCAGAGCAGATGAGGGGAAAGAGGCGGCCTGGGCTGTGGGGACCGCATCACTGAGCAGTCGTGCTCACTGCCTCCCCTGCCCTCTGTGTGTGCCTGTGTGCGTGTGTATCTGCACGCGTGTTCCTGCCTGTTTGATTGGGGGGTGTGTGACTGCTTTGACAGCTACTGAGACAATATACAATGTCTACAATGTTTCAGCTCTATTGTTTGTGCACTTGTTTTCAGAAGGAACACCCGCCGAGAGCCCCACCGACCACACCAGAGCAGTCACTGCAGTGATTTCCTTCGGCATCTTTCTGGTCTTATCTTTACAAATCTGGGGTAGTGCAGGCACGACTGTGATGCTCTGGTGAGCATTTCTCTCCAGATCACTGCCTGGATGCCTGGGCCCCTGGCGCTCACGTCCCTGGTCCCTCTGGGTGGAGACAGCATTGTCCCTGTCCCCCTCTGGGCCAAGCGTGTTGGGGCCTTGGTCCCTCCACCATTCCCAGGGGCCTGGCCCAGGGAGGTGGGGCGGTGGAGTCCAGGCTCCATCAGTGCTGGAGACTCGAGGGCCCCCCCAGCCAGGCCTGGGGGGCAGTGATTCACAATAGGTGTGTCCAGGTCAGCGGTGGCTATTTGCCTGCACATTCCTCAGAGATTCCAGGTGTGAGTGAGTGGACGCTCCAGGCTGGTGTTTGCCAAATGGGAGCTCCAGGCAGGGTGGTTCCCCAGCATCTCTGGGTTTCCAGCCCCAGAAGTGGGTGCCAGGCACATGTGCTCTTAGAGGTGGAATCCCGCCAGCCCTGGGAAGGCTCAGCTCCATCAGTATTTCAGGGGTGCTAGCCTGGCTCCCCTGTGGGTCAGCTCCCCTCCAAGCCATGACATTAATGAATGTTCCTGGAGATGTGTCTGATCTCTTTGCATTTATATGAGCCAGGAAAAGGGACAGGAAGCGGTCCCTTGGAGGGAGGAGGCGCTGGGCCACCACCAGCGGACGCTCAGAAGAGTGTGCTGTGAAAAGCCTGCTTTCAAGATCTGCAAACACAGACACCAGATTATTTACATGTATTTTCTCAAGGTGAGAGTGGCAACTTTTGCTTCATTTTTTTTTCCCATTAAAAAATTGTGTTAGGGCTTCCCTGGTGGCGCAGCGGTTGAGAGTCCGCCTGCCGATGCAGGGGACACGGGCTCGTGCCCCGGTCCGGGAAGATCCCACATGCTGCGGAGCGGCTGGGCCCGTGAGCCATGGCCGCTGAGCCTGTGCGTCCAGAGCCTGTGCTCCGCAACGGGAGAGGCCACAACAGTGAGAGGCCCATGTACAGCAAAAAAAAAAAAAAAATCGTGTTAAAATACATGTAACAAAATGTACCATCTTAACCATGTCTAAGTGTACATTTCAGAGGCACTAAGCACATTCACGTCGTTGTGCAAACTTCACTACCATCCACTCCAGAACTTTCCATCTTCCCACACGGACACTCTGTCCCCATTAAACACTCACTCCCCTCCCCTCCCCCAGCCCCTGATCCCCACCGTCTACTTTCTGTCTCTATGGATGTGACTCCTCCAGGGACCTCATGTGATTGAATCATGCAGGACTTGTCCTGCGTCTGGCATATTTCACTGAGCATCTTGTCCCCAAGATTCATCCTGTGTAGCCTGAGTCAGATTTCCTCCCTTTTTAAGGCTGAATAATGTCTCACTGTGTGGATGGACCATGTGTATCCCTTCATCCATCGATGGACACTTGGGTTGCCTCTACCTCTTGGCTGCTATGAGCACAGGTGTGCAAATATCTCTTCGAAGCCCTGCTTCCAATTCTTTTGGGATACACCCAGAAGTGGTGCTTTAATTTTTATGAGTATGATTTTACACTGCGAAAAATACCTTTCAAACATGCTGATGGTATTAGACAACCCCCAGCCCCCCGAGTGCTGACGTTCTTTTGTCCTGGGGTCAGAGGCACCCGCTCCACGTCAGGACCCTGGGGGGCCACAGTCAGTGTTGTTTGGACGGCGTCTCACTTTGCCTCCATCCTCCCCCTCCCTAGAGGCTGACAGGACAGTCAAGGGTGACTTTCCTTGTCCTAATGCAGGCAAGTGGGCCGGGCAGTTCCCTGCCTGCAGATGGCGGTGTTTGGGGGAGGGGCTGGCACAGTGCTCTTAGGGCAGAGGAGGGGGATTCTAGTAGTGTCAGCTGCTACCTGACCCCTGGGTGCCCAGGCTGCCTGGGAAGCTATGAGGGACACAGATGCGGTTGCCTCCAGGGAACAACCTCAACGGACAGTCCCCTCCGTCCCCCCAAGGAGGTAGAAGGGTGACCGCTGAGCAGAGGCTGAGGAGGAAGGCATGGTGGGGAGGGGCTGAGGGCCTTTGTGTTTTCTGGGGCAGGAGGGGGCGGGCGGGGGCTCCCAGGAGCCGAGCTGGGCCCAGGGAGATGAGGGACTCCAGGGCCGGCACTGGGCAGAGAGGGGCTCAGCTGTGGGGGGAGGGGGGAGCCACTGTCAGCAGCAAGCGGGGGGCTCACTGTCCTTCATCTACAGCTGTGGATCTGGGGGACCAGGTCAGACCTCGGGAGGAATTCCGCTTCCCCAGTGATGCAGATAAACAAACACGTGCAGGAAGCCTCCAAATCAGGGCAGCCCTGCCATAAAACCACGTTTACTCTCCGCTCCCTTCTCCCGCCGCTCAGAGAGCAGCCCCCGTGCCCCGCCTGCCCCCGCCGCCAGTCCCGGGAGGGTCTTGGCCCCTCGGCCCGGGGAGGCTGACTCCACCCATGGGCATCTTCCAGATGGCTCTCACCCCCTCGGGCCTCGAAGCCAAGCCGTCCTCCTTATCCAGGAAGTTCCCAGCTTGGAGCAACTCTGAAGCCACCGTGCCCTTTCTGTCAACAGCATGGTAATTCCTGCAAGCTATCAGAGGTTCCCGGCGCCTCCCTGCCAAGGTGGCGCCCACTTCCTCTTCACGGGTTAGAAGGGTTCCATCTGTCTTTGTCCTGAAATCATTCTCTGTCACGTAGGATACGTGGTAAACTTTCCCCAAACTGCTGGTTTCTGCATCTATGACATCAGGCCGCACCCTCGGCCTCACGGTGTCCCCTGTGTCAGGAGTGACTGTGGGTCACAGATGCTAAGCCAACATTGATGAGAAACTGTGCTGTGATTTTAGGTGCAGCCAAGAGAGGAAGGTGCCGCCTGTTTGACTCTCATGGTGCAGGTTAGGCTGACAATGCACCGAGATTCCAGCTGCGTTAAAATGTGCAGAAAGTCGAAGGGATGACCCGGGGCGGCATCATCACCCCGTTTCAGGAAGAGAAAGCGGGAGCTTCATGTGGTCCCTTAACTTGCCTGAAGTCTCCTGGAGGTGACCGCTTCGAGGGCGGCAGGGGCTCTTCCGGGGGACCAGACGCAGCTCAGAGGATGCTTCCCTGATGCATCAATTGGTTTTGTCCTTGGGGCAACAGTGCTCCTATGATCACCATTTTCCAGATGAGACGCCCGAGGCACAGAGAGGGTGATGTGCTGGCCCAGGGCTGCGCAGCTGATGGGTTTCAGGGCCAGGATACCATCTCCTCCCAGTGTCTGGAGCCCCAGGCCCTGGGTTCGAATTCCAGTTGGTCCCTCTGAGGTCAGGTGCCTCCCATCTGTGTCATCCAAAAAGCAGGGATCACCACAGTTCCTACCACTCAGGAGTTTTTGGTTTTCTATGGACTGAATTATACAGTGAAGCCTCCAAGAAGTGTGCCCGGCCCACCAGGGCTGCCACAATGCTGGCGTCCGAGACGGGGATTGCAAAGTGTCCGGAGGGGCCTGGAGACAGCCGTCCACTCCGCAGTCTCAGCAGAGAACAGGAGCCACAGCTGACTGTCTGCTTTAAGACGTGTGGCTGGTCCAGGCCCGGCTCTTTCCCCAGGGCAGGGGGTTGGAGGGACCTGGCGTTTGGGGTGTGGGTGTTGACCTCCGGGTTGGCGATGTGCCCCAGGTGGAAGGGTGGAAGTCAAGTCTCCCCCCACTGCAGCCCCTCGAGGGCACCGGGCTATAGGGGAGGGAGGTCTGGTTCCGGCTCCCTGGCCACTCCAGCCGGACAGTCTGCGCATCCAGTCAGACCCCGCTGTGCTCACCTCCTCGCTCTGGAGGGGAGGAGGCCAACCCCACAGAGTCCCACATGGGAAGGGCTGTGAAGCTGCCCCCTTTTTCTGCCCCTAAGCTGTACCTGTGTCCCCCAGGACAGAGCCTCTGCCCTGCAGCCTGAGTGGGCTGAGGGAGGTGGGAGCGTCAGGTCCGAAGAAGGCAGCGGGGACGGCTCAGCCCCCAGGTCCTGCAGTTACAGCAGAGTGACCCCAACGGCCCTGAAGGTCACCTGCGTTGGGACCTCGGCCACGCCCAGAAACTGGAAAGGAAGGGACAGGGGTGGGGGAGGAGTGCCAGCCCTGGGCAGGCAATGCTGAAGCCAGTGTCCCCTGCCTTGGTCACCTTGGCCAGGAACAGCTGGGCTGGGCTAGGCCAGGGTCAGGATCAGAGTCAGGGTCAGGCAGACCAGGGTCCTGAGGGTTGTGGGGGCCGCTTCTCCATCATGTCATGTGTCCGAGGAGAGAGTGTGAGGAACATGCTGCCCCCGGGGGTCCCAGGACACCACCCGCTCCAAGAGGAAAGCGCTGGACTCACACCTCCCACCCATAGGCTCCTTGCCCACCCGTGGGGCCCTGTTCTTGGCCAGGTCCGGTCTGGTGGGCGTTTCATCCTCACCTGGGTCAGTCCCTCATACAAACAGGAGCTATCTGATGCCCGCTTCCGGTCCCAAATCAGAGCTGCCAGAGTGAGTCAGCGGCCTGGCCTGCATCCCATCCCCACGTCCCTCCACCGTCCTCCTGTTGCCATGGCAATGCTTGGGCGATCCTGTCAGCACTGGACCCCAGCCCTCTGTCCAAACAAGCACTGCCTTGCTCTCCAGTAAACCCGCTAGTTTATCAGGTCCGGGTCGGGGGCTGGCAGCAGCCCAGGCGCAGGCTGTGTGGTCCCCCGGGAACCCGGGAGAACAAAGGCTTCTGGGGTTACCGCCCTGGGCAAGCCACATCCCCATGTGTGGCTCCCGCTTCTCACACACAGCACCCTACTGTGAACCCCTGGACATGAACCCTCTTCCTGCAGGGGTTTTCATGGACCCCCTTTTCAGATGAGGAAACTGAGGGTGGCCGAGGCTCACCCCAGCCGTGCCCCTTCCCCTGTGCTGCCCTCACTAGGCGTGAAGGGCCCTGAGAGCCAGAGGGTGGAATCACTGCCCCACTGCTTTAAGGGACCCCTTCCAGCCCCCCACCCCTCCACAGCCCCCACTGGGCGCAGGGAGGTCACAGGGAAGAAGGCGCCTGGTTTTCAAGGCTGGGTCACTGGTCCCACACCTGCCCCGACTCCAGACCCCCTCTCCATGTGTCCCTCTTATGGGGCTCCCCCACCCCGGGAAGGGATGCTAACCCCGGCGCAGGGCGTGCCTGGTGACTCAGATGGGTCGGGGGCGAGGTGTGGACTCAGGTCTGTGCCCTACGCCGGGAGCGTGGACACTGGTTGACCTGTTGCCTCCCTGCCTTCCTGGGGTCGTGAGGAGGGGAGGCCCGTGTCACTCATGCTTCCCTCAGCTTGGGTCTGGCCCCCAGCTGCAGGCCCTTGAGCCTCCCCACCAAGGCACGGGTTCCCAATGTCCAATATCCTAACCACAAAACCCACACAGCCCTTTGGAGCCAGACTGGTCCCCTCGGTCTGCCCCTAGGGGTCTGCCCTGCTCAGCACCAGGTGACGTGCTGTCAAGCTCTAGAGCCAGGCAGCAGTGCCGGGGAGGGTGAGGATGTGATACACCAGTCTGCAGCGGGGGGGGGCGGGTGGGGGGCAGGGGGGCACGGAGGTGGCGCCAGCTCCCTTCAACCCGCATCCACGGCCCCTGCTATGGGATCACCCACCCACTCATTCACTCATTCACTAACTCATTCATTCACTCACTCATTCATTCACTCACTCACCCACCCACCATGTCCCTCCCCAACTCTCCTGTTATGTGTGAGGCTTTCTTTCTACCAGGTACCAGGGCCAATTTGGGGCATGAGGAAGGGGTGGCTCAGGGGCCAAAAACAAGGTGACCAGAAGGAGCTTGGGACAGGCCCCAAGTGAGCCAAAAGCAAATGCTCAGAGCAGCTCCAGGGTGCCCCCTGACCCCAGCCCCCACCCCAGCATGCTGGGGACCCAGCCCAGCTGCCCCTGCTCACCTTGCTGCCACTCTGCCCCAGGTAGAGCTCCTGGCTGGGCCCACCTGTGGCAGTGGAGCCGCCAGCCTTGGTGGGGGTGTGCGGACCCCTGAGACAGAAGTCCAGCCGCAGCGCCTGGCTCCCTGATAGGCCCAGGGTTTGCACACCCACTGTCTGAGGCCGGGTGTCCATCACACCAGCGTGCTTTCTCAACCAGAGCCCATCAGGGCCAAGACCACTGGGCCAGTTTCTGGGCTCGTTCAGTCGGCATCTCTCTAGCTCAGTGGACTCAGCCACCCCTGCCCCTCAAGGCCACAGGCCCACTTGTGACTGGAGCTGGCCTGGGGTCACCTGCCCAGCTGGAGCACAGCCAGGCTCCCAGGCAGTGCTGGTCGGGGGGCTGCACTGTGGGGCGGGGTCCTGTCACCGGGAGTGCCGCGCCCTGAGCCCTTCTCCAGTGAGGGTGGGGCTGGCCCCAGCAGCCCCGGCAGCAGGGAAGATGCCAGTGGCCACTCCAGGTGCCAGGAACTCAGGGGTCCGGCTGCACGGGAGAGTGCCAGGGAAGGTCCAGGGGCAGGGGCGTGGGGGAGGATGCCTGAGGCCAGGACTGGGGGACCCTCAGGGACCATGTCCCACCTGGCAGACACACCCATCCCTGCCTGTCTTCAGCTGCCGGCCAGCCCGTAGCCAGTGCCCACTGTTTACCTGGGTGAGGGGAACCACAGGCCCTGCCCCACCCTCCCACGTGAGGCCAGTGGGGCTGGAGCCAGCTCTGGGACTACAAAAGGCTCCTGCACACTCAGAGCCCTCCTCAGAGGCTGCCCTGGGGACTTCTCCCCCCACACACCATGGGTGTCAGCCTGAGGAAGCTGGCCCTGCTCTGGGCCCTGGGCCTCACTCTGGCCTGTGCCCAGCACACAGGTAAGGCTCGTGCTGGCTTTCCCAGGCTGGCCCTGACCATGGCCTGGGACCCCTGTGGCCCCCCCCAAATCCTAGGGTGGCCCTGGCCCCCGGCGGGCAGCAGGCGGCTCTGAGGCCTTGTCCTGGGCTCTGGTCAAGCTGAGTGCATCCGTGAGCAGCTCTTCCAGATTGTGGGGTTGGGGAGGGGTTCTTGGGGGCTGCGGGATCCGTGTGGGGGCTAGGGCTGGGAGCAGCCCAGCATCTATGAGCCCCTGGCGGCAGGATCTCATCCACACGTGCATCTCTGCTGCTCTCTGCCCTCTGCCCCCTGCCAGACCTGGTCTGAGCAGATTCTCGAACTCCTGGGCCAGCCTGGCAGAGCTGCCCACCTGCCTGGGACACCCCACCCCCACCCCATGCATCCCCGGTTCAGCAGCTCGTTTTCCCTGTCTGGTTCTCTATGGTGGGCTCAGTCCTGGGTGGAGGGTGTGATGAGGGCGGCTCACAGGCCCCACGGTCCTCGGAGGCCCCTTCCCAACTGGGCCTCACCTCCCTCTTCTGCTTCCCAGGGGATAGCAGGGCCCTGGATGGGTGAGGGGTGGCTCCCAGGCTCCCGGAACGGCAGCTTGGGGAACATGCTGTCTTAGCCAAGGTCCCCACTGCCCCAGGCGGCTCACACATCCCGCTCCCCAGTCTCCCGCTGCCGCCAGACAGTCCCAGAACTGGGAAACTCTCCCTCGAGCGCTCCGGGCAAGGCTGCCCCACCGGATGTTCCCTGGACACATGGCGAGGATGAGTCCAGGTTGTCCCGGGTGATCTGAGAAATGGGGCCAGAACACCAGTGAGTGAAGCTGTGCTCCCTGGGTCAGCCCCCCATCCAGAGGAGGGCTGGGCCTCCCCTTCTGGCTGGGGGGCTGGGCACCCTCCTGCAATGCCAGCTCTGTGCAGGATCATGGCAAGCCTGTGTCTGGTGACGTTCTGCACCTTTGGAACGGCCTCTGAGGACCCCAGAAATGAGGTTCTTGGGGTGGCCTCTGGGCCGACACTGCCTGTCCCTGGGCCCTGCCTGCCTGGCCTCCACGGCATGGGGCCCCTACCTGTGCAGTGGCCCTGAACACCCCACGTTGGGAGCAGCTCTGTCCCCACTCTTGGTGCCAGATCCCCAACAGGCTCTGAATTTTCCTCCAGAGCTCTGGTTGCCTTTGGACCAGCTGCAGTAGACTCGCGACTTTACTGTCTGCTCCCTCGGTAGATGGGATGCTCCCGGACGGGGGCTGCCTGCCTGTCCCCCTATGTCCTGAGCAGGGGACCCGCGGCTGGGCCCTGGTGGACACTCGGTGGGCATGAATGAACAGTGAATGAAGGAATGGCCCCTGGAGAGACCAGCCGGGGGCACCCCCACATGCTCATGGGGCCGGGGACACCCCCACAGGCTCATGGGGCCACCTGAGGGGGAGGTCAAGGGAGTGGTGGCCCAGCCGTGGGCCCGGGTGACCTCCGAGGCTCAGCAGCCTGGAAGAGGTCCTCCCAGCGCCCCCGTCCGCACAGAGGACTCCACCATCCGGACCTTCCGCCCCTCCCTCCGTGCATCCTCTGAGGGGACGTGCCTGTCCTTCGGCCGGCTCAGGCCCAGCGCCCTCTCCTCTTCCCAAAGGCCAGGCCCGGGACAGCGCTGCAGAGCTCGGCTATGCGTACCCGGACCTCCCTCCTGCCCCCCAGGGGCCTGGCGGTGAGTGGACCCCCCCACCTGTCAGAGCCCCACCACCACCCCAGCAGTCAAAGAGCCCTTGAGGGGCCATTGGCCGCTCACCTTGGGCCCTGCAGGCTGCTTGCCATCCCCATCCGGCGTGGCTGAGACAGGGTGACAGGCTGGCTGGGGGCTCACAGAATGTCCCTTTCTCCCTGAAGTTAACACCTGATACTCCAGTGGTGGCAGGGTGGGTGAGGGTCAGCCTCCAGCGCGGCCAGACGCCCCAGAGCAAGGGGAGGCTCGGGGACAGGCCCAGCCACCTCAGTTTGCATGTCCCCGAAAGGGGCTCCCAGGGAGGCGCACCTGGGCCTGACGTCAGCACCCAAGGGATTGTCCGTAGCTGCTGATGTGTTTGTTTGGTTTTTTAATCGGGGTAGAGTTTTACAATGTTGTGTTAGTTTCCACTGTACAGCAAAGTGAAGTGGAGTTCCCTGTGCTATCCAGCAGGTTCTCAGTCGTTACCTATTTCATACATATTAGTGTATCTATGTCAATCCCAAGCCCCCAATCCACCCCACCCCCCTTTCCCTGCTTGGTGTCCATACATTTCTTCTCTACGTCTGTGCCTCTATTTCTGCCTTGCAAACCGGTGCATCTGTACCAGTTTTCTAGATTCCATGAATATGCGTTAATATACGATATTTGGTTTTCTCTTTCTGACTTACTTCACTCTGCATGACAGTCTCCAGGTATTGATTCAGGCATTTTTGAGATTCCGGGAGCAAGGAAGCCCCAGTGCAAACAGCATTCTGGGCCACGGGGTGTGAGAGCTGGGGCCCCTGGGATGCTCTGCTCTCAGCCCACAGTGGTCCCCGCTGGCCTTGGTGTTCACACCAGCCGGGAGGCCATATACACGGCAGAACCCAGAGCCGGATCTGGAGTCCGCCAGATGCGAGCAGTCGCGGAGCCGCCAAAGCCTCTCGTGGGGGCTGAGCTGTGCCTGGGTGGTGGGGATGAGGGCTGTGCATCACCCGCTCTGTTTCCACAGGCAATTCCCTCCGCGGGGTGACCATCCACCCGCCTCTGAGGAGCACCCCCCTGGTGCGAGGTGAGACCCCGAGAGGCCAGGCGGGGGGGCCGTGTTGGCCGAGCTCTGCCTCGTCAGACCTGGGGAGGGGCGGGCAGGGGGACCGCAGCTTCCCAGGTGGCTGAGGGCCCAGGTTTCGGGCCGTCCGGGTGTCCCAGACTCGGCGCCCTCGGAAAGGCCCTGCTCTGTTCGGCCCACAGCCCTGAACGCGGCACACCGCGGGCGGGTGTGCAGCACGTGGGGCGACTTCCACTACAAGACCTTCGACGGCGACGTCTTCCGCTTCCCCGGGCAGTGCAACTACGTCTTCTCCGCGCACTGCGGTGCCGCCTACGAGGACTTCAACCTCCAGCTCCGCCGCGGCCCAGGCCCCAACGCCACCGCGCCCAGCAGGGTCACCATGAAGCTTGACGGCATGGTCGTCGAGCTGACCAAGGGCTCCGTCCTGGTCAACGGCCGCCCGTGAGTCTGGGCCCTGGATGGCGAGGATGCTTCTGGGCCGTCGGGGGAGGGAAGTGCAGTTGTCCCAAGAGTGGGGCCCGGTGCGGTGCCCCCCAGGCCTCCATGCTCGGCCCCCTGCCCCGCCCAGGGGCTCAGGCTCTCCCTCTGCCCTGGAAGCGGCCCCTTCCTCGTTCCCAGCTGGGCCCCTCCCTCCGCAGGATTCAGCTTCCCTTCAGCCGCTCCGGAGTCCTCATCGAGCAGCGCAGCAGCGACGTGAAGGTGGCGGCCAGGCTGGGCCTGGTCTTCATGTGGAACCAGGATGACAGCCTCCTGGTGAGGCGGGGGGCCGGGCTCGGGGGACCAGGCACACGCCTCCAGGCTGACAGCCTCCCCAGGGAGGGAGGGAGGAAGTTGCTCTGGGCGAAGGAGGGTGGGAAAGCCAGACGCCCCCGGCCCCGGGGCAGTGAGAATGGGGGCCCCAGGGTCCACACCCCTGATGGAGACCCTGCGTGCAGGGGCAGCTTCCTCCGGGACAGACCCCCTGCTCCGGGTCCCAGCCGCGTGGAGCAAATGGGGAGGGCCCTCTGTGAGGAGGCCCAGCTGCTCCCACCTGGGGAGCCTCGTCTGTCCTTCTGGTCCGGGGCTGTCCCTGGCACGGCTGGAGTCTGATGTGTCCTCTCATTACAGCTGGAGCTGGACGCCAAGTACGCCAACCAGACCTGCGGGCTCTGCGGAGACTTCAATGGTGTCCCCGTCTTCAACGAGTTCTTCTCCCACAGTAAGCCCTGGGGCGCAAGGCTCCCTCCCTGCCGCCTGCTCCAGCTCTGTGCTCCCTGGAAGCCTGCCTTCCAGGGTCCCAAATCAGAGGTTTCAGTCTTAACACACGTGCACGCAGACCCACACACTCAAGGTCCAGCATGCACGCGCACCTACACCACACACATGTGCACAGACTCCGGCACGCCCCAGCACACACAGACGCACGGCGTGCCCTCACGTGCACTCATCCCCACCCCATCCCACCCAGCACACGCTCTCGGAGGGGCAGCCCCCGCTGAGCCCTCCTGTTCTCAGAGCCCATCGCACACCCTCCTCTGAAATCGAAGACCTGCCTCCATCCAGACCCTGTCTCTGCTCCTTGGTCCTTGAGACTTTGCCAAGCAGTGGCCTTTTATGTGACCCACACCCGCTGCAGCCCCGATCCCAGGGTCCCCACTGTCAGGCCCATGAAGCCCCACCAAGAGCCCATACGTAAGGGACTCCCTCAGGGGAAGCCTGCCCGAGTGCCCAGCAGTGGCCGGCAGGGGCCCAGGGTCACTCTCCAGCCCTGGGCCAGCGGAGCGTCAGTTAACGGACCTCAACCCGCTGCCCTGCAGCCCCGAATGCCCGGGAGTTCCTCATTTCATCTCCAGACTCCCCGAAAGTCCTGTGTAGCCGCCGCTTAAACTGGTGGTGTGGTAGGGGAAGGCAGGCGGAGCCCGGTCCCCCCGAGTGAGGGGCCCTGGGAGCCTGCAAAGAGCCCGGTGTTGTGCTTCTGGCAGACATCAAGCTGACTGCCACCGAGTTTGGGAATCTGCAGAAGATGGACGGCCCCACGGAGCAGTGTCAGGACCCTGCCCCTGAGCCCCCCATGAACTGCTTGACCGGTTTGGTAAGTCCCAGAGTGAACGGGGGTGGCGTCCTGCTCCCACGGCCCTGGGGACAAGCCGAGGAGGGGGCCATGAGCCAGGGGATGTTCCAGAGCCTGGACTGAGTGCCCCGGCTTTGCCCCAGGGCATCTGCGAGGAGATGCTGAGCAGCGAGCCGTTCTCGGACTGTGCCGCCCTGGTAGACGCCAGCAGCTACCTGGAGGCCTGCCGGCAAGATCTCTGCCACTGTGACCAGGCCAACCTCACCAGCTGCCTCTGTCACACCCTTTCCGAGTACTCCCGCCAGTGTACCCACGCCGGGGGGCTGCCCCTGGACTGGCGGGGCCCCCAGCTCTGCCGTGAGTGCCCTGAGTGGCCCCGGCCCTACCATGCTGTCCCTTCTCGGGCCGGAGGCAGGGGCAGGGCGTGACATGGGCCTCGTCCTCCTCCCTGCAGCCCAGACGTGCTCCCTCAACATGCAGTACCGCGAGTGTGGGTCGCCCTGCACGGACACCTGCTCCAACCTGGAGCACTCCCAGCTCTGTGAGGACCACTGCATCGCGGGCTGCTTCTGCCCCGAGGGTGAGCTGGAGCCCCACCCCCTCTGGCCCCCCAGAATCACACAGATGCATTGTGGGCGCTCAGGAAGGAAGACCCCTCTGACGTGGCCCGAGGCGTCCCTGGACCCCTGGGTCTGAGGAACCCTCCAGGGCAGGGCCACTGTGGGCAGAGGGCCTGTCCCCTCCACACACCCACATGGCAGACATGGTCCGGCACCTGCCAAGTGGCCTGCCTGCCTCTGCAGGGACGGTGCTGGATGACATCGGCCACACTGGCTGCATCCCAGTGCCCCAGTGCTCCTGTGTGTACAACGGGGCCACCTACACTCCAGGGACCGGCTACTCCACAGACTGCACCAACTGGTAGGACCCTGGGTCCCTGTCTTCCCTCCCCCTGGAGATGCCCAGGGATGGCCCCTGCCCTCTGGTACCCCTAGATGCGCCCGGGCCAGCCCCTCTGGGGGCTGTGGCCCCGGTGCTGCTCATCCCCTCCCACATGGGTCCCCGGGCAGAGGCCAGTGGCTCTCTGGGCAGGCGCTGATGGGCTCCAGTCTATGTGGTGATGCAGGCAGGCCTGGGCAAGTCTACCTGCCATCTTGGTGGGGGGGGGCGGGCTGCTCCTGGGGGCCAGCACCCACGTGGTCGCTCCCTGCTCTCAGCACCTGCTCTGGAGGCCGGTGGAGATGCCAGGAGGTGCAGTGCCCGGGCACCTGCTCGGTGCTGGGTGGTGGCCACTTCTCCACGTTCGACGAGAGGCAGTACACAGTACACGGGGACTGCAGCTACGTGCTGGCCAAGGTACACGGCCCCAGGGTCCTTCCCGGACAGAGCAGCTTTCAGGCCGTGGGTCCACGTGTCCTTCCCCAGCCTGGGCTTCATGTAGGTGCTGCATTTGGGGCCACCTTGGGATCCCCGATGCCGAGTCCTCCAGGAAACCACCCTAGCTCTGGGCGGGTGGACGGGTGGTGGGGAGGGGAGGATGAGGCGGGCCGGGGGCCACTGAGCTTTGTGTGAGGACCTGTGTTTCCAGCCCTGTGACAGCAGCGCCTTCACTGTGCTGGCCGAGCTGCGCAGGTGTGGACTGACCGACAGTGAGACCTGCCTGAAGAGCCTGACGCTGATTCTGGGTGGGGGGCACATGGTGAGTGCAGACCCTGGGGTTGGGGGTGTCCTTCACAGCAAGTGACCTCTGCCCAAGCCCTTGATGCCACATGGGCAGCGGGTGGCCCAGGCATGGCCCGAGGACCCTCCCACTGACTCCCTGCTTCCACCTCTTGTGGCTCTTTTGAGTGACCGTCCCCAAAGTGAACAGCTCAGGGACTGGCACGGGGCCTCCACACCTCCCCCGTGAGGCCAGGAAGCTTCTCTGCTGAAGTCGACTTTTTTACTTTAGTAAATCTCTTTGGTTTTCATGTCGCCAAAAAAAGGTCGGGTCCCCGCGGAAAGCTTAGCGGAGCAGGCTGAGCCTGGGGGATGGGGGGCCAGGTCATCAGCCCTCCTCTGCCCTGGGGAGGCCACCTTGAGCCCTATCGTGTGCTTCTCCAGGTCTTCGTGGTAAAGGCCAGCGGGGAGGTGTTCGTGAACCAGATCTACACCCAGCTGCCCCTCTCGGCAGGTGAGGGCGCCTGCCCTGCCCCGCCCCCTGACAGCCCCACCCCTCGCGCCCACTGAGACCTGGTCCCCTGTGTCTGCAGCCAATGTCACGCTCTTCAGACCTTCCACCTTCTTCATCATCGCCCAGACCCAGCTGGGCCTGCAGCTGGACATCCAGCTGGTGCCCGTCATGCAGGTGTTTGTGAGGCTGGCGCCCCAGCTCCAGGGGCAGACCTGCGGTAAGAGGGTCACCACCCAGCACCTGAGCCCACCCTCCGCAGCCCAGCACACAGGGACCTCACGCCACCCCCGCCCCCAGGCCTGTGCGGGAACTTCAACCAGAACCAGGCCGACGACTTCCGGACCATCAGCGGCGTGGTGGAGGGCACGGCCGCCGCCTTCGCCAACACCTGGAAGACCCAGGCCGCCTGCCCCAACGTCAAGAACAGCTTGGAGGACCCCTGCTCCCTCAGCGTGGAGAACGGTATGTGTGTCCAGCAGCCCCGCAGGCCAACCTGGTGCCGGGGCCCCTGGGCCAGAGGTCTGAGCATGGGCTCCTTGGGGGCCCGGCCTGAAGGGGGAGTCAGGTGGTAGGTGAACAGGCAGACTCAACATGCGTCGTTCTGGCCGGGTGAGCCCCGGGAGGAGAGGATCAGGGTGCTGGGGGGAGTGGGGGCCCACCCTCCTTGCCTGCTCTCCTGGGGGGACCGGGCTGGGGGGCGCTCGGGAAGCAGCCTAGGTCTGCTCACACCTGGCCCTCCTTCATACGGAGCATGAGGGATTCCGGCTAAAAGGAAAGCTGCTCATCTCCGTGTAGCTCCCGCCTGACGTGACCGTCCAGCCTCGCTGACGGCCCCCACTCCCCGTCCACAGAGAAATACGCTCAGCACTGGTGCTCGCGGCTGACAGACCCCCACGGCCCCTTCACCCGCTGTCACGCTGCTGTGAACCCCAGCACCTACTACTCGGTAATGCCACCCACCTGCCTCTGCCCTTGGACCACTCGGCCACCCTCAGGGTCCCAAGGGCCGTGGCAGCAGCGTCTGGGCCCAGCCAGTCTCTCAGCCTCCAGTTTCTCCCGCCCCCATTCACTCACTCATTCACGCACTCACTCATTCATTGAGTCATTCATTCACTCACTCATTCACACACTCACTCATTCATCCACTCATTCATTCACTCATTCATCACTCACTCATTCATTCACTCACTCATTCACTCACTCACTCTTTCATCCACTCATTCATTCATCACTCACTCACTCACCCACCTGCTGCGGTTCTGAGTCCGTCCTGTCCTCCTGCTCTATGCTAGGCACAGGGCCTACACCCAGGGAGTCAGTGGCCCGCTGGCCCCAGGGCGCAAATGAGAAACTGGTGTCTACGGCTGACTACACAGGGCTGGGCCGCTGGGTCACAGAGATGAGGGGCTGTGGTCCTTCCAGCACCCCTGCCCCCCAGCAGGGGCGTGACTGCAAGATGCTCTGTGCACGTTAGTGGGACCCCCGTGAGGCTCGGGGAGGGGTTCTGGGGAGGCAGGGGCTCCGGCAGCAGCATGGGGGAAGCTCACCGTGTGTGGCCTGGGGTCTCTGATGTCCCAATGCCCCCCCAGAACTGCATGTTTGACACGTGCAACTGTGAGAAGAGCGAGGACTGCATGTGCGCGGCCCTGTCCTCCTACGTGCGGGCCTGCGCCGCCCGGGGTGTGCTGCTCGGCGGCTGGCGGGACGGCGTGTGCAGTGAGTGTCCCAGGGTGGATGTCCCATGGCCCCCATCCCCCAACCAGGCTCAGAGGCCAAGGAGCGCCCAGGCCAGCGCCCCGGGACCCCATCAAGGACGAAGGGCCTGGCGGGAACAGGGAAGCCAGGGGGGCCAGCCCTGTCCTGAGTGCTACCCCCTCCTGGCATCCTGCAGCAAAGCCCATGACCACCTGCCCCCAGTCGCTGACCTACCTCTACAACATCAGCACCTGCCAGCCCACCTGCCGGGCCCGGAGTGACGCGGACGTCACCTGTAGCATCAGCTTCGTCCCAGTGGACGGTTGCACCTGCCCTGACGGCACCTTCCTGGATGATATGGGCAAGTGTGTGCCGGCCACCAGCTGCCCCTGCTACCATGGGGGCTCCTTGGTCCCCGATGGGGAGTCGACACACGAGCAGGGGGTCATCTGGTAAGAGCCCCTGCTGAGTGGGTGGGGTGGGCGAGGCTGGGGAGCCCTCTGACCACTCTCTCCTTGCAGCACCTGCACCCAGGGCACACTGACCTGCATCGGAGGCCATGCCCCAGCTCCAGGTGAGCCCGGAGTGGGGGAGGGAGAGGGAGGGGACCCTCGGTTATCTCTGCCTAAAGTATGGGGTTAAATGCCCACAAGTCAGCGAGGCTGGTGGGTGCCGATCAGCGTCTCTGGGCTCAGCAGTGTGGGCACCCTGCCTGCGCACTCACACACTCACCCTGGGGCGGCCAAACTCTGCCGTCGGGCAAGCGAGCCTGGCAGGTGGCGTCAGGGTACACTGAATGGCCCCACCCTCCCCAGTCTGTACCCCACCCATGGTCTACTTCGACTGCCGCAATACCACGCCTGGGGCCGCTGGGGCTGGCTGCCAGAAGAGCTGCCACACCCTGGACATGGACTGTGTAAGTGTCCCCAGCGCCCCCCCTCCAACAGCCCCACACCTCCTCGGCCCTCATGGGCACCTGTGGAGAAGCCCACTCACTGGCCCCAGGGGACCCCTGCCCGCAGGCTGCTGGTCTTCTATCCCTGTGGCCCTGCTGCTGCAGGCCCTGGGGGTCCATTAAGCTGTGTCTGCTCCCCTGCCTCCACAGTACAGCTCCCAGTGTGTGCCTGGCTGTGTGTGTCCCCACGGGCTGGTGGCCACTGGCGACGGCGGCTGCATCCCTGTGTCCGACTGCCCTTGTGTGCACAACGAGGCCAGCTACAAGCCGGGCCAGAGCATCCGGGTGGGCTGCAACACCTGGTATGCGGGGGGCTCGGACCCCACCTGGGGGAGGGTTCCCTGCAGCGGGAGGGGCAGCCCAGCCGGCAAGTCCTGCCCCCACCCAGGCAGGCAGCTGGGCCTCTAGGAGGGAGGCTTGGGCCTGATGCTTGCCGCCCCTGCCCCAGCACCTGTAAGAGCAGGACGTGGCAGTGCACAGACAAGCCCTGCCCGGCCACCTGCGTGGTGTATGGCGACGGCCACTACCTCACCTTCGACGGGCAGCGCTACAGCTTCAGCGGGGACTGCGAGTACACACTGCTTCAGGTATGTGGCTGCCGAGCTCTCCCGCCGTCCCGCAGGCCTGCTGTGCTGCCCCGGGGTGCACGCTCAGTCCCATCCCGGCCTCCCCCAGGACCACTGTGGGGGGAATGGCAGCACCCAGGACAGCTTCCGTGTCATCACCGAGAACGTCCCCTGTGTCACCACCGGGACCACCTGCTCCAAGGCCATCAAGATCTTCCTGGGGGTGAGCAGTGGGCGGGGGGCTTGGTGGGGAGCCCCCAGGAAGGCCGCGCTCCCATGGCCGAGCCGGGACAGGGGCCGCCGGGCCATGGACCCGTTCGACAGGTAGCTGGGGTCCTCACCCAGACACTCACTGGCCCTGCCCCACACAGAGCTACGAGCTGAAGCTGAGTGACGGGAACGTGGAGGTGATCGAGAAGGAACAGGGGCAGGTGCCCCCCTTCTCCATCCGCCAGGTGGGCATCTACCTGGTGGTAGAAACGGATGACAGCCTGGTGGTGCTGTGGGACAAGCGGACCAGCATCGTCCTCAGACTCAGCCCCGAGTTCAAGGTGAGGCCCTGCCCAGGAAGGACGCTGCCCTCACCCCAGACCAAGGGCCGGCCGGAGACAGGGATGCGGGTGGGGGAGAGACAGAGAGAGACTGAGAGACACAGAGACAGCGTGAGAGACACACAGAGAGATAGAAAAACAGAGAGATATAGAGGGACAGAGAGACAGAGAGAGAGAAACAGAAAGGCAGAGAGATAGAGAGGAGGTGACAGTAGGAGACCCTCGGCCGTGTCCGGGTCCTGCAGCTGCTGGAAGAAATGATCCCTGACTGGTGGCCCTTCTCTCTCAGTCTGGACACTAAGTCCAACCAGGTGCCCCAGGGCCACGTTCCCTCCAGAGGCTGGAGGGGAGGATCCTTCCCGCCTCCTCCAGCTTCCGTGTCCCCAGGCGCCCCATCAGCCCAACCTCTGCCTACGACGTCCCTTTACTGTCTTCACTCTGTGTGTGTCCCTCGTCCTGTAAGGACACCGGCCACTGGATCAGCCGCCCCAGTCCAGGATGCCTTCATCCTAACTTGATCGCATCCGCAGAGACCCTGCTTCCACTTCGGGCCACACTCGTGGGTCCCGGGTCAGGACCTGAGCCTGTCTGGGGGACACTTCGTAGCCACTAGGCTGCTTCTCCTGTGCCCTCCCCTCATGGAGACTTCAGAGCCCAGTGGAGCTCTTCCTGAGGGCTCCGGGGTGGGGGCGGTGAAGTGAGTGAGGTCGCAGGGCCCCTCCTGCGCTTGCCCTGAGCCTGTGCCGTCTCTGCGTCTGTCCGTCCGCAGGGGAGGGTCTGCGGGCTGTGCGGGAACTTTGACGACAACGCCCTCAACGACTTCACCACGCGGAGCCAGTCCGTGGTGGGCGACGTGCTGGAGTTCGGCAACAGCTGGAAATTCTCCCCGTCCTGCCCGGACGCCCAGGCCCCCAAGGACCCCTGCACTGCCAACCCGTACCGCAAGTCCTGGGCCCAGAAGCAGTGCAGCATCATCAACAGCGTCACCTTCAGCGCCTGCCACGCCCACGTACGCAGGGTGTTCCTCCAGGCACCTGGGGACAAGGGACAGAAATGGGAGCAGTGGCTCTTTGCCACCCTCTAGGGCCAGCTGTGGCCATGAGGACCCAGCTCGTGGGACAATGAGCTCCAGGGGAAACCGGCCCAGGCCGACACCAAGCTGCATTGATTCCCCGGAGCCCACAGGGATGGTGGGTCCCCCGGCGTCTGAAGCCTCTCTCTCCCGTAGGTGGAGTCGGCCAGGTACTACGAGGCTTGCGTGAGCGACACGTGCGCCTGCCACTCGGGGGGTGACTGCGAGTGTTTCTGCACGGCCGTGGCCGCCTATGCCCATGCCTGCCACGAAGTGGGCGTGTGCGTATCCTGGCGGACCCCGGACATCTGTCGTGAGTGCCCACGGATGTGTCCGTCAGGGTGGGGCGGAGACACTGGGAGTGACAAGAGTGGTATTGAACGTGTGAGGGGAGGAAGGGCTTGAAGGGAATCAGCAGAGCGGCCCCCGTCCATGGAGCCTGGCTGCAGTGGGTGGGCGTCCCTGACAAGCTGGCCAGCTGCCCTCCCCACTGCCCCCTCTTGCCCCTGGGCATCCCAGGCCCATGTCCTCTGAGGCTGCGTCCGGGAGGCACAGAGGAGGGACGTGTCTTCAGAACAGCTCGCAGGACTTGGTCAAGGATCGGGGTACGGGGGAGCCCCCCGGGGCTGTCCTTGCAAGGGCGGCACTCCAGCCGGGGCCCCCCGGGCCGAGCACCTGGCCCTGAGCCCGCCCCCGTTGTCCACAGCCTTCTTCTGCGACTACTACAACCCCCAGGGCCAGTGCGAATGGCACTATCGGCCCTGCGGGGTCCCCTGCCTGAGGACCTGCCGGAACCCCAGCGGCCGGTACCTGCACGACGTCCGCGGCCTGGAAGGTGCACTGCTCCCCTGCTGGTCTGGGCGGGGCCGTGCTGGGCAGCCGGTGGTTGGGGCAGAGGTTTGTCCTGGGGATCCTGGGACCCTTGGCCAGGCTGGCCTGCTCCTGACCCCTTGTGGTGCCTTTGCGGCCATAGCCTCAAGCTCCCTACGGCGTGGTGGGGTCCAGGGCTGGGGACTGAGTCGAGGCGGGGCTGAGGCAGTGGGCAGTTGGTGTGGCTGGGACTCAGGCCTCTCTGGTCCCCAGGCTGCTACCCCAAGTGCCCATCAGAGGCCCCCATCTTCGATGAGGACCAGATGCGATGTGTAGCTTCATGCCCAACCCCGACCCCACGAACGCTCTGCCGCGTCCAGGGCAGGTCCTACCGGCCGGGCTCCGCGGTGCCCTCGGAAAAGAACTGCCACTACTGGTGAGTCGCTTGGCGGGAGCCGTGAGGACCCTGGAGCACGTGGGGGATCCGCCCAGCCCTCCGCCACTGGGGAAAGGCCCCACCCGGCCACCGCCCAGCAGAGCCTCCCTCCTTCAGGGCCAGAGGGTCCCCCAGCCTGGGTTTTCTGTGGGGTCCAACAGGGACCTTCCTTTATGCAGGATGAGGGTGGGGGTTCTGGGGGTGAAGGAAGGGGCCAGAGGGGAAGGTGAGCCGTGACACAGCCCAAGGACCTCTGGGAAGACACCCTATTCCCACCCACTCCCTGAGGGAGTGGCCTTCAGAAGGTCCAGGGGGCTCAGTGGCCATGCTCGAACTGCCTTCTCTGGTCATTGATAGGAAGGGCTCCCTGAGAGGGCGTGACCTCTGGGGCTGAGGCGTGGCCCCCAGGGACCCCAGTGGGGCTTCCCCTGCCTGCCTGCCCCTGGGTGAGTCTCCACCCCCAGACTCATCTCCCTTCTGTTGACAGCGTTTGCACTGAGAGCGGCGTGCAGTGCACCTACGACTCTGAGGGTGAGCGGTGGGCGGCCCTCCTTGCGCCCGGGGTCTCGGGTCCCTGCCTGCGCCCCGGCCCCCTAACCAGCCTGGCTGCTATCCTCCCCACAGCCTGTGTCTGCACCTACGATGGGAGGCGCTTCCGTCCCGGGGAAGTCATCTACCACACGACAGACGGCACGGGGGGCTGCATCTCCGCCCGCTGTGGGGCTAACGGCACCATCGAGAGGAGGGTCGAAGCCTGCGGCCCTACCCCCCGCACCCCCCAAACCACCTTCACCTTCTCTACACCCCTGACCGGTAAGGCAGACATGTGGGGTGCCGACTGGGCGGGGCCATCCCCCGACCCCTGGCCCTGAGAGGCAGGAAGGAGCCAGGACGGGAGAGGGCATGTCCCTGTGCCAGTCAGCCCGCAGCCAGGAAGGGCCAGCCACCTTGAGGCTGGCAGGACCCATGTCCCCAGTCATGCTCTCAGGGCTGAGGCACCCAGCACGGGGCAGGGGCTGTGAGCAAAGGTATCCCAGGTTAGTTCCTGGGGAGGGGACCACGGGAAGCCCAGCTGGGGAGTCCCTGCCTGGATCCACTGCTCTCTGATCGCCTTGCATCGCACCAGGGCCAGGCACCTCCGCATCCTAACCTCTTCTAAGGGAGACTTAGAGCCTTATTAGAGCTTCCCCCAAGGGTGAAGAGCCCCTATAACTCTGGCTTTAGATTCCGGGGAGCAGGCTTCCTTTACACAAGCTTAATTCACCCCTTGACTCAGCTGTGGTGAGCTTTACCCCTGCCAGGTTTGGGCATATCCCGGACTCTTGGTGGCTGCCCTCTCTCTCTCCCAAGTTCCCGTCGTGGGCAGAGACAGACAGGCAGCTGACACTGACAGAGGGGGCGGGGGGGTGTCCTCGAGTGTGGGGAGCCCTGGCCCCTGACGCTCGCCCTTTCTCTCCTGCCCTCAGTCGTGAGCTCGACGCTTCCACCCGGCACACACCCCAGCCCTTCCGAAAGGACAGCACACGCTCCGAGCTCGGCCCCGGCCACCACCCCGGGCACATCCCCTGGACCAACCCCGCCCACAGCCTCGGCCCCGCCCTCGTCCCGGCCCCCCTGTGGGGAGGCGTGCCAGTGGTCGCCATGGCTGGATGTCAGCCGTCCGGGATGGGGCACAGACAGCGGTGACTTCGACACGCTGGAGAACCTCCGTGCCTATGGGCACCGGGTGTGCCGAGCGCCGAGGGCGGTGGAGTGCCGAGCCGAGGGCGCCCCCGAGGTGCCGCTGGAAGTCCTGGGGCAGCGCATGCAGTGCAGCCCGACGGTGGGGCTGACCTGCTACAACAGGGACCAGGCCTCTGGGCGCTGTTACAACTACCAGATCAGGGTCCTGTGCTGCTCCCCCCGGGCCTGCCCCACGAGCAGTACAGAGACCACCCCTCCCGCAACCTTCAGCACAACCGAAACTGGGCCCACGCCAGGAACCAGCGGGGTTGCATCTGTGCCGACAGGGAGCACAGGTTCCTCAGCCCCTGTCACCACACCTGGCCCAACCACTGCCTCTACGACGAGCAAAACACCTGGCCCAGGTACCTCAACAACTGGGAAAATAACCCTCTCGACTCCCAGCCCAGCGCCAGTTTCCACCACAACCTCTGTGTCAACCACAACTCCAGGGCCCTCGAAGGGAACCTCATCTGAGCCAACCCAGGTCACCTGTTTACAGGAATCATGCACCTGGACCAGGTGGCTTGACAGCAGCTCCCCTGGGGCCGGGATGGACGGTGGAGACTTTGACAGTTTTCAGAACCTGAGATCCAAAGGTTATAAATTCTGTGCAAACCCCAAGAACGTGGAATGCCGGGCAGAAGTCTTTCCCAACATCACACTGCAGACACTGGGGCAGAACCTGATCTGTGACAAAAACGTGGGGCTGATTTGCTGGAACAAAGACCAGCTGCCCCCCATCTGCTACAACTACCAAATCCGAATCCTGTGCTGTGAGATGGTGGATGTTTGCACAACAAAGACCAGACCCCCTACCACACCTGGGCCCACACACACGACCACAGGTGAAACCAGCACTGCCTGGACCACTGCAACTTTCTCGTCTTCCACACAACACAGCACTGCCAGCTCGGCATATGTGCCCCCCAAAACGAGGGTCACAACCAGAAAAACTGAGCAGTCCCCTCCGGGGACCACCTCTTGCCAGCCACAGTGCACATGGACCAAGTGGTTCGATGTGGACTTCCCATTTCCTGGGCCCCACGGAGGAGACTTTGAAACGTACAGCAACATCGTCAGAAGAGGAGAGAAGATCTGCCACCGACCCGAATACATCAGCGCCCTGGAGTGCCGAGCCGAGAACCACCCAGATGTCAGCATCCAGACGCTGGGCCAGGTGGTGCAGTGCAGCCTGGAAGTGGGCTTGGTGTGTCGGAACCGGGACCAGAAGGGCAAGTTCAGGATATGCCTCAACTACGAGGTGCGTGTGCTGTGCTGTGAGCCCCAGAAACGTTGCACTGTCACACATGCCACAGTTCCCAGCACTTCAAGTGTGAGTGTCACCAGCCAGACAGGGACCACCTCCCATGAGGCCACATCCAGTGCAACCACTGTGCAGACAACCAGCCCAACCGCGGTTCCTATAACCAGCACAACCTCTGTGGAGACAACCATCACAACCTCAGCTCCTACAAGCAGCACAACCTCTGTGCAGACAACCAGCCCAAGCACAGCTCTTACAATTAGCACCACTACTGTGGAGACAACCAGCCCAACCACAGCTCCTAGAACCAGCACCACTACTGTTGAGACAGCCAGCACAACCTCAGCTCCTACAACCAACATCACCACTATGGAGACAACCAGCACAACATCAGCTCCTACAACCAGCACCACCACTGTGGAGACAACCAGCCCAACCACAGCTCCTAGAACCAGCACCACTACTGTGGAGACAACCGGCCCAACCACAGCTCCTACAACTAGGACCACCACTGTGGAGACAACCGGCCCAACCACAGCTCCTACAACCAGCACCACCACTGTTGAGACAGCCAGCACAACATCAGCTCCTAGAACCAGCACCACCACTGTGGAGACAATGGGCCCAACCACAGGTCCTACAATTGGCACCACCACTATGGAGACAACCAGCACAACCTCAGCTCCTACAAGCAGCACAACCTCTGCGGAGGCAATCAGCACAACCTCAGCTCCTACAAGCAGGACAACATCAGCGGAGACAACCAGCTCAACTGCACCTCCTACAACCAGCATAATCTCTGTGCAGACAACCAGCCCAAGCACAGCTCTTACAATTAGCACCACCACTGTGGAGACAACCGGCCCAAGCACAGCTCCTACAATTAGCACCACCACTGTGGAGACAACCGGCCCAACCACAGCTCCTAGAACCAGCACCACCACTGTGGAGACAACCAGCCCAACCACAGCTCCTAGAACCAGCACCACCACTGTGGAGACAACCAGCCCAACCACAGTTCCTACAACTAGCACCACCACTGTGGAGACAACTGGCCCAACCAGAGCTCCTACAACCAGCACCACCACTGTGGAGTCAACCAGCCCAACCACAGCTCCTACAATTAGCACCACCACTGTGGAGACAACCGGCCCAACCACAGCTCCTACAACCAGCACCACCACTGTGGAGACAACCAGCACAGCCTCAGCTCCTACAAGCAGCACAACCTCTGTGGAGACAATCAGCACAACCTCAGCTCCTACAAGCAGGACAACATCTGCGGAGACAACCACCTCAACTGCACCTCCTACAACCAGCAAAATCTCTGTGCAGACAACCAGCCCAATCTCTGTGCAGACAACCAGCCCAAGCACAACTCTTACAATTAGCGCCACCACCGTGGAGACAACCAGTACAACCCCAACTACTACAGCAAGCACCACCACTGTGGAGACAACCAGCCCCACCACAGCTCCTAGAACCAGCACCACCACTGTGGAGACAACCAGCCCAGCCACAGCTCCTAGAACCAGCACCACCACTGTGGAGACAACTGGCCCAACCACAGCTCCTACAATTAGTACTACCACTGTGGAGACAACCGGCCCAACCACAGCTCCTAGAACAAGCACCACCACTGTGGAGACAACCGGCCCATCCACAACTCCTAGAACCAGCACCACCACTGTGGAGACAACCAGCACAACATCAGCTGCTACAACCAGCACCACCACTGTGGAGACAACCAGCCCAACCACAGCTCCTACAATTAGCACTACCACTGTGGAGACAACCGGACCAACCACAGCTCCTAGAACCAGCACCATCACTATGGAAACAACCAGCACAACCACAGCTCCTAGAACCAGCACCACCACTGTGGAGACAACCAGCCCCACCACAGCTCCTAGAACCAGCACCACCACTGTGGAGACAACCAGCCCAACCACAGCTCCTACAATTAGCACTACCACTGTGGAGACAACTGGACCAACCACAGCTCCTAGAACCAGCACCATCACTGTGGAAACAACCAGCACAACCACAGCTCCTAGAACCAGCACCACCACTGTGGAGACAACCAGCCCAACCACAGCTCCTAGAACCAGCACCACTACTGTGGAGACAACCGGCCCAACCACAGCTCCTACAATTAGTACTACCACTGTGGAGACAACCGGCCCAACCACAGCTCCTAGAACAAGCACCACCACTGTGGAGACAACCAGCCCATCCACAACTCCTAGAACCAGCACCACCACTGTGGAGACAACCAGCACAACATCAGCTGCTACAACCAGCACCACCACTGTGGAGACAACCAGCCCAACCACAGGTCCTACAATTAGCACTACCACTGTGGAGACAACCGGCCCAACCACAGCTCCTAGAACCAGCACCACCACTGTGGAGACAACGGGCCCAACCACAGCTCCTAGAACCAGCACCATCACTGTGGAAACAACCAGCGCAACCACAGCTCCTAGAACCAGCACCACCACTGTGGAGACAACCAGCCCAACCACAGCTCCTAGAACCAGCACCACTACTGTGGAGACAACCGGCCCAACCACAGCTCCTACAATTAGTACTACCACTGTGGAGACAACCGGCCCAACCACAGCTCCTAGAACAAGCACCACCACTGTGGAGACAACCAGCCCAACCACAGCTCCTAGAACCAGCACCACCACTGTGGAGACAACCGGCCCATCCACAACTCCTAGAACCAGCACCACCACTGTGGAGACAACCAGCACAACATCAGCTGCTACAACCAGCACCACCACTGTGGAGACAACCAGCCCAACCACAGCTCCTACAATTAGCACTACCACTGTGGAGGCAACCAGCACAACATCAGCTGCTACAACCAGCACCACCACTGTGGAGACAACCAGCCCAACCACAGGTCCTATAATTAGCACTACCACTGTGGAGACAACAGGCCCAACCACAGCTCCTAGAACCAGGACCACCACTGTGGAGACAACGGGCCCAACCACAGCTCCTAGAACCAGCACCATCACTGTGGAAACAACCAGCGCAACCACAGCTCCTAGAACCAGCACCACTACTGTGGAGACAACCGGCCCAACCACAGCTCCTAGAACCAGCACCACCACTGTGGAGACAACGGGCCTAACCACAGCTCCTAGAACCAGCACCATCACTATGGAAACAACCAGCGCAACCACAGCTCCTAGAACCAGCACTACCACTGTGGAGACAACCAGCCCAACCACAGCTCCAGGAACCAGCACCACCACTGTGGAGACAACCGGCCCATCCACAGCTCCTAGAACCAGCACCACCACTGTGGAGACAACCAGCACAACATCAGCTGCTACAACCAGCACCACCACTGTGGAGACAACCAGCCCAACCACAGCTCCTACAATTAGCACTACCACTGTGGAGACAACCGGACCAACCACAGCTCCTAGAACCAGCACCACCACTGTGGAGACAACCAGCCCAACCACAGCTCCTACAATTAGCACCACCACTGTGGAGAC
Organism: Hyperoodon ampullatus; assembly: GCF_949752795.1. NCBI lineage: Eukaryota > Metazoa > Chordata > Mammalia > Artiodactyla > Ziphiidae > Hyperoodon > Hyperoodon ampullatus. The sequence goes on from NC_136920.1 coordinate 3,518,621, forward strand.
AACCAGCACAACATCAGCTGTTACAACCAGCACCACCACTGTGGAGACAACCAGCCCAACCACAGGTCCTACAATTAGCACTACCACTGTGGAGACAACCGGCCCAACCACAGCTCCTAGAACCAGCACCACCACTGTGGAGACAACGGGCCCAACCACAGCTCCTAGAACCAGCACCATCACTATGGAAACAACCAGCGCAACCACAGCTCCTAGAACCAGCACTACCACTGTGGAGACAACCAGCCCAACCACAGCTCCTAGAACCAGCACCACCACTGTGGAGACAACCGGCCCAACCACAGCTCCTACAATTAGTACTACCACTGTGGAGACAACCGGCCCAACCACAGCTCCTAGAACAAGCACCACCACTGTGGAGACAACCAGCCCATCCACAGCTCCTAGAACCAGCACCACCACTGTGGAGACAACCGGCGCAACCACAGCTCCTACAATTAGCACTACCACTGTGGAGACAACCGGCCCAACCACAGCTCCTACAATTAGCACTACCACTGTGGAGACAACTGGCCCAACCACAGCTCCTAGAACAAGCACCACCACTGTGCAGACAACCAGCCCAACCACAGGTCCTACAATTAGCACTACCACTGTGGAGACAACTGGCCCAACCACAGGTCCTACAACCAGCACCACCACTGTGCAGACAACCAGCCCAACCACAGCTCCTACAATTAGCACTACCACTGTGGAGACAACCAGCACCACATCAGCTGCTACAACCAGCACCACCACTGTGGAGACAACCAGCCCAACCACAGGTCCCACAATTAGCAGCACCACTGTGGAGACAACCAGCCCAACCACAGCTCCTACAATTAGCACCACCACTGTGGAGACAACCAGCACAACATCAGCTGCTACAACCAGCACCACCACTGTGGAGACAACCAGCCCAACCACAGCTCCTACAATTAGTACCACCATTGTGGAGACAACCAGCCCATCCACAGCTCCTAGAACCAGCACCACCACTGTGGAGTCAACCAGCCCAACCACAGCTCCTACAATTAGCACCACCACTGTGGAGACAACCAGCACAACATCAGCTGCTACAACCAGCACCACCACTGTGGAGACAACCAGCCCAACCATAGGTCCTACAATTAGCACTACCACTGTGGAGACAACCGGCCCAACCACAGCTCCTAGAACCAGCACCACCACTGTGGAGACAACCAGCGCAACCACAGCTCCTAGAACCAGCACCACCACTGTGGAGACAGCCAGCCCAACCACAGCTCCTACAATTAGTACCACCATTGTGGAGACAACCAGCCCATCCACAGCTCCTAGAACCAGCACCACCACTGTGGAGTCAACCAGCCCAACCACAGCTCCTACAATTAGCACCACCACTGTGGAGACAACCGGCCCATCCACAGCTCCTAGAACCAGCCCCACCACTGTGGAGTCAACCAGCCCAACCACAGCTCCTACAATTAGCACCACCACTGTGGAGACAACCGGCCCATCCACAGCTCCTAGAACCAGCACCACCACTGTGGAGTCAACCAGCCACACCACAGCTCCTACAACCAGCACCACCACTGTGGAGACAACCAGCAGAACATCAGCTCCTACAACCAGCACAACTTTTGTCACTATACCTGAAACAACCCACTCCCAGCCCAGGACCACCTCCTGCCAGCCACAGTGCCTGTGGACCAAGTGGTTTGATGTGGACTTCCCATCTCCTGAGCCCCAAGGAGGAGACTTTGAAACCTACAGCAACATCATCAGAAGAGGAGAGAAGATCTGCCACAGACCCGAATACATCAGCGCCCTGGAGTGCCGAGCCGAGAACCACCCAGATGTCAGCATCCAGACGCTGGGGCAGGTGGTCCAGTGCAGCCTGGAAGTGGGCCTGGTTTGTCGGAACCGGGACCAGAAGGGAAGGTTCAGGATGTGCCTCAACTACGAGGTGCGCGTGCTGTGCTGTGAGCCCCAGAAAGGCTGCCCTGTCAACTCTGTGACTCCCTTTGTGACTTCAAGTCCCCAGTCCTCACTCTCTCCCGAGTCCACCACCCCCACGGTTTCCCTGGTGACCTCCTCCAGTTCCGCAGCGCCTTCCACCTCCACGTGCTACTGCAGTGTGGCCGACAGGTTCTACCCCGCAGGTATGTGTACTCTACCTGGGTGTGGGGTGTGTGCTGACCCTGGTCACTGTTGTCCTGTTCACAAAGCTACGGTGTTAAGGGGCGGGAGGGGTGCCTTGTCTTTGCGAAAGGGCTAGGTCTTGTGTGTAGGAAGGCAGTAAGCCGTCTCTGAGGATATGCCATCTACATCTGGGAAGGAAGGCCACCTGCCAGACCAGCACCCAGGTGGACCACCAGCCTGGTTAGACTCCCTCCTGGTGATCGCTTCTTGGCTCTCCTAGTGCCCTCCTGTTCCTTTTCTTGCAGGATCCATCATTTACCAACAGACGGACCTCTCCGGACACTGCTATTATGCCGTTTGCAGCCTGGACTGCCACGTGGTCCGGCGGACCGACCACACTTGTCCCACCAGCACGCCCCCTCCTTCCCCGGCCACCTCCATGCCAGTGTCCTCCTCTTCTGCCTCTGTGACTGTTACTCAGGGCGGATGCCCAAACGTCGTCCCCCCAAGGACGGTAACCTCACCTTTGCTGCCCTTCTCGGGGGCTCGGGGGGACCGGGGCAGGGACCTTCGGCATCATTCAAAGTAGGCTGTGGCATCAAGTGTGCATGAAGGTTGGTGACCCCTTGGCTGATGTAGGCTGACCATGGCAAGAGGCCATTTCTGGTCCTCCTGAACTTCTGGAAGGGGGTGCCAGGAGCGTGGGGCCCGAGGTTGAGACTCCGTTGTCTATAAAGGGGGCTAGAGCAGGTGACTGATGCTCCAGACAGGGTCAAACGGCCAAGGAGTGGAAAAGGTGGGTGGGGAACAGGGTGGAAACGGGCAGAGGGGGAAGGGGGCAACCTTCAACACCCGGAACCCCTCCCAGTCAGCCGGGCGGTCGGTGGGGTCTGGAGGAGGAAAGGCCTGGTGTAAGTGTTGGTCCCAATCCCGGTGGCTCTTCTCTCCCCGGAGACCCAGGCGAGCTCCGAGCCACGAGGGGTGGGCGCCGGGTCAGGGCAAGGCCCCGCAGCAGTCTTTGCTTCTGCAGAAAGGCGAAACCTGGGCCATGCCCAACTGCTCTGAAGCCACTTGTGAGGGCAACGGGGTCATCACCGTGAGGTCGCGCCAGTGTCCAAAGGCGCAGAAGCCCACCTGCGCCAACGGCTACCCCGCTGTGATGGTGACCAGCCAGGAGGACTGCTGCCCGGACTACGAGTGCCCGTGTGAGTGGGCGGGGCCAGGGTGGCGGCCATGGCAGAGAAGCGGGACGGAATCGGTGGGACTCAGGAAGGACTTCCCAAGGTCAGGGCAGCGGTGGTGGCGCCCAGCCTCCTGCCCAGGTGCCCGGCGGAACTCTGCCCAAGCCCAGAGCAGCCGGGCCACGCAGGCGCAAGGGGGCATCCGGAGTCTGGTCCCACCTCTTGGCCACTTCGGGCACCTACTGGACAGAGTTCTGTGCGCTGTTGGCGTGTGGGTCCCGACAACAGGGCAGTCGCCTGCTCGCCTTGGTGCGGGACACACCTGCCCCTGCGGGAGCCCTGGGGCGGTGGGAGGAGGCCCGTAGTGCGGCCAGGTAAGGCGGCTTGTCCTCCCGCAGGCGTGTGTAGCCGCTGGGGCGAACCCCACTACGTCACTTTCGATGGCACATACTACACTTTTCTGGACAACTGCACGTATGTGCTGGTGCAGCAGATCGTGCCCGTGTTCGGACACTTCCGGGTGCTGATCGAGAGCTACCTCTGTGACGCTGAGGACGGGCTGCCCTGCCAACAGTCCATCATCGTCGAGTACCAGAAGGGCCGTGTCGTGCTGACCCTCAAGCCCGTCGGAGGGGTGATGACCAATGAGGTGGGGATGCCCTCCGGGCAGCCCCCATTTTTGCCGGGCGGACTGGGGGCGCCAGGCACTGGCTGATCGCCACCCGGTTCTCTTTCCCTCGCTGGGTCACCGTCTAGATCACCTTCAACGGTGAGGTGGTCAGACCCGGCTTCCAGAAAGACGGCATCGTCGTCTCCCAAATCGGCACCAAGATGTACGTGACCATCCCCGCCCTCGGTGTCCAGGTCATGTTCAGCGGCCTCATCTTCTCCGTGGAGCTGCCTTTCAGCAAATTCGCCAACAACACGGAGGGGCAGTGCGGTGAGCGCCCGGCCCCAGCCCCGCTCTGGCCCTCCGGACTCTGGGCCCTTTCTCTGGCTGGGAGTGTCTGGTGTGAGAAGTGTCGGCCTCGGGTGTGTCCCTCCAGGAACTGCATTCTTGGCTGGGGGTGAGACCGCCCGTGTGGCGCAGAGCCTTCAGGTGATTCTGCTTTCCAGCTGCACCAAGAATGTGCGGCCACACGGCCCAGGGGCCTGGCCCATACCTGAGGCCTCTTTGGGAACTGCCCCAGTGTCTTGGAGGCAAAAGAAAGCACAAGGAGGTCAGGGGACCTCCACAACCCACCGAGGGTCCCACAGCAACCCACCGAGCGTGGCGTGGAGACGCCGGGGCCCGGCCCCCAACGCTCCAAGGGAGGCTGAGGGTGCCTCTGCTTTCCCCGGCTGACTGACCGCTGCTTCCACGCCCCAGGCACCTGTAACAATGACCAGAAGGACGAGTGCCGCCTGCCCGGAGGAGCGGTGGTACCCTCCTGCTCCGACATGCCCGGCCACTGGAATGTGACACACCCCGGCCAGCCATCCTGCCCCAGGCCTCCCCTGACGCCCACCACAGTTGAGCCCAAGAAAACGCCCACCTCGTGTCCACCTTCGCCAATCTGCCAGCTAATTCTGAGCAAGTGAGATTCCCTGGCAGGGCTGGGGTGTGGGGGGTGTCGAGTAGCCCTGCTAATCCCACGCTGCCTGGGAGCTGGGAAGAAGTGGGTGGGCCTGCAGGGGGCTCCGAGGGAGAGGAGGTCACAGCTGCTGGAACGCCAGGCGCAGAGCCCAGTGGGGATCATGGTGGGTCGGCCTCTGAGGCTCTGAGGCAGCTCATGGTGGCTCCGGGAATAAGCCGTCAGCCGGCGGCAGCACGCAGGCATGCAGGGCATGGGGGGAGCCCAGCGGAGAATTTGCAGAAAGAAAAGCTGTGTTGCAGCCAGACACCCTCCCCGCCGCACACAGATGGCCCCAGAGGCTGGGGTCCCTTGGCACACAGGTCGGCCCAGTGACGCCTCTCCCTCGGGACCCTTCGTTAGGGAAAGCCTACAGCCTGGCAACCCCACCATGGAGCTGCCCCATGACCCGTGTGTCTCTGTGCTGCAGGGTCTTCAAGCCGTGTCACTTGGTGATCCCCCCGTGGCCATACTACCAAAGCTGCACCTTTGACCAGTGCCACATGCCCAGGGTGCACATGCCGTGCTCCAGCCTGGAGCTGTACGCCGCCCTCTGCGCGTCCCTCAGCGTGTGCATCGACTGGAGGGGCCTGACCAACCACACATGCCGTGAGTGCCCCCCCACCCCCAGCCCCAGAGTGTCCCGTCCCGCTGGGCGGTGGCAATCAGCATGTTCGAGGGGACAGACACACTGGGCAATCCATGAGTGGGCTTGGGTGGTCAGTGTGGGCTTCCGGGAGGAGGAGGGCTGAGCCCAGGATGGAGTGCATTTGTTTCCTGGAGGGACAAGAGGGGCCATCCAGGTCAGAGCCCCTGGGCCCAGGGTGCAGGGGTCCAGGGCTCGGACAGGCTGGGCGGTGCAGGGCACACAGCAGGTGCCTGGGCCAAGAGCTCCAGCCAGCGGGGCCCAGGCCAGGGCTCGCTGCTCGTGCCCTCCGGCCTCAGGTGTGGCCTCGCCCTTCGCACAGCTTTCACCTGCCCTGCTGACAAGGTGTACCAGCCCTGCGGCCCGTCCATTCCTTCCTACTGCTACACGAACGACAGTGCCAGTGCCCTGTAAGCACCTGTCCTCTCCCTCTGGGACACCCCCACCCCGCCCCTGTCCCCAGGCCGCCTCTCCCCACCCTGGAGGTCACGGCCCCGCTCCCCCTCCGCTCCCCACAGGGCCCTCCCGGAAGCCGTTCCCGTTCCCATGACGGAAGGCTGCTTCTGCCCCGAGGACATGAAGTTGTTCAGCTCGAGCGCGGAGGTCTGCGTGCCAGCCAGCTGCAGCAGTACGTCACCGGGGCTGCGCTCAGGGGCTGCCACGCCCTGGCCCCCAGGGCTCTGCGCTTCTCAGCCAGGCCCCAGGGCTTTCCACCACAGCCTAGGCTTTCCCCAGCCCCCGACACCGGGTCTTCCCGTGATGGGCTGGGGGCCATGGAGGCCCAGCGATGACGTCCTCTCTTTCCCTCCAGGTTGCCTGGGGCCCCATGGGGAGCCTGTGGAGGTAAGTGTGGCACCCCTGGGGGACCCAGAGGAGGGGAAGGGAGGGGCCAGGGTTTCCTGAGCAAAGACTCAGGAGGCCTCCTTGCACGGCCCTGGAGGAGGGTGGGTGCTGGCCCCAAGGCTGGACGCGTCCCGCCCTCCCTGGAGACCCCCTCCCGCCTGGCTCCCAAGCTGTGAAGGTGGGGACGGTGGGGAGGGTGGCCGGTCGCCCGCACAACTCCCTCCCACCCTGCCTCCTGGCCCCCATGGGCCTCCCAGAGCCCCAGCAGCCCTCAGCCCCGCCCACACTTTGGAAGACCCCTTGCAGGCCGTCAGCCGCGGGCCGCCTCCCACTGTGCCACGGGACAGGCAGGCGACCAACGGCCCGGGGGTCCCATGTCCTTCCCCTGACAGCCTGGTCACACTGTCAGCGTGGACTGTCAGGAGTGCACCTGCAAGGGCGGCACCTGGACTCTGAGCTGCCAGACTCGGCCCTGTGCCCCGCCCCCCGCCTGCCCCGAGCCCGGCTTCGTGCCAGTGCCCGCGGCCCTGCAGACCGGCCAGTGCTGTCCCCAGTACACTTGCGGTGAGCCCCAGGCCGGGTGGGGGCGCACATGCACAGGCTCAGGGCTGGCCAGCTTTGTCCCTGAAGGGTCCCGAGGTGCTGGTACCTGGGGGCACACCCCAGGAGGGTGGTGGGCATACCCTCCCTTTATGTGGCTTCAGCTGCTGACCCCCAGCAGGAAGGCTCAAGGGTAAGGGGTACCATGGAGGTCAGGGCCGAGCAGAAGCCTCGTCCCCCGTGGTGGTGGGCATCCCCTGGAGAGCCTACCACCTGTCCACTGGGTAGTCAGTACTCCTGGAGACCCCCAGGGGGAGGCGACACTCAGGCTTGGGAGGGAGGCAGGTCCCCTGACGCCCCCTTCCGTCTGCTGCAGTCTGCAACACCACATACTGCCCCCCGCCCGAGGACTGCCCAGAAGGCTCGCGCTCCATCCTGGCCTATAAGGAAGGGGCTTGCTGCCCGACCCAAAACTGCAGTGAGTGTCCTGGCTCAGCGGCAGCCAGGCTGTCCCCAGCCTGGGGCTGGGATGCTGTAGTGGTGGCGCGGGCAGCTGCTACGCGGGAGGCTGGCGGGACAAGGGGATGGCGGGTCTGCAGGTCTGCTTTCTCCCCCGCACAGGCTGGACCGTCTGCAGCATCAACGGCACCTTGTACCAGGTAAGAACCAGCCGAAGGTCAGGCCCCCTGGTGCACAGGGACTGGAGTCCCCCCGTCCTGCCAGCTTCTCCCCGAGGCTGCATCCCTGCGGGCCTGGGTGGCCTTTGGAGCAGCAGTGGGTTCTTCGGGGACCACGGCCCCTGTCCTGAACTTGAGAAGGTCCCCAGCCTTGCTCTCTCCATGCTGGGTCCTCCAAAGCATGTGACCTCCCTGGAGGAGCAGCCTTGGGGCTCTGTCCCCAAGACCGGGACCCCAGCCAGGAGGCACTACTGAGGGTCACCTCGGGGGAAGAGTCTGCCTGGCGGGGGCAGGCCTGGAGGGGACGTCCGGGAGGGCGGGGGCACCAGGCCCGGCTGGGCAGACACTGTCACCTTGACTCCCCCAGCCTGGTGCCATAGTCTCCTCGAACCTGTGCGAAAAGTGTTGGTGTGAGTTGCCCGGTGGCCCCCAGTCGGATACGTTCGTGATCAGCTGTGACACCCAGATCTGCAGCACCCATTGCCCCGTGGTGAGTGCCCCCCACTTCACACTCTCACCCCCACGCAGCGCCCAGCCGGGGCTCAGGCCACACATCCTGCCCCCTCCCAGGGCTTCGAGTACCAGACACAGAGAGGGCAGTGCTGTGGCGAGTGCGTGCAGGTGGCCTGTGTCATGAACACCAGCGACAGCTCTGCTCACCTCTTCTACGTGAGTAACGGTCACGGGGCCTTGGGGTGAGTTCCGGGCGGGGCCGGCCACAGGCTCCGGGGGGGGCCAGCCCCACCCCTGCACAGGGTGGCCGCCGGGAGCGCACAGCGACAGCGGGGGTGCTGGGTGGATGGCTTCCTGGTGCACCGGGGCCCCTGGGGAGCCGTCAGTGCAAGACGGGCGCAGAGCAGAGGCCGCGGGAGCCTCTGGACGCCCGTGGGCTGGGGGCTGACAGACAAACGGATGCAGCACCCTCCCCTGCTGGAAGGGGGGCCTTGGGGAGGGCCACTCACTTGCTGTCTGGGCCTCCCTGCAGCCCGGCGAGTCCTGGCCAGACCCCGGGAGCCGCTGCGTGACACACGAGTGTGAGAAGTACCAGGATGGGCTCGTGGTGGTGACCACGAAGAAGGCGTGTCCCCCACTCAGCTGTCCCGCGGTGAGTCCTGGGAGCCCTCCCGCCCTGCCCAGGGGGGTCGACAGTGGCCATGGGAGGATCGGGCCCTGCATGGGAGTGGGCGCCACCGTCTTGCGTCCCTGCCCTCGCCAGCGGCATCTCTGTCCTCACAGGACAAGGCTCGGCTGAGCGAGGACGGCTGCTGCCCCTTCTGCCCCCAACCCCCAGTCCCGAACAGTGAGTGGGCGTGTCTGCCAGGGGAGGGGGACACAGGAGGCGGCGTGGGGCGGGGGGCGTCCGGCCAGGGCTGACCTCTGCGCCGCCTCCCGTGTCCCTCCCCAGTGTCGACCTGCGCCGTGTACCACGAGCTTCAGGTCCTCCGGCAGCCAGGCTGCAGCTCCGTGGTGCCCGTGCGCCTCACCTACTGCCAGGGCAACTGTGGGGACACCACCTCCATGTACGTGAGCCCCTGACTCGCCCAGGGCAGACCCGCGACACCCCCCCGCCCACAGAGGGCTCCTGCACGGCAGGGCCTGGGGCCAGCAGACAGGGGCAGGATGGGGGGCTGGGGGCCAGCAGGGGGCTGGGCCGGAGGCCAAGCACAGCTCGCGGCCTGTCTGGACTCACACCCTTCTCTTTACTGAGACCCCAGACTCGGGGTCCCCGTTGGTGACCTGCTGGTCAAGTGGTTGCTGAGAGACTGCTGGGCCCCTCCCTAGCCTTTGGGGGCTCAGAAGGAGCCACGGGGCCCCTCAGCTGCCGTGACTGGCACGCAGGAGCCACTGTTAAACGCCCCCCGTGACCTCTGGCTCAGGCGGCCCCTGCCCGCAGGTACTCCCTGGAGGCCCGCACCATGGAGCACAGGTGCAGCTGCTGCCGCGAGCTGCGGGTCTCTCTGCGGAACGTGACCCTGCGCTGTGAGGACGGCTCCAGCCAGGCCTTCAGCTACACCGAGGTGGAGGAGTGCAGCTGCGTGCGCCTGCGTTGTGACTCCCACGGGGGCCCCGGCCACTCATGGGAGGTGCAGGGTGCCGAGCGCAGCCAGGAGGCAGGGCTCAGGCGCAAGAGCAGAGGCACCCCGGCTTCCCGGCCTTTGCAGTAGAGGGGCCGGAGCCCCGCCCTGTCCCTCCAGGACAGGCCCACAAGAACGTCTGTATTCGCTGCAATCTCAGCCTCCAAGGCCAGTGGAACCTGAGCCCCGGTCCAGGTGACCCAAGCCTAGGACGCACGGTCCATCCCTTTCGTCCCTCTCCAGGTCCAGCGGCCCTGGGTGTACAGTGGCCCTGACGGGCTTGCAGCCGCCGGCTCAGGACCAGCCCGTGTGGGCAGGGGGTGGGGGAGGCTCCTCTGGCTGTGGGTCTAGCCTGCTGGCCCCAGCCTTCAGCATCACGTAAGGTCCTGATCCACAGCGGTCCCTCAGATGCAGCAACTGACTGCTCGGCCGGCCACTGGGAGGCAGAGCCTCACCCCTGCCTCGGCCCTGGGCCTCAGGAAAGGGCCGTCGGTTTCGGAAATACACTTGGAGCATTTGCAATTCGTGGGCTCTGTGTGATTTTTAAGCTTGTCCATAAAAGCCGGGAGCAGGTCAGAGGGCAGACATGGGCCCGGGGCCGGGCAGGCCAGCTGCCTGGTCGTCTGTGCATTTGGCTGGACAGAGGGCGGGAGTCCCGCGGGCCCACCCAGCTGATCCGTCAGACTGGGAAGGCTCCATCTTCTCTCTACAAATCTCTGGACTCTCCCATCACACCAAGTCAAGCTCGGTGTGCGGTGCTCCTGTGTCTGTGCACGTGTGTGCAAGTGTGCAGTGCACTGTGTGCATGTGTGTGCGCACATGTGTGTGTGCGCGCAGGCCCAAGGGAGACCAATCCCCCAGGAGTGCTGTTGCCCTGCCCTCTGTGACCCCTGCCCCCTGCCCTGGGAACCTCCAAGTTTCGAAAACCCAGACCCTCTTCCTCAGAGGCCCCAGGGGAGTCCCTGACACCCCCCCCCCCGTGACACACTGGCCTCAGGCTGGACCCAGCCCCACAGCAGCACTGGGAGGGTGGGCAAGGGCCGTGCGGATGTCCCTCTCCAGGCATGGAGGGAGCCTGCTGCCCAGAGAGGGCAGCGGAGGGGGCAGGGGGCAGGGTCCAGCACAGGAATGCACAGGCTATCCCGAGCTCCCCAAGCCTGAGTGCCAGGAAGGGGCACCCAGAGCAGACAGGCCCACGGGGTCAGGTGCCAGCCCGCTGACCCCAGCCATTGCTGGGAGGCCAGGCTGGCCTGGACCCCGACGGGGCGGGGGGCTGCCAGGCTGGACGGTGCTGGCCACCAGGGTCGCCCTGGGGCTCACAGTCCCCGCCGAGCTTTCCACTGCTCCGTGCATCTTGGGGCCCCTTTGCTGGGCCAGAGAAGGCCTCGGGGACCTGTGGACACTGGGCAGTGGGCTCGAGTGGCCAGGCGTGGATGCAGGGCAGGGGCGGACGCCTCACCGCCTGTCCTCCACGACAACATGGGTGCGGGGGGAGCAGGCTCTCAATGCTGCTGGAACCTAGGCCCGGGGAGGGCAGCTGGCTGGAGGTCAACTGTGGAAACACAGGAAGCTGGACTCGTGTCCTCATGTCCCTGCTGTGGCTCCTGGAATTAGATGCCTACCGCGTCCACCTCACGCTGCCTTGGTCACAAGAACCTGGGCCGGGCTGAGTTGGGCCTGGGGGCCGGTGGGTCTGGGGCTGGTGGCACCAAAAGTCCCACCTCCAGGACCCAGCTGCAGTCCCTGCACTGCCACAAGGTGGCAGCACAGTGGTCTTGGCGCCTCCGGCTGGGCCAGGGGCTCAGGAAGCAGAGTCAGGGGTCTCAGGGGTCCAGGGAGGTGGCTTACATCCTCTGAGGCTGGACCGCCCCTTGAGGTCCGCAGGGCCGTGAGGACCCTGGATGAGGGCGAGGACCGCCCTTTACAGTTTACACCCCTCTGGCCGGCATTGCCCACTCCCACCCCTGTCTGCCCTGTCCTGAGCGCCAAGTGCCCGGTGCCCTGGTCCAGCTCCCCACGGCCCGCCTGACCCGGTTGTTTGCTCCGGCCGGCCGTGTGGGCAGTGGAGCTGACCTCACAGCCTGACCTCTCCTGTCAGAGACCAGGTAGGGGCCGAGGGGCTCCCGCAGCCATGACCCCACGACCCCTTGGGCCCAGGAGACGGCCTGAGTGGGAGGTGGATGGACGTGGCAACGAGGTCCGGGCAGGGAAGTCACTGCCACCCCCATGGGACGCCCTCCTTGGGAGCAGGAAGTTCCCGGCCCTCTGGCTCTGGGAGCTGCTGCCCCAGTGACTGGCTGGCCCTGTAGCCGCAGGTGGCACCCTAATCAGCGCCACTGCCCCTGGAGGGGATCAGGTGTCGGAGGGAGCCCCCTCTTCCTCTCTGGCTGGGACAGACGCCAACACAGTGATTAACCCTCCACCCCCCCAGGAGTGCACAACCCCTCCCCTGCCTGGAACTGTGACCAGGCAGCAAGAGTAACCAGATAATGGGTCCCTGCTGCCACCCCAGCACAGCCCTGGCCATGTGGTGCCAGTAAGAGCAACAGAGCTGGGTTTGGCCCACCGAGGCGTCCACGGCTCTGCCTGCAGGGCAGCTCCTCCAGGCTGTGCTTGGGGCCCCCACCTGCTGGATGCTGGGAGGGGAGGGGGGGATGATTTGTCACCACGGGGCTGGGGACACATGGCCAGAAGAGGTCCCGGGGCCAGGGCTGGCCTCTGCGGCTCACACCCCACCTCCTTTGGCCCCCGTGGAGTCTGGCCTTGGCAGGGCCATCCCTTCATTTCTGGGTCCTGCCCCAGGCAGATGGGGAAGGGGCGTCCACCCTCATGCTGGGGGGACCTGATTGGGGGCAGCTTCTGCCCAGATAAAGGGCGCTTGGGGCTCCTGGATACGGGGAAGGAGATGGACAGGGACACAGGACACTGGGGAGCCTGTGACTGGGGTGGGCAGGTCGGATTGCAGCCCTCTCCTGACCTCTGCCCCCAGCACACCCACCCCATCCAGGGACACTTGGACTCCCACTCAGGCCCGAACCACTGGAGAGGGCTGCTTGGTCTGAGGCCAGAGCTGGGGCGCCAGCGGCTGGCCTAGTCCTGGGCACACGCAGGTCACAGCTCTGACCTATTTGACCTGGGCCCTGGGCAGCGGATTGGAGATTCACAGCCAACCCCGCGGGGACACGTGGGGCCCGGGCCATCACAGGCGTCTCTGTGAGCATGGCCCAGACAGCCTTGCGGCCCGGTCTTCAGAGGAAGTCAGCAAACTCACTGCAGAATCTGCATGGACGTGAAAGGTCCTCAGATATCCGGATCAACTGACAAAGAGCCGAGGGCGCTGCCCGCCGGCACGGGAAGTACCGCAGCCACCTCGGGGCCAGGGCTGCGCCAGGAGCTGTGCCACGTGGCAGCCCGGGACCCAGCGCGAGCCACATTCAGGGACCGACCGGGCCATGCGCAGAGCCACGCACAGCACGAGCCGGGCGATGGCGGGCAGAGTGGACAGATCACTGGGAATGAGGCCACGCGTTAGTGCCACGGGGGAGTAAAGCAGAGAACCCCTTCCTGCTGGTGGGGTCCCGCCCAGTGGCCGTCATGGGAGGGAGGGAGGGAGGGAAGGAGGGAGCCCGGGCATGTCTGGGGGAGCTGCCCCGGCAGGGCCTGGCGGGGTTGGAGATCGGAGCTGCAGGGACACGGGTGTGCCCCAGGTGGGCGAGGAGAGGAGGCTGGAGGGCAGCCGGGCCAGGCGGAGTGGGCCTCAGGGTCAGCCAGAACCAGGCCTTAGCACTGAGTGAAGGGGCCCCGGGGGACCGGGCAGAGGTTGTAGAGCCCTGCCTTGTCCTTCAGGCCCCACTGCAGGGTGAGGACAGGCACACGGGCTGAGGGAAGAAGCAGGAGACTAGGTGGGGTCTGAGCTGGGAGGTAGGTCAGTGGTGAAGGTGACTGTTCGGCGATGGACCGGCTGTGGAGTGTGGGTGAATAGACAGCACCCTCCATCGGGGGCCGGGGAAAGATGGGGTGGCTGGGGAAGGGCATTGGGGTGGGTAGGAGCTTGGTGGGGTCACACTGTGTTTGGCCATTAGACGCCCGGTGGAGAGGTCAGGGTGGTAGGTGGGCATGTGAGTGGGGGGGCCAGGGCTGGAGACTGCCCTCACTGGGAGGCAAAGATGGGAGAGGTCAGAGCTTCGGCTCTTCAGCTCGGGAGATTGTCAAGGGGGTGAGTGCAGATGGAAAAGAAAGGGAGGGGAGGCGGGGGGAGGGAGGCGGGGGGTGGTCTCCTCTGCTCTGGACTCCAGGAGGCTCAGGACCTCACAGGTGAGGACCCCGCGGCCCCAGGGAAGCTGTGGGAGATGGTTCTGTGATGGGAAGTGGGGAGAGATCCCTTCTGCAAGACGTAAAACACCAGATGCTGGCAACAACCCTGGGCTTTGCTGACATCAACTCTGTGGTTCCCCTTCACCGTGGTCCGTGGACAGGGTGACACAGCTGGGGTCGCTGTCTGCATCCGTGGCTTTCTCACGGCTCATAGAACCCACCTATAGAGAGGCACACCAGGGTTTTATTTCTTTACAGAATAGAATAAAAATAAAACATCATCGTGTTACCACTGTAAAGCCCCTGTGTCCTGGCTTCCAGAAGAAAATGTGTTTATGACTGAGGTTCCAAAGAGCATGGTTCCCAGAGCCAAGCAAGGACGGACAGGGGGACGTGGAAGACGCCTAGAGCTGCAAACAAAACCGAAGATGGGAAGCCAGCCCAGAACTCGGGTGAGGGGCGCGATTAGGTGTGTTTCTGACAGCAGGGGGTGCTCTGTGCGATCAGTGATCAGCCTGGGACTCAGGACACCCCCGCAACGCAGCATCCACCCCGGGGGTGTCCAGCTGCCGAGCAGGGGGCTGCCCGGGGGGCTGGGCAGGAGGGTCGCCAGGGCAGGTCAGAGCTGACGCAGCTGGATGGGAACCGCCCCTCCACCAAGACAAACAGCCTGGGCGCCCCCAGCCCCCGCAGGGCTCAGGGGACTCGGTGCCCTCACTCCCAGGTTGACAGGTCCTGAGGGGACCCCAGCACCCATGCCAAGCTCAGGGCCACCCTGTCCTGTGAGTGCCACAGCCCCCCACCCACCCCCATGAAATGAAGGAGCAGGTAGGGTGCCCTCCAGGGACACAGCCTGTCAGCGGGTGCTGCCCACTTCAGGAGACCTTTCTGAGCAAGGCACCCAGCCCGCTGGAGGCCGTGAGGGGCAAGAAATCCCCGGGGACATGAGGTGCCCCCCTCCCACTCCCGCCCAGCCCCTCCCGGGGGCCCTTCCCTGCCCTGGGCCCTAGCCCTTCCTGCTTCCACCAGGGAAGCCAGCCCCGGGGGCACACAGCGTCCACAGAGCCAGCAGCCCCATGGCAGCCTGGGTGTCTGGAGACTGACCCCCAGGTGGGAGGGGTGGCCTGGCCTCGTGGACCCTAGACTCAACCTCGCAGGCCACAGGCTGAGCCCTCGGGTGGAGGGACTTCATGCCCTGTCTCCAGACCCGTCCTTTCCTGGACCCCCTCCCGACCCTTAGCCTCCAGCCCCAGGAAGTGGGGCCTGGAGTTCCGTCCCTGGGGTGGGGTCTCTGTTTCCTGCTGGCTGCATCCACGCTCTGTCCTCAGCTGACGGCTGAGCCTCCATGGTTCCACGAGGGGACGGTTCAGTGTGTGTGAAACCAGCAGGGACCCGGTCCTGCTGCTCCGGGCTAAGCCACGCTTGGTGGGGCCCAGGAAACCACCAGGAGCTCCCCCCCGGCCCCTTCTCCTCCCAGGGCCCCTGCAGAAGCTGCCCCTGGGGCGGCGGCCACACCCCCAACCCTAGGCATCAGGGAGACGGCGTCTGTCCGGCCATGGCACCTGCGTCTCTGCTCACGTTGCACCGGGGTGTGCGCGTCACTCACACAGTCCCTGGCCAGACCTGCAGACGTGGACACCAGAGCCCTGGGGACGGAGGGCAGGGACCGCTCTGCTGGCAGAAACCCCTCTTGCAGAGGCCAGGCAGCCTCCCAGGGAAGGGGGCTGGGGCAGGGGGCTGTGGGCAAAGCGCTCCGGCCACTGCTGCCCCCTGCGGGTCCCATCATCCTGCTGGCCAGCGAGATCCATCCCGAGTGGTCCTGAGTTCTGAGGGGCCTGGCAGCAGCTCTGCTGGGCAGATGTGGGGGCAGACATGGCGAGGCAGCTCTAACACCTCCTCCCCCGGCTGGTGCTCCCAAGAAGCCTCCATCCAACCCCCCCCCCAGCCCGCTAGTCCAGCTTGCGCCTCGAGGCCTTTCCTGGCCCCCAGGACCGCTGCTGTTAGCCATCCTCCCCGCCCTCCTGTTACAGTCCAGAGTTCAAACTCACCCATCGCTGGGGTGTACTCCACTTGCTGCATCGGCCACATCCCAGACATGGGGCTAGGCGGGGGCCCTGACAGAACACGAACAAGATACCCAGACACGAGAGAACCCCTTCAGCCTCCCCAAGAAAACGCAGCAGAGTGAAGTCGGGGCCTCCAGAGGTCAGAGATCAGGCCTGGGCCTGGGCCCCCCAGGAGGGCTGGGCCTCTCCCACCCCGGGGCCTGAGCCCAGACGAGGGCGGCGTGGCCCAGGACGGTGGTGTGTCCCCCGGCTGCCCTCTCCGGTCACTGGTCACCGCTGAGGCCTTGAGGCCGGTGGGAGAGGGCAGCAGGCGGGGTTTGGATGTGGATGACCAGCCTGCGTAGCCTCAGGGCCAGGCGCCCCTCAGTACTGGCTGGGGGCGGGGGTGGCCCTGGGCTGTGTGGGGCTGCGTCGGGCCCCTCTGCCAGCCTGTGGTGCCGAGTCAACACTGGGTTTCCTGGAGGGAGCAGGGCACGCTGCCCACTGACACCTGGTCACCTCTGCTGGTGGCCAGGACACCCCACCCGCTACTGTTTATTCTCCCTCATGCTGTCTTAATCCTGAGCAAACGTGGGCCCAGGGGCCCAACCTTCTCCTCTGTCCACATCTGCCTGCCCATACTGGGTCATGCCTGCCCCCTCGCCCAGGCTCTGCCCCCTCGGGGGGTCCCGTGACCCTCCCCAAGACCTTGGCCCTGTATGGGAGTGCTGCTTCTCCAGGAGATTCACAACAGGGCTGAGGAAGAGGAGGGGGAGAAGGGGTGGAGAGGGAGGGAGGAGAAGGGGACAGGGAGGCACCTCTTGCACCTGCCTGGGGACCTGCCACGTCATGGGGCCCCTGCTTAGGCTGGCTCCGCCCAGAAGATAGGGTGGCTGCCCCTCCTCCACTCTCCCTTGTTGCCTCCCCCTCCCCCTTCCCCCCTTTCCCTTTGGCCCTCCCCTACCTCACCACTGTGTCCCTGCCACCTACAGGTGCAGTGGTCCCCCAATGGCCTCCCTCTAGTCCATTCCCCAAATCATAGCCAGCACGGAGCTTTCTGAAGAACTTTTGGATACAATTTCCAATTTATGGATAAGTTGCAGAAATAGTATAAAGAGATCCTGTCTGCCTTTAGCCCAGATTCTCCAGGGTTTGTAATTGCTCCCTTTGCTGTACTGTTTGCTCTTGGGCTGTGCCGTGCCTGCCCTCCCCTCTCTCTGTGTCTACATATTTTCTCTGTATCACTGGAGTTTAAGAAGATTGCCCCTTCATCCTAAATAGATGGGGGTGTGTCTCCCAGAAATAGGGCAGGGTCTGTGAAGATGCAGCACCACCTGCCATCCTCAGGCTGCTACACCCCTTGCTTGTCCTGCTGGTGTCCATTCCTCCCAGTCTGGGGTCTGACCCAGGACCACATGTCACATGAGTGCAGCCTTCTTGGTCACCTATAACCTGGAATCTGTTCCCAGCCTTTCTCTGGGCTTCTTGACCATGCCCTTTTTGAGTAGTGTGGGCCAGTTACGTGGTGCAGCACCCCTAAATCTGGGTCTGTCTGTGGCTTCCTTGTGTCGAGGTTGGAGTACACACTCAGCAGGAGTGAAGCTGTGTCCTTCTCGGTTCCTTATACCTGGAGGCATGTGATGTCGGTTGGATCCACCACTGGGAGTTCACTTTGGCTCAGGGTGGGTCTGTCAGCTTTTCCACTGGAAAGTAGCCATTTCCCCCCTTGGAATTAATAAGGGTCTTGTGGGAGAGGCTTGGGACCATGTAAGGATCCCACTCCCTTTAGTGTTAGCACCCACTGATGCTTTTCTAATCACATCCACTCTTCTTACCTGCATTCTTCAGTAAGAAGAGCTTTCTCTTTTCTTCCATTTATTTATTTTTCATTTATTCATTTATATCCATTTAGCCTCATGAACTTGTATTTTCAGAATGACTCTGTGGTGGGCTGGGAAGCTCTAAGGTCTCGTTTTCCACAGAAACGTTGAAAAGGACAAGGAGAAACTGTCTGGAATAACTGTCTTCAGAGCTCTAGAAGATAGTCAGAGGTTAACAGCAACCAAGCCAATGTCCAATCCAGAAAAGGCCATCTTCAGAAGGATAGGAAAGTTCTGTGGCATTTTCACTCACCCTTGCCCATCCCCAGTGCAGTGGCAGTTTTGGTCTTGAGTTGCCAGCCCAGTTCCATTCCCCTCCCCCACCCCAAGCCAGAAGGAGCAGAGAATACCATATTTGCAAATTACTGTGAACATCTGGCGGGTTCACGAAGGAATGATGCAAGGCACGCATCTCTGTTTTGCTTAACCTGGAATTCAAGTGGCAAAAGTGGCAGACACTGCTCATAAAAGCTGCGAAGTGACTACAGACCCACAGACTCCTGGGGCAAGAGATTATAGTTGGAGATATATAATGGACCATCTAAGGCCTGGAGCAGTTGAAGTAGGACTTTTTGAGAAATTCGGGCATTCAAAAGCAGCCATGCACATGAAGGAATTCAGAAAGACACACTCATGCCCAGGCAAGATTTCATCTTGGGCTGGTTCCCAGGCTCAGAGCAAACCTTCCTAAGTGTTGAAGGACAGAGCCAGGCTGTGAAGACTGGGAAAGCTCCTGCTACTCAAGGAAACTCTGCCCAGACACCAGCTGAACACAAGCTAAACCAGCAAAGATTCAGTGATCACACACAACAAGGAATAGTCTTTGTAAAAATTAAGACTTTGGAAAAGTCTCAAAACAAATAGGCCACTACATCCTTCAACAACAAAAAAAGAAAGAAAGAAAAGAAAAAGAATAGCAAACACTGGGAAGGGGAGAATCTGATTTCCAGAGTTACCTCTCAATTTTCAACAAAAATCACAAGGCTTACAAAGAACAAGAAAATATGGCCCATTCAAAGGAGCAAAATAAATTTATAGAAATCATCCATAAGGAGGTCGAGACATCAGTCTCACTAGACAAAGAATTTAAAACTACTGCCTTAAGTGTGCTCAAAGAGCTAAAGTAAAACATGGACAAAAACCAAAGGAAATCAGGGAAATGATGCATATACAAAATGAGAATATTAACAGAAAGATAGAAATTATTTTAAAAAATAGAAATTCTGGAGCTGAAAAATACAGTGACTGAAATGGAAAGTTCACTAGAGGGGCTCAATAGCAGACTTGAGCAAGCAGAAGAAAGACTCAACGAACTTGAAGACAGAACAATTGAAATTATCAAAGTTGGGGAGCAGGAAAAAAAGAATGAAGAAAAGTGAATAGAGTCTAAAGGACTTGTCAGGCATCATCAGGTGGGCCAACATATGCATGATGAGAGTCCCTGCAGAGAAGAGAAAGGGGTGAAAATATTATGTGAAGAAATAATGGCTGAAAACTCCTAAGAAGCTCAACAAACTCCAGGTAGGATAAACTCAAAGAGGTCCACATTGACATACATTATAACTAAACTGTTGAAAGTCAAAGAAGAAAACCTCAAAAGTACCAAGAGAAAAGAGAATTCATTCTCAATAAGATTATCAGCTGATTTATCATCAGAAACCTTGGAAGCCATTAAGGCACTGAATGATACATCTGAAGTGGTGAAAGAAAAAACAATCAACCAAGAATTCTTTATCTGGCAAAGCTGCCCTTCGAAAGTGAGAGCAAAATTAAGACATTTCCAGATAAACAAAAACTAAACCTACTGTATAAGAAATGCTAAAAGAAGCCCTTCAGGTTGAAATGAAAAGACAGTAGACAGTAAAGCAAAGCTCTATAAGAAAATAAAGATATCCAAAAAAGCTAAATATGTGGGCAAATATAAAAGCCAGTATTATTGTAATTTTTGTTTGTAACTCTACATTTCATTTTCTATGATTTAAAAGATAAATTCATAAAAATAATTGCAAATCTATGTTATTAGCACACAAGGCATAAAGATTTAATCTGTTACAACAATAACTTTAGGAGGGGAAGGAACTATATGGGATTAGAGCTTTGTATGCAATTGAAACTAAACTGGTGTCAATTCAAATTAGACGGTTTTAACTTTATGGTGTTATATGTAATCCCATGATAACCACAAAGAAAATATCTACATAATGTATACAAAAGAAAATGAGAAAGGAATCAAAATTTGCCACTACAACAAATCAACTAAACACAAAAGAAGGCAGTAATGGAGGAAATGAGGAACAAAAGAGCTAGAAGACATACAGAAAACAAATAGCAAAATGGCAGAAGTAAGTCCATCCTTATCAGTAATCACTTTAAATGTAAATCGATTTAAACTTTCCTTTCACAAGGCAGAATTGATTAAAAACAACAACAACAATCCAACTATATGCTGTCCACAAGAGATTCATTTTAGAACTAAAGACACAAATAGGTTGAAAGTGAAAGGATAGAAAAAGATATTTCATGCAAATAGCAACCAAAAGAGAGCTGGGGTGGCTACACTAATATCAGACAAAATAGACTTTAAGTTTTTTTTAAAAAGTTTATAAGAGACAAAGAAGGATATTATTTATTGATAAAAGAAAAAAATTCAACAATATATAACAATCGTAAACATATATGCACCAAAATGTATAGTCCCAAAATATATGATGCAAACATTGGCCAACTTGAAAGGAGAGCTAGATAATAAAACTACTAATAATAGTTGGATAATTCAATACCACACTTTCAATAATGTATAGAACAACAAGACAGAAGATCAATAATGAAACAGAGGACTTGAACAAGACTATAAACCAACTATGCCTAACATACATATACAGAACACTCCACCTATCAGCTGTAGAATACACATTTTCTCAAGTGCACATGGGATATTCTGCAGAATAAACTAATTGTTATGCTCTACAACAAGCTTTAGTAAAGGTTAAAAGATTAATATCATACAAAGTATCTTTTCTAACCATAAAGGAATGAAGCTACAAATCAATAATGGAAGGAAAGTTGTAAAATTCACAAATACATGGAACGTAAACAACACACTCTTAAACAACTAATAGGTCAAAGAAGAAATGAGAAAATCCTTAGAGATGAATGAAAACAATAACACAACATACCAAAACAGGAGATTCAGTAAAGGCAGTGCTAAGAAGAAAATTTATAGCTGTAAAACCTACATTAAAAAAGAAAAAAGATCTCAAACCAATAACCTAACTTTACACCTTAAAGAACTAGAAAAAGAAGAGAAAACTAAACTCAAATCTAGCAGAAGGAAGGAAAAAATAAAGGTTAGAGCAGAGATAAATAAAATAGAGAATAGAAAAACAACAAAGAGAGCCAACAAAACCAAAAGGTGGTTCTTTGACAAGATAACAAAATTGACAAACCTTTAACTAAATGAACTAAGAAAAAAAAGGAAGGAGAATCAAAACTTAAAATCAGAAATGAAAGGGGCATTACTGTCAATTTTATAGAAATAAATGTGATTAAAGGTTTGCAACAATATGGATGGACTTGGAGGGTATTATACTAAGTGAAATAAGTCAGACAGAGACAGACAAATACTGTATGATATCACTTATATGTGGAATCCAAAGAATACAACAAACTAGTGAATACATCAACAACAACAACAGACTCATAGTTGTGGAGAAAAGACTCTGGTTACCAGTGGGGAGTAGGAAGCGGGGAGGGCAACATAGGGGTAGGGGATTAAGAGGTACAAACTATTATGTATAAAACAAATAAGCTATGAGGATATATTGTACAACATGGGGAATATGGCCAATATTTTATAATAACTATAAATGAAGCATAACCTTTAAAAATTGTAAATCACTATTTGTACACCTGTAAATTGTATAATATTGTGTATCAACTATATTTAAATAAAAAATTAAAATAATAGAATAAAATAAAATATAATACCATGTATGGTTGCTCAAAACAGTTGAAAAAAAAAGGCTTCAGGATCTTTTGTACCACAATATTATTATTATTTTTTGTTGTTGTTTTGTTTTGTTTTGTTTTTTGCGGTATGCAGGCCTCTCACTGTTGTGGCCTCTCCCATTGCGGAGCACAGGCTCTGGACGCACAGGCCCAGCGGCCATGGATCACGGGCCCAGCCGCTCCGCGGCATGTGGGATCCTCCTGCACCGGGGCATGAATCCGTGTCCCCTGCATCGGCAGGCGGATTCTCAACCACTGCGCCACCAGGGAAGACCCTGTACCACAATATTATTATTACTGGCATTAGTTTATATCGTTCTATGAATATGAAGGTATAATCTAACGAGGGCAATATAGTATATTAAAAACTAAAATCACAAATGCTTAGAATCACAAAGAAATAAATATAATACAAATAATAATAAAAATATGATTAAAGGGAATAGTATGAAGAATTGCATGCCAACAAATTTGATAACCTAGAAGAAATGGACAAATGCCTAGAAACACAGAGTCTAACAAAACTTACTCATGAAGAAACAGACAAACTGAATAGACCTTTAACTAGGAAGGAGATCAAATCAGTAATCAAAAACCTCAAAAAAACCAACAAAAGAAACTATGTTTGGTCCAAATAAAGAGAACTATGTACCAATATCCCTTATGAATAGTTATGCAAAAATCCTCAACAAAATACTAGCAAACAAATTCAGAAATATATTAAAAGGTTTCTACACCATGATCAAGTGAGTTTTATTCCAGGAATGCAAGGATGTTCAACATACAAAAATCAACCAATCACCACATTAATAGATTGAAAAGGGAAAAAATCCACATCTCAATTAATGCAGAAAAAGAATTTGCCAAATTTCAATCTTTTCATGATTAGAAACTCAACAAACTAAGACTAGAAGGACACTATCTCAATATAATAAAGGCCATATATGAAAAGCCCACAGCTAATGTCATACTTAATGGTGAAAGATAAAAGCTTTTCCTTTAAAATCAGGAACAAGACAATGATGCATACGTTCATCGCTTCTATTCAACACAGTATTAGAAGTTCTAGCCAAAGCAATTAGGCAAGAAAAAGAAATAAAAGGCACCCAGATTGGAAAATAAACTATCCCTGGTCACAAATGACATAATCTTATATGTAGAAATTTCTGAAAATTCTACCAAAAACTATTCAAGCTTGCTATGGTGTGTTTCCCTCCAAAATCCATATGTTGATATTCTAACCCTCAAAGGTGATGGTATTAGGAGGTGGGGCATTTGGGAGGTGCTTAAGTCATGAGAGTGGAGCTCCCATGAATGGGATTAGTGCCTTATTTTTTTTTTGATTAGTGCCTTATAAAAGCAGTTCCAGAGAGATCACTAGCCCCTGCTGACTTTGCAAGAAGTGGGTAGTCTGAAACCAGGAAGAGGGCTTTCACCAGAACCCAATCATGCTGGCTGAATTCCAGTCTCCAGAACTGTGAGAAATAAATTTCTGTTGTTCATAAGCAACCTAGTCTGTGGCATTTTGTTATAGCAGCCCAAATGGACTAAGAGAGAGCTAATGAATGAATTCAGCAAATTGCTATACACTAGCAAGGAACAACCCATAGAGGAAATTAAGAAAATAATTCCATTCACAGTAGCATCAAAAATAATAAAATACTTAGAATTAAAGTTAAGCAAGGAGGCAAAAGACTTGTACAATGAAAATTATGAAAATAATTCCATTCACAGTAGCATCAAAAATAATAAAATACTTAGAATTAAAGTTAAGCAAGGAGGCAAAAGACTTGTACAATGAAAATTATGAAACATTGGGACTTCCCTCATGGCACAGTGGTTAAGAATCCTCCTGCTGATGCAGGGGACCCAGGTTCAAGCCCTGGTCTGGGAAGATCCCACATGCCGTGGAGCAACTAAGCCCGTGTGCCACAACTACTGAGCCTGCACTCTAGAACCTGAGAGCCACAACTACTGAAACCCATGTGCCTAGAGCCTGTGCTCCACAGCAAGAGAAGCCACCACAATGAGAAGCCTGCACACTGCAACAAAGAGTAGCCCCCGCTCACCGCAACTAGAGAAAGCCCATGCGCAGCAACAAAGACCCAATGCAGCCAAAAATAAATAAATTTATTTTAAAAATTACAAAACATTGCTGAAGGAAATTAAAGAATACATAAATAAATAGAAAGATATCTCATATCCATGGATTTGAAGACTTAATTCTGATAAGATAACAATATTACCCAAAGAGATATACAGATTTTATGTAATCCTTATCAAAATCCCAATGGTGTTTTTGCAGAAATAGAAAAATCCATACAGAAATTCGTGTGGAATCTCAAGGGAATAGTCAAATCACTCTTGAAAAAGAAGAACAAAGTTGGAAGACTCATTCTTCCTGATTTCAAAACTTATTACAAAGCTGCAGTACTCAAAACACTGTGGTACTGTCATAAAGACAGACATGTAGACCAATGGAATAGAACAGATAGTGCAGAAATAAGCCCTGGCACACACAGTCAACTGGTTTTTGACAAGTGTGCTAAGACCATTCAATAGGGGAAAGGAGCCTTTTCAACAAATGGTGCTGGGAAAACTTGATATCCACAAGCAAAAGAGTGAAGTTGGACTCTTATCTGACACCATATATGAAAATTAGCTCAAAATAGATCGAAGACCTAAATGTAAGAGCTAAAACTATGAAACTCTTAGAAGAAAATTAGGGGAAAATCCTTGTAATGTTGTATTTGGCAATGATTTTTGGATATGACCCTAAAAGCACAGGCAACAAAAGAAAATTGATAAATTGGACTACATCAAAACTAAAACCTTTCTGCATCAAAGGACATTATCAAGGGAGTGAGAAGATGTGCTTCCCTGGTGGTGCAGTGGTTGAGAGCCCGCCTGCTGATGCAGGGGACATGGGTTCGTGCCCCAGTCCGGGAAGATCCCACATGCCGTGGAGCGGCTGGGCCCGTGGGCCATGGCCGCTGAGCCTGCGCGTCCGGAGCCTGTGCTCCGCAACAGGAGAGGCCACAACAGTGACAGGCCCGCGTACCACAAAAAAAAAAAAAAAAGAGAGAGAGTGAGAAGACAAACACAGAATGGAGAAAATATTTGTAAATCATGTATCTGATTAGGGATTAATATTCAG
Organism: Hyperoodon ampullatus; assembly: GCF_949752795.1. Lineage (NCBI taxonomy): Eukaryota > Metazoa > Chordata > Mammalia > Artiodactyla > Ziphiidae > Hyperoodon > Hyperoodon ampullatus. Next base: position 3,543,724 of record NC_136920.1, read on the forward strand.
GATATTAAGAACTCCTTCCGCCTGCCGATGCAGGGGACACGGGTTCGAGCCCTGGTCTGGGAAGATCCCACAGGCCGCAGAGCAACTGGGCCCGTGAGCCACAACTACGGAGCCTGTGCGTCTGGAGCCTGTGCTACACACAACAAGAGAGGCCGCGACTGTGAGAGGCCCGCACACCACGATGAGGAGTGGCCCCCGCTCGCCGCAACTAGAGAAAGCCCTCGCACAGAAACGAAGACCCAACACAGCCAAATAAATTAATTAAAAAAAAAGAACTCCTAAAACTCAACAACAAAAACAAACAAACAACCCAGCTCAAAAATGAGCAAAGGACTTGAATAGACATTTTTCCAAAGAAGATATGCAAAGAGCTAATTAGCACGGGAACAGATGCTCAACATCAATAGCCATTAGAGAAATGCAAATCAAGACCATGGTGAGATACCACTTCATACCTGTCAGGATGTGGCTATTATTAAAAAAGAGGGGATCTAAAGTACTGGCAAGGAAGTGGAAAAACTGGAAACTCTGTGCACTGTTGCTGGGAACATAAAATGCTTCTGCTGTTTGGTGATTCCTCAAAAAGTTAAACATAGATTTATGATATGATCTAGCGATTCTACTCCTAGGTATGTACCCCAAAGAATTGAAAGCAGGGACTCAGATATTTACACCGTCATGTTGATGATGTCACAGCCTTATTCACAATAGCCAAAAGGTGAAAACAACCTAAATGTCCATCAAAGGATGCATGGATAAACAAAACGTAGTATATTCATACAATGGAGTATTATTCAGCCTTAAAAAAAGGAAATTCTGACACAGGCTACCATGTGGATGAACCTTACAGACATTGTGCAGAGTGAATAATCCAGTCACAAGAGAACAAACACCGTTTGATTCCACTTACACGAGGACCTAGAATAGTCAGATTCACAGAGACAGAAAGTAGGAAGGACTGGGCCAGGACCTGGGGGAGGGGAGGGAGAGGGAGAGTTGTTTCATGGGTAGAGTCTCTTTGGGGTGACAAAAAAAGTTCCAGAGATGGTAGTGGTGATGGTTGCACAACACCGTGAATGTACTTAATGCCAGTTAATGTACACTTAAAATGGTAAATTTTAAGTTATATACATTTCTCTACACAGATCAAAAAAAAAATCCCCTATGGTTTCCCTGCTTTAAATGCTCCAGTAAACTGTACCCCCCAAATTCAAAGTAAACCCTGACTCCTCCCCTGGTCCAACCTTGCCCACTCCACAGTCAGCTCCCCTCTTGCAGGTGCGCCAGTACCAGCCGCACCAGGTGCCTTCAGACCCTCCAAGGAGCCATGTTGATCCCTGCCCCAGGCCCTTTGCACCTGCTGTTCCCTAATTTGCTAAAGGCTGCCTCTTCCCCTTCCTTCAGCTCAATGTCACCCTAGCCCCACAGCGAGCTTTGGTTCCTTCAAAGCTCTCACTGCTCCCTTATATGGCCAGTGAGCTGTGAGCTCCAAAGGGGACCTCTCTTCTCCTTGGCCACATCAAATCCCCAGGGCTTGGGGCTCATCAGAATTTGCTAGAGGCAGAAAGGAAGGAGGGAAGGAGGGTAAGAGGGAGGGAGAGAGGAAACGGGCAAGGAAAGGGGTTGTGTGAAGACCAGGAAATAGAAGAAGATGCTGGGTGGGGGTGGGGGGTCTTGGTCTTCACACAGGGTAGGGGCTTCCTGGGGGAGGGTCTCCACATTCTTGCAGCCCTGGGGCAGGGTTAGGGGAGTGGGCACAGCCTTCCTCACCGTGGTGGCCGCTCTGGGAACGAGGATGCCCCGGTGGAGCCTGATCTCCCCTCCCCCACACTCCCCGGGGAATGGACCAGGGCGGGGGGCACCCCATCTGCCAAGTGGAGGTTTCCACTCCCCGCAGAGGCAGCAGGTGCAGAAGGCCTGCATCCCCAGACAGCCAGGGGCCGGGCTCTGAGCAGGCCTAGAGCCAGCCAGGTCTCTGACGCCCCCAGGGCCATACCTCGTACTCCTGGACCCTCCATGGTGTCCAGTGTGGAGCTGGGCAAACAGCCAGCACTCAATAAATGCCTGAGGCTTGATGCACCCCAGTGCCCATGGCCCTGACTCCGCACTGCTGTGGTGAGAGGCCGGTGGGCAGGGAGGGGTGAGCTGAGAAGGGCAGCCAACGCTCCGTGATGACTCCTCCAGGGGCTTCCAACAGGGCCGAGGAACTGGCCGGGGCAGCCCAGCTCCGGGCTCTGTGTGTGGGGGGGGTCTTTTCTGGGGGGTGGGACCACGTCCGCCTGCGGGCTCTGCAGGCTGAGCGCGGGACAGGGTGCGCCCCAGGCGGGGCAGGTCCCTGGCACGTCCCTGCGGCCTCCCCAAGCCCCAGGAGGCCTGGCCTGGGCTCTCCTTCCCAGCAGCCTTGTGCTGCGCTTCCTTCTTCTTCTGTCCTCGGCTCTCTCAACTGTGAAGACGTACACTCACTGAGCAAACAGGCTGGGCTTGGCGTCCACATCCGGGATGTCTCAATCCTGCGACCCTGGCGGCCCCCACGGCCAGCCCTGCCCGAGGATGGTGCTCCGGGGGGGAAAGGGCAGCGTCGGGCCACGGCACAGCCGTCCTCCCCCTCAGTCTTCCGGGGCATTGACTGAGTGCCTACTGTGTGCCAGCTGTGAACAGATGGGCCAGGCCCCTGCCACATGGAGTGCTCCTTCCGGGGTGCTAGTGGTGGTGGCGGGGCAGACGATAACTTTGAAGCTTGAAGAGATAACGTCCTCGAGGGCCGAGGCGCCCAGGCTGCTCACACGTGGTGCTGGGGGGGTGCGGAGCGAGGGGCCGACCTTCATGGGGACTGGGGCTGGCGGGGCCCCTCTGATGGCTGTGTGGTGCTGGCCACCCAGGGCGGGCGGAGGGATGTGCCAGCCTTGAAGGTGCCCAGCTCGGCTCTGGACCAGGGGCACAGATGGAGAGCTGAGCCTTCGGGGAGTGGGGAGAAGGCGGGCACGGGGGCTCAGGCTGGGGGGCCAGGTTCCCTGCTTCCTTCCTTCCTTCAGGTGGAGTCAGGGGTCCGGGCTGTGTGCACTCCCCACCCACATGAGGCACCAGGTGCCACAGCCTCGAGCACCAGCCGTTGGCCTGGAGCAAGGGCAGGAAGGCCAGGCACAGGCACAGCCTGAGAGCTCGGGAGGGCGGGGGATAAGAAGGTGGAGGGAGGGGTTCCAGCGCACCCTCCAGGCCTGTTCTGCAAGGGGCCCCACCCAGCCCTCCCCCAGAGGCCCCTCCAGCTGTGGCCTCTGCAGAGGGGACAACTGGGTTGGCTGTGAAAGAGAACTTTGGAGATCACGAACCCCAGCCCGGGAGGTGACACTGAGGATGGGGGAGGGGCAGCTGGAGGGCAGCCTGAGCGCCTGCCCTGGGGTCCCAGAAGCGGGCAGTGAGTGGGGTCTGAGCCCGAGCTGAGACCCAGGGCCCAGGTCCGCAGGAGCCCCCATGCTGCTGCCGGTGCCGGAAACGCCCCAAAGACACCAGGAACCAAAAGGAGACGCAGGACCTGTGGGGCCATTGGCCAAGCTGGGGGGATGACGTCGGTAAAAGACGTTCATTTTCCCTTTGCCCCAGAAATTCCACTTCAGTGGACTTATCAGAAAAACAAAGGCGGAGGGCAGGGCTTGGGGGAGTGGGTACCAGGTGCTCCGGGCTTGTTAACCACGAAAACCTGGAAGCTGCCGACCGCCCAGCTGACGTATCACAGCCCGGTCCTGTGCACCCCGCCCCCCAGCTGTCCTGTGCTCAGACACAGCAGGTTTGGGGTGAGGACGCCCAGTGGCCAGAGGAGGGAATGGGGGGAGGAGGAGTGTGGCTGGGGGGCTGCACTGACCAGGGCCCCCCCAAAACCTGCCATACCCGTCGGGGGAGCAGGCCTTCGTGGCTCCTGCTTGGGGCAGGTACTGGGGTTTAGAGATCCCCGGTCTCCCAGTGTCCCCTGTCAGCCCTGCGGGGGCCCCCGGGGGCACATCACTGTGTACATGGGTCCCTGTTCAGCCTGCCATTGGCTGGGGACCCCAGGTGGGTCTGGGATCCCTCTGTGCCCCTTCCCTGGGGTTAACCAGCCGGCCTTGGGCATGAGGCGAGGGTCAAACAGGACCCAGGCTGGGAGCCCCTGGCCCTGCCTTGGCCAGTCCCGGCGTGCGTGCCGGGGCGTCCATCCTCAGGGCCTCGGTTTCCCCTTGAGTTTGACCTTGGTGACAGAGAGGAGCCCAGAGGCCTGGCAGGGTCCTGCTGGCACAGCTGGGAGCTCTGGGACCCCCAGGAGCCTGCAGACTGGTACCCCCCTCCATACCCGGCATGCGCACCCCGCAGTGAGCAGGAGCCCCGCCCCCCCCACCCCCGCCAGGCTGAGCGATGGCCTCGCAGCCCCCTGCTCACCCCTCGGGGACGGGGGTGGTGAGCACCTCTGGGCAGCTCCCCAACGGCCGCCTCTTCCCCTCCAATCCCCCTTGACCGCCTCAGCCAGGCTCCCGGGAGGTGCTGCCCCGGGGTCTGAGCCCGCCTGCTGCCCACACACCGCACCCCACCCCAGCCCCATCCTATCGAGGGCGCGGGGCTGCAGCAAGGCGGGACCCAGGCAGGCCGAGGCGGCCCTGCTTTGTGGGGGCTTTGCCAGCACCACCCTCCGGCTCCATCCACGCTTTCTCTCCTGACTCTCAGAAGCAGCGGGCTGGGGCGTGGGGGAGGGGTCCTGCACCTCTGGGGCCCAGAGCCGCAGATCCTTCCTCCTCTAGGCTCTTGTGTGCCACAGCCCCTCCCCAAGAGCAAACACACGTGGCTGCCGTGGGGAGAGGACAGCACCCTGCGTGGCCCAGGAGCTGGGCACGGGGCCAAGCCTTCCTGCTATATAAGCCCCAGGGCCCCCAGGGGAGCGAGCATCGTGCCCCACTCCCTCCTCGCCACCTGCCCACCGCCGTGCCGGCCCTCAGGATGGGTGCCCAGAGCGGGTGCTGGGCCCTGGCGTGGGCCCTCGTGGTCCTGCCCTTGGTGCAGAAGGCAGGTAAGGCCTAAGCCCCTGACTCCATCTCGTCGGCCCCCGCAGGGCACAGCGTGTCCTCCGTGGGGCCCTGCATGCCCCAGACTCCAGGCCCCCCCGAGGGCGCCCAGCCTGCGTTGGGAGAACTTAGGTCCCCCTGGGGAAACTGAGGGTCTCAGCCTCCGGGATGGGACGGGGGGTGCTGTGGGTGAGGAGCCTGGGCTGGGGGTTCTCTCTGGTTCCCGTGAGGCCCCCAGAGCAGAGCGGGCAGGAGACGGCACAGGTGCCTGATGGCAGGGGGAGCAGCAGGGTTGCATCTTCCACACTCCGCCCTCCAGGGCTGGCCCGGGGTCACGGCCGTCACGGCAGCCCCGACCGAACGCTGGCCCTGCTCCTGGAGCCGTAACTGCCCTGGGGCCTTGCTCATCCTCCTCACCTGACTGCCGCCTGTCTGGCCCTGTGGCACTCCAAGCCAGGGAAGCACCGTGAGCCCTAACACTTACTGTCAACACGAAAGATGCTGCCTGGGGCGGCCGGTGACACCCAGCGGGGCTGGCCTGGAGCCCTGGCCGCCGGGGGCCACACCTCCCATCCCCGGGCCCCACGGACTGCTCCTGCAGCCCCTCTACGGCACCTCACCCCAAGCTCGGGGGTCTGGGCAGGTGGGCACCAGCCCGAGGCTCTCTCCATCTGTGAAAGGGAGGTGCTGAAGGGGAGGGGGTTGTCTCCCAGAGCCCCTGTCCCAAGCTGCCTTCCTTGGAGGGTGAGCAGGGCTGGGTGCGGGGGCATTTCCATAGGAGCTCCCAGTGGGGGTCCCGCACGGTTTGGGTGGCCGGCCAGCCTGCCTGGCCCAGCCGCGGACCCGCTCAGCCCCGGGGCAGCAGTCCCGCCGTCAGCCCACTCCCCCTCCTCTGGCTGGGGGCAAATCCCTGAGATGGGTCCGTGCTCCTGTCAGAAGGAGACGCGCGCCGTGGCGGGCGTGGGCCGGGAGACGGAGCAGTGAGCAGCGGCTTGAAGCAAGACCTTAGTTCCCTGCCCAGGAAGTGGACCTGGGTAGCCTGGATGAAACCAGGAATCTTAGCCGCTAGTCCACCAGAGGCTCAAGGCTAGAAGCAAGGCTCCCCTGGCCCTGGCCCCCACTGAAAAATGCATTTCTCAAGGAGGCGAAAACTGTAGAAACAGGTACAAAGTTTATTACTAGAGACACAGCACAAGCCGTGGGAGAGCTCACAGAGAAACAGCTTGTTTAGTTAAGAAGCAGGGCAGAGATGCCCTGATCCTAACCGCCCCCTCCCCCAGAGAGAAAGGGCGTGGGCGCCCCCCCCCCCCCAATGAGGAGGAGCCCAGGAAAGAGGCCCTGAAGTCATTCATACTGGGCAGTCCTTCTGGGTCTTTGTTTACCTCTGGCCAATTATCCGGTTTCCCTTTCCACACCCTGAACCGCCCTAGGACCCTCCCCAACATGCGTGCGCAACATTTAGCCAAGATGGATCCCAGCCCGGAGGCCTATGGGAGGCCTTGGCATTACCTATTAGGGGGTGGCGCCCCCTCCTTTTTGACCCCCAAGGAGCCTTTCTGCGTGTGTGCAGCGTCTCCCTTGCCCCAGGGATGGGAAATATGTGACCTCTTGTGACCCTCAAACAAGGGTCAGCCCCTCTCTGTCCCTGCCATGACTGTTATCTTAAAGCGTCCACCAGAAACAAAGTAAAGCTATTTACCCTGTTCCTGTTGTTATTTCCATCTCCAAGTGCAGACGGGAGGCTGGTTGTAAATATCTAGCCTGGAGCCCACCTGCCTCCTGCCTCGGGAAATGTAAACAGGAGGCTGACTGTAAATGTCTAGCTTGAAGCCTATCCATCTCCTGCCTCAAATGGGTGTCCCCTGGGCTGGAGCCCCCTTATGGGTGGGTGAGGTTGGGCCCTGCGTGGGGGGGGTTCCCATCAGGGGGATGTGCACCCAGACCGCAGCGTGATGGGGAGGTCAGCAGTGGGCACTTCTCTGGCCAAGCACTGGACCCAGGGTCACTGGGCGGTCACCTGGCCCAAGGAGGGTGTGCCATGTGAGCCTGTCCGTGTGAAACCCCTGACTTCTCGACCATGGGGTGGGTACAACAGCGGGCACACGCGGGAAGGGCCGCAGGTCTGGGGTCAGGGTGGACAGGGGAGCAGCCACGCTTCTGGGAAACGCAGTCCACTAGGGCCCTTAAGAGGAAAGAGAAATTCCAGGCCAGTCCCTGTGGTTCCCATGTCGGTGTCCCAGACGGGAAAGTCGCACAGGGAGTGGAGGCCGGCATGGTAGCTGCGGAGCCGAGCCCCAGCGCCCCCGGGGACGTGGGGACCCCTCTGGGGCTGCCCCTCCCACTCCCGAAGAGGCGCAGGCTTGGGCCGAGCATGGAGAACCCCACAGACGTGACGAAGGAATTCGGAGGTGCCAGCCCGAGGAAAGGGTGCCCCAGCCTGAGCCTGGGACAGAGGGGCCTGGAGGGGGGCACAGTCCTGTCCATCAAGATTGTGGGGGCACCTGGACACTGGAGGGCTGTGCCTGGTGGCGGGGGACACACAGGTGACCTGGGGAGCCGTGCCAGCACCAGGGCCCCCAGGCCTCCCACCTGCCACGGCTGGTAGTTCTAAGGTGGAGCTGGCTCTGGTCTTGGGTTTCTGCTAAGTCACGCCCAGGAGCCTCCCCAGCCGTGTGTGTCCTTCTCCCCAACAAAGCCAGGCTTTGTCCTTCTCTGAGGGGTGTGTGGATGGGGCCAAACGCTCTCCCTGGGGTGACCTGGGGTCAGTGAGGCCAACAGCTTTTCCTGATTCCATTCTACCCTGAGCCACAGTGAGATGCGGTGCAGACGGGGAGGGCGGGTCAGCTCCTTGCCGAAGCTCCCATCCCGGCATCGGGTGCTGTTCTCATGGCCACCATCCTGCAGCCCTTGGAGACCAAGGGACAGGTGGCTGATGTCAGGCTTCTCATGGACTCCGGTTCCCTTTTCCCACAGAGACCCAGGGCAGCATGGAGCAGAGGTGGGCGAGTCAGGAGGCTACCATGAACGGTGAGAGGGTGGACGGTGGTAGGAAGGGCCCCACACGGAGCCGGCAGGTGATCTGGGCAGGGGTGGGGGGGTGGACCCTTTGCCACATTAGCTACGTGTCACATAAAGACCCTCCCGGATCCCATCTGTCCACAGGACGGGACAGCAGAGGTGGCCTAAGAAAACAAAGGCACCGAGCAGACAGGCTCAAACGCTCACATGCACTCACACATGTGTGCACACACATGTTCACACACACACGTCTGTGCTTACATGAATGCCCACCCACTCACTCGCAGGTGTGGACACACTCACATGCTCACACACACACACAGCTGGGGAAACACACAGACCTGGGCAGGAGCGGGTCCTGGGCAGATGGGTAGGGTCCTGGAGGGGACAGCGTTGGTCCTGGGCTCCCTCGGCTGGGTCAGGGTTGGCCTGCGGCTCCCTGCTGCCCCAGGGTAGCCAGTGAGGAGGACGGGGGTCCTGGGAAGGGGTGTCCTGGCTGGTCCCTTCCCGGCCATGTTCGGGTGTAACCCGGCTCCCTCTGCAGCCCAGCGTGTGACCTTCATCCCACAAGTCACTGGCTTCCCCACCATGAGCTGTAAGTAGTCGCCGCCCACTGCCCACGGGGGCAGGGGTGTTTGCCAGCCTCAGGGGGTGGTCACAGACCTGGGGATAAAGCCGGGACAGAGTGGGCAGCCGGGAAGCTGGAGCTTGGCTGGAGCCGGGCCTTGGGCGTGGCTGGGAGCCATCCCTGTAGATGGTTCTGCTGGGGGCTGACCCGGGTGCTGGTGTCAGGGGAATGGGAGAATCCGGAGCAGAGGGGAGTGAGGAAGGGGGCGGCGGCTCCCCAGCCGGAAACCGGGGGCCTGGTCCCAGGGAAGGCTGCCCTCCCCCACCGCGCACTCCCCACAGCCCTGAACACGGCGCACCGCGGGCGGGTGTGCAGCACGTGGGGCGACTTCCATTACAAGACCTTCGATGGCGACGTCTTCCACTTTCCCGGGCTGTGCAACTACGTCTTCTCCACGCACTGCGGTGCCGCCTACGAGGACTTCAACCTCCAGCTCCGTCGCGGCCTGGTGGGCTCCAGGCCCACAGTCACCCACATCATCCTCAAGACGCAGGGGCTGGTGCTGGAGGTCTCCAACGGGTCCATCCTGGTCAACGGGAGGCGGTGAGCCTGCCCGGGCGTGGAGGGGCCAGGCTCCAGGGTGGGCTGGGCTCAGAGCTGGAGGGGAGGGCGCTGGACCCGTGGGAGCACCGAACTTTCTGCCCCAGGGAGAAGCTGCCCTACAGCCGCGCCGGCCTCCTGGTGGAGGAGAGCAGTGCCTATGTCAAGGTCAACATCCGGCTGATGCTGACCTTCATGTGGAACGGAGAGGACAGCGCCCTGGTGAGGCTGCCCACCCCGACGCCCTCCCCACCCAGGGGGAGCCCTGCGGGAGCTGGGTGGATGGGGGCTGGGGGCCCTGCCGGGCCCGCAGAAGCTGGAGCTGCCCCTCCCCCGCCCCCAGCTGGAGCTGGACCCCAGGTACGCCAACCAGACCTGCGGCCTGTGCGGAGACTTCAACGGGCTCCCGGCCATTAACGAGTTCCATGCCCACAGTGAGTGCACAGCAGGTGGCCGAGCCCAGGCTGTACGGTCCCAGGGAGGCTGGGGGCGCAGGGTGGGGGCCTCGCCGGGGCGCTGGGCAGGGAGCAAATCGGGGGGTGGCAACGCTTCCAGTGATGCCCCAGAGGGAAGCTTCGGGGGTCCTGAGCATGGGCGGGAGCTCTGCCCCCAGCGCCCCTCCGGGCCCCTGCATGGAGTGCCTCCTCTCTGCAGATGCCAGGCTGACCCCTCTACAGTTTGGGAACCTGCAGAAGCTGGACGGGCCCACGGAGCAGTGCCAGGACCCCCTGCCCTCCCCAGCTGACAACTGCACAGATGGGGTGAGTGCCTGCCCGCAGCCCCTGCAAATACTCGCCCCCCCCAAACACAGTCTCACCAAGAGGGGGGCACTCAGGAAGCCCAGAGCAAAAGCCCCTCCGATGCGCTGGGAGGACCCCACCTTTGGAAGTGGCCTAGCAGCTCCAGGATCCCCGAAACCAGCAGAATCCGCGAGCCTTAAATGAGGACCTGAAGCTAGTCAGGGGTGGGGGCTAAACAAGGGGGACGGTCATCAGCAGGTCGGCACTGACCCTGCCGGGGCTGACGGTGGGCGCCTCCGCCTCCCCCTTCTCTGAGCCGCCTCCAGCATGGGGTCTGCACCCGTCCTGGGCACGCGCACCATGGGCAGGTGTGTCCTGGAGCCCGGGGTGGGCGCAGGGAGTCCAGGGTCGTGGGTCACCAAGCAGAGCTCCGCACAGAGCAGTAGCAAGCTCTCAGTAGTTGAGCAGAAGGATGGGTGGGTGGGTGGATGGCTGGCCGGCTGGCTGGAGGGATGGATGGATGGATATGTGGATGGACAGACGGACAGAGGAATGGAAGGATAGATGGGTGGATGGAGGGAGGGAGGGATGAGAAGATGGATGCGTGACGGATGACGGGCAAGCAGGTGGCTGGCTGGCTGGAACCTCAGGGGAAGGGGGCTTCCTGGCCTGGGAAAGGGCTGCAGGGTTGGGGTCCCCACTGATACCACACAGAGGACAGAGCGTCCAACCTCTGTCTCACCAGGAGGACATCTGTCGCCACACCCTGCTGGGCCCAGCCTTTGCTCCGTGCCACAGGCTGGTGGATGCCGAGGTGTACGTGGCCACCTGCACCCAGGACCTGTGCCGCTGCCCCACCTGCCCATGTGCCACCTTCGCGGAGTACTCTCGCCAGTGTGCCCACGCTGGGGGACAGCCGCAGAGCTGGAGGGGCCCTGACCTCTGCCGTGAGTGCCCCCATGCACTGGGGAGGAGCCCAAGGCCCTGCACCCACACCGGGTCCCTGGGGAGAGTGTGAGGGAGGTGACCCTCAGGCAGGACACCTGGCACCTGGCTGGGGATCTGGGCAGGTGGAGCCCCTCGGGGGGCCCACGGCGAGAGCATGGGCAGGAGATCAGAGGGGAATATGAAAGGCCTGCGGGCCCCCGGGGACCCAGAGGGAGGACCTGGCTTGGGCGCACTGAGCCAGGCTCACCCCTGAACCCAGGTGGGGGCGGGGGCGCTGCCCCCAGAGGCTCGGGGCCCCACGCTCCTCTCCCCTCCCGCCTCACTCAGAAGATGGCTAGACGGGGCAAGAGGCGCCCCTTTGGGGACCCCTGGTGGCACACGGAAGGCGGGAGCAGGGTGGCTTCCTGGGGCCAAGCCCTGTGTCCTCCTCCCCACAGCCCAGACGTGTCCCCTGAACATGCAATACCAGGAGTGCGGCTCACCCTGCGTGGACACCTGCTCCAACCCTGAGCGCTCCCAGCTCTGCGAGGACCACTGCGTCGACGGCTGCTTCTGCCCCCCAGGCAGGTCCTCGGGGCCCTTGGGGACCGCCCCCCACCTGGGCCTTTGCCCCCATCTGGTCACTGTGTTTCCAACGTCTGAGCCCAGCCTCCGCTGACCGCTTGTGCCCCACCCCGCTGCTCCCCAGGCACGGTGCTGGACGACGTCACCCACTCGGGCTGCCTGCCCCTGCGGCAGTGCCCCTGCACGCACGGCGGCCGCCCCTACGCCCCGGGGGCCTCCTTCAACACCAGCTGCAGCTCCTGGTAGGTCCCCCTGCCCCTGCCCTGCCCCTGCCCTGCCCCTGCCCCACATGGGGCTCACCTACCCCTCACCATGGCCCCTCTGTCACGGCCACCCCCCAACCCAGCACCTGCTCCGGGGGACTATGGCAGTGCCAGGACCTCCCGTGCCCGGGCACCTGCTCCGTCCAGGGCGGGTCCCACATCTCCACCTACGATGAGAAACTCTACGACGTGCACGGGGACTGCAGCTATGTCCTAACCAAGGTGAGCCCCGCCTGCTGGGCCCTCCCGGGACCCTCCGTCCTCCTCCGCCCCAGGAAGGGTTCCATGAAGGCCATCCGAGCGGTGAAGTCCCCTGGGGTTCCATTCCGAGAGGAAGCTCACACTCATGGGGGCCAAGGGGCTCCCAGGTCTGGACAAGCTGCCCAGAGGTGACCAGGTGCCAGAGGCCCCCGACCCTGCAGGGGCTTCCTGGGCACAGGGCACCACACACACACAGCCCCTCCCTGCCCGGGTTGGGGGCTGGCCGACCCAGGACACGGGCGGGCTCTGTCCCGTCAGATATGTGCAGGCAACGCCCTCACCGTGCTGGCCGAGCTGCGGAAATGCGGCCTGACGGACAACGAGAACTGCCTCAGAACAGTGATGCTGAGCTTGAACGGAGGGGACACGGTGAGGGCCCGGCTGCGAGGGGGCGGTGGCAGCGGCCCTCTGCGGGCTGGCCGGCCGGGCTCCACCCCACGCTGACCGCGGCCCCGCCTCCTCTCGCCAGACCATCCAGATCCAGGCCAAAGGCGGGGTGTTCGTGAACTCCATCTACACGCAGCTGCCCGTGTCAGTGGGTACGTGGCCCCCAGGGAACGGGCCCTGCGGCGGCCAGGTGGGACCTCTAGGTGGCGGCACCGAGCCAGCAGAGTCCCTCGCTAGTTCTTTGTAGCCTTGGGAGTCCCGGAAAGGCCCAGGGCTGGGCTCCCACCTGCAAGGTGGGGCTGTCACGGGCCTCATCTGTGACTCTGTGGGGACCCGTGTGGCGCACACTCGGTGCCTGGCCTCACGGTAGCGTCAGTGGTCACGGCCCAAGCACACATGTGAATTCCCGCCTAGCTCCCGGGCCCTGGAGGGGTGGCCGGGGTTCCTGCCGGGTAGCCCCCGGAGCCCTCGGCTCAGGCTCGGCTGGTCAGCACGGCGGCCTCTGACCGTCCCCCCCAACCCGCAGCCAACATCACCGTCTTCAGGCCGTCATCCTTCTTCATCCTGGTGCAGACGGGCCTCGGGCTGCAGCTGCAGGTGCAGCTGGTGCCCCTCATGCAGGTGTTCCTCAGGCTGGACCCCTCCTACCAGGGCCAGATGTGTGGTGAGGCCAGCGGTGGGCTTGGGGGGCCGGGGGCGGGGCAGTGGGGGGGAGCGGGGGGTGGGCAGTCAGGCCAGAGGTGGGGGCTGGGGAGTCAGTGGCTCCCCGGGCGCAACAGGGACCCCGGCACGGGAAGGCGGCCCGGGAGGATGGAGGGCAGGGCACGCTGCCCTCACAGCGGGCTTCATGTGGGGGCTGCCCGCCCCCACACCAGGGCTCATCTGCAGATGGTTTTGGAACCAACATCCTGGGATGGGGCTCTCTGGCAGGGCCACGGTGTGCTGGTGCCTGTAGGACCCGCAGGCGCCCGGGAGCCTGGGCCGAGCTGGGCAGCCCGCTGATGCCCAACCCCCGCCCCCAGGCCTGTGCGGGAACTTCAACCAGAACCAGGCCGACGACTTCCGGACCATCAGCGGCGTGGTGGAGGGCACGGCCGCCGCCTTCGCCAACACCTGGAAGACCCAGGCCGCCTGCCCCAACGTCAGGAACAGCTTGGAGGACCCCTGCTCCCTCAGCGTGGAGAACGGTACCCCCAGCCTGGGGATGGGGGGGGCTCGGGTTACCCTGCAGCCGGGCCTGGCAGCTGCCCGTCTGTCTCACCCGGGCTCCGGGGCGGCCGGGGCTGGGGGGTGAGCAGGGCGGGGTGCGGGGTCACTGACAGGCTGCAGGCCCGCCCCCAGGGAGGCGCCCGCTGCCCTGTGAGCAGGGCCCACGAGGTGCGGCTGGCGAGCCCCCAGTTCCAGTTCGGTTTCCTCAGCGGAGGGGCCCCCACAGGGCCTGCGTATGCCGAGCGGAGGCTGGGCGGGTGGGCAGGTGCAGGGGAGGAGGTGTGGGAGGAACGCCAGTGACTGCTGAGCTGCGCCCACGACGGTCCGCCGTGCCTGCCCTCCCCAGAGAACTACGCCAAGCACTGGTGCTCCCTGCTGACCGACCCTGCCGGGGCCTTCTCGTCCTGCCACTCTGTCATCAACCCTGGGCCCTTCCACTCGGTGAGAACCCCGGCCAGCCCCTGGGTGGGGTGGGGTGCTGGGGGCAGGACATGCCCCGCGCCAGGCTCCCTCTCTCAGCACCGCCCACACCTCCGTGGCCGAGGGTCATCCCACTCTAGGGACATGGCCACTGCTGGTGTGTTCGTTGCCTGGGGTGGCCATAACAAAGGGCCACAGACTGGGGGTGCTGACAGCCGGAAGCATCTACCCACTGCCCAGGTCCTGGAGCCAGAAGGTTAAAATCACGGTGCTGGCAGGGTCCCCAGGGGGTCCTTCCTGCCTCTCCAGCTTCTGGGGGCCACGAGGCTGCATCACCCCAGCCTCTGCCTCGTGGTCTCCTCCTTGCATGTCTGGGTCCAAAGCTCTCCCGTAAGGACACCAGGTGTGTTGGTCCAGGCCCACCCTAATGACTTCATCCTAACTTCGTCACATCTGCAAAGACCCCGTTTCCAACAGGGCCATGTTCACAGGCCCTGGGGTCCTGACGTGGACACATCCTTTGGGGGGACACAACTCGACCCGACAGTTGGCTCACAGGCCGCTTCTCTGGAAGCCAAAGCCCTAACGCGCATGTGACTCCAGCCCTTGGGAGTGCGTGTCCACAGCTGGAAGACCCAGGCCCGCTTTGGGGGCTGCACCCCGCCAGCACCCTCCCAGCCAACTCACCTCCAGACATCTCCTGCCTTCAGTCTCCCCCCACATGCAGCTCAGCCCGTGACGGATCTAGAACTCAAGCTGGTCCTGGTCCCGCAGAGACCCCTCCCTTGGACCCCGTCCGCAGCCTGGCCTGGCCTCTCCAATCCCTCAGAGCAGCATGTTCCCGCCCGCCCCCCCACCGTGGCCTTACACCAAGTTCCCCACGGGAGGCCCCGCTGCCCTGTCTCCCGGCCCAGACGGGGGTCCCAGGAAGGATGGACACAGAGAGAAGGGTCCCTGGTGGGCTGGGGTCCCTGACGTCCCAATGCCCCCCCAGAACTGCATGTTTGACACGTGCAACTGTGAGAAGAGCGAGGACTGCATGTGCGCGGCCCTGTCCTCCTACGTGCGGGCCTGCGCCGCCCGGGGTGTGCTGCTCGGCGGCTGGCGGGACGGCGTATGCAGTGAGTGTCCGCCAGCCGGCTTGACGAGCCGCGGGGTGGGGATGCGGGGGGAACGGAGACCCTGGGGCGCATGCCACCACCTGTCCTCAGCGAGAGCCTTAGGCCTCCCCACCCCATCCAGAGGGGAAGCCAAGTCTCGGGCCGCTCCAGCCCCAGCTCAGACGTGGTCAGGCGGGGCTGGACGGGCTGCCCGGCCACTGACCTGTATGTCACCTGCCGGCCCCCAGACAAGTACGTGAGCAGCTGCCCCAAGACCCAGATCTACGCCTATGTGGTGGACAGCTGCCAGCCCACCTGCCGCTCTCTAAGCCAGGCCGATGTCACCTGTGACGTGGCCTTCGTGCCTGTGGATGGCTGCACCTGCCCCTCGGGCACCTTCTTGGACGACACCGGTGGCTGCGTGCCTGCGGAGGCCTGCCCCTGCTACTCGCGTGGCTCCGTGCTGGCTCCAGGGGAGGTCCTGCACGACAACGGTGTGGTGTGGTAAGGGGCCCTCCCCGCTGTCACCCCCTCCCCGATGTCATGCCCCCCACCCCGCCTGCTCCGCACACAAAGATCTCTGTGCCTCCCCCAGGGGACTTTAAAACACAGGGGACTCCCTGGGGAGGGAAGTTCAGCCCCGTGCACCCCTTAGCCCTTCTGAGAGGGACCCCTCCTCTGGCCCGGGAAGGCGTTCCGTGGGTCTGGGGCCCGTAGGGGGCACGGTGTGTGCCCTGGAGGGCCCACCTGCGTGCACCCCTGTCCTGGCCTCCCCCATCCCCTCCCGCCCGACTCCAGGTACCTTCCTGGCACCTCCGCTCATTCACTCAGTGCATTCGCGGGGATCTGGGGCCCTCACCGCACCCCGGAGCAGGCGCCTCCCTCCCCTCATGACAAGGCCCGGGGGCCCAGCCGGCCGAGATCTGGGTGAGGCCTGTGGGGCAGCGGGCAGCTGCCCAGACCGGCTATTGTTCTCATCTCTTGTAGTTCATGTGCGAGCGGGAAGCTGAGCTGCCTGGGAGCCATGGAGCGGAGCACAGGTTCTACCCCCCACCCCGCCCCGGGCCTCCCCCACTCAGGGCCCCGCGCCACCTCCCGACAACCAAGGGGAGGGGCTGCTGCTGGGCCGGGCGGCCCACCCAGCGTGGTCTCCTCCTCAGGGTGCGTGGCCCCCATGCTGTTCCTGGACTGTAAAAACGCCTCCGCGGACACGCCCGGGGCCGAGTGTGTGCGGAGCTGCCACGTGCTGGATGTGGACTGTGTGAGTCAGCTGGGAGGGCACGGCAGCGCTGCCCGGGCCCGGGGGTGGGGGGGCAGCGTCCCCTGCCCCTTGGTGTCCCCGAGCCGAGCCGGACAAGCCGCTGATGGGCATCTGCCTGTCCACAGTTCAGCACGCACTGTGTGTCGGGCTGCGTCTGCCCCGCGGGGCTGTTGGCCGATGGGAGCGGGGGCTGTGTGGCCGAGGACGACTGCCCCTGCCTGCACAACGAGGCCGCCTACAAGCCCGGGGAGACCATCAGGGTCGACTGTAACACCTGGTGTGTGGAGGGGCCGCGGAGGGGGCGGTGTGGGCGGAGGCCACGGGGACAGCGGCCCGAGCGGGCCTCGGCCAGGATGTCCTTGGCAGGAGGCGGGAGAGGAGCTGAGGCCTGGAAAGCCCCGGGTGGCCCGTTCGTCCTCTGGAAGGTGCCCAGGGACTGGCCTTCTCTGCCCAGCAGACAGCAGGGCCAGTTGAAGCTGCCCCCAGGGCCGTGGGCCCTGCACCCCAGGCGCCAAGGGTTAGGGGAGCCTGCAGACAGGAGCCCAACCGGGGGGTGGGGTGTCGGATGCCGTGTGCCCCGAGCTCCCTGCTCCATTTAACCCCTCCAGCCTGGGGAGGGGCACCACCGCGTTCCTGTTTTATGGAAGAGGCACTGTGTCCTTGTCCTTGTCACAGTCGTGACGGGCTCTGCCGCGGCTGCCTGGTGAGGTGGTCTCCTGGCCCGGCCCCCTGCAGCAGGGCATCACCTCCCTTCCCCTCCAGCACTTGCAGGGGCCGCAGGTGGGAGTGCAGCCACCGGCCCTGCCTGGGCACCTGCGTGGCCTATGGGGACGGCCACTTTATCACCTTTGACGGCGAGCGCTACAGCTTTGAGGGGAGCTGCGAGTACACGCTGGCCCAGGTATGCGGCCCCCCCTCCCTCGGCCAGCACATGCTGGCCCAGGTACACGGCCCCTCACCCACCCCCCGGCCAGCGAGCTGGTGCTGGGGCCGTGACCATGTCCCTCTCCTCCCCTTCCCAGGACTACTGTGCGGGCAACAATGCCAGCAACGGGAACTTCCGCATCGTCACCGAGAACGTCCCCTGCGGGACCACAGGCGTCACCTGCTCCAAGGCCATCAAGATCTTCCTGGAGGTGGGGGCACCTGGGAACCGTCTTCCTCCCTCTGCAGCCCTGTTGGAGCCCCAGCCGGGGCCCCTGGACCTCCAGCTGTGGCCTCGGGTCTCAGGGCCACAGTAACAGCCACATCCCAGGGACTTGCAACCCGAGAAATTAATTCTCTCATGGTTCTGAGGCCAGGCTCCCGCCACAGGCTCCAGGCGAGGGTCCTTCCTGCCTTATCCAGATTCTGGGGGCTCCTGGCTTGTGGCCGTGTCCCCCCCGGTCTCTGCTCTGTCCTCACACGGCCCCTTCTCTGTGTTCTTTTCCCCTGTCTGACCTGGTAGCAACCCCCGTCCCTGGATCTGGGCCCTCCCTAAATCCACGATGGTCTCACCTCCAGATCCTTCACATCATCACAGCTGCAAAGACCCTTTTTCCAAATCAGGGCACATTCGCGGATTCTGGGGGTTAGAACTCTACGTGTCTTTTTGGGGGGCCTTCATTCAGCCCCCCACACCTGGGGTGACCACTTCTAGCAGAGGGTGGTCAGAGTTCACGGTGCAGAGAGCAGGGCTGCTGACTGGGGGCCGTTTCCCACCCGCCCCAAAGGTGGGGAGAGGTGTGAGGAAGGCAGCAGAAGAGTGGGGTGCAGGCCCGAGATGGGGCTGGGTGGTCTCCTGCAGCTCCTGTGCCCTCTGCCCAACTCTGCTTGCCCACAGCTCCCAACTTCCCACACAGCCTCTGCGGGCTCCCAGTCTCTCACCTCAAGTTTGCAGACAGTGTCAGGAGTCCGGCTCATTCCTAATGCCAGCCCCATGCATTGGGCCCCTGAGCACCCACAGAGTCCCTGTCCTGGGCCATGGGGGGAAGGGGGCTCCGGCCCCAAAGCTGGCCCCTCAGCTGCCTGCAGCCGCCGCCTCCCCTGTGCCCCTCTGCAGAACTATGAGCTGATCCTCCACGAGGGTTCCTACAAGGTGGTGCAGAGGGGGCCAGGCGGAGACCTGCCCTACAAGATCCGTTACATGGGCATCTACCTGGCCATCGAGACCCGCAGTGGCATGGTCGTGTCCTGGGACCGGAAGACCAGCGTGTTTATTCGGCTGCACCAGGAGTACAAGGTGGGGGTGGGCAGGCTGCGGGACCCCCTTGGGGAGGGACGGAGCTCTTACTCCTAGACCTGGCCCGGCAGTGCAATCTGGCAGCTGACGGACTGCTGAGGGCTGGGGAGGCCGTGCACCATGTCCGGTTCCCGAAGGGGCAACATGTTGAGACCAAACTGACCAGTGGGCGTGTCAGTCCTGTGGGCATGTCAGTCCTGTGGGCGTGTCAGTCCTGGTTGGAAAGCGCTCTTGCTCCCTGGTCTCTGAACTCCGCTGTTCCATGCCCGCTGGGCTAAGGTTCTATAGGGGAGCAGGTGCCTGCCTGCCTGTCTGCCTGCCTTTCTGTCCACCTGTCCACCTACCTGTCCACCTGCCCACCAGCCTGCCTGCCTGTCCATCTGCCCCACTGTCCACCTGCCCACCTGTCTACCTACCCACCCCCCTATCCACCTGCCCACCTGCCTGCCCAACTGTTTACCTGTCCACCTGCCTGTCCACTTGCTTACCTTTCTACCTGTCTACTTGCCCACCTATCCACATGTCCACCTGCCTATCCACCTGCCCACCTGCCTTCATGCCCACTGCAGGACCCCTTGTGCACCCTCCCTTCCTGAAAGTTCACTGGGTGCTGCCTGGGGGAATAGGGTGGCCTGCAGTCACGCCTCCCAGGCCAGGCTCTGTGCTGCTCCCTCAGGCCACCCCATGCAGCCCCACCCTGTGCCCATCTCTGCATCCATCTGCAGGGGAGGGTCTGCGGGCTGTGTGGGAACTTTGACGACAACGCCCTCAACGACTTCACCACGCGGAGCCAGTCCGTGGTGAGCGACGTGCTGGAGTTCGGCAACAGCTGGAAATTCTCCCCGTCCTGCCCGGACGCCCAGGCCCCCAAGGACCCCTGCACCGCCAACCCGTACCGCAAGTCCTGGGCCCAGAAGCAGTGCAGCATCATCAACAGCGTCACCTTCAGCGCCTGCCGTTCTCAGGTGGGCCAAGGGGGTGCTGGGGCTGCCTCCTTCCCTCCTGGTGGGACCTGGGTCTGGCCCAGGCTGGTCCTCTGAAGACGGCCTTGACCCTGACCGTTGTACACGGCACACTGTGTGGACCTCCTACCAGGCAGGTGCCCATGTCCCCAGTCCTGCTCTGCTTTCCCTGATGGCACTCAGCCTCATCCCCTGGAAACGGGGCTGTGAGCCACCCAGGAAGGACCTCAATGTCACCTCCCGGTCCTCCCCCACATTCCCTGAGCCGCCAGCCCCCAGCACGGACAGAAACCTCAGGGGGCCTCCAGCCCAGCCGGGCCCCACGGAAGCGGAGGATCGCCACGGCCTAAGAGCCTTCCCCGAAGCCCTTCCTGCTACTGAACAAGGACCGCAGGGCCCACTCACCGACTCGGTCTCGTGACCCGGGACTCGCGGGTGCCGAGCAGGCGGCGTAGTGGGACTGGTCCACAGCTGACGCTGGCCAGTCTGCGTGAGGCCTCGCGTCCCGCCGGGCTCGCAGCCCCCGCCCGCACCCCAGGTGCCCTGCCCGCTGGCTCAGAAAGTCCTCTGTGAACCTGACACAGCAGTCTGCACCTCGGATGGTGCCGCCCGTGGTGGCAGATGCGCGACACGGTTGCCCTGGGCTCTGCCATCTGGGAGGGAGGAGCGGGGGGCACGCCGTGACCCTGAGGAGACAGCACCCCGTTTGTCAGGACAGGTCACAGCACGGTCATGGGGGGGCTGGCCTACAGTTAAGTGAGGTGGCTGGGCAGAGGCGAGGAAGGAGTGGCAGGGGTGGGTGCCCAGGTGGGCGCGTCGCAGGTGGCAGATGGGGGTTTGCCGTGCAAATGGGGAGCCGGCTGCCCAGGGTCCGGCTTCTTCTCGCTGAGCAGTCACCTCCCCAACCCAGGTCGACTCCACCAGGTACTACGAGGCCTGCGTGAGCGACGCGTGCGCCTGTGACTCGGGGGGCGACTGCGAGTGCTTCTGCACGGCCGTGGCCGCCTACGCCCAGGCCTGCCGCGAAGTGGGTGTGTGCGTGTCCTGGCGGACCCCGGACATCTGCCGTGAGTCGGGCTCTGGCCATGGTGGCGGCGTGAGGTGCAGCTGCACCAGCTCTGGGGCCTGACGGGCACGCATGCACACATAAAGACACGTGACACGCGTGTACTACACGCACGTGCTCACGTTCGTGTGCGTACAAACCAGACAGACAGGTAGCCCCCAAATGGGATGGCTCAGTGGGGGACAGGAGTTCTGAGAGCAGGGCTGAGAAATGAAACTGGAATTCGGGGGGCCAGGCCCTGAGACCCCTCGGATCTGGGAGGAGTCAGGTGACGGGGCCCGGCGGGCGCCCACAGCCTCTCTCCCCCTCGCTCAGCCCTGTTCTGCGACTACTACAACCCCCACGGGGAGTGTGAATGGCATTACCAGCCCTGCGGGGCCCCCTGCCTGAGGACCTGCCGGAACCCCAGTGGCCGCTGCCTGATGGACCTGCCAGGCCTGGAAGGTGAGGGCAGGCTGTTCGGGGGAGGCCACGCCTCATCACCGCAGCACAGCGTGCAGGCAACGGGGCAAGGGAGCTCCTGCCTCCCCATGCCCACCCTCGGGACGGGGGGACAGAGACGGGTGGCGGCCGGGGCAGTCCCACCGCCCGGCCTGAGAGGGGAGTCTTCTCCCTGCCCTGTGCCCGCCCCAGGCTGCTACCCAAAGTGCCCGCCCAGCAAGCCGTTCTTCAATGAGGACCAGATGAAGTGCGTGGCCCAGTGTGGGGGCTGCTACGATGAGAATGGAAACTACTATGATGCCGGCACCAGGGTCCCCACGGCGGAGAACTGCCAGAGCTGGTGAGCCAGTGGTGGAGCGGGGTTGGGGTCTAGGAGGACATGAAGTGGGGCCGGGTGGGCACAGTAAGGCCTCGGCCCTGCTGGCCCTCAGCTCTTCTCTCTCCCCCTCCCAGCAACTGCACCTCCAGAGGCCTCCAGTGCACATACAGCCCCGCGGGTAAGCGGGGGCCTGTTGGTTTGAGGGCTGGGGGCTGGGGGCTCTGAATGAGCCCCGTACCTGTCCGTCTCCAGCCTGTACGTGCACCTATGAGGGCAGAACCTATGCCTACGGGGACGTCATCTACAACACGACCGATGGGCTGGGCGCCTGCCTGATTGCCATCTGCAGAGACAATGGAACCGTCATCCGAAAGGCCGAGGAGTGTCCCGGAACCCCATCCACAACGCCCTTCACCTTCACCAGCACTGCGGTTCTGCCCTCCACCACAGGTAAGCCTGGCAGACACACCACTGGTCCTGCCTCACTCACCAGAGACCCTGACCCCGGTGATGGTCTGGGTGCCAAAAGAGAACCCAGTGGGCACCTGGTACAGGTGTCCTGGGTGCAAAGGATGGCCCGGGGCCAACGCTGGGGCAAGGGGACATGAGTCACTCCTCTGGGCGTGGCTGGCAAGGATGCAGAGGAGGCTGATGGGGACCCCGGCCCTCCACCCACAGGCTCGGTCGCCACACCCTCCACCGTGTGCGTGCAGGAGCACTGCCGCTGGTCCGACTGGTATGACAGTGGACGTCCAGAGCTGGGCATGGAAGGGGGAGACTTTGAGACCTTTAAGAACCTGAGGCAGAGGGGCTACCAGTTCTGCCCGGCCCCAGCGCATGTCGAGTGCCGGGCCCAGCAGTTCCCGGATATGCCTTTGGAGAAGCTGGGCCAGAAGGTGGAGTGTGGCCAGGCCCGCGGGCTGACCTGCCTCAACAGTGAGCAGAACCCCCCGCTCTGCCACAACTACGAGCTGAGGGTCCTCTGCTGTGACTACGTGCCCTGCAGCACCAGCCTGGCCCTGGGCACCAGCCAGCAGCCATCCTCCCAGCCCCTGCCCACCTCCACCCAGACCACATCCACTAGAGGAACCTCCCTCCTGTCCACGGCAGCCTCCACCTCACAGACCCCATCCACCAAGTCCACCTCAACCATGACCCGAGTGGGCAGCAGCTCTGTAGTCCCGGCCACCACCACCTGTGAGCCCCGCTGTCAGTGGACAGAGTGGTTTGACGAGGACTACCCCAAATCCGAGGAGGCCGGGGGGGACGTCGAGTCCTACGACAAGATCAGGCGTGCGGGAGGGGCCGTGTGCGAGCAGCCCCAGGGCATAGAGTGCCAGGCCGAAAACTTCCCCAACGTGAGGCTGGAGGAGCTGAATCAGCACGTGCACTGTGATGTCAGCTTCGGCCTGGTCTGCAGGAACGACGAGCAGGTGGGCCTGTTCAAGATGTGCTACAACTACAAAATCCGCATGCTGTGCTGTGGGTACAGCCACTGCGGGGAGCCGACGTCCCCCACCGCCACTGCCACCACATCCACTGCTACAGCCACTACGGCCACAACCTCCACTGCCACAGCCACCACTGTGGCCACCTCTACAGCTCCCACTGCCACCACATACACTGCCACAGCCCCCACTGCCACCACCTCCACTGCCACAGCCCCCACTGCCATCACATCCACTGCCACAGCCACCACTCCCATCTCTACAGCTCCCACTGCCACCACCTCCACTGCCACAGCCCCCACTGCCACCACCTCCACTGCCACAGCCCCCACTGCCACCGCATCCACTGCCACAGCCCCCACGGCAACCACCTCCCCTGCCACAGCCACCACTCTGGCCACCTCTACAGCTCCCACTGCCACCACATCCACTGCCACAACCTCCACCGCTACAGTCACCACTGCAGCCACCTCCACTGCTGCCACTGCCACAGTGGCCACCTCTGCTGCCACAGCCACCACGTCCCCCACTGCCTCCAGCACCACCACCACTGTGCCACCAGCCACACAGTCCACGACATGGCTGGGGAGCACAGGGGTGACCAGGTCCCCTGCCAGCAGTGCCACACCAGCGCCTTCCCTTTCCACGGGATTGACAGTCCGAGTGACATCCTCAAGGCCCAGCCACACAGGCACGCTCCCAAAATCTGCCACGGGATTCCTCACATCTCCCCCAGCGTCCACAGAGCCCACCATCCCGGGGAGGGCCACGTCGGTCCTCCCGACTCACACAGCCTCAAAGGGGCCCACCCCAGAGTCAGTGACGACACAAACATCCACGTCTCAGCTGCTGCCGGGAACAGCAGTGGGCACAACGGGCACCATCTCCACGGGCCCGCTGTCCACCTCGCACCCTGAGACCAGCACGCCAGGAACCCTGGTGTCAACGGCCACCACCACCTGTGAGCCCCGCTGTCAGTGGACAGAGTGGTTTGACGAGGACTACCCCAAATCCGAGGAGGCCGGGGGGGACGTCGAGTCCTACGACAAGATCAGGCGTGCGGGAGGCGCCGTGTGCGAGCAGCCCCAGGGCATAGAGTGCCAGGCCGAAAACTTCCCCAACGTGAGGCTGGAGGAGCTGAATCAGCACGTGCACTGTGACGTCAGCTTCGGCCTGGTCTGCAGGAACGACGAGCAGGTGGGCCTGTTCAAGATGTGCTACAACTACAAAATCCGCGTGCTGTGCTGTGGGTACAGCCACTGCGGGGAGCTGACGTCCCCCACCGCCACTGCCACCACATCCACTGCTACAGCCACTACGGCCACAACCTCCAATGCCACAGCCACCACTGTGGCCACCTCTACAGCTCCCACTGCCACCACATCCACTGCCACAGCCCCCACTGCCACCACCTCCACTGCCACAGCCCCCACTGCCACCACATCCACTGCCACAGCCACCACTCCCATCTCTACAGCTCCCACTGCCACCACCTCCACTGCCACAGCCCCCACTGCCACCACCTCCACTGCCACAGCCCCCACTGCCATCACATCCACTGCCACAGCCACCACTCCCATCTCTACAGCTCCCACTGCCACCACCTCCACTGCCACAGCCCCCACTGCCACCACCTCCACTGCCACAGCCACCACTCCCACCTCTGCAGCTCCCACTGCCACCACATCCACTGCCACAGCCCCCACTTCCACTGCATCCACTGCCACAGCCCCCACTTCCACTGCATCCACTGCCACAGCCCCCAATATCACTGCATCCACTGCTATAGTCACCACTGTGGCCACCCCTACAGCCCCCACTGCCACCACATCAACTGCCATAGCGCCCACTACCACCACATCCATTGCCACAGCCCCAACTGCCACCGCATCCACTGCTACAGTCACCAGTGTGGCCACCTCTACAGCCCCCACTCCCACCACATCAACTGCCATAGCCCCCACTACCACTGCATCCATTGCCACAGCCCCAACTGCCACCACATCCACTGCCACAGCCCCCACTGCCACAATCTCCACTGCCACAGCCACCACTGCCACCGCATCCACTGCTACAGTCACCACTGCCACTGCATCCAATGCCACAGCCCCCACGGCAACCACCTCCCCTGCCACAGCCACCACTCTGGCCACCTCTACAGCTCCCACTGCCACCACATCCACTGCCACAACCTCCACCGCTACTGTCTCCACTGCAGCCACCTCCACTGCTGCCACTGCCACAGTGGCCACCTCTGCTGCCACAGCCACCACGTCCCCCACTGCCTCCAGCACCACCACCACTGTGCCACCAGCCACGCAGTCCACGACACGGCTGGGGAGCACAGGGGTGACCAGGTCCCCTGCCAGCAGTGCCACACCAGCGCCTTCCCTTTCCACGGGACTGACAGTCCGAGTGACATCCTCAAGGCCCAGCCACACAGGCACGCTCCCAACATCTGCCATGGGATTCCTCACATCTCCCCCAGCGTCCACAGAGCCCACCATCCCGGGGAGGGCCACGTCGGTCCTCCCGACTCACACAGCCTCAAAGGGGCCCACCCCAGAGTCAGTGACGACGCAAACATCCACGTCTCAGCTGCTGCCGGGAACAGCAGTGGGCACAACGGGCACCACCTCCACGGGCCCGCTGTCCACCTCGCACCCTGAGACCAGCACGCCAGGAACCCTGGTGTCAACGGCCACCACCACCTGTGAGCCCCGCTGTCAGTGGACAGAGTGGTTTGACGAGGACTACCCCAAATCCGAGGAGGCCGGGGGGGACGTCGAGTCCTACGACAAGATCAGGCGTGCGGGAGGGGCCGTGTGCGAGCAGCCCCAGGGCATAGAGTGCCAGGCCGAAAACTTCCCCAACGTGAGGCTGGAGGAGCTGAATCAGCACGTGCACTGTGACGTCAGCTTCGGCCTGGTCTGCAGGAACGACGAGCAGGTGGGCCTGTTCAAGATGTGCTACAACTACAAAATCCGCGTGCTGTGCTGTGGGTACAGCCACTGCGGGGAGCTGACGTCCCCCACCACCACTGCCACCACATCCACTGCTACAGCCACTACGGCCACAACCTCCAATGCCACAGCCACCACTGTGGCCACCTCTACAGCTTCCACTGCCACCACCTCCACTGCCACAGCCCCCACTGCCACCACCTCCACTGCCACAGTCCCCACTGCCATCACATCCACTGCCACGACCCCCACTATCACTGCATCCACTGCTACAGTCACCACTGTGGCCACCTCCACAGCCCCCACTGCCACCACATCCACTGCCACAGCCCCCACTGCCACCGCAACCCCTGCCACAGCCCCCACTATCACCGCATCCACTGCTACAGTCACCACTGTGGCCACCTCTACAGCCCCCACTGCCACCACATCAACTGCCGTAGCCCCCACTACCACCGCATCCATTGCCACAGCCCCAACTGCCACCACATCCACTGCCACAGCCCCCACTGCCACAACCTCCACTGCCACAGCCCCCACTGCCACAATCTCTACTGCCACAGCCACCACTGCCACCGCATTCACTGCTACAGTCACCACTGCCACTGCATCCAATGCCACAGCCCCCACGGCAACCACCTCCACTGCCACAGCCACCACTCTGGCCACCTCTACAGCTCCCACTGCCACCACATCCACTGCCACAACCTCCACCACTACAGTCACCACTGTGGCCACCTCTACAGCCCCCACTGCCACCACATCAACTGCCGCAGCCCCCACTACCACCGCATCCATTGCCACAGCCCCAACTGCCACCACATCAACTGCCATAGCCCCCACTACCACCGCATCCATTGCCACAGCCCCAACTGCCACCGCATCCACTGCTACAGTCACCACTGTGGCCACATCTACAGCCCCCACTGCCACCACATCCACTGCCACAGCCCCCACTGCCACCACATCCACTGCCACAGCCCCCACTATCACCGCATCCACTAGTACAGTCACCACTGTGGCCACCTCTACAGCCCCCACTGCCACCGCATCAACTGCCGTAGCCCCCACTACCACCGCATCCATTGCCACAGCCCCAACTGCCACCACATCCACTGCCACAGCCCCCACTGCCACAACCTCCACTGCCACAGCCACCACTGCCACCGCATCCACTGCTACAGTCACCACTGCCACTGCATCCAATGCCACAGCCCCCACGGCAACCACCTCCCCTGCCACAGCCACCACTCTGGCCACCTCTACAGCTCCCACTGCCACCACATCCACTGCCACAACCTCCACCGCTACTGTCTCCACTGCAGCCACCTCCACTGCTGCCACTGCCACAGTGGCCACCTCTGCTGCCACAGCCACCACGTCCCCCACTGCCTCCAGCACCACCACCACTGTGCCACCAGCCACGCAGTCCACGACACGGCTGGGGAGCACAGGGGTGACCAGGTCCCCTGCCAGCAGTGCCACACCAGCGCCTTCCCTTTCCACGGGACTGACAGTCCGAGTGACATCCTCAAGGCCCAGCCACACAGGCACGCTCCCAACATCTGCCACGGGATTCCTCACATCTCCCCCAGCGTCCACAGAGCCCACCATCCCGGGGAGGGCCACGTCGGTCCTCCCGACTCACACAGCCTCAAAGGGGCCCACCCCAGAGTCAGTGACGACGCAAACATCCACGTCTCAGCTGCTGCCGGGAACAGCAGTGGGCACAACGGGCACCACCTCCACGGGCCCGCTGTCCACCTCGCACCCTGAGACCAGCACGCCAGGAACCCTGGTGTCAACGGCCACCACCACCTGTGAGCCCCGCTGTCAGTGGACAGAGTGGTTTGACGAGGACTACCCCAAATCCGAGGAGGCCGGGGGGGACGTCGAGTCCTACGACAAGATCAGGCGTGCGGGAGGCGCCGTGTGCGAGCAGCCCCAGGGCATAGAGTGCCAGGCCGAAAACTTCCCCAACGTGAGGCTGGAGGAGCTGAATCAGCACGTGCACTGTGACGTCAGCTTCGGCCTGGTCTGCAGGAACGACGAGCAGGTGGGCCTGTTCAAGATGTGCTACAACTACAAAATCCGCGTGCTGTGCTGTGGGTACAGCCACTGCGGGGAGCTGACGTCCCCCACCGCCACTGCCACCACATCCACTGCCACAGCCACTACGGCCACAACCTCCACTGCCACAGCAACCACTGTGGCCACCTCTACAGCTCCCACTGCCACCACCTCCACTGCCACAGCCCCCACTGCCACCACCTCCACTGCCACAGCCCCCACTGCCATCACATCCACTGCCACAGCCACCACTGTGGCCACCTCTGCAGCTCCCACTGCCACCACCTCCACTGCCACAGCCCCCACTTCCACTGCATCCACTGCCACAGCCCCCACTTCCACTGCATCCACTGCCACAGCCCCCACTATCACTGCATCCACTGCTATAGTCACCACTGTGGCCACCTCTACAGCCCCCACTGCCACCACAGCAACTGCCATAGCCCCCACTACCACCGCATCCATTGCCACAGCCCCAACTGCCACCACATCCACTGCCACAGCCCCCACTGCCACCACCTCCACTGCCACAGCAACCACTCCCACCTCTACAGTTCCCACTGCCACCACATCGACTGCCACAGCCCCCACTTCCACTGCATCCACGGCCACAGCCCCCACTGCCACTGCATCCACTGCCACAGCCCCCACTATCACTGCATCCACTGCTACAGTCACCACTGTGGCCACCTCTACAGCCCCCACTGCAACCACATCCACTGCCACAGCCACCACTGCCACCACCTCCACTGCCACAGCCCCCACTGCCACCGCATCCACTGCCACAGCCCCCACTATCACCGCATCCACTGCTACAGCCACCACTGTGGCCACCTCTACAGCCCCCACTCCCACCACATCAACTGCCATAGCCCCCACTACCACCGCATCCATTGCCACAGCCCCAACTGCCACCGCATCCACTGCTACAGTCACCACTGTGGCCACCTCTACAGCCCCCACTCCCACCACATCCACTGCCACAGCCCCCACTGCCACAACCTCCACTGCCACAGCCACCACTGCCACCGCATCCACTGCTACAGTCACCACTGCCACTGCATCCAATGCCACAGCCCCCACGGCAACCACCTCCACTGCCACAGCCACCACTCTGGCCACCTCTACAGCTCCCACTGCCACCACATCCACTGCCACAACCTCCACCGCTACAGTCACCACTGCAGCCACCTCCACTGCTGCCACTGCCACAGTGGCCACCTCTGCTGCCACAGCCACCACGTCCCCCACTGCCTCCAGCACCACCACCACTGTGCCACCAGCCACGCAGTCCACGACACGGCTGGGGAGCACAGGGGCGACCAGGTCCCCTGCCAGCAGTGCCACACCAGCGCCTTCCCTTTCCACGGGACTGACAGTCCGAGTGACATCCTCAAGGCCCAGCCACACAGGCACGCTCCCAACATCTGCCACGGGATTCCTCACATCTCCCCCAGCGTCCACAGAGCCCACCATCCCGGGGAGGGCCACGTCGGTCCTCCCGACTCACACAGCCTCAAAGGGGCCCACCCCAGAGTCAGTGACGACGCAAACATCCACGTCTCAGCTGCTGCCGGGAACAGCAGTGGGCACAACGGGCACCACCTCCACGGGCCCCCTGTCCACCTCGCACCCTGAGACCAGCATGACGGGAACCCCAATGTCGGCCACCACCGGGGCCACCACCAGCCAGGGCACAACCAGTTGTCAACCCAAATGCCAATGGACAGAGTGGTTTGATGTGGACTTCCCCACCTCGGGCGTCAGGGGCGGAGACATGGAGACCTATGAGAACATCCGGGCCGCGGGCGGCAAGATGTGTCAGCAGCCACAGAAGATTGAATGCCGGGCGGAGAGCTTCCCTGAGGTGAGCATCGGTCAGATCGGGCAGGTGCTCAGCTGCAGCCTGGAGGTCGGGCTGGTCTGCAGGAACGAAGACCAGAGGGGGCAGTTCACCACGTGCTTCAACTACAACATCCGTGTGTACTGCTGCGATGATGTCCGGCACTGCCCCCCCACGGCTACCCCCCACCTCACCTCCACCACACTGCCTGCCACCAGCAGCTCCACAGCCACGGTGCCATGGCCCTCGACCTCTGCCACGACCCAGACGGGTGCCCCCACCACGGCCCCTCCAAGTGTGCACATGTACACCACCACCTTCGGGACCACCCTGCTCCCCACCCCCGTGACGCCCAACACTAGAGCTACCACCTACACCCACTCCCTGCACCCCACAGCCTCTCCTCAGGTCACAAAGCTCCCCACCAGGCCCTCCGAGACCAAACCCGGACCCCCCATCACCACACCCAGCACAGGCCAGGCCACCTCCAGCACAGGGGCCGGCACCAGAGCCTCCCTCTCCACCCCCACGCATGAGCCCAGCACCTCCTCACTGGGCACCACCCTCGGCTCCTCCTTGGCCACCTCCACAGCCACGGTGTCCTCGCAGAAGACCCATACGCTGTCGGTCACCATGTCCCCAGAGACCAGGTCCACAGCCTCAGATATCATGTCCACAGCCTGTCAGCCTCGCTGTGCCTGGACAGACTGGCTGGACCAGAGCCACCCGATGCCAGGGGCCACTGGGGGGGACTTCGAGACCTATGCTAATATCCAGGCGGCTGGTGGGGCCATCTGCCAGCAGCCTCTGCAGCTGCAGTGTCGGGCCAAGGCCCTGCCTGAGAAGGCCCTGCAGGATCTGGGCCAGGTGGTGCAGTGCCGGCTGGAGGAGGGCCTGGTGTGCCGGAACCGAGACCAGAGTAGCCTGATGTGCCTCAACTACGAGATCCGCGTGTTCTGCTGTGACCACAGCCACTGCCCCAGCCCCGCCGGGCCCACGTCCACCACGCCGGCCCCCGCACCCTCCACCATCAGCACCAGCACTGGCAGGCTGTCATCGAGGGTCACCACCCAGACGCACCTCTCCTCCCCAGGGACGCTCAAGAGGGACTCCACCCCCACTAGTGTGACAGGTTCCTTCTCCACGGGGACAACCCAGAGGGTCTATGCCTCCACCAGTGTGACAGGTCCCTCCTCTACGGGGACTATGCAGACTGTCTACACCTCTACCAGTGTGACAGGTCCCTTCTCCACGGGGACCGCCAAGAGGGTCTATGCCTCCACCAGTGTGACAGGTCCCTCCTCTACGGGGACTACGCAGAGTGTCTACACCTCTACCAGTGTGACAGGTCCCTTCTCCCCTGGGACCACCGAGAGCGTCTCCACACCTAGTCCCTCTGCCTTCCCGGGGTCCCCACCCATGACCACCAAGCCAGGCTTGCCCAGTGTCTCTCCTACGGGTCCCCTTTTGACTTCCCCCACATCGACCGCCCCCGGGTCCCCACCCACCACCCCTTCCTGGTCCGGGGTGACCTCTGGCAGCCCAGGGACCTTCTCCATCTCCACCGCCTCTCCCAGCCCCAGCACAGCCTGCCTTTGCCACGCCTTCGGAAAGCTCTTCCTACCAGGTGAGTGGAGACCTGCAGCCTGGACGCTGGGTCCCGCGGGCCGTGTCCATGTGCCTGCCTGTCCGGGGACGCCCTCCTGTCCCCCCTCCCTGGCTGACCCAGTGTCTCTGTACTCGTAGGGGACATGATCTACAACGAGACCGACGGAGCAGGCTGCCACTTCTTAGGCATCTGCAACCAGCGCTGCGGCATCGACCGCTTCCAGGGCACCTGCCCTACCTCCTCACCCTCGGGGACCTCGGCCTCTGTTCCCCCATCCACCCCAGTTCCCGGCTGCAATCGCACCATCCCTCCCCGACAGGTGTGCTTCCCGCCTCCTCCCTGAAGCGCCAGGCCCTTCTGTGTGCACAGGGCCTCGGGTGCCCATCGGGGTGACGGCACAACCCCCAGCCCCTCGGTGACCGCTCCACAGCTAGCTTGGCTGGAGGGAGGCACGCGGGGTCTGGGCCTGGTTAGCACCGGCCCGGCCAGGAGGCGGGGGCAGCCCTGCCCAGGCCGAGGGGGCCCTGAGGCGGCGGCGATGAGCGGGGGGTCTCACAAGCCCACCTGTCGAGCGCTCTGCCCTTCTCTCCAGGTGAATGAGTCCTGGACCCTGGAGGACTGCATGGTGGCTCGGTGTGAGGGTGACAACCGTATCGCCCTGCTGGGGCCGAAGCCAGTGGGCCACGTCGTCTGCGTGAACGGGCACCTGCCCGTGAGAGTGCAGAACGGGGATGGGCCCTGTGACTACAGCTACGAGTGCGAGTGTGAGAGCCTGCCGCTGGGGGCGGGGGTGGGAGGGGATGCGCCGCCAGGCATTTGGGACACGCACATGTCCCCCATGCCCGATGCCCGGGATCGCTGAGCCCACCCCCCATCAGGCTTGGCGGTTTGAAGGGAAGCCGAGGGTTTCTGAGATCAGGGAGAGGAGGGGATCGCAACCTGAGGGGTCCTGAGCAGATTTCCCCATGCAGCAGCACGTAGGAGCGGGCGATCTTACAACCCCCGGGGGGCCTGGGGCAGCTAAAATGAAGGACCACAAACTGAGTGCTTCAAAACAACAGAAAGTGATTCTCTCCCAGTCCTGGAGACCAGAAATCCAAGATCAAGGTGTCTGCAGGACTGAGCTCCCCCCAAAACTTTAAAGGAGGGTCCTGTCCGCCCCTTCCAGACTTGGGGACTCAGGCACCCCGGGCTGTGGCCGCGTCCCTCCCACCTCTGCCCCAGTCAACACACGGCTTCCTCGCTGTGTCTCTTCTGTCTCTTAGAAGGACACCTGTCATTGGATTTAGGGCCACCCTGGTAACTCAGGACGACCTCACCCTGTGATCCTTAATCACAGTTGCAAAGACCCTTTTCCCAAAGGAGGTCACATTCGCAGGCTCTGGGTGGATGCGTCTTCGGGGCCCCCATCCAACCTGCTATACCCATGTCATAAGCGAGAGGACTGAGGCCCTGGGGGCTGAGTGACTCCCCAAGGTGGCAGCTCTGGGTGGCACTGGGTAAGACCCGTCCACACCCCCCAGGCTCCTGCAGCGGCTGGGGGTACACCCACTACGAGACCTTCGACGGCACCTCCTACTCTTTCCTGGACAACTGCACCCACGTCCTCATGCGGGAGATCCAGCCGCGCCACGGGAACCTCAGCATCCTCCTACACAACCACTACTGTGAGGCCGCTGCCAGCTGCCCCCGCGCCCTCAGCGTCCACTATGAGACCATGGACATCGTCCTCACCACCACCCCTGGCACCAAGGGGCAGGAGGAAAGCCTGGTGAGTGCAGGCAGCAGAGCGGCACTGGCCTGTCCCAACCTGGTTAGGGAAGGCAGGGGCCGGCAGAGGCCCGGGAGCCCTGGTGCACACAGAGCGCATTTCCCCCGCGCAGAGGGCAGCTCCCATGGGGCCTCAGGGGAGGCAAAGGGCACACGGCGACCTGGGGCCCCAAGCACAGTGACTCCTGAGCAAGGAAGGAGCGTGGGAGGTGCCCGCGGCCAAGAGCACCCTGGGACCCAAATGCGCCGACTGTGACCCAGGCCCGAGGGGGCATCTGCGCTTCGGGGTGCAGATGCCGAGGAGGGGGCCCAGCGTCTGCCCCAAAGGCCAGCCCGTGCCCCTCGGCCCAAGTCACGGGTTCTCCGGTCACGTCCCCAGATCCTGTTTGGCCAAACGCGGGTGAGGCCGAGCTTCAGCAAGAACGGCCTGACCGTGACGGAGACGGGGGCCACAGAGATGAGCATCACGATTCCCGCCATCGGCGTGAGCATCATCTTCAACGGGCGAGTCTTCCAGGTCCAGCTGTCCTACAGCCGCTTCAGCTACAACACCGAGGGCCAGTGTGGTAAGCAGGGACCCGCAGGACACCTGCTGGGGGAGCGAGGGGCCGGGCACCACCGCTGCGGGCACACGCCCCCAGGCGGCCCTGGCTCTTGACCGCCTGCTCCCCCTGCCACCTGCTCCGGGCAGGAAGCAGTGTTTCATAGCTGACTGTCTGCCAGGGAAGTCGGGGGGCTGGAAGGGGAGAAGAGGATGGTCCAGTGCCCCCACCCCCCCACAGTGATGCGCCTGCCCCGCCCTCCCCAGGCACCTGCACCAACAGCCGCAGGGATGACTGTCGCCGGCCCGACGGCACCACGGCCCCCACCTGCCAGGACATGGCCCGGTACTGGCTGGTCCCCAACAGCAGCGGGGAGGGCTGCTGGGCACCGACCGGCCTGCCCCCGACCACCAGCTCCAGCTCGCCGGCACCCAGCACACCCACCTCCACTCCGTGCCCCCCGGAACCCCTCTGCGAGCTGATGCTGAGCCCGTGAGTCCTCTGCATGGGCTGGGCGGTCAGGGGCAGCCACCCCCCCAGGGCATCCACCCTGGCCTCTGACCGGCCCTGCCTGCAGGGTCTTCGCCGGGTGCCACGGCCTCATCCCGCCCGGCCCGTTCTTCAGTACCTGTGTCAGCGACAGCTGCGGGCCCAGCCACCCTGACCGCCCTGAAGTGCTCTGCCAGAGCCTGGAGGCCTACTCTGCGCTCTGCCGTGCCCGGGCCGTGTGCCCCGACTGGCGCAACGCCACCAGCGGGCTGTGTGGTGAGTCGGGTGTGGCCGCCGGGGGCCCTGGCTTCCTTGGCCCACCTGACACCCTTCTGTGTGCTCGCAGACCTCACCTGCCCGCCCACCAAGGTGTATAAGCCGTGTGGCCCCGTGCAGCCCAAGTCCTGTGACTCCAGGTGAGCCCAGCAGACAGGGACGGGATAGGACGGTGGGGACAGCAGGCCTCCCAGGCCTGCCTGAATGGTCTGGGGGAACCCAGGAGGAGACCCACAGAGGGTCCGGGACCCCAAGCCCCAGATCTCAGGGTGCCCTTCCCCCGCCCTGACCTCCGACCCTGGACTTCAGGAGTGACCCCAGCCCCCCACCATGCCCACTGCACTCCTCCTTGGACTGCCCTGGTCGCCTTGCAGGAGCCAGAGCCCGGCGAGCGGGGGGCAGGCAGAGGGGTGCTTCTGTCCCGACGGTCACATCCTGTTCAACTCGCACACGGACATCTGTGTGCCCGAGTGCCGTAAGCAACCCCACACCTGGGCCCTCCCCAGCCCCGCAGAGCGGGATGGGGAGGGCCACGGGGCGGGCAGACCCCAGCCTGGGCCCGTCCCACCCAGTTCTGCCAGCGGTGCAGGGTGGGCTTGAGCGTTCCTGAGCCCCCTCCTAAGTGACCACCACCCTCGAGTTCTCCGGGGGCTTCTGTCCCCAGCAGGAAGAAGAGGCCTCTGTTGCGGGGAGGGGGTGGCCAGGCCTGCTGGGCCCCAACCCCAGCACTCCCAGTGACCCCCTTTCTCCCCATCCTTCCCCCCCAGCCTGCGTGGGACCAGATGGGTTTCCCAAATTCGTGAGTGTTCCGCCCACAGCTGCCTGACTCCTTGCTTGAGCAGGAGGGAGGGGGTCTCCATCTCAGGGCGGCAGCTCTACCCGGGCCAGGGAGGGGCTGGTGTGGGCACCCCAGTGTGAGCTGCATCACCGTCACACGCCTGCTCCAGAGCGGGGGAGGCTGAGGGCGGAGCCCGCATGCTGAGGGCTGGGGCCTGACCCGCTGCTGGACGCAGCCCCAGAGGCCGGGCACCACCCAGGAGCCCTGGGGGACCCCGACCTGGTCTGTTCCAGCCCGGAGAGCGGTGGATCAGCAACTGCCAGTCCTGCGTGTGTGATGAAGGCTCCGTGTCGGTGCAGTGCGCCCCTGTGCAGTGCGAGGCCCGGGACCAGCCACAGGAATGTGGCGGGGCCGGCTTCGTGGCCCAGACCAGGCCCCTGGCCGACAACCCTTGCTGCATGGAAACTCTGTGTGGTGAGGCCTGCACCCCAGGGGGCCGGGTGGAGCGGAGAGACGGCAGAGGACGGTGTTGGGCACAGGCCACCTGGCCGGCAGGCCTGCAGGGCAGAGGAGGGTTGCAGGGTCCTAGCTGGACTTGGCTGGACCACGAGGTGGGGGGGCCTCTTGGGCCTTCATTTTTCCACCTAAAAATGAAGCTGATGACCTCTGGTGTGCCCTGGTACCACCCAGGGTCTTGGGGAAGACCGGGGAGGTGACAAAGCGTGGGGACCCAGAAGGGCAACAGAGAGCCGTCAGCTCCCATGGAAGGGGGATCTCTTTGGTCCAGTGTGGGTAGATGTTACCCTGGGAACCAGAATAGCCAGAGGGCAGAGGGCAGGGACACCCCAGGCAGCCCCACAACTCTCCCGCAGTCTGCAACACAAGCACGTGCCCCCAGAGCCCACCCAAATGTAGGCCGGGAGAGGAGCTGGCCTGCACCCAGGCGGAGGACAGCTGCTGCCCCACCTTCAGCTGCCGTGAGTCTCTGGGGTGGGGGTGGGGCCGGGGGCTCTGAACACTTCCTTCCGCTGCCTGGGCAGGTCCTCAGCCCTCTCTTTCCTTCCAGGGCCTCAGCTGTGCACCTACAACGGCACCGTCTACGGGGTAAGGGCTCAGCTAGGCGGTCGGGGTAGGGCGGAGAGTGGGTCCGGGCCTGGGCACATCCGCCGAGGGATGCCCCGTGTCCACTCCTTGTCTCCCCACGCCCAGCCCTATCCAGCCCCTCCCGCCATGACAGCAGGTGAGTCGAGGCTCTGGGCCCTTTACACGCACCTTCTGTAGAGAGCCTCTGGGAGCTTAGCTCTCCCAGCAAGAGCTTCAGGGCAGGACTGCACCCTCCCACCCCTCCTGCCTGCCCGGGGCCCCTGCCTGCCCTGGTCTGTGCTCAGCCAGGGGGCACATCCGTAATCCCATGTGAAGAGGACAGAGACTGCTCTGTGGGCCTCACCGACACGGGGAGAGGTCCTGGCCCTGGTGCCCCTTCAGGGTCCTCAGTGTCACCTCCCCTCATCCTCTCCACTGTAGGTCGGTGCAACCTTCCCAGCGGTCATTCCCTGCCACACGTGCACCTGCCTGTCCGTGGACACCCATGACCCGACCGTGCAGTGTGAGGAGGATGCCTGCAACACCACTTGTCCCCAGGTGAGGCCGGCCTCCTGGGCAGACCCAGGCCCCTGGGGCAGCCCCCAGTCACCATACCCTAGGGTCCAGGAAGGGTCTCCAGCTCAGGCTTCACTGGGGTTTTTTTCTTCCCAAGGGAGGGAGTGAAGCAGGAGGATGGTGTAAGGGGTCTTGGGCAAGGGGCAGGACCTGCAGGCTGCTGGGATCAGCTTCCTGGAGGGCACAAGTGCAGAAGGTGCTGGCAGCAGGGGTGAGGCTAAGAGGGGACACTGGGGCAGGGCAGGGACACTGCCTCACAGAGGAAAGGTGCTGCTAGGGAGGCCCTGGGCCCCTGGGATATGGGCAGGAGAGCAGGAGGGCTGACGAGCCAGGCTGGGGCTGAGGGACGTGACCCCCCACCCCCCACCCCCAGGGCTTCCAGTACTCGAGGGTGGCCGGGCAGTGCTGCGGGGAGTGCGTGCAGACGGCTTGCCTCACGTCCGACGGCCGGCTGGTTCAGGTAACGGGGGGCTCAGTCTCAACCCCCACGCCCCAGAGACCCTCCCCGCCAGCTCCTCTAGGCCCACCAGATAATCCTCAACCCGGCCCCCACTCTCCCCCTTTTATTTCAGCCCAACGAGACCTGGGTCAACAGCCTCGTGGACAGCTGCACGTTGTACCACTGCCAGGCTGAAAACGGGCCCCCTATGCTGACCCCGACGCCCGTCGCGTGCCCGGACGTGTCCAGCTGCAGGGTGTGTGTCTGGGGCCCAGGACCGCCCCGGAGGCCCCGCCCACGCCCAGAGCCACACCCACCCGGGAGCCCCGCCCACACCCACCCCAGGAGGCCCCGCCTGCCCCAGCTCACCCTCTGTCCCCCTTCCCCCGCAGGGCATCCTTAGGAAAATCGGCTGCTGCTACTCCTGTGAGGAAGTGGGTAAGTCGAGGCCCGCCTTCGCGCCCCCCAGCCCCGCCCCGCCCCGCCCACTGACTCCTCCCGAAGCCAACCCCGCCGCCAGAACGCGACCCTGAGCGGGAGGTTACGTGGGGGTGCGGCGCGGGCGGGGACCTCAGATCCGCCTCCACCGCCTTTCGTCTGCCCAGACTCCTGCCAGGTACGCGCCAGCATGACGGTCCTGCGACACCGGGGCTGCGCCACCCAGGCCGCCGTCAGCGTCCCCTTCTGCGAGGGCTTCTGCCCGGGAGCGTCCCGGTGAGCGGCCCGCGCCTCCCCCCACCCCCGGGACACACGGGGACACCACCCGGTGCCCCACGTGTCCGTGTCCCTGGCCGGACACCTGGCACTGGGCTGGGGCTGGATGGCCCAGCTTGCTACAGGAAGGAAAGAAGCGCCGCCCCAACAGGGCTGCACCAACCCCGGGGCCTTCCCTGACCCCCAGAGCCCGGCCTGGGAGAGAGCTTGGCAGGGCCACGTGGGGCAGGGCACCAGGGCTGCCACCCAAAGGTCAGAGTCCACGTGCAGGACGGGCAGAACCCAGGGGGACCAGACTGTCAGGGAAGAGCTGCTGGCAGAGCCCCGCCCCACCCCCGATGCCCGGGCTGCAGCCAGCTGTGAGCAGACGGGCTGGAAGAGGCAGGAGGATGGGTCCAGGCCTGGCTGGAGGGCCCCGGGCAGGTTCCTGGAGGAGGGGTCTGACAGGGTCAGCAAGTCAGAGGAGTTGCTTTGGGAAAGAAAGGGGGCCTGGCTGGGGAAGGTCGGGGTTCAAAGTGACCGAGAGGGCTGCCCGGGCCAGTACAGAGCAGCCCCGAGCGCTCAGGGAACAGGCACGGGGCCGCTGCCTCCCGACCCCCGAGAAACCAGGAGCCGGGCAGTCCGGGCGGTTGTGGCTGGGTGGGCAGGTCCTGAGGGCCGTGCATCTGCAGGTACTCCACGGGGGCCCGGGCCACGCAGTGCCCGTGCTTCTGCTGCCAGGAGACCAGGGCCCACCAGGAGGTGGTGACCATGCAGTGTCCCAACGGGACGGCCTTCCAGCACACCTACACCCACGTGGACGAGTGCAGCTGTGGCCCATCCTGCGTCTCCTCGGCCCAGGCTCCCGAGGGCAGCACCCCCAGCTTCCCGATCTATGGTTCCACCACTGTCTGACGCATTCTGCCCACCCCCCCCGCACGCCCACCCTACCTGCCCCACCTGGAGCCAGAACACCCACCACCCAACCACGGAAACCGCGGGAGCCCACGCACACCTTCCGTGGATACCACTGTCCCCGCCCACTTTACACCTGCCCCAGGTGAAACCCAGGCCCTGGAGGGTGACAGCGTAGTGAGGGTCGGCTTGAGGAGGACCCCAGGTGAGGGGGGGCTGCCCTCAGAGCCCCTCCTGCCTGTTTTGGCCACCTGCCTGGCCTTCGGGACCTGACCCTCATCTGAAACGCAAGCACCCACTCCACCCAGGCTCACCCCCGTCCTGGTGTCAGAGGGATGCCCCAGAGGAAACTGCACACCCACCACTGTGCTGCTCCCACGGCGGGCCTGTGTGCCCTCCACTGCCCCTCGAAGCCCCGTGGCACACAGGTGCCCGCTGGTGACACCTCCTGCAGCTGAGCGCAGACTGAGGCCTGTCCAGGCAAGGCCGGCTACCTGCCCACGTCTGGACCCCGGCCTGAGGCTACGAGGGCCAAGGGACGGGCCCCAGTGGGGTCGGCACCCCACAGCACCCCCTCTGCTCACCCAGCCCCAGTCTTTGAAAATAAACACCGAGCATCACATACACTTCCTGGTCCTGGCGGCTCTCCCCTCCATGTGTGGCCCCGGCTGTCCAGAGCCACACCCCTGCTGGACCCCCGGGAGGGACAGGCGGGGCAGGAGGCAAGAGGCCCCCAGGGTCAGTCTTGGGCTGTGGGAGTACTGGCCAGAGTCAGGGGTCATCCGAAGGTTCAAACACGCGGGTTTTATAAGGAAGTTGGTTCACAGCTGCAGAAAGACCGGACGAGCCAATGACGGGAGGCCCACGGCGAGACACAGAGGTCATCAGTGTGGGAAGCACTCCCTGCGCCTCTGCGGGGCACCTCCTTCAGGCACTTGTCACACGTCAACTTGCTGTGTATCTGACCTTCGCTTCTCTCTCCACCAAGGGCAGGAATTGCCGCCTTTCTCTTCTGCTGCCCCATCCAGAGTGAACACTGCCAGCACAGGATGGGGTGGGACGAGCTGGGGGCAAGAGTGGGGTGGTGCCCCGTCTTGAGTGTCCACATGGGCGGGGGCAGCTACGAGAGGGCGGGGCTTCCACCGGGGAGGCAAAGGGGGTGCTGGCCGGGGCCAAGGAAGCCTGGAGAGCATGTGCGGGGCAGGGGGCTTTTGGGGCCTCCTGCATCACGTGACCTGCCTCTGCGCTCTGTGTGCGCCTGCCCACCCAGGGAACGGCAGCCACAGTGATTTACATTGTCCCCCATGGGCTGGGGTCCTCAGTTCCCAGGGAAGGCGGGGCCTGTGGTCTCTTTAGTGGCCTTTCCTACTCATGTCACCGAGGTCTGGTCAGGGCAGGCCACCCTGGGACTGGGCCGGAGATGGTCCAGGAGGGCTGACAAGGTTACAGACACACTGCAGGTGAGTCTGGCTGCCCCCCTCGGTCACCACTGGAGTCAACTGTAAACTTGCTGTGTCTCACAGTCTGATTTCCTGGGGTGGGGGTGGGGGGCTGTGGCCAAGTCATGCCCCAGCCTTAGTCTTTGTTAACCCACGTGTAAAACAACAGCATTTCCTAAACCTCAGTCATTCTCAGGGCACGACTGCTTCCTTAAACCCACGTACCTCTTACAAAACTAAGCGTGTTTCCAAGGTACCTGTAAAATGAGTGTCCGTCTCCACAGACCAGAGCTCACGTGTGTGAAGTGTTTTCACCCGTCACAGACCAGAGCTCACTTTGGAGACCAGTGCCCAGATATGCTCTTTGCAGGCTCGCTCTCTGCCTGGCGTGGAATTAATTAAGGAAACTGAGCTAAAGTTGGAGTCGGGACAGGCCTGCAGGGGAAGCTCTCACGCCCTCAGTGCATCATCAACTACTCCAAACAGGAAGAGACGTCCCCCTGCACGCCCCCAACAGGACGGTATCTCTACCTGACCACCCAGCAGGAGGAAGGAAACTTCTCTCCTCCCACGGCAGCCCAGCCAATCAGAGACTGCAGCGGCCCAGCCCACGGGAAGCCTCCTTACTCTGGACCCCCAGCTCCTCCAATGGGCTCTGGATATCACAGCCCCTCCCAGCTCCCCCTTTTCCCCATAGAAGCAAGATCCCCCTCCTTGTTCTCTGGATGTGCCTGTGGGCCACCATGGTTCACGGATACTGAACTGCAATTCCTCTGCTATTCCCGAATAAACTCACTTTTGCTGGTGAAACAACTGGCTATGTTATTATTGAAGTCGATGCTGGACAAGCTGCAACCCCACCTCCCTCCAGAGGCCGCAACCCCACAGTCACTGAGGGGGGCTGAGACATGGGACCCTGGGACCAACAGGTGCTGCCTCTCAGCCCTGGGCGGCTCTGTGCTCTCATCTTGCTCCAGGCAAGGCTGACCGCTGGTCAGCCAGGTCCAGCCCTGAGTTCAGGGCCCTGACTGGGGTCCCACTGTGCCACCTCACCCAGAACTTGGGCTCCCTGACCCATCAGAGCGGACGCCGGGTGCCCTCATCCTCTGCTTGGTGTCGCGGCCCGCCTGGACCCTGCATGGGCTTCTGCAGCTTGGGTGGACCCAGCTCTGCTGCCAGGCTCGTCGGGGGCAGCTCCTGTGCGATTCGTGATGGGCCGAGGGCGTGGGGCCCGGGCAGGTCACAGACGTTTCCAGAACTCCGCCAGTGCTCTTTACGAGACAACTCATCCTAGCTCCATCCTAGAAGGGGTGTGGAGGGCGCCTGGCACGGATCTTCCTGCTGTCCGGGTACCCTGGGGTCACGTCCTCGCTCGCCCTCCAATCTGCTCCCTCGCTGAACCCAAGCCACGTTGGTTTCCCAGCCTGTCTGGGGCCTGAGAGCAGAGCTGTGGAAGCAGGGGTCACGGAGCTCTGCGGGGGGCAGAGCTCCCGCCCACAAGCCCAGGGCTCAGCCTGGCCGCCGAGCGGTCCGTCCACAGCTCCAGCTCAGCAGAGCCCCTCCCAGACCAAGGCCCCAGCCGGGCCCTCCTCCAGGACGCCCCTCGGCCAGCGCCGGACACGTCCCCCTGCGCTGGTGTGAGGGCCACACGCTCTGTCCATCCTGCCCGGGTGTCCACAGGAAGAACAGCGGGCCAGCTGTATGTCAGAAAGAAAACCGCTCTTCCACACGGAGTTAATAACCCTTGCACTGCAATTTTTGTAATTTTTCACTTTTCCATTTTGTC
Source organism: Hyperoodon ampullatus (assembly GCF_949752795.1). Lineage (NCBI taxonomy): Eukaryota > Metazoa > Chordata > Mammalia > Artiodactyla > Ziphiidae > Hyperoodon > Hyperoodon ampullatus. The sequence continues at coordinate 3,585,812 of NC_136920.1, forward strand.
CTAAATGAGGTTTATTGCTTTAATCTTGGCAGTACCTAACAGTTAATAGACACTGAAGATAATTACCTTAGTGACGTTACAAATTACTGAATGAACGTTTTGTTATCACTGGGTTTAACGCGTTTCACAGTGACGCCTGCACTCAGGGAACCACGTGTTTCTCACTAGACTGACTTGTCAGCACAGAAAACTTTCAAGCAAAACCACCACTGACATGCTCATCCCAAGCAGCACCGCGCTCTGCTTCGCCGCGCTGGTTTGTCTCCTGCCCTCCGCCCTTGGGGTCATGGGGACACAGCTTCGCTGAGCGCTAGGGGACTACGGCCCTGGACGCAGGGCTTTGCCTCCAGAACAAGTCAAACGTCAAACTGGGCTGCAACCTTTGCTTCCACAAAGGTTGCTTTTCAGAAATCAACAGTTCCAAGGGATGCTCTGAACATTACTTCTGAAAATAAAAATGGAAGAGAGAACGATAAGAAATCGCTCTCCTTGTCAGCACAGGGGAGACGGCCCTGAAGGCCCAGACTCTGTGCGCTCTGGAGGCCCCGTGAACCCGGAAGCCCAGTCCAGGGAGGTCCTGCCACCCTTGGGGCCATGGCGGGGAGGGGGACTGGCCGAACTCAGAATCCCTCCTGCATTTGTTCGTCCAACAAGTGCTGACCGAGCCCTGCTGTGCGGGCAGAAGCCCGTGCTTGACCGCCCAGCACCCCAGCAGGATGGACACCAAGCAGAGGAAAGAGAACGGGTGCGTCTGGATGACCCAATCGAGAGGGGCTGGGTATGGGGAGGGTGGGGAGTTGCCAGAGAGGCTGGGAAGCTGCCCCGCTAGCCATGGGGAGCAGGTGGAGGTCAGGAGCCTTGCAGGGGGAACGGGAGGCTCGGCAGGAGGCCTCCCTGAGCTCCTGGGTCCTGGAGTCTTCCCTTTGCAGGGCTGGCCGGGACGTGGGTGAGGATCTGGGCCTTGTGCCGTCTCCCTAGCACTCAGGAGACGTGGGAACCCAGACGAAGGACCAGAGCCGCTGCCACGGTGCTCGGCCCACCCATTAGAGTCTCCAGACTTCCTGGTGGGAAGTGAGGGGCCTCCTGGGCCGGCTGAGGACAAGCCATCATCCTGCAGCCTGAGGGGGGGCCCTGAGCACTGGGACTGGAGCTCAACGTAAGGGCAGCAGCATCTGCCACCCCAAGAAGCCCCGAGAGGAAGGGAGCCTGGACCTGCGATGGTCATCCTCGGAGCCCCCATGGCTGTGGGGCCAGCCCACTCCTCGCTGCCCATGACTGAGCTGGGGGGTCAGCGTGGAGGCTGGGACAGCGTGGGCCCCGGGGTGGGGGGTGACACTGCAGCTGCAGGCACTGGGAAAGCATCTGGGAGGCTGGCTGTGACCCAGGAGCAAGTGTCCTAGGAGGAGACTCGCCACGCTGCCGGGCGGACTCCTGGAAATTCGGAACTGGCTGCAGTCAGCGTTGGGTGGAGAGCCCAGAAGGGCCCTCGCAGTGGCTGAGGAAGGGATGTGGAGGCTAAGCAGGGCCCCGGGGACACTGCACAGCTGAGGGCACCTGCACAGGTGAGAGGGCGCCTGCACAGCCGAGAACCAGCGCGGCTGACCCCTGCAGTGCGGCTGAAGACAGCAGATGCCGTTACGGGGCTGGCTCCCCAGCAGCAGGGGGATGGGGGGCGGCTGAGCAGCAGAGGGGTCAGAGGCAACCGGACGCCCTGAGCAGTGGCTCCCTGTGGTGATGGGGGCAAGGTGGACGGGCCGCTGACGGCCCGTGGACTCCGAACAGAACCAAGTGACAGCACAGACAGCTGTCGGCCTCCTCATGGGGGCCACGGCCCCTCCCCCAGGGTCCAGACCTGCTCGGTCCTCAGACCAGAACCATCGGCTGGAGGAGAGGCTGGGCTCCCTCGGGAGAGCCCCAAGGCACCAGGGCAAGTGGACAGGACGGTGGTCCCTACCCCCTCCCAGAGGGGCTCACAGCATTCAGCCCCAGGGCAGAGGGGCCACCACTGACCGCAGGGGCCCAAAGCAACGCCAAGGCTCCTTTAAAACTGGGGCTTATGGGGCCACTCAGCTACCCACTGGTCATTTCCCCAGCCCTGGAACGTGTAACTGGGATGGGCTGGCTGCGAGGAGGGCCATCTCTGACCTCCGACGTGAAAGACGGAAGTGTCACCACCACCACCACGGCCCGGTACCCACTGCCCGGCGCCTGCACACCCAGCCCGCACTCGGCTGCGGATGGACGTCCACGCGAGGAGTGGCGGGCCTCTGAGACGTGGGCAGGCCGCGTACCTGGGTAACGTCCTCGTCCTGTCCCCAGCCCCACCAGCCAACCCCAAAGTAACACCCCCGCCCACACCCAGCTCGGCAGTTTCAGGCGTGTTTCACACACTCGATGCACATCTACCTCGTGTTCCCTGGGGTTCACAGGATTCCCTACCGGAGGCACCAACCGTCCCCCCACCTCCTCTGGGCCCCACGCGCGGTGGGTCTCCTCAGCCCTCACTGGACCATCATCCCTAAGCAACGTCCAATCTGCCAAAAGCCTGCCCACCAAGGGGTCAACTGCAATGACTGTATCTGCATTTCCAACAGTTCTATCTGTTCTTCTCCATTTCTCTGTGGGTATTTTTAACTCTCTTGGTCTTTGCATTTTATCCTGTTTCCATGACACTGCAGGTCCTCATGTGCTGCTCCAGGGCAGGCTGGCGGCTGGGATGGGCGGGGTCCCGCTCGCCTGCGTCTGAGCTGGCGCCCCGGGACCGACACTGGCTCCTCCAGAAACAACGCGCTGTTGCTTCCACCAAGCGGCTTTCTCACCTGGAGCTCCCCGGGCTGCAAGTGGTGTAGACATGGGCCCGCAGTGGGGAGGGGCTCCCCCCTCCCTTTGTGAGCCGAGTCCCCTCCTCAGCCAGCACCGCAACCAGCCAAGGCCGCGCCTCCCGGCAGCTCACACCCCACACGCAGGGCCGAGCACCCGGGACACACGAGCGCTGAGCGTACCTTACCCTCTGTGTCGTGTCCCTGGTGCCCGGGCCCCGCCCGCACACAACTCCTCTCAGCCTTGGGCACAAGCTCTCACTGTGACACTGACCCGGGGCAGGAGGGTGCCTGAGAAAACTGTCAGGGGAATAACGGGGGTGGGGGGGCATACCCGAAGGCAGTGGGTCCCCTCCCTCCCCGCCCCCAACCGGCTGCGCAACATCCTCAGCGGGGCCAGTGCCTGCTGACTCGGGGCTGGGCCAGCCCCACCCCTGTGCGCTCCAGGGCCGTGGGGCCCAGCACCCGAGCCGGACCCTGCACTCGGGGTCTGGCTCTGAGGAGGGCGTCGTGGGCCCTCTTAGAAGGGGAGACACATTGTGGCCCATGTTCGGTTCCTACTCCTGGGTCGGGACGGCCTGGAGAAGAATTACAAACAGGACAACAAAGGAACGAGAGGCCGGTGCTTCGGGAACCAGGAGAGGAGCACAGCGTCTGGGGCCTGTCCTCCACAGCCCAACCAGGAAACCAAACCCACGCCGCACAGGAATAGTTCAGGCTCCCAGGCAGAATCCAGCCAGGCAGCCCTCTCTGCCTTCACTTCCGAGCCCTGTAACTAGTTTGCTGGTGAGTTTATTGCGACTGCTGTCCACCTGCTTGTTACGAGCCGAGTTAAAACAGAACAAAAATAGTAAACTCTCCTTGGAGAACTTGACTTCTCTATTTTACACAGACCATTTATTAAATTAGAAGGCTGAAAAGTAAAAACGTATCTTACAATCAAGGAGGAATCTGGACCCTGGACCCCAACAGAATGATCAGAAACGCCAAGCTCTGAGGACCGTTTCTGCCAACACCCGGCAGGGCGCCTGAAACGGGAGGGAGGGCAGGCCTGCTGGAAACGCCTCTCTCCTCACCAGCACAGAGCAGCAGCCAGCTGCACGGTGCCCCGGCCCCGGGCCCAGCAGCCACGGGCGCCCGAGCCAGACAGCAGCCCCCCCCACCACCGGGGCCGCCTGGATGGCGAGCGCGGACACGAAGGCGAAGCCGAGGCAGGAAGAGCGTCTGCCTGAACAAAGGCCTCACAAGGCACGACCTTCCTCTGACCTAGTAAAGCAGCAGCAGCCATGAAAAAGGACCGTGAGAGCTGGCAGGTCTGGAGCCACCCTGAAGCTAAGACTCCCATGAACGGAGGCCCGGGCGGGGCGGCTGGGGCAGCACGGGGTCACCTGGGGCTGGGGGCCCGGCCTGTGTGGAGCTGTGCTGAGTGTGGTCAGGTCACCGCCCAACAGTCGAGGGCTGCAGCCGAGGAACCATCACTCTCAAGCATCTGAGAAGAGCCTGCGGCCAAGGCACAAGTGGTCCGAACCCACCAACCAACGCAGGTCTCCCCGACCCGGGGCCACCAGGCATGCCCGGGGGAGACAGAAAGCGGCACCACACTTAACCTACATGGAGGGAAGGACTGGAGCCTGAGTCCTCCTACCTTCCTCGGGCTGACCTTCCACAGGTGTCCACATAGCTGGGATCCACCTCTGTGTCCAAAGGTGGGCAACGACTCCAAAGACAGAGCGGTGACCGCAGTGATCACAGCACAGTGCATCACTTCGGAGACACCAATCAGATTTCTGATTTCCACAGGGCATCACCCAGCCTGTCCCCGTCCTCTCTGTCTGCGGCCGGAGCCAGGGCCAGGGCGCCATCCACACGGCAGGGCGCCTCCTGCCTCTTGGGAAGACCTGCCAGCACTGACGGTCACCAGGCTGCCCTCTCTGTCACCCAAACTGATCCACAGGACTGGGCCCGACCTAGTTTCCCTAAATTAACATCGGTAGTAAGCCAGGAGTTCCTAAATGCCCTTTAATAAGCAAATACAAAGACTGGATCTGTTTCTTACAGCCCCAATTTTAGTTCTGTTGCCAGAGTGCATCCCGGGGAGGAGCGGTGACCCTTCGGGACAGCATCACACAGAGGCAGGTGAGACAGCAGGAGAGACGCAGGGCCCTGGGCTCAGGCCAGGGCTCCCGACACCACGCCCAGACCTGGCTGCTCTGCACTCAGGCTGAGCTCCGCAGCCGAGGCTGGACGGTGGTGAGCAGCCCACGAACACCACCAAGGGGAGGAGATAAGTTTTCAGCTGAAACTTCTAAGGGACCCCAAACCCGCTGTCAGTGGGCTCTGTGTGCCTTGCGTTAATGGGCCTACCCGATCAGGTCTCGTCACCGCAGGCCACCAATCAAACCAGAGAAGGCTCGGCACGAAGGCCCTGGTGGGGGCAGCTGTTCCCAGGAGAGCCTCCCGGGACGGCGGGAAGGCGGGCGCGCACACGGGACACGGCCCTCCGACCAATGCGGGAGAGGCCCCCACCCGCCCCGACCACGTCGAGAACGGCTGCAGGAACTGAAAACCACATGCATCCTGAACAAGGGTGTGGACTGGGCTACACAGACGTCCGAGGAAGGGGCTACGCAGGGCGCGTTCACGGGGATCTGCTGGGGACGGTGCTCCTGGGAGCTGGGCGGGCAGGCAGGCAGGCAGGCGGGCTGGCAGCGGGGCACATCTAGGACTCCTCGCCCATCTGCAGCAGGGAGTTGATGGCCGCATCCTTGCTGCCCCGCTGGGCCTCCAGCACAGAGCGGATCACCTCCCGGTCCATGTTGGGGAACATGTCCTGGATGGCCTTCAGGTCCTCCTCGCTGCAGCGGGGCTGGGCGCTCACGGCTGGGGGCAGGGCCACGGGCACCATGCCTGGGCTGCACACGGCGGGCATCCCTGCGAGCAGGAGACGGGGTTCAGGGAAAGCAGCACCCCCGACGCACGGGTGGTAGCGCCCCGGGGGGTGGCCCCCCAGGTCTTGTCTCCCAACGTGACCTCAGAAACTGGCCAGACGCTTGTGAGAAACCAGGGGCGAGCAGCCCCCTGCCACTCGGTCGCCGGCATCTCACATGAGCCCACTTCACAGCGGGGATGGCAGGGGCAAAAACAAGCCTAAGAACGTGTGCATTTACACCACAGGGGTCAATTCTCATCCATCAAAGGCCACAAAACAGTCCCCTCCACCTGAGAACGAAACAGCAAACACAGTCTACGCTCCTTTGCCCTAACACCTGAGACTTTCAAGCCGTTTCCTCTGTCATACGTTCCAGAACAGACTTTCCCAGCTTGGCACTCACATCACAATCAGACACTGATGAGGAAAGAAAACTCGCCCAGCGCGTGCCCAGCCTTCCCCGTGGCAGCAGACAACCCACGAGGCGAGGCGCTCACGAGCACTGCTGCGCCGGGGTCTGTGTGCTCGAGCAGAGGCCGTGGGGCCCCGGGCTGGTCCCGGATGCCCAGCCCCGCCAGCTACACGTGGGGCTCCTGGTATCACTCCCTCACACCAGCCACGTCCCCTCACTCCCTTGTTAGACACAGGTGACAACTGAGAACCTCACGGCATCTCAACTGCTGGAAGGTTCAGTCCGAGCACCTGGTGCCACCGGACCCCAAGTCAAAGCTTTGACTCCTTGTCCTGAGATGGTCTCGTGGGGGAACCCAGACAAACGTAAGGAAGGAGAGTGTTAACAGAGACTTCACGCCTAACAGAGTACAGAGCCTAGTCAAACACCTCTCTGAAAAGTAGAAAGGGATTTAAAATCATTAGTTCTGGGACTTCCCTGGTGGCGCAGTGGTTAAGAATCCGCCTGCCAATGCAGGGGACCCGGGTTCGAGCCCTGGTCCGGGAAGATCCCACATGCTGCAGAGGAACGAAGTCCGTGTGCCACAACTACTGAGCCTGCGCTCTAGAGCCCGCGAACCACAACTACTGAAGCCTGCACACAGCAACAAAGACCCAACTCAGCCATAAATTAATTAAAAAAAAAAAAAAAAAAGAATCCGCTTGCCAATGCAGGAGATGCGGATTCAGGCCCTGGTCGAGAACTAAGATCCCACATGCCGCGGGGCAGCTAAGCCTGTGCGCCACAACTACTGAGCCCGGGGGCCACAACTACTGAAGCCCGTGCACCTAGAGCCCATGCTCCACAACAACAGAAGCCACCGCAATGAGAAGACCGCGCACCACAACCAAGAGTAGCCCCCACTCGCTGCAACTAGAGAAGGCCTGCGTGCAGCAACGCAGACCCAATGAAGCCAAAAATAACTAAATAAATTTTAAAAATAAAATAAAATAAAACCATTAGTTCTTATAAACTCAAAAGCACCAACAATCCGCCCAATCAGGATAGGAGCGCTGGACTGAGAAGTTTAGGACATGATTTCCTTTCCTGTCTGAAGTCAGAAGATCTTAAAGGCAGCTCAACGCTGTCCAAACCAAAACTGGCAGAAGGGCCGACAAGTGTTGAGACGAGGTGGCATCGGCTGCAGATGTGCGACCGAGGCTGCGCTGGACACACACGGCCGCCTCCAGGGACGGAGGGGACGGGACGTGCTCCCAAGGCAGCAGCAGAGCCCAGCCCTTCCGAGTCCCTCCTCGGCCAGCCGGGCCGAGCACGTGCCCACACCTGCTGCCCACCGGCCTTTAGTCCTGGCCGTCCTGAGAGGCGAGAGGTCACTTGGGTCCCAGGTGGGCACTCAAACCCGGTGAGGCCAGGGCCCCCAGGTCGTTCCATGGGCCCAGGAAGGTGCTCGCCCACCGCCTTTCAGAAACGGGGAGGAGGGAAAGGGAACCCGGGACTGGGGATGGTTGACAGCTTCACTCCGCGAGCCCCCACCATCCGCCCTTGCCTGGTTCGCATCCAGGCCACACTCCCACTGCCTGCATTTCTGACACTTCTGCGAACAGTCGAGACAAACTTTAGGAGACACCCTGGCTCTCCTTAGGCCCCTTCCACCCGGAGGGTCTTGGGTTTTAACGTGGGAGGCGGGCGGTCCTAGGGCAGTTAACTCGGGGCCTCACAATCTTCACCTCGCTCTGCACGGAGTTTAGAGGATTTCGGGGACGTGGCCACCACCGTGCACAAGGCATCCTCAGCGTCACTTGGTCTCTCCGGTGTCCTGAGCCTCCCGCCGCCCATGCACCGCCCGGTTTTATGGTGGCTCACACGGGGGGCGAGCTGAGCCCAGGACCCTTCACGGCCCAGGGTGGGAGCCGATCACAGGCTGACATGAAGGCTCAAAAAATCCAGAGGCGGAAGAGCCACAGTCCAACTTGACTTTGCTGTGCTGTGCGAACCACTCATTCAGAAAAGTTACCACCATGTAAGGTAAGTACCTCATAAAGGTAAAAAGACGGGAGAGAAACAGTAACGCTGGAGCCCGGGGTCCATCCACCCAACAGGAAGTGATCTCGTGCTGCGGTGATTCAAAATGCTTAGAAATCACATTTCAACATCTCCATAAATTTCAACTCACCTTCTTCGTGCCGACAGAGAAAAAACAAACCCTATTTCCTACACGTGCATGTAGCATTCCAACATAACAGCGGACCCCTGGTTTTGGGAGGCTCTCCTCTCCGGGCATCCCTTGAAGACCAGGTCCAGCCTCTAGCCCACACCCCGAGTCCCCACATGCCTCCCCCCTGCTCGAACACCCAAGGGCACGGGCCCGGGGAGGAGGAGCAGCACACACCTGTGATGGGCACGTAGCCGACGCCCTGCTGGTACACAGTGGGCATCAGGACCACGGGCTGAGGTGGCATCATCATGGCAGCCGGCAGCGACTGAAACACACCAAAGACAATCAGGGGGTCAGAGAAGAACACAGCACACATCCGAACCTCATCACGCCCAGCCTCGCCAAAACCGTCCTGGGAGGGACAGCACAGGGCCTGGAGCCCAGTCACTGGACCCAGGATCGAGGCGGGTCCAGCCAGGCCCTGCACCCCATCCAGCATCATCAAGTCCCTGCCCACACCGACACCCCAAAGGCTCCCCTGCTGGAGGACTCGGGTAGGTGGTGTCATCAGACCTGCTGAACCACGGCTGAGACGTGACCAACAGAGAACCCCGCTCAAGAAAGGAAACCTAAGCTTAAATTCCAGGGTCAAACAGCCTCTCTCTGTTTATAATTCTTTAGTTACTAAAGTACAACGATGGCTTTCCATCTACGTAGAAACGTCTGTTACAGAGGCACGATGGCACGTTCACGAGTAAACTCACTGATGTTGGGACCTGCTGTGAATCAGTCCAGCACTAGAAAGGGGGTGAGACAAGGTGCCAGAGGCGGCGGCTGTGAGGCTGGGCAGTCGGTCCCACCCGGGGTCCCTGCACCCCCTCCCGGCGTCCACATGCCAGAAACACCTGGGAGTAGGGCAGGGATGCCAGTAAGCCCGGGAACGGCACCCCAGTGGCCACGGGCCCACCGGCCGGCCTCACCGTGTAGGACAGGACCAGGTTGATCATGCCCTCCTTGTCGTCGCCCTGCCGCCCGCTCAGGCTGTACCATTCATCCACGACCTTGCCCTGCCTCAGCGCCTCGGGGATTGTCACGTGCGTCCAGGCAATGCGGTCGTCCATGGAGAAGGCTCGCTGGGGGGCGACAGGAGATGGCGGTGACCCCAGGGCTGCCCGGGAGGCTGCCCCACTCCCCCAGCCCTCCCGGCAGGGTGTGCATGGCCCGGGGCCGCCCCGCTCTCTCCACCTCCTGTGGGTGCAGGGGGAGGGAGGCTCCACCGGGCGCCTGCAGACGTGCGCTCCCCCACGACCCACACGCTCCCCTCCTCCCCTCCACCCCAGGGCCCCAGAGGCAATGGGGCCGGGTGTGAGGGAGGACCCAGGAGGAAGGGAGGAAGGCAGAACCCTGGGGACTGTGGCCACTTCCCAGCCCCGCTGCCCACCCCAACCCCCCCAGCCCCGTCAGCCGACCACAGGTGAGGGGGCAGCCGACCCAGCCTCAGGAGCGGTGGGACACACCCAGACAGGCCCTCGGAGGGCCAGGCTGAGTTAGAGCCCAGGGCACCCGATGGCCCAGGGACACTCGGGAGGCTCCTGCCACTCACGCCACCCAGCCACGGGCCCTGACCACATCACACCCAAGCTGCGTACAGATAGCGGCTGCCTGACCTGCCTGGTCGGGTGACGCCCACACGCTGGACACAGGGTGGTGACGTGTCTGAATGCGAGTTCTAAAGACTCTGCAGGGGAAACGTGCTTTTCACTATGCTGGGGACACCAGGACGCCTGTCACAAAGCCACAAGAAACCTGAAGTTCTGGAGCGGCTGAGTGGCCCCCGCGCGGCCCCCACCTCGTCAAAGATCTCCAGGTAGAAGGAGTCCACGCCCGGGGGCACCGTGCACTGGATGACCTTATTCCAGCGTGGGTTCTTGGCGCCATTGTGGGCTGTGGGCGTCTCGTACACTGCATAGCCCAGGCGCAGTCGGCAGTACGGATCCATGCGGGTCATGCCGTAGTTCTTTGCCAACTTGGCCTGAAATAAAGCCAACACATGAGACGGGGCAGCGGCTGTCACAGTGGAAGCCGCAGCTCAGCTAAGTGGGCCGCCCCTTCCACTCACGGCTTCCAGAGTTTTCTGGGTGCCGACCCACCAGAACACGGCTGTAACTGAACCGTCAGCCCTCCGTATCTGTGGATTTAAGCAACCACAGATCGAAAATATTAGGAAAAAAACATTCCAGAAAGTTCCAAAAAGCAAAACTTGAATTGGCCACACCAGCAACGATTTTTATAGCTTTACACTGTATTACAACTGCATGCACACAGCATCTACCGTGTGTTAGGTGTTACAAGTAATCCAATGTTGACTCTCAGTACACGGGAGGATGTATGTAGGGTACGTGCAAAACTGCACCGTTTTATATAAGGGACTTGAGCATCCTTGGATTGTGGTATCTGTGGGGTCCCAGAACCAATCCCCGGGACGACCATGCTCTGGGACCCAGGAGGGAGGAGAAAGTCCAGGCTGGGTCCAGTGTTTCTGCGATAAGGCACCCGGCGCCGTGCCTGACACTCAGGACACACCGGCTGCTGCTAGGCAGGGGCTGGATCCCCACCCAGAGGAGGAGGGTGAAAAGGGCAGGCCGTCCCGGGACAGAGCCAAGAGCCACCGAGAAGAGAAGCAGGGGGACGGGGGCTACCCCGGAGAAGCAGGGCCCAGCCAAGGCCTTCCCTGCACCCTCGGACAGTGACCGTGCTGGCTCCCCAGCCTCCCCTCCCGCGCAGGAGCCTCTCGGCAGTGACCATCCCTGCCCAGCGCTGCGTTGGGGCCAGGGGTGCAGGCGACTCATCCTGGGCATCCCAGCGGAGCCCACCCATATCTCACATAGGTCACAGGCCCACCTCAAGCCAGACGGGCTGCTCGGGATGGCCGGGATGCGTTTGTAGGAGAAAATGTGAACACCGATGAGCTCATCAGGCTGTCGGTCAGGAAGTACTGACTCAAGTGGATTATGGGCTTAAATGTAAAACCTCAAACTATAAAACTTGTACAAGAAAAACCAGAAGAAGTCTTTGTCATCTTTTAGGCAAGGTCAGCAAAAGCATGACCCAGGAAGGACAGCTGGCGGCTCCCTGAGGACCGTGAGGAGGAAGACAGACCAGCCCCGTCTGCAGCATCAAGTCTGATCACAAACCCGTGTCCAGTACGTAAAGGACTCACAAACCTCAGCAATGAGAACACAGCACGATTAAAAAACAGGCAAAAGACCTGAAGAAGAAAGCTCAACGCCAATAAGCACGTGAGAAGATGCGCCCCGCCATTGGTCATCAGAGACACGCAAACCAGAAGCCCATGAGGCCACAGGAGCTGCTGGACGGGCTCAGACCCAGCCCGGCCGGGCCAAGCCGCCCACCCCCAGAGCGCAGGAGCCCTGCAGGCAGCTGCGAGAAGCCACGGTGCGGCCGTGCAGGGACCAGCCTGGCAGCTTCTCCAAAGCAGACTCCACCCAGCTCGGGAGTTGGGAGTCCACTCCGAAATGGGAACTCAACGCTCACACAGAAGCCTGCGCTTCACAGAGGCTCGGGGCTGGGACCCCCGTCCCTGCTGGGCAATAGACAGACTCTGGGAAGTGCCCCGGGGGCTGAGTTTGGTCAGCACTACAGTCAAGGGCAGGCCCACCGACAGGCAGAGGGAACTATCTGTGTTGCTGGGGAAGCTCTCTTCATTACAGGGGTGGACAGGCTGGTCAGAGGTCATTGAAACACAGGCTAATTCAAATCAGTGCATTTTAACATACGTAAACCATATTCAGTAAGGTCAATTTTTAAAAAAACAGCAAAAAATTCCCCAAAGCCCTGCTGCCTGCACTGACACCCTCTCTCTTCTCCCCTCTGGAAGGCTCCGCAAAAGCCCCTCTTCTGTCTGCGAGCCTCCTTGCCCCCGCATCCCCCACTCTCATGCTGACTTCCCCAGAGCTCTGGCTGGGGCTGCCCATGACCGCACGTCACAGAGCCACACCCCTCCGTGCAGGACCAGCCTGAGCCCCTCAGGACGCCCGCCTTGTATCACTGCTGGACCTCTCCCCTGAAGTCCACAGCCTCCCAGCCTTGGCCCCCCACCTTTAAAACATCCTCGACTTCACGTGTCCGACACGGAACCGCGAGTTTCCTTCCCGGCCTGTTCCTCCTGTAATTTCCCCCATTTTGGCTGAGGCTCCTCCATCCCCTGGGCGCTGGCAACAGGCCTTGGGGTCACACACCCTCCCGCCCCCATGTGAGTGCTCCCCGAAGTCGGCTGGTTCTCCCCCAGGAGCACCAAGCGCAGGGCCTTCCAGCCTCGCCCACATCTTCCAGACACAGACCCCGAGGGAGCCCTGAACTCCAGCTCAGGACAGGGTGCCCACTCAGAGCCGAGCCCCAAGGCCGCAGGACCCCCAGCTGGCAGCACCAGGAGGGCCTGGCCCTGAAGCAGCCCCGGCACAGGGCGGCAATTCCTGTTCAAGCTGTACTTTCCACGATAACTGGGCCGCTCCACACCTGCCCTCGGAGCTCGCCGTCGGTGCACCGTACTCCATCCCTCGGGGCGACGCAGGCTTTTACTGCCGTCCTGCCCCTGCCCTCCTCACCCGCTGACTTCCTGCTCCTATGACTGCAAGACCGAACACGGATCACACGGGTAATGTCTTCCCGAAAGCGCCTGGGAGAGGGCCTCAGCCCTCACATGCTGTTGTCTTCACTGTGAGTTCACTAGAGCAGTTCTCAGGACAGCAGATTTTCCCCCCAAAACTCCTAGAAGCTGCCCTGGTATTTTCTGGAAAACATGTAGCAGCAAAGTCTGAAACGGGCTTGATTTTCAATAGCTTCAAGGCAGCTGTTTTGTCTCTGTCTAGCCGCTAAGGCTTTTCCACCTGAATAATGCGATGCTCGTGGTCTGAGCAAGGCCAGCTGCCCGTGAGTGCGGGAGGCGCCTTCCTTCACCTGGACCCCGAATGGCCCCAAGGCCACGCTCTGCTCACAGCTGCTGCCCTCTGCAGAGGCCCGTCTGCCACCGTGCTCTCTTCCCGCACCCCGGCACCACGGAGGGGACACGGAGGCCTGGCCTGCCCGCTTCCAAGTGGCTCCCCTTAGACATCAACTGGGCTGCGCTGCAGGCACACGAGTGTCTGAGGAAGGTCACCCCGAAGCTTACTGGGCACAACGACCCGCCAGGCACGGCCCTGGTGTCTGCTGCGGACAAATGGACGGACGGACAGACGTCTCTGCCTCCTGCGCCCTCACGCAGCCCGTCAGAGCAACGTGGCAACGCCCTTTCCATCCTGACAGCACATCTGGTTCTCCAGGGGGCCGGGATGACCCGGCAGCAGCCGCGCTGCCCCTTCCCCAGCACCGGCAGGGCAGGACCCCTTCTCTAACTCTTCCTGGCAAAACCCGGGGGATCGTCAGTATCTTCTCGTCCATCATTCTCCACTAGGTATGTTTCCGGAAAAACGGGATCAGAGGAAGCCCCACCCGTCCACGTGGAAACATGCTATGACAGCGAAGGCCCAGCCCCGCCCGCTCCGGCCCCCTTCCCCCCACGGCCCCCTCCCCCCCGCAGGCGGCCACACCCACCTGCACCACGGTGATGCTGAGGCGGCCCACAGTGCCCAGTGCCCCTCCGTACTGCAGCTGCTGCGCAGCCTGTGCGTCCAGCTGGATCTGCTGCTGCTGCTGCGTGGGCGTGATGCGCAGGAAGTCCTGAGGCAGCTCCCCGATGTACACCTGCGGAGAGCACAGCGGTCAGAGGTGGGTGCCACACCCCCACAGGACGAGGGTCCGCGTGGCAGGATCCCCACCCTGCGGGCCCCTCGCAGGGCCTGCGCTCTCAGGAGCAGGACGCTCAGCAAACGGGGGGCTCTGAGGAGCCCGAGTGCATCTCCGCCCTGTAAGCAGGCCTCGCATCCTCACTGGGCCTGGGGACCTCACACGCTCTGGTCCGCGTGTCCATGATCCTTTCCCCAGGACCAGGACCGCCGCAAGCAAGGCCTGCCCACCGTGAGCGCTGTTCACGGGGTGAAACCTGAAGCTTGGATGCCCAGTGACTTGGAAAGGCCTCTGTGCTGATACCCTTCAAACGTCTCCATGAGAAACAGCTCACATGCAAAAACGCCCCAGAGACCAAGAACCCAACAGATTAACCACCAGAAGCCCGGAGACCTGGCCCTGGACAGGTGAAGTGATGGGGAGGCGCCAGCTCCCAGGGACACACCTGAGGGTGGAGCCCGGTAGAGCCTGGGGGCTCCAAGAGTGATGACTCCCAAGAAAACTGCAGGAGACCACACGCGGAGAGATGGCCTGCAGCCAGACGGCCTGACCCCCCGGTGTTCAGAGCCCTGGACAGCTGCACCGCTGCTCACTCCCGGGCGGGGGGGTGCGGGCCTGGAGGGGCCACAATGCGAGCAGAGCCCAGGTCAATGGGAGGGAGCAGCCACAGGACCCACAACGGAGGTCTGGCTGCTGGGGGGGAAACCGGAGCCACAGGCCCCCTCAGCCGCCCAGGGGACGTCGCAGACCCCAGCCGGGAGCCCTGAAGAACTGGGCGGTTTCAGGGAACACGGAAAGAAAGACCCCAGCGTGTCACAGCGAGTTCTGGCAACTGCGCTTATAGCGGCCGCCAGGGACCACTTGACGTCCTGACGCCGCATGACATGGAGGTCTCTCCTGCACGGACCAGACGGCACCAGGCAGGGGCCCAGACAGCACCCCACCCGCCCAGCTCACAGCACCCCTGGGAGAGCACCTCCCCCAGCGAGCGCCCCCAGCACCTTTCCTATCGAAGGTCCCTGGCAGAGTCTGGTCCTGGAGATCATGCGCTCCCACCGAGGCTGATGGAAGCACACACAAGGGCGCTCGCCGGCTCCCAGCAGCCCGCACGCCGACTGCACCCGGAGGCCTAGCGCTCCCCCTGCTTCTCTCTAAAAGCAAGTCGTGCCCACCACCCCCCCACCGCCCCGCCAGACCCTCTGTCTGGGAGCCAGCTCTGCGTCTCACACCTCCGCTGCATCGAGGACCCAGCCCAGGGCAGGGGAGGGTGCCCCCGGAGGCTGCCCCCCAGAGGCCCCGGCACTGCCAGGAGAGGAGCGCGGTGCCTTCCACCCGCCCCCACAGGGCGTCGCAGGCCGCGTTTCCTGGACGTGAAGTGCAGCTGAGTGGGTTCCAGGACGGGCCCTCGAAGGAAGGCGGGTGGTGACACCCCGCGGGCCACAGCCCTCAGGAGGGCTGAGATGCCGGGGACACGCCAATCGTCAATTCCTGCCAGCGCCAAGGCCAGGCCCCCGTGACCCCCCAGACGCACCCCATCCAGAGCTCCTCGGGCCCCTTGCCGTTTGCCCACAGCCCCGCTTGCCCGGTGCTCATCTTACAGAAATGACTCTCCCAGGGGTCGCTGGTGCACAGACCACACCCCCGCCTGCTGGTCTGAGGAGTGACTGCCCACCTCGGCGCCAAGGACCCCACAGGGAGCAGGCCGCGTGGGGACATTCAGTGGCGAGAGTGACAGGTCAGGAAAGGCGTCTCCGTTCCTTCACTGATGCCATCTGTCTCCTAGAGATTATGAAACTAGAATGAAATGAAACTCCTAGGGGTTATGTTCCCTCTTTATTGTACTCGTCTTGGTTTTGGGGTTCAGCACAGTCCACGCAGGGGCCACGTGGGGACAGCGGGCCACGCTGAGGCCTCAAGGGAGGGGGACACAGCACAACAAACCAATCCCACGTGGTCAGAGCCTGTGAGGGGTGGGGGAGGGGGGACCACAGCCCAGAGAGGAGGAGCCAACACTGAACCCGGAGCCTCCAGGTCTGCAGGGCCACCCGCTGAAGGCACCTTGGGGACACCTGCCCTAGGCCCGCCCGCCAGAGACAACAGCAGGGTCGAGGCCCAGGGTGATGGGGCTCAGCACCCGGGGCGGCTGATGGCTGCCCCACCAGCCAATAGGCCCCATTGCACAGCAGCCTCAGAGGCCTGCGGCAAGCAGCAGGCTGCACGCTCATCCCAGCGCATCCCACCCCGACAGAGAGGCCCCAGGACATGCCCGCTGAGGCCTAAGAGACACCTGCCAGTCACGGGACGGGTCACTGACATTCTTCCATCAATTCAGCATCTTCCCAAAGAAAGTTACGAGGAAAACTCCAACTGCCAGCCGACACCTGCAGCCACGGGGATGGGTCTCCGCACGAGTCACCGCCCCCCACATACACACACACCCTGCTCCTTCCTCACGTCTCCAGCACCTCCTGCCGATGACCTGGTTTCAGGAAACGGGAAAAGAGGAAAAAGCCCAGAAGCAACAGGGAGGGAAGGGTGGCACCACCAGCGCCGTGGGGGGGCTCCCCAGAGGGTGCCACTTAGTCCCTTCCCGCTCGCCCCCTCCCCCCACAATCCTCTTCCAGGTTTCACTGCAAAAACCTCTGTGTCAGCTCTCCTCCCTTATTCCTATCCCTCAGGCCTCCCCCAACTTTCTAAATGACCCAAACCTGGGTAGGCCATTCAAGACAAAACGTCTGGCTGTCCCAGCCCTGCCGGACACAGTGTACACAAGCTCCGGACGAGGGGACCGAGACACGGCGTTAACTGAGCCCGAGGACGCCGGAGGGTCAGCGAAAGAGACAACGCCACTGGCCCAAATGAGGACCAGACCACAATGCTGACAGGACAGCCAGCGGCTTCCACGGGGCCTCGTCCAGGGATTCCGAAGCCTCTCACGCCAGCCCGGGGTCCGGGTGCGAGCAAGATGGATCACCCTGTCCACATCTGAGTAAGATGAAACAGCCGGTAACGGGCCAAGGGGTGCCGGGGCCGAGCATCGCACTGCAAGTCTTTCAACTTCACCGTATGTGCGGATTTTCACGCCAAATGCTGGGGGGAAATCACTGCTCCCGTGGCGCTCGTAGTTTAACAAAAGAAGACAAATAACTGCTGAAAGTCGCAGCGCTGTAAATAAACACAGGGTGAGCACCCCGGGGCAGGTGAGCAGCCGGTGAGGTAAGACGGTGTAGACGGCTGAGGCAGCTTCGGGGGAAGGTGCCACCTCAGCAGAGGCCTGAATGGCATGAAGGCGTCGGGCATGCAGAGCCCGGGAGGGCCCTGTGCACAGGCCTGGCCAGGAGCCTGCCAGGCAGCTTGAGGCAGGGAGGTGGCTGGAGCAGAGGAAGCGAGGGAGAGCAGGAGGGTGCAGCGGCAGACAGGAGTGTTGCACCAAGGCCACTGATGGGCTCTGACTCAGAGGTGAGGTGCCGGGGCCGGGGCAGGTGAGCAGCCGCGGCAGGTGAGGTGCTGCGCGCATGCACATCTGGCTCTGCCTGGCGCCCGGCCCCAGCGTGTGACGGTGGGGGTTGGGGGTGGCGTGGGGGCGGGCGGGACCAGTCGAAGGGGTGCGGTTGGTGTGGGTGAAGCAGAGGCTGAGAAGGAATCCGATTCTGGACCTGCTTGGGAGGCAGAGCCACAGGAGCGGCTGAGTGGGCAGGAGATCCGAGGCCACCCAAGGGGACGGGGAAGCCAGAGAGGGTCCCAGGGAAGGAAAGGGCGGGTCCGTGTGCCATGTTCTTGGGAGACAGGGAGCCGCTCAGGATGGTAAGCCTGGGGATGAGTGGGGTGGGCGCTGACACCCCCCAAGACCCCCAAGGGAGCAAGACGCACAGAAAGGAGGAGGAGCCGTGGAAGGAAACCCGTGTGAAGAACGCGACCCTGGGCAGGGAGAGGCCATCGCACCTGTGCCCACTGCCGCAGCCGTGCCCACCATGAACCCGCCAGACAAGCCGCTGCGGGGCCCCCGCCCAAGCACCCCCCCAACTCGGTCCCCCCGCCCCTTGCAAAGCACAGGCGGCTCCCCGCCCTGCAGTACCTTCTCACTGTCGGCTGAGGCAGCTGCCCCTCCTGGGCCCCCAGCCCCGCACGGCCATCCTCCCACCCAGCTCCTGTCCAGCTGGTGGAGAAGCAGAATCACCAGAGGGAGGTGGGCGGAACAGGAGGAACGCAGGCAGGACTGCACGCGGGGAGCCCGAGGAGTCGGCCAGGTGTCTGGGAAACAACAAGTAACGCAGGGGCCGGGCAGTCCCCAGGCCGTGTACACGGGAGGGCACGGGCACAGAGCTGCTGGCCACAATGCCCAGACGGATGTCACAGACACCGACAGACAGCAGAGCGGGGGAACGGGAAGAGGGGCTGGGAGTGCTCTCAGATGCGGGAAGAGGCACAGGGCTGGAGCACAGGCGTATCTGCCACCAGCAGCTCAATGGCAGATGCCACACAGGGACCTTCACGTCCCAAGAGGAGACTGTGAGCCCAGAATCCCAGACAGCAAACACACCTTTCAGGAACTAGAGGAAGCAGCACATGTCTCAGTGCCTGTGAGCAAGCGCCAGCTTATCAAGGTAACACTGCCCCTGGGAGGATGGGGAGAGGCCACCCGAGGCAGCAACCCATCAGGAGGAGGGCGGCGGTTACGAGGGTTAACCTTGCAGCGTGAAGTCCATACATTAACATTTCCAGGGTGACCCCAAGAGAACAGAATGACAACATGTGTTTTCCAAACAAGAAGAAATCAAAAAATGGAACTTAAAAAACTATATTTAATCAATCCAAAAGAAGGCAAGGAGAGAAAAAGAAACAAAAACAGACAAATAAAAGCACAAAAGAAAGTGTTAGGAACAAAAAGTGTGTGTATATAACTATACACATAAAACTATCTAACACATTCCAGCTAAAAAACAAAGAAGACAAACTTCAGATTTGACTTTTTAACACTCCAGCTCCATGTTGCTGACAACAGACCAACCTGACACACATGGTCAGAAAGATGTGGTCCAACGATGAAAACCCCATCAGGCAAGCACTCCCTAAAAGAAAGCTGGCGTTGCCACGTGGCATCAGACCAAACAAGAAAGGCCTGTGCATGGCCAGAGGGGTCACCACACGCAAAAAGGTCCAACTCACAGGAAGACGGGGCCATCCTAAACCAGGATGTGCTCCTAACTCACCCTGAGAATCCAGAGCAGCGCTCACGGGGACACGGGCGATGGTCCAGACTCCAACAGTGCGGGTCCACAACTGTACCCGAAAAAGAGAAGGTCAAGCGCAGGCCTAAAAAGAAAAACAACTCCTTCCTCTGATCATTGGAAATGAAAGAGAAAGAACTAAGCAGCTGTCTTGCCTTTCCCATACAGACTGTATTTAAGGACAACCAGACAGCCTTCATCTATACAAACAGGTCCAGCTAATAAATGCAGAGCAAGTGACAAAATTCAAACATCAGGGGCTTCCCTGGTGGCGCAGTGGTTAAGAAACCACCTGCCAATGCAGGGGACACAGGTTCGAGCCCTGGTCCGGGAAGATCCCATATGCCGCGGAGCAACTAAGCCCG
The DNA here is from genome assembly GCF_949752795.1 of Hyperoodon ampullatus. Taxonomy (NCBI): domain Eukaryota; kingdom Metazoa; phylum Chordata; class Mammalia; order Artiodactyla; family Ziphiidae; genus Hyperoodon; species Hyperoodon ampullatus. The sequence goes on from NC_136920.1 coordinate 3,605,522, forward strand.
TGCGCCACAACTACTGAGCCTGGGCTCTAGAGCCCGCGAGCCACAACTACAGAGCCTGCGTGCCACAACTAATGAAGCCCGCACGCCTAGAGCCCATGCTCCACAACAAGAGAAGCCACCGCAATGAGAAGCCCACACACCGCAACGAAGAGTAGCCCCCACTTGCCACAACTAGAGAAAGCCCGCTCGCAGCAACAAAGACCCAACGCAGCCGGAAAAAAAAAAAGATTCAACTATCACCCTCTGCCATCCCCAGTGAAGTCAATTATCAATTTGTGCAAGGCTGATGAGGACCTGGACATCCCCGCCCACCCAGGCATCACCAGACAGCTCACCCTCAGGCCTGATGAGGGAAAAGATGTGATAGGAAGGAGGGGCCGCACTGATCAACCAGCATCTCCAAAAGCAGGACAAGTGGTCCCTACTGGCCCCCTTTGGCCTGGACTCAATGGGACATACCACACATCTTAGCCTGTGACCAAGCCTTGGCCGCCGTCCCGTCGAGCTGGCCGGCAGCACTGTGGGCAACAGCAGCGGGTCCCGCAAACCTCCCCTGACCCGAGTTCTACCTGAGAAGGCAGGGGTCCCCACACAGGTACTCCTGTGGGTGTCCATCGGGTACTTTTTAATAGTTCGTAGACCAGACAAAATCACGGGATGGAGAAGGGCTGTCAGAACAGAAACACCAGCACTGCTGAAAGTGGGCAGACAGCACAGGGCTGGGCATCCCTCAGTGGCCATTCAGGGAAAGACTAACCTGCAGGCGCAAACACCACGTCTCCTGGAATTTAAGCAAATTCCTAGCCCCTCAGGCTCCCCTTCTCAGGGACAAAGGGAACCTCCCCAGACCCGTGGGACCCCCCTTCTGCTCCACATGCCCGAGGACTCTGCCTGTCCCTCCTTCACCACGAGCGGGAAGAGACGGTCAGACTTCAGAGTCAGCCCAAGCGAGCGTGAATCCAGGCCCTGGGAGCCCTGCTGAGTGACCCTGGGCCGAGGCTGAACCCCGTCCTGTGTGGGTAGGGCTGGGGCCCCCCGGCCGAGGGCGGACACTCGGGAGAGCTGCCCAGCCAGGACCCGGCATGGGGAGCACCTGCCGGATGCCCCAGCGGGACTCGCAGCTTCTGCCACAAGCCACGCCGTCCCGCGGGGCCTCCACCGCACCACACACACGACAGCACGTGGGAGCTCCTTCAACGCCAAGTCCGTACACCTGGCAAAGGAAGAGGTCTCCACCAGACCCCGAAAACCACTAAAGGAAGGGCTCTCCAAGCCTGATAACTGGCAAAAAAAGCCTTTACGAGTACAGTTAACCCAGAGAGGGTGGGCCAGCGGGGAGATGTGTAAACGAGGGGATGTGTACCAGGCAAAAACATTAGGGGGGAAAAGAAAAACCAGTAGACAGTACACTGTAGCAACCAGATCAAACTCAAGGACAGATGTACCTGCACTGGCCGGCCCCCGCCCTCTGGCACAGACACCCCTGCTCAGGACCCTTCCTGGCCTTGAAGCAGCAGCCCGCCATCTCCCAGATCCTGTCCCACTCTGCTTTCCATGCTCTCCCCTCCCACCACCCCACAGCTCCTGCTCCCCCATCAGGTCTCCAGTCAGAGACCCTTGCCCCAAGACCCTTACTCACCCCGACCCCGGCCCAGGCCCAGGCAGGCCACCGTTCACCCCGACTTGAATTCAGACCTCGAGGTCTGAGAGTGGATGCTCTGTGAGACCCTGATGGCAGGCGTCACCATACGGTGCCACCCAAGATACCGAGAGCACCCACGCCAGCTGAGCAAGCCGCACAGGCTCCAGGGCGCCCAAGACCCCTGAGCCCCCAGCAGCTCTGGCCCAGACCGAACCTTACTGCATGAGCACAGGTCATGGAGGGCAGCCCTCAAAACACCTGCTGGTCTACGCATGGGGCCCACGACACACGGACAGAAGGCCCACGACCACTCGACAAGAGAACACGCCGGGAAGCACCGCACAGGGCCAGACAGCCAGGTCATCGAGACCCCGACAGCACAGGCCCCAAGTCCGGACACCGTCCGCCGCCCCGGCCCTGTCACAGCCCTGTCACAGCATATGGCCAACGTCCCCCTTGGTGAGAGGAGGGGCCCACCTTCACCAAGCGCTCCCTTCGCCTGGCCCCGAGCCGGCTGTGTGTGTTTGCCTGTGGTTCCCGACAAGGGCTCTGAGTTCCCAGCAGGCTGAGGACACGTGACAGGCCAGGAACGGGGCCGGGCCGCTTGCCCATTACGCCACCGCTCCCCTCCCGGGGTAGACACTAATTTGCTCCTTGTGCTGCTCTGATGAGCCACTTGCATAGAAATGAGAAAGTGCTGACGGACACTCGGCCTGCTGTAACTCACTGTACGCAGTGAAGGTGAAGACGTGGAAACGCTGAGAATCCGAGTCTAGAAATCACTCGACTGACTCTGGGGCGTTTCCACACCCAAGTCGGCTAGGAACTCCCATCAGGTCCCATTCAAACGCTCAGAACGAGCATCTGTGTCCAGGGGGCTTCTAACAAGACCTGGTCTTCCTCAAACTCGGAAAAACGTTCTGTGGATTCCTCTCCAGTCGGGAGAAACACAAACAAGACTTGTCAACCCCGACTCGAGGGCGAGGAGCCCCGGCAGCCGGGGGCTCACCCTCAGCAGCGGCATTCTGAGAGAAGGCACATCAAAGTGTCCACAGAACCTCGTCCCGACTCAGAAGGACCCAGATGTCCGTCTACTGTACGTTTCAAGCCGCTGTGATAAAAACCTCACACTACTCTTGAGGACGCGCCCCAACCCAGTCTGAACGCCCGGCTGGAGGCGAGTCCCCAGGAGCCGGCCCGCGCCCGTCTGGACTCGCTCGCCCGCAGTGACACCATAAGCTGAGCCAGAAGACAGGACGCGAGGGCTGGGCGGAAGGGCACTCCCAGCTCGCGGCTCCCAACCCCTCATTTGTCACTTAAGAAACCGAGGAACACAGCCGGGCCTGGGAGCCTCCACCATCCAAGAGCCTGTCCAGGGTTCAGGGTGCTTCTCTGGGTGCCTCCTCCTTCTGAGGACCCACTGGGTGCGGGGCCTCCCCCAACCCGGGGACCCACCCGGTGCGGGGCCGCCCCCGTCCCGGGACTCCCTTCCGCTTGCCCGGAGCCCGGCGTCGGGCCCTCCCCTGTGCCCGGAGGCCGCGGAGCCCGCCCCCAGCCGGAGCCTACCGGCCCGCGCTGCGTGCTGACGGTGGTCGCCATGGTCTGGCCGGCCTCAGGCCTCGCCCTCCGAGAGGTGACGCGCCGGCGACGCTCCGCGCGGAACCTTGATCTATATACTACCCCGCAAGGCCGCCGCCGCCACAGTCAGCTGACGGCCGGCCCCGCCCCCGCACTGCCAACTGCGCAGGCGTAACACCGCCCCGCCCGTTCCGGCGCGGGCGCCTGCGCAGTCGCTCCCCGCCCCTCGGCCCCGCGAAATGGCTCCCGAGCCGGCAGTGTGCGCATGCGCGCCGGGCTGTTGGGGGGCGGGCCGTGGGGCCGGGCCGCGGACTGTAGGTGCTGGTGCTTCCGGTTGGCCCCGCGACCGGAGTGGTTCTGTGGCCCCGCCGCGCCTCGCCGAGTGACCGGAGTGACTCGGTGCGGCGGCCGCCCTCCGTGTGTGTCCGCGGTGAGGCCGCGCGCTGACCACTCCGCCCCTTGCTCCCCGCCGGCCCCTCAGCAGGGTCTGCCCCGAGGCTGCTGGCCGAGCTTCCTCTAGAGACCACGGAGCTTTGCTGTTGTCCGTCCGAGGAGGAGGTGGAGAGGCCTGGCTTCCCCTAGGCCTGGTGTTCTGCTATTGACACAAGCAGTTTCCCAGGCACCACGATCAGACAGGGCTGCTGACCACTCCAGTCACGGGTGGACCTCCTCCGCCACCCGAGCTGGGACACTGCTGCCACTTCCCAGTACAGCTTCACCTTCTAGATGGGAGTTATTAAGAAGCTTCCAGACAGCATCCAATCCACAGCAAAACCCCGCTTCCTTAAACCCTTCCCAGAATCACCTATAAAAGCCCCAATTCTATAAGGAGTCCTTTCTAATACCTTCTAAGTCCCCGGGTGCATCCCCCAGGTGTGTGGTCTCCTTAGCTGCAACCAGTAAGAATCCCAGCTTGTTGAGTTACAGGTGTGTTCCTGGTGGCCTGCCTGGAGGGCACTGACACACCCAAGGTGTGAACTGTCCTTTTCCTGTGTGTACCTCCCAGAGCCCTCAGAAGTAGCCAGCCCACTGCGTAGTCTTTGTAACCCCGCATTTGCCATAGCGACTAAATATCTAATCCGCTTGGCCACACATCTGTTTGCCCTCCACTTGCGCCACATCCCATGCCACCATTGGTGATAACTGGAGGAATTGGGTTGCCCCTGGATGACACAGGCTCCTGGTACTCGATTTCCCGGGGCAAGGATTTTAGCCACATGCTCATCAAATATATGTGCAACCCAATGCTAGCATCCCACTTTGAGTCTGTTTTCTGGGGCCACTTCTGGTGGCAATTATGGTATCCGTCATGGTCCTGGCGAGAAACAGATGGCGTGCACAGAAAGATCGCCGGAGGGATGTCAGCAAATCCCTGCAGTTTACAAAGGAGGGGCAGAGTTCAGTGAATAAGCAAAGCATGAGGGACTTCTTTTAGCCTCAGGAAGTGGCCACCACTCCTGGCCTTGAAAGGACGAAAGGAGGAAGCAGCAATCAGGGAAAGAGGCTTCCTCAGCAGAGGAGTGAAGCCACTGCCAACCACAGGCTTGCAGGGAGGGACCTGGGGAAGTAAACACCCTGACCTCTCTCATCTCTAATCTCTACAGGTGTCTACCATTAACCTAACCAGGTGATGCATTCTGTAGACAAACACTTCCTGGGGCACAAAGAAAGGCAGAGAAAGGTGGAGAGGATCTGGGAGGCCAAACAGAGACTCTTCTACCTGTGCGTCTAAATATCAGCAATAACCAGAGGATACAGTTTTATAACATACCATTGAAAAGGGCAAAAAAAAAGAAGAGACAAAATATAACTTTTTTTAAAGTGTTAAGGAAAAATTATAAAATTTTATTAAAAGACCTTGGGGCTTCCCTGGTGGCTCAGTGGTTGAGAGTCCGCCTGCCGATGCAGGGGACACGGGTTCGTGCCCCGGTCCGGGAGGATCCCACATGCCACGGAGCGGCTGGGCCCGTGAGCCATGGCCGCTGAGCCTGCGCGTCTGGAGCCTGTGCTCCGCAACAGGAGACGCCACAACGGTGAGAGGCCCGCGTATCGAAGAAAAAAAAAAAAAAAAGACCTTAAGGAAGACCTGAATAAGTTGAGAACTGTATATCATATTCATGGATAGGAAGGCTCAGTATCAGAAATATGTCCATTCTCCCCCAAATTGCTCTACAAAAGAAATTCTCATTAAAATCCCAACAGGCTTTTTTAAAAGAAATTGAACAAGCTGATTCTAGAATTTATATGGAAGAACAATGGCTGAATAATAGCCAAAACATTCTAGGAGAAGAAAGAGGAGAAGGAGGAAACAGAAGGAAACTGTCCTAGGAGGTGTCCAAATGTACTCAAAAACTACAGTAATTGAGCCTATGGTATGGATATGGGGATAGACAGGTTCACCAATGGAACAAAATCTGAAAACTTGATTTATGAGGGCGTTGGCACTGCTGAGCAGTTGGGAAAGGAAATATCTTCTAATACTCTGTACTAAAACAATTGGCTCTACTTAGGAAAAAACTCGAAATTGGACCCCTACCTTATGCTGAACAAAAAAGCAATTCCTGGTGGAACTGATCCAGTGAATATTTGACGAATTCAACACCTATGTCAGGTTCGTAAAGGATTAAATCAAAAAAAGGTGGCACCTCCCCTGCTCCATCTGGGAAGGGTTGAGCAGCAGTTGAAGTCTTGGGAGAGAACACGTAGGATGAAAGGAGAGACACTTGGTAAGTCAAACATGAGGACAAGTTGTTCAGCAGACCAGGACCACCTGGCCCCCAGGGTGCTGACCACATATCCCTGAGAAAGGCAGAGGGAGCTGATGGGCAGAAAAAGTGAGAGTTAGGTGGGCCAGAAAAGGAGGTTTCAACCCTAGAGTGGGGGTTAGGACCAAAGCAAGGTGTAATAGTGAGCCATCCTCATGGAGCTTTACCGAGTGGAGTGGCATGGCCATAGAGGTGGCCAGAGAAGGCATCCTTGGCAGGAGAATTGCAAGAGGGACAAAGCTGGAGGCCAGGGGTCCAGCCAAGTGAATTCCTGTAGAAAATGTAGACTGTGAAGGGAATTCTAACTTAAACACCAGCTCCTCCCCCTAACTGCTTACATTTGCTCAGAGACCCCACACCAACACTCAGGACCCTGACCCTGTGTGTCACCTGGGCGATGTCATCTACCTGTGTAATCCTCATTGTTCCCCAGTCCATTTCCATGTCGTCATGGGAGGTGAGCTCTCCGTGGCCTTTCTGGGTCCAGGTTTCAACTCACAATGGCATCCACAGGTCCCAGTATTCATGGAACATCCCAATGTACCAAGAGCCCCTGATAGTTTTTTTGTATGTCTTTGGGTGGGATTCTTGAGTAACAATGATGATAAATAAAACCTTTGCATGTTTCATAGGTGTCAGGTATTGATCTAAGTGCTCGGTGTGTATTATCTCATTTAATTTACAATACGGTCCCATGAGGCACATGCGTTTGTCATCTGCCTGACAGAAGGGATAATGGCCAGGTGAAGGACAAAAATGTTTCGGTGTCTAACACCAACGAGTAATGAATGTCCAGAACATAGAAACACCTCCCATAAATCACAAGGAAACAGGAGACCAGATGGTAAATGGACAGATATTGTAAACTGGCTGTTCAAAAAGGAGAAGCCCAAAGGCTCGACAGGTATGGGAAGGGGTTTTCAGACTCACTAAGAGTAAGAGAAATAAAACAGTAATGAGACACCACATTACATCCATCAGAAAAATAACAACGAGGAGGGGAGGGAGACCAAGGGCAGGTGAGAACCCAGGCGAGGGCGGCTCCTGCGAGGCTGGCAGAGGCTCTCTGAGGAGTAACGCAGCTGGGCTTAGTGGACTAGACACACCCCAGGAGCTCTCTCCTGAGCATATGTTCCGGAACATTCTCACTCTGACCCACAAGAGACGCATTCAAGGCTGTTTGTTGTTTGTGTAGCAGAGTTGGCAACCTAATTGCCCATCTTTAGGGGAATGAATCAGTAGAATGTGATACCTACACACTATGGGTGCAATGCGACAGGGAGAAACAATAAAGTAGTTGTTTGTAGAACAGCTTGTATGAATTTTTAAAATCCACACAAGATAATTAAGCAGCAGGTTTTCAAGACACCGGACATCAGGCAATGAGGGTCAGTGGTCCCTGCGGGATGGGGAACAAGTGAGCTCAGCTGTAGGATGGCCTCTGCTCACTGCCCCGAGAGAGCTTGCCGGCTGCAGGGCAGGGAGGGTGACCAAGGGGCAGGGCAGTGGTCTCCCTGAGCTGAGGGGACTTGGCCGGGAGCCTGAGGAGGCCGGGGAGGCTGGCATTCACCGGGGGGGAGTTCCTGCACAGAGAAGGGACTGCTATCTGCAGAGACTCCCCCTGGAGACTTCAGCTGAATACAGACCAGAGCACACATGGGATGAAACTGCTGAGGCAGGAGAGAGCGCCACCTGAAAGGGCTACAGAAATAATACCGTTAGCCAAACGGGGCAGGAATAGTTCCTGTTCCCACTAGTCGGGGTAAAAAGCCACATAACCAACAGGGCACTGAGTAGAGTACGCAAAAGGCTTTGCCTTGAAATTGCCGGGGATGAAGCGGGTCGTTTTAGATGGTAAAAGGATACGCTTATCAAGAGGACATAAAAATCCTAGAAGTTTATACATTTAGTTGTAGAGCTTCAGAATTCTTGGAGCAAAACCGGATAGAACTGCGGGGAGAGAGACAAACGCACAGCTGTCGTTGGAGATTTCAACACCCTCCCCTCCGTATTCAGTGGAACAAATAGAAGCCTCGTAAAGGGATGACAGACCAGGACAGCACCATCAACAGCTTGATCTGACTGACATTTGTAGAAAACTCCATCCAACAACAGCATAATACACAATTTTAAGTATTCACTGAACACTTACCAAGATAGACCATGTTCTGGGCCAGAAAATAGTCTAAAATGATTCAAATCATGCAAAGTATATTCTCTGACTGAAACAGAATTAAATTAGAAATCAATAATTAAAAGATATCTGGAAAAGGCACAAAATATTTGGAAACTAAATAACAAACAGCTAAATAACCCATGTATCAAAGAAACCAAAAGGAAAGTTAGACAGCACTTTCAACTGGATGAAGATAAATATATATTACATTTTGTGGGATTCAGCTAAAGCATTACATAGGGGAAATCCATGCCTACGTTAGAAAATCACTGACATCAGCATTCACCTTTAGACACTAGAAAAAGAAAGGCAAATTAAATTCTAAGTAAGCAGAAAATAAGGAGGAAATAAGTCATTGAAGAGGGATTTCCCTGGCAGTCCAGTGGTTAAGACTCTGTGCTTCCACTGCAGGGGGTGCGGGTTCTATCCCTGGTCACAGAACTAAGATCCCACATGCCAAGGGCCACAGCCAAAAAAAAAAAAGTCATTGAAGAAATCAATGACATAGAAAACAGAAAGACCACAGAGAAAATTGGTAAAAACAAAAGCTCGTTTTTAAAAGAAGATCAATAAACCACTAAACAGACTGATCAGGAAAAAAATAGTTAAAAAATATGAATTACCGATACAAGGAATGATAAAGTTGGCATCACTACAGATTCTACAAACATTAGAAGAATAGTAAGGGAATGTTATGAACAACTTCACTTAGGTTAAATGAAATAGAATGAAATAGGCAAAGTCCTTGAAAGACACAAATGACCAAAGCTCCCTCATGAAGAACAGTTCTCTATTAAATTAAAAACCTTTCCACCAAGAAAACTCCAGACTCAAATGGCTTCGCTGCTGAGTTCTACCAAAATTTGAGAAAAAATAACATCAATTCTATACAAATTCTCTTCTAGAGAAGAAGAGAGGAGAAAATACTTTCCAACTCATTCCATGAGTCCAGCATTATGCTAGTACCAAGACCAAACAAAGACATTACAAAAAAGAAAAGTGCAAACCAATATCCCTCATGAACCTAGATGCAAAATTCTTAAAATTTTTAGCAAACTGAATTCATCAACGTATAGGAAGGATGATTTATCATGACAACGTGGCATTTAACTCAGGAGTGCAAGGGTGGTTTAACTTTTGAAAATCATTATACGATGCAATCTACCACATTAATAAACTGAAAACAAAAGCAAAAAACAAAAAACAGATGGTTGTCCAAATAAAGGCAGAAAAAGCATTTGACAAACTCCAAACTCCACTCCATATGTTAACTTTCTGCACATGTGAACGGAAGGGAACACCCTCCATCTGATAGAGGGAATCTACAAAAAAACATGCAGCTGACATATCATACTTAGTGGTGAAAGACTGAATACTTTTCCTAAGACAGGAACAAGACAAGGATGTCTGCGCTCACCACGTCTATTCAGTGTGGAATGGAAGTAGTAGCAGGGCAATCAGGCAAGAAAAAAAACCCAAGGCATCCCACTTGAAAAATAACAAGGTAAACCATCTTTACTTACAGACAGAATGATCGTTTACGTGAAAAATCCTACAAAATCTACAAAACAGCTACTAGAACTAGTTAGTGCGTTTAGCAAGTTTGCAGCGTTAAAGGAAGTAAACAAAAATCTACTGTGTTCCTATATACTAGCAGTACAAACTGAACATTCATAAACTGAAATTAAAAATAATACCATTTACAAAAGCATCCCCGAAATTAAATACTCAGAGATAAATCCAGTTGATTGCTGGTGTTGTTGAGTTCAGCTATGTCCTCACTTGTCTTCTGCCTGCTGGATCTGTCCATTTCTGGTAGAGGGGTGTGAAGTCTCCAACTGTAACAGTGGGTTCATCTGTTTCTCCTTGCAGGCCCATCAGTTTTTGGTTTTTAAAAATATTTATATATTTTTATTTTAGTTATTTTATTTTTGGCTGAGTTGGGTCTTTGTTGCTACACGCGGGCTTTCTCTAGTTGTGGCAAGCGGGGGCTACTTTTTGTAGCGGTGCGCAGGCTTCTCGTTGCGGTGGCTTCTCTTATTGTGGAGCATGGGCTATAGGCACGCGGGCTTCAGTAGTTGTGGCACACAGGCTCAGTAGTTGTGGCTCACAGGCTTAGTTGCTGCGCAGCATGTGTGTTGCAACGTGGCTTAGTTGCTTCCCGGACCAGGGCTCGAACCCATGTCCCCTGAATTGGCAGGCAGATTCTTAACCACTGTGCCACCAGGGAAGCCCGTCCATCAGTTTTTGCCTCGTGTATTTTGATGCTCTGTTGTTCGGTGCATACACATTAAGGAGTATTATGTATTCTTGGAGAATTGATGCTTTATCATTTTCCCTGATAAATTTCCCAGCTCTGAAGTCTGCTCTGCCTGAAATTAATACAGCAACCCCTGCTTTCCCTTGCTTCAGGTTAGCGTAGTGTGTCTTTCTCCATCCATTTCAGAATGGATCCTTTTCCCTCCCCCTGATGGAAGCACCAGGAATTTTTCTCCAGTGTCTACTGTGAGGACCTGGTGGTGCTCCTGGAGGTGAATCTCCTGGACCCTCTAACCGAGTGCCCTCTGACCTCTGCCCGAGTGCCCTCTGCCCTCAGAGGGTCAGGGGACCCTCTGACCGAGTGCCCCTGGAGTTTTTATCCCTCAGGTTTGTCCACACCGAGCCTTCAGCCATTTATCAACTCCAGTCCAGACTTCCTACCCCAGTGCTTGTTCCCACGCAGACAGCTGCACTGGTAAACCCCGACTCCCTGTGTGTGCCTGTCTGTCTCTCCAATTTGGGGGACAGTAGTTTGCCCTGTGACCTCGCTCCTCTATGGATCAAAGAAGAGTTTTTGATTTTTGTTTGTTCCGCTTTTTACTTTTGTTAGCACAGAACGGCAACTTCCAAGCTCCCAGCGTGTCAGAAGAGAGGGTAGTCTTTTCACAGATAGTGCCGGGCATCCATATACAATTGGATATCTGCATGCAAAAAAATTAACTTTGATTGGTATCTCACATCTTATAGAAAATTAACTAAGAATGAATCATGGGTCCATGGGTAAAATGTAAGAATATAAATCTTCCTGGGGAAAATAGGAGAAAAATCTTTGTAATCTTGAGTTAGGTAAAGATTTCTTGGATACAACAGCAAAAGCCCAATCCATAAGAGAAAAAAATGGTAAACTGTGCTTCTTAGTAAACTTAAGCAAACTTAGTAAACTTAGTAACTTTTGCTCTTCTAAAGACCATTAGAAATAATGGTTAAAGAAATAAAAAGACAAGCCATAGACCAAGAGAAAATATTTGCAAATCATACATCTAGTAAAGGGTTTGTATGCAGAACATGTCAAGAACTTTAAACTTAGTAACAAGAAAATAAACAATTAAAACAATTACAAACAATTAAAAATGGGCAAAAGATCTGAATAATTTATGAAAGAAGGTATATAGGGGCAGATAAGCATGTGAAAAGGTGTTCAACATATTAGGCATTAGGGAAATGCAAATTAAAATCACAATGAGGTGCCGCTACACACTATTAAATGGCTAAATTCTAAAACGAAAAAGACTGCCCATGCCCAGAGAACGTGGAAGAACTGAGTACAACTACGGGGTGGGGTGGGGGGACAGCTGGGCAGCTTCTTAAAAGGTTTGTTTGCTTGTTGTTGAGTTTCCGCCAAGGTTAAACTTACGCCCATGATGTGATTCCACCCCAGGCTCTTTCCCTAAGAGAGCGAAAGCATGTGTCACATGGAGAATTCTCCCAGCAGCTTTAATTGTAATGGTCCCAAACTGGAGAAAACCCAAATGTGCACCGAAGTGTGGAGAGAGAAACCTTGGAAGGTCCACCCAGCGGGGTACTTCTGGGTGACCTGAGGGCAGGGGCTGTTGGCACACAGGGCAGCAAAGATGAATCACAAAATGATTTTGCCGGTGTGTATGGGTCCATATATGTAGAATTCTGGGGAGTTCCCTGGCAGTCCAGTGGTTAGGGCTGGGCGCTCTCAGGAGTTCCACTCCTGGTCTGGGAACTAAGATCCTGCAGCACCGCGGCCAAAAATAAATATGTAAAATTCTGGAAAATGCAAACTCCTCTGTGAGGACACAAGCGGATGAGTAGGGAGGAGCTGGCAGAGAGAGGGTGGAGACAGACAGACATACAGACAGGAGGGGCACGACAAAGGCACAGGAAGCTTCCGGGGGTGGGTGATACGTCATTATCTTGATTGTGCGATGCTTTTGGGGTCATTTGCAAAAGCCAGAACTTATCAACCAGCACAGTTTAAATACGTGCCGTCATTGTACGTGAGCTGGACCTCCACACGTGGTCTAAAGAAGCGCAAAAAACACACGTTTCACAAAGACGTGTGCACAGGGAAGTGTGTGTGCCACACACTCTGCCTCGGGCGAGAGAAGGCTGAGCGGCTCCATGCTGCACCTGCGGCCCGGAGGTGCTACAGAGCAGACCCACCGCGGGGACCACAGTGCCCACACCAGCAGGGAAGGGAGCTTGGGGCTGGGCAGGCTGTTTAATCTCTTACAAAGACACAAAGATCTAAGGAGATGGCAGCCCCGGTCACCGGGAGCTGGTCATGCCAGCTTCTGTGTTTTTCTGCCACGTCACTGAAAAGGGGAGACAGGTGGGCTCTGACCTGGTCTCTGTACCACGGGCTGCATGACCTGGTGCCAATCTTTAGACCTTGATTTTTCACCTGTGAAAATGAGAGAACACCTATCCCATGGGGTTTTCTCCACAAAGGTCAAATGCGGTCATTTTTGCAGAGCGTCTTGGGGACCCTGGCTCAGGGTCAGGAAATGTGAGCTCTGTGTTATCATGAAACTGATGGGGAAAACCAGCACCCCACCACGTGACCAGAGGACCCAGGATGCGGGGCCTCACGCTCCCTCTGTGAGCAGACGTACACGTGGACCATCCAGTGTCCGTCAGATCATCTTCGTTCTGGCCGGTCGGCACTCTTGGGGGCGTGTTTGGGGTCTTCTGACTTGGAATATGGCCAGGGGTTCATCCTCTCCCCGTCCTGCAGGCCCAAGTCTGAATCGAGGTGTCTGCCTCTGCCCGCTGCTGGGCGCCCCACGCATCTCTGGGCTTATGGCCGCGTCACCCCGACCTCGGCCTGGTCTTCACGGGCCTCCTCCTCGCTCTGTCTCGTCTCTCATCAGGGCACCTGTCATTGGATTTAGGGCCACCCTGGTGAGCCAGGATGACCTCATCTCGAGACCTTTAGCTTGATCACAGCTGCAAAGACCCTTTTCCCAAAAAAGGTCACCTCAGGTTCTGGGGGTTCAGATGTGGACTATGTTTGGGGCCACCAATAACGCCTCCCAGGGGTGGGAGACCCTGGCCCTGCCCATCCCAAGTCCTCGGGTCAGGACTTCAGACACCGGGGCCAGCATGTTTGCCTCGAGTCCTCCTTCCAAGTCTGACCTACTCCCTCCCACCCCAAACACACATACACACGTGCACACACACTACACACACACACACACACACACACACGCACGTTTTTCCCTTGGAAAAGTCACACTGCCATGTTAAGTACACTCCTGTTCAGTCTCGCTGGACAGGGAGCCCCTCAGCCCCCCTGGGTCATGTGAGCCCTGACCTCTGCCCCTGTTGACCTGCAGGTTTACCTGTGGGTGCTCCCTCACCTCACACACACCCTGTTCTGTGCTCCCTGAGTCCTGTGACCTTGGCTGGGACACAGGAGGGCTGGTGCAGGAGGGCGGGGTGTCCCGAGTGGGGTTGACACTGGGTTCGTGTTGGGGGGACGCCCGGGGTAGGGGTGCCCATGCCTACAAGGTCTGGAGACAGATGCTGCTCAGGCCAAATCCCAGCGGTGGGGGGACGTCAGCTCGGGGCCCTGAGAGACTGACACTGAGGGACATCTTTCACAGGACTTAAGACACTGGGCTCCCAGGAAGGAAGCACAGAGCAGAGCCCAGGGAGCAGACGGTCATCTCTGTGTCCCTGTTGACCTGGGAGAGCCTGGGCCATGGGGAGGGCGGCTCCAGGAGCGGCCCCAGCAGCCGGCAAGCACACGGACACCTGCACCAAGGAGGATTCCCCCTCCTCGGCGTTCACATCCCGGGGTGCAACTATGCTCCCCCCGTCCCGCCACCCCCAAAGGTCCTGCCCCATTGCAGCACTGATTCCAAGTCCAAGAGCTCATCCAAATCTCTGCTAAATCAGGTATGGCGGGTACTCAGCGCATGAGTCATCCCGGGGCAAAATTCCTGAGCCAAGGTGCTGCTGCCACTCCACCTAATTGACACCTCACAGCCCTGGGTTCACCTTTGGGATTTGTAAGAGGCTGTTTAAGAGCAAAACAAGGGTAAACAAGATGTGGTCCATCCACACAATGCACATTACTCGGCCTTGACAAGGAAGGAGATCCTGACACGGGCTACACCTTGGATGAGCCTTGGGGACGTTATGCTCAGAGAAATTAGCCAGACACAAAAGGACAAATCCTGTGTGATTCCACTCCCATGAGGTCTCCAGAGTCATCACATCCATAGAGACAGGAGGTAGACGGTGGGTGCCCAGGGCTGGGGGAGGGGAAGGGAGTGAGTGTTATGGGGGCAGAGTGTCCGTTTGGGAAGATGGGAAGCTCTGGAGATGACGGTGTGATGGTAACACAATGTGAGTGCTCTTAATGACAATGTACCCTTAAAAATGTTAAATCTTACGTGTATTTTATTACAGTGGGGAAAAGAAGAAGAGAAAGCAAGAGACACAGCAGTGGGGACCTCTCACTCAGACACAGCCCCACTCTGCGCCCTGGTGTTGTGCGTAGGTTTTGCGTCGAAGAAGCCTCAGAGCCCAAGGGAGGGGGCCAGGGTCCCGCCGCTGCCATGTGTGGGTGCCAGTCGGGCATGGGTGAAGATCCACTCTTTGATCGCATTCAATTACCTGCCAGCTCTCTGGCTCCACAGAAGGGACGGAGGCACTTTAACATTCCCCCGGGCGCTGTTTCAGGGGCACCCAGGTGACCCGTGCTTCGTGCTGGAGGGTCTCGCAGCTGGTGGGGGGTCAGCGCGGGAGAGGTTTCCTGGGCATAAAATCAAGATTCCAGTGGGTCCTTCCGCAGGACGGTGACGCATTCCAGGGAAGAATGGCTCTTGTCTTTTGTCCTGCCTCTCTGATCGTCAGGAACAGAGCTGCTGTGAGAGGGGACAGGAGGTGGTGACCAGCGGCCTGGAGAAGGCTGGCCAGGCCAGGAGATGCCACACCTGGGGCAGGACGGGCCCGACGTCACCCCCTGGAAGCGATTCCAAGAGAGAAGTGGCAATCTGCTGTCTGCTAAGGGGGCTTTGGCCAAAGACGCTCTTTTCAGGCGCAGGTCCAGCCTCCCCACACACCCAGCCCAGGCGATGCAGCGCGCCACCTGAAGCTGCAGCATCTCAGTGCATGGCCACTGCTCATGGGGTGTCCACGAGGTGTCCCCACCAGGGCCAGCACAGGGCCCGGAGGCCCTCCGGCCAACACAGACTTGCATGTTTTGGCGCTCGGGATTCCATGGGGCTTCACTGCTTTTGTACAAAATGTCTTAAGTCATGGCCTGATGTTAGGCCCTAACCCTACCCCTAACCCAACCCTAACCCTACCCCTAACCCCTGAATGTGTCCCTGCAGGTTCGTATGCTGGAGTCCTAACCCCAGGAACTCAGAATGTGACTGTATTTGGAGATGGGGTCTTTAAAGGAGTGATGAAGGTAAAATGAGGCCATTAGGGGTGGCCTTAATCCCATAGGACCGGGAAGAGGAGGAGATCAGGACACAGACACACACAGAGGGACGACCCCGTGAGGACACAGGGAGGAGATGGCCGTCTACACGCCGAGGAGAGAGGCCTCAGGAGGACCAGCCCTGCCCATGACTGGATCTCGGATTCTAGCCTCCAGGACTGGGGACAGTGAGTGTCTGCTGTTTAAGCCCCCTGATCTGTGGGCCTTTGTTAGGGCCGCTCCAGGAAACTCACACTCCACATTATTCCTGATCACAGGTTATTTCTGTGTCCTGGTTGTTTGGACACTGACACGGCCCAGTGAAATGACCCACCTCTGCCGCGTCTTTCCACCTGGAATCTGGAGAGCGTGGTCCGCTGTGGCTCTGGTCCCCAAGAGTCTGGCCGCTGCTTCTTGGACTCTGTGTATCACCAGGAAGTCACATTCTGGCATGGAACACCGGCTTCTCTTCTCCATCCAGGAAGCAGCACTATGGTGCTTTATGCTCAGGATGTTTTATTGTTCAGTGCAACACAAACTCCGTCTGGCACACGACTCTGGAAGCCCAGCTGAAGCTGCTTGGGGCAAGGTCTGTGGAGAGAGTGACACCGCTCTTCAGGGGGTCTTATCCTGCTCCCAGGATGCAGGACCCCTCCGGGATCCAGAGGCACAGAGAGGGTCCCTCACCACCTTCATGGTCAGTGTGCCAGCACCTGCATCTTCTCTACGGAAAAAAAAAAATGACCTACATCATTCCAGGAACAGGTCGAAGCCCAGACCACGCTCAGGGGAGTCCTCAGGCTGGCACCCAGGAGGCACATGTCCTTAATGGATGCCCAGGTGGGCAAGAGCTGAGTAAGGACACAAGGCGGCACCCAGCTTACAGCTTGCAGAAAGTGAGGTTTCACAAAAGAAGCCATTTTTCACATGCCTACCCGTAAACCACACCAGGGCACACTTCTTGCTTCTAGGTATTAGCCACAGGAGAGCAGAATTCAGGCTGGGGTCAAAGAGAAGGCCAGCGGGGTAAGAAATTACAAATATGACCTTTAAAACATGCACAATAAAGATTTTCTGCTGTGACAGACACCAAACCCAGAGGAACGGGTATGTCTCTCACAGCCCTGGTGGGTCTTTCTACGGCCCTGCCAACCCAGGGCGTTGCCCTCCCAGTGCAGTGCGGTGGGGGTGTGTCTGGCCACCGCTGGTCAGTCCCGCCAGGAAAAAGTAGTGGCCAGAACACTTCTCCCTTCAGGGCTGGTCAGAACCCACTCCTTCATCAGCACGTGGCCACTCTCTTTATATAGAGAACAGAGTCCCTGGGGAAGGTCTTTCCTAACTAGTTAATTAAAGGAAGAGGGAAGGAGAGATTCTGGTGGTCAGTTAGCAGCCTTTCTTCAGTATCTGTCGTCGTGGCTCTTGGTCTCACCAGACCCCAGTCTTCCCCTCCTCCCACGTCCCCCGCTCCCGCCCACATCACCCTGCACCGGGTCATCCCAGCCTCCGGGGCTCTGCCCACCAAGCCCTCCAGCTGGGGTTTGCTTCCCTTCCCTCCCCCTCCCCCCTTCCCCCAGCTTTGTTGAGATATAACCCACCCATTTACAGCCTACAGTTCAACGGCTTTTAGCGGATCCACAGAGTGGTGCATCCATCACCACCATCCACTTTAGAGCACATCCCCCACCTCTAAGAAGTCCTGCACCCTTAGCGGTCATAGACCACTCCCTCCCCTGCCCCCAGCCCCTGGCAACCACGAATCTCCTTTATGCCTCCTAGATTTGCCTATTCTGGACATTTCACATAAATGGAACCCTACGGTCTGTGACATTTTGTCTGTTTTTTTTTTTTTTCCACTGAGCATAGTGTCCCCAAGTGTCATCCACGTGGCAGCCTGTGTCAGAATCTCCTTCCTTTTTAAGGACGAATAATATTTCACGGTACACACAGACCACATTTTGCTCATCCGTCCATCTATCTGTGGACACCTGGGTTGTTGCTGCCTCTTGGCTGTTGTGAATGATGCTGCTGTGAACACAGGTGTGCAAGTACCTGTTTGAGAGCCTGCTTTCATCTCTGCTTCATGCTTCTTTATGGCCAAACAACATTCCATTGTGTGGATACAGCATTTTGTTTATTGATCCATCAGATGCTGGGCATTTGGGCTGTTTCCATTTGTTGCTGTTATGAATAACTTTGCTGTGAATATTACAAGTTTTGTGTGGACATATTTTTGTTTCTCTTGGGTATTCCAATGTGTGGTTTTTTCCACACCCCCAAGTGATTCTCCTGTGAGACACTACCTGGGTGTCTCACAAATTTAATTCAATTCTGACACTACCTGCCTAGAGTTAGCATCAGACCCCACAGGTAAAGGGCTCAGTCTCACATCTCCACCTTAAGATGCCAATCCCAAATCCAGGTTGTCACCTGTGCTTCTGACCGGCTGGGTATAGGTTGGAGGTTCCTAAGATCCCCTCTTGGGGTTTGATTTGCTAGAGTGGCTCACAGAACTCAGAGAAACATTTTACTCACTGGATCATCAGTTTATTATAAAAGGATGTAACTCGGGTGGAAGAGATGCCTGGGGCAATGTGTGGGGAAAGGGTCAGGAGCTCCCATGCCATCTCCAGGAGTGCAGTCTCCCAGACCTCCATGTGTTCACAGCCCGGTCCTCTTCAGTGCTTTGGAGCCTTCATTACCTGATTGACTAAATCACTGGCCACTGGTGATTGAACTGAACCCCCAGCCCCCTCCTCTAATCACACCATTGTTCCCCCTGGTGACCTGCCTTTTGTCAAGGGCAAATACAAATCTTAAAAGTGTTCTCCACAGATAATAAAAGACTTTAGCCATCTGAGTGAGTAGACTTAATTTATTCCAACTGTTATTTATAAACTAGTGAGTTTTGTATTGTACGTGATTCATGACAAAAGTTTTAAAATGGAAACTATGAGATCTCTGTCTGTGTCTGGGTGACTGTGTGAATGTCTATGTATGTACTTACGGATATGGTATGTTTCTACCTCTGGAGGGTATTGCCAAAATTAACTTGTCAAAGGGCTCTATATAATTGACTTAAAGAAAATTAAGTGCTTATATAAATTTTTAGAAATATAATAGAAACTAAACCAAATGAATTTCAGGTTCATGTGATCTGGGAAATTTTCAGTATTAAATTAATATTTGTTATTAAAACTAGTTTAAGTTTGTTGGTTTAATTAATATAGACATTTCTTCAGCATCAACATTAAGTATAATACTTTTATTGTATCAATACCTAGGTTTACTAAAAGTCAAAAAGTTCATGTTATCTTTGTTATAAAATTTGTCAGCCAAAAGAAAAAAAAAGTTGGTATCATGATCTCTTCATAAGTGAATTAAATGTAAATGAGATAAGGGTTGTTAGGTGAATTCTTTATGTTTTATGATACTTAAAAATATTTTCTCCATTCTTTTTGGTAACTGGAAACTTTAGAGTTTTGTTAGGTTAAATGACAGAAATTTATTAAATATCTAGATCATTCCCCCCAAAATAAGATGCTGAAACATTAATTACTGAACATAGGCTTCCTTTTACAGAGAAACTAAAGATATTTGGGGCTATTAGTAAATATATTTGGTGCCACCCAGAGTAATTATCTGTGAGAAAGTACATGTTTCTAGAAATTGTAAAAAGTATTTATAAATTTGCCAATCTACAGAATGCTAATGTAAAAGACAGTCCATAATTGCCTACTTAATTTTTACTAGAAATTAAGGTTTCTAAGGGCTAAAATTATAATTAATATATGTAATTAAAACTACCAAAATTAATAAGAAAAACATCTTCACATGCAAGGCAATTTGTTTTAAAAAGTCTAAGGAATGGAAATGCATTTTGTTAAGGGAAAAAAAGTGACTTTGTTCTAAAGCTGGTAATTTCTAAATGGGAAAGAAAACAGGGGACAAACAATATGGATATAGGAAGTTATAGAAGGTTTGTAAACGAAATGAAACAAAAAAGCGAACGTTTAGAAAGGAATTTTCTATATGGTCAGAACTGGCTAACATTGGAATGAATTCAATTAAGTAAATGATTTTTAATATCAAAAGCAAGCTGGTGCAAAATTAAACTTTGTTTTCTCTGTTGAAAGGAAAAGTTTTCTTAGATTATTGGTCTGATCTTAATGAGAAATTGTAGACAAAGGTTTTCTTTATCTTTAATGTAATCTGTCTAGAAAAACAAAGATTCTATATTGTATAGCGCAGGCTTTTTACAATTTACATAACTTTTTATATTTGCCTGTGAAGTCTTTAATTGTTATTTTGGTTAAATGGATAACTAAGCACTGCTTCACAGTTACCTATGATCCTATTTGACCAAGTGTTTTTTTTAAAACTTTTGGTATTTATTGCAAAATTCCCCGAATCAAATTCTAAATGAAGACTTTTTTTTTTTTTTTTTTTTTTTTTTTTTTTTGCGGTACGTGGGCCTCTCACTGCTGCGGCCTCTCCCGCTGCAGAGCACAGGCTCCGGACGTGCAGGCCCAGCGGCCATGGCTCACGGGCCCAGCTGCTCCGCAGCACGTGGGACCCTCCCAGACCGGGGCACGAACCCGCGCCCCCTGCATCTGCAAGCGGATCCCCAACCACTGCGCCACCAGGGAAGCCCCTAAATGAAGTCTTTTTGACTTAGAACTAACTTTGAGGTATGAGATGTTTCAGAGGGCCCCTGAAATAACTCAAAGATTTGTTCTCTCTCCTTATAAAAAGGAGATGTTAAACAAATTAGGCTTATTTGATATATTAAATTACACGGGAAGCATTGTCAAACAAGAAGTAATACTAAGCCTCCTTTATGTTGTGTCCGTGTAGGTATATGTTAAGTATGTTTCTGAAACGATGTGAAATTTCTGGAAATCTGGTATATCCTGGTATAATGTCATCAGTCATAATTCTAGTTATTATCTTAAAATGCTATATGTCAGTGAAATAACTTAATTTCCTTGTCAATTGCATTGCAATCAGGTCTTTAACCAGCCATTTTAAGTCTTTTTTCATTTATACACATTGCTTTACTCTGGTCTTTATTAATGTTTCCTCTTCAGAGAGATTCATGGAAGGGGCTCTGACACTTTCTCTAGACTACAGGTTTCTGATAAACTTTTAGATCATATCATTCAACTGGGTAAGAATTTACAGAACTCTACTGAAGAAACTGATGGCTTCATAAAACTACTAACAAAAGGTCAAGATCAAGAATTAATTCCATGGAACTGAATGAACTGGTGAGGAGGATTATCACTTTTATGACTTTTTGTTTTAAACATTGCAGGTCACTTTATGTTTTGCTTTTCCAGATTTAAGAAAACCTTTCCTCTCAAGCTATCTAGGACTTGCAGCAATTTGATAAAGTATACCTTTGTAGACAAAGATGAAATATCTATCTTTTCTCCCTACCTGATCCCTCAGAATTTGGAAACTCTGAGTGGGTATTCTTGTTTCCATGGCAATATAATTATTTGCATAATTTCAATAAGACTCTGTTCTCCTTATAACAGGACATAATTGGAAACATTGGTTCTTTTACCAAGGATTTGACTGGAATGTCATATTTGAGAGGGACATGCATAGTCTCAGACCAGAAAGCTTTAAGGAACTAAGCCTGACTTTATGGAGCCAAAAGCCCATTGGGAAAACAGCCTGGGACCTTGCTTACAGGGTTCCCAGCAGCCTAAACATGTGAGTAAGGAAAGTCACTTCCTGGCAGGTGCATAAACCTCAAGATATTTTGGGGACCTGGAGAAAAGAGGAATGTAACCAAATCTGTAGGTATTGCAGGCGAAATCTGATGTCAAGTTCTTGCTTGGCTTTGCTGGCCTCGAGAGGACTTTAAAAGTTGAGTCTGGGGGCTTCCCTGGTTGCGCAGTGGTTAAGAATCTGCCTGCCAATGCAGGGGACACGGGTTCGAGCCCTGCTCCAGGAAGATCCCACATGCCACAGAGCAACTAAGCCCATGCGCCACAACTACTGAGCCTGCACTCTAGAGCCTGCGAGCCACAACTACTGCACCCACGTGCCACAACTACTGAGGCCCGCATGCCTAGAGCCCCATGCTCTGCAACAAGAGAAGCCACCACAATGAGAAGCCCGCACACCGCAACAAAGAGTAGCTCCTGCTCACTGCAACTAGAGAAAAGCCCGCACCCAGCGACAAAGACCCAACACAGCCAAAAATAAAAATAAATAAATAAATAAAAGTTCAGTCTGAGGGGCTTCCCTGGTGGCGCAGTGGTTAAGAATCCGCCTGCCAACACAGGGGACATGGGTTCAATCCCTCGGCCGAGAAGATCCCACATGCCGTGGAGCAATTAAGCCCATGCGCCACAACTACCGAGCGTGCGCTCTAGAGCCCGCGTGCATAGAGCCCGTGCTTCACAACAAGAGAAGCCACCGCAATGAGAAGCCTGCGCACCGCAACGAAGAGTAGCCCCTGCTCGCCACAACTAGAGAAAGCCCAAGTGCAGCAGCGAAGGCCCAACACAGACAAAAATAAAGAGATAAATAAAAAATTTTTAAAAAGTTAAATCTGAGATTCTTTATGAAAAGTTACAGCAAAGCCAATTTAAATGATCATAAAAATATGAACAATTGCTATTCTTGTTCCACTTATGTAAATAATTGGGTTGAGTTTATTGAAATCAGACTTACTTTGCAAAAAAATTAATTTGGCTAACTTTGGTAGAAATGAGGGTAACTTTAGAGAGAAAAGTTATGTTTCAGTAATACTTTTGCGGATATCAGGTTCTAGTGCTGTTAAATTGCCTTTGAGCTTTTGGTATTTACCCGTAATCTGGACTAGATCCTGAATTCTCCTAGTTTCCTCTAATATCTGGCTATGACTCCAAACTAACATTTCCAGTTTTCCTCCCATCCCTTTGACTTGGAAATGTTTAGAACTACGAATGCCCTTTTCCCAAAGTCATGCAAGCTAACATCAGAAAACTTGATATAAATTTCAGAGAAATCACCATAACAGCTCATGTACAGACAATCTTCACGCCTGCTGTTGTATGAGCCACTCAGAAAGTTTACCTAAACCCTTGATGACATGGTCAGCGACATTTCACACTGCAAAAGATGCTCTGACCCTGACATCGAGAAACCTTCAGCGGGCTCCCCTCTGGACTTAGTGCCTTATCATGAGCCGGATTGCAACTCATTAGACTAATCGTTGTTCTACTCTGTTCTCTCTTTGTTGTTTTTAAAGTGTTTGTGCTTTGTGTCTCTCTGCTGTACTATGATGCCCTCCACAGAAGTGATGGTGGTTTGATGTCAGGATGACTGGCCACTCCTGTGAGATTCGTCCTGATGATCCACTTTGAGCTCATTCTTCTGTGTGGTGTGAGGGACCTGCCCCTAGGAGTGATTCCTTTTTTTTTTTTTTTACAACTTTATTGGAGTATAATTGCTTCACAATGGTGTGTTAGTTTCTGCTTTATAACAAAGTGAATCAGTTATACATATACATCTGTTCCCATATCCCTTCCCTCTCGTGTCTCCCTCCCTCCCACCCTCCCTATCCCACCCCTCCAGGCAGTCACAAAGCACCGAGCTGATCTCCCTGTGCTATGCAGCTGCTTCCCACTAGCTATCTACCTTACGTTTGGTAGTGTATATATGTCCATGCCTCTCTCTCGCTTTGTCACAGCTTACCCTTCCCCCTCCCCATATCCTCAAGTCCATTCTCAAGTAGTCTGTGTCTTTATTCCTGTTTTACCCCTTGGTTCTTCATGACATTTTTTTTTCTTAAATTCCATATATATGTGTTAGCATATGGTATTTGTCTTTCTCTTTCTGACTTACTTCACTCTGTATGACAGACTCTAGGTCTATCCACCTCACTACAAAGAGCTCAGTTTCGTTTCTTTTTATGGCTGAGTAATATTCAATTGTATATATGTGCCACATCTTCTTTATCCGTTCATCACATGATGGACACTTAGGTTGTTTCCATCTCCGGGCTATTGTAAATAGAGCTGATTCCTCTGCCTGCAAGTCCCTCTCCACCACCTGCTACCTGGAAAACTCCTATGTGTACATTAAGACCCTGCCCCATCACTGACATATATACACTACCAAATGTAAAACAGATAGCTAGTGGGAAGCAGCCGCATAGCACAGGGAGATCAGCTCGGTGCTTTGTGACCACCTAGAGGGGTGGGATAGGGAGGGTGGGAGGGAGACGCAAGAGGGAGGGGATATGGGGATATATGTATACGTATAACTGATTCACTTTGTTATACAGCAGAAACTAACACATTTTAAAGCAATTACACTCCAATAAAGATGTTAAAAAAAAACCCCAAAACCCCTGCCCCATGTTGCCTCCTGTGTTCAGGCTGTCGCCACACCCCTGGGCAGCTTTAACTGCTCCCTGGGATGTGGGCTCACAGCCAGTCCTGCGCTGAAGCTGGTCATCTCTGAGTCACACCCTTAGGTGCACAGGAGGTGTTGCTGATAATCACGCAGCCAACATTTACACCAACGTTCACCAAGCAGGGCCTACGGCAGGGACTTTACAATCCCCCCACTCTTTGCAAGAGCCACACAGCCCCATGATACAAATGGAGAAACTGTGGCTCAGGGACATAAGCACCTTTCCCAAGTCCACACAAGTAGTGAATGGATGGATAGATGAACAGATGAATTGTTTGTAAAGAGGTGGATTCTACGTGATGAGACTAAATTGAAGCCCAAAACTCTCTCTTTGAGCCCCTGAGAGTATCTAAGAGGTGTGCCCTAAGAAACACAAAAATCAGATACCCTGTGTAGCGATGTCAACGGAGAAAACAGCTACACTGGAGAGCAACCTCGTGGGCTTTCAAGAGAATCTGCCAAAATCCAGAATTCCTATAACTAGCAGCTCTTGCAAGACATTGGGTGTCAATTTTCCAAGTGCTAACTAATTCAGAGATGTTTGGAGTGGAAGTTCCATACAACACAATCTCTGGGAACGAAACTCCATTGTAACAAAGCCGGGTCTTTGTTTTTAATACGTGTCCTAAAACATCTTCAAGATGGAGCGAACCTGCTGGCGAGTTTTCTCCAGGTGGTCCCTGCCTGGTTGTAAGCGAACAGGTCAGCCCAGCGAGGGGCTGGTCTTGGGGGGGCCGGCCTCCCTCCCCGCTCCCCGCTCCCTGTGCCCGGCCGGGGCCAGCGCTGGGTCAAGGCCACTGCACCATCCCCCGCCATCCAAACCCCCACCCCAGCTCACCCCAGCTCACCCCAGCTCCAGCCCCACCCCCACTCCACCCCCCCTTCTCCTTACCCCACCCCCACTCCACCCCCCCCTTCTCCTTACCCCACCCCCACTCACCCAGCCCCGCCCCACCCCTTCCCGTGCCTCCTTACGGCTGCCGCCCCCCAGCTCGGCCCCGCCCAGGGAGCGATTGGAGGCGCATCTGTTCAGGAACCGCCAGTCCTTACTTTCACTCTGAACGGAGCTCAGAAACACACGCGCTACTCGTGACTCCGCGGCCTCCGCAGCAGCCAGTCCACGGGCCGGGGAAGTGACCAATGATGCCCAGGAGCTCGGAAGCACGGCCGTCCTTAAACGTTAATGTGTATTAGCTTACAGTCAAATAACCTGCAGTAAAGCCAGAACCACCGCTTCCTAATTATCTGCCGGCCCCTCGCTGCTCCGCGTGGGGGGCACCCGCGTGGGCCGCAGAGGCTGCCGCGCACCTCCGCCAACTCCGGCTCGGAGCCCACGTGGGAGGACCTGGCGAGAAAATCCGCCAAGGCCACGCCTCAGGCCTGGACTCCTGTTCTGCTGATGGTGTCGCCTGCAGGAGGCGGTAGAGAGTTCATAATGCAGATCAAACCCAGATGGAAAGTTTCTTCCTCCAGCGAAGGACGGCCCCGCGGAGGCCTGCTGTCGGGGGGAAGCGGGGGGGACAGGGTTCCGCCTCGCGACACCGTGACCCTGCTCCTCGGGGCGGTCCCTGCTGGACGGAGCTGTGCCCAGTGCAGACTCCAAGTCAGGTGGTCCACTAGGCTCTTCTATCTCACGCTCACCAAGCTCACCCTCCTTGCAGGGGCCTCGGTGTGCCGGGCCCAGACCCCCAGGCCCAGGGAGGTTGGTGGTCTCCTTATTGATGACGACGACGATGATGATGACACAGACCCCGAGCTGATCGTGTGAGCAGGACGGCTCCGTGGCTCCGTTGCTCCGTGGTTCGGTGTAAGCGCCTCGCTGTCTCTAACTCTGCACCTGCCCCAGTGTCGGCGCTTGTCTGTCTCCCCTGAGCCGGAGCCGAGACGCCCGCAGAGCCCGGAGTTCCGGGGCCCCCTAGGGCCCTGCCCTCCGCTGCTGTCATTCCCCCCGTTTCCCTTCACAGGCAGGTTTTCTTTCGTGTCCCCACTGGTGGGCTCGCCTCCCTTCCAGGCATGGTTTTTATTCCATTTCATCTTCATTTGAGAAATGTTGTTAGAATTTGGGGGAGAGATTCTGAGCTCCTGCGTCCTCTGTTCCCGGGTCTCCGCCGCCCCCTGGCGGCTCCCTCGGAAGCAGCACCGGAGCCAGCGGCCCTGGGGACACGCGGCCCCTGTGCGGGGAGGCGGGGAGGCCGGTTACGAGAATGAAAAAGAGCTGGGTGAGGAGGAGCCACACTGCCGCCGGTTCAGCTTATTGGGCGTCAAGGTCCTCGCGCGTCCTCCCATCCCCTCACCACGCGGGCCTCTTCCCGCTGCTCTGGGTCTGGAAACCTCCCTCTGCGCCCCCCACCCCGCGTCAACCCCCCTTTCTCCTTCCTCCCTCTCTCTTCTCTTTATCTCTCCGTCTCTGTATGTCTCCCTGTCTCTTCTCGCTGTCTCTGTGTCTCCCCGTCTCTGTGTCTCTCTCCTCCCAGCATTCTCCTTCCTCAGAGAACCTTTTCCTTCTCCTTTCACTTGCTGTGGTTGGTCTTCCTGCGTCTCTTGTGTCCCGAGCCGGCGGCTCCCTTCCCCGGAACTCACCCACGGCCTCAGGCTCCAGCCTTTCCCCTGCACAGGTCCTCGTCCTCCGTCTGCTCTGGTCCCCCTGCGACCCACCCCCCTCAGTCCCTGGGCCCCATCTTCACAGTGCGTCCCAGGCTGGCGATTGTCCACGTGGCTGGAGCTGTCCCCAGCACTGAGACTCCCTCCGTGACCACTGGCCCTGCGGCCCTCTGGGGCATCTGGGCCAGCAGTGGACGGCCATCTGGAAGGCTGGACTGTTGCCAGCTGCTCGGCCACCAGCAGGAAATTGTTTCCTTTTCAGAGCATCTGTGGAAACTCACACAACATCCCTGGAAGGACGGAACCACCACCTCACCGTGGGTTCTGCGCTGCTTCTGCGCGTGCAGTTTCGGTGCCTGTCACCGAGCTTTCACTGGGTGTCATCGGGCGTCCCCTGCTTCTGGCATCGGGGACACAGAGGAGAAGGGGCCGAGCCCTGCAGCCTTGGGGCCGATGTGTGCACGTGTGTGAGCGTGTGTGTGCATCTGTGTGAGTGTGTGTACGGGTGTGTACATTTGTGCTGTGGGTGTATAGTTGTACCTATGAATGTGTGGTGTATCTGTATGCATGTGCACACACGTGTGTACCTGTGGGTTTTATGTGGGCATTTCAAACCCAGCATAAGAGCGGCTTCTCCTCTTGCTTCCGAGGAGGGCAGAGATGCTGACTGACTGCACCCAAAGAGGGTGATGGGCACCCCACCCCGGGTGCATAAGGGAATCCAAGAACCATAATAAGCTGACCAAATGTGCGTGCGTTGTCATCACTGCACTCTGACCCTCCTAAACAATGTCGGTAAAATGTCTCCCCGGACTGGCAGCTCCTCTGTAACCCCTGACAGGAGACTGATGCCAGGTATCAACAGAAAAATATCTTCCAACCTATGTTAAGATTTTATAGCTAATCAACAAGGACCTACTGTATAGCACTGGGAACTCTACTCAATATTCAGTAATAAACTATATGGGAAAAGAACCTGAAAAAGAATGAGTATATGTATCACTGAATCACTTTGCTGTACACCTGAAACTAACACAATGTTGTAAATCAACTCTAATACAAAATAAAATTTAAAAATAAAATAACTTAAAAATAGGTGTTAAAGGTGGCCACCAGGAGAACAGAAATTGGATGGAGAACTTCCAAACCATCATCGAGACAAAAAACGGAGCAAAGAAAATTCAGTCAATACGATGAAAGGCTTGGGAGGAGGGGTAACAGTAAAAACCATGGTAAATAAGAAATACAGGGCCTCCCTGGTGGCGCAGTGGTTGAGAGCCCGCCTGCCGATGCAGGGGACACGGGTTCGTGCCCCGGTCCGGGAAGATCCCACGTGCCGCGGAGCGGCTGGGCCCGTGAGCCATGGCCGTTGAGCCTGCGCGTCCAGAGCCTGTGCTCCACAACGGGAGAGGCCACAACAGCGCGAGGCCCACGTACCGCAAAAAAAAAAAAAAAAAAAAAAGAAATACAAGACCAGACGGCCAGGTAAATGCAAAGCTGCTAATGATCACGGAAAAGCGTCAAGGGCTTAGGTCCCTACTAAGAATCTTCCAGATTTGAGGGGGTGGGAGAGGGATTAGTGGACAATTCTGTATGCTGTTTATAAGAGATGCAGTTAGAAGCTAAATGAAAAGGAACCTTTGAACATAGAGGGAAAGACAGAGATTAAAGCAGCCACGCACACAAAGAGAAAACGGTTGTGCCACTCTATGTCTGAACAAGTATTAATTAAAATAGAATGAAGATGGAAAGACTTAATCTAGAAAAAGGAAGGTTTTATATGGACTAAAGGTATAATCCTCCAAAAAGACGTAACAGTAGCGAATCGTGCAGCTAAATGCTCACCTTCAGGATGTAGGAAGCAAAACCCTTTAGGACTTTTCGGGTGAGCTCCACCCTCACAGTGAGACACCAGACACGCTCACAGAAGCTGATGAAGGTGAAGGTAAATAGGTAAGTAGGTCCCTGGGGATGGAGTTACCTGGTCAGAGGGCAGGCCGAACGTGTGGTCACAGTAAGCAGAGGAGGCTGGGGACGGGAAGGTGGACTCGCTCAGTGCCACACGGGGGCCGGGAGTACCCATGAGCTCCCTCCGTGCCCCAGTGACGCAGGGCCCCGTTTCCCGGGACCCTTTAAAGAGACCTTTGTAAACAACTTCCTGGATAAAGCTGCCTGGAAATGGCCTCACAGCAGCACCGCGGGCGTTTCCTGGAGAACGGGGGTGGGGGGGATGCTGAAGCCAGAAAGCACAGGGCAGATGCCCCCAGGAAAGGGCTCAGTGAGGCAGAAGGAAACTGAGAAAACAGGAAATTGACAAGTAGACCTGCCCAGGAAAACCCAAAGCTGGACTTTGGGGGAAAATGAATTTTATTAAAGATAAAAGACAAAAAAGTAAAATAATGGCAGAAACTAAAGGGATGTCAAAAGTTAAAGGAGAACTTCATGCACAAGTTTCTACCCAGCACTCTGAAGGTCTAAATGAAACTGAGGAACTATGGGATGAAATGGACTCGTTCATTTCTCCCCAGATATTTGGGGGCATCTCCTGTGAGCCAGGGACAGACAGACCGACAGGGACCACAGCCCTCGGGGCACTGACTCTCTAAGGAAACTAGACGATGACCAGGAGTATGTGACGTGGTGGCCGTCTGCCAGCCATCAACACCAGGGAGACCCACAGAGCAGGTCCGAGCAGCGGGCAGTGCCCCCTTATGTGGGAGCGGCCAACAGTGAAAGATGGACAGCGGTCCTGGCCCTGGGACCAGCCTGCCCGCACCAGCGTCCCCCTGCAGCCGACAGGCGTTCACACACTCACAGTCACACACACACACACACACACACACACACACACACGGTAATACACACAAACAGACACAAATACACGAGCACGCACAATCAGACACACAGACATACCTGGTGATACTCACAGACACAGACAATCACATGCAGTCTCACACACAGACACACACAAAGGAAAAAAGAACGTGAAGGAAAATCACAGGCAGCATCACAGGAGACTGTGGATGCAAACACCCTGCAGGTTTCCATTTCACATTTGTTTCAGCTGCACGAGCCACAGACGGGCATCACACACAACGCAGACAATGGTTCAAAGCCCCAGGCCCTCCCCTTCCCAGAGTTAAATGCCTGGTTGTTGTTTGGAATCTCTCAGGCACGTCCACGTGGAGGTACGTACTGTTCTGAACTTGCCTAAATAAAACACCGGCAAAAACCAAGTGAGGGATCAAAAGAGTAACTGGTCCTCGACCCGAAGGAAGCCTGCTCTCGGCCTGCGAGGGTGTGTCCACGCTACCACGTCCATCAGTGCGATTCCGTACGTTAGGAGCTCAAAGGTGAAAACCCTCAGCGAATCAGGAGCACAAAAGCACATCCCTCATTCATGAAGCTGGAAACCTACAGCAACTGCCCTGTTTATTTCTTAGGTATTAAAAGCACTCCATTAAAATCCGGTGTCAAACACTGATAACTGCTTTGAGGAGAACTGACATCCAAACAGTACTGAGTCTCAAGATCCATCAATATAGCGTATTTCTCAATTTTTAGTGATAATCTTTAAATTCCCTCAAAATGTCATGACTTTCACCAGAGTGGTCTTATACTTCTTCTATTAGATTCATAGTTATTTGATATTTTTGATGCTTATTATAAGTGTCAGCTTCCAAGTTCTATTTTCAACAGTGTGTTGCAGGCACATAAATAATTGATTTCTGTGTATTGATTTTTTTTACTGTGGTAAAATAATACAACATAAAAGTTACCATTTTAACCATTTCTAAGGGAACAGTTCAGTGGCATTAAGCACATTCCCATTGTCCTGCAACCACCGCCATCATCCAGCCCCAGAACGTCTTCGTCACCCCAAAGAGAAACTATATACCCTGTATGTTGATTTTGTATCAATCAAGGCTGTATTAGTTTGCTAGGGCTGCCATAACAGCATGCCACATATGGGGTGGCTTAAACAACACACATTCACTGTCCCCAGTCCTGGAGGCTGGAATCTGAGATCCAGGTGTGGGCAGGGCTGGGTCCTCCCGAGGCCTCTCTCCTCGGCATGTAGACGGCCGTCTTCTCCCTGTGTCCTCACAGGGCCGTCCCTCTGTGTGTGTCTGTGTCCTGATCTCCTCTTCTTATAAGGACACCAGTCCTACGGGATTAGGGCCCATCCTAGTGGCCGCATTTTCACTTAATCACTTCTGTAAAGGTCCCAGCTCCAAACACAGCCACATTCTGAAGTCTGGGAGTTAGGACTCCAACATGTGAATTTTGGGGACACAGTTCAACCGGTAGCACTGGCTCTTGTGGATTTTTCTGTATACCCAACTATATCATGTGTGATGACATAATTTAATTTTTCCTTTTAATTTCTCTTTCTTACAGCAGTGGTCAGGACCCCAGCACTGAATATAGGCATCCAGCCTCAGAGGGACAGCTTTCTGTGACTCACCTCGTTTACCAGTCAGTTTTTCTCCAATTCGCGCTGTCTCAGCGCACGTACGTGTCACCGGCTCTTTTTTTTTTTTTTTTTTAATTTATGGCTGTGTTCGGTCTTCGTTTCTGTGCGAGGGCTTTCTCTAGTTGTGGCAAGTGGGGGCCACTCCTCATCGCGGTGCGCGGGCCTCTCACTATTGCAGCCTCTCTTGTTGCGGAGCACAGGCTCCAGATGCGCAGGATCAGTAATTGTGGCTCACGGGGCCAGCCGCTCCGTGGCATGTGGGATCTTCCCAGACCAGGGCTCGAACCCGTGTGTCCGGCATTGGCAGGCGGACTCTCAACCACTGCGCCACCAGGGAAGCCCCTACTAGTTATTTTTTAAATCAAATGAGGGAAGATTGGATATGTTCAAAACGATCCTCAGTCTCTGTTGAGATGATCGCAGGACTTCCTCCCTTTTTTAATTTACTTAAAAAAAATATTTAGGGACTTCCCTGGTGGCGCAGTGGTTAAGAATCCGCCTGTCAATGCAGGGGACACGGTTCGATCCCTGGTCCGGGAGGATCCCACGTGCCGCGGAGCAACTAAGCCCGTGCGCCACAACTACTGAGCCTGTGCTCTAGAGCCCACAAGCCACAACTACCGAGGACTGCGCGCCTAGAGCCCGTGCTCCGCAACAAGAGAAGCCACCACAGTGAGAAGCCCGCGCACCGCAATGAAGAGTAGCCCCTGCTCACTGAAACTAGAGAAAGCCCGCGTGCAGCAGCAAAGACCCAACACAGCCAAAAATAAATAAATAAAATAAATAAATAAATTTATTTAAAAATATGTATTTATTTATTTGGCTGTGCTGGGTCTTCGTTGCAGCACGTGGGATCTTCGTTGTGGCGTGCGGGATCTTTTAGTTGCAGCATGAGGGATCTGGTTCCTTGACCAGGGATCGAACTCCAGGGCCCCTGCATTGGGAGTGTGGAGTGT
Source organism: Hyperoodon ampullatus (assembly GCF_949752795.1). Lineage (NCBI taxonomy): Eukaryota > Metazoa > Chordata > Mammalia > Artiodactyla > Ziphiidae > Hyperoodon > Hyperoodon ampullatus. Next base: position 3,637,864 of record NC_136920.1, read on the forward strand.
TAGCCACTGGACCACCAGGGAAGTCCCAGGATATCCTCCTTTAATCTGTGAGCCACGGCAATGAGGTTTCCAGTGGGCATGTTCTCCTGAGGCACTATATTTTGTAAATTCCTAGGCATGTTTTTTTCACCATTTAACATCTCTGAAGTCAGGTGCAGTGTTGCCGTGGATGTTGTCTTTTTCTATTATTATTGAAGTATATTTGATGTATAATATTGTATATCAATAAATTACAATTGTACAATATAATGATTCACAATTTTTAAAGGTTATGCTCCATTTATAACTATTATAAAATATTGGCTATATTCCCTGTGTTGTACAATATATCCTTGTAGCTTATTGTATACCTAATAGTTTGTACCTCTTAACCTCCAACCCTACATTGCCCCTCCCCGCTTCCACCTCTCCACTGGTAACAACTAGTTTGTTCTCTAGATCTGTGAGTGGCAGTGGATATTGTCTTATAATCACTGCCACCCTGGTGGCAACTGTGACATGTGGACATTTGGTCACCACCCACACACAGGAAAACTTGGCGGTTTCTCCTGTGGGTCTGACTGGACAACCACGGGCACTCCACAGCTGTCACCCAAAAGGCCATGTAAGGACCATCTGGAGAAAGGATATGAGTCCTGACTCTTGTCTGAAACCCTGCCTAACACTCTAGTAAGTGTTTTGTTTTGTTTTTTAACTTTTAAATTTTTATTTATCTATTTATTTTTGTTTTTGGCTGTGTTGGGTCTTCACTGCTGCACGCGGGTTTTCTCTAGTTGCAGCGAGAGGGGGCTGCTCTTCACTGTGGTGCGTAGGCTTCTCCTTGTGATTGCTTCTCTTGTTGTGGAGCACGGGCTTTAGGCGCATGGACTTCAGTAGTTGCAGCACACGGGCTCAGTAGTTGTGGCGCACGGGCTTAGTTGCTCCGCGGCATGTGGGATCTTCCCGGACCTGGGATTGAACCCGTGTCCCTTGCATTCTTAACCACTGCACCACCAGGGAAGCCCCATAGTAAGTTTTCTTTGTTTTTTGTTTTTTGTTTTGCAGTACGTGGGCCTCTCACTGTTGTGGCCTCTCCTGTTGCGGAGCACAGGCTCCGGATGCGCAGGCTCAGGGGCCATGGCTCACGGGCCCAGCTGCTCCGCGGCACGTGGGATCTTCCCGGACCGGGGCATGAACCCGTGTCCCCTGCATCGGCAGGCGGACTCTCAACCACTGCGCCACCAGGGAAGCCCCCATAGTAAGTTTTTGTTTGTTTGTTTTAATATCATTGTCAGAACTTGCAGAATTGGCATCAGCTGCTTCAAAGGGAGACACAGTGGACCACTGTTTTGAAAAACACTGCACTGAAACCCATGGGGAAAATTTTAAAACACTCTGGAAAGGGGCACAAGTCGGCTTGAAGAAGTGGAAAGACATCCTCATCCCCTTGGACAGAGGGACCCAACATTGTAAAGTGTCACTTCTTCCTAAGTTAATTTATAAATTCAATGCAACCCCAATCAAGATACCAAGACACGTTTATGGAGTGAAACGAGTTGGTGATACAGTTCTTGTGGAAAAGCAAACGTATAGGAAAAGCTAGGAGCGCCCCGAAAAAGAGAAACTGTGAGGACCCAGCAGACGTGATGACACCTGAAAGTCTCTGTGACCTGTTTAGAGCCGCGTGGTGCTGGTGCCGGAGTGGACTCGGACCACAGAAAGGACCGGGCTGGGTGGAAAGTTCGTGGATGACAAGGGTGGGTCACAAGTCACGGGGTAAAGACAGAATCTTCAGTGATGGCGTTGGGAGAACCGAGTGGCCCGTCGGAAAAGGGATTCACGTTCGTCTGGTCGTGAGTGGTTGCTAGGGCTTCTCTGCTCTCTACTGAGCATGGGTGCCATCTGCCAGGCCACCAGGGACACACGGCATCTTTCAAGGCCCTCCTTGGCTTTCTCATCCCCCAGATGTCCACGTGAAATGTCCGTCTGTCTGGGTGGTCCGCCGCTTGCCCCGACCACTACGGGGACCTCGGGCTAGCTGGGGTGTTGGCCTTCTCTGTCAGTTGCCACAGAGTTTGTTGTTGTTGTTGGCACCGCCCTGAGCATGGAATTTTCCAGACTCAGCTCCAGAGAAAGCCGGCCCCCTCTGCCATGGTCCTCCTGCTCTCCAGGCTGGGCCGGACTTCCCTGCAATGGGCCTTGTGGGCGGGGAAGGAGAGGAGCAGCCCCTGGCTAAGATGCCACAAACTCTCACGGTTCCTACCAAGATTCAGTAGATTTCCCTGGATAAACATGTCTCAAGGGACTTCCCTGGTGGCGCAGTGGTTAAGAATCCGCCTGCCAATGCAGGTGAAACGGGTTCGAGCCCTGGTCCGGGAAGATCCCACATACCGCGGAGCAACTAAGCCCGTGCGCCACAACTACTGAGCCTGTGCTCTAGAGCCCGCGAGCCACAACTACTGAGCCTGCGTGCCACAACTACTGAAGCTCACGCACCTAGAGCCCATGCTCTGCAACAAGAGAAGCCACGGCAATGAGAAGCCCGCACACCACAACAAAGAGTAGCCCCACTCACTGCAACTAGAGAAAGCCCACGCGCAGCAATGAAGACCCAACGCAGCCAAAAAATAAATAAATAAATTCATCAAAACAAACAAAAATAACATGTCTCAATTTGTTGCATGCATTTGGACAATTCCTAGGGTTTTTAAATGGTCGTCTTTGACCATTTTGCCCTGTTCTATCATTGCAGCTTTGGGGAGAAGACTTACCAAGCTCCTCACTCAGTCATCCTAGAAGCACTGCCAAGCTCTTCCCCACTTCACCCTTTGACTCCCCCATTCCTGTTGGTCATATTATTATTTCTAAATCGTCAAGGTTGATATGTCTGTGTTCTCCTTTGCTTTGTTTAGTCATTCTACATTTAAGTTGATTCAGGGTCAACCTCACTCATTTTACATCAGCATCTCGTTTTATTTCGTTATTCATTTATACAACGGATGCTGGGGCCCTATCTGAGGGGCTGGATAGTGATGCACATAATAGGGTCCTCCCTGGCCAGGGGGCTCTCAGCAAGTGGAGGAAGCACCACAGAGTCTCCGGGAGGCTCCTGTTCTCGAGATGTTTGAAAATGTTGTCTGCGATGCTACAAAAGGGTCAAAGGTCACAGACACGATAATGAGTGAAAATGGACACACAAAGAACAGGGCATTTGATTTCACTATCACAACGTCCTAGAACAGCCAAAACTGATCTATTGATAGAAGTCAGATCAATGGTCAGCAGCACTGGGGATGGGGCAGCAGGGATTTACGGCAAAGGAGCACAAAGAAACTTTCCAGGCCGATGGAAATGCTCTGGGTCTGGACCGGGAAGGTAGTTACAAAGGGGTGTACATTTTTTTTTTACAACTCATTGAACTGGACAGTTTACATGGGAGCATTTTATCCTCCAATAAATTATAAATTTATAATTTGTTGTGTATAAATTATATCACAACACAGCTTCCAATTACAAAATTTGAAAAATTCAAAAATTTCACATTTCAAAAGTCTGTGGCCTTTCCTTGCACAAGAATTTAGCTGGTTATAGAATTACTGGATTACACTCTCTTCCTCTGAGGTCCCTGTAGACATTGCTCCTGGCATGGAATGTTCCTGTGGAAAATTCAGAAACGAGCCTGATAATCTTCCTTGTAGATGAGTTTTGTTTTCTTCCAGGGCCAGGAGAAAAATGGGATGGCCACAGAATTCTCATCTGGTTCTTTGAATTCCAGGAATTCTGGACTCGTTCTGATAGGGTTTGAGGAGGCCCACTAAGTAACACTTCTCCCCGTGGAGCTCTGCACCAGTTGAGAAATAAAAGAGTGAGGTTTTGGGGACCAACATTCTGTTTATTACCGGTAAAGCTGCTGTTGGAAAATATGAGCTAAGGGGTCTTTTTAACAACGACCCTCAGAATGTACAGACTTGCCCCCCAGGCCCAGCTGTCCCTGCCCTTCCCTAAGAGTAGAGCCTGATGCTGGAAACCCCGGAGGCTGGAACAGCAGGGAAGAGGCTTGAGCAGGTTGGTTCCCAGGGAGGAGTGGGGACCCCTGCCCTGCCCTGCCCCTCCCCTTAGCTCTCCAATAAGCAGGGCCCCCTCCCCAATCTACGGGAAGAGCCATCAGGGCGGAGGGACACATCCGCCACCTCCTGTCTGACACTAAACAAAAAGTCTGTGGTGGATGAATGAGCCCCCTCCCAGGGCCGTCCACAGAGACCCCGACCTCTGGTCCCCGACCTCCTGGGGCCTCTGGGAGGCAGTGTAGCCTTTACCTCTAGCAGGTTCTGAAGCGGTTAGAACCATACTTAATTCCAGTGCCATTCTCCATCTGTGATGGGCTGAGTCATGTCCCCTTAAAATTCCTGTGTAGCAGACCTAAACCCCAGGACCTCAGAATGTGACTGTGTTTGGAGGTGGGGTCTTTAAAGAGGTGATTAAGGTAAATGAAGTCATAAGACTGTGACCCTAGTCCAATGACTGATGTCCTTATAAGAAGAGGAGGTCAGGACACAGACACACACAGAGGGACGATCCTGTGAGGACACAGGGAGGAGACGGCCGCCTACACGCCGAGGAGAGAGGCCTCGGGAGGACCCAGCCCTGCCCACACCTGGATCTGGGATTCCAGCCTCCAGGACTGGGGACAATAATGTCCGCTGTTTAAGCCCCCTGGTCTGTGATGTTTGTTACAGCAGCCTGAGCAAACTCATACCCCGTCCAAGGTGTAAATGCATTATTTCCCTCCTATTTCCCAAGCTTATTGTGTCCGGCCATGTTGTCTGGAACAGGCCATCAGAGATTCTGTGATGACATCATAAATATACTCCCAAACTCCACACACAATTATGCTTCAACGATACAACAAGAGCTAACACTTCTATACCGTCTGATAGCAACAGGTACTTTTAAAAGATTTTACACGTATTGACTCACTCAGCTCTCTCAAGCACCTCATGAGGCTGGCTTGCCGTGACCCTGGTTTTTATGAGAGAAGAGGACAGCAGGTCCCCCACCAGTACCTCTCCAAAGCCTTGCGGGTAGAAATGTGCAAGGCTGGCTTGGTGCTCGGGCTTCGGGGCCTGGAGCCTGGATTCTTGACTCCAAGGCTGTGGCCTCTCCAAACAGCCAGCTCTCCAGAGACGCCTCAAACTGAAAACAGTCCCCCGCCATGGTTCAGTCCAGGGTGGGTGTGAGGCCCCAGGCAGTGGTTTGTGTCAACTCAGCTGAATCAGGGCCATGAGTGTCTTCAGGACACAGTCGGCCAGAGAGGGGCTGGTGGGACTTGGGAGAGGAGCAAAACTCAGCAGCCACTGTGTTCTTTTTTAAAAATACTATTCATTTATTTTAGGTTGTGGTAACAAACACACAACATAAAATTTACCATCTCAGCCATTTCTAGGTGTACATGTTCGGGCGTGAAGCACATTCACATGGTCGTGTTACCTTCCCCACCATCATCCCCAGAACGTTCCGTCTTCCCAAATGGACACTCTGCCCCCATTAAACATTCCCCTCCCCTCCCCCAGCCCCGGACCCCACCATCTCCTGTCTGTCTCTATGGATCTGACTCCTTCAGGGACCTCACGTGGGTGAAATTAGACAGGGTTTGTCCTTCTGTGTCTGGATTTTTTTCACTTAGCATAACATCCTCCAGGGTCCATCCTGTGGTAGCCTGTGTCAGGATTTCCTTCCTTTTCAAGGCTGAGTAATGCCCCACTGTGTGCATGGACCACAGTTTGCCTGTCTGTTCTCCTGTTGACGGGCGTGGGCTGCATCCACCTTCAGGCGCTGTGAATGATGATGTCGTGAACACGGGTGAGCACGTGTCTCTCCGAGACTGCTTTCACTTCTTGTGGGGACACAAGTCACAACGCTCTTAAGGTCACGGTGGTCACAGGCAGTGAGGCAGACACAGGGCTGGCACTTTCCAGGTGTCTCCACTTTTCCTGCCCTGAGCCCTCTTTCCGATGGGTCCCCGCTGCCCCACAGGGACCCCAGGTGTTGTCGGGCACTTGGCTGTGGACTGGTGGAGGCAACAGCGAGGGGGGCAGCAGCCGGGGCTGCGCGAGTCCGGACCCAGCTGCGGGGGAGGCGAGGGCAGCCACCCCCAGGCCCTCCTTCCCTAGAACCTCCGACACTCACAGCGGGTCCAGCCCCGCTGCTACATTCTTTATTCCGTGACCTATTGCATCGGCTGCTGTGTAGCAAGTTACCCACAGACGTCACGGCTGGAACCAACACGCATTTCACCACCTCCCTGCTTCTGAGGGTTAGGATCCGGCAGGGGCTCGTCTGGGTCCCCCAGGGCCGTGGTCTCCCCTGAAGGCTGCCCTGGGGAGGCCCTGCCTCGAGCTCCTCCGTGGGTGCTGGCGGGTTCACTTCCTGGAGGGCTTCCTTTGCTTCCAGTTACTACGGGACATCCGGCCATTGCCGTGAGGGCCCCTCCCCCCAGGCCCCCTCAGGGCAGCTCAGCACGTGGCAGCTGCTTCCCCCAGGAAGTGGAGCACGGAGGGGACAGCAGGGGAGGACCCCGCCGCCTGCTGTGACCCAGGTCTAAAGCCCTCTCCCCGGGGCGGGGGGGGCTCCTGAGCACCCCCACGTGGTCAGCTGAGCCCCGTCCTCAGGGCCCGTTCAGCGCCAGCAGCCCTGGCCCCTCCCCACATCCCCATCTCCTCTCCCTGAGCTTCTCCAGGGGACCCTCCTGTCAGCACCCCCGGGAGCCCCACAAACTGCCAACTCCACGCCTGGCCTCAGCGGTGGCACCGTCACCAGCTGCCCACTGAGGGTGCTGGGCTTCTGTCACCCGGGGTCCCGGTGTTTCCTGGGGCAGGGATTCCCCGCCCCCCACCCACCCCAAGCTGCGCCCGGAGTCTCCCCGCTACCCTCCAGGGGAATAAACCCGAAGGCACCTGCAGTGGTCCCAGGGTGCAGGGGGGTGGGGCCTAGGGGTCTGCTGCTTCTCAGAGAGCCTTCACCAGCCTGCCTTCCTCCAGCGACCCCCGCCCGCGCTCACCCCCATGGCACCCTCACTGCTCACTGCTGTCAGGATGCGGGTGTGGCTTCCTCCCCCGTGAGCTCTCCCCGTGGACACTCCGTGGGTTTGCCCCCTCTGTCCGGCACTGACCACTATTCCTGGGGGTCCGTGGGCACCAGCTGCCCCCACGCCTGCGAGTCCTCGTCCACCTCCATCCCAGGTCGCACCATCGGCAGCAGGTTCGAGGCCCCTCGCGCTTCGTTTTCTGGCGGTGGATCAGCAGTGGTGGGTGGGGTGTCGTCACCCCGCCTCACAGGAGCCGGGCAGGGTCATTTCTCTGTGCATCTGGGGCGGCAGGGCCCAAAGAAGGGGCACAGGGCCAGCAGTCCCCCTCCTGGTGGGAGGAGGTCCAGCAAGAGGGTGACATGGTCTGAATTGTGCGTCTCTGGCTGGAGATTAGTTGGATGTCCCCCTGGAACAGAAGTCCAAGTCCTTGCCTCGCCTGCAGGACCCTCTCTGCAACTGGCCCCCCCTTGGTTCATGCCACCCTTCCCCAGCCCGCTGGCCTCGGGGCCCCTTCCTGCTCACTGGACGCACGTGGGGCTGTGAGGCTTCAATCGCTGGCACCTCTCTCCCAACCCACATTCTGAATTGAATGAAAACTAAGAAGAAGTACTGAGCACTTGAAGCCAGGCGGGGTGTCCTGAGTGGATACCTGTGCAGAGCGTGGGGCGCTGCGGGGAGAGCCACATCCTGCCTCTCGGGGAAGGGGCATCTATGACTCATGCAAACAAAACGCCGGCTGCACCAGGAGGCCCCTCCGAAAATCCAGCCGCGCAGTGGGACGTCCGCCTGTCCACGGCAGAGTCCTCTGCTCAGACTCCCGCCGGTGTTGGGGGCAGTTTGCAGTCTTCCTTGGGATCCCTGGGAAAGCCACCAAAAGCACATGCTCTGAGTTTCCTGGGGGAGTGACCTCACTTCTGTGTGCCCCTCCCGGGGCCCTGTGACCCTGTTGTGGGCGCTCTGAGCCAGGAGGGCGGCCCCAGGGAAGTCCCTGCCTCCTCCCATTTCCTATTAGAATTTCAATGGGACCTTCCATTTGATGGATGGCTTGTGGCGGTCGGTCGCCAGGCCCAGAGCACAAAGGCCCGGGCCTGGCCCCGAGGCCCACCTGCTCCATGTGGCCTGACTCTGACGGGCTCAGCGCCGGCTGCCGCCTTTGTTGTCTTTGTCCTTCCTCCCTCCTCCGAGACCCGGGCAGTAGGCTCCAATCCCACAGGCCTGTGGGGCGGCCAGGGCCTGGCTGTGGCCATGGGAACCGACCGGGCGCTGGGCTGGACAGCCCTTCAGGTAGAGAATGTCCTGCCTGGAACCCCCATGTCCATACAGCCCAGGCTCTGGCCCAAACATGGGCTGGTGCCCCACTGGCTTCTAGAACCTTCTGGTGGCCCCTCCTCCTGCCATCTCTGGCTTCACCTGGGTTGTCTCAGCTGACCACCCCCATCCTAACACCCGGCCCCTGCCTACCCACATGTCATCCTGGGGGGCCCGGCCCATCAGATTTGCGTCCTTCCCCAGGGCGAGCACCCCTCCGTCACTGACCCCAGCCATCCCCTTGGCCACACCCCCTGTGCTGGCTGTCCTTGCCGTCCAGCCCTGGCTCATCTGCCCTCCACCTCCTGGGACCCCTCCCTCTCTGCAGGAATGCACATCCCCCTCTCCAGGACCGCCCGAGTCTGGCCTTCTCCAGAAACATCTGGTCCCGTGCAGGCGAGCATTCCATCCAGAACTTAGTCAGTCTTGGGGCAGCTGCTTGTCTGAGGGCCTGCTGGGCGCTGGAGCAGAACGGTGAGCGACGGCGGACGGTCCTGCCCTCAGTGGAGGGCGTGGCTGAGGAGGGGGATCTCCCGGGGAGCAGCTCCTGGTTCTGGGCCTTTGCCCTAATGTCGTGTATCTGCCAGATGCCACCTGCTGCTGCCAACTCCTCCTCCCAGGTGGGCACTGTCTCCAGGTCTGGACAGGAGCCGCTGCACACCCTTCTTTCCTTACGCTTGGCCCCTGGCCTGGCCCTGTGCTCATGGGAGGACCTCTATCCACCCTGGCAGGACCTGCTCCAACTAGACAGGACGTTTCTAGAACTTTCATTAGTCATGTCTCTCAAGGTGTTCTCCACTAAATTTGTGGCAATTTGGTGCAGCAGCAGTAGACAGCTCTACAGTAGGGCAGAGCAATTGGAAAGAATTAAAGACAAAAGGACAGCAATGGATGCAAGTGGAATATGCGGCAATAACAAACTCCAGGAAAAACAATAGGCTGTACAAAGAAGGAAATGAAATTACACTACCTACTAGAGGGGATGGTATTTAGACATGATGTTGTAAACATTGACCATTGATTCAAATTTAAAAGTTCTCTCTATATTGAGTACATGAGGAAGGACAGGTGAGGGGTAATAACAGAGCTAATCCTCATCTAACATAACAGAAGTTAGTGAATAATATCTAAAATTCACCAATTAAGAACCATAGAGGATAGCAGAGACGGCTGCATAACATTTGTGAATGCACTGAGTGCCACTGAATTGTACACCTAAAAATGGTTAAAATGGCAAATTTTATGTTATGTGTATTTTACCACAAATATAAAATTTTGAAAAAATAAAAAGCAAATGAACAAAACTGTGTGCATGCAGAAAGCATTACTGAGGCCTCCATGGAAAAGGCAGATGAGACTCCAGCCTTGAGGAGACTACCGGGGGTGTATAGGGTGGACACAGAAGTACACGTTGAATTATCCTGCTGGGGATGGATAGTGGGGGAAGAAACAAAAGGATGGGGGGTGGGTAGTGGCTACTGGGCTCATGCGGGGAGAGAGGTGGTATAAACAGGAAGGAAAGGGTGGCATCCCTGCTAGGATGCGCTGAGAACTGGCAAGGGACAGTTGTGTGCATATTCCCCAGCCCCACCCTCGCCTTGCCAGGCACACCCACCACAGCTGCTGCCTGGACACCTAAGCTGCCCACTCAGTTCTCCTTCTGGCCATGGACTCTCCACTCCCCACATTCTCGGGGTCAGCAGACACCCTGGCAGCCGGTAGACCCTTGACCAACACAGAGAAGGGCAACAATTCCTGTACCCAAGAAAGTGGTCTCCGGGACTTTACAAGGGTCTCCAACAGCCACACCCAACCCTGAAAGGCTCTACCTTCAGGTGACCAAAATGAATTCCAAATCCTAACCTGTGGTCCGAGCTCCCCGCATGGGGCTCTTACTGCAGTGAGTTGCTTCCTGAATTTCTGGCATGTGGCTCCGTGGGACAGGACGGGAGTTTTTCCGATGGGCGTGTGATGGGGTGGAGTCAGCAGATGACCAAGGTGCCAAACACAAGCAGCCTCACCCCTCATGTGGGACTCAGGAAACGGGTCAGGTGAAGACCAAGTGACTGATCACGGTGTTGAAAGGGTCCTGAAAAAACAAGAGAAAAATCCCACATTAAACACCAATTTCATGGGAAACACTAATATTGCAAAAATGCAAATCTGCCAGCTATTCATGTACAGAGAATTGATGCACAGGCTTACCTCATGATGAGACGGGCAAACTCCAAGAAAGAGGGACTCAATCCACTGAGTTATATTAACTGTAATTATTAACATTCAACATAATTATTAGATATTTTTCTTCTGCTTACATCTGAGGGAAGCTTTTGCCTGCACTTTGGAGACATGTGACCCGGTTCTGGGGGAGAGAGGATGTTTGATGTACTCCTAATTCTGTAAGAGCGAATAATAATAATAATAATAATAATAATAATAACCAAATTGAAAACATAAATAAATGGCCCCATTACGAGCCAGGAGCAGACAGGAGGGGAAGCTGGGTTGGGGCAGCTCCCTGTCTCCCGTAGCACTTCCGGGGCTGGGACCTCTCCAGGGTCTCTGGAGCCCCATGTCATTAAACAAGTAAATACAAAGACAGTCTTACTGAAAATGCATCGACTATTAAGCCACAATTCGCCGGATTACAAGCGTCATTACGTTTTATCAGTCTGTCCGGTTATCAATCAGGTGGGGACTCCGCGCGCGGAGCGTTTTCTGCCCTGGCGCTCGGGCACGGTTTCTTTCTACTCTTCTCGGCCAGCTCGAGAACGAACGAGGGAGAAGGAAATGCGCACGCACCCTGGCAACCGCAGCACCTGCATTTATTGCGCTTGCCTAATAAGTGTAATTTCCAGCGTGGCCTGCTTCCTCCTTCCTCGGTGGTGGCGCGGGCGCACCGTCTCCGCGCAGCGTCTCCTGCGCGCTCCGCGTCGGCTCACCCGGCGAGCGAGGGAGGAGGGGGCGTGTGGCTGGGCAGTCTCTCGAGGAATGGGATTAATGCTCCAAAAATAGGCGGCCAGTGCAGGGAGAGCCGGCTTGGAAACGCCCTCCGTCCCCTCTCCCTCCCCCCCCCCCCCGCCCGCACCCAGCGCCCGTATTGGGTCCAAGAGGCCAGGCTCCCTACGCTGTCCTGCCGCACCTGCGCGTCTGACTCGCCGCGCACTGCCCACCCCGCCCCCACCCCCAAGAAGTCCCGCGGAGGGAGGGGGAAGAAGCAAAGCCCTACTTTGAAGAATATGACTCCCATCTTTTTTCCGGCCTGTTCTTTTACGTTTTTAATTGTGTTTAAAAATATAAATAAAATGGGGCTTCCCTGGTGGCGCAGTGGTTGAGAGTCCGCCTGCCGATGCCAGGGGACACGGGTTCGTGCCCCGGTCCGGGAAGATCCCGCATGCCACGGAGCGGCTGGGCCCGTGAGCCATGGCAGCGGAGCCTGTGCTCCGCAACGGGAGAGGCCACAACAGTGAGAGGCCCGCGTACCAAAAAAAAAAATATATACATATATATATATATGTGTGTGTGTGTGTGTGTGTGTGTGTGTGTGTATATATATATATATATATATATATATACACACACATATAATGTAACCTCTTAAGCATTTTTAAGCGTGCAGTTCAGCGGTGTCAAGTACCTTCACATTGTCCTGCAACCAGCTCCAACCGCTTGCTTTTTAACTCCCCATTTCTTATTCAAATAACGATGGAAATACACTCGTGGGGAGAGTGGAACCCCCCCGCCCTTCACCCCCAACCCCCCACCCCAGATGGGGAGCAAAGCCAGGGGTGCCTGGATCTTGACCCTGCAGCAGAAGAGGTCCCTACACTCTGGAGGCTCCTCCACCCCCTCCCACCCGTGGGTGGACCCCCCATCAAGCTGGGGGTGGGGCTCAGAGCCTCCTGTGACCCAGGGCGGCCCACCCACCTCTGAATTACTAGAAAGTCTTTCTGTGTCCTCAGGCCAGATCCTTGTCGCTGGAACCTGTACCCCTTGGGGCCTTGGGGTCACTCAGGAACAGGCCCCCCCATTTTTCCTGGGTTAGCCCCCAATGATCAGAGCCACCCACAGAGTCCTGAGCCGTCCTTGCTCCTTGGCTCCCTCTTCAGCCGTCTTCAGGTGCCCAAAGAGGGGGAAGGCGCTGGTGTGCAGCAGAAGGCTGGACGGGGGCCTGGAGGAGCCACTGTCCTGAGGCTGCAGGGGCTCGGCCCCTCCCCCAGCAGACAGAAGTATGGGGGTGGGGGCTGAACGCAGGAGTTGCCACTGAGACCCCCAGGGCCAAACGCTCCAACGGCCAAACACTGGGAACCTCTGTGTATCTGTGTGGTGTAGCCAGGGAGGCACCTGGGATTGGCCCTGGGGCCACCGGGTCACCTGCTCCAAGCCCCTCGCCTTTGTCATCTCTCCCTACCCCCTACCCCGAGCTCATGGGAAAGAGTGGTGACCCCAGGAAGTAGTGACTTGCAGCCAGCCCAGCCAGGAAGAGCAAAGTTCTCCCTTGGGGTCTCCCCCAGGGCAAGCTGGGGAGGGCACAGGTGGGAGGGCTTGCCTGCTCACAAAGGTCTTCATTTCCAGGAGGACAGCAGATCATAAGGCTGCCAGACACACCCTGAGCATTGGCGTCCAGTCCCTGCAGGGCTTGGTCAAGGCTTTGCTAGGGCAAGTGACCCACCCAGCTAAGAAGCAGGAGATGCCCCAGGGACACAGGCCAGTCTCCTAAGCCGTGGGCCAGGCCTGGGGAGCCTTCAAGGTCCAGGGAGCTCTCCATCCCGTCCGCTTGTGCCTCTCCCATCCCAGCCCTCTCACTCACCTCTGCAGCCCTCTCTTCCTCCCCCTCTCTCTGTGATCTGACTTTTCCAGCATCTCAGGGCCCCTGGGGGTCGTCCTACCCTCACAGTTCCCAGGTTTCTGTGTCCTCAGGTGGAATGGGCAGCAGTGCCTGGTAAGCACCTCTGGATCCCAGTCCCAAATGGTCAGGAGGGAGACCCCAGTTGGCCCCGTGTGGGCAGCTGGGCATCCTGGTCCAATGAGCCACGGCTGATGTCGCAGGGCACCAACAGATCCAACTCCGAGGTTAAGGCCATTGACAGCAGGAAGACCCTAATCTGGAGTGACAGCCCAGAGGTCTCCACTTTGCCAGAACTGTAAAGGGGAAGATTATAATACCTGACGACACAGACATTGAAAATGCACTTAGCCTGCAAAACACTGTAACCAAGATTGAGAGTCAAAGCACAAGCATGGAAAAAAACATTTGCAGTAAGCATGCTAGAGGGAATGTTGATGTCTTCAATACTAAAAGGGGAACTTCCCTGGTGGCGCAGTGGCTAAGAATCTGCCTGCCAATGCAGGGAACACGGGTTCGATCCCTGGTCCGGGAAGATCCCACATGCTGCGGAGCAACTAAGCCCATGTGCCACAACTACTGAGCCTGTGCTCTAGAGCCCGCGAGCCACAATTACTGAGCTCATGTGCCAAAACTACTGAAGCCCGCGTGTCTAGAGCCTGTGCTCTGCAACAAGAGAAGCCACTGCAGTGAGAAGCCCGCGCACTGCAATGAAGAGTAGCCACTCCTCGTCGCAACTAGAGAAAGCCCGTGCGCAGCAATGAAGACCCAACGCAGCCAAAAATAAATAAATAAATTTATTTAAAAAAAATACTAAAAGGTCTCTTGCAAATCAGTGAGAGAAACCTGAACGCCTCGAAAGAAAAGTAGGCAAAAGACATGTAGAAGTCATTCACAAAAGAAAAATGCAAATGGTGACTAAATGCAAGAAAGAATACGTCCAGCCTCACCAGTGACCGGAACCGTCCCCGCGAATGAAGAGGGTGGTTGCCCTGCATCCGAACCGCCGGGTGTCAAAACATGACCCAGTTCTGTGAGGGTGGACGAAGGTGGTTCATTAACGTATGGATGATGAGGGATGAAGAGGAGGAGAGAGGGCAGTAAATCAACACAACTGTTCTAGAGAGAGGGCCGTGCTGGGGGTGGATAGAAGGCGTGTAAAATGCAGTACCCACTGCCCTAACCACCCTGCGCTGGGAAATTCACTGTAGGAAAGTCATCAGAGAGGCACATGAAACATGCAAGTGCAGATGGGCCAGACCAGCATCTTTGTTTGTAAATGGAGGCATTATACATCTTATACAGTGTGAGGGTGAATTTTATATGTCAACCTGGCTGGGCTATAGGGGGCCCACACATTTGGTTGAACAAGAGTCTGGGTGTTTCTGGATGAGATGAACTTCTGAATCAGTGGACTCGGTAAAGCAGATGGTCCTCCCCAATGTGGGTGGGCCTCATCCAATCAGTTGAAGGCCTGAAGGCTGAGCCTCCCCAAGTAAGAGGGAACTCCTCCTGCCCAGCTGCTTGAGCTGGAACATCGGTCTTCTTTTGCCTTTGGACTGGAACTGCACTGCCCGGTCCCCTGAATCTCCAGCCCGCTGACAGGGGAGAGAGATGGGATGGAGATAGAGGTACAAAGAGAAAGAGAGAGGATGCACAGATCTCCTGTTGGTTCTGTCCCCTGGAGACCCCGGCTAACACTCACAGTTACAGTGCCTGCACCTACTGCAGCCCCTGAAGCTAATGCTACAAAAGAAGCTGTGAGGAGGAAAGTGGCTCATTGGCCGAGCGCCCGCCATGTGCCAGGCTGGGCTCTGGCTCCTGAGATCCATCCAGAAACAAAACAAGGACCCTGCCTCACGGGGCTAAGTTCCAGAGGGAGAGACGGGCCAAAGGTAACGTAGAATGGACCTCAGAAGATGGTACCTGCCATGGAAAAAGAAACGGTGAGCAGGTGAGAAGGATGTGGAGTCTTTGGAAGGAAAAGTTGCCAGTTTCAAGAGGCGTGCCACAGTGGGCCTCATGTTATGGGCTGAATTGTGTCCCCAAATTCACCTGTTTAACCCCAGCACCCCAGAGCATGGCTGTGTCTGGAGCTGGGCCTTTAAAGAGGTGATGAAGGTAAAGTGAGGTCACGAGGGTGGGCCGCAATCCCATAGGACTGGGGTCCTTATAGGAAGAGGAGATCAGGACACAGACACACACAGAGGGACGACCCTGTGAGGACACAGGGAGGAGACGGCCGTCTACACGCTGAGGAGAGAGGCCTCAGGAGGACCAGCCCTGCCCACACCTGGATCTCAGATTCTAGCCTCCAGGACTGGGGACAATAAATCCTGTTGTTTAAGCTGCCTCGGCTGTGGCACCTCTTATGGCCTCCCTGGCAAGCAAATACCCTGACACTTGATGAAAAAGTTGCAAGCCCTTCCAGGCTGTGAGGACGAGTGTGCCTGGCACCCAGCGCCAGTGAGGGGCCACGGTGGGAGGAGCAGTGTGAAGCAGGCCTCTGGTGGGAGAGGAGGCCCGAG
Organism: Hyperoodon ampullatus; assembly: GCF_949752795.1. NCBI lineage: Eukaryota > Metazoa > Chordata > Mammalia > Artiodactyla > Ziphiidae > Hyperoodon > Hyperoodon ampullatus. Next base: position 3,653,609 of record NC_136920.1, read on the forward strand.
AGAGGGGGTGAGGGAAGCCCACCTCGCCTTCTAAGCTGGGTGACAGGGACCCAGGGAAGGGTGTGAGCAGAGGAGGGGTGGGATCTGACTCCCAGTCTTAGCCCCTGAGAGGCCAAGGGGAAAACCAAAGACAGCAAAGGACTCGACTATGAATATATATGTGCTCCAACTAACTACATAACTTAGGTGAGATGGACAAGTTCCTGGAAAGGCACAACAACCAAAACTGACTCCAGGAGAAATAGAAAATCTAAATAGACTTGTAACAAGTAAAGAGATTGAATTAATAATTTAGATTCCCACAAGGACAAACCCTCACCCAGATGGCTTCTCTGGTGAATCCAACCAAACACTAGTGAAGAATTAATACCAATCCTTCACAAACCCTTCCAAGAAGAGGGGCAAACACTTCCCAACTCATTCTATGAGGCCAGAACCACCCTGATAGCAAAACCAGACAAAGACATCACAAGAAAAGAAAACTACCAACCAATTACCTTATGAATATAGATACAAAAATCCTCAACAAAACGTTAGCAGACTGAATCCATCAACATTATGTACCAAGACCAAGTAGTATTGATCCCAAGAATGCAAAGTTGGTTTAGTGTTCGAAAATCAATTAATGTAATACACCTCATCAATTGGCTTTTAAAAAGCCACATCATCTCAATAGACTTGGCAAAAGCATTTGGCCAAATCTGATACCCTTGCATGATTAAAAACATTTAACAAATTAGGAATTGAAGTGAACTTCTATCACTTGATAAAAGGTATTTACAGGGCTTCCCTGGTGGCGCAGTGGTTGGGAGTCCGCCTGCCGACGCAGGGGACGCGGGTTCGTGCCCCGGTCCGGGAAGATCCCACGTGCCGCAGAGCGGCTGGGCCCGTGAGCCATGGCCGCTGAGCCTGCGCGTCCGGAGCCTGTGCTCCGCAACGGGAGAGGCCACGACAGTGAGAGGCCCGCGTACCGCAAAAATAAATTAATTAAATTAATTAAATAAATAGATAAATAATAAATAAATCTTAAAAAAAAAAAAAAAAAGGTATTTACAAAAAACCCACAGCTCACACCATATTAACAACAGAAGACTAGGTGCTTTCCTCCTGACATCAGGAACAAGACAAGGATGTCTGCCCATCACCACTTCTATTCAACCCTGTCCTGGAGGTTCTGGACAGGGTAATAAGGCAAGAAAAAGAAATAAAGGCATCCAGATTGGAAAGGAAGAAGTAAAGCTGTCTCTATATGCAGATGGCATGAGCTTGAATATAGGAAACGTAAGGAATCTACTAAAAGCGACCAGAACTAATACGTTTAGCAAATTTGCAGGATGCAGTGCAAAAAAAAATGTGTATTTCTATATGCTCGCAAGAGCAATCTGAAAATGAAATTAAGAAAACACTTACATTTATAATAACATCATGAAGAATAAAATACTTCGGAATAAATTTAATGAAAGAAGCACAACACTTGTGCTCTGAAATGCTCTCAGTGAGCACACATGCCTTGGTAATCGAGTCACGTTGGCATCATTTTCCCAACAGAGCCTTTAGAACACATTGGTCCCACGCCTCCCTCCACACCCCTCCCTCCAAAGCTCAGCTGCAGACTCCTCCTGCCCCTCCTCCCGCCCCTCCCATCCTGGGTCCATCGCTTGTCCTCCATCTCCTCTGTAGGCCCGCCTACCGTGCCATCTCTCTGTGTCCCTCTGGCCTGTCTTCAGAGCTGCACACCTTCCTTGGGGGGCCTCGCTCACACCCAGCATCACTTACCTCCATGGGGGTGACTCAGGGCTGTGAATGTCTCCCTGGCTCACTTATGTGGTCCACCCACGTCTTTTTTTTTCTTTTTCTTTTTTCACATTTATTTATTTGGCTGTGCCGTGTCTTAGTTGCGGCACACGGGATCTTCATTGTGGCATGCGGGATCTTTTAGTTGCAGCCTGTGGGATCTAGTTCCCTGACCAGGGATTGAACCCAGGCCCCGTGCATTGGGAGCACAGAGTCTTAGCACCGGACCACCAGGGAAGTCCCCCACCCAGGTTTCGTAATCATTTATTTGTGTGATTCTCTCTCCAGGGCAGAGGGTCAGCAGCTGGGGAAGGGGCTGCCACACTGTGGCCGTGAACCTCAGGCAATGTGGAATGAATGAATGAATGATGATGCTGTCTGCCCTTAGCCTCAGTAAACAAGTGCTGGAGTCCTGGAGCCAGGGCGGGTGTCCCTGGGCCTGGGGACGCCAGTGGGCAGGACAGTGGGAGGGGGAGAGAGCACCCCTGCAGCAGTCACAGCCCGGCCACACGCACCGCGTGGCACCTGGAGTGCCTCCTGGCAGAGCTACTGTGCCCTGTGCCCCAACCCCAACCTGTGGCCACAGCTGGTTGCTGCCCTGTGTGTCTCACGGGGGCCGAGCGAGCCTTCTCTTTCCAGCTCGTCCTCCTGAGGGCCCTTGCTTGGGGCTGTGGGAGCTGGGAACCGGCAGCATCGGCCCTGCCTCAAGGAAACTTTAGGCTGCAGTGGAGTTGGGACGACCCAGTGACAGTCGAGTATCCTTGCCCTCACTGCTGTGCACACAGGTACTCAGGCAGCCCAAGCCCGCCTACTCCAGGAAGCCCTCTCCCACTCACATGCCCACAGCCGGGGGGTGCTGAAAACGGGCAGAGGTCATGGGCTTTCTCTCCCCACCTGGATCTCGGCCCCGCAGGGTGGATCCCATTTGTGCCAGTCAGTTTTACTAAAGTAAAATTCACGTGCGGTAAAATCGACCTGTAGGGCTTCCCAGGTGGCACAGTGGTTAATAATCCGCCGGCCAATGCAGGGGACACGGGTTCGAGCCCTGGTCCAGGAAGATCCCACATGGCGCGGAGGAACGAAGCCCGAGCACCTCAACTACTGAGACTGCGCTCTAGAGCCCATGTGCCACAACTACTGAGCCCACGTGCTACAACTACTGAAGCCCGTGCGCCTAGAGCCTGTGCTCTGCAACAAGAGGAGCCACCGCAATAAGAAGCCCACCCACCTCAACAAAGAGTAGCCCCCGCTTGCAGCAACTAGAGAAAGCACGCGCACAGTAACGAAGACCCAACGTAGCCAAAAATAAAAATAATAAATAAATAAATTTATTTAAAAAAAAATCGACCTGTAATTCGATGAGGTTGACAAAAGCCACTGTGGCGTAAGCACAATTGGGCCCTAGAGCGTTTCCAGCACCCCTCAAGGCTCCCTCCACCATTTGCCAGCAATCTCCTTCCCCCACCCCGCACCTGGCAACCCCAGTCTGCTTTCTGTAACTGCAGTCTTGCCTCTTCTAAAACGTCATACACAAAATCACACAGGACACTATTTCTTGAGACCAGATTCTCTGCATGATGTTTTTGAGGTTCACCTGAGTCCTGAAAGGCATCCTATTTACTGTGGAGCAGTTGTCCACTGTGTGGATGGACCACAGCTTGTCCATCTAGTCACCCACTGGAGGACATGTGTGTTGCTTCCAATTTTTGACTATTACAAATAAAGCTGCTATGAACATTGGTATGCTGGTTCATGTAGACTAAGTTTTCATTTTGGGGGGAAAATACCTATGAGTGGGATTGTTGGATTGTGTGGTAAGCGAATGTTGAACTTTGTAGATTATTGCCAAACTAATTTCCAAAGTGGCTGTATATTTACATTCCCATCAGCAACATGCGAGAGCTCCAGGCGCTCCAAATTCTCTCCAGTAGGTGTTGTCAGCATTGGGAGTTTTATTTGTTTTAATAGGTCTGTAGTTGTGGTTTTACTTTTCCTGGATCACGTGACTAATCACTTTGACCATTTTTTTCCAGGTGCTTATTTGCCATCCATTTCTCTTCTTAGTTGAAGTGTTTCGCCCGAGTTTTAAATCAAGTTTTCTTCTTACTGAGTTGCAAGAGTTCTTTCTGTACTCAAAATACAAATCTGTTACCGAGGATGTGTTTTGCAAATATTTTCTCCCAATTTGTGGCTTTTCATTTTCTTTACAGTGTCTTTTGAAGCACAGATTTAAAAAAATATTTATTTATTTATTGGTTGCATCAGGTCTTAGTTGCAGTGTGTGGGCTCTTCCTTGTGGTGCACGGACTTCTCTCTAGTTGTGGCACATGGGCTTAGTTGCCCCGTGGCATGTGGGATCTTAGATCCCTGACCAGGGATCGAACTGGCACCCCCTGCATTGCAAGATGGATTCTTAACCACTGGACCACCAGGGAAGTCCCCAAAGCAAAAATTTTTTAATTTTGATGAGACCCAATTATTATTTTAAAAATTTTATGGTTTGTGCTTTTCGCATCTTATCGAGAAAAATCTTTGCATAACTCAAGGACACAAAGATTTTCTCCTGTGTTTTCTTCTAGTAGGTTCATATTTATAGTTCTTACATTTATGCCTGTATTATTGTTTGTTAATATTAATAAATATTAATCTAGTTGATATTTATAGATCGTGTAAGCTTTGAGGTTCTTTATTAACATATGATGTCTAATTATTTCAGTACCTTTTGCTGAAATGACTGTCCTTTCTCCATTAAATGACCTCTGCACCTTTGTTGAAAACCTATTGTCATAAATGCAAGGATTGATTTCTGAACTCTAGCCTCATTCTTTGATTTATGTGTCTATCTTTAAGCCAACACTGTTCTGTCTTGACTGCTGTAGCTTTTTAAGTCTTGAAATCAGGTGGTGTAAGTCTCCCAACTTCCTTCTTCCTTATCATTGTTTGGAATTTCCTTTGCCCTTTGCATTTCTTTATAAATTTTAGAATCAGCTTGTCAATGTCTTTTTAAAAACTGGGTGGCTTTGCTTGAAATCACATTGAACCTATAGATCAATTTGGGGAGAATCAACATCTTAACAATATTCAGTCTTGGAATCCATGAACATGAAACCGAGCAGGACTCTGCAGGGGCTTCAGGGACAGACCCCCTCCGAGTCCCACACCTCTTGTTTGCAGAGAGGCTTCAGTCTTCTAGGCCTTCCCCGAGTTCTGAAGGGGAAATTTAATCAGAGAAGTGAGAAAATGCAGAAACATAGGAAAGTAGTCAAGCAAGACAAAATAATAATAGTTTAGCCATAAAACTAAGTCAAGTTTCCTTCTCAAGGGCTATAGATAATATCCTGAGCCATATCCTTGAGTTGTTTTGCAGATACTGAAACCTCCACCAGGTGGAAGAAGTTAACTGCATGCTGACCACCAGCACGGAGACCCCAGATCAGCTGGAAGAGGAAAGTCGATGATTGAGATTCCTGAAACATCACCATCAACCAATCAGAGAATTATGCAAAAGCTAATCACCCACCCTCTGAACCTCTCCTTCACAGTGTCTTTAAAGACCCTTTCCTGAAAGCCATGGGGGAGTTTGGGTCTTTTGAACAGAAGCTGCCCATTCTCCTTTGTTGGCCCTGCAATAAACTGCACTTTCCTTCACCACAACCCAGTGTTAGCAGATTGGCTTTGCTGCACATTGGGGTGAGTGGACCCAAGTTGGGTTTGGTAACAAACACAGTATGACTCTCCATTTACTTAGGTCTTTTTTAGTCTCTCAGTGGTATTTTATAGTTTTCTGGGTATATATCTCACACATATTTTGTTAAATTTACCTCTAAGTAATTCATGTTCTTTAATTCTATTTATAAATTGTATTGTGCTTGTAATTTCAAATTCTAATTGTCCATTGTTAGTACACAGAGATAGATGGGATTTTTATATTTTGACTTTGTATCCTGTGACTTTGCCAAACTCACTTGTTAGTTCTATGAGTATTTTGTAGTTTAGGATTTTCTGCAGACAAAAATGTCATCTGTGGATCAAGATTGTTTCAATTTTTCCTTTCCAATCATATAAAAATATAAGGTATAACTTGTTTTCCTTGCCTTATTACATAGGCTAGGTTCTCTAGTAAAGTGGTGATAGTGGATGCTTTTGCCTCATTCCCACTCAGTCTTTCACCATCAAGTACGATGTCACTGTGGGTTTTTGAAGATCCCCTTTATCAACTGAAGGAGCTCCCTTTTAGTCCTAGTTTACTGACATGTTTATGTGTGTGTGTTGTATGTGTGTGTGTTTAAACCATAAATGGGTGAATTTTGTCATGCTTTTTTTTTGGCATCTATTGAAATGATTGTGTGGTTTTTCTGTTTCAGACCAATCACATTGTGAATTGCATCAATTTTGAAATGTTAAAGGAACTTTACATTCTTGCAATGAGCCCTTCTTGGTCATATGTATTATTGTTTTAATATATTGCTGGAATCAACTTGCTAATATTGTTAAGGATTTTTTTCTGGACTCGTGAAGTATATTGGACTTTAATTTCCTTTTCATGTCATTTCCTTATCTGGATTTGGTACCAGGGTTAAGATGGACTCCCGTGAAGAGTTAGCGGGTGTGCCCTCCTCCTCCGTGTTCTGAAAGCACTTCTGTAGTGACCGTGTTATTTCTCCTTTAAGGGTCTGCTGTAATCCTCCAGCGAGGCCTCCCATCTTGACATTCTCTGCACCAAGGCCAGCCCTGGAGCAGGCAGATGGAAGCCTGACCACGAGGGGTCGTGCTCTTGACCCCCACAAAGATGGGGAGATGAGCTATTCTGTTGTGCATGCACTAAGTTTGAGAGTTTGTGCAACGAATACCAGGAGGAACGCAGGAGGGAGGCTGACCCACAGCCCTGGAGTGAGGGGGGCTGGCAGTGCTGATTCAGGAATGAGATGGGAGAGGATGTGGTCACCTGGAGAACATGGAGAGGCCAGTACAGGGGTCCCCCACGGAGCCCTGAGAAATGATGATGGGTATGGGCTGCACGGACACAGAGAAGCGAGAAGTGGCCAGAGAGGGAAGAAGACCCCAGGAGCACAGGGTGAGGTGGGGGTGGGGACGTGGGAATCTTGAAAGCCAGGAATTTTAGCCCAAGAGTATCCAGATAAGAATGGTCAGCTGGGACTTCTCTGGTGGTACAGTGGTTAAGTATTTACCTGCCAATGCAGGGGACACAGGTTCGAGCCCTGGTCCAGGAAGATCCCACATGCCGTGGAGCAACTAAGCCCATGTGCCACAACTACTGAGCCTGCGCTCTAGAGCCCGTGAGCCACAACTACTGAGCCTGCGAGCCACAACTACTGAAGCCCGCATGCTTAGAGCCCATACTCCACAACAAAGAGAAGCCACTGCAATGAGAAGCCTGAACACCAAAACAAAGAGTAGCCCCCACTCGCCACAACTAAAGAAAGCCCGTGCACAGCAACGAAGACCCAATGCAGCCAAAAATAAATAAATAAATGAATAAATTTATATTAAAAAAAAAAGAATGGTCAGCTGGGCCAGTGCTGCTGAGGGTACAAGAACGATGCGTCTGGTAAGTCCTGCAGGCTGGGGAGGCCCAGGTGATTGTGGAAGGCACAGCTCCAGCAGAGGAAGATGGGGAGGCCAGGGGCATGTCCTTCCCTGGCAGGTGACCCTCCTCCAGGTACCGGGATGCCACCCCTCCTCTGCCTGCCCACGGCCCTAGCCCATCTCTTGCCCACTTTTGACCTGACGACTCCCAGTCTGCCTTTAGCCCCTGGAAAATTTCTCTAGTCCAAGGTCCCAAACTCTCCTTATATCCAGTTTAAACTGCACCACCCCCCTGAAGCCTGGCGCTGTCTGCGACAGTGTTCCCCTGACCTGCACTGCACACCTTTGGAGGCACCTAAAGACTCTTAATCTGCAACTTTTTAAGAAACGAGTGGGAAGCAAGGGGGGGACCTGCAACGGCTGAGTGGAGCAGACAGGTATTCTGAGTTCAGATAGGGGAGATAGAAATGCAAACAGGCCCTTCCAGGAGGGGTGCTGGGAAGACCTGCGAGTTTCCAGAGTTCTCTCAGTCCTCCCCCCAGGGCGGGCAGGAGCAGGGGATTAGCCTGACGGGAGTGAGGGCTAGCTGTGGAGCCCTGGGAGCCCGCAGAAAACCTTCAGGTGAAACTCGGCCACCCAGGACTTGGCGGCAGATCCGAGCCACGGCAGGGCACCCAGCGGCTCAAAGGGTGTGGGACCCTCACGTGCAGGGTTCGGGGCTCCCTGCTCCCGGCCCTCACCTCTCTTCTCTCACCACCTCTGCAGCACTGGCTTAGGCAGCATGTGTTTTCCGCAAGGAACAGGGGCCCTCCAGGTCTGGCTCCACTGCAGACGCCTCTCCCGAGCCCTAGAGCCGTCGGTGCAGGTGCACCTTCGGCCCAATCGAGGAAGAAGGTGGGCCGGCACAAAGGCCTGCTGTGTGGCCTGGGTTGAGTTCCTGACCCCAATGTGCTGGTCACAGTTGTGTACCCGGGAAAACGGAGCGGAGGAGGGCAGCGATTCGGGCACGGCCTTGGGACGCACAAGGTCACGGCTGGGCCAAGAGACACGCAGCGCCGCCGCCCCCGGGATGGGGGTGGGGAGGGGCTAAGTAACTCCTTTCCACCCCGGTGGTCGCGGCCAAGAGGGACGGCGCCAGGAGCCGGGGCAGCTGACTGCCCACCCCCACAGCCCGCCGCCTGCACCGTCCCGGGAGGCGCTTTACGGGAGGGCCGCCGCAGCTCGGCATCCGGGCGGGGTCGGGGGACCAGGGGCGGTGGGCGGTGGGCGAGGGGCTCGAGACGCCCAAGCCCCGACCCCGCCCGGGCCTCGCCCGGACCCCGCCCGGACCCCGCCCTGGCCTCGCCTCCCGGAGACCAGCTCCCAGGAGCGCTCTCCGCGGCGGGGTGGAGCGAGGCGGGGGGCGGGGGTGGAGCGAGGCGGGGGGCGGGGCCGGCAGAAGGCGCCGCTGATTGGCCGATGCCGCTGATTGGCCGGCGCGAGAGCCACTCGCTGCCGCCGCTGCATCCGGCTGCGCTCGTACGGGTTCGGCTCGGCAGCTCGGCTCGGCTCGGCGGCTCAGCTCGGCTCGGCTCGGCTCGGCTCGGCAGCTCGGCTCAGCTCGGCGGCTCGGCTCAGCTCGGCTGCGCGACCGCGGACGGACTGACGGGCGTGCGCGGGGGGCGCGGGGCGCGGGGCGCGGGGCGCGGGCCTCGGCGGCGACGGCGGCGGAAGCCTTGTGTCCCCGCCCGCCCGGTCGTCTCGGAGAGGCGGAGGCAGCGCGGGCCGGCCGCAGCAGAGCGGGCGCAGGCGCGGGGGGCGGCGGCGCGGGGGAGGCGCGGGGGGCGCTGAGCGAGCGCGGCCCGCCGGGCGCCGCCGACCCGGCCCAGCGGACTGACGGACGCGCACGGACGCGGCCCCTCCCTGCCGCCGCCCGCCCGGGGCGCCCACCTCGCCGGCGCCGGGCCCGGGAGCGATGACATCGACGGGGAAGGACGGCGGCGGGGCGCAGCACGCGCAGTATGTGGGGCCCTACCGGCTGGAGAAGACGCTGGGCAAGGGGCAGACAGGTGCGTGCGGGCCGGCGGGGGCCGGGGCCGGGGAGACCGTGCACACGGAGGGCCCAGAGGGCCGAGGACACCAATGGGGGCCGGGGGCGCCGGGGGACCGGGAGGGCCGGGGGCGCACAGGCCCGCCGCCGGGGAGGCCGGCGCCGGCGCGCCGAGCGGGGGCCCGGGAAGGAGGCCGCCCGGAGCGGGGTGCTGCAGGCCCGGCCCACGTCTCCGGCCCGCGGCCGCGAACAATGGGAGGCCGGGCGCCCGGTCCCGCCGCGGAGCCCCGCAGGCCGCGCGGCTGCGGTCGGCCGGGCGCGGCCCAAGGACACTCGGCACGGACGGCGGCGCACTGGCCCGGCCAGCGCCCCTCGGCCCGGCTGCAGGCTGCAGGTGCGCGGCCCCCGCCGCATTGTGCGCCCGAGCGACCGGGCCCATTGTGCCGCGGGAGGAGGGGGCCGAGCGGGCGCCCATCTGCCGTCTGCCGCGGCCGCGCTAATAGGCGTGCTGCCCGAGCAGCTGCGCCCCGGGCCGCGCGACCCCGGCCACGACCCCCAACTCCCGCGGCCGGCGAGCAGCGAGGCCGCCATGCGCGTCCTGCAGGGACCGGGCCACTTTAGCCAGGCCGGGACCTCCCTCCCCGGTGGGAGTGGGAGAGTGCCCGGGCCACTCAGAGGGCTGGACAGCGCCTCTCTTCTCCCAACCTGTCAGGATGTCTGCGACACTGCACTCCTCCAGGGGCGGGAGAGGGAGACCGGTACTGGGCCCGACCGCGGATCCTGGGCCACGGATCCCACACCGGCGGTGGAGCAGACCCCAGCCTATGGGAGGAGGGGGCTTCCCGGCTGGTCCTGGACAGCCGTCTTCTGGCGATCGGGTTAGATCGCAGCCCCAAGGCCAGTGCCCTCATCTGGCTGGCCGGGCGTTCGCAGAGTCGCTTTGTGGGACACTGGGCTCAGCCATTTTCTTTCTTCTCCCTGGATGGGCCTCTCTTGGCGGCCCAGAGGTCCGATTGGCACTGTCTCCTTCTCCCTGCCTCTCTGGGAAGTTCCTTAGACCTAGAGCAGGCAGGCAAGCGGAGCAAGGGAGGAGGAGGGTGCGGCAGGGCTGGGCCCACCCCACTGGTGCAGGGCTGGGGCCCAGGAGGGAGCGCTCTAGCCAGGCATGCTGCAGGCCTTCCCCGAGCCCCCCAGGGTAGCCCAGAGGCGGAGCCTGGAGGTGGAAGGAAAGTGGGCCAAGCCCCGGGCTGGGGTGGGGGGCAGGGGCTGTGATGTAACTAAGGCAGAGCCTGTGAAGGCGTCTGGGCTAGAGGCAGTGGGAGCCCCCCCGCCCCCTGCTGGGCGGGCAGCCCTCGCACCGTGGGGCCCGGGGCAGTAGTGCAGTGCTGTTGGAAGTCAGGGTGGCGGGCCGGGTTCGAAGAGGAGGTGGCAGACAGCCTGTGATCAGCTGAGTTCAAAATGTGCATGTTTCCTGGGAGGAACAACTGTAGTTCGTGAAATTCTCAGTGGGGGAGGGGCTTGGGGCAGCAGAATGCAGGAGGCAGTGAAATAATCTAATTATCTTACCAATAAAATGTTATTATAGGGAAACATCGGCGTGCAAGCGATGACAGCCATGAATTATACGCAGGTCTCCAAGGGTAGGGGCTGGTCTCCGTACTCTTCATTGAGTTATTCTGTTCTACAGTTAATTACAGGAGGGTTCCACTGTAATTAACAATAACGAACACAAAAGGATGTACAGTGTGTGAACAACAGGCCGTGTGATGTTTAGAAGCAGCTCTGAGTGGCCCCTGCATCCAGCAGCCTCTCTCCTCAGGCCCTTCCCTGGTGAGTGGGATCAGGTCTCTAGTTGAGGCCCCCTCTCTGGGGGTCTGTCCGTCCTCTGTTCTTCTGGCCTCCCTGAGTGCTTGGAGCTGCCACTCGAGATCCTGATGGTTGGAGCACCTGCTTCCCAGGAAGGTTGGGGAGGAGGCTGTCCTGTTGGCGCCCGTCTCTCCGTCCTTTCTGTGGCAGGGTCATCTGGAGTTTGGTGGACGTAGGGACCTCACGGTGTGTGTGTGCCGGGCCTGGCTGCTTGGCTTGCTGGCTGCTCTTTGGCACCAAATGCTAAGAAAGCTGTGATTTCCCAGGCCTGTCCTTTCGCTCCCGAGATAAACACCTGACCTTCTCTGGGGGCCAGGCTTCTTGCCAGGACACCTCGGTGGAAGTGTGCCGCCTCCCTCCCCAGCCGTTAGTGCTGCTGGGAGCTGCTCCCCTGGAGCCGTGCAGCCCCCAGGCCCAGGGTGTGGTGGGGCCCGCGGTTTGTCCCTTGACTCCAGCCCAGCCCTGCTTGTCTCACAGGCACCTCTGTTCTCCCTGCTCTTTGCCAGCCCTCTGCCCAAGTCCTGTAAAGGGGGAACTGAGGAGAGTAGACGTCGGCGGCTGTGGGCCGCGTGGGGCAGCTGGGCCTCTCAACCCAGCTGATCCGGGCACTCGGGCTGCGTGTCCCGAGCGGGGGCCTGTTGGGAGGCGGGCCCGCTGCTCTCCCCCAAAATGCCGCCTTTGGGGAGTCAGATGTGGGATGGGGGACGCCGCCAGGTGCAGAGTGCAGGTGTGGGCAGAGCCGCCCCTTCCACCCGGCTGGGGCTGGCAGGGTCCGGCTCACACTTCTGTTGCATCTTTTTAACCCCTGGTGGTTCTGTTTTGCTTGTTTGGCATTGGGCTCAGGGAGCGGGTCCGTCACTCCTGCTGGGTTGGGCCTCCCCGTCAGGGCTGGCGAGGCCGTGGTTGAGAAGTCATCTCCTCTGCCCAGCTGTCCTTGACGGCCTGGCGTCACCTCTGCAAGCAGCCTGGGGAGGGTGCCTCCGCCTCGGCTGCGATGTGGTTTCTGGTCAAGGGACGGGACCTTCCGGGCCTGCTGGGGCGGGTGTCACTGTGCCCTGTGGTGTTCACTGCCGAGGCTCCGCCTGGCCCCTCCCTCATCCAGGAGAGGCTTCTTCAGCTGGGGGGTGGGGAGGACACCCCCTGAGGGCCCAGTGGGGACCGAGTAGGCCCAGGAGGTGAGTGGTGTGGGCTGTGCTGTCTTCACCCCCCCAGCCCCATCAGGAAACGGAGCAGTGCCCGGCCCTGCCCAAGCCAGGGCGCAGCAAGCCCAAGTGGGGCTCGGCGCCCATAGGCCGGGAGGACCCCGGGGCTCGATGGGGAGGACGGTGGGCTCTGGGAGCCTTTCCTGGAGCCAAGGTCCACGGTAAGATGTGGGGCCCACCCTTGGAAACCCTTCTCCAGTGGGCAGGAGATGGGGGCCGGGGGCAGCACTGAGACAGGGCTTTCAGGCAAGGGGTTGGTCCAGCTAAAGAGAGAAGGGGGCGGTGAGGGGCCTCCCTGCTGCTCATCTGGCTGAGCTCGCAGGTTGGTGGGTGGGCAGGGGGAGAGCCCCTCCAGGCTCTTGAGGGACCCTCAGGAGAATTAATGTGAGTGCTGGTGGCAGGCAGGCTGGGGAGGACTCCTTGGGTGGGATGGGGCAGGTGAGCGAGGGACAGGTGAGCTGGGAGGAGGGACAGGTGTGAGAGGGAGACAGGTGAGCTGGAGGGAGACAGGTGAGCTGGGAGGAGAGACAGGTGTGAGCAGGAGAGACGGGTGAGCTGGGAGGAGGGGCAGGTGTGAGAGGGAGACAGGTGAGCTGGAGGGAGAGTCTGGCAGACCCTGGGGTGACCCATGGCCCAGAGCTGGAGGGAGCCCAGCTCAGAGCAGGACGGGGGAGTCAGAGCCGGCGGCCGAGGTGGGCGGGGAGGCACCTGGGCCGTGGGGGACCACATCAGTTTTAGAAGGTTGAGCAGAAGGAGGCAGCTTTTTTTTTTTTTTTTTATTTTTAAAAATATTTATTTATTTTTGGCCGCATTGGGTCCTCGTTGCTGCACGCGGGCTTTCCCTAGTTGTGGCGAGCGGGGGCTACTCTTTGTTGCGGTGTGTGGGCTTCTCATTGCGGCGGCTTCTCTTGTGGTGGAGCGTGGGCTCTAGGTACTTGGGCTTCAGTAGTTGTGGCGTGCAGGCTCAGTAGTTGTGGGGCGCGGGCTTAGTTGCTCCGCGGCATGTGGGATCTTCCCAGACCAGGGCTCGAACCCGTGTCCCCTGCATTGGCAGGCGGATTCTTAACCACTGCACCACCAGGGAAGTCCGGAGGCAGCTTTGAGCCAACAAGAGGCCGCAGTGCGTCGGCTCTGGGGATGGGGCGGGCAGGGGCTGGCCCAGGAACCGGCCTGGGGTGCCATGGAGGGCTGAGGCCCAGAGAAGGAGTGGGCCTCCCCATGTGGGTGGAGGCACTGGACTTGGGGTGCACAGTGAAGGTGGACAGAGCAGGATGAGTGGGGTGGGCCTCCACTGGTCGCATGTGGACCGCCTGTCGTGCCTGATGGTCAGAACGGCCGCAGGCCACATTGCCCTTTGCTGAGTCCAGAGCCTCCCCCTCTGTGCCTCAGGCTGGCCTCAGTCCATCTAACCTGTTTTATAAGTGAGGGAACGGGCTCAGAACCTGAACTTGGTCCAGGGCAGTTGCTCCCGGGGATGGTAGGAAAGCCCACAGGTGCTCACTGCACGAGCCTGGTTAAACGTTAGGACCATATTCTCAAATAGTTGTGGGCAGACCTTGGGGGGCAGTGGGGATCCCCCACCTGTCTCCCTGCCCCACTGGAGTGGTTAGGAAGGCTCAGCAACCCATCAGTGACTTTGGGTGGGACAGAGGCTGCTCAGCCATCCTCCCGAGGCACAGACCCTCCCCCAGGAAAACCGCTTCCCCGAGCTGAGAGCTGGCCCTGGGTATGCTGCCCTTGTTGATGGAGGGCAGCTCTGCACGGGGCTTCCTGCGGTGATGGGGGTCTTGCGTCAAAGGATAGGCATTTTCCTGAAGGTAGGGCTGGGAGGGTCCTGGGGTGGACAGAGCCCTAGGACCCTGGTCCCAGAGTGTCCCCTACCCACCGTGGTCCCCTGTGGCTCTGAGCACCTCTGAGTTTTCACGTGTCCCGCCTGCCTCACCACTGGCTGTGGCTCTGCAGGGATGGTGGGAGGGGTGTTTGTACCAGGGAGGGCATGTGGGGCAGAGGGCACAGCCCGGGCGAGGGTACAGAGGTGAGAGATGCCCTTTGCAGAGCCGGCTGCTGCCCAGTGCAGCTCTGGCCGTGGGTTCCTCTGCGCTGGGGGTTTTCCACAGGGGGCATCAAGGCCTGTAGGCCCCCGCCTGCAGGGCCCCCAGCACGATGCGGAAAGAGTACGTCACCTGTGGCCAGCCTCTGTCCACCACGTGCCAGCTGTTGTCCCCAGAGCCGTCTGTTCGGAGTGGGTTTTGGGGGCAAGGCCAGGCCTGGCTCTTTCTGGAAGAAGCCAGGCCAGTGCCAGCCACGGCCCCGAGGTCCCAGCAGGACCTGTCTCCAGCAGATCCGGGGGGACCCTGCTGGATATACAGCCGTCTGCGCTGTGCTCAGGGCAGAGGAGCAGAGAGGTCTCAGACTCAGAGGGCTCCAGGTGCCCCCAACCCTGGTCTGCTGGAGGGTGGTCAGGGGTACCTGAGCCTTGCTGGTGACAGGCAGGCTTGGCTGTGCGTACTGGGGGCGCGTGTGGACTGGGGCCTCCGGGGCTTGCTCCCCCTGCCTCCTGGCCTATCCCAACCAGCCTCAAGAGCTGTGTGGGGCCGCCGAGGGCTCTGCCGCAGGACGCAGGGTCCCCTGCTGCCCACGGCCGTGGCTGACCGGCACCGCCCTGGGCCTGCGCCTGCGCCTGGACGGGGGCCCGAGCGAGCGTGTGCTTCCCCTGCCCACACGCGCCTTTTTCTGGCTACTTCCTCCCCTGGTGTTCATCGCTAGGGCTTATCTGTGGGGCAACCACTGGGCCTGAAAACGTCAGGGAAGGGAGAGGAGGCCGGCATCTGAGAGGCAGGTGGGCTGGGCAGCAGCACTGACTGCATCCTCTCTGCCTGTGTATGAGCCCTGCTTGGTGCCTGGCACCTTGCGTGTGCCCGGAGCAGACAGGTCCTGCCAGGTCAGAGGCCCGCGCTGAGGATGGCCCACGTTGGCCGTGCTCCCGAGTCAGCGGTGCAGTGGGAGGGTGCGTGGCTGGTGCTCATGAGGAGCGTTAGGGCGACTTCCTGGTCACCTAGTGCTCTGGTTTGGAGAGCACCTGTGCCTTTGAGGCCAGTGGACACAGAACCAGCGTCTGTGGGGGCCTGGCCGGGCGGCGGTGCCCACAGAGGAGGCTGTGTCCCCCGTCTGCCCGCGCCCACAGGCTGCGCCTGGAGCTGCCCGGGCCCGGGGCCCTGCCTGCCTGTGTCCCCCCGCACAGTCTGGGCTCCTTGGAGTGGGGCACGCTGGCGCTCCCCAGGGCCTGCTGCCACGCAGAGAGGGAGCACGGTGGCGGCACACACGTGGCAGGGTGTTTGAGGTGGTTGAGAGGCCTCACCGCCTGCCTGTGGCCCTGTGTGCTGCCCTGTGGCCTTCCCCAGCGGTACAGCCAGGGCCCCCAGGCCCCCGAGGCCACCTTGGACCCTAATGGGGTGGTTCTGTGCCCCTGGTCCCGGAGGTGCAGCCAGGGACAGCCCCCTAGGCTCTGGTGCTCGGTAGCTGAGGGGCTTTGAGCCTCAGGCCCCCCGACGGCAGGAGTGCTTCTGTGAGGCCCTGATGGACGGGAACAATGTCGGGGGCACGTCTGCTGTGCTCGGTGCCCAGCAGGAGGCCAGCATCTGTCAGGGCCCATCTAGGGTCTCGGGGGAGGGGAAGGACCCCCTTCCCTGTGGGTGGTACCTTGCGTTGCCCTGGATTCTGCAGGAAGTCCTCTCGGACATGGGGCAAGCTGGTGCCTTCGGACAGCTGCTCCAACGGAGCTCTCCCCGGTGCCAGGCCCGGCCAGCCCCACTGTCCCCTGTGGGCCGGTTGACGTGTCCAGGCCACACAGCACTGGGTGGTGGGCCCCGGGTGGGCCTCCATGAGCCTGCCCAGAGCCCTGGGTCCTGGCCAGGGATGGCCGAGCTGCCCGCCCGCCTGCCCGAGGTTTCACCCCAGACAGGGGTGCCGGCTGCCAAGCGGGGCTGCCCTGAGCAAGCTGCCTCAGACTCCGGACGGGATGGAGGCTGGGGTGGGGCAGAGGCCGCAGGGACAAAGCAGGGATTGTGCGGGCTGGGCCCTGAGAGGTGGCCCAGGCCTTGTTCTGCAGCCTCTGAGGGCCCAGTGTTCTGGAGCTGGGCAGCTGGGAGCACCGCCCCCCAACCCCAGGATGAGAAAACGGCCCTTCTCTTCTGGTGGTTTTCTTCCTGTTCGTTCTGCTTTCATCCCTCAGGGCCCAGGGAGGCTGCTGCTGGGCCTTGGTTTCTTCCCTGTGCCCTGGGGTGACAGCGCCTCCGGGTGGATTTCAGGGGTCACTGAGGTCGATGCCTGTCGAGCGCTGACAGGGCGTCCCGGGTACACACACCCTGGCTGGGGGTGCTGACCTGTGAGGACAGAGGTGCTTCCCCAGGTGCTGTCACATCCTCGTCTACACAGGGCCCCAGGGCTGGCCGCCCCCACTTGGGCCTCCCGCACACCGTGCCCACAGGCCTGGCCGAGGGTGGATGGAAGATTCTGGGGCCTGTGGTTCTGGGCTGGGGGGTGGAGGAGGACCGCGGGGCACTTGCGCCATTGCTGCCCACTCTGGGCTCAGACTGGGTCCCAGGGCTGGCCTTCCTGGCCCCAGGGCGGAGGTGGGAGGGCAGCCTGAGTGGCCGCCTGCGTGGCCTGAGTGACGTAGCTGGGGCTGGGGACATGGCAGGCTGCTGCTCCGTCTCAGGGCCGTGGGTGGTTTTCGGGGGCGGCAGGAGGCTGCCCGGCCAGGAATGTGGCATCTGTGGGGGGGGCCTTGGCCGTGGTGCCCCAGGCGACTCTAGAGTTGCTGGCAGCCGCTGGCCTGGGTGGAGGAGCAGGATAAATGGGGGGCCTACGTGTTGGGGGGTGGCCGCCTGGGAACCTGACGGGTCCCTCCCCGTGGCCGACTTCGGCCTGGATCACAGGCCACAAGGCCAGAGCAGCCCCAGGGAAGGGCAGGGCGTGGGCCCCGAGGCCAGGTGCTTCCTGTGCCTAGTTCTGAGTCGGGTCCAGCGGTGTATGAGGCGTGCGGGTCCAGCTTCCACAGGTGTTGACGCTGGGCCCAAGCTGGAGTCCGGGGCACGGGCCGGCAGGGCGGTGGGGAGCCCGGGTCTGCAGAGGCTGGGAGGAGCCCCTGCCCGGGGCGGGAACTGCAGCCTCTGCCGCCCCTCCCAGACTCCCCGCCGCCCCTCCCAGACTCGACGCCCTACTCAGTCGTCTGGCAGGGGCCTGCAGTGGAGCCCAGGCAGCCTCGTGGGGCCAGTTTCTTCTCTGAAGGGTGAGGGGCTGGTGCTCGGTGGGCAGCTGCAGGGACGTGGGGATCCCCGATGCCTGTGGAGAGGGGTGTGCCTGGAGCGTGTGTGAGGGACTCAGGGTCCTCCGAGACCATTCAGAGAAAGTCCTTTGGCTGGCCCCGTGGAGCCAGGAAGGAGCTGGATGGGCTTCTCCGTCCCGGGCTCACTCTGGCTGCCCCCAGGAGTCAGCCAGAAGGCACGGAGCATTTGGGGTCATCCAGGGTCTCTGGGGTCAGCCTGCGTGCAGAGCCCCCGGGGCAGGGCCCCCAGCCCAGACTGGGTGGGAAAGTCGGCATCTGCAGGCCCCCGTGTCCCCGTTGTGGCTCAGGTGTGAGGGTGAGCGACACTGCGAGGGAACGTGTTTGCTTGGGGCCAGGTAGGGGGCTGGCAGCCCGTGTCACCCTTGGGCCGTGGGCCTGAGAGTGGACTCAGCCTTCACGTCCAGCCCGGGCCCAGGGGGTCGAGGGGGAAACAGGACGAGGGTGGACAGATGGGCATCGTGTTTGCTTATCCCCGTGGATGTGGTATTTTCGTGCGTCGCTTGTTTATGGGGCAGCGAGTGGGGAGAGTGGATGCAGATTGTGGCAGAGCTGGGCCGCCAGCTGTTCAGGGCTGAGGGACCCGGCAGTGGGGGCACAGTCTGGGCTGGGGAGGGGCTTGCCTCATCCCTTCCCTCTGCCACACGGTGCCCTGCGACGCGGCCTGCCCTGCCTGTGGCCCTGCCCCGCTGACCTCTCGCGCCCAACCTGCTACATTCTGGCCGGCAGATGCCTCTGTTCTGGGGGCCCACCCGGAGTGGAGGCCCCATGTTCCTGGGCCGCCGTGGGAACCGGCTTCTCGTTTCCCTCTGCAAACGGGCATTTCCAGATGCGGAGGTAGAGAAAAGAGCACCCTGGACCCCACGAGCCCACCCCAGCCTCAGCGACACAGACACGGGGTCAGTTTGCTTCACCCCACCCCCAGACTTCCCTGTAATGTAAATATTTTCAGGCTGGGTCTAAAAGATAGAGACTCTTTAAAAGAAGCACCATACCATTAGTACCCTGGGAAGTTAACCCTAATTTCCTAAACTGGCAGAAATACAGTCAAACGCTGCATTTTTAGCGGGTAAGGGCTGTTTCCTGGAACCTGAGTCCCCGTGGCCCCCCGTGTGTGGCATCTGGAGACCTTGGGTCCTCGGCACCGGAGCTGCTCCTGGGGTCCTCAACCTCAGGATCTGCGCGTTTCTGACTTTCCGGGGGTCTGATGCTGGCGGGGCCCCACTTGGACAGGAAACCGTGCGTGGTTGTGGCCAGTCCCACCCTCACTCCCGCCCCGACCCTGACGTGATGGTCATTGGCGCCGGCATGCAGTGAGCAGCGAAATACAGGCCTGGCCTTGCCTGGGAGCAGTGGGTCCACCCAGCCCAGAAGCTTCTCTGCCGTCACTGCACAGAGGTGCAGGCCCAGTGGGGGACATGGCACGTGAGGAGTGCCCCGTTTGGGTTCTGTCCTGCGGGGGTGGACCTAAGGCAGGTGAGGACGGCTGGCCTGCCACTCTCTGGTCCCTCGGCCCTGAGCCGCTGCAGCCCTGGGCGGGGCGTGTAGGTGAGGGAACAGGCTCGGTGGGGGCCTGAAGGAGGCCCTCCTGGGGAGCTTGGAGCAGCTTCCGCCAGGCGCCTGGTCTCCTTACGTCTTGCTGGGCCCGTCTCCGTGTGCAGCCTCACCCTCTTGGCTGCAGTGGCCCTGTCACGGAGGGCCAGTTTGAGCACTCACAGCCTAGGGTGGACAGTCAGCCTGCCCACGCCCGGCCCACGCCTCCAGCTCTTCCCCCAGGCCCTCTGCCACCATGCCCGGCCTGTGGCTCCGACACGTGACCTCACACCGGAGACGCTGAGCTCGAACCCCTTGTGCTCTCTGGGGTTTGGGGCTTCCCGCTTGGTGTCAGGGCTGCTTGAGGCTGGGCACGCGCTCCTCCTGCAGCGGGGCTCACGCTGGGGGCACCGTGCTTTCCCCAAACGCGCCTGCTTCTGTGCAAAGCCGTGGGCCCTGGTGACCTGGGAGAATTGCTCTTCAAGGCCAGCGTGTTCATACACGGCGTGGGCTGCCAGGAGACCCTGCGTCCAGGGGCCAGCTACCCATGAGCAGTGTGCAGGCAGCCTAGGACCCCCGCTCTCCCCTCCCTAAGTCTCCAAGGAGAGCAGCGGCAAAGCCCTCAGGTGGTGCCCCATCTCTGCTGCACTCTGCTTGTGGGGTGGCTTGTGGGGGTGAGGCCGGGGCAGCTCGCTGGCTGCACCCTGTTCCTGAGGGGGCGCCGAGGGGCCTGAGTTGGCCCTGCAGCCTGGGGCCAGGCCCTCTCCCTGGGCCCGCCTGTGGGAGCTGTCCAGCGTGGCAGTGCTGAAGTCTGCAGCTTCCGCGGCCCAGGAGGGAGGCTGCGGTTAGCAGTTTGTCCTCAGCCCTCCTTTGCAGCTGAGCAGACCTGTGGGAGGGTCTGTGGGTCTTTGGTGAGCTCCTGCACCTGTCTCCCTAGTGTGGGACTTGGGCTCTGTGCTGAGGAGGTGGGCAGGGGGAGGCTGCCTGGTGTGCTCCCAGGGGAGACCCCGGCCCCCACTCCCCTCCTCGGTCAGGAGGAGCGGGTGGCCGGTTCTCTTGGGGCTGCTGCTCACCTGCCGGGGCGGGGGGAGGGCCAGGGCCCCACAGAGCGTGAACCATGAGCACTGCTCGCCCTCCAAGGCTGCCGGCACCTTCTCTGGCTCTGGGGTTGATTCAAGGTGACTCTCCAGGGCAGTCCCTGGCAGCCCTGGCGTTCGCTTGGTGTCTCCAAGGTGGCAGGAGCTGCTGCAGTGAACCCTCCCATCCAGAAGCCCTTGGAGACCCCCATCGCCCGGGTGTGGGTTCCGTTGGGGGCACACAGCAGCCAGGGAGGCCTCGGCCACCTGGCCCCGTGCTCTGTAGGCTGTGGGTGCCCTGCGTCGCCTGGGCTCCCCAGGGAGGGGCAGGCACACCGTGAGAGGCTCTGGTGCACACCAGCCAGTTGCATCTCCTGGGTCCCCTTATTTCAAGGGTCTTGTGGCCCAAGGGTGGATGAAATGCAGGAGTTTCTGCAGCACGCTGGGACATCAGTGATGGCCTTGGGGCGGCCGGGAGGGGAGACCAGCTGGGGCCCGGGCTGTGCACCGACCCTCTGTGTCAGGGGTCTGCCCACCTGAGCCCCTACCCAGGGAGACAGAGATGTGATGGGTGTGAAGGCGCGGGTGTTACCCTCCCGCTGGTTCTGCCTTGCGCTGATCTGTGGGGCTCCCCATGCACACAGGGAGGGTCCTCTGACCTCCAAGTCCATGCCCGCAGCCCCCTCCCCAGGCCTGGGTACTGGGGGGAATTGAGCCTGGACTCAGGAAGGCAAGCCCTCAGCTCCAACCCCCACTAAACCCCGGCATCCTAACCAGCATCCTGGGCTAGCTCCGCGGGGAGACTGGAGACAGGAGACGTTTGGGAAGGACCGAGGCCTTGGAGGGGGAGCGACTGTTTCCTGTGTGTGAGGGGGTGGGGCTGGACCGGGCAGATGGGAAAGGGTAGATGCTGGCTTAGCTCTAGGGGCAAGAGCGCGTCTCTGATTGGAGGTTTGCTGACTCTAAACCCCAAATCCCAAGGGATTTATAACTAATCATAAAGTGGCACAGATAGGACACCCTCCAGCAGATGCCGCGGGGCGACTGAGGGCATCTGTGGGCGGTCGTGGGCTGCGTCGGCCTGGGAATCAGGGCAGCCGTGTCGGGGGCTTGGTGGGGGCTACAGGGGCCCCTCTGGGTGACGCCCAGTGGCCCAGGGTCTATGGGCCGGGTTCCCAGATTCACTTCCAGCTTCGCTGCCGGCCCTGGCAGGGCACACGGTGTCCTTGGCATCCTCAGAGAGCTGGCCGCTGCCCTCAGTGCCAGCCACGTCCGTACCTCCCCCTCCTGGGTCCCTCTGCCTGAGGGGTGCTCAGACCCCTGTCCCACAGCCTGTCTTTGGAGTCAGCTAGCCGTAGGGCCTCTGACCTCGGGGGGTCCTGCTTCTCGCCACCCTATGTGCAACGCACACCCTCCTGTGGGCATCTGTGCGCTGCCCTGGTGTCTGCAGAAGGGGATATGGGGACTGGCTCTCTGTCGGGGTGATGCTGGTGATGCCCCCGTCAGGATCCAGGCTGGTGGGGCAGGAGAGTTGGCTCTGGGGGGCCAGCCTGGGCTGGTCAGTGCTGTGGGCCTCCAGAGGTGCTCAGGGCCTGGCAGGGGCTGGGTGGCCAGCCGGGGCCTCTGACCCCACAGGCTTACTCTGCCCCTTCTGCCCGGGGGCTATGGCATCCCGAGTCCCCCTGGGTGGGTGGCCTCTGGGTGTCAGTCCCCCCGTGCCGGGTGGTGTGCATGGGGTCCTGCGCTGACCAAAGCCTGGTGGGCAGCCCTCTTGGTGCTGCTGGGGGAGGTGCTGGCCTCTGGCCGGTGGACACCTGGGGGCACCTCTGGGAAGCTGGCCAGGCTCTGTGCTGGGGACAGTCCTGTCCTGGGCAGAGCGACCCACTGGGCAGCCAGGGTTCGGGGGAGGCCAGCTCCTGGGCCTGTCCATGCCAGTCCAGGCTGGGTCTGGGGCCCGGGCTGCCCCCCCACGCCTGTTGCAGTGGGCCTTGGGGAGGAAAGATGGCCCCTGGGGAGCCTCTCTGGCCCTGCACAGGACCTCAGGCGTGGTGGCCGTGGGCACGTGCCCCAGGCACCGTCTTGGGGGCTCTGCGGTCCATCGCTGGGCCTCGGGAGCTCACCACTTGGGTGAGTCCTGCCGAGCCTGGGGGGCTGCAGGCCAGCACCCGTCCCCTTGGGGGTGCCTCTTCTCTTGGACACCAAGTGGCCCGTACCCTGGGGGAGCGGCCCCCAGAAACAGCGTGGGCGTGCGGGGGGCCGTCAGCTCCGGGAGGCTCACAGTGGGTGTTGATGGAGTGGTTGGGGCGGGGGGGCGCACGTGCTCCTCCGCTTCCCGTTGCTCGAGGGGCCAGGGCAGGTGGGGACAGGTCAGTCAGCGGGGTCAGCAGAGTGAGATCCTGGGGACCCCGTGCTGGCAGGACCATGTGGGGTTCTCTGGTGAGTGCACCTCAGGACAGGCGGTCTCCTGGAGGTGTTGGGTCGGGGACTTCATAAACCAGGCCTGCGCTCCGTGGCCAGCGCCGAGGCCAACCTCAAGTTTGCAGGTGCAAAGATGTATACGTAATTGAGCGCCTTGCCTGCCCGTCCCTGGGGGGATGTGCCGGCGGGAGGCGTGCAGGACAGTCTCTGCTGCCCGGGTCGGGGGGTCAGGGCAGAGGCCCAGGGGACACTGAGCAGGGCCCTGTGGATGGCGTACCAGGGCAGGGCTGCTCTGCATCCCCTCTGGGCTGGGCTCCTGTCCTGACACCTCGTGCCCATTTGCGCCTTTGAGTGGCAGGTCCCACTGCCTGGCCCTTCTGGCTGCTCCGCAAGTGCCAGCCCCGGGGAGGAGGAGGTGGCAGAGGTGGGCGTCCTGCCCGGGCTCCGTGACCATGGACAGCTCCAGGCAGGCGGGCCTCCTGGAAACAGTCAGAGGCGCTCAGGGACTGAGCTGATGTCTGGGAGGATGAGGTGGCAGCTGTGGGCAGGCGGGTCTCTGCCTCTCTCCTCCTCTCCGTCCTTCGGAGAAGCTGCCCGCTGACCGCCAAGCAGCTTCTATTATTACCCCACGCTGGAGGTTACATCTGCCGGTGCCCTTCCGGGGATGGGCAGGCTCTCCTGGCACCTGATCCCCGCTGGGCGGGGGCGGAGCTCGGGCCACAGGCCTGTTTCCCACTTCCTGCTGGTACCGCAGGCAGGGTGTGCATCTGTCTGTCCGTCCGTCCGAGGGACCTGGGCAGGGAACTTGTCTGGGTCAGGTGGGAGCAGCCTGCACACGGCCTGCCTGGCCCAGCGCCTCGGTGTCCATCTCGTGCCCAGCACTGGCCGGGCCCCTGGACAGCCAGCAGCTGCCTCAGCCCCCGGCTCCCCCAGGTCAGGCACCTGCCACGAGCGGTCTCGAAGCTCCATGGTCGGGGCAGGTGCTGTGGTGCCAGCGCCTTCCCGTCCTGCCTGGGCGCCCTGACCCAGGGGCATCGGACGGCTGGCTCCTGAGACAAGTCTAGGGTGGGGACTGCAGCTCCCCGACCCGTGAGCAGGGTGGGGACACAGGCTTCTTGGCCCGGGGGAGGGTGGGACACCAGACCTACCTCGTGGCTGGGGAAACCAACTAACTCAGCAGATAGTTTTTAAAACGTGGATTGGGGTTTTTTTTTAAATGATAAATCCAGATTTGACACTGCAGAGTGGTCCTCTGGCCCCCATCCACTCCCACGTGGGGACAAGGGATCTCAGCCATAGACCAGAGAGGGCTTGTCTGCCCCGCCGCCAGCCCCCCGCCCCGCCCTCCTGTTCCTTTTTCCCCTGCCCGCTGGACCGCGGGAGCCCATGTGGCTTCCCAGGCCAACCCTGGCAGCCCTCCCAGGTGTGCCAGGCGAGGGGGCTGCCGGGGGTGCCTGGTGGCCACAGGCGGGCGGGCTCTGCCTTCCTCCGCTTGACCACAGGCCGGCCCGCAGATGAGGGGCACCTTCCCTGCACAGGGCTTCGCTGTGTCCTGTGTCGGGGCCTGGAGGCGTGGCCAGGGGGCCGGTGGGAGCTGGGAAGCGGACAGGGGTGGAGGGCGGCCAACCTCTGGGGTCTGGTCACCTGCAGCTCCTGCCCCTCGGGGTGGGGGCTGAGGGGAGGCCCAGGGGCTTCTGGGAGGTATTTCCACACCTGGCTTAGCTGTGAGCGGCTCTGGGCCTGGCTCCATCCCGGAGGGCCCCCCACGCCTGACAGGTGTGAGTGGGGTTGTGTGGTGTTGCATCTGCTACCAGAGAGGCTGTTGGTGTGTGTGCCTGGGCCTCCCGGGGCAGGCATCCCGGCCTTGTCACCAAGGCAACCGCATCACCATCCCTGGGGCCTGGAGGGGGTGGAGCAGGAAGGAGGGAAGGCCTGGTGCTGGGTGGGGGGGGGCGGTCCGTGTCTGCTGCTGAAGCCCCCTGGGGCCTGGCCTGTAGGCAGCCTTCCTGTCCTGGCGACCCCTTCTCTTCCCCCCTCCCAGGCGCTGGGTCCCTGACCTTGAAGCACTCCTGCCGGTCACCATGGCTCTGTCCCTCCACTCCCCCCCCCCCCCACACACGTCCCTGGAGGGCTGGACAGCTGCTGGTGGTGCATGCTCACGTCACAGCATGGCGTCCACGCTGCACGTGTGACCTCGGCCCCCTGGAGTCCAGCCTCCTCGTACAGCTGGCTCCTCGCGTGCGGGACCCGGCACCTCGTCTTCACAGCAGCTGCGTCCCCTGCCACCTGCTCCCCACAAGCCTCCGACCCCTCCCCTTCCTAGGTCCCTTGGGCCAGTCACCCTCCTTCCTGCAGGCCCTTGGCAGGCGACCCCAGCATCAGCCCCCAGTCCTAAGGCTTCTGAAAACTAGGGCACCCGCTTAAAACAACAACACCAATTTACCAGATTGAATTACTGAATAGTTACTGAATTCAATCAAAATGTTTCATTGGGCTAATTTTACAGCGTTGAACTGATAAAGCAGTTAATAAAAAGCCCACGTGGTCACCTGCCACCATGGGAAGCGGAGATGCGGGGCCCGCTCGCCAGCCTCTGGGAATCCCTGCTCCTCCCAGAGGCTCTCAGAGCGAGAGCGGGCGCAAGTGTGGGCAGGCAGGGCAGGAAGGCTTCCCCCAGCGCACCCCAGAACTGATGGTTTCCCAGCACTCGTGCCCCCCAGACAAGGCCGCCGGGTCCCCCTGGACATCCCGCCCCGAGGCTGCGGTCAGAGGGCCGAGGGGCCCAGGTGCCGGCCTCTCCCTCCACCTCTCCCCGCAGAGGGGGCCCGGGGCGCACAGGTCAGGCCTCCGAGTATCTGGGCCTCTCAGGACGTGCTGCTGAGCACACAGTAGGTGGACGCCCCTTGGGGACACTGGCTGCGTGGGTGGGCTTTCTGTGGCGTGGCTGAGGGATGTCCTGGGGGGCCCTGGTGCATCTGGGGGAGACCCGGCCTGGAGGTAGGGGTGATGATTTCCACGCTCTGGGTGTCGGCCAGGGTACCTTGGCTGAGGGAGAAGCGTCCACCCTTGTGCCCCGGCTTCTGCGGGTGGGACTGGGGGGGTTCCTGGCGGGGGTGGGGAGTTGGCCCTGGGGTCGGAGGAAGCGGGGGAGGGGAGGCCTGTTGTGGTCGCCATGGCGAGCACCGGGCTGCTGAGGTTGGGGCGCTGACTCTGGCTGGGCCCTCAGCCCAGGAAGGAAGCCACGGCCCCCCTGCCCTCTCCCAGCAGCCCGGGGATGTGGGGACCTGGGGTGGCCCTCGGTGCGCGGCCGGGGCCTCCCCGGGTCTGTCCCTGCCTGCAGCCCTGTGTGCGGCCCACACTCCGCCCGCCTTGACCGTGTTCCTTCCACAGCCCCGAGCGAGTCCCCACTGTGGTGGGAAGGAGCCCCGTCCTGGCCACACCACGGTGGGCGGGTGCCAGGGCAGCTGCCCTTGGAAGGAGCCGGGGTGTACGTGGTATCACGGGGCAGGGGGGTCTCACACTGCAGCCTCGGGCTGTCCCCGCTCCCTCCCGCCCCCGCCTCCCAGGCCCCCGGGGGCCGCTGGGCAGAAAGAGCAGGACAGTCTGGGGAGGGCCGGGGCCCTCTTGCTCCTGTGGCCCCCATGACTCTGCCTCGAGCCCGGCCTGGCTCCCCCGTTGCCGGGGCCTGTGCCTGAGCCTGGGGGGCTGTGACTGCACTGGGAGCGTCTCAGCCCGCCCCGGGCCTGTTCAAGGGTGCGTCCGGCTCAGGCCCGGCCAGCCTGGCTGAAGCCCCTGTTTTGGTGTGTTGGGCGTTTGTGTTTCTCTTGGGAATCACCGGTCTCATCCTTGGCTCCTCTGAAGCAGCCGCACTGGCGGGTTTCTAAAGGAGCTCTTCACATCCGAGGGCCGGGTTCACTGGGCCTTTCCCTCTGTCTGCGGGTGGGACGCTCTGAGTCACTTCTGGCTGTGGTTCTACCAGTGGTTCCGTTGACACGAAATCCCGGGGAAGGTGGGCTGTGGACACTGACCAGGCTGCTGCGGAGGGCGGGGTGACGGGGGCGCCGGGACGCCCTTCCGCAGGACCCAGGGAGAAACGCTCTTTAAGTGTGCGCGTCGCTGACACCTCCAAGGAGCTGCTGAGAAGGGGAGACTGCTGGGGAAGCGGGTTTTAGGAAGCAAACCAGGGCTCAACAAACACAAGGAAAAGGAAAACCCTGAACTCTGCCTGGTCTCAGGCTGGGTGCTTCTGGGAAAGTCACTGAACCTCTCTGAGCCCGGGGCCCTTGTGAGAGGGGCAGTCAATGGTGTCCGCCTGGCAGAGGTGTGGTGTGACGTGGCTGCAGCCGTGTGCCTTCTTGTCACCGTGATGGCTGTGCCCCGGCTGCAGAGCGTGCGCGGTGCTTTCCTTCTCGGTGGTCTCCTTGGTCTACCTGGAGTTTATCTGGGCAGCATGTGTAGGCGGGGCTGCCTGCTGTATCTCCCTGGCTTGGTCATCTGCTGGGCACCGCCCGCTGGGCAGCCAGGACTCCCGGAGTCCGAGCCTGCCTCGTGGTGGGGTAGGGGGAAGGCTGGCCTCCTGGGGATGCTCCTTGGGTTGGGCCTGCAGCAGGCCAGGGCCCCGCTGGTGGGAGCACAGCATGGGAGATGGGTCAGGGACCAGACAGGGCACCAGCCATTCCCTAGTGCGAGACAGGTCCTGCCCTGGGCAGGGTTGGCACCATGGCAGGGCAGGGGGCAGGGGTGGTGGTGGTGGTGGGGGTGCTGGGAGCTGGAGTGGGGACCCTTCGCCTGGCCTTTTTGTGCAGGAGGCGGGTGTTAGCTCGGCTGAGGCCATGCCCACTAGCTGGGGGCAGGGGTCTCTGAGGCCGGTGAGGGCTGCAGCCAGTGGCTTGCTCTGAGTCCAGGGCCCAGCTGAAGGGAGAAGGAAGGAAGGGGGTGGGGGAGAGCGCTCAGTGCCCCTGCCTTTCTGCTCCCGTTGTCATGGCAACAGATGGTGGTTTGGCAGGAGAGTGGAGGGGGAGGGCTTTGCGTGAGGAGGCTCGGGATTTGGAGACCAGCTGGGATCCTTCAGGGACAGGGCGGGGCTCTGGCGACGGGGCTGAGCAAGCTCCTCCCCTGGGCCCCCAGCGCAGCCCCCCCCCGTTCACAGGGCAGGTTTTAGACCGAAACCCGGGTCTGCGCTTCCTTCCTCTGGAGTGCCAGCTCCACCCCGGCTCACAGTGGCCGCCTGGCCCTCCTTGCTCGCACCTCCCTCTCTCTCTCCCCTGGTTCCTGGACCAGGGCTGCAAATCAGAAAGAGACCAGTGCCCCCACCTGGACACCCCACAAGCCTGGGTCAGCGGGCAAAGTTGTGGTGGGGGGGGCTGCAGCTGGGCAGTGGGCCCGGCTCTGCCCCCGGCCCTGGGGATGGGGAGAAGGCCGGGCTGGAGCACTGGAGCCTCAACCCTGCACTGCCACCCGCTGCAGGGGCGACCGCCACGGGGCACCATCCCAGGAGGACCGAGTCCCAGCCAGCCCTGTGCTGCGACCCCTCCACTTGGCCTGCCTCCCTCTGCCTGTGGAGAGGGGGGAGGGAAGGGGCTCAGGCTTTCCGGGGTGATCACCTGAGCAGGCCCCTTACCGCCACCCCTGCACCTGCCTCCCTCCCTCCCACTGCGCCTGCTGGCTTCTCCCCAAGGCCAGGCAGGCGCTTCCTGCACAGCCTCCCGACCTGCAGGCCCAGTCCGGACTCGGCCCTGGTTGTTCCCCAGGAGCGTGAGTGTGAGGCCGTGTGTGAGCGTGAGAGGGGGTCCTGGCCTCACCACGGGGGGAAGGACCCTGTGCACGTCCATCAGGCCCAGCTGAGCCCCAGCTGTGGGTTCCCAGGGCAGAGTGCACACTGAGCTGAGTCTTTGGCCTGGTGCCGCCCACCCCATGGGTGAGGAAGCTGCCAGTCACCTGCTGAGGTTTGGACACCACTGCCTGGGCCACTGCAGGGCGGGCTCCCCAACCCAGTCTGGCATCGGAGGCCCTGCATCGGCCCCGAGCCCCAACACAGCACAGCCCCAACACAGCACAGCTCGGGTGGGATGGGGGGCGGGGACAGGGCCCCTCCTCCTATCCCACCCACAGGGCTCCTGCTGCTTTTGCAGGCTTGTGGCCACGCCCAGGACCAGCCGCCGCACCCAGCCTCCTCGCAAAGATTGGCTGGAGGGTTCTGGGGCCCCTTTCTCTGAGACCTCTCATGGCTCCCAGGGCTCAGGCCTTAGGCCAGGGTCTCCGGCTGAGCAGGTCGGCACGCCAGGTGTGCCCCAGCGCCCTGCGAGCACCCCTGGGGCCCCGACCCGTCACCAGCATCCGGCCATGTCCCCCTGCAGTCTCAGCTCAGTGCCTCCACGGAGCTTGCCCTGGCTCTCTACCTTGACCCCACCACCCACTCTCAACAGTCCGGGGGACCCCACCTCTGCAGCCCCAGGCCCCAGCGCTGATCCCCGGAGACCCTCCAGGGACCCCCCTCTCAGGACTTGTCAAGGGCCTGGGTAGGCACTCGGGGGAGACTGACCCCCCACCCACCTTGGGAAGCCTGGGTCTCCTTCAGGGCCTGGACAGCAGGAGGCCTGGGGCCTGGTTCGAGGTCCCCTCACTGCAGAGGGTCCGGGGGTCCCAGGCTGCAGGCTGACTCCTGACCTTTCTGGGGGAATGAGGTGTGTGGTGATGGGTGGGGATGTCAAAGCCACACGTGTGTGTGTGTGTGTGTGTGTGTGTGTGTGTGTGTGTGTGTGTGTGTGTGTCTTTCCATGAAGGTGGGCTCTCAGGCACCTCCCGACTCCTGCCTGGCACTAACCAGAAGGGGGAGGGGTGGAGGGTGGGTAGGGCACGGGGGAGGGGCAGTGTAGCCCAGGCAGCTTCCAGGGCAGACACAGTGACCTGTCCCCAGGGTGGGGAGTGGCTCAGAGAGCCAGCTGGTGGGGGCCCCTCTTCTCTCTGCCCTGCGCCCCCCGCCCCCACCTCCCAGGGCAGCAAGGCCTGGGGTGAGAGTGGGTGTGCTGCCCCTCTGTGCCGGTTAAGCTTGGCCCCTGGCACTGCCTCCTGCAGGCCACTGGGGGGAGCGGGGGAAAGGACCCCTGGGTCAGCCCAGGCCCCGGTGTGGGCGCAGCTCACCAGCCCTTTCCCCGGGGCTGTTTCCAGAGTCAGGGCAGCATCTGCAACGCCCCCGCCCTTGGGGAAGTGACTGGAGACCAAGGGCAGCTGCCTGCCAGCAGGGAAGCCAGAGAATTTTGTGGCTGGTTTGGTAAAATGCATGCCTTTTCTGGGGGGGCTTAACTGGACTGTTCTCAGTTTAAGAGAACTGTTCCTGGAAGGTGGGGGAGGGGCAGGCCAGAGCCAGCCCAGGTTTGGGGTGAGGCTGCTGAATGACGTGACGCAGGGCAGCCAGGCTGGGCGGGTGCCAGGCAGATGCCAGGGGACTGCGGTGCAGCTGCAGGAGGCGTGAGACACGGGGCCCTGTGGCCGTCCTGCCCCGCCAGCGGCACCCTCAGCCCCGTCCCTCACCTGCAGGTGTGCTGCTGTCTGCCCCCAGCCCAGTGTGCGGGGCCCAGCCCCCAGCTCCCCAACAGAGTCCCCCGTCAGGAAGGGAGTGGGCGCAGGGTGTCTAGGGCCTGCGGTGCGGAAGCTGAGCCCTGTCTTGGGGGATCCCTGCACTGTTCCCCTGTCCCCCACGAGTCCAGGTGGTGCCTTCCTGGAGCAGGTGGGAGCCAGGAGGAGGGGCCCTGACCTGAGCCCCGGGGTCAGCGGAACCTGCCTTACCCCTCCCTCCACCTCACAGTGTCTTTGGGGTGCTCGAGGGGCAGGGCAGTTGTGACTCCCGGGCAGGTGCCCTGGCCACTGGTCCCAGCCTTGGCTGCAGGCAGAGAGAAGGAGGTGACCACCTGGGGTGGGCTTAGGGACACCAAGGCCAAGGGCAGCCCTAACCAGTGGCCAGCCCTGCAGGGCAGAGGACAAGGGCCGCCCTCAGGGGCCAGAGGCTCATCTGCAGGGCCTGGGATGTGAGTGGGGCTGCCCGTGACCGTGGCACCTCCTGGTGACCTGTGGGGACACGTGGCAGCCTGCCCCACCCCTGCTGGACCCCCTTGGAGAAGGGCCCCTCCCTGGGAGTCGGTACCCTCTCGCATCCTGACATCCAGAGCAGGCCGTAGCTGAACGGTTCTTACGACAAAAGTGTGTTTGGTAATAATCAGTGACAGTCAGTGATAACTGTTTTCTTGATTCGTTCTTTGGATCTAAAACTATTCTCATTAATTAATTTAATTCATTTAAAAGGAAGACTTCACTTTCAGGCTCAAAGATACTAAAGTATTTCGTGTATGAGCCAAGGTTTGCATCTTCCAAAGACATCACACCCCCGAGGTTCACCCCGTGTCATTGCTTTGAGCCGTGAGCGCAGGGGAGGCTCTGGGGCGGGTGGGGGCCTCCGAGCGGCAGCCAGAACTTGCCTCCTGCAGAAGGTGGCATGTGTCGGGATTCAAGGACTCATCCTCTGCGTAGATGCAGCATCTGTCGCCGCCTCCGCACACGGGACAGAGACCCACCTGTGAGCAGCGATTGTCTGGAACTAGGAGGGTGATGGACTGCGTTTGGGGGAAACGGGTGTTTATTTTATCGCTGACGTTTGGCATTGGTGCGTGGTGGCAGAAAGTAGACCCGTGTCTTTCTTTGTAAAAAAGTTGAGATGAAATTCACATAACATAAAATGGACCATTTTAAAATGCACAGTTGTGCAGCGTTCGGCGTGTTCAGTGTGGTGCAGTCACCGCCCCTGCTTCCAGAACAGTCTCATCCCGCAGAGGAACCCGGTGCCCGTAAGGAGTGGCGCCTGATGCCCCTTCCCCAGCCCTGGCAACCACTAAGCTGCTTTCTGTTTCTGTGGGTTTATGTATTATTGTAGATATTTCATAGAAATGGAATCATGCGTATGTGGCCTTTTGTGTCTGCCTGCTTTCACGTAGCAGAAAATCCCAAGATTCATCCAGGTTGTAGCTGTGTCAACCTGTGTTCCTCTTTAAGGCTGAATAATATTCCTTTGTGTGGATGGACCACATTTTTTTTTTTTTTTTTTTTTGGCCGAGCCACGCAGCTTGTGGGATCTTAGTTCCCTCACCAGGGACTGAACTCGGGCCCCGGCAGTGGAAGCGCCGAGTCCTAACCACCGGACCACCTTTTTTCACCCATTCATCTGTCGATGGGCACTTGGGTTGTTTGCACCTTTGGTTGCTGTGGGTGTGTTTGAGTCCCTGCTTTTGGTTCTTTTGGGGACACAGCTAGGAATGGTAACCCTTAGGTTTAATTGTTTGCAGAACGGCCAGACTGCTTTCTGATAGACCCACTTTTAGTCAGTTTAGTTTTGCTGTGAATGTCTCCATAGACAGGGCCCCCCATTGCGTCCCCCCACCCGTTGGGTGTCCCCCACTGCCCACCCTACCACTGTCCTCTCTTCCTTTGCAGAATTTATGGGCTCAGAGGGAGGGTGTGACTCGCCTACATCTGTGTGATGCTCACAGGTGGTCCTGGTCCTGGTGGGGGCTCCCTGGGCTGCTGCCTGCCTGTTGTACCGGGCTCCATGGTGGCCACGGCTCCCCTTGGTCACTGTCACTTGCGAAGGCGGCTGTGGGAGCCCTGAGCGCCCAGCCTTGAGCTCTCAGTGGTTCTGTTCTGTGTCTTAGTTTTTACAGATTTGGACAAGTCGAGAGTTTGAAGTCCGTTGCCAGCTGGGACCCAGAGCAACACGATGGACAGAGTTTACCACTGGTTCCCGTGGTAGCCCTGGGCTTCGTCCAGGGCATGGGGCACCTCCCAGTAGACAGGGCAGTGTGGCCTCTGAGGGGCCGGGGAGGGGGCGCGGCTGGGAAGCCAGGCTGCAGGGGAGGGAGAGAGGCCACACCATCGAGGGCTGTGCTCTGGCTGGGGTGGGGCCCAGTGGTGCGTCGACGTGTCCGTGAGAGTGAAATGCAATAAAACAAAGTGAGGAAAAAACCCCAAACCTTGTGCAGCACAAGGCCGTGTACTTTACCATTTACTAGGTTCACCAGACATGAGATTATTTGGTCCAGTTGCTGCGAAAGTGTCTGGATGTTGTGGCGGGAACGAGACTGCACCCTGGTCCACTGGCCGCTCAGGGGCCCGGGCGCAGATGGCTTGCTGAGCGCTGCCCCGAAGGCTACCTCTTTGAACCGTTTCCAGTTGCACTGCTTTGGGGGTGAACTCACACCTCAGGGGCTTGACGGGTCAAGTTAGGCAATCCCCAGTGACCCCTGCATCTCCTCCCAACCCCCCGAGGTGGATACCTGTGGCTCTTCCCGGGGCATCCTTGGGTTTCCCTGTACTTGCAAATACCGCAGTAAACGCCTGTCTTGTCCATTAGCTGCAGCCGTATCTCTTCTCTTTTCCCTGCGAGATGAGCATACTGCTGTCCTCACCTCTCTTTCCCTCCCATCCTCCTTTCTAGCAGCTACTTTTACCTTTTTTTTTTTTTTTTTCTGAAGAGCAGTATCTCTGTCCTTCAGCCCACCCGTGCCTTGTGGGATTGACTGTTGGTTGACTCTCAAAAGTAAAAAAACCGTAAAGAGGGTTTTCCTAGATGTCACTCGGGAATTGTTGGTCAGTGCTGGGCTAGGTAGTGTGCCGGGATCACCTGTCTTGGTCATGTGACCCGCTTGAAGGAAGCTGTGCCTGTGCACCAGCCTGGTCTTTAAGGAGTTGGGGAAATCAGGGGTTTGGAGTCCATCAGCGGAATCTCTTTTCTGAGACCCCATGAATGTTTGTGTTCTTGACACATTCCACTTGCGTCACCATGACTTTCTTGAAGAGCCCTTTGATTTTCCTGGAGTTCCCAGGACTCCTCTCTGGATGGGATCTTAACTTCCTTCTGGTCTACCACCTCCTTTTGTCAGGTGACTTCCAGGAAAAGTGACACGGAGGCACCTTCTCTGCGGACTCATGCTCCTCCCATTAGCTCCGGACCTCAAGTGCTGATGGGAGATTAGATGCCAGTCTGACTTACCTGCCTTTTTCTTTGCCCCCATTTACACCAGAGCTCCTCGAAAGTGTTATTCCTGTTGAACCCACATCTTTTCCCTCTACCTCTTGACCTGGCCACCCTGCTGCATGCATGACCCTTACAGTGCCAAATCAGTGGTCACTTGGCAGTCCCTGGCCCGTCAGCAGCATCAGACGCAGTTGGACATCCTCCTTCACTTAACTTATGAAACCCCACATTTGCCCCTTTTTTTCCCTTCCTCCCCATTCCGCTTCTCTTGGACCGTCCTCATCTTGCCAGCCTGA
This sequence comes from Hyperoodon ampullatus, assembly GCF_949752795.1. Lineage (NCBI taxonomy): Eukaryota > Metazoa > Chordata > Mammalia > Artiodactyla > Ziphiidae > Hyperoodon > Hyperoodon ampullatus. The sequence continues at coordinate 3,687,734 of NC_136920.1, forward strand.
AAATTGGAGTGCCCCCGGTCAGCTTGGCCTTTCTTTGCTGATGGTCACCCCAGGTGGCCTTGTCCATTCCTGCATGCTTAGGGTTTGCATGGCCCATTTTTATCATCCTCTTACTTTCAACCCGTGTGTGTCCTTTCAGTTGAAGTGTCACTTGTAAACCACACGTACTTGGGTTTGAGTTTCCTTTTTCCCCTGTCTGAGTCTCTTTTAGTTGGAGTGTTTAGATCAATTACATTTGGTATAATTACTGACATGCTTTGGTTTAAGTCTACTATCTTTCTATTTGTTTTCTATTTGTCCCATCTGTTCTGTGTACATTTTCCTTTCTTTCCTGGCTTTTTTTGTGTCAACCAGGTATTTTTTTAGTCATCCCACTTTCTTTCCTCTTTTAGTGTTTTCGCTACACCTCTTTTATTATTTCTTTAGCGGTTACTCTAGAGTAGTTCTCAAAGTCTTAGACCAGGGACCCCTTGGGGAGATCCTTGTGGGGGGTGGTCCATGAGGCCCAAACTGTTTTCATACATTATAGGATATCATTATACGATAGTATTTGCCTCAACACAGGGAAATTTCCGGAGGTTCCCCATGTGTCTTCTTTGAAGGCAGATGTTAAAAGAGGTCTGCAAAGATGTAAAACAGTGCCACTCTTCTCACTAGCTCTTTTTAGCTTTGAAAAAAATGGTTATTTTTAATAAAAATTATTTATGTTTGTGTATACTGGGTTTATTATATATACATTTTAAAAATATTTATTTGTTTATTTATTTATGTATTTGCACCGGGTCTTAGTTGCGACAGGCGGGCTCCTTAGTTGTGGCATGCGAACTCTCAGTTGCAGCATGCATGTGAGATCTAGTTCCCTATGCAGGGATCGAACCCAGGCCCCCTGCGTTGGGAGCGTGGAGTCGTAACCACTGCACCACCAGGGAAGTCCTGGGTTTATTATATTTAACGAGTTAATAAATATTTGTAAAATTTCTCAGTTTTAATTTCTAATCCAATAAATATCAGTAGATATAACCACATACATAAAGGTTCTTTGGTGTCCTCAGTAACTTTTATGAGTATCCGGGGATCATGAGGCCACAAAGGCTGCGACTTTCTGATTTAGGGGTTGCAGCATGCCTGCCTGTCACAGTCCTCATGGAGTTGGCACTGCCCCACATTGCAGAGGGGAGCGGCTTCCTGACGCAGTCCCTCATTTCTGGGCCCCTGTTGTGTCTGGCTTCTGCCTGGTGCTAACCCCACAGTACTTCGCTGCTGCATCTGCAGAGTCGACTCTTTAAGAGATGCCCTTTCCAGGGAGGGTGTTCCAGTTTCCTCATGTGTCCCCTTCTTGGTGCACCCTTTCCTGCCTGTGGATTGGGGCTCCCTCAACCTGAAGAGTTTCCTTTAGTGCTTTTATAGTGCTCACAACACATCCTCTCAGCTTTTGCCTAACTACGAATGTCTTTATTTTGCCTTAGTTTTGAAGGATATTTTTACTGGTTATAGAAGTTTAGGTTTTCTTTCAGCACCAAGGATGTGTTAAGCCATTGCCTCCTGGTCGCACTGTTTCTGGTGAGAAGTCAGGCACTACTGATGCTCCGCGTGATGTGATGTGCATTTTTTGTCTGGCTGCTTTTAAGATTTTCTCTTCCTCTCAGTTTTATCAGTTTAGCAGTGATATGCCTTAGTGTGGTTTTCTGTGTTTCTGTCATACTTTTGGTTCAGTGGGCCTCAAGGACCTGTGGGCTGAAATATCTAATAATTTGGGGAAATGCGTGGCTGTTATCTCTTAAAATATGTCCTCCACCCTGTCCCCCGACCCCCCTTCTCTTTTTCTGGGACTCCAATTACAGATATGTTAGACTGTTGGGTGCTGTCCCCCAGGTCTCTCGTGCTGTTTGGTTTGTCTCTTTGTTCTTTTGCTCCATACTTCAGCTTGGATGGTTTATATTGACCCATCTTAGATTTCACTAGTCCTTTCTTCTGTTGTGTCTAGTCTGCTGTTAAGTCCATTCAATAAATTCTTTTTGTGCATCTTTTCGTCTAATTAAAAAATATAGATAGATAGATATAGATATATAAATATTATTGCACAATCCTTTTCAGAAAATTCTACTGTTTGGGTCAGCTGCAGCCTGCTTCTGTTGGCTATTTTTTCTCTTGAGGGTAGGTAACTTTTCCTACTTCTTTGTGTATGTCATCATCTTTATTGTGTGCCAGGCATTATTTATTGAAAAGATCAGCGCAGTGGGTAAGGCTCCTCCAGAAAGGGCTTGCCTTTCCCTCTGTCAGGCATGTAGGGTGGTAGGACTTTCTCTGGGTCAGGACTAAGTGGATACTTCAGCGAGTTTCTGTTCATCTCTAGCCAAGTGTCTCAAGGGTGTGAGCTCCATGGTGTGGAACCTCTTTTTGTTGCTGTGGTTTTGAATGCCTGTCCCTGGAGAAGCCCAGTGAATACTTGTCAAGTGAATGAGTGAAAGAATGAAGCAGGCTCCCGGGATCTCACCTTCGAGAGGCCGTGCCTGGGTGTGGGTCAGCTTGCAGCCAGGGCCTGGGCCGACCAAGGGCCTTTTGCTCTGGCACGTCCATCTGCTCCAGGGCATTATTTCTGTTCACTCTTAGCTACTCCCTTTGGACAAACATTGGGCGTCCTGGATTGATCATCTCTTATTGTTTCACCTTTTCTTTTTGCTTTTTGCTCCGCCCCACTGGGCATTTTCTCATGTTTTTAGTCCTTATTTCAGCAGTTTCCTTCTCTAGCCGTTACTGTTATATCTTAGGGCTCTTTCTTGTTTTCTCATCCTTTCTGTAAATTTCTTGTTTTATAGATGTAGCAACTGATTAAATCCTGGCAAGTCAATGCAATAAACAGTAAAATAATTTTTAAATGTCTCTTTCTACCAAGTCAGTGCTGTTTCTTTCTCAGACTTCCTCTAGTGATGTGGTCGGCTGTTTACCTTCTGTGTGAGAAGCAGGAATATTTTCTTGCCTGGGTCTCTCCTCAGGGGGTCTCCTGCCTGGAGTTCAGAGTGTGGGGTGTCTGGTGGGGGCATGCTGATGGCAGGGGCTGAGCATTCAGCGTGTGAGAACAAGGACGAGCAGGGCAGCCTCCTGGCCCCTGTGGTCCTGGGCTTTGTCCCTGGTTGTGCCTCAGTCTTTGCCTGGAGGGAGGGGATGCTGACCCGGGCTCTCCCCACATCTATGCCCTTGATACATGCCCATCTGTTTTTGCAGCCCCATCCCAGGCCTGCCCTCTGCTCCTGGCTGATGCTGGCACCTGGAGTCTCTCTAGGGCACCCTGGAGGCCGGCCGGCCCGGCCCCTGCCCTGTCCCCCATCACCTGCCCCCTGTCTTCCTCCTTCAAGAGGTTTCTGGAATGTTTCGAGAGCTCTCCTTTCCACCACCAGAGGGTGGGGTCAGTAGGAGGCAACTGCAAGGGACCTGGGTCTGTCTGGCCAGCAGGGCCCTGGCAACCTCTCCAGGTCCTGGCCCCCAGCCCAGACTCCTCCTAGGGTCTCCCGGCAAGCATCTGTCCCGGCCCCTCCTCCCCAGAGCTCCACCCAACTCTGCCGTCTCCTCCATCACCTGGGCCAGCAGAGTCCTCTGGGCTCAGCCCTCCTCCCTCCAGCTCCGTCTTCTGACTCCCCATCCGTCTCCAGTGGAGATGCTTCTGAGCACACGCCTCAGTGTGGCCAGCTTAGGAAGTGCCTCCGGGCACCTCCCGGCCACAGGGCATGTTCCTATTCCTAGCTGCTTCCAGAGCCCCCTTACTGAGCCTAGAGGCCTGGATGTTTGGCATCCCCTTCACGTCCAGCAGGTGCCCAGCATCTCGCCCCTTCTCAGCTTTGACCTTGGGAGCCTGGCCTGAGTGTCTCTTGGGGGAGGAGGGTCTGTGTCCCCAGGATCACTGCGGCACCCACCCCCAACCCTCCAGCTGGGTCCTGGCAAATGATGTTCTTCATCCCAGGGCTTCAATTGGTGGTTCCTGTCAGCAGTTTCCCACTGGGCACAGAGCTGCGAGGGAGCTTGTTTTGTTTCTTTTTTTGCAGGGAGGGGGTGTGGGCAGGCATGGCTGATCATCTTTTTTCAGCGGTTCTGGGCCTGAAAGCATTCCAAGGCCCTGAGGGCTGCGTTGGGCTGTGGGGCAAGGGTGCCTGGCCCCACCCTGGAGACCCCCTGGCTGTGCTGAGGGTTAGAACCCTCAGCTGTACGTTTTCGTGGGTGCAATCCCAGATGCCTCTGGGAGGGGGAGGGAGGAAGTGTAGGATGCTTAGGACTGAGATGTGGGTGTGTGAGAGAGCGATGGGGTGTTTTCTCATTTAATCTCTACTGGCATCAGGAGAGGGTGTTAGCACACCCCTGTGGCTGGAGGGGCCACCCAAGTCCCCACTCCGGGCGGAGATGGGGAACCAGGCTTCAAAGCCTCGGCCCTGACCACAGCCGTTGTGCCCACTGCTGGCCAAATATGGCTGGCTCAGCGGGGGAAGGGCCTTCAGGTACCAGAATAGCCCCCCGAGCTTCGTCAGGGGCACAGAATGGCCGTGGAGGTGGGAAGGGCTCTTGGGGATGGGTGGGGAGCGGCCCCCATGTCCCTTTCCTCCCGTGGGTCAAGGGCTGCCCTGGGGCTTCTGGCCTGTCCCACGGAGGGGGCAGCAGTGCCCTTGTGTTTGGGTGCTGTGGGCGGGGCAGGCAGGGAGCCCAGCGGAGGCGGCTGAGTGGCTTCAGTGCGTGTGAAATATGTCAGGGCTTAATTAATTTAATTTGAGAGGTTCCTTTTCGGAGCGTGAACAGTTGTCTCCCAAGAGACGCCGCCACCTCCTCCCCCTCCCGCCTGCCTGGCGCTGGTGGGCGAAGGAAACAGCGGAATCTATATTGAGAGTGTGCCACCCCCCGGTCCCCCCCGGGAGCGCGGTGAGGGGTGTCGGGGTGTCACCGGGAGCCCGGAAGCGTGGGCGCACCGGGGGCGGATGCAGCGCAAAGCTGGGGCGCGCGATCCCGGCATCCCCGCCAACCGGAAGGGGGGAGGAGAAGGGGGGAGGGAGAGGAGGAGGTTGGGGAGCTCCGACCCCAGGAGGAGAGGCCGAGAGAACCGGGGCGCCTTATCAGCCCACCGAGAGCTGGGGCTGAGTGTGCGCGGGCGGGCGGGGAAAGGAGGGAGGCGCGGGGTGGGGGGCGCGGGAAGAACCAGGCGGGACCAGTAATGAGGGAACGTGCGCGCTTTGATGTCTGGCGGCAACTTCAACGAGGCCGCCCCCTACCGCGCAGGTGTGAGTCCTCGGAGGCCCGAGGGAGGCCCGAGGCGCGCAGGCGGCGCGTGTTTGAAGTGGGCCCCCTGGGCGTGGGCACCCTCTGGGCGGGGACCCGGGGGCCGGGGCAGGTCGTGGCGCTCCCGGGTCCAGTGCTCCTCCCTCCCCGCGCTGCTCCTGGAGGAGCAGACGTGAGGGAGGAAGAGGGGGCGGCTGCGGAGAGCGCCCCCAGACGTCCTCCAAGGCCGGGTCTCCCGTCCAGTAGGAGCGATTACTGGGGCCGCGGCAGGGGACGCAGGTAGAGCCCCGCCGCGCTGCTGGCCTCTCTGTGGCCATTCTTCGTTTATTCATCTGGCCCACTGAAGGCCGAGCCTGCAGGCCCCGAACTTCCCCAGCCCAGCCATGGGGCCCCTGGTGGTCGGGTGGGAACAGAAGTCAGGCAGGATTGAAAGGGCGCTGGCAGCTGGGTGCCCGGGCCGCTGGGGGGGCGGGGGGGGCTGCAGGTGTGGGGGGGCTTGGCCTCAGCGCGATCCCCCCACCCCCCACCCTCGCCGGCCCAGAGCAACGTGAACCCTCTCCCAGCAAGGTCTCCCCCTCGGGCCTTGGAGGTGGCGAAGGCAGTGCCCCCAGTCCCTGCAGTGGTGGTGGGGGGGCGTTTTGGACCTTCCTGAGCACCGGCTTCAGAGGCTTGGAGGGGGCGAGGGTCCCTCCCCGGGTGGAGCCGCCTGGGCCCTGCCCCCCACTCTCCCCAGGGCTCCACCTGGGCCCTGGGCCACCAAGCTCCATCCTCTGCCCGGCCCAACTCCGGGCCCTGCCTTGGTGCACTCCCTCCGAGGGGTGGGAGCTCCTGTAGCACCTCCCCACCCCACGGTTGGAGGGGGGTGTTATCCTGGACTCCGAGGACCCTTCTGTGGGACCGAGCCGTGGGAGACCCTGTGGGGGGCCTGGGTGGGGCTGCGTGTCCAGGCGCTGGAACGTGGGGGGGGGGCGGGCGGCATCTCCTGAGGTTGGGGCTGATGCACATGGGGCTGTGCAGAAGGGTGTGCGTGCCCCTGGTGTCCTGAGTTTACAGGCCACAGCAGTGCCATGTCCCCAGGCTGTGGTGCAGGCAGGCCTCCTGCTCGGCGCAGCGGAGAGCCAGGGCTGTGGCCGGTGGAGGTGCCCCAGGATCGCCAGCTGTCTTCCAAGGGCACCCTGGCTCTGGTGTCCCCCAGCTCCAGTGTGGTCCGGAGTAAGTCGCCTGCTGTCCCTGGGCGGGGACGGGGCCATCCCGCTGCTCAGCTGGCCTGGAGGGTGCGCCGGCTCCTGTCCGTGGTGCTGAAAGGGGCTTCACGTGCCACCGCCCACCGCCTGCACCTCCTGCAGCCCCGGGCAGCTGCAGGCATTCTTTCCAGCATATGTTTTTCCCCCACCTCTTTGCCCAGCACACCTTCGACTCCCCAAGTCTGTAATGAGGGGGTGATGGGGATGGAACTTGTGTCTACACCAGCTGGGGAAGCCCCGCCTCCGGGGCTGGCCGTGGGGCAGTTTCACCCTGACTCCCTGGGCAGTGGCAGTGAATGGACCTTGGGGTGCTGCAGGCCTCACCCAGCCTTGTGTCCCCTTCGGAGAAAGGGAGGAGCCATTGCAAGGATCAGGGTTCAAGTGGGACATAGTCGGGAGCCTTCGTCCTGACCCGACAGTGGCTGGAGCGGGGGCCACACCCAGGCCTGACCACTGCCCAGAGCCTGCCCGCCCGAGGGTCGCAGCCGTGGCGCCAGGCTGACCAGGTCTGCAGTCCCCAGGGCCCGTGCCCCAGATGTCGCCGGTGCCGGCCAGGCTTGCCGTGAGAGCTGCTCAGCACTCACAGAGACAGCAGAACCTGACAGCCCACCCCCAGTCCTGACCTTAACCTCTCCAGGGCCCCTGGGTGCTCGAGCACTGTTGGCAGCTACCCATTGTGGCGGGCACAGAGGTGTTTGCCGCGTGTGTGTGGGCCTGGGGAGGGGCTCCCGTTACACTGAGTGACGTGAAGGTGCGTGCTTACATAGAGGCCTCCGGAGTGAGCGGAAACCCTTCTGAAACGTACCAGGAGGTTTGGGGTGAGAGGAGACTCAGGTAAATACCGTGTGAGCTGAAGGGACCCTGCACAGTTCCCTGGGGCCCCACACGACTGCCACAACCCTGGTCACTAGAACAACAGAATCTTATCCTCAGCTCCAGGAGCCGGAAGTCTGCGGTGGTTCTCCTGAGGCTCTGAGGGAGGATGGTTCCAGGCCCCTCCCCCGGCTTCCGGTGGTTTGCTGGCTCTTCTAGAAGCATCCCCGCGGCTTCTTCCTCCATCTTCACGTGCACCTGTGTCTAAGCTCCCTCTGTCTTTCTCTTATAAGAACTTTTGTCACTGGATTTAGGACCCACCTATCCTCCACGCAGGGTGGTCTCCTCTTGAGATCTATAACTGAAGTACCTCTGTAAAGGCCCTTTTCCCAAACATGCTCACACTCATGGGTTCTGGGCATTAGGACGTGGACACATCTTCTTGGGGCCACCATTCAACCCCTGCACACTGGGTTTGGGGCCCCAAGTGGCTCCGAGTTCTGCACTGTCGCTCCCTGCCCGTGGGCTCAAGAGCTGCTCGGCTGCTGCCGGGAGCCCTTGGCTGTCGCCTGGCTGTCGCCTAGCCGTCCCCGGTCCTGCAGGATGAGGGAGTGGATGCTCTTCCTGGAAGCCTGGACCCAGGTGCCACCAGGGCTCCTCCCCCACAGCTGGGTACCCCGAGTGGGGGGGTGATGGGAGGAGAGCCAGGTGGGGTTAGCCGTCACCCTAGTGGGGTGGCCTCCTGCCCCCCGTCAGGATCCCCCACCCACGCAGGCAGACAGCGGAGTGGGCTGTGCCGGGGAAGAGACGGGGTCAGTGTAGGAGACAGAGGACGGGCCGAGGAGTCCCCTTTTCTCAGCGGCCACCTGGTGGCAGGAGTTTCCCCAAGGTTTAAAAGACTAGGATACAGCCCCCTCCACCGCCCCCCCTCCAGGAGTGGGGAGGACCGTGCATCATCCTCAGCCCACCACCAGCACCCGTGCGACTCGCCGTCCCTAGGGCTCCCAACCCGGCCGGGCCTGGGAGGACTTAGTCCTGGGAGCCGGGCAGGCCTTTGCTCTCCCCCAGCGATGGCGGGAGCCGGCCAGCTGGCTGGGGGTCAGGACAGACCAGGGTTGAGGCTCTGGCCCTGGGACGCCCTCTGGGTAGGCTGCCTAGGGGGAGAGGCCGCCCCTCTTCCGGTCCCAGGGTTTCACAGGCACCTCCTGCTGTCTGATGGGGCTGGGCTGGGCCAGCCGGGGGCCTGTTGGGGGATTATTTTTCCTGCTTCCTCAGGTGAGGACACTCAGGCCTGGGGCGGTTCGGGATCTTATCTGAGAGCGCCGGCCGGGACCACCAGGCTCGACTGCCGCTGAGGCCATGTGTCTTGTCTGTGAGGCTGTCCCCCACGTGTGCTCAGCTCACACTGGGCACCGTCCTGGGCGTTCCTCTGAGGCCTGGCGGTTTTAGGGCTGAGTGTATTTCTTTGATCTCTGTTGCTGTATAACAAGCTGCCCCCAAAACCTAGTGTCTTGAGACAGCAAACGTTCTCTCACCACCCCTGAGGGGCTGGCATCCAGGGCAACTGAGCTGGGTGCATGGGGCTCAGGGGTCTCACGAGGTTCCAGGTGTGGGCTGGACTGGAGGCTCCCCCCGCCCCTGCTGTCTCCTGGAGGCCATGTGGCTGTCTCCGAGGGGCACTGCCTAGAGACAAGGCAGCCGTCTCCACCCGAGCAAGACCCCAGGGACCCCAAAGGAAGCTGTGCTCTTGTTAGCATCTGACCTTGGAGACAGGAAGCCATCCGTTCTGCCACGTTCCATTGGCCACAAAGACCAGCCCTGGTGCAGCGTGGGGGCGACCACACTGCCCGGGGGCCGGTTTCCAGGAGGTACGAGTCACCAGGGGTCCTCGTGGGGCTGCAGTCCACCGAGGCGGGCGGAGCAGCCAGCACCTAGGTGACAGGAAGGACCTGCACCGGGAGGCCAGGCGCCACTGCACTGATGGCAGAAGACGCGTCCCCTCCCAGGCTGGGGACTCGGCCCCATTCCTGCTCTTGCCCCGTCTCAGGGCAGCCGAGCCCGTCTCGCCCCGACCACTCTCTAAGTCTCCCCTGGTGCCAGCTGCGGTCAGCAGGGCCGGCAGCAGGTCGAGCAGAAGGGCTGGGCAGCAGGCCGGGCAGCAGGGTGACCAGCTTTGCTGACTCTTCCCAAGAACCGGTGTGGAGCCGCCTCCCCATCGTCCAACGAGAGCCTGGGCGGGAGGGGTGACAGGGCTGCTCCATCCTGTCCACCCCAGGAAAACGGCATCCCCCGACGCCCCCGCAGTGGGCGGAAAGTGGGCCGCCGTTAGCTGTGCTTGTGGCCCTGGCACCACGTTTGCTGGCCACGTGGTCCAGAGGCACAGTGGGGAGTGATGCGCGAGGAGGGCCGGTCACCGCCCTGGGCGTTAGTGGTGATCGGTGGTCCTGTGAGCATTAGCGGCTGGATGCTGGTGTCTCCCAGGGTGCTCAGAGGGGCTCTGGGGGGTCCAGGCAGGCTGCCCTGTCCTCCTCCGGGCTCAGCAGAAGCCTGACGGGGGACTGGAGGTGCCAGGTGACCCGAGCTGGGCTCTGGCGCATCCTGCCCTCCACCCCGTCTGATCACCCGTGCCCGCGTCCCCAGCACGAGGAGGCCAGTGTGGGCACACGGACGGGGGCTTCGCAGGAGCGGGTGTGTCCCGTCCCTTCCCCTCAGGGTCTGTTTCTTGTCCCCTGAAGGCCTGGGCTCATCGGAGGCTGCGGCCCGGCTCTGTCAGCACCACGGACAGCAGCTGGCGCTGCGCTGCGGCAGAGCGGATTCTGGTTTCCAGGCCGCCTCCCGCTGGCTCACGTGGAAGTAACCGAGAAACGTGCTGACTCCGGACTGGCGCCCCTCCCCCTCCGCCAGAGCCTGGGGCTCGCTTCCGGGGAGACAGGCCGACCCCCACCCTTTATCTGAACCGTCGCCCTCTTCTGGGGGGCGCGAGGCAGAAGCCACAGCAGGGGTCTCGGGGTTGGCCCCTGAGGCAGGGGACTCCCCCGTGGGCTGGGGCGGGCAGGAGGGACCCCTGAACCTGTGAAGCTACGGCTCGGTGCGTCTGGCAGTATGGAGACGGCGGGGCAGTGGGGAGAAGGGCCTTTTAGGCAAAAACTCCAGGGCCCTGCAGAGCTGACGCCACCGAGGGAGGGGCCCACGCAGGGGACAGCCCGGCCCAGGGGCTGGAGGGGCCTTCTCTCTTCCTTCAGCTGGCTCCGTGCCCCAGGGATGGGTGCTCACGGTGGCAGAATGATCTAGACTTGGTGATTTAAACGAGAAACGGCAAAAACAGTCTCTTCTCTCTTTGCTTTCCCGTCTGTGTGGGAGCCGCATGCACCCTGCATGTGTCACTTCGCAGGACTCTGCCAGCAGGGCCTGGGGCAGACCCGGCCGCTGTGCAGAGCCCGTGGGATTTGTGTCACCGAGGTCACACGGCCAGTCGGCGGTGTGGAGGCGCAGGCGGGGGCAACCACGCACGGGACCCACGTACGTGTGTGCGCGCTAGCTTGCGCACACCCCTCTCGTGCCCTGGCTCCCACGTGCAGAGGACACGGCCGGCGAGCGCTGGCTGGCAGCGTGGAGCTCAAGCCAGGAGAGGAGGCGCGAGGTCACACTCCTGTGTTGTCGTGCGGTGGGTGGGACACAGGTCAGCTGCGGGGGAGAAGGTCACGAAGCTCTCCTGCCACAGACACCGGCTGAGCGTGGCCCCCAGGCCCCGAGAATCTCCCTCCCGGCCTGTTAAAGAGGGTGCTGGGAAGGCCCTGGGTGACGGGAACCCACAGGCCATCTTCAGGGGCCATAAGTGTAGGAAAGGCACCCCAATCCTGGGAGGGAGGCTCCCGCCCACGAGACGCCGCCCCTCCGGGAGGGTGGTCACAGTGCCGTGTGGTGGGGGGCTGACAGACTGAGCCACGGTGCCCCCATTGCCATCCGGGGGTTCAGATGAGGTGGGCAGCGCGTGGGCTGGGTGGGTGGGGGGATGGTAATCAGATGGAAACTGACAGAGGAATGTCACTGACAGGAGTGGGACCTCCCTCTGGTCCTGACCCCCCTGCAGCCGCCACTTGGGGGTGGCCAGGAAAGCCCTGGGTGCAGGACGCTCACTGGGCCCCCAAGGGGTGGGGTGGGGCCAGCTGGGGTCTCAGGACCTGACGGCCACAGGCAGAGGAGCGAGGGGCCCCGGGGCGGGGGGAAGGGCCCTCTGGGAGGTGCTGCAAGCATGCCCTGAAGGAGGCCGTGCAGTGGCCTGGCACCTGGAGAGGAGACAGACAGCCGAGGGCCTGGGGCAGCTCTGAGCTCAGGACGAAGGGCGGAGGGGCAGGCCCCTGGGAGCCGCACTGTCTGCCCACAGGGACTGCGGGGCTGGGGGCTGCGGGGCTGCGGGGCTGGGGCCGCGGGACTGGGGCCGCAGGGCTTGGGGCAGCGGGGCTGGGGGCTGCGGGGCTGCAGGCCGCGGGGCTGGGGCCGCGGGGCTGGGGGCTGCAGGGCTGGGGCCGCGGGGCTGGGGGCTGCGGGGCTGCAGGCAGCAGGGCTGGGGCCGCGGGGCTGGGGGCTGCAGGGCTGGGGCCGCAGGGCTGGGGGCTGCGGGGCTGGGGCCGCAGGTCTGGGGCCTGCGGGGCTGGGGGCAGCGGGGCTGGGGGCTGCGGGGCTGGGGGCAGCGGGGCTGGGGCCACCGGGGCTGGGGGCTGCGGGGCTGGGGGCAGTGGGGCTGGGGCCACAGGTCTGGGGCCTGCGGGGCTGGGGGCAGCGGGGCTGGGGGCAGCGGGGCTGGGGCCGCAGGGCTGGGGGCAGCGGGGCTGGGGCCACAGGGCTGGGGGCTGCGGGGCTGGGGGCAGCGGGGCTGGGGGCTGCGGGGCTGGGGCCGCAGGGCTGGGGGCTGCGGGGCTGGGGCCGCAGGGCTGGGGGCAGCAGGGCTGGGGGCTGCGGGGCTGGGGCCGCAGGGCTGGGGGCTGCGGGGCTGGGGCTACAGGGCTGGGGGCTGCAGGGTTGGGGCTGCTGGGCTGAGGCAGCAGGCCTTGGCCGGGCCACCCTGAGAGGTCGAGAGGGGAGCCTGATGCCGCCTGCACCAGACCAGGGCCTTCCCCTCCCAGGCACTCACGGAGGCTCATTACTTGGGGGTGGAAACAGCGCTAGAAGCTGGCATGCAGTTAGAGGGAGTGACCCCACTGTGTCTGTAGGGAGGGAAGTCCTCAGGGGGCCCCGCTGACACCCCCAGTGTTGACTGCCCTGTTGGGCTACAGGGCTGAGCCTGAGGTGCAGAGGGTCCCCTTCCCCGCCCCCCGCCCCAGATGCAGCACTGTCACCTGGCCTGGACCCCTGTCCAGCCCCAATGGCAGTCTCTGGGCAGTGGAGCCTGGGCCCCCCTTTGGCAGGTCCCCACTGGGCGGTGGTCCCTTGTGCTCTGTTCACTCCTACGAGCTGGCAGCCCTCTGGGTGCAGGGCCCTCCAGCAGGGTTTTTCCCTGAAGGTAACTGACCAAGAAGAATAGGGAGGCCAAGGATGACCAGAGAGCCGTAGGGTGAGGCATCTGCTCAGGACCACCCCTGCCTGACCTCTGACCCCACAGGCCTGTGCAGCCACCTCCCATGCTGGACCCCTGCAGGTCTGAGAGCCCCGAGGGCTGCACCTTCCCGCTCCCCACCGCTCCCGGGCCGCCCGGGGCCCTGGCCTCCTTCCTCCGACCAGACTGGTGCCCTGGGTTTGACGGCTAACCGGGGGCCAGCGGGGGCTGCAGAGGGCGCTGAGCCAGGCCTGGAGAGCTCCCTGCCCCCAGCACTGTGGCCGCCTCTTGGCCCTCGAGCCATAGTAGGTGAGTGGAGGGGCCGGGGTGCTCGAGAAGGCCGTCCTGCTGTCCTGCGCCCTTGGCCCAGGTGCGGGGAGGTCCCGTACACTTGGGCGCCCTGGGGCGGGGTCTGCTGTCAGCTAGCGGCTCCTGGATCCCCTTGACCCTCCCAGCCACGCTCAGGAGCCCCGGGAGGTGGGGACCCGTGTTCGTGCACACGCGTCCTTGTGCCTGAGCCTGGGGTGTGGTGGGGAGCTCGTGGTGGGCCTGGGGTCCTCAGGACGCCCTTGAGGAGCCCCTTCCTGCAGCAGGGCCCAGACGGCACAGCACCCTCAGGCCCCCGCCGGGCGGGATTGCCTCTGTTCCTCCCGCAATTATCTGTGTCGCTCTGTACTTTCCTTCTCTTGACGTGCGCCGTATTTGCTGCAAAGGCAATAATTAGAGGTGAAATCACAGTTGGAAAATGAGCCTGAGCTGTTGGAGGGTGCGGTAATTAGGGCGGTCTTGGGCTTCCCTAGCAGGCCCTCCTGAGGGTGCACTCTGCTCCCTGCCTCCAGGGAAGTGGCAGGACTGCTTGGAACCCAGACCTCCCACCCCAGAGGACCCCGGGGCTGCAGGAGACCAGCACAGCCAGGGCGGCCTGGAAGCTTCACCCAGGAGGGGCACCTCCATGCTGGGCTTTGAGGGGTGTGTAGGAGTCTGGGCAGAGGACTTTCGGGGAAAGAGGCAGCAAGCGGAGGAAGGTGAAGGCAGGGAGATAGCCACCAGAGTTCTAGGACGCGGCCCAGGGCAGCCCCCTGCACCCCAGCCACGTGTCCTGGCCGGGGGCCCAGCCCGCAGGCCCGCTAGCAGCTGTGAGGGTGGGTAAGGCTCACGCCCTGATGGCATGGGGCTCGTCCAGGGCACCTTGTCCACTGGGTCCTTTGTCCTCCTGGCCTTTCTGTGCACCAGCTGGTGATGGAGTTTCTCATCTGTGAAGTGAGGTCCCCGATGTCACGCGGCCCCAACACTCTGTCAGCAGACTGGCTGCTGTGGTGGTCAGTGATGGGAGTGGTGGCAGCGGCCACTTAGTTTTCCACTTCCGGAGGGTCGCCTGCGTCCCTGTCCAGCTCCCTTTTGAGTTGAAGCTCACTTCCCTTTATTCCCCATGTGCCCGTGACCCCTGCCTCCTGAGGACACGCGTGTAGGGGTGTGTGTGCACAGGTGTGAGGTTCATCTGTGGGGCGTTTCTGGGCCATCTGTCCTGGGCATTAGGGACTTGGAGGGACTTGTGCCCCCGGGGAGCAGCCTGGCCGCCGTTGCTGCGGCTCCTTGAGGCCTGTGCATCTTGTCTGGGGGCCCCGCCAGGCAGAAGCCTGCTTCTCACTCAGGCTGGCTCCCGCTCCGTTTCTGCGTCTGGGCCCGGACCTGCCTGGAGCCGGGGTGGAGGGGTCAGTGCCAGGCCCGGTTCCCATCCTGGAGGCCGTCCTGGGCCACGGCTCTGAATTACAGATGCCGGTGACACTCTTCCTGCTGCCCGGGGCCCATTCTCTGTGCTCGGCTCCTGACCTGCAATCGCAGGGCTCGGGCTCCGGATCAAAGGCAGCTGGGGAGAGCCCCCAGGAGCCCGCAGCCCTTCCCGGGTGGGAGCCGGGGCTCAGCGGGCCCCCCTGCGGGACCTCTGTCCTTCCCTGAGCCGAGGAGCTTCGGGCCCCCAGGCTCAGGGCTCGGGGGTTCCACTGGGCCTGGTCCCCCGCCCCTCGTCCAGCCCTGCCTGCCGCTGCTCCCGCCTCTGGGGGGCACAGGTCATCTCCCGGCCGCCAGCGGGCTCACTGCCCACGGGGAGCAGGAAGGAGGAGGACGCGACACTGCTGGGAGGGTGTGACTGCTCGTGACCCCCAAGGCCTGATAAAGAGATGCGCCCCTTAGGGGAACATGTTTTCAATGCATATGACAAAGAATTCATTTCCCATACAAAGCAAAGGGCTTTGCAAATTGGTAAGAGCCACCCCTCAGCAGCCTAAAAAGGGGCAAGTGCAAACCCGAGTGGTCGGAACCGTGAGACTGTGTCAAGGTCATAACTAAAGCAGCAGCAACAGAGTCGGAAAAGTGTGAATGAAACCGAGGGGCGTCCAGCGCTCCACATCCCTCAAAACCCAGCACAGGTCGCGGACAGGCTGCAGTGCCGTGGGGAGCAGGTCGGCCTACGCTGCATCCAGGCGCCTGAATGCCAGAGGCGGCCCAAACTATGGTGGTCACCTCCGTGCCCATCGGGGGACACAGGCCACCTCGGGAACGTCCAGGTCGGGCCCAGGCTTGGGAGGGGAGAGTGCAGGGCGTCTCGGTCTGAGGCCACAGAGGGTCCAGCGGAGGGCAGGAGGCCAGGGGGCAGTGACCAGGACTGCGGCTGCCTGCAGCGTGGTGATGACAGCAGAGGTGAATCGGCGGAGTGTCCTGTCCCGTGGGAGATGCAGGGAGGCGGGCCGCGGGGCCGCAGCTGCTAGGAGAGACATTGGCCTGGGGTTGGCCCAAGACAGGCGGGGCGGGGGCGGTGGCGGCAGGGGCACAGGATCCGGGTGCTGAGGGAGGGGCCGGGGTTGGGTGCGGGAGGGGCCCCGCCGGTCAGGCCTGGGCGGTGGCCGGACGGGGTCTGAGGGCTCCTCTCGCCCCCAGGCCTCGTGAAGCTGGGGATTCACTGTGTCACGTGCCAGAAGGTGGCTGTCAAGATCGTCAACCGCGAGAAGCTCAGCGAGTCTGTACTGATGAAGGTGAGCATGGGGGCGGGCGGGGGCAGGTGGGGGGCGCCCAGTGGGCGGGGTGGAGCCAGGCCGCAGGCGAGCCAGCCTGGGAAGGGGGGTTCCTGCTGGGTCCTGCCGTCCCATCTGTTGAGAGGGCTGGCTGGCCTCAGTTTCCCCCGTTAGAATCAGGACGAGACCCCTGTCTCTGAGGGAGAAGGGGAAGTGCCGGGTCCCAGGAGGCCTCGCAGCCCCTCCTCCTCCCCGCTCCCCCCACCTCAGCACCCCGCCCCAGCCCTGGTGGAGTCTGGTCCCCTTAGGGACTGAAGCAGACCCCACATGACTGGAGGACTCCTGGGTGGGACCAGACACTCAGCGGGGAGGGGCTGCCCAGGCTGTGTTCCCCATCTGTCTGTGCTCATCTGTCCAAACGGCTGTCAACTCAGCGGGCAGGGCTGAGGGGCAGAGGGGGAGCGGGCCTGGCTCTCCAGGCACACGGGGGCAGCAAAGCAGGAGGGCCGTGGTGGGGGCCGGCCAGTGACACAGTGAGGACCCCTCTGGCCGGGGGGAGGGCAGGGGGGGACCGGGTGGGCCCAGCTGGGGAACCCTGGGGGATGCGCCACGGGCTGGTTTTAAGGGGAGGTGGCGGTCGTTTGGATGGGGTGTGGGCAGTGCTGGTGGCGGCTTGGCAGATTCCCATCCTGCCTTGGCCAGCGCCCGGCTTGGGGGCGGGGTCTTACACGTCAGTTTGGGGCGCTAAGGTCAAGATGCCACAAGATATCTGAGTGGGGAGACAGGAGCTATCTCAGTGGAAGTGGACCTGGGGGTGTAACCGGGCCCCCCCACCCCGGAGGCCTGGCAGGGACCGAGCGCAGCTGGGGGAGGGGCAGGGAGGCGGCCCACGGGGTAGAGATGCCAGTGCGAGGCTGGACCTGCCCCAGGGCCCAGTGCTGCCCCCAGGAGCCCAGCATCCCGGGGGCTCTGTGACCCCACAGCCTGGACGGGCGGGTGGGCGGCGCACGGGTGGGGGATGAGCCCAGCCTGCCGTGACGGCGCCCCCTTCCCCGCAGGTGGAGCGGGAGATCGCCATCCTGAAGCTGATCGAGCACCCCCATGTCCTCAAGCTGCATGACGTCTATGAAAACAAAAAATATTTGTAGGTATTGCTGGGTCTGGAGAGCTGGGGGGCAGAGGGGGGCTGTCCCAGGAGGGGGTCGGAAGGACAGGCCATGGCGGTCACTGCTCCTTGCCCAGGTCCAGGGCTGGTCAGCGGGGAGTTGCAGAGCCACTGGCTTGAGGATGGGGCCTTCGTGGGGAGTGGACTTGGGGGGGGGGTCGAGGGGCAGGAGCAGCTCAGGCCCTTTCTCCAGGCCCCAGTGAGCCTCAGGAACCCGCCGCTCTGCCGGGGGCTGCCACGGACCCCTTGCCAAGCCCCTTGGAGCCCCCGTGTGCTCCCTCATGTGGGTGGGGACCCCAGGCCGGCCGACCGCACTGTCGCCACCCAGGCCCCTCACCCAGCCTGCTGTCGGGATGCTGAGCGTGGCTGACCTCCTGTCACCACCGAGGCCACTGAGGCTGGCGGACGTCTCCCCGCGTGGGCAGCCCCCCACGTCCCCCGCTGTGTGGCCTCAGCGAGCTCCCCTGGGGGTGTGGGCGGCCGCTCACAGGGTCCCCTCGGGGGAGCCAGCTCTGCCGCTGCCCCGTGTGTGGCCGTAGGAAAGGCCTGGCTGCTGGGCCGCGTCCCTCAGGGAGGGGTTCTGCCAGAGCGTTCCTCGGGATGGGCAGCTGAGTGCGGGGGTGTGGGCAGGGGGCTGGCCTGGCACGGTCCCCGCAGGCCCACTGTCCCAGGGGCCCTCAAGGCCTCGAGCCCAGCCCTGACTGGCCCCTGATGCAGGCTGGCCTTAGCCCCTGCAGCGCCGTCTCGGGTAGGGGAGGTGGGGGCAGGAAGTGGCCCTGGGGGAGCAGGGGGCCCGGATTCGGCCCCAGCCCCTCCGACAAGCAGCGCCCGCTCTCGGGCCTCCCTCTCTTCCTGTGCCAGCCGCGGACCCAGTGCTGCACGAATGCCCAACTCTGAGTGTTTAACTGCAGATGGGATGACAAGAGCCACCCCCCCATGGGGGCCCTGAGAAGAGCAGGGCACCGGTTACCACGGGATTGGGGGTGGGAGGCAGGTGGTGGCCCTGGGCCCCCGACACTGGTGAGCTGAAGCCGCCATCGGAACTGCCGTGAGGGCCACAGGCCCACGTGGGGACCCACCTGGCAGTGTTTTGATGACATCCGTGAGTTTGGGGTACGGGTGGGTGCTGGGTAGGCCTTGCCCACCTCTGCACACAGGAGACTGGTCACACTGCCTCCTTCTGTTCAGCTACTTGTGGGGGTGCCAGGCAGGGGGAGAGGCTCCCAGGAGGGGCAGGAAGCAGGGAGGGGCCCAGACAGCAGGCCAGGCGGGGGTGCAGCCGAGCAGAGGCGGGGTGACAGGAACAGGATGCTGGGAGCATGGTGGACAGAGGCCGGCCTTGGTGCTGCTGGGCCCAGCGCCCTCCCGGGGGTCCTAAGGCGGCCCAGGGGGCCTGGAGGCAGGGGAGCAGGCAGGGGACCTCTGCCACCGAGGTTGGGGCACCACTGGGCCTGTGCTGTGGCCTCCCACTCAGGAGAAGGGCAGGTCCCCTGGGACTGGCCCCGCCTCGGCTCGAACCCCACCCAGTGTCCCCACCCTGTGTCTCCAGCCGTTTCCTCCCCCCAACCTCTCCCCTCTGCAGACAGGCTGCCCCCCCGCCCGCTCCAGCCCCTCCATTCCTGCAAGACCAGCTCCTGATACAGCCCCCCGAGGCCCACACCCTCATCCTTGCCAGCCCTGGTCCCGCACGTCTCCTGTCACCCACCTCCCCTCCCCAAGCCACCACAGCCCACCAGAACCACCCCTCCCTGGCTCCCACCAGGGGCTCCTCGGGGCCTGTGCTCAGCCCTCCAGGCCCAGCTCCCCTGAGGCCTGCAGGCATCCGTGTCCATGTGTCTTGGACCACGCCCCCGCCCCACCCTAGAAACCAGCCCCTCAGGTTCCACCCCGGGGAGGCTCAGCTTGGACACAGCCCACTGCTCACCGCAGAGGGGCGTGGGGTCCCCATGGAACCCGGGGCACCATGGGAAGCCCACCCCTCCAGCAGCTCACCCCTACCCTTCGGCATCACCCCAGCAGTGTTGAGCCAAGCTGGGGGCATTCACCACCTGCCTTCTGGCCACACCCACCCAGTCCCTCGTCCCACCCCCGCCCCCATATCTTCCGAGACCAGCTGTGCCCTGTCCCCCACCCATGCCTTTTTGAGGTCTGCCCTGCTGGCCAGGGCTCCCTGAGGCCTGAGTGGCTGATGTGTCCCCCCCCCTCCTCTGGGAGCCCAGCCCGGGGTGGCCAGGGAGGGCCTGGAAGGGCCAAGCCTCAGGCTCGCAAGAAGGTAGCAACTGCAGTGCCCCTCTCGCCTTGGGGCCCAATGTGGCCCTGCTCCTCTGGACCTGCTTCCCTGGAGGCGGGCGGGGACCCCACCCGCTGAGGGTGCCCAGTGCCGGGACGTGGTGGAGGATGGCGCCGGGATGGGGTGGTGGTCCACCGCCTCTGGCCAGCGGTGCCCTGGCTGGGTGCGCCCACCCGACGCCCGCCCGACCCCCGCCCGTCCCCCGCAGATACCTGGTGCTAGAACACGTGTCTGGTGGGGAGCTCTTCGACTACCTTGTCAAGAAGGGGAGGCTGACCCCCAAAGAGGCTAGAAAGTTCTTCCGGCAGATCATCTCTGCGCTAGACTTCTGCCACAGTCACTCCATATGGTGCGTCCCCCGCCCCTCCAGGTGCCCTGTCCCCCACCAGGTAGCCCCCGTCCCTGCAGGTGTGCCTCCCCCCACTCTTGCACCCCCCCCGTTCCCCCTGGATCAGGCAGTATATCCTCTACTGGCCTCCCAGCCCAGGGGCATCAGAAAGCTTTCTGCCAGGTGCCCACCCAAGTCTCCTTGGTTTTTTCAGGGGTCCTGGGGTCACGGCACCCTCGGTCTGGGGGCCCCAGGTTGGCCTCGGCCCAGAGTAGGTGTGGTGGGGGAAGCAGCGAAAGGGAACGGGACCCCAGGGAGCAAAGCCGAGTTTGCCCGTTGCTGGCAGAGTCCCTGTCCTTCCATCCTGCCACCCTGAAGCCGTCCGCCCCGTAGGAGACTTCCGATTGGCTGCTGGTGACATCACCAGGCAGCGCTGCCGTTGGCCTCATGTTGTGAGGGCGGGGTTTCGGGAGGGGCGGCAGCTCCCACCCCTGTCAGCCTCAGTCCCGCCTTCCTTCCCAGCCACAGGGATCTGAAACCAGAAAACCTTCTGCTGGACGAGAAGAATAACATCAGGATCGCAGACTTCGGCATGGCGTCGCTGCAGGTTGGCGACAGCCTGCTGGAGACTAGCTGCGGGTGAGCTGTGCCCTGGACCGGCTGCCGGTTCTCCATAGGCCAGGAACAGTGGCCAGGGGCTGCTGCCCCGCCCACAGCCTGGCCCCGCGGCTGCCCAGCCAGGTGGCCCCGCAGCCCCAGGGCCCCCCAGCACCCCACAGCCTGGGCTGGAGGCAGGGCCCCGGCTCTGCTCCTGGCACCGTCTCCCCAGTGCAGTGAGGGGCTGCAGGCGACCCGCCTGGCCCATTACATCCCTCGGCTCTGTGGCCAGGCTCGGAAAGGCCGGTCTTGCCCTGGGAGCTCCCTGCCCTGCTTGGGAGTGAGGCTGGCATGCCAGCTTCCTGGTTCCATGCAGTCTCATGGGGGTGCTGAGGCTGGAACCCTGGACGTGCCTCACCGTCCAGCCTCTGGTGACCATCTCCTTGGGCAGGGCAGGTGGGCAGACAGCCTGGAGCAGAGTAGGCCCCTGGGTCCCAGGCCTGGGCCTCCCCCAGGAGCATGCAGGGGGGGTGATTAGGTTGTGAGGGAATCGGCACCAAAGCCCTGAGGCCTCCTGGTGGGCCTGAGCATCCCACAGTGGGGCATCCGTCCCAGGCAGAGTTTGCGGTGGGGGGTGGGGGAGCGGGGAGGGCCCCTCTGGGAGGGCCCCTCCCTCCGTCTCCACCTGCTGCGGTCGTGGGTGCAGTCCAGAAGCCCAGGGGGCGGGACGGCTGCGTGCACAGTGGGTCCTGAGTCTCCTGCCCTGACTGCTGCCTTTGCCTTCAGGTCCCCCCACTATGCCTGCCCGGAGGTGATCCGGGTAAGTAGCCAACCCACCACGCGCCCCCACCCTGGTCCCTGTCCCGCCTAGGGGGCCTCCCTGCCCCGGAGATCGTGGACACCCAGGCCGGGGCCTGGCCGCCTGTCCTTGGCGGCGCCCACGGGGCCAGCTCCTCCCAGACGCTCCCCTTGGGCCCTTCGGTCCCCGCAAAGACCTCGGCCCTGCGCCCGCACCAACCCCAGTGCTGTCCGCAGGGAGAGAAGTACGATGGCCGCAAGGCAGACGTGTGGAGCTGCGGCGTGATTCTGTTCGCCCTGCTTGTGGTGAGGCTTCCCCCGCCCCCGCCCCCGCCCCCGCCCCGGCCCCGGCCCCGGCCCCCATCCCGCCCCCGGCGTCGGTCCGCCCCCGCGGTGACCCAGTCCCGCCGGCAGGGGGCGCTGCCCTTCGACGACGACAACCTGCGGCAGCTGCTGGAGAAGGTGAAGCGGGGCGTGTTCCACATGCCGCACTTCATCCCGCCCGACTGCCAGAGCCTGCTGCGCGGCATGATCGAGGTGGACGCCACGCGGCGCCTCACGGTGCGTTCCTCCTCCCCCAGAGCTCGTCCCCGGGCGCACGGGCGCGGGGCGGAGGCCGCGGGCGCGCGAGGGCACAGGCATGGGCGCGTGCCCGACGTGACCGTACGCAGGTGGTGGGTGCGCGCGCCCGGGGCCGTCCGCGCGCGAGCGCGGTCCAGGAGCGCGGAGCCTCTCCGGCTGTCCGGGGCCTATCCTGCACGCGCGAATAGTTCCTCATGACCGACTCCAGTGGCCAGGGGGTGGCCAGGGTCTGAGGGAAGCCCCCGCCAGCGTCTCTGGCCTCCTCTGGGCTCGACTGGTGCCAGGATGTCAGGTCCCCCGGGGAAGGGGCAGCAGGACTGCCCAAGAGGCCGCCCTCCCCAAGCAAGCCCCCCAGGTCAGGGTGGAGGGTGGGGCTAGCCCCGAGCCTCCTGCTCACACCTGCACCCAGCCCCTCCGGCACAGGTGGGCTGAGCCCTGGCTGCTTCCCCCTGCTGTCCTCCCTCAGGCCTCCCGCCCTGAGCCCCGGGGGGCTCCTGCTTCCCACCCCCCACCCGCTCCCTCGGCCGTGCCTGCAGCCCCCACTCTCCCCAGCGCTCTGCTGTCTCTAGGGTGGCGTTTTCTCTTCCACTTGAGATAGGCAGGGTCAGAGGTGCTAGCCTGGAGCCCCGCGCTCTCCCCACTCTCCATGCTCCCCCAACCCCTCCCCCTCCCCCAGGCTCTCCCTCCCCCTCTGGGTCCTCCTCCTCCCCTCCTCCCCTCCCCCATTCTCCTGCTCTCTCCACACTCAGGCCCCGCCTCCCCGCTCCTTCTGGCCTCCTAACGTGGTCTGTGCACCTTCCTCGTACTAACTCCCTGTTTCTCTTTCCTTGTAGCTAGAGCACATTCAGAAACACATTTGGTATATGTAAGTAGCTTTTCCTCCCCTCATCGCCTGCTTTGCCTGCTGCTGTGGCCTGGAGGGCCTGCTAGGGAAGGCGGGGGGCGGGGGGGCAGGGGGCCCAGCGCAGGCTTGCCTCCAGCCTCGGGACACCCGGCCAGCTCTCGGGGGCCCCTGGGCCGGCCTGCGCTGGGCACATGCAGGACGCAGGAGGTGTGCAGGGGCTGGGCACAGGGAGAGCAGCAGGATTCGGGGCCCCAGGAAGGGGAGGGGCGGGGGAGCCTCGGGCTGGGCCAGAGGTGAGTGACTGGTGGCGGCGGTGCCCTGTCACCCACAGAGGAGGCAAGAACGAGCCCGAGCCGGAGCAGCCCATCCCCCGCAAGGTGCAGATCCGCTCGCTGCCCAGCCTGGAGGACATCGACCCCGACGTGCTGGACAGCATGCACTCGCTGGGCTGCTTCCGGGACCGCAACAAGCTGCTGCAGGACCTGCTGTCCGAGGAGTGCGTCTGGGAGCCGCGCCGGGGCGGGGCCGTGGTGGAGTCTGTGGGTGGGCACACCGCCCTCCGGGAACCCGCATCCACCCTTCCTGGCGCCTCTCACCCGCTGCAGGGAAAACCAGGAGAAGATGATTTATTTCCTCCTCCTGGACCGGAAAGAAAGGTATCCGAGCCACGAGGACGAGGACCTGCCGCCCAGGAACGAGATAGGTACAAGGTCCCAGGGTGGCCTGGTCCATGCTGCCCCCTCCAGGCTGCCTGGCCCTGACCCCCATCTGCACGCAGACCCTCCCCGGAAGCGCGTGGACTCCCCAATGCTGAACCGGCACGGCAAGCGGCGGCCTGAGCGCAAGTCCATGGAGGTGCTGAGCGTGACGGACGGCGGCTCCCCGGTGCCTGCGCGGCGGGCCATCGAGATGGCCCAGCACGGCCAGAGGTGCGTGCCTTCTGGGAGGGCCCAGCGCTCTGCCTCCTGGTGCTCCGGCTCAGTCAGCGACGGGGCCCCTCACGGGCTGTGCTGGGCCTGGCCTGGCTCTCCTCTGCGCCCCTGGCCCTGGGGCTGGGCTAAGGCCACTGGGCAGGGCTTGACTGCATGGGCTGCACTGGCTGCATTGAGCTGAGCTGGGCTAGGCTGCCCTGGGCAGGGCAGATCTGGACTGGGCTGGACTGAGCTGAAGTAGGTTGATCTGGGCTGGGCTGGGCTGGACTGAGCTGGGCTGGACTGGCTGAGCTGAGCTGGACTGGAGTACACTGGGCTGGGCTGGACTGAGCTGGGCAGGGCTTTGCTTTGTTGGCCTGGGTTAAACTGGGCTGGGTCAGGCCATCCTGGACAGGACTGGGCTGGGCTGGGCTGGGCTGGGCTGGGCTGGAGTGGATTAGACTGAGCAGATCTAAGCTGAGCTTAGCTGAACTGGACTTAAGTGGGCTGAGCTGGGCTTCTCAGAGATCAAGCTGTGTTCAGAGCTGCAGCCCAGTAGGTTTATCCCTGATTGATGCTGAGCCCATGTTTGGGTCACCTGTGGCAGTGCAGGGGTCAGGGACGTGGAATTTGGGGGCAGGGCGGTAGGTGAGGAGCAGGTCTGGGCATCCATACAGAGTGCCCCTGGAGGAGGGAAGGGTGTCCAGGTACTGCAGAGCCTCTGCTGATTCGGGGCTGGCTGGGCGAGACCAAGCTTTCCTGCCCAGGCAGGGGCTTCAGCCATCTGGGGACAGCCCCTTCGGCCAGGCCTCTGAGGACCCGCAGGGCTACTGGGCCACCATCAGGATTCAACTGGCTGCCCAGCTCACAGGCCACAGCCCCATGGTGGTTCCAGGCCCTCCCCGGGGAAGCAGGCTGGCTCAGCCTCTGACCTGGGCTCCTGGCCTCTGGGGCTTCCTTCCAGGCCGCGTGGCCCACCCGCTGCGGGCTCGTGCACTGGGTGGGGGGACGAGCAGCAGGAAGGTCCCTGCTGGCCGCGGTCCTGCCCTGATTGTGCCTTGTGTCCCGCTCGCTGGGAGTGCACCTCTCCCGGCGGGGCCCCAGGGAAGCGGCCCAGGTGAGAGGTCACCTCTCCCCAGCCCACCTTTCCCGAGCCTTGTCCTGGCTTCCGGTCCAACACCTGCAGGGCAGCTTGAAGGCTCGCCAGCCCTCCCCGCACCAGCCACCCACACCCCGCACACCGCAGCTGCCTGGGGCAGGCGCAGGCGCAGGGGCAGGGGCTGGGCGTGGGAGGCCTCCCGTCGTGGCTTCTGCTTTGCCTTCCAGGCCTGGACACCTCGGGGGCTGGGGGTGCCCGGGGGTGGTGGGGTGGGGTCAGGTGTGAGCCGTCCTTTCCCTGGCACTTCCCCACCCGCTGCTGCTTCTCAGGCTCTATCTCCTCTCTGGCTTGGCCACTCGTTACCACAACAGGCCACACCCGCTGGGGCTGGAGGGGTCCCGGGGCTGGCGGCAGTGCTAGGCATCCTCCAAGGCCTGGCCAGGCCACTCTGCCGAACAAGTCACTGGAGCCGGGTGTGCTACGGCCCTGGTGCTCTCCTGCCTGACCCCCACCCCTCACGTCTGTGCGCCCTGGCCTGGGGCCAGGTGGGTGGTGCCCAGCTCGGAGCTGTGTGGAGGTCTGGCCTCCTGGACCGCCTGGTGGGGCTGCGTCAGTAACTCTGTTTTCTCGCTTTGTTCCCGCTGTAGTAAAGCAATGTTCAGTAAAAGCCTGGATATCGCTGAAGCCCACCCCCAATACAGCAAAGAAGACAGGTATACACCCTGCCCACCCATCCCCCGCCCCCCAGCCCCAAAGACAGCGGCGGGCCTGGTGGCAGGGCTGGGCCTGAGGTGCATCTGGCCCTCTCCCCTTTGGCAAGGGAACCTTCCAGCGAGCCGGGGAAGGGCCCGGGTCAGGCTAGGCTGAGGCCCAGGAGGAGGAGCGGGGCTGCTGGGACGAGGCCCACGGCCGGCCCCGAGAGGGGCCGGGAGACCCAGAGACTCTCCCTGCCCTGGGCCCCTGGGCTGCAGGCCGTGAGGTCCCTTCCGGCCGGCCCTCGCCCTGTGGTCAGTGGGCCTCCGTGGCCCTCGTTAAGCTCCCCTCCCCCATCCCACGCTGGCCCATGTCCCGTAAGGGCCGGAGTAGACGTGGCAGCCCCAGGCGGCTGCAGGCTCCCTAGGAAGGGGCAGGAGGTGTGCCGGTCCCAGGGGTCTCTGCACAGGGTCTGGCCTTCCGGAGCCCCCAGCCCCACCCCTGCAGGGCCTCCTGCCTGGCGGTGACAGTGGCGGGGCCTCGCTCGCCCCCGGGCCCCCTCTGACTCCCCCTGCACCTGCTCTGCTCCGCGCCCTGGCTGCTCTCGTGCTGGCGCCGTCCTTCCGCAGCTCAGTTTCCAGGGACGGCCTGGTTAGACAGGAGGGCGTGCACGCGGCTCCCCTCTCTCTCCCGCTGCTGCTTCTCCGCTTTCCTCGTGCCGAGCAGCAAGCTCATGGCTGGCTTGTGGCTGCTGGGGTGG
Source organism: Hyperoodon ampullatus (assembly GCF_949752795.1). Lineage (NCBI taxonomy): Eukaryota > Metazoa > Chordata > Mammalia > Artiodactyla > Ziphiidae > Hyperoodon > Hyperoodon ampullatus. Next base: position 3,713,652 of record NC_136920.1, read on the forward strand.
GCACCAGCTGGCACCGACCAGCCCCCCAGCCCCGTTCTCAGCATCTGGAAGCTTCAGGCCCGGGCCTGGCTCCGAGTGCAGTCCTGGACTCGGGCAGGCTGGGTCGGGGGTGCCAAGAGCAGGGTCAGCGCTGCCCCCGGCTCCGGGCTGTGTCAGCTCGCGGGGCGGGAGTCGGAGGGTCATCGCCACGGGGCCCCAGTCCACAGGTGCCGGGGGACCGGCCAGTGCGGGCTTAGCTCCGGCCCGAGGCCCAGGGGCCAGCTGCGGTGCGGGCGGTGTGGCCGCGCTGGCGGGTGGGTGGTGTGGACACCCTTCACTCTTCTATCCTCCTCTTCCTGTGGCTGCCTCGACCCCTCCGGTTTCCTTGCTCTAAGGATGGCAGGTGCCGGTGCCCAGGGGTCAGCGGGCGTTTCCTTTCCCTCGAGGCCACGCGGGGTGGTGGGGTGAGGCCCCGCAGGCCTGGCCCCACCCCGAGAGGTGTCCAGCTCCTGCCCTGAGGGGGCGGCAGCTGCATGCGTGTCTCCGCTGGGCATGCTGTGCTGGTGGCCTCTCTCCGGCCAGGCCCAGGCCAGGTCTGCAGGCCAGATGGGGCCGGGGTGGGCCGAGTCCGCGTCCCTGCTGACGCCCGTCCCAGGTGCTCGTGGTGTGAGCAAGGGGAGGGCTGTGAGCATGGAGGGGCTGGGCTGGTGCCAGCTGGTGGCCCCCACGGCCGGGTGTGAGGTGCCGGGCCGAGTGCAGGACTCGGGGCCTGTGACAGCTCAGCCTCGGGCTTTATCTGGGCTGCCTCAGGGCACCGGGGCTGGCGTCGGCTCACGGGAAGCCCTGTGTCCTCTCATCCCGGGTCCCGAGAGATCCTCGCCGAGGGCTCCTCCATGCCGTCCTGGACCTGGGGCTTCGGGCCTTGGACATAGGGCACCTTCTGCGTGGGGGAAGAGGAGTCTCACGGTCTCCAGCTGCACCACTGGGGCTCTGATGGGACCCCCGAGGGGCGGTGGGCTCTCCTGGGCCTGGTGAGAGGCGGGGTGGGGACAGCAGGACAGCCCCGGGCATGGCCAGGTGTGCCGCAGACTGGGGCAGCCTCGGGGCTCTCAACCAGGGCCCCAGGCCTCCTGGAGGGTCCACCTGAGGGGAGAGAGAAGCCGAGAGCTGGAGGCCCCTTCCTGGTCTGAGCCGCCCTCTGCACCTGTGTCCCCAGGTCTAGGTCCATCAGCGGCGCTTCCTCAGGTCTCTCCACCAGCCCACTCAGCAGCCCCCGGGTAAGTGACCCCGGCCCAGCTCTGTCGCCAGCGTGCACCCGGGTTGGGGGTGGCTCGGTGGGGCCCCCCAACCCCGCCTGCTGCTGGGGCCGCCCACGTGGTGGCAGCTGCTGCTCTGTGGGCTTCGGCTGCCTTCGCTAACTGCACGTTGTTTGTTCTGTTTTGTTTGTTTTCTCGTGTGTTCTTTTGTGGCGAATGCTCCCACCCCCATGCCTGCCTGCCCCCCCACCGGTCCTGCCTTGGGGTCCCCGGGTGCTGTGTGTGCATGCGGGGCGGGCGGGGCACGCACTGGGGCCGCGTGGCTCTCGGGGGCCCGCGCGCTCTCCCTCCCGCCCTCGGCGCTGCCCTGTAGCCTGCTAGGAAGTTTGTCTTGCCTCCCCCGCCCCCCGAGCTCCCCTTTGTGGCCTGCCCCCCGGCCACCTCCGTGGAGCCCGAAGCTGGCCGGAGCGCCTCGCGGCCCGGACACGTCCTCCCTCCACAGGCCGCCCCGCGGCCCAACCCCAAGACCCAGACCTTGCCGAGCAAGGCCAAGCTGACCGACAAGCCGCTGCAGGGCACCAAGTCCAACCCACTCCCGGCTGGCACCCAGGCCCGGCCCCTTGTTGCGGGAGGCCTCAGCCCCCAGCTGGCCCTGACCCCGGGCTCACCCACCCTGCCGGCCGCTGCCCGGCTCCCACCCACCGGGACTGAAGCAAACACCAAATCTGTCCCCACCATACAGGTGACCCCTCACCCCTCTCCGAGGGGCAGTCCCCTCCCTACCCCCAAGGGGACGCCTGTGCACACGCCCAAGGAGAGCCCAGCCGGCACGCCCAACCCCACGCCACCGTCCAGCCCCAGCGTGGGAGGGGTGCCCTGGAGGACACGGCTCAACTCCATCAAGAACAGCTTCCTGGGGTCACCCCGCTTCCACCGCCGGAAACTGCAAGGTGAGTGTGGCGGGACACGTGGGGTGGGCGGGGCTCGGGGGGGGCTGGTGGCGGGGGTCCAGGGGAGCACTGACCGTCCTGGTGAGCAGGGCAGGCAGGAGCCAGCTTCAGAGGGTCTTCCCCTCCCCCTTGGTGGTTTATCCTCCCGAAAGCGCTGGCGGGAGGTACCCCCAGTGTCCACGTGTCCCCAAGCCTGCCCACTGTGTGTCAAGGACCCCACGGTGCAGGGATGCCTGCCCAGTGGGTGTGGCCTGGGGACCCCTCCGGGCTCCATTGTTTCCCTTTGGCCCAGTGGCCTGCGCAGGCCGGGCTGCCTGAGCCCCACAGAGGAGAGCGGGCCAGTGGGCGGGCATGGGTGGGTGTGGTGAGGAAGCCCACGGGGCCGGGGCAGTGGTAGGCAGCCTGCCCCTGTGTGCTGGGTGCCGAGGGTCAACTGGTACCTCCAGGCCACCAGGCCCCACCAGCCACCCAGTGTGGTCGACAGGCGGTGCCGTCTATCCCGGGACAGCAGGGCTAGTTGGAGGCCAGAGACGGTGAGGCTCGGTTTCAGCACCAGAAGGCAGGACAGCTCCCCGTGGCCCGAGGCTCCTGCGGTCGCGGCGGGCAGGAGCCGGGAGCTGACCCGTGCCCGTGGGCGCTGGAGACAGTGCCGTGGCTCCCAAGACCCCACCCGCGGCGCAGGCGCCCTGGTGGGGGAAGGGTGGAGTGGTCACCACGCTCTCCCTGTCCTTCCTGTGTACAGTTCCGACGCCCGAGGAGATGTCCAACCTGACTCCGGAGTCGTCCCCAGAGTAAGTGGCCCTGCCCGAGGTCAAGTGACCTGTCGCCGCCTTCTTAGTGCGTGGGGGTCTGCGACAGACCCTCCCATGTATCAGGCCGGGGGATCCACTGAGGGCTTTGGGGCCCCTCAGTGCTGGGGTCTCTGTATCTCCACCTTGAATGCCAGGCCAGGGGGGCAGGACCTGGGCGGTGAGGGAGCTGCTCTTCCCAGATGTGCTCAGAAGCCACAGCCTGGGGGTGCCTGGGACTGGGGGTGGCAGGGGAGAGCACACCTGCTGAGAGCCCTGGCCTCCACATGGGGGAGCGTGTGGGTCCCCAGCCCTTGGTGACCGGGGATGCGGTGCCTGCAGGGGGGGGGTCTCCACCAGGGAGGGGCGCTGGGCAGTGTTGACTGGGGCTTCCCAGGGTGAGCCCAGCCTGGGGTGTGGCCGGACACCTGGCGGCTCCTAGGGATGGAGGGTCTCAGGGAGGAGGTGAGGAGGAGGGACGGCCGGCGGGAACACGTGTCCAGGGCCGGGTGGCCTTGGCCAAGGTCAGGACAGATCGAGCCCCCGGCTCACCGTCCTGCAAGGGCAGGAAGCAGGGCCTTGAGGCGACGGGGGGGCAGCGCTGCAGCCCAGCCAGATGTCTGGACGCGAGTCCGTGTGTCTGGGGTGAAGACCCCAGAGAGGTGCCAGCCTTCGCTCCCCAGCACCTCGTGTGAACGTGAAGTGCGGAGTGGACACAGGGCAGGGCCCTGTTGTGGCCTCACCGGCAGCCTTCGGCCCGGCAGGAGAAGCTGCCGTTACCCTGTCGTCGTGACCCCGCGTGGGGCCTGTGGACGCAGCGGGAGCGGGCGGGGGCCGAGCTGGAGGGCAGCCAGCCTGAAGTGTGGGGTTTCGGCATCTCCGTGAGCCACCGTTGGTCTCCCTTCGGTCACGGTTTCCTGCTGTCGTCAGAAGCTCTCGCAACCATATTTGTAACAGAATTGTTAGGTTTATCGGAAAACTCAAAAAAAAAAGTCACCCAGAGCAGCTGACACCGCCGTGCAGGTGGCCTGCAGCCTCCCCTGCCCATTCTCGAGTCCTGGAGGCCTCGTCCCCCTCCCGAGGGCCCTGGCCAGCGTCGCCGCCCGGTGCATGTGGCTGACGGGAAGGAGCAGACGGGTGGCCCTGGAGGGCCGCTGCACCCCCAGCACCCACTCCTCCCGAGGACGTCCCCTCCACCAGCGGCCAGCAGCCTCGTGTCCGTGGAGCGTGTGCGTCCGCGTGTTCCAGAACCGGCCCGTGTGATCGTGGGGCTGGCGAGTCTGGGGACTGAAGGCTTCGCAGGCAGGAATCCGGGCGGCTTCCCCGTCTCAGTGCTGAGAATGCCTTCCCCTCCAGGAGCCTCAGCCTTTGCTCTCAGGACCTTCCGCCGAAAGGACAAGGCCCGCCACGTCCAGAGTCTGCTCGTCACCGTGTCTCAAAGTTGCTCTCAAGCAGCACACCCAACCTTTTACCAAACGGGCCCAGTTGACGCCAGACTTAATTACCTGTCACAGGCCTTCCCGGCTCATCCAGGCTGCTTGCCAACCAGACACCAAAGGACAACACGGAGCTTTCCTGTTGCTCTGTGTCTTCATCGAGGGAGGAGGGGCAGCAGCCCCCACCGTGGGCTTCAGAACCGCCTCCCGGCCCACGTCCTGGGCTCAGGCCCCAGTGTGGTGCTGGGGTGAGCAGCGCGGGCGGCCTGCACCCCAGAGCTCTGAGCACGCCCGCGGCCACAGAGACGGCAGGATGTGGGGAAGGAGGTGAAGGTGGCCAAGGACGGCGTGGCGCCGGGAAGGAGGTGTCCCCGCGGCCCTGCCTCCGTCAGGTCTGTGCGGCTCCAGCCGCAGGAGCGGACGGCCTCTGGCGGCAAGCTGCCTGCTGCCGCCACATCGCCACGGGCTGGAGAGCCGGCTCTGGAAACAGGCAGGAAAAGGGAAGGCACACAGCAGGAAAGAGCAGCCGAGCCTCAGACCCCACGGCTCACGCTGCCAGCGCCGCCGGAGCAAGACACCGGGCCCGAGCGGGCCGGCCCTGGCCCCAGTGTAGCCTGAGTTGGGCGCGTCTGCCAGTGGGGCCCTGGCCGTGTCCGCACTACAGCTGCCTGGGTGAGCGTGATAGTCAGCCGTTGCTCCCAATGGCACGTGGCTCGGGGTCAGGCCCCATGCATGGCCCAGCTGGGCCCTGCTTCAGGGTGTCAAGCCAGCGGTGGTCATCTCAAGGCCCAGCTGGGGCAGGATCCTCTGCTGAGCTCGTGGGGTCGCGGGCAGGATTCAGGGTCTTGGCCACGTGGGCCTCACTGTCACATCTGTCCGTCCCCGCTGTGTCCGTCGGCTTCGTCAAAAAGAGGTGGAGACCCGCTCGCCAGACGGAACTCCAGCCTTTGAGAGACTGAGCTCGCACGCGACCCCCGTCACCTTCTCCCCCGCCTCCCGTTCTCCTGGTCAGGAGCAAGTCCCGGGCCTCGTCCACACGAGGGAGGGGCCCGCACAGGCTGAACCCCGGAGGCAGGATGGTGGGGCTGGCAAGGGGTCTCCCCCACACCGGTGTGCGCCCTAGGGCAGGGCCCCGCTGCAGAGAAGGGGGGCCCCGGAAGCAGGGCAGAGTGACGAGACTGGAGGACGACGGCGTGGAGGGCAGGGAGGCGCACACGTGACGCCCGTGAGACGAGGGGTCTCGTGCGGGAGGGCACTGCCAGCCTCGGGGCCCCTGGGGTGGCCCCTGCCCTGCCCCGTACAGCGGCTGGGCCCCCAGGGGCCGAAGCGACCACTGTGTTCCACAGAGTGACCTGGGCTGGGGCAGCGGGGCTGCAGGTGGCCAGGTGGCTACCAGTCCCCAAGGACAGAGGGTGGTCCGCCGGGGGAGGGGCAGGTAGCACCCGGGGCCCCCAGCCCCGGTCCTCTGCACCATGGCACCCCTGTCTCTCCTGTACATACCTGTGCAGGGGTCCCCGGCCTGCCGCCCGCCCCCAACTCCTGCCCCCCACATAGCCCCGCCAGGCGGGGCACTTCTCTCCAGGAAGCTGCAGGATCGCGGCTTAGCGAGTTACCCCGAAACATGGTGGCTTCAACAGAGAGGAGCAAGGCTGGGGGTCAGGGTGGGCTCAAGGGCAGGGCACCCTATCCCCACCCTCCTTTATTTCCTGGTGGGGTTCCGGTGGGCGCAGCCCAGGCCCAAGCAGGCAGGGGTGGTTGGGGTGAGGTGTGAGGCCGAGGGCTCTGCGATAGGCATGAGGGCTGTCGGGTGAGGGTCAGGGCAGGGCGGAGGGTGGTCAGGGTCAGGATGGCGGGTCAGGGCGGGGAGTCGGGGCCAGGGTAGAGTCTGGCTGGGACAGCAAGCTGGCCCGCAGCCCAGAGGGGAGGCTCGGGGCTCGGCTGGCGTACCCTGACCTGCCCAGCCCTCCGCCCCGCCCCCAGGCTCGCCAAAAGGTCCTGGTTTGGGAACTTCATCAGCCTGGAGAAGGAGGAACAGGTCTTCGCGGTCATCAAGGATAAGCCGCTGAGCTCCATCAAAGCCGACATCGTCCACGCCTTCCTGTCGGTGAGCCTCGCGCCGTGCGGCCGCTGCCCCCGGGGCCCAGCCTGGGCAGGGCCAGGGCAGCAGGCACACTGTGGCCGGGAGATGGGCTGTGCACAGGTCCGGGACGGGGGCGTGCCTCGGGGGGCGCCTCGCTGAGACGGGGGTGAAGCACGGGTGGCTGCGAGGCGGCTCTGAGGAGGGAACTTGAGGCCTCGACACAGAGGGGAGGGGCCTCTGCTGGGTCTGGTGGGTGCGCCTGCGGCCTCAAGAATGGCCCCGGGGAGCTGGCTCCGTGTCCTGTGTGCCCCTGCCCACTCCCACATGCTGCTGGCCTCCTGCAGTCCCTGGCCTCCCACTGGTGGCTTTTGAGGTGGGCTGTGCTTGGGCCTTGGGTGGGTTCCATCTATCTTTGCTGAGATCTTTGGGCGCGTGGGGCAGAAAGCCCTGAAGAGTGTCTTCCAGAGTCACTCGTGTCAGGAGGCCTCACCCGCCCTGCCCTGCATGGGGCCTGCCTTGTGCTGGGCCCCCCGGGATCACAGGTTTGGGGTCCCTCGGCATCCCCACAGCCCAAGCCCAGGCTCCCGCCTTGGTATGGGCGGGGCCTGCTGGGGTGGCAGCCTCAGCCCCCCCCCACACACACTTGGCCACACTGCCTTCCTGGGCGCAGCCAGGTTTCCCTTAGGGCTTGGGGCACAGCGTGGCACTCCTCCCAGAGGTCTCCAGGAACGGGAGAGCTCAGCACCAGGTGGGGACTTTGGCCTCGTGCCGGGTGTGGGCACCCTGGCCCCGCTGAGTCCCCCCGAGCCCCGCCACTGCGGCCTCTTCTCCTCCGGGCCCCGGGTCTGGGCCTTCCCTGGAGCCCCCCAGGCCTCTCCTGGGACACCAAGATTTCCCCCGTGATGTGGACTCAGCCCCTTGTAACCGGCGAGCCAGCACTGTGCTCTCCCAAGCAACAGAGCCCTGTCCTGGGGGCGACCCCTCTGAGGCAAGACCGCCTCCTGGGTTCGTTTTGCTGGCCATTTCCCTGGCCACCGTGCAGCCCAATCACGCAGAGGCCCCTCGCCTGCGCCCGGGGCCGCAGACCCCGGAGCCAGCAGAGCAGCGGGCGCTGTCGTCAGCGGTGCCGGGGGCCTTGACCCCGGGGGCTCTGTCTCAATGCGGGGCACGGGCTCTAGCCCCGGGCCTCCAGCTGCTCGCTGGCCTCCCCGCCCGCCGCCGAGAGCCCTGCTTTCTGCTGCTGTGTCGCGATCCATCTGCGACCCGTGTGGAGCTCTGTCTGGCTGAGGCTCTTGGGGAGCCAGTGCCACTGGGGCCTCTGGCGGCAGCTGGCTCCCTTCCCTCTGGGGTTTCCTCTGGCGACTCCAGACGAGGCCACGCTCACGCCACCCACTGCCCGCAGATTCCCAGCCTCAGCCACAGCGTCATCTCCCAGACGAGCTTCCGGGCCGAGCACAAGGCGACGGGGGGCCCGGCGGTGTTCCAGAAGCCGGTCAAGTTCCAGGTGGACATCACCTACACCGAGGGCGGGGCAGCGCAGAAGGAGAACGGCGTCTACTCCGTCACATTCACGCTCCTGTCAGGTGAGCTGCTGGCAGAGGCCGAGGGCGGGGGCTCAGGCCGAGGGCAGGGGCTCCCGGGGGCGGGGCTCCGGGCCAGCCCTGCCCCTGCCTCACCCACCCCCATCACCCCCAGGCCCGAGCCGCCGCTTCAAGAGGGTCGTGGAGACCATTCAGACCCAGCTGCTGAGCACACACGAGCAGCCTTCTGCCCAGCACTTGTCAGGTGAGGGAGGGGCTCAGCTCGGGCCGCCCTGAGGGTTGGCGATGGGGTGCGGCCCCTCCGCGGGCACCCCCGGGAGCAGGGCCCTCCCGGCGCAGCGGCCGGCCGTCTCTGCACACCAGGGGGGTAGGCCCAGCACGCCACACTGAAAGGCGCCTCTTGTCCACTGTAGACCCCCCCCCGCCAGCTCCGGGACTAAGCTGGGGTGCTGGGCTTAAGGGCCAGAAGGTGGCCACCAGCTACGAGAGTAGCCTCTGACGCTGGCAGGTAAGGTGTCCAGCCCCGCCGCTGGGGCAGGGAGGGGCTGCGGGCAGGTCCTCTGCGAGAGCCAGACTGGCCCCGAGGAGGCACCCTGTGCCCACCCACGTGTCCAGCGGCCACCTCCCGGCCCTGGACAGGCCCCGCAGGCCCAGCACCCAGCCGAACGGCTGGACACAGGGGCAGCCAGGCCAGTGAGAGCAGGCTCTGGGAGAGCAGTGACCAAGGTGCTGCCGGGAGACCTGCCGCCCTCAAGGGTCCCCCATGTAGCACTCTCCAGGGCTGTGGGCCTGGTGCCCACACTGGCTGGCATGTGAGGGGCTGTCTGCCACCCACCCTCCCCGTGGTGGGCAGGACACAGGGGCCCTGAGGTCCAGTCAAAGCAGGGGCTCCCCAGCTGGGCCTAGAGGGGGCCACACAGCAGCGGGTCCGCCCAGGCCTGCAGGCGCCAGGGGCCCGGGGGCCTGAGGGCCTGTGCCGCTCGGCACCTGGCGGGGAGCGGCTGCAGCCCTGTGGGTGTGGGTGAGCCCCGGGGGCACGTGCATGAGCTGCCAGGGAGGGCGAGTGGCGCGCGTGCGCTGAGCGGGAGCTGCCAACTCGCCACGAGGCCCGTGTCGGGGTGTGGGGTCTGGGGAGCACAGGGTCCAGCCCAGCTCCACCTCTCAGAGACCCCTGTGGCCAGCTGTCTGTGCTTTCTGTGTAGGGTCCTAGAGGCCAGACCGGCCCCACCGTCCACCCTGCCCCTGCCATCCTCATTCCATCGTCTGTGTTTCACCTGCCCCCCTCTTCTCCCCCAGCGTGTGCCTCACTGCCCTACTGGTGGGTTGGGGCTGGAGGGGCCCTGACACCCTGGCCCTGGGAACCAGGCTGGCCTGGGGGCCGGTGCCTTTAAGACCTCTACGTCGGAGCAGGGCAGTGCTCAGAGGGGGAAACCGAGGCTGGGGAAGGACAGAGCTTGTCCAGGGAGGCAAGCGAGGGGCCTGGTGTGCTGCCCAGGGGACAGCCGTGCCTGCACCCACCGCCCCGCGCCACGGTCCCTCTTTGCTCCTGGCCAGGCAGAGTCCCACCCTAAGGAGTACCATTCTGTCTGTCGGCGAACGTGCCCTGCTCTAGGCCCCAGGCCCAGCAGGAAGCAGGGTGGACACGGCCCTTCTGCAGGGCCCCATCCCCGTTTTAGCCCTGGGCCCAAACCCACGTCCCTGGAGACTGTTGGGTGCCTGCCCTGGGCCAAGCCCGTCTCCCCTGCCTTCCTTCAGGGAGCCCTGGGCCTAGGGAGCCCACTCCGGGACCCCAGCCCATCCCTTGGCCCCGTCCCCAGGCCTCCCCGAGGAGTCAGCCTTTCCCAACACCCTCCCCCCCCATACTGGACACTCTTGTCCAGCAAGCTCAGTCCTACAGCCACTGGAGGAGGGGGCAGAAGCTGGGGCCCCTCGGGCACCAGGCCGAGAGAGCTGGTGGCCACTCCAGTAGGGCCCCTACCCAGCCCAGGGAGGGGAGCCCCCAGTGAGGGCCGTGAGGCAGCCGCCCTCCACCCCAGGCTCTGCTGCCTTCCCTACCCCCAGCCCTAACACTGCCAAGCCCAGCAGAGAGTGGGAGGGGGTCAGGGAAGGGGGTGCCACCGTGAGTCGAGGGGCGAATGGGAGCCTTGCGGCCACGTGAGTCACAGAGCAGCAGGGTGAGGACACGGAGGTGGCCAGTGTAGACCACAGCCAGAGACCTGGACCTCTCAGCTCCAAAGCGTGTGTGCTGGGCCCAGAGGGCAGAAGGGAGGGAGGGCCAGGCAGGGCCCTCCACTGCCCAGGAGAGGGGCCCCACTCCAGGCTGGCCCTCTGCTGAGCCCCTCCTCTCTGAGCCCCCCACTCCAGGCTCTACCCACCTGAGCCCCACCCCTTGGCCACAGCCCCTCAACCCCACTCCAGGCTCCGCCCCTCCCCCAGGGCCTGGCCCGAGGCTGCAGGCAGCATCCAGCGTGCGGTCTGAGCTGGAAGCCTTTTTCACACGTCTCCCCCCCTCTCTCCGTTCTGTGCTCCAGACACCACTAACTGTATGGAAATGATGACGGGGAGGCTTTCCAACTGTGGTAAGAACCCCTCACGCTCACCTGGGCACCCCCCAGCCTGTCACCCCCACCGCTCACCCCTGCACCCCCTGCAGCCTGCTCCTGGCCAGGTGCTGCCCCGCCACCCCCGGGGCTGTCCTGGGATCCCTGTGTACACGAGGGGCCCGGACATGCACATGTGGCCTTGCTGGCCCCCAAGGCACCCAGCTGTGCCCAGCCCCCCAGCCCCTGCCACGAGCAGCCTCGGTCACCCTCCAGGGTGGGCACAGGCCTGGCCCTAGGATCAGGGCAGGCCACGGAGGGACCCCAAGGCTCAGAGCATGAAGGGGTGCCCAAGCCCCAAGGCCAGCAAGGGTCCCATGTCTGGGCCCTGGCCGGGGGTCAGGGTGGCGTCAGGCCCTCTCTGCCCACTGGAGGGGGGCGGGGAGTGGCTCCTGCCCAGGCCCTGAGCTGCCTGGCCGCAGGTGTGCCGGCCACCCTGCCGCAGCTGGCAGGGAGAGGGCCCTGCCCGTTCTTGCTCAGGTGGGGGCCAGGTTTAGGAGGTAGAACTGAGGTGACCCCAGTCGCGCACCTGGACTGTGAGCACAGGGCCCCCGGGTGGGGCGGGGCCCTGCTTCTGTTCCCTCCTCCTTGCCCTCTGAACATGCCCTCTGGGACCAGGGCCCCCACTGTGGCTGCCTGCCCAGCCCCCCTACACCCAAGCTCCATGCCTGTCCACCCACCCATCCATCCGTCTGTACCTCTGTGTCCACGCTGTGCCACCCGGGCTGGCTGGGGGCCGGGCTCCAGGCCTCCTGGGAGGAGTGTGGCAGGCCCGCTGGCTCCAGCCTCCCCGGCCGCCAGCCCCAGGGTCCTGCTCGGCCCCGGCCTTTACGCGTCTGTCTCCAGAGCTGGGCCGGCCCGCTGGCCAGGCTGCAGGGCTGACTGGGAGGCCGAGGCTGAGGTGGAGGGAGGGCCGGTCCTTCGGGAGGCCTGGCGAGGGAGGAGGGTGCCCACCGGCCCCAGGTTCCGCCCCGCAGCCCAGAGGCCTCGAGCCCCCACCGGCCCCCTGCCCTGCTTGCTGCCGCGGCCCCGCTCACCCGCTCGGACCCCCTCACAGGCCTGTCGTTCATTCGTCTGTTGTTCTCTCTCTTCCCTCCCTCCCTCCTTTTCTCTCTTTTCTTTTTTTCTTTTGTCTTCTGTTCTGTGCACCCAGGCAGCCCATTGAGTAACTTCTTTGACGTAATTAAACAACTTTTTTCAGACGAGAAGAACGGGCAGGCGGCCCAGGCCCCCAGCACGCCCGCCAAGCGGAGTGCCCACGGCCCACTCGGGGACTCCGCGGCCGCTGGCCCCGGCCCTGGAGGGGACGCCGAGTACCCAGCGGGCAAGGACACGGCCAGGACGGGGCCGCCCGCCGCCCGCCGAGAGCAGCCTTAGACACATAGCCCCCTCCCCCTGCACGGCCCCGACAGTGGCCCCCAGGCCGCCTCACCGCCCGCTCGCCCGCCCGCCGCCCGCCCGGTGTGGACCCGGGGCCGTGCCCGTCTGTCCGTCTAGACTGTTGCGAAGCCGGGGAGGAAAGGAAAGGGGGCACCGGGGGCCACAGCTGCGGCTGGGCCGCCCGCGCCCGCTCTCTCTTTCTCTCGCTGTCTCTCTCTCTCTTGCCTGTCTCTGACAACGCCACTGTTTCCGCTCTGATACCAGGAATTATCCCGAAAAGTTAACATGTCATCTCCACGAGGCCGTCCTCCGTGCTCTGCACCGGACACCGGCTGACCGAAGGCAGCTGCCGTGGACCTGCCCTCTCTCCTCTCCTGCTGCTGCCGCCCACTGGGCAGTGAGGTCCTGCCCGCCCGCCAGCTCTGCCCAGTTTCAGCTCCGCATGGCCACGGGGAGGAGGACCCGGCCCCGAGGGGAAGCCGCCTCGGGCCCACCCGACTGGACGCGCGGCGACCAGTGCCCCCGGCGGGTCCGGCCGGCCTCCGGGGCAGGCCCAAGGGGGCGAAGCAGCCGTCTGGCCCGGCCGCCACGGCCTCTCCTCGGCACGTCCCCTCCTTGCTGCTCCCTCCTCGTCCACGTCCATGCCCCTCAGCGCCGCCCACCTGCCTCGCCGCATCCCACCCCCCAGCTCCCCGGGGCTGCAGGTGGAAAGCAACCCCGGGGGCCCCGCAGCACCTGCCCACCTGCCCGCCCACCCGCCCGCCCCAGGGCAGGCCAAGATCAGTATCATTTACTTGCTGTTTTAACTTACTGAGTTTCTTTACTTCTCCGTTCAGGGAAGGGGCAGCAGCAGCGCCGTCCTGCCGTCTGTCTGTCTGTGTGTGTGTCTTGGGCAGGGTGGGGTCTGGGCCAAGGTGCCCCGTGGACAGAGCGGTCGGGGTGCTGGGGCCGCGGGGACAGCCGGCCGATGCAGCGCCGGCAAGCTACTGTAAACTTTAAAGAATTCCTGCAAGATATTTTTATAAACTTTTTTTCTTGGTTGTTTTTGGAGAAGGGTGTTGGCCGGGGGGACCACGGGGCAGGGCTAGGCTTTGAGTTCGGTTCTTTCTATACACACGCATATAAATATATTTAGAGAACGGCGCGGTTCGCTCCGTCCCCGGTTCTGTGCCGTTACCGTGGAGAAGCGACTCCAGTCCTGTGGGGGCCGGGCATGGCCAGGGCCCGTCCGCCAGGCCCGGGCTGGGGGCCATCTTGGTTTTGTGTCCGAGTGTGGGGCGGGAGGAAGGCCCGAGCCGGCTGCCTATACACAACATGCAAGATGGCAGGGCCACTGCAGGGTTTTTTTTTTTTACTAAAATGACAAAAAGTGAAAACAAAAAGCAACAAAGGACAGAGAGAACGGGAGCAGCGTCCTCGGCAGCGTGTTCTCTGTTCCCGGAGGGGCCGCGAGGCACGTGTGGCTGCACGCCCTCGCTGTGACAAGTCCACTTCGCATCTGGCGTCTCTCCCGCCCGCCCTGCTGCCTCTCCCGTCGTGGATAGATTTTAATGCTTCTGTTCCCTTGACCCCCTACCACAGGCTGGGATTTCAATACACAACAAAAAATGAAACACCTCTAACGGCAAAAGCCGTGGTACAAGCGGGAGGGCTTCTCCGGAGACGGAGGACCAGAAAGCAATACCTCTCGTTAGCCTTCCTCTTTTGTACTCGGGACGCACACAGACGTCACGGCAACGGACAAGCCCCGCCCCGTGTATCCCCTGTCAAGTAACTGTGAGCAACGTTAGTTCCGAACAATAAATTCCTTCAGCAAAGACACCCACGCCGGTCTCCATGCGGGCGGGCGGGCGGGTGGGCGGGGATGTGGGACCACCTGGGACTGACCCTGCCAGGTGTGCGCGGTGCTACTTCCGCCCCAGCCAGAGGACAGGCCCTGTGCCGCGGGTCTGTGCGGGCATCACATGGGCTGGGCCAGGTGGGAAGCAGAGAGCACAGGGAAGCACCACCAGAGGCTGACACAGAGCTCTGCTGGGGATGGGGTGCCTGGCGAGTATAGCCCCCTGCCCGGTCGCTGAGGCCTCACCCCGAGACCAGCACCTGCGCTTCTTCCTGGAGGACGAACCTTCTTTCCACTCCTTCCACGGGAAGAGGCAGATGGGGAGCGTGGCCCAGCCCTGCAAGTGATGGGCCAAGGCTGGCGGGCAGCCCCTGGGGATGGCGGCTCGCAGGGCAGTGTGGTCCCAGCCGTGCCCACCACGCCCGCCAGCCAGGGACGGAGGCACCATGACCACGCACCAGGGAGCCACCCCCTCTGCTGCTGCAGCGTCAAGGACAGGTCCAGCCTCCCGAGCGCCACGGACCACCCAGGCCCACGTCTCGAGGGCAGCACCTGGGAGTCACCGTACAGCCTTGAGGGACGAGGAGCAGCCCGACGAGGGGTCCCAGCAGAGACCACAATGCCCTCGGAGGCCTCCCCGAGCCACTCACGCATGCACCTTCTCCCCCAAGTGTGGAGGGGATCAGGTGTGGCCTGGCCACTCTGCAGCCAGCCGTCTACACCACTGCAGCACTCCCAACCTCGGGGCTGCGTGGTTCTCTGTGGTGGGGACCGTCCTGCCCGTGGGAGAATGTCAGCATCATCCCTGGCCTCTACCCACTAGATGCCGGTAGCAGCCTCCCAGCCCCACGTGACAAACTGTTCCCAACCTTGCCATCCGTCCCTGAGGGCGGACAGAATCAGCCCTAAAGGGTTCACGCTCTTGCCTCCCCCACCCCCTTGCTGGAGAGCGCCAGGGGCGTGCCACGCTTCACTGGCTTAGTTGTGAGCTCGGGGGCTCTGCTGGAAGGGCACAAGGCCCAGGACACGAAGGAGGGCTGCTAATGTGGAGCTGGTGCCCTCTTTTGCCCAGCCCCGGACACAGCACCCCACCTTTGAGGGAGGCCTCAGAAGGTACTCTGGGACCAGGTTCTGTTGCTATCTCTGGACTGCATGGTGTCCCATTAATTTTAGCTTAAAAACCAAGTTGAAGGAGGGGATTTGGTTGCTACGTCTCGGCAGGGAACGTCGTTATGTGGCTCCTGGCCAGCCACCAGAGTTTCCCTGACCTGTGGTTCTGCATGTGCTTTACTGAAAGGGCAGCTGACACACACAGGCCTCCTCCTCTTGTCCCACTTGGCCCTCTCAACGTTTGCAGTCTGATGTGTCAACCTTAGTGGGCACATGATGGAGTCCCCAAAAGAAAATACCACAGTGCACCCAGCAGACGGCCAGCTTTCCGTATGCCCACCACCGCACTCCTTTAGTGGGAAGGGGCCACTTTCCTGCAATCCCACTTCTGAAACCAAAGCAAGCTCAAAAACTGTTAGTGTCAGTATTTACTAATATAAAATAAAAACCAACACAGAAGGACTTACCATGTGCCAGACACCTTCTGGGCACTTTACACTGAGCATTAAGCCAAATGGTCCTCACACCATTGCTATGAAGTAGAAGTTTAAATGGGTACTTGTGAATACCAAAAAGGATGTGGTGGTGGGTCCAGCACCTGGTGAGAGGATGACTTCTCAGGCCCCACTCTCAGGTAGCCAGCCCGACTGGCCTGGGGGCTGGGTTCCTGGTGAACAAACAACGTGGTGTGCTCGCCACAGCAATCATGGATGGGGGTGGGGGGAGACCGTCTGACCCGTGTCCCCACTGGGGCTCTGAGTGCTACCGGGTGGCAGAGCCAGAGTGGGCGGGGGCACACACGAGGGAGGGGATGTGTAAGCAGCAGCCCAGCCCTCATTCTGCTCTGCCAGGAGCCTGCCCTAGACTCTGTCCACGCTCTCCGTTGACGGGTGGGGCAGAGGACCCCCCAGGCTCCTAGGCTGTGAGATGGAGAGGTTCCTGGTGTTCTGAGGCCGCTTCAGGGAGGGTGCTGCAGCAGCCAGGCAGCGCGCTGCTGGAGGTGGGCTGGCCCTCGTCCCGCCCTGCCCTCTCCCGGTGGGTCAGTGCCCACTCCTCCTGCCCTCACCCCAGGCCACCAGGTCCACTCCACTCCCCGTCACACTTTCCCTTTCCTGGGCCCACGCCACTCCCCACCACCAGCCCAGGTCCTCGGTGTGACTCAGCAAGGGGTGGAGGTCAGCAGGGAGCAGACAGTGGCCAGAACCAGGAGGAGAGAAAACCTGTGTGAGCTTCCAGGCAGGGAAGTCTGCGGAGGAGGAGGGCAGCAGAGACGGACACACACGAGGGAGGGGAGCCAAGTGCCGGCCCTGGGGCCTCAGGTGGGGTTGCGGGGTCTGTGCTGTTAGTCACAAGCCCAAGCACTGCTGTCTGTCACACTGTCTGTCACACTCATCCTTGGAGTCAGGCCCTGGGTCAAGTGGATCATCTCTGTGGGCCCTCAAAATGACCCTATGAGAGTTCCATGGCCCATCTCACAGATGTATGAGTTTCCTATTGCTGCTGTAACAGGTTACCAAAAACCAAGTGGCTTAAAACCACACAAATGTGCCATCTTAAGATCTGGAGGTCAAGAACTGGGTCTCACTGAAATGGGTCTCACTGGCTATAATCAAGGTGCCGGCAGGGCTGCGTTCCTTCTGGAGGCCCTGGGGGAAATCCATTTCCTTGTCTTTTCCAGCTTCTCGAGGCCGCCTGCGCCCCTGGCTCGCAGCCCCTTCCCCGGTCTTCAAAGCCACGTCAGATGGAGCCCTTCTCACACTGCCATCTCTCTGCTCCTCCCTCTTCTGCCGCCCCCCTTCCAGTTTTGAGGAATCTGGTGATTATACTGGGCCCACATAATCTCTCTATCTCAAGTTCAGCTGATTAGCAACCTTAATTCCACCTGCAGCTTTACTGCCCCTTTGCTATGGAAGGTAACATGTTGACAGTTTCCAGGCATTAGGGTGTGGACTCTTTTTCTTTTGGGTGGGGGAGGTGGGCATTATTCTGCCTACCGCAGCCTGCCCTCTAGCAAGTCCCACATCTACCTCACGTG
The DNA here is from genome assembly GCF_949752795.1 of Hyperoodon ampullatus. NCBI lineage: Eukaryota > Metazoa > Chordata > Mammalia > Artiodactyla > Ziphiidae > Hyperoodon > Hyperoodon ampullatus. Next base: position 3,730,647 of record NC_136920.1, read on the forward strand.
TAAAACACACTCCATTCCTGAGGTCTCCAAAAGTCTCAACCCATTACGGTTTCAAGTCAAACCCCAGATCTCATCTAAATCATCTGAATCAGGTAAAAGTGAGACTGAGTACGACCCATCCTAGCACAAAATTCCTTTCCATATTGAACCTGTGAACCTAGGAAAGTTATCTACTTCCAAAATACAATGGTAGAACAGGCATAAGATGCCAGGTACAGACAGTTCCATCCAAAAGGAGAAAATGGAAGGTGGTGGACAATTTCAGAATCCAGCTGGGCAAAAGCCCCATTAGGTGCCCATCAAGGCCTGGGAATCGTCCTCTGTGGCTCCAAGGCTCTGCCCTGAGGACTCACAGCTCCACCTTCATCCTTTCTTTTTTTTTTTTTTTTTTTTTTTTTTCGCGGTACGAGGGCCTCTCACCGTTGTGGCCTCTCCCGTTGCGGAGCACAGGCTCCGGACGCGCAGGCTCAGCGGCCATGGCTCACGGGCCCAGCCGCTCCGCGGCATGTGGGATCCTCCTGGACTGGGGCACGAACCCGTGTCCCCTGTATCAGCAGGCAGACTCTCAACCACTGCGCCACGAGGGAAGCCTCATCCTTTCTTTTTAAGAAAGGTAGCAAGTGTCCTCAGCTGAGGTTTCATCAGTCTGTTTCCTGCCCAGAGAATTTTGAGTCCAGCAGCCTTTCACCGGATCTTCTGTCCCTTTCAGCCCAAGCTGGCAGGGTTTCTGATGGAATTAAATTCTCAAGAACCACGTGGGTCCCTTGTGTATGTCATGGGGGTTCACTCCATAAGACAAGAGGCTCCTCCAGACCCTTCCAAGAAAAGCTTTCCTCTGTTTCTGGCTTTTGCTGAGAGGACTGAGGTCTTTTCAAAGAACCCTCTGTGGGGCTGAATACTCTGACCTGTTCATCTTTCTGAGGTATTAACAAAAGGCTGTCCAGCTACCCTTGACTTTTTCTCTTTTTAGGGCACATTTTCCCGACAGCGAATCTCCTAATTTTAGCGTCTTTTGCAATCTGGCTTGGCTGAGAATTTCTCAAATCATCAAGTGTTTCCCTCCCTTTTGTTAACAGTTCTTCCCTCAATTTATCTTTCATCTCATCTTTTACTTCACACAGCAAGAAGAAAGCAGGCTGTACCTTCAACACTTTGGTTGGAGATCTCCTCAGCTAAATATCCCAGTTGACTGCTTACAAGTCCTGCTGTACATATAGCTGGAGGACCCAGCAGCCCGGCTCCACTCTGCCCTTCCTTTGGCTTCCCCCAGAGGGTCCTCCCTGGGCCCCAGGCCCGGCCCATGGTCAAGTTCCACGGGTGTCTTGAGGCCTCTACTTAAGAAGAGGAGGGGGACACACCTGGAGGACGGGCCCACGTGGCCTGTGGACCAAGGGTCCACAGCGAGGCCTGAAGGCAGAGGGGAGGAAGGCACAGCGGACGGGTGGATGGCCCGGGAGGGGCTGTGGCCTCCCCAGAGGCGCAGGGCTCCTGGCAGCAGGGTGTGGGGACACAGCACGGTGCTCAGCCAGGAGCCACCACTCCAGGAGACAGAGGTAGCAGGTGGCCCCGCTAGGCCCCAGGGGCTGGTGATGTGCCAGGAAAGCAGAGAAAGGGTCTGTTGGCCACAGCTGTGCTTGAGGAGCAGATCAGCGTCAGGAGGGCAGGAAACCCAGGACCCGGCAAGGAAGGCGCAGGAGCCCCGGTGAGCTGGGGGACAGAGACCAGGGCCCAGGGTCCCACCATTGCCGTGTAAGGGCTGGAGGGGGGCGGGGTGGGTGCTTAGCACAACAGGAATTAAGAACCAGAGAAGGCTGTCCCTGCGTCACCAGGCGCAACGTCAGGGTCGGGGGACAGGGCCCTACAGAAGCCCCTCACCTCTGCCCACAGGGGGCTGGACAAGCTCCAGGGTTGTTCGCGCCACGGCCACCCTGCCCAGCCTGCGCTGCAGGCACACACCCCTCTCCCGAGCTCTCCCTATGCCCACCCCTCAGGCAGTGCTGCCCTGTCCAGAGGTGGTCCCTGCAGCAGAGCCCCTGGGACAGGCTGGCTGGCTGGGAAGCACCCCCAGCGGACTCCAGCCCACACTCTAGGGTCCCTGCCGCCTGCGTGGAGAGGGCATAGCACAGAGTGAGTGGTCAAGGGCCCCTGGAGACTCGAGACACAAAGCACGGCCCCCGCAGGAAGGGTGGCACCTGCCCTTGGCCAGCATCACCTTGGTCAGTGAGAGGGCTCCACCGCCAAAACTGCAGGGGAGGGCGCTGCCCCAGGGGCACAGAGGGGCGGGGGAGGGTAGAGGAGAGGGGTGTGTGGCCAGACCGCCCTCCACGCAGGGCACCAAGACGCTGAGGACACACGCAGGCGCTGACCTGAGAGAAGTCTTTTTATTACACCCGCACAGGGAAGCCAGGCTCTCCCCCTGCCCCTGGCCACGTCTCTGCACAGGCCGCCCACCAGCGCACCGGGATCCGAGCCGGCCAGCCCAGGGGCCCCTCCTGGGCAGCGTGGGTAGCGCAGGGAGACAGGGCCGCGGCTCGGGGCTCTGCAGCCTCCCCCTCCCCACCCGCCCTGAGCCACCAATAGCCGAGGTCCAGACCAAGCGGGAGAGAGGAGGAGAAAGCCACCCCCAGCCCGAACCAAGACTGAAACGTGGTGGAAGCGAAGCCTGCGGTCCCCGCCTCGGGGGAAGGAGCCCCGCCTGTCGCGTGTCTCCCAGGAGGCCGAGCCGGGCGGCGGGGCGGGCGCGGAAGGCCGGGAGAGACGGACCCACAGAAGGGGACTTGGATGGGGGCGGTCCCTAAGTGTCCGCTGAGCAGACGAGCGGAGTCCCAAAGTTCTCGGTGCCGGCGGCGCAGAGCGCCCGCGCCCACACTCCGCGCGCCGCCTCTCCGCGAGCGGCGGCCGGGCTCACCTCTCCTTCACGTGGTTCTGTGCGCCCGCCGCCCCGCCCGCCCCGTCCCCGCCCCCGCGGCCCCCGCCGCCGCCGCACAGCACCTCCGTCAGGTCGTCCATGACCGCCGTCTCTTTGGGGTCGAGCAGGTTGAACTCGCGGGCGAAGAGGATGAAGTGCACGTAGAGCGTGTTCAAGTGTCCGTGCAGCTCAAGCGCCAGGGTCTCCTTGAAGTGCGACGAGTAGATGTGCGCCAGCACGTGGAACAGGTACTTGCAGATCTTCTTCACCAGGGACTCGAAGGAGCTGGGGAACTCGCGGCCTGAGGGGAGGGGGCTGCTGTCAGCCCGCCCTGGCCCCACCGCACTGCCCCCCCGACCCCACAGCCCTCACCGAGCCGCCCACCGCAACACCCGAGTGACCGGGTCCCCTGGGCGGGGCCGCGAGGGGGGCAGCTCGCCGAGCTGTACTGGGTGCCTCTGTGATGCGGGGCCCGCGACCCCGCCGCGCATGGCCTAAAGCCAGGACAGGCGCCCAGGGCGCTCTCTGTGGCCTGGGCCGCAGAGGAGGGGGGACCCGGGAGACGGGGACCTCCTGTCGGCCAGGTGCTGCCCACGGCAGCTCAGGATGGGTCTGGGGCCCCGCCGGGCCCGCTCAGGGCTGTACACAGCTGTGGGTGCTGCTCGACAGCTGCAAGCCCCCCCCCCTCCCCGGCAGGGGGACCTCATGGGCCCAGCCATGGGGGGAGGGTGGTAGTGGAGGCCGCAGGTCCAGAGCCTGGGGTGGGAGGGGCCACGCACCATATTTTGTGGGGAACACGTCCTCGTCGGTCACCAGCTTCTGCACGGAGCTCATGACGAAGTCGACGTACTGGGGGGCCGTGCACTTTACCTTCTTGCCCCGCTCATCATACCAGTAGTACTGTCTGTGGGGACAGAGGGGGGCGGTGACGCCCGTGGCCAGGAGAGCTGGCTGTGCGCGGCATCAGGAAACCAGCGCGCACCTTCTGCTCTACACATGGCCTCAGGCTTCATTCTCTCGAACGCATGTTGTTTTACACATTGTTTTAGAGGTATCCACGCTCTGTGCCTATCCCTTCCCGGAGGCCCTGCTGTGACTTGTCAACCGGGCCTTGACCCTCAGTAGCATCCCTGCTGCCATCAGTAGAGGCCAAACCTTTGCCCTGGGCTGGGTGGGGTGAGGAGGCCTCTGTACACGGGAATCTGGCCCCTGGATACCCCCCAAAGCCCCCAACCTGCCCTGTACATGGGGGTGGGTGTGGGGCAGACAGTGCTCAGGCTGGAGTGGGCCAGGGTGTTCGGGGTGCAGACACCTGGGCTTTCTTCTCATTGCGTAAGCCCAGCCGTGAAACCAAGCGCGTATCCTAGCTCATGTAAACATGACCTATCCTCCAGTGGAACAAACACAAACCCCTGGTGGGCTCCCCCTGCAGCCACCAGCATCCCTTCCCACCAAGGGCCCCAGTCTTCTCAGCAGCAGGCCCTGTACCTGCAGGCTGGCTCGCCAAGAGCTGCACTGGAGCCCATAGGGGGGCTGGGGGGACACAGGCTGCATCTGTCAGTGAGCGAGCGAGTGACCAGAGCACCCCCTTCCATGGCCTAGCCACCAACCCTGCCACACCCCTGCCCCAGCCAGACGGGCTTCATGGAGACCTCCGCCAGGCATCCCCGCCCCCATTTAGCTGACTTTACTTGGCTTCAGAACTGGCTTAGACCAGGTTCCCCTAACACCTCACCATCCCACCTTATCCCAGGCCAGCACCCCAGGCTGGCTCTGAGCACCCTGCCCTGATTTCCTGAGCTCACTAAGCACCCCTGGGTGACAGCCACGTGGGCTCACCCACCTCCACCACCTTGCCAGGCCTGTCGTCAGGACAGCAGGGTCCCCATCTCTCGTGGCCAGCCTGACTCCAGCCAAAATAAAAAGGCACGGCCTGCCCACGTGACCTCAAGGCAGCCCTGCTGCCTGCTGCGCACGACCCCCACTGCCTCTAGCAGGAACCAAGGCTCTTCCCCGCCCCCAGGACCGGTTAGCTTATTTGTGCCCCTGGCAGGGCTGGGTGGGGGTCAGGCTGCAAGAGAGGGAAAACAGCCCACACACAAATGGACAGGCCACCAGGAAAAAGGCCAACCTTCAGTGGACAAGGGGACACAGCCCTCCCTGCCACGCCTGCTCCCAGGCACTGCTGACCCCGCAGCAAGACCAGGCTGCCCCACAAGGCCCCCGAGCTGGCCAGACAAAGCCCCAAGAAGCTTGCCGACCTCCCTGCCGGCCCCCAGCAGGGATCCAGAGCCCTCCCCACCACAAGGTGGCCCTGCTGACCGTCCCTCCCCTGCCCGGACATCGGCACCATCTGAGGACATGCTCAGTGAAAAGACAAATGAATTGTCCCTCTCCTCACAACAGCCCCTGGGGTCCTCGGACCAGCTCGGGAGGGGCCCCAGCCAGAGGTCAGACACCTGCCCCAGCGATTCCCCACCCCTGCTTGGTGCTGGATGCGCCTGGCCACGGGTGCCACAGTCAGAAAAAAACACCAGAGCTAGAAAATGGGAAACGTTTTCATGCTGTCAGGCCCGGAGAGACCAGCCCCTTAGGGGCACTGTGGTCGCCCTGCCTGCGTGACAGCTGGAACACTCTGCTTTCAACGTTCCTCTTTCTCGTTTTCATTTTATTTTTGAACTGTCACACAGTAAAGCTCACTGGTTTTGGCATGCAGTCTTATGCATTTTAACCCAAATAGAAGACGCACAACGGGGCACAGCTCCCACCCTGGCCCCCGGCCTGCTGGTCAGTCCCCAGCACACTAGTGTCATGTCCTCAGGAATGCCACGTGATGTATGTCCTGGGCCAGGCTCTGCGATCCATACCACTGAGATTGACACCTTGTGGACGCGCCAGTCTGTCCAGACATTCACCTGCCGAAGGACACCTGTGTGGCCTCCTGTTTGGGGCAATTATGGGTCAGGCTGTTAAAAAACCCTCCCAGGCAGGTGTTTGTATGAGCACTAGTTCTCGTTTCTCTAGGGTGGACGCCCAGGAGCGGGACAGCTGGGCCCATGGTAGGTGAATGTCTTGTTTCCTGAGAAACCATCAACACGTTCTCGGAGCGGCTATCCTGCCGGGACCCCCTCCACCCTCGCTGGCCCCCGGCGCGTTTTATCAGGCGCTCCTGCAGCGTGGTCTGAATTCATATTTCTCCACCTGCTCATGAGGCAGAGCCTCGCAGGTGCTCATCTGCCCCGCTTGGGTCCTCTTCCATGATCTGTCCAAGTCCTTTGTGCACTTGTGACCAGATTTTCTTACTGATGAGCTGTGAGGGCTCTTTATCCATTCCACGCACTAGTCCTTTCTCAGATATGGGATTATTCTGTAGTCTGTCTTCCCTTTCTCCTAACAGCGTCTTTCTCAGAGCAAAAGTTCTAAATGTTGACAGAGCCCAGTTTACGGATTCTTTCTCGCCTGTGGACTGTGGCTCGTGTCACGACCGAGAACTCTCCGCCTAACACTATCGTGAAGGTTTCCTCCTGTGTTTTCTTCTAAAAGTTTCATGTGTTATATTTAGATTTAGAATTCACTTCAAGTTAATTCTGGCAGAAGAGGACATGCAGATGACTGGTTTTTCCAACAGCTCTGGTTGAAAAGTCTGTCCTTTCTCCACTGAATTCCTTTTGCATCTTTGTCAAACATCAAGGGGCCATGTTTGTGGGGGTCCATTTCTGGACTCTATTCTGTTGCACTTTACTCTGTGTCTCTTCCTTCACCACCACCACGCTGTCCTGATTACCACAGTTTTATAGTAAATCTTAAAAATAGGCTGTGGGACTCTTCCAACTTGACTGTTCTTTTTTCAAAATCATTGTAGCTATTCCAGTGACTTTGCTATTCCATATAAATTTTAGAATCAGCTTGTTTATATCAATAAAAACTCTGCTAGGATCTTAACTGAAATTGCAATAAATGAATTTACACTTCTGGTGTGTTGAGTCTTCCCATCCATGAACACAGTATGTCTCTCCATTTACGCCACTCTTTAATTCCATTCATCAGCATTTTGTAGTTTCCAGCATAAATATCCTGTGCATGTTTCCTTAAGTCTGTACTTAAGTATTTCATTGTGTTTGGAGCTACTGTAAATGATATAATTTTACCAATTTCGTGTTCCAATTGTACAATGCCAGTATACAAACTATGATTTTTGTGTGCTGACCTTGCTAAATTTATTCATTCGACTTTTTGCTAGAATCCTTGGGTTTTTTTTTTCCTACATAGACAATCATGTTGTATGCGAATACAGTTTTATTTTCTTCTTCTCCAATTTGAAAGACTGTTATTTCTTTTTCTTGCCTTACTGCATTACCTATCTTGGGTAAATTGTGATATTTTGTGCTTTCCAAGGAATTGGTCCATTTAATCTAAACTGTCAAATTTAATGTATGCAGAGATTTTTGTGATGTTTCTTTATTATCCTTTTATTATCTCCTGGGTTTATCATTATTTCCCCTTTCATTCCTTGTATTGATAATCTGTACCTTTTCTCTCTTTACCTTTGTTAGTTTTACTAAAGGTTTCTCAATTTTACCAATCCTTTCAAGGAGTCAGCTTCCGGTTTCATTAATTTTTCCCTACTGTTTTCAGAAATCAATGTCAGTGATTTCTGTTATTTTACCATTTCTTTCCTTCTGCTCAATTTAGGGCTTTTTTTTTTTTTTTTTTTTTTTTTGCTCTTCTTTTTTCTAGGTTCTTAATATGGAAGCTTAGATTGAATTGAGATCTTTCTTCTTCTAAAACAAGTGGTTTAATCCTATAAACTTTCCTCTAAGCCTTGCTTTAGCTGCACCCTACAAGTTCAGATATGTTGCATTCTCATTTGTGTTCAGTTTAAAACATTTTCTAATTTCCCTTGAGACTTCCTCTCTGACCCATGGATTATTTAAAAGTATGTTAATTTCTAAATGTTTGGAGATTTTCCTGTTACTGATTTCTAATGTAATTATGGTCAGAAAATTTGCTCTGTATCACTCTGATTCTTTAAAGTTTGCTAAGGTCTGTATTGTGAGCCAGGATATGATCTACACTATTTTGATGAATAATCCCAGTGCACTTGAAAGGGCTGTGCATTTTACTGCCCAGGGTGGAGTGTTGTGTAAATATCAATTCAGTCCAGTTGGCTGATGGTGTTATTTAGTTCCAGATTCTTGCTGACTTTCTGCCTACTAGTTCCGTCTATTACCAAGAGAGGAATGTTGAAATCTCCAACCATAACGTGATTTTGTCTGTTTCTCCCTTTGGTTCTGTCCATTTGCTTTGTGTAAAAGCTCTGTTGTTTGGTACATACACATTCAAGGTCAGTACTTCTTGATGAATTGACTCTTTTGTAAATAATGCAATCTTCTTCTTTATCCCTAGTTATTTTTTGCTCTGAAGTTTACTTTGGTATTAACATAGCCACTTTAGTTTTCTTCTGATTTGGTATATCTTTGTTGGTATATATTTTCCCATTCTTTCACTTTTAACCTACCAATGTCATTGCATTTAAAGTGAATTTCTTGTGACTTCCCTGGCGGTCCAGTGGTTAAGACTCCACACTTCCACTGCAGAGGGCGCAGGTTTGAACCCCTGGTCGGGGAACTAAGATCCCACATGCCATGTGGCACGGCAAAAAAAAAAAAAAAGTGAATTTCTTGTATACACTGAAATCCATTCTTATGACCTGTCTTGTCACTGGCACGTCCACACCATTGACATTCACTGTAATTACTGATCTGTCTGAATTTAAGTTTACCATCATTTACTATTTGTTCCCTTTGTTTTTCACTCCTTATATTTCCTGCCTTCTTTTGCGTTATTTTTAGTATTTCCTTTTAATTTGTCTATTATGATTTTGACTATGTCACTTATGTAACTTTTTAAAGAGATTGCTCAAAGGATTATAAAACGCATATGACCTTTCCATGCTGTACCTGGAGCCAAGTATCACCTCCACAAGTGGAATCACAGAGCCAACCAGCACACAGGGCTCTCTGCCTGCCCCAGGACACTACTACTGTCTCAGTGTTCCATCCACACACGCTGAAGACCCATCAGACAGGGTGATGGGTTTTGCTCACCCACCAGACACGCTTTAAAGAGCTGAAGAAGAGTGGAGCGGCCTATCACATCTCCCGTCTCTTGCTCTCCCCGAATCCTGCTGTCCCGCGTTCCCTTCTGGCACCACTTCCTTCCTGTGTGAAGAGCCCCCTGCGCAGCTCTGCTGGCTGCGAGTTAACCCTCTTAGTCTCCCTTCCTCTGAGAAATGTCTCTATTTTACCTTCATTCTTGAGGAGCATGACGTGGAACTCCCAGGGGGACCGCTCTTTCCTTTCAGCACCTGAACGATGTTATGGAGCCTCCTCCTGGCCCCCGGGGGGGAAGGAGAGCCACAGCCACCGGCACCACTTCCCCACAGGTACGGTGCTGCTGGCTCTGATGCTCTTAAGGTGTGTTCTCTTCAGCAGTTTGATTATGTGTTTGCGGTGGATTCATTGGGTTTATCCTGCTTGGAGTTCATTAAGCTTCCTGAATCTGCAGGTTTGTGTCTTGACCAAATTTGGTAAGTTTTCAGCCATATTTCCTCAAATATGTTTTCGGCATGGCCCTTTCTCCTCTTCTTTTGGGACTCCAACATTACCCTTTGGTTTCTGTCCTTCAGGCACCAGCAGGGTGGAGAAGGGCCTCTGGCCTGGGCCTCAGCCCCACTCCAGGCGCCGGGTGGACTGGATGGTCCCAGGAGAGCAAGTGGCTCTGTGGACCCTGACAGACCTCCCTTTTCCTATTAAACTAATTCATGTGTTTCCATTCCTTGATCTCAAATGATTCCTAGGAAGGCATTTATATACATATCAATTCATATAAATCTACAAAAACCCTACAAAGTAGGTTACAGATGAGACGAATGAATAGCAGAATTCTCAAGATCCCCAGATCTCCAAGCTTTACATGGCAGAGCCAGCATCTAGACACACGTCTGCCTGACACCAAATCCTATGCTCTTTCAAGGAGCCTCTTCTCAAACACATCGATACTGGAAGGGCATGTGGCGCCATGGAGGGGCCCCGGCTTCCCCACTCGCCAGCTCATAGGCCACCTGTGATGCTGCCTGGTCAGGCACACAGCTGGCAAACGTCCTTCAAGCATGCCACACACATGGCTCTGCAGCACTGCCCTTGCCCACTTCCAGCTGCTGTGGCCATGTCTGCCCTACAGAGGCCACTCTGTCCCATGCTGATGGTCTCCTGCCCCAAGCTCACCTCAAGCCTGCTCCCAGCACTACCCACCCAACACTGCCCCATCCTCCCTGGGCCATGCCTGGCGGTGGCTATCTGGGGACACACGTGACACCTGAGCATACCATCAATGGGTCTCGCTGGGTGAGTAAGGGGTGAAGAGCAGCTGTCTTCTGCACTTGTGCCCTCTGAAGGGCAGGGGAACCCTACCCTCTGCCTGTGCTGAGGCTTTGGCTGGGCTCTCAGCAAGAGGAGGGCCCACATGTCTGGGCCTGAGCTGGGTCTGCCCGCAGCCTACAGGCAGGGTGAACTCAGGATGGCAGCACTGACATGTCCACTAGTGGAGGCCCCCTGCTCACATGCGCTCCTATCAGCCCCTGGCCTGCAGAGGAGACCTCAGAAAGGAGCTTCTCTGCCCCCAGGCCACACCCTGCCCGGCTGAGCCCCTGCAGACCTGGCCTCTTGCCTGTGGCCTCTTCTGTGGCTTCTGCTACTTGGGGCGGTGGCAAGCCCAGGGCCATGCGGTGGCTCTCCTATCCACGTGGCGTCCAAGAGCTGCCACAGAGGCAGTGGGGTACCCTGGAGCCCCTCAGGGATGCCTGCTTACTGAGGAAACGAATGGCACGTGCTTCCAGAAGAGAACAGCCTGCACTAGGCCTGCAGGACGTCACCTTATGGGAAGGTGCCAAGGCATCCCAGCCCCACGGACCAGCTCCACGGACCAGCAGTGGGTGGGGTGCAGTAGGGCCTCCATGCAGAGCAGGAGCTCTGGGTTAGAGCCATCACCTGGTGGGGCCGGGAGCCATAGCAGAGAAACACACACCCTGCTGTCTCAGGAAGCCCAGCGGGCACATCCTGGGGAAATGTCCTTGCCCCCAGGAACGTGTCCTGTCAGCCCCTGGCCGGCTCCCAGCACCTGTGCCCCGGAGGGACCCACACCGCCGGGGTCCCAACCTCCGCAGGGCTCTGCTTCCCGTCACCCTGCCAGGCCCTGGGCCCGTGAGGACAGGAGGTGCAGCCTGGCGAGGACGCTGCTGAGGAAGGCCCTGAGCCACTGGGAGACCTCGAGTGGAGGCTGCGAGCGTGGGGTCTGAGAAGACGGAGTGCAGCGGCCAGGGCCACGGCCACAGCCTGCCCGAGCCCCTGGGGCAGGGCCGCATCGGGCAGCGACTCACGTGTTGCACACGGCCATCGTCTGGCACGCCTCCCCTGTGCAGAACTCTGAGATGGTGCTGTACTGGAGGTTGACGTGGTGGAAGAATGTCGTGGCTGGAAGGGAAGAGAAAGGCCGGGCGTGAAAACCACACCGTGGAGCCACTCTGCGTCTCCAGCATCCTGCAGGCCCAGGGGGACCAGAGCCTCTCTCCTCGGGCCCCTCCTGTGGGGGCTGGTGCTTATCTCAGACCAGAGACCGAGGCCCCAGTGCAGCAGCATCCTCGGGAGTGGGCGGCACGGACTAGATGGTGCTGAGTTGGGCAGGGTGCCCGAGGACTGACACAGAGTCCCCTCCACGAGGGCTGGGGCAGCAAACCTCCCACCCCAGCCCCTTGATCACACCCTGCTCTATGGTCACCAGCTGATCAGGGACACTGCTAAAGCAGGCGGCAGCACCAGCTCACGGCCACAAAGCCTACCGCTCTCGGGAGGAGAGCTGGCACCTTGCCCTGCGTGGGGCACCCCACAAACCCTGAGCCTGTCTGGCAGGCGGGGGTGAGTCCGCCACCCTTCCCATAGGCTATGGCCTTCCCGCCACCACAGCACTGCCGGCCTTGCAGCCATGCTCCTGTCCCACGGTGCCTCCCTGGCCCTGGTGTCCTGTCCCCTGGTGCGACCAGGACCCGCACTGAGTCCCCGCATCTGAGGAGACCCTGAATCCCGGCAGGGCTGGCCACCCCGGGCCTCGGCTCCCAGCTGACGCGGGTGGGTTGGGGGGGGTCGCTGAGCACCAGCTCCGGGGGGTCCTGCGGGAAACGGGGGGGGGCTGCCCTCCTGGCCCTGCCAGCCCGCCCCCACGCACTGTTGCTGGCCAGCCACTCGTTGAGGTCGATCTCCCGGGGCAGCACCACCAGCTCCTTGAACCCGAAGTCGGTGATCCTGGACTTGGTGTACTCCGGCTCCAGGTACACCTTCTTCTCCTCGGCAACGGGCTTCTTGCCGTTGGGCTTGGCTTTGGACTTCCTGCAGAGACAAGGGAGCGCGGGGTCACGGCAGATGCAGGTGTGGAGGCCGCGGGCTGGCTCGGGAGATGAGCAATGCCGGGGGATGCCTCGGGGGCTTCTGCTCCTGTGGGCCCAGGCATGGGAGGAAGCTGCCCTGCGCCCGTGCCCTCCCTTGCCGCCGTCAGGGGCCCAAACCTGGAACCCAGGGCAGGCAGGGAGCTCCAGGCCCACTGAAGGGTGGGGTGGTGGTGGCCACACCAGCCGGCTCACCCGCCACATGTGACATCGCGGCCCTGCAGCCCTCTTGGCCCCCACCTGGGCCTGGGGTCCCGCTGCAGGGACACAGGGATGCGCACCACTCGGCCAGGCCCTGAGCCTCTGTGTGGTCCCACCACGCGTCCTGCTGCGCAGGGGATCCAGCAGCCCGCCCTTGCCGAGCACCCACTGTGTGCCGACGCCCCAGGCCACCCCACTGAGGCCTCTTGTCACCACAAGTTCATGGCTCACCCGCCTGACACCTGCCCGCTGGCTCGCACTCTCTCCCAAGTAGTGCACGGTGCAGGTTCCAGGCAGAGACAGGAGTAGGCGTGAGCAGATGTTACAGAGATGTGACGAAATGGCCACTTTTCACTAAAGTTTTTCTTGGTCAGGAAAATAGTTCTTTTCCATTAAAAATATGCTGTTAGAGAACACAGAATGGGCCTGTTATGGCTATTTTTACATGCACGAATACGTATTTTTGCAATGTCTTTGTTCTCCTACAGTGAGCGTCAGTACCTAACCCGTGAACCAAAGCTCTTTGGGGCTGAGGGAGCCTCGGCCCCACCTTGGCGGAGAAGGCGGTGGCCCCAGAACCAGCCTCCCACCAGCTGCCCCCAAGGCCGGAGCCGGGGCCACAGTGTGCGCAGCCCAGGCAGGCCAAGGAGATGGCACATCCCCTAAGGAGGAAAACTGCCCAACAGAGTGGCCCAGAGGCTGCGGCCGGGACGCCAGCCCGAGTCACCATGTCTGCCACAGGCCGGAGCCTGAGCTGGGCGAAGTGAGCGGCGTGCCGAGGGGCTGCCTTCCGGGCGCCGCTGCCCCACGTCGGCCAGTGTGGAGCAAGGCTGCTCTCTGCTGCACCTGTAGGCCCATGACGTTTCAAGGTTAAGACTGGGTTCTTGGGCCGGCGTGGGTTGAAAAACTGAAGGAAAAAACCCCTAAGAGCATGGATTAGTCTCTCGCTTCTTTTTTTACTTGAATGACTGAAATCTTTAGTGGCAGACATCACGACTTCCAGAAAACAAACTGCAAATCAGTCAAACCGTCCTGAGTCTCACTGACCAGAAGAGGCCACTTTCGGCTGTAGACTCTCAAGGAGGGATCACCTGGGACAGAGGATGGTCGAGGGAGACTGAGGGCAGGCACAAAGCCCAGTGTGGCCTCCCACCCCAAGGGGCAACCACAGGCCGGAGGGACGCTGCCTTGCAGGGGACGGTGGGCGGGCCGAGGACCTGGGCCCGGGGGCTGGGGCTCGCGGCTGGGTCCTACCAGCTCATACCCCCGTGATCTCCAGCGCCTGCATTAGGAGAGGCGCTCCCGTCGCTGCCTCCGGGGCCTGGGTGAAAACACGCCGCGGCCCTGCACGGGGCGCGAACTAGACACTGCCGTCCTCCGTCCCAAGGGCTCTGTGTCCCTCCCGCCCCCCGCCAGCCCCGCTGAGGCCCACATTTGGTGGCGCGGGGGGTGTCACACGGGATGAAAGGTCTGCAGCTCCTGACCTTGCCGTTTTTTCCCTTCTGTTTTGAAAAGTTGCTAGTGGCTTATTTAAGAGAAACAGGAAGGAAAAATGCTCCCTGAATGCCAGGGAAATGTTTTCCCTTCAGCTTCTCACAGCAGATCTTTGCCTTAAAAGGCAATGTGTGCTTGGCCTCTGGGTGCAGTGCCGGCAGTGGCCAGTGCTGGGCAGGGGCCACAGTGTCCTGGGGATGGGTCCGGGTGGGCTGGAGCTGGAGTGACGGTGTGAACACTGCACAAACACAACCACAAGCAGGGGGCACTCCGGGGGTCCCCATGGGGGGGCAGGTGGGGCTGTTCACTGGGGACAAGTGTGGGCACGGGCCTTTGGGGGCCCTGCAGCCGCCCCCAGTGTACACAGAGGGGGACAGGGCCCCAGAAAGGCTGAGGGCACCCTGGGCTCCCCGGAGATGGGTGGGTGGGGTGCTTTCCTGACCCTGGGTCTGTGCTGCTGAGCCATGCGCCACCAGTCAGAAAGCCTGCACTCGCTTGGAAGGTCCCCATGTCCACAGCCCCAAGCACACAGGATGCACCTCCAACCTCAAGCCAACTTCTGCTCTGGTCACCCCTGAGTGTCCATCCGCTGGGCAGACTCCCAGCTATGAGCCCGGCCAGGCTTAACCGACCCCCTCGCCTGTGCTCCAAGCGTGTACCTGCCCGTCCCCCGCCACAGTGCACACCTGGCCCGGGCCAGCCATCCACTCGGAGCCTCAGTGTCTGGGTGTGGAGGCTGCCGCCACCACACGTGAGGGTGGGATGAGCGGGGGCCTGGGCTGTGAAGCCACTGCCAGACCCGCCTCCTCGCCCCGCGCTCAGGGCACACACGGCAGCAACAGCGGCCAGGTGGCCTTTACATGAGCGACCGTGGGCAGAGCGGCAGCAGGAAGTGGCCGTCACAGAGGGGTGTCACGGGGTCTCGGGCACAGGCCTACTCGGGGGTGCCGTTGTGCTGAGGGTGTGGTGTCCTCATGCCCACACGTCACTTCCAGAAAGGCCGAGAGCCCCTCCGGCTGAGGGCACCCTCCGTGTTTGGTTCTCAAGAGGGGCGGGGGAGGCAGCCCCAGGAGGACCTGGGTTTCTGCTCCGTGCGACAGGCGTAGGGGGCTCTGGGCCATGATCTGTGTGGTCAGAGGCCTCCACCTCCTCGCCCCCCCTCACTCCTCCTTCCGCACCTGCCCTCCTACAACCAACAGGTAGGAGCACCCCGGGGCCCCCAGGCCCTGCCTCATCACCCAGCGCTGGCATGGGGCCCCCAGACCCAGCACGGCTGGGAACGGCTCTCCTACCAGGTCAGCCGGCCCGGACCTCTCTGCACCGTCCTCGAGTCTCCCTTCACACCCTCCACCAGGAGACGACGGCCATTGACCAGGTGGTGGCAGGACTGAGTGACAAGCCGGCCTGGGGCGAGTCTGGGGACGTGGAAGAGCCTGCCACACCTGAGTGCCACCACCCCAAGTCCTGTCCTTTCTAGAGAGGTGAAGGCTCCTAGCCAAGACGCTCGGCCCCTTAGAGCACAGAGTTTCAGACGACACATGATGACCTTGGAAGTGGGACAGGCTACTGTGTGACATAGCGGCGGCACCCATCCTCAGTCCCCGAGGCCGCGTCGGCAGAGAAGACGGGACTCTCCGCCCAGAGGCACCAGGCTCCTAAACGGGCCGTGTCCAGCCTAGGCCCAGGCACCCCCTATCCAGCTGGGGCTCCCACAAATCCGCGAAAGGGAAGGCTGGGCATGGCCCCGGTGTGAAGAGACAACTGTGGAACCCCTGGGCCGCGGGCAGGAGAGTGCACGCTAGGCCTCAGCCCACCCAGGGTCCGCTGCGCCTCCTGGGAGAAAGAACGCGGCTGCGGGCACACACGGAGAACCCCCCGTCTTACTGTGGCCGAGGCCCACCCGGCCGACACCAAACACCTGGGAGGGGCCGCGGCTCCCCAGGAAACACCTTCTGACGGTCTCCCCAGTGGACGCCCACGCAGCCTCACCCCTCAGCATCCCCTGCTCCTGAGGCCTTTACTGCGGGGAGGCAGGGTCCCCACACCTGAGGCGTGGACCCAGCTAGGTCCCTCCGCCAACGGGCCTGGCCTGGAACATTCCTGTCTACACGACCCCGTCCAAGGTCACTCGGCCCAGTCCCCTGGGATGGCCCCCGCAGCTCGGTGTGACTTGGCCACAGACACAGACGGCCATGCAGCCTGCCAGCTGGAGCGTGTGGGAGGGGTCCAGCCCAAGGAACGTGGATGCGCCGCGGGCCCCGCCTGCACACAGCCCCGAGTGCTGGGGTGGGCGGCGGCCAAGGGAACCCACCGAACGCCGAAGGCCCACGCCACGAGCTCAGTTCACTGTCTCCATCCAAAGGCAACTCGGCTGGCCCAGCCCCCAGACCCAAGGCACGGCCACCCCTGGGGGCCACCACAAGGATGCCTTGGTTGGCACAGTCCTGCCCTCCAGGGAGTAGCAAGCAGCTTCCGGGTTTTACAAACAAATGAATCCTCCAGGCATCATTAGTGCTGGGCAAGGGGCTGGTGGTCTCCAGGTACAGAGCCGGCTTGGCTGCAGCCAGTGAGGTGGCGCTGGACTGGGGGACGAGACGGGCAGGTGGGGGCGGCTCCCCCTCTCCTCAGAGCCCCGCCCACACTGCTGTCCTCCCCCCAGCCCCCCCAGCCAGCGCCTGGCCCGTAGTGCTCCCCAGATGCTGGCACAGACGACAGAGCGGCCAAGGTTCTCACCAGGAGGGGGATGCGGGGCAGATTCGGCAAGGGGCACCTGCAGGAAGTCAAGGGAGCCTGGAGGCCTGAAGGAGGGTGGGCAAGCCTGGAGGTGGGGCGGCCTGGAGTCAGCCTTGCGGGACAGAGGGGGTCGAAGGTCTGGGGTGGGGAGCGGGGTTGTGAGGCTCCTGCAGATGCGTGAACGTGGACTCAAGAGGAAAACACAGGTGCCGGGAAGGTCCCACAGGAAGGCCCCATGGAACACTGGGCGGTGCCCTAGGTGGTCTTAGAAAGGAGGAGCCCACAGACAGGGATGCCCACCCTCCCAAGACCCCAAGTTCTATGCAGTGGGACTGGGAAAACTGCACTCTGACACTTAGAGACATCCCCCCACCGCCGCCTGGACCATGTTCTCACCAGTCCTAACTGGCCCCGGTGACCAGCCCCTTCCCAGAGCAGAAACTCGGAGGCCGAGGGCTGGGAAGACCCCCACGGAACCCCTGTCAAATCCCCACGGGCTGCATGAGGCCGACGCTGTGGAGAGAGACATGCAGGTCACTTCTCGGTTTAACAGCCTGGCAGTCAGCACCCAAACAAAGCACACTTTCACAAGCCATTGTGTCCCCTACAAAATAAGGGACCCATTGAGAGGGAAGCCACCGGGGCAGACAGAGCGGGGGCTGCAGACACCCGAGACCCACCGTCCACGCACATCAGGTGCTCGGGGCAGTGCTCCATCCAGAACTGCAGCCACGAGGCGGCCACTCTGCTCAGAGCCCGCATCCTCCTCTACCCATGAGGTAATAAGCTGCTCTTCTTCTAACACCTGGCTGGACCGCCACCTTCACTGGGAAGTCTTCTCGGATCCCCCAGGGGGATGGCCTTGGCCTCCTTCTCGCAGACAGTTCAGAGGGCTGGCCCTGCCTTCCTGTCGGGCCCCTCCCACCATGCCATGTGCACACAGGCACGCACCGGCCCCCACTCGCTGTGGGGACGTCACCGTTCCTGATCTGAACCAACGACCTGGAGGGGCACTGCCAGCTCGCCCCACACCTTTACATTGCAGGGCAGACACCCCGTGAGTCCTCCCTGGGTGGCAGAGGGCGGCCCCCGTGGGAGAGGAGGGTGCAAACCATAGGAAGCCGGAGACACAGGTCACAGAGCTCTCACTGCTGTTCCCACCACCAGCCACACTTGGCCCTCACCCCTGACCCTGACCAAGAGGCTGCTTAGCTTGGTTGCAATTAAAGACAGGATTAGAAAAGCAAAAGATACTTCCACTTAAAAGGTACGACCCACGCAAATTACAGGCAAATACAAGACTATTACATTGAAGGAAACCTGACTTCAGTTTAAACTGTGACACATCCCGGGTGAGGAAGGACAGTGCTCCTGACCCCGCCAGGAACCTATCCTGGGCCCTCTCCCCTCCCCGCTGGGCTGAGCCGGGCCCCCCAGGCCCGCAGCATAGAACAGACCTGACCGTTGTGAAGGCCAGGAAGGCCTGCTCCCCGGCCCCCCCACTCTCCCGAATGCCTGAAACAGACGCTTCCACCCTGAGACAGAAGAGGCGCTGGAGTTTCTCCAAACCCCTCGTGTGGGACACCGGAGGCTCTGCTGCAGCAGGTCAGAAAAAGAGGTGAGAAAAGAGGTCAGAACCTGCTTTTCTGGTAACGCCCCTACAGCAGACAAGGCCCAGGGCAGTTCTCTAGATAAGGCCACTGGTGGACAGACTCTGGTCATCCTGCCTGGGGACCAGAGGCCAGACACCGGGGGCGGCGAAAGCTCTGTCCAGCAGGCTCGGGAGGGCACGAGGCAGGTCTGCTGCGGTCTGAGACGTGGTTCATCAGAAAGACGGACACTGGTCATGGGCGCCCCCTGTTCTTACCCAGACCCTCTGGGCCAAACACTTCCCTTTCAGCCCCCCCACCCCCCAAACAGCAGGAAGCACAGGACTCTAGGGAGAACCTCACTCCAAACAAAGTTCTGACCGCGTCCAGCTGGTTCCCAGGCATCCACAGGTGGGGCCGTGTCTGCCCCGGGCCCATCACCCCCCAGTCCCACCGGAGGGGTCTGCACACCATGGCAACCTGACCCAGAGGACAACTACGGCCACTCCTCCCCAGACTGAACCCTGGGGCAGGGACTAGGGACAGTCACACAGCCCCGCCGTCCCTGCCACGTTCACCTGAGCACTTTGCCGACTGCTTGAAGCACCATCTTGCAGCTGAGCCCGGTCTTCGGGGGCTGGCTGAGCAGAGCCCGGTCTGTGGGGACACTGCTGTGGTCTCCCAGCATCACGGGCAGCGTGCAGCGCGGAAGCAGGCTGGGAAAGTGGGAGCCCCGGCAACAGCGCTGCTCCCCGCCGCCCTGCCCTCCAAGCAGCCCTGACTCGCCCTGACTTGGAGCCAGCCACGCCAGCCAATGAGGACAGCGGGGGAGGAAGACGGGCTCTGGCCGGGCAGGGACAAACAGCTGCTCCTTTTACAGGCGGAGGCCGGCCAAGTCTGGTTACACGAGGGAGTGTCTCAATCGCCTTTTCAAAGTGGCGCCGTGCGGGCGCAGCGTGGGGCGAGGCCACTGCCGAGGGGACAGGCATAGCCCACAGAGAGGACCCGTCAGTGACGCCCTGCCGTGGCACAAGGGCCCTTCCGATGTGGCCAGGAAAGCTCTCTGAGCAGGCGGGGCTGGGCGGGCGCCCCGGCCGGGCTGCAAGGAAAGGCTGGCCGTGCACCTGCAGAGCACAGACGAGGGCGTGTGGTGTCTGCATCCACAGCCTTGGGAAGACAAGGCCAGGGCGCCCCGATCAGGAGCTGAGCTGGCATAAGGCAGTGGACGGTAGACCCCAACGGACACGGCCAGAGGCCTCCCAAGGGGGCACAGGAAGCTGCGTGGCCGAGGCCTTCTTTACAGCTGGGCCACACACAGGAGACCACCAGGGACTAAAGACGCAAACGTGTGAAAGAGGACGACGCTCTGCACAGCCCTCATCTCCGGCTGACCACGGGGACAGCTTGCTGCCGACGGGGCAGCACGGCCACACTTGTCCAGAGGCCCCGTCCAGCGACAACACAGCACCCCGGCCTCAGCCCAGCCCTCTGTCCCCGAGGCCGTGTCCCACAGAGGGCCCGGCCAACCATCCGTCCAGGCTCAGGCCAGCTCTGTGCGGTGGCAACTCCAAAGCCACCGAGAGGAATACCTGACGTGCAGTGGGGCAGGCTGACTGCCCGGGCAAAGCTGGGGATGCCGACAGAGCCCCGGCTGCACATGAGGACCAGGGCAGGAACCCAGGCACCGTGCTCACCCAGTGAGCGAGTGAGACTTGGAGGCCCTGGGTTGGGAGGACACAGCCTCTGGGCAGTTGGAATAACTGAGCAGAAGGTGCCTCTAGGCTCATCTTGTTATATTCCCTGCCCTGGTCCCACAACCAGCCGCTTCTTCAAGGAGCCCTGGGTCCCTCTATTGGAGAAAATTAAAGACCGAGACCTGGGACTTCCCTGGTGGTGCAGTCGTTAAGAGTCCGCCTGCCAATGCAGGGGACCACGGGTTCGAGCCCTGGTCTGGGAAGATCCCACATGCCGCGGAGCAACTAAGCCCGTGTGCCACAACTACTGAGCCAGCATTCTAGAGCCCGCAAGCCACAACTACTGAGCCCGTGTGCCACAACTACTGAAGCCTGCGCGCCTACAGCCCATGCTCTGCAACAAAGAGAAGCCTCTGCAATGAGAAGCCGGTGCACCACAACAAAGAGTAGCCCCCGCTCGCTGCAACTACAGAAAGCCCATGCACAGCAACGAAGACCCAACACAGCCAAAAATAAATAAATTTTAAAAAATAAAAAATAAAATGAGTAAATAAAAAAAAAGACTGAGACCTGACCTGGTCATCCCACTGCTGCTGGGATGTCACTTTCCTAGACCCTCTCAGCTGACAGAGCAAGGAGACGGGTGTGCATGCCAATCTATACGTTTACATCTCCACTCACGTGTGTACACTGCAACCACATTAAGCTAGACATGAGTTCATCCTGACACCTCCATCTCTGATCCAACCCCCGGGGATCATTCCGACATCCCCCACTGATGGTGATACACCTAGAGGTTCTGAGTGGCTTTGTGAAACCACAGAAGAAGAGGCCCCCGTGCTGTGAAGGCAGCAAAGCCATCGGGCCCAGAACCCTAGTTGAAGGTGCAGGAAAATCTGGTGCACTTAAGAGCAAGTGGGAAAAGCTACAAGGTTGAGTCCAATGAAAATAGAAAAGAGTAAGGAAGAGTAATAACTAAAACACTCCAAAAAGACACACACAAAACAGATGAAAACTGTACCTCGATAAATTGGAATTTGAAAACCTCAAAAATAAAGTGATTTAAAGAAAGATTTGAAAAGAGAGAAAAAAGAACTCAAAGTAAGAACCACAAATGAAAGTTCCTGAAAAGAAGTCTAGACTAGAAGAAACAGCAAGGCAGTGCCATGGGAAGGGAGATTTTTTTTTTTTTTTGCGGTGCGTGGGCCTCTCACTGTTGTGGCCTCTCCCGTTGCGGAGCACAGGCTCCGGACATGCAGGCTCAGCAGTCATGGCTCACGGGCCCAGCTGCTCCGCGGCATGTGGGATCTTCCCGGACCGGGGCACGAACCCGTGTCCCCTGCATCTGCAGGCAGACCCTCAACCACTGCGCCACCAGGGAAGCCCGGGAAGGGGGATTTTTTTAATGAAAAAGAAATGAAAAGCTTTCCACTTCCCCGATGGAATAACTGATGCTAGACTT
Organism: Hyperoodon ampullatus; assembly: GCF_949752795.1. Taxonomy (NCBI): domain Eukaryota; kingdom Metazoa; phylum Chordata; class Mammalia; order Artiodactyla; family Ziphiidae; genus Hyperoodon; species Hyperoodon ampullatus. The sequence continues at coordinate 3,752,224 of NC_136920.1, forward strand.
GACTTCCACCATCAATAACCTCAAACTGGGTACAACATACAAGCAACTGGTTTCAGACGCTGGACAATATGCAGGATGGTGCCCGCTGGAAACTGTGGTGCAGGGGGGCAAAGCCTGCACAAACCCCAAAGTCTCAGCCGCTGCGGATGCAAGAACAGAAGCTGGGGCTGCTGACATGCACAGGGCAGGGAAGCAGAGGGACGGGGCTTCCCAGAGGAGGGGCTCTAGAAATGTGGAAAGAGGGCCATGAAGTCTTTGGCCAACCACTGAGCTGAGGGCCACAGGTTGGAGAAGAACAGCTACAGGAGCTGTGAGCCCAGGCAGCTTGTATCCCGTATCCTGAGATGTTGCTAAATTTACCTTTTTCTTTAGCTCTAGCAGACTTTTTGCAGTTTCCTATAATTTTATAAGGATATATGACCCTGTTATTTCCCAAACTACCTCTTCCTTTCCAATATTTATACCTTTTATTCCTTCTTCTTCTTCTTCTTCTTTTTTTTTTTTTTTTTTTGCCTCATGGCACAGCTAAGACCATCAGCACAGAGCTGAACAGAAGCAGTGAGAGAGAGCATCCTTGCCTGGTTCCTGATCGCAGGGCAAGATGTTCAGTCTAGTCTTTCAATTGAACATTTGATATGAGCTCTAGATTTTTTCCGGGTGCCCTTTACCACTTGAGAACATTCCCTTCTATTCCTGGTTTGCTGATTGTGTACGTGAATATTTTGCCATGCACTGTTTCTACATCTAATTGAGATTTTTTTTTCTCCTTTATTCTGTTAATGTGGTGAATTATACTGACTGATTTTCAAAGGTCACCTAAGCTTAGATTGCTGGGAAAAAACCCTCTCTGGGTTACGACCTGTTATTCTTTTTATACATTGCCGGATGCATTTTGCTAATAATTCCTTAGGGAGTTTTACACCTGTGCTCACGGAGGACAGTTCTCTGCAATTGTCCTTTTCTTGTTAGGTTCTTGTCTTATTTTAGCCTCACTGAATTAGTTAGGTAGTATTTCCTCCTCTATGTTCTGAAAAAGCATGTGTAAGAATGTCTGAAGTTTTCCCAGTGAGGGGTGCTCCTGGTGTCTTGTGGGTGGAGGCCCCACCCAAAGACCTGTCCTGCCCCAGCATCGACAGTGCCGTGCAGGTGGCAGACACTCCGCGAGGGGCGTGCAGCTCATGTGCTCCCACGCCCACGAGGCCTCCACACAGTTACACGGCTGCTTCTCCACCTGCTTCTGGTCCAGCATCACCAGCATCACCTGGGAGCCTGTTGGAAATGCCAGTTCTCAGGCTCACCAGCCCAGCTGACCGGAAACTCTGCAGAAAAGCCGGGATGTGGATGAAGAAGCTCTCCAGGCGAACCTGACACGCGCGACGCTCTAAGGACACCTGCTGAGGGCGGTGTGAGCACCAAGCACATCCTACCTGGAGAGCCAACCCTGCATGACGGGAGCACCAGACACGACGTAACTCAGAAGATGCAAGAGGAAGGGGAGTGGCAGGGGTTTCCAGCTAATTTCAACGCTGCTCCTGTGAGGGAACCAAGAGACAACAGCCAAAAGACGGCGGGACTGAGGGCTTCGCAAAGGCAGCTGCTTGAAAAAACAAACATTTCTAAATACTCTTTTTATTGTAGCAAAATACACGACATAAAATTTACTATCGCAACCATTTTTAGGTACATGGCTCAGGGGCATAAAGTATATTCACTGCTGTGCAACCATCACCCCCATCCACCTCTCACCCTCCCAAACGGACACTCTGTCCCCATTAAATACTCACTCCCCTCCCCTCCCCCAGCCCTGGGCACCCACCGTCTACTTTCTGTCTCTATGGATGTGACTCCTCTAGGGACCTCACGTGAGTGCAATCAGACAGGATTTGTCCTTTTGTTTCTGGCTTATTTCACTGAGCGTAATGTCCCCAAGGCTCATCCATGGTGTAGCCTGTGCGGTGACTGTCAGCAAGTTCACCTTTTAAACCAGAAAGCCCTTAAAACCGCCAGTTGGGACGTCTACTCCCGGTCGAGAGGGAGTAATGAGGACCGGTTTTTACCTCCTGCTTCAAACAACAGGACACTGGACAAATGTATGACAGTTTTCAAGACACTGGACGTCAGGCAATAGAGCGCGGTGATTCCTGCAAGATGGGAACCGGCGAGGGGACGCTGCAGTGGCCTGCTCCCGCCTGGATGGATCGGCACGCTGGGGAGGGGACCCAGGAGGGCCCCGAGGGATGTCAGTTGAGGCGTCTCAGCGGGGAGTCTGAGAGGCCAAACAGCCAGAGGTCAGGGGGCAGCGCACCAGGGGGAAAGGACACTGAGCGGAAAGAGCTGCAGAGAGAACTCGGCAGACGTGCTGAGGGGCCCTGTGGGGTCCCTGGCTGAGCTCAGGACAGGGCGCATGTACAAGGAACTGCTGCGGGAGGGACAAGCCACCCAGAAGGATCTGCAGGACGCTCCTCAAGGTTCGCATGGGCCCAAGAAGAGCTCCTTCCACACCAGCCAGCGTGGCACCAGGTGGAGACCTCCAGAGGTTCTGTGTCAGTGGTGAGAAAATCCAGCCTGAAATGAAACATCGTCATAACCCCACCAACACAGAGCACACACAAGAACTGAAAAGACTCAATCGTTTCCAACTGAGTCCAAGGAACACAGACACACAAAAATATCCAGCACCAAACAAGGCAAAGCTCCCAAGGCCTTGCATCCAAACAGAAGTCACCAACCTCAGGAAAGGAGGAAAATAATCCATTACTAGGAATCAAATCACTCGATCAAAAAAGACCCCAAAATGGCTCAATGACACAGAAGACAATGGTGTTAGAAAGTCACTATGACTGTATCCCATCTGTTCCAGAGACAAGAGAAACACTGGACATGTGATAAGGAGATTTAAAAAAAACGTGTTTTTTTTTTGAAGATCTGAATGGAACTTGTAGATATGGAAACTAAAATACCTGAGACAAAAGGTACCCTGGGGACATCCCTGGTGGCGCAGTGGTTAAGAATCCACCTGCCAACGCAGGGGACACAGGTTCGAGCCCTGGTCCAGGAAATCCCACATGCCGGGGAGTAACTAAGCCTGTGCGCCACAACTACTGAAGCCCACGAATCTAGAGCCTGTGCTCCACAACAAGAGAAGCCCCGGCAATGAGAAGCCCGCGCACAGCAACGAAGACCCAACGCAGCCAAAAAATATATAAATAAATAAATTCATTAAAAAAAAAAATTGGGGGAAAAACTAGGGTTTTTAAAAACAAAATAAAGTGGTGTGTGTGTGTGTATGTGAGTATTTGTACGTGTGTGAGTCGTGTATATATGTGTGTATATGCGAATGTGTATGAATGTGAGTTGTGTGTCTATGCGAGTGTGTGTTGTGAGTGTGTGCTGTGAGTGTATGTGTGTACTTATAAGCATATGTGTGAGATATGTGCATTTATGTGGGTAAGTCTGTGTTGTGAGTGTATGTGCGTGTTTATGAGCACACGTGTGAGTTGTGAGTACAGCTGCCGGGCAATGGTGCCCTTTCTTCCCACCCTTCCTCCCCTGGCCACCCCCAGTGCCCCTGCCCCCCACCCCAGGCTTGCCCCGCCGGCCCCTGATGGCACTGTGAACAAGCTCATGCTGCCGGGGGCCACGGCCCTCCCACTGCTTCACAGGTACATGGCTGGTGTCAGAATGCGTCTCTCCTCGCCCTCCCAGTTGCACCTCTTTTATACGCTTGAGCTCCAGTAAAGGACGCAGACACAGACTCAGGTGCTCACGTCCACCCAGGCACCCTGCCTGCCTGCCCCTGACCCCTCCAGGAGGCCAGCCCCAGACATGCAGAAAGGGCCACATGCCAAACTGGGAATTCTGTTCGGAAGCAGCGGGAACGAATGCTCAGTCCTTGCACGTAACAGAGCAAGTCGCCAAGGGCACAGTCCACGGAAGGTGATGGGGAGCTGGACATCGTCAACCGTAACAATGTTTGTGCCCCAAGAGACAGTAGTAAGAAAATGAAAAGACAAGCCACAGACTGGGAGAGGAGATCTGCAAATCACGCACTGATACAGGACTTCTGTCCCCAACAGACAAAGCACTCTCAAAACGCAACAACTGAAAAATGGACAAGAGACTGTAATAGACATTTCCCCAGAGAAACTACACCCCACACCCACCAGGACGGCCGAAGTCCGACCATGGAGGCTAACAAGGGCTGAGCAGGACGTGGAGAAACCAGAGCCGCTGGAGGGGATGGAGAGGACAGGGCAAAAGTCTTCCAGAGCCACACACGCCCTTCCCCAGCGACCCAGCAACTCTTCTCCTTTCTGCAGGAAGAATGAAGGCGTCGGGCACACGAAGACACCGTCAGCGCCCACAGCAGTGCGATTCATGATCTGTGAACACGTGGGAAACAGCGGTAATGGCCTCCGCTGGTGCCGGCTGAGCCAACTGTCTTATTTGTGAAAGAGACCAATTCTCAGCCACAAAAGGAAGAAAGTGCAGCCACACACAAGCACCTGGGTGAGCCTCAAAGCAGCAGGCTCAGAAGCGGCAGACCCCACACGCCAGACACTCGGGGATCCTCTAGGTGGAGTTTAGCCAGAACAGAAGGCAGGCGGCAGGCCAGTGGTTGCCAAGGCCCAAGGGTGTGTTGAGCAGACGTCCAGTGTTCTATACTGTCCCTGTGGGTGGTCATAGGCTAGGCACCTCTGTTGAAATTCACCCTTTAGATTCAGTGGAATGTAAATTACACCTCTGTAAAAGCTGACCAGAGGCAAACACACCACACACCAACAAGAGAGCAGGAACTCCTGCTGGTGCACCAGCAGGGAGTCCCGCAGGCCTGCGGAGAGTGAAAGAAGCCACCGCCCACAGGTTCACTGGCACGGAATTCCACTCACAGAACACCCAAGGGCAACCAGGTGCCCGATGTCAGGAGGGGACAGGAGGGTCGCAGGGCCTCTGCGTGCTGCCTCCTTTCCAGTTCTGTGACATGGGCAGGGCATGGTGAGCTAACCTGAGACCTGCACACACACGTGCACTCGGAGTTGTGCTTTCTCTGCATGTGTTATGCTGCAGTGAACGATTCACTTTAAAAATATAGGAAAGAAAAAGGACAAGTGCGTTGGGATGCCTTATTTCTACACTGGACGGCACTTACAAGGCTGACCACCACTTTCTCAACTCCTTTTGTAGGACTGATCCGTTTCACGGTAACAAATAGCTTCGTCTATGTTTTCAAAAATGAAAAAGTAGGCAAAGGTTTTAGGGGACTGGAACGGCCACACAGAGGCTATCTTCTCACGGGCCTGCCCTCTCTCCTCAGCACCAGGAGCGCACAGGCCCGCAGACAGCGTCCGCCCCTCCCCCTGCAGGCTCCTGAGCCCATCCCCCACTGCCACCCACCCACCCTGGGGCCGCATCCAGATGCCCCAAACAGCCTGGCCAGCTCATGCCCTGGAGTATGGGAAAACTGCTGGGGTAAAGTCACTATTCTCATGAATGGAAAGGTCCCGGGAGTGACTGAAAAAGGTGCTTCTGTGACTTCAGTCAGAAGTGCTGGGACGCCTTGCCAATGTCGCAGCCAATGCTACCCCATGGCAGCGCCACTCCGCGGGGTCACCACTCCATGGGGTAACCACGCTGGATCTCAGAGGGGAAAACTAGAGTTCCACTCAAAGAAACCAGCTTGGGATCAAGGGAAGAACACTCAGGACACACGCGGCAGTGGTGGGAGAGGCAGGAGTGGAAGGGTTTCTGCAGCGACACCCTCTGGTGCAGGGACAGAAACTGCCTCCTGAGGCCAGAGGTCCCCATCCCACACCACCCAGGGGACAGAGGAGGAAGGAGAAGCCCCTCCCACAGCGGGCTGAGGCCATCTCCTCACCTCCCCCTGCTCGTGGGTGGACCTGCTACATCCCGAGCCGGGTGGCAAGAGCCTCGCTCTGCTTCCCGAGACGGCGCTGGGCCGGGAGCCCCGTGCACGTGCACCAGCGACGACAGACAGGAAATGACCGCCCGGAACCCCAACTCCTGGGCCTCGGTGCCCCAACTCCATTCCTGTGGCCTCCCCGAGTGCTCCGATGACTTCCCAGTGTTCACTCACTTGAACCCTTACGTCCCCATCCTGCAGTGGAGGAAATGGAGGCACAGCCGAGACAGGCCACCTGCTCCAGACCCTCTGCTCTTAATGCCAACCCCCTCCCCCGAGGGGACAGGCACCTTTGGAAGGGAAGGAAGCTTATTTCTATGCTTGGCTAAAGCTCAGCTGCCCCGGCAGAACGCAGGGCCCTCGGCGGCTCGTCACAAACAGCCCAGGCAGCTGCTCAGGAGGCAGGTGGGTGAGTCCGACTTGCAAGGGCCGGATCCCCGCCTCTCTCCCAGCGCTGCTTGGCAGAGGAAGCGGCTGGAGTTAGAAGCCCCGAATCCACCACCGCTCCCAGGAAACTGCCAACACACCTCATACCAGAGAGGAGAAAGGGGTGCTGCACCTTTCTCCTCTCTGGTGTGAGAAACCCCTGCTGGGCTCGTCCTTTCCAAGCCTGAGCGCGACCAGGTCTGCTGGGGCTGGGGGAGAACGGGGCTGGGCTCCAGCCCATCGCCCTCCAGGGCTCACCCTACATCGCTCACACACCTGTCCAACGCCCCTGCACAGCACCCTGTGGGGTCAGGGTGGAGGTCAAGCGCCGGCCTGGAGCCCAGCTGCCAGGGTGAGCGTGGAAATGCCCAGATGCTGGAGCAGGGCGGAGGCCAGGCAGGAAGAGTGCCTGGAAAAGCAGTGGGGGAGGCAGGCTGCACCCCTGCCGGGCTCAGGGCCAGGAGAGCAGCACAAAGTTACAAGGCAGAGAAATGCCCCACACGTCATGGTGGCATTTCAGGTTCAAGTCCAGCCAAATGCCACCCAGTGGGAGTGGCTGGTGGAGCCTAGTCGGTCTGCTGGGCCCCTGGCCACCACCGACCACAGGGGCGCCCAGACCGCGCAGTAGCCATGTCTGACCCCTGCAGCTCTGGCTGCCAGACGAGCAGATGCAGAGCCAGGTGGTGACCAGCGAGGGCCTGGGGGCACCAGGAGCAACGCTCCCCAGTGCGCTCCACGCCCACAGAGAGGCCAGCTCATGGCTAGGGACTGGGACACTGTTGCCCCCCCGCCCAGTCTTCACAAGCCAAGCTGGCACGGAGCCCAGGCCGCCTAAGAAAAGGGTGATAAAGGGTGATGTGGGTCCTGCCAAGTCGCCCCGCCCTCCCCGCTGGTATAAAAAGCTCGGAGGCAAGATTTAGCCCAGGCTCAGTCCACAGGAAGGAGGCTTGGAGTGCACACAGAAGGGAGCCGCCTGCGCCTGTCCCGGCACAGGCCTGTCCCCGCAGGCACTCCAGCACCAACACTGGGAACCTCCCCCCACCCAAAACACTAAAATCCAATCAAGAAACAGCCTTTCCTGAGAAAAACGTCAGAGAGAGATGGAAGAGGTCCACTGCACATGGAAGGGCTGTAGGGAAGTTTCCAGAGAGGGAAGGACCCCAAGAGAGGTCAGGCTAGGAGCCCAGTGGAGGCGGAGAATGAGTTTCTGCCCACAGCCTCCCACCTGCGGGCCCCAGGCTGTTCCCTCACCACCACCAGGAACGCCACCCGTTGGGGGTCTGGGGAGAACTCGCGGCCACTGTCAGAGCTGCAGACCTGAAGATGTCCACACGCCCCACGTGCGCATAAGATGCGCTGAGCCAGCTGAGCAGCTTCACGGCACACTTACAAACCTGGCCGCGCGTGGGTCACGGCACTCAGAAGGCCGTGAGGGTCAACGATCACCAAAGAGCTCCGGCCACCCTGCCGGGCTGGTGTCCTGCGTTGTCCACTTCCCACTGTGGCCATCGGGCCTGGGGAGGGCCTGGACCTGGGGGTTTTATATGGGAGAAACAAGGGGACGCAGCCGGTCACGCAGGAGAAGGCAGAGACTCTTCCTCTGGACACCCGGCTCACCAAGGTCAAAGGGCGGCCGGCAGTCAAGCAGTCCCCATGGCAATATTCGCCTCCGACTGGAGATCTGTTTTCTTCTCTAAATTAGAGGGAAGGCATCCGACGTGGGAGTGTCAGAAAGTCAGAGGAAAGCCAGAGCGAGATATGCCGCAGCCCAGACTTCAGATCCCTCCAGGGGAGGCCCGGCTGGCAGGAGGGCAGCACTCAGGCCAGAGGAGCGGCAGGGAAGAGGCGCTTTCGGGACAGGGGTCCAGACGGCAACGCCCACCACTGCAAGTTGGCCCCGCCACACAACAGACTCTGCTCTGCAATCAAGAGAAGGAACTGCTGCACGGCTGCCGGTGACCACAGACCAGAGGCAGAACTAGTCCAGAAAGCAGAGGAGCGGCGGGAGGGCATGGGGAGGCGGCGCCTCGAAGGGAACGCCATTGCTCACGAGAATCCATCTCATCGAGGGGCGCACTTCAACTCGGAGGACGCCGTGGAACGTAAATTACACCTCAACACCACTCATATCACTCTCACACACACACAGGCTTTTCCAATGCAATCCCGTAACTTCGGAGACAAGAGCGGGGCTGATCGCTACCAAGACAGGCCTAGAGGATGTCCAGCCTGTGACCTGCGCCCGCCAGGTGAACACAAAGGTGTTCACAAAGGTGGATGCCTGCGCCCAGGGTCCAGGTGACCGACGTTATCAGAACTCACTTCACGATGAAATACAGGATTACGGGTGAGCTTCCCTCCACTGGTCATGCCTTTTCCAAAAAATGTCTTTAAAAAGTAAGCACTGCACGTTGGATGAGGAAGGACAGAAAGATGCTGGGGGAGCAATGTGGACACGCGTGTCTGCGAGCTGACAGCCACCCCAGGCACGGCACGCCGACCACACGGAGTTAGGTTTAATGTGGTGTGACTAAAAACTGAAGCCAGGAATTATTAATTGGGAAAATTAAGAATCCCTGACTTATGGTTCGAGTTGTGATTTTTTTGACTTTATGACAGTGCAAAGGCAAAACGCGTTCAGTAGACACTGTATGTGGAATGTGGCATTTTGACCTGATCCCAGCAGTGACGCGGGGCAGCAGTGCAGCCCCCAGTCAGCCCGCAGTCACAAGGGTGAACCTGACCCACAACCATTCTGGACCTACACAACCATCTAGTTTCCACTTTCAGTACAATATTCAATCAATCACACGAGACATTCGACACTTTATTATACGACAGGCTTTGTGTGAGATGATCTGGCCCAACTGTAAGCTAATTTGTGTGTTCTGAGCACATTTAAGGTAGGCAAGGAGGTCAGGTGTATTGAATGCATTTTCAACTTTCAATATTTTCAACTTAGGATGGGTTTGTCAGGACGTAATTCCCATGGTAGGCTGAGGGAGATCTGTATAAGGACAGGCCCCAAACAAGACATACGATTGGATCCAATGCCTCGGAGGTAACCTGAACCACCCTCAGTATTTTCTGAGTGGTTTCCTGACGGGGAGCCCGGAATGAAAGTCTCAGCCGGGGCTCTTCAGCTGCGGCCCCTCCCTGCACCCCTGGAGGTGACCAGCTCTGACCAGGCGGCTCCCCAGCCCTCTGCGGGGCTGCTGTCGCTCCCATGGCCGAAGACCCCCTTCCTCTCCCTTCGGCACTGGGTCTCCTCAGAGGTTTCCTGAAAGGGGGCTGATGAGATGCAATATTTTTTTCAGAATTTACATGCAAGTTTTATTCTATCCTCACACAGGATTAACGGTTTGGCTGATGTGAAAAGAAGTCCATGTTGCAAGTCCTTTTCTGACAGTCTCTTAATGATTATTTTTTAGTTTCCGGGTTGGAATTTTGTTCGGATTCCTGGTTTGTTTTGTTTTGTTCCTCTCTCTGGAAGCTTCTGAAATCCTTTCTTTATCCCTTGTGCTCTGAAATGTCACAACCGTGTTCCCTGCTGTGGGAACAGGGAGCATTCACTGTGTGTGTGGGGCATGGGGTGAACTCACTTCCTGTGATTCTGGAAAATTTTTGAGTTGCTTAAAATTCCGTCTTTCTGTTTCCTGCTCTTTCTGGAATTCCCCTGTGGCCGCAGAGCCCCCTGCACTGATGCTCTGATGTCTTTACTCCTGCACTCCCGGTGTCCATACCTGACTTTTTGTTCTACTTGCTGGGAAATACACCCACATTTTATCTCCTATCCCTTTATCAGGTTTTTAATTTGTTATCGCACCTCTAACCTGCAAGCGTTCTTTTTAATTCTCTGGATGTTCCTTCTTTGTACCAGTCAGTTCTTATCTGCCGGGGTTCTCCATGGTCTGTAAGTCTCTGAGGAAACTAATTACAGCCCCATTTTACTTGGTTGTTCAGAGTCTGCTCCCTCTTTTTCTTTTGGTTTTGGTCTCTGCCGTTCCTGTTCACACATTCCACAAAACACCTGGTGGCCCTGGCCACCCACTCATACTTAAAGGTGGCACTGAAGAGCTCCCTGACATTTCTGAGTGCGCGGGCGGCACTCAGGGCATGTCACTGGGGGACCGTGTGCCTCCCTATAGCAGGTAGCACGGGTGATGTCCGCCGGGCCCTCCACTGTCAGTGTCTGGAGGTCTTTTCTCTTGGGTGGGTCAGACTCCAGGCATTCTCCTACCTGGAGAGTGGACTGCAGTTGCCAGGTCTTGGGGTCCAAGACTGGGTTGGGGAAGCTCACCACTGTGGCTGCGGGATGTCCTCAAGGCTTGATCTGCATGCTGGTGGCCCTGGTGCAGTGCTGGGACTCATGCTCTCCAGACAGTGACCCTCAGATTCAAGGTAGGTGGGAGGGAGCAGGGTGTCCAGCTGCTTCTCCTGCACACCTCCAGACCTCCAGACCTCCAACTGACTCCTTCGGGGGCTCCGAGGGCCCACAGATCCGGAAGCCATCCAGAGGTTCCTCAGGAGAAACTTCCCAGCTCTCTCAGGTTCCAGCTTCCTCAAGCCTGCGTTCCACTTGCTCACCAGCTTTCCAACTTCCTCCTCTGTCTGCTGTTGTCTCCCACCTTTGTTCCCGTGGGTCTCTGCCTTTCCAGAACTCTCAGCTCTCATACCAGTGGGCCTGGGCAGGGGTTAGGTTCCACACACAAGTCCAGTCCAGTCTACTTAGGCATCAGGGCCAACTGCGACACAGGATACTGGCAGGTGGCCCCCGGCTCCCCTTCCGTCAAGGGCCCCCTGGGCTCTCCCCTTCCTGACGGCCCCCACACTCGGCTACCAATTGATGCCCACAGCTCCTGTGCCCGTCTGTGGGCAGGGCTTCCCACCCAGCTAAGGCAGATTCACAGAGGCAGGCCCTGCCCTGCCTGCGGGGCTGGCTGGCCTCTTCCAGACAGTCTCCCAGCACAGCTCAGCCCCTGCCCAACCCCCCGCCCCAGGCAGCACCTCAGGATAACCCCTCCCTTCATCCCCCACCTTCCAATGCCAGGGAGTCAGAAAACCCCTTGGGGGCTTCCCTGGTGGCGCAGTGGTTGAGAGTCTGCCTGCTAATGCAGGGGACACAGGTTCGAGCCCTGGTCTGGGAGGATCACACATGCCGCGGAGTAACTGGGTCCGTGAGCCACAACTACTGAGCCTGCGCGTCTGGAGCTTGTGCTCTGCAACAGGAGAGGCCGCGACAGTGAGAGGCCCGTGCACCGTGATGAGGAGTGGCCCCCGCTCGCCGCAACTAGAGAAAGCCCTCACACAGAAATGAAGACCCAATACAGCCATAAATAAATAAATAAAATAAAAATGGAATCATATACTCATCTTTCTCTTTAAAAAAATAAAATAAAGAAAACCCGTTGACCCAACCCTGAGAGTGAGTTGCACCCTGTCCAAGGCCATGGGATATAACCCAAGTCCCAGCCCAAGGCTTCCAAACGGACATCACTGTCTCTGTGGAGATGTGCCCAGAGATCAAGGACAAAGGACACATCTGTTGCCCACTGGACTCTCCACCCGGAGCCCGGCCAAGGCTGCTACCCAGGCTCCTGCCTGCACAGGGAGGGCGTGGCATATGGGAGGCCTGCTCAGAAAGGGGGGCCCCTGGCGAGCCCCGGTGCACAGGGCACCTCGCGTTTGTGGGACCGCACTGCCACCAGCCACACCCTATCCTCTCTCGAGATTCTGACACTCCTTGGAGAAGGCCTGTGTCTCAGAGAGGTCCCCACCCCCTCTGCTGGGGCCACAGGCAGAGTCCCTGGTCCTGGCAGTGCCCCTGTCCCAGGCCTCAGGCCATCACGACAGAATGGCCAAGTGGACAGTAAGCTCTGTGTTGGGTTGCTGTTTTCATGAGGACCCTGAGAAGTAAACACTTCACTCAAGGTCAGGGAGCAGCAAAATGCAGACTCTCCTCTTGGCGGCCCCTTAGAAAGATGCTCAAACACTGGCACCTATTACAGCCAGACAGTGGTGGTGGGCCCGGAGCTGGGCCTCCCCAGAGCTCAGAGCTAAGCAGGGAACCAAACACGGGCACAAAATGGCCACATTCCCCTGAGGTCCGTCACCCTGACAGGTGCCACCAGACGGAGTGGGCACAGGTGGTCTAGAATCCCCCAAACAAAATCCCAGCATGGGGCAGGGGAGCGGGAAGCAGGGTAAAATGAACAGGCCAGCAGTGGACCGCCTGAGACAACAAAACACCTGTTTCACCTTCCACTCAGAGATTGAAACACTGAGGCCGCCCAGCATCAGAGGGGATGTGGCGGGGCGCCCACCGCCCCCGCGCAGGTGGGAGTGGGAATCACGTGCAGGCCCGGCGTCCGCCCGCGGCTCCCACCTTCCCAGGCGATCGGGCGGTTCCAGCCAAGCCCACCGGCCGCTGCCGGTCCGCCGTATGATATGGGCCACCCGGCGCACCGGGAGCAGCCAGCAGCCCGCGCGGACGTGAGGGGCGGCCGGCAGCAGGAGGGACCACTCAGCGCCTGCGCGCTCCAGCTCGCTCCAGCTCGCGCCTCTCCTCTCTCCCGGTGGCCGGTGGCCGGTGGCCGGTGGCCGCAAGCCCCGCCCCGGGCCCCAGGCCCCGCTGGCGGCCTCCGGCGCGCCCGGCGCGCCCTCTGGTGGACGCAGGAGCCACACGCGGGGAGAAAAAGCGGCGCTTTCAACCTGCGGAGCCTCCCTCTCTCCTCCTGCAAGTCCGGCAAAGCGCTCCACGTGCCCCCCCCGCCCCCCACCCCCATCCCCGGCCCAGAGCCTGTGTTGGAGAGAGAACCCAGGGCTGCGAGGTGGGTCGGTCCGCCTCCTGGGGGGCCCTAGACACAGCCCAGAGGCCTCAAGAGCAGGCTCGGTGGGCTCCGAGCAGAAAGGGGGCCGTCACTTCCTGGCCTCCGGACGGGGCAGCTGCCCAACTCTGTGCCTCCTTCCGTCTGTGAAATGACAGCTGCCCACCAGTCCAGCGTGTCCCCACTCGCAGAGTGTGGGGCTCGGGCCGGAGGCCGACTGGCTCCTGGACACCCCGGGCCTGGCCAGGAGAGCACAGGAGCCTCGGGCACACGATGGGAGGGAGCATTTTCCAAATGAACGGAACTGACGCGGTGAGAGAAAGAAGAGCCCCGGCAAGCGTGTCTGCGGGTAGAAAAGTGAAATCTCCCTGCTGTGCAAAGAGAAGGCGCCAAGCCCAGCTGCTTCCAAGGTCTTACTACATCTGAGTGTGGCACCAGCTCCTGGCACCGGAGGGAAGTCCCTCTGCGCGGGAAGCACGGGCAAGAAAAAATCCCTTTCCCAGCAGTGAGCACAGCACGCGGACCTGAACAGCATCCCGAGACTGTGCCGAGCAGTTCACAGAGGAAAGCTCTTAAAAGGTAATAAAAGACATCAAAATAGGCTCAGCCCCACTAAGAAGGAACACGGTGAGAGTGGACTGACACTTCACCCATCAAATGGAGGGCCATAAAAGACAGCGCCAGCCAGGGCAGGGCCTGGGCCACCCAGCAGGCAGCCGGTAACAGAAAGCCTGTGACAAGATGTAGCATCAAGGGAGGGCCCCCAACGGGCTTCCTACAAAACAAGTAGCAAAGAGAGATGGACCCACCACGTTGTTTGTGACCAGCACGCAGGAAACAACCACCTCAGGTAAACTCTGCTACACTCCCACGGGTTACACTGGCACGCAGCCTTCATCAGTGCGTCTACACCTCAGAAAGGGGAAGGCTCACATCTTCCTATTCTCTCCCTCTCACCCAATGAGGAGAAAATGAGACACAAAGCAAACAAAAGTAAGTGCCCAGCACTGACCTTGGAGGCGAGTGGGGACCACACAAAGACTGTGAGCTCTGAGAAGGGAGGTTTCCTGGCCAGCACACAGAGAGGTCTGTGTCAGATGTCTTCTAGACCAAGCTCCTGGCCTGCCTGTGGCCACTGTGAGAGCCTGGCATCGCCTCTCTCCCATCACCTCTGTGGGCAGAGAATGGGCCATGTGCGAGGATGGGCCCTCTGCGGGCCCAGAGGATGCTTGGAGCGCAAGAGGAAGTGGTCAGCTGTCCCACGGGGCCTTGCTCATCTGTCCGTCAGCTCTGATGGGGCTAAGGGTTTATTTCCCTCTCCCCAGAATCCCCAGTCACCCAGGGTGGATGAGCGAGCGAGAGGGGGCAAGGTCGCAATGTCCTGAGCTGCCATGGTGCCCACCACATGCCACGGTCCCCTGTACAAAGTGGCTGCTTTCATGCCCTCAGACCCCAGTGGCTCACAAGAAGCTCTGTAGTGCTGGGTCCTTACAGCCACACGGGAGACACAACGAAGGCAGCCTCGGGAGCCCCTCTAACACCTGACCCAGGAAGCTCGCGCTGGGTGTCCAGCTACTCGCCTCACAAGGTGCCTTGCTGGGGCTCCTCCAAGGCAGATGGCCAGGCAGACCTGTCTTGCCGGGCACTCTGGCCACGGGCAGGCTGGCGTGCAGGAAGGGCCCCGCCGCCTCTCTGGGATGCTAGCAAGAGGCCAGGAGATGCCAGCAGAGGGGGCCGAGATGCATGCGGCACCGGGCACCCCTACCCCGAGGCCGGCCACAAGAGACCCTGGTTCACAGACCCAAGACCTCACTGCCCTGCCTCCAAAGGGATGGCCAGCAAGGGGAGCCGACAGAAGGAACAGAGGCTGGAGGGAGGCCAGAACACCGCGGTAGCACAGGAGACCGGGGATGGGGGCCTTTCTGGGCGGCCTCCA
This sequence comes from Hyperoodon ampullatus, assembly GCF_949752795.1. Lineage (NCBI taxonomy): Eukaryota > Metazoa > Chordata > Mammalia > Artiodactyla > Ziphiidae > Hyperoodon > Hyperoodon ampullatus. The sequence continues at coordinate 3,767,333 of NC_136920.1, forward strand.
GCCACCCCGGTGGAGGAGTGGAGCAGACAGACTGTGGCACCAAGAAGACACTGGACACGGAACAGAGGGAGAAGCTACCAGTGGGGCCCAGCACATTCTGGAAATCTGTGAGGGGGACGCCATGGGCACTAGTGTGGGCCCCACCATGACACAGAGCAGATTTCTATCAGGAGGGCCACCAGAGCCCAGGTGTTCACGTGAGGTCTGATGGAGAAGGACACTCACTGGAGCAAAGCCTGTCCAGAAATCCCAGCAGATGCTGGCATCCCCGACATCACAGCCAGGCAAAGGGGCTCTGACATGACCGACCAGCGACACAGAGCAAGGGCAGAGCCTGCAGACAGGAGCGGGGAGAGTGGGCCTTCTGTTTTAGACAACTTCACCCTAAATACTCCAGAATCAGCCGAGGTGAAAAGGAAGGATCTTACTGATTTTCATGAACAAAGGCTGCTTTCAAAATCCTTCAGTAAGAGACGTGGGCCATGCCAGTCACGCAGCCGACGTTTGTCTGGGGCCCCTCTTGTTTTGCAGCTTCTCTGCCTCTGGCCCCAGAGGCAGCGGCCGGGCTTCTCCTGGCACCGCGTTCTCCCCCTTCTGTCCACACTGCCCGGCGCCTCAGGAGCTGAAGGTGCTCGTGTGCCTCGACGTGAGTGGGGCTTCGGCCCACAGCTCGGCAAGGGTGGAACCTAAACGTGTGCACACTAAGCGTAAAAGGGTTAAAAGGAAAGACTATTTACGTAGGTCTGGTTGTCCAGTTACGTGAAGTCAGCAGAGACAGGCGACCCTGAGCCCTGGGCAGCCCCTTGCCCATGGCGGTGAGCAGCGTGGCCGGGCCCCTTCCTCTCATCAGGGCAAGAGCGTGTCCTCTCCTGTGAGGTGTCCGTTCGCGGAGCCTCTTGCCCGTTTCTCTGTGATCTGACAGGGTCTGGATGCGCCTTCTGTCACTGACGTGTGCACTATGCGTCCCCCGGTGGCCGGCCTTTTCCCTCTTGAAGGATCTATATATACATACACACGTACCATGTTTTCTTTATCCATTCATCCATCAATGGACACTTAGGTTATTTCCATACCTTGGCAATTGTGAATAGTGATGCAGTGCATGTGGAAGTACAGAAATCTCTTCAAGGTAATGATTTCCTTCAGATGTACTCCCAGAAGTGAGACTGCTGCATCATACAGTAATTCCATTTGTAGTTTCTTGAGGAGCCTCCATCCTGTTCTCCACAGTGGCTGCACCGAGTTACACTCCCACCAGCAGGGCATGAGGCTTCCCCCTCTCTCTACACCCACGCCAACTCTTGATGCCTCTTCTCTTTCTGATGATGGCCATTCTGACAGCTGTGAGGTGGTATCACTTTGTGGTTTGATTTGTGTTTTCCTGATGATTGGCGATGTTGAGCATCTTTTCATATACCTCTTGGCCATCTGTGTATCTTCTTTGGAGAAATGTCTGTTTAGGTCTTTTGTACATTTTAGCTCTTTGTATATTTTGGATATTAACTTTCTTATCACATGTGTGGTTTGCCAATATTTTCTCCCATTCCCTAGGTTGTCTTTTCATTTGTTGATGGTCTCCTTTGCCATGCAGATGGTTTTAGTTTCATGTAGTCCCACTTGTTTATTTTTGCTTTTGTTGCCTTTACTTTTGGTGTCAGATGCAAAAAAATCATCACCAAGACCAATGTCAACATACTGCCTATGTTTTCTTCTATAAGTTTTATGGTTTCAGGTTTTACGTTCAAATCTCTAATCCATTTTGAGTTCATTTTTGTGTGTGGCATAAGAAAGTGGTCCAGTTTAATTCTTTTCAATGTGGATGTCAAGTTTTCCCAGTACCGTTTATTAAAGAGACTGTCCTCTCCCCACTGTATATTCTTGGCTCCTTTGTTGTAAATTAGTTGACCATATACACATGGGTTCATTTCTGGGGTCTGTCTTCTGTTCCATTGATCTTTATGTCTGTTTTTATGCCAATACCATACTGTTTTGATTATTGTAGCTTTATAATATAGTTTGAAATAACTGACGGTGATCCCTCCAATTTTGTTCTTCTCTCTCAAGATTGCTTTGGGGTCTTTTGTGGCTCCATACAAATTTTAGAATTATTTTTTATATTTCTGTGAAAAATGCCAATGGAATTTTGATAGTGATTACACCGAATCTGTAGACTGCTTTGAGTAGTGTGGACATTTTAACAATATTAATTCTTCCAATCCATGAACATAGAATATCTTTTATGTCTTCTTCAATTTCTTTCATCAATGTCTTATGGTTTTCAGCATACAGATCTTTCACCTGCTTAGTTTATTCATAAACATTTTATTCTTTTTGATGTTATTGCAAATGCGATCATTTTCTTAATTTCTCTTTCTAACAGACAGGGCAAGCATCTTTAAGAAGACAGGTGGGAAGCTTCATTCTTGCCCCCATTTGTGACTGGGCCCTGAAGCTGGAGGTCAAATGTTCTGGGAGCCCATGGCCAGAAAGCCACACAGGAGTCAGGCAGGCAGACGGCAGGCTCTCCAGGCCAAGGAGACAGCGTGAGTACAGGCCAGGGGTCTTGGCTGAAGAGGATACATCAGAGGCCTGACCAGGCTGTAGTGCAACGGGCACCCATGGGTTGGGGGTCAGGGATGGAGGGAAATGGGGACTTCATCCCTTAGGCAAGGAGGTCCAGAGGGTCTTTTTTGTTTGTTTGTTTTTTTGCGGTACGCGGGCCTCTCACTGTTGTGGCGTCTCCTGTTGTGGAGCACAGGCTCCGGACGCTCAGGCTCAGCGGCCATGGCTCACGGGCCCAGCCGCTCCGCGGCACGTGGGATCTTCACGGACCGGGGCACGAACCCGTGTCCCCTGCATCAGCAGGCAGACTCTCAACCACTGCGCCACCAGGGAAGCCTCAGAGGATCTAACTTTTAAGCAGGAGTACAACACGGTCAGTACTCTGGTGGTTTGCAGAAGATCTGAGCCAAAGACAAACACATGCTCCCCAACTCCACCCACGGGTGCCCGGGTCTAGAAGAGCCTGTGGCCCGGGAGCTGGGTCAGCCCAGGGAACCATGGGCCTGCCTGGAGGGAGCCCAGTGAAGTTGTGACCCTCATGTGGTCACACCACCCACAACTGGCTTCTGAATCAGGCCCTGTGACCAGGACCGTGGGGTGTGTGAGCAGTCAGGCTCTAGGCCCAGGCACACAGGCCAAAGAGTGCAGTCTCCACCCCAGACCCTCCAAACGTCATTTTAGGGAACATTTTATTGTTTTTGTTAGAAACAAAGTGACCTGGACTTCCAGGAAAGGGATGAGAGACGGAAAAGCGCAGTGCCGTGCTGCCTGTGAACTGCTCCTGGCAGGTACACGCAGCTCCCGGAGGCCAGCAGGGGCCTGTGATTACCACTGCTCTCCCATCTGCTGTGTGACCAGGAGGATCCTGTGACCCCAACTACAGCGAATCAGCAGAAAGCTGGGGACATATGCAGGTGCAGTGTCCTGATCCTACACCTGAACTATCAGAGCCGACTCAAAGACCAGTGACCTGTGGTCCCATAGTTCCCCGGCTCTGGGAAGAGTCACAGGGCGGGGCAGCTCCCTCACTACACCCCCACCCCACCGTCCAGTCCCATGGCCTCCCTCCCCTGGGGACAGCCAGCCCAAGCCCAGCACCGGCATCGCCCCCCTGTAGCGCCACAGGCGCTGATTCCTGAAGGTCCACGTATGCCGTGGAAGCACAGCTGTGCGCCCAGCCCTGACGTCCCCCCACCGCGGGTAAACGCAGGGAGAGGGCACCGTGGAGACGCGGCCACCACATCCCTCACAGCAGTGCCTGTTCCCACCACACAGTCACCGCAGCAGGCATGACAGGAACAGACACGAGGACACCGCCGCCTGCCAGCGAGGTGCCAACGCCCCCACACATGGGGAGTGCTTGAGGCTTGGAGACCTGACACAGCAGCCAAGGTCACACAGCTGGTGGTGGACGGGGGACCGGAGGCCAGTCTGTGAGATGGCAGAGGCAGTGTCTCTGACCACCACATGCACTGCCACCAACACCAGCCCTCGGCCAGCCCTGTCCCCACGGGTCCTGCCTGTGCTGATGGGAGCAGGGAGGATCCGCAAGCAGGAGAAGGTGGACCTGAGGCAGGGCGGATGCTGACAGCAGACCCCTCAGGCCCCTGCCACTCCAACCCCATGCCCCCGGCACACAGCAGAGCTGCTCCATCCAGAAAAAGACCACGCAGGTCCCACGGAGCACACGTGCAGCCTGGGGAGGTCTCCAGCTGGGAGGTAAACTGGAATCGCCCCAGTCCCCGAGCAGAGCAGAGAAGGGAGGGCTTCCAGGGGGCACAGACTTGCTTCCAGGTCGGCGTTATGCACGTCCCCCCAACCCCGTGCTGTGTGGATGGCCACGCGGGGCCCCGGTGGGGCGAGGCAGGGAGGGACTCCAGCTTGGTGTCTCGGCAGGCCCTGGATCTTGCATGAGCGGGACATGAGCTCCACTGACGCCCCCAGGGGCACAGGCTCCACCATCAGGGTGGCAGCACTGCACCCTGGCGTGGAGCCATCTCAGGAGAGAGGGGACATCTGCCGTGAACAACAGGCCCCACTGCCGTCCTGGTGACAGTTCAGACTCAGGGGCCGGCAAACGACCAATGCTCCCACCTACAACCACAAGTCCCATGAGGAGGAGACACACAAGAAAAAACAAAGCACCCCAAGAGGAAGCACAGCTCCCCCCAACCCCGCCGCGGCTTCACACGAGCAAGGATGTACGGATCGTTCCTGCCTCGTGGGGCTGACGATCACGCATCCTTAAAACCCGGCTGCACGGGCTTCCCTGGTGGCGCAGTGGTTGCGAGTCCGCCTGCCGAGGCAGGGGACACGGGTTCGTGCCCTGGTCTGGGAAGATCCCACATGCCGCGGAGCGGCTGGGCCCGTGAGCCATGGCCACTGGGCCTGCGCGTCCGGAGCCTGTGCTCTGCAACGGGAGAGGCCACAACAGTGAGAGGCCCGCGTACCGCAAAAAAAAAAAAAAAAAAAAACCCGGCTGCACTAGGTTGGCCTGGGAGGAAGTGCATGAAAGCCAGCAAGGTCATGACAAGAGGATACATTTATTTTCACATGAATTATAAATGCCGGGAGCTCCTGACAGAACTCAGCTGAGCCCTGCACTTCTTCAGCCAAAAAGGTAGGAGGCCTTCCAGCAGGAACACAAGAATGTACTAGAAAACAAGGGTTTTTTACCACAAGGCATTTCTCAGTCCCTGCTGCAGTGCCCACGTCCAGAGAAGCGCCTGGGTCTCACTCGGACAGCACAGAGCGGATGTGGGGCGGTGCAGCGCTCTGCAAACAGCACCCTGAGACCCAGGGCCCGCTGCAGGTGGCAACCCGGATCCAATCCGACGCTCTGCATCGGAGGCAGGCAGCAGGCCGGGCAGGGAGGCAGCAGGGACAGCCTGCGTGATGACGGGCATGACCCGCGAGACCACCAGCGCATGCACTCGGTGCTTTTAATGCTCTATGGGGCGTGAGCACGTCTGCATCCCTGAAGCTAGTAAACCTGACCGCGGTCACAAGAACACCTGCCACATAGCAGGCACCTCCCAGAAAACATGTCCCAGCCAAAACCAGTCTGCAGGGCAGGGGCTGGGAGCCCCCTCCCCTGATCCGGGTGCCCGAGCTCGGAAAGCAATCGTGACCCCAAGATCACCTGACCTGCAGACGGCACACAGAGTGGGCGCTCAGCCCTCCTGGCCGGCGCCCCCTCCTGGGACCGGACCCTGCAGGGCTGATGCCCCGCAGCCAGCTGCCCACAGGCTGGCTTGGGGTGCCCTGGTGCCTGCCTGCCTGCTCCCGTGCCGAGGGAGCGAGGCTACCTGTGGGTCCGGGAGAGAAGACGAACACCCGAAATGGGAAGCACCTGCTACAGGTATCGTCGGGCGAGCAGGGCACAGGACCCTCGGCCAACAGAAAACACTCCTCTCGTGGCAGAGAGCGAGCCCTGTCCTGTGAAAAAGCCGCGGCCCCAGCGGTCCCCAGTGCACACCCCGTGTCGGTGATTCCCAGGAAGATGGGTAGGCTCAGCCCTGCACGCCCGCTGAAGCCCCTCCGGCCCCTGGATGCCACGCAGCTCATCCAGGACACGGAAGGAAATTCACCAAGCATGACCCGCCCCACACTCTCAGCAAGAAGTTCCTCTGAGAGGACGCCAGCCCTCCGGGGAGGAGTGAAAGGCACGGCAGCCCAGGGGGTGATCCAGGGCCTGGATTTTCTTCTTTTGACTCCTTTTCTGTTCATTCATCACCTTCAACAGCTAAGAGAGAACAAGGGCAGTGGGACGGGGAAGAGGGTGGCGCGGGTGAGTGTTCTGCAGGGTTAGTGAACGCCAGGCTCGGGACGGCTCAGCCCTGAACTCCTGCCGTGCAGAGCTCCCGAGAGGGGCCTGGGGGCATCCCAAGCTCACCTGGGCTCCTTGGAGGACGACACTGCTCCAAGCTCTCCGTGTCACCACTGCGCCCACTGCCTGCCATCTTCTCCACGGCCTCGGCAACCACACGCAGCCCCGACCAGCAAGGGCCTCCTGAACACTTCGTGATGGCAGCACGGATGGAATTTCTTTCCCAACAGAATCAACTAAATGGTGCACACAGTCCCCATGCCTGTGTGTGTGTGTGTGTGTGTGTGTGTGCACGTGTGTGGGCTCACACGCAGCCAGGAAGGAAAAGGGCAGGGCGCACAAGCTCTGGTCTGTCCCTACAGCCCTGCCCAGGCCACAGCCCAGAGACGCACACACAGGTCCCGGGGCTCTCCTGGCCCAGACACACGCACATGCAACTCGCTGTCCCACTGCTCACTCGGGCCTCCTGGTGCACAGACAGCCCCGACCCGTCTGTGTTCCCTGGTCAGGTTCCCAGCACAGCCGCACCCACGGTCCCCTCATCTGCCAGCAGAACTCATGCCCAAGGGAAGCACAGCTAGCCGGGAGGGGCCGGTGAGACAGCACCCCCTGCCTGGGTTCTAGCAACTCCCAGTTCCTCTCTCTGCTCTTAGCTGTCTCTTTAAGAACAAGTTCTATCATCTTAATACTTGGGATTTAATACCGTTAAAGTAGAAAGAACTCACCCCAGGCATAAGAAGCTAGACCACGGAGCCAAGAGCAGGCCGACGACGCACTAGGGAAGCCCGCGCGGCCCGCGCACACGAGCAGCTCCCGCTCCAGCCCTCCCGCGAGGAGACGCAGACTAACCCGCACCTGCCTCACCTGCACTGCAGGATGCCGAGCAGCATCCCTGGCCCCCACCCACTAGGGGCCAGCAGCAACACCCCACCACACCTCCAGGTCCTGCCCAGTGTCCCTGGAAGGTGAGATGGCTCCAGGTGGAGACCCACTGGCAGGCAGCCCGCTCGTGGGGATGGCAACGGGAGGGTCCCTCACCTGACGCAGGGACCAGGTCCCGAGCTGCCAACGCACCAGTCCCTGGAGCCAAAAGTGGGCACGAGTCAGCGCTGGCCCTTCACAGGCACAGCCCGGTAGGCGAGGAAAGCAACTCGGTGCCGCCAGGCTCAGTGTCTCTGGGTCCCTTCGCGGCATCAACGCGGGGCCACAGGAAACAGTCTGAGAAGAGAACTCAACGCCTCAGGTCCCCCTCTCTGAGCAGCCAGAGACTCAGTTTCCAGCGGGCTGACGACACCCCGAGAGCGCCGTCTTCCCCCCGCCCGCCGAGGCCAGCAGAGTGCAGGGGCCGAGTGCCCGCTAAGCCCACCTCTCCTCCAGTCCCTACCAGCACTAATGCACACGGGGACATACAAAGAACGCCAACCTCGCCTGTCCTCACTGGCGGCCCCCCAGCCTGAGTCAGGGGCCTCTGGATCGTGTGGGACCATGCCCTCCACCCACTCTGGCAAGGGAACTGGCTCCCTCCCACTCCTACGGGGCGCGGGTGGCGGGGTAAGGGACGTTATGAAGGCCACGAGCTGGGTCCTCCTGCCCACCCCACTCCCCACGCCTCCGCTCCCAGCCCCCAGCAGCTGTTAGGAAGGCCCCACCGAGATAAAGCTGCAGTGGTGGGGGCGTCCGGCTGTCTCCCTTCCGCCTGCTGGGCTGGGGGGACCCCACTCAGTAAACATCACCTCCAGGCACCTCCGTCCCCCGCCCTGCCCGGGGGCCACTGGGCCGGCATCTCCATCTGTTGAATCAGAAGAGTCCTTGTAAACAAGTCACGGGTCTGTTTTGATGAGCAGCCAAGGAAGCCAAGCCGGGTTAAGCAGCCCATAGGGGTGCAGAGAAAGGGCCCGACAGGGAGAGCTGCCCCGAGGAGAGGCCTGACCCAAACCACCGAAAAGCACGAAGATCTCTGAGCAGGCAGTGAGCACTCTGGAGGCGCGGCGAGCCCCGTCCTGTGGGAGCAGCCCGGCCACTCCGAAGCCCCTGTCGTAAGGTTTCCACATTTTCCTTCCACTCAGAAGCCTTGGCTGAGGCGGTGAGGGCCAGAGTGGGAGCAGCCCCACGCCTCCAGACACTCTTCCTCCCTGAGGGCGTTCCCCGGGCCACGCTGAGGACCTGCTCGGGCCGTGACACCTGCTGAGCCAGCCTGGAAGTAGGGAAGGAGGAGTCCACACTCAGCTAGAGAACCCAGCGTGGAGGCCTCCTCTGCAGCCCCCGGCGCGCCCCGAGAACGCCCTCCCCGTGGGAGATAGGGCCCAGCATCACTTCTGAGAAGCCTGCAGGAAGAGGCTCTGCCCGGGGGTCTGTGGCTCCCATCAGCCTGCAGGCTGGCAGGAAGAGGGAGGCAGCCCCACCCTGTGGAATAAAAACTGCCACCGCCCAGAGGCCTATTTATTTTGGAAGCGTCTCACTAATGAGCAGCTGGGACAGGTGATAACCGCTTCCTCTATGCCCCCTCTGCAACCCTCAGTCTTGAGGAACCCGGGGAACAGGTCAAAGAGGCCTGTCACGACCACAGCTGGACCGCACCAATGCGGGGATCCGAGTGCGGGATCTGAGGAGGACACAGCTGCTGGAGAGCCAGCCTGGCAGGCCAGGCCCGTGCCCTCTGCACATGGCCCTCTGGCAGCCCAGGACAGACTCTCAGTGCAGCAGGCGTGGACCGACAGCAGGCCACCACAGCACCTTCTACCTTCCATACCGAGCTCTGCCATCCCGGCAGGAGAGGAGACACGAGGGGTGGCCAGGGCGCTCCCGCAGCACCCGGGGGGGGCGGGAGAGCGGACCGGGTGAGCCAGTTCAGGCCACGCCCTTCCCGCCACCCTGGGATCAGCGCCAGAGCGACCCTCAGCGCGGGCATCTGGCGGGGGAAGGTGGGTGTGGCACCACCAGGGGACCGGGAGCGGGCAAGTTACAGATGGAAGGCGCCATCGGCAGGGAATGGGATCAAGCGGCCTCCAGGGGGCCAAGCCCCTGACCCCTCGACCCCTCGCCTTCTGCCCAAGTCACCCTGAGAGCCAGACCTACTGCAGAAGCCTGGGCTGCGGGGCTGAGGGCAGCCGTGCATCGGGACACAGGGCTGGGTCCTTGCCACAGCAGCACTCCAAGGGCAGGGCAGAGGTGATAGTGACAAGGTGGCCTGAGGGCCGCAGGGTGCGGAGCCCTTGCACTCAATTTTCATGCAGGCGCCGCCTTGCCAGGTAAGCCCCACCTCACTCTGAGGGGACACAGAGCCTTCTCCACGGTGGACACCTCATAAAATCCCACCACCACCCGCTGGGAAGGTTACTACTATGCCCATTTCACAGACAATGAAACTGAGGCTTGGGGAGGTAAAACAGGATGACTCGTGAAGCTGTAGTCGGGATTCAAACCCCAAACCATCCAGCCCCCGAGCCCTGTTCCCATCTCTCACCTCCCCAGGTCTTAGCTCAAATGGCACCTTTTCAAAGATGCTCCAGAAGCCCTACTAAAATGGCTCTCGAGCACCCGCCCACCGGATTCCACCCTGCTTCCCAGCATGGCCTGGATCCCTCCGTGGGAGCTCCGTGCCTCCGTGCGGCATCATCCCCGGGACACACATGCAAACCACTGCAGGGAGGACGCACGCATGTTCCACCGCGGGTGACCGTGCACAGCAGCTCTCTCCCACCGGCAAAGGAAACTTCTTCAAAGAGAAGAAAACCAGGCGACGAGAACGTGGCCACGGTCCAAAGCCACACGGCTCCGCTCAAACAGGACCACGGGTCACACGTGGCCCAGTCACCCACCAACGACCTCCTCATCTTCTCCTTAAGTATCCGCATTCTATCCTCCGGTTCCAACTGTTCCTAGTCCCATGTCCCCAGGGTCCATCCCACAGAACAGCCCTGCACACCGCCGGGGGGTACCCGGGCCGGGAGAAATCCTGTGCAGAAAGAAAAACAAACACGAGGAAGACAAAGAACGGCAGGCCCTCCAGCCAAGTCAGCTGGGAACAGCCCGCGCCACCGCCTCTTCCGGACACGGCCACTGCTGGCGGGGGACACGCACAGAAGTCACCGCTGGGCACTGAGACCAGCTCCCAGACCAGCCTGCGGGGCCGACGTACCCAACACAGGCAAAGAGGGTGCCCCGCCGAGCACACCTATGCCTGGGCTCGGCCTCCCTCCCAGGCCATGCAGGCCCGTCCCCGACAAAATCAAGAACGTGCGCTTGGGTGCGTCTAAGTTTCCAGGACCACAGCAAGGACAATGTGGGACAGGCTGGGACAGCGAGAATATCGACAGAGGCATCCCCACAGAGGCAGCCTCCAGCACCCACTCGAGGGAACCCCTCCCAGGACACCATGAGCTCTGGACAACAAGTCCAGCAGCCAGCGCCCCAGTGCCGCCCGGCTATCCCAGCATCCTGAGAAGAGGCCTCGGTGAGCCCAGCAGACAGTGACACCTGGGGATGAGAAGCCAGGACAGAGGCTGGAACAGGGCACTGTGGCTGCCCCGGGCCCTGCCCACCCCGTAGAGCCTCCCTGCGGTGCTCCGGTGGGTCCCTGGGGACACTTGCGCAAGGGTTCCCTGCAGACACCCCAAGCAGGAGGACAAATGAGAAATGACGTGTTGCCAAGAGTGTCCAGGCACGTGGGGCTCGTTCTGCAAGGGCTCCGTGTGACCATGGCCCTCTTTAAAGGGATCTGAACGCACCCTGGCCCCAGGCAAGCACTGCCACACACCCAGGCCACAGTGACTGCCTGCCTGGAAAGCAGCTGCCCCTGCATGTGCCCTGCAACCACAGGTTCCAGGGCCCACTGGCCGCAGTTTTTCTCTTCGTGCCTCTGTGCCTTTGCGCATGCCGTTCCTCCTTCCTGGGCCGCGACCTTTCCTCCCTTCTGCTTGGAAAACTCCTGTGCACCCTCCCAAGCCGCCCTCCCGGCCTGTCCTCTGCCGCCCGCATCATTTGCTCCTCCTGCCCAGCCTGACAGAGCGCAGACTGTCTTCTCCATCGGGGACACTGATCCTGAGCTCGGGGTCTGGCCCAGGACAGACGGTGAACGCAGTCGGGACTGGAGGTCTCCCGGCAGGAAGTGGTCCGGCTCACAGCTGGAAGAGGCTGGGTCACAGCAGCATCTTTCAGGATCAGCAGAAAGCAGGAACAATCCAGGTGTCAGTGGAAAGGCAACACATGCGTATCTCCACACCACGGAATATCATTTGTCAACAAAAAGGACAGTTGACACCAGCAACACCACCGATGAACTTTCACAACATTAAGCGAAGTGAACTGGTCACAGAAGACCACGTGTTGTGATTCCATTCCATTTCCATAAGAAATGCCCAGAATAGGCAAATCTGTAGAGATGGAAAGTAAATCAGTGATTGCCTAGGGTCAGGGAGGGAACGGGGAGCCACTGAACACGAGATTTCTTTCGGGGGTGAGGCCAACATTCTCACACTAAACTGTGGTGTTGGTCACACAACTCTGTAATTTTACTAAAAATTACTTAATTGTACACTTAAAGCAAGTAAACTTTATGGTAGGTAAATTATACCTCAATGAGGCTGTTAAAAAAAAAAACCCAAAACCCTAGAGAATCGAGCAAGCTCAGCCTGTGTGCTTTCATATGGGATTTGACTGCCAGCCACCGCGACGCCCTCCCCAGAGGCCAAGTGCCAAGGGAAAGTCATCAACACCCGGTTCAAATGCCCGCAGAGGTGGCATCCACGGGGCTGGATCCCCTTCACCTGAGCACAAGATTCCTGCCGGCAGATCCATCAGGCCCGAAAGCCCCCGACCGCATAGCACACCCTAGGCACTGCCCAAGAGTGCCAACTCCACCGCCCTGCAGAGTGAATCGCCAGGCCAGGAGGCCTGTCTCCTCTGGCCAGAGCCAGGAAGCCCTACCCTGCGCCTCACCCCACCTCAATCTGGCCCCGGGGAGGAAAGGAGGTGCTGACGTCAAGGTCCGAGCGGCCCCAGCAAGGGGCTCGCAGGGTGCGGGCTGGGCTAGAGGGCGCGGGCGGGCAGGTCCCTGCAAACTTCACCCCGTAGGCCCCCAGGAGTGGAGGAAGTGTGTTTCCTCTTCTATATTCCCAGATGCTGGCTGGGAAGCTCCTGGACCCAGCTTTGTCGGGTAAAATGTAAACCACACGCCTATCGTCCGCTCACAGATGCCTGCCACGGCCAGTTGAGGACAGGACAAAAGTTCTCCCCAAACTACCACGCTCTGCGGGGTGGCTCCCTTCCTGCCCCAGCTCATGCAGCTTCTGCTCTGGGCAAGGGTGCCACCCTGTCAGCTGCTGTCCAGAACGGGTAGAACCAAGGACCCCAGAGGTGACCTACACAAGAAGCGTGACCCTTTTCAAGTTAGAAATTACTTTTGTAAAAACAGAGGAAAATAATTACCACACACCTTGGTGCTCAATGCCAAGCAGAGGAAACATACAGTAAGATGACGGATGCGAGGCGCCCGTCGCAAAACTCTCCTTCAAGTGAGCCCCAGCAAAGTCCAGCAGCAAGCTGTAACATGCTGGCTTTCTTTCTAGCTTCCCCAAGCAGGCTTCCTGCAGGCCTCCCTTTCCTCACACACGGCAGGGAGACTGAAGATAAGGCTGCCAGCATTACTCAGCAAGGCCCTTACGGTGACAGGGAAGGTGTGGTCTCACTCGAACATCTGTAAACTGCTCTTCTGGTCATGACACTGATCAGAAGAGGAGGAGGAGGGCGCACCGTTTGCCACTACAGCTGAGCCCATACTTTGTCCCCCGTGACGAACAAATGCAAAGAAACTTCTTTTAAAAAGAACAAAAGACATTAAAAACATGAGAACTCTATTCCAAACAAACTGGTTGACACTGAATGATGTGAATTAATAAAAATATCAAGAAACAGTAAAAAAATCACACATTTCCTCAATTCTTCCAGGCTGAAACCTGGCTAAAGGATTAACTGAGGTCCCAGCACTAAGCATGTAAAGGGCGTCTGGCAGGAGCCAGGCCCTTCACGCGCCGCCGGCTGGCTCTCCTCACAAGAGGGGCCAGGCGGAGTGGCAGGTGGACCAGAGTGGGAGAGCTGGGGTCTCTGCATCCTCATACTTCACAGCAGATACTCAGTAAACTTGTGGGAGGGACGGAGGGACACCGGGGCCCTCCCAGCCCTAGCATACTCAGACACCACCCTGGAAACATGCTCTCAACAAGATGAGAACTTGACTACTGAGATTGTTCCACTTTTTTTTTTTTAAGGGGGGTGGTTCATAGTTATGGAAATGTTAAAGAATTCATGATTCACCAAGTCTGATATGCAATCCACCAAGTTTAAAAACACATGCACGAAGATAAGCAAACTCCATCCTAACCCCTCTTTGGAGATCTCTAGTTCCCTTTCAGAACTGCCTACTTTACATCCAGTCGGCAGCGAATGTTCCCTTCCCTCCGCAGAGACCACAGAGGCAGCAGCTCCAAGCCCGTCCCTTTCAAAGCTGTCTTCCTCCAACACTGGGCCCGGCCTCCCCACGACGGGGAGGTAAGGGCTCCGCTGGTCTTACCCAGACAGCCCTGACAAGCGCCTCGAGAGCCAGAGCCTTCTAAGCCTACAGCTGTGGAAAATTTCTGGTTGTTCACAACGATGACAATGAAGTCCATAAAGCACAGACCTCAGGCAGTTAAAAAAACGGACTGCTGGTCAGTTTCCAGGCACAGAGTACCTGCTTCTTATGGACGTGAGCACATAACAACCACACACAGACAAAATACAGTCAGCTGCCCCCTCGGCAACCCAGCTGATCGGGCTGGTCCCTCCTACCCTAAGCCCTGTTAATTCAACTCAGCCAGTCAATAGCCTACTTCCCTGAAACCGACTCACTGGGAGGCCGGGTAGCCTCCAGAGCAGTCCCCCCTGATAAACACAGAAAGCAAGCATCTATGGTTCAAAATAAAGCAAACACAGCTGTCTTCCCTCAACGCTTGGTGCCCGTGGGTTAGGAAGGCCTCCTACAAACATCTCTCCTTACTAACAGTAACCAGCATCCACCAATGCCAGGCACTGTGGTAAACGCTCTAGTGGACCCTTCCACAACACCACGCTGCAAGGACCATGATTTCCACTTTACAAATGACTTTTTCAAAGCAGGTCTGGAGAAGAAGTAACCACCTGGAGTCACACAGCTCACAAGCAGTGGGGCTGGGACGGTAGTGCTGCCTCTGCAAGAAGCCAGGTGAGCGGCCCTGCCTCGCGGCTGGCCGCCTGCATCGCCCACATGCCGCCCTCAGCCCTGCGCTCTGGTTCCAGGTCTACCCCGTCACACTCAGTAACTCTTTGGCCTCTTTTTTCATCCTTCACGCTGTCTGGTCTCCCGCTTCACTAAACTCCACCCAACCTACCGGGAAGGATGGGTCTCATTCATGTCCCTGACTACACCGACAGCACCCTCCACTCTGCTTACACCCCGAAAGGGCCTGACAGACACTGACACGAAACGTACATCGGACCTTTCACCTCCCTTCCCGGACTTCAGTGTCCAGACAAGCCCTTCCACCGGTCGAGGCCAAGGACACAGCAACCGCTTCCTCACTCCCACCCCAAGCTCCCGGAGTAACTAACTTAACTCCAGAGGGGTGCTATACAAACCAGAGCTGGGCACAGATCGGATGGAGGACCACGCTACTGGGTGAAAAGTGCCAGCCCTTCTCGATCCTCAAAAAGTAAAAAAAAAAAAAAAAAGAGAAAGAAAAGAAAAAAAGTGATGTTTTTAGGGAGAATTACTTGTTGAAGACGACGTGACGTTCTATACGTTTATCTAACTTCCAGCAAGCCCAACACACACGCCGACGAGAGGGAGGGCCCAGCCCAGGCTCCGGTGCTGATGCTTCCTTCCTACCCCGCCCTGCGGCGGCCGCCCGCGGAGACGCCGATCGCACCCCGGCCCCGCCGACCTCGCCCCGGCGGACGTTGGCAGAGTTGGGTGCTTTTGCTTCTTTTCCCTCGTTTTTTAAGGGGCTGTTCTCTGCCGGCGTCAAAGTTATCTCTTTCCGAAGCAAGTTCGCCGCGGCGACCGGCGAGAGCAGCCTCCGTCCGACCTCCCCCGCCGCCCGACACCCAGCGGCGAGGTGTGGCTGCCTGCCCGGGGCCGGCTCCCGGGACGCGACGCTCCGCGCGGGCGCCGACTGCAGGCCGGACGCGGCCCCGCTCCCGGCCCGGCCCCGACCCCGCTCCGGGGAGCCCCGGCCCCGCGCCCAACCCGGGGACGCCCCTCGCCGGCCCGCGCCGCCCGGCCCGACGCCCTTGACCGGTGCCGCCCGCGGCGCGCCCCGCGGCCCCTCCCGCGGCCCGGCCCGCCAGCCTCGCCACCCAGCCGCCCCGCCGCCCGACTCACCCCATGAGCCAGTCCATGGCTGCGCGGGGACCGCCGCGCCCGCCGCCCGACTCTCTCGGCCCTCAGCTCGCGGCGGCGGCGGCCGGAAGTAAACACTCGTTCGCTCACTCCCACACGCGCGCCGCGGGCGCCGAAGGAAGTGACGCGCAGCGCACTGCCTGCTGGGAAACGTAGTCCGGGCCTCCCCTGCCGCCCCTACAGCCCTGTCCCCCACCGACCCACCTCCTGGAGCCTGCGCGGGGATGTCCCCTGACACCCCGGTATGTCCCCTCACACCCCAGGATGTCCCCACACACGCCGCTGTCCCCTCACACCCCGGGATGTCCCCCCACACCCCACTGTCCCCTCACACCTCACTGTCCCCTCACACCCGGGATGTCTCCCCACGTCCGGGATGTCCCCTCCCATCTCGCTGTCCCCCTGCTCCCCATACTGCCCCCTACGCCCTGGCCGCCCCATATCGCCAGAACGCCGCAGCCCCTCCCCCCTCCTCGGGTCCCCTCGGCCACTGGCTTCTCTCCAGGCTCAGTAAGCTTCGCATGTCACGCTGAGCCGTCAGCTGGCAGCAAGGGAAGTTTTCGGGGACAGGACCGGCATGGTGTTGGGCGCTCCCGGCTCGGCCAAAGGAGCGAGACCCTCTGAGCCCCGCGCCCTCGCATCCCAGCGGCCTCTCCCGTGACCTGAGCCCCACTCTCTGCCCGTCCCGGCGGCGGAGACCAGCCCGCGACACCCCTCCATCCAGCCTCCTGGCAGCCATGGGGCCCTGGACGCGGGGACAGTCAACGAGACAAACAGAGGTCTGTAGGGCGGCTCCTTCCCCAAGGAAGGAGAGAGCCTGGGGCAGGCGCTGGGCTTTGGTTGCCCTACAGGGCAGATGCCTGGAGGGACGGGTGCCTGTCCAGGGACCACATCAGTGGTGGAAGCCGCTGGCTGAGATCAAGAATGGAGGAGGCGGTGCTTGGGACACATGGGACGCTTGAGACGGATGACACGCTGCGTCCCCACCCCCACCCCCGCCCGCCGCCCAGTGCCGCTGCCCTTGGCCCTGGTCCCGCCCCACCCTACGGCCCCACCTGAGTCTCATCAGCTGCTGCCAGCTGTGCGGAGGCTGCCTCTCTCTCTCTGGTGCCTTGCTGATCATGAAGCTTGTGGGGGAAAATTGTGCACTTGACCACCAGCCACCTGAGATGAAATAATGAGGAAAGACAGAGGGACGAGGGGAAGTCCTGTCGCATGTCCCATCTCAGGGAGGAAAAGCACTCAGATATGGGCCAGGGCCTTCGCCGCCACAGCTGGACAAGTGGCCAGGGTAGACAGTTAGGACTTTGCCTGTGGCCGGCCACTCCGCAGGTTGCATCTCCACCTAGGACAGTGACCCAGACCATTCTTCCCGAGGAGTATGAGCCCCTGGGGACCCTGCCTGCATCCGGCTGCTGTAATCTTCCCTAAACTGTTACCCAAGCTTCGGGCCACCCCCCAGGTTGCATCCATCTTCCTGCCCCGCGACCCACCCACCCCCACCCCCCCATCCCACGTCCCCACGGTAGCCTGGGCTTCGGGTCCCTGCTCTTCCACTTACTGGCTGGGTGACTTGGAGAAGTTGTTTAATGTCCCTGTGACTCAAGTTCTTTATTAGTGGAATGGGAATAATAGTGCCCTAAGAAACTTCATAAGGTCACAGGTGTAGGCTGAAGATGGGGAAGCAGGGAGCTACGACTCAGCGTATTGAGGGTGTGATTCCCCTGCTCAGGCTGCTCACCTGTGCTGAAGGTCCATCCCCGTTCCCCCGATGGTGGTTTACTGCTGGGTACACCCCACTTTATGGCTTTGTGTCACCCAGTCCATAATGGGCCATTCAGATCACATAGTCATGAGATGTCCCGTGGTCTTATGCACGGTCTGAAGTGGAGCCCAGTGGCAAGTCAAAACTCACATCTCAAAGAATCATGGTTTATTTTGTAAGAGGATGTGGCTTTGCTCCAAGACCCTGGGGCCCTCCTATCTCGTTCACCCGCTAGAGCTCCACAATCTCCACCAAGCACAACTGGATCCATTGAGTCATAAGTGCCAACTGGTAGAACTGCTTGTACTGCAGCCTCAGCTAAATCTTCTCCTCAGTTTGGAGCACATTCAAAGCTGGCAAACCCTCAGGTCTCTTGCTAACTAGATAAGAATAGCACCCTCAGTGAGCACTGGTCAGAGATGATACGTTAACTGCCCAATGTTCATATCCTTTTCTTCTCCCTTCCTTCTCTTCCTCCTCCTTCTTTTTCCCAGCTTCCCATGTAGACAGGGTGGCCAATGAGATGGAAGTGAAATTGTTGGGTGGCTTCCAGGAAATCCTTTTTGTCTTTCCTCCCCACCCCAACCTGGCCTAGTCTCCTAGTTCCTGCCAATAATAGGAAAATGACGGCTAGAGCTTCTGCAGCCATCTGGGACCATGAGGCATGCTAATGATGGCAGAGCAGAAAGATGGAAATAATTTGAGTTCTTGCTGAAACTCTGGAACCTCCACAGCAGTCCTGAACTTCTTACCTCTGGACTGCTTTAATTGAAAAAATCTCAAGTCGCTGCTCTTTCCAGTTTCTGTTACTTGAAGTTACAGACAATTGTCTGATTGACATATCCATCAAAATGTGTGTGTTCTTCCTAGTGTTGAGGTGCTCCAGGTGTCCTTCACTTTGGAGGGGATGTCTTGACATTCCAAGATTACTGAACCTCCAAAATTTCACTTAGGTGTGGCAAGTTCCTAAATTTTCATGGGATCTATCCCTTTGGCCACCATGTATGTTATTATTTTTTTTACAACTTTATTGGAGTATAATTGCTTCACAATGGTGTGTTAGTTTCTGCTTTATAACAAAGTGAATCAGTTATACATATACATCTGTTCCCATATCCCTTCCCTCTTACATCTCCCTCCCTCCCACCTTCCCTATCCCACCCCTCCAGGCGGTCACAAAGCACCGAGCTGATCTCCCTGTGCTATGCGGCTGCTTCCCACTAACTATCTACCTTACGTTTGGTAGTGTATATATGTCCATGACTCTCTCTCGCTTTGTCACAGCTTACCCTTCCCCCTCCCCATATCCTCAAGTCCATTCTCTAGTAGGTCTGTGTCTTTATTCCTGTCTTACCCCTAGGTTCTTCATGACATTTTTTTCCTTAAATTCCATATATATGTGTTAGCGTACGGTATTTGTCTTTCTCTTTCTGACTTACTTCACTCTGTATGACAGACTCTAGGTCTATCCACCTCATTACAAATAGCTCAATTTCGTTTCTTTTTATGGCATGTATGTTATTTTAGTGTCTAGAATATCACTAAGTCCTGGGCTGTGCAGCCTATCAATGGGACATCGTCCATATGATGGAACGGTGTGGCATCCTGACATAATCAGACTCTGCGTGGACTAAACCATGGTGGAGGGCGTAAGTGCTGATGTGACCCTGCAGTGAGATGGTGGAGGTGCACCCCTAACCCTGGCAAAGGACAGCTCACCGTTCCTGGTGCTCTTGGTGTGGGAGTAGGGTGGGGACTGTTGTACTGACTGGCTCCAGGAAGGATACCGCATCTGGAAGGACAGGTGTAGCTGGAATCATCAGGGCCTTAAACTTGCAGTAACCCACTGTCAGTCACGGACAGGCCTCCTTCTCCTGCACAGACAACACGTGTGAGTGAAACTGGAACGTGACAGGACCTCTGCACCTTGCAGTTCTCTGGTGGTGACACCAACCTCTGTGACTTCTCTGGAGATTCAGTTCTGCTTGTGGTCTGCTGCTTTGCAGGGAGGTGGAACCGCAGGGTTTTCCACTTAGCCCTTCTTCCCGTTCATCCATCTACTTGGCAAATAAGTATTGCATGCTAACCATGTGCCAGGCCCTCCGCAGGTGCTCGGAATGCAACGGCAGACAAGACGGACAAGAAGTAACCCCCATAGAGCTTACAGACTAATGGGAGTACACAGTCAATGGAAAAAATCAAGACATATAATACTTTAGGCAGTGGTAAGCACTCTGGAGAATGATGACGCCAATGATGGGGACAAGGAGTTCTGGCTGTTACAGGTTGAATTGCGCACCCCTAACCCCTCAAAAGAGGTGTGTTGAAGTCATAACCCCCCAGCACCTCAAAATGGGACCTTATTTGGAAATGGAGAAATTGCAGATTGAATTAGTTAAGATAAGGTCGTAATGGAATAGCATGGGCACCTGGTCCAACAATGTCCTTATAAAAAGGGGCGATTTGATCACAAAGGGAAGATGGTGTGAAGAGACACAGGCCAAGGAGGGGCGTGGGCCAGAGCCTTCCCTCAAAGCCCTCAGAAGGAACCAGCCCTGCTGACACCAAAGATTTTGGTTTCCGGCCTCCAGAACGGTGAGACAACAGATTTCTGTTGTCGTATGCCACTCAGTTTGTGGTCCTTTGTTACAGCAGCCACAGGACACTGATGCAGACGCCAACCCTCAACCTTGTCCTTTCCACCAGCCACCTGCCTATTGCCCAGATTCTGCCCAGAGGGGCGCCTGGAGCTGTGTGCCAGCAGGGAGTTCCTGGGCAGGGAAACGAGGGACTTGGTTTTCTCAATTATGCTTTGCTGTAGACTGGGGACCCCCTGAAGGCAGGACCTGCAGGAATCCTCCAGAGGAAGTTGTCCTCCATTGTGGGGCGGAGGATAACAGTGACCACATGACAAGTCTCGCGGAGAAAGCTGACTCTCAACAGTGACCCCGGGCACAAGCCGAGCCCTGCTGGGTCCTCCTTCTCTTTCACTGTCTCTGGCCTGACCCTGTCTGTCCACCCCATGGGCCCACTCACTGCCCATACTGTGGGCAGAGGGCCCGCCTCTGGCTGCCTTCCCTTGTGTCCGACAGCCAATGGGGGACGTGGCCAGTCGGAGGTCCAGAGCATCCTTCCCAGTGCCGGGCTGCCTGGCCAGAAGGATACACTTTCTCCTACACCTCGGGGGCTGGAGAACAGTGGCTCCCTCTCGCCTCCTGAGCTGGTTCTCGTGGGTGGGACAGTCCCCAGTGAGGCTGAGGGTGAGCGACAGCAGCACCAGGGCAGCAGAGGGGGCCAGCCTCATGGGGCAGAGGGTCAGCATCGCTTGTCTCAGAGGAGCCTGGGGGTCTGCTCTGGGGAAGGCACCTCAGAAAACCAATCCCCTGGGAGCAGCAAGGTCCTCCCAAGGCATTGGCCCTTCCAAGCCTTCAGCCAATACTGCTGAGAATGCCCTCCTGCAGACCCGCGCTGCCGGGCTGGCTGCGCTACACACGCTTCTTCACTTCAGCCTCATGCCCTTCTGGGCAGTGATTGCAGGAAGGAGACCAGGGCTCCTAGAGGGACAAGAACTTGTCCAAGTTCCCCCAGTGAGCAAGTGGAGAGCTGGGATTCCAGAACCATCTGTTCCTAAGCCCACCGTCTTCCCACTACATTCTGCCTCACAGAGGGGCTCTCCTCCCTGGGACTTGAGAATGGTGGAGGACGTCACACGTGGGAGCAGCCCGCTCAGCGGCCCTTCTTTCTGGCAGTAGCAGGAGGGCTGAGCTGCCTTGGGAGAGCTTCAGGCTCCAGTGCCCCTCCCCCTGCCCCCTCTGTGGGGCATTTGGCTTAGGCCCTGAGGGAGTGGGCACTGGTGCTCAGGGCCAGGTAACCATAGAGACACCAGGAATCACTGTCACCTGGGATTACTTCTGGGGCACTTACCACTGGCCAGGGGCCATCCTAATGCTTAATGCCGGCGGCCCCTGGCCTCTCCCCTCCCCCCAGTCTCTGCCCTGTTCCATCCAGCCTTCCCCAGCTCGAGTCCCTGGTTTGGCTGGGGCAGGACAGGCTAAGGACCCCTAGCCCATGGTCCCTGGCTGGTAGCAGTGAAAGAGCCAGGAGACTGGGCCGTCCTCCCAGCCCTGCCGCGAGCCAGCTTTGGCTCACCCTTCTCCATCCAATGGGAAGAGGCTACGAGATCGGGGGTCTCCAAATGCTAGATCTCCTAGTCTGCAGGCGCTGCAGGCTCCCCGGAGAAACTTCGGGAATACAGATGCTTGGGCCCTGTCCCCTCCTTAGGGTCTGACTCTGTAGGTCTGGGTGGGGCCCAGGGATCTGTATTTGAAGGGGATCCTGAATGGCAAGCCGGATCAGGAGCCCTGGACCAGATGGCCCCTAGTGGCTTTTCCTGATCAACCTGCTGCCTGCACTGATCTGTAAAGACCCCAGTTAGTCAGCGGGGGAGGCCGGCTCTGTGGCCATAAAGCCTTGTTCCCAGAGCAGGTTGCTGAGCAGTGCCGTGAGCAAGGTCTGAGGGGCTTCCTGGTCGTCCTGAAGTGTGCGTGTCTACCTGCTGACACCCGCCATGGGCTGCACTGTGTCCCGCCCAAAATGATATGTCAAAGTCCTGACCCCCAGTGCCCCGGAATGTGACCTTACTTGGCAGTAGGTTCTTTCCAAATGAAATTAGTTAAGGTCATGAAGGTGGGCCCCAGTCCAATATGACTGGTGTCCTTATAAGCGGGATATTTGGACACAGACACACACACAGGAGAATGTCACGAGAACATGAAGGCAGAGATCAGGGACTCTGAGTGCCATGCCCTGCTGGGCAGTGGGGGCAGAGGCAGACCCCCAACGGAGGGGGACAAGTGTGTATATCTGCTCAGCAATGGGGGGGATTTGACTGAGGCCCTGCGCCTAAGACTGGGGGAGACATGGATGAGCACGGAGCACACTTGCAGACCAGGGCAGGGGCACCTTCCAGGGAGAGAGAGGGACTGGCAGAAGGCGGGTGCTTTGTAGGCCGCTCAGGGGAGGTGAGTGCGGGTGGGGGCCGATGGAGGAGACCAGAGACTGGAGGCCTGGACGTGGGCGTCACCATCCAGATGAGGGGTGCAGGGAGTGGGGCTGCAGTAACAGTCAAGAGCCACAGCCTGTGTTGCTTACTGGAGGGCCGTGGGGTGAGGGCAGGGAAGGGAGGTGAGGGGGTGTGAGCAAGGGGCAGGGGAGGGAGCCGAGATGCCAGCTAGACTGTAGGCGGCACCCAGCATCTGGCCCTTTCCGGGTCTGAAGGCCAAGGATGAAATCTGGCTGGAGAAACAGCTGTGGCTGTTGACTGCAGAGCTGTCTCTGAGGATGTGGCGGTGGGGCTGGGAGGCCCCGAGCAGGTGGAGGCTGTGGGCAGTTGAGGCTGCAGATGGGTCAAGGGCGAGGCCTCAGAAGGAGGGTGGGGCAGGGTGCCGTGGTGCTGGAGACCGCTGAAGACCCGAACTCCCGAGCCACGCTTTCCTCCCAGCCAGCAGGGCCCCCGGGATGTGTGGAGGCAGGGGGTCCCGGCCCGCGAACCGGCCGCCCCTCCCCGGGCGCGGGCAGCAGGTGGCGCTGCCGGGCTGCGCTCCCGGCTCCGGGAGCGCAGAGGTGGGAGCCCGAGGCCGGAGAGGAGCTCACAGTGCGCCCCCTGAGCGGGCAGGCCTACTCTCGTGTGGCTCGGCCCGGGACGCTGGGAAGGGCGCTAGCCTCGTCCCCGCCCGGCAGGTGTTTGCCCACCTGGGGCCGGACCGGGGGCGGGGGCGCGATGCCCCCGGGCTTGGCGCGAAGCAGGTGCTCACCGCGCCCCCCTCCACTCGCGGCCCGGGGCGCGCGGAGGGGCGGGAGCCCAGGGGCAGCGGCGCTTTGAGGATGAAGGACGCCGTGGCGGGCCGGGCTGGCGGCGTCCGGGAGTGGGCGCGGCCTTCCCGGCGTGAGCTCAGTGCGAGCGCGCGGAGCACCCACCACACCCAGCCTCCCGGTCCCTGGAGCCCGGGGCTGGCCCGGCTGTGAGCGCTGGTAGCGTGGGGTCTGGGCTCCCACGAGGGGGACCCCAGGGGCCGGAGTGTGATGGGGGAGCTTCCGGAGGGCCCAGAGGCCGACTGCTCCCGCCCCAGCCAAGAGGCTCTGGGCGCCCCTACACCTGGGCTGACGTCACCGCCCAGCGGGACAACCCCGCTCTGGCCGGTGGGGCCGCGCCCACGGTCCCCCCACTGGCGGTGCAGCCTCATCCTTACCCTCGGGGAGGAGCAGGGCAGCCAGCCACCGGCTGGGTGAGGTGAGGCCCCCGACCGTACCCTCCCCCACCCCGTCCTTCGACCCCAAATCCTGCCCTTCCTGGAGTTTCCTGTTAGGGTTGCCTCACGGGGAAGGGCCTTATCAGCTGCTCCCGCGCCACCCCCTTGTTCCTGATCTGCCCTAACACCTGCCGCCCAGCTCCGCATGGCAGACCCCCAGCAGAGGCCAGGAGCAGAGGGACTGGCGCCTGGGTGGGGGAACCTCAGAGAGAGTGAGGTCTGAAACTAGGTCTGAAATCACTTGCAGGGGCGGGGAGGGGAGGGTAGATACTCAGGGAGGGAGCCCTGGGGTTCTCTCTTACCCCTCTGGGCCCACGTGGGGTCTTAGTCCTGCAGGCCTGTGGTTGCCCAGTATTGACCTAGATGTCCAGAGCCCGAGATACGTGGGACCCCCATAAGCTGCAGCGTGTCCTGGGGCAGGTGGGCAATGCCGCTGAGCCAGGGAGGTTCTGGTAGACCGGTTCAGGTAAAGGTGTAGGGGGCGGAGCCTCCTTCCTGCCAGGCCTAGTTTCCCCTGATGCCGGGTCCCTGCGGAGTGTGTGTGTGTGGGGTGTGTTGGAGGGGTCTCCAGCGCCAGGGGCTTGGCTGGGAAAGGGGCGGAGGAAGGAAATCTCATTTCTGCCGGTCCTGGGAGGCAGCGGGAGGAGGGCCGCTCTGCCCTCAGGTCACCTGGGAGCCGAAGGCTGAGAGCCGGGCCGTGAGCTGTGGCCGGCACTGGTCACCATCCTGTCCCAGACCCCCCACCCCCACCCCCACCCCGCCCTCCCCCGCCAACGTGGGCATTGGGCTGGCTGGACTTCACCCTGCTTTCCCAAATGTTTCCGGGTGTGAACACCCACTGGACGGTCGCGCTCTAAAATGGGGCTTTGTTTCCTCCCTTGGTGTCTGGCGCTCAGGCCCTTTCTCCTCCCGCCGCTCTCCGGGACTCCGGCCCCTCACCACCCACCCTCTCCCTTCCCCCCCACTTCTATTTCAAGCTCTCCTTGACTATTTATAGCTATGTCCACCAATTGCGTCAGGCTGAGTCTGGCTTCCGCCCGCCCGGATGCCCATGGTGCCAACACCGCCATCCCGGACAGTCACCTGCCCTGCTGGGTCCCCGCGGAGGCCCCAGGTGTGCAAGCGGGGAGAGCGCCCTGCTTGGGGTTGGGGCGCCCGCGAGGAGCACCGGGAGCGCACCTGCTGCGGCGGGTGGGCGGGGTACCCCGCTTAATTCAAGGAAGGGACGGGGAAAGGGGCAGCTTTCTCTCTGTTCCCAGAGTTGCCCGGTTGGGCTGCCCTGAGGAAGGGTCTTCGCAGCTCTGGTCTCACATGTGGTGTTTGCACAGAGACTGAGAAACCGAGGTCCGCCTGCCTCAGCCTCCCGGAGGCCTCCCCCTCCCCAGCCCCTCCTCCCGCAGTTCCCCAGGCCGGGACGTTTGAAAGCTGGCTGGGTTTTGAAAGGCTGGAGGGAGCTCCCCCAGGGACCTACCTAGAATTGGCCAAGCCTGGCCCTGGCGTTACCCTGACCCGCAGCTTTTCTGTCTTTTTTTGGGGGGGGGGAGTTCCTTTGTCCTCCCCGCCCCCCTCCCCAGCTCTTGCTCTGGGAACTGGCCGCCTATGGCAGCCTCTTTCCCTCCCTTCTGCCCAAGACCAACTTTGGTCCTGTCCTCAGGGGGAGCCACTTCCTTCTTGCCCCCAACCCCTTCTCCCTTTCTAAAGTCATCATCACATAATCAGGGCCCCACCACTCCCTCAAAAAGACCCCATGTCTGGAGACCCCCAACCCCTGGGCCAGAAGCAGGTCCTGGGACTGCCTTTTACTAGTCTCGACACCCCTGCCCCTGCCAAGAAGGATGAGGTTTCTCCGGGGGCTCAGCCTGATGAGCCCCCACTGACTGGGTGGGCTAGGCACCCACGAGAAGCCCTGCTGGGAGTCAGCCCCACCTCCAATTGTCTGCCCAGCACCCAGCCCCCTCCCTTTCTGAGAGAATGGGACACCAACTCCCCATTTCCATTCTTCAGACCTCGAAGTCTCCATGGCTTCTCCTGGATGGCAGAGGGCCTCTCCCCTGCTCAGGCTGGACCACTTTTCTGCAGAAGAGATGAACCCCAACCCAAGCCTACCTGCCGTCCAGAGCCACGCAGAGCCGTGCCTCCCTTCCCATCCCTTGGCCAGAGGTGGTCAGCTTCCCAGCAGGGCACAATCCCACCTCTGCCCTCTCCCCACACATGCCCTAGCCTCTCCACATACAGCTTGGCCTCCGGACGCCAAACCACCACCCACAGCCTTCCTGAGAACCGGCCCTCTTCGCTCTTGCCCTGCTCTGAGCCCCATCAGTTCTGAGCCTCAGGAGTGCCTTGACAGATCCATCCACAGAAGCAGGGTCTGAGCTAGAAGGGGCCTGAGGGGCCACTGAGGCTGACCCTGACCCTCTGGGGGACATTGGAGAAGTTGGTTCCCCTCCTTGGGCCTTGAAGAGGGTTGACTGGGTCTCTACAGTGGTGTGCAGCTCCGAGACTCGTAGTTTATGGTTTATTCATTGAACGTTCACTGGGCACCTTCTTTAGCAAGGACAGGATGCCTATGGTCCAGTGGGAGGATGGAGGTAAGCACACAGCTTTAATATACGGCCGACTAATGGAGGTGCACTAGGTGTGTGATAGAAGGTTACTACTCACCCACCTTCTTTCCCTCCCTCCCTGCCTTCCTCCCAGTCACCCATCCCTCTGCCCCCTACCCACCCATCCATATACCCCTATTCACCCATCCACTCCTTAATCACCCATCCATGCAACCAGTCACATCCATCCATCCATCCATCCATCCATCCATCCATCCATCCATCCACTCTCCCTCCCATCCACTCACCTACCCACTCGTTTATCTACCCACTCACCCATCCACCCACCCCTGTAGTGTAAATGCCTGATAATTAGCTTTTTTGATTGTAAAGTCAGTGCCTGACACTAAGCTTTTGATTGTTGAGGCATTCATTTCATAGACATCTATCTGGGGCTTCCCTGGTGGTGCAGTGGTTGGGAGTCCGCCTGCCGATGCAGGGGACACGGGTTCGTGCCCCGGTCTGGGAAGTTCCCACATGCCGCGGAGCGGCTGGGCCCGTGATCCATGGCCACTGAGCCTGCGCATCCGGAGCCTGTGCTCCACAACAGGAGAGGCCACAACAGTGAGAGGCCCGCGTACTGCAAAAAAAAAAAAAAAAAAAGACATCTATCTGGAATAAACACAATGCCAACTACACAGCTAAAGAGCCAGGCCGCCCCACCCATGAGGGTCCCCATGCAGAAAGCCCTGGGTGACCTAGATAACTGACCCCTCGTGTGACCCCGTGTTTCCCTTCCCTTAATTCCCACTCTTATGTCTTAATTTACCAATAAAGAGTGAACACATGAAGCCCTAGGCACCCCCCACTCGACCCCAATACAAGCAGAACCCCAGGCCCACACTCTGTCTCTCTCTACCGGTGACGTCTCTGTGTGACCCCAGGCGTACTGTGTACCTTCAGGCCCGGTAGTTAACCTTGTTTTTTCAAAGTTCCCTGATGGTCGTTGCTGAGATGTGTGCCACCAAATGTGTGTCCTACTTATGGGGGCATCCACAAGTAGGACAGGCCCAGGCAGGGGCCGCGGGCATCCCTAGCCCATGGCATCGCTGTCTATAGGCTGAGACCAACCGCAGACAATCCCATGCCACCCATCTACCCCCCCATCCCAAACCCATCAAGTGCCTAAAGCTCTTGGCCTAGGGGGGAGACACAGAGGCAGAAGCAGGGGTGCCTAGCATCTAGGAGACCTGGTGTGGTGGGGACCAGACTGTGGTGGTCGAGAGCAGGGGGGAGGCCAGCCCTCAGGGTTCAGATCTAGCCTCACTACCTGCCTTGTTCAGCGCTTGGGCAAGTTGACCCCTGGGAGCCTGGGGGATTCGGAGTCTTCCACTGGCCCCAGGGCCCCTGCCGGGTACCCCACCTCCCTCAGGGTTAGGTGCTGCTCCAAATGGCCGTCAGCTTTTTCCAGTCCTCCTTTCATTGACTCCAGGGGGCTGCCAGAGTTATAAATAGATGTTCTCGAGCTAAAAATAGCCTTGCCAGAGAGGCAGTCAATGTTTCTAGCTTTCGGCCTCTTTGAGGACTCCTGCGGATGCAGGCTTCAAGGACCCTACCTCCTCTGCAGCCCTGGCCCTCCCTGCCTGGCCCTTTCACTTTCTCTTGCTTCTTGACACCACATATTTACTACACACACGTGTGTGTGCTCATATAACACGTGTGTGTGGTCACACACACATGCACAGACACAGGTCTGGCTGGTGTCACTGGTTTGGGCTACCTGCCTGCTTGCAAAGGGGGAGGGTCCCCAGGATAAGCAGGCCAAACCTCCGGGAAGGGCCAGACCCCCTGCGGGGAGCTTGCACTGCATTAGCCAGAGGACCCTGGGGCCGAGGGCACAGACCTGCTGGGGAGGCTGCCCAGAGACTTGGGAGGTGAGGGTCCCAGGAAATTCTGAGAGTGGTGCCTGGCACAGAGCAAGCGCTCAGCATGTCAGAGCCATTGTTATAGTAACGGCCGGGCAAACTTTGGAGTGGCCCAGAGGAGTCAGGTCTAAAATGTGTCCTATGAGAGCACTGTACGGATGCTCAGAGCTGCAGCTGTAAACACACGTGGGCCGGGGAACCTCAGCCCCACCGCACTGACACTGCAGTCTCTGCAGCCCTGGCAGTGAGGGAGGGAGGCCCGCAGGGGGGCGCTGGTGCCAGGGAGAGGAACCCGGTGGCTGGGGACACACATCAGTACTTCCCACCAGGTACCCTTGAACCTTCAATAAGTAATTTAAACAATAGCGTAAAAGCCAGTTGCAGACACTCTGTATAGCTAGACCCCCATTTCTGTTGGGAAGACAAGCTGTTGTGTGGTACGTACATGCGTGTACCCACACGCTGCTCACACATGCATACACACGGAGGTGTGCAGGGAGCTGTGGAACTATTCCCGGTGGTTATTTCTGGAGAGTGGGGTGGGGGCAGCTGAGGGGCAAAACTGAGTTTCCATTTTATACAGTTCTAAGTTATTTAAATTGTCAGTAGCCTGAAACAGCAAAAAAGGCTGTTCTACATCGTACACCTGCCCCTTTGCCACAGCAGGCCCACTGGGTTCTGGGTTTGGGGCTCTGAGCAGTGAGTCGGGGGCAGTCTGACTCTCCAGGCCCCACACCCCAGCCTCCTGGCCCCAGGAAGCCCCTCTACACCACCGCCCACCAGCCCAAAAAAGGAGGCAGCCAGAGGCGTGGAGAAAACATCCATCTCAGGATTTATTACAACACGTCGTTTCCAAATACAAAAGAAGGGGACAGGACAGGGATCAGAGAGTGGCCGCGCTGGGGAAGGGGTTCTGAGGTGGGGCGGCCCAGTCCAGAGGGACCGGGAGCCATGCAGGGGGACCTGCCACCTCTCCTCCGCTGGACTTTCCAGCAAATAATAGGAGGGGGCCGGGTCCATTCTGGGGGACCCCTGATGCCAGGGCACTGGGCCGGCAGGAGGGGTGGGAGGGCCAAGAGAGACTTGGAGAGGGCTGGGGCCCTGCCCCCTCCCCTCCCTGCCTGGGACAGTGGGTGGAAGTGACCAGGGAGGGGCTCTTGCCCGGTGCCCAGTGCCACCAGCACGGGGGGCAGGGGGCGGCCGAGACAGGAACTTCTCTCATCACAGCTGCTCACTTCCACCAGCGTCTCAAGAGCAACAGCCTCCACACGCCCCAGGACAGAAGCCACAGGGGGTCTGCAGCCCTGGACAAGGACGGAGGGAGGGGAGAACGGGCCGTGGGACCTGCCCCCAGGGTGGTGGGGCCCAACCAGCGGCCCTGAGCACTGTCTCCTGGACAGCTTAGGGGTAGGGCGCGGAGGGGGGACCAGTGCATCCTCCACACCCGGGGTCACCTCAGAAACACAACGCGATAGACAGACAGGAGGAAAATTTACATAATCAATAATAATAATAATAATTAACCAATAGTAATAAATAGTTAAACCTCTAGTCCATAGATTGCAAATACAACGATAGCTTATGTTCTTGGGGGACGGGGTGGGGACAGAAGGAACAGGAACAGAACTTTTGTTCAAAGGAAGGACGATGGGACATAAGGCGGGGGTCAAAAGAAGAACAAATACAAGAAACAGCCAGAGGGCAGCTGGGGGCAGGCACACCCCCCCACCAACGCCTGCCTGAGGACTCAGTCCTGCCCAGGCCACCCCTTCTGCCAAGCCCCTGGCCTCTCCCCAAGGTGACCAGCCCCCACTCCTGGACACTCTAGGACATCTGGAGGGGGGACCCAAAGCCTTGGGTCCCACTGACCGAGGAGGGGTAGCTGGGGCTTTTCTCCTGCCCTCACCCCCGGGCTGGCGCCACCTGGGAGTAGGGACTGGCATGTCACCTTGAAGATACCAGGGAGGCTTCAGAGGAGAGGAGAGGGGTGTACAGGGGTCTCTCTCCTCCGAGGTCCCTGTGGAGGTCAGGCAGACATGGGGGACACCTCCTGCATCTGTTCACATCAGGGATCTTTACGTGGAGGCGGCCCTCCCAAGCTAAGGCCCCCGCCCCCGGAGGCATAAGGGTCTGCCAGGCGCTGACTGCCCCCTCCCTCTGCAAGGCAGCCACTCCTCCCGGAGGGGCCTCCACTTGCAGAGCAAACCCCTAAATCTATCTGCCCCCTCTGATCAGCGGAGCCAGCACTGGCAGCCCAGCTCCTCCAGGCTGCCACCCCCAGGGGCCAAGCTCCCCCTCCGGCTGGCTCTCCCACTGGCAGCTGGCGCTAGGGGGCACCCCCAAAACGGAAGAGAGGGCAGCAGCCCCCACCTGGGGGAGGGGTGGGGGCGTTCCCCCTGCAGTCCCTGCCCTGTGGACCCAGGTCATCTGACACTCGGGAGCCCCCTTCACCGCGCTCCTCCCCTCTTCCAGACCCCAGTCCTCTGAACACCCTGGGCCCCCAACACCTGCCAGGCACCAGGCCCGGGGGCATGGGAGGTGGGGGTGCCCTCTAGGGCACCGAGACCTGGCGCCTGGAGCTGGCCGGGGGCTGGCGGTGCCCCCTCCGCTCCCGGGACACCTCCTCCCACCTATGGCTTTGGCGAAGCGCCCAGAAAGGAGCAGAGAAGGAAGAGAGAGGAGAGGAGGCCGTGGCGGGGGGGCGGGGAGGGGCAGGGAGGTTCTGCGGCTCAGTTTGTGGCAAAGGTTTTTTTATCTTTTTTTCCCCTTATGTAAAAAGTGCACGAAAGCTCAGCAGCCTCTTTGCAACGGTCAGCAGTGTTTCCTGGGGCAGGGGGGAGGGGGGAGGAGGGAACCCCAGGCCTGGCACCCCAGCTTTTGCAACTGAAGGTGGCCTCATATTGCTTCGAAACGTGGGTTTCAGTTTAAATACCAGACAGTAAAAATAGAGCTCCGAGGACCGCCCGCACTGTTGCCAAATCATTGCCAGAATGAACAGCTTAAATAAATAAAAAATTGAAATATTTACTTCTCGATAAAAATCGCAGTAAAACCATTTACCTTTCATTGCATTATATATAATATGTATTTATAGCGGGCCCAGCCGAGGGAGGGCAGCGGACGGGCTGGGGCGCCGGGTCCCCGCGGAGGGGCCGCTCCCGGCCGCGGTCAGGACACCTCGATGACCTCCGCACTGCCCGAGAAGCTGGCCTGCTTGCCCAGGGCGGCCCGTTCCTCGCCGCGCGCGCGCCCCTCCACCATGCCCTCCTCAAACTCCATCTGGCAGCTGCGGCGCTTGAACTGCGTCTCCGGGGCCGGCTCGTCGGGCCAGCCGGTCCTCGCGTCCCGGGCCTCGGGCCTCGCCGTCTCCCGCCGCCGCAGGTCGCCGCCTCCCGCGCCCGGCCCGCTGGCCCGGCCGAAGGGTGCGAACCGCGCGCCGCCCGCGCCCTGCGCGCCCTCGGGGCTGCAGCACCAAGGCCCGTCGGGGGACGGCGTGCCCGGGGAGTCGAGGGGCGGCGCCCAGCCGCCAGGGCCGGCCGGCTGGCTAGGGCCGGGCAGCCCGGGTGCCGACAGGGCCGAGAGGCCGAGCCGCGGAGTCTGCCGGGCGGCGTCACCGAAGTTCAGGCCGAGGCCGGGCGCCGGGGAGCCGGCTATGGGCCGGGGCCGCCGGCGGAGCCTGGGGCGCGGCTCAGGTGGCGCGTCCGGGCTGTCGGGGCTGGGGGAGGGCAGGCTCAGCACGCCCCCCGATGGGCTGTCCAGTTTGCAGAGTTTGGAGGCCTCCCCGGGGTCTGGGGGCCCGGGGTCTTCGGGCTGCCGGCTCGGCGCGTAGGCCGACTTGATGTCCAGCGAGAAGGAGCGCTTGAGGCGGTTGGTGTCCTGGAGGCGGTCAGAGGAGAGGTGCAGGCCACGCAGGCCCTGCTGCAGCGCGCTGGTGGCTGGGGCGGGGGCGGGGGTGGGGGTCTCCCCACCCCCCATCTGTGCGCCCTCCTTGGTGGTGGTGGCCGCTGCGCTCCCGGTGGCAGCGCTCTCTGAGGTAGGTGGTGGCAGCGGCGGCAGTGGGGCGGCAGGGCCCGGGAGGGGCTCTGGGGTCCCAGGGTGGGACGCCCCGTCGCCCTGCAGGGCGGCCAGCAGCTTCAGGCTGCGTTCGTACTCCAGCAGCTGGCCCAGGAAATTGAAGTTGGGCGAAATGGACGGGCGACGGTCCTTCACGAACCTGGGGTGAGAGCCGCTAAGTGGGGGCGGGGCTCCTGACTCTCCCCTGCCCCCACTGCCCACTCTGGGGCCCAGAGCTGATGTGCAGACCCAAGTGTGCCAGGGCTAGGCTCAGGCCCCCCTCCGCAGCTGGGGCAGCCAAAGGTGGGTGCCCTTCACTGCTGGGCCCAATCCAGTGGCTGGGGGTAGAGAGGGGAGGGACCAGGCCCAGGAGGGAAGGAGGGGCTACCTGTAGGCGTCATCGGAGGACATGCCCATGGTCTTCATGATGTAAGCGATGGCGATGGTAGCAGAGCGGGAGATGCCGGCCAGACAGTGGACAATGACTTGGCAGCTGGACAGCTTGGCTTTATCTGGGGGCGGGGGGAGCAGGTGAGGGCTGGGGCTGCACAGTCCTTCCCTGACCCCAGGTTCAGGACCCCTGGGACAGAGCACTTCTGCCCTCCCGGCCCCCTGCTTCCAGCCCTCCCCCGGGACTGGGCAGGAGGGTGCTGTCCACCTCACCAATGAACTCGATGGACTTGTCCAGCCAGGGCAGCAGCTTTTCACAGTAGTTGTCATTGATGGGAATGCGCAGGAAGCGGCTCTCACAGATGAAGTCAGGCTTGGGGCAGGAGTTGCTGGCGTTGAGGACGTAGCTTATTCCGTTTCGGGTCATCAGGTCCTGGGAGGGCAGGAGAACAGGTTGGAAGGGGGTGCAGCTGGGCAGGAGGCCCGAAAGCTGGGATGCTCTCGTGGTGGGAGCCTGGCTTCTGGAGCCCTGGGCTCAGGAGCCTCCCCTGTTCCCACTGAGGAGCCTGCAGGCCCCATGCGGGGAGGAGGGGAGAGTTGGGAAGCGGGTGGGTGAGGAGGCTGGCAGTCCCTGAGAGCCCCACCTGTGGCCTGGCCTGCTGTAGGCTCCCAGGAATTTTACGGCTGGGCTGCCTGGGCGGTGGCTTTACCCTCTTCCCTCGTCACCATTTTTAAAACACGGGGTTCTTTCAGGGCTGGCCAGGGGCCCAGTGACATCAGCAGTTTGGCATGTGGGCTGCACTGCCAAAGGGGCAGGGAGTTGCCTCTCCACCCAGCCTGGCCAGGCCCTGCCCGAGCCCTGCTCTGGTCCTGCCAGGCCCCCTTGGGTCCTCCCGCGCCCCCAACCCGTGCTTCCCCCACACCTGTGTGCACCCGTCATTCCCCCAGACCAGCCTAGGAGCTGCTTCAGGCTCCGGCGGTGCACGCACCTTGTTCAGGACATCCTTCTGGGAGCCCAGGTAGAGGTGAGGCAGGATGCGGGTCAGGCCCACGCTGGGCACAGGCAGGCAGGGCTGGGAGAGGCTCATGGGCAGCAGGGCAGCAGGCTTGCCCTCACAGAGGCCGGGGAAGCAGGAGGAGAAGGTGGCAAAGCCCCCTGCAGGAGGAGAAGCGGAGACGGGCGTCAGGGGGTGGGCCGGCTGGGGCAGGGGAGCCAGGCCACCCACCCACCACCACGGCTCAGCCACACCCACCCGGACGCCCAGCCCGATCTGGTGCTGGCCGGCGAGCCTCTGGCCTGAGCACCTGGTCTCTGGTGCTGGTACTGGAAGGCCATTCTCATCGCAGCGGGGGTGTGGGCCAGCACATTTACATCACCTGCCCCTGCGCTAATTCCTCCTCACACTAATCGGGGCTGGCCTCGCTGAGGACGCCGCTGTGATGCCCATAAAAGTCGGGGCCCATCAAAATGACGGGCCCTCGCAGGGCCCACAGAGGGGTGGGCTCAGAGGCTACGGGGGTCTTCCTGTGGGGGTATCACCAGCCCCTTCACACCGTGGCCTGGGCCAGGCTGGGCCTTCCTGCCTCTCCCCCTGGGCTGATGCAATCCCTCCCTGCCTCCAATTGGCCGGGAGCCCCGGGACAGGCTTGGATGCCAGGACCGGGAGGCAAGGGCTTCTGAGGGCCAGCCCACCCCCCCACACTGGGCATGACATCACCCACTGGAGCTGGCACAGCCAGCAGGGGCATTTGTGCTCAGGTTACGGCTCCATTCCACCCAGCAGGGGACTACGGAGGAGCAGAGGCTCGGCTGAGAGCTGGGAACGCTGGGGACCGGGAGCGCGCGCAGGCCACGCGCTATACACGTGGCTGGCATGTGTCCTGCCACCTTTCCCGCACGTGTGCGCTGGGCCAGATTGGTGGAGGGAGACCCTCCGCTGGCCAGAAAGGGCTGAGGGGGACCCACGGGCACACGTCTGACTCTGCGAGTGACCGCGGGCCTCAGTGTCCTGGTCCTGTGCGCCCCAGGCATTGTTGTGAGGCCCAGGGAAGATGACCAAGAAACCACCAGGCCGAGGCCTCCCCCGTCCCGCAGAGGAGGCTGGGGAGCCAGGCAGGCGCCCTGTGCTCTCCTGCCCGGCCCCACAGACACAGCTGGTGCCAGAGACCTGGCTGATTCCGGAGGACAGAGATGCCTGGTGGCCTCAGCCTTCGCCCCGGTCCAGCTCGGTGCCCAACCAGAATGCCTGACGTGTGCACTCCCTGTGCCTCCAACAAAGGCTTGACCTTGGCGGGCCACAGAGGTGGGGGACCTCCAGGCTAGGGGCGTGGAGGTATCAGCCTTGGAGGAAAAGGGGTCCCTTCCTCAGAAACCTGCTGGCTGGACAGGGAGAAGCAGGTGACTGTCCGCGTGGACAATGCCGTGGCTCTCAGGTTCTCAGGAGGGGAGGTGGGCTTAGCTGGGTGCCGGGGTGGGCCCCAACTCACAGTCCAGAGCCAGGGGCCCCTTGGATACTCCTGCTGGAGGACAGCGCCCGCCGGGGACGGGCAGGGTCTGCACCGTCTCTCCGAAGACTCTTCTCTGCGATGGTTCCCCTACTCTCTGCTCTCTCAGCAGCGGAAGACAGACAAGTATGGGGTGGGGGAATTCCATCAGGAACCTCCCACCTAAAGAGAGTCTCAGGGCAGGTGCAAAGACCTGCCAGCCTTTGCTGCAATTTCTGGAACCCCCAGGAACCCCCTCCAGGCAGAGCCATGCAGCTTGGGGTGCCCCCTACAAACCCCCTATAGACACCAGGTCTGGTAGGGCCTGAGCCTCCAGTCCTTCCGCGATTTCAGGGCCACCCATGGGTGACAAGGGAGGGTGCCAGCAGCCCTGGACCCTCTGCAGGTCCCCCACCCCCACCCGCACTCTCAGGGCCTCGCCGAGGGCCCTCCAGGGCACCTTCCTTCCGGAGGGACACCCCCCCCCCAACCCCCTGCTCTCTCTGCCTTGCAGGTCAGGGGAAGCCACACGCAGCTCCCAGGCTTCACAATGAAACCCCGAACCCGCACAAAAGCGCACGTCCTGGGAGGACTCCCGGCCCCACCCGCCTCTCCCACCACGCGCTCCTGCTCGGACCGGGGCGGCGCGCCCGGGAGCCCCCACCGCCCCTCCGCGGTCCCGGGCTGGGGCCGCACCCACCCTCCGCGCAAGGGCCGCTCCCTCCGCCTTCTCCGACCAGGGTCCGAGGGCGGCGCGCGCGGGCTGAGCTGCCTGCGGCGACATCACCAGCCCGCATTCCGCAGGGACGCGCACCGGGGCGCAGCCGGCTTGGGCAGGACCGCCCGCCGCTTAAAGGGCTAGGCTCCCTTTCCCATGCCCGCCCCCACCGGACGTCACCAGCGGAGCAGCTGTGGGGGGAGGGGCGCGGCAGCGGTCACGGCAGCCGGTTCTGGACCCCGGCACGGCCCGCCCCACCGCCCTCTCCAGCAAACCTCCATGTCCTGGAGCTGCCTTCTCTCTGGCTGTGCCCCACCCAGGGAGGGGGCCTGGTCCTCCCTTCTGGCTTCTGCGGAGCCCCACCGCCTGTGCTGGTGATCCCCGAGAAGAGACTCACTTCCCCTTTGTGGGCGGGTAGCATCCCTCTAACCCCCTCAGCCTTGCCCTGCCGTTCTCACTGGTTCAGGTGGGCACCGTGGGCTAGGCCAGGAGGCTGTCCCCAAGTCTGGGTCCTGATTTGGTGTCACTATGAGCCTTCCTCATGTGGTGGGGGGTCATGGCTTCTCCCTGGCTTGGCCCTCAGAAATGGGAGCGAATACTCTAACCCTGCAGGGTGAGGCAGTGCTTGCTGAGGCTGAGTGAGCCAGGTGGGGCACAGCCGGGTCCCAGGTGACCCCCCACCCCAGTCCCCCAGGGAGACAGACCATGAGAGGCTCTGGGCTTTCCCTGGACAGCCCAGGGGTAAGGGAGGGCACTGCTCCAGTACCCTCTTCTCAGACTCCCAGAAGGGCCTCTGGTTGTCACTTCTGGCTAGGGCACACGTGCGTCCACACACATACACATACCTACACAGGGGCTCCCATCTGGGACCTGGGAGGGTTCCTGTTCTGCCCAGGACCCCTGTAAAACTCCCCCCCTGCCTGGTCCCCAAACTGAGCCCAGCGGCAGTGGCTAAATAAGAGGGTCTGCATTTCTGTGGCTTCTGGTTCCCAGAGTTCACACACACACACACACACACACACAGCCAGAAGCAGACACCCTCTGACCTCGCAGAGCTGAGCACGCAGAGCCCTCCGTCCCGGACACGACGCACGTGTAGAGGGCAGCACGCACTCGTGCAGCCCCTCCTCTGAGAGGTCTGCCCAGAGCTGCCTGGCTCCTGCAGCTGATGGAGCCCGCCTGCAGCCGCCCCTCTCCCCGCACATGAAGGCCAGCCTGGTGCCCACCGACCACCACCCCCGTCTGTGCTCAGTAGATGCTCAGGGCAGGCGTGCCGAATGAACAGAAGCATCCCACCAGCTGTGTGGTGGTGGGGGTGATGCCAGCGTGGGCCCCCCCCTCCTGCTATGGCTCTGGGCAACCAGAGGCCAGGGGCACCCAGGCAGGGAGGCCACATGCCCCTGGGACAGGCCCTGGGCCACCTGGGCAGGGGGTGGATTCTGCAGAAGTATGTTAGCCACTGCCTACAGGAGGAAGGAGTGGCTAAGAACCACAGTGCAGCCCGCGTGCGTGCATGCGTGTGTGTACGGGGGGCTGGCCAGGCTGCTTCTGGGGAATGGGAAGCCCTGTGGGGACTTCCACTCGCCCACCAGACGGCAGTTATGATCAAGCAGGCTGTTGCGAGGCTACCTGTGCCAGCTGGAGTGTTCAGGGGAACCCCCCTGTGTGGGACAGGTTCTGGCTCAGTGCCGTGTGTGTGTGTGTGTGTGTGTGTGTGTGTGTGTGTGTGTGTGTGTGTGTGTGTGTGTGTGTGTGTGGCGGGGTGGGGGTGGTTTCCAAGGCAGACCAGGTCTTGGCCTAGATTCCTCCCCCATCTCCCCTGCCCCAGGCCTGTGTCGGGGGTTCCCTCCTGTCCATCTCTTCACCTGCTGGTGGTGGGGATGGGCCTGTGCTGGAGGGGGCTCTGAAGTGTGGCGGCCCAGAGGAGGGGTCCCTGGAGCCCCTGAGAACTCCAGAGCTACGGAGGTTCATCCCCACTGGGCCCCCACTGCCCCAGCACATGCTGGTCTCCGGGCTTAGAGAGGAGAGCAGAGGCAGACCCAGAACATGACTCCTGAGACAGACACCCCACCCCCGGCCCTGCCAGGCTGCCAGCGGGGGGAGAGAGTCCTCTAGATGCACCTGTGAGGATGGCCACGCTGTCGAAGCAGCCGTCCAGCTTGCTGAGCAGGATGGAGAGGAAGCTGTCTGCGGCCAGCACGCTGGCGTCCCTTGTGCTTTGGTCATAGACCACCACGTCCTGCGGCTCCGTGGCCTCCACCTGGGGGCCGAGAGGGCAGAGGTCAGGGTGGCTGGGCACCTGCCAGCTGCCCCATCCCCTGCTGCCACTGCTGCCGCTGGTCAGGCGATAGAAGGGAGGGGCTGCCCCAAGGGGAGTGGGGGCAGGCACCCAGCCACAGTTCACACCTGGACAGGTGTAAATGCCCACAGCCACACGGGCAGACCCTCGGAGCAGGGAGGGCCAGGGGGACACACATCCCCGACGCGGCCGAGCCCGGTGCGCGCACTCACACAAGTGAAGGTAACAGACACTGTGGGCCAGGCCCGTGTGGAGGAGACACGGAGAAGGCAGTGGGGCTCCCGGGAGGTGTACACAGGTGGCCAGATGGCAGGCGCACAGGGAGGCCTGGGCTGCTGGCTCCCAGGGAGGCTGAGGGAAATCAACTCTTCCTCAGGGACCCGGGAGGCACACTTTGGGGGTTCTTAACGGGGGGAGGCTTTTGGGTCTGGGCTCTCCTTCCCTCCCCAGCCAGTGATGGGGAAACTGAGGGCTGCAGCAAGACCCCTCCCCACAATGATCCAGGCAGCAGCAGCAGCAGGAAGCGGGGGTTCCACCTGCGCCCCCCCTCGGGTGCCACCGGGGCCCAGATGTGGAGCAGCTCTTGCTCAGATGGCAGCTGATGCCCCCGCCCCCCAAGCACACTCAGCCCTTAAGCCAGCTGAGCTGCCAACCCTGGGCCAGATGATGTCACCGGCAGCCAATGGGAGAGCGTTCTGGCCGGGAGTCCTTGCTAGGGGTTATTAATCACTGGATTCCCCTCACTGGAGCCACAGGGAGCTGGTTCTGCCCTTGGGGTGGGGGGACTCCCATCTGGGTCCTCTCACATCCCAGCTCCGCACGGGGCAGGGCCTGAGACCATGACCCCTCCCTCAGGCTCTGGGCCGCCTGGAGGGCCACCCCTCCCCCACTGGATGTGCCACTGCCTTCCCAGGTCACGGCCCAGCAGTCCCGGTCCCTCCCCAGTGCGGACTCAACACTCCTTGGGAATAGAGACAGGATTGTTCTCTGCAGGTGACTTGAGACATTCTTGGGGGCCACAGAGAGAATTCCTGGTCCTCAAGACTCCAGAGGGGAAAGAATGGGGGCTGGGGACATGAGCTGTCTGCCTGAGACCCTCGGCCACCAGTCCCGTCCTCTTCCAAGTCCTCACAGCCATCAGAGTGTGGGCCGAGTGGGGACCCAGACGGTGTCAGTGGCTCTGGGAGGGAAGGAAGGGGGGACGGGTGTTGAACCTGTCAGCAGAGGGCCTCCCTGGGGGGAGGGGCCTTCTTGTAGCCCTAAAAGGGAGTGGGTAACTGCTCTACAACGGCTCAGATTCCAGCCCTTAGGAGCCCAGTTTAGGTTCGAAGGCAGAGGAAGGGGAGCTGCCCCAGCCCAGGCCCCCGGAGGGCCCTGGAGGGGACGGGTGGGCATGAGGCGGTACCTGGCTGCGTGAGGTGGGCTGGATCAGCTCTGCGATGGTCACCTTGCCCTGCTGCAGTCGCCGCTTCACCAGCTTGGAGCAGCAGATGTTGACAGAGCTGAGCACGTGCCAGCTGTTGTACTCCACGAAGGAGCGGCTGTCGATGACCAGCGGGCCCCCGGGCCCCCCCCGCAGCAGGCTGGCCAGTTTCTTGGCATCCATCACCTTCCGAGGAAGCCGGTCCCCGGCCATGGCGCGGCCGTGGGCAGTGGGGAGGGGGCGAGCCCGGGAGTGAGCAGGGGCTGCTCCCACTGCCCGGGTGTGGCCTAGGGTTCCGAGTGCCCGGGCATGGCGCCAGACCTGCAGGGACAGGCGGACTGTGAGAGGCGCTGCAGGCCCCAGGGGTGGGCATTGGCAGGGCCGGCCTCAGAGGGGCTAGTGGTGGAACTGATCCAAGGGCACCGGAGCGTCTGGGCCTGACGTGTGCCCGTGGGGCCCTCCCTCCCTCTGGCTCCTCTGTGCAGGTTGAGCTCCCTGACCCCTCTGGTCTCGACTTGGGAGTCTGTGACCCATAGAAGGGTGCTTGGGAGTGGCCCATCCAGTGCTGCACCCTCCCGGTCACGGTGCCAGCCTCTCAGCAGGACATGGCAAGGCAAGTGGGGTCTCACAGAGGGAAGGGTCTCGGGGCTCAGGCTGGGCTGGAAAGGCAGGACGAGGCCTGAGGGTGCCTCCCCTGGGCCCTTGGGTCCACAGAATCTCACTCATTCCGGAACACCTCATTCTGCTCCTGCATCTCCTGTCATCCCACCCCTGGGATGCAGACCTCTCCCCAGTCCGGCCTCCACATCTTCCCAATTCCCAGCACCCAGGGCAAAGCAGGGTCCAGAACATGCCCCCATCCTCCCCCACTGCCAAGCCCCCCCACTGCCAAGCCCCCCCACTCCCCGTCCCTGGCACACCCTCTGTCTCCAGCCCCCGCAGCCCAATCGCTGCATAAGCTGATAATCTGGATGGGTGGGT
Organism: Hyperoodon ampullatus; assembly: GCF_949752795.1. NCBI lineage: Eukaryota > Metazoa > Chordata > Mammalia > Artiodactyla > Ziphiidae > Hyperoodon > Hyperoodon ampullatus. Next base: position 3,808,025 of record NC_136920.1, read on the forward strand.
TGGGGAGGGGCTGTCTCCACAAGGTGATGGAGGCAGAGGCCAGGGCGGGGCGCTGGAGGGGGTTCAGGAGTGGAGTTCTGCAGGCCAAGGTTTAGGCATGCCGTGGGCCAGCGTCCTTCTCCTGCAGGGGTGACGGTACAGCGGGACACCCCAGGCATAGCAGTGGCCGGGGGTCTAGGGGCCCCTTTTGGGGACCAGTAGGTCCAAGGATGGGTTGTGGTGGGGGGCACCCGAGGACAAAGGTCAGTGTGGGTGACCCACACGTAGAACCCTCGGCTCAGTGGTGCCCAGAGGGAGCAGGAGGTGGGTGGGCACATGGGGGCTCCAGAGCCTGGGCGGAAGGCCCCTCCCACAATTTGGTGCCAAGCTTCTGCCACCCCCATCCTACCTGCCAGACCCATCTTCCCTGTCACCTGCCAGGACTGGCCCTTCTCTAGGCATCCCCAAGCCTCAGAGCGCCCCCCGGAGGCATGCAGCATCAGGACGATGAGTTTGCTTTAAAACTGCGGGAACTGAGGCTCAGGGAAGGGGTGGGATCAACCCAATTAACGAGACTGGACGGGGCGTCCACGGCTGCCATTCACTCAGGGTCTTCCCTCTGCCACATCCCCAGCCAGCTTGGGGGTGGGGGAGGCCGGGAGACAGATGCTCCCTCCAGGGACCACAGAGAGGGAACCCCCTCGTTAAGCCCCAGCCTGCAGCTGCAGAGAGCGTTGGGGTGTGGCACCTGAGGACACTCGTCACCTTTCAAACAGCGCTGATGACACTGGGGACAGCTGCCACCATCTCTGGACCACCTCCTCCGAGCTCCGAGGCTGGGGAGGGGGATGCCGGAGGTCACAGAAGTGCAAGGCAGGTGGGGACCAGGCCCGCCTGCTGTGGGCAGCCCCAGGCTGGGCCACCGGAGCTGCTGACAAGGGGGTTGCCAGGATGGCCCTGGACAGTGCTGGGGCCTTGGGGTCCCGTTCACAGACACCCCACTCCTCAGGCGCTCCAGCTCCTCAACTGCGGGGCAAGGCCTGGGGGTGCAGCTGGGGCTGCTGCCCTCCTGAAGGCCACGCCAAGCAAGTTCAACAGCCAAAGGGCCTGCCTATTAAGGGGGTCCCTGCCTGTGTGCCAAGGGGTCCCCAATTCGATTCCTGTCTGAGCTGTTCTGAGACACTTTTCCTGAGTTCTAACCTGAATCTTGTCAAGGCTGTGACAGGCCATGGCCACCAGGTCCCCTTTTACACGCTGCTCCGGCAGGCCTGGGCAGAGCTTCCCACCCTTTGATGTGGGACCAGAGCCCAGTTCAGAGGCCCAGGACCCTGACAGGGATGCAGTGGGCTGGGGACACCGTGGGCCAGAGGGTCCTATCCTCATGGGTTAGGTGGGGGTGGGCTACCTCCCACCGAAAACAACAGAAGCCAAATGGAACTTTGGTGCAGGGACAAGGGAGGGGGAGGGAGGGGGAGAGGCCTTCACTCTCCCCGTGGCCAGCCTGCGCACCTCCCGCCCTCTGGTCCTTAAATGACTGGAGGGACATGGAGAGTTGCCCACTCCACAGATGGGAAAGGAGGCTAGAGGAGGGGCAGGGAGGTGAGGTTGGAGACCCAGGGAGGAGGGTGGGGGCAGGGCTGGAGGGCTGGGCAGCTTGATCCCAGGCCCGGTACCTGGTCCCTGACCCGCCGCCGCCTCCCAAGGAACCCTCCGGCTCGGCCCTATTAACCAGTGTAGTATTGTTATTTGCAGCCGAGGGGGACTCATTAGCAAGTTGGCACCTCCGTCGTCACCATGGCAACAGCAGAGGTGCCAGGCAACCACTGCTCCTGCGGCAGCAGCACCGAGCAGCTCGCTCTGCAGAGCCAGGTCCCCTCCTCAATCGCTGGCTCCCACCCCCCCGCTCCACCCTGCAGGTGCCCAGTAGCTGGGCCTGGACCACCCCCAGCCAGGACAGCCCCTCTCCATCCTGCTCCACGCGGTCCTAACCTTCCTCACCTTCCAGCAGCCACATGCACAGGCTCACTCCCTCCCACTCCTGGGAGGCCTTCTCTGAAAGACCAAGGTCTGGCCAGATCACCCCTCCTTCGAGAGACCTACACCGAGCTGGCCTCCTGGGTGGGCACCCGCACCCACAGGGCCTCCTTTGGACCTGGAGCTCCTGCGGGGTAGACCCTTCACCTCCTGAGGTTAAATACATGGATGGGGGGCCCGGAGCTGGGCAGCAGGGTGGGAGGGGTGGAGATGCTCAGGGCAGCCTTGAGCAGAGCAGTGGGGCTAGAATAGGCCAGGTGGGCACAGAGGCAACAGACATGGTAGGGGCTTGGGCCTCCCCGCTTTTAAGAACCACCCCAGGCTCAGCCGAGACCCCTTCCCTGGGGGGAGAGTACCCAGAACCTGGGTCAGGTGGGAGGGAGGCACAGCCCCACACACCCCTATCAGAGGGCCCAGGGCCAAGGAGACAGCAGTTCCTAGTCCAACAGCAGAAGGAGGCCCCTCCCCTCCCTGCCCTGGCTGGACATGGCCTAGGAGGCCACAGGCAGTACCCGGGCTCCCCGAGGCCAGGTACATAGACACAGCACTGCCTGGCCCCTGTACTGCATGTAGGCTGGACATGCCCCTCGGCACACTGGCTGAGCTCAGGGCCTGGTACTTACCCCATTCCCCGAGTCCACCCCAGCTCTGTGTGCAATTACTCACATGACAGTGCGTGTGCACATTCATGTGGTCACTGGACGCGTGCGTCCTCACATTCTGTGTGCTGAATGCCCCAAGATCCCAGGGTGCCCGAACCCCAGGTGCAGCTAGAGCATCTCCTCACACGGGCTCCCACACCCTCCACGCGGCACATCCATGTCCCTGAGCACATGCATGACCAGGAAGCTCCCAATTAAGGGCATCTTCACCAGAGTACTTTGCGCTCAGCGTCTAGGGATCCATGACCCCCAGAGACGGGCGAACAGAGACTGCAGCTCTCACTCACAGTGTATCTCCAGCCCTTGCGGAGCCTGGTCACATAGGCAGGCCTCAGGAAGAGCTGACGGTGGACGGACCCAAGATGCTGGGTGTCTAGCTCACTCTGACCCAGGGGAAGGTTTGGAGGCAGAAACTTCTACACTCAGAAGGCCAGGAGAGAGACTGGTAGGGGGTGACCTCCTGGCAGCAGGGGGCCCACGTGCACAGACCAGGTCAGCTCGCTTGATCCTTTATGTTACCAGATGTTCTCGTCCCTGCTCTCTGCTCCCCCTCAGTTCTCTGGGGTGAGTGGCACAGGAGCCAAGCTGGCCTTCATCTGTCCCGGTTGGGCTTGGCAAGGCCAAGCAGAGCCAGCCTGTCCTGGGGAGGCTATGGACTTGGGAGACAGTGGGGTGGAGGCCCTACCTGTTCAGTTCCCGGGGATCGGGGCTGAACTGGGATAGGAGGGCTTGGCATGGCATGTGGGTCCTTGGAAAGGCAGGCTAGGGACCCTACGAATCTAGGTTTCCTCTGTTCCTGCCTGGCTTGTTTTAGCCCCACTGATCTGCAAAACTTCTGCTGGTCACCATTCCCCCCCACCACACACCCCGCCATGTTAAATACCTGGGCCAGCATCTACCGGTCACTGTCCCGAGGGGTTCAGGCAGAGGCGGCCTCAGCCTATACAGCCCCGATGGTCAGAGTCTGACCCACGTCACTCTTGCTGTGGGTTTGGCCCCTTCCTCTCCTTTCCCTATGAGCTGCACATCTAGGAGATGGGAAGACACCCTCTGGCTTCCTCCACCCCCAGCCCATGGTCCCTTCAGCTGTCTGCCTGGTTGAATCTTCTGGGTCCCAAGGTCAGTCTCAGCCTGAGAAGAGAGGTGATGCTGGGAAGGGTCCTGGAGCACAAGGTGACTTTTGGCATCTTTCTGCATCTTTGTGCATGGAAACTGCTCTTCCCAGAGGCAGCCTCTGGGGCCCAGGAGCCTTCCCAAGGGCTGTGGGCAGCAGGGGACGAGAACCTGCCCAGCAACTCTCCCGGGGCCCTAGGCCCTACAGCAGGAGGCGTTCCAGCCAGACTTCAAGATGAACTCCCAGCTCCTGGTCACATGATCTGGCCATCTTTGGCAGGTGCTTATCAACCATCTGAGGAGTGAACACATGGGACATCTGTCCTCCCTGAGCAGGACGGGGCGCTGGATGCTACACTCATTCCCGGGGCTGCCCTGGGAGCAAGAAGGTCTCAGGGAGACGATGGGGAGTGCACAGACCCTCAGACCTCCGCAGACCCCCAGGGGCAGGGGCACAGGGCAGTAAGAACGCCGCTCCCCTGGCCTCCAGCATCCCCCCCCCACCAAGCTGCATAAGAAAACTGCAGACGCCACACTAGATCCTGTCACCTCTCTCCTCCATCCTATGGAACCGCCCCCCCGCCCCCTCATTACTGCGGAGCCCAGGCCCCAGCGCTCCACTTTGCAGAAGCCAGTGCATTTTTGCAGCAGGAAATTAGAAGGCAAATTCTCCCAGAAGGGATGACCTGGTGGGGGCTGGGCCCACTGTTGCCCCCTCCCCTCCAGGCCAGACTATTACATACCCCCCACCCCAAGGTGGGCGCATAGGCTGAACGAGAATGGTTGCACTCAGCCTGGCAGTGCCAGCCCCTCCCCCAGCACCCGCCGTGTCTGCAGCAGGCTGGCGGATGGCCTTTATTCCGCAGAGGCCAGCTGAGCACCCCGAGGTGGGGGAGCCCATGGTAGCTTGGCCAGACGGGGGAGATGGATCTTTAGACCTTCCCCGCCGGACGCGGAACGAGCTCTGTCCTGAGGCTCCCACCGGCCAAAGACCCTCCGCTCCTATGGCCCAGGCCTCCGCATCTTCCAGCCCGGCCCGGGAAAGGACGATCTTCTCCAATTCTGGCCCCAGCAGGGGGCCGTCCGGGGGCGTTTGGGGCTTGCGCAGAGGCTCGTACAGATCCACGCTGGATCGCAATGGTCCTCCTCGTCCTTAATTCATGCCCCTCCCCCACCAAAAAAAGAAGGAATTGCGCGGAGAAAGGTGGCTAAGCGGTGGCCGGGTGTGGGCCGGGCCGGGGTCCGCTGGGCGCCGCGGTAGGCGGGGGAAGGACTTATCGGCCCTGTCAGCGGTGTCCCCGCAAGCCGGGTTGGGGGCCAGAGCTCCGCGGGCCGGCGCCGCTCACCTGCAGGCGGTCTCCTCCACCCGGGTGCCCGCCCGGCGCAGCCCCCCGAGCGCTCCCTACGCGGCGCCCATCCGGCCGGGCCGGGCGCTCCGGCCGCGCGCCGGTTAACCCCCACCCCGCCGGCGCCCCGTGCGTCCCCGCGCCCCCCTCCCGGCGCCCCCGCTCACCTCGTTCACGCTCGCCGCCGGGCCGCCCCGGGGACCCGCGCCGCGCTCAGAGCGCCAGCTCGGCTGCGCAGCCCATGGGCCCGGCGGGGGCCCGCGCAGCCGGGGCAGGGGCCGGGGGAGCGCGCGGGCCGCGTCGCCGCCGCCGCCGTCGCCGCCGCCGCCGCGGGGAGCGCTCGCACGGGCCCGGGCGCGCGCACTGCGGGCGGGCACGCGCGCTCGCGGCGCGCATCCCACCCCGCGGCTCGGCGGGCGCGGCCGGTGCGGCTCCGGCTCGGGCTCGGGCTCCGGCGTCCGGCGGGGGGGCCGCGGAGCCGGCTCGGCCGCCGCGCTCAGATGCGAGTGACAGGCCCGGGGCGGAGGGCGGGGCCGCCGGCGGGGATGAGGTCATGCCGAGCGAAAAAAGGCCCTGACGTCACCTGCAGCCAATCAGCGTGCACGGCTCGGGGGCAGGTGACGTCAGCCGGAGCCCGGGCTTCGGGTGCAGATTAAAGGCGGCGGCGGCAGGGGGCGGGGGGCCAGGCTCAACGCCGCCGCCCGGCGCCCTCTGCCCTCACCCCTCACCCGGCACCGGCTCTTAAAGGGGCCGCGCGGTGTCCGATCCCGCGCCGGGACCCCACCTCCAGGAAGACCTCTCATTCCCGCCCTCGGCCCCACCCGGAGACCCTCAGACTCGTCGCACACACACCCGCGGAGGGTCCAGTTGTCCGGGTTCCGAGCACGAGGGTCCTCTCCCCGCCGGCCTGGCCGGAGCTGGCGCCCCCTCCTCTCTCCGCAGCCTTTGTTTGTGCGGGGCCTGCCGCGGGGAGAGCCTTCGCTAGCCCGGGGCCGGGCACGAGCGCGCACTGCGAGCCCGGCCCTGCGCGGCGCTTTACCTGCGGCATCCGCGCTTCCCCTCTCCACGACCCCTGGGGGTGGGAACCTGGGTCTGCATTTTACTTGGGAGGAAATGAGAAGCTCGGAGGCGAGAAGGTTTGCCTCAGGTCACACGTCTCATGAACTGTGGTGTGCGTGGGGGGCGGTCCCCAGTGCAGCGCTGTTCCCCCAGCCCCACCGATGACCTCCAGACTTTGTCGCTTCCAGTGAAAAGTGGCCCCTAAGCAGCGCTCTAGGGGACCCGCCCTGACAGTGTGCCCCCCCCCCCCCCCCGCTCCGTAAAGGCAGTTGAGGGTCCGCCCCTAGCCGACCGCGGTTGGAACACAACCACTGGGCGCTTGGATGCTGGTTGTCCAGAGCGGGAACAAACATAGGTAATTACAACTTGGGCAAGTGTCGAGCGGAAACACCCTGGAGCCGGTGGGCGTCCGGGAGGTCACCCCAAAATGGGACATGCAAGCAGTGACTGGAGGCCAAGTACGCGCCCTGGTGCAGCAGGGACCACCCCAGGCTGGAAAGGCCTCTTCTCTCCGCCGGGTGCCAGAGCAGCTGAGGGGGAGGGGGTGAGGCGGAAGGGGACATGCTGTCATGCATCTATGATGGGCCAAATGTGTACTGAGCTCCTGTGTCGGATACTGGGGGCTTAGCTCTGGGAAAGGGGAAAAGACCCCTGCCCAGGGAGCCAAGGAGCCCTGGGAGTCTTTGAAGGTAATTATTTTTGGGGGGAGTTGTGACCAGACGGCCTAAGCATTCCTAAAACTCCTCCCCCAGGGCTGCCGGGTGGAGAGTGAGGGCAGTTCCTCCTCCAGTCTGGAACCCCCAGCCATGGCAGTTCCCCGGGGGGCCACCCTAGGGCTCCAAGAGAGGCTTCGGACCCCGGGGAGTGCAGCCCCTTCGCATGGAGGGAGGGATCTAAGAGGCTGTTTGAATGAAGGTTCACAAAAAACATTGCAGGGGACTGCTTCCTGCACCCTCCTGGGACAGGTGGGCACTCAGGACCCCAGTGCTCTGAGTGGGACTGGGAGAGGGCAGCAGGAGGGGGATGGGTAGGGCTCTGGAGGGCCTCTCAGCTTTCCCATGCTCAGTTCTCCAGATCTCTGGCCTCAGAGCTTTGCACACAGTAGGTGCTTAGTAAGTGCTTGGGGCCCCTCCCTTGCAAGCCTGAGGAGTGCCCAGGTAGCTTTGAGTATATGGGGGGTGTGTGTGTGTGTGGGGGGAAAGAGTGTGTTCCTGGCTCAGAGCCAGCACGTAGGAATAACAAACATCCGTTGGGGGTGGAGGGCGGGTGGGGCTGTCCCGGAAGGAAGCACTGGTAACTCCGGGGCTTTTTGGGGCTGGGGCTGGGATCAGGTCCTTCCTCTTTCCCTGCCCCAGGTGGGCCCCAAGGGAGGAAGGTCCTGCCTAGGGGAGAAGCCCTGGCTGGAGGTGGAACCTGAGCTCAGGGAGATGCCCAGCCCCCATGCATGGCCAGGTCAGGTCCGCGATGGAGTGTGGGGTGTGGCAGTGGCCTTGCTACCTTTGGGCTCACTCCATATCTGAAAAGTGGAGGAGGCTGGGCCCTGGGAGGGGGTAGGAGGATTCAGGCTCAGCACCCCAGCTGGCCTGGTGGTCTGAGCCGGTAACTGAGGCCCTTGGGGAAGCATGGACAGACCCCCAAAGGCCCTGGGACCCGCAGGAGTGGGAGGATAGAGGAGCTGTTGCCTGGGGTGGGAGGATGCCCAACTCAGCTTGCTCCCGGGGCCAGGCCCAGGATGAGCACAGTGGAGAGGAGAAAGGAGGGCCATCCAGGTGGGCTGCTCTTCTTCCTGGCCCAGATGTGGTTAGCACCTGCACGTGGCCCCAGGGGCAGCTTCTGGCTCTAGGCCTGAGCAGGCAGCAGTAAACTGAGGGAAGGGGATGGTGTCCTAGTGCCCCTTCTGGGAGGGTGGTGGTGGCCTGCAGCTTCCCCCTGCTGTGCTTGGCCAGGGGAGTGTGTTTGGGCCAGGATTATTTCATTTCATTTCATTTCATTTTTTTGGCTTCACCTCGCGTCTTGCGGGATCTTAGTTCCCCCGACCAGGGATTGAACCTGCATCCTCGGCAGTGAAAGCACGGAGTCCTAACCACTGGACCCCCAGGGAATTCCCAGGCCAGGATTATTTTATAATCCTAACGGTCATTTCTCGTGCAAAACGATGGGGCAGTGGTACCCACTCTGGAGAGGACAGTGACTTCCAAGGCCACCAGCTCTGGCCCTGGGTTCTCTGCAGCCCGGGGATAGACTCTATCCCTTCCCCCTTCGCCACCCCCCACCCCCCCACTCCGCCCAGGCGGAGGGCCAGCGGTCTAGGCGCCTTGCCTGGGCGGTGGTCCCTGCCGCTCACGCCCCCAGACCCGCCCAGGTCAGCGCGGGGAGGCCAGCATCTCCGCGGGGCGCGGCTGTGGAGGGGCAGGAACGCCTCGCGGGGGTTACGTCTCCCCAGCGGGGCCCGGCCTCCGGCTGGGGCCGCCGCGCCAGGCGGGTCAAAGTCCAAGCTGGGCAGGTGATCGCGGCCGCCGCCTCAGGGTCCCCAGGGTGGAGCAGGGCCCTGCACGGGGCCGGGGAGGAGCCGCGGCCGCGAGGGCTCGGGTCCGGCCTGGCCTGCCCTGCGCGCTCGCAGCCCGCAGCCCCCGAGGGACCCTCGCCCCTGGCCGGCAGGTGCGAGCGCGGCCGTCCGCGCGGTCCGTGCGCGCCCCCTGCCGGCCGCCTGCGCCCGCCTCGCCGCGGGACCGTGCCCTCCGGGCATTTCTTAAAGTTTCTTCCCCGGCAAAGGAAAAGCGGGGTTCCTTTTTTCCTGCTGACTCCCAACTCAGTGTTTCAACAAATAAGTATACCTGTATCCGTGGCGTAACAAGTCATAGGAAGTTCCCTCGCGACCCGTCCCAACCCGTTCTCCCCTGCCCTCCTGAAGACCCCCATCAGTTAATGCTGCCTGTTCTTGAACTTCATAGACACGGAGACAGGAGGTGTGTATTCTTTTGTGTCTGGCTTTTTTCACTCAAGGCAATACTTTTGAGGCTCATCCACGTTCCCGTTTCCCACAACCTGATTGTAAATGTCTGTGGTATTGTATTTTGTGGGTGTGCGGTGATACTTGAACCAATTCTTTTTTATGCGTTAGATTCTTTCCATACCTTGGCTATTAAAAGCAGTGCAGTGAAGCAGCATCCTTCTATATGCCTTTTTTTTTTTTTTTCGCCACTCCTCAGGGCCCGCAGGATCTTAGTTCCCTGACCAGGGATCCAACCGGTGACCCTGCAGCGGAAGCGAGGAGTCTTAACCACTGGACCACCGGGGAAGTCCTCCTTCTTATGCTTTTACTAACGCATTTCAGATTATTTTCTTTCCTAGTATCTTATGACATTTTTAGAATGTACAAATAAATACAGAGAATGATATAACAAGCACTCAACTCCGAGACCCAAACATGTCAGCATTTTCCCATTTTGCTTCAGATTAGAAAGCAACAGTGCAGACCTCCGTGGGCTCCCTGGACCTCTCCTGCCCCTCTGTCCAGAGACGGCCTCCACTCGTGATGGCAAGTGTCTTCCTGGCTCTGTCTTTATCATTTTGCTGCATGTTTAAGTCCCATGTACACCACATGGTATTATCTTGTACGGTTTAAAATATTTACGTATAAGAATCATAGTAACTGTTCTCTTTCAGTTTGCTTTTTTTCATGTTGTAGTCTGTTCATCTTTGTTGATGCAGATGAGCCTCGTCCATCCATTGTAGCTGTTGTGCAAGTTTCCGTTGATGAATAGATTTCCTCTGTCGACCTTTGGCTTGTTTTCCTACATGGAGCAGTGCTGCGAGGAACATTCTAGTAGATACCTCCTAGCGCCACCTAACTTGTAACTCATAGTCATCCCGGACCAGCTGTGTCAGCATCACCTGTGAGCCTGTTGAAACGCAGACTCTCAGTGCCCACCCCAAGCCTGCTGAGCCAGAATCTGTGTTTTAACAACTCTGGGAGATTCATAGGCACATTTGATTTTTAAAAAATATTTATTTATTTATTTTTGGCTGCGTTAAGTCTTCGTTGCTGCGCGCAGGCTTGCTCTAGTTGTGGCAAGCAGGGGCTGCTCTTCGTTGCGGTGCACGGGCTTCTCACTGCGGTGGCTTCTCTTGTTGCAGAGCACAGGCTATAGGTGCGCAGCCTCAGTAGTTGTGGCAGGCGGGCTCAGTAGTTGTGGCTCGTGGGCTCTAGAGCATAGGCTCAGTAGTTGTGGCACAGGGGCTTAGTTGCTCCACAGCATGTGGGATCTTCCTGGACCAGGGCTTGAACCTGTGCCCCCTGCATTGGCAGGCGGATTCTTAACCACTGCGCCACCAGGGAAGCCCCCACATTTGATTTTTTGCTTTTCTTTTTTGCACCATTTTAGTTAATGGTTACAATCATTGTGCCATAAAATTGACTTTTTTGTTGACTTTTTATTGTGGTAAAATATACGTAACGTAAAACTTACCATCTTGACCATGTCTAAGTGCACAATTTGATGGCATGAAGCACGTTCGCATCATTGTGCAACCATCACCACCATCATCCCCGGAACTTGCTCACCCTCCCAAACGGACACTCTGTCCCCATGAAACACTCACTCCCCTGCCCTTCCCCAGTCCCTGGCCCCCCCATCCTACTTTCTGTCTCTATGGATTTGACTCCTCTAGGGACCTCATGTAAGTGGGATTATACGGATTTGTCCTTTAAAAAACTATTTATTTTTAAACTATAGTTGATTTACAATATTGTGTTAGTTTCAGGCGTACAGCAAAGTGATTCGGTTATATATATATGTGTATATATATATATATTTATATATATATATATATATATATATACATAATTCTTCAGATTATTTTCCATTATAGGTTATTACAAGATATTGAATGTAGTCCCCTGTGCTATACCACAGATTTGTCCTTTTATGACTGGCTTATTTCCCTTAACATAATGTTTTCAAGATTACCCTGTGATAACATGTGTCAGAATTTCATTCCTTCTTTTTTAAATTTAATCTAATTAATTAATTAATTAATTTTTATTTTTTGGCTCTGTTGGGTCTTAGTTGTGGCTCACGGGATCTTCGTTACAGCACGCGGGATCTTTGTTGAGGTGTGTGGGCTTCTATCTAGTTGTGGCGTGTGGTCTCCAGGGTGCATGGGCTCTGTACTTTGCAGCACGCGGGCTCTCTAGTTGTGGCACATGGGCTTAGTTGTTCTGCAGCATGTGGGATCTTAGTTCCCGGACCAGGGATCGAACCCGAGTCCCCTGCATTGGAAGGCGGATTCTTTACCACTGGACCACCAGGGATGTCCCTCCTTCCTTCTTATGACTGACTAATATTCCATTGTATGGATGGAGCACATTGTGTATCCATTCATCCATCGATGGACACTTGGGTTGTTTCTACCTTTTGGCTACTATGAATAATGCTTCTAACAACATGGGTGTGTACGTATTTATTTGAGATCCTGCTTTGAATTATTTGGGGGATATACCCAGAAGTGGGATTGCTGGATCATATGACAATTCTGTGTTTAACTTTTGAGGAACCAATAAACTGTTTTTCACAGCAGGTGCACTGTTCTGTTTTATTTATTTATTTATTTATTTATTTAATTTTATTTTTGGCTGCGTTGGGTCTTAGTTGTGGCTTGCGGGATCTTCATTGCAGCATGCAGGATCTTTCATTGTGGCACGCGGGCTTCTCTCTAGTTGTGGCATGCAGGCTCCAGGGTGTGTGGGCTCTATAGTTTGTGGCACGCGGGCTCTGTAGTTGAGGCATGTGGGCTCAGTGTTATGGTGCAAGGGCTTAGTTGCCCCGTGGCATGTGGGATCTTAGCTCCCTGGACCAGGGATCGAACCTCCATCCCCCACATTGTAAAGCAGATTCTTTACCACTGGACCACTAGGGAAGACCCGGTGGACCATTTTATATTCCCAACAGCAGTTCATTTGGGTTCCAATTTCTCAACATCCTCGACAAAATTGATGCGAATTTTAACACATGTGTAGTTCTGTGACTTTTAACACATGTGTAGGTTCATGTACCATCATCACAGTCAGGATACAGACCAGTTCTCCTAAGACTCTCCGTTGTGCTCACAAGGATCCTGATAACCACAGTGGGCCCACCTTGATAACCCAGGACAATCTCCTAATTTCAAGGTCCTGAACTAACTCATATCTGCAAAGTTTCTTTTGCCATGTAAGATAATATATTCACTGGCTCTGAGGAGTAGAATGTGAACATCTTTGGGTGTCCGTTATTCTGTCTACCACAGTTGGCATGATATCTTCCTTAAGTATCTGGAAGTATTCACTGTTGAAGACGTTGGCCTTCTGCTTTCTTCATGGGAAGATTTTCAGTTACAGATTCATTTTCTTTAACAGATACAGGACTATTCACACTTTCTATTTCTTCTCATGTCAGTTGTGATAAAATTGTATTTTTCAAGGAATTTGCCTATTTCATCTAAATTTTGAAATTATTCATGTAAATTTGTTCTCATACCTAGTTATTATGTTTTTATTGGGTGTAGGATATGTAGTGATGTCACCTTTTTATGTCTGTTATTTGTAATTTATCTTTTTCTCTATTTTTTTGATCAGTATTGCTGGTGGTGTGTAAATTTTTGTTGTTGTTGGTTTTTTTGTTTGTTTTTGTTTTGTTTTGGCTGTGCCCCATGGCTTGTGGGATCTTAGTTCCCTGAACAGGGATTGCACCCAGGCCCTCAGCAGTGAAAGCATGGAGTCCTAATCACTGGATCGCCAGGGAATTCCCTGTAAATTTTGTTCATCTTTATGAAGAGCAAACATTTGACTATGTTAATTTTCTCTATTTTATATCTGATTTCAATTTCGTTGATTTATGCTCCTACTTTTATTATTTCCTTTCTTCTACTTTATTTCACATTCAGTCTGCTTTTCTTTTTCCAGCTTCTTGAGATGGAAGTTTATATAGTTGATTTTCACCTACTCTTCTTTTCTAAAACATGTGTTTTGAGCTATAGATTTTTCCTTAAGCACTGCTGTCCAAAATATCTTCTAATTTCCACGGTGATTTCTTATGCTTATGGGTTATTTTGAAGTTTGTGATTTAATTTTCAAAATTTGGGGATTGAAAAAAGATATCTTTCTCCTACTGAGTACGTGTTTGATTCCTCTCTGTCAAAGAACATACTCTGTGACATTTCAGTAGATGTCAATTAGGTCAAGTTGGCTAATCACATTGTTCAGATCGCCTATATCCTTACTGATTTGTTTTATCTCCTTGTTGTATCTGAGCTATAAAAATTAAATTTTTAATTTTACTGAGATATAAAAATTAAAATTACTGAGATATAAAAATTAAAATTCTCAATCCTATTTGTGGATTTGTATATTTCTTCTTTTAGTTTTGTCAACATTTGCTTCATATATTTTGAAGCTCTGTTATTTGGTTCATAGACATTTAGGATTGTTTTCATATATTTTGAAGCTCTGTTATTTGGTTCATAGACATTTAGGATTGTTTTCTTTTTGGCCTCATTGACTCTTTCAGCATCATGAAATGTTCTTTGTTATCTCCGGTAATAGTTTTGTCTTAAGGTCTACCTTGTTTGGTATTAATATAGCTCATTAGTTTTCTATAAAATTAGTGTTTACATGGTATATCCTTTTCCCATCTTTTCACTTTCTACCTTTCTGGGTCCCAATATTTAAAGTGTGCCTTTTGTAAATAGCACATAGTTGAGTTTACTTTTAATTTTCCAATCTGACATTTGACTTTTATTGGAGTGTTTAGATTATTTGTGTTTGCTGTAATTGCTGATATTGTTGGGCTTAAGTTGCTGTTTTTTACAAAATTTATTTATTTTTGGCTGTGTTGGGTCTTTGTTGCTGTGTGTGGGCTTCCTCTAGTTGCAGCGAGCAGGGGCTACTCTTCACTGTGGTGTGCAGGCTTCTCATTGCGGTGGCTTCTCTTGTTGCGGAACACAGCTTCTAGGCATGTGGGCTTCAGTAGCTGTGGCATGTGGGCTCAGTAGTTGTGGCTCATGGGCTCTAGAGTGCAGGCTCAGTAGTTGTGGTGCATGGGCTTAGTTGCCCCACAGCATGTGGGATCTTCCCGGACTAGGGCTCGAACCAGTGTCCCCTGCACTGGCAGGCACATTCTTAACCACTGCACCATCAGGGAAGCCCTAAATTGCTGTTTTTATTTCTTATTTCTTTCATTTCTTCTCTGTTCCTTTATTCCTTCTTTCTTGAATGCTTTTGGATTCATCAATTTTTTTTTTTTTTTTTTTTTTTTTTTGCGGTTCGTGGGCCTCTTACCGTTGTGGCCTCTCCCATTGCGGAGCACAGGCTCTGGACGCGCAGGCTCAGTGGCCATGGCTCACAGGCCCAGCCGCTCCGCGGCACGTGGGATCCTCCCGGACCGGGGCACGAACCCGTGCCCCCGCATCGGCAGGTGGACTCTCAACCACTGCATCACCAGGGAAGCCCCATCAAATATTTTAAATTAACTTTATCTTTTCTATTAGCTTTTGAGTTATATGTTCATGTATTATTCTTTAATGGTTATCCTAGATATTAAATTTTACATTCTTGAAGTCTCATAACTTCCTTTTTTTTTTTGCAGTACACAGGCCTCTCACTGTTGTGGCCTCTCCCGTTGCGGAGCACAGGCTCCAGACGCGCAGGCTCAGCGGCCATGGCTCACGGGCCCAGCCGCTCCGTGGCATGTGGGATCTTCCCGGACCGGGGCATGAAGCTGTGTCCCCTGCATCGGCAGGCGGACTCTCAACCACTGTGCCACCAGGGAAGCCCATAACTTCCTGAACAAGGCAAGAACCTCACAAGTCTTTAATTCCATTTATCAGCCTATATTTTACGTCTGCAAATGTTAAAAATCTTACAGGACATTAATGTATTGTTTAAAACAGTTAACTTTGTTTTGTACTTACCAACATATTTACCCTTTCCAGTGTTCTTGACTCATTCCTGATGCTCCATATTCCCATACGGAGTTATTTTCCTTCAGTCCAAAGAACTTTAGTGTTTCTTGTCATGCAGGTCTTTTGGTGATAACATTTCAGCTGAAAGCAACTGTATTCCACTTACATTCTGAAGGTTATTTTCATTAGGTATAAAGTTCCAAGTTGGTAGTTTCCTTTTTTTTTTTGGCCATGCCACATTGCATGCGGAATCTTAGTTTCCTGACCAGGGATCGAACCTGTGCCCCCTGCAGTGGAAACGCGGAGTCCTAACCACTGGACCACCAGGGAAGTCCCCTGGATGCCATCATTTCTGTTTAAAAGTCAGTTATCATTTTTATGATAATTCCTTAAAGGTAATGTGTCCTTTTTCTCCTGTTACATTTATAATTTTCTCTTCCTCTTTGGTGTTTGAAAGTTTTCCTATGATATGCCTCTATGTGATTTTCTATTTATTTACTCTGCTATGAGTTCGCTAAGCCTCTTGAATATGTAGGCTCATGGTTTTCACTAATTCTGGAAATATATTATACTATTATCTCTTCAACATAGCCCTTGTTCCATTATTCCTCGCTTCTCTTTCTGGGAGTCCAGAAATATGCTTTAAACTATGTTGTGCTTTTCTCATGTTCCATTCTATTTTTATTTTCAACATTTTTTCTTCCTCTGTTTCAATTAACATATTTTCTATGTATATTTCTTTGTGTTCTCTAAACTTGTTTTCTGTTGTTAAACTTGTTCAATGAGTCATAAATTTTAGGTATTTCAGATATTGCATTTTTCACTATTAGAATGTCTGTCCATTAAACATTTAAAAGTATATTCTAACTCTGTTGAAAAAGTCCATCTTTTCATCCATTTGGCTTATTTTTTCCTTTATTTCTTCTAACATATTAATAGTTCTTTTAAAGTCCTGTTGCTAACTGCAGTGTATAGATTATCTATGGATCTGCTTCTATTGTTAGTTTTCCTCTTTGTTATTGATCACCTTTTCCTAGTACTTGCCATATCTAGTACTTTTTTTTTTTATCGTACTCCAGATATTTGTATAAGAGGGCTACAGAAAGTCTAGCTGATGTCTTCTGACAGGGGGCACTTGGCCTTTCCTCTTCTATGCAGGTAGGACGAGAAGCTGGACACTTCAATCCAGTTAGAGATTGGGCTGGATTTGGAATCATTGCACGAAGGTGCAGGAGGTGTGGCACTCCTGGGGTTTTGGTTAAGAGCCTGGCTGGTCTGTGTCTCCTCAGTGCTTCAAGGCTGTGGGGAATTCAGTTCTCCTCAAATATTTTAAGCCTACCTCTTAATTTTCTGTTTAAGCAGCTTCACACTTTGGAAAATGTCTTAAGGGGCAGATATGCCTTGTGTGAGGTGGACACCTTTCCCCTAGAAGGACATTGTGCCAAGAAGCTATAGAGATTTCACTTTGCCAGTAGAAGCCTCAGATTTAGCTTTGTAGCTTCTCTTGCAGCCCTAGAAATTAGCAAATGTCTCATTTTGCTTCACCAGCTTTTGTGATTGCCAACAGCTCTGCTGGTTTTTCTTTCTCCTGGTATATATATATATATATATATATATATATATACACACACACACACACACACACACACCCCTATATATTTATTTACACACACTTTAAAAATATAAGTAAATGAGTAAATAAATAAATAAATAAATGGTGGTAAAACACATAAAATTTACTAATATCTTTTTAAATTTTTAAAACTTAATTCTTTTATATTAGAGTACAGTTGATTTACAGTGTTGTGTTAGTTTCGGGTGTACAGAAAAGTGATTCTGTTATACATATACATATATCTATTCCTTTTCAGATTCTTTTCCCATATAGGTTATTACAGAATACTGAGTAGAGTTCCCTGTGCTATACAGTATGCCCTTGTTGATTATGTAGTTTATATATAGTAGTGTGTATATGTTAATCCCAAACTCCTAATTTATTCCTCTGCCACCCTTTACCCTTTGGTAACCATGAGTTTGCTTTCAAAGTCTGTGAGTCTGTTTCTGTTTTGTAAATAAGTTCATTTGCATCACGTTTTTTTTTAGATTCCACATGTAAGTGATATCATATGATATTTGTCTTTCTCTGCCTGACTTACTTCACTTAGTATGATAACTAGGCCCATCCATGTTGCAGCAAATGGCATTATTTCATTCTTTTTTATGGCTGAGTTATATTCCATTGTATATATACCACATCTTCTTTATCCATTCCTCTATCAATGGACATTTAGGTTGCTTCCATGTCCTGGCTATTGTAAATAGTGCTGCTATGAACAGCGGAGTGCATGTATCTTTTTGAATTGTGGTTTTCTCCGGATATATGCCCAGGAGTGGCATTGCTGGATCATATGGTAACTCTATTTTTAGTTTTTTAAGGAACCTCCGTACTGTACTCCATAGTGGCTGTATAAAATTTACTAACGTCTTTTAGCCTATGGGTTTGTAATTAATTTGGCCTTTTCTAGTTGCCACAATGGGATTGTTTGTTTATTTATTTATTTGGCTGTGTCAGATCATAGTTGTGGCACATGGGATCTTCGTTGCGGTGCCTGGGCTTCTCTCTAGTTGTGGTGTGCCAGCTCCAGAGCGCACAGGCTCAGTAGTTGTGGCACAGAGGCTTAGTTGCCCGGCAGCATGTAGGATCTTAGTTTCCCAACCAGGGATCAAACCCGAGTCCCCTGCATTGGAAGGCAGCTTCTTAACCACTGGACCATCAGAGATTGTTGACCTTCCATAAATGTTACATCCCCCTTGGAAGCAGAAACTTTGCTCTCCTGGTTTTTATACCCCATCGCAAACTGTCACATTTCAGAGGCTAAGAGTGTGGGTTCAGCACCAGACTGTGTGGTTTTCGATCCTGGCTCCACAGCTCTGTAAGTGGGAACACAGTGACGGTGTTACCGTTTTGTGGTTGTCCTGTAGAGGGTGGGATCAACCCCCTGCCCCAGATTGGCTCAGATATCAGGACTGATGACACCAGGAGGGCAGGGATGGGGTTTATTACTCACATCATGAGAGTCTGGGTGAGCTGGGCAGGTGTCCAGCTGGTCTGGAATGGCTTGAGTGGAGGGAGTGGGTGAGCTTTGGTTTTCATCAGGTTTAGGGGATGGGTCATTTCACATCAGCAAATTGGGGCTGCTGTGAGCATTCGTGAGGTGCATATGTAAAGTGCTTAGCACAGTGCCACATCCACATGGGAAGCACTTAGAGACAGTTTCATTTTGGTTTGGCTGCTTCAGTGAAGACAGTTCGCAGCTCAGCCCTGAGCCAGGGGCGTGTGCAGAACTTGCTCACTGACCGTCACAGCGAGTCCCCCCTCACATGGCCGCTTTACCGCTCACAGAGCATTTCCTACAAGGAAGGTGCTGTTAGCAGCCCGTTTTACAGGTGTGGACACTGAGGCTCTGGGAGGGACAGTGACTTGCTCAAGGCTGCTCAGCTAGTTGGCTGTAGAAAACACACACAAGGTGTTTGGGAGATGGAGAGCAGATTGGCATCTGCCAAGGACACTCTGGGAAGCTCGGACAGGTGGACTCTTAGCTGGTCCAGGAATGAGTATGGCCACAGGTGTAATTCTGATGCGTACCACCTCCCACCCCGCCGGAGGGCTATAAGCAGACAAATAGACCAACACAGCAGTGGGGTCCTGGGGCTAGTGGATTTATTAGATGCTTAAAGGACAGAGAGATTTGAGCAACTAGTGACCCAGAACGAGCAGAGCTGAGGAAACCCTGTGCCATCCACTCAGATGTCCTCATCGGAGCAGGTGCAGCAGGGCAGGGCTTGGGATGGGCCGTTGCTGCAGGTGTCCGGGGAAGGTCTCCAGATGCTGGGAGGGGGGCTCTGGAAGTCATTCTCAGACACGCATGCCCACAGCATTTCTTGGCAGGAGGTCAAAGAGAAATGTTCACACTTGGTAAGGGAGGAGGATGGGAAACAGGGAAGCAGGGTGGGGAAGGAGAGTCTGGCTCAGGGGGTGTAGGGAAAAGGCAGATGATGGCTGCGCTGGAACCCATGACTCCTGACCAGGTATGGCGCTGACTGTGGCCTGTAAACACTGAAAATCAGATCTTGCACTGGCAGCAAACAGGGACACAGCAGCTGGACTGGGAGCCCCTGCAGGAGCCACAGCCCCCTTTGCTGGAGCAGGAACAGGCTGGCACACAGCAGCACATGGGCTTGCAGCAGCAGACGGGCACACAGCAGCTGAAGCCACAGAAGCCCATGGTTCTGGTAGGTGGAGGGTGAAGTAGGTCAGAGGAGCAGGTGGAGAGAGAGGGCAGGTGTTCAGGTGTGGAGCCTCCTGGGTTAGGAGCCTTTATATCTATCTATCTATCTATCTATCTATCTATCTATCTATCTATCTATCTATCTATCTCACCTGGTCAGGGCCAGGTGAGATCTGGGCACCTGCTCACTTCCTGGTTCCTGTTTGTGCCGTGTTTAGGACTTTCTTCTTGTTTTCCTCTGGATATCAGCTCCTGAGATAAGGTCAATGTGTCATTAGCTGTTACTGGTCACTCACTGGGACCCAGCCCCCTTGTGGAATCTGTGTCCAAACTTGAGGGAGACCCCCCGAGGGTCTGAGACTCATTGATTAAAAAATGATGTATTTTAGCTCTACAAAGGGTATAGATAATAATATAGGTGATGCACACAGGTCTATTTATCCATTGCTAGAGTTACAACCATTGACTTAATCCCTTTTACCTGTTGATGGACATTTTGTTATTTTTGTTGCTATTCCAAACAATGCCGCCATTTTCTTGCCCAAAGTTTCCCTGCAGGTAGGAGTGAGATCCTGCAGCTGCCTGGACCCTAAGCAGGTATTGCCAGGTGGTCCTCCAAAGCCCCGTCCCAGCCAGCTCTGTATGAGAGTCTAGTTCTCCACACCCTCACCCAGACTTGTCGTTGTCAACTTAAATACATGCCCCGCTGATGAAACAGTGTGTTATTGTGGTTTAGTCTCGCGTTGTCCTGGTTACTTGCGAGGCTGCACAGAATCTCTTCTGTTAATTTCCTCCTCATAGCCTTCGCCCACTTAAAATTGGGCTGCTTATTATTTTGATTGATACCTGAGGTTCTTTGCATTTTCTGAATTCCAATCAATAACATGCATTGCAATGGTCTTTTTCTAGCCTGTGGCTTTTCTTTTTACTCTTTTCCCCCTTCTGGCGATTTCTGGTGTACCAAGTTAAAAAAATTTTTTTAAATTAATTAATTTATTTGATTGACCCAGCTCCTTAGCTGCAGCTCATAGGGTCATTAGTTGTGGCATGCACGTGGGATCTAGGTCCCTGACCAGGGATTGAACCCCGTCCTCCTGCATTAGGAGTGCGGAGTCTTAACCACTGGACCAACAGGGAAGTCCCTCAAGTTTTAAAATTTGAATGTAGTAAAATGTATTTGTCTCTTTCTTTAGGGATTATATTTTTGTTTCTTATTTAGAAAATCCTTCCCCAAGATGGTTAATAATATGTAATTCCATATATATATATATGTTTGAAAGATTGGAGTTTTAAAAATCTACCTGGAATTAAATTTTGGATATTTTTTGAAGTAGGGATTCCATTTTCTTATTTTTTCCAAGTGGGTAACTGCCCTGCCCAATATCACAGGTCTTCCCCGTGGGCTGCAATGTCACCTGGCTTACATAAATTCAGGGTAATGCTTCTAACATTTCATCATTAGATGAAATGTTTGTTGTGAACTTTTGGAGAAAATTTTGTCAGATTAAGGGAGGTTCCTTTTAGTCCAGTGATTTTCCCTTTATCTTCCGTGGATGTTACTGAATCTTTCTGTAGCCGTTGAAATCATTAGATAGGTTTCTCCTTTGGTTAATATGGTGAATTTTATCATTGATTTAAAATGTAAATAGTCCTTGTGTTCCTGAGCATTATTACAACTTTCACAGTCTGTTATTATTGGATTGGCTCTGCTAACGTAGTTTTTATGTCTAGTTCATAAATAAGCCTGCTGAGTGGTTTTCATTTCTCCTCACGCCCCTGCCCTCTTTTGGTGTCGGGCTCACACTGGCCTCAGGGGATGGGCATGTCCCACACCTTCTACTTGCTGGAAAAGTTTGTTACGTTAGGCATTATTCATCCTTTGGTCATTTGGTAGAAACTGTGAAGTAATGTAGGTCTTGTGTGAGCATGCGGAGGGCGAAGTTTCACTCGTGATTTATGTGACTGGGATATCCCTGGCCCATGTCTATTTCTTCTTAAGATGAAATTGTCACTTAATCCAAGTTTTTGAAATTTATTGGCATGCACTTTTTCATAGACGCCTCCTATGTTTGATAACTGTTTGGTCTGTAGTTGTGCCATTTCTTTTTTCTTTTTTTTTCTCTAGTTGAGGCGACTGGGTGCTACTCTTCATTGCAGTGCACGGGCTTCTCATTGCAACAGCTTCTCTTGTTGTGGAGCACAGACTCTAGGTGCACAGGCTCAGTAGTTGTGGCTCACAGGCTCAATAGTTGTGGCCGCGGGCTCTAGAGCACAGACTCTGTAGTTGTGGTGCACGGGCTTAGTTGCTCTGTGGCATGTGGGATCTTCCCAGACCAGGGCTCAAACCCGTGTCCCCTGCATTGGCAGGCAGATTCTTAACCACTGTGCCACCAGGGAAGTCCCCATTATTTTAAAATAAAGTTTTAGTTACATAACCCAAGTTTTGATACATACTATTTTCATTATTAGTTAGTTCTAACTATTTTTTAACTTCTCTTTTGATTTTCTCTTTGGCCCATGCATTATCTAGAAATGGTCGAAATGTTCCTAATGACCAGGGTTTTGTGGCTGATGCCACAGACTGATTTCTGCTGGATATGTGAGGTGGCCAGAGCGCAGGGTCCCGGCCATCTGGTCTTTGTGGGGATGCCCTCGGCAGGCACGTGGGAATGTTTCCTAAAAGGCCCAAACGTGTTGAAGAATCCGCTGTGTTCTCCAGGCTCAATAAATCCTTTACATCAACCTATGGTGCTGTAAATATTCTGCATCTTTAACTAACACTTTGCTTGCTTGATTATCAATGACTAAAAAAAGTGTGTTGAAAACCTCCCACTTGATTCTGGAGTTTTAAATTTCTGCTTGTGATTCTTCCAGTTTTTCCCCCAGTAGAATTGGAGGCCCTGTCAGTAGGTACCCACGAAGTTAGAGTTGTGCTGATTCTGGCTGGTGTACCTTCTCCCATCCAGTTTCTTTCCACCTTTCTGTGTGCTTACGTTTTCAGCGTTTCTCTTGTGACTAGTGTAAAGCTACTTGGAAAGCTCCCGTATTCGGGGGCTTGTGTCCTTTAACCCATGAGCCGAATCCATGTGGACGGGTGTGATTTCTGACATATTTACATTTGTTCCTACCTTCTTTGCACTCAGCTGTCCTATTTTTATGCTTTCTTTCACTTCTCCTTGTATGTATGGGGTTTTAAAGATTTTTTTTTTTGCCTTGATTGACTTAGAAGTTGTTTACCATATTCCCTGTGTTACTGACAACACTATTCATTTCATACCTACTTGGTTTTTAAAGATTTTTTTTTTGATGTGAACCATTTAAAAAGTCTGTATTGAATTTGTTACAATATTGCTTCTGTTTTATGTTTTGGTTTTGGGGGCTCGAGGCCCGTGGGATCTTAGCTCCCCGACCAGGGCTCGAACCCACACCCCCTGCACTGGAAGGCGGAGTCCTAACCACTGGACGGCCAGGGAGGCCCCTCCCTACGTATTTTAAACAACACGTTGTCTAAATGCGATTGGCCTTCTACCAGCCTCCAAGAGCAGCGCAGGAACTCAGGAAACTTCGCCCCTGCTCCGCTTCCCGTCCTGCGTGGGTGTGCGTCCAGTGTCGGAGCGCCATCTGTTTTCCTGTCGCCTCTGGGCTCATTTTTGTTTATCTTTACAGTCAGCGTTTGATTAAACTCACCCGCGTGTGTGCCAGTCGCTCTGTTCACCATTCTTTCCTGCACCTGAGTCCTTCCTCCTTCCCGACACCCATCCTCGGCAAGCTCCCTCACCGAGCATCTCTTAGCAGACTCCATTTCCCATGAAAGTGGCTGGATTTGCCCCCTCACCCTTGGATACTGTTTTCACTAGGGACAAAATTCCAGGTTGGCAGTTATTTTTCTCAGTATTTTAAAGAGGCCAACCTACTGTTTTTGCTGCTGTTGCTGGGGTCCATCTGGTTGCCCCTCCTCTCTAGGCACCTGCCATTCTGGGTTCGCTTTTGCTAAGGGCTTGCTGAGGGTTTGGTTGTTTAATCTGCTTTATGTGCTTCACGAATCTGAGGATTCTTGTTTTTCACCATCTTGGGAGATTCTCTTTGGAGATGGCCTCTCCTTGGTCTCTCTAATCTCTAATTGGACAAATGTCAAACCTGCTGTTCTGTCCCCACATGACTTAAAAAAAAACCCCAGCTTTACTGACATAAAATTCACATATTATACAGTTCATCCGTTTAAAACACACAATTCAGGGAATTCCCTGGTTGCCTAGTGGTTAGGACTCTGCGCTTTCACTGCCGAGGTGCGGGTTCGATCCCTGGTCGGGGAACTAAGATCCCGCCAGCTGCGTGGCAAAAAAAAAAAAAAAAAAAATCACACAATTCGATGGTGATGGCATGCAACCATCACCACAATCAATCTGAGAATATTTTCATCTTCCCCCAGAAGAATCCCATGCCCATTATAGTCACTCCCTGTTACTCCCCAACCCGACGCCCCCAGCCCCCCATCCTAGGCTACTTTCTGTCTCTAGATTTGCCTATTCTGGATATTTCACAGAAATGAAATCGCATCCCATGGGGTCTTTTGTGACTGGCTCCTTTCACTCAGCACGTTGTATTTAGGGGTCCTCCATGTTGTCGGTGTTTCAGTACTTCATCAATACTTCACTCCTTATCACTGAATGCAATTCCATCATGTGGACAGACCACCTTATATTTACGAATCCATCCGTTGATGGATATTTGGGTTGTTTCCATCTTTTGGCTATTTTGGGTAATACTGCTACACATTTGCGTTAAAGTTTTTGTGTGGACGTGTGTTTTCATGTCTCTTGGGTAGATGCCGGGAGTAGAATTGTTGGTCTCATGGTTGAAACTTTAAGGACCTGCCAACCTGTCCCTGTGTGTCCGAGGTGACTTTCTCAGTCACTGTCTTTCGCCTCTTGGGCAACATTCTGGGTATTTTCTCTGGATTCAGCTTCCCCTTCAGCTGTAGCTAACGGAAGGCTACTTTGAGCTTTAAATGTCAGAAGTTCGACTTTGTCTTTTCCCAAAGATGCCAGGTCTTTTTGAAACTATTCTGATACCTTTCCAATTTTTAATGCTGAAATATTTCAAGCACATTCTATTCTTCAACTGAGAATGCCTATCTTAGAGGTTCCAGGGTTCTAAATCTGCCGCTTGTTGTTTTGGCTGATACAACATCCGTCCCAGGTGGTTTGGTTTTTCCTATGGTGTCTAATTTTGGGTTGTGACTGCATGTTCATCTGTGCTTAACCCGTGGGAATTGTCCTGTGAAGCTGGAGCTGGGGGTGGATTCCTCGAGAGACCTTCTCTTACTTCCCGACATGGGACCACTTCTGGGGGCCCCGTGGCTCCACAGGGGGTACTGCTGTGCATTCCACATGAGGGCAGGCCCATGTTCCCCGAAGTGCCAGACTGAGTCACATAGGATTCTTTGTCAGCCGCCTTTGCTGGTGTTTGGGTTTTTTCTGGCCTACCTTTTCCCTGTATTAAAAACAAAATTCCGCTACATTTTAGCGATCTTATTTGCTTTAGTCAGCAATTCATAAATCAGGCAGCATCCCCTCCAGCAGACGGAAAGGGGCTCCAAGGAGCTGCACAAAATGAAAGGCTTTTCTAGGCCGAAGGCTGTGGGACAAGGCAGTTATAGTAGCAAAGAGTGGTTGGGTGTGTCAAGGTCACTTTCCTTTAGGGGCTGGCAGGGGACAGTCAGGCAGATGACCTCACCAGAGCTGACCAGCCCATTCCTGATGGACTGGTTTAAGATTCCATTTCTGGGAGAAGCTGAAACTGTAATTAAGTCTTGTCTCGGTTTGGTGACGTGGGGGTAGCATCACCAACTTGATTTTTGGCCTGTTGCCTTGTTTTTAACACCCGCGAGTGAAGGTCTGGGTTCGTGCAGGGGAGCAGTCCCTATTCCTGCACAGCCCCGTCTGAGGTGGGTCTGAGTTTGGCCAAGCTACCGCCACCTTGGCCTGTTCCCCCACGCACCGCGCTTCTCTCAGCAGAAGCTGCCACCTCAGTCACCTGTCTGCTTTCACTTCCTCCTTGATTTTGATCTTGGAGAATGTCTCTTACTCCAGTGGAGCTGAGCAGAGAGGAGACCGGAAGAGAAGGATGCTCCCTGGTGGGGGCAGGGGAGGGGCTCTTGTTGTTGGGTCGTTTACTAATTGCCCGCCATGCAGTGGCCGGGGGGCCCTCCTGCCCCAACAGGAGGCTGGTTGCCTGGTGGCCAGAGCATATTTTGAAGGCGCTGATGCTCGGAGCAGCCACACAGATCAGGCTGCTGGGGACCATGGTCGAGCAGTGGATTCTGAGAGATGAGGGAAGGGAAGGGACGGGGGACTTTGGGCACCTGCCGGGCCTGGACCAGGGCTGGGAACCCAGAGTCCGGATCCTCAAGGCAATTCAGGTCCCTGTGGGGGCTGGAAAGACTAGAGGTGAATATCTGTGATAACTGCTCTTAGAAAACTAAGAAAATAGAAGACTCCGTTACCAGATAAAGCCAGTCCACCGAAAGCTTGCAGCAAACATAACACTCAGGGCAGAAACTGGAAACCCTCTCCCGAAGCCTGGTAGCAAGAAGGGGCTGGCTGCTGTCGAGGTACGACGGGGAGGAGAGAAAATCGTTATGTGCTTGAAGAGAATGTGATCATTTACATCAAAACCTCAAAGAACCAACAGGTAGCAAAGTCAAATTCATGTTTTCAAGGTTTCCAGATCAAGAAACAAAAACAAAGTATTCCTTTTCACCATAAATAAGTAGAGAATCTAATGGAAAGTAAGCCATTATTTAAAATACCAACAAATCTTATGTATCTAAGAATTAATCTATAAAGAATGCCTGAGACCTCTAAGGGGAAATTGGAAAAATCTTTTTTTTTTTTTTAAAGAACCTAGAAGAACTGAATAAATGGAGAAATAGACCATGTTCTTGGGTAGAAAGAGTTAACATCATAAAATGTTAATTTCCCCACATTACTCTATATATTCAGTTAAATTCCAATAGAAATCCCAGAAGGATTTAATTTTGGAATTTCTCCATAGATGTAAAACTTATGTGTAAAGTTCATGAATAACTGAGGCAATTATGAATAACAGGCAGCAGGGGACCCTCTGCAGATATTAAACCACTTAATAAACTCTCAGTTACTCAGAGTTTGCTACTGGCACTGGAACAGATAAGTAGATGAAGGTACAGAATGGGAGCCCAGAAAAGACTGCGTCGGGAAACTTAAGTTTTAATAAATTGACCATGGACGGTGGCTCACCCCATACAGGAAGTTAAAATTAGACACTTACGTCACACGCCCTGAATCCAGGTGGACTGAAGATCTAAAAGCATATGTAAAAGTGAAAGGGAAAACATGAAAAAGAGTAGAAGATAAAGTCGGAGGTCATGTCTATCCCCTTCGGGGTAGGAAAGGAATTCTTTTTTTTTTTTTTTTTTTTTTTTTTTTTTTTCCTTCCTTTTGCAGTACGCGGGCCTCTCACTGTTGTGGCCACTCCCGCTGCAGAGCACAGGCTCCGGACGCGCAGGCCCAGCGGCCATGGCTCACGGGCCCAGCCGCTCCGCGGCATGTGGGATCCTCCCAGACCGGGGCACGAACCCGTATCTCCTGCATCGGCAGGCGGACTCTCAACCACTGCGCCACCAGGGAAGCCCAGGAAAGGAATTCTTAAACACGATCCCAGAGCGTAAGTAATAGTTGGGAAAATGCTGGATTTAACCACATCAAAACCACAGATGTATGTCAGCTCAGTGGAGGTCACCGCAGAACAGCATCCAAGGATGGTGAGATATCTGGGCAAAGATATCTGCTGTGTTTATAACCACTAAAGGGTTAATGTCTAGACTGTAGTGGTAACCCCTGCAAATCAACAGGAGGGCTACCCACATGTGGCTCTCAAGGACATGAAGAGATCTTGGCCCTCATTTTTAATTAGAGTAAAGCAAATTGAAACCAAACCCCACTTTAGTGTTGGAGACAGGGAACACTCTCACAGTCCCGATCAAGGGCACCCTGCAGGTATTTAGTGAGACTGAGTATTCACGTACCCTTGACAGGTGGGCTCCTCCCGGGTACACACCCCGAGAAGCACTCAGGCAGATGCTAAGGTCAAGGGTGTTAATCGTGGTGTTTTCTGTGGTTGCAAAGAGCCCCCCAAAGGGTGATGGATGCCTGCAGTGTGGGTACCAATGCAACGGGAACACTCTTTAGTGGCCAGAAGTCACACCCTGTGTTTTCTTTTTTCTTTCTTCCTCCCTTCCTTCCTTCCGGCTGCGTTGGGTCTTTGTTGTGGTGCACAGGCTTCTCATTGCGGTGGCTTCTCTTGTTGTGAATCAAGGGCTCTAGGTGCTCAGGCTTCAGTAGTTGTGGCGTGTGGTCTCAGTAGTTGTGGCTCACAGGCTTAGTTGCTCTGTGACATGTGGGATCTTCCCAGACCAGGGATTGAACCCGTGGCCCCTGCATTGGCAGGCGGATTCTTAACCACTGTGCCACTGGGGAAGTCCCCACACCCTGTGTTTTCATGTGCCAATACAAATAAATCTCAAAAACACCAGGTTTGCCTTTTTTTTTTTTTTTTTTTTTGCTGTGCCACTCAGTTGTGAGATCTTAGTTCCCCAACCAGGATTGAACCCGGGCTCCAGCAGTGAGAGGGAAGAGTCTTAACCACTGGACCCCCAAGGAATTCCCCAGATTTGCTTTTAAAAAGTGAGAAACAGAACAAGCTTTATAAAGATACATGCTGAAAAAATGCTATGTACTTGTCATGACTGTATGCACATATATAAACTTATGGAAGACAGATTAAAAAGACGTGCACAATTTGGGTGCCTGTTGGTGGAGAGGGTGATGGGATTGGGGGTGATAGGATGATGAGGAAGGAGAAAAAAGTTAAATAAGGAAACAGGGAGATTCATTAAGTTATCATTAGGTTCCATACGACTCTCGGCACACATACGATGCATAAATATGTGTGCATCTGGATGTTCTATAGATGCATATTTTAATTGGGTCATACAAAAAAGAGATACAAGCCCTTTACAACTACAGAGATAAACTATGTACTCAGTGTAAAATGTGAAAACCATACAGAGAAAAGAGCGAACATCTTGCTTTCTCCCTTCTCACCTTGTCCAAATGGAATGGTTAATTGTTTGAAGATGTATATATTTCTCTGCCCTGCCCCGAAATGGGACCACACTGCATATCTCACGTAACTCTCCTATTTTCATGTGACACTTTCGCCCCATTTTCATTCTCTTCCTACAGTAAGATGCTGAATCAGTCAAAGTGCTTGTTTCTTCATTTCTAACCATTAGGAAAACTCATAGTTGCCTTTCTGTCACTTGCTTCTGGTTTATTTCCGCAGTGGAGATGGGGCCCTATAGGGCTTCAGCCCTTTGCGATTTGTGGACTTGCTTTATGGCCAGCCCTGTTAAATTTTGAAAATATTCTATGTGTGCTTAAAAAGCATGTGTGTTCTAAGTCAGTGGGTCATATTGTTAATTTTGAGGTTCAGATACTCCAGATCTGCCCTGATATTTTTTTTGTCTTATTGTGTATAAATTACTGAGATAGGAATGCTAAAATCTTCCACTACGATTATGGTTTTATCTTTTTTCACCTTGTAGTTTGTCAAATTTTGCTTTACTTTAAAAAAAAAAGACTGTGTCGGGCTTCCCTGGTGGCACAGTGATTGAGAGTCTGCCTGCCGATGCAGGGGACACGGGTTCGGGCCCCAGTCCGGGAAGATCCCACATGCTGCGGAGCGGCTGGGCCCGTGAGCCATGGCTGCTGAGCCTGTGCATCCGGAGCCTGTGCTCCGCAATGGGAGAGGCCACAACAGTGAGAGGCCCGTGTACCGGGGGAAAAAAAAAAAAGACTGTGTCATTATGTACACATAGATTTTAAATGGTTAGAACTCTTAGTTTATTGAAGTGATTCTCTTTCCCTAGTAATTCATTTTGGCTTTTATTTCATTTTTGCTGAGTATTAATATAGCTTTCTTTGCCTGTCATCTCTTTTTCAATCCTTTTATTTTTAACCTTTCTATATCCTTATGGTTAAATGTCGCTTTTGAAATTGCATGTAGTTGGATTTTTAAAAATCAAGTCTAACAATCTTTATATTTAAACTAGAGCATTTTGTTCATTTCCTTTTAATGTAATTTCTGTCACATTTGGGCTTAAATCCACCTTCTTATCTTGTATTTAATATTGCCTCAATTGATCTATATTCTTCTCACTTCTCTTACATTCCTTGGGTTGATTAGTGCTTTTCCTTTATTCTCTTTTCTCCCCATAGTAGTTACTGTTATACTCAGCTTTGGTTTTCTCCTCCAATGACCCCTACTATTTATGTGTTGGATCTTCTTTTCCTCTTTTTGATCCCTCTCTCTTGAATCCTTTTTTTATCTTTCTTCATTGCCTTTTGGCGTTTAAAGTTTGTTGTGCTCGTTTGCTCTTGTGTCCCTTTCATTTTAGCCTTTCTTTCTTTTTTTTTTCCAATGTTTATTTATTTATTTATTTTTGGCTGTGTTGGGTCTTAGTTGCAGCATGCAGGCTCTTCATTGCAGTGCACAGGCTTCTCTCTAGTTGTGGCATGTGGGCTCCAGAATGTGTGGTCTCCATAGTTGTGGTGCGTGGGCTCAGTAGTTGTGGCACACAGACTTAGTTGCCCCGCGGCATGTGGGATCTTAGTTCCCCAACCAGGAATTGAACTCATGTCCCCTGCATTGGCAGGCAGATTCTTAACCACTGCTCCACCAGGGAAGTCCCTTAGTCATTATTTCTAAAATGTTTTTTCTTCAGTCTCTAATTTTCCCTTGAGTGCCATCACCTCATTTCTCAAATGTTCTATTTCTGATTTACGTTGTCCATCCATGTCTTGTGTACTTTCTTTCCACTGTTCACGAGCAGGCTGCATTTCTGTCTGTTTTATGGCCTCTCTGCTCTGTGTCCCTTGCCCGTCAGGACTTGCTGAGGGCCCTTGCTCCCATTCTCTGCTGGAGTGAGGAAGACCCTTGTGGTTTTACATGCTCAGTGCTGTGCTTTTCCAATGAATACCTGTTGGTTGTTTTGATGGTTTCCTGTCTTTGGGTCTGTCAGCTGTCCCTTTGTTTCTCCTGCATGGCTACTGATACCGTGAGGACCTGTGGCTCTTGGACTTTTGTACTTTGGGGTTCACCTCACTGTGTTATAAATTTCAGCTATGAATTTTTGTTTTTCCTGTCTAGTTGCTTTGTCTTTTTTTTTATGTGGGGATATAAGAATATACAAAAGCTATGTGTCCACTACTGATGGCACCTTTCTAGAATTCCCCTATTTGAATTCTGTTTTTCCCCAAATTTGAATTCTTGACCAAAATATGTTAAACAGCATTTTCTTTAAACATCATCAAATAAACAACGACCATGTTCCCTAGTGAGATGAGACCTCTGGCATTCTTTTATTCCCTCCCCTCACCTCCTCAATGTAGTTGAAAATTCTAATATTTTATTTGTAGATTATTTTTCTCCCTCACGTCATCTCTCCTTTATCTCAGAATTCCTTTCTTCAAAATTACATTAGATTTCTCCCCCTAATTATCAACAGTTATTTAGATTTTACTGCATGTTTTATTGGAACTCATTGCTCACCAATGTTTCTGGCTATTGTATTTTCCTCTCTCTTTTCATTCAGTGTTCATTTCGTTGGAGAACTTTCTTGAGTAACTCATGTCCCCTCCTCCCCAGAAATGATGTAATTTCTAAAACCTTGAACATGTAAACTGTTCTGAGAATGGCATGCCAACACAAAACAATTTTACTTTCTTCAGATTTTCCCCCAAATGTGCCACACTGAACTTGCCTTTCCTGTGGGGAGATGGGTCTCTTGTGGTGCTGTGAGCAGTGCTGTAACTTTCTGGTCACTCTTCAGTTTAAATTCTAAAATTTTAATTTTGTATTTGAATCAAAGGTGGACTGTGCAGTCAAAGGCTCTGCCACTGAGAGAGTAGTGTGGAGGCTCCTCTAAGAACTAAAACTAGAACTACCACACAACCCAGCAATTCCACTACTGGACATATATCCGAAAGAAACAAAAACACTAATTCAAAAAGATGCATGCACCCCAATGTTCACAGCAGCATTATTGTTATTTTTAAATTATTTTTATTGAGTGTAATTGACATATGACATTGCGTAAGTTTACTGTGTACAATTGTGTTTGTTTTTTAAAAATATTTATTTAATTATTTGGCTGTGCCGGGTCTTGGTTGCGGCATGCAGGATCTTTAGTTGAGGCATGGGGGTCTTTTAGTTGTGGCATGTGGGATCTTTAGTTGTGGCATGCGAACTCTAAGTTACAGCATATGGGATCCAGTTCCCCAACCAGGGATTGAACCTGGGCCCCCTGCATTGGGAGCTCGGAGTCTTAGCCACTGGACCACCAGGAAGTCTCCACATCCTCACCAGCATCTGTTATTTGTGTTCATTCTGATGATAGCCGTTCTGACAGGTGTGAGATGATATCTCATTGTGGTTCTTATTTGTATTTCCCTAATGATTAGTGATGTTGAGCATCTTTTCATGTGCCTGTTGGCCATCTGCATTTCCTCTTTGGAAAAATGTCTATTCAGTTCTTCTGCCCATTTTTTAATTGGGTTGTTTGTTTTTTTGATGTTGAGTTGTGTGAGCTGTTTATATATGTTGGATATATATGTTATATATGTTGGATATGCTTATATATGTTGGAACCCCTTATCAGTCATATCATTTGCAAATATTTTCTCCCATTCAGTAGGTTGTCTTTCTTTTCATTTTGTCAATGGTTTCCTTTGCTATGCAAAAGCTTTTAAGTTTATTTAGATCCCATTTGTTTATTTTTGCTTTTATTTCCTTTACTTTGGGGGATGGATCCAAAAAATATTGCTGCGATTTATGTCAGAGTGTTCTGCCTGTGTTTTCATCTAGTTCTATAGTATCAAGTCTCATGTAGGTCTTTAATCCATTTTGTGTTTATTTTTTATATGATGTTAAAGAATGTTCTAATTTCATTCTTCTACATGTAGCTGTCCGGTTTTCCCAGACCACTTATTGAAGAGACTGTCTTTTCTCCATTGTATATTCTTGCCTCCGTTGTCATAGATTTATTGACCATAGGTGCATGGGTTTATTTCTGGGCTCTCTATCCTGTTACGTTGACCTATGCGTGAAACTTTTGAAAATTGTAAAGCACTCTATAGAATTTAAAGAATCTTTCATTCAATAATAATAATTTTAAAAAAGGTGGATTGTGGCTTGATGGGCAGGGGATCCTGGTGTTTTACACCTCCCCTCCTGAATGTGGCTGGCTCTGGGGTCCTTCCAAGGACCAGCATTCCTGTACTGGGACCTGGGAGGAGAGGGAGGCGGGAGGCCAGGCATCTCTTACTCAACTGGGTGCACACACCAAGTCCCTGCTCTGATGGCTGTCAGCACTCACGACTGTCTGCCCATCGGGACCCCCTGTGCGGGCACCCACTGCCACCTGCCTGGGGCCAAGCCTCTTGTCCTGGAAGCAGAGAGGGTGAGGATATTTGGTGGCCTCTGGAAAGACAGAAGCCAGTGGACAGTTTGTGAACACGCTGGGCATTCCGGCCTGGATCTCCCAGCACAGCTGACGGATCCAAAGCACATTTACGAGGAAGATGCTAATCATCACTACACATGAAAGAGGCTACAAGGAAGGGGACAATCCAAGTATACAGTTGGCGTAAGACACAGGAGAAGTTGGGAAAGAAGGGAAAGTTGGTTGTTATTTTTATAAACAGATGAAGTTGGAGGCAGAGGAAGGCAGGAAGCTCTTGTAGGGAGAGGAGGGCTCCAGGGAAAGAGGACGCAGCCCAGTGGGACACAGGGTCCTCGGCCATCACTCTGAACATGGACCTGGCCTTGCAGATCTCAGCCAGCCCGGGAAGAGCAGAAACTGACACACACATGAGTCAGAAAGGCCAATCGTGGTGGTCAGCGGCACCTGATTCTAAGGAGATGCATCTCCAGTGACTAGAAAATACACATCTCCTGAGTGAGGAGGGTAAGGACAGGTCCCAGAGGGAGAGCTGAGCCGTGGAGCGAGATACGTACACAAGTGAGAAGTAGAAGGTGGTGGGTATATCAGGGAGGGTGTGTGCAAAGGAGCTGATTCAGGGTAACCACAAGAATACGGGTTTCACCAAACAGTGAGACACTCAACGTCTGGGTTCCGAGCTTTAGATCTTGCACTGACAGCAAATGGTCCCCACACGAGCCAGAGTCCCCCTTTGCCACAGCTGGAGCAGGAACAGGCTGGCACACAGCAGCACACGGGCTTGCAGCAGCACACGGGCACGGAGCAGCTGGAGCCACAGCAGCCCATGGTTCTGGTGGGTGGAGGGTGGAGTAGGTCAGAGGGGCAGGTGGGGAGAGAGGGCAGGTGCTCAGGTGTGGAGCCTCCTGGGTGAGGAGCCTCTATATACCTACCAGGGCCAGGTGCTGGGTGCATGGTCACTTCCTTGTGACTGTTTATACTATTTTTCTAAGCCCTGTTTTCCCCTTTGCTCTTGCCTTCCTCCTGGCTCAGGTGATCATCCACTTTCTTTGTTTCCTGTCTGTCCTCTTCCCCTTTGTTTTGGCCCCTATAATTAGGACCTCAGCTCTAGGCTGCCAGTGCTCCCCTAGGAGCCCCAGGGCGCTGGTCACCTGGTCTCTCTGCTGACCTCAGGTGACCTACAGATGACATGGTCCGCCCAGGGGCTCTTACCTTTGCTGTGCTCGCTTCTCCCTGACAGTGTTAATCTTACATGGGTGGCGTTTAAAGGTCATGCATGGTCTTTACTGGAAACAATAAAAGCTAGAGAAGAAAACAGATTGCCCATCATCCAGTCACCTGAAGATGGCTTTTTGGTTGATTTCTAGGCATGAATAAGTATGTCGGTATTTTTGCCTCACTTTACCCGAGACTTTGTCAGCTTTCTGGGGGTACCTTTCCTTTAATATCCATATAAGAATGGTCTAGTTCCCATCCTGGTGTTTAGAAGAAAATCCCTTCTCCTCCTTGAGTATTCCTGAGCCTCACAAGCGCCTCTGGGTCCTGTTCTTTCCTTTCTCCACCCAGACCACTCCCTCCTGAGGGTACGTCTTTCAGCTGCTGGTCTGTCTCCCTCCTCAGCCTTGCTCCGTGAGAGAAAGAAGTTTCCTCTCTAAACACCAAGCCGGGGGCTTCTCTGGTGGCGCACTGGTTGAGAATCTGCCTGCCAATGTAGGGGACACGGGTTTGATCCCTGGTCCGGGAAGGTCCATGTGCCGTGGAGCAACTAAGCCCACGCACCACAACTACTGAGCCCGCGCACTGCAACTACTGAAACCACGTGCCACAACGACTGAAGCCCACATGCCTAGAGCCGTGCTCTGCAACAAGAGAAGCCACCACAACAAGAAGCCTGCACACCGCAAAGAAGAGTAGCCTCTGCTCGCCACAACTAGAGAAAGCCCGCACACAGCAACGAAGACCCAATGCAGTCAAAAATCAATCAATAAATAAAAATTAAAAAAAAAAGCTTTAAACACCAAGTTGTTGCTGATACAAGGCTACTTTGTTGAAGGGATGGTTCTAAGCCCTGAAGAGGGCATAAGAGTATTACTTTACTGAAAAGGAAGACTTAAGCCTGAGTCCCAGATGTCACTTCTCCTGAATCCCCTCGGGCACCGGCTGCTGCTGGCCACCTTCCTCCTTGGGCCGCCAACCCAGCTGCCCGTGGCTGGACATCTTCCCTTTTGCATGAGAATTCCCCTCCTTTCCTTCCTTTTTCTTTCAGTCTCTATCTCTGATTCTGGCCCTGACAAGGGATCCTGCGAATTACATGATGATCTTGGTAGAGATGCACCTTTCTCCTCATGAAGTTAGCCTTTTACTTGATTGCACAGTGAAGTTCACTGACCAGTCTGCAGCACCGTGTTTGGTTGTGCCCTTATCTCAAGGCTTCCTAGTAAATGGTCAGGTGGTGATCTCTACATCCATCTGGTTTGACTAGATTTCCTGATATGGAACCGTCCTTGCATGCCTGGAATAAACCCAGGTTGGTCACAGTGTGTGTTTTATTTTGATACACTGTTTGACCTTGTTGATTAATATTTAGAAAATTTGCATCTCTCTTCAGAAGTAAAATTTGGAGGGGATTCTAGGAAGATGGCAGCTTGAGTTGTAGTACCTTTCCCCGACTGCCAACTTTGATTCCCACGCATGTGAGGGTTGGCGGGGAGGGAGCTCATGCATGGGGTTGCAGATGAAGTTTCAGGCTTTCCTTGAAACTCTGGGCTTAATGAGAACTTGGGAAAGAGTCAGAGACCCTGGCCTGGGGAAGGATTGGGATGTAGTGGGTCTGGAGAAGGACTTCGACCACAGAGAACCACAGAGTAGAGGGGGAGTCAAGTCAAGTGTCCTCACTCTTTGTCCCCAAGGAGGTAAGAAAAAGGAGGCATGGGTCCTCTCTACTCCTGGAAGAGCAGTGGATACACTGGGGAGCAGAGTGGATTCCACCTGATGGCCTGACGGCGTCTGACCCTTGCCTTGTGCTGCATGATGGTCCACGGGGCCAGAGCCCAGGTTGCCTCCCTCATCTTGGGAGGGTGCAGCCAGCACAGATGCCCTAGCAGGTGGAGTGGGCACCACGGGGCAGCAAGAAGTCTTACATCACACTTAAGGGGCGACGGAGTTGGAGGAATAAGGAGATTGGGCACCAGCTCCTACTAGAATGGAGTTTCTGGTGGAGTTGAATGACAAGTAAACAAAACAAAATGAAGAGTAGCTTAGGTGAGTCAGATGTGCTCACACACACACACAGATTTAAAAACATTTAATAGGCTTTATTTTTTTGGAACAGTTTTAGGTTTACAGAAGAAATGGAGTGAAAAGTACAGAGGATTCCCATATACGCCCTTTACCCACCCAATTTCCCATAGTTTTAGCATTTTGCATTAGTGTGGTACATTTGTTACACTTGGTAAGCCAATACTGATGTATTATCATTTAACCAAAGTCCATAGTTTATTTTTTAAATTTATTTTTATTTTCTTATGTATTCAAAAAAATCAATTAATTTATTTTTGGCTGCGTTGGGTCTCAGTTGAGGCACGAGGGCTCAGTAGTTGTGGTGCGCAGGCTTTGTTGCCCTGCAGCATGTGAGATCTTAGTTCCCTGACCAGGGATCGAACCTGTGTCCCCTGCATTGGAAACGCAGAGTCTTACCCACTGGACCACCAGGGGAGTCCCCATATTTTACTTTAGAGTTCACTCTTTGTGTTGTACACTCTGTGGGTTTTGAGAAAAGTGTAATGACACGTATCCATCATTATGGTATCATACGGAATAATAGTTTCACTTCCCTAAATATTCCCTGTGCTCCATTTATTCATCTCACCTCCTTACTGCCTCGCCCCCCACCTGCAAAACCCTGATCTTTTTACTGTCTCCACAGCTTTGTCTTTTCCAGAATGTCATGTGGTTGGTATCATACAGTACGTCAACTTTTCAGATTGGCTTCTTTCACTTAGTGACATGCTTTTAAGGCTCCTCTCTGTCTTTTCATGGCATGATAGTTCATTTCTTTCTTTTTAAAAACATTTTTATTGGAGTATAGTTGATTTACAATGTTGTGTTAGTTTCAGGTGTACAGCGAAGTGAATCAGTTATACATATACATATATCCACTCTTTTTTTAAGATTCTTTCCCCATATAGGTCATTACAGAGTAGTGAGTAGAGTTCCCTGTGCTATACAGTAGGTCCTTATT
Organism: Hyperoodon ampullatus; assembly: GCF_949752795.1. NCBI lineage: Eukaryota > Metazoa > Chordata > Mammalia > Artiodactyla > Ziphiidae > Hyperoodon > Hyperoodon ampullatus. Next base: position 3,845,251 of record NC_136920.1, read on the forward strand.
AGTTATTTGATAATTTCTTTTTAGCACTGAATAACATTTCATGGTCTGGATGGACCACAGTTTGTTTATCCACTCACCTACTGAAGGGTATCTTGGTGGCTTCCAATTTTGGGTCATTATAAATAATGCTGCTATGAACAACCATGTGCAAGTTTTTGTGTAGACATACATTTTCCACTCCTTTGGGTAAATACTAAGGAATGTGATTGCTGAATAGTATGGTAAGAGCATGTTTAGTTTTGTGAGAAACTGCCAAACTGCCTTCCAAAGGGGCTGCACTATTTTGTATTCCCACCAGGGTGTATAGAGATGTATCTCATTGTCATTTAAATTTGCAAATCCTGAATGCTCTATGACATGGGGCATCTTTTCATGTGATTATTTATCATCTGAACATCCTCTTTGGTAATGTGTACTTTCAGATCTTTTGCCCACTTTTAAATTGAGTTGTTTGATTTCTATTGTTGAGTTTTAAGAATTCTTTGTATATTTTGTTATTTATTTATTTATTGGCTGCATTGGGTCTTCGTTGCTGCACGAGGGCTTTCTCTAGTTGCAGCGAGAAAGGGCTCCTCTTCGTTGCGGTGCGCGGGCTTCTCATTGCGGTGGCTTCTCTTGTTATGGAGCACGGGCTCTAGGTGCGTGGGCTTCAGTAGTTGTGGCATGTGGGCTCAGTAGTTGTGGCACACAGGCTTAGTTGCTCCATGGCATGTGGGATCTTCCCAGATCAGGGATCGAACCTTTGTCCCCTGCATTGGCGTGGGGATTCTTTTTTTTTTTTTTTTAACATCTTTATTGGAGTATAATTGCTTTACGATGGTGTGTTAGTTTCTGCTTTATAACAAAGTGAATCAGTTATACATATACATATATCCCCATATCTCTTCCCTCTTGCGTCTCCCTCCCTCCCACCCTCCCTACCCACCACTCTAGGTGGTCACAAAGCACCGAGCTGATCTCCCTGTGCTATGCGGCTGCTTCCCACTAGCTACCTATTTTATATTTGGTAGTGTATATATGTCCATGCCACTCTCTCACGCTGGGACAAAGTGAGAGAGTGGCAGGTGGATTCTTAACCACCATGCTAGCAGGGAAGCCCCTCTTTGTATATTTTGGATACCAGTCCTGTATCTGAGATGTGTTTTGGAAAGGTTTTTAATTTTTCCCCCAGGCTGTGGCTTGTCTTTTCATTCTCTTAATAGTGTTTTTGCAGAGCAGATGTTTTTAATTTTAACAAAGTACGGCTTATTTTTTTACAGATCATGTTTCTGATGTTGTGTCTAAGATGTCCTCACTCAACCCAAGGTCACCAGATTTTCTCCCCTTATCTTTTAGGAGTTTTATAGTTTTGTGGTTTATATTTAGGTCTGTGATCCATTTTGAGTTAATTTCTGGGAAAGGTATAAGTTCTGTGTCTATATCCATTTTCTTTTCTGCTATGAACATTTGTGTACAAGCTTTTGTGTGCACATATGTTTTCATTTCTTTTAGTTATAAACCCAGGAGAAGAATTCCTGGGCCATATGATGACCTGATGTTTAGCTTTTCAAGGAACGGCCGGATTGTTCTGAACCAGTTACATTCCCAGCAGCAGTGTATGGAGGGTCCAATTTTTCCACGTCGTTACCACACTGACCTTTATTATGGCCATTCCGTGGGTGTGCAGTAGTATCTAATTCTGGCTTTGATTTAAATTTCCCTGATGACTAATGATGTTGCAAATCTTTTCATGTGCTTGTTGGCCATTTCTATATCTTCTTCAGAGAAATATCTATGAAGATCATTTGCCCACTTAAAAAAATTAATTATTTATTCTTGGCTGCATTGGGTTTTTTTGCCGCATGCAGGCTTTCTTTAGTTGTGGTGAGCGGGGGCTACTCTTAGTAGCAGTGCGCAGGTTTCTCATTGCAGTGGCTTCTCTTGCTGCTGAGCACGGGCTCTAGGTGCACAGGCTTCAGTAGTTGTGGTACAGGGGCTTAGCTGCTCTGCAGCATGTGGGATCTTCCCGGACCAGGGCTCAAACCCATGTCCCCTGCATTGGCAGGCGGATTCTCAACCACTGCACCACCAGGCAAGTCCTGCCCACTTTTTAATTGGGTTATCTTTCTTTTTATTTTTGAGTTGTAAGAGTTCTTTATATATTCTTGTTACTAGACCCTTCTCATATACGTGATTTGTAAATATTTTTCTCATTCTGCAGGTTGTCTTTTCACATTTTTGGTTGTGTCCTTTGATGTACAAAATTTTTACATTTCAATGAAGTACAGTTTATCTATTCTTTTCTTCTGTTGCTTGTGTTTTGATGTCATAGCTAAGAAACCATTGCCAAATTCAAGGTCACAAAGATTTACCCCCATGTCTTCTAAGAGTTTTATAGTTTTGTTTGACCTCTTAATTGTAGGCCTTTGATCCCTTTTGAATTAGGTATTGTATATGGTGTAAAGTAAGGCTCTAACTCATTCCTTTGCATATGGAGGCCCAGTTTTCTCAGCACCATTTAAAAAAATATTTATTGTATTTATTTATTTTCGTTATTTTTTGGCTGCATCAGGTCTTAGTTGTGGCACAAGGGATCTCTGTTATGGCGCACGGTCTTTTTGTTGCAGTGCTTGGGCTTCTCTCTAGGTGTGGCATGCAGGCTGCAGAGCACGTGGGCTCTGTAGTTTGCGGCACGTGGGCTATCTCACTGAGGCATGCGAGCTCAGTAGTTGTGGCGTGTGGGCTTAGTTGCCTCGCAACATGTGGGGTCTTAGTTCCCCGACCAGGGATCAAACCTGAGTCCCCAGCATTGGAGGGTGGATTTTTTACCACTGGACCACCAGGGAAGTCCCTCTCAGCACCATTTGTTGAAGAGACTATCCTTTCCTCAATGATCTTGGCACCCTTGTCAGTAGTCATTGGCCATATATTGGGCTGGCCAAAAAGTTCCTTCAGTTTATAAGTAAAAGTAAAAGACACATTTTTCATTTTCACCCAGAACTTTATTGAACAACGTATTCACCATTTTGTTCTACTACCTTCTGCCATTTTTCAGGCAACTTCATAATTCCATCTTCCCAAAACTTTTCATCTTTTTGAGCAAAGAACTGTTCCAGGTGCCTTTTACAGTCTTCCAGGGAATGGAATTTTTTTCCATTAAGAGAATTTTGTAAAGACTGAACTAAATGAAAATCCGAAGGTGCAATGTGTGGTGAATACAGAGGATGAATCAGAACTTCCCAGCCAAGCTGTAACATTTTTTGCCTTGTCATCAAAGAAACATGCGGTCTTGCATTATCCTGATGGAAGATTATGCGTTTTCTGTTGACTAATTCTGGACACTTTTCATTTAGTGCTGCTTTAAGTTTGTCTAATTGGGAGCAGTACTTGTTGGAATTAATCTTTTGGTTTTCTGGAAGGAGCTCATACTAGAGGACTCCCTTCCAATCCCACCATATATACAACATCACCTTCTTTGGATGAAGATCGGCCTTTAGTGAGGTTTTTGGTGGTTCATTTCACTTGCCCCACGATCTCTTCCATTCCACACTATCGTACAGTATCCACTTTTCATCGCCCATCACAATTTGTTTTATAAACGAAATGTTTTCACTACATTTAGGTAGAGAATCGCATGTTGAAATACGGTCAAGAAGGTTTTTTTTGCCTTACTTATGTGGAACCCAAACACCAAAGTGATGAACATGACCAAGCTGGTGCAAATGATTTTCAGTGATTAATTTGGATATTTTGAGTATGTTGGCTATCTCCCTCATGGTATAATGTTGATTTTGTAAATTAATGTCTCGATTTGATCGATATGAACTTCAACTGGTCCACCTGACCGTGGAACATCGTCCAGTGAGAAATCTCCAGCATAAAACTTCACAAACCACTTTTGACACGTTCAATCAGTCACAGCACCTTCTCCATACACTGCACACATCATTTTTTGCATTTGTTGTGTTTTTACCTTTTTTGAAATAATAAAACATAATATGCTGAAAATGTTGATATTTTTCTTCCATCATCAATATTAAAATGGCTACACAATAATTCACCAAATTTGAAGTTTTTAAAAAATGAATGCTGAGGGACTTCCCTGGTGGCACAGTGGTTAAGAATCTGCCTGCTAATGCAGGGGACACGGGTTTGAGCCCTGGTCCGGGAAGATCCCACATGCCACGGAGCGACTAAGCCCATGCACCATAACTACGGAGCCTGTACTCTAGAGCCCGTGAGCCACAACTACTGAAGCCTGCACGCCTAGAGCCCATGCTCTGCAACAAGAGAAGCCACCGCAGTGAGAAGCCCACACACCACAACGAAGAGTAGCCCCCGCTCGCCACAACTAGAGAAAACCCGCGTGCAGCAATGAAGACCCAACACAGCCAAAATAAATAAATAAATAAATAAAAGTAATAAAATAAAAGGGGAGAGGGAAAAGATAAAATGAAAGTATTAAAAAATGAATGCTGATATGACAGCTGTCACAATACGATCTAACAAAATTGTCTCAAATGAAGTTAAAGATAACTAAGTGCTACTAGAGCCATCTTATGGAAAAAAACCGAACGAAACTTTGGCCAACCCAATATATGAGGATTTATTTCTGGGCTTTCTTTCGATTCTGTTCCATTGGCCTATGTGTCTGTCCTTATGCCAGTACCACACTGTCTTGACTAAAATAGCTTTGTAGTAAGTTTTGAAATCAGGAAATGCGAGTCCTCCAACTTTATCCTTCTTTTTAAAGATTGTTTTGGCTGTTCTGGATCCCTTAAGTTCCCATATGAACTTTAAAATCAGCTTGTCAATTTCTTCAAAGAAGCCAGCTGGGATTCTGATAGAGGTTTCATAGATCAATTTGGGAAGTATTGCCATCTTAATAATATCAAGTCTTTGTGTTTGTCAGCTCGAGCTGCCATAACAAAATACCATAGACTCGTTGACTTAAACAACAGAAATTTGTTTTCTCACAGTTCTGGAGGCCAGAGTCCAAGATCAAGGTGCCAGCTGATTCAGTTTCTGGTGAGAGCTCTCCCCATGGGTTGCAGATGGCTGTCTTCTCACTGTGTTCCCCACACAGCCTTTCCTTAACATGTGCATGCCTGGGGGTGGGGGGAGAGAGGGACAGAGGGAGAGGGAGGGGGAGGGGGAGGGGAGGGAGGGGGAGGGAGGGCTCTCTGCTGTCTCTTTTCATAAGGACAGTAATCCTATAGGATCAAGGCCCACCCTTGTAACCTCAGTTAACCTTAAGTACTTCCTCAGAGGCCCCACTTCCAAATACAGCCATACTGGGGGTTAGAGCTTCAACGTACGACAGTGGGGGGCACATAAACATAACAAAACGTGTGCTGTCTTTCAATGTATTTAGATCTTCTTTAATTTCTTTCCATGATGTTTCATCATTTTCAGACTGCTTGTTCCTTTGTTAAATTTATGCTGAAACAATTTACTCTTTGTGGAACTGTGGAATTGCGTGCTCAATTTCAGATTGTTCATTGTGAGTGAATAGACATACAGTCAAGGTCTGTAGGTGGATCTTGTATCCTGAAAACTTGCTGGGGCCTTTTATCGGTTCTAAGATCTGTAGAACATTGACAGCTCTTAAAAATTCACCAGTAGAATACAAACAACTGGGTAGAAGTAGGCAATTCACTGAAGAGAAGATAGAAATGTTCAATAAAAATGTGAAAAGTAGATCAAATTCCCTGGTAGTCAGATAACAGCAAATTAAAGTAAGAATGAGATATTTTATATCTACCAGTCTGGAAAAAATTAACGAGAATGATAGCACCTATTGCTGGTGAAACTGGGGAAAAGGGTACGCTTATACATTTTTCCTGGGAATACAAATTGTTACAGCTTACTGTTTTTGAAAGCATCAATTAATACAATTAGGTAATATCAACACAATTAGCCTTGAAATTGCTAAAAATAAAAGCAAATATAAGCGCGCACACACACACACACACGTATATATATATATATTTTTTTCTTTTTTTTTTGCAGAATGCGGGCCTCTCACTGCCGTGGCCTCTCCCGTTACGGAGCACAGGCTCCAGACGCGCAGGCTCAGCGGCCATGGCTCACGGGCCCAGCCGTTCCGCAGCATATGGGATCTTCCCGGACCAGGGCACGAACCCGTGTCCCCTGCATCGGCAGGCGGACTCTCAACAACAGCGCCACCAGGGAAGCCCCACATATATATTTTATATTTATGTTAGCATTGGCAAAAAAAGTACCACCAAATTGGAAACCAATAATAATTCCCTGTACGAAGATTAGATTAGGCCATACCAGTTGAATGGGAGACATTTCCCCAAGACACTTGTTAGTGATAAATGCATTTGCAGAGAAATGAGCATAATAGGATCCTGGTTTTGTTACAAACAATACAAAATATCTCACGTGTATTTTGGGTATGTCCCTGAGTGGGGGGTTTAGCATGGTGGTTGTGTGGGATGGGGGAATGGTAGGAGGCAGGCCAAGAAGAAGACAATATAGAAGTGAGTCCCGTGTGTGTTACGTGCTCCTGCTATGTGAAAGGTATGCATGTATAGGCATAAAAACCACGAAAGAGCCAGACCTACATCTACCTCCTAGGACGGATATCCATGATACATGTTTTGGTGAAAAAACTCAAGTTGCTTACAAAGAAACGTGAATAGTATAATTCTATTCTATTCCATTAAGATGTTACGGAAAAACCCGAACGAACTTCTTGGCCAAACCAATAACTGGTATATGCAGAGGGTAGTTAAAATGCACCCATCAGCAGTGTTTGGTCTGAGAGCTTGTGTGCTTTTCTGTGAATATCCACAGGGTATTTTCCTATTTCAAAGTGGACACACCAGTAAATCAAGAAACCCACTACATTATTTGAGCGGTTTTTGCATCAGGGGTACAGTTAATATCTTATTAGGCCCAAGAGAGTGGTTCCCAGGGTTCAGAATTTCATGGGTCTATAAAATTTTACAAAATGGTGCTAAGGACCAGCTTACTGTTGACAACTTTTAACTTTGCTGACAAGGACGTGGAAAAGCACCCACCACTGACATCAGTGTCAGGTAGGGAGATTTTAGAATTGATCATGAGCAAAGGTAGAATCTCAGTGTCAAGTTTAGCTCTTTGCATTGAACCTTTTTGAACTTTTTGAAAAACAAACTTTCCCTCATTATTCTGTGTGTGGGGAGAGTTTTGTCATGAACTGGAGCCCGTCTGCCTCAGGCCTTGGGAAGCAACGCTGCTGTAGACTGAGGTGGAGCAGGACTGCCATCCTCATTTGCGTCCCCAAGTGCCTAGAGATCTTCCGCGTGGCATCTGGGTTTGGCATCGCGATGCTGTGGCCCCGGGCTGCACGCTCGTCCTTCCAGCCTTCCCTCCCATTTCCACAGCACCTTCTCAGTGCCTGGCATCACCCTCTGGCTGCTCACATGTTTCCTGTCTGCCTCTCTCGACTGGATGGTCAGGACCTGGAGAGCAGGTCCTTTACGCTGTTTGCTGCTGTTTCCTGAGTCAGAACAGGGTCTGGTATCCAGCAGGTGTTGAATAAGAGCTCGTAGAGTCAGTGAAGGTTTGCAGCCTTTTCTGAGAACCTGAGACGCTTCTCTCCTGAGAGACCATGGGTCCCAATGTCTAGAATGTCTTCCTTTAGGAATTATTTAGAAGATCTGGATCATTTTATCATTTATATGTTATTTTATTTTATTTTTTTAACAGATCTTTATTGGAGTATGATTGCTTTACAATGTTATGTTACTTTCTGCTGTAAAACAAAGTGAATCAGCTATACATATACATATATCCCCATATCCCCTCCCTCTTGCATCTCTCTCCCACCCTCCCTATCCCACCCCTCTAGGTGGTCACAAAGCACCGAGCTGATCTCCCTGTGCTATGCAGCTGCTTCCCACTAGCTATCTATTTTACATTTGGTAGTGTTTATATGCCCATGCCACTCTCTCACTTCATCCCAGCTTACCCTTCCCCCTCCTGGTGTCCTCAAGTCCATTCTCTACATCTGTGTCTTTATTCTTGTCCTGCCTCTAGGTTCTTCAGAACTATTTTTTGTTTTTAGATTCCATATATATGTGTTAGCATACAGTATTTGTTTTTCTCTTTCTGACTTAATTCACTCTGTATGACAGACTCTAGGACCATCCACCTCACTACAAATAATGCAATTTCATTTCTTTTTATGGCTGAGTAATATTCCATTGTATATATGTGCCACATCTTCTTTATCCATTCCTCTGTCAATGGACACTTAGGTTGCTTCCATCTCCTGGCTATTGTAAATAGAGCTGCAATGAACATTGTGGTACATGACTCTTTTTGAATTATGGTTTTTGCAGGGTATATGCCCAGTAGTGGGATTGCTAGGCCATATGGTAGTTCTATTTTTAGTTTTTTGAGGAACCTCCATGCTGTTCTCCATAGTGGCTGTATCAATTTACACTCCCACCAACAGTGCAAGAGGGTACCCTTTTCTCCACAGCCTCCCTAGCATTTATTGTTTGTAGATTTTTTGATGATGGCCATTCTGACCGGTGTGAGGTGATACCTCATTGTAGTTTTGATTTGAATTTCTCTAATGATTAGTGATGTTGAGCATCCTTTCATGTGTTTCTTGGCAATCTGTATATCTGCTTTGGAGAAATGTCTATTTAGGTCTTATGCCCATTTTTGGATTGGGTTGTTTGTTTCTTTGATATTGAGCTGCATGAGCTGCTTGTATATTTTGGAGATTAATTCTTTGTCAGTTGCTTCATTTGCAAATATTTTCTCCCATTCTGAGGGTTGTCTTTTCGTCTTGTTTACAGTTTCCTTTGCTGTGCAAAAGCTTTTAAGTTTCATTAGGTCCCATTTGTTTATTTTTGTTTTTATTTCCATTTCTCTAGGAGGTGAGTCAAAAAGGATCTTGCTGTGATTTGTCATGAAATGTTCTGCCTATGTTTTCCTCTAAGAGTTTTATAGTATCTGGCCTTACATTTAGGTCTTTAATCCATTTTGAGTTTATTTTTGTGTAGGGTGTTAGGGAGTGTTCTAATTACATTCTTTTGCATGTAGCTGTCCAGTTTTCCCAGCACCACTTATTGAAGAGGCTATCTTTTCTCCATTGTATATTCTTGCCTCCTTTATCAAAGATAAGGTGACCATATGTGCATGGGTATATCTCTGGGCTTTCTATCCTTTTCCATTGATCTATATTTCTATTTTTGTGCCAGTACCATAATGTCTTCATTACTGTAGCTTTGTGGTAGAGTCTGAAGTCAGGGAGCCTTAATCCTCCAGCTCCGTTTTTCTTTCTCAAAATTGCTTTGGCTATTCAGGGTCTTTTGTGTTTCCACACAAATTGTGAAATTTTTTGTTCTAGTTCTGTGAAAAATGCCATTGGTATTTTGGTAGGGATTGCATTGAATCTGTAGATTGCTTTGGGTAGTATAGTCATTTTCACAATATTGATTCTTCCAATCTAAGAACATGGTATATTTCTCCAACTGTTTATGTCATCTTTGATTTCTTTCATCAGTGTTTTATAGTTTTCTGAGTACAAGTCTTTCACTCCTTATCCAGGTTTATTCCTAGGTATTTTATTCTTTTTGTTGCAATGGTAAATGGGAGTGTTTCCTTAATTTCTCTTTCTGGTTTTTTGTTGTTGGTGTATAGGAATGCCAGAAATTTCTGTGCATTAATTTTGTATCCTGCAACTTTACCCAATTCATTGAACAGTTCTAGTAGTTTTCTGTTGTCATCTTTAGGATTCTCTATGTATAGTATGTCATCGGCAAACAGTGACAGTTTTACTTCTTCTTTTCCAATGTGTATTCCTTTTATTTCTTTTTCTTCTCTGATTGCTATGGCTAGGACTTCCAAAACTATGTTGAATAAGAGTGGCGAGAGTGGACATCCTTGTCTTCTTCCTGATCTTAGTGGAAATGCTTTCAGTTTTTCACAATTGAGCATGATGTTTGCTGTGGGTTTGTCATATATGGCCTTTATTATGTTGAGGTAGGTTCCCTCTATGCCCATTTTCTGGAGAGTTTTTTTTTATCATAAATGGGTATTGAATTTTGTCAAAAGCTTTCTCTGCATCTATTGAGATGATCATATGGTTTTTATTCCTTAATTTGTTAATGTGGTGTATCACGTTGATTGATTTGCGTATATTGAAGAATACTTGCATCCCTGGGATAAATCCCACTTGATCATGGTGTATGATTCTTTTAATGTGCTATTGGATTCTGTTTACTAGTATTTTGTTCAGTATTTTTGCATCTATGTTCATCAGTGATATTGGTCTATAATTTTCTTTTTTGTGATATCGTTTTCTGGTTTTGGTATCAGGGTGATGGTGGCTTCGTAGAATGAATTTGGGAGTGTTCCTCTCTCTGCAATTTTTTGGAATAGTTTGAGAAGGATCAGTGTTAGCTCTTCTCTGAATGTTTGATAGAATTTTCCTGTGAAGCCATCTGGTCCTGGACTTTTGTTTGTTGGAAGATTTTAAATTATGGTTTCAATTTCATTACTTGTGATAGGTCTGTTTATATTTTCTAATTCTTCCTGGTTCAGTCTTGGAAAATTGTACCTTTCCAAGAACTTAACCATATCTTTGTGGTTGTCCATTTTATTGGCATGTAGTTGTTTGTAGTAGTCTCTTATAATCCTTTGTATTTCTGCAGTGTCAGTTGTTACTTCTCCGTTTTCATTTCTAATTCTGTTGAATTGAGTCTTCTCCCTTTTTTTCTTGATGAGTCTGGCTAAGGGTTTATCAATTTTGTTTAACTTCTCAAAGAACCACCTTTTAGTTTTATTGATCTTTGCTGTTGTTTTCTTCATTTCTATTTAATTTATTTCTGCTCTGATCTTTATGATTTCTTTCCTTCTACTGACTTTGGGTTTTCTTTGTTCTTCTTTCTCTAGTTGTTTTAAGTGTAGGGTTAGATTGTTTATTTGAGATTTTTCTTGTTTCTTGAGGTGAGATTGAATTGCTATAAACTTCCCTCTTAGAACTGCTTTTGCTGCATCGCATTGTATTTTCATTGTCATTTGTTTCTATGTATTTTTTAATTTCTTCTTTGATTTCTTCAGTGATCTCTTGGTTATTTAGTAGCACACTGTTTAGCCTCTATGTATTTGTGTTTTTATACAGTTTTTTTTCCTGTAATTGATTTCCAACCTCATAGCATTGTGGTCAGAAAAGATGCTTGATACAATTTCAATTTTCTTAAATTTTCTGAGGCTTCATTTGTGACCCAAGATGCCACAAATGACATCTGGAGAATGTTCTGTGTGCACTTGAGAAGAAAGTGTATTCTGCCACTTTTGGGTAGAATGTTCTATAAATATCAATTAGATCTATCTGGTGTATTGTGTCATTTAAAGCTTGTGTTTCCTCATTTATTTTCTGTTTGGATGATCTGTCCATTGGTGTATGTGGTGTATCAAAGCCCCCTACTATTATTGTGTTACTATAGATTTCTCCTTTCATGGTTGTTAGCATTTGCCTTATATATTAAGGTGCTCCTATGCTGGGTGCATAAACATTTATAATTGTTATATCTTCTTCTTGGATTGATCCTTTGATCATTATGTAGTGTCCCTTCTTATCTCTTGTAGCAGTCTTTATTTTAAAGTCTATTTTATCTGATACGAGTATTGTTACTCCAGCTTTATTTTGATTTCCATTTGCATGGAATATCTTTTTCCATCCCTTCACTTTCAGTCTGTATGTGTCCCTAGGTCTGAAGTGGGTCTCTTGTAGACAGCATATAAATGGGTCTTGTTTTTGTATCCATTCAGCCAGTCTGTGTCTTTTGGTTGGGGCACTTAATCCATTTACATTCAAGGTTATTATTGATATGTATGTTCCTATTACCATTTTCTTAATTGTTTTGGGTTTGTTTTTGTGGGTCTTTTTCTTCTCTTTTGTTTCCCGCTTAGAGAAGTTTCTTTAGCATTTGCTGTAAAGCTGGTTTGGTGGTGCTGAATTCTCTTAGCTTTTGCTTGTCTGAAAAGCTTTTGATTTCTCCATCGAATCTGAGTGAGATCCTTGCTGGGTAGAGTAATCTTTGGTGTAGGTTTTTCTCTTTCATCACTTTAAGTATATCCTGCCACTCCCTTCTGGCCTGCAGAGTTTCCACTGAAAAATCAGCTGATAACCTTATGGGGATTCCTTTGTATGTTATCTTTTGTTTTCCCTTGCTGCTTTTAATATTTTTTCTTTGAATTTAATTTTTGTTAGTTTGATTAATATGTGTCTTGGTGTGTTTTTCCTAGGGTTTATCCTGTATGAGACTCTCTGTGCTTCCTGGACTTGGATGACTATATCCTTTCCCATGTTAGGGAAGTTTTCAACTATAATCTCTTCAAATATTTTCTCAGACCCTTTCTTTTTCTCTTCTTCTTCTGAGACCGCTATAATTCGAATGTTGGTGCGTTTAATGTTGTCCCAGAGGTCTCTGAGATTGTCTCCAATTCTTTTCATTCTTTTTTCTTTATTCTGCTCCTCGGCAGTTATTTCCACCATTCTGTCTTCCAGCTCACTTATTCATTCTTCTGCCTCAGTTATTCTGTTATTGATTCCTTCTAGTGTATTTTTCATTTCAGTTATTGTGTTGTTCATTTCTGTTTGTTTGTTCTTTAGTTCTTCTAGATCCTTGTTAAACATTTCTTGTATTTTCTCAATCCATGCCTCCATTCTATTTCTGAGATTCTGGATCAACTTTACTATCATTACTCTGAATTCTTTTTCAGGTAGATTGCCTATTTCCTCTTCATTTATTTGGTCTTGTAGGTTTTTACCTTGCTCCTTCATCTGTGACATATTTTTTTGCCGTCCATTTTTTTTTTTTTTTTTTAATGAGTGGGATTGTGTTCCTGTCTTACTGGTTGTTTGGCCTGAGGCTTCCAACACTGGAGTTTGTAGGCTATTGGGTAGAGCTGGGTCTTTGTGCTGAGATGAGGAACTCTGTGAGAACTCACTCCAATGAATAGTCCCTGGGGTCTGAGGTTCTCTGTTTGTCCAGTGGTTTGGACTCAGAGCTCCCACTGCAGGAGCTTCGGCCTGACCCCGGGCTCATGAACCAAGATCCTGCAAGCCATGTCGGGTGGCCAAAAAAAAAAAAAAAAAAAAAAAAAAAGAACAATAACAAAGTAAAAAATAAAATTAGAGTAGGAAACTAGCAGATATGTTAGAAAGAATATAAAAATAAAAATACAGATGAATCAACAATCGGAAGGTACGTCAGTACCACAGTAGTAAAAAAGAAGAGGAAGGAAAAGAAAAAAAAGAAAAAGTGGGGTGAAAAGGCCTTGGCTGTGGAAGGCAGGGCCTAAGCAAGGGTGAGGTTTGGGTGGTGGGTGGGATCTATGCTCAGGACCCACAGAGCTGGAAAAGGCCCTGGAGGCTGTGGGGGGTTGGGCTTAGGCTCAAGGAACAGAAGGGGCCTAGGCATGCCCCCCACCCCTGGTCTCAGAGGGCAGGGACCTCACCTGGGAGCCCAGCAGGCTTCCTGGGCTTGAGTGGGTGGGGCAGACACCCTCCTCTCCTCTCCTGCTCCTCTGGTCTGGGAGGGCCCCTCCTGCCTGCCTCACCTGATCTCCTTGGTCTCACTCCTATGCCCCCAGGACCAGTGAAGCTTGGGGAGGGGCGTGGCCTTGGAAGGCAGGGGACCAGCCTGGGAGCTCAGCAGGCTCCCCAGCCCGAATGGGCCAGGCGATTGCCCTCCACTCCTCTCCCACTCTTCCCAGGGAGCCCCTCCCACCTGCCTCTCCTGATCTCCCCTGCCTCAGGGGTGCCGATCCTGTCTGGCCTCCACTTCTCCTCCCCCCTCAGTCCCCCTACGTCCTACTGGTTCACTTTTAGGGTCCCTCCCATCTTCTTGGGTGTCAGAATCCCCCACCAGTGGCTGGCAGGTGCCCTAGCTGTGGGGAGATGCTAACTCTGTGTCTTCCCACACTGCCATCTTGATTCCGCCTCCTGTATGTTATTTTAAACCATATTTTTGAATCAACATAAAAAACGTGTAGTTTAAAAAGGCAAATGAGATAAGCTCAGATTCTCCTAAGAGACTGGTCCTGACTGTGTCAGAGCAGGAAGGAGCCCCAGCCAAGCAGAGAAACAGAAATATTACTCAAGGTCCCGAGTGCACAGAAGCTGAGAAAAGGCTGTGTCCTGGCAGGTTCTTCCTGACAATAAAATCGTCCTTTCAGGTGGCAAGGATGCACAGGTGTCTGTGCCCTCCACCTGCCACCCACCCTGTGGGTGGAAGACTTTCTCACATCACCAAGTCACACTGGCTGTACTTTTAGGTACCTCCTGAGTTCTTGCTTCTATAAATAATGATCTGACTCACAGCCTTATTATGTTTTTTTCTGGGGAATAACCAGGAATTGTTCCTTAGGACACATTCTGAGAAAACGTGTCTCTCAAAAAGTCTATGCCAGTTAAACATTTGTAAATATCATGAAACTTCATCAGTTTTCACTCCCACTGGGTGTTTGCTAGGTTTTGCATCTACAAAGAATGTAAAAAAGAATCACAGTGAGCCCAAGGCTTTTGTTGGAGAATGTGTTTATTTAGGGGCTCTTCAGGGTCTGGAGCAGACCTTGGCAGACAGAGGACAGTGAGCAGGTGTTGCAGGGGCAAGGCCCAGGGAAGAGGAGAGATGGTTTGGGGGTACCTGGTGGCCCCAGGGCAGGGGGGGCATTAGCTACCTCCTGGGGGCCCTGACCCAGCACAGCTCAGGTATTACAGATGGAGCAGAAGAGAGGTGATGGGGACAGGGAGATAGGTAGGTCTCTGGCAGTAACAGCACTAACTGATCCTTGGAGTTCAGTGAGGAAAGTGGTGGGTGTTTCTGGTTCGAACCCCGATGAGCAGCAGACACAAGTGCAGAAACAAGGAGGAAGGGCCTTCTGGAGTAAGAGTGGAGGAGGGACTCCAAGATGGGGACAGAGCATGAGGTGGCCCTTTGGCTCTGTCAGGATTCAGAGTCTCAGGTGATGCCTTTCCTGATAAAGATGGACAAGGCTCTGGGCTCTGAGAATATGGGGTGTCTCACTGGTCATGGCCATGGGAGCTCAGATTGGAACCACTTGTAACGGGGTCTGAGGTCAGAGCCCCAGATCTTGCACTGGCAACAAATGGGGACACAGCAGCTGGACTGGAAGCAGCAGGGTTTGCAGCAGCTGGACTGGGAGCAGCCACATGAGCCACAGCCCCCCTTGGAGCCCCCACAAGAGCCACAGCCCCCTTTGCCACAGCTGGAGCAGGAACAGGCTGGCACACAGCAGCACACAGGCTTGCAGCAGCAGACGGGCACACAGCAGCTAGAGCCACAGCCTCTGGAACAGCCACAGCAGCCCATGGTTCTGGTGAGTTGAGGGTGGAGTAGGTCAGAGCAGCAGGTGAAGAGAGAGGGTGGGTGCTCAGGTGTGGAGCCTTCTGGGCTAGGAGTCTATATACTTGCCAGGGTCAAGCTGACCACACACTGGCTTCCTACTTCCTGTTTGTGCCATTTCTCAGGGCACATTGAGTGAGTGTGTGTGTGTGTTTGTGCACATGCACGATTCTTGTCCCTGGCCTCTCATTGGCTCTACCCACCATCCTCTTTCTTGTGTTTCTACATTTAGCCTCTTGCCATTTTGTTTTGCAGCTATTATTTTTTTTTGGTTGTTTTGCAGTTATTAATGGAAAGTAATTTCCAGAATTTTTAGCTTTTCTGGAATTTTCTAGGAATGGGACACTTGCAGTTCTTAGGTGTGTGCTGTTCTCTCTACTGAGCCCCAAATGAAGCCCAGACCCTCACTTACCTGAAGGTGCCTTTGATGCCCCTTTTCTCCCCAGGAGTCTCCATCACCATGTAGCTCAGGGTAGAGGGGAGACAGCCCCTGTTCACTCCCGATTCTAGGATCCCCTCTTTTAGGGATTACTTAGGGAATCTTAATTTCTAAATAAACTTTCTGGTTTACTTTATTATTCATCTGTCATCTTAAAGTAATTTTAAAATTGTGATAAAACACACATAGCATAAAATCTACCATTTTAACCATTTTTAAGTATACAATTCAGTGGCATTAAGTACGGTCATGATGTTGTGTAATCATCACCACCATCCATTTCCAGATTTTTTTCTTCACTCCAAACAGACACTCTGTCCCCATTAAGCAATAACTCTCAGTCCCTCTCCCACCAGGCCTGGTGGTTTTGGGTCTGATTTCTGTCTCTATGAAGTTTCCCATTCTAGACATTTCATAACAATGGAATAATAACAATATTTGTCCTTTTGTGTCTGGCTGATTTCATTAAGCATAATGTGTTCGAGGTTCATCCATGGTGTAACATATATCAGAACCGCATTGCTTCTTATGGCTGAATAATATTCCATTGTGTGTATAGATCACTTTTTTTTTTAACCCATTTATCTGTTGAACACTTGAGTTATTTCCACCTTTTGGCAATTGTGAATATGCTGCCAGAATGAGAGTGTACAAATACCTGTTTGAGTTCCTACTTTCAATTCTTTTGGGTATATACTTAGGTGTAGAATTGATGAGTCACATGGTAATTCTGTATTGGTTACCGAACCAAACTTGAGTCCACTTACCCAACACACAGCAATGCAAATCTACTGACACTGGGTTGTGATGAAGAAAAGTGCAGCATTTACTGCAGGGCACCAAGCAAGGAGAATGGGCAGCTCATGTTCAAAAGACCTCAACTCCCCCATGGCTTTCAGGAAAGGGTCTTGTTTAAAAAAATTAAATTTAATTAATTAATTAGTTAATTATTTTTGGCCATGGCTTGCAGGATCTTATCTGCCCGATCAGTGTTTGAACCCACACCCTCAGCAGTGAAAACGTAGAGTCCTAACAACTGGACTGCCAGGGAATTCCTGAGGGAAGGGTCTTTAAAGACTCTGTGAGGGAGGGGGTCACAGGGTGGGTGATCAGTTCACTCACAATTCTGATTGGTTGATAGTGACGTAACAGGGTGATGTTTTGAGACTCTCAATCATCAACCTTTTGGTTCCAGCTGTTCTGGGGCTTCTGTGCTGGTGGTCAGCATGCAGTTAACCTTTCCCACCTGGTGGGGGTTTCAGTATCTGTAAAACAGCTCAAAGATATGGCTCAAGATATTATCTATAGCTCTTAAGGGAGAACTAAAGTTCTTGACTTTGTTTTATGGCTAAACTCTTATTTTGTCTTGCTTGACTGTTTTCCTTTGTTTCTGCATTTTCTCACCTCTCTGATTAAATTAGCTCTTTGGAACTTAGGGAAGGCCTAGGAAGCTAAAACTTTTCTACAGACAAGAGGCAGAGGACATGAGATGGGGGGGGTCTGTCCTTGGGAGTTGTTGTTATTGATTATTTTGGATTTTCTACACATGTGATCGTGTCATCTGTGAGCAAAGACAGTTTTATTTCTTCCTTCCAAGTCTGTATACCTTTTATTTCCTTTTCTTGTCTTATTGCATTAGCTAGCACTTCCAGTATGATGTTGGAAAGCAGTGGTGAGACAGTAGTACATCTTTGCCTTGT
Source organism: Hyperoodon ampullatus (assembly GCF_949752795.1). NCBI lineage: Eukaryota > Metazoa > Chordata > Mammalia > Artiodactyla > Ziphiidae > Hyperoodon > Hyperoodon ampullatus. The sequence goes on from NC_136920.1 coordinate 3,862,776, forward strand.
TTCTGATCTTAGTGGGAAAGCTTTGAGTTTCTTACCATTAAGTATTATGTTACCTGTAGGTTTTTGTAGATGTTCTTTATCAAGTTGAGGAAGTTTCCCTCTATTTCCAATTTCCTGAGAGGAAATTGTTGGCAATCACCATCAAGCAAAGTTAAGTTTGTATATTTCAGATAAAAGCCCATTTCAGATATACAATTTGCACACATTTTTTCGCAGTCTGTGTTGTCTTTTCACTTTCATAGTGATATTCTTTGAAACACAAATGTTTTTAATTTTGATGAAGTCCAATTTATCCATTTTTCTTTTGTTGCTTATGCTTTTGGTGTCATATCTAAGACTGCTTTGCCAAATCCAAGGTCATGAATATTTACACCTCTGTTTTCTTCTAAGTGTTCCATAGTGTTAGCACTTAAATTTGGATCTTGGGTCTATTTTTAGTTAATTTTTGTGTATGGTGTGAAATAAGGGCCCAACTTGATACTTTGGCATGTGGGTATTCAGTTGTCCCAGCACCATTTGTTGAAAGACTCTTCTTTCCCCATTAGATAGGTCCCTCCCTACAAGTTTACTTGGCTGATGGTGATCACCAGTGAATGATGCTGGGTCAGTGTTCCTGAGCCCAGAGGGAACTGGGCTCGGTGTTCCTTGCCCCTGGAACACACTGATCCTGTCTGCAGAGCCCTCCCTGACACCTACTGCCCCTTTGGTGATTGGCTGTGCAGTCTTTGTGTTTCCTGCTAAGGTGTTTCCTGTCAGTGTTCTTGGCCTGCGCCACTCTTGTCTCTCCAAAGATTTTCGTAACTTTGAGTTTGTGGAAGACAGGATTGGGTCTCACAAAAGGTTTCAGGCTCCTCATGAAAAGTTTCCCACTCTTCTTTGGTGTTGACAATGCCAGCAGTTCCTGGAGGAGCAGCATATTCGGAAAACTAAATGTAGAGGTGAGCTCTTTGCTTAGGGCCAGAGATGCCTGCTCACCTCATGGTGTTGTATCTGGCAAAACCAGGTAAGTGATTTTTCTCTGACATCCAACATTGGGCTTGATGTGATCTATTTCTTCATGTGACTTAAGAACATCTGCATAATTTATTTTCATTTTTGTGTTTTGCTTTTGATTTGAGGTGGGAAAGTGTACCTACCTTAAAAGTTTACAGCTCATTGAACTTTTGTACCGTGTAACCACCACCCATTTCAGAATAAAGAATGCTCATAGTGTCCCAAATCTGCATATTTTAAAAAAGTTTATTAATTTTAAAAATGAAAAATAAAAAGATTAGGGACTTCCTTTGTGGTCCAGTGGTAAAGAATCCGCCTTCCAATGCAGGGGTCATGGGTTTAATCCCTGGTTGGAGAACTAAGATCCCACATGCCACGGGGCAACTAAGCCCACGTGCCACAACTACTGACCCCGTGTGCCTCAACTAGTGAGAGAAAACCAGCACACCACAACTAGAGAGAAGCCACAACGAAGATCCTGCAACTAAGACCCAATGCAGCCAAAAAAAAAAAGATTAAGGAAACTTTACCTCATCCATCTCTTGGGTTGGGCATGCATGGTTGTGATCACATGCTTATAACATTTTGTGACTTTTTTTCATTACCTAATAAAAAAACCACATCCCCAGGTTATAAAGATCCCACAGGCATTTGTACTGGTTGTCTGTACAACCACCCAAAGAATATATCATAAGTCATATAAACATATAAACAAGTCTCAGTCATTCAATTTTAGGTGGTTGCTACTTTCATCGTCTTAAAAATAATTTTGTGTTAACTGAACTTGCCCACAAAATTTATGAACATCCAGTATCCTTTACTCTGGATAAATACTGAGAACTCAAGGTACAGAATAAAAAGGTGCACATGTACTAAATTTTAGTAAATATTGCCAACACACGCTGGTTTCTGCTACCACTGATGGTGCACCAGACATTTAGAAATGTTTCTTCTGAGAAAGGCTGTAAGAAAAGAATCATAGTGAGACAAGGCTTGTTGTTGAGAATTTATTTAGAGGCCTCACAAAGTCCAGAATAGAATTTGCTAGACCAAGGATCAGAATGAGCTGGTGTCAGGGAAGAGGGGAGGGGTATTTAGTGGATCTGGGCCCCCAGGCTCTGGGTGGTGAGCGCCAGCCCTGAGGTTATATGAGAATCAGGACCCAGCAGTAAGAGGCCAGGAAGGAGATGGTTAGAACAGCTCTGTGCCCCATTTGGAGCATGATGGGTGGGTTTTCTGTGGCTTAGCTCCTGAAGAGCCTGCAGATGGTAAAGCTCAGTGGGCAGGAGGAAGATTCTTCTGAGTTATGCGTGTGGCAGTGAATCCTCAGATGGCTCAGAAAGTATGAGGGGGACCCCCTTCTCCATCAGGATCTCTGGTCCTGAAGATTCAGGCTGCATCACTCCTGGAGAGGATGGACTGAGAAGTGTGCACTGGGGGTATGGGATGTGTCACCACTCATGGCCAGGGAGGCTGGATTGGCTGGAACCACCTGAGGTCTGTGGTCAGCATATCAGATCCTGCACTGGCAGCAAATGGGGACACAGCAGCTGGACTGGGAGCCGCCACATGAGCCACAGCCCCCTTTGGCACAGCTGGAGCAGGAACAGGCTGGCACACAGCAGCACATGGGCTTGCAGCAGCAGATGGGGAGACAGCAGCTGGAGCCACAACAGCCCATGTTCTGGTGGGTGGAGGGTGGAGTAGGTCAGAGGGGCAGGTGGGGAGAGAGGGCAGGTGTTCAGGTGTGGAGCCTCCTGACCCAGGAGCCTCTGTATACCTGCCAGTGTTTACACTCAACACATGATGACTTCCTCTTATGTGTTTACTTATTTCAAATGCACAAGTGTTATTTTTAAACTCTTTGCCGTCCCATGAGCCCCCAATAGCTCAAGCTGAGTTCTGCTTCTCTGGTTTCTAAAGGCAGCCTCTTCCTCAAGGTATTTCTCTTCGTAAACAGAGCCTGAGCTCCCTGCTCAGGGAGCCCCTGAGATCCGGTCACCCATGGGCAGTGAGTCACCATCTTTGGCTTTCCAGTTTCTGCTCATTGATAAAAATCCTCTGTCCCCGGCTCTAATGTTTATATTTCTCTACTTAAAAATCAATTGGTGTCATTTCTGTAAATAAAAGTATTGAGCAGAAAAATAAGACTACTTATAGTTCCTGCATCCAAACCACCAGTCTCAATATTTTGTTGAATTTCAAAAGCAAGATTTGAAGCACTTCGCTTTCAGGGTGTCCTGACTTTTTCCCCTTTTCTCATTTCCTGCCCCCCTCCTCTTGGCTAACCACCCCCGAAACAGGAATTAGACCCAGTATTCTTTCTCTTCGTGGGACCCGGCTTCCCAAATTCCTATTACTCTTCCTATGCTTTTTAGTTTATTCAGTTTTTTTGTTTGTTTGTTTGTTTGTTTTGTGGTACGCGGGCCTCTCACTGTTGTGGCCTCTCCCGTTGTGGAGCACAGGCTCTGGACGCGCAGGCTCAGCAGCCATGGCTCACGGGTCCAGCCGCTCCGCGGCATGTGGGATCTTCCCGGACCGGGACACGAACCCGTGTCACCTGCATCAGCAGGCGGACTCTCAACCACTGCGCCACCAGGGAAGCCCTATTCAGTCAGTTTTTATAAAAACTCCTCAAGTCAACTGACATAATTCACATTTACCATCTCTGAAAGCTGTGAAAATAGTTTGAGTGGATCGGCCACCCTTTGGTTAGCCATCCTCTCTAATGGACCCTCGTTTCCTAGAAAGTCACTTTTAATTTTTTTATTGAGGTGAAAGTTACATCCAGTGAAACACACATATTTTGAATATGCGAGCCCACCAGTTTTGCTCAGCGTGCTCTGATGTAGCCGCCACCCTGGTCGTGATAGACTGTTTCCGTCATCCAGGGGGTCCACTTTCCCCCGCTTCCAGCCAATCCCCAGCCCCACAGCCTCCCTTTCTTCTGACTGGTTTTTCTTGTTGTTGGAGGCACATAAATGGGACTGTGAAGCATATATCCTGGCTTCTTTCACTCAACATCTTACCCTGTGTATCAGTGATGTGTATATATTTAAAATCGCCAAGTAGTGTTCCAGGTGAAAATGTACTCCAGTGGGACCCCATTCATTCTCTTGTTCCCAGATATCTGGATTGTTTTCAGCTTTGGGCTGCAATGAATAAAACTTCTACAGACATTCTTTCATTATTATTATTTTATTGACGTATAACTCATGTACAATGTTGTGTTAGTTTCAGGTGTACAGCAAAGTGATTCAATTATATATGTTTACACACATATACATATATCTATATAGGAGTCTTTTGTGAACACGTGTCTTGTTTCTTTTGCTTATACATGTAGGAGTGGGCTTGCTGGGGCATAGGCGGGGGGAGGTTTAACTTTATAAGAAACTGACAGTTTCCATGATGCTCACACCATTTTCATCCTTGCCGGCCATGCCTGAGAGCACCAGTGGTTCCCCGTCTTCCCTAATATTTACAGGTTTAAAAAATCTTCGGCATTCTCGTGGTGTGTAATGATGTCTCATGTGCACCTTGATTTGTGTTTCTCTGGTGACTAGGGTTGTTGAGCACCATTTCATGTGTTTATTGGCCATTTATATACTTTCTTGGAAAAATGTTCAATTTTGGGGTCCATTTTTATTGTGTTTTTTTTTTTTTGCTTTTCTTTTTTTGTGATTAATTTATTGAAATTCTTCATAAATTCCAGCTAAATAAACTGTGTGTGTATATATATCTATAGCTATCTAGCTATCTATTATCTATCATCTATCTATCTATTATCCATTTACCTATTATCTATTATCTATCTATCATCTATTTATTATCTTCTATCCATCTATCATCTATCTACCTCTCATCTATCTATCAACAATCTATCAATCTATCCATCTCTCATCTATCTCTCACCTATCTATTATCTATCTATCATCTATCTATCTATTCTATTATCTACTATATCTATCTATCATCTATCTATGTATCTATCTACCTATCATCTATATATCTATCTATCCATCTATTTATCTATCTATCAATTTTCTCCTAGTATTTAGTTTGCTTCATCATTGTCTTGATATCTTAATAGCATCCTTTGACAGGGAAATGTTTTTTACTTTCATGATCCAATTTAACTTTTATCTTTGAGGGTTAGTGCCTTCTTCTGACCCCTCTGAAGAAATCTAGCTTTCCTTATAGGAGCGTTAGTTTTTGTTTCTACGTTTAGTTCTATGATGGATCTCAAACTCAATTTGCGTTTGGTGAGTGTGAGGCAGGAGTTTGTTCCCCACACGCTCATCCAATTGCCTCAGCAGCTGAACCTACAGAGACCCGGCCGGCATGGGGTATAAAGTGCATCGCCGGGCAGGTGAGCTGTCTGGGTGGGGAATCATTTTAGCAATGGTCAGCTGGCCAGTGAATACTTCCAGGAGCCGATGGCCCTTCCTCGCCCCTGGGGTAAGGAGACCCGCAGGATCAAACCTGGACCATCTGGGCAGGGCAGAGGGGTGGATGGGGAGGGAGCACGGGGCCCTGCGTCTCAGCTCTTGAAGGAATTTCAGAGGTGGGGGAGCCACTCCTGAGAGGAGGGGCAGCTAGGGACGGAGCCAGGACGCCGTAGGCTCTGGGTTTTCCTTCCGTGACGCCAGCCCCCGCGGGTCCTGCTGTTGACAGGTATTTGGGGTCTGACTTTTACCGCCCCCATTGCCATGTTCATCTGGTCTCTGTCCCTGGTTCCTGGCACAGAGCCCCTGAAACCCTTGGGATCTCCTGAGTGATGGGAGTGTTTGTCCTTCATTAGCACCTGAGTGTGTGCTAACGAGGTGACTCACATGGGACCCCTGGAGAGCCTCAGGCTGGGATTAGTCATCAGAAAGTCTAGTGATCAGAGGGAACTTGCAGGCCCAACCGCTGACCTCTGGGAAGGGGGAGCGGGGAGCTACGGACGAAGGTCTATAAAAACTTCAACAGCGAGGGTTAGTGAGTTTCCAGGTTGATGAACACAGGGAGATTCAGGGAGAGTGGGCACCTGGAGAGGGCATGGAAGCTATGCACCCCTTCACCCGCCTTGCCCTGTGCATCTCTTCCATCTGGCTGTTCCTGAGTTATACCCTTTTATGAGAGATCAGTAATCTAGTAAGTAACATGTTTCTCTGAACTCTGTGAGCTGCTGTAGCAAATTAATCAACCCCAAGGAGAGGTCTGCTGAACTCCTGCTCTATAACCAATCAGTTAGAAGCACAGGTGACAACCTGGACTTGATATTGGTGTCTGAAGTTGAAAGTGGGCAGTTGGTAGGACTGAGCCCTTAGCCTCTGGGATCTGACACTAACTCCAGATAGATAGTGTCAGAATGAAATTGAGTTAAATTTGTGGGATACCGAGTCAGTGACCACTAAGAACTAAAGACTTGTTTGGTGGTATTGAAAAAATACACATTGGAGTTTTCCAATTTGTTGGTGCCAACTAAAAATTGTCACTCCCCATCTGGTTCTACAAGAATGAAGTCACTGGCCACTGTAGTCACTGACCTTCAACACCCCCTGAAAGGAGTTTAGGGTGGAGATCGAGAATGAGGCCCTCTGTGCTCTGGGAAAAACTGGCAGAACAGGCCTTCAGAGAGTTAGATATTTTTCAGGAGAAGATCTTACAAGCCCAATTTCTTGCATCTTCTCCTATCTAGAAAAGCACTAAAATCATTAACTGAGACATCTGATCCTCACAACTAGCAGCGAACTTCTGCCAAAATGTGTGCTTGATTGCATGTACCCCCTTCACAAAAATCGCCTATATACTGACCTCTCCCCCTACTTCTTAGGAGAGTTCCTCGGAGCTACTGAGAGCCTGTCTCCTGAGCTATAGTCCTCATTTTGCACCAAATAAAACTTAACTCACAACTCTCACCTTGTGCATGTTTCTTCAGTCGACATAGGTGTATGATTGTTCATAGTGGTCTCTTATGATCTGTTTATTTCTGTGGTATCTGTTGTAATGGCCCCTCTTTCGTTTCTGATTTTATTTGAGTCTTCTCTATTTTTTTCTTGGCTAATATCACTAAATATTTGTCAATTCTGTTTCTTTTCCAAAGCCTAACTCTTGGTCCGGTTGATCTTTGCTGTTGCTTTCTAGCCTCCATTTCATTTATTTCTACTCTGATCTTTGTTATTTTTTTCTTTTTGCCAACTTTGGGCTTTGTTTGTTCTTCTTTTTCTAGTTCCTTGAGATGTAAAGGTTGTTTACTTGAGATCTTTTTCCTAACATAGGAAAATATATTTTGCTTAATATATTTAGGAGTTTATTGCTATAAGCTTTGTCTCAGGCCATTTGGGCTGCTCTAACAAAATACTACTGACTGGGTGGCTTATACACAACAGAAATTTATTTCTCACAGTTATGGAGACTGGGATGTCCAAGATCACAGTGCTGGAGGATTTGGTGTGGTGGTGGTGAGGGCCCACTTCCTGGTTCATAGGTGACACCTTCTTGCTGTGTCCTCACACGATGAAAGGGGTGAGGGAGTTCTGTGGGGTCTCTTTATGAGAAAACTAATCCCATTCATGAGTGCCCTACTCTCATAACCTAAGCACATTCCAAAGACCCCACTGCCAGATACCATCACACTGGATGCTAGGATTTCAGTAAAGGACCCTGGGGGTTGGGGAGGGTGTGAACATTCAAACCATAGCCATTGCTCTCTTAGAACTGCTTTCGCTGCATCCCAGAAGTTTTGCTGTGTTGTGTTTCCATTTTTGTTTGTTCCAAGATATTGTTTGATTTCCCTGTTGATTTTTTCTTTGACCCATTGGTTGTTCAGAAGTGTCTTATTTAATTTCCACAGACTTGCGAATTTTTGCATTTTCCTGTTATTGATTGCTAGTTTCATATTGTTGTGGTCAGAATAGGTACTTGGTATGATTTCTATCTTAAATTTGTAGAGGCTTTTATTGTGACCCAACATATGATCTACCCTGGAGAATGTTCCACATGCACTTCAGAAAAATGTGTATTCTGCTTCTGTGGATGAAGAGTTCTGTAGGTATCTATTAAGTTCATCTGATATAGTGTGTAATTCAAGTCCAATGTTTTGTTATTGATTTTCTGTGTGGATGATCTATCCATTGCTGAAAGTGGGGCATAGAATTTCATTAACATTATTGCATTTCTGTCTATTTCTGACTTCAGATTTGTTAATATTTCCTTAATATATTTAGGTGATCTGATGTTGGGTGCATCTGTATTTACAATTGTTATATCCTCTTGATAAATTCACCCTTTTGCCATTATATAATAACCTTTTTGTCTCTTGTTACAGTTTTTTTGTGTCTTTTCTTTAAAATTAATTCATTTATTTATTTTTGGCTGCATTGGGTCTTGGTTGCTGTGCGTGGGCTTTCTCTAGTTGCAGCGAGCAGGGGCTACTCTTTGTTGTGGTGCATGGGCTTCTCATCGTGGTGTCTTCTCTTGTGGTGGAGCACGGGCTCTAGGTGCACGGGCTCAGTAGTTGTGGCACACAGGATTAGTTGCTCTGCAGCATGTGCGATCTTCCTGGACCAGGGCTCGAACACATGTCCCCTGCAGTGGCAGGCGGATTCTTAACCACTGCGTCACCAGGAAAGCCCCTCTTGATACAGTTTTTGAGAAAAAAATCTATTTTCTCTGATATAAGTATATCTACCCCTATTCATTTGCATGGAGTATGTTTTTCTTTCCCTTCATTTTCAGGTTATGTGTGTCCTTGAATCTGAAATGAGTCCCTATAGGAAGCATCATATAGTTGAGTCTTGAAAAAAAACCCACTCAGACACTCTGTGTCTAGGGTTAGAGTGGCAGGGTTGACAGGTAAAATTCAGGATGCCAGTGGAGGCTGGGATTCCCATAGACAAACGCTTTTTAAGAGCAAGGCTGTCCCACATGTAACATGGGTGTAAATACCGCATCTGTGCTCAGGCAGGGACGGACGCTGTGCTGTTCTGCCTGCTGCCACACGATGTCGCCCCAGGACCTCCCAAGAGCTGGACCACAGGATGGGAAGCAGCTCACCCCCAGGCAGAGGCAGCTCTTCCTCCTTGAAGAAGTTACATAGAAAATTTTGTATCCAGGTGCAGGAAACAATGGATTGACCTGTCCAGCGGACCCCTATAACGTTCCCTGGGTGAGCTCCCTCCCCAGGGTAGGGGAGGACTTATTATTACTTGGGGGGGGCTGTTCTTTAGATTAGGCCTTCAATCGCTTCCGTCCTTTGATTACTGCTCAGTTCACTGAGTCCTGTAAAGTGGGTCTGAGGCCTGAGCAGGTGAGGAGGGCGCTCCTAGGGCATCAGGCTAAGTCATCAGCACAGCAGGGGCCTCTGCCCTCCTGACGGTCACCCATCGATAAACAGCTTCTGAGCTACACCCAGGAAGACATGCATTTCTATGCTGTACAAATGCTCCTGTACAGTCAGGTATAGCATGTTAGTTACTATTCATCTTTGTGAAGGTGAAACGTGTTTTAAAATCCTTTTCCTGTTCCACGTCAAGGACACGCCTGTAGAACCTTTCTTAAGTACTTTTGGTGTGTATACCCCTCTTTGAAATTCTAATTGCTTCTCTCCTGACAAGTGTTCATATCTGCACATAAGCTCACATTTTTGCATAGAAGTATATTTTATTTTATTTTTTAAAATATTTATTTAATTTATTTATTCATTTTATGTATTTATTTATTTGGCTGCATCGGGTCCTAGTTACATCATGTGGGATCTTTGGTTGCGGTGTGCGGGCTTCTCTCTAATTGTGGCGTGTGGGCTCTAGAGAGTGTGGGTTCTGTAGTTTGCGGGACGCAGGCTCTCTGGTTGAGGCACACCACCTCAGTAGTTGTGACGTGCAGGCTTAGTTGCCCTGTGGCATGTGGGATATTATGTCCCCCACCAGGTATTGAACCCGCATTCCTCGCATTGGAAGGAAGATTCTTTACCACTGGACCACCAGGGAAGTCCCTGCATAGAAGTTTAAAGGCTCCATATCAGACCTGATGTCCATCCATGGTCCGCAGTCTCCAGATTGAGAATTTACTAGAAGCAGAGGCCCCAAAGAAGAGGGACAGAAAGGCACTTCCCGTTCACGTTGGCTGTGGGCGTCCCATGGGACTTGGTGGGGGGTCACGTGGGTTTCCACTCCTCTATCACTTGGAACCAAATAACAATGAGAGCAAAGGAGCATTTTTTTTGAAGATGGTAAAATGCTAACTGATTTATCTGAGCAAGGAAAATTGCAGGCTTGTAGAGAGGCTTCCAAGTGAGAATATTCAGGATAGGGATTCGCTTGCGGTGAGCATCCCATGCAGAAGAACAAGTGTCGGCTTCCAGGATCGCCCCCAGCAAGGCTTGTCCTCGACTAAACTATGGGCCACTGAGAACACCTGCATTGGTTCAACGTCGTGATGGACAGGATGCCCTTCAACGCACAGTGACCTACACGGCCAATTCTAACAACTCCCCTCAGGCGCTGTGAAGAACTGAACAAGCAATTCTGAAATGATATGGAAGCATAAAGTTCAGGGATCACAATGGAAGGAGAGTCAGCCTCCCAGATGTGGAGCCTGGGCCCTGAAAGGCAGGGCTGGGTCAGGGCGGGGCAGGCGAGGAGGCCAGAGACAGTGGGGACGCGGCACCCGAGAGCCTTACAAATCCGGGACAATAATACTGGCAGGTCATACAGGTGACATTTCTTATGTGTCGGGGATGCTCTAAGTGTCCTTGAGAAGTGCCTCATTGATGCTCACAACGGATCCCCGAGACGGGTAGTGGCTCCAAGGCCCCTTTACAGGTGAAGGAAACATGGCCGTCCTAGGTAGGCACTGAGAGCCAGGACCTCACAGGCGGATGCTTGGGGCCCTGGCTCCTGGAGAGAGTCAAGTGGGGTCACTGCCGGTGTCCACAACCAAGACAGTCAGTGAGGTGGGTACAGGCTTAGGCTGGCAAACTAGGGACCAGAGGGAAGATGAACTGGGTTTATGCAAAGAAGCGTGGCTGAATTTTCACAATATAATATTCAGCAAGTGAAAAGAATGAAATAAAATCTTTAGCACAACTTGCATGTGAATCTGAAATAAAAACATCAAAAGCCACACTGTGTGTTTCCAGGACATACACGCAGGCATGTGTATCTTTCAAGTGCGTCTGTGTGTGTCCTCTCTTGGGGAAGAAGGGAAAATCAGGAGGGGGTCCAGCCCCTCCTTAACAGGGAGACAGGATGGGAATAATGCAGACCAAGTAAAGGAGAAACAATTTTCAAAAGCACTTTGTGATATCAACTTTCATGGCTAATCTCCTCGCTCTTTTGGAAGATACAAGAAGAATTAGACTGGGGAGGAAGAAGATTGTGGAGTTTACAGCTTTCCACTCAAGGCGTCTGTGGATGGTCTCTGCTGTGATCATCATTTGTAAATTACTCAATATTAATCCCCGTCTTACTGGGTTCCCACCAGTGCCTCTCCTATCACTCTTCTTTGATGTGAGTCAATCCCGATGGAATGGATCTTGTTATGGTTTTGTCAAGGGGCCTGGGTGCTGTAGTTCTGGACTTCTGTTCTGTTTGGGACTGTTTGCCTATTTTTTTGTACTTGAATGATGTTGTGTCCACATGTACCGTTCTTGGGTCAGACTTTGTTTTCATCAGGTTTTTGAAGATATTGCTCGAGTACCTTTGGGTTTAGGATGTTTTTGAAGGAGGACTGGAGTCGGTCAGGTTTCCACAGCCCCCCACCCATGGCACGGGGACTGGGAATTGCTGTTGTTCGACATTCAGAAAACCTTTGGACGTCTAAAGCGGAATCACCATATGTCTTATTCATGAGCAAATTGTATGCATTGCCCCCTGGGGAACAGGTTATACTCTTTGGGGCTACTCTTGGAGATTTTCCTTCAGGTCATAGCGATTCTTACTTTTAACGAATACATGTCAGTTCCCCTTCCTGCGGCCGTTACCACTTGCACTGTGGCTGGGTCCTCACTGCCTCCCACCTCACACATGTGTTTACCTGTCTCTGGTGATGTGGTAGCTTTGCCTTTTCACCTACGCTGTGAGCCTCTAAGGCTTTTTTTTTTTTTTTTTTAACGTCAGCTATCCAGTTTCTAGCCATCTCTGTCCTGCTCCATGCTTCTCTGTTTCATTGATTCTGTCTATTATGATCTCTGATGGTCAAGTTTTGTCTAAGGTCTCCATGTCTCCCTTTTCAACCTTTTCTGTAGTTTTATCATTTCATCTCTGAGTCCTATTCAAATGATTTTGCCATATTTTAATTTGGTGTATAATTCAACCATCTGTAGCAAATGACTTTTGTCCCCTGGCTTATGTTTTAAATTAGACTGACTTGTCTTTTCCTTCATTAGCCCCTGCATGTCTTTTGGTTTCAAAATTTAATCCACTTACATTTCAAGTAATTATTGATAGGTAGGGACTTACTCTTGTCATCCTGTTAATTGTTTTCTGGCTGTTTTATAGTTGTTGTTGTTGTTGTTTTTCTCTCTCTCCCTTGCTGTCTTTCTTTGTGATTTGATGTTTTCCTGTAGTGGTGTGCCTCGATTCATGTTTCTTTATCTTTTGTGAATCTAGTATAGGTTTTTGATTTCTGCTTACTGTGCAGCTTAGATGAAACATCTTATAGTTGTAAGAGCTTATGCATTTTGCATGTTATTTGTGTTATTATTATTTGTGTATGATTATGGACTCATAGATTTAAATGTATTTGATGTGTAGCCGTCCTTTGGAAAAAGTGGTGTCACATTGTCCCCAGCTTGTTTCCTGGGGGTCTCTTCGAGTCTGATGCCTCAACCTTTGGCATGTCCGAGTTGTCTTTGTTACCTTCCTTGCTTTCTGGGATGACAAGATGTTCCAGATTCATCTTGTTCATTTCCAGTCCCATGTCTCCAGAAATCCCATGTCCCATTAAGACACAAGAAATGGCATTTCACTAGAGTAGACTCGGTGCTGGAGTGCTCATATCTACTGGGTTGGCATTTTCCTAGGTCTTTCAGTGGAATAGAATACAATATTTTAGAGATAATACACATCATGAATTCACGTTGCTATTTCTAATTCAAATATAGCACAAGAGCCAAATATAGCCACAGCTCCCACAGCTGGAGCCACAGCCCCTGGAACGGCCACAGCAGCCCATGTTCTGGTGGGTGGAGGGTGACGTAGGTTAGAGGAGGAGGTGGAAAGAGAGGGCAGATGCTCAGGTGTGGGTGCTTCTGGGTCAGGAGCCTTTATATACCTGCCAGGGCCAGGTGACATGCTGGACACACTGTCCCTCCTGGTTCCTGTTGGGCCACCTCCCCAGAAGATCTATGTGCCTCGCATTTTCTAACTCCCTCTGTTCACTGTCCTTTCTCTACATTGCTGTCAGTTCCGTTTGTGGAATGTTGTTCCCAGTGAAGAGGACCGGTCTAGCACGTGGTCCCCTTTTCATGGCGACGGTGCAGAAGCACAGAGAAGGCAACCACTCACTGAGAGCCTGGCCTTGGGAACTGACATTGAGTTTGTAGCCTGGATCATTCCCATTTGATGTCATCTCTGCAGCTGCTTTTCCTGCCTTAGAGGGGCCTGGACCCTCACCTTCCTTATCCATGGGAAATGCCTGTCCAGGGGCTCTTTCTGGCAATCAGGTATCTCATCTGTGTAAGACTCTATGGGAGATTTGGAGTATTGGCTGAAATAATGGATTGAGAATTTTGCCACGTGGTCCACGTATGAAGACTGCTGCTGTGATAACAAAGATATTGGTTCTAACTCTTTCAGACGTCTCTACTCAGCCCACCTCTTGGGTGGCAGTGTTGAGAGGTAGAATTCAGGATGCCAGTGGAGGCTGGGTTTCCCATAGACAAACACTTTTTAAAACAAGGATGTCCCACATGTAACATGGGAGTAAATACCGCATCTGTGCTCAGGCAGGGACGGACGCTGTGCTGTTCTGCCTGCTGCCACACGATGTCGCCCCAGGATCTCCCAAGTCCTGGACCGCAGGAGGGGAGGCAGCTCACCCCCAGGCAGAGGCAGCTCTTCCTCCTTGAAGAAGTTACATAGGAAATTTTGTATCCAGGTGCAGGAAACAATGGATTAACCTGTCCAGCGGACCCCTATAACGTCCCCTGGGTGAGCTCCCTCCCCAGGGTAGCGGAGGACTTATTATTACTTGGGGGGGGGGCGTTCTTTAGATTAGGCCTTCAATCGCTTCCGTCCTTTGATTACTGCTCGGTTCACTGAGTCCTGCAAAGTGGGTCTCAGGCCTGAGCAGGTGAGGAGGGGACTCCTAGGGCATCAGGCTGAGCCATCGGCACAGCAGGGGCCTCTGCCCTCCTGACGGTCACCCATCGATAAACAGCTTCTGAGCTACACCCAGGAAGACGTGCATTTCTATACTGTACAAATGCTCCTGTACAGTCACGTATTGCACATTAGTTACTTTTCATCTTTGTGAAAGTGAAACGTGTTTTAAAATTCTTTTCCTGTTCCACATCGGGGACCACGCTTGTAGACCCTTTCTTAAGTTCTTTCGGTGCATATACCCCTCTTTGAAATTCTAATAGCTTCTCTCCAGACAAGTGTTCATATCTGCACATAAGCTCACATTTTTGCATAGAAGTATATTTTATTTTATTTTTTTAAATATTTGTTTAATTTATTTATTCATTTTATATATTTATTTATTTGGCTGCAACGGGTCTTAGTTGCATCATGTGGGATCTTTGGTTGCGGTGTGCGGGCTTCTCTCTAATTGTGGCATGCGGGCTCCAGAGCGCGTGGGCTCTGTAGTTTGCGGGACGCAGGGTCTCTGGTTGAGGCAGGCCACCTCAGTAGTTATGACGTGCAGGCTTAGTTGCCCTGTGGCATGTGGGATCTTAGTTCCCCGACCAGGGATTGAACCCAAGTCCCCTGCATTGGAAGGAAGATTCTTTCCCACTGGATGCCAGGGAAGTCGCTACATAAAAGTTTAAAGACTCCATAGCGGATCTGATGTCCATCCATGGTCCGCAGGCTCCAGACTGAGAATTTACTAGAAGCAGAGGCAAAAAGGAAGAGGGACAGGAAGGCGCTTCCTGGTCACATTGGCTGTGAGTGTCCCATGGGACTTGGTGGGGGGATCATGTGTGTTTTCACTCCTCTATCACCTGAACCAAATAACGATGAAAGCAAAGGAGCATTTTTTTTAAAGATGGTAAAATGTTAACTGATTTATCTGAGCAAGGAAAATTGCAGGCTTGTAGAGAGGCTTCCAAGTGAGAATATTCAGGACAGGGATTCGCTTGCAGTGAGCAGCCCATGCAGAAGAACAAGTGTCGGCTTCCAGGATCCCCCCCAGCAAGGCTTGTCCTCGACTAAACGATGGGCCACTGTGACCACCTGCATTGGTTCAACGTCGTGATGGACAGGATGGCCTTCTCCGCACACTGATCTACACGGCCAATTCTAACAACTCCCCGCAGGCGCTGTGAGGAGCTCAACAAGCAATTCTGAAATGATATGGAAGCATAATGTTCAGGGATCACAATGGAAGGAGAGTCGGCCTCCCAGATGTGGAGCCTGGTCCCTGAGAGGCAGGGCTGGGTCAGGGCGGGGCAGGCGAGGAGGCCAGAGACAGTGGGGACGCGGCACCCGAGAGCCTTACAAATCCGGGACAATAATGCTGGCAGGTCATACAGGTGACATTTCTTATGTGTCGGGGATGCTCTAAGTGTCCTTGAGAAGTGCCTCACTGATGCTCACAATAGATCCCCGAGACGGGTAGTGGCTCCAAGTCCCCTTTACAGGTGAAGGAAACATGGCCGTCCTAGGTAGGCACTGAGAGCCAGGACCTCACAGGCGGATGCTTGGGGCCCTGGCTCCTGGAGAGAGTCAAGTGGGGTCACTGCCGGTGTCCACAACCAAGACAGTCAGTGAGGTGGGTACAGGCTTAGGCTGGCAAACTAGGGACCAGAGGGAAGATGAACTGGGTTTATGCAAAGAAGCGTGGCTGAATTTTCACAATATAATATTCAGCAAGTGAAAAGAATGAAATAAAATCTTTAGCACAACTTGCATGTGAATCTGAAATAAAAACATCAAAAGCCACACTGTGTGTTTCCAGGACATACACGCAGGCATGTGTATCTTTCAAGTGCGTCTGTGTGTGTCCTCTCTTGGGGAAGAAGGGAAAATCAGGAGGGGGTCCAGCCCCTCCTTAACAGGGAGACAGGATGGGAATAATGCAGACCAAGTAAAGGAGAAACAATTTTCAAAAGCACTTTGTGATATCAACTTTCATGGCTAATCTCCTCGCTCTTTTGGAAGATACAAGAAGAATTAGACTGGGGAGGAAGAAGATTGTGCAGTTTACAGCTTTCCACTCAAGGCGTCTGTGGATGGTCTCTGCTGTGATCATCATTTGTAAATTACTCAATATTAATCCCCGTCTTACTCGGTTCCCACCAGTGCCTCTCCTATCACTCTTCTTTGATGTGAGTCAATCCCGATGGAATGGATCTTGTTATGGTTGTGTCAAGGGGCCTGGGTGCTGTAGTTCTGGACTTCTGTTCTGTTTGGGACTGTTTGCCTATTTTCTTGCACTTGAATGATGTTGTGTCCACATGTACTGTTCTTGGGTCAGACTTTGCTTTCACCAGGTTTTTGAAGATATTGCTCGTGTACCTTTGGGTTCAGAATGTTTCTGAAGGAGGGCTGGAGTCGGTCAGGTTTCCACAGCCCCCCACCCATGGCACAGGCACTGGGAATTGCTGTTGTTCAACATTCAGAAAACGTTTGGAAGTCTAAAGCGGAATCACCATATGTCTTATTCATGAGCATTTTGTATCCATTTTCCCTTGGGGAACATGTTATACTCTTTGGGGTTAAACCTGCAGATTTTCCTTCAGGTCATA
Organism: Hyperoodon ampullatus; assembly: GCF_949752795.1. Classification (NCBI taxonomy): domain Eukaryota; kingdom Metazoa; phylum Chordata; class Mammalia; order Artiodactyla; family Ziphiidae; genus Hyperoodon; species Hyperoodon ampullatus. The sequence continues at coordinate 3,879,670 of NC_136920.1, forward strand.
GCGATTCTTACTTTTAACGAATACATGTCAGTTTCCCTGACTGAGGCCGTTACCATTTGCACTGTGGCTGGGTCCTCACTGCCCCCCACCTCACACATGTGTTTACCTCTCTCTGGCGATGTGGTAGCTTTCCCTTTTCACCTATGCTGTGAACCTCTAAAGCCTTATTATTATTATTTTTTAATGTCAGCTATTCAGTTTCTAGCCATCTCTGTCCTGCTCCATGCTTTTCTGTTTCATTGGTTCTGTCTATAATGATCTCTGATGGTCAAGTTTTGTCTAAGGTCTCCATGTCTCCCTTTTCAACATTTTCTCTAGTTTTATCATTTCATCTCTGAGTCCTATTCAAATGATTTTGCCATATGTTAATTTGGTGTATAATTCAACCATCTGTAGCAAATGACTTTTGTCTCCCGGCTTATGTTTTAAATTAGACTGACTTGTCTTTTCCTTCATTAGCCTCTGCATGTCTCTTGGTTTGAGAATTTAATCCATTTACATTTAAAGTAATCATTGATAAGTAGGGACTTACTCTTGTCTTCTTGTTAATTGTTTTTGGGCTGCTTTGTAGTTTTGTTCTTTTTCTCTTTCTCCCTTGCTGTCTTCATTAGTGACTGGATGTTTTCCTGCCTTCTGAGAAAAGGCAGCAACTCACTCAGAGCCTGGCCTTGGGCTCTGACATTGAGCTCATGCACTGGATTGTTCCTGTTTGATGTCATCTTTGCAACCTCTTCTCCTGCTTTAGAGCGGCCTGGACCCTCATCTTCCTTGTCCACAGGGAGTGCCTGGCCAGGGGCTATTTCTGGCCTTCAGGTTTCTCGTCTGTGTAAGACTCTATGGGAGATTCGGAGTATTGGCTGAAATAATGGATTAAGGTGCTTACCCCAGAATTTTGCCACGTGGTCCATGTAGGAAGGCTGCTGCTGTGATAACAAAGATATTGGTTCTAGCCCTTTCAGACGTCTCTACTCAGCCCATCTCCTGGGTGGCAGTGTTGACAGGTAAAATTAAGGATGCCAGTGGAGGCTGGGTTTCCCATATACAAACGCTTTGTAAGAACAAGGCTGTCCCACATGTAACATGGGTGTAAATACCGCATCTGTGCTCAGGCGGGGATGGACACTGTGCTGTTCTTCCTCAGCCACACGATGTCACCCCAGGAACTCCCAAGTGCTGGACCACAAGATGGGAGGCAGCTCACCCCCAGGCAGAGACAGCTCTTCCTCCTTGAAGAAGTTACATAGAAAATTATGTATCCAGGTGCAGGAAACAATGGATTGACCTGTCCAGCAGACCCCTATAACGTCCCCTGGCTTAGCTCCCTCCCCAGGGTAGGGGAGGACTTATTATTACTTGGGGGGGGCATTCCTTAGAGTAGGCCTTCAATCGCTTCCATCCTTTGATTACTGCTCGGTTCACTGAGTCCTGCAAAGTGGGTCTCAGGCCTGAGCAGGTGAGGAGGGGGCTCGTAGGGCATCAGGCTGAGCCATCAGCACAGCAGGGGCCTCTTCCCTCCTGACGGTCACCCATCGATAAACAGCTTCTGAGCTACACCCAGGAAGACGTGCATTTCTATACTGTACAAATGCTGCTGTACAGTCAGGTATAGCATGTTAGTTACTATTCATCTTTGTGAAGGTGAAACGTGTTTTAAAATCCTTTTCCGGTTCCACGTCAGGGAGCACGCTTGTAGACCCATTCTTAAGTACTTTTGGTGTGTATACCCCTCTTTGAAATTCTAATTGCTTCTCTCCTGACAAGTGTTCATATCTGCACATAAGCTCACATTTTTGCATAGAAGTATATTTTATTTTATTTTTTTAAATATTTATTTAATATATTTATTCATTTTATGTATTTATTTATTTGGCTGCATCTGGTCCTAGTTACATCATGTGGGATCTTTGGTTGCGGCGTGCGGGCTTCTCTCTAATTGTGGCGTGTGGGCTCCACAGAGTGTGGGTTCTGTAGTTTGCGGGACGCAGGCTCTCTGGTTGAGACACACCACCTCAGTAGTTGTGACGTGCGGGCTTAGTTGCCCTGTGGCATGTGGGATATTAGGTCCCCGACCAGGGATTGAACCCACATCCCTCGCATTAGAGGAAGATTCTTTACCACTGGACCGCCAGGGAAGTCCCTGCATAGAAGTTTAAAGACTCCATTTCAGACCTGATGTCCATCCATGGTCCGCAGTCTCCAGATTGAGAATTTACTAGAAGCAGAGGCCCCAAGGAAGAGGGACAGAAAGGCACTTCCCGTTCACGTTGGCTGTGGGTGTCCCATGGGACTTGGTGGGGGGTCACGTGGGTTTTCACTCCTCTATCACTTGGAACCAAATAATAATGAGAGCAAAGGAACATTTTTTTTTTAAGATGGTAAATTGCTAACTGATTTATCTGAGCAAGGAAAATTGCAGGCTTGTAGAGAGGCTTCCAAGTGAGAATATTCAGGACAGGGATTCGCTAGCGGTGAGCATCCCATGCAGAAGAACAAGTGTCGGCTTCCAGGATCGCCCCCAGCAAGGCTTGTCCTCGACTAAACTATGGGCCACTGAGAACACCTGCATTGGTTCAACGTCGTGATGGACAGGACGCCCTTCTCCGCACACTGACCTACACAGCCAATTCTAACAACTCCCTGCAGGCGCTGTGAGGAACTGAACAAGGAATTCTGAAATGATATGGAAGCATAAAGTCCCAGGGATCACAATGGAAGGAGAGTCAGCCTCCCAGATGTGGAGCCTGGGCCCTGAGAGGCAGGGCTGGGTCAGGGCGGGGCAGGCGAGGAGGCCAGAGACAGTGGGGACGCGGCACCCGAGAGCCTTACAAATCCGGGACAATAATGCTGGCAGGTCATACAGGTCACGTTTCTTATGTGTCGGGGATGCTCTAAGTGTCCTTGAGAAGTGCCTCATTGATGCTCACAACAGATCCCCGAGACGGGTAGTGGCTCCAAGGCCCCTTTACAGGTGATGGAAACATGGCCGTCCTAGGCAGGCACTCAGAGCCAGAACCTCACAGGTGGATGCTCTCAGGGCCCTGGCTCCTGGAGAGGCAAGTGGGGTCACTGCCAGTGTCCACAACCAAGACAGTCAGTGAGGTGGGTACAGGCTTAGGCTGGCAAACTAGGGACCAGGGTAAGATGAACTGTGTTGATACAATGAAATGTGGCAGAATGTTCCCAATATAATATTTGGCAAGTGAAAGGAATTAAATAAAATATGTAGCACAACATGCATATGAATCTAAAATAAAAACACCAAAAGCCACACCGTGTATTTCCAGGATATAGACGCAGGCATGGGTATCTTTGAAGTGCATCAGTGTGGGTTCTTTCTTGGGGAAGAAGCGAAAATCAGAATGGGGAGCAGCCCCTCCTTAACAGGGAGACAGGATGGGAATAATGCAGACCAAGTAAAGGAGAAACAACTTTCAAAAGCACTTTGTGATATCAACTTTCATGGCTAATCTCCTCGCTCCCTTGGAAGATACAAGAAGAATTAGAATGGGGAGGGAGAAGATTGTGCAGTTTACAGCTTTCCACTCAAGGTGTCTGTGGATGGTCTCTGCTGTGATCATCATTTGTAAATTACTCAATATTAATCCCCATCTTACTGGGTTCCCACCAGTGCCTCTCCTATCACTCTTCTTTGATGTGAGTCAATCCCGATGGAATGGATCTTGTTATGGTTTTGTCAAGGGGCCTGGGTGCTGTAGTTCTGGACTTCTGTTCTGTTTGGGACTGTTTGCCTATTTTCTTGCACTTGAATGATGTTGTGTCCACATGTACCGTTCTTGGGTCAGACTTTGCTTTCACCAGGTTTTTGAAGATATTGCCCATGTACCTTTGGGTTTAGGATGTTTTTGAAGGAGGGCTGGAGTCGGTCAGGTTTCCACAGCCCCCGACCCATGGCACGGGGACTGGGAATGGCTGTTGTTCAACATTCAAAACACCTTTGGAAGTCTAAAGCGTAATCACCATATGTTTTATTCATGAGCATTTTGTATCCATTTTCCCCTGGGGAACATGTTATACTCTTTGGGGTTAAACCGCAGATTTTCCTTCAGGTCATAGCGATTCTTACATTTAAAGAACACATGTCAGTTACCCTTCCTGCGGCCGTTACCACTTGTACTGTGGCTGGGTCCTCACTGCCCCCCACCTCACACATGTGTTTACCTCTCTCTGGCGATTTGGTAGCTTTGCCTTTTCACCTACGCTGTGAACCTCTAAAGCCTTATTATTATTTTTTTTAATGTCAGCTATCCAGTTTCTAGCCATCTCTGTCCTGCTCCATGCTTTTCTGTTTCATTGATTCTGTCTATTATGATCTCTGATGGTCAAGTTTTGTCTAAGGTCTCCATGTCTCCCTTTTCAACCTTTTGTGTAGTTTTATCATTTCATCTCTGAGTCCTATTCAAATGATTTTGCCATATGTTAATTTGGTGTATAATTCAACCATCTGTAGCAAATGACTTTTGTCCCCTGGCTTATGTTTTAAATTAGACTGACTTGTCTTTTCCTTCATTAGCCCCTGCATGTCTTTTGGTTTCAAAATTTAATCCACTTACATTTCAAGTAATTATTGATAGGTAGGGACTTACTCTTTTCATCTTGCTAATTGTTTTCTGGCTGTTTTATAGTTTTTGTTGTTGTTTTTCTCTCTCTCCCTTGCTGTCTTTCTTTGTGATTTGATGTTTTCCTGTAGTGGTGTGCCTCGATTCATGTTTCTTTATCTTTTGTGAATCTAGTATAGGTTTTTGATTTCTGCTTACTGTGCAGCTTAGATGAAACATCTTATAGTTTTAAGAGCTTATGCATTTTGCATGTTATTTGTGTTATAATTATTTGTGCATGATTATGCACTCATAGATCTAAATATATTTGATGTGTAACCGTCCTTTGGAAAAAGTGGTGTCACATTGTTCCCAGCTTGTTTCCTGGGGGTCTCTTCGAGTCTGATGCCTCAACCTTTGGCATGTCCGAGTTGTCTTTGTTACCTTCCTTGCTTTCTGGGATGACAAGATGTTCCAGATTCATCTTGTTCATTTCCAGTCCCATGTCTCCAGAAATTCCATGTCCCATTAAGACACAAGAAATGGCATTTCACTAGAGTAGACTCGGTGCTGGAGTGCTCATATCTACTGGGTTGGCATTTTCCTAGGTCTTTCAGTGGAATAGAATACCATGTTTTAGAGATAATACACATCATGAATTCACGTTGCTATTTCTAATTCAAATATAGCACAAGAGCCAAATATAGCCACAGCTCCCACAGCTGGAGCCACAGCCCCTGGAACGGCCACAGCAGCCCATGTTCTGGTGGGTGGAGGGTGAAGTAGGTCAGAGGAGCAGGTGGAAAGAGAGGGCAGATGCTCAGGTGTGGGTGCTTCTGGGTCAGGAGCCTTTATATACCTGCCAGGGCCAGGTGACATTTTGGGCACACGGTCCATCCTGGTTCCTGTTGGGCCACCTCCTCAGAAGATCTATCTGCCTCGCATTTTCTAACTCCCTCTGTTCACTGTCCTTTCTCTACATTGCTGTCAGTTCCGTTTGTGGAATGTTGTTCCCAGTGAAGAGGACCGGTCTAGCACGTGGTCTCCTTTTCATGGCGACGGTGCAGAAGCACAGAGAAGGCAACCACTCACTGAGAGCCTGGCCTTGGGAACTGACATTGAGTTTGTAGCCTGGATCATTCCCATTTCATGTCATCTCTGCAGCTGCTTCTCCTGCCTTAGAGGGGCCTGGACCCTCACCTTCCTTATCCACAGGGAATGCCTGTCCAGGGGCTCTTTCTGGCCTTCAAGTATCTCATCTGTGTAAGACTCTATGGGAGATTTGGAGTATTGGCTGAAATAATGGATTAAGAATTTTGCCATGTGGTCCACGTATGAAGGCTGCTGCTGTGATAACAAAGATATTGGTTCTAACTCTTTCAGACGTCTCTACTCAGCCCATCTCTTGGGTGGCAGTGTTGAGAGGTAGAATTCAGGATGCCAGTGGAGGCTGGGTTTCCCATAGACAAACACTTTTTAAAACAAGGATGTCCCACATGTAACATGGGTGTAAATACCGCATCTGTGCTCAGGCAGGGACGGACGCTGTGCTGTTCTGCCTGCTGCCACACGATATCGCCCCAGGACCTCCCAAGTCCAGGACCGCAGGATGGGAGGCAGCTCACCCCCAGGCAGAGGCAGCTCTTCCTCCTTGAAGAAGTTACATAGGAAATTTTGTATCCAGGTGCAGGAAACAATGGATTGACCTGTCCAGCGGACCCCTATAACGTCCCCTGGGTGAGCTCCCTCCCCAGGGTAGCGGAGGACTTATTATTACTTGGGGGGGGGCATTCTTTAGATTAGGCCTTCAATCGCTTCCGTCCTTTGATTACTGCTCGGTTCACTGAGTCCTGCAAAGTGGGTCTCAGGCCTGAGCAGGTGAGGAGGGGGCTTGTAGGGCATCAGGCTGAGCCATCAGCACAGCAGGGGCCTCTTCCCTCCTGACGGTCACCCATCGATAAACAGCTTCTGAGCTACACCCAGGAAGACGTGCATTTCTATACTGTACAAATGCTCCTGTACAGTCACGTATTGCACATTAGTTACTTTTCATCTTTGCGAAAGTGAAACGTGTTTTAAAATTCTTTTCCTGTTCCACGTCGGGGACCACGCTTGTAGACCCTTTCTTAAGTACTTTCGGTGCATATACCCCTCTTTGAAATTCTAATTGCTTCTCTCCAGACAAGTGTTCATATCTGCCCATAAGCTCACATTTTTGCATAGAAGTATATTTTATTTTATTTTTTAAAATATTTGTTTAATTTATTTATTCATTTTATGTATTTATTTATTTGGCTGCCTCGGGTCTTAGTTGCATCATGTGGGATCTTTGGTTGCGGCGTGCGGGCTTCTCTCTAATTGTGGCGTGCGGGTTCCAGAGCGCGTGGGCTCTGTAGTTTGCGGGACGCAGGGTCTCTGGTTGAGGCAGGCCACCTCAGTAGTTATGACGTGCAGGCTTAGTTGCCCTGTGGCATGTGGGATCTTAGTTCCCCGACCAGGGATTGAACCCAAGTCCCCTGCTTTGGAAGGAAGATTCTTTCCCACTGGATGCCAGGGAAGTCCCTACATAGAAGTTTAAAGACTCCACATCAGACCCGATATCCATCCATGCTCCGCAGGCTCCAGACTGAGAATTTACTAGAAGCAGAGGCACCAAGCTAGAGGGACAGAAAGGCGCTTCCTGTTCACGTTGGCTGTGAGCGTCCCATGGGACTTGGTGGGGGGATCACGTGGGTTTTCACTCCTCTATCACCTGGAACGAAATAACGATGAAAGCAAAGGAGCATTTTTTTTAAAGATGGTAAAATGTTAACTGATTTATCTGAGCAAGGAAAATTGCAGGCTTGTAGAGAGGCTTCCAAGTGAGAATATTCAGGACAGGGATTCGCTTGCAGTGAGCAGCCCATGCAGAAGAACAAGTGTCAGCTTCCAGGATCGCCCCCAGCAAGGCTTGTCCTCTACTAAACTACGGGCCACTGTGAGCACCTGCATTGGTTCAACGTCGTGATGGACAGGATGCCCTTCTCCGCACACTGATCTACACGGCCAATTCTAACAACTCCCCGCAGGCACTGTGAGGAACTGAAGAAGCAATTCTGAAATGATATGGAAGTATAAAGTCCCAGGGATCACAATGGAAGGAGAGTCAGCCTCCCAGATGTGGAGCCTGGGCCCTGAGAGGCAGGGCTGGGTCAGGGTGGGGCAGGCGAGGAGGCCAGAGACAGTGGGGACGCGGCACCCGAGAGTCTTACAAATCCGGGACAATAATGCAGGCAGGTCATACAGGTGACATTTCTTATGTGTCGGGGATGCTCTAAGTGTCCTTGAGAAGTGCTTCACTGGTGCTCACAACAGATCCCCGAGACGTGTAGTGGATCCAGGCCCCCTTTACAGGTGATGGAAACACGGCCGTCCTAGGCAGGCACTGAGAGCCAGGACCTCACAGGCGGATGCTCAGGGCCCTGACTCCTGGAGAGAGTCAAGTGGGGTCCCTGCCGGTGTCCATAATGAAGACAGTCAGTGAGGTGTGTACAGGCTTAGGCTGGCAAACTAGGAACCAGAGGGAAGATGAACTGGGTTTATACAAAGAAATGTGGCTTAATTTTCACAATATAATATTCAGCAAGTGAAAAGAATGAAATAAAATCTTTAGCACAACTTGCATGTGAATCTGAAATAAAAACATCAAAAGCCACACTGTGTGTTTCCAGGACATACATGCAGGCATGGGTATTTTTCAAGTGCGTCTGTGTGTGTCCTGTCTTGGGGAAGAAGGGAAAATCAGGAGGGGGTCCAGCCCCTCCTTAACAGGGAGACAGGATGGGAAAAATGCAGACCGAGTAAAGGAGAAACAATTTTCAAAAGCACTTTGTGATATCAACTTTCATGGCTAATCTCCTCGCTCCCTTGGAAGATACGAGAAGAATTAGACTGGGGAGGAAGAAGATTGTGCAGTTTACAGCTTTCCACTCAAGGCGTCTGTGGATGGTCTCTGCTGTGATCATCATTTGTAAATTACTCAATATTAATCCCCGTCTTACTGGGTTCCCACCAGTGCCTCTCCTATCACTCTTCTTTGATGTGAGTCAATCCCGATGGAATGGATCTTGTTATGGTTGTGTCAAGGGGCCTGGGTGCTGTAGTTCTGGACTTCTGTTCTGTTTGGGACTGTTTGCCTATTTTCTTGCACTTGAATGATGTTGTGTCCACATGTACTGTTCTTGGGTCAGACTTTGCTTTCACCAGGTTTTTGAAGATATTGCTCGTGTACCTTTGGGTTTAGGATGTTTTTGAAGGAGGGCTGGAGTCGGTCAGGTTTCCACAGCCCCCCACCCATGGCACAGGCACTGGGAATTGCTGTTGTTCAACATTCGGAAAACCTTTGGAAGTCTAAAGCGGAATCACCATATGTCTTATTCATGAGCATTTTGTATCCATTTTCCCCTGGGGAACATGTTATACTCTTTGGGGTTAAACCTGCAGATTTTCCTTCAGGTCATAGCGATTCTTACATTTAACGAATACATGTCAGTTTCCCTGACTGAGGCCGTTACCATTTGCACTGTGGCTGGGTCCTCACTGCCCCCCACCTCACACATGTGTTTACCTCTCTCTGGTGATGTGGTAGCTTTGCCTTTTCACCTATGCTGTGAACCTCTAAAGCCTTATTATTATTATTTTTTTTAACGTCAGCTATTCAGTTTCTAGCCATCTCTGTCCTGCTCCATGCTTTTCTGTTTCATTGATTCTGTCTATAATGATCTCTGATGGTCAAGTTTTGTGTAAGGTCTCCATGTCTCCCTTTTCAAACTTTTCTATGGTTTTATCATTTCATCTCTGAGTCCTATTCAAATGATTTTGCCATATGTTAATTTGGTGTATAATTCAACCATCTGTAGGAAATGACTTTTGTCTCCAGGGTTATGTTTTAAATTAGACTGTCTTGTCTTTTCCTTCATTAACCTCTGCATGTCTCTTGGTTTGAGAATTTAATCCATTTACATTTAAAGTAATCATTGATAGGTAGGGACTTACTCTTGTCATCTTGTTAATTGTTTTTGGGCTGCTTTGTAGTTTTGTTCTTTTTCTCTTTCTCCCTTGCTGTCTTCATTAGTGACTGGATGTTTTCCTGCCTTCTGAGAAAAGGCAGCAACTCACTCAGAGCCTGGCCTTGGGCTCTGACATTGAGCTCGTGCACTGGATTGTTCCTGTTTGATGTCATCTTTGCAACCTCTTCTCCTGCTTTAGAGCGGCCTGGACCCTCATCTTCCTTGTCCACAGGGAGTGCCTGGCCAGGGGCTATTTCTGGCCTTCAGGTTTCTCGTCTGTGTAAGACTCTATGGGAGATTCGGAGTATTGGCTGAAATAATGGATTAAGGTGCTTACCCCAGAATTTTGCCACGTGGTCCATGTAGGAAGGCTGCTGCTGTGATAACAAAGATATTGGTTCTAGCCCTTTCAGACGTCTCTACTCAGCCCATCTCCTGGGTGGCAGTGTTGTTAGGTAAAATTAAGGATGCCAGTGGACGCTGGGTTTCCCATATACAAACGCTTTGTAAGAACAAGGCTGTCCCACATGTAACATGGGTGTAAATACCGCATCTGTGCTCAGGCAGGGACGGACGCTGTGCTGTTCTTCCTCAGCCACACGATGTCCCCCCAGGAACTCCCAAGAGCTGGACCACAAGATGGGACGCAGCTGTCCCCCAGGCAGAGACAGCGCTTCCTCCTTGAAGAAGTTACATAGAAAATTTTGTATCCAGGTACAGGAAACAATGGATTGACCTGTCCAGCAGACCCCTATAACGTCCCCTGGGTTAGCTCCCTCCCCAGGGTAGGGGAGGACTTATTATTACTTGGGGGGGGCATTCTTTAGAGTAGGCCTTCAATCGCTTCCGTCCTTTGATTACTGCTCGGTTCACTGAGTCCTGCAAAGTGGGTCTCAGGCCTGAGCAGGTGAGGAGGGGGCTCGTAGGGCATCAGGCTGAGCCATCAGCACAGCAGGGGCCTCTTCCCTCCTGACGGTCACCCATCGATAAACAGCTTCTGAGCTACACCCAGGAAGACGTGCATTTCTATACTGTACAAATGCTCCTGTACAGTCACGTATTGCATGTTAGTTACTATTCATCTTTGTGAAGGTGAAACGTGTTTTAAAATCCTTTTCCTGTTCCACGTCAAGGACACGCCTGTAGAACCTTTCTTAAGTACTTTTGGTGTGTATACCCCTCTTTGAAATTCTAATTGCTTCTCTCCAGACAAGTGTTCATATCTGCACATAAGCTCACATTTTTGCATAGAAGTATATTTTATTTTATTTTTTAAAATATTTATTTAATTTATTTATTCATTTTATGTATTTATTTATTTGGCTGCATCGGGTCTTATTTACATCATGTGGGATCGTTGGTTGCGGCGTGCGGGCTTCTCTCTAATTGTGGTGTGTGGGCTCCAGAGAGTGTGGGTTCTTTAGTTTGCGGGACGCAGGCTCTCTGGTTGAGGCACACCACCTCAGTAGTTGTGATGTGCGGGCTTAGTTGCCCTGTGGCATGTGGGATCTTAGTTCCCCGACCAGGGATTGAACCCGCATCCCTTGCATTGGAAGGAAGATTCTTTACCACTGGAACGCCAGGGAAGTCCCTACGTAGAAGTTTAAAGACTCCATTTCAGACCTGATGTCCATCCATGGTCCGCAGTCTCCAGATTGAGAATTTACTAGAAGCAGAGGCCCCAAGGAAGAGGGACAGGAAGGCACTTCCTGGTCACGTTGGCTGTGGGCGTCCCATGGTACTTGGTGGGGGGTCACGTCAGTTTCCAATCCTCTATCACCTGGAACCAAATAACAATGAGAGCAAAGGAGCATTTTTTTTGAAGATGGTAAAATGCTAACTGATTTATCTGAGCAAGGAAAATTGCAGGCTTGTAGAGAGGCTTCCAAGTGAGAATATTCAGGACAGGGATTCGCTTGCGGTGAGCATCCCATGCAGAAGAAAAAGTGTCGGCTTCCAGGATCGCCCCCAGCAAGGCTTGTCCTTGACTAAACTATGGGCCACTGAGAACACCTGCATTGGTTCAACGTCGTGATGGACAGGATGCCCTTCTCCGCACACTGACCTACACGGCCAATTCTAACAACTCCCCGCAGGCGCTGTGAGGAGCTGAACAAGCAATTCTGAAATGATATGGAAGCATAAAGTCCCAGGGATCACAATGGAAGGAGAGTCGGCCTCCCAGATGTGGAGCCTGGGCCCTGAGAGGCAGGGCTGGGTCAGGGTGGGGCAGGCGAGGAGGCCAGAGACAGTGGGGACGCGGCACCCGAGAGCCTTACAAATCCGGGACAATAATGCTGGCAGGTCATACAGGTGACATTTCTTATGTGTCGGGGATGCTCTAAGTGTCCTTGAGAAGTGCCTCATTGATGCTCACAGCAGATCCCCGAGACGGGTAGTGGCTCCAAGGCCCCTTTACAGGTGATGGAAACATGGCCGTCCTAGGCAGGCACTCAGAGCCAGAACCTCACAGGTGGATGCTCTCAGGGCCCTGGCTCCTGGAGAGGCAAGTGGGGTCACTGCCAGTGTCCACAACCAAGACAGTCAGTGAGGTGGGTACAGGCTTAGGCTGGCAAACTAGGGCCCAGGGGAAGATGAACTGGGTTTATACACAGAAACGTGGCTGAATTTTCACAACATAATATTCAGCAAGTGAAAGGAATTAAATAAAATCTGTAGCACAACATGCATATGAATCTAAAATAAAAACACAAAAGCCACACCGTGTGTTTCCAGGACATACATGCAGGCATGGGTATCTTTGAAGTGCATCAGTGTAGGTTCTTTCTTGGGGAAGAAGCGAAAATCAGAATGGGGAGCAGCCCCTACTTAACAGGGAGACAGGATGGGAATATTGCAGACCAAGTAAAGGAGAAACAACTTTCCAAAGGACTTTGTGATATCAACTTTCATGGTTAATCTCCTCACTCCCTTGGAAGATACGAGAAGAATTAGACTGGGGAGGAAGAAGATTGTGCAGTTTACAGCTTTCCACTCAAGGTGTCTGTGGATGGTCTCTGCTGTGATCATCATTTGTAAATTACTCAGTAATAATCCCCGTCTTACTGGGTTCCCACCAGTGCCTCTCCTATCACTCTTCTTTGATGTGAGTCAATCCCGATGGAATGGATCTTGTTATTGCTTTGTCAAGGGGCCTGGGGTGCTGTAGTTCTGGACTTCTGTTCTGTTTGGGACTGTTTGCCTATTTTCTTGTACTTGAATGATGTTGTGTCCACATGTACTGTTCTTGGGTCAGACTTTGCTTTCACCAGGTTTTTGAAGATATTGCTCGTGTACCTTTGGGTATAGGATGTGTCTGAAGGAGGGCTGGAGTCGGTCAGGTGTCCACAGCCCCCGCCCCACCCATGGCACAGGCACTGGGAATTGCTGTTGTTTAACATTCAGAAAACCTTTGGAAGTCTAAAGTGTAATCACCATATGTCTTATTCATGAGCATCTTGTATCCATTTTCCCCTGGGGAACAGGTTATACTCTTTGGGGCTACACTTGGAGATTTTCCTTCAGGTCATAGCGATTCTTACTTTTAACGAATACATGTCAGTTCCCCTTCCTGCGGCCGTTACCACTTGCACTGTGGCTGGGTCCTCACTGCCCCCCACCTCACACATGTGTTTACCTCTCTCTGGCGATGTGGTAGCTTTGCCTTTTCACCTATGCTGTGAACATCTAAAGCCTTATTATTATTATTATTTTTTAACGTCAGCTATCCAGTTTCTAGCCATCTCTGTCCTGCTCCATGCTTCTCTGTTTCATTGATTCTGTCTATTATGATCTCTGATGGTCAAGTTTTGTCTAAGGTCTCCATGTCTCCCTTTTCAACCTTTTCTGTAGTTTATCATTTCATCTCTGAGTCCTATTCAAATGATTTTGCCATATTTTAATTTGGTGTATAATTCAACCATCTGTAGCAAATGACTTTTGTCCCCTGGCTTTTGTTTTAAATTAGACTGACTTGTCTTTTCCTTCATTAGCCCCTGCATGTCTTTTGGTTTGAGAATTTAATCCACTTACATTTCAAGTAATTATTGATAGGTAGGGACTTACTCTTGTCATCTTGTTAAATGTTTTCTGGCTGTTTTATAGTTGTTGTTGTTGTTGTTTTTCTCTCTCTCCCTTGCTGTCTTTCTTTGTGATTTGATGTTTTCCTGTAGTGGTGTGCCTCGATTCATGTTTCTTTATCTTTTTTGAATCTAGTATAGGTTTTTGATTTCTGCTTACTATGAAGCTTAGATGAAACATCTTATAGTTGTAAGAGCTTATGCATTTTGTAGGTTATTTGTGTTATTATTATTTGTGTATGATTATGGACTCATAGATTTAAATGTATTTGACATGTAACTGTCCTTTGGAAAAAGTGGTGTCACATTGTTCCCAGCTTGTTTCCTGGGGGTCTCTTCGAATCTGATGCCTCAACCTTGGGCATGTCTGAGTTGTCTTTGTTACCTTCCTTGCTTTCTGGGATGACAAGATATTCCAGATTCATCTTGTTCATTTCCAGTCCCATGTCTCCAGAAATCCCAGGTCCCATTAAGACACAAGAAATGGCATTTCACCAGAGCAGTCTCGGTTTTGGAGTGCTCATATCTACTGGGTTGGCATTTTCCTAGGTCTTTCAGTGGAATAAAATACCATGTTTTAGAGATAATACACATCATGAATTCACGTTGCTATTTCTAATTCAAATATAGCACAAGAGCCAAATATAGCCTCAGATCCCACAGCTGGGGCCACAGCAGCCCATGTTCTGGTGGGTGGAGGGTGAAGTAGGTCAGAGGAGCAGGTGGAAAGAGAGGGCAGATGCTCAGGTGTGGGGGCTTCTGGGTCAGGAGCCTTTATATACCTGCCAGGGCCAGGTGACATGCTGGGCACACTGTCCCTCCTGGTTCCTGTTGGACCACCTCCCCAGGAGATCTCTCTGCTTCACATTTTCTAACTCCATCTGTTCACTGTCCTTTCTCTGCGATGCTGTCAGTTCCGTATGTGGAATGTTGTTCCCAGTGAAGACGACCGGTCTAGCACGTGGTCCCCTTTTCATGGCGACGGTGCAGAAGCACAGAGAAGGCAACCACTCACTGAGAGCCTGGCCTTGGGAACTGACATTGAGCTTGTGGCCTGGATCATTCCCATTTGATGTCATCTCTGCAGCTGCTTCTCCTGCCTTAGAGGGGCCTGGACCCTCACCTTCCGTGTCCACGGGGAACACCTGTCCAGGGGCTCTTTCTGGCCATCAGGTATCTCATATGTATAAGACTCTATGGGAGATTTGGAGTATTGGCCGAAATAATGGATTAAGAATTTTGCCACGTGGTCCACGTACGAAGGCTGCTGCTGTGATAACAAAGATATTGGTTCTAACCCTTTCAGACGTCTCTATTCAGCCCACCTCCTGGGTGGCAGTGTTGACAGGTAGAATTCAGGATGCCATTGGAGGCGGGGTTTCCCATAAAGAAATGCTTTTTAAGAACAAGGCTGTCCCACATGTAACACAGGTGTAAATACCGCATCTGTGCTCAGGCGGGGACGGACGCTGTGCTGTTCTGCCTGCTGCCACAAGATGTCGCCCCAGGACCTCCCAAGACCTGGACCACAGGATGGGAGGCAGCTCACCCCCAGGCAGAGGCAGCTCTTCCTCCTTGAAGAAGTTACATAGAAAATTTTGTATCCAGGTGCAGGAAACAATGGATTGACCTGTCCAGCGGACCCCTATAATGTCCCCTGGGTGAGCTCCCTCCCCAGGGTAGCGGAGGACTTATTATTACTTGGGTGGGGGCGTTCTTTAGAGTAGGCCTTCAATCGCTTCCGTCCTTTGATTACTGCTCGGTTCACTGAGTCCTGCAAAGTGGGTCTCAGGCCTGAGAAGGTGAGGAGGGGGCTCGTAGTGCATCAGGCTGAGCCATCAGCACAGCAGGGGCCTCTTCCCTCCTGACGGTCACCCATCGATAAACAGCTTCTGAGCTACACCCAGGAAGACGTGCATTTCTATACTGTACAAATGCTCCTGTACAGTCACGTATTGCACATTAGTTACTTTTCATCTTTGTGAAAGTGAAACGTGTTTTAAAATTCTTTTCCTGTTCCACATCGAGGACCACGCCTGTAGACCCTTTCTTAAGTACTTTCGGTGCATATACCCCTCTTTGAAATTCTAATAGCTTCTCTCCAGACAAGTGTTCATATCTGCACATAAGCTCACATTTTTGCACAGAAGTATATTTTATTTTATTTTTTAAATATTTATTTAATTTATTTATTCATTTTATGTATTTATTTATTTGGCTGCAACGGGTCTTAGTTGCATCATGTGGGATCTTTGGTTGCGGCGTGCGGGCTTCTCTCTAATTCTGGCGTGCGGGCTCCAGAGCGCGTGGGCTCTGTAGTTTGCGGCACAATGGTTCTCTGGTTGAGGCAGGCTACCTCAGTAGTTATGACGTGCAGGCTTAGTTGCCCCATGGCATGTGGGATCTTAGTTCCCCGACCAGGGATTGAACCCACGACCCCTGCATTGGAAGGAAGATTCTTTCCCACTGGATGCCAGGGAAGTCCCTGCATAGAAGTTTAAAGACTCCATATCAGACCTGATGTCCATGCATGGTCCGCAGGCTCCAGACTGAGAATTTACTAGAAGCAGAGGCAGCAAGGAAGGAGACAAAAAGGCACTTCCCTGTCACGTTGGCTGTGGGCGTCCCATGGGATTTGGTGGGGGGATCACGTGGGTTTTCACTCCTCTATCACCGGGAACCAAAGAACAATGAGAGCAAAGGAGCATTTTTTTTGAAGATGGTAAAATGCTAACTGATTTATCTGAGCAAGGAAAATTGCAGGCTTGTAGAGAGGCTTCCAAGTGAGAATATTCAGGACAGGGATTCGCTTGCGGTGAGCATCCCATGCAGAAGAAAAAGTGTCAGCTTCCAGGATTGCCCCCAGCAAGGCTTGTCCTTGACTAAACTACGGGCCACTGTGACCACCTGCATTGGTTCAACGTCGTGATGGACAGCAGGATGCCCTTCTCCCCACACTGACCTACAGCCAATTCTAACAACTCCCCGCAGGCGCTGTGAGGAACTGAACAAGCAATTCTGAAATGATATGGAAGCATAAAGTTCAGGGATCACAATGGAAGGAGAGTCGGCCTCCCACATGTGGAGCCTGGGCCCTGAGAGGCAGGGCTGGGTCAGGGCGGGGCAGGCGAGGAGGCCAGAGACAGTGGGGACGCGGCACCCGAGAGCCTTACAAATCCGGGACAATAATGCTGGCAGGTCATACAGGTGACATTTCTTATGTGTCGGGGATGCTCTAAGTGTCCTTGAGAAGTGCCTCATTGATGCTCACAACAGATCTCTGAGACGGGTAGTGGCTCCAAGGCCCCTTTACAGGTGATGGAAACATGGCCGTCCTAGGCAGGCACTCAGAGCCAGAACCTCACAGGCGGATGCTCTCAGGGCCCTGGCTCCTGGAGAGGCAAGTGGGGTCATTGCCAGTGTCCACAACCAAGACAGTCAGTGAGGTGGGTACAGGCTTATACTGGTAAACTACAGACCAGAGAGAAGATGAACTGGGTTTATACTCAGAAACGTGGCTGAATTTTCACAACATAATATTCAGCAAGTGAAAGGAATTAAATAAAATCTGTAGCACAACATGCATGTGAATATAAAATAAAAACATCAAAAGCCACACCGTGTGTTTCTAGGACATAGATGCAGGCATGGGTATCTTTGAAGTGCATCAGTGTGGGTTCTTTCTTGGGGAAGAAGGGAAAATCAGAAGGGGGACCAGCCCCTCCTTATCAGGGAGACAGGATGGGAATAATGCAGACCAAGTAAAGGAGAAACAACTTTCAAAAGCACTTTGTGATATCAACTTTCATGGCTAATCTCCTCACTCCCTTGGAAGATACGAGAAGAATTAGACTGGGGAGGAAGAAGATTGTGCAGTTTACAGCTTTCCACTCAAGGCGTCTGTGGATGGTCTCTGCTGTGATCATCATTTGTAAATTACTCAATATTAATCCCCGTCTTACTGGGTTCCCACCAGTGCCTCTCCTATCACTCTTCTTTGATGTGAGTCAATCCCGATGGAATGGATCTTGTTATTGCTTTGTCAAGGGCTCTGGGGTGCTGTAGTTCTGGACTTCTGTTCTGTTTGGGACTGTTTGCCTATTTTCTTGTACTTGAATGATGTTGTGTCCACATGTATTGTTTTTGGGTCACACTTTGTTTTCATCAGGTTTTTGAAGATATTGCTCGAATACCTTTGGGTTTAGGATGTTTTTGAAGGGGGGCTGGAGTCGGTCAGGTGTCTACAGCACCCTCACCCATGGCACAGGCACTGGGAATTGCTGTTGTTCAACATTCAAAAAACGTTTGGAATTCTAAAGTGGAATCACCATATGTCTTATTCATGAGCATTTTGTATCCATTTTCCCCTGGGGAACATGTTATACTCTTTGGGGTTAAACCTGCAGATTTTCCTTCAGGTCATAGCGATTCTTACATTTAACGAATACATGTCAGTTTCCCTGACTGAGGCCGTTACCACTTGTACTGTGGCTGGGTCCTCACTGCCCCCCACCTCACACATGTGTTTACCTCTCTCTGGTGATGTCGTAGCTTTGCCTTTTCACCTACGCTGTGAACCTCTAAAGCCTTATTATTATTATTTTTTAATGTCAGCTATTCAGTTTCTAGCCATCTCTGTCCTGCTCCATGCTTTTCTGTTTCATTGATTCTGTCTATAATGATCTCTGATGGTCAAGTTTTGTGTAAGGTCTCCATGTCTCCCTTTTCAACCTTTTCTATGGTTTTATCATTTCATCTCTGAGTCCTATTCAAATGATTTTGCCATATGTTAATTTGGTGTATAATTCAACCATCTGTAGAAAATGACTTTTGTCTCCAGGCTTAGGTTTTAAATTAGACTGTCTTGTCTTTTCCTTCATTGACCTCTGCATGTCTCTTGGTTTGAGAATTTAATCCATTTACATTTAAAGTAATCATTGATAGGTAGGGTCTTACTCTTGTCATCTTGTTAATTGCTTTTGGGCTGCTTTGTAGTTTTGTTCTTTTTCTCTTTCTCCCTTGCTGTCTTCATTAGTGACTGGATGTTTTCCTGCCTTCTGAGAAAAGGCAGCAACTCACTCAGAGCCTGGCCTTGGGCTCTGACATTGAGCTCGTGCACTGGATTCTTCCTGTTTGATGTCATCTTTGCAATCTCTTCTCCTGCTTTAGAGCGGCCTGGACCCTCATCTTCCTTGTCCACAGGGAGTGCCTGGCCAGGGGCTATTTCTGGCCTTCAGGTTTCTTGCCTGTGTAAGACTCTATGGGAGATTCGGAGTACTGGCTGAAATAATGGATTAAGGTGCTTACCCCAGAATTTTGCCACGTGGTCCACGTATGAAGGCTGCTGCTGTGATAACCAAGTTATTGGTTCTAGCCCTTTCAGACGTCTCTACTCAGCCCATCTCCTGGGTGCCAGTGTTGACAGGTAAAATTAAGGATGCCAGTGGAGGCTGGGTTTCCCATAGACAAACGCTTTTTAAGAACAAGGCTGTCCCACATGTAACATGGGTATAAATACCGCATCTGTGCTCAGGCGGGGGCGGACGCTGTGCTGTTCTTCCTGCAGCTGCACGATGTCACCCCAGGACCTCCCAAGACCTGGACCACAAGATGGGAGGCAGCTCACCCCCAGGCAGAGACAGCTCTACCTCCTTGAAGAAGTTACATGGAAAATTTTGTATCCAGGTGCAGGAAACAATGGATTGACCTGTCCATCGGACTCCTATAACGTCCCCTGGGTGAGCTCCCTCCCCAGGGTAGCGGAAGACTTATTATTACTTGGGGGGGGTGTTCTTTAGAGTAGGCCTTCAATCGCTTCCGTCCTTTGATTACTGCTCGGTTCACTGAGTCCTGCAAAGTGGGTCTCAGGCCTGAGAAGGTGAGGAGGGGACTCCTAGGGCATCAGGCTAAGCCATCAACACAGCAGGGGCCTCTTCCCTCCTGACGGTCACCCATCGATAAACAGCTTCTGAGCTACACCCAGGAAGACGTGCATTTCTATACTGTACAAATGCTCCTGTACAGTCACGTATTGCATGTTAGTTACTATTCATCTTTGTGAAGGTGAAACGTGTTTTAAAATCCTTTTCCTGTTCCACGTCAGGGACACGCCTGTAGAACCTTCTTTTAGTACTTTTGGTGTGTATACCCCTCTTTGAAATTCTAATTGCTTCTCTCCAGACAAGTGTTCATATCTGCACATAAGCTCACATTTTTGCATAGAAGTATATTTTATTTTATTTTTAAAAATATTTACTTAATTTATTTATTCATTTTATGTATTTATGTATTTGGCTGCATAGGGTCTTAGTTGCATCATGTGGGATCTTTGGTTGCGGCGTGCGGGCTTCTCTCTAATTGTGGCGTGTGGGCTCCAGAGTGCGTGGGTTCTGTAGTTTGTGGGACCCAGGCTCTCTGGTTGAGGCAGGCCACCTCAGTAGTTGTGACGTGCGGGCTTAGTTGCCCTGTGGCATGTGGGATCTTAGTTCCCCGACCAGGGATTGAACCCGCATGCCTCGCATTGGAAGGAAGATTCTTTCCCACTGGAACGCCAGGGAAGTCCCTGCATAGAAGTTTAAAGACTCCATATCAGACCTGATGTCCATCCATGGTCCGCAGGCTCCAGACTGAGAATTTACTAGAAGCAGAGGCAAAACGGAAGAGGGACAGGAAGGCACTTCCTGGTCACGTTGGCTGTGGGCGTCCCATGGTACTTGGTGGGGGGTCACGTCAGTTTCCAATCCTCTATCACCTGGAACCAAATAACAATGAGAGCAAAGGAGCATTTTTTTTGAAGATGGTAAAATGCTAACTGATTTATCTGAGCAAGGAAAATTGCAGGCTTGTAGAGAGGCTTCCAAGTGAGAATATTCAGGACAGGGATTCGCTTGCGGTGAGCAGCCCATGCAGAAGAACAAGTGTCAGCTTCCAGGATCGCCCCCAGCAAGGCTTGTCCTCGACTAAACTACGGGCCACTGTGACCACCTGCATTGGTTCAACGTCGTGATGGACAGCAGGATGCCCTTCTCCCCACACTGACCTACAGCCAATTCTAACAACTCCCCGCAGGGGCTGTGAGGAGCTGAACAAGCAATTCTGAAATGATATGGAAGCATAAAGTCCCAGGGATCACAATGGAAGGAGAGTCAGCCTCCCAGATGTGGAGCCTGGGCCCTGAGAGGCAGGGCTGGGTCAGGGCGGGGCAGGCGAGGAGGCCAGAGACAGTGGGGACGCGGCACCCGAGAGCCTTACAAATCCGGGACAATAATGCTGGCAGGTCATACAGGTGACATTTCTTATGTGTCGGGGATACTCTAAGTGTCCTTCAGAAGTGCCTCATTGATGCTCACAACGGATCCCCGAGACGGGTAGTGGCTCCAAGGCCCCTTTACAGGTGATGGAAACATGGCCGTCCTAGGCAGGCACTCAGAGCCAGAACCTCACAGGTGGATGCTCTCAGGGCCCTGGCTCCTGGAGAGGCAAGTGGGGTCACTGCCAGTGTCCACAACCAAGACAGCCAGTGAGGGGGGTACAGGCTTAGGCTGGCAAACTAGGGACCAGGGGAAGATGAACTGTGTTGATACAATGAAATGTGGCAGAATGTTCACAATATAATATGCGGCAAGTGAAAGGAATTAAGTAAAATATGTAGCACAACATGCATATGAATCTAAAATAAAAACACAAAAGCCACACCGTGTGTTTCCAGGACATACACGCAGGCATGGGTATCTTTGAAGTGCATCAGTGTGGGTTCTTTCTTGGGGAAGAAGCGAAAATCAGAATGGGGAGCAGCCCCTCCTTAACAGGGAGACAGGATGGGAATATTGCAGACCAAGTAAAGGAGAAACAACTTTCAAAAGCACTTTGTGATATCAACTTTCATGGCTAATCTCCTCGCTCCCTTGGAAGATACAAGAAGAATTAGACTGGGGAGGAAGAAGATTGTGCAGTTTACAGCTTTCCACTCAAGGCGTCTGTGGATGGTCTCTGCTGTGATCATCATTTGTAAATTACTCAATATTAATCCCCGTCTTACTGGGTTCCCACCAGTGCCTCTCCTATCACTCTTCTTTGATGTGAGTCAATCCCGATGGAATGGATCTTGTTATTGCTTTGTCAAGGGGCCTGGGTGCTGCAGTTCTGGACTTCTGTTCTGTTTGGGACTGTTTGCCTATTTTCTTGCACTTGAATGATGTTGTGTCTACGTGCACTGTTCTTGGGTCACACTTTGTTTTCATCAGGTTTTTGAAGATATTGCTCGAGTACCTTTGGGTTTAGGATGTTTTTGAAGGAGGGCTGGAGTCGGTCAGGTTTCCACAGCCCCCTAACCATGGCACAGGGACTGGGAATTGCTGTTGTTCAACACTGAAAAAATCTTTGGAATTCTAAAGCGGAATCACCATATGTCTTATTCATGAGCAAATTGTATGCATTGCCCCCTGGGGAACAGGTTATACTCTTTGGGGCTACACTTGGAGATTTTCCTTCAGGTCATAGCGATTCTTACTTTTAACGAATACATGTCAGTTTCCCTGACTGAGGCCGTTACCACTTGCACTGTGGCTGGGTCCTCACTGCCCCCCACCTCACACATGTGTTTACCTCTCTCTGGCGCTGTGGCAGCTTTGCCTTTTCACCTATGCTGTGAACCTCTAAAGCCTTATTATTATTATTATTTTTTAATGTCAGCTATCCAGTTTCTAGCCATCTCTGTCCTGCTCCATGCTTCTCTGTTTCATTGATTCTGTCTATTATGATCTCTGATGGTCAAGTTTTGTCTAAGGTCTCCATGTCTCCCTTTTCAACCTTTTCTGTAGTTTATCATTTCATCTCTGAGTCCTATTCAAATGATTTTGCCATATGTTAATTTGGTGTATAATTCAACCATCTGTAGCAAATGACTTTTGTCCCCTGGCTTATGTTTTAAATTAGACTGACTTGTCTTTTCCTTCATTAGCCCCTGCATGTCTTTTGGTTTGAGAATTTAATCCACTTACATTTCAAGTAATTATTGATAGGTAGGGATTTACTCTTGTCATCTTGTTAATTGTTTTCTGGCTGTTTTTTAGTTGTTGTTGTTGTTGTTTTTCTCTCTCTCCCTTGCTGTCTTTCTTTGTGATTTGATGTTTTCCTGTAGTGGTATGCCTTGATTCATGTCTCTGTATCTTTTGTGAATCTAGTATAGGTTTTTGATTTCTGCTTACTATGAAGCTTAGATAGAACATCTTATAGTTGTAAGAGCTTATGCATTTTGTAGGTTATTTGTGTTATTATTTGTGTATGATTATGGACTCATAGATTTAAATGTATTTGACGTGTAACAGTTCTTTGGAAAAAGTGGTGTCACATTGTTCCTAACTTGTTTCCTGGGGGTCTCTTCGAGTCTGATGCCTCAACCTTTGGCATGTCCGTGTTGTCTTTGTTACCTTCCTTGCTTTCTGGGATGACAAGATATTCCAGATTCATCTTGTTCATTTCCAGTCCCATGTCTCCAGAAATCCCATGTCCCATTAAGACACAAGAAATGGCATTTCACCAGAGCAGTCTCAGTTTTGGAGTGCTCATATCTACTGGGTTGGCATTTTCCTAGGTCTTTCAGTGGAATAAAATACCATGTTTTAGAGATAATACACATCATGAATTAACGTTGCTATTTCTAATTCAAATATAGCACAAGAGCCAAATATAGCCACAGCTCCCACAGCTGGAGCCACAGTCCCTGGAACGGCCACAGCAGCCCACGTTCTGGTGGGTGGAGGGTGAAGTAGGTCAGAGGGAGCAGGTGGAAAGAGAGGGCAGATGCTCAGGTGTGGGTGCTTCTGGGTCAGGAGCCTTTATATACCTGCCAGGGACAGGTGACATGCTGGGCACACGGTCCCTCCTGGTTCCTTTTGGGCCACCTCCCCAGAAGATCTATGTGCCTCGCATTTTCAAACTCCCTCTGTTCACTGTCCTTTCTCTACATTGCTGTCAGTTCCGTTTGTGGAATGTTGTTCCCAGTGAAGACGACCGGTCTAACACGTGGTCCCCTTTTCATGGTGACGGTGCAGAAGCACAGAGAAGGCAGCCACTCACTGAGAGCCTGGCCTTGGGAACTGACATTGAGCTTGTGGCCTGGATCATTCCCATTTGATGTCATCTCCGCAGCTGCTTCTCCTGCCTTAGAGGGGCCTGGACCCTCACCTTCCTTGTCCACGGGGAATGCCTGTCCAGGGGCTCTTTCTGGCCATCAGGTATCTCATCTGTGTAAGACTGTATGGGAGATTTGGAGTATTGGCTGAAATAATGGATTAAGAATTTTGCCACGTGGTCCACGTATGAAGGCTGCTGCTGTGATAACAAAGATATAGGTTCTAACTCTTTCAGACGTCTCTACTCAGCCCACCTCTTGGGTGGCAGTGCTGACAGGTAGAATTCAGGATGCCAGTGGAGGCTGGGCTTCCCATAGACAAACGCTTTTTAAGAACAAGGCTGTCCCTCATGTAACATGGGCGTAAATACCGCATCTGTGCTCAGGCAGGGACGGACGCTGTGCTGTTTTTCCTGCGGCCACACGATGTCGCCCCAGGACCTCCCAAGAGCTGGACCACAGGATGGGAGGCAGCTCACCCCCAGGCAGAGGCAGCTCTTCCTCCTTGAAGAAGTTACATAGAAAATTTTGTATCCAGGTGCAGGAAACAATGGATTGACCTGTCCAGCAGACCCCTATAACGTTCCCTGGGTGAGCTCCCTCCCCAGGGTAGGGGAGGACTTATTATTACTTGGGTGGGGGCGTTCTTTAGATTAGGCCTTCAATCGCTTCCGTCCTTTGATTACTGCTCGGTTCACTGAGTCCTGCAAAGTGGGTCTCAGGCCTGAGCAGGTGAGGAGGGCGCTCCTAGGGCATCAGGCTGAGCCATCAGCACAGTAGGGGCCTCTGCCCTCCTGATGGTCACCCATCGATAAACAGCTTCTGAGCTGCACCCAGGAAGACGTGCCTTTCTATACTGTACAAATGCTCCTGTACAGTCACGTATTGCATGTTAGTTACTTTTCATCTGTGAGAAAGTGAAACGTGTTTTAAAATTCTTTTCCTGTTCCACGTCGGATACCATGCCTGTAGACCCTTTCTTAAGTATTTTCGGTGCATATACCCCACTTTGAAATTCTAATAGCTTCTCTCCAGACAAGTGTTCACATCTGCACGTAAGCTCACATTTTTGCATAGAAGTATATTTTATTTTATTTTTTAAAATATTTGTTTAATTTATTTATTCATTTTATGTATTTATTTATTTGGCTGCCTCGGGTCTTAGTTGCATCATGTGGGATCTTTGGTTGCGGCGTGCGGGCATCTCTCTAATTGTGGCGTGTGGGCTCCAGAGCGCCTGGGCTCTGTAGTTTGCGGGACGCAGGCTCTCTGGTTGAGGCAGGCCACCTCAGTAGTTATGACGTGCAGGCTTAGTTCGCTTGTGGCATGTGGGATCTTAGTTCCCCGACCAGGGATTGAACCTATGTCCCCTGCATTGGAAGGAAGATTCTTTATCACTGGATGCCAGGGAAGTCCCTGCATAGAAGTTTAAAGACTCCATAGCAGACCTGATGTCCATCCATGGTCTGCAGGCTCCAAACTGAGAATTTACTAGAGGCAGAGGCACCAAGGGAGAGGGACAGAAAGGTGCTTCCTGGTCACGTTGGCTGTGGGCGTCCCATGGGATTTGGTGGGGGGATTACGTTGGTTTTCACTCCTCTATCACCTGGAACCAAATAACAATGAGAGCAAAGGAGCATTTTTTTTAAAGATGGTAAAATGCTAACTGATTTAGCTGAGCAAGGAAAATTGCAGGCTTGTAGAGAGGCTGACAAGTGAGAATATTCAGGACAGGGATTCGCTTGCGGTGAGCAGCCCATGCAGAAGAGCATGTGTCGGCTATGAGGATCACCCCCAGCAAGGCTTGTCCTCGAGTAAACTACGGGCCACTGTGAACACCTGCATTGGTTCAACGTCGTGATGGACAGGATGACCTTCTCTCCACACTGACCTGCACGGCCAATTCTAACAACTCCCCGCAGGCACTGTGAGGAGCTGAACAAGCAATTCTGAAATGATATGGAAGCATAAAGTCCCAGGGATCACAATGGAAGGAGAGTCAGCCACCCAGATGTGGAGCCTGGGCCCTGAGAGGTAGGGCTGGGTCAGGGAGGGGCAGGCGAGGAGGCCAGAGACAGTGGGGACGCGGGACCCGAGAGCCTTACAAATCCGGGACAATAATGCTGGCAGGTCATACAGGTGACATTTCTTATGTGTCGGGGATGCTCTAAGTGTCCTTGAGAAGTGCCTCACTGATGCTCACAACAGATCCCCGAGACGTGTAGTGGATCCAAGCCCCCTTTACAGGTGATGGAAACACGGCCGTCCTAGGCATGCACTCAGAGCCAGAACCTCACAGGTGGATGCTCTCAGGGCCTTGGCTCCTGGAGAGGCAAGTGGGGTCAATGCCGGTGTCCACAACCAAGACAGTCAGTGAGGGGGGCACAGGCTTATACTGGCAAACTACAGACCAGAGAGAAGATGAAGTGGGTTTATACAAAGAAATGTGGCTTAATTTTCACAATATGATATTCAGCAAGTGAAAGGAATTAAATAAAATCTGTAGCACAACATGCATGTGAATCTAAAATAAAAATATCAAAAGCCACACCGTGTGTTTCCAGGACATACACGCAGTCATGGGTATCTTTGAAGTGCATCAGTGTGGGTTCTTTGTTGGAAACGAAGGGAAAATCAGGAGGGGGTCCAGCCCCTCCTTATCAGGGAGACAGGATGGGAATAATGCAGACCAAGTAAAGGAGAAACAACTTTCAAAAGCAATTTGTGATACCAGCTTTCGTGGCTAATCTCCTCCCTCCCTTGGAAGATACAAGAAGAATTAGACTGGGGAGGAAGAAGATTGTGCAGTTTACAGCTTTCCACTCAAGGTGTCTGTGGATGGTCTCTGCTGTGATCATCATTTGTAAATTACTCAATATTAATCCCCGTCTTACTGGGTTCCCACCAGTGCCTCTCCTATCACTCTTCTTTGATGTGAGTCAATCCCGATGGAATGGATCTTGTTATGGTTTTGTCAAGGGGCCTGGGTGCTGTAGTTCTGGACTTCTGTTCTGTTTGGGACTGTTTGCCTATTTTCTTGCACTTGAATGATGTTGTGTCCACATGTACTATTCTTGGGTCAGACTTTGCTTTCACCAGGTTTTTGAAGATATTGCTCATGTACCTTTGGGTTTAGGATGTTTTTGAAGGAGGGCTGGAGTCGGTCAGGTTTCCACAGCCCCCCACCCATGGCACGGGGACTGGGAATGGCTGTTGTTCAACATTCAAAACACCTTTGGAAGTCTAAAGCGTAATCACCATATGTTTTATTCATGAGCATTTTGTATGCATTTTCCCCTGGCGAACTTGTTATGCTCTTTGGGGTTAAACCTGCAGATTTTCCTTCAGGTCATAGCGATTCTTACATTTAAAGAACACATGTCAGTTACCCTTCCTGCGGCCGTTACCACTTGCACTGTGGCTGGGTCCTCACTGCCCCCCACCTCACACATGTGTTTACCTCTCTCTGGCGATGTGGTAGCTTTGCCTTTTCACCTACGCTGTGAACCTCTAAAGCCTTATTATTATTTTTTTTAATGTCAGCTATCCAGTTTCTAGCCATCTCTGTCCTGCTCCATGCTTTTCTGTTTCATTGATTCTATTATGATCTCTGACGGCCAAGTTTTGTCTAAGGTCTCCATGTCTCCCTTTTCAACCTTTTGTGTAGTTGTATCATTTCATCTCTGAGTCCTATTCAAATGATTTTGCCATATGTTAATTTGGTGTATAATTCAACCATCTGTAGCAAATGACTTTTGTCCCCTGGCTTATGTTTTAAATTAGACTGACTTGTCTTTTCCTTCATTAGCCCCTGCATGTCTTTTGGTTTGAGAATTTAATCCACTTACATTTCAAGTAATTATTGATAGGTAGGGACTTACTCTTGTCATCTTGTTAACTGTTTCCTGGCTGTTTTATAGTTGTTGTTGTTGTTTTTCTCTCTCTCCCTTGCTGTCTTTCTTTGTGATTTGATGTTTTCCTGTAGTGGTGTGCCTCGATTCATGTCTCTTTATCTTTTGTGAATCTAGTATAGGTTTTTGATTTCTGCTTACTATGAAGCTTAGATAGAACATCTTATAGTTGTAAGAGCTTATGCATTTTGTAGGTTATTTGTGTTATTATTTGTGTATGATTATGGACTCATAGATTTAAATGTATTTGATGTGTAACCGTCCTTTGGAAAAAGTGGTGTCACATTGTTCCCAGCTTGTTTCCTGGGGGTCTCTTCGAGTCTGATGCCTCAACCTTTGGCATGTCCGTGTTGTCTTTGTTACCTTCCTTGCTTTCTGGGATGACAAGATGTTCCAGATTCATCTTGTTCATTTCCAGTCCCATGTCTCCAGAAATCCCATGTCCCATTAAGACACAAGAAATGGCATTTCACCAGAGCAGTCTCGGTGCTGGAGTGCTCATATCTACTGGGTTGGCATTTTCCTAGGTCTTTCATTGGAATAAAATGCCATGTTTTAGAGATAATACACATCATGAATTAACGTTGCTATTTCTAATTCAAATATAGCACAAGAGCCAAATATAGCCACAGCTCCCACAGCTGGAGCCACAGTCCCTGGAACGGCCACAGCAGCCCACGTTCTGGTGGGTGGAGGGTGAAGTAGGTCAGAGGAGCAGGTGGAAAGAGAGGGCAGATGCTCAGGTGTGGGTGCTTCTGGGTCAGGAGCCTTTATATACCTGCCAGGGACAGGTGACATGCTGGGCACACGGCCCCTCTTGGTTGCTGTTGGGCCACCTCCCCAGGAGATCTCTCTGTCTCGCATTTTCTAACTCCCTCTGTTCACTGTCCTTTCTCTACGTTGCTGTCAGTTCCGTTTGTGGAATGTTGTTCCCAGTGAAGACGACCGGTCCAGCACGTGGTCCCCTTTTCATGGCGACGGTGCAGAAGCACAGAGAAGGCTGCCACTCACTGAGAGCCTGGCCTTGGGAACTGACATTGAGCTTGTGGCCTGGATCGTTCCCATTTGATGTCATCTCTGCAGCTGCTTCTCCTGCCTTAGAGGGGCCTGGACCCTCACCTTCCTTTTCCACGTGGAGCGCCTGTCCAGGGGCTCTTTCTGGCCATCAGGTATCTCATCTGTGTAAGACTCTATGGGATATTCTGAGTATTGGCCGAAATAATGGATTAAGAATTTTGCCACGTGGTCCACGTACGAAGGCTGCTGCTGGGATAGCAAAGATATTGGTTCGAGCCCTTTCAGACGTCTCTACTTAGCCCACCTCTTGGGTGGCAGTGATGACAGGTAAAATTCAGGATGCCAGTGGACGCTGGGTTTCCCATAGACAAACACTTTTTAAAACAAGGCTGTCCCACATGTAACATGGGTGTAAATACCGCATTTGTGCTCAGGCAGGGACGGACGCTGTGCTGTTTTTCCTGCGGCCACACGATGTCGCCCCAGGTCCTCCCAAGAGCTGGACCACAGGATGGGAGGCAGCTCACCCCCAGGCAGAGGCAGCTCTTCCTCCTTGAAGAAGTTACATAGAAAATTTTGTATCCAGGTGCAGGAAACAATGGATTGACCTGTTCAGCAGACCCCTGTAACGTCTCCTGGGTGAGCTCCCTCCCCAGGGTAGGGGAGGACTTATTATTACTTGGGGGGGGGCGTTCTTTAGATTAGGCCTTCAATCGCTTCCATCCTTTGATTACTGCTCGGTTCACTGAGTCCTGCAAAGTGGGTCTCAGGCCTGAGCAGGTGAGGAGGGGACTCCTAGGGCATCAGGCTAAGCCATCAACACAGCAGGGGCCTCTTCCCTCCTGACAGTCACCCATCGATAAACAGCTTCTGAGCTGCACCCAGGAAGACGTGCTTTTCTATACTGTACAAATGCTCCTGTACAGTCACGTATTGCATGTTAGTTACTATTCATCTTTGTGAAGGTGAAACGTGTTTTAAAATCCTTTTCCTGTTCCACGTCAGGGAGCACGCTTGTAGACCCATTCTTAAGTACTTTCGGTGCGTATACCCCTCTTTGAAATTCTAATAGCTTCTCTCCAGACAAGTGTTCATATCTGCACATAAGCTCACATTTTTGCATAGAAGTATATTTTATTTTATTTTTTAAAATATTTGTTTAATTTATTTATTCATTTTATGTATTTATTTATTTGGCTGCATCGGGTCTTAGTTGCATCATGTGGGATCTTTGGTTGCGCCGTGCGGGCTTCTCTGTAATTGTGGCGTGCGGGCTCCAGAGCACGTGGGTTCTGTACTTTGCGGGACGCAGGCTCTCTGCTTGAGGCAAGCCACCTCAGTAGTTGTGACGTGCGGGCTTAGTTGCCCTGTGGCATGTGGGATCTTATGTCCCCGACCAGGGATTGAACCCATGTCCCCTGCATTGGAAGGAAAATTCTTTCCCACTGGACCGCCAGGGAAGTCCCTGCTTTGAAGTTTAAAGACTCCACATCAGACCCGATATCCATGCATGGTTTGCAGGGTCCAGATTGAGAATTTACTAGAAGCAGAGGCACCAAGGAAGGGGACAAAAAGGCACTTCCTGGTCACGTTGGCTGTGGGCGTCCCATGGTACTTGGTGGGGGGATCACGTGTGTTTTCACTCCTCTATCACCTGGAACCAAATTACAGTGAGAGCAAAGGAACATTTTTTTTTCCGATCGTAAAATGCTAACTGATTTATCTGAGCAGGAAAATTGCAGGCTTGTAGAGAGGCTTCCAAGTGAGAATATTCAGGACAGGGATTCGCTTGCGGTGAGCAGCCCATGCAGAAGAACAAGTGTCAGCTTCCAGGATCGCCCCCAGCAAGGCTTGTCCTCGACTAAACTACGGGCCACTGTGACCACCTGCATTGGTTCAACGTCGTGATGGACAGGATGACCTTCTCTCCACACTGACCTGCACGGCCAATTCTAACAACTCCCCGCAGGCGCTGTGAGGAGCTGAAGAAGCAATTCTGAAGTGATATGGAAGCATAAAGTCCCAGGGATCACAATGGAAGGAGAGTCAGCCACCCAGATGTGGAGCCTGGGCCCTGAGAGGCAGGGCTGGGTCAGGGCGGGGCAGGCGAGGAGGCCAGAGACAGTGGGGACGCGGCACCTGAGAGCCTTACAAATCCAGGACAATAATGCTGGCAGGCCATACAGGTGACATTTCTTATGTGTCGGGGATGCTCTAAGTGTCCTTGAGAAGTGCCTCATTGATGCTCACAACGGATCCCCGAGACGTGTAGTGGATCCAAGCCCCCTTTACAGGTGATGGAAACACGGCCGTCCTAGGCAGGCACTGAGAGCCAGGACCTCACAGGCGGATGCTCGGGGCCCCGGCTCCTGGAGAGAGTCAAGTGGGGTCACTGCCGGTGTCCATAACGAAGACAGTCAGTGAGGTGTGTACAGGCTTAGGCTGGCAAACTAGGGACCAGAGGGAAGATGAACTGGGTTTATACAAAGAAGCGTGGCTGAATTTTCACAATATAATATTCAGCAAGTGAAAAGAATGAAATAAAATCTTTAGCACAACTTCCATGTGAATCTGAAATAAAAACATCAAAAGCCACACTGTGTGTTTCCAGGACATACACGCAGGCATGTGTATCTTTCAAGTGCGTCTGTGTGTATCCTCTCTTGGGGAAGAAGGGAAAATCAGGAGGGGGTCCAGCCCCTCCTTAACAGGGAGACAGGATGGGAATAATGCAGACCAAGTAAAGGAGAAACAATTTTCAAAAGCACTTTGTGATATCAACTTTCATGGCTAATCTCCTCGCTCCCTTGGAAGATACAAGAAGAATTAGACTGGGGAGGAAGAAGATTGTGCAGTTTACAGCTTTCCACTCAAGGCGTCTGTGGATGGTCTCTGCTGTGATCATCATTTGTAAATTACTCAATATTAATCCCCGTCTTACTGGGTTCCCACCAGTGCCTCTCCTATCACTCTTCTTTGATGTGAGTCAATCCCGATGGAATGGATCTTGTTATGCTTTTGTCAAGGGGCCTGGGGTGCTGTAGATCTGGATATCTATCCTGTTTTGGACTGTTTGTGTGTTTTCTTTTACTTGAATGATGTTGTGTCCACATGTACTGTTCTTGGGTCAGACTTTGCTTTCACCAGGTTTTTGAAGATATTGCTCATGTATCTTTGGGTTTAGGATGTTTTCAAAGAGGTCTGAAGTCGGCCAGATGTCCGCACCCTCCGGAACCCATTGCATGGGGACTGGGGAATCGTTGTTTTTTAACATTTTTTGAAACCTTGGAATTCTGCAACGTAGTCATTGTACATCTTAGTCTTGATCATTTTCTATCCATTCCCCCCTGGAACTTGTTATACTCTTTGGGGCTAAACTTGCAAATTTTCCTTCAGGTCATGGAGAGTTTCTTACATTTAAAGAATACATTTCATGCTGGAAAGGGTATAGAGAAAAGGGAACCCTCTTGCACTGTTGGTGGGAATGTAAATTGATACAGCCACTATGGAGAACAGTATGGAGGTTCCTTAGGAAACTAAAAATAGAACTGCCATACAACCCAGCAATCCCAGTACTGGGCATATACCCTGAGAAAAACATAATTCAAAAAGAGTCATGTACCACAATGTTCATTGCAGTTCTGTTTACAATAGTCAGGACATGGAAGCAATATAAGTGTCCATTGACAGATGAATGGATAAAGAAGATACATATTGACACTTTGACACATATATACAATGCAATATTACTCAGTTGTAAAAAGAAATGAAATTGAGTTATTTGTAGTGAGGTGGATGGACCTAGAGTCTGTTATATAGAGTGAATGATGTCAGAAAGAGAAAAGTAAATACCATATGCTAACACATATATATGGAATCTAAAATAAAAGGTCATGAAGAACCCAGTGGCAGGACAGGAATAAAGACGCAGATGTAGAGTATGGACTTGAGGACACAGGGAGGGGGAAGGGTAAGCTGGGACGAAGTGAGAGGGTGGCATGGACATATATACACTACCAAACGTAAAATAGATAGCCAGTGGGAAGCAGCTGCATAGCACAGGGAGATCAGCTCGATGCTTTGTGACCACCTAGAGGGGTGGGATAGGGAGGGTGGGAGGGAGACGCAAGAGGGAGGAGATATGGGGATATATGTTTATGTATAACTGATCCACTTTGTTATAAAGCAGAAACTAACACACCATTGTAAAGCAGTTATACTCCAATGAAGATGTTAAAAAAAAAAAAAAAAGAGGGCTTCCCTGGTGGCGCAGTGGTTGAGAGTCCGCCTGCCGATGCAGGGGACACGGGTTCGTGCCCCGGTCCGGGAAGATCCCACATGCCGCGGAGTGGCTAGGTCCGTGAGCCATGGCCGCTGAGCCTGCGCGTCCGGAGCCTGTGCTCCACAACGGGAGAGGCCACAACAGTGAGAGGCCCGTGTACCACAAAAAAAAAAAAAAAAAAAAAAAAGAAAGAAAGAAAGAATACATTTCAGTTCCTCTTACTGAGGTCTTTACTGCTTGTACTAAGGCTGGTCTTCTCTGTGCCCCCCACCCCCATCTGCTAACCTCTCTGGTGATGTAGTAGCTTTGCATTTTCACCTATGCTGTGAACCTCTAAAGTGTTTTTTTTTTTTTTTCCAATGATGGCTATTCAATTTCTAGTCATCTCTGTCGTGCTCTGCGCTTTTCTCTTTCACTGATTTTATCTATAATGATCTCTGATGGTCAGTTTTTGTCTATGGGTCTCCACGTGTCCCTTTTCAAACTTTTCTATAGCTTTATCATTTCTTCTATGAGTCTTATTCAAATGATTCTGCCATATTTTGATTTGCTGTGTAACTCAACCATTTATAGGAAATGCACTTTTGTTTCCCAGATTATGTTTTCTTGTTTGTTTGTTTGTTTGTTTTCCTCTGTGTTGGGTCTTCATTGCCGCGCATGGGCTTTCTCTAGTGGCAGCGAGCAGGGGCTACTCTTCGTTGTGGTGCGCGGGCTTCTCAATGCGGTGTCTTCTCTTGCTGCGGAGCACGGGCTCTAGGCGCACAGGCTCAGTAGTTGTAGCCCAGGGGCTTACTAGCTCCGTGGCATGTGGGATCTTCCCGGACCAGGGCTTGAACCCATGTCCCCTGCATTGGCAGGCGGATTCTTAACCACTGTGCCACCAGGGAAGCCCCCTCGGATTATGTTTTAATTTAGATTTATTTATTTGTCTTTTCCTTCCTTTCCTTCCCTCCCTCCCTCCCTCCCTCCCTTCTCTCCTTCCCTCTCCTTTTTTCTACATTTTTTGGGCGTAATTATCAGGACATCTCTTTACCTTTCTCAGGTTTGGGCAGCCCTGTGTACACCCTCTACTTATGTTGAAACAAAATGAGATATCTCTCGTTTCCTCTCCCCAGTGTCTGCGGGCAAGGCTGCAAGCTCCCACTGGATGGTTGGTCACCAACTGTCCTGATCAGCTGGGGTGGCCCTGGGGTACGGCTTGGGGAGGGGAGCTTTGTGAGCTCCCAGGCCTGCTTCCACCTCCTAGTTCTTAGGACTTGGTCCCACCTGGTGGGAAGGTATAAACTCTCATCCTGGGGCTGCCCAGGCTTCAGATGCAGGGAGTTTTGCTGGGGGCACATGCCGGGCCCACATACGGGTCCTCTGAATTTCTGCCACCATCCGCCTCTCCACCCCCATTAGTAAAGCGAATTAATTGAAATGACACCCCGCCTCACTTCTCCCCAACAGTACCCGGCTTTTACTTCTCAGATCCTCATTCTCATGCCATCTAAGTGTGCTGGCCAGTCAAGAAAAAGTGAAAATGGCTTTTAAAAGCATCATAAACTAAAGGACCACGTAAACAGCAGTGGAAAGCAAACCACCTTGTTTGAGCACACGGAGTTTATGTCCTCCATACAGAAATAACTTCTTAAAACAACAAAGAGAATTCAAAGACAATAAAATGTACAGTAAAGAGAGAAAATCACCCTCACTAAAAAGAAAGTAAAGCAATAAATGAGATGCCCCTTTCCATCTGTGAAATTCACAGAGATTTTAAAAATAAATGGTAAAACGTCGTGAGACTGTCTATATAGTAGCCAAGAATTATGAGCAAACTGATGTCCTGGAGAGGCCAAAAGGCAGAATTAACAAGTGCTCTCAGGTGTGTTAAGATGGGGTATGAATATAAAATATCCTTCTCAATTAAGCTTCTTTAATGACATGGATAAAAAGTCAGTAAAAAAGAACTATGTTTACATGGAGATCACAATGGAAAAGGAAATGTAGCTGTAGGGGTGGCAAGATAAGATGGGGAGACATTGATCAAAATGTTACCATTGGGTGCTGGGGTTACTGGTTATGTTAACATCTTTCTTATATTTCCTGAGTTTGTTTTTTTGCACAATCATCCTGTATTTTAAGAGTCAGAAGTAATATAAAAATGTGTTGTTATATGTATGTGTATAACTGATGCACTTTGATATACACCTGAAACTAACACAACACTGTAAGTCATCTATACTCCAGTAAAAATTAAAAAAAGAAAGAAAGGAAAAAATGTGTTGTGAATCATATTTCAGAGGCTGTGGCCCATTCAAGGGAAGGTGTCTTGGTTGGAGCTGGTGATCCTGCAGAAAACCCATCCTCTCACCTGTCACCTGGGGAGCAGGATAATTATAAGGTCCAGATGCAATGGGGAAGTGGCAAAGTTTAAAAAACTGAGAAAATTTTCTAAGTGTTGGGTTGGGTCAACGAAAACCTGAAGTCCAGCAAACAGCTAAGCACATCCCAGGAAGCATTGTAAACAGTCATTGTGGCATGACCTGGCTCCAGCTGCTGCGTCCCCATTTGCTGCCAGTGCTAGACCTGAGGCTCTGGCCGAGGACCTCAGGTGGCCTGTGCCGAAGCCCAGCCCGCTGTCCCAGGCTCTTTCTCTCCCCCTCCCCATGATTTCACTCAGGGACTTCATCGCCTCTGTGCCCAAGCTTCTGAGACACGTCATCAGCATGGAGAGGACCCGGAACCCCTTCTCACCCACCGGGCCCTCCTTCCAGCTCTTTGCCCACATCTTCCCCCAGACCTTCCTGCTCTGCTTCCACCTCATTACAACCCAAACTGGCCCACAGAGGCCCCTGGAGGCACTCAGACCCTGAGAACTGCCCCTTCTCAGGATGCCTCAGGGTCTGTGTGTGTCAAGACCTCATTCTGGGTTCACCATCACACAGATGTGAAGACCTGGCAACAGCAGGACAGTCACAGAATTGCAGCCTCTCCCACGTAACACAAACGGGCCCAGCTTGCTGAATGAAAGTACTGGCAAAGCAAATCCAGCATCGCATTTACACAGTGACACATCCTGGCAATAAAGGATGTGTATCAAGAATGTAAATGTGCTTAATATTGATACATTTATGAAAATACTACACTGCATGGATAGAAGGGGAAAAACCCATCAACTATGTCCACATTCCTGAAAAGGTATTGATCAAAGTCACCAATACTTGATATGTAACAATGAAAGAGCAATGGCGTAATTCCTTAACATGATATAAACACTTGTGCACAGACAATTCATGTGTTTCTGTGAACACGCACATCCCTGTGTCTAGAATCTACTCTCAGCATTGTCCCTGGAGGGAGGAAGGCTGTGTGGACGAGCACAGCTTATACCAAGGAGGTCGGGGCTCTGCCATCAGAGCCTGGGGACCGGGTAGGGCTGAGCTGGGGAAGGGGGTGTCCTGCCCAAGCTGGTGGATCTCCGTCCAACCCCCAGTGTTTCTCCTGCCCCCGGGCCCCCTGCCGCCTCGTGAGCCCTCGCTCGGGCCCCAAGAGAGCTTCTTGAATCAAACAGATCCACAGCTGCCCCGTCTTCAGTCTCCTTCCTGGGCTGAGAGATATCAGTAAATTCTGGGAAGAAAGAAGGAATGTAAATAGTTGTCTTGTAGATCGTGTGTGGGTCTCTGGGATGGGAAAAAGGCAGGACTTTCTGTTCCCTTGATTTGAAAAGCACTAGATGCAGATTCTCTGGTGTTCACATTTTTTTAATAGATATAAGAGACACTTATGAGAATGTAAAGGAGAGCCTGCGACTAAATGCACCTTAGGGTCATCGTTTTTTCAAAGACATGATGAGAGTGTGCATTCCACCTGTGTTCTCTTCTCTCCCCTGACTTGGTGCATCACAGCCAAGGCCCAGGTGTGAGCCCCATGCCCTGCACAGCTGTCAGTGTGAACCACCTGCGTGCATTTTTCTTTCTTCTCACATAAATGCCCACGTTTAGCCTCACCAGGGCCCAGGTAAGCCAGCACCCCCTGCCCTCTTGCTGGGCCTGTCATCTGGCAGATGCCATGTTTTTGTCATCCCACTGCCTCTCTCCTCCTCAGGTTGGAGCCCAGAAAACAGGGAGGGAGGTGGTGGAGTCAGAATTCGTGATGATCACCTTTATTTTCTCGTCAGGCCAACCATGCATTGGGAAAAAAAGAGTTGTAGTGTAATCAAGAAAAAAGAAACACAAATTTCCAACACAGGGAAAGAAAAGGGAGACATCGTTTCAGACCCCACAAACATCAGAAAGATTATAAAAGGATTTGACAATGTCTATAAATGGATAAACTCCTTGAAATCTAAATTTATACAGAGTCAATGAAGAAGAAATAGAAAATCTGAATCATTCTATGTCTGCTAAGTAAATTGAATCCATTACTAAAGCCTTCCCACAAAGAAAACCCCAGACCCAGATGGCTTCATCAGTGAATTCCAAAAGCAAAAATGAAGAGTACTAATTTTACATACATTTTTCTGGAGATAAATGAAGTGGAAGATTTTTGAACTTTTTATGAGGTTAGCATAACTATGATCCCCCAAACCTTCAAGGCTATTACAAGAAAGAAAACTGTAAAACCAATCTCTGTCATGAACATAGATGCAAAACTATTTAACAAAATACATGTTAATTAAATGTAACAACATTTTAAGAAATAATATATTATGATCAAGTGGAATTGATTCCAGGTTTGCAAGGGTGGTTTAACATTCAAAAACAATCAATATAATTCATTACAAAACAGAAAAAAAGAGGAAGATTCATTTGATCATCTCTTTTGATGCAGAAAACTATTTGACAAGATTCCACAGCAATTCCTAACAACAGGGTTTCTCAGTCTTGGGCTGCTGGCATCTGGGGTAGAGAATTCTTTGTTGTGGGCACTGTCCTGTGCATTGGATGATATTTAGAGGCATCCTTGTCTTCTACCCATGAGAGGCCAGCAGCACCATACACCTTAAGTCATGACAAACACAAATGTCTCCAGATTTTGCCAGATGTCCTCAGAGGGCAGAATTGCTCCCAGTTGAGAACCACAGCATAATAAAAATTTTAGCAAACTGTGACTAGAAGTAAACATTCCTATCTGATTTTTTAAATCTATAAAACTTACAGCAAACACTAAACTAAATTCTAACAACTATATGCTACTGGATAAAGAAATAAAAGTAGGAAAAAAACCTAAATTCTGAAATACTAAACACTGTACCCTAAAATCATGAACAAAACCTGGTTGCACCTGATCTCTAGGTCAATTAAACACTGACTTGGAGAACCCAGTCTTTTCAATAAGGCAAGAAAAAGAAATAACCAATAACAATAAATATTGGAAAGGAGAAAATAAAATTGCTCTAATTCATGAATAACATGATTTTTGAATGTATGAGGTTCAAAGAAATCTATTATAATCAATCAGTTAATATAGCAAGATAGATGGATACAAGATCAATATAGAAAGTAATCGTGTTTTGCTAACAAGCTACAATAACATAAAAGACGAAATTTAGAATATATCATTAACAAGGGAATTTAAGAAAATAAAGACCTAGGTATAAAACGAAAAAAGAACTAATGAAAATTGCGACTCTTTTTTTAATAAAAGTCTCCTATACCTTTAAAAATTTTTTTTATTTTTAATTAATTAATTAATTAATTAATTTACAGCTGTGCTGGGTCTTCGTTTCTGTGCGAGGACTTTAGTTGCGGCGAGCGGGGGCCACTCTTCATCGCGGTGCGCGGGCCTCTCACTATCGCGGCCTCTCTTGTTGTGGAGCACAGGCTCCAGACATGCAGGCTCAGTAATTGTGGCTCATGGGCCCAGTTGCTTCGCGGCATGTGGGATCTTCCCAGACCAGGGCGCGAACCCGCGTCCCCTGCATTGGCAGGCAGACTCCCAACCACTGCGCCACCAGGGAAGCCTGCAACATATTTTTGAGGGAAATTAAAGAAGATGTAGGTAAATAAAGCCAAATATTATGTTTGTAGATTTGAAAAGCCAACATTATAAAGATGTCAGTTCTTCCAAGGTTTATATGTAGAATCAACGTCACCCATATCAAAATCCCAGAAGGCTCACTTTGTTTAAATTGATAAGCTGACTGTAAAATGTATATGGAGGAACTTCCCTGGTGGTCCAGTGGTTAAGACTTCACCTTCCAAGGCAGGGGGTGCAGGATCGATCCCTGGTCAGGGAGCTAAGATCCCACATGCCTCGCAGCCAAAAAACCAAAAACATAGAACAGAAGCAGTACTGTAACAAATTCAATAAAGACTTTTAAAAAAAAGGTCCACATCCAAAACCAAAAATCTTTAAAAGATAAAAATAAAATAAAATGTATATGGAGATTCGAAGGACCAAGAAGAACCCAGGCGATCTTGAGGATCAAAGCTGGAGGATTTACTTACCAGACGTCCAAAGCTAGTGTGAAGGTAGAATTTAAGAGAAACGGATTGAAGAAAGACGGGGGGTGGAGGGGGTGGAGGTGGGGTGAATGATGGAGCAGCACACAGCCCCGTCCACAGGAGCGTCCGTGCTGTTGGCCTTATTCTACACTTGTGCTCTGTCCGATATGGTGCACGCTAGCCCACCATTGACTGTTGAGCCTTTGGATAGTAACCAAAGAGACTGAAGAACCGAATTTTTAATTTTGTTTATTTATAATTATTAAAAATTTTAAATAGCCATTTGTGGCTAATGGCCACTGCACTGCACAGCACGCTTACAAAGAGTCCAGAAATGGTCCCACGTCTTATACGATAACCTTATTTATAACCAAGGTGACTATAACCAAGGTTGCTTTAGTGCAACATGGAAAGGGTCATTTTTTCGATAAATGGTGTGAGATAAATAGATTATCCATATAAAGAAGAAAAAAAGGAGGTTGCCTCTTACCTCACACCATACACAAAAGTCAATTTCAGATACATTGCATTTCTAAATGTGAAAGATTAAAAATAATAACACTTTTATAGGAAACCTAGGAGGA
This sequence comes from Hyperoodon ampullatus, assembly GCF_949752795.1. Classification (NCBI taxonomy): domain Eukaryota; kingdom Metazoa; phylum Chordata; class Mammalia; order Artiodactyla; family Ziphiidae; genus Hyperoodon; species Hyperoodon ampullatus. Next base: position 3,919,707 of record NC_136920.1, read on the forward strand.
GAACTTTACGATGATCCATGTTCTCTTAAAGGGTAAAAATATAATAGTTTGGGATATCTAATATTTAAGAAATCTGTCATTAAAAAGAAACCATTAAGAAAATGAAAAGGCAACCAGAAGGGCTGGAGAAGATGTTGAATATACACATATTTGTCCAAGAACTAGTAGCAGGCTACTATGAATAATTTAAATATAATAATAATAACCTCTGTGAATAATTTAAAAAAGACAAATAATCCAATGAAAAATGCACAGAAGATTTTAACAGACACATCACAAAAGGGGCAGCCAAATGGCTAATAAGCATCGTGAAAGCTGTTCAGATTCTCAGTCAGCAGAAAAATACAAAATTATAGTCACAATATACCATTATACCACTATACACGTGTAAGAACAGCTAAAATGAAAATGACAAAATACTAAATGATGGCCAGGCTGTGAGGTCAGCTGGAACTTTCACACGCTGTTGAAGAAGCAAAACTTGGCTCAATCATTTTCAAAAACTATTTCCTCACGACCCAGCAAATCCCCCTGATTATTTTACACGCAGCAGAAGTGAATGGTGATGTTAACCAAAAAGTCAGATGCAAAAATCTTCAAAGGCACTTTATCCCAAACAGCCCAGAACTGGAAACATTTCAAATGTCCATAAACTACAGAGCAGATAAGTAAATTGTGTATTTGTCCAGTGGAACCCTTGGTGACAAGGAAAAGATGAACTGCCACATGTGACAACACAGACCTAAATGTTGAGTGGGTCAGCCTCCAAAGAGTACATCCTTATAAGTCCATCTCTACTTATGCTTGTCCAAAGAAAGGTGCCACTCACCTCTGGTGACACAGGCCAGGATGGTGTTTAGGTCTGAAGGCTTTCTATGAGAGGAGACACGTGGGGGCCTTTTAATCACACTAGCAATTTCAGCAGAAAGGTTGAAATTATAAGAAAGAATAAAATTGAAATGCTAGAAATTGAAAACACAGTAACAGAACTTTATGCCTCCAAAAGGGCTCATCGGGAGACTTGACAGAGCTGAGGAAAGAATCTGAACTTAAAGATAGGGCCAGAGAAATATATAAACTGAAATGCAAAGAGAAAAAAGAGTGAAAAGAAATTAACAGAGCATCCAAAAGCTGTGTGACTAAGGAAAAGTGTCTGAAATGGGGGGAAAAAGGAAGGCAAAATGTATTTTCCTTATTTTTCATTGTTCTACTGGATCACGGACTGTTGAAAACAGTAATGATCAGGATGAGTTGGATGCTTACAGCGCATGTGGATGTGGGATGTTGATCACCATGGTAACAGACACAGAAGGGAGGAATTGGGAAAATGAGGTCTCACCCCATACAGGAAACAGTGTGATTCTATTTGTTGTGGACTCACATTATTAGAAGTGTGAATTTTTATATAGGTGGAACCTGGAAAAAATGGTACAGATGAACCGGTTTTCAGGGCAGAAATAGAGACACAGATGTAAAGAACAAACGTATGGACACCAAGGGGAGAAAGTGCTGGGGGTGGTGGTGGTGGGATGAATTGGGAGATTGGGATTGACATGTATACGCTAATATGTATAAAATCGTTAACTCATAAGAACCTGCTGTATAAAAAATAAAATAAAATAAAATTCAAAAGAAAAATGAAGTGTGCATTTTTAAGTGAAACTGTAAGTGTTCACTGTCTCTCAATGGCTTTTTCAACAGTGCCCTTCTGTTACCGAGTCCAAGCTCGTACCACTGACCGCACAACAGGCCAGTGAGTTGAGAGACAGGGTCTTGGGGAAGGAATAGTGACTTTATTTGGAAGCCAGCAGACCGAGAAGATGGCGGACTAATGTCCTAAAGAACCATCTTAATTCGGGGTAGAATTCGGGCCTCTTTTGTGCGAAGGGGAAAAGGGACGCAGGAAGATTTGAGATTAGAGGGTGAAGGCAGATTGCAGACTTCTTGGAGCCACCTGGCCTTCAAGGAAGCATAGCATTTCTTTGTTCTTCTGCTTGCTCCCGCAGGCTGGATCACAAGGCGCCTGCAAATCTTCAAGTCCTTAGCAGTTATTTTTACTTTACAGTCTTATCTCTGCTTATTTGCAAGGTTTCCAGGCTGAAAGCAAACTTATCTACAACAAGTAATAGCCATAAGTAACCCAGGACCGTGGGATGGGAACGTTCTTCAGGGAACTTAATGGGCTATTTGGGAACAAACAACATTTCTCTACTGTTTAACTCTTGGCGTTCTGGAGGCGAAAGTGATGGACTACACGGGCCGAGGAATGGGGTGTGGGGGGCATGATTTCAACGTGCTCTCAGTTCTGCTGTTCCTCTGTCACAAGTCCCCTTAAAAGTTTGCATTTCATAGAATCCACAGGGAGTTTTAAATATTACATATCTACTCATCACATCAAAACGATGCTTTGTAAACTCGGAGCTGACATTAAAATATTAAAATCGGATTGATGTGATGTTGAGGAAAATGGACAATTAGTCAAGCCGTAGTACGAGACAGTGGGTGTTTTTCATTAATCACAAAGACTATTGATTTTGAAGCAATATTTCAGTGTTGGCAAATGAGAGCCTGCAATAGTGGTGTGTATTTGTGTGTGTGTAAAGAATGGAAATTCAGTGAGTGTGTTAATGGTGATATCTCTCTTGTACAAAAGAATCATCATTTCATATAATTTTCTTTAAGGTAGGGGATGGGTTTCAAGCTGTGTTTTTCTTAATGTTTCTTCTTACCCATTTCCCACCATGAGACCAGAGCAGGGATTTGGAAAGGCAACCAGTTCATCCTCCTGAACCCCCCCCGCCACCCAGCAGCCCCCCCAGTGGCCTCGGATCTGCCCAGAGGCTGTAAAGCCCCGAGGAATGTTCCCAGCAGACACATGTCAGCGGCCATCAGCACTGATCTGTAAAGGCCCAAATACCTTTCGATAAACTGACTTTGGGAACTTCGTATCTTCAAACATTTCTGTCTTTGGTGAAAATATTTCAAATCCAGCTCATCTTAAGAACTAATCTCTCCCACAGCTGCTGCTTGAAGATAAGGCCGGCTGTCCAGAGAGGCGCTGTCTACGGGCCGTGGAAGAAAGCATTCCCTGGGAACGCAGCGGGGGTGGCTGCGTGCGCAGCCCGGCTGGACAGTGTGCCCTTGGTCTCAGAGAAACAGTCACGTCCGCAGTGGGAGACACAGTTCTACTAGGAGTGGATGACATTTGGGAATCTTTCATTTTGGAGTGTAAAAGCATCACAGATGATCCTCTTTTAGCTTGAGATTCTGGCTGCCTTTACAATGATAGAAAAATACACATCACTTGTGTTTTCCAATCCCATGTAACGCAGAAACATGGAAAATGAGGGTAAACCCACACCTCATTCAATAACTCAGAGTTCCGGTGATGTTCAGGGCCTGAGTCCTTCTGCAATTGTGCTGCAATTATGGGATGTCTGACCGCGCCCTCAGCAGCCTTTCAGCCCGACCTCACAGGCCTGGTGCAGACAGCCGCCGGCGTCTGCAGGGACCGGCGCTCCGGCACCCCTGCGCCCTCTGGCGGATGAGACGTCCAGGGTGGCGGCTCCTCGTGGACCAAGAACTGGACGGAAGAAAGTTCCTTTTGGGGGGAAACAGCAGCTGCCTCCGTTTAGGGCTGCAGCCAGAGGACCTGGGCAGGGGTGGGATGTGATTTCCCGTGTACCAGACGATACCCATGGTTTACTGTTGTGACCAGACCCACCAGGGCCATGCTTGCTGTCCCCAGAAATGTGTGGCCGGCTGTGGGGCTGGCCCTGAGCTGCTCACCTCACCCCAGGGAGGAACACTTATCCCACACTTTCCGTCTCATCATCGTGACCTCGCCCACCTCCCACCATCAGCAGACCCAGGCGGGAAAAGGGATGAAAACGCATCTCTCCCTGGGCTGGATGGACCCTCCCCACCTCCTTGGCTGTCATGGCAGTCGTGCCATTAGGGACGAGGGTGTGGGGCTAAGGCTCATTCCGCTTTCAGATTCCCAGGGACAGTGGAGGAATTATCAAGCCATAGAGCGAAGAAGAAAGCATTGCACATGATCCCAGGTGGTGACAGAAAGTCAGGAAATAGAATCGGCCTGAAGCTCTTGTCTAATAAGATACACCGGCTTCGAGATGAGTTGGTCTCCCGCTGTCTGCTCGTGCATCACTTGTTTTCTGAGGAAGTAGATCAAAGTATGTGATTCACTTAGGGTCTCCTAGGTGGCACTGGGTCAGGAAAAACGACGCTCTTTCTGGCTTTGCCAGCAGAGAGCTCATAGTTCAGAAAAATCACCCAAGTCACAAAGTTAAAAAATTATAGAGTTACCATTGGCCAGTGGGTTTGTCTGCAAGGGGTCAGGTGGGGGCATTCAGTGGTGCTCAGTAACTGTATGCGGACAGATTGACTGGTGAGTTGCCGACTGAATGAGCCTGTGGATTAAGGAGCATTTCCAGGTCCCACAGGCCTTCCAGCCTCACCAGACCAAGGACACGAGAGGGGCACAGAACCCCTTACACCCACTCCGGGCTCCGGCCGAGCCCAGATCTAGTCGGCAGTGAACTTTTTACCATTGTTACCTGGGAGGCATGTGTATCAATCAGAGTTCTCCAGAGAAACGCACCAGTAGGGTGTGTATAGATCCTATTGGTTTTCTCTCTCTGTAAGATTTAGTCTAAGGAATTGGTCCATGCAGTTGGGATGGGGGCACAACTGAACTCCGTGGGCAGGTGGGCAGGCAGGAAACCCAAGCAGGCTCCCTGTGTTGCAGTCTTGAGTTTGAAATCTTTCTTTTCTGGGAAACCTCAATCTTTGCCCTTAAAGCCTTCAACTGATTGGGTGAGGCTCACCCAATGGCTGCTGATCTGCTTTACTCCAAGTCTTCTGATGTAAATGTTAATCTCATCTAAAAATACCTTCAAGGAAATATCTAGACTGGTGTTTAACTAAACAGCTGGGCAGCAAGGCCCAGCCGAGTTGACGTGCAAAATCAACCATTGTAATAGGCATACAAGATACTCTTGAAATGGCCTGCTCTCTTCTCCTGAAGACTGGAGGGCTGTCTTCATGGTCCCAGGACTTTGACATCGTATGATATCACCTGTGATGAACCAGGTGGTTGCTAGAACTGGTTTGCCCGTCTCACCATAAATGGTCCCACGGTTTCAAAAGTGAGAAGCATTCAGAAGACACAAGAGCAGATCTTTGCGGGCGCTCCCCTCCCCCCACGTCCTGGACAGACGCGCCAGGATCAAGTTCATCCACCCCATGGTGGATGTTCTGGATGAGGCTGTTGTGATGATAGGCACCCCTGGCTGCTTTTTCAAGAGAGCTTTTAGGAGCTTTAACTCTTTCCTGTTGAATTCAGTAAGCTCCTGCATTTGGTCGAGTAATTAAAGAAAAAGTCACTCTGTGCCCGAGTCTTGGGTTCTGAGATGTTCATTTCTGACCAAGATGGGGACTGGTGGAATGTGCAGAGATGGCCACCAGATGGCACTGTTGCCCGACAGAAAGCATGGAGCGGCCGGCGGGGATGGAGCCCCTTCCAGGAGCCGAGGGAAGAGCGGTGAGCGCTCAGCGCCCACGCAACAGGAAGGGCCAACCCCACTGAGAGCTGCGGGGCACCGAGGGCAGCTGCTTTCGGGGAGCTGCCACTTGGCCTTCCCTTTGGGGGATAAAACTTTGGCTCTGCGTCCCTTTAAAGCCCGGGACACCAGAGAAAATTGAACTCTTTTCCTGTGGGCTCATCATGTGCATTCTGTGTGCAGGACAGGCAGCCTCATCTCAGACACCGCCCAGCCGGAGCCCCGCTGCCCCAGGTTCTGGAGCAGAGCCACGTGCACAAACCCCTGCTGCGGCGAGACCTTCTAGGTGCTCACGGGGCCCCTTTGCCTCGACCCCAGCCTCCCCTGAGGTCAGGTGGGGCCTGGTGCTCAGGCAAAGGGCGTGGGCAGGAGTGATGCCCCCTCCGGCCCGGCCCCTTGGCCTTCCCCTTTCTCTGCCTCTTTCTCCTATGTGACTGGGGGTGAGAGACTCCCCCAGGCCAGGGCATGTGAGGAAGGAGCCAGGTCCCTGAGCCTCTGCTGGGAGGGGTCTCTCCCACGAGCTTCATTCGTGACTGCCCCTGATTTGTGCCCTGAACGAGCAGATTGTAGCAGGTGCTGTGAGTTCCCACCTGCGCAGTTCTGGGCCACTTCTGGTCACCTGCGGACCCCAGTGTGGGAGCCGGGGAGTCTGGTGGGTTAACTCCCTTCCAGGGGTGACCTGAGCCGATGAAAGACACATGAAGGGCAGGAGCAGAGAGGCAGACCCAGGGACGGTCCCAGGGGGCTCCTGCAGCCACGCGCACAGTGTCTGCCTCACCCCCTCACCCCGTGTTCTTCCCGAACCAAGACCTGGTGAGTCCGTGTCTCAGCGTCTGATTTGGAGGAGAAACAGATGAAGATACCTCCCTTGATTTCAGGCCTCGTCTGACGCACGGCAGAGCTTGGGTTACCCCAACTGACGTCGTGTCCTAGAGAGCATCCGGGACCAGGGCCGGGGAGTGATGCGGTCACCGGTCCCGTGGGTCACGCTCTTACCCTATTGGGAGCTCCCTCTGAGGCTGGGTCTGCCGGCCCCCGCCCCGCCCCCTGGTGGAGTAGGTTTGCTGGGTGGGAACAGGCCCCGGTGGGCATTTGGAGTCCCTTAGCCACTTGATGTCGCATGACCAAGGGTTTATTTTCCCATCAAAATACAGGAGAAAGCAGGGATTTTATTTTTTGATTAAAAAGAGAAGAGTTCCTTGCTCCCCTGTGGCGTTCTGGAGCCTCCTTGTGGGCCCTCAATCGGCCCACGGCATCTGGAGCACACATGATGCCCAGAGCAGAGCTGCTGGGCTGCTGGGATCTTTCCCCACCTTGGTCTCACTTAGGGCTGAGCCTCTTGGGTCTCCTGGTAAATGGGTCACAGCCGCAGAGTGAATGCCGCTTGGGTCACACCCAATGGTCAAGAAGGCCCACCAGTCACTGTACTTTTCTTGGTGGCAGTGAGTGTAGGGGACAGCCACCTCCCCTGTACTTTGGAGAAGCCTGGACATGTCCGGAGGTGTTCCCTCCTGGGCTTCACTGAATTCACCTCCCGCTTTCTGGAAGGCGAGAGTCTCACCAAGGCTCCCAGCTCAGCTGCCTTCTCTCTCTGGCTCCATCAGCAGGGTGTCTTCTGAGTGCGGGTGGCGTGGTACCTGCCACGTGGTGCCAGCAGGGTCCCCGCAGACCCGTGACAGAGCCGGGTTGCCTAGTGTTGGTGGCGTTCACAGAAAGACATAGGTGAGTCTGCATGGCTGCAGGCAGACACTGGCCAGATCTCGGCTCCGCGTGGAAGCCGGAGGCCGCAGTGACTTGGTCAGGAAGGCAGGTGGCCCAGACAGTGGCTGCTCTCAGAGTCCTGATCTGACGGAGCTGCTTGTTCTTCTCTGAACCCGAGCTGGGACTGTGCACTGTCAGGACCGGAGGGTTTCATGGATCCAGAGAGTGACCTCGGGGCCTTTCAGTCCCCACCGATGGACTGGGTCCTGCGGGCTAGTGACCTCTGGTCCCAGAAGGGCACTGCCGTCCACATGCTTCTCGGGGAACCCGCTCCATCCTCCTCTTGCTGGGAGTCCAGTGACCGAGGGAATAATTGCAGGACGGAGGCAAAAGCCATGCCAGGCCTGCCCTGACTTGGGTTTGGGTTGGAATCCCGTTACTCACCTGCTTCCCACACTCTCCAGCTCGGCTCTGACCGGCGTGTGACCACGGCCTTCTTTGTCCTCATAGATCCAATGTCAACAGGCCCTGAGAGACCGGAGCCGAGTTGTACCCGTGGATCGGTACACGGGGGTCGGGGCAAGGCACCTCCTTTGAGGGAATGCTGGTTGGGTCCTTGCTCAGGAACCTGGCCTCCGATGTGGTCAAGATGCTGAGAAGGTCTGGAGATGAGGGAGGGGAGCAGATGTCCCACTCGCCCGACTTCAGCTGCCCGGAGACAGGAAGGCTCGGGCTTCTCCGCTCTGGCAGTGGAAACAAGTGCATCCTCCAAACTGTAGCTGTCAGGGCATCCGCTCCAGAGGAACTCGGTGCTGCTGGAAAACCTCATGAGATAACAAATCCTCTCTACATACACCCAAGAAGCTCCTGATACAACTCAACCACCCCTTGTTACAAAACCCCACGTCAAACAAAGATGGAAAGAGAAGGCTTACGTGGGGAAAATACTAATTTTCAAAAGCCAGTGAGGACCAGAACTTTAAAATACGGACCCCAAACCATTGCCACTAAAGCAAGGTTCAGAGACACACCCCCCAGGCCACCAGTGTTACTCGTTGTAGTTCTGGTGGTGCCGGGCTGCAGGGGTGGAAAACAGAAGAAGCCTCAGGAGAGAAACGCAGTCGGAAACCTGGGTGGGGGGCAGGTACCGGCGGACCCCTTGTTTGCTGTTGACAAATCACTGGGGAGAGAGCTTGAACTCGCTCCACACATTGGGGCTGCTCAAGTCTGAAGGGTCTCCCGGGTGCGGGACGTTCAGTGGGAAACGGGAAGAATCCTGGGCAAACTGGGATGAGCGGGCTGTGATCCTGGCTGTGGCTGCTGGCCCGCTGCTTCCTCCCCGACCCGGGATGAGTGATCCATCTCATTTGTAGTTTTCCTTTGCATTTGTATGACTATTGCTGGTCCTTTCATGTGTGCTCTGGCCATCAGTGTTTCCTCTTCTATATGAATTTCTCATTTACATTATTTGTCCATATTTCTACTAGTCTTTTTGTTTTTGTCTTTTGCATTTGAATTGCAAATATCCTTTGTCTCTTCAAGCCCCCTTTGGACCTTAGCTTTAATTGAAACATGTCAGCACAGAGATATTCATAAACAAGGATGTCTACCGTGGCATTATGTGTCATGGAAACTGCAAAACAATACACAACAAATGATCTGGAAATAATATGATTTTCCACCAACAGGGTGATTGTTTAATACATGATGATACAACTCAACTATGGAATATTATGCAACTATTTGTAAAGAATGAGTTAAATCTACAGATGTGACCTTAAAATATTCCTGTTTTAGAAATAAAAAAGACCTCTGTCTCTCTATGTTCACGTGAGCACAGAAAGCTGAAAATTTATACCCCAAATGTGCTCATATTGACAATGTGGTATTGGAATTAGAGGGAGTTGGGGGGAAGTTTTCACTTTTAATTTATTTGCTGCTATATTGTTTGCCTAGTAACAAAAGTCAGATTTTTTTTTTTTTATATTTAAAGGAATGTACAAATTAAAGAAAACTTGTAAGGATGCAGAACAACACGCATATTGCAATCCTTTTATTTAAATAAAAACAACTGTTAGGGGAATTAGAGACAAAGTTTTTGACTTCAATTTTTCGAAAAGAGGTGAGTTAGCAAAGATAAAAGCATAAAATAAAGAAATAGAAAAGAAGGGAAAAAAACGAAAAAACTCAACAGACCTGGCGTTTGGTCTTTGACAAGATCTTGGCAAATCAGACCAAGAAAGCAAAGAGGCAGTGTTGGCTGGGTGGATGCTTGTGTGCGCCTGGCCTGGAGCACAGCCCTTGTCCATCTGGGGAAGACAGTGTTTATACGTGAAGTGGCGGAGAGAACAAGGAAAAATACACAAAACCCCAAGCCCACGGCTTCACCTGACATCACCAATGACACAAGCGGCTGAAGTATGGAATAACCAGAAACAAGTTAAACAAAAAAGGTTTAGATCCACATGCCATAAACTATAAAATTGAATTAACTAACTTTATTTAATAATAAAATATGGGCCAGAAAGGAGACACCATCCATCCATCTGTCCTGGGGCACGTGACATTGTGGTGACCCGTCACCCCACACCCCATGTGTGTGTTCATACAGCCCCACGAGAAGACCCACGCTCAGCCCAGCAGCACCGGCCTCCGTGGAGGCTTTTAGCTTTTCTTCTAAGTACAGCGGGGAGCCCGTGGGGCTTTGCAGAGGGGGTGAGAGGGGATGGTTTGTGTTTTTTAGAGACCACTGTCGCTGCTCTGTGATGACAGGTTGTCAGACGGAAAGAAGAATGGGAGGGACTGGCCAAGTTCTGAGAATAAAGCTTCAGGCACATTACAAATGATGGAGGCTGAGATGGGGCCCGAGGGGGGCTGTCAGCCATGACTTCAAGATGTGCACAAATGTGAAGCACGTCTCAGGCTGGAAATGACGGCTCTGTTGATGAATGGGGTGTGGGGTCGAAGGAAGAGCCAGTCCCCAGCACGATGCCCAGGTTTCTTCCCGGGAGCCGTGGCTCTCCCCCAGTGGGGAGGATGGGGCTCCGGGGCAGCCCTGTGCGGACGGGCAGGTGCCCGCGACCAGCCGTGCGGCGTCCAGCAGGTAGCGGATCACAAAAGCATGTGTGGGAGCACGGCTATGGGGGAGGGTCACGCCGGGAATTTCTTGCATACAGATGTCAAATAAAGAAGTCGGGGGATGGAGAGACAGAGAGAAGAAAAGAAGAAGAGGAGGGGGAGAGGAGGCCGCTGAGAACGATGCCTCGAAGAGACAGCAGAAGCCGCTGCAGGAGGACCAGGCAGGGCTCGGAAGGAGGCTGGAGGTGGTGACAGGGGCCCTTTGGAAGGAGGGTGATGAGCTTGAGGACCGTGGCGGGCACCTGGGAGACAGGACCTCAGTGTGTCACCGAGTTTGTTTGAAAGATCCTGATGGCTGAGCCAGGTGCTGGGTGAGACACAGCGCCCCACTCAGAGCAGACACTTGCTACTGTCTCCAGATGCAAATAACCAGACTTGCCACAGCTAGTATCCTCTGGCTGCAGGCATCACCCAGGAAGCTGCCACCTCCCACAAAGAGGAACTGCCCCAAGGCAGGCTCCAACCACCCTGGGTCACAGACATAGGTCTTATGACTCCCAGCACGGCAGGCAGTGTGGACATCAGCACGCTCGCATTGGTTTCCTACCACCCTGAGTGCCCAGCAGGGATGGAGGGGCATAATGACCACGGGCCCAGATGACACTTGCACAGCCAGCAATATCGTAGCCAGGAGCAAACATGGCAGCAAGCAGTAAATATTGCCACAAGTAGCAAACATTGTAGCAAGCAGCAAACCGTGCAGGGAGCCCCTGCCACACACACACACACACACACACACACACACACACACACACACCCGTGCAAGCGCAGCCCCCTCCCCTGGGAGCAGCTGCAGGGTGGTCACACTGCGGGCGCCTTCACCCGCTGCGCTGCGTTGCCCTAAGTGGCCAGCTATGGGGAGGGCTCAGCATGGGGGGAGGGTGCTGATCCGGAGCGCACAGCGAGCCGGCCGTGGATGCTCGGGGCCTTGCTCACGTCTCTCCCGCACCAACCAAGGCTGCGGGACCGCGACAGAAACCAGCTGAGCAAGAGCATCCCTGTTGTCCTTCCCTGAGACGCAGGGGTGCTGGGACCCGCTGCCCTGCAGGTGGCAGGAGCGGGCGCTGGACTGGGGCCTGGAGGCTCATCCCTGTTCCAGGGCAGGGCTGGGCGGGGCTGCAGGGGGAGGGGGAGGAGCCGGGCCCCCGACAGGGTGGCTGCTTCTCCTATACAATCCAGGACCACACGACCTCCATCCTGCATGTTAATTTCCTGCCTAGAACCTTCCTCTGGGATAAAGCCCTCTGCCTTGGCACCAATAGCCGTGATCTGACCACGAGCCACTGGTACCAGCCCTTCATCCCCTGCTGTCGGAGTTCTATGACCAGCCCTTCTGTGTGAACCCAAAGGAAGGGCTCCGTGAACACATTCCTCTTCTGTAAAGATGGAGAGGTTCCTGTGTCAGCCAGGACGGGGCGGGGTGGGGGGATGGTAATTACAGAATTAAGTCACTACATGGATATGCAGAACCTTAGCTTTGCATCAGCACCAGTGACTAGTAAGTGTTTGTCATCCCCCCAATCCACACTTCAAAGGAGAAAAGTCACTGAATTTGCCCATCTTATTCTAGCCACTGAAGCACTGCTGGTCCTCATTATTCAGGCCACGTTCCTTTGTCATTAAAAAGCCCACAAATACAGGTATCTTCAGATAAACAAACTAAACTGATAGCCAAACAAATTCAGAGAGCGGTCAAACATTCCCTAAATATAATGACGAAGGTTGTTACCATTAATATCCAGAGGATCTAAAAATGGAAGAGTACACCAAAACCCACATACAATGGGCAAGCTAAGATGTTAGCCACATGTATGAAAAAGGTTCACCAATTTGTTAAGAAAAAAAAAAAGGAAAGAAACAAAAGAAAAGAAAAAACTGGGAAAGGAAAGAGAGGAGCCCTTTCTCTCTCCGAGGGCAGCCTGGGAAGATGTTATCAGCCTCAGCTTTTGCTCTGAGGCCAACTGACTGCTGAGCCCCGTGCCTGCAGAGGGAGGTACGAAAGCATTTCTGGAAGCAGCCTGGCAGAAGGTACCACAACCTCAAACTCTCCCTGTGCTTGGAAACAGCAATTTCCCTGCCGCAATTTTAGCTACGGGAGCACTAACAGCCTGATGCATGAAAGTGGCGCTGTTAAAAATTTCTAACATTATAATGGAAGAGGGAAAGCCCCACTTCAAATAATATTAAGCCATTAAAGTCCTGGATGTAAAAAAAAATTAATGTCCTGGGAAATACACAGGTAGACAGCTCTATTTGCATAATCACACACATTTGCAAGGAAACAGTCAGGGCAGATGTAGCAAAAACTGGAGCACTATCCAAAAAGTGCTAAGTCTGCACACGTCTGGGTGGTGAGATCTGGTCAACTTTGATTTATGTTTCATTCTTTTCTATAATGAAAAAATTATTCCAATTTGTCCAAAATCTAGTGTTATTTTGAAAGACACAGTGCATTACAGGGAACTCACAGTAACAATGGCCTAAACAAGATAGGATTTTAAGCCTCAATCACAGTTTTTTTGTTTTTTTGGGGTTTTTTTGGCAGTACACGGGCCTCTCACTGGCGTGGCCTGTCCCGTTGCGGAGCACAGGCTCCGGACGCACAGGCTCAGCGGCCATGGCTCACGGGCCAAGCCGCTCCGCGGCATGTGGGATCTTCCCGGACTGGGGCACGAACCCGTGTCCCCTGCATCGGCAGGCGGACTCTCAACCACTGCACCACCAGGGAAGCCCTCAATCACAGCTTTAAAGTCTAGATTCCATTGAGGCTCTTTACGAAGAGGCACCAACAGATACTCAGGTGTTCAAGCGCCTTCCGTCTTTCTGCTCCACCCTCTTAGCAGGAGGAATCCATACTTCATGTTTTAAGATGGCTGCTGGAGCACCCGCCATTGCATCAGCATTCTAAAAAGCAGAAGGGAGCACAGAGGGAAAGACCATAGAGTGCACTAGCCAGCAGAGTGTGTTCCTTTTGAGAAAGAGAGTTGAACATAGAATTACCATATGACCCGGCCACCCCGTTACCCCGACCTCCTAGGTGTAGACCCAAAGAATCGAAAGCAGAGATTTAAATAGATATTTGCACACCCATGTCTACAGCAGCGTTTGTCACAATAACCTAAATGTGGAAACGACCCAATCTCCATCAAGAGGTGAGTAGATACACAAAATGTGGTCCATCCATACAGTGGAACAGTACTCAGCCTTAATTTAAGAAGGAAGGAGATTCTGACACAGGCTACAGACATGGATGAGCCTTGGGGTCATTATGCTCAGTGAAATAAGCCAGACACAAAAGGCCAAATCCTGTGTGGTTCCACTCCCATGAGGTCTCCAGAGTCATCACATCCATAGAGACAGGAAGCAGGATGTTGGGGCCGGGGCTGGGGGAGGGGAGGGGAGTGAGTGTCATGGGGGCAGCGTGTCGGGGGGAAGACGGGAGGTTCTGGACATGATGGTGTGATGGTAACACAGCCACGTGAACGTGCACTTAAAAATGGTTAAGATGCCAAAGTTTACGCTGCATACATTTTACCACAATTGGAGAAAACAGAGGGAACAAAGGAAAGCAAGAAGGATAAAGAAGGCTGCCGCCCGCCGGGACGTTTCACAACGTGTCAGCATCCTTTCTGGGCGTCCGGGATGTGGCGTGTGGCCACAGCTGGTGTGAGCGAGGCCCGGACCCACGCGGCGGCAGCGCAGGGCTCCACCCTGGGGCAAGGGGGTGGGGAGTCGGCGGGAAGGCCTCGGGCCGAGCAGGTGGGCGAGGAGGCGCCAGGGCTGTGTCTCTGGAGGAAAAGGGGTCCAGAGCCATGTGCTGCCTGCTGTCCCTGCCGGCTGAGGAGCTGGAGTTTCCTGAAAGCAGCGGGAAGCTGCTGAGGGTATTCAATCAGGGGCGGGGGGGCCGCACCTCTGGATGCCTGGGAGGCTGCAGGCCCGGGGAATGCGGGGTCGCCCCACAAGAGAGGTGGGCAGTGGGATTGAGGTGGGGGCCTTGGGGCCAAAACCCAGAGACGGGCCGGTCCGGGCTGCCTGACAGCTGCTCTGAGGAGGGGTCTGGGGCCTGAGCGAGGACGAGGCCCAGCGACCGCGGGGTCTCTGACCTGGACGCACGGGTTAGCAATGCCCATCACCTGAACCATCACCCGGGGGATTGGGTCTGTGGGGAGGGCGGGGACTGTGGTCCTGCAACCCGGGGACCGAGGCTGGTGCCCGGAGGAGCCGGGGTCTACCGAGGAGCTGGTGGCGTCACGTGCGCGTGGGCCACTCGGGCGGGGCCGGCACAGCCAGAAGACAGACACCAGGGCGAGGCTGGAGGTGAGAGCAGGGCTGCAGCCCCCAGAGCGGCTGCAGCCCGTGTGCTGCTGGGTGGAGGGGGGAGCAGGTCGGGGGGCAGGTGGAGGGGAAGGGGCCAGGGCCAGACCCCTGTGCCAGGCGCCCTCTGACCCCCGCTGTGGCTCTGCCCTTCCAGGAGCCTTGTCTGTGACCCCCACCTCCTCCTGTGCTGGTACGGAACCCCCACCGGGGCCCTGGGCTCTGGGGTCTGGACGCTGGGTCCCTGTGAAGCGGGGTCCCTCAGAGTCTGGGGACAATGACAGAGCCCGGTGCCCACCCGCAGCCTCAGCTCCCAGACCACCCCAGGGGGTCCGGCATCCTGCCCCCTGGGCCTGCGAGGATGGGGGCATGGAGAAGCCCCCCGCCCTCCCCCTAAGGCCGTTGCCCAGGCTGAACGCCCGTCCGTCTCCCACCCAGGGGTCCCCGGACCCACCCCATCGGCACTGCCGACCCAGAGCCCGGCTGACCGCCCGGGTGGCCAGGCCGGGAGCCGACGCGTCCCTCCCGTGGGGCCGTCCGGAGATGGCGTGACTCGCGTGGTGTCACAGATACTCCCACAGGGACCCCGGAGAGACCTGCAGAACGTTACAGCCAAATGAAAGCGAAGCCGAGGGGGAGGCAGATGTGGCCACTGTAAACAGTCTGGTTTCTGAATGTGAACCAGGCTCTGGCCCAGGACTTCAGGTAAACATCTGTGTCAGCGCCCAGCCCCACCTCCGGGGAGGCCCGGGGGTCGGCAGCGCCTGCTCTGGGACACGCCAGAGTGACCGCCGAGACGCTTCGTAATTAGGCGAAATTGGTCTTGCATTCCTTCACTAAATCCCCGAGATCGCTGCAATTTTAGGTCTTCTCAAAAATGAAAACATTTGGTAATTAAATGATACAAGTGAAAAAAAGCATAGAATGTTCTGTCAACTGGAAAATACCAATTAAGGAAGCAGTTCTGCCTTTCCGCCCACCTTGGGCTGAGCTGGGCGCTTATCTGGCTGTGAGGACTCTGCTGGGAGAAGGGTCTGGGGCAGGGCCCCTCCCTGGAGACCCCCACCCGACCCCGGGGGAGGACGGATGGGCCGGGGCCTGGCCAGGAAGGGCCGGCTGCTGGGAGGGGCTGGGGAGGGGGCCGGCTGACCGTGGCTCTGGGACCCGGGGATTTGGGGCTGGGAGGCCCCAATACTGCATCCAGCTGTGTGGCAGCACCAAGGACAGTGGCCGTGCTGGCAAATGTCAGCGATTAGCTTGTTTCCCTGCTGGCTGGCCGGGTCCCCTGCCCCGTCCTTCCCTCTGGGAGGAGGACATCGCCCGACTGTGGTGGGCAGGGGATTCGTGTGCATCGGCCCTCACAGGCAGTTATTCATGTAAAATGCTCATAGATTCTGGTTTTATTCCACTTTATCTGTTTTCCATTCTTTTTTTTAATCTTATTTAATGTTACCTGTTTGATACCATAAAACATTTAACTGGCTCCACAAGTTCCAATTTCCTGCTCTCCCTCCTTTCTGGTTTACCTTTCCTGTGGGCTTTGTTTGCAGGAGTAACTAGCTATGTGCATGGTTTCTACTCCTGCTTCTTTCTTACACACAAGGTTGCATACAATACATGCTCCTTTGTTTTAAAGCTTATTATGTCTTTTTCAAACATATTTTTTATTTGGAAATAATTATAGACGCACAGGAATTTTCAAAAGTAGAATCTAGAGTCCCATGGATGCCTCACCAGTTCCCCAGTGTCCCTCCCCTTAACTACAGCACACGTGGCCCCAGGACCCACCATCGTTCCGTGTGGTCTGGTTGGAAGGGACAGTGTGACATTACCATCCATCCCCGTAGCCATGCCCTTGACGGTCACAGACCCCACCCCACCCCTAACCCTCAGCTACCACCTGCCTGTCTTCTGTGGCTATAATTTTGTCTCTTTCAAAATGATACATATACGGAATCGTACAGTATGTGACCGTTTAAAGTTGGCTTTCTTCCCTTGGGACCATCTATGCTATTGCGTGTGTGAATAGTTTATTTCTTTTATTGATCAGAAGTCTCCCATGGGATCCACAGATTAATGTTTGAAGGATATTTTAGTTTCCAGTTTTCGCTATTACAAATAACACTCCTATGAACAGTTGTATGTATTTGTGTGTGTGTGTGTGTGTGGGGACATAAGTTTTCTCTTCTCTGGGATGAATGCCCGGGAGTGTGATTGCTAGGTCCTAGGGTAAAGTGTATGCTTAGTTTTCTTAAGAAACTATCAAACTGTTTTCCAGAGTGGATGCCCCCTTCTACATCCCACAGCTGGGTGTGTGATCTCCAGCCTGTGGGATTGTCAACGTTTTTTATTTCAGCTGTTTTAATAGGTGTGTAGCGGTATCTCATTGTAGCCCTTACTCACATTTCCTTAACCGCTCATCGCGTTGGACATCTCTTTGCGGCTTGTTTGCCATGCGTGTCTCCTCTTCCGTGATGTGTCCCTTCATGTCTTTTGTCCATTTTGTTAGTCTCTTTATGGTCGAGGTTTGAGAGTTCTTTATAGATTCTAAATAAGAGTCCTTTGTCAGAGATGTGATTTGCAAATATTTTCTCCCAGTCTGTAGCTTATCTTTTCACAGGGGCTTTTGAAGGGCAAAAGTTTCAAATTTTGATGATTTTTAAAAAAAAATTTATGGATCATGCTTTTGATGTTATGTCTAAGAACTCTGCCAAGTCCTGAAGATCTTCCCCAATGTTGGCTTTCAAAAGTTTTAAGTTTTAAGTTGTATGTTTAAATCTATGATCCAATCTGAGCTAATTTTTTATAAGGTGGTGTGAGGTTTAGGTCAAGGGTCTTTTTTACCCTCTGGATATCTAATTGCTCCACCCAGCACCGTTTGTTGAAAAGACTATACTTCTTCCACTCAATGGCTTCTGCGTCTCTGTAAACTATCTGGTGTCCACACTTGTGTGGGGCTGTGTATGGACCCCCTTCAGTTCCATTTACCATGTGTCCATCTTGTCTCCAGCACCACCCTCTTGATCACAGCAGCTTTATAGTAAGTTTTAAAATCCAGTGGTGTGAGTCCTCCAACTTGAGTCTTTAAAAAATTTTTTTAAATTAGCTCTTCTAGTTCTTTTGCCTTCCATATAAATTTTAGAATCTATTTCTACAAAAAAATTTTTTCCTATGTTTTGGTAGGAATTGTGTTAAACCTATATAGATCCATTTAGGAAGATTAAATTAAAATATAAAAGCAATCTATGTAATTAACTACATGAATATACTGAGTGAAGAAAACTACATAGATGACACCTAAACTGTTCCCGAACCCCTCTGTGAATCACCTGTTTATACCCTCAGCCCATTTTTCTGTTGAGTTCCTGGCCTCTTACTTACTGATTTGTGCAATCAATTTGGACATTAAGGATATTCATATTTTCTTATTATATTCATTAGGAATATTTTCTCTGAATCTGTAATCCTTCTTTATGGTTGGGATTTTCAGTAGAGAGATGTCTCATTTTGAAAGAGTCGAGGGAATTCCCTGGTAGTCCAGTGCTTAGGATTCCGCACTCCCACTGCAGGGGGCGCGGGTTCAATCCCTGGTCGGGGAACTAGGATCCCGCATGCTGGGAGGTGCGGCTGGAAAAAAAACAAAAAAAGTCGAATGTCTGAGACATTCCCATTATTTCACTCCACAGAAAGAGCTCTCCTTCCCCAAGATTGTATTAACATTCCCCTGCATGTCCTTTCAGAGACTTCATATTTTTATGTTTCTCTTTAGATTTTGGTTCGTCTTTACTTTCATGTCTAAGTTAAGATTTAATTCTTTTTTATTTTATTTTAATTAATTAATTAATTTATTTATTTATTTATTTATGGCTGTGTTGGGTCTTCGTTTCTGTGCGAGGGCTTTCTCTAGTTGCGGCGAGCGGGGGCCACTCTTCATCGCGGTGCGCGGGCCTCTCACTACCGTGGCCTCTCTTGTTGCAGAGCACAGGCTCCAGATGCTCAGGCTCAGTAGTTGTGGCTCACGGGCCTAGGTGCTCCGCGGCATGTGGGATCCTCCAGACCAGGGCTCGAGCCTGTGTACCCTGCATTGGCAGGCAGATTCTCAACCACTGCGCCACCAGGGAAGCCCAAGATTTAATTCTTTTACTCCAGATGAATTAGCTATTGTTGCCCTTGAGTGGCAGGCTGTCCTTTTCTCTGTTATGTAAAGATGCCACATCCACCTCATCGTGAATCAGGACGGGTGAGCTTGCTGGAGTGCCCGGGTGGGCTTCATTGCTCTGTCTGCCTAACCTTGAGTTCGCACGCTGGTCCTTTGTAGTTTGTTCTAATATCTGTCTGGGAAAGCTCTACTCATTCTGCTTCCTTTGTATTTTGCTTTCAAAAAGTTAATAGCTACTCTGTATATATCCTCTTTAATAAGAACTTTAAGGAAACTTGGTAAGATACAAATTGTCCATTCTTTTAAGTGGGATGGAATTAAATTTGTAGATTCACTTTTGGAGAATTGAAGTTATACTGAGTTTTCCCAGTCAAGGAACAGGTTATATTGCTCTTCATTTATTTAGATCTTTCCTTTAGGAGAGTAGGCTCTTAGGAATTTTTTTTTTTTTTACTAAATTTTCTTCATTTATTTTAGTTTTTTGCCAAGGAGTTTCCTATAGTATTCTATGATTTCTGAATTAGAAATGGGAAAAATTATCACATGAGATTTTCTCTACATGGTATATAGAAAACCTGTTGATTTATGGTGTTTTATCTTGTACTGAGATTTTATTTGTTCTAGCAGTTTTTATTTTATTTATTTATTTTTATTTTTATTTATTTATTTTTTTTGCTTTATAACAAATTTAATCAGTTATATATATATATATGTTCCCATATCCCCTCCCTTTTGCGTCTCCCTCCCACCCTCCCTATCCCACCCCTCCAGGCGGTCACAAAGCACCGAGCTGATCTCCCTGTGCTATGCGGCTGCTTCCCACTAGCTATCTACCTTACGTTTGGTAGTGTATATATGTCCATGCCGCTCTTTCACTTTGTCACAGCTTACCCTTCCCCCTCCCCATATCCTCAAGTCCATTCTCTAGTAGGTCTGTGTCTTTATTCCTGTCTTACCCCTATGTTCTTCATGACATTTTTTTTTCTTAAATTCCATATATATGTGTCAGCATACAGTATTTGTCTTTCTCTTTCTGACTTACTTCACTCTGTATGACAGACTCTAGGTCCATCCACCTCATTACAAATAGCTCAATTTCATTTCTTTTTATGGCTGAGTAATATTCTATTGTATATATGTGCCACATCTTCTTTACCCATTCATCCGATGATGGACACTTAGGTTGTTTCCATCTCCGGGCTATTGTAAAGAGGGCTGCTATGAACATTTTGGTACATGTCTCTTTTTGAATTATGGTTTTCTCAGGGTATATGCCCAGTAGTGGGATTGCTGGGTCATATGGTAGTTCTATTTGTAGTTTTTTAAGGAACCTCCATACCATTCTCCATAGTGGCTGTACCAATTCACATTCCCACCAGCAGTGCAAGAGTGTTCCCTTTTTTCCACACCCTCTCCAGCATTTATTGTTTCTAGATTTTTTGATGATGGCCATTCTGACTGGTGTGAGATGATATCTCATTGTAGTTTTGATTTGCATCTCTCTAATGAGTAAAGATGTTGAGCATCCTTTCATGTGTTTGTTGGCAGTCTGTATATCTTCTGTGGAGAAATGTCTATTTAGGTCTTCTGCCCATTTTTGGATTGGGTTGTTTGTTTTTTTGTTATTGAGCTGCATGAGCTGCTTATAAATTTTGGAGATTAATCCTTTGTCAGTTGCTTCATTTGCAAATATTTTCTCCCATTCTGAGGGTTGTCTTTTGGTCTTGTTTATGGTTTCCTTTGCTGTGCAAAAGCTTTGAAGTTTCATTAGGTCCCATGTGTTTATTTTTGTCTTTATTTCCATTTCTCTAGGAGGTGGGTCCAAAAGGATCTTGCTGTGATTTATGTCATAGAGTGTTCTGCCTATGTTTTCCTCTAAGAGTTTGATAGTGTCTGGCCTTACATTTAGGTCTTTAATCCATTTTGAGCTTATTTTTGTGTATGGTGTTAGGGAGTGATCTAATCTCATACTTTTACATGTCCCTATCCAGTTTTCCCAGCACCACTTATTGAAGAGACTGTCCTTTCTCCACTGTACATTCCTGCCTCCTTTATCAAAGATAAGGTGACCATATGTGCGTGGGTTTATCTCTGGGCTTTCTATCCTGTTCCATTGATCTATCTTTCTGTTTTTATGCCAGTACCATACAGTCTTGATTACTGTAGCTTTGTAGTATAGTCTGAAGTCAGGGAGCCTGATTCCTCCAGCTCCATTTTTCGTTCTCAAGATTGCTTTGGCTATTCGGGGTCTTTCTGTTTCCATACAAATTGTGAAATTTTTTGTTCTAGTTCTGTGAAAAATGCCAGTGGTAGTTTGATAGGGATTGCATTGAATCTGTAGATTGCTTTGGGTAGTAGAGTCATTTTCACAATGTTGATTCTTCCAATCCAAGAACATGGTACATCTCTCCATCTATTTGTATCATCTTTAATTTCTTTCATCAGTGTCTTATAAATTTCTGCATAGAGGTCTTTTGTCTCCTTAGGTAGGTTTATTCCTAGATATTTTATTCTTTTTGTTGCAATGGTAAATGGGAGTGTTTCCTTGATTTCACTTTCAAATTTTTCATCATTAGTATATAGGAATGCCAGAGATTTCTGTGCATTAATTTTGTATCCTGCAACTTTACCAAATTCATTGATTAGCTCTAGTAGTTTTCTGGTAGCAACTTTAGGATTCTCTATGTATAGTATCATGTCATCTGCAAACAGTGACAGCTTTACTTCTTCTTTTCCGATTTGGATTCCTTTTATTTCCTTTTCTTCTCTGATTGCTGTGGCTAAAACTTCCAAAACTATGTTGAATAAGAGTGGTGAGAGTGGGCAACCTTGTCTTGTTCCTGATCTTAGTGGAAATGGTTTCAGTTTTTCACCATTGAGGACGATGCTGGCTGTGGGTTTGTCATATATGGCCTTTATTATGTTGAGGAAAGTTCCCTCTGTGCCTACTTTCTGCAGGGTTTTTATCATAAATGGGTGTTGAATTTTGTCGAAAGCTTTCTCTGCATCTATTGAGATGATCATATGGTTTTTCTCCTTCAATTTGTTAATATGGTGTATCACGTTGATTGATTTGCGTATATTGAAGAATCCTTGCATTCCTGGAATAAACCCCACTTGATCATGGTGTTTGATCCTTTTAATGTGCTGCTGGATTCTGTTTGCTAGTATTTTGTTGAGGATTTTTGCATCTATGTTCATCAGTGATATTGGCCTGTAGTTTTCTTTCTTTGTGACATCCTTGTCTGGTTTTGGTATCAAGGTGATGGTGGCCTCGTAGAATGAGTTTGGGAGTGTTCCTCCCTCTTCTATATTTTGGAAGAGTTTGAGAAGGATAGGTGTTAGCTCTTCTCTAAATGCTTGATAGAATTCGCCTGTGAAGCCACCTGGTCCTGGGCTTTTGTTTGTTGGAAGATTTTTTATCACAGTTTCAATTTCAGTGCTTGTGTTTGGTCTGTTCATATTTTCTATTTCTTCCTGATTCAGTCTTGGCAGGTTGTGCATTTCTAAGAATTTGTCCATTTCTTCCAGGTTGTCCATTTTATTGGCATAGAGTTGCTTATAGTAATCTCTCATGATCTTTTGTATTTCTGCAGTGTCAGTTGTTACTTCTCCTTTTTCATTTCTAATTCTATTGATTTGAGTCTTCTCCCTTTTTTTCTTGATGAGTCTGGCTAATGGTTTATCAATTTTGTTTATCTTCTCAAAGAACCAGCTTTTAGTTTTATTGATCTTTGCTATCGTTTCCTTCATTTCTTTTTCATTTATTTCTGATCTGATTTTTATGATTTCTTTCCTTCTGCTAACTTTGGGATGTTTTTGTTCTTCTTTCTCTAATTGCTTTAGGTGCAAGGTTAGGTTGTTTATTCGAGATGTTTCCTGTTTCTTAAGGTGGGATTGTATTGCTATAAACTTCCCTCTTAGAACTGCTTTTGCTGCATCCCATAGGTTTTGGGTCATCGTGTCTCCATTGTCATTTGTTTCTAGGTATTTTTTAATTTCCTCTTTGATTTCTTCAGTGATCACTTCGTTATTAAGTAGTGTATTGTTTAGCCTCCATATGTTTGTATTTTTTACAGCTCTTTTCCTGTAATTGATATCTAGTCTCATAGCATTGTGGTCGGAAAAGATACTTGATACAATTTCAATTTTCTTAAATTTACCAAGGCTTGATTTGTGACCCAAGATATGATCTATCCTGGAGAATGTTCCATGAGCACTTGAGAAAAATGTGTATTCTGTTGTTTTTGGATGGAATGTCCTATAAATATCAATTAAGTCCATCTTGTTTAATGTATCATTTAAAGCTTGTGTTTCCTTATTTATTTTCATTTTGGATGATCTGTCCATTGGTGAAAGTGGGGTGTTAAAGTCCCCTACTATGATTGTGTTACTGTCAATTTCTCCTTTTATGGCTGTTAGTATTTGCCTTATGTATTGAGGTGCTCCTATGTTGGGTGCATAAATATTTACAATTGTTATATCTTCTTCTTGGATCGATCCCTTGATCATTATGTAGTGTCCTTCTTTGTCTCTTCTAGTAGTCTTTATTTTAAAGTCTATTTTGTCTGATATGAGAATTGCTACTCCAGCTTTCTTTTGGTTTCCATTTGCATGGAATATCTTTTTCCATCCCCTTACTTTCAGTCTGTATGTGTCTCTAGGTCTGAAGTGGGTCTCTTGTAGACAGCATATATATGGGTCTTGTTTTTGTATCCATTCAGCCAATCTGTGTCTTTTGGTGGGAGCATTTAGTCCATTTACATTTAAGGTAATTATCGATATGTATGTTCTTATTCCCATTTTCTTAATTGTTTTGGGTTCGTTATTGTAGGTCTTTTCCTTCTGTTGTGTTTCTTGCCTAGAGAAGTTCCTTTAGCATTTGTTGTAAGGCTGGTTTGGTGGTGCTGAACTCTCTCAGCTTTTGCTTGTCTGTAAACGTTTTAATTTCTCCATCAAATCTGAATGAGATCCTTGCTGGGTAGAGTAATCTTGGTTGCAGGTTTTTCTCCTTCATCACTTTAATTATGTCCTGCCACTCCCTTCTGGCTTGTAGAGTTTCTGCTGAGAGATCAGCTGTTATCCTGATGGGGATTCCCTTGTGTGTTATTTGTTGTTTTTGCCTTGCTGCTTTGAATATGATTTCTTTGTGTTTAATTTTTGACAGTTTGATTAATATGTGTCTTGGCGTATTTCTCCTTGGATTTATTCTGTATGGGACTCTCTGTGCCTCCTGGACTTGATTAACTATTTCCTTTCCCATATTAGGGAAGTTTTCAACTATAATCTCTTCAAATATTTTCTCAGTCCCTTTCTTTTTCTCTTCTTCTTCTGGAACCCCTATAATTCGAATGTTGGTGCGTTTAATGTTGTCCCAGAGGTCTCTGAGACTGTCCTCTGTTCTTTTCATTCTTTTTTCTTTATTTTGCTCTGCAGCAGTTATTTCCACTATTTTATCTTCCACCTCACTTATCCGTTCTTCTGCCTCAGTTATTCTGCTATTGATCCCATCTAGAGTATTTTTTATGTCATTTATTGTGTTTTTAATCGATGCTTGATTCATCTTTAGTTCTTCTAGGTCCTTGTTAACTGTTTCTTGCATTTTGTCTATTCTATTTCCAAGATTTTGGATCTGGGAAATAGAATCTTGGATCATCTTTACCATCATTATTCTGAATTCTTTTTCAGGTAGACTGCCTATTACCTCTTCATTTGTTAGGTCTGGTGGGTTTTTATCTTGCTCCTTCTCCTGCTGTGTGTTTTTCTGTCTTCTCATTTTGCTTATGTTACTGTGTTTGGGGTCTCCTTTTTGCAGGCTGTAGGTTCGTAGTTCCCGTTGTTTTTGGTGTCTGTCCCCAGTGGCTAAGGTTGGTTTAGTGGGTTGTGTAGGCTTCCTGGTGGAGGGGACTAGTGCCTGTGTTCTGGTGGATGAGGCTGGATCTTGTCTTTCTGGTGGGCAGGTCCACGTCTGGTGGTGTGTTTTGGGGTGTCTGCGGACTTTTTATGATTTTAGGCCACCTCTCTGCTAATGGGTGGCGTTGTGTTCCTGTCTTGCTAGTTGTTTGGCATAGGGTGTCCAGCACTGTAGCTTGCTGGCCGTTGAGTGAAGCTGGGTGCTGGTGTTGAGATGGAGATCTCTGGAAGATTTTTGCCGTTTGATATTATGTGGAGCTGGGAGGTCTCTTGTGGACCAGTGTCCTGAAGTTGGCTCTCCCACCTCAGAGGCACAGCACTGACTCCTGGCTCCTCAATTTGGGATGATTTGTTGTCTATTCATGTATTCCACAGATGCAGGGTACATCAAGTTGATTGTGGAGCTTTAATCCGCTGCTTCTGAGGCTGCTGGGAGAGGTTTCCCTTTCTCTTCTTTGTTCTCACAGCTCCTGGGTCTCAGCTTTGGATTTGGCCCCGCCTCTGCGTGTAGGTCGCCGGAGGGCGTCTGTTCTTCGCTCAGACAGGACAGGGTTAAAGGAGCAGCCTCTTCGGGGACTCTGGCTCACTCCTGTTCTAGCAGTTTTGTCTCCTGCTTTTAAATATTTTAAATTGTATTTACTTTTTATTTTGTCATGGTGCTGTCATCCAAAACAATGCTAAGTAAAATAGGTAGTAGCTTTTTTCTTCTAATGTTTCACCTTTATATGACGTTTAGTGTCAATTTCTGATGGATGGATTTTAGAAGTTAAAGACATTGCTAGCTTTTCAAGTCTTTCCCTTTTTTCTAAAAAAAATGAACGCTGAGCTTTAAGCTTTAGGACTTTGAACTTGGTTGAACATATAAGCCTTTGCAGCTTATATCTGAGATATTCATAGATTTTTATCATTTGTGAAGTTTCAGGATTTCATAAGTAGATTGTTTGCCAGCCTTACCTTTCTGGCAGAATCTATCCTTGGGTTAGTGCCTGGCACAGAGTAGATGCTTGATAAACATTGTCGTCTAAACAAGTGAGTGGAGGGGAAGGAATGTGGAGAAACCCCCTCCGTGGTTCAGGCACAAAGGGCCTGCGGAAATCAGGGGAAGGGGGAGGTACCCAGGCCCCACACCAGAGCACAAGGTAGTGACGGCCGCCGGCACGGAAGAGAATCCCAAACTCAGCCCTCCTACTGGCCAGAAGGACCAATCTCTCCCTAAGGTCCTGGCAGAACAAGAGAGCAGCCCATTCTGGACCTACATGCATGTATCCCATGTTCTGCTGCTCTGGCCCCAGTGGCTGCCTTCAACAGAGTGTTACGAGGTGACAGAAGAGGAAGGTATAGGGAATCGCTGTCGTTTGATGAAGCAGGGGGTTAATGGAACCAGCCTAGGAGACCGACAAGTGATGGAACCACCATGGCTCCTCACGCAACCACAGAGATCGCTCCGAGGAGGACCTAAATGTAGGAGCTAAAAGTAAAACGGTTACAAGAAAACACAGGAGAAAATATCTGTAGCCTTTGGTCCAGGCATGACTCCTCACATGTGACACCAAAAGCGTGATCCGTATAAGAAAACACGGATAAATTGGACTTTATCAAAGTTAAAATTTTGTTATGCTTCAAAAGACACCATGAAGAAAATAACATTAACCCCTCATACTATCCCCTCATGTTTAAAAGTGTCTGGGGGACTTCCCTGGTGGTGCAGTGGTTAAGAATCTACCTGCCAATGCAGGGGGACATGGGTTCGAGCCCTGGTCTGGGAAGATCCCACATGCCACAGAGCAACTAAGCCCGTGTACCACAACTACTGAGCCCACGTGCCACAACTACTGAGCCTACGTGCCACAACTACTGAGGCTGCGCTCTAGAGCCCGCGAGCCACAACTACTGCGCCCACGAGCCACACACAACTACTGAAGCCTGTGAGCCTAGAGCCCGTGCTCCACAACAAGAGAAGCCACCGCAATGAGAAGCCTGCGCAGGGCAGCAAAGAGTAGCCCTCGCTCACCACAAGTAGAGAAAGCCCACACGCAGCAACGAAGACCCAATGCAGCCAAAAATTTAAAAAAAAAAAGTTTGGGGCTGGAGGTGAAATTTCCTGTTGACTGTCCTTTCCTTCATGTAAACCACCCTCATTGTCCTAGGGGCCCAGTGTGGCTGGGTGGGCAGTGCGGGGAGGGTTAGGGAGGCAGGGGCTGTGGTGCCCTCTGGCGCTCAGGCTCCTTCTCCCTGGGAAAGTTTAGGATTGCCTCGTTATCATTCATACTACAACGTACATATGGGAAGGTGTGCGTTTCTTCTCAAACCCTCTTAATATAAGCGTTGTTTTAAAAGTGTTTCTTTAATTCTGGGGAAAACTCTCTCAATTATTTCTTCAAATATTTCTTTCCCTCCAGAGTTCCTCCTCTCAGCCTCAAATTCCTATTATTTACATGTAGGCCCTTCTGCTTTTATTGTCCATATCTTTTCATTTTCCTTTTATATATCCATCAACTTTTCCTGCTTCTTTTGGGCAAACTCTCCCCACGTGGTGTCTGCCTTGCTTGTTACATGGCAGCTCATCACCTTGTATTCCTCCAGAGGCACCCAAGGGACACCCCCCCCCCCGGGAAACACAGGAGCACAACCACTAGAAGAGGGTGGGAGAGAGCAACAGTGAGGAGACAGGTCTCTGGGGTCAGGGAGAGGCTTTGGAGATGCCTTGGCGCTTGGTTTTAAACAGGAGTGACGGAGATGGATAGAAAGCGGGGAGCACTTGGATACAGCAGTCACTGCACGACTTCAGTCCTGGGTCTGTGGTCAGCAGCTCAGGTCTCACACTGGCAGCACACGGGCGCCAGCAGCTGGAGCCACAGCAGCCCATGTTCTGGTCGGTGGAGGGTGGGGTAGGTCGGAGGAGCAGGTGGAGAGAGAGGGCAGGTGCTCAGGTGTGGAGCCTCCAGGCCCGGGAGCCTCTGTATACCTGCCAGGGCCAGGTGACATGCTGGGCACACGGTCACCTCCTTGTGTCTATTTGTGCCATCATCCAGAGACATTTATTTCAATTTAAAAATAACTCCATCATTCACTCTAATTAGTTCACACTTTGCATGCTTACTTTTTGCATTTTTGTGAAAGTCAACCTGGGAGGCTGTGGGGTTCCTGTCACCTCCATTTCACGGCAGAGGACACAGGTCTGGGGACCCTCTGGCTGGAGGGGCTCAGCCCAGCCTCCTCATTGCTCCCTTTCCACAGCCTCTGTCCCTCCAGGCCCCAAACTGTCAGTGGAAGGGTCTGTGGAAGAGGTGGACCTTGTTCAGGGAAAGGCCAACTTTGACCCTGAAGCCAGAAACACCCATGTGGGGTGAACTGAACGGCTTCTGGGGGCAAAAGACCTAGCAGCTCAGAGCCGTGAGCCTGGGGCTGGAGCTCAGCGGTTGACCCCAACCCTGGGCTGGGGGCTCCTGGTCCTGCTTGCTGAGCCTCCCTGGAGTTGGGAGCACCTGAGAAGCTGAATGAGTCTCGGGTGACGCTGGCCTCAGACGCAGGACCATCCCGGGCTTGGCACAAGGGAGAGGCTGCAGCACAGGTGGGACCAGGTACCAAACACCTGGGGGCAGAGGCGGGCGGTCACACGAGGACTGGGAAGGGAAGGATGCAGCGCCCGGCCCTGGATGGGGTCAAGTACCAAGTCCTTCTCTATTCAATCCCCAGAACTAGAGGAGGCCTCAGCGCACAGCCAGTGAATAAATGTGTAAGCCTATCATGTGATAAATTGGGACCCAGCATCCTGGCCATCATTTTAGGATGGTACCCACAACTGTCTCCTGAAACTCTTACCTGGGACATAAACTAAGGAAGCAGCTCTTTGTGAGACCGTGAGATCAGAACGATGCTCTCAGGAGACTGAGACTGCAGACCAAAGGGCATCGCGCCCAAGTCCAGGCGGGGCTCTGTCCAGCAGGTCGGGGGTCAGCACACCCGCTCCACCTCCCCGGCCTCTAAGCCTGGAGTTGCATCTAATTAACTTGCCCCAAAGCGCCCAATAGCATCTGTAACTGCCCAGCAGACCCCACTCCCCGCCCCAGCGCCCAGCCCAGCGTCTGCTCATGGGGGTCACTGTGGCGACATCCACAGAGAGTGACTTCGAACCACAGGGCTGGATGTCTGAGGATCACCAAGTGAAGACCTTCCTGGCCCCAGGACAGCATCACCAGCAGAGGTGCCCGGAGCCCCCATCCTCCGGCCGCAGGGAAACCAACACTCCAGGGAGCACTGGCCACTCATCAGGGACCAGGCAGGGAAGATGGTCCTGGCTGATGCCAGGTCAGTGGCGATGGTTGGTGCCTATCTGTTGTTGAAACTGGTTTGGAAAAACCTGGGAAAGCTGTCAGCTCAATGCTGCAAGCAGTGTCCTCTCTCCTGAGAGGCGTGGTGTGAATCCACTTTGGGAGAATCAGCGCATAAGCAGCAGGGTTGTGTCCATGCTGGTCCTGAGCCTGAAACCTCCAGGACAAAGAGGGCAATGACCTCCTGCTCCCACCTGCCCGCGCCTTGATCCCGAATCAGGACGCCTGGGAGTCCACACACAACAACTTCGGGGTGGAGAGCTGGGAAGGACGCCTCTCGTCCTCCAGACTGAGAATCTTCTCCTCACTTCCTGCCCCCACATCAGCCTCTTCCCAGCAAAGGGCCTCCTCGGGACAATGGCACCAGAAGAAGGAGCAAATTTCCAGAGCTCCAGGCCTTCAGAGTCACGGGGCATCACGGATGGGACAGCTGCAGCCCAGTCAGCCCATTACACCCTGTCCTCCAGGATTTGGGGAGGGCTGAGCCCTGCCATGGTGATTACGAAACTCATAGAGCAATGCAAAGGACCTAGAAAAAACAAAAGAACTTCAAGAAGAAGAAAAAAGTTGGAGGACCAATATCTGTGACTTCTAGACTCCTTACAAAGCTACAGGCAATCAAGACAGCATGGCATTGACATAAAGGTAGACAAATAGGTCAGTAGAACAGAATATAGAATTCAGAAAGAGACCCACACACTTACGGACAACTGATTTTCAGTAATGTGCCAAGTTAATCCAGTGGAGTAAAGATGATATTTTCAACACTGGTTGGATAGACAAAGGCTGGAACAACTGGATATCCGTATGTCAAAGAATGAAATTCAATATGTGCCTCTCACTGTCTGTAGAAATTCACTTAAAATGTATCATAGAGCTAAATGTAGAGCATGAAAATATAAAACCTCTAGAAGAAAATATAGGAGAAAGACTTTGTGAACTTGGATTAGGCAAAGACTTCATAAGACACAACACCAAAAGCATGATTCATAAAAGAACAAATTGATAAACTAGACTTTATCAAAATTAAAAACTGCAGCTTCAGCTCTTCAAAAGACACAGAGAAAGGAAGTGAAAGACATGCACAGACTGGAATAAAATGTTTGCAAACCACATATCTGATAAAGGCAAGAATGTAGAAATACGGGCTTCCCTGGTGGCACAGTGGTTGAGAGTCCACCTGCCGATGCAGGGGACACGGGTTCGTGCCCCAGTCCGGGAAGATCCCACATGCCGCAGAGCGGCTGGGCCCGTGAGCCATGGCCGCTGAGCCTGCGTGTCCGGAGGCTGTGTTCCGCAACGGAAGAGGCCACAGCAGTGAGAGGTCCACGTACAAAAAAAAAAAAAAAAATTCAAATTAATACGTAGTGACAGAAAGATCAGGGGTCATGTGGGGATGAGGTGGGTCAGGCAGTCATTGGAGGGAGGGTTTACAAAGGCAAGAGGAGCTTTGAGGGAGTTTGGTGATGAGGTTGGCGTTAAAACAGCCTTTAGAATTTCAGGAAGCAGATTGTCCTCTGTGGTGTGGAGGGCCTCGTCTAATCAGGTGAAGGCCTGACTAGAACAAAAGACCATCTCCCCGAGCAGAAGGGGGTTCTCTAGCCGGCGGCCTTCGACTTCATCTGCACCCTGGGCTCTCCTGGGTCTCCAGCCCACCAGCCCGCACTGCAGATTTTGGACTTACCAGCCTCTGTAATCACACGAGCCAATTCTTGATAATGAATCTCTCGCTATACATACACATACATGTATGTACATTTGTTGTTCTGTCTCTGAGGACTCTGCTCTGACTCCCAAGGAAGGCAGGACTTGAGGGTCCACGATACCAGGGCAAAGGGAACCACAGGGTCATGGCATTCAGCCTGGGGCATTCCCTCCCGGGATTTCTGACACCTCAACTGTGCCCATGTGGAGTGAGAAACCAGGCAGGAAACAGCGGCGCTAAAGCCAGAGTTCAGGTAGGTACTCCAGCAACCTTGTGGCATTGGGAGGGGGTGGAGACAGCAGTGCAAGGCCTGCCAAGGTGAGGGGCCCCGGGCTGCCAGCTGAGACCCAGAACGAGGGCAAACAAGAGACTGGCCTTGACTGAATCACCGTGACCCGCTGTACTTTTCCTGCTGCCAGAAGAAAACGTTTTTGGCTCTGAGGGAGGTTACATCATTCAGACTCTTTACGGATGTTCATGCACAACTCCTGATGCAGCCAAAGCTTTTCGGGATGCTGGGCCCTCAACGTGTGTGACCTTGACCTCATTGCTCCAGCCTTAGTTCCTCAATGTGAACTGGGGACGGGAGGGGCAACGCGGGCGTGAGGCGTCCTGGTCCTCACAGCTCACAGGTAAACCGGGCGTGAGGCATCCTGGTCCTCACAGCTCACAGGTAAACCGGGCGTGAGACGTCCTGGTCCTCACAGCTCACAGGTAAACCGTCACTTTCCTCTCCCCTCCCTTCTGCCACCAACTATAGCATGAAGGCCAACTGTGAGGATGCCGCCGCCCCCAGCTGGATGTGTCAAGGGTCCTGCCCAGGGCAAGCAGGGGTTTGATAGGAACAGCACACACCCCGGGTGCTGCTGCAGCATCTGGTCCCAAAGGCACAAAGCCCTGAGGGAGGGGACGCTGCTGCTCCATGTCGGTGGCCCCTGGTGCCCCCAACCCCCTGTGAGCTAACAATCCATGCTTCACCTAGAGCAATAGGGTGCTGTCTTATCAGGAGATGCAGCCAGGCCATCTGTCTTCTTAAAAATTACTGTTCTACCACCAAGCTATAAAAATTGCTATTTTAGCATCTCAGGAAATGCTTCTCCCACGCAAAGCACTGAGAACTTGCTGTGCCCTTCACGGGATGATCCACTTCAGAGTGACCACAGAAGCCCCTGTTTCTGATTCAGCAGCACTTTCATCCAAAACCATGCCATTGGTCACACTGCAGCTGCGGGTGTATGTACAGACCTGGGGGTGTGTAATTATATGCACTGCAATCATCACTGCTTTGGACCCAGCAATTATGTTCTCCCAAAAAAGCAGACACATGACACACGCCCACTGGTTCATCATCACACCATTGGAAAGATGGGACCCAACTCAGAGAGGCTGAGAATCGAGTTCAGCCTTATCCCTCTGCAGGCTGGAGCTCTGGTCCCCCAGGCGGACCCAGCTGGGCCCACGCTCAGCCCGAGGTACCACATGATGCTACTTTTGTGTCTTTATGGGTTGATCAGACACCTTTGAGAACGAGGACCTCTTCTCAGTCCCCTGGTTTCCACCCTCCTTGCCCACTGCTAGTTAGTGTTCTAGAAACATGTACATGTATTGACTAGAATTTCTGGAAGCCCAGGGATCTTGAGACAGCCTTCAAACTCTCAGCTGAAGCTCTTTCTAAAGGCCTACCCGCTCCACACAAAAGGCTGAGGGATGGAGACCTGAGCCCGGGGCCAATTCTCTCCTGAACTGAGACGATGTCTGCGTGGGGGTGTAGGGCAGAGTCTGCAGACAGTTTACACAGGGGCCAGACAATACATAGTGTAGGTTTTGCAGGCACGTGGGCTCTGTAGCAGCAACTCAGCTCTGCCATCTGAGCAAGAAAGTGGCCACAGAAAGTCTGTAAATGGATGGGGCAGCTGTGATCTGAGACAGAATGCATGTGAACTGCGGGCTCTGAAATGTGAACTTCATGTAATTTTCATGTGTCACAAAGTAGTATTCTTTCCATTTTTACCCAAATATTCAAAAATGTAAATCCCATTCTTAGCGTGTGGGCTGCACAGGGACGTGGTCTCAAAGCCACCTCGGGTTGGGCATGGCAGGGGTGACACTTTTCTCTACCGACGTTTGAGGGCTTCTGAGCCTGCAGGTGGGAGGGGAATCTCAGTCGAGAAATGAAGGGAGAACCTGAGGTCCGCAAACACAAACTGAGCTCCACCCTTAGAGAACTGACCCAGACCGGCCCCGATGGAGGAGGTGCTGAGCAGGGCAGATGGGGAAGGAAGCTCCCAGGCCAGGAAGTGGGGCAAGCCGGGCCGAATGTACACAAATCCCCTGCCCACCACAGTCGAACGATGTCCTCCTCCCAGAGGGAAGGACGGGGCAGGGGACCCGGCCAGCCAGCAGGGAAACAAGCTAATCGCTGACATTTGCCAGCACGGCCACTGTCCTTGGTGCTGCCACACAGCTGGATGCAGTATTGGGGCCTCCCAGCCCCAAATCCCCGGGTCCCAGAGCCACGGTCAGCCGGCCCCCTCCCCAGCCCCTCCCAGCAGCCGGCCCTTCCTGGCCAGGCCCCGGCCCATCCGTCCTCCCCCGGGGTCGGGTGGGGGTCTCCAGGGAGGGGCCCTGCCCCAGACCCTTCTCCCAGCAGAGTCCTCACAGCCAGATAAGCGCCCAGCTCAGCCCAAGGTGGGCGGAAAGGCAGAACTGCTTCCTTAATTGGTATTTTCCAGTTGACAGAACATTCTATGCTTTTTTTCACTTGTATCATTTAATTACCAAATGTTTTCATTTTTGAGAAGACCTAAAATTGCAGCGATCTCGGGGATTTAGTGAAGGAATGCAAGACCAATTTCGCCTAATTACGAAGCGTCTCGGCGGTCACTCTGGCGTGTCCCAGAGCAGGCGCTGCCGACCCCCGGGCCTCCCCGGAGGTGGGGCTGGGCGCTGACACAGATGTTTACCTGAAGTCCTGGGCCAGAGCCTGGTTCACATTCAGAAACCAGACTGTTTACAGTGGCCACATCTGCCTCCCCCTCGGCTTCGCTTTCATTTGGCTGTAACGTTCTGCAGGTCTCTCCGGGGTCCCTGTGGGAGTATCTGTGACACCACGCGAGTCACGCCATCTCCGGACGGCCCCACGGGAGGGACGCGTCGGCTCCCGGCCTGGCCACCCGGGCGGTCAGCCGGGCTCTGGGTCGGCAGTGCCGATGGGGTGGGTCCGGGGACCCCTGGGTGGGAGACGGACGGGCGTTCAGCCTGGGCAACGGCCTTAGGGGGAGGGCGGGGGGCTTCTCCATGCCCCCATCCTCGCAGGCCCAGGGGGCAGGATGCCGGACCCCCTGGGGTGGTCTGGGAGCTGAGGCTGCGGGTGGGCACCGGGCTCTGTCATTGTCCCCAGACTCTGAGGGACCCCGCTTCACAGGGACCCAGCGTCCAGACCCCAGAGCCCAGGGCCCCGGTGGGGGTTCCGTACCAGCACAGGAGGAGGTGGGGGTCACAGACAAGGCTCCTGGAAGGGCAGAGCCACAGCGGGGGTCAGAGGGCGCCTGGCACAGGGGTCTGGCCCTGGCCCCTTCCCCTCCACCTGCCCCCCGACCTGCTCCCCCCTCCACCCAGCAGCACACGGGCTGCAGCCGCTCTGGGGGCTGCAGCCCTGCTCTCACCTCCAGCCTCGCCCTGGTGTCTGTCTTCTGGCTGTGCCGGCCCCGCCCGAGTGGCCCACGCGCACGTGACGCCACCAGCTCCTCGGTAGACCCCGGCTCCTCCGGGCACCAGCCTCGGTCCCCGGGTTGCAGGACCACAGTCCCCGCCCTCCCCACAGACCCAATCCCCCGGGTGATGGTTCAGGTGATGGGCATTGCTAACCCGTGCGTCCAGGTCAGAGACCCCGCGGTCGCTGGGCCTCGTCCTCGCTCAGGCCCCAGACCCCTCCTCAGAGCAGCTGTCAGGCAGCCCGGACCGGCCCGTCTCTGGGTTTTGGCCCCAAGGCCCCCACCTCAATCCCACTGCCCACCTCTCTTGTGGGGCGACCCCGCATTCCCCGGGCCTGCAGCCTCCCAGGCATCCAGAGGTGCGGCCCCCCCGCCCCTGATTGAATACCCTCAGCAGCTTCCCGCTGCTTTCAGGAAACTCCAGCTCCTCAGCCGGCAGGGACAGCAGGCAGCACATGGCTCTGGACCCCTTTTCCTCCAGAGACACAGCCCTGGCGCCTCCTCGCCCACCTGCTCGGCCCGAGGCCTTCCCGCCGACTCCCCACCCCCTTGCCCCAGGGTGGAGCCCTGCGCTGCCGCCGCGTGGGTCCGGGCCTCGCTCACACCAGCTGTGGCCACACGCCACATCCCGGACGCCCAGAAAGGATGCTGACACGTTGTGAAACGTCCCGGCGGGCGGCAGCCTTCTTTATCCTTCTTGCTTTCCTTTGTTCCCTCTGTTTTCTCCAATTGTGGTAAAATGTACGCAGCGTAAACTTTGGCATCTTAACCATTTTTAAGTGCACGTTCACGTGGCTGTGTTACCATCACACCATCATGTCCAGAACCTCCCGTCTTCCCCCCGACACGCTGCCCCCATGACACTCACTCCCCTCCCCTCCCCCAGCCCCGGCCCCAACATCCTGCTTCCTGTCTCTATGGATGTGATGACTCTGGAGACCTCATGGGAGTGGAACCACACAGGATTTGGCCTTTTGTGTCTGGCTTATTTCACTGAGCATAATGACCCCAAGGCTCATCCATGTCTGTAGCCTGTGTCAGAATCTCCTTCCTTCTTAAATTAAGGCTGAGTACTGTTCCACTGTATGGATGGACCACATTTTGTGTATCTACTCACCTCTTGATGGAGATTGGGTCGTTTCCACATTTAGGTTATTGTGACAAACGCTGCTGTAGACATGGGTGTGCAAATATCTATTTAAATCTCTGCTTTCGATTCTTTGGGTCTACACCTAGGAGGTCGGGGTAACGGGGTGGCCGGGTCATATGGTAATTCTATGTTCAACTCTCTTTCTCAAAAGGAACACACTCTGCTGGCTAGTGCACTCTATGGTCTTTCCCTCTGTGCTCCCTTCTGCTTTTTAGAATGCTGATGCAATGGCGGGTGCTCCAGCAGCCATCTTAAAACATGAAGTATGGATTCCTCCTGCTAAGAGGGTGGAGCAGAAAGACGGAAGGCGCTTGAACACCTGAGTATCTGTTGGTGCCTCTTCGTAAAGAGCCTCAATGGAATCTAGACTTTAAAGCTGTGATTGAGGGCTTCCCTGGTGGTGCAGTGGTTGAGAGTCCGCCTGCCGATGCAGGGGACACGGGTTCGTGCCCCAGTCCGGGAAGATCCCACATGCCGCGGAGCGGCTTGGCCCGTGAGCCATGGCCGCTGAGCCTGTGCGTCCGGAGCCTGTGCTCCGCAACGGGACAGGCCACGCCAGTGAGAGGCCCGTGTACTGCCAAAAAAACCCCAAAAAAACAAAAAAACTGTGATTGAGGCTTAAAATCCTATCTTGTTTAGGCCATTGTTACTGTGAGTTCCCTGTAATGCACTGTGTCTTTCAAAATAACACTAGATTTTGGACAAATTGGAATAATTTTTTCATTATAGAAAAGAATGAAACATAAATCAAAGTTGACCAGATCTCACCACCCAGACGTGTGCAGACTTAGCACTTTTTGGATAGTGCTCCAGTTTTTGCTACATCTGCCCTGACTGTTTCCTTGCAAATGTGTGTGATTATGCAAATAGAGCTGTCTACCTGTGTATTTCCCAGGACATTAATTTTTTTTACATCCAGGACTTTAATGGCTTAATATTATTTGAAGTGGGGCTTTCCCTCTTCCATTATAATGTTAGAAATTTTTAACAGCGCCACTTTCATGCATCAGGCTGTTAGTGCTCCCGTAGCTAAAATTGCGGCAGGGAAATTGCTGTTTCCAAGCACAGGGAGAGTTTGAGGTTGTGGTACCTTCTGCCAGGCTGCTTCCAGAAATGCTTTCGTACCTCCCTCTGCAGGCATGGGGCTCAGCAGTCAGTTGGCCTCAGAGCAAAAGCTGAGGCTGATAACATCTTCCCAGGCTGCCCTCGGAGAGAGAAAGGGCTCCTCTCTTTCCTTTCCCAGTTTTTTCTTTTCTTTTGTTTCTTTCCTTTTTTTCTTCTTCTTAACAAAATGGTGAACATTTTTCGTACATGTGGCTAACATCTTAGCTTGCCCATTGTATGTGGGTTTTGATGTACTCTTCCATTTTTAGATCCTCTGGATATTAATGGTAACAATCTTCGTCATTATATTTAGGGAGTGTTTGACCGCACTCTGAATTTGTTTGGCTATCAGTTTAGTTTGGTTATCTGAAGATACCTGTACTTGTGGGCTTTTTAATGACAAAGGAACGTGGCCTGAATAATGAGGACCAGCAGTGCTTCAGTGGCTAGAATAAGATGGGCAGATTCAGTGACTTTTCTCATTTGAAGTGTGGATTGGGGGGATGACTAACACTTACTAGTCACTGGTGCTGATGCAAAGCTAAGGTTCTGCATATCCATGTAGTGACTTAATTCTGTAATTACCATCCCCCCACCCCGCCCCGTCCTGGCTGACACAGGAACCTCTCCATCTTTACAGAAGAGGAATGTGTTCACGGAGCCCTTCCTTTGGGCTCACACAGAAGGGCTGGTCATAGAACTCCGACAGCAGGGAATGAAGGGCTGGTACCAGTGGCTCGTGGTCAGATCACGGCTATTGGTGCCAAGGCAGAGGGCTTTATCCCAGAGGAAGGTTCTATGCAGGAAATTAACATGCAGGATGGAGGTCGTGTGGTCCTGGATTGTATAGGAGAAGCAGCCACCCTGTCGGGGGCCCGGCTCCTCCCCCTCCCCCTGCAGCCCCGCCCAGCCCTGCCCTGGAACAGGGATGAGCCTCCAGGCCCCAGTCCAGCGCCCGCTCCTGCCACCTGCAGGGCAGCGGGTCCCAGCACCCCTGCGTCTCAGCGAAGGACTACAGGGATGCTCTTGCTCAGCTGGTTTCTGTCGCGGTCCCGCAGCCTTGGTTGGTGCGGGAGAGACGTGAGCAAGGCCCCGAGCATCCACGGCCGGCTCGCTGTGTGCTCCGGATCAGCACCCTCCCCCCATGCTGAGCCCTCCCCATAGCTGGCCACTCAGGCAATGAAGAGGGTGAAGGCGCCCGCAGTGTGACCACCCTGCAGCTGCTCCCAGGGGAGGGGGCTGCGCTTGCATGGGTGTGTGTGTATGTGTGTGTGTGTGTGTGGCGGGGGCTCCCTGCACGGTTTGCTGCTTGCTACAATGTTTGCTACTTGTGGCAATATTTACTGCTTGCTGCCATGTTTGCTCCTGGCTACGATATTGCTGGCCGTGCAAGTGTCATCTGGGCCCGTGGTCTTTATGCCCCTCCATCCCTGCTGGGCACTCAGGGTCGTGGGGAACCAATGCGAGCGTGCTGATGTCCACACTGCCTGCCGTGCTGGGAGTCATAAGGCCTATGGCTGTGACCCAGGGTGGTTGGAGCCTGGCTTGGGGCAGTTCCTCTTTGTGGGAGGCGGCAGCTGCCTGGGTGATGCCTGCAGCCAGAGGCTGCCCACGGTGAGGGGTGGATGCAGCTGCTCTGTCTCTGGGGAGACTACGGCCTCCTTGGGGGATACAGGTGCGGGATCTGGGGCTCTTTCAGAGCACCCCACGGGGCTCAGGGAAGGCAGGAGCCCCCACCTCCCTCTCCAGCAGCTCTGAGCTTGTCCTGGGTGAGTCTTCTCTCGGCTCTCAGCACTGGCAGCTGTTCAGATGTCACAGGCCTGCAGCACCGGCTGCTCCTGCTGACTCTCCCTCCCCCATCATCTGGAGGAACCCTGTCCCCTGGCTTCACAGGGCCCAGCACCGGCCTGTCTCTGAAGCCCTTTCCTCCCACACCTCTGTGTCCCCCCAGGGCCAGTCTTCTCCCTGCGCACCTCCACCCGAGTCCACCTCGGATCATAGCCCTCTTTCAGAATCCTCTCTGGGATTCTCCCCAGTTACGTTATGGTGTGCTGGCATTTGGGGGCAGGTCCGGGGCTCTTAGGCTGTACCTGTAACTCTTCCGTTGATTAGACAGGGACTGAATTTAAGGGTTACTTTATGATGAAAATTAGATAAATGATACAAGCAACATAACTGCCTTCCAGACTCCAGACAACGGCCACCTGTTGGCCTGGTCCCGTGGACTTGGTTTGGTTCCACCCTTTTGTATCTGGATGGCCCAGGCTATAATCTCATCAGAACCTCCAGGTGTTTCCGTGGACATGCGGGTTCCTGACCAGCTGGGGACACAGCCCCTTGAGACCTCAGCAGAATCCTGCAGACCCCAGACCCTGGAGGCCAGCTGGTCACTCTCCCTGCACAGAAGGTGTCCAGGCCAGCAGCCTTGCTTCCACTGGCCGGTCCCCCGCCATGTGCATCTTCTACCACCAGGTGGCGCCCTCTCACTTCTGTCCACACCCGAGGAGGCCCCCGTGGAGCATCTTCCCACTTGATTTTCTCATTAGTGGGGAGGGTCCCTACTGTTACCATTGCAATTTCAGGGCTGAGAAAAGGAGGTTCAAGAAGCAGAAGCAACTTGGCGACAGTCACAGCGAGGACCAGAGTCTACCCAGGACACAGACAAGCCCTGTGTGACGGGGATGGGGCTTGGATGAGGGGACAGGGTCGGGGCACCCAGAGGCCAGCAAAGGCAGAGCCATGTCCTCGTGGGCCTGCGCCAGGTGGATCCAGTGCCCAGGGGGCCGGCCTGAGCCGTGGAGAAACAGGCAGGTGGAGGTGTCTGAGGGCGCAGACCCGCCCGACCGCCGGGGCACAGGGCGAAGAGCCTGCAGGCCTCCTGACCGAGGCGAGGGTCCTGCTTTGGTCACACTCCCATGCCCGGTCCCTCCCAGCTCTGGGACAGGTCAGTGAGGTACACAGGAGGGAAGGTGCCAGAGAAGAATGCGGGTTGCCTCAGTGCCAGCGGCCTGCTCCCGGGAGGAAGGGGCCATGGTACCGGCTGCTCTGAGTTCGCAGCCCAGGGGACCAGCCTGGCCGGATGGCCAGTTCCAGACTGTCCCTGCTCAGAGCCCTGGGTCCCTCCCTGACTGCCGGCAGATGCGGAGCTCGCGGCACCAGGGGGCGCCCACGGACTTCGCAGCAGCCTCTGCTCACCCACCTCGTTCTTTCTGCTCCTCAAAGACAGCTCCCCTCAACCCCGAGGCCCAGGGCCACGACCGGTGTGGGGGGGGGCTGCAGAAGGGGAAGGAGAGGGGGGCTGCGCTGAGAGCTTGGGGCCCAGGAGATGACAGGGAGCAAGAATGACATGGTCTCTGTGCCCTCGGGGGGGACCTGCGAAGGGCCGGTGGCTTTTCATCCACTCTCACTGAGCAGCCTTAAAGCAGTCACTGCTGACCCCACTTTATAGATGGGTAAACTGAGGACCAGGGAGGCTGCCTGACTGCCTGAGGTCACAGGACTAGCAGGGAGGAGGGGTGGGGCTTTCACCCAGGGCTACCACTGGACTTGGCAGCCATGTGCCTGTCACCCCCCAGGCTTGTCCTGCAGCCCAGCCCATGCTGAGAAGCTCTGCACACGGCGCTCAGCGTTGCCTGTTGGGGCAGAGCTTGCAGGCCGCCTTCACTGGGGTTGGGGAGTGGGTGGTAGGAGGTAGATGTAATCTACTTAAGATGCGGTTGCACTGGATTAGGATGGTCCCTGATCAGATGGCTGGTGTTCATAGAAGAGAAGCAAAGACTTGCTGTGCAGACACACAGCACAGGGGAGAAAAGCTGTGTGAAGACAGAGATCCCCGGAAGCTGGAGGAGGCAATGGGGAGCCCCTCCCCAGAGCCTTCAGGGGGGCACAGCCCTGCGACACCTTGGTGTGGACTCTGGCCTCCAGAGCTGGCAGAGAGCAAGCCTCCCAGTTATAGTCATTTGCTCCAGTGGCCCCGGAAAGCTAATAGAGGCAGCAAAGACGGACAGAGCCAAGGATCCCGCCCGTCATGTTCACCTGGCACAGAGCTGGGGGCTCTGCT
The DNA here is from genome assembly GCF_949752795.1 of Hyperoodon ampullatus. Taxonomy (NCBI): domain Eukaryota; kingdom Metazoa; phylum Chordata; class Mammalia; order Artiodactyla; family Ziphiidae; genus Hyperoodon; species Hyperoodon ampullatus. The sequence goes on from NC_136920.1 coordinate 3,960,577, forward strand.
GTTTCTCAGGGAGCGTGTGATAGAAAGTCATGAACTAAAGAAAAAGTGCAAAACCACGACACCATTGAGGTTATTTTGAGATTAAACAAACAAACAAACAAATACAATTACCCCAGAGAAAAACACAAACAGGAACCAGGAGGTGACCATGTGCCCAGATCTCACCTGGCCTTGGCAGGTCTATAAAGGCTCCTGGCCCAGGAGGCTCCGCACCTGAGCAGCTGCCCTCTCTCTCCACCTGCCCCTCTGATCTACTCCACCCTCCACCCACCAGAACATGGGCTGCTGTGGCTCCAGCTGCTGTGTGCCCGTGTGCTGCTGCAAGCCCTTGTGCTGCTGTGTCCCCATCTGCTGCTGCCAGTGCAAGATCTGAGGCTCAGACCTCAGGAGAGTCTGCTCTCCCCAGGACGTGGCCAGAGCCCCGTCTCAGCTCTGGGCTGTCTCCCAGACCCAGGAGTACTTAGTGTTTCCCGAGTCCCAGGGAATGGAATGACCCTGTCACGTCCTTGGCCTGTCCTGTGACCCCTCTGCCGTCAGCACAAGGAGTCTCCTTCTCCCCTGACCTGGGTACCCGACAGCTTCGAAGCTCCCAGAGCCCTGAAATCTCCAACAAGCCTGCGGCCAGGTCCAGCCCTAAAGGGGCCCTCCGTCTTGCCCCTGTCCCTCCACACTCCCTGTCTGAGCCACAGCCTCGCAGCTGAGATCAGAACTGGGGGGAAAGAGCGAGCGCTGAGACTCTGTGTCCTGCGGGACCTTCGATCCCTTTGAATAAACGCGTTCTCCAGCCCCAGCCTTGTCCTCACTGGTTCCTGGGCTGAGGTTTTTGTCATTAGATGCAGCTCACGCACCATTTTGTCTTCACGTTTACTGAGCATCCACGGCGTCTCAGGCTCCCTGCTTCTCCCTGGGGACACCAGTAAGGATAAACACCCCTGCCCGGGGGTCGGCATCTGGGGGGTGGGCTCCTCCAGTCCGGCAGCCGCCCTTGAGCTTGGCCCCGTGGCGTCTGCATTTCCCAGCGGCTGACTCCCAGGCACTGAGCGGGCACACCTGGGCGAGGCCCCAGGCACAGGTGGAGCAGGTGGGATTGTGACCCCTCTGTCCGCCTGTCTGTCCTGCCTGTGGCCACGACAGAACACCCAGCCAGCGCCGAGGGCCTCGGTTTATAAAAGGCGCCGGGAGGGCAGAAGAGGGACGGGGGCCTGGGGGACATGAATGCCCTCTGCTCTGGGGGTGGCGGGAGGTGACAACTCACAAATACCCTGGACGTCTCTCCATTTGGGGACCTAGATGGCGGGGAGGTGGCGGCACGGGGCGCCTGCCTGGGGCTCGTGTCCCTCCTGGGCTTACAGGACGTACAGGCTGGGCTCGGCCGGGAGGCTTCCTTCCTGGGCCCCATGGCCTCCAGGTGTGGGAAAGGTCAGGTCTCTGGAGACCATCAGACTTGGGCCTGGAGCCCCCACGCCTCTCCCGGGCTGGCTGCAGGCTCCCCGTCCTGCCCTTCCCGCTCAGTGAGGTTTCCGAGGCCTTGGGAGGGCCATGCCACAGGAAAGGCAGGCGTCCCCAGGGCTGTGGGGCTCCTTGGCCACTCACCAGGCCAGATGCCAGCGGCTTGCGGGCAGCCCCGGGCTGGACTTCAGGCCTACCGAAGCCACTGCGAATCTCAGCCACCCCACGAGGAGGTGGTACCAGAGGCCGCAGAGGACTGTGAGACTGTCTCCCCATATCCCCACTCGTCCGCCCCGACTGCCCTCCCCGTGTTTACCCAGAGCCCCCCGTCTCCTCTCGGGGCCCCGTTTAGCCCTGGGATCACCGGGATAAAGACCTGTGTCATCCCAGACCCCTCTTCGTCACAGCTTCTTCTCTCTGACCCCAGGCCCAGCAAAGGGCAGGCGAGGCTGGGACAGGCCCCCACAGGCCCCAGCGAGGACCTCGGCTGGCCAGTGGCACCTCCTCCCCAGGCCGCCCCTGACCCCCAGGGGTCAGTGGTTCCACGTCCCCGGGGACAATCCTTGGGAACCAGGAGGGCCTGGCGCCTTTTGGCCTGCGGTCCTCGGCCAGGAACGCTCCCTGCCAGCTGGAGGTGCCCACTGCTTTCAGGGCACTCAATCTAATTTAGTGCTTCCCTTAACAGGAAAACATGATTGAAAAATAATAATAATAGCTAACTTTTACTGAGTGTCATGTGCCACGTTAAATGTTAACCGAGTTAAACATTTTATATACCCTCATGTGCAAGCTTAAACGTTAACCAAGTTAAACGTTTTATATACTCTATCCTAAATGTATAATTAAAAAACAGGGGACCAAGAGGTAAAGGAATTTGCCCCAAGCCACAGAGCCAGTAAATCCAGAACCAGGGTCGAACCAGTGTCACTTTGTTCCCAAGGCCTGATGCTGCCCTCCTCCCTTGGATGCTGTTGACTTACCCAGAGGGCACAGATTATTTTACAGCAGAAGTTCAGCAAGAATACGACCTCCCAAAGGAAGGAAAGAGGAGAAGCACAGTGACCTTGCATCCAGGTCCAGGGAGATGAGAGCCGGAGAGCCCAGCTTTTGCTGTGAGCTCCCAGCTCCTTTCAAAAAGGGAAAGAGGAGTCTCACAGGCCTTGTCACCTGGGGGAGGGAGCAGAGCGGTTTGCAGAAGCAGCACCCCTGTCCTCTGCAGAGGGAAGACTTACGTGGGGTGATGGGCCCCAGAATAGAAGCTGCCCTCCGGGGCAGAGGGTCCCCGCGGCTGCCTCAGTGAGACTCAAGGGACCAGTTCTCAGACCTGATTGGGAGGTTCTGCTCACCAAGTGTAAAAGCTCAAGTAATTCACACACGGTCAGCAAATCTGAAGTTCATGTTCAGGGAAAGCGTGGCCGGTCCTGTGTGAAGCAAGGGTAGGGCTCATCACATCCCTGTCGGCGTGGCTGGGCCACGGTGCCCGGGTATTTGGGCAAACGTTATTCTGGATGTTTCTGTGAGGGTGTTTATGGATGAGATTTGCATTTAACTTGGTAGATTTTGAGCGAAGCAGATGGTGGCCCATGATGTGGGTGGACCTCATCCAATCAGTTGAAGGCCTGAGCAAAACAAAAGACTGACCTCCCCACGAGCAAGAGGAAATTCTGCCGGCGTATGGATGGTCTCTGGGGTCTGTCTGCAGCATTGGCTCCTGCTGCTTTGCCAGCAGACTGACTTCAAACTCAAACTGCAACCCTGTCCTGAGTCTCTGCGCCCGCTGCCCCCATTCGATTCTGGACCTGCCAAGCCTCCATGATGGCCCGAGTCAATGACTTAAAGTTAGCGTCCTTCTGCAGATGCATATCCTGTTGGTTCTGTCGCTCTGGAGAAGCTGAGCGGCACGCTGACCGCCGGCTGCGGGGACGCTGCCCGCAGATGCTCGTCCACACCTGGTAGTTCCAGGCCCTGCCGAGCCCCCTCAGCATGTTGCCATTTAGGACAACGGAGCCCAGAATTCAGAGAAGACCTCTGAATTAACCCATCCTGGGAAGATACCTCGCCATCAGAAAGGCTCCAGCATTGAACCGAAGCAAGTGCACACACGTCCTGGCCCCATGCCGGGGTCTGGGCCGGCCAAGCATGTTGCTGCGTGTGTGTCGGTTTCCTTCTTTGAGGACCAGGCCGCACAACCTGGGGGGGGGGGAGTAATAGATGCCATAAAACAGTAGAAAACCCACGTGAGCCGCTGCCCGCCACCTGACACGAAAGGGCAGGATGGGGCGGGGTGGGCGGGAGAGGGTGAGGGCCCCCCGCCTTGAGCATCCCGGGTCCTGCACGCGCTGGCCTGGCCGGGAGCCAGTCCTGTGAAGTCTGAGGGGGCGGCCCCTGCCGGCTCTCACCTGATGGGCTGTGTGGTTTCTGACCTTGAATTCATCCTTGGAGGCATTCCAGCTCCAGACATGCGAGAAGGTGCATGACCCGGAAAATTCCTCTGGCTGAAAAGAAATGGAATTATTGGGTAAAAGAAGGAAAGTCCTTTTCAATGTGTAGCTGACTAACAAACACCAGGCCGGCTGTCACAGGACTAGTGAGGGGGCCCTGGTGACCGCTGTGAAGGGCACTGGGCAGGGCTGCCCCACTCTTGCCCCCAGACTCCCAGCAGCTGCTTCTCCTTCCCGGGACACGTCGCACTGAAAGGAAACCACAGGAAAGGGGACACACGTGCACATAGACCTCAGTAACGGCACAAGCCGACCACCCTGCTACAACCAGCCCTCAGATCGAGACATAGAACATTCCGGCACCTGAGGGACGCCCACTTCTAGTTGCTGTCCCTCGCCGCCCCTGAGGCCCCACTCTCCTCAGCTCTCCAACCAAATGAGTCCTGTTACCAAGGGTCACACAAATGCCATCACACACTATGTAACCCTTGTGTCCTTTTGCTCCAGGGTCCTTTCAATCCAAGTGTGTTGGTGGGTTCTACCCACACTGTGCAGGTGACTGGGGTCCACTCACGGCTCTGCCACACCACACCCCATTGGGTGGATGTACCACCGTGTCCTCGTGCATTCTGGGACTTTGGTTCTACGAGCTAAGTGGGCGGTGGGGCCGCATGGTGGGTCGTTAGAGCTGAGACTCCTAAAGGCTGCATCCCCTCAGTGAGAGGGGCCCAGGGAAGCCCCCCCATCGTCTGAAGGAGGGAGCAAGGAAACATGCTTCCTGAGTCTGAGCAGTGGGTGATTAGAATGACTCCCCTGGAATTCCCTGGCAGTCCAGTGGTTAGGACTCTGCGCTTCTACTGCAGAGGGTGCCGGTTGGATCCCTGGTCAGGGAAGTTCCACATGCCACAAGGTGAGGCCAGAAAAAAAAAGAGAATGTCTCCCCCGAGAAGTGACAATCCAGGCTGCCCACCCCTTACAGAGTTTGAAGCTCAAATTGACATTAATTTTATGGTCCAGAAAACCACAGGCTGAGAAAGTCATGTGGAGCGGCCTTGGACGGGGAACAGCCAGGCAGAGGCAAAGCGAGACTTCAGAGAAGACACTGACTCTTCCGGGCCTTCGGGATTCCTGCCAGAGTCTGGGTGACCCCAGTCCACTGCAGAAAACCACAACACACGCGAGGAAGAAGGCACCACAAGTGAGAAGCAGCAGACGCGCCGGACGGATGCTCCCAGGAGGTCCCAAGAGAAAACACCACGGGAACATCTCACGCACGGGGGCTTTACCCACAGGCCTTCCTGCCAGGGAGGGCGCTTCCTTCCCTCAGGGTTTCAGGTAAACCCGGCAACACAGCTGCCTCTCTGCCCACACGTACCTTCAACAGCTAAAATGAAGTGGACCAGTTTCTGGATGGGTGAACCACCAAGCTCACTGGGGAAGAAATAGATTATCTGAATAGTCTTACATTTATCAAAGAAATTGAAATCATAGTGAAAAAAAAACCTGCCCTCACACACGAAAATACTCCACTCCAGATGGCGTCACTGGTGAATGAGACAAAAGCTTTAAGGAGAAATCGTGCAAATTTCATACACTAGTTTCCAAAAAATATGAGGACAGGGCACTTCCCAACTCTTTTGGGGGACCGGCATTCTACTGATACCAAAACACATTTCAAGAAGAAAACCACAGACCTGTGTTCATCACCTCAAACTCAACCAAGTATTAGCTCATCAAATCCAGCTGTTTTATATATATAAATATATATGTATATGTTTTATATAATTTTAGACACTATATATAATTATATATATTATAAATATAAATATATGTAAGTTGGTGTGTGTGTTTTGTGGTAGAACAGAGAGAGGGAAGTAGAGATTTTCATAGAAACTGAGTTAAAGATTAAATACAAGAATCCCCTTCAAATATATATATACACATCCATACATATATATAAAAATATATATTATGTAAAATATTTAAAATATAACATATAAATACATTTATGTGTAAAACATATACTTTAAGATTAAATACAGGGAATACCCTTCAAATATATATATAAAATATATGTTATGTATAATATTTAAAATCTAGCATATAAATATATTGATGTGTAAAACATACACTTCACACCTCTCATCCATCTATATCTGTGTACCTGCGTATCTATCTGTCGGTCCGTCCTCCAGCTACACCTGTCTATCTACCTGTCAGTCATCTACCTCCCGCCGGCCGTCAGCATCCGCCTCCCGGTGCCCCCGCACCAGGGCAGCACGCCCACTCCACAGCCCACCAACCAGAGCCGCAGTCCCACCACTGCCACCAGGTGGCGTCTGAGGGCCGGCCACCGTCCCTCTTCCTTAGGGCCACTGTTCCACTTTTTCTTCTGCTGTGTGACTCACCTTGTGGAGATTGTGGGGCATTTTGAGGTCTTTCTCTAACGCATATTTTGTTTCGTGCCCACGCCGGGCGCTGGGAACACCAGCAATCAGACTGGAGTGAAGCTTTGGGGGAAAATCCAAGAGGCACCCGGGCTGCCTTGCTTTGTTCCCTGGCTTTCGAGATGGTGCCCCGAGGGTGCTCATGTCCCTTAGGACAGGAGTTCGGGGGCCGGGGGGGGGACGCACCCCACCAGTGACTTCCTAAGAGCTCCCCGCATGCTGGGAGGAGGAGACAGGCCTCCGCCCACCCTCAATCTTCCTCCTGGGATGAGAAGCTGGCATGGGGGACACCCTTGGGAATGGGCTGCTCCTGGCCCGACCCTCAGAAGCGCCGGGGCTGGTGAAAACCTAGTTCCTTCAACAGGAGAATTTTATCCTGTTTCTTTTTTTTTTTTTTTTTTTTTTTTTGCGGTACGTGGGCCTCTCACTGTTGTGGCCTCTCCCGTTGCGGAGCACAGGCTCCGGACGCGCAGGCCCAGCAGCCATGGCTCACGGGCCCAGCCGCTCCGCGGCACGTGGGATCTTCCCGGACCGGGGCACGAACCCGTGTCCCCTGCATCGGCAGGCGGACTCTCAACCACTGCGCCACCAGGGAAGCCCTATCCTGTTTCTTTTGGTCGGTTGTTTGGAGACATTCTCGGATGTGGTTTTGTCAGTTACAATTTAAAGCTACTTTTTTTTTTTTTTCCAGAAAACAAAAACAAAAACAAAACATACAACACCAAGAGTGAACCCTAATGTACACTACGGACCTCGGGTCATGATGCCATGTGGATGAAGGTCCATCAGTTGTAACAAACACACCATCCGGTGAGGGTGTCAGCAGTGGGAGCCTGTACACACAGGGGGAGAGGGTCTATGGGGAATCTCTGCACTTTCCACCCAGTTTTACTGTGAACCTAAAACTGCTCTAAAAAATAAAAATCTACTTTAAAACAAATAAATAAATCAAGGCTATTTAAAAAAAATAGCCTCAGAAAATGAAATGTTTAGGAATAAGTTGAATAAAACACATACGGAACCTGTGTGCCAAAGCACTGATGAAGGAAACCAAGGAAGACTCAATAAACGCAGAGAGGGCATTCATGGATTGAAGAGTCAAAATAGCAAAGACTGGGCTTCCCTGGTGGCGCAGTGGTTGGGAGTCCGCCTGCCGATGCAAGGGACGCGGGTTCGTGCCCCGGTCTGGGAAGATCCCACATGCCGCGGAGCGGCTGGGCCCGTGGGCCATGGCCGCTGGGCCTGCGCGCCCGGAGCCTGTGCTCTGCAACCAATGGGAGAGGCCTCAACAGTGAGAGGCCCATGTACCGCAAAAAAAAAAAAAAAAAAGCAAAGAGATCAACTCTCCCAAAACTCATTTGCAAATTTAATGGGATTCCATTAAAAATCTTAGCAGGATTTTTTGATAGAGACAAAATGAAATTTTGTCTGTTTGTGAAATTGGAAAGGCAAAAAAATTAAAATGGCTGAAACAAATTTGAAAAAGAGAAATAAAGTTGGAAGCATGGTATTCCCTTACTGGAAGACTTATTGGCATATTATGTGACTTTTACCACAATAAAAAAAATTAAAAAAAAAAAAAGACTTATTGGAAGGCTCCTGTCGTCTGGACAGTGTGTTGTCAGCAGAGGACAGGCATGTAGCTCCGTGGAAAAGCGCTGCCTCTGGACGTAGGTGAATACAAAGAAGACCAACTGATTTCCGTGAAGGTGCAAAGGTAGCTAACTAGACAAGGGACAGTCTTTTTTTTTTTTTTTTTGCAGTATGCGGGCCTCTCACTGTTGTGGCCTCTCCCATTGAGGAGCACAGGCTCCGGACGCGCAGGCTCAGCGGCCACGGCTCACGGGCCCAGCCGCTCCGCGGCATGTGGGATCTTCCCAAACCGGGGCACGAACCCGCATCCCCTGCATCGGCAGGCGGACTCTCAACCACTGCGCCACCAGGGAAGCCCGGGACAGTCTTTTAAAATCACCAAAAATCACCAAAATTCAAAGACACTATTTAAACATCCACAAATAAAATATTTTATTTATTTTTCAACAAACGGTGTTGGAACAATTGAATAGTCATAGTTAAAAAAAAAAAAACCTTCACCTAATCCTCATACTTTGTACCAAATTAACTCTGGATCAATCAATCAAAATGCAAAATATGAAGCTACAAAACATTTAGAGTAAGCATAGGAGAAAGTCTCTGTGACCTTAAGTAATACAAACAAGTGTATATTAGAGGTAGATAATAATGTATTTATTACAGTTTGGATGTGCAGGGTAAGGTCATAAAATCCTGTTACACATGCCAAGAAGGGAAAGCTTGCCAGTGGGTAGTGGTCGATGGAGGAGAAGCAAGTGGAGGGTCCCTTTGGAAGGGACTTTTTTTTTTCTTGCGCCATTTTTCATCAAGTGTTTAGCCTTTGGGGGGCTCATGATAATCTTAATTCAAATTTCACTGCATTATAAAGCGACAGGGACATCCTGCTCTCAGCATGACAGCCAAGGAAGCTCTGCAGATCCACTCAAATGTGAAGCTGGAGAAAATCAGTTTTTAAAAACTGCAAATAGCCATTCTCTGGAAATGATCCTGAGCCATTTCACTGAAGAAACATTTATTCCGTAGAATCTACCAGAACTAGGTAAGAACTATGAGCGTCTGTGGTCTTTGAACAAAGGTGTGTGCCCTCCTTCCCCACTCTGGCTCAGTAGGGCAGAAGCCCACCCCAGGCTGGGGAGCCATGCACACAGGGACCCCCGCTCCCGGCATCCAGCTGCCGGGCCATCTTCCCGGGAGGGCAGCGTGTCAGCGTCTCTCATCCTGCTCCCCAGAGATCTGTGTTTGGGGCTAAATCCTGAGTGAGTGTGGCTGAGAGGTGGGGACTCCCTTCTCTGGCTCAGACCCCCTCGTGGGAGCAGGCTGCACGTTGGGCTTAGAACCCTGAGGATGCTGGTTCCCTGTTACCCTTGCTCTGGCTTGTGGCAGGTGGGGTGGTCCATGCAGAGACCTGGAGCTGCTGTCCCCCAACCCACCAATCACTCATCTTCTAAAGTGGGGGTGAGGGCTTCCCTGGTGGCGCAGTGATTGAGAGTCCGCCTGCCGATGCAGGGGACACGGGTTCGTGCCCCAGTCTGGGAAGATCCCACATGCCGCAGAGCGGCTGGGCCCGTGAGCCATGGCCGCTGAGCCTGCGCGTCCAGAGCCTGTGCTCCGCAACGGGAGAGGCCACAGCAGTGAGAAGCCCACGTAATGCAAAAAAATAAAAAAAATAAAATAAAATAAAATAAAATAAAGTGGGGGTGAGACGCTGCGAGCCCTGGTTCCTGCCCCCAGTATCAGGACTGTGGCTCAGAGAGCTTTCCTGGGGGAGAAGCAGGCTGTAGGACCCAGGGCTCCCAATTCTTCTGCAAAGGAACTGACTTCATTTGCAGCAGAGTGAAGTCAAGCCCAAGGGCGCTCTCAGGACCAGTGGGAGGAGACTGGGAGGAGACTGATAGATTCTTTAGAGACATAGGGTAAGAGATCCAGAAAGAGAGGCAGCTGTTAGGAGCCTTCCTGGGGTCAGAACAAATCTCAGACACCTGTCCCAGTAGCGGAGAATAATCAGTCCTGCACTCAGCATCTTCCCTTGGTGACTGATAGGACATGGATGGAAACTAAGCAAGGATGTAGAAGACTTAGGGTCCAAGGGCACCCACAGCACCTCCACCCGTGACAGATACACATTCATTTCAAGTACACGTGGACCGTTGACTAACCAAGACCACTTTCTGGGCCAGAACACAAGTCTCAACCAATTTTTAACGTTTCAAGTCATACAAAGTATGTTATCTGACCAGATGGAATTAAATTAGATATTAAGAGTAGAAAGAAATCTTTACGATACCCATGTATTCGGAAACAAAATACCAAACTGCTAAACAATCCACAGATCAAAAGGGAAGTTGGAAGGTAAATTAGAAATTATTTCCAAAGAAAGAAAGTGAAGCATGTCACTTTTTGAATCTGTGTTTTCACAATTTAGAACAGTAATGTCCATATTAGAAAAGAAGTTCTCAGTGAAGGACCTCAGTGTCCACCTTAAGTAATTAGAGAAAGAAGGAGTTAAAAACAGAAGAAAAATGTAAAAGAGCAGAGTGGAAATCAGTGAAAGAGAAAATAGAAAAGCAATAGGGAAAATCAATGAAAACAAAAGATGGTTCTTTGAGAAGAGGAATAGAATTGACGAACACTTAGCCAGACTGACAAGAAAAAGAGGGAAGACAGAAATTACCAGGATCACACATGACAAAACCATAATCACTACATATTCCACAGATCTTACAAGAACTGGAAGGGAAAAATATGAACAGCTTTATGTCAATACATTTGATAATTTAGATTAAATAGACAAAATCTATGAAGTACACAACCTCCCACAGATCACTCAAGAAGAAATAGAGAATTAAATAATTTTGTATTTATTACAGAAGTTAAATTTTGGCTTAAAAACAAAACAAAACGCATCAAAACAAAAAACTTCCCACAAAGAAAACTCCAGGCCCAGATGGCTTCATGGGTGAATTCTACCAAACACACAAAAAAGAAATAATACGAATTCTACACAAATACTTCCAGAAAATTGAAGAGGAAGGAAATACTAAAATAGACACAGAAATGAAAAAGGCCTGGATTAAACAAAATGACTTACGAAAAGAAGAGGACTTATACCACCTGACTTCAAGGCTTGTTATAAAGCTACAGAAATCACGGTAAACCTGTGGTTCTCTGCTGGGCATGATGTGTCCAGGAAGGACATTTGCATCTGGCTGAACTGTGTCCCAAATCCCTGCGTTAGAGTCCTGACCCCCAGCACCCCAGAATGTGGCTGCCTTTGGAGGTGGGGCCTTTAAAGAGGAGATGAAGGTAAAATGAGGCCACTAGGGTGGGTCCTAATCCCACAGGACTGGAGTCCTTGTAAGAAGAGGAGGTCAGGACACAGACACACACAGAGGGTTGGTCCACACGCCGGGGAGAGAGGCCTCAGGAGGGACCAGCCCTGCCCACACCTGGATCTTGGATTCCAGCCTCCAGGACTGGGGACAGTGATTGTCTGCTGTTTAAGCCCCCTGGTCTGTGGGCCTTTGTTATGCCGGCCCTAGAAAATGAAGACAGCAATGTCTCAAGATGGTTTTGGTTGTCACACGGGGGTGTGGGTGGGGATGCGGGTCTCTGGCACCCAGTGGTCTGAAGCAGGGATGCTGCTAACACTTTACAGTGCACGGGGAGCCCCCATGACAAAGAATTGTCTGGCCCCAAATGATAATGGTGTCAAGGCTGAGAAACTGTGAGATTGATAAATAAATCGGGGAAACGAAGTAGAGAGTCTAGAAATAGACCCACATACAAGTGGACGACTAATCTTATCTTCTCAACAGATGGAACGACTGGATATCCTCACCGAAACAGGGGACTTGATTCATACTTCACACAGCAATTACTGTGATTCACCATACACAGCAATTACTTCCAAATGGATCTTAGATCTAAATGTAAGATATAAGCGAAAATCTTTGTGACTTTGGGTTGGGCAAAAATGTCTTAGATATGACATCAATAAAAGAAAAAAATTGATAAGTTGGATTTCCTCAAAATTAAGAGATTCTGTATTCAGAAAGTCATTGTTAAGAGAATAAATGAGAAGATAATCCAAGGATGGGAAGAAAATATTTGAACGCACATGTCTGATCAATGACTAGTATCCAGAATGTATCAAGAATTCTCAAAGCCGGGCTTCCCTGGTGGCGCCGTGGTTGAGAGCCCACCTGCCGATGCAGGGGACACGGATTCGTGCCCCGGTCCGGGAGGATCCCACATGCCGCGGAGCGGCTAGGACCGTGAGCCATGGCCGCTGAGCCTGCGCGTCCGGAGCCTGTGCTCCGCAACGGGAGAGGCCACAACAGTGAGAGGCCCGCGTACCGCAAAAAAAAAAAAAAATAAAAATAAAATAAAAAGAATTCTCAAAGCTAAGAAAAGAACTAAATATCAAAAATGGACAAAAGATTGAAACAGACACTTCACCAAAGGATATATACAGACAGCAAGTAAGCACATGAAAAGATGCTCCACATCACACGTCATCAGGGAAATGCAAATTAAAACCTCAGTGAGATAACACTACGTACTTTTCAGAGTGGCTAGAATAAAAAAAATAACGGGCCGTCTCAGGTGCTGACAAAGATGGTAGCATCGGAAGCTTATACACTACTGGTTGCAATGTACAATGGGGCAGGCCCTTGGGGAGTGAGTTTGCTGATTTCTTTTTTTCTTTAAATTTATTTAATTTATTTATTTTTGGCTGTGTTGGGTCTTTGTTGCTGCGCACAGGCTTTCTCTAGTTGCAGCAAGTGGGGGCTACTCTTCCTTGAGGTGCGCGGGCTTCTCATTGCGGTGTCTTCTATTGTTGTGGAGCAAGGGCTCTAGGTGTGCAGGCTTCAGGAGTTGTGGCACGTGGGCTCAGTAGTTGTGGCTTGCGGGCTCTAGAGCGCAGGCTCAGTAGTTGTGGCGCACGGGCTTAGTTGCTCCGCAGCATGTGGAATCTTCCTGGACCAGGGCTTGAACCCATGTCCCTGCATTGGCAGGTGGATTCTTAACCACTGCGCCACCAGGGAAGTCCCTGGTGATTTCTTATAAATTAAGCATGAACTTACCATACAACTCAGCAATTCTACTCAAAGTCATCTACTCAAGTGAAATAAAAAATCTGTGTTCACACAGAAACCTGTAGGTAAATGTTTTTGTTTTTTGGTTTACCTGACCACGCGGCTTGTGGGGTCTTAGTTCCACAACCAGGGACTGAACCTGGGCCCCAGCAATGAAAGTGCCGAGTGCTAACCACTGGACCGCCAGGGAATTCCCTAAATGATTTTTTGTAATCGTGAAAAGCCAGAAACAGCCTAAACTGACCCTCATCTTGGGAATGGGCAAATGGGTATATCTACATATCGGAGCACTGCTTAACAATACAAAGAAGCAAACTCCCATACATGGAACAGTGTGAATGAATCTCAGACGCACCATTACCACTGAAAGAAGGTAGACTTGAAAGCATACATGTTATGCGATTCCATTTATGTGGCATTCTGGAAATAGCAATATCATGGGAACAGAAAAAAGATCAGTGGTTGCCAGGGCTCAGGGGGTGAAGAGAGAGTTTCATTGCAAAATCGCATGGGGGAATTTTATTGTGATGGTGGAACTGTTCTATATCTTGATCTTGGTGGAGGTTATATGACTATACATTTGTCAAAATTCAAAAAACTGTGAATTTTACTGCATCTTACTTATACCTCAATTTTTTGTTAATGGGGAAAAAAAAAGTCCAATCCCAAGGGCACTCCCCTGGCTCCTGCCAGGACCTGCCAGCTGGTTCTTGCAGTTCTGTAGGTGTGCAGTGTCTTTCCTGCCTTGGGCCCCATGTGTCCCAATTGGATTAGATTGGGCAAGGCCTTGGGGGAACCCTGCTGCTGCCTTCTTTGTGGGAGGAGGGCCAGGCCTCCCAGGACCTAGCCTGCCTGGGAATCCCAGTCATGGCTGAAGGCAGCCTGCAGCTTCAGGGCAAATGGGGTGTTGGATTTCAGAGCACAGCTGCTGGGGCCTTCGATCAATTACAGTCCCCCAAATGAAGCCAACAAGTACACACAAGATTTGACATCACAATGAAGAAATTTTACCTACAAGTCATATAAAGAGCCCGACACCGACACTGTAAAATAAATATTTTTTCAAGGACATATGCTACATTAACAAAAGATTGACCATAAAGTAAGCATGTAAACACTTCCAAAGATTGAAGTCGTATACAGAATATTCTCTGCCCACAGTTCAATTATGCTAGAACTCCATGAAAAAAATTTAATTAGAATATTCACTGATAGGATATTGAGAAACGTATTATAAATATACTATGGTGGATAAAAATACAATGTTATAGGGGAAGTATTTTTATCTGAAGCTAATAATGTTACTAATCCATTCGTAGGCTGAAAGTAGGAAATTACTAATATTTAGCTGTTTTTACCATGAAAGCAGCAATTTCAAATGGTTCAATGAAATAAAATGAAAACAAGACAAGGAGACTGATCAGTAAAGCACTGAAAGAAAAAAAAAAGTATGATTTAAATGCAAGAGTACCTGACCCAAGGAATTTTTTCCTGAAAATTCTGCCACTTGTGAAAAATCAGTAGACAAGATATTTCCATTAACTTTAATGTGAAAAACTATGATGTGTTTGGGTGTGGTATCATCACCCAAGATACCAAAACTACTTTAGGAAACTTGGTTTAATTGAACAATGTAAACAATTGGAAATGAATTCAGTTTGTGCATGAAATGTGATGAAGGTTCATGTTTTCCTGTATTTTTTCTGCACCGTTTTCTTCAGCAATTTTTCAACCAATTTGTCACAGTTATCCTGCACTCAAACTGCTATTAAAAATAAAATGATAGCCCAGGAAGAGAGCTGAAGGGCAAAATAGGAGCTAAACATGAGAGCATCTTTGAACATGTATATAATAGATGCGAGAGGAATAGAGCCTGCACCCAACCCTGTGCCTCCCTCCCGCCTGGTGATCTGTGCACAAAACAAAACAAAACATCGTGGGTTCATCCAAATGCGGTACATACTTCAAATTGTATGGCGATATTGTCTGATTAACACTGTGTGTGAGAGTTTTAAAAAAGTGTCTTCATCTGAAACCATAATGACGAAGTATCACTTCTTATATTTGTTTATTTAACATATTTGGGGAAGAAGAAGTCACTACACTGAATGAAAAGAAAAGGTTGTTCTAGAGGTCGTACAAACTCTCCATAGCCTTTATGGCAAAGCGTCACAAACTGAACGGTGGTTACATCTGTACTTGAAAACGAGAAAAGATAAAATAATAATAATAAAAAAAGAAAACGAGAAAAGATAAAAATTAACAAGTTAACACAGACACAGAAACAAACTTATGGTTACCAAAGGGGAAA
Organism: Hyperoodon ampullatus; assembly: GCF_949752795.1. Classification (NCBI taxonomy): domain Eukaryota; kingdom Metazoa; phylum Chordata; class Mammalia; order Artiodactyla; family Ziphiidae; genus Hyperoodon; species Hyperoodon ampullatus. The sequence goes on from NC_136920.1 coordinate 3,975,917, forward strand.
GGGGGAGAGGGATTAATTAGGGGTTTGAGATGAACAGATACACATGACTGTATGTAAAATAGATAAAGAGGACCTACTGTACGGCACAGGGAACTATATTCAGTACTTATAATAGCCTGTAATGGAAAAGAATTTGAAAAAGAATATATGTATATATGTAACCGAATCACTTTGCTGTGCATCTGAAACTAGCACAACATTGCAAATCAACTATACTTCAATAAAAAAATTTTAAACTAAAATTAACAAGTTAAGCATTTAGTGTGAGATATTGGAGATAAGAACAAATAAATAAGGCAACAAATAAAATAGTAACTATTAAAGGAATTGAAAGGAAGCCTTCCTACTTAAAAAACTCTAGGGCCACGTGGCTTCAACAGCTGCCGGGCCACAAAGACGACACACACACACAAAAAAAACCTTGAAATAATTCAAGACTAACAGAGCTTTGCCACCCAAACCTAACAAGGATGGTGTGAGAAGGAGAACTTGCAAGTCTGTCATCCTCCTGAACATAAAGGCAAAGAAAAAAATCACGACAAGCAAAGCAGCATTTTAAAGTAATAACACAGAATGGACATCTTAGATTTATTCCAGGCAGGCAAGGCTGCTTTGCTATTGGGGGGAACATCAAATAAAGTAATTTGCAACATTAAGGTATTAAAGGAGGAAAATCACATAATCAAATCAAAGGAGAGGGCTTCCCTGGTGGCGCAGTGGTTAGGAATCCACCTGCCAATGCAGGGGACACGGGTTCAAGCCCTGGTCCGGGAAGATCCCACATGCCGCGGAGCAACTAAGCCCATGTGCCACAACTACTGAGCCCACGTGCCGCAATTATTGAAGCCTGCACTCCTAGAGCCTGTGCTCCGCAACAAGAGAAGCCACCGCAATGAGAAACCCATGCACCGCAACAAAGAGTAGCCCCAGCTCGCCGCAACTAGAGAAAGCCTGCGCACAGCAACGAAAACCCAATGCAGCCAAAAAAAAAATCAAAGGAGAAACATTATTCAATAACATTCAATATCAATGTAATAAATTTGAGCCATTTCTGTTACAATGTGGGTTCATAAAATGCAAATTAGCTCAAAAGCAATTAGTAAATAAAGAAATGTCAGTGTGGCACAAGAATAATGCTTATTTAGACCCATTTTCCCCAGCATAGTAATGATTTTAAATGATTGAGGTGGGCATTTTTTGTTACTGACCAAGGTTCTTGGCCTCCTTAATCAACAGAAATTGATCAGAAGCCAGACAAGAAATTCAGGCAAGGATTTATTGGGGCCCCTGCTGCAGCAGTGGGGAGAGAAAACAAGTAACAGCTTCCCTTGCTGGCTCACTCCCCTAGGTGGGGCGAGCTGGCTCCTCATATGGGAGGCGGGTAGGGGTGTGTCCTGGGGTCGGGCTGGAGGGGTGACTTAGGGGGTTCGCCCAGCCTTTTGGTGGTGTTCTGTGCAGGGGGCATGCACAGTACCCTGCTTTTGTTCAGGGCTCTTCAGAAGTGGCAGTTGGGGCCTTTGGTCTTTTTGTATCTTGTTGTCCAGAATATGCCCCAGCTGTGCATGCACACAGTTATTTTTAGTCTCTTATAGTTTCTTTGTATTTTGTTGCTCAAGGAGACATTTGTTCAGGTGCCAGCACTGCAGCAAATGGTCCCAGGTCCCAGCTCATCTCATTTTCACAATCATAGAGGAAGTCTTGGGAAATATGAAGGCCTGAAGGAAAAGCTGACAGCCCTGGAGGAGATTCTCCTAACACAGGAGCTGGCTGCCGAGAGCCAGTAAAGCGTCCACGGTGTTAAACTGTCCAGAGAAGCCAAAGCACAAATGAAAAATCTGGGAAGACGCTTTTCCCTGTGTTGAAAAATGGCTGAAAATGTCTGTGCTTTGGGCCAGGTGTTAGAATTTGCTGGAGATCTGGAGTGAATGCCTTTAAGGACCCAGTTGTTGAACTAAGTATACTGGGCCAAAGCTGACGGCTTCCAGGGGATAAGCAGCTGAGGCGCTGGGTGACAATGATGGTGGGCACTGGGCTTCGTGTTGTTCAGTCTTTGCTCGGGTCACAAGGCCCCACAGGTTTTGAGTTGTCTGCCCCCAGAATCCACTTTCCTGTTGGCTCGGTTATTCTAAAAGATATGCTTTTGCAGAGGGCAAAGTTGTTCATATTTATGGCATTATGGCAAAAATGTCAATATTAGCATATTTTGAATCACAGGGAAGTTCCTTCAACTAATAAAAGATTTCTACAAATACTGAGAGCAAATATCATCCAAAATTATACAGCCGGAAAGATTTATCTTTGAGATAAGGATTACAGAAGGAAATCCTGCCCTCAGAACCTCTATTTCACATTGTAAATGAAGTCCCAGAAAAATGTAGTAAGTCAATAAAAACAAATAGAATGTATGTGGATTAGAAAGGAAGAATTAAAACTGTAATTATTCAAATGATCACATGCTATGATTGTATATGTGGAAAACCCAGAACTTACAAAAATCTCATGAAAATAAAAACACTTATGGTAAGGATGTCCATCAGTCTTTAAAAGTTAATTGCAAAAACAAAAACACAAAAACAAAAGTCAACTGCATTTCTTTACATCAGCAATAAACACTTAGAAAAGAAACTATTTCAAGCTGTAACATATACAACAAAAATCAGTTACCTGGAAATAAATCTAACAAATTCTGTGTAAGACCTCTACACAGAAAACTATGGAGTTGGAGGCTTCCCTGGTGGCGCAGTGGTTAAGAGTCTGCCTGCCAATGCAGGGGACACAGGTTCGAGCCTTGGTCCGGGAAGATCCCACATGCCTCAAAGCAACTAAGCCCGTGTGCCACAGCTACTGAGCCTGTGCTCTAGAGCCCACAAGCCACAACTACTGAGTCCGCATGCCACAACTGCTGAAGCTCGCGTGCCTAGGGCCTGTGCTCCACAGCAAGAGAAGCCACCGCAATGAGAAGCCCGCATACCACAAGGAAGAATAGCCCCTGCTCGCTGCAACTAGAGAAAGAAAGCCCATGTGCAGCAACGAAGACCCAACGCAGCCAAATATAAATAAATAAATATATTAAAAAAAAAAAAAAAAACAAAGAGCAAATGTGCCCCAAAATCAAGCGATGACGGGCCAGGCACCGAAGCCAGGGCACTGGGAATGAACTAGGTGCGATCGCAGACACGTGTTAAAACAACTGCTGTAAACACGTGAGAGAGAACAGAGGAGGAGATGACGAAATGGACGAGAAGACAAAGAATCTCCCCAGAAAACTGGAATCCACAAAAAACCCAATAAACCTTCTTGAACTGAAAATACTATAACTGAAACAGAAAAAATACATTATATGTGCTGAATCGCAGCCTGGACACAACAGAAGACAGAATTCGTGACTTCCAAAAAGGTGAATAGAATATAGAAAAACAAGGCACTGAGAGAAAAATGTAAAAGTCAGAAAAGGGCAGACTGTAGAATTGGGAAGAAATCCGATGTTTAACATGCACGAGATTGAAGTCCCAGAACAGAGGGGAGTGAGATTGGGGCAGAGGCGAGATGGAGAGGAGGTGGTGGGTCTTTTCCAAAATGGATGAAAGACCTCAAACCACAGTGTCGAGACCCAAGAGGGAACCCGGCACCACGAATTTAAAGCCATAGCGGCAGCACCTCTGACAGCCAGAGCCTCAGGGTCAAACTGCTGAAAACTAGAATCTTAAATGTAGCCAGAAAAAAGGACATTCTTTCTGTATGGGAAGAAGCGCTCCCTTTGCCCCCGATGCAAGGGGGTCAGGGGAGGACCTCCAGGGAGTCCCGTGACCCCAGCCTCATACTGTCCACAGAGCTTAATTCAAGATGGATCCTAGACCCACAAGCAAAAGAAGAACACGAAGCTATTACAGCAAAACAAAGAGAACAACTTCAGGACTTTGGAGTGAAGAAAAAGTTAAAAATCAGCAGGACATTCATCACAGTAACAAAAACATTAATCCTACAAGAAAAAAGTTATAAATGGGACTTGAAAACTAATAACTTAGGTTTATCAGACATAAAGTTCAGAGGTTGACAAGGCAAGCTGCAAAGTGCGAATATTCATATCTGTTCCTTCCTTCTCCTGGCTCCTGAGTTTGGAACCGTTCCTCAGTCTTCTGTTACTCCCATGACCTTGATACTTCTGAAGGTCACAGGACAGCTACATTTTTAATGTCCTTCAATCTGGGTCTGCCTGGTGCTTGGTTATGTGTTTCTGGCGGTGTCTCAGTCAGCTCGGGCTGGCCCAGAGCTTCTGAAACCCTTGTGATTTCCTAAGAGATACAAGCCCAGGAGCTTCTTTTGTTCTAATATTTGTTTTTGACCCCATTACCAAGCTTCTAAATCCCTTGGGATTTCCTGGGGCGATAGGAGTGTCCTTTCTTGTAACAGGTGACTCTGGTGGGCTTCTGGGTGGCGCTGGTCACCAAAAGACCAAGCAGTGATTAGAAGCTTGGAGTTTGAAGAGGGGAGCAGTCTGGAGGCTGAGTTAATGATTGTTCATGCCACATGGTGAAGCCTCCCTAAAATCCCAGAAGTATGAGGTTTGGAGAGCTGCTGGGTTGGTGAACAGGTGGAGGTGCTCGTTGGGTGGTGCACGCATAGAGGGCATGGGGGCTCCACGACTCTTCCCCACAGCTTGCCTTGCTCAGCCCTCCCTGAGGAGGTTCGCCTGTATCCTTTATCACACCCTTTCATAATAAACTGGTAAGCAGAAAACTGGTTTCTTGGGTTACGGCGTGAGCCGCTCTAGCAAACTAACCGAACCCAAGGAGGGGGGTCATGGGAACCTCTGATTTGTAGCCAGTCGGTCAGAGGCAGAGACGACAACTGGAGTTTGCCATGGGTGTCTGAAGTGGGACAGCCTTGTGGGACTGAGCCCTTCATCTGTGGGATTGGTGCTGTCTCTGTGTAGACAGTGTCAGAAGTGAGTTAAAGTGTCGGACCCCCAGCCGGTGCCGCGCAATTGCTTCATGTGGCAAAAACGCCCACACGTCCCATGTCAGGAGTGTTGTGAGTGTGGGAATCGTATGAAAGCAAAGGGGACTCACAGGACCAGTGCAGGTTTTCTTTCCAGGCTGCAGTAGAAGAACACTGCAGAGCGGGCAGCTTAAACAGCGGACAATTATTCTCACGGTTCTGGAGGCTGGTGGTCTGGGATCAAGGTGCCGCCAGTTTGGTTGCTGGTGAAACCCTGTCCCACTGTGTCCTCACATGGAGGAGAGGGGGCCCTGCTCTCTTCCTTTTCTCATAAGGGCACTAGTCCCCCACGGGGTCCCACCCTCGGGACCTCATCTGACTCTCATCACGTTGGGGCATTTGAATTTGGGAGGCACAGGCACAGACAGTCCACGGCAGGAGGGATACACACGAGTGAGGCTGAGTTAGGCTGTTCCCGGTGCATGTTCACCGGGTCATTAGATCGAGTAGGACCTAGAGAGTCCTCCACCCGTGACATTACCCAGTTATCCCTCTGTAATTAGAATTATTCTTCAGGATGGTTCTTTGAGACCAAAGATCCCAGTGTCCATTAAACCTCCAGCTGATTTATTTACTAATCTCAGTATGGACTCATGGTTTCCTATTTTATTCCAAGGATTATAATTGTTACTAATATTGTCTACTTTGATCCTCAAATTGTCCTGGATTTGGGAGGGGGTCCTGCACATTTTGGACACCACCCCCCCCCCATCCTTTAGCCCTTCTTGCTTCCTGGTGCAAGCTGGTCCAGGTCAGCCCTGAGCGTTCCCTGGAATCAGCCGTTTCCCAGGGAGCCCTGGGTCTTGTAGGTCAGCGGTCCCCAACCTTTCTGGCACCAGGGACTGGTTTCGTGGCAGACAATTTTTCCACAGACTGGGGGTGGAGGTGTTTTCGGGATGATTCAAGCACATTACATTTATTGTGCACTTTATTTCTATTATTGTTACATTGTAATATACAATGAAATGATACAACTCACCGTAATGCAGCATCAGTGGGAGCCCTGAGCTTGTGTTCGCTTGCCACTCACTGATAGGGTTTTTTTGTTTGTTTTTTTTTTTTTTGCGGTACGCGGACCTCTCACTGTTGTGGCCTCTCCCGTTGCGGAGCACAGGCTCCGGACGCGCAGGCTCAGCGGCCATGGCTCACGGGCCCAGATGCTCCGCGGCATGTGGGATCCTCCCGGACCGGGGCACGAACCCGTGTCCCCTGCATCGGCAGGCGGACTCTCAACCACTGCGCGACCAGGGAAGTCCCACTGATAGGGTTTTGATATGAATCTGCAAACAGTTGATTTATTATGGTCTCTGTGCAGTCAAACCTCTCTGCTAATGATAACCTGTATTTGCAGCCACTCCCCGGCGCCAGCATCATCACCTCAGCTCCACCTCAGATCATCAGGCATTAGATCCTCACAAGGAACACGCAACCTAGATTCCTCGCATGCAGAGTGCACAGTAGGGTTTGCGCTCCTATGAGAATCTAATGCCACCGCTGATCTGACAGGCGGTAATGTGAGTGATGGGGAGCGGCTGTAAATACAGATGGAGCTTCGCTCACTCGCCTGCTGTGCGGCCTGGTTCCTAACAGGCCACGGACTTGTACCGGTCTGTGGCCTGGGGGTTGGGGACCCCTGTTGTAGGTGGTGAAGTGTCACTGGGCACTGGATGAGCTTTTGCTGTTGGGATGTTGCAGACCCTCTCAGCGGAGAGAGCCAGAGGACACACATCCTCCTCCAATGCCACCGAGTGCCTCGGGTGCACCCCCATTTTATCCCTTTCCACATCTCCCACCCTCCTCACCAACACCTGACTCTGGTCAGCTGTGATATATTTGCTAATTTGACCAGTTCCCTTGTCTGTCACCAACCTCCCGTCATCACTACTGTCCCTCCGCATGAAGATGCCCTTCTCAACCCCCCACGTGGTCCCTTCCTCACCCGCCTTGAAGCTGGGCCCCCTCCTCTCCAACACCCCACACCTGGGTGCCCCTCCTACTTCTCTCTCTGTGTTTTCATTCACAGTAAAAATGCACAATATCCTGCTCATGTGTTTCCCTTCCCACTATCATTTTCCTTCCAGAGACACTCTATTCTCTGCATTGTGGTTATTTATGAATAAATACAAGGATAAACTCCCCAGGGGAATTACTTGAGTCCAAAGCTGTGCACATTTATCCTTTTTATTTTCATATGTATATGAAAGTATATGTTAATAGACATTAATTTCCCACTGATGACATTTAGGAATAATACTGCTATAAATATACATTTCTATAAACACATATATACGTATAAATATTTATACAGAAAAAAATTTATGTATACTTATAAATAAATATATATATCATACAGAAAACTTCATAAGGCATAGTTGTACAATCTTTTATAAAGCACATACTTGTGTACCCACCACCAGCATCAAGAACTAGAACCTTAGGGGCTTCCCTGGTGGCGCAGTGGTTGAGAGTCCGCCTGCCGATACAGGGGACACGGGTTCCTGCCCCGGTCCGGGAAGATCCCACATGCTGCGGAGCGGCTAGGCCCGTGAACCATGGCCGCTGAGCCTGCGCGTCCGGAGCCTGTGCTCCACAACGGGAGAGACCACAACAGTGAGAGGCCCGCGTACCGCAAAAAAAAAAGAAAAAAAAAGAAATAGAAACTTATCAGCACGCAGATGTCACCCATGCGTGCCTTGACTTGTCGAATGTATCAAAGTGGGTTTCTTTCCAGTTTTATTGACACATAATTGCATACAGCACTCTATAATTTTAAGATGGACACTGTAATGATTTGACTTACATACATCATGAAATGATGACCACAAAAGTTTAGTCAACATCCATCATCTCATGTAGATACAGCATTAAAGAAATAGAAAAAGAAATTTTTCCTTGTGATGAGAACTCTTAGGATTTACTTCTTAACTTTTGTATATAAAGTACAGCAGTGTTCCTTATCTTTACATGTACATTACATCCCTAGGACTTATCTGTTTTATCACTGGAAGTTTGTACCTTTTGATTGCCAGCATCCAATTCCCCTCCCCCTCTCCCTGCCTCTGGTAGCCAATATCTGATCTCTTTTTCTATGAGCTTTTTTTTTTTTCTTTTTTTTTTTTTGCGGTACGCGGGCCTCTCACTGTTGTGGCCTCTCCCGTTGCGGAGCACAGGCTCTGGATGCGCAGGCTCAGCGGCCATGGCTCACGGGCCCAGCCGCTCCGCGGCATATGGGATCCTCCCAGACCGGGGCACGAACCCGTATCCCCTGCATCAGCAGGCGGACTCTCAACCACTGCGCCACCAGGGAGGCCCTCTATGAGCTTTTTTGTTTTTGAAGTATAATTGATTTACAACACTCTATTAGTTCTTTTTTTTTTTTTACATCTTTATTGGAGTATAATTGCTTTACAATGGTGTGTTAGTTTCTGCTTTATAACAAAGTGAATCAGTTATACATATACATATGTCCCCATATCTCTTCCCTCTTGCATCTCCCTCCCTCCCACCCTCCCTATCCCACCCCTCTAGGTGGTCACAAAGCACCGAGCTGATCTCCCTGTGCTATGCGGCTGCTTCCCACTAGCTATCTATTTTATGTTTGGTAGTGTATATATGTCCATGCCACTCTCTCACTTTGTCCCAGCTTACCCTTCCCCCTCCCTGTATCCTCAAGTCCATTCTCTAGTAGGTCTGTGTCTTTATTCCTGTCTTGCCCCTAGGTTCTTCAGAACTTTTAAAAATATTCCATATATGTGTGTTAGCATACGGTATTTGTTTTTCTCTTTCTGACTTACTTCACTCTGTATGACAGACTCTAGGTCCATCCACCTCACTACAAATAACTCAGTTTCATTTCTTTTTATGGCTGAGTAATATTCCATTGTATATATATATGACACATCTTTATCCATTCATCTGCTGATGGACACTTAGGTTGCTTCCATGTCCTGACTATTGTAAATAGAGCTGCAGTGAACATTTTGGTACATGACTCTTTTTGAATTATGGTTTTCTCAGGGTATATGCCCAGTAGTGGGATTGCTGGGTCGTATGGTAGTTCTATTTTTAGTTTTTTTAAGGAAATTCCATGCTGTTCTCCATAGTGGCTGTATCAATTTACATTCTCACCAACAGTACAAGAGGGTTCCCTTTTCTCCACTATATTAGTTCTTGATACACAACACAGTGATTTGATGTTACTGTACCCTTCACAATGATCACATGATAAGATACAAAGATATTACATAATTATTGACTATATTCCCCACACTGTACTTTTCGTACCCATGACATTTATTTTGTAACTAAAAGTTTGTACCTCTTAAGCTCCCTCACCTATTTGTCTCCTCTCCCACCCCCTCCCCTCTGGCTACCACCTGTTTGTTCTCTGTATCTGACTCTGTTTCTGTTTTGTTATGCTTGTTCATTTTTTTTTTTTTTTTTAGGTTCCACATGTAAGTGAAGTCATATGGTATTTGTCTTTCTCTGTCTGACTTATTTCACTTAGCATAATGCCCTCTAGGTCCATCCATGCTGTCACAAATGGCAAGATTTCATTCTTTTTTATGGCTGAGTAAAATTCCATTATATATAACGCCATACCAAAGAGTGTTCTGCCTATGTTTTCTTCTAGGTGTTTTATGGTTTCTGGTCTTACATTCAGGTACTTAATCCATTTTGAATGTATTTTTGTATATGGTGTGAGAAAATGTTCTAATTTCATTCTTTTACATGAAGCTGTCCAGTTTTCCCAACACCACTTATTGAAGAGACTATCTTTTCTCCATTGTATATTCTTGCCTCCTTTGTCGTAGATTAATTGACCATGCAAGTGTAGGTTTATTTGGGGGCTCCTTATTCTGTTCCATTGACTTTTGTGTCTGTTTTTGTGTCATTACCACATTGTTTTGATGACTATAGCTTTGTACTATAGTCTGAAGTCAGGGAGTGTGATTCCTCCAGCTCTGTTCTTTCTCAAGATTGTTTTGGCTATTCAGAGTCTTTTGTGTTTCCATACAAATTTTAAAATTATTTGTTCTAGTTCTGTGAAAAATGCCACTGTATTGAATCTGTAGATTGCCTTGGGTAGTATGGTCATTTTAACTGTATTAATTCTTACAATTTATGAGCATGGTATATCTTTCCATCTATTTGTGTAATCTTCAATTTCTGCCTTCAGTGTCTTATAGTTTTCTGAGTACAGGTCTTTTACCTCCTTAGGTAGGTTTATTCCTAGGTATTTTATTCTTTTTGACATGATGATAGTAAATTACAAGGCAGAACATTCTTTGACATAAATCATAGCAATATTTTTTTGGATCTATCTCCTCAGGCAAGGGAAACAAAAGCAAATTATTCCCTTAATTTCTCTTTCTGATCTTTCATTGTTAGTGTATAGAAATGCCACAGATTTCTGTATATTAATTTTGTACCTGCAACTTTACTGAATTCACTGATGAGCTCTAGCAGTTTTCTGGCAGCATCTTTAGGATTTTCTCTGTATAGCATCATGTCATCTGCAGACAATGACCGTTTTACTTCTTCCTTTCCAACTTGGACTCCTTTAATTTATTTTTCTTGTCTGATTGCTGTGTCTAAGTCTTCCAATACTATGTTGAATAAAAGTGGTGAGAGTGGGCATCCTTGTCTTGTTCCTGATCTTAGAGGGAAAGCTTTCAGCTTTCCACTATTGAATATGATGTTAGCTATGGTCTTGTCATATATGACCTTTATTATGTTGAGGTATGGTTCCTCTATACCTACTCTGTGGAGAGTTTTTATTATAAATGAATGTTGAATTTTGTCAAAAGCCTTTCCTGCATCTACTGAGGTGATCATATGATTTTTATCCTTTTCACTCTGTTAATGTGGTGTATCACATTGATTGATTTGAGGATATTGAAAAATCCTTGCATCCGTGGGATAAATCCCACCTGATTATGGTGTATGATCCTTTTACTTATTGTTGAATTCAGTTTGCTAATATTTTGTTGAGGATTTTTTTGTATCTATGTTAATCAGTGATATTGGCCTGTAATTTTCTCTTTTTTTGTGTGATCTCTTTGTCTGGTTTTGGTATCAGGGTGATGGTTGCCTCACAGAATGAGTTTGGGAATGTTACTTCCTTTGCAATTTTTTGGAGTAGTTTCAGAAGGATAGGTGTTAACTCTTCTCTAAATGTTTGATAGAATTTGCCTGTGAAGCTATCAGGTCCTAGACTTTTGTTTGTTGGGAGTTTTTAAATCACAGATTCCATTCAGTACTTGTGATTGGTCTATTCATATTTTCTGTTTCTTCCTGGTTCAGTCTTGGGAGATTGTACCTAAGAATTTGTCCATTTCTTTCAGGTTGTCCATTTTACTGGCATATAGTTCCTCTTAGCTGTCTCTTATGATGTTTTGTATTTCTGTGGTGTCGGTTATAACTTTTCCTTTTTCATTTCTTATTTTATTGATTTGCTACCCCTACTGTGATGTGTGGAGATTTGTCAGTATTTGGGCTTCAATGGTCTTGAATTTGTGGCCTAATTGATTCCATCTTCTTTTCTACAGGCCCCTCTGGCAGCCCTCTCAGGAGCACGTCTTTCTGTCCTGGAAATCAGCCTTGAGACTCCCCTTAGGGGTCCCAGCCTCATCAGGTGGCATTAGGTGGCAGGGGGTGGGGGAGGGGATGCTGTGCCTCTTCTGACTCAGAAAAACCCCCCATACCTGTCCCCGCTGTCCTCCCACCCACAGGTCATGTGCAGAGGACCAAGCCTCGTGGGCTTGGGGTTTGTGGCAGTCAGGGACTTGCTCCTCCCCTCGTGCTCCCATCGGAGCCGGTGGTCACTATTCTGTGGGAGGGGGAGCACTCGGGCGACACCCTGAGCTCTGCACCCCTGCGGGGGAGATGAGAGCACACGATTGAGAAAGAATATTCTGTGGGTTTCCAAAGTCTGCAGAGTCAGGCTGGAGCGGGCAGTGGCTTTGCAAGTGGATGGGCCCTGAGGAATTCTGGGCAGCTGTGGCCAAGGCAAGGGGCTGGGCTGGCTGCACAGCGGCACCCCACCCCAACACACACATGCCTGCAGGCAGAGGCACACACACACTCACACATGCAAACGTGCCCACATGTGCACACTCAAATGCATGCACACACGGCCAGTCTCACCCTTTAGACCCGCTCCCCATTCAGCAACTTGGTCCCGATCCTTTTAGATTGGACTCTGGGCTGGGGGGGTCACAAGGACAGTGGCCAGGCCAGCCAGGGCAGCACGAGGGAGAGGGGAGGGCAGGGAATGTCACCTGATGCCCCCAAAGATGCAGAAAACTAGGGGGCACGTCCAGGAGGGACGGGAAGAGAGGGAGCGAGGACGATTCATCCGTACGTATTTATTATTTACTGAAAACTGAAAACCAAATAAAAATGGGGAGGGGAGAGTGCAGGGGGCACAGGGCCGGAAGGAAGGTCAGGGAAGAGACCAGAGAGGCAAAGACACAGGCCTGGAAGCCAGAGACCAAGGCACAGCCCGTGCCGCCTGCTGCCTGTGAGGGCGAGGGGTCCACCTGACCCACCACGGTCGTGGTGCCGGGGATGCCCGCCCCTCTCCGGAGCCTGACGGTGCGAGGCCGGCACTTCTGGGGTGGCCGCGTGCTCCACGCTGCCCAGGACCGGATACGAGCATCCGTGAGCCTTTGCTGGCTGCAGGGCGACTGTGCAGTTTCTCCAACAGGAGCCCGACGCCTCCGCTGCACGGGCACCGCCGGGGAGAAGCTGGCGGAGGCGGACTTAATGTGGATGCCCTTCCTCCTGGGACACGTCCCCGGCAGCCAGCCAGCCGCGGGCATCGAAGGTGGAGGGAGGATGAGCAAAGGAAACATTTCCCCTCCACTTTCAGCACCCCCGCCAGGCACCATAGAGCGCTAGGACGCCAGGGTGGCCCAGGCTGACCTCACGAACAGCGGCTCCCGTGTCCCGCAGGTGCCTGGGGAGCCCGTTGCGGGGCGGGGCAGGGACTCTCTCCCACGGCCGGCCGCAGCCCCTCCCGTCACTCCTCGACCTATTGCCGGCTCCTTCAGGGACCCATGGGCTGTCGTGGGCGCCTACCTGGGCCTGACCGCGGAAGTGTTGAGAGCGCCCATGACTGAGATGCAGTGGTCTGTCATCGTGTCCGGTTGCTCAGCCCCACCGCCAACTGCCCTCCCGGCTCCAGCCCTCCATGGAGGCCACCTGGAAGGCTGGCTGCTCCCCTCCAAGGGGTGGCCGCAACTCAACTCCGTACGACCTTGCAGGGCCCCTGACTGCCCGTTCTACCCCCATCCACCACTGCCCAGGGCCAGGGGTCAGCAACACTGTGTCCCTGGCTTCTCCCCCGTCCTGGGGCCCCAGCACTCCTGCCTCTCCTTTGCAGGTGTCGGCTGAGGCCTGAGCTGGAGTCCCACTCACTCACCCCATCTCTGCCCCCATCCACCCAGGCTGCACCCGCTTTGCTTGAAGCTCCCAGACCCAGCTCGAGTCTCCACTCCGACCCCTGGGCCGTATCCACGGGGGTGCAGCCAACTCCCAGGTTCTTGACATTCTCACCTGGGAAATGCTTCTCCAGGCCCAGAGGTCGTAACACTCAGAACCGCTGCTCCTGTGCCCCGCCCTCCGCTTTGAGTCCCCATCCCTCCTGGCAGTGGACCCACCAGGATTCTAGTCCCTGAGCCCCTCAGCCTCCTCCTGTCCTCCCCAACAAAACACCAGCCTGTGTCCTGTTCCAACACCCACCTCCTGGACACCCCTCCCAGCCCCCTGCATGGGGGCTCCCTCTCTCTAGTCTGTGCGGCTGGGCGCTGCGTGAGAAGGCCACTGAGACCACGACTTGTGCCATTAGATGGGCAGCCACCCAACCCAGCTGGCCCACACCTCTCCAGAGACCCACGGCCCATCCCGAAGATTTGCCTTCCCAAAGGACTCCACGGGGAGGGCCTCTCTCTCCCAGGAGGTCCAAGGGGAGCCCCCAACTCCTGACCCCACAACCACACGACCACAACCATTGCCCCAGCGATGGAAGAGGTCTGTCTGCACACAACCTCCTCTGCTTCCTAGACCAGCTGCATCCCTCACGGTGAGGCCCTCACGGTGAGGCCTCGGCTGGCTCTGGGGTTCCTCCACCTGCCGCCCTCTCTGCAGCCCCTGGGCTGAATCGGGCCTCCTCCGTCACGTCCCACGGGGCCTGTGCGTCTCCTGTCCTAGGACTCTTCAGACTTGCTCTCAGAGGCTGACGTACCCTGCTGGGCTGTGAGCAGAGCCCACATCTGTAGGAGCATCGCTGCCTTGGTTCCCGGCACATGCTGCCTGCACTGATCTAGATCCTGAAACAGCAACCTCCAGCTGATGCCTCGTGTTCCCCTCTGGTGATCCTCATGGCACCCCTGAGAAATGGGAAAACCACATCCCCTACTTCGTGGATGAGGAAACGGAGGAAGCTGCCCAGGTCCCAGGTCCCCAAGATGGACCGGGATTGGCCAGGGCACTGCCATAGCTGCCTGGGGCTCCCTCCTGGTGCCCGCGCCCCTTCCCTCCTCTCCAAGGAGGCTGCCTGACCCTCGTGGGGACTCGTATTAAGAGCACACTCCACCAAAAGCCCCCTCAGTCCTGTATTGCACAGTGAACAGAAGACCACCTGGATTATGGAGCAAACTTCCCCTGGAAAAGTCAGCTGGATGCAGCACTCGGGGCCCAGGACCCCCAGGCAGTGACTGAATGGGGTTCCCAAAGCCTCCAAATCCTGCCCCCCGCACGCCCTCCACCCCGAGCCCTGCCCAAGCGGGGGACAGGAGGCTGCGCCAGAGCTGGGCAGGTATTTTATTGGAAGTTCACAGATACAAGATCTCTGAGCAGGGTCACAGCTTGGAGGAGGTGGCGTCAGGGAGGAGAGAGTCAGTCCCCAGATGCTGGCAGCCACCTGATCCTGGGAAGCTCCCACAAAAGCCCTTCTTGCTGGGTGTCAGGTCTGAGGGGCCCCAGGAGCCTGGGCGGGGGCACAGGCAGGTAGGGAGGGCAGCCACTGGAAGCCAAGGTGCAGCAGCACAGGAAGAAACCCACGGGCCCCCCCCCCCGAAACAGGCGGAGGGCCAGGAGGCAGAGAGGGTGGGCTGGCACGAAGCTCACTGTCCCCTTGCCTCGCTGCCGGGTTCCCAGCTTCAGGGGGCCTCCGGCTCCGCCCCCACCGCAGGGCATCCAGCTTTCGTCAGCCACGAAAATGAACCCATCTCAGAGCTTCATCTCCAGGCTGGTGGTGCCTGTTGGGGCCTCAGTAGTCGGTGAGCGGGTACCGCAGGAAGATGAAGACGAGGATGATGCAGGAGGCCGCCAGGGCAGAGCTGGTGATGTTGAACAGCCGAGCGGTCTTGGCGTCCTCCACTGCTCCGTTCAGGTCGTTGAGAAGTTTCTTGTCCCGAACCTGAAGCCAGAAGGAGGAGGTGAGACCAACAGCCGGTGCCGAGGGGTGGACACAGGCAGGGGCCAGGCGGGAGGGCATGAGGACAGAGGGCCCGTGACAGTGTAGCCCCAAGCCAGTGTCAGTTGCCGATTCCTGATTCCTGACAACCGTGCGGGGCTGCTGCACAACGATGTCCTTGCTGGGTGGAAACGTGCCCTGGATTATGGGGCATCAGGTCGGAAACTTACTTTCAAACAATTTACAAACTAAATAATAAGTATTTATAGAGAGAGAGAAGAAAAGGTGAATATGGTAAACTGTTAACATTGGGATGTCTGGGTGAAGGGTATATAGAAATTCTTTGTAGCTCTTTTTTTTTTTTTTGCAACTTTTCTATAAATCTAAAACTATATAAAATAAAATGGATTGTTAACACTGTACTATATACTTGAAAGTTGCTAAGAGAGTGGATCTTCAGTGTTCTTACCACCAAAAAAAAAAAAAGATAATTATGTAAGATGATAGTAACTAATCCCATTGTGGAAATCATTTCATGGTACACCTTAAGCATATACAATGTTGTAGGTTGATTATATCTCAATAAAGCTGGGAAAATAAATAAATAAAATAAAAGAGGAAGCCGGTCTCAGAGAGAGTTACGTGATTGGACGATGGGGCAATACACGTGTGTCCTAATCTGATTGGTCCCACCTCATTTAAAATTAACTGGGATTCCCTGAGAATACACACTATGCTTGGACAGGAGGCAGCCCTGGGGTCCCTGCAATGGGATATTAAAGTGAAGGGAGCGGTCGGAGCCCAGCAAGTCCTGGGGAGATGCTGGACAGCGGTGGACCAATTTCCAAGATCCTCTGGCTGTGAAGAGGTGTCCCTGGGGAGCATGTCCCCTCATCCAGGCTAGGTCTGAGGAGTCCCCTCTCCTCCGTCCCCTCTCCTTCCACAGAGTCCAGAGAAGTGCAGGTCTGAGCATGCTGCAAGCAGAAAGCAAAGCCGAGGAGGAGGAGGAGGAGGAGGAGGAAGCGGAGAGATGAGAGAGGCAGGGAGAGAAAGTCTCTGCATCAGCAGATCGGTGGATAAATGCATGTATGGACAAAAGGCAGGGGGCTGGGTTGGGCAGATAGAGAACACTGATGTCTGGCTGCCCTGAGGGTGGGTTACGCAGATGGACGGGAGAATAGATGGGTAGTTAACGCGGTGGGGACACAGATGCGGTGGGAGTGTGGCTCGGTGGATGGATGGAGGAGGCGAGTGGTGGAAGGAACAGAGGGAGAGGGGAGAAGAAAGAAGACAGAGGTGACTGTCTGGCAGTGGATGGAGGGGGTGAGGAAGGGAAGGAGGAGAAGGAGTGGAGTGGAGTTGGGGGACAAGCTGGAGAGACTGGGGAAGGCGTGGAAGCTTGGGTGACTTAAGGCAGATTGTATAGAATGGAGACGTAGAGGGAGGAAAAGAAGCTGGCCTTGAGGAAGTGGGGGAGGAGAAAAGAAGAAAGTCTGTGCCCTTGTGGAACTTGTATTCTAGTGGTTTTGGAGACAGCCCACATCTTCACTGAGTTTTATCTTCCATTGTGAGAACGTGATGTATCACCCACTTATTTAGGTCTTATTTGATGTCCTCATTAAAATAAAATTTTATAATTCTCTCCAGAAGAAAGAGCTATTATATCTTTTGTTAGATGTAGTCTGTTTATTTTGGTTGTCATTATATTGTAAGTGATGTCTAAGATTACACTGCTAACTGATTTTTGCTGGTGTATAAAAGTTCAACTTCTAGAGATTGATTTTGCATCCAGCTAAACTATCATATTAATTATGATAACAGGCCAAGTTTTCTATGTAATGAATCATATCTACTGTAAATAACAGTTCTATTTCCTCCTTCAAGTCTTTATTCTTAGACTCTGTAGCACAGTGGTTAAGAGTACAGATGCCTGGATTTGAATCCCAGTTTTGCCAATCACTGCATAATCTTAGCAAATATTCTCATCTGTAACAGGAAGATAACAATAGTACCCACGGCATAGGGTAGTTGAAAGGAATTAATGAGTTGGTGGACACAAAGTAGTAGCATAGTGTCTGGCCCAGAACAAGCTCTTATATAATGGAAGCAAAGGCTTCAGAACGATGCTGACTAGCAATGATGTAACAGGCAGCCTACTCTCAGCCTTAATTGTAAAGCTCATGACTTAAGAATGATGTTCATTGTATTATTAGAGGTAGATTGCTGTATTTTTAAAAATCCCCATGAGATAAACATATTTTTTCTCTAATTCATTAACTAGTAAATTATATTAATTGATTTTTTTCCTCATGTTGAAACAAGGCTGATTTATTTAAAAATAAACAATTGGTCATGACTTCCTTGTTGGATATTGGAATGAGGAAAGGAATGATAGAGATGGATGTTGAAAGTGGATGGCTGAGTAACCCATCCATTCAGTTGTAAAGGAGATCAGGGAAGAGGAGAACTGGACAGGTGATTTGATGATGGGAAGGCAGGTGGGTGATGACAAGGAGGGAGATATGAACGTCCCATGCTGGATGCATGGGACACACAGAGAAACGGACATAGGAATGGATGCTGGATGGAAGGGATGGTTGGATGGATACACGGATGTTTGCCAGAAGCGAAGGACTGGTACACAGATGGATACGTGAAACATGCTCAACAGGTAGGACAGGCAAGTAGATCAATGTCTGAGAATGGGTGCTGAATGGATGGAACAGGCTAGATGGACACATAAAGGTATGCCAGGTGGGCAGGAGAGGTAGACAGACGGATATACGAAATTACATTGCATGATGGGAACAGGTACCTAGGTGGTTATAGGAAGGTATACTGGATGGGCGGGACAGGCTGGTAGATGAATTTATGAATATACGCTGGATAATCTGGACAGGTGGATAGATGGATACATGAGTATATGTTGGACGGGTAGGACAGGTAGCTAGATGTGTTTAGAAATAAATGTTGAATTGTTGGGATAGGCAGATAAGATGGATGTGTGAATGTGCGCTGAAGTGGTGGGAAAGGTGCACATAGGGACGTATAAAAGTGTGTCAAATGGATGGAATGGAGGATAGATGGATATATGAATGTGTGTTGGGTGAATGGGATGGGTAGATAAATGGACAGGAGGGAGGGCTGTTGGGTAGATTATAGTATAGACCAATGCAGGGTAGGTGAATAGGTTCATTAACTCAATCAAGCAATATTCAGTGCCTGCTCTGTGTAGTTGCTCTTCTAGGCCCCAAGTGTACAGCAGGGAAAAAAACAAAGTCCCCTGTCCTCATGGAGCTTACATTTAAGGACACATTTAAGGGGGAGGACATGGAAAGTAAACACAATAAAAAAGTAAAATATATAGTGTGTTAAATGTGCTAAAAAGAAAACTGAGGGGCTTCCCTGGTGGCGCAGTGATTGAGAGTCCACCTGCCAATGCAGGGGACACGGGTTCGTGCCCCGGTCCAGGAAGATCCCACATGCCGCGGAGCAGCTGGGCCCGTGAGCCATGGCCGCTAAGCCTGCGCGTCTGGAGCCTGTGCTCCGCTGCGGGAGAGGCCACAGCAGTGAGAGGCCCGCATACTGCAAAAAAAAAAAAAAAAAAAAAGAAAAAAAGAAAAGAAAACTGAGGAGGACAGGGAGCGGAGAGCATTGTGGGAGGTATGATTCTAGCTGGGTGCTCAGGAAGGAGCACATGGGTATGGACATGTGAGTAAAGCCCAGAAGAGTGTGACAGACTCGGTCATGTGTTTATCTGCAGGGAAAGCACGTGTCAGAGCACGAAGCTCTGAGGTGGGGATGAACCTGTGCTCTGAGGAATAACCAGAGGCCAGTGTGGGGAGAGCAGAACCCAGAGGGGAAGGGGATTGAGACTTACGGTCAGAGAGGAAATTGTCAAGAAGCAGGTTGCGTGGGACGTCGTAGGTGCTTTTTAGCAGAAGAAACAACGGCAGGCTCTGGCGTGTTTTAACCTGGTAATTCTGGATGCTGTGTAGAGAATAGGTTGCAGGGGCAGAGGCTGGACAAAGCAGAGAAGAGGCTGACAGTCCAGGTGAGTGGTCAGGGTGGGTTGCGTCAGGGCAGTGGTTGTGAAGGTGGTAAGAACTGACCTTTTTCTGGATCTATTTTGAAGACACAGCTGACAGTATTTACTGGGATCGGATGTGGAGTGTGATAAAAAAAGAAAGGAATTTGAGATGATTTCAAGGCTCTTTGATTTGATCTACTGAAATACGGGAGCTGTAGGCGACTCCAGGAGGAGTAAGTTTGTGCGTGGTTCAGTAGTTTGATTTCCGACATGTTTCGCTAGAAATGTCTTCTAGACATAGAGCTGGACACTTTGAGCAGGTAGGTTTTATATGAGTCTAGAGTTCAGGGATGAGGTCTAGGGCAGAGATACAAATTGGAGAAGCATGAGCATAAAGATGCTCCTTAGAGCCATGAGGCTGGGTGAGAGCACCAAGGGCGAGAGTGTAGACAAGAGACGAAGAGGACCAGGGTCTGAGCCCCAGAGCATCCCAACGTTAAAAGATCTGGGAAGCAAGAGCATCCAGGAAAGGAGGCCAAGAAGAGCAGTCTAAAAAGCAGAAGGAAGGCAAAGGGAAGGAAAGGATGGTGGGTGGGTGAAATGATGTGAAAGGAGGAGGAATAAACATGGAGGAATGGAATGGATAAATGGATGCAGGGCAGGTGGGGGAAGAGGTGGATGGGTGATGTTGGGTGGAAAAAAAGGAAAAGGAGGAAGGCAGGTGAGTGAACAGACTGATGGTTGGACAGTTGGGTGAGTCACTCAAAGAAAGGAAAGGAAGAAAAATGGGAGGATGTGCAGATGGATACATGGATGGACAGTTCTTTTATGAATGTGTATCTTCATGGGATGATAGATTGATAGCGTGTGAAGGAAAGGGAGGGAGGATGGTCGATGGGTGTATAGATGAATTGATACCAGCTCAACACCTGATTACACGAATGGATATAATAAATAATTGGAAGAACGGGGTAGAGGAAAGAAAGGCAGGGATAATATATAAATGGATGAATGGACAACTTAATTTAGAGGTGAATGGAGGGGAAGCAGGAATAAATGAAAGGAAAAGATGGAGAGATGGAAATGTATTGATGGTTGACGGATGATTGGCTGGATGGCGGGTGGGTAGATACATGGTTGTGAGAAGGAGAAAGGAAAGAGAGAAGAAGGGCTGATGAATAGAAGTTTTAATGAATCATTGATTAGCTATATTGATAGAAGGAGTTGGTAGATAGAAGAATGGAGAATAGTACAAAGGAACGCTGTATGGTTGGGTGGATGAATGAATAAACCGAGAGATGGATAGAAAGTGCAGGAAGATGGACAGAGAGAGGAAGAGATGAGAGGATGAATAGACAGAAGGGTGATGACTACAGGAAGAAGAGTGTAGTGATTCAAAAAGGGTGCGAGAGGGCTTCCCTGGTGGCGCAGTGGTTGAGAGTCCGCCTGCTGATGCAGGGGACACGGGTTTGTGCCCCGGTCCAGGAAGATCCCACATGCTGCGGAGCGGCTGGGCCCGTGAGCCATGGCCGCTAGGCCTGCGCGTCCGGAGTCTGTGCTCCATGGCGGGAGAGACCACAGAAATGAGAGGCCCGCGTACTGCAAAAAAAAAAAAAAAAAAAAAGGGTGCGAGAAAGGCACCTGATGGTGGCCTTAAGGCAGTTACTTTGTATCACTGTGCCTCTGTTTCCTCATCTGTAAAACAAGGATATTAATTGCACCTATTCATAGGGTTTTGTTATCATTAAATAAAATGCTACATCTAATTAAATAATTAGAAGTTCTTAGAAAGGTGCCTAGAATATACTCAATAATTAATTAATTAATTAAGCGCTCAATAATTAATTGTTGTTTTATGGTTATTGTTATCTGCTGGCTTGTTGTTACTATCGCTATTACTATGAATGAGTAAGGGGGGAAACAGATGAATCCGGGGAGGAAAAAAAGACTAGATGGAGGGCTGGACAGATGAACAGAGTAATGGATGAGGTTGGTGGATAAACAGTGGAAGGAAAGGAAGAAAAAAAAGACAGATGATGAAACGAGTAGAAACATGAATTTAGTAAATAAGTGAGAGTGAATATAGGGATGGCTGACAGTATGGAAGTGAAATTCCGGAAGGAAAGAAGATGAACAGATGAATTTTTGGAGACAAAGTGGATGGGTAGGTAGCTGAAAGGGTGGAACCATGAGTGCATGCATTGGTGGGTGGACAAGGTGAGGGAGGGTCTTTTCCTCACAAACCCGCCCCTCCTACAGCCTCCTTCCTCATCTATAAATGGCACCTCCCTTCTTTCAACTGCTCAGATGAGTATCCTTGGAGTAATCTTTGGATCTTCTCTATTTTCCCTCACCTTATGTCCAATCCATCAGGATACTCTGTTGACTTTTCTTTCAAAATATAGGACCAGTTTTAATTCTCCACTCCCACCCTCTGAACCAAGACTTGACTCAGTGAACCGCTTTCAGTTTGGTCTCCCAGCTCCCTAACCCCTTGCATCTTTATAGTCTATTCTCCACTGGTAGCAAGAGCGATCTTTTAAAATGTAAGTCACATAGGGACTTCCCTGGAGGTCCAATGGTTAGGACTCCACGCTTCCACTGCAGGGGGCGTGGGTTCAACCCCTGGTTGGGGAACTAAGATCCCGCAGGCCGCATGGCATGGCCAAGAAAAAGAAGAAAAAAAGTAAGTCACATAATATTGACTCTTCGTTTAACATTCATCAAAGATTTCACTTAAAGCAAAACAAAACCCTAACTGAGGCAGACAAGATGTACGTGGTCTGGCCCCTCCACCACCTCTCTGGACCCATCTCCTATGCTCACCCCCATTCTAGCCACATTGGTCCCTGAACCTGACTTTGCCTCAGGGCTTTTGCAATATCTGATCCCTTTTCCTGGAATACGCTTTCTCAGAAAGATGCATTTATGGCTATTGCATGAATTAATTCAGCTTTACACTCAAATAGCATCTCAACAAAGAGGCCTTCCTTGCCTCTATATAAAAGAGCACCCCACATCTCCCTCACCATGCTTTATGTACTCTTCAGAGCTGACATGACCCTCTGACACGCATAAGTGTTACTTTTATGATTGTCTGACACTCCACCAAAATGTAAGCACCTCATGGGCAGGGGCCGTGTGTTGCTTGTCACTTACTAGGCATTAGACAATTATTTATTGCGTGTGAGACAAATGCGTGAAGAGTGGAAGGATGTTGGGAAGTTTGAATGAACTGAAGACTAGGTCACTGACTAGAGAGTTTAATGAGTAGATATGATGGTTATATACAAGGGAGGGACGGAAGGAGAGGAAGAGGCGACAGGCATGATAACCAAAGTGAGGGTAGACAATGAATATACAGACGGAGGGGAAACTGATGGATGGATGTGGGTGAGGAAAGACAGGAGGGAAGAAAAGAGGAGATTAAACAAATCCACAAAAGTGTGTGGGTAAACTAGATAGAAAGAGATGGATGGATGGATTCAGTGGATAGGTGTGTGGGAGGGGATAGCTGAAGGCACTGGGTTACAGAGTGTGGATAGAGGAATAGGACGCTAGAAGAATGTGTGGGGTGAGCAAATGGGTAGAAGAAAAGAAAAAAGGGAAAAGGAAAGGTGAGGATGTGTACGTATGGATGGATGGATGGATGCTTGGATGAACTAATTAGTAATGTACCTTGATGGGTAAAAGTGATGGAAGGAGGAATAATGAGTGGATACAAGGAGGAAACAGGGTATATGGGGTACATGGTGTAGGAGATAGACAGTGGGGTAAATGAGAAAAAGAATGAGAAAGTTGAGAAGAAGAGAGGGGAGATGAATTATTTTCATGAATCACTAGATTAATAAATTGATGGATGGGTAATTAAAGTGAGTAAGGGAATAAAGGAGGAGGGAACGGGAAATAGAAGGTGGGAAGATGGTTAGAGAGATGTACAACGGGAAAAGGATGGATGTTTAAATAAAGTTGGTGGATATGTGTATTGATGGACAGATGACTGGGTAAAATCATACACAGGGCAGGGGAATGGGGAGAAGTAACGGGAGGTAAGAATGGACATGGAGGATGGATGTAGGAAAGAACCGTAAAAATAATAAAAGAAGGGACTATGGGTACGGCGCTATGCTAACGGCTTTACACGGCATTAACTCAGCTAATCCCTCAACAACACTCTGAGGTAGGTACAACCCCATTTTTACGAGGAGGAAAATAAGGCACGGATAGATGTAATACCAACTTAAGGTCCCAGGACTCAAACCTATGCTGTAAACCAGAGCCACCATGAACACTGGGTGTATGGCTATGTGGTATACACAGAAGGTGGAAGAGGTGGGTAGGAGGGAGAGAAGATAGAAGAATGGATAAACAGAGTAGGTGGGTAGTTAGATGGATGAACCATTGGAGAGGAAATAATTGGAAGAAGAGGGGAGAAGGGAAGAAGGGAGGAAGAAGATATATATAAAAAGACCCGTGGGAGGGTGGAAAGACGAATGGGTAGGTGGATGTGTTGGGTATGGATGAATGACTTGGTGTATTGATGGACACTATTCTGGGATGACCTGAGAAAGTAAAGGGGATCAGGAGTGAGGGTGGGAGAAAAGTTAAGTGAATAAATGAATGGGAAATAGGTGAAAGTATGAATAGATTCATGGTGAGGAAATGGGTGTGTTAGCACATAGGTGGATGGATGAATGAAATCAATGGATAGAGTGAGCACAGATGGATAGATGAAAGGATGGGTGGATCGATGGATGGATGTGAGGATGAATGGATGGGTGGGTGGGTGAGTGGATGGATGGATGGATGGGTGGGTGGATGGATGGATGGATAGGAGGATGAGTGGATGGGTGGGTGGGTGGATGAGTGGGTGGGTGGGAGGGTGGATGGATGGATGGATGGGTGGGTGGGTGGATGGGTGGGGGGGTGGATGGATGGATGGATAGGAGGATGAGTGGATGAGTGGATGGGTGGGTGGATGATGGATGTATGGATAGATGTAGGCACATATGTATGAATGGAGGGATGGATGATATTCAGAAAGGAGGGAGTGGGCAAGTGTGCATATACAGAAGCAGACACTGCATCCTTCCCCCTCATCTATTCTTTCTGCCCCATCACCGAGAAGTCTCACAGCCTGTGTCCTCACTGCAATCTGCTGCTCCTCTCTGCCACCATCCCTGCCCTGGTTCAAGCCACGTGCCCTCTCGCCTGGACCACCACACCGGACCCTCACTCCTCCCTGCCTCTGGGCTTGTCTCGTCCCCTCCCTCCACCCTGGCTGCAGAGTTCACAGCCCTGACCACCTTTCCCTTCCATGTCCCCCATACCCTTCCCATGGAATTCCAAGTCTTTCACTGCACAGCCTCAGTCTGCCTTTCCTGGACCATCTTCTGCTCCCCACAGAGGATGGAGCCCTGCTGTTCCCGACTGCCCGACCCTTGTGCCTTAGTTTATGAACTCCTGTCCCCTCACCCACCCTTCAAGGCCCAGGGAAAATGCTGCCTCCCCCAGCAGTGTCCGGGGCTGACCCCAACCTCACGCCCGAGCTGGGAGTGAGGCGTTCTTCTCCTGAAACGTTTGGTGCGTATTCATCTTCCCATGCGCCCTCTGTCCACCCTCCCATTCCTCCAGCATCCTTTGCCCCCCAACTTGGTCAGCCCTGCCTTGGGTCAGGGGTGGGCAGCTGTGATCAGGGCGGGGGCTCTCTGATGGGGAGAAAGGTTCGGCCAGAGGGAGGCAGCAGAGCCTTTGGGGGTGGGGGCACCCCGGGCCTCACAAAGGCCTCAGGTTGGGGGTAGCCCGGCGCACCCAGGGAGCTCCCGGAACGGCAGGGGCCAGGGCGTTTGGTGAGCTTAGGGAAGGGGTTAAAAGTGGGTCATGCAGGGCCTTGAATGCCAAGATGAGGAGGCTGGACTTCTCCAGACCGAGAAAGGGGAACCCGGGGGGCATGGTGAGCAGCTCCTGCAGACTGCACAGATGGAGAACTGGCCTTCTGTGTCTGTGCCATCCCCAGACACCAGGCCAAGCCCACGAGGCCCCGATCTGCACTGAACGTGCCCCTGGGGGCGAGGCGTGCGGGGACAGACGGGGACAGCTAGGGACACAGCCCTTCTTTCTCACCCGCCGAAGGCCAGCCTCCGCCCTGCTCCTGTGCTTATTTGAATGTTGTTTTGTTTTGCTGTGTTTTGTGAACAGATGAGGAAATGGGCTCAGTGAAGCGAGATCACTGCTTTTAAGAGGCCACGCGGGGAATTAGCCAAGGCCTCCTGACCCCAAGGCCATCAGGTGCCCCTGGAAGTGCCCAGGATGGGCTGCAAACGAAGTAGGGTGCAGCAGCCCAGGAGACGTACAGCTGGAAGGACAGATGGACGAATTCCCAGGCGTGGGAGCCTGTGCCAGCCATGTCTGTCCTCCCCTCTGCCCGGGACAGAGGCAGCTCACCTTGCTCGCCCCTCCCAGGGAAGCCCCAAGCCTTTCTGCCCTCGCTAATGCCCAGGATGTACGTGAGGGAGCAGCTGGGCTGCAGGCACAGTGAACCCCCTTCTGTCTCTAGAAGCACCAACTTCCACCCCGCACTGCAGAGCGGATCCTGAACCATTCAGAAATCTGTGACCTACCTACAACCCGCAGCAGATGGGCCTGCCCTGTGCCAGCCAGCTGCCCACGGCAGCACACGCAGCCGGACCCAGGTCCACAGGCTACTCGTGGGGCCAGGCAAGAGGGCCCAGGGAGGCAGAGCTGAGGCTGGCCTGGGGGCTTCACCCCCAATTCCCAGGGACCCCTGCACACACACACAATACACACAATTACACACATGTACACTCACATCCACATACTCATGCACACACATACACAATGCATTCTCACACCTATATGCAGGCATATGCTCGTGCACACACATGCAACACACATATGCACACCTATGCATTCACACTCCCAATTACACACACATGCATGCTGACACCTATATGCATGCACACACAATACACACAATTATACACATGCACACCCACACCCCTATATGCATGCTCGCACACACACGTGCACTCACACCCACACCCACTCATAGTTACAAATGCACTCTCACGCCTACACAACTCACGCGCACACACACTTACACATGCATGCTCACACCTATATGCAGGCACACACGCACACAATGCAACACACTCATGCACACGTGCACACTCACACACGTGCCCACACTCACGCACACTCAATGGACACAGTGTCCATGTGGTGGAGCCCAGGGCTGGGTACACAGGCCTGGGTTTGAAGGCGGTGGGTGATCGTGACGCCAGTGATGAGTCAGGAGGACAAGAAGACCAGGTGGCCAGAGCGTGTGATGCCAGGGCAGGGGGCTCCGTGCTCAGAGATGCACAGAGGCAGAGCTGTCCCAGCACCTTCCCCCAGGCTAGCCTCTCGGGCCCAGCCCCTCCTCAGCCTCCAGCACCTCCCCCCACCCCCGCCCCGCCCCGTGTTCGGCCCCCGCCCCGCTGGGCAGCTGCAATCCGTGAAATGAGCCTGGCCTTGGACACTCAGATCAGGGCTCAGGAAAAGTGATGATCTGGCGAGACGTGAGCCAGGCCCTTCCGGGGTGGTGGGAAGGGAGCGAGTCTACCCCCCCTTCCTGCTGGTTGGGCTCCAGCAGCCCCAGGCTCCTGGGTCCTTACACATCTGCATGGATCTCCCGACCCCAAGTGCGAGTCAATCACAGCTCCCCTCCTGCCATCTCAGTCCATTTCTCTCCACTGTGCCCCCACCCCGGGGGGGATGGGGTCCTGTCTGCCTGGGACACTACTCCGCTCCCAGCCAGCTCCTCTCACAGCAGCAAGGGGCTTCTGGAAGCTGTATACACTCAGGGCGGGGGGTCAGGGTGTATGGGACACCCTCACACCTCCCTCCCCCGGGCTCCTGGCTCCCACACAGCCTCCCCCGGGGACGGGCCATCTAGAAACCGTGTGTGAGGGGAGGCGGAGCAGTGGCTGGGGGTCAGCGCCCCTGTCTGTCTGTCACGGCCTCCCTCTGAGTGCCTGCCTGGCATCAGGTTCCCTGCAAGGGGCTTGGACAAGAAGGTCTCCAGCAGTGACGTCACCCCTCCTCCTGTCAACAGGGGAAGGATTCCAAGGCCTCTTCATCTCCCTGCTGGCTCCATCCCTATGCCTAGGGGCAGCTTCACCCAGGCCTAATTCCCACGTCCACGAGTCCCAGGTCCCCACCCCACAGACCAAACTCGCTGTGCAGAGACTCTGGCCCTGAGGACCCCGAGCCCTGACAAGACACCCTGGAAGGTTCCCCAGCTCAGGACAGGATGGGCTGGCTCTCCCTGCCAGCCCCGAGCTGGCTGACATCCGTGTCTCGCTGGGTCCCCAACCATCCTTCTATCCCTCAGCCGCTCCGCTGCACCTGCTGCACCCATGGGCTTCTCTGCGAGGGGGCGGGGGCAGAGTGCTGCAGCCAGCACCCGCTTCTCCTGCCCCCCCTGCCCCGCTCCTCCATCCCCACCCCACCCCCGCTCACTTTGAGGGAGTAGGCCAGGGCGATGAAGCCCAGGCAGCAGAAGTTGAGGTAGACGAAGTTGAAGATGGACCACAGGTAGTAGTCGTTCACCTCCGTGGTGTCCGGGTAGACCTCGATGACTGTCGTGGGGTTCGTCATGGTCTTCTTCTCTGCTAGGTGCTTGCAGGGCTGGGGGGCGCTGGTGGCCCGCACGCTGTCTGTCTTGCTGCTCTTGGACTCCATGGGGAACAGGGTGGGTGCCATGGGGGGTGAGGCTGAGGGCTCAGGCCCGGGGGCCACTGGAGCCTGCAGGGCGGGGGGCTTGGACACGCAGGCGAAGCAGCCCTTGGGCGAACCTGCGGGGGGCCTCGGGATCCAGAAGGCCCCGTCCAGGGGAACTCGGGCTTCCTGGGTGCCGTCCGTGGTGCTGGCCGGGGCTCCCAGCGTGGCTGGGTACTGGCTGGAGCCCTGGGCCTGCAGGGAGGGGGAGACGAAGGATGAGCCGGGTCCGGATCACCCTATCGGGCCCACCCTGGCACCCTGCGGCGTCTCCCCTGCGGCCCCACAAAGAGCCCCCCAGGACAATCCCCACCCGCCGCAGATGCCAAAGCCCTCACAGCAGCCTTGGCAGGGACGTCGGGGGCTTTTCCTCACTTCGCCATCTGCGCACAGTCACCCACTGACACACAACGGCAGCGCTCCCCCCAGCATCCCGACTGGCACACTCTTGCAGTAAACAGAGCAACCAGCACCCCCAGACAGCCCGGCACACACAGGGCACGCAGACCCACAATGACACAGCCTCAGTCACTCTTTGGCAGAAGAAGCAGAGCTCCCCGGAGCACCTGCGCGCTGCCTCCCGCTGACACATCGGACAGAAACGCCAGCACCGCCACCCGGCTCCCCAGACCCCGGCACACGCCGAGCGCTCGGAGACGCCGCCAGGTAAACAACCCCGCACTGTGACACTCACACACACCGCGACACAGGCCCCGACACGATCCCCCGAGGATGAACACGGCGGCCGCTGGGGCTCCGAACCCGCGCGCATCGCCCCCGCACACCCCGGCCCCGAGCGGCGCCCGGACCCCAAGAGCGCGCACTCGCCGCGGGCCACTCGCCCAGTGCCGGGAACGGACGCACAATGACACTCTGCGAAACGAACACTCTCCGACGAGGCTCCCGCGCCCCGCGCCGCCCCGGGGGTCCGCAGCCGAGGCCCCGCGGCCCCGCAGGCCCCCAGCCTGACCCGGGTCTGCCGCAGCCGCCCGGACGGCGCGCCCTCACCTACTGGCGACTCCTCGGCGGCCTGGCCCGACCCAGCGCCGCGCTCCGCGCGTCCTTCCGCCGTCCCGCGGGTGTCTGGCTGTCCCGCCGCTCCGCGTCCCAGCGGCCCGACCTCGGCGCGGGAAGCGCGCGGGGTGGCGGCGGGGAGGGGCGCGGGGTGGCGGCGCTGCCTCCGCAGCGCCAGGCCGGCCGCCGGCTGCAGCCCAAGCCTGACTCACGTTGGCGGCGGCGGCGGGCGCAGCCACCTCCCCGCCCCCTCCCGCCCGCGGGGTGGGGGCAGCGGGCGCCGGCCGGAAGCGGCGACCCTCGGGGTGGCAGAGCCGACCAGGCACGGGTTCCGCTGCAGCGCCAGACCCCGGTGCCCGCGCCACCCGCGTCTCCCGGACACCGCCCCCTGCGCCCTCCCTCTTGCTGGGCCCCCAGCCCCTCGCTGAGTCCTCGCATCTGTCTCCCCAGGGGAGCGCCCCTTCCTCCTTCTGTGCTCCCCCTCCGCTCCCCCCGCAGCTCCCAGGACCGTGTCAGAGCCCCTTCCCCTTGGGCGCGGCCCCCTCGCCGCCTGTTGAGTTTCCTGCTCCCCCCGCCTCTGTCCGCACCTCAGTCCTGGCCCTCCACCCAACCCGCAGTCCCAGGCCCGGTGGGTGTCTGAGCCTCCCCAAGCCCCTCCACCCACAGAGCCCAGGTGCCTCCAGCCTGTCCTCACCAAGCGGGTCCTCGTGCCTAGCCCGGCCCCTGTCTGCTCTCCTGTCCCCGCACGACCCTAGACCCGATCCAAGCCCCCTCCAGGGGCCTCGGTCCTCCTTGAGTCTCTGGCCCCTCCCAGCCCCCGGGCCCCCAGCTGCAGTCTCTCCCTGAGCAGGGTGCACCTCCCCAGGCCCCCACCGGAGTGCCCAGCTCTGAGCAATCCCATCCCTGACTGAGGCCCCGCCCCCAGGCCGCCCTCACAGCCCTGTCCTTCCTGAGCCCACCCCCGTTGGAGTTCCTGCCCCCATATTTTCCCCAAATCGGACTCACGGGCGCCCAGCTCAGAGCCCCTGGGCTACACGCTCGATAACCTGGCTGCCCCCCAAAGTCCACTCTTGAAGACTGTGACCCCTCACCCGTTGGAACCCTTTGCCCCTGGGACCAGGTGTCCCTCTCCAAGCCCCTATGACACCGGTCTCCTTGGAGTCCAGGCCACTCACCTGCCCATGCCTCTCTGCAAGCCCGCCCGTCCCACCCTGTGGATGCTCTGTCGCCCAAGTCCGTCCCCCACCCCCGGCCTCAGCCTGCCAGCCCCCGTCTAGCCCACCTTGCTTTCATTATCTCTTTGACACTTGCCCCCAAGTGGCTTCCCCTTCCTGCAAGAGTCCCAAGGATACCCTCTGCCATGGAGAAACCCCAGCCCCCCTGCTGCGCCCTGAGTCCCCACTTCACTGTGCAGTGGCCCTCTCTGAGCTGGGTCCTCTTCACCCACCTGCCGGCCCCCATGGAGCCCAGACCCTCCAACCCCTCCACCCCCTGAAGCTGCCCTGCTGTGTGGCAGCCTGTTCCCTCCCTCGCCTCCCTCGAACCCCTGTTCTCCCCCGAGGCTGTGCTCTGAGCCCTTTCTCCCGGGAAGCCCGGCTCTGCTCTGACCCTCTCAACCGGCCTCCCTTCCCTCCACGACCCTCTCTCCTCCCAGCCTGGGTCCTTCTCAGGGACCCCTTCTCGGAGTGCTAGCCTGCCTGTGCCGGGCCCTCTCTGAACACCTCTCCCCAGTCTCTGTGCGCTCTGAGCCTGAGCCCTTCTCTGCAGCCCGGTCCCTGGACACGTCCCACCCCCCGCTCCAGGCCCCTCCCCTGCCCCGCCCCCACCCCCTGGCTGACCCTGGTACAGCCTCTTTGGGGGCTGGTCAGGAACCCCGCAGCGCAAGAGCTGGCTTTAAGGATGTTGATAAAACCGTCTTCAAGTGGGCGGGGTTCTCAAGCAAAGCTGGCCCCGCCCTGACCACGCCCTCAGCAGGGCCCAGGCCCGGGGCCCACAGGTCTCTGAGGGCAGATGGGGACTGCGGGGAACCAGGGCTCAGTCTCCCTCATCCAAACCCCACTGCCCGTTTCCTTAGGGCCTGGCCTGTGGGCACCAGACCCCAGGCAGGCTGAGTCTGACCTAAGGGACCCTCCCAGGCTTGTGAGTGGCCTGTGAACTAGGCCACCTGGTCTCCCTGGTGTCTGAGCTGGTGTCCCCTGGGCCAGGCGCTGCCCAGGCTGTACAGGCTGCTGTAAGGGGCCCACGGGCTGGTCTGCCCCTGCGTCCAGCTGGCCCTCAGGCAGCAGGAGAGGGCGCCCGGCCCACAGCAGCCTGCTGCAGGTCGCTGGGAAGGGGCTGGACTCAGGTGGGCTCCTGAGAGCTCAGCCCGAGGCTGGGTGTCCTCCAGGCGGGAAACGCCCACCGGAGCCCACTGGGCTGGTGCTGAGCAGGGCTGAGTCAGCCAGGACGAGAGCCAGTGTTTGGAGCGTCCGAACGCCAGGCCCTGTGCTGGGCTCCTCATCGTGTCCATCAGGCCCAGCGCGAAGAGTTCCCTGTTGTCACCCACCTTCCCTAGACAGAGACTCCAGGCTCAGGATCGGGTCACAGAAGCTGGATCTGAGCCCAGAGTCAGACTGCAGGGTCCGGAGAATCCCGGCCGGCTGAATAGGGCCCTCCGGGGGGCAGCGCAGGGCGGCTGCACTGGCCCAACTCTGGGCAGGACATCAATGCCCTGATGGTCTGGGGGCTAGGCCTGCACTAACCCACACAGTGTCCAGGGGTCTGAGGCATCCCGCCACGCTCGTCCCCGTGTTCCAGAAGGGAGGACGCTCCAGCCGAGGGTCGCAGTGAGCAGGGCGAGCAGAGCAGGGGCCCACGAGTTGGTGAGCCCCTGCTGGCCTCGGGTGGTGGGAGGCTGAGGGGGACAGAGAGTGGAGAGCAGGCCCGGGATGGTCAACGGACAGGGGGTGAGGGGAGGGGTGCGTCCTCCCTGGCAGCCCTGTCCTGCGGGCCTCCCAGGCACCGGCGTTGACGGGGCTCTCCAGAAACCCTGCAGCCCCGCAGAGCTCTGCCTGCTCCCAGCTCGAACTTCAGGTGCAGAGAACACCGGGCACGTGTTCCTGATCCTCGTAATTCTGGAAGGCGCTTGCTAGGGCTCAGCTCTAGGGTGCAGCCCCCGGGCCCTCTGGGGCCAGGTTAGTGACAGCCACAGCCCTGCTGGCTGAGAAGTCACCAGGATAGCGACAAATGTCACATCAGCCAGACCCCTACACCTGCAGGGGGTGGGTTCCAAGAAGTCGTCCAGAGTTACCCATTCCTGAAGAATCTGCCCCACCACCAAGTGTCCACAAACTCCTATTCATCCCTCAAAACCCCCTGGCTGTGCAGCTGCTTCTGACCACCCCCGCCTACCCCCACCAAACAGGCCAGACCAGCCAGGAAGTCACTGTGGCCCAAGGGGATTCCTAACTTGGATCCCTGCAACCCCAGGACCCCAGGCTGGCCTGCTCCAGCATCAGCATGGCTCACACACAGAGATACGGCTTCCAGAGGCTGGTGAGGAGGCCCAGATGAGACGCAGGCTGCCCAGGTGCCACCAGCCCCATCAGGCCTCTTTCCTAGGCCTGAATCATGTGTGCAGGGGGATCAGGGAACACTGTGGGGCCCCACTGCTGGCGGAACATTCTCCAAGGAAACATGGAGGACACTCACCTGGGCCGGAAAATCATGCCTCCATGAAGGCACTCACATAAGAAGCCCTGTGCTGGGCCCCACCCTGCTGATCACTGCTCCAGGCCCCCGTACAAGCCAGCCCCCCACCAGCGGCGTCTCGGCCATGAGGCTGGGCAGGGGGCGAAAGTCTTGGGGTCTGGGTCTGTGAGCCAGGCCCGGGACAACCCCAGAGGTGCACCTCAGGGTAGGTGGGTCAGCCCTCCCTCTGAAGTGACAGCAGGGCATCAGCCACACCAGCTCCTTCCCCACAACCCTCCCCACCAAGCACAAAACACGGTGACACACAGTAAGAGGCCTAAACAATTTTATTTTCATGCCAACTTTGCTCCCGGCAACTCAAGAAGGGGGCAGCTGCAGGGAAGGCCGGCACCAGCCCCCTCCCCTCCTACCCCACCCTCAGGCCAGCGAACGCCCTGAATGTCCTCCACGACGGAGTCAAGCCCCAGGATGACCCCACCAAGGTCTCACAGCACTAGCTTTTGTCCCCTGCCACCCCTGTCAGCTTCTTCCAGCTCATCCTCAGGCCTCAGCTGGTCCCTTCCTCGCTGGGTCTAGGGCAGACGGGTGGGGGCCGCAGTGCAGGGCGCCGGGCCCCAAGCTGCACGGAGCGGGGACTAAGAGGGCAGCCTGGCGCTGGGCAGTGCTGGGCGGCCAGGCCCCCGAGGCACAGGCTGGGGAAGGAACTACCCCGGGGCTGGGGGTCCTAGGATGCACAGCTGCCCAGCGGGCTGGGTCTTCCAAGTTAGAGAAAGGAGGCTGTGCACCACAGCCACCCACTGCCTCTGCCCCCAGCTGCCCCTCCAGCAGACAGACAGACAGACAAGCAGGCAGCTTTTCCAAAACCAGGGAGGGGAAAACCACAGAACGGAACCTGGGCGGGCTCCAGAGAGCTGTGCTGTGAGTGCAAGTGCAAGTGTGAGTGTGTGTGTGTGTGTGTGTGTGGCAGGGTGGCCGGGAGGGCAGGGGTGCGGCCTCCTCCTCCTCCTCCTCGACCCTCCTCCGGACTCTGCCAGCGGGAGGGGAGACAGCTATGGCCTGGCAGCCTCGGCCAAGCCCACCCGGTTCTGGTCACGGTCGAACACGGCATAGTAGCGGCCAATGAACACGTCGCCCAGGATCCAGAGCGGCCCGCCGGGCGGGGGGATGTCCATGCCCATGAAGCCACTCAGGCACATGGTCTTCCCAGCCTGCGACACCTGGGACAGCCAGCGAAGGTCACCACCCAAGCCGCACCCTTGAGTGTGCTCCGCCCCACACCCCCCCGTCCCCAGCTCACCTTGAGCGTGTAGTCCTCTGGGGACAGCTTGTAGTCTTTACCCCCCAGCTTCATGGTGACCTGGGGCAGGCTGCACACCTTCTCGCAGGGGATCATGTACTAAGGGGGGATGAGGAGACGCTGCATGTACGGTGGGGAGGGGCACGGCGGCCTGGGGTGCCCGTCCTCCCCGCCCGGCCCTGCCGGCCCGCTCACCTCGCCCTGGATCAGCGGCACGGCCCCGATGGCTTTCTGCAGCTCCCGCACCTCCTCCACGGGGCCCACGATGAGGGAGGTGCCCGTGTCCACGATGGCCTCACAGCCCCCCTTACACAAGGTCAGGCTGCTGCCCACGTCTACCCTGCAGCAGAGGTGGTGTGAGTCCCCTCCCTGGGCCACCTGGAGACCCCGCCCCCACTGCAGGACTCAGCCCGAGCAAGAGAGTCGGGTGGGAGGGGAGGCGGCTGGAGAAGCCAAGAGCAGGGTAACAGTCCCCTAGGCAACGTGTGGACGAGGGGACACTGGAGAGCTCGGCTGGGCACCAGAAGGTGGCCAGAGCACCTAGGGCTGGCGGGACACAGGGTCCAGGCCCACCCTGCCCGGCCCCCCTCCATCCCCACAAGGCCCTGCTGAGTGCGAGGCCGGGGGCGGGGTCCCCACAAGCCATGCCCCCTGGGGAGCTAAGGGAGGGGGCCCCACTTAGTACTCACTGGTCCATGTGGACCTGCCAGTAGGCCATGCGTGTGACGTTGTGGTAGATCAGCGAGCCTTTGTAGTACTTGGGGTCAGTGCCGCCCAGCATCAGCTCACCCCCGGGCTGCGCATTTGGGTCCCTGGCGGGGGAAGGAAGGACGGAGTCTGCTGCCCTGCCCACCCCTGCACCAGGCGTCCAGCCTGAGGACTGGGTGGATAGGCACAGGCTGGGACCAGGTCAGAAATCAGGGATGGGAGGATCGATCTCAGAAGGTGCCCCAGAGCAGGACTCTTCCTGGGCGGGCAGGGGTGGAAGTATCCAGAAGGGGGGAGGGGCTCTGATCCTACACCCAGGGTGGACCGCAGGCCAAGCCCCATCCTGAGCAGAAGAGATCCTGCTTGGGCCTCTGGACTCCTGGTCTGCCAGCTGAGGACGGCCAGGGTCAGGCCAGCAGGCAGATGGGGACACGAATGCTAACAGCTCCAGGAGCAGGGACCTTACCTGCCTGGAAGAAAAACCAAGGGCTTCCAGGAGGAGGTGCCGGCAACACTGAGAGAAGCTGAGCCAGCTGTTCCTGCCCCAGGCCCTTTGCACCTGCTGCTCCCGAGGATGTCCTCCATCCAGATCCTTCCATGACTCGCTCCCCCTTCGGATCTCAGCTTTCGACTCTCCCCACCTCTTATTTACACTTATATTAATACTCTGAGCTCAGCATCGTCTGCCTGTCCCCAGCACTCAGAAACGCCTTGCTGAACTTGTCCTTCCGCCACCACTGTGGCCTCCACCTCCTGTCACCTCCAAAACCCACTGTGTGGAAAGCAGATCACACCTCCAGTGCCCCTCCTCACCCTCAGCCCTGCCCCTGCAAGCCATCCACCCCCCACTTCCTGCCTCAGCCCATCACCCGGGGAGTCACAGCGCTGGGCCACCCATCCCCAGTCCCAGGCCTGGCTGATCTCCCGGGTCCGCTGCACCTCATCTGCCTCCTCTGGACCCAAGAACTCAGGGGGAAAGGCCCCACCTGTTCACCTGCACCCCAGCATCTAGCAGGTGGCTCGGCCCCAAGTAGCTACTGAGTATTTGCCACGGACCTAGCACGGGACAGAAGGCAGTTTCCACACAGAGGCCAGGCCGAGGGCTCTGGGCTGGAATTCCGCCAGAAATGCCCGGGGTCAGACTCCGGGGTGGGCGGGCACGTAGGGCTCAGTGACCAGGAGCAGCTCAGGGCAGCGGCCGCCCGGCTCACGCCCTGCCCACAGCCTCACCCTCAGCACAGCTGCAGCCCCCCTCCTGTCTGGGGCTCCCTCTCAAGGCCTGCAACACTGTCGTCCTGGGAGGAGGCCGGGAGCTGGAAGAGTGAGACCCCTTCCCAAGGACCACCCGCCGCCGGCAGCACCCCTGGGGAGGCCTCCCGCGTGACATCGCCCCAAGCCCTCCCCGAGGTCACCCCTGCAGGAAAACCCTGGCCCTCTTGCCTCCAGAACTCCTGTCACAGATTGAGGCTCGTGGCCTGGTCCCCTGTGGGCCGAAAATGACCCGGGGGCTAAGACCACATCTGCCCATCATCAGGCCCGGGAACGGTAGGCAGACTGGCGTGGGAGGGAACCCTGCCAAGACCCCGGCCCAGCTCTGGCTCTCCAAGATCCCAGACCCCGGGGAGACACAGCCTTCTGGAGGGGCTGCCTGTCCGTCTGTGAGAGGGCGCCAACCCATCCTGCAGTCAGAGGTCAGGAGCTGTGACCCAGTGCCCGGCAGGTGGGCACGGGAAGGGCCGGCATGACAGGGACTCGCCCTGCCCCACCTGTTCAGGTAGAAGGAGAAGATGTTCTTGTCCACCAGCTTCTGCTGCATCAGGTTGTCAAAGACAGGGACCACGTTGTTCACGGAGATGCGGGGGTAGGCCATGCCCAGGATGCCGTCAAACTTGGCTGCGATGAAGGTGATGCCCGGCTGCTTGGTGGCCTCCCCGAAGGTCTGCCTCTCCACCTTGATGCTGCCCAGGCTCAACAACCCTGATTTACAGGGCACCTGAGGGCCACGGCGGGGAGGAGGAGTCAGTGGGTCACGTGGACCGCCAAGCTCAACGCTGGGCCCTGGGCGGCCCATCACCTCCCGTCCCTGCGAGGGCGTCCCTGCGAGGGCAGCCACGGCTACAAAACCCAGCTCAGTCGGTGCCTGTCATGTAGCACACAGGAGACTCAAGAAGGGCAGAGGACCCAGGAGAAAGGGCTGGCGACCCCAGGCCGGACACAGGTGGGGACAACGGGGGTGTGGGGCCCACACTCTGCCGGGAATATTTCAAGGATAGATGCAACGGAGGGAGTAGGGAGGGTGGGGTTGTGAGCTCAGGCTTTCCCACCCACAGCTCTCCCTTCCGGCCTGTTCCTGCCCTTGGGGAACCCGTGACCCGACCCAGGACTCAAGGCTGCCCCCCCACCCCCCACCCCCGCCCACCAGGAGCTGCAGATAAAGACAGCACAGGATGTGGGAAGAAACGGCTGTTCGGGCTGAACCTAGGAGGGGAACGTGCTGGTTGACATCCCATCTCAGGCCCAGAGAGAACCTGGCGGAGGGGCCCCTGCACATAAACCTGGGCAGGCAGATAAGGAGGCGGAGGGGTGCCCCTGACCCTCCCCCCACGCCTCTGCCATTCCCCCATCCAAGTACTGCAGTTCGCTCTGCGGCCTTCCTGGGGCTGGGGGCTGGGAGGGGACCATCTTCTGCTTTGTTCCTCTTCCTCTACAACTCCCAACCCGGGCCCCTCCTGCGGTCTGGCGCCAGCAGCTCCACCCCAGAGCTCGTGAGAGGCGCAGGGGCACGGGCAGAGCCCACAAGGGCCCCTCAGCCCTCCCCGGGGGAGGCGGGCACATCCTGCGGGCGCCCCCTGCCCCCCAGCACCCCCGGCTGCTGCCTGCTCCCCGCCCAGCATCCTCTGCAGGTTCCCCTCTGCCAGCAGCTCCAGCTGCAGGAACCCCGGCCATGCCTGACCCCATCACCCAACGGCATCTCAAAGCCAACACGTCAGCACTGGACCCCATCTTCCCACCGGCTCTTCCACCCGGCTCCGTAGCCAGGGGCCTCACCACTAATCACCCGCGGGGGTCCTGGTCCCAGAGCCGCGCCTGGCGCTCTTACACCTGTGCCTCAGTGGTTCTCTGCCCGCTTTCCCTTCCAATCTCCCAGCTGTCGCCCAGCCCGTCCCCGTCCCACTACCACTTCCTCACCACCAAGCACACTGAGCTGCCCCACCTCTGGGCCTTTACTCAAGCTGAAGCCCCAGGCCCCTCGCTCAGCTGACCACTGCTTGCCTCCCGAACTAAAGAGCCCCTCTGGGGAGCTGGCACAGACCCCTGCCCTGGGGTTAGGAGGGCGAACCCCCTCCAAGGGTAGCAGCCCAGAGACGGACTCACCGACACGGTGTCCTGGCTCAGGTACCCGGAGAGGCTGCCTGAGCCGTAGTGGATGTCGAAGGAAGTGCCGTTCTTCACGTACGTGCTAGACTTGCCACTGTTGTACTTGTGGTGGGTCCCTGCACCAGCCAGAAGCTCGTCAGGCTGCCCGCTGGGCCACGACCAGACCCGCTGGGCACCCCCACCGCCTGCTGCAGCCCATCCACCAAGCCACCCTCCAGGGGCGGGCGGTCTGGCCCACAACTCGCTCCATCCTTGGCTCTCACGGTCCCAGCCCAGATGCGAGCAAGGGTGAAGACCCCAGGAAGGGAAGCCTGTCTGGTGTGGCCGAGAGGTGGGAGCTGCGAGTTGCCCAAGAGGTGCCAGGACAGGGCCACCAGAGGTCTGCGCCTATCCACCGCTACGCCCCAGAACTGGAGGAGGTGAGCTGAGGCTGGACAGCTGACCCCTAGTGCCCGCGGGGAGAGCACATGCGGGAGAGGGACGGAGGGCTGCATGCCCCTCCACAGGGCCCCTACCCTCCCGCGTCCATGGCAGGCAGTGGCTGGGCCCAGCCCTCAGTCTCCCTCTGGCCACCAGGGAGAGGCGTGGGACAGGCTGACTTACAGCAGGCGATGTCCAGCAGTTTGCAGTGGATAGATGGGACCCACAGATTGGAAGAGCCGGTGTCGAAGACCACCGTGAAGCACTGCGGGGGCGTCCCGATGCCGATCTCCCCGTAGTACTGGGCC
The DNA here is from genome assembly GCF_949752795.1 of Hyperoodon ampullatus. Taxonomy (NCBI): domain Eukaryota; kingdom Metazoa; phylum Chordata; class Mammalia; order Artiodactyla; family Ziphiidae; genus Hyperoodon; species Hyperoodon ampullatus. The sequence goes on from NC_136920.1 coordinate 4,014,964, forward strand.
TGGGTGGGAGGTAGGGTCTGTCAGGGCTAGGGCAAGGGGCGCCCTCACCTCCCCACGGGGCCCAGAGAAGGCCTGGGCCAGGGGAGGGGCCCAGGGTCAGACCCGCTGCCTCGGCTGCCCACCCCCACCTGCCCCTCCCGAGCCCTTGGTCCTGGTACCCATGGGCACTTCGGGTTCCAGGGACCCTGGGGACCACCCCACCCCTGCCTGACCATGTGAGCTGGGGGACGACCACCCCATGTGAAAGACCCAAAACCAGCAGTGGAGTCAGTGTCACGAGAGGGTTGAAATGCCTGCCTGAAGACCTTCTGTGATTCACGGGTCCAGGGCCCCAGGAGGGAAGGCCTCCTCCCAGCATAAGGGTCAAGTCAGGGCCCGACTCTGGGGCCTCAGGTTCCATGGGCCCTTGCCCCACGGGGCCAAGCCTGGAGGGCCCCCAGGCAGAGGGATTTAGGTGGCCGAGGGGAGAAGATCCACAGCAGAGGCCAAGGGCGCAGGCCGAGGCCCTCACTGCCAGCCATGCTGCCTTCACTGCTCTGGGCCTCAGTGTTCCCATCTGTATACACGGCAGCAGAGGCCGCCCCGGGGGAGGCCCAGGTGCTGACCAAGGGCTCAGGTGAGCATGAAGGGGGCACGTGACCCTTGGAGCCTCCAAGGGAAACCCCGACTTTGGCCCTCTCGCAGGTCAGAGAACATGGGCGTTTTTGTCTGGAGTCATCTGGACCTTGCCTCCTGGGCACTCCCTTCCCCAGGGAGGGAGGCTGGGCCACCAGTTGCTGCAGGATTCTGGCTCCGACCCCTCCAGTCATCTCTTGCCGGCCACTTTGGCAGCCGCTGACTCATGACCCGACAGAAGTGTCCAGACTTGGGGCGGGGGACAGGGGGGTCAGAGAATGACTCAGCAAATCTCCGTTTTGCGTGCGTGTGTGTGTGTGTGTGTGTGTGTATGTATGTATGTATGTATGTGTGTGTGTGTGTGCTGGGGGGACAGGAACTAGGAACTGGTCCGTCAGGCCCCAGGCAGATGGCCCTCTGACCAGACTGATCACATGCCTGTGAGGCCACAGCTTCCTAGCACGGCTGGGGCTCCAGCCAGGCAGGACAGAGAGCAAGCCCACCCGTCCCAACCCTAAGTGGACCAGAGGATGGATGGCAGCAAGGAGCTGGCCTCCCAAGACCCCGGGGGCAGGGGGTGCGAAGAGGATGTCACCTGGGCAGCCCCAGAGGTACCAGGCTGGGGCCCAGGACCTGACCCCAGGTTGCTGTGTAGCTTCCAGAATGTTCCACCTCTGAGCCTGTCTCCCCCTCAACGAGCAGTGGGCATAAGGGCTGGCCGCTGACCGAAGAGGAAGGTAGGGCCCAGGGACTAGGCCACAGGTTGCCCCAGGCCTTCCAGCAGAATAGGCAAGGGCACAGGAGCTCCAGGGCAGTTAGTGCCGCCTGGGCACACAGGCGATCCAAGCTCAGGGACCCCCAGGCCCCCGCCCAGACTCTCGGGCAGGCCTGGGCCCGATTCTGGGCTACTCCGTGCCGTGCCCAGCGCCTTCATCCGTAGAGGCCGATGCAGCTCCCCCCAGGCTGACCACCAGGGTGAAGACGCCGGCCCAGCTCTGAGCTGATGGGTGGCGGCACACTGGGAAGACGTCAGGGAGATGCCAGGGCCACTCCAGTCAACCCTCTCAGCCCCCGCGGAACGAGGACCAGGATGGGCAGGGGAGCTGGGGAGGACGCGGGAGGTCAGAGCCCTCAGTCTGGAGGGGGTTGTGGGCAGCGCCCATGGCGAAGGGCGTGGCTGAGCAGAAGCCCCTCCCCCATACCACGCAGCTGAAGCCCCCAAAACCACTGGGGGCTGAGAACACGAGTATTTCACCAAAATCCGCGCTGGCTCACAGAACTTGTCTTAAGAGCCAGCCCCTGCCTACAACTGTGTTCGCAGTCAACCCGCTGCCCCAGCCCCAGGCCGACCCCCCGCTCCCACCAAAACTCACATCCATGTAGTTCTTGAGAATCTCAGGAATGGGCCCCTGGGTCACAGTGGGCACCCCCTGGGAGTATTTTGAAATGGGGCCCTTGGCGATCAGGTCTTCCATGGGGCCCCCCATTTCCGACATGGTCCGGCGGATGGATGTGAACTTGTGCAGTGGAATCCTGTCAAGACAGGGGTCCGGGCTCGTCAGGGCCGGCTGGCTGCCACCCCACCTGGACGCTCCCACACCCACATCCAAGCTGGAGGCCCAACACGCCTGCTCCAACCGCCCCCCCCCCAAACACCTGCACCCCACTATCCCTACTCTGGGCCCGCTCTGGTCTCTTCTGACCAGTGCGGGCTATGAGGGTGTCAGTGGTCACCTGTCAAGTCTGCCCAAAGCCCTCCGTGGAGTCCCATTTGCCTGGCCCTCTGGCCAAACCTGCCACTCTCCACGCAGACCCCACGTTGAGATGGTCCCAGTTTACCCACCTGACTTATGGGGTGGCCACCTCCTGCCTGTCAGATGGGACTTCCAGGCCACCCCCTCCGAGAAGCCCTCCTTGCCCACCCCCCCGTCCCCCTCACATGACCCCGTTTCCTTGCAGTCCTCACCACAGGCCGCACTGAGCCCAGCGGCTCTCTCCCCACACAGGCCGAAGGAGGGCAAGGATGGCGCCTGGACCGTGGAGGCGGGGGCTTCCAGGCCTGCCTTCCTCCACGCAAGCCCCAGTGCCCCCGCCTGGAGCGCCCTACCCAGCACACACGCCAGCCTGGGTGGCCCACCCAGCAGGAGGGAGCAGGGGGTTCTGTCAGCAGGGAACAGAGTGAGGGGCCCTTCTCCATCCCCAGCTCCCCGGCTCCCCAGGGGTCTGAACCCGCCCCAGGAGGTGGAAGAAGAGAGCCACCGGACCAAACAGAGCTACTGGATGAAATGTCTTCCCAGCCCTGGGGATCTTCGAGTTCAAGGTCACAACTGGCTCTTCCTAGCAGGCCAAGGGTGTGCTCCAGGAAGATGGGACTTTGCCTCTTGCCTAAAAGCCGATAGGCTGGAAGAGCCTGAGGTTCTTGCCTGGGGGGAGGGAGGGACACGCCCTCCAGCAACTAAGGAAACAGGTGCCAGCGGTCCCATAGGATTGGGAGATGTGAAGGGCTGGGGTTCAGCTGCCCTGCCCCAAGAGGCCCCAGGCTTCCTTCCCCACCCGGGGGAGGGCCTGGGGGTGAGGCCAGGGCAGGCTCAGGCCTGCAGGAGCTCCGCCACAACTGCTCCAGCTGGGACTACTCGCCCCCAGGCCACAGCGCACAGAGGCGCCCACTCAGGAGCCCACACAAGCCAGCCCTTCGGCAAGGCTCGGTCCGCTCTGGCCCCAGCCAGCTCCTGCAGTCCTGAGACCTCACCCACCTGCCCACAGGCAAAGGCCCACAACAGAGGTGGAAGCACGCCTGCCCAGGCCGAGCACAAAGGCCCCGGGGGGCCAAGGGTAGGGGCAGGAAAGGGGGGGCCCACCGCACCCCTCCCCTGCTGGGCGAGCAGGCTGCCTTGCAAGGCCGGGAGGGTGGGGGGACCCTCCGCCTAGCTGACACAGCATGGCACAGCCCTGGACCAGGCCTGATAGTCCGTGGAGTCACTGGGCCCAGGGGAGCCCCCCAGGCCTGAGTAGGGCATGGTCCTTACTGGGGGCAGCTGGTGTTGCTGCGATAGAGCCCCAGCCCCAGGGTGGGGGGAGCCGCCCACAGACTGGTGCCAGCTGGGCCGTTCTCCCAGACCCACTCCTTAGGCCGACTCCCTCCGGACTCCGGGACGTGTGGGTCTCCTGGTGTCCAGAGGGTCTCCCAGCCGGCCCAGGACCTGTGGTAAGATCTCATGGGACAAACCAGGTGGGACCACAACCAGTTCACATCTAGTAAAGGGGACCCCAGGCAGGGAAATGACTTGCCCAGGTTCAGCGGGCTCCTGGGCCTACCCGTCGGTTTCCGAGAGCGGGCCCTAAGTACAGGCTCCCACCCTACCTGTCCTGGGGACGCTGTATCGGCTCCCAGTCACAGCCGCCCTCCCTCCTGCTTCCTCCGGTCCTCCCAAGGCCGACCCCACGGTGGTAGAGAGGAAGGGTCGCGGGGCCGGCGGGGGCTCTGGGCGAGCCCCGCACCTGCAGAGGTCTCCCCGCCCCGCCCGAGGGTGGACCCTGCAGGAGTCCACGGGGGCGGCAGAGCCGCATCCCGCGCGGGGCGCTCAGGGGGTGCCCGAGAGTCACCGGGGCGCGCGAGCTGCGGGGCTCACCTGACGAGCGCGGCGGCGGGCGCGGCCAGGAGGCCGAGGGCGAGCAGCAGCAGCAGCAGGCAGGGGTTCTGCATGGCGGCGGCGATCCGGTCAGAGCGGACAGCCCGGGAGGTCGCGTGCTTATAGCCGGGATGACGGCGCAGTCGGGCCGGGTCAGCTGACCGGCTTGTTTGCACCCGGCTGATCACGTGGGCCGCCGGCAGCGGCGCGGGGGCGGGACCGGGGCGGGGCGACCCTGGGCCCGTAACAGACTCTCCGGCTCGGGCCTACGCACGGCGGGCGGGGATACGCTCGCCGCCCGTCCCACTCGGGCCCCGCCCTGACCCCCCCCCCCCCCGAGATTGACCGAGACCCGGCCGGGGCAGAAGGGGACGGGGCCTGGAACCCGCCCCCCACCCCTGGACACCTTAGCCGGGCGAGGTCCCCGGAGCCGCGGCTCCTTCCCCGCCCCAGGCGCGCGGTTGTGCAGGGCTCCCTGCTCCATCCTCCCCCTCCTCCCTCTCGGGGCGCCCCTGTCCCTCCCACTCTTCCTTCACCCTGGGAGTCTCCCAGGTACCCCCTCTGGAGGCTCCAGCCACCCTCATCCTCCCTCTCCACGTGTCCACAACCCTCCCACCCCCCAGTACCCCTCCCCAGAGCAGCACCTGGCCTGGCCCTGCCCGGGTCACCCTGGGCCCTCCTTCCTGTGTAACCCGGCACCGGCACCATCCCCACCAGGCCCCAAATCTCAAAGGATGCTGGCGGGGGGGGGGGCGGGGGGGTGGGGAGGAGGTGGCGGGAAGGGAAGGAGGTCTCAGCTGCAGGCAGTCCTGATCAGTTTTTACGAGCCTCAGGGGTAGGAGAGTGAGTCCCTTGCTCTGGCCAGTGCTCAGCCCTGACTGAAGCCACAGTGACCCACCCGGTCAGCATCCATTCCTTCCTGCCCAGCCTGCTACCCAAGGAGAGGGCCAGATCCTCAGTCCCAGCCAGAGGAGGGGTGGGCGTTATAGACGAAAGGAATTTGGACAGGTCATTTCAGAGAAGGTCATGTTAAGAAGGAAATTAAGCAGGAGAATGTGCTAGGAAGTGACTGCTGTGGGGGGCAGGCCTCTCTGAGGAGGTGACATTTGTGCAGGATGTGAACAATGAGGAACCTTCACAAGGGGACTCGCCCAGGGCACTTTTTCATGAGTGGTCCTCCCAGCGCCCCCACTTAAAGGGGGGCAAACTGAGGGTCTGTGGCTCACAGAGGCAGGGTTAGAATTCCCGTCTTTTCTGTAACCACTAAATAAACCAGAACCCTGACCTCGGCCACCATCAACGCCTCCACGCCCGTCAGCCTGATGGCTCCAGGTGAGTGACCCCCGCCTCGCCCTACCTCCGTACCCAGCCATCACATAAATACTGGGTTCCCTGCTGTGGTTCTAGATATGAGGACTAGCCGGGAGCAAAGCAGGCACACATCCTTGCCCTCGGAATCTAGCCCCGGGCCCTCGGGGCTGTCCTCCGTGCAGGCCCAGAAGTGGGGCCCTTGCACCAGGCGTTATCCCCTCCTTCCCGGCAGGCCAGTATCTTGGAGAGGTCAGCCAGGCCCTGGGTGGGCTGGAGTCTGGCATACAGTGGAAGGGGTCCCAGCTGGTGTCCCCTGGGTCACCATGCTGGTCCTGATGTCCAGTGGGGACGTGATAGTGTGTACCTGTGGTGCTTAGAGGCAGACGTCTGAGAAAACACACGTTCAGAGTGTCTTCTTCTTCAGAGGCATTTCTGAGGCCCCTGCGGGGGTCTGGGCAGGAGGCAGTGTGGATGGTCGGGGGGGGCCAGAAGCTTGACACGGCAGCCAGTTGTGTCTGACCCGAGCTGGTGGGAGCCAAGCTGACATCCTTGGTTTTTCCCTGAAGGCAGCAGGGGGCTGCTGAGAAGGGACCCTCTGCTGGCCCAAAGGGTGGAGAGGCCCTCACCCCCTGCAGAGGCCATCTGTCCATTTATTACGGAGCAGAGATGCTCTCTGTGCTGGTCCCCAGCCCAACCCTTCATGCTCCAGGAGGGAGAGCCCAGGCCCAGATGTGTGTGTGGGCAGGGTGTCCTGCCCAGGTGAGTGGAGAAGAGTAACCCCTTCTGGGGGCTCCTCCCTTTGACCTCCACTTTGAGGTGGAGCAGCCCCTCCCTTTGACCTCCACTCGGCATCTCGTGGGTCAGCCCCTCTGGGACACCGTGCATCCGTTTTCCCCTCCCAACATGTGATTATGGAGCACCAACCGCATGCCAGGCAAGCTCTGGGTGCTGTGGAAATCATGGGAACAAAACAGGATTCCTGCCTTTGTGGAGTTTATACTCCAGGCAGGGGAGACAGACGGAAGATAAAAAGGCTGCTTCCACAGGTCACTGTAAGGAGATGATGAAGGGAAAGTCAGGGCAGGGGAGGGACAGCAAGTGACAGGAAGGGGGTGTCGCAATCGGAGAAGCCTCGTGCAAGCACGTCAAGTCAGCTGAGCACAGGCAGAGCGGGCCGAAGAGATGAGATCAGGGGTCAGAGCGGAGCTTCCCTGCCAGGTCACTTGGACGTCCAGTCACCGAGAGGACCCCGGGTGGGATGAGCTGGAGGGTTCTGAGCGGCACCACTCTGGCTGCCCTGCAGAGCAAGGGGAGGGAGGGAGGAAGGGCGACAGTAGACTAGCTGGGAGGCTGGGGCCACCATCCACGTGGGGGGCTCAGGTGGCCTGTACCGGGGCGGTGGCCAAGGAGGCTGTGAGAAGCAGCCAGATTCGGCAGGCACTTTTGAGGCAGAGCCTGTAGGATATCCTGATGGATCGGAAAAATGGTGTGCAGTGGAGAGATTAACACTGACTCAGGTGTGTCCAAAACAGCCAGAAGGATGGCATGTTATCAGCCAAGATGGGAACGGGTGCGGGAGGAGGGACCGGGGAGGAAGACGGGGAGCTCCGTTTCAGATGTTTGTGACATTGGCATGATGCCCGGGGGACACGCAGTGGCACTGCTGAGTGGCTGCAGCTACTGGGGTTGGGAGTTGAGGAGAGAGATCCAAGCTGAGACAGAAACTTGAGCGTCATCATCAACACTCAGCACTTTCTAAACAGTGAGATCAGATGCTAGGAGAGTTGCCTGAAGGCTCCCAGCTTTATGTGGTTAGAGAATTGAGGGGGAACCAGCAAAGGAGACAGCAGGAGCAGCTGGGGACAGGAGGAGTGCCTGGATGCCAAGTAAAAAGTACAAGGAGGGTTGTGGCCCACCTATGGGCCGGGTGCAGGATGGGACTCTGCACCGACCACGGGACTTAGTGACTCGGCCTGGAGGAGAGCAGTTTCACTGAAGTGGCAGCAGTGATGTTTAGGACAGAGCAGCTCTTGTAAAGACCCGGTGATCAAGACAGTGTGGTACTGATGCAAAGCCAGGCAAATCGATGGGGGAGCCGAAGGAGAGCCCTGCACTGAAGTGGCGGGGGGGGGAAGGCTCTCTTCTCAATGGACGTGCAGCGGGATGGGAGGGCCTCCATCCCTCCCTCACACCACACACAGCTGTCAAAATTCCAGGTGGGTTAGGAAGTTGGTAAATTCCTTAGGTCAGTTAGATTAGTGGTAAATGCATCAGGGGGAAAACGACAAAGGAGGCCGCCTTCATGATCTCGAAACCAACAAAGATTTGTTTTTTAAATAGGAAATGCACAAAACCCACCAAATCTGTAAAAAAGACAGACAGGATTAGGAGAATGAGAAGAGAAGGGCTGGCATCCAAAAGACGTGAAAACTCTTGAAACCCGACAATCAGCAAGTGCGCAAGATCAGACGCCCCACCAAAGGAGAAATCCAGAGGTCAGAGAAGCCCGTGGAGAGACATTCACGTCAGCAGGGAAATGCACGTTAAAATGGCAACCAGAGGGACTTCCCTGGTGGTCCAGTGGTTAAGAATCTGCCTTCAGATGCAGGGGACAGGTTCAGTCTCTGGTCCGGGAACTAAGATCTCACATGCTGCGACTAAGTCCGTGTGCTCTAGAGCCCACGCGCCACAACTAGAGAGAAACCCACGCGCTGCTACTAAGACCCGATGCAGCCAAATTAATTAATTAATTAAAAAAAAAACAAACAAAAAACCATCAACCAGATACCTCTACACACCACCAGAGTGGCCAAAACCTGGACACTGACACCACCAAGCACTGATGAGGATGTGGAACAACAGGAACTCGCATCCATCAGTGGTGGGAATGCCAATGGTGCAGCCATTTTAGAGGAAGACAGTTTGGCGGTTTCTTAAAAAACTAAACCTGCTCTTACTGTATGATCCAGCCGTTGCGCTCCTTGGTATTTACACAGAGGAGCTAAAAACTTCTGTCCACACAAAAACCCGCACACAGAGGTTTATAGCAGCTTTTTGCATAATTGCCAAATCGGGAAACAACCAAGATGCCCTTCAGTAGGGGGATGGATCAATACACTGTGGTCCATCCAGACTGGAATATTATTCAGCGCTAAAGAGAAATGAGCTATCAAGCCCTGAAAAGACGCAGAGGAAACATAGATGCCTATTTGTAAGTGAAAGGAGGTAATCTGAAAAGGCCACACACTCTGTGATTCCAACTGTATGACATTCTGGAAAAGGCAAAATCATGGAGACAGTAAAAGAATCAGTGATAAAAGAACCAGGGGTTGGAGGAGGGGAGGAGGATCAATGGGTAGACTTAGTACAGCCATTATTACAGCAGTTAAGGGACTCTGTGTATGAGACTTCAAGTGTAGATACAGGACATTATGGGTTTCTCAAAACCCATAGAATGTACAACACAGGGAGTGAACCTTAATGTCAACTATGGACTTTGGTTAATGATAATGTATCAATATTGGCTCATTGAGTCTAGCAAATGTATCACTAATGCAAGATATTAATAATAGCGGACACGTGTGTGTGTGTGTGTGCGTGTGTTTGGGGGAGGTGAGTTTATGGGAACTCTGTACTATCTGCCAATTTTTCTGTGTATGTAAAACTGTTCTAAAAAATAAAGTATTAATAGAAAAAAGGGCATCGATCTCTCTCAGGGGAAAAATGATAAATTAGTCTATATCAAGATTGATAACTTCTGTTTCTCAAAATACACCGTGTTAAGAGAGTGAAGAGGCAAGCCACAGAGAGGGAAACACTGTTTTCATTGCACAAATCTGATGAGCAACTAGTATCTGAAATATAAAAAGAGCAGCAAATCCATAAAAAGGCAACCTAACAGAGAAAAGAAAACCAGGAGAATGATTTGCTAGACCCTTCGCACACAGGCAAAGGGAACCAGGTGCCCAATAGACAGGAAAAGTGCTTATCTTCCTTTGTCATCAGGAAGGTGCCAGTCAGATCCCAGGTGGGGACCTTACACACCCTCCAGAGTGGCTCCAGTGGAAACACCGGATTAGCCAAGCGTGGCTGGGACATGGGGCAGACGGACGTGCCAGGGAGCGGGGACCGGCCCTTGGAGGGCCATGTAGTCCCGTCCACTGGAGCTGGTCCCCAGCTGTCCTGGTCAGCGGTGCACATCCTGGCTATCGAGGCAGGTGGAGAACGTGACACCATAGCCCCACGAGGAAAGCCCCGCGGCCCGTGGAAGCTTCGTCCCTGAGACTGGAGGGGTGGGCGCTCCGCGGCACACCTACACGCCCGGAGGCCACACAGCCTGCAGGGCGAATGGTAACCACAGGCCACTGCGGTGGACCCTGAAGATGCGGGGTGGGGCTGCGGCGGAGCCCCTGGTCCTGCTGTCCTCACCTCCCTCCCATCAGTTTGCAAGGTGAAGGGTGGGGGGCGCAGACGGCCAGTGGGCTCTCTCTGCCCTGGTCTCCCTGCCCTGGTCTCCCTGCCCCAGGCTCGGAGCCCCCAGCCCCGTGTGAAGCTCTGAGCCTGCGGCTCCCTGGCGCCTGGAGGGAAGGAGGGATGAGGCCCCCGCGAGCCTGGCGGTTGAGAGGGACGGTGAAGGGCAGAGCGGGCAAGGTGCTCACGGATGCGGCCAGAAGTGGTCTGTCCCCAGGTCCCCCCTGAGGTGGGCGGAGGTGCAGCTGGGCTGCTGGGTCACGCCTCTCCCTGTCCTCACTGCCCCGCCCACCTCTAGGGCCTGAGTCACCCTGCCCTCAGGCCCCCAGAGCCAGGCCACCCTGGCCCCAGGAGGAAGGGGAGGGTGCAGCCCCTGGGGCCCCAGCCATAGGCTCCGGCTAGTAGTGCTGCAGGGAGCCACGGGAGGGAATTAGCTTCAGGTCAGCGGCTCTTGGACAGGGACCCACTGGTGGGGTAAGGGTGGGAGCTGGGAGTGGCTGGCAGTTAGGGCAGAGGAGGGGGTACCTGGGCACAGGTGGAGGATGGGTGGGTACATGCTTGGGCATAGGTGCTCACATTTACCCCTGGTCCAGGGCCTAGGGATCCTGGGTGCCCTGCAGGGCAGGGACCTGGCATGGATGAAGTGCCCTCGTCCACCCTGACCCCTGGACAGGATCATTCAGTGCCTCCTGCCCTGGCCTCTGCCCCCTGCACCTTAGTCCAGTTCTCTGCACGATGGGGAGAAACAGCTTCCAGGGCCTACAGTGGCTAAACGTCACCCTGTGAGTCCCGTCCCAGTGGGCTCCTGCTACGGCCCGCACCCCAGCCATGAGCATCCCCCAGTTCTGAGCCCAGCACGGGGCCTGGTTCTAGACCAGCAAGGAGCTGTGGGCGGGGCCTGGCTGCGCGGGCAGGTGTCTTTGGGGCGTCCAGATGGGCCCGTGCTACCGAGGATCGTGCATGCATGAACACGAGTTGGTTGATTGTGCTGAGCTTTGCGAAACCCCAGATTCTGAGATGGAGACAATACCCAGTGGTCTCTCAGGGCCTCAGTCCAGGCACTGGTGAAAAGGAGACCAGGGTCCCAGTGGCTCACAAGACCTCTGGAGCAGGCATCCCAGCCCCAAGGGTTGAGCCCTGAGCCATGGCCTTCCTCCATCATGGTTTCTCTGGGGAGGTGGGATGGGGCGGGGGCTGGTAGCCACATGGGGCCCTTGGGACCCCAGGAGCCAACATGTCAGGGACCTGCCTGGGCAGAGTGCAGAGCCTGCTGTGGCCGGCGTCTGGAGTGACAGCACGCTGACTCACCTCCCCCGCGCCCCCCGCCCCGACCCCGTTTGGTCAGGGACCCCTCCCGTCTTTCTCTAACAGAACCCCCCTCACTCCCAGGTGCCAGCCTCTGAGCTGCACGCTGGGGACAAACGAGACAGAAGCAGACCTGCCTTCCTGGGGCAGCTAGACCCAAACCAAGTCCTCAAGCAATGCATGACCTGGTCACAGGCTGTGGCTTGTACTGAGGGGATGACTGGGGTAAGGTGAGAACCACCATATACCCTCCTGAACGGTGAACAGGAGTTGGACTGGAACAGTGTGGGCCGGGGGTGGGGGGAGGTAAGAGGGTCTTTGGAGCTTGGGGAGCAGCGTGTGCAAAGAGCCTGGGTGGGGGGCTTCCCTGGTGGCGCAATGGTTAAGAATCCGCCTGCCAATGCAGGGGACACGGGCTCGAGCCCTGGTCCGGGAGGATCCCACATGCCGCGGAGCAACTAAGCCCGTGCGCCACAACTACTGAGCCTGCGAGCCACAACTACTGAGCCCATGAGCCACAACTACTGAAGCCCGCACACCTAGAGCCTGTGCTCCACAACAAGAGAAGCCACCGCAATGAGAAGCCCGCGCACCGCAACTAAGAGTAGCCCCCGCTCGCCACAACTAGAGAAAAGCCCGCACGCAGCAGCAAAGGCCCAACATAGCAAAAAAAAAGAAAAAAAAAAAAAAAAAAAGCCTGGGTGGGATGGAGAGCAGTGAGCTCCAGGGATGCAGAGAAGCCCCCGATGGGAGGCGGGGAGAGTGGGGGTGTGGGCAGAGGGATGATGGGCTGCCTGGTCCGGCGGTGTTTCCAGTGGGGGCTCGGCCAGACCGTGGGAGGCCCCAGAGCGAGAGCCTTGCCTTCATTCACGGGGTGATGAGCACCCATGGAACGGTGGGAATCTGCCGTGCGGACCCCATGAGGCCGGCTCCCGGGACAGGCCTGAAGCCATGAGAGCACTGGGGACGTGCAAAGAGCAGAGGGCCCAGGAGTGACCTGACCACCACCTCCTGCATGTGACGGTGGCCTGCGGGTTCTCCAGGCGGAGGGGATGGGCCTGACTAGGATGGTGGCCTTAGGAATGGGACAAAGGGACTGACAACGGACACCGGGAGTGGTGGACACAGGAGGGTGAGGAATAGGGGGCAGGCTGCTCTGACTGTTGCCCTGTCGGCTCCTCCTGAAAATAAGGGCCCCCGGTTCTGGCGAGAGGCCCTGGGGAAGTGCTCCCTGTCAGCGTCCGGTGGCTGCTGTGACAGCCGCACAGATGGTAGTCATTCCCTACCGCTCGCAAGACCTGAAGTCTGAACTCAGCCACGTTGGGCGAAAGTCCGGGTGCCGCAGGGCTGGTTCCTTCTGGAGAATCCAGGGGAGAGTGTGTTCCTGCCTCTTCCAGCTTCTGGAGACGCCGCCTCCTGGGCTCGTGGTCCTTCCTCCATCCTCAGAGCCACTGGTGCAGCCTCTCCCGTCTCTCTCTTATAAAGACCCCCGTGATGACATTGGCCCACCTGGGGACCCCAGGACCATGTCCCGTCTCAAGATCTTCCACTTGCTCGCAACCTGCAGAGTCCCCTGTGCCGTGGAAGGTCACGCATTCCCAGGTTTGGGGGTTGGGACGTGGACGTCTTCGGGAGGGGGCGTTATTCTACCGCCAACACTGTCGTTTGTTGAAAAGGGGAACATTGGACTTCCCTGGTGGTCCAGTGGTTAAGGCTCCGCACTCCCAATGCAGGGGGTGCGGGTTTGATCCCTGGTCTGGGAACTAAGATCCCACAGGCCACGTGGTGGCTGAAAAAAAAAGAAGGAAGAGAGGAAGGAAGGAAGGAAGGAAACGGGAACGTTAAAGTGATGACGAGGAGTTCAGTTTGGGGCCCAGAGGGTGTGCGGTGCTGGTGGGCCGGTCCTGCTAGGACAGGTGTCCCCCAAGGCACGTGGACATGTGGGGCAAGTTCAGAGCAAGGCCGGGAGAGGCGTGGAGCTGTGGCAGTCAGCTGGCAGGGGGGCTGCTGGAGCAGGACAGTGAGAGTAAGTGGGCAGGTGAGGGGGGTGCGGGACGGATGCCCCGGAGAGGCTAAGTGGGCTGGGCGGGTGGCTGGACCTGGGAGGCTTGCAGGGCTGTGGGGCGGGTTGGTGCAGCTGGGATGGTGGTCGCACTGCTCTGCCCGAGTCTGCCGGGCCGAGCTGGGCCGGCCGGGTTGCTTGTTTGTCGGTGCCGGCTTTGTGAGTGTCGGGAAGAACTGAGCAACGTCTGCGGCTTCCCCGGAGTGCTCTCGGGCCCTCCACGTGGCCCGCAGAACAAAGGTGTGACTTGTGCCTCGGCAGCTGGAGGCCGATGGAGCAAAGGCGCACCACCCAAAACTCTGCGTTCACGTCCACCCCCAGATGTGGCCAGGGGCCCGCCGCCAGGCAGCTGGCCTCCACCTACAGCCACATGCTGGGCCAGCTGCTCCCAGGAAAGGCGCACTTCCCGACAAGAAGGGGGCCCAGGCCGTCTTGCCTCGATGCACCCCAATCCACCCCGAGATGTCCTTAGAGCAGAGCAAGGGGGGGTGCCCACATGGCTGTCCCCCTGAGGGCAGGGCCACAGTGACCCCATCATGACCTCCCAGGTGTGGGTGCACAGGTGGGTGGGAGCCCATCGCAGTGGAGCCCAGGCATCGGCTCACCCTCCAGTCCCAGGGCCGGTCCTTCTTCCGGAACAGACCTTATCGCTCTTCCTGCAGCTCCCAACCACCCTCCGCCCACAGCCGGCAGTGCAGGGCCGGTTCCCACGGGTGGGCAGGTGGCCGGCGGTCAATACCCGCCTGCTCTCGGGACACCCGCTTCTCTGCAGCACCCAGCCCCTCCCAGGCAGCCTGACAGACGGGTCTGGGGCTGCAACACCCACTGTCTTTGGAGCAGTGACTCAGCAGAGCAGGGAAAGTGGGGTGGGGGGAGGCCTGTGTCCTGTGAACAATGCCCTGATTCTTTTGAGACCCGGCTTGGATTCTGTCGAAGCCAGTGCACGAGCTGAGGGGTGGGAAGGGTGGGCCTCGGCCCACCTGGAGGCAAGTACTGAGGCCTCGACTTTCAATCCTGGAGGGACCGGGAGCCACGGACTCAGACACCCCCTGCCCGCCCCCCCCCCGACTCTGTGAGTGACCCAGCGTTGTCCCCTGCACTTCCCCCTTTCACTGCCAGCAGGGAGCACGGCCCTGGAGCAGACTTCTCCCCAGCGGCGAGCCCTCAGCCCTCTGGGGTGGGTTCTTCAGCTGTCCCATGCCTCAGTCTCTTGTCTGTAAGATGGGGTCATGCTGTGGAATCTCTCCTGCAGGGAGAGAGCACAGGGGCAGGTGTGTGGGGCCGGGCAGCCAGTGCTCAGTGCAACCCTCCCCCTCTCCGTCCCCTCTGGGCTGCTCAGCTGCCACGGCAGAAGCCCAGGGGCTTTGCCTTCTCTGGTCACAGACTCACAGGCTGAAGGAAGGACCACAGAGGTGGGAGAGGCGTGGGGCCTGGGCTGGAGTGCTCAGGGCCTCCGAGGCAGGGCTCCAGTGTTGTGGGGACTTCGCAGGGCCGAGAAGCAGAGGGGACTGGGTGCAGCCCAGTGGGGTCGGGGGGGGAGAGGAGGGAAGACGCTGGCATGGGGCTGGGAGGCAGCGGATGGGCTGGCCGAGGGGAGAGAGAGAAGGGGCCAAGGACACCTCCAAGGAGACGTGGCCACAAGAGGAGCACGTCCGAGGGGCAGGCTGAGACGCTGCTAGGGCCCCAGCGGGGGCTGGAGGGCAGCAGGATACAGGGTCTGGAAGCCAAGAGCAGGAGGCGGCCACCATGGAGCCGGCCGTTGGCCCGAGGGACGCTCTGGTGCCTCCAGAGGGTGAGGCTGGGAGCCTCCACCAGAGGCAGCCCTTGTGGCCCTGGGGACTTGCCATGGGCAGCTCGAGTGGTCCGGTGGGGAGAGGAGATGCCGAGGGTGTGGTCCATCCCGGGGAGATTGGCTACAAGGGAGGGGAGGGGGCAATGGCAAAGAAGTGTCCTCTGGGAGAGCCCTTCAGGGACGATGGCCTCAGGAGGGGGGCATGCAGAGCAGAGGCAGAGGAGACCCGGGTGCCTGCCTGGAGGGACCGCCCGGCGCTGCCGGCTTGGCCACAGGCAGCTGGAGGCCACTCCTCCCCCAGAGCCTGCACCGAGCGCCCTCGGGGCCCCAGGCCTGCTGACCCTGGGCACATGACGGTGGCGGGGGAGGCTTTTTGCACGAGGGTCGGCCCCGCCGGCAGCTTCCTTCCCTTTCTGGCTGGGTTCCTGCTGTCTGTGTTGGTAGCCACGGGAAGCTGCCTTGGCCTCAGGGTCCGTCCACTCCATCCCCAGGGGAGGCAGCCCCTCTTCTCAGTGCAACTGCCCACCCAGCACACAGGCCTGGTCTCTCAGGTGGACAGAGGCTCTCGGAGGCCCTTCCAAAGCGGCCACTGCCCGTGGGTCCTGCAGCTCTTGCCAGGCCCCCTGCCCTGCACGTGGTGCCCCTCCTCCCCCCTGCTTAGACCACGTCAGGGGCAGCACCTTGGCCTGGGGCGTCCCCCTCCTGGGGTGCAGACAGCACGTGGGCGCCCAGACACGGGAGCTGTTATTACCCTGCGGGGGGGGGGGGCAGCAGGCCAGTGGTTTCCCGGGGGTGGGACTCCTGCGGGGGACTCAGGCTGACAACACGGGAGGCCTGGGGGCAGGAGGGAGGGCGGTCAGGAGACCAACCTGAGATTGGGGTCCCAGCACACGATGGGGAGGTGCGGGGGTCCCAGAAGCATCTGCCTGCAGAGTGGTCTCCAGCACCACCAGCCCGCACATCCCTGCACCTGGCTTCACCCACAAGCCCTTCCTCACCCCCTCTCCTGCCTCGTCCTCACCCATGTCATGATGAGGACACCCGCAGAGGAAATTGCTCAAGGACCCCCCCCAACCCCGCTTCTGCAGAAGCCACTGTCCCCATCGGGGTGACAGTCTGGGTCACCCCTCAGAAACTGTAGACCCTCGTTGCCGTGTCCATGGGAAAAGAGCCCCCTCCTCTGTGGCCTGCACAGGGTCCCTGACGGGCAGAGGGCTTGGGTGCCCACTCCGAGCTCCCCGACGGCAGGATACTCTTCCAGCCCCCCCACCCCCACAACCAGCCAATGGCTCACATCTGGGCCGGGGAAGACCCCTCCCTCAGCTTCCAGGTCCGAGGCTGCAGGAACCCAAGCACACCATGGAGCCCTCAGCTACACACTGCTGACCCTTCCCCCTGCCCCCCAGGAGAAGAAGCACTTACCCCAAGCCCCGGACAGACCTGCCAGGTGGTGAGCGGAGCCCGGGCTTCGAGCTCCAGCGAGACTGCCGCCGTGCCCCGTCCCAGCTCTGGGGGCTCCGCCCCACCTCTCTCCCACCTTCCTCCGCCCCCTCCTGCCACTGAATCCCTTTATCCTCGTGCTAGGTTGAATAGTATCCCCCAGGGATATCCACGTCTGTGAGCGTTAATTTCATGTGTCAACTTGACTGGGCCATGGGGGTCCCAGATGTTCGGTCAAACACGAGTCTGGGTGTGTCTGGGAGGGTGTTTCTGGATGAGATGAACATCTGAATCAGTGGACTCGGTAAAGCAGATGGTCCTCCGCAGTGTGGGTGGGCCTCATCCAATCAGTTGAAGGCCTGAATAGCCCAGAAGCCTGAGCCTCCTGCCAGTTAGAGAGAACTCCGCCTGCCCAACTGCTTGAGCGGGGACATCAGTCTTCTCCTGCCTTCGGACTGGAACTGCACCACCTGCTCCCCAGGGTCTCCAGCCTGGAGACCACAGATGTTGGGACGTAACCTCTGTAATCACGTGATCAACACCTCATAAGACAGGAAGGTGGGGTAAGATAGATAGACATCCTGTTGGTCCTGTTTCTCTGGAGAGCTCTGATTAGTACAGCATCCGAGCCCCCAGAACCTGCGGATATGTGACCTCACGTGGCAAAGGGACTTTGCAGATATAATTAAGAGAAGGATCTCAAGCTGGGGCGATTCCCCTGGATTATCGGGGTGGCCCCCAAATGTGGTCACGAGGGTCCTGACAAGAGGGAGGCAGGAGGGTCAGAGTCCGAGAGAGTCTGGAAGACTCGACGCTGCCACCTCTGAAGATGGAGGAGAAGGAGGCCAAGGATGCGGCGCCTCTAGAAGCTGGAAACGGCAGGAACAGACTATCCCCTGGGACTTCCGAGAGGAACCAGCCTTCAGCACCTTGATTTTAGCCCCATGAGACCTGTGTTGGACTCCCCTGACCCGAGCTGTAAGATGATGAATTTGTGTTTAGCCCGACATCGGTGGTAACTGGCTCGGTCGCTGTAGGAGGGTGACCCAGAACTCAGGGAGGGTGACCAAGCATCCTGGTCAGCGCAGGGCTTTTCCTGCTTTAAAAGGGAAAGTTCTTCCTGGAAACCCCTCAGCCCTGGGCCAGCTGGGGAGGCTGTCACCCTCCTTGCCCTCTCACCCACGAATCCCCGACTTGCTGTCACAAGCCGAGTGCTGACTACATTCCTGTGTGTTTACCACGTCGGGACAGAATGTGCCCCAGGAAGCTTAGGAAGGGGCATCATCTCACCTCGCTCCGGGACGGAGCTGCGATTCCATTTCACAGGTGATGGAAATTTCACCCTGCAGGCCTGCAAGCCCTGTACTTGCACGGCCTCAAGACCCAAGAAAGAGCCCGGAGTCGGCGACAGAGACAGCGATGGTTTAATGGACGGGGGATCTTCCATGTCCGAAGTGGGGTCCTGGAGCGACACCCCACCGTGCGTGGCAGATGGCGGGCAGGACGTGGTGGGGAGGTTACTGGCTATGGGGGAAATTGACATCAGTTTGGCTCATGGATTACAGGGAAACCAACAGAGGGGCGTGCCCCTCACTGCTGTCATAGTGGAGATAGCGCTGATCTGAAGATTGTAACAGTCATCACTAGCTGGGGCCGGGGGGGGCAAGTATGTAGGCATAGATTAGGCTCTATGACTAAGAGGGAAGGTGAGTCAGGTGAGTGGGGCATAGGTGAGGTGGGGACTGGTCCAGCAGGGATGTACAGAGAGCAAGAGAGCAGCCATCTTGGGTGGCCTGACCACACTCCAGGAGACAAGACAGCGGCTTGGACAGGTCGAGGGAGCAGCTATTAAGAAGTGGAGTCAGGCTTTTAACCCCAGCGTCTGGCTCCCAAGGCTGAGCTCCCACCCACCACCCGAGGGGTACAGGCAGGATGGCCCCAGCAGTCTGCCTGGCCTCCCCGCCCTCCCCTCCCGCTGCAGGCCAGGGACAAAGGGTGGGGCACCATCCCCCTCCTGCCACCGTCCCCGCATCAGAAGCAGCCTCCCAGGGTCAGCAGGTCCTTCCCACGCCTTACTTGGACAGACCCACGTTTTTGTTTTATCAGCTTTATACCCCTTGGTGTTGGAGGCCAAGAACATTCAGAGGTTTGTTCAGAAAAGCAGTGTGTGGGTCAGCCGAGGTCACTGTGACAAAACCACAGCCCGGGTGGCTTAAACAGCAGACCTTTATGTCCCCAGTCCTGGAGGCTGGAATCCGAGATCCAGGTGTGGGCAGGGTTGGTCCTCCTGAGGCCTCTCTCCTTGGCGTGTAGACGGCCGTCTCCTCCCTGTGTCCTCACGGGGTCGTCCCTCTGTGTGTGTCTGTGTCCTGACCTCCTCTTCTTATAAGGACCCCAGTCCTGTGGGGTTAGGGCCCCACCCTAGTGACCTCATTTTACCTTCATCAACTCGTTAAAGGCCCAGCTCCAAGTACAGCCACACTCTGAGGTGCTGGGGGTCAGGACTTCAAAGTGTGACTTTTGGGGACACAGTTCAGCCAGTCATAGGCAGCATCCCTCTGCCCTCCCTCGACACCCCATTCTGTCTTTCAGCAGACTCTTTCTACACTCACCTCCGTATTTCTAAATAACTGCCTTATTTCTAAATAGCAGCTCTTTCTAAATAGCATGCTGTTCCATGCTATTTCTGTCTCTGAGATCTGCTTACTTCCCAGTATGGAAGACAGAGATGGCACATTCTTCCTCACCCCAGCGTTCATCCCTTCCCAACCCCCATTCTCCCAAACCCCTTCTCTGAGGCCCACCCTGGGCCGCCAGTGCCCTCTCCTTTGCTCCCTGGAGCCCCCAGACTCAGGGGCTCATCAAGGGTGCATCTAAACCCCTTTCCTCTCCTCCAGAAAATCCCCAATGACTCCCAGTACACTTGGAAACAGGACCAAGTTCTACTTGGTTCTCCCCAGGCCTTAAGGCCCCACGCGGCCCATCCCAGGGACCCTTCCCCAAGCAGCCCGTGTGCCTTCCCCTTGGGCCCTGTGGGTGCTGACACCCTGCCCCCGCCCCGCTCTCCCGTCCTCAGGTCCTACCTCCAGTGCTGCTCTCCGAGAAGCCTCCTAACCCTTGACGAGGTTGGTCTACTCTCAGCCCAAATCTACGGCCCGCATTTCTTTTGAACCGTCTGACACCACCTCCACTGCCCCTGCTCCGTGACCTTTCAACAGGCTGCACCATTTTTTCACCATTGTATTTGGTGCACACGTGACCTGCAATGAACCACACGTCTTTAAAGTGCACACCTGAATGTTTCCATCCGTGGCTGCCCCGTGGACACATCTCGGGGTCACGGGCAAGCTTACCCACTGCAAAGGTTCCATCGCCCCACGTCCCCCTCCTCCTCCACCCCTGCCAGTCCCAGGCATCCCCGGACTGGCTTCCTGGCCCTGCAGCCGAGCTCACGTCCCTAGAGGCTGGCAGGGCTGGAATCAGCACGTGCCTGTCTTCATCTGGTCTCTGTCACGTGGCATCATCACTTGGAGATTAAGCCACGCTCCTGCCTACATCAAGGCGTGAGTTTCCTGCTGCTGCTATAAGAGTCCCACACGCTTAGTGGCTTGAAACAACCCAAATCTAGTATTTTGTAATTCTGGAGCTCAGAGGCCTGAAACGGCTTTCACTGGGCCCGAATCCAGGTGTCGAAGGACCTCGCTCCCTCTGGGGACTCCCGGGGAAAACCCGGGTCCTGACACTTGCGGCTGCCAGAGACCCCCATTCGTTGGCTCGTGGCCCACTTCCAGAGCCAAAGCCACCAACAGCGGTGGTCAGTCCCCCGCCCTTCGGGGCAGTCACACGTCCCCCAGATTCTCCTCTTCCCTCCCTCTCCCACTTTTAAACACCTCGTGATTACCTTGCTCACTCGGGTAAATCCAGATAATCGCCCCCATTCTAAGGTCAGCTGCCTCGTAAACTTAATTCCCCTTTGTAACAGAACCTAATCACAGGTTCTGGGGTTATAGCACGTGTACACCTTTAGGGAGCATTCTTCTGCCGCCCACAATGGACCTCTTTAATGTTTATTGAAACATAGTTGACTTACAATGTTATGTTAGTTTCAAGCGTACAGCAAAGTGATTCCGTTATACAAATTCTTTTCCATTCTAGGTTATTACAAGATATTGAGAATAGTTCCTTGTGCTGTACAGTGGGTCTTTGTTGGTTATCTATTTTATATATAGTGGTGTGAATATTTTTTAAAATTAATTAATAAACATCTATTTTTGGCTGCATTGGGTCTTCGTTGCTGCGCGCGGGCTTTCTCTAGTTGTGGCGAGCAGGGGCTACTCTTCATTGCGGTGCGCGGGCTTCTCATTGCCGTGGCTTCTCTTGTTGCGGAGCACAGGCTCTAGTCGTGTGGGCTTCAGTGGTTGTGGCACATGGGCTCAGTAGTGGTGGCTCATGGGCTCTAGAGCGCAGGCTTCAGTAGTTGTGGCGCACGAGCTTAGTTGCTCCACGCCATGTGGGATCTTCCCGGACCAGGGCTCGAACCCGTGTTCCCTGCATTGGCAGGTGGTTCTTAACCACTGCACCACCAGGGAAGCCCCAGTAGTGTGTATATTTTATTTTATTTTTATTTTTTAAAATAAATTTATTTATTTATTTTTGGCTGCTTTGGGTCTTCGTTGCTGTGTGCAGGCTTTCTCTAGTTGCAGTGAGCAGGGGCTACTCTTCCTTGTGGTGCGCGGGATTCTCATTGCGGTGACTCCTCTTGTCGCGGAGCACAGGCTCTAGGTGCGAGGGCTTCAGTAGTTGTGGTGCGTGGGCTCAATAGTTGTGGCTCAGGGGCTCTAGAGCGCAGGCTTCAGTAGTTGTGGCACACGGGCTTAGTTGCTCCACAGCATGTGGGATCTTCCCAGACCAGGGCAGGAACCCTGCATTGGCAGGTGGATTCTTAACCACTGCACCACCAGGGAAGCCCAGTGTCTATATTTTAATACCAAACCCTAATTAATCTCTCCCCCACCCTTTCTCCTTTGGTAACCATAAGTTTGTTTTCTATGACTGTGAGACTGTTTCTATTTGGTAAATAAGTTCACTTGTTTCATTTTTATAGATTCCACATATAAGCGATATCATATATTTGTCTTTGTCTGACTTACTTCACTTAGTATGATAATCTCTAGGTCCATCCATGTTGCTGCAAATGGCATTATTTCATTCTTTTTTATGGCTGAGTAGTATTCCATTGTGTATATGTACCACATCTTTATCCACTCATCTCTCGATGGACACTTAGTTTGCTTCCATGTCTTGACTATTGTAAATAGTGCTGCTGTTAACATTGGGGTGCATGTATCTTTTCAAATTAGAGTTTGTCCAGATATATGCCCAGGAGTGGGATTGCTGGGTCATATGGTAACTCTATTTTTAGTTTTTAAAGGAACCTCCATACTGTTCTCCATGGTGGCTGCACAAAGTTACATTCCCACCAACCGTGTAGGAGGGTTCCTAGTTTTTATTGATGTGTACTGTCCCGTAATGCACGTGTGCCACTACTTGTCTATCCATTTACATGTTGATGGACATTTGGGTGGGTTCCAGCTTTGAGCCATTCCGCCTAAAGCTGGCTGGAACATTCGTGTGCAAGTCTTTGTGGGGATGCACACTTTTGATCCTCCTGTGTAAATATCTAGGAGTGGGATTGCTGGGTCATATGGTAGAGGGGTGGGTAAGTTTTAAAGATGTATCCAAACGGTGTTTGCAAAGTGCTTGTTTCATTTTCCACTCCCACTGGCAGTGCATGAGGAGTCCCATGGCTCCATGCCCTCACCAGCACTTACTATGGTTGGCAGTCTTCATTTTAGCCATTCAAATAGGTGTTTGTGTTTTCTCACGTGGTTCTAATTTGCATTTCCCTGATGACTTAGGAACTAGGGCATCTTTTCATGTGCTCATTGACCATTTCTTCTTTGTGAAGTATTCATTCAAATCTTTTCCCCATTTCTCTATTAGGTTGTCTTATTACTGAGTGGAAAGACTTCTTTATATATTCTAGATACAAGTCCTTTGTGTTTTTGCAAAAAACATATGCTTTGCAAATATTTTTTCCCTGCCTGTGGCTTGTCTTTTCATTTTTGAACAATGTCTTTCAAAGAGAAGTTTAAAAAACATTGATGGGGCTTCCCTGGTGGCGCAGTGGTTGAGAGTCTGCCTGCCGATGCAGGGGACGCGGGTTCGTGTCCCGGTTTGGGAAGATCCCACATGCCACGGAGCGGCTGGGCCCATGAGCCATGGCCGCTGAGCCTGCGTGTCTGGAGCCTGTGCTCTACAACGGGAGAGGCCATAACAGTGAGAGGTCCGTGTACCGCAAAAAAAAAAAAATTGATGAAGTCAAATTTATTGATTTTCTGTTTTTTAAATGCTCTATTTAATAAATCTTTGCTAACCTCAAGGTCAGTAAGATTTTCACCTATGCTTTTTTCCTACAAGTTTTACCATCTCCTCTCTTATTTTAGGTCTGTGACCCATTTGGGATTAATTTTTGTTTACGATGTGAGGTAAGGGTTGATGTCCATCTTTATGGCTACCCAGTTGTTCCAATACCTTTTGTTTACAAGAGAATCCATTCTCCATTAAATTGCCTTGTTGGCCATGTGTGTTTGGGTTCGGTTCTGGACATTATTCTGACCCATCTATCTATCTGTCTATTTTTACACCAATACCACACAAGCTTGGTCTTTACTGCAGCTTTATAATAAGTCAGGTGGAGTAGGCTGTTCATCAATATTCTTCTTTTTCAGAGTTATTTTAGTTATCTTTTGTCCTTTGCATTTTCATCTAAATTCTGGAATCAGCTTGTCATTTTCTACAAAAAAGTTCTCCTGGAGTTTTGACTCAGATTGTGTTGAATCTATAGGCCACTTGGGGAACAACATAGATATTTTTTTTTTCTATCCATGAACACTGTATATCTCTCCATTTGTTCATTTTGTACTTTCTCTTAGTAATATTTTACAGTTTCAGAGTTCAAGTCTTAGGCATCTTTTGTCAAATTATATCTAAATATTTCCTATTTTTATTCCCTTGTAAATAGTGTTTTAAAAACTTTGGTTTCCAAGTGTTCATTACTAGGGAATGGAAATACAGTTGATTTTTGTCTAGTGACTTTCTGTCCTATGACCCTGCTAAATTCTCACATTAGTTCCAGTAACTCTTCTGTAAGTTTTGTAAGATTTCCACAAAGATGGTCATGTCTCCCCCAAATAAAGCCAGTTTTATTTCCTTTCCAATCTGGATGCATTTTTCTCCTCTCCCTAATTGCACTGGCTGAAACCAGTGGTGATCAGCAGTGGTGAAAGCAGGCATCCTCACCTTCCTCCTGACCTCAGGAGAAAAGCATTCAGTCTTACACGCTAAGGATTATGTTAACTGTAAGTTTTTGTTGTTGTTGTTTTGTTTGCATTTTTGGGCCACACGGCTTGTGGGATCTTAGTTCCCTGACCAGGGATTGAACCCAGCCACCGCAGTGAAAGAGCCGAGTCCTAACCACTGGACCACTAGGGAATTCCCTGTAAGTTTTTCATAGATACCTTTTATGGAAATTCCATAATTCTGTGGTGGAAATTCCCTTTTATTCTGTTTTCTGGAAGCTTTTTTATCAGGAATAGAAGTTGGATTTTGTGAAATGCTTTTTCTGCACTTTTGAAGATGGTTGTATGAT
Source organism: Hyperoodon ampullatus (assembly GCF_949752795.1). Taxonomy (NCBI): domain Eukaryota; kingdom Metazoa; phylum Chordata; class Mammalia; order Artiodactyla; family Ziphiidae; genus Hyperoodon; species Hyperoodon ampullatus. The sequence goes on from NC_136920.1 coordinate 4,039,299, forward strand.
TTTCCCTGTTAGTCTGTTAATATGGTGAGTTAAACCCATTGATTTTCAAATGTTTAAAGAACCTGGTATTCCTGGGATATACCCGACTTGGTCATAATATATTATCTTATTTATATATTTTGGGATTTGATTTGCTAAACTTCTGTTAAGAACTGTTGCTGTCATGTTCACGATCTGTAGTTTTCTTTTCTTCTAAAATCTTTGCTGGGTTATGGTGTCAGGGCAACGCTGGCCTCAGAGGATGAGCCAGGAAGTGCTTTCTTCTCTTCAGTTCTCTTGCATAGTTGGTATGGAATTAGTATTATTTCTTCTTTTAAGGTTTGGTAGAATCCACCAGAGAAGACATCTGGTTCCAGAACTTTCTTTGAGGGAAGGTTTTAAACTACAATTTCAATTTCTTTGACAGATATGGGGCCATGAGGCATATCTGTGTCCTTCAGCGAGCTTTGGTGGTTGGTTCATTTCATCTTAGTGGCTGAACATATTGGCATAAAGCTGTTTATTGTATCCCCTTGTAAGCAGATAGGGTAGGGGGTCCCTAAAGGAAAAGAACCAGATAGAGCTTTTTGACATAAGAGAAGCCATTTTTTGGCCTAAGCCTGGCCACAATGCTTGCCCTGAACAGGTCTCAGTAGTATATAATGGTCTTAAGGGAACAAAAGAACAAACTGTAATCAGAGAATAGAAGTAACAATAGCAAAGATAGTGTACCAGTTGTAAAGATTCCCCGTTCTGTTTCAATGGTGACGATTAGCCTGCAGCCGCAACCACCAGACCAACCGGAATCTAAGGGGTGAAGATGAATGACCTTTTCTGACCCTTCTGACTTCAATCAAATAAACCCTGGACTCTGAGGGGAGACACTGCTTTGGAGAAGATCCCCAGTGTTCCCCTTACTTGCAGCAAGTAATAAATCCTTCCTTCTCTGGATCTTTGGCTTGGCTGTGTCTTTTGGCTCAACACTCAGCAACAGGCAAACACAGTTTTTCAGGTAACATCCTTATTATTCTTTTCATTTTTGGAGGATCTCTTGTAATCACCGCTCATTCCTGATATTCCTGATAATTTGTATGTTCTCTCCTTTTCTGGATCAATATGCCTAGATAGAATTTTATCCTTTTTTTTTTTTAATCTTCTAAAAATATCAGCTTGGGTTTCTTTGATTTTCTGTTTCGTATTTCATAGATTTCTGCTCTTTTTTTTTGTTCTTCTTTTCTTCTGCTTACTTTAAATTTAACATGTTTTTCTTTTTCTATGATTTTTAAAAATTGAAGTGTAGTTAATTTACAATGTTGTGTTAGTTTCAAGTGTACAGCAAAGTGATTCAGTTTTATATGTGTGTGTACATCTCTATTCTTTTTCAGGTTCTTTTCCATTATAGGTTATTGCAAGGTATTGGGTATAGTTCTCTGTGCTATACAGTAGGTCCTTGTTGTTTATCTATTTTATACACAGTAATGTGTATATATTAATCCTCTTTTCCTCTTTCTTAAGGTGGTAATTGACTTGAGAAATGTCTTCTTTTCTAACAAAATTTAAGCTAAATCCAACACATTTTTATATGTTGTATTTTCATTGTCATTCAGTTGAAAATGCTTTCTAATCCACCCTTTGAGCTCTTTGACTCACGTGTTGTTTAATATGTGCTATTTAATTTCATCGCTGTTCTGGTTTTGTTATAGCTGTACTACAGTGTAGGGCTCAAAGCTCCACTCACGTCATCACAGAGTTCTTCAGGTCAGGATCTCACACGGCAAAGAGCCAGTTCCCTGCCTTCTCACCTGGGGCTGGGCCTCCTTCTCCAAGCTCATTGCTGTTATGGCAGAGCTGGGTTCCTTCAGCTGTAGGCCTGAAGTCCACGACTCCAGCTGGTTGCTGGCCTGGGGTCACTCTCAACTCTGCCACCTCAGTAAAGAAGAGCCTCTCTCTCCTGCCCCTCTGTGCCAGCAGGAGAAAACCCTCTGCTTTGAAAGCACTCAGGTGATTAGCTTGGACCCATCCAGGTAATCTCCTTATCTTAGTAGCAAAATCCCTCAGTCCATGTAACATAACAGGCACCAGAGGGCGAAGGTCCTGGAACCCTGCCTGCCACACGCCTCTATTTGGAGGTTTTCCACATACTGTTCTCTATTTAACTGACAATTTAATTCCACTGTGGCCTGACTTTGTATGATCTGAATCCTTTTAAATTTAAGGAGAAATTTAAGGCCCCCAAAATGGTCTATCTTGGTAAACACTTCGTGTGTATTTGAAAAGAATGTGAATTCTGCTCTTTGTGGGTGGAGTGTTCTGTACATGTCATTACGTTGATTTGATTGATAGTGGTGATCAAGTCTCTTATAGCCTTCCTGATTTCTGCTTACTCATTTTCCCAGTCATTGATAGAGTTGTTGAAATCTCCTAATGTATTTATGGATTTATCTATTTCTCCTTTCAGTGCTATTAATTTTTGCTTTACACATTTTAAAGCACCGGTATTAAGTGCATTAATATTTAACATTGTTATGTTCTCTTGATAAATTGACGCCCTTGTCATTATGAAATGACCCTCTTTATGCCTGGTAATATTCTTTGCTCAAAATGTACTTTGTACCAAGATAATATAAGCAGTTCTGTTTCCTTTTTTTAAAAAACATTTATTTATTTATTTATTTGGCTGCATCAGATCTTAGTTGCGGCATGCGGGATCTTTGTTGTGGCCTGTGGGGTCTTTCATTGTGGCGCGTGGGCTCTTTCTTCATTGCGGTGCGCGGGGATTCTCTCTAGTTGTGGCAGGTGGGTTCCAGAGCACATGGGCTTAGTTGCCCTGTGGCATGTGGGATCTTAGTTCCCCAACCAAGGATCAAACCTGTGTCCCCTGCACTGGAAGGCGGATTCTTAACCACTGGACCACCAGGGAAATCCCAGCTCTGTTTTCTTTTCTTTTCTTTTTTTTTTAAATTTAATTTAATTTAATTTTTTAAACAGCAGGATCTTATTAGTTATCTACTTTATACACATTAGTGTATATATGTCAATCCCAATCTCCCATTCATCATGCCACCCCCCACCCCCCACCATTTCTGTTTTCTTCTGATAACTGTTAACATGGTATATACTTTCCCAGTCATTTACTTTTAACTTACTAGTGTCTTTATGTTTTAAACAAGTTTCTTATATGTAGTATACAGTTGAGTCTTGCTTTTCTTTTTTAAATCCAATCTGACAATGTCTACCTTTTAATTAAGATTTTTAGGTCATTTACATTTAATGTGATTATTGATATGGTTGAATTTAAGTCTATCATCTTGCTGTTGGTTTCCTATTTGTCCCATATGTTCTTTGGGGTTTTTTTCTGTCTTTTTTTTTTCAGTTGATTCCATTTTATTTCCTTCAATGATTTCTTAGTTATAACTCTTTGTTTTGTTATTTTGCTGGTGAATTCAGGACTTACAGTGCATATCTTTAACTTTTCTCTGTATACCTCCAAGTAATATTATGCTACTTCATGTAGAGTATAAGAGCTTCACAATAGTATACTTCTCCTTGCCCCTCCCAGCTTTAGTGCTACTGTTACACATTTTACTTAGATCACATTATAGACCTTACAATATATTGTTCCAGCTTTTGCTTTGAACAACCAATTCTCTTTTAAAGATAGTTTTCAATTGAATTTTTTCTTTTTTTTTGTATCTCCATGTATATCATCTCTGGTACACGTCATTGCTTTGTGTAGATCCAGATTTCCATCTGGTGTTATATTCTTCCTGCCTGAAGGATGTCCTTTAAGAATTTCTTAATGTGCAGGTCTCTGCTTAGTAATCCTTTCAGCTCTTTGATGTCTGAAAATAATGTCTTTCCTTTGCCTTCATTTTAAAATAAATTCTTGCTGAATATAGAAATTCAGGTTTACAGCTTCTTTCAGAACTTGCTCTCTTGCATTCTAAATTGAATTGTCTTTGATAATGTCTATTGTCATTCTGATTTTATTCCTCTGTCTTTTTTTTTTTTTTTTTTTTTTACAGATGCTTTAAAAAATTTCCCTCTATTACTGATTGCTGGCTTTAAGCAATTTAAGTATGATGTACCTTGGTGCAGTTTGTTTGTGTTTATTTTGCTTGGGGGTCATTAAAATGTTTGAATCTGTGGATTTATGAAATTTGGAAAAATTCCAGTCAGTATTTCTTCAAATAATCTTTTTGTCCTCCCTCCTTTGAGGATTCTGCTTCTGTGCATGTTGTCCTGCTCAGAGTTTTCTCACAGTTCAGTGATGCTGTGTTCTTTATTTATTTTTCAGTCTTTTCTCTCTCTGACTTTCATTTGGATATTTAGTTCACTAATCTGCCATTGATCCTATTCAGTGTGACTTTTGTCTCAGACACTGTAGTTTCATCTCTAGACATCTTTGGACCTTTTCCACATCTTCCCCATCTCTCTTTAATTTGCTTGTGCTTTCTTGAACGTATGGAATACGATTATAATACCTTCTTGAACATATGGAATATGATTATAATAGCTGTTTTACTCTCCTACCTACAAATTCTTCCATTTTGTCATTTATGAGTCTGGTTCTATGGATTGATTTTTCTCCTCACTATGGACAACAGTTTCCTGCTTATTTGCACTCTGGTCATTTCTGATTGGATGCCAGGCATTGTGACTCTTACCTTGTTGAGCGACGGATACTTTGTATTCTTACAAGTATTTTTGAGCTTTGTTCTGGGAACCGGTTGTGTTTGATTCTCTTGGGTCTTAGTGGAAAGCCTTGTTAGGCGGAGCCAAAGCAGCATTTAGTCTAGAGCTAATTTTGCCCACTATTGAAGTAAGACCTCTCTGGGCACTACTTAATTCCCTTAATTCTTAATTCCTTAATTCTTAATTCTGGGCAGTACTGTGAATTATGAGGTGTTTCCACTCTGGCTGGGGTGAACACCAACTCTGCCTGGTATTGTGTGAACTCTGAGATTTGTTCCATTTCCTTTGGGTTGGTTCTTTCCCCATTTTGGGGTGGTTTCCCCAAATGCATGCACCGATCATAGCTAAAAACTTGAGAGAGATTTTTGCAGGCCTCTGGGGCTCTCCCCACGCTGCTCTCTCCTCTCTGGTACTTTGCTGTATGAACTTCAGCTGTTCTGACTCCCCTGACTCCACACGCATCTCCTCAGTGAGGTTGCCAGGCTCCACCCGGGTCCTACCACCACGGCATCCTGGAAACTCTCTGCAGATGTTTGGCTGTTGCAACTCTTAAATCATCTGTCCGCCCCCATCAAGGACCCCAGCCCTGCACTGACAGATGTCCAACATCTGAAAAACTTTTATTTCATATATTTTTTTCTATTTGTTTGTTTCAGATTGGAGGGTAATCTGGTGCCTGCTACTCCATCGTGGCAGGAAGCAGTAGTCTCCCAGATGAGGGATTGTTCTGTTTCTCTTCCCATTCTTTTTATTTCCTTAGAAAGTTTTGAAGTTTAGGCCAGAACTCTTTCCAGAGCAGGGAAGCCAGTTTTTGCTTCCTTTTGTCTTGGGATCTAATTGAGATGAGAAATGGAATATTGCCTGCCGTATCAGTAAATAAAGTGTGTCACAGTCATCAGCGATTGCAGCCCTCCAATGTGAGCTGGTGAGCCCTGAGGAAACTCAGGAGGTGAAAACACAGGATACTGGTCCCAGGTAGCTGAGGTACATATCAAAGGAATGATTTCAGTGGGCCCAGACTCTTGCACCTTCCCATATATAGAAAAGCTCTAAGTTCCTTAACTTGGGATATCTGGTTTTCTTTAATTAACAATAACCTTTTGATGTTCAAACTACCTGCCCTTTGTTGCAAAACTTCTATATAACCTACCCTCATCCCCACCCCATCACCTCCTTGGACAAGTTCTTTCAGGGTTACCTTTTTTTTTTCTTTTTTTTTTTGGCCACACTGCACGGCATGCAGGATCTTAGTTTCCTGATCAGGGATCAAACCTGTGCCCCCTGCAGTGGAAGTGCAGAGTCTTAACCACTGGACGGCTAAATTAGTCCCTTTTCAGGGTTCCTTGAGATGCTGCCTCCTGGGCTTGAAGTCCTAAAAATTCCCGCTGAATAAAACATAACTCTCAACTTTTAGGCTGTGAATTATTTTTTAGTTGACAGAGATTTATAGCAAAACAACACAGACAGATGAGTTTTTATAGATTAAATAGAAGGAAAATGGTTCCAACAGATGGACATCGTGTTTCTGAGAAACAGGAGGAAGTTTGCGTGTGGCTTTCCTTGTGTTTGGAGAGGATTTCAACCTGCCAGTGGGCAGCCCCAGATGTAAATGCTGCCTCCTCAGGACCTCAGCTCACCTGACTTGTCCTGCATGGGTCATCCCCCCAACACACACGCCAGGACACCCCTGAGCCTAGGGGAAGATGGCAGTCAGGGAGTCACACCCTGCCCTTGAGCACTAGATCTGAACTAGTTTGAAAGCCCCAGAACCAGAGCAGGATTTCCAGGGCCCCTGGTACCTGCAGCAGCTTGGCTGGGCTAGGGCATCTGCTTCCAATACAGGTGGCCTGGAGATGTAGGCAACCTCACCTGGGTCAAAGGCCCACCCCCCACCCCCTGGCTGTGTCTGGAACATCGTTAAGTATGGACATAGGTTGAATGGAAAAATAGAGCAAGGGCATCAAACTCACCTGGCCTGCAGGTGCTGAGGATCCGCATTCCTCCCAGATCTCACTTAGGGATCTGGGGGAAGTGATGGAACAAACAGCCCCTGGCGGGAGCGGACATACTCTGGATCTATTTTGTGTGTTTTGAATGAGACCTGCTGATGGACTAGGAGCGGGTCTGAGGGGAGGAAGGGTCAAGGTATGGTGGCCTGCACACCTGAAATAGTGGGGCTTCCATCTGCTGAGCTGGGAGATCTGGGGGTAGAGGGAGGAAAGGTTTGGTGGTTGGGGGGAAAGGTTTGGTGGTTGGGCTTGGAGGGGGGCATCCGAGGGGAGATGCTGAGCAGAGAACTGGATTCGTGGGTCCAGTTCAGGAAAGAGATCTGAGCTGGACTTCAAAATTTGGGAGCTGGTGTATTCGTGAAATCTGAATTAGCTCCCTGCGGACTGTGCGTTGTTGACTTAAAAAACATGCACAACCTAAAAGTTGAGAGTTATATTTTATTAGGCAGGAATTTTTAGGACTTCAAGCCCGGGAGGCAGCATCTCAAGTAACCCTGAGAGAACTGCTCCCAGGAAGTGCCTGGGGGGAGCTAGGTTATACAGAAGTTTTGCAACTAAGGGCAGGTAATTGGAATGTCAAAAGATTACTGTTAATTAAAGAAAACCAGATATCCCAAGTTAAGGAATGTAGCGCTTTTCTATGCATGGGAAGATACAAGAGTCTGGGCTCACTGAAATCATTCCTTTGATGTGCACCTCAGCTCCCTGGGGCCAGTGTCCTGGGCTTTCTCATTCCGAGTCCCCTCAGGGTGCCCCGGGGGGAATGGCTGCAGTCTGATGGCTGCTGGATGGCAGGTATTCTTTCTTTCCTGAGTTCCCTCAGGGCTCACTGGCTCAGACATCCTTTGTTTTCTGATATGGCAGGAAATATTCTGTCTCAGGGTGCCCAGAGCAAAGGTGGAGGGCGAGTTAAGGTGGAACTTCAAAGCAGGGGAGATGGAGTGTTGGAGAAAATGGCGAGGGTACCATTATTTCCCAGCTTGCGGGGGGCTGGGGGCAGGAATGAGGGTGTATCTCCCCCCCCAAATTAAATTCCAGATGGATCCATGATTTAACAATAAAAAGTGGAACTGTTACCAAGTCCAAGCTCGCTCTGCTTGCCACACGACAGGCCAATGAATCAGGAGACGGGGTGTGGAGGCAAGGGGTACGACATTATATTCAGAAAGCTGGCAGACCGAGACGATGGCAGACTAATGTCCCAGAGGCCATCTTACCGGGGTCTGGCTGCTAGTTTCTTTTATAGAACAGAAAGGAGGTGGAGATGAGGAAGTAAAGTAAAAAGGTCATCAGTCTTGCAAAACATCTGGTTTGGCCAGCATGGGACAGGGGATGCATTACTTTCTTCTTTCTTGCAGCCATCCACAAGTGGGCAGGGTCAGGGTGTTTCCCTGTGAGCTGAACAGAGGCACTTTAGTTTAACATTCAGGCAGAGGGGCAGGGTTCCCTGAGGCAGGCCATTATGGATGATTATAGCTATAGACAGATACTAACAAAGGCAAAGGAGAAAGAAGGCTAAAGTCAAAGAAACAGTTCCAGCATGGGGTCAGACTGTGTCCTTCCCTGTTGCGGAACTATAGAAGCATACAGCAGATGATGGGTGACAGTGGAACAGAGTGGATGAGAGGCTCTGAAGCCAAATAGTCCAGGTGCCCATCCTGGCTCACACAGGTGTGACCTCTGTGACCTTGTGAACGTCACTTAGCCTCCGTCCCTGTCCCTCCGTTCCTCATCTATAAGGTGGAATAAGGCAGAGCCACCTTGTAGAATAAATGAGCTAATAGGTGTTAAGCCCTTACAATGGCCCAGCACTTATGACTCACTAGATGGGAGTGAGCTGTCATTATTATCACTATTGTCTTTTGTTATTGTTGTTTTAGCATCTTAGAGTGGGGAAGGCCTTTCTAAGCATGACACTAAACCCAGAAGCCAAAACCCTGAAAGACGGATGAATTTGGTTACCTACATTAACAAAAAAAATATATTTTTTAATTAGTTAAAAAAGTTTTTGATGAGTGAAAAATGTTTTTGAATGTTTAATTAGGTAAAACGCTAATAGGCAAAGTCAAAAGTCCCCTGACAAACTCTGAATAAGTAACAATCACAGAGAAAGACTCATTTCTCTAATGTATGAGGAGCTCCTGTAAATAATAATTTAAAAAAAGAACACAATAGAAGCACAGGGAACTGAGAGAAGGGGAAATTCAGAGGAAAGGAAGTACAGTTGCCCCTTGAACAGTGAGGGAATCGGGGTGCTGAGCCCCATGCAGTGGAAAATCCATGCATCATATTTTATTCCCCTAATTAGTAGAATTAACTACTATTAGCCTACTGTTGACCGGAAGCCTTACCGATAACATGGTCAGCCCCATATGGCAGGGATGGGATAAATAGTTTTCATTGTGTGCCCTTTTTAATTTACACCCATGTGAACATATTACTTAGTCAAAAACAATAAATTAAAATCTAAGTAAGTTTCAAGAAACTCCATTAACAGCTACTATGGAAAACAGTATGGAGATTTCTCAAAAAATTAAAAATAGAGCTACTGTATAATCCAGCAATTCCACTCCTGGGTATTTATCTGAAGAAAATGAAAACACTAATTTGAAAAGGTATATGCACCCCTAAGTTCACTGCAGCATTATTTAGTGTCCATTGATAGATGAATGGATGAAGATGTGGCATGCATACACACACACACACACGCACACACACACACACAATAGAATGCTATTCAGCCATAAAAAGAATGAAATCTTGCCATTTTCAACAACATGGATGGACTTGGAGGGCATTATGCTAAGTTAAATAATTCAGACAGAAAAAGACAAATACTGTAGGATTGCACTTATATGTGTGTTACCAAGCCCAAGCTCACTCTGCTCACCCCACGACAGGACCACGAATCGGGAGATGAGGTGTTGAGACAAGAAATGTGACTTTATTTATTCGGAAAGCCGGCAGACCCAGAAGATAGTGGACTGAAGTCTCCAAATAACCATCTTATCCGGGTCCAGATGCCAGTTTCTTTTACAGAACAGAGAGGGGGAGGAGGTGAGGAAGTAAAGTAAAAAGGCCATTAGTTTTGCAAAATATCTCCTGGCTTGGCCAGCACTGGGGAGGGGATGCGTTCGTTAATTTGTTCTTTCTTGCAGCCATCCACAGGTGGGCAGGGTCAGATTGTCTCCCTGTGAGCTGAACAGGGGCACTTTAGTTTAACGTTCAGAGGGGCAGGGTTCCCCGAGGCAGGCCATTATGGATGATTCTAATAATAAAAGCAACGAAAAGCAAAGGTTAAAAGTAAAAGAAAGGGATCCAAAGGGAAGTCAGATTTTGCCCTTCCTTGTTACAAGTGGGCTCTAAAAAACAAGACAAATGAACAAACATAAAACAGAAACAGTCATAGATACGGAGAACAAACAGGTGGTTGCCAGAGGGGGTAGGGCAGGGGCAGGAGAGAAATAGGTGGGAGATTAAAAGGCACGAACTTTCGGTTACAAAATAAGTGAGTCGGAAACCACAAAGGTAGATACCATGTAACAGGTATCTTTTATTTTTATTCAAAGCACACACCACACACAGCTGGTATCTTAATACCTGCTGGTTCTATTTGCTGTTTCCCCGACTAGAATGGAGACGGCATTTTGTTTGGGTTTATTCACTGCTGACTCCCAGAGCCTCAGAAAACTCACCTAGAAGATGCTACCAAGTATCACCTTAAATGAGGCATCGTCCCAAACTCCATTTCATATATGACCTTACTTTTTAATTGAGCTTCTAATACATCATCCTTACACTCTTTTTTTTTTTTTTTTTTTCCTCCGCGGTATGCGGGCCTCTCACTGTTGTGGCCTCTCCCGTTGCGGAGCACAGGCTCCAGACGTGCAGGCTCAGCGGCCATGGCTCATGGGCCCAGCCGCTCCGCGGCATGTGGGATCTTCCTGGACCGGGGCACGAACCTGTGTCCCCTGCATCGGCAGGCGGACTCTCAACCACTGCGCCACCAGGGAAGCCCCATCCTTACACTCTTGCTTTAAACCTGAGTTGGTCAGGAAAATTTGTCACATGTTTTAGGATGTGATTTGCTAACATGTTTATTTAGGATTTTTGCATTCAAATACGATTGGCCTGTAATTTCTTTTTCTCGACTGTCGTCTGATTTAGGTATTGAAGTAACACTAGTCTCATAAAATAAACTTTAAAACCAACTTACTTTCATAGTCACATGTGTGTAAGGTTGGAACAGTTTGGTCTTTTATTCCCCACCTCTCACCTCCTTAGGGTTACATTATAACTTTTTTTTTTTTTTTTGCGGTACGCGGGCCTCTCACTGTTGTGGCCTCTCCCGTTGCAGAGTACAGGCTCCGGACGCGCAGGCTCAGCGGCCATGGCTCACGAGCCCAGCTGCTCCGCGGCATGTGGGATCTTCCCGGACCGGGGCACGAACCCGTGTCCCCTGCATCGGCAGGCGGACTCCCAACCACTGCGCCACCAGGGAAGCCCATACGTTATAACTTCTGATTTAACTGCTTCAGTGCTGTCAAGACAGCTTTTCTTTTTCTTCTTGAGTCAGATTTGAGGCAGGAGATAGATGGGCCCCAGGCTGGGCAGCTGGAGTCTGTCCCCTGTGGACAGATAATGCAAGATGAAGAGGTGGCAGAGATGAGTCCTGCCCAGATAAGAGACAAAAGACCACATATTCTTCATTCTCAAGGTCAAGGAGACCTTCCCGACTACACATGCTCAGAGAGGCTCCTCGGAGGTCAAAAAGAGAGTGATGTCAACCCACCCACAGGCCTCTGCGCTAGAATCATCTTGGCCAGGAGATGTGCACGGACATATGGGAGGACCCTGAGATAAACCAAATACGGACTCAGAACCAGACAAAGCAAGATGACTGGCCAGAGGAAACCTGGAAGAAATGGCCCATAAGCGTGATTCAAACCACCACAAGGGTGCGACTCTCTCTCTCTGAGCCCGCCCTTGTGTCTATCCACATGCACTCTTTTTAATCCTAATAAACACTTTACTTGTTTCACAACTTTCCGTCTCTCTGTGGAAATTCATTTCTACACAGCTGATGGGCCAGGGCCTTGTCACTGACCACTGGTCCCTGGTGGTCTAGTGGCCAGGATTCAGCGATCTCACTGCCGTGGCCTGACTTCAGTCTCTGGCCGGGAAACTGAAACCCTGCTTCAAGCCGCTGCAGGCCAAGGCCACCAGAGATCAGTTTGACGTGATCTTTTCCTATGAATTTGATCATTTCAAATACAATTTCAAATTACTTGGCATGCAGTTGTTCGTAGCGTTCTCATATTATTTCTAAAAACTTTGGATGCATTTGTATTTGGTATTGTAGATTTCATTACTGGTGTTGTAGATTTATTCTCTCTCTCTTTCTGTCTTCCTCTCTCTGATCTTGTGAGCACTTCTAACGCATCTTTGTTTTCAATTTCATTAATTTCTATGGTATTTTTAGAATTTCTTTCCCTTCAAATTTAGGGGAGGGTCACCATGCTCTTCTTCCTAACTTCATAAATTATATGATTACCTCCCTGATCTCAGTCTCGATTCCTTTCCAATTTAGAGCTTTTGGTTTTCTTATAAGTACTGCTTTAGCAGCAATGAGATCCTCAAACTCTGGCCTGTAGTGTTTTCTGTTTTCATCATTGCTTACTTCCAAATCCTATCTAATTTCTATTATGACTGATTCTCAGGCCTCCAGCTATTTTAGAATGTCTTTTATCTTTTAAGCTTAAAAATGCATGTTAGGTTATCTTGCTGTTGTTGTGGTTTTTAACTTACTTGCAATATGGTCAGAGTGGGGTCAATATGACACAAATTCATCCTTTATGGACTTAAACGCAGTCAATTGTCACAGATGTGAGCCTGAGGAAAAGGGTGATTCTCTAAATATCAGATACAGGGAACTACGTCATTCTGTTACATCAGACTTCCTAACCTGTCATTAAATCATCTATAGTTTGGGTTTCAGAAATTGCACGTAGCCCTCTGCAGAAAGCAATGATAATTCTGTGTTTTTTTTGTTTTTTTTTTTTTTTGCGGTACGCGGGCCTCTCACAGCTGTGGCCTCTCCCGTTGTGGAGCGCAGGCTCCGGATGCACAGGCTCAGCGGCCATGGCTCACGGGCCCAGCTGCTCCGCGGCATGTGGGATCTTCCTAGACCGGGGCACGAACCCGTGTCCCCTGCATCGGCAGGTGGACTCTCAACCACTGGGCTACCAGGGAAGCCCTGCAATGATAATTCTGGACAAAATATTAAAAAAAAACTCTGTGGTGGGACTTGGGCACAGTCACAAGCAGGCAGAAGCGTGGTGGGGTTCAAGGTACGGGCAGACACAGCGGCGGGGGGCTCAGTCCTGCAGATCCTCCAGTCAGTGCCCAGCAGGGAAGCTGGGGTGCAAGGAGAAAGTTCAAATCTTGATGGATTCAGGTGTCAGAGGCTGGTTTGGGGGTGAAGGGGAGACCCCAGATAGGAGGGAGCCCCAGAGAGGGGACCCCAAAATTCACACAAAACTCACCACAAACTCACCCTGACCCCTAAACCAAGCATGTGCAGGAGAAAATCCAGGTGACTGGTTGAAACTGGAAGGTGAGAGTTGAGCAGAGCTTTCAAAGGTTGATCCCAAAGAGATGGCGGTGCTTAGACTTTGAATCTCACTGCAGGAGAGAAGCTTGGATACCCCGTGGGGCTTCCATCAAAACCCTAGAAGGACCATGGTTTCAGAGCAGACTGTGTCCCCAGAATAGGGATTTGCCCTAAGATTGAGGCTCGGGATGAAATGAACAGTTCTAACAAAGTGTGAGGTGAGCCTCTGCAAGTTCAAGGTGTCCACCTAGCAATTAAAGGCCTTGCTAGTAGGAAAGTCAATGCTGGCTACGAAGAACACCTTTACACTCATAAATTTGACAAATTGAAAGAAGTGGACCAGGGCTTCCCTGGTGGCACAGTGGTTAAGAATCCACCTGCTAATGCAGGGGACATGGGTTCGAGCCCTGGTCTGGGAAGATCCCACATGCCACAGAGCAACTAAGCCCGTGTGCCACAACTACTGAGCCTGCGCTCTAGAGCTTGCGTGCCACAACTACTGAGCCCACGTGCCGCAACTACTGAAGCCCTCGCGCCTAGAGCCCGTACTCCGCAACAAGAGAAGCCACCGCGATGAGAAGCCCGCGCACTGCATCGAAGAGTAGTCCCTGCTCGCTGCAACTAGAGAAAGCCCGTGTGCAGCAACGAAGACCCAACACAGCCAAAAATATAAACAAATAAATAAATTTATTTAAAAAAAAACAAGAACGGAAAGAAGTGGACCAGCGCCTAAAAGCTAACTCAGATTCAACTGAGATGACACAGATCATCCATAAACCCCGTAACTATTAAAGAAAATGAATTTGCAATTTAAAAGCTCCCAACAAAGAAACCTCCATGCCAGAAGGATTAGCCTCAATTTTACATAATGTCTTCCTCGATATTGAAGAGGGCGGGATACTTCCCACTCATTTGGTGAAGCCAGCCCATTCCCAATACAAAAACCAAGGACAGTGCAAGTAAGTCCCCAAACTCTCCAGAGATCGTCTCACAGAGCATATCATCTGAACCCAGGGGAAATTAGAAATCAACTTTTAAAAGAGATCCAGAGAAGCCCCCAAAATATTTGGCAAAAAAAAAAAAAAAGAAAGAAAAGAAAAGAAACCACAAGAGAAATTTGAAAACATTTGATCTGAATAAAGATCAAAACTCAGCACACCAAAAATCTGTGGAAGGCAGTAAATGCTGTGCTTAGAAGGAGATGTGCAGCTTCAAGTGATTATATTAATAAAGAAGAGCGACTTCCCTGGCGGTCCAGGGGTTAGGACTCCGTGCTTTCACTGCCGAGCGCCCAGGTTCGATCCCTAGTCGGGGAACTAAGATCCCGCAAGCTGCACAGCCAAAACGAAAAAAAGGAAAAAAAACAAAAAAAAAAAAGAGAGAGAGAGAAAGGTTTAATATTAGGTATTTAGGTTTCCGCCTAACGAAGTTGAAAAAAAGAACCAAGGAAGCTAACTTTAGTAGAAGGACTAAAACTAAGAGCGGAAATCAATAAAATAAAAGGCAGAAAAATAAGAGGGAGTAATTAAGAAATGGATAAAACTCCTAGCTAAATTAATCAAGAAAAGAAAGAGAGAATACATGTTACCAAGAGCTGGGATCTGGGAGGGGGTGTTGAGAGACCACCCTACATGAGCCTTCCCTCCTTTTTTTTTTTTTTTTTCTTTTTCTTCTTCTTATCTTTTGGCTGCACAGCGAGAACGTGGAGTCCTGACCACTGGACCACCAGGGAATTCCCACAGGCCCTCCCTCCTCGGCACACTTGGTTCCAGACCATCTTTCTAAGAGCATTTGTAAAGCAAACAGCCTTGGAAGACAGTGCCTCCCTGTGGGGCAGAAAGCAGATCGTCCAGAATGACACAGATAATGTCTCCCTGGCCACAGCGGGGTGGGCTTGCTAGCAGTCCCATGTAAAACACTGGGGCTTCCTAAACTTAGGGGCCTCAGCTGGGACACAGACCCCCTGGGTGTATGAAACAGTGGAAGGCAGGAAGGTGAAATCTGCCGAAGGAAATTAAAAACCTAAGTAAGTGGAGAGAGAGAGACCTTCCATCATGTTCAGTAACTAAAGGTGTCGGTGTTGTTCAGATGTCGGTTCTCTTCAAATTCATCTACAGATTTAAGACAATTCCAATAAAAATATCAGCAGGATTCCAAAACATGTGGAGAAAAACAGGAGCTAGAAGAGGCAAAATCATTTTGGAAAAGATCAGAGTCGGAGGAGTCTTACCACCCGGCACCCAGACTCGCTCTGGGGCCCCAGCTATTGAGGCCACATGGAGTTAGTTGGTGGACACGCCGGCTCCAAGGTCAGTGGGTTGGGAGGGCACATCCAGAACAGACCTGCTCGGACATGGTCGATTGAGTTCTGACAAAGACACAGACTAAAGTCAGTGGAGAAAGGATCGTCTTTTCAACCAATGGTGCTGGAAACACCAGACATCACCTTCTTTTTTTTGGCCACACGGCTTTCGGGATCTTAGTTACCTGACCAGGGATCGAACCCAGGCCCCCTGAAGTGGAAGCATGGAGTCCTAACCACTGGACCACCAGGGACATCCCCAGACATCACCTTCAATCAAAGCAAATCAACAGCCTGGAGCCGTACCTCAACTTACACAACAATGAACTCAAAGTGATCATGGACCGAAATGTGAAACGTGGCAGATGAAACTTTTCAAAGACAGCATAGGAGGGAGACCCGCATGAACTGGAGTTAGGCGGAGCTCTTAGATCTGAAAGTCAAAGCATACTTTGTAAATGAAAGAATGGTTGTGTTGCACGTCAGTACGATGAAAACTTTGCTCTTCAAAAGACAGGGTTAAGAAAAAGAACGGGGCTTCCCTGGTGGCGCAGTGGTTGAGAGTCCGCCTGCCGATGCAGGGGACGCGGGTTCGTGCCCCGGTCTGGGAGGATCCCAAATGCCACGGAGCGGCTGGGCCCGTGAGCCATGGCCGCTGAGCCTGCGCGTCCGGGGCCTGTGCTCCGCAACGGGAGAGGCCACAACAGTGAGAGGCCCGCGTACCGCAAAAAAAAAAAAAAAGAAAAAGAACCAACCAGCTGTGGACTTGGAGAAACTTTGCAGATCACGTATCCGACAGTGGATTTGTATCTAGAGTCCCCGAAAGCGCTCATGACTTAATAAGAAAAAACCCCTGCTTCACCAAAGATACACGGGCCCGAGGATGCTCAACACCATTCCTGTCCTGAAGATCCAAGTTAAACCCCAGTAAGCTACCCCTGCACACCTGTGAGAGCAGGCGGAATAAAGCAATGAAAAAACAGACAATGCCAAGTGCACTGGGAGCTCTCACACGTTGCCAGCAAGCCTGGACGCTCCGAGGCATCTGGACTGAGATGAAAGCTCAGGTTCACACAACAACCTGGACGGGAATGTTTACAGCAGCATTTGTCATGTCATTGCCAGGAAATACTGTAAACCACCCAGATGTCCTTCAACATGTGAACGGATACTGAGATAAGCCCGCAATGGGACCATACATGGCTACACAAGGAACCAGCTAGTGATCTGTAGATGAGCCTCGGATGCATTGGGCTGAGTGAGCAAAGCCAGATGCAAAAGCCTACATGTGCTGCACAATTCCATTAATAGAACATTCTGGAAGTGACAAACTCTGGGCCCGAAACCAGATCAGTGGTTGCCAGGGGTTAGGGGTGGAGGTTGGTGACACACAGGACGCTGGTAAGAGAATTGTTCTGCCTCTTGATTTTGGTGGTGGTTATACAACTCTTGGCAAAACTCACAGAACTGTACACAAAAAAGTGCAATTGGCTATCTGTAAAATTTTAAATGCATTAAAATATAATATGTGTTCTTTACAATGTTTCCTGTTAGTCAATCTCTCAACATCCTTAAACCCCAATCTCTCTCTCCTACATGATGTGTTATCAGCAAATATTCTATTTCTACTTTGTTCATTTATCCCTACAGATTAGTTATTTATTATTTTGAGATTTGCTCAGTTTTACCCCAATATTTACCAGTTAATTCACTCACCGTTTCTTCTTGCATTTCCTCATTCCCGTGGAACACGTTTCCTGTGTATTTTCCTTGCATTTCTTTAGCCCGTGTGTCTCCACTGCGTTGTCCTCAGCACTGCGTCCATCTCACGTGTACGTCTGTCTCATTCCTTATCTGGGACTGTTATGAACACTGCCTCGATGGCCATTCACGAACTCAGGTGGTGTGATGCATGTTTACGTGAATCACCCAGGCCCTTGTACTCAGGAGTGGAATTGCTAGATGGCCACGAGAAACATCTAAGTTCACTTTTCCCAGATAACTTCGAACTGGTTCTCAGGTGTCATACCAGTTTCCATGGGAACAGCACAGCGGGAGGGCTCTGATCTGCATCCCCGACAAAGCTCGGTTCGGTCAGGCATCTAAGCGCTAGCCTCTCTGGGATGTCGTAAGGGCAAGTCAGTGTGATTTTCTAACACAACCTTATCGAGGTGTAATCCACATACCATACAACGTGCACTTCAGTGGTGCTTAATATATTGACAGAGTTGGGTGACTGTCACGGCTAGGTACGTCCAGAATGCTGTCATCCCCCAGATCCCTTAGCTGTGACCCCCGTATCCCATCCTGCAGCCCCTGCCAACCACTAATTTTGGACTCTATACATTGGCCTATTCTGGACGTTTCACATAAACGGAATCACACAAGACAAAGTCCTTGGTGACTGGTTCCTTTCACCGAGCTTGGTGTTTCCAAGGTACATCCACGTTGTTGTGTGTGGCAGTACTTAGTTATTTTGTTACCATTGTCAGGTTACGACACGTCTTGTTTATACATTCATCAGTTGGTGGACACTTAGGTTGTTTTCATCCTGTGGTTATTATGAGTTACACCTGCTATGAACACTCGTGTGCACTTTTTGTGTGTGGACGCACATTTTCATGTCTTGGGAATAGACCTAGGAGTAGAATTACTGGGTCATAAGGTCATTCTATGCTTAACCTTTTGAGGAATATTCCCACCAGCGGTCCACGAAGATCCCAATTTCTTCACAGCCTCGCTAACACTTGTTATTGTCTGACTTTTTGATTCTAGGCATCCTCGTAGGTGTGATGTCATATCTCCCTGTGGTTTGGGTTTGTGTTTGCCTGATGGCTGATGGGGTTGAGCATCTTTTCATGTGCTTGTTGGCCATGTGTACGTCTTCTTTGGAGAACTGTCTACCCATCCCTGCAGTTTTAATTTGCATTCCTTGGTTATATATGAGGTAGAATATCTTTTTCACGCGTTTACTGGCCATTTGAATGTCCACGCTGGTGAAACGGCTGTTTAAATATTTCGCCAATTTTTCTATTGCATTGTCTGTTTTATTTTCTCAGTGATTTGCAGGCATGGATCATTTATTCTGCATACAACACCTTTGTATTTTATATGTCTTCCAAACATATTCTCCCAATGTGTGACTTTTCCTTGAACTTTTAATGGTGTCTTTTGATGAACAGAACTTAGAGAGTTAACTATTGAACCCATTTAAATGTAGTCAGATATGTTGATTCTATTTTCCTTTCAGATATGGTTTAAGACATCTTTTCCTACCTTAGGTCAGGAGAATATTCTCCTAGTGTTTCTTCTAAATGTCTTAGGATTGGTCCACATAACTAACGTTGTGTGTTTCTTTTCATCCACACGGGTGCCCTGTTGCTCCAGCATCGAATTCTAAGGGACTGTCCTTTGGTGCCAGCATTGCCACGTGCCAGTGGTCCAGACCCATCCGGATTGCTCCCTGGGGTTTGCATTCCATTCTATTCTTATTAGTTATCACTTAGCACACGTGTGAATACCATCCTCTCTCAATTGTTACAGTTCTGTGCTGCCCTGATCGCTGGTTGGGGAACTCTCCTGACTTCTTATTCTTCCAGAGTGTCTTACTCTTCTTGGCCCTTTGCATTTTTGTCACAAATGTTAGTGTCAGTTTATCAGTTTCCACAAAACACCAGTGAGAACTTTGATCAAGATTGCATTTAATCTATAGACCATTTGGGAGATGATGGACATCTTTAGAATATTAAGGATGTAAAACAAATAGATGTACCTTCATTCAATCATTCATTTATTATTGTGAAGTATGCAGAAGAATGCATAAGCACATATGTACAGTTTAATAAATTACTGTAAAGCAAACATCCATGTAACCCCTATGCAGTTCAGGAAACAGAATATTATTCCCTCTCCAGAGAGCTCTCACGTGTCCCTACTCAATCATAATCTCTCCTGCTCACCTAGGAACCACTAGCTATTGATGTGTATCAGTTTTGATGTCATTCCAACACTGCATTTGCTGAAAACTTGGTAAACATCCAAGTATTCCCTCAATAGTAAAATAAATAAATAAATGTGGATATTCGTACAATGACTACAACATGGCAATGAAAATGAATGGATTACAGACGCAGACAGCATTATGGAAGATGCAAACAGGCATACGTGGGTGCAGGACATGTGATTTGTGTAGATGATGTGTGTACATGCACGCACATGTATGCATATGTGCGCATATGGCGTGTGCACGTGCAGGCACACGGTTATCTATTCATTGTATACATGGATCCAGATGTGCGTGTGCACATATAGGCATTCGTGTATTTTGTACACATGCATGTGCATGTACACACGGGTGTATGTGTGTATACCTGTGCACACAGAGGTACATGTGTCTTGTGTGCCTGCATGCACATGTATGAATGTGTGCACGTACACGCGCACATGTGTGCATTCATGTGTGTATGGATGTATGTGTGCATGTGCACCGCATTGTGTATGTATCTCTATCGATGGACATGTATGTTTGTGTGAATGTACATGCATGTATACATGCATGTATGCATTTGTGTGCCTAATGTATGTCTATGCATGCATAGTGTATATATAGTGTATGCATGTGTGTGTGTGTAGTATACACGTATGTACACACACATAAATGCACGTATATATGAAATAATCAATACTTGACAAAATCTGATGTACACAGATGGTAATTAAAAAAAAAATTATTTGGCCCCAGCCTCTACCTTCTGCGATTCCAATTACACATATTTTTTAAAAAAATATATTTATTTACTTATTTTGGCTGCGCTGGCTCTTAGTTTTGGCATGTGGGATCTAGTTCCCCGACCAGGGATTGAACTCGGGCCCCCTGCATTGGGAGCGTGGAGTCTTACCCAATGGGCCACCAGGGAAGTCCCCCCACAGATGGTAATTTAACAATGCCACCCGGCTTTCCCAAGTGGATGCACAAATTAACACACTCCCAGCCATGTGTGAGCATTTCTGAGGTTCCACATCCTTCCCAACACGTGGCATTTTCATACTTAAATGATCACCAATCTGATGAGTGTGTAATAATTTATTATTGTAGTTGACATTTGCATTTCCCCCACTGTCAATGAGCACCTTTTCATGTGTTTTTTGGGAATCTGGCTGTGCTATTTTGTGAAGTACCTGTCCTGGGTTTATGCCAATTTCCAGTAGAATTACCTGCCACTTCCTCGTTGATTTTCAACAGTCTTTTTCAGAGTTACACGTGCGGAAAATATCTTCTCCAGCTCCATGCATTCTTTTTTCAGTGTTTATGGGAAATTATTCTATCAACTTTATTGAGATAGAATTAAAGACAATAAAATGAACATATTTTAAGTGTACAGTACAATTAGTTTTAGAAATGTATACAACTCGTTGAACTCTGACTGCATTAGGACACCAAACATTCCCATTTCTCTGTAAAATTCTTTATCTATTCATCTGTTGATGGACACCAAGGTTGCTTCTACGTCTTGGCTATTGTGCTTAATGCTGCTGTCAACATGGGGTGCAGACGGCTTTTTGATATACCATTTTCATTTCCTTTGGATATATACTCAGAAGTGGACTTGCTGGGTCATATGGCAGTTCTATTTTTAATTTTTGGAGGAACATCCATACTGTTTTTCCTAGTGGCTGCATCAATTTACATTCCCATATAAATTGGGAATGTTTAAAGCTCTTATGTTCCCTTCTTTTAAATATTTTATCTTCCATTTTACTAATTCTCTTTTAAGCTGTGCCTAATGTATATCGCATCCATCTACCTACCACTGAGGTCTTTGTATTTCTAATTCTAGAATTTCCATTCCATGCTTTTTTGCAATTTTTCTGCCAACTTCCTCTATCTGGTTGTTTAATTTCTTAAAAATCATAATCAAGTTTCTATTAAAGAGACGCCTGACAATTCCAGCATCTGAATCTTCTGTTGGTCTGTTCCTCTTGTTTATTTTTCCCCCTGTTTTGGTTCTCATGTTTTTCTATGCTTGCTTGTTTCTGATTTAGGACCAGACCTGTTATATAAAAATCCCAGGAGATGATCAGAAGCTCTGAGAGATGTTACCAGCCTCCAGAGAGGGTTTCCTTCATAATCTATCAGGTGATGGGGCTAAGAGGATGGTTGTAATTCACTCTAGAAGAGAGTTGACTTAAAGTGGGTTTCAGTCTTTAGGAGGCAGGTGGCTTTCGGCTCTCCTTTCCCCACGAGTGTGGCGCTCGGGGGTCCCAGCTCGGACCCTCGTGGTGCACTCAACCCCTCCAGCCATGGGAGACACAAAACTCCTCTCCGTTCCCCCAACTTTCAGCTGCTGAATTGCTTTAGGAACGTGTAATCTCCCGAAGATTCCGGCCCCAGCACTCGTATCTTCTCTCTGCATCTTAGACAAATAAATCCCTGCAGCCCTGTTAAACCACCATTGTCTTCAAAAACTCTTTTTTGTTCTTTTGATGTTTTCTCTGGTTGTTGTCATCAGGAGAGGTCAAATAGTTTAACTTTAATCCGTCTTTCCCAGAAGCTGGATTCCTCCTCCCTTTTTTATTATCTGGGAACTACTATTATTTTCTAGAAACCTCAGCACACTGTTTTAAAGGCTCATTGTTGAGCACGTCTGGTTGCTTTTATGGGGGAGATAGTGAAGCTTTCTATTCTCCATGTTGCTGTAAATTAGGGCTCCGCTTACTTTCTTAATTGCTTCCTGGAAGAATGTAGAAAAGATGTTTACACAGTGCCAGATCCTTTCAGGAAAAGAGCAATCACGGAGACGTGCTGTTTTGAGGGGTGTGGGTCTGTCTCTGTGAAGGACGGCTTGCGTGCCAGGTGCCCCTGGGGCCACTAAAATTCTCCCTTTTCACGTTGACCAGACTGAGTCTGAACACAGCCCTGCCCTCTGCACTGGGTCTCCGAGGACATGTGTCCCCCACCTGGGGATCTTCTCCAGCCTGGAAACTGGGGGATACGAGCCTGCCAGTTGTGAGTGGCCCCGGAGTGGGAGGGGCAGGGGTCCCGGTTGCGGAGTGAGGAATCCTGACAGCTGAGCACGGGGCCTGCAGACCCTGTGATGCTGAAGTGTCAGCTAAGTGCAAACACACGGCGTGGAGCTCGTGGGAAGCATCAGTGGGGACTCACAAGGCAAAGCTCCCGGGGCCGTGGAGCAAGGCCGTGCTGCCTGCAGCCCAGAGCTACATGCCTTTGGGGCAACAGCTCCTGAACATACCTGGGTCCTGCCCGCCATCCCTGCCCACGATGAGCTCAGTTCTGTGCATAGTAACTTGGAGATGGTACTCTGAGACCAAGCCCAAGCAGGACCAAGGTGCACACAAACGGTACGTGACCAGCTAGTCCAGAACCCCGAGTCCCCGGCCGCAGGGCCCTCCCCCAGCCACGCCTACGGCCACAGGAGGGTCCCTTGGGACCAGGTGAGGGGAAGGAAGAAGCCCACACTTAGTGTCCCGACAGGCTGCTCCACACGCAGGTGTGAGTCAAGAAGGATGGTGGCTGTCCTGCACCCAGTCTCAGGCGGCCTTGAAAGATGTTGGAGAAGGAAAGTCACCCCAGTGGGTGGGGCTGAGAGCCATTCACCTGACTGCCCACCTGTGTGGAAGGGGAAGTGGCCCAAGCTGAGAAAATACAGACTTCTGGGCAGGGACCAGTGGCTGGGCTCTCTGGTCAGGGGCCTGAAGGAAAAGCACTGAAGGTGGGAGACGGGAAGTCTCATGTAGCAGAGCACATCCAGCCAGGGAGCCCCAAGGGGAGGATGCGGGGCAGGGCCCGTGAGCACGGGGTCCACTGGTCACGTCACACACCGTGCCACATGGAGCACGGGGATGGCCCTCTAAAGGCATCACGGAAGCACCACTGGGAGACAACATGACGGAGGAAAGGGGTGTCATCCTTCGGCATTAATTACGTGCACCCAGGCCGTCTCTACACTGCTCCCCCCAAAGAAGGACTCTGGGGTCCAGGAGAAAGGGTGGGAGTGTGGCTTAGTCAGGGGCCTCTAGAGAAACAGAATCAATAGGCTATAGAGAGACCCGAGGAGATTTATTATAGGCATTGACTCAGGCCATCGTGGAGCCCCATGTGTAGGCTGGGGAGCTAGGGGAGCTGGTGGTGTCATTCGGTCCACGTCTGAAGGCCTGAGAAGGAGGAGGGCCAGTGTCCCAGGGCAGAAGAAGACGGAGGCTCCCACTCAAGCAAGGAGCACATTCCCTTGTCCTATTCAGGCTGTCCGTGGGCTGGATGATGCCCTCCTGCATCGAGAAGGGCATGTACTTTCCTGAGGCCACCCGTGAAACACTAATCCCTTCCAGGAACACCCTCACAGACACCCGAAAACCGTGTGTTACCAGCAATCTGGGCCTCCCTTGGCCAGTCGAGCTGACATGTGAAGTTGACTGTCACCGAGCAGGGGTAGCCACTGGCCATCACTCCCCAGGACTCCCTGGGGGACCGTGTGCTTCCTGGCCCCACTGCCCTGGGCTCAGCACAGATGGAGGCTCTGGTCCCCAAAGGAGGCACACTCTCCCGGGCACATCATCTGACCTTGGTGTATGACCTTCCCGTGATGCCTGCCATGCCCAGCCCCGCCTCCCACCCTCTGCAGCTGATGTGGTAAGGTGACTGAGTTCTGGCCAGTGGTTGCCAGCCCGTGTCCAGCAGCTTCTAGAACCTTCCCTGAGAGACAGCAGTTGTTTGGCCTTTGCCCTCTCCTTCATTCCTCCATTCATCTGATGCTCCCTTCATCTGGAGCATGGCAACGGGCATCCTTGCCCACGATGTGAGGGCCACAGGCTGGGGACGACGGAGTGGTGAGCTGGGTGGACGCTGCCGTGTCTTAAGGAGAAACTCACTCCTAGTGCCAGCCAGAGACCCACCCACCCACACCTGACCCTAACCTGTACCTGTGCCTGGACTCAAGATGGGTGCCAGAGCCCGCCAAAGGCCCAGTGACATCAGCCAATGGAGCCCGTATCCTGCCTAAATGCTTTCACGTTTGCGTTAGTGAACTCAGGCGGCCAGAACAAAGTCCCACAGCCTGAAGCTTTAACCATATTCATTGTCACCCAGTCCTCGAGCAAAACCTCCTCTTCTTACAAGGACCCCATTCACACTAGGTTAGGACCCACCCTGGTGACCTCATTTTACCTTAATAACCTCTTTAAAGGCTCGGCTCCAAATAGTCACGTTCTGGGATGCTGGGGGTCAGAACTGCAGCATATGACTACAGGGGACACAGATCAGCCCGTCACATGGCTGCACAGCACACATGCAGGGGCTGCAGAGGTGAGGGGATTCCTGCGTCCTCTACGACCCAGGGCACATGCAGAAGGACGCAGTGGGAAAGCTCGGCCGGGCCGGCCTACCGGAGGGCTGCAGACGGCAGGAGGACGTCAGGCGGTGGTCCGGGTCTAAGCCTTGGGCAGCCCCCGCCCCGTCCACACCCCAGCACTGGCCCGGCTGCAGGAAGAGGAGACCACAAAGCAAAAAAGGGGCTGGTGTTGAGTGCTGAGTGGAACCAGGGAGGCGTGGAGGTGGCCCCCGGGTGGCAACCATGCGAGGTGGCCAGGGGAGCCTCTGGGCGCCTGCACTAGCCCCCCGCCCCAGCTTCTGGGAACAGAGACCTCCTTTCCCTGCAAGAAACAACCCCTCCTCCTCCGCTGGAGCCATCTCGGTGGGCCTGCGAAGCTCCCCCTACACGGGTCTTGAAGGAAGGATGGCAGGAAGGCCCCGGAGGGAGTGTCCAGTTGTCCCCCAGCCAGGAGTCCGGGTCCCCCGTCCAGCCTGGGCCTGGTCCTTTGGCTCCTTCTTGGGTTCTGCCCGCTGCCCTTCCTCCTCCCCTGAAGACTCCTTTCCTTGTTTTCGGCTCGGGGTGGCCGGGGACCGTCTGTTATTTGTTACTGGAGAGGCTCACCCGATGCCCGGGTCCTGCGATGATTACGCTGGAATTTCCTGAGGGCAGTGGGGCAGGGAAGGCGGTGACGCCTGGGGCTGCGGGCCAGTGGCCAGGCTGGGAGGCGTGGGTACAGGTGGCCTGGGCCTCAGCGAGCCCTGTCGCCTCCTGGCCGGCCAGCGCTTGGGGCAGACCACGACAGACTTCCTCGTCGTGGGTGGGGCGGTGCCGGGTCCCAGGAGAGAGACCCAGAGCCCACCGCGTGCGCTGCCTTCGGCGGGAAGGGCCCTGCCGTCCGCAGCAGAGTCTCCATCCGCGAACGGATCCAGAGCGTGTGCCATCCGGGCGCACTGAGGACCCGGGGCCTTCCAGAGGATAAGCCATCATCTGAAACGGCTGAGCTGCCCAAGCCGTGAGCGCGTTACTCCATTATCAGTGACCTTTGTGTCACGCGGGCTTTGTCCCCGTGGGTGGGGGCCAGCCGCTGATCTCCGGGTCCGGGCACCGAAAGGCAGCAGCCGCAGAGCCGCGCTGGTGCTGCCCGGACGGGAGTTTCAGGCGGCAGCGGAGGACAACCCCAAACTGCCCGGACACGTACAAGGTGGCGTGTGTTAGCCCACGCTCGACGCACTCCCCGTGGGAGCAGGAAACTAGAGGTGCCCCACGGGTCCCCAAGTGGGGTCTGGTGGGACAAACCCTGGGGTGGCCGCTGGATGGTACAGGGTCCTGTGCAGGGGAGGAGGGGGCCCACAGGGCGAAGCTGGTCCCCAGGGCTGGAGTCTGGGGAAATGCGGGGGCAGACGGGGTGAGGACCGGGGGTCGATTTTTTCAGAAAGGGTCTGGACGTGAATAAAGACATTTTAAACAGGTGGGAGAGTAAATCAAAGCTAACAAAAAAGACACCCCAAGGGCACAGAGGAGACCGCCCTGCGGAGCCTCCCGGGCACTACAGCTGGAGCTTCAAAATCACAGAAATGAGCAATGGAGTGTGAAACCCAATGGGGTCAAAATGAAGAAACCAGCCCCAAAGGGGAGAAGATGAAACAGATAGCTGACTGCACGCAGAGTCGGTGACTTAACTGCTCGGAAGGACTTTATTTCAATCCACTTTAAAGCACAGTAATTTGAAGACAACTGTCAAATGTGGCGGATTGTGTGTGTGTGTGTGTTTACATTTATATGCTGTGTGTGTGTGTGTGTGTGTGTGTGTAATTGCGTAAAATGCCATTAGGAAACAAATTTTCAAGTTGGCAGATATAAATATACAATTGAAGGAGTCAAGAAAAAGACTTGAAACTCTGCACTGGAATTGGAAATATCGGTCAGGATATTCTTTATTTTTAAAAATTTCTATTTCCTAAGTCAGACACAGAGGGACAAATCCTGCACAATTTCACTTGACTAAGGTTCCTAGTGTAGTTCAATCCATAGAGACAGACAGTAACAGACAGTAGGATGGTGGGGCCTGGAGCTGGGGAGGGGGATGGGGGTGAGTGTTTAATGGGGGACAGAGTGTCAGTTTGGGAAATGGAAAGTTCTGGAAGTGGATGGTGTGATGGTTGCACAACAGTGGGAATGCACTTACTGCCACTGAACTGCATACTTAAGGATGGCTAAGACTCTGAATTTTCTATGTATTTTATTACAATAAAAATAATTGGGGCTTCCCTGGTGGCGCAGTGGTTGAGAGTCCGCCTGCCGATGCAGGGGACACGGGTTCGTGCCCTGGTCCGGGAGGATCCCACATGCCGCGGAGCGACTGGGCCCGTGAGCCATGGTTGCTAAGCCTGCGCATCCAGAGCCTGTGCTCCGCAACGGGAGAGGCCGCAACAGTGAGAGGCCCGCATACCGCAAAAAAAGCAAAACAAAAAAATAATAATAATAATTGAAAAAATATGAATGTCCTAATTCTGTCCACTGAACAGGCCTGGAAGCAATGACCACACCAGCAGCAGTGAGCGCCCCAGAACCCAAAGTGGGATCCCTGAATACCCACTAAAGTCCCTCCAGGAAGGAGCCCGGGATTCCTGGAGAAAAGGCTGGCACGGGGGCTTACATAAGGTGAATGGAGAACCTCGGGTCCTGCCTGGATGCACGGAAACGATCAAATCCACCTCATCACTGCAAAATGACGCACTGGCGAACTTGGTCGGTCACTGGTCGGGATGATAAGTACAATGAGCTGAAATGCACCTCAGCCCGCACACCTGGTGTGACCCCCATGAGTCCTGCTGTGACACAACCAACTCCCTCCCCTCAGTGTGGGTGGGCGTCTGTGACTAGCTTCTGACCTGCAGGCAAGGGCAAAGGTGCAGGGTTTTCAGAGGTGACAGGTCCTTTGAGTTAGTCAAGGGCAGCTTCTCCTGCTGGTCTGACCTGATCAGGAAGGCCCTTTCTAAGAAGGCTGGGGCCTTCCCTGGAGTTCGAGGCTCAAGGACACAGACTTGGGAATGAACCTCGCCACGACCTGAGTGGGGCCTTCTCCAGCCTAGCCTCTGGATGAGAGCACCACCCAGCACACACCTCAGCCCGGTGAGGCCCCAGGCAGAGGACCTGGCCCAGTCATGAGTTACGCCAGGACTGCTGACCCACAGAAATGCGAGATCATAATGGTGTGTGATTTTATTTTTTTTAATTTTTATTTTACTTTTATTTATTTAATTTTTTGCGGTACGCGGGCCTCTCACTGTTGTGGCCTTTCCCATTGCGGAGCACAGGCTCCGGACGCGCAGGCTCAGCGGCCATGGCTCATGGGCCCAGCAGCTCCGTGGCATGTGGGATCTTCCCAGACTGGGGCACGAACCCGTGTCCCCTGCATCGGCAGGCGGACTCTCAACCACTGTGCCACCAGGGAAGCCCGGGGAAATGTATCTTTATAGAAGAATTCTTACAAATAAATGCTGAAGAAACGCTAGGTTTAGAAAACTGCCATTTTGCAGCCCCTGATGAAATCCAGGCCTTCGATACTCAGGCTGGGGTGATTTTATCCCTCAGAGCACAGTTGGCAGCGCCTGGAGACATTTTTGATCGAGATGGAGGGGGTACCACTGGCATTTGGGGGGGCGGGGGTTCTGATGGACGTCAAGGGAACAGCAATGATGTGTCTGTGGTGGGCTGACCCTTCCTGACCCCGCCCCCTGTTGTTCATGCCTTCATGCAACCCCATCGCCTCACCTGAACGGGACCCACACCTTCTTACAGAGAGTGGCTAAGGGGTGGGGTGTTACACCTGGGACCGGACCTCACCACTGAAGATGCTGGGGTCACTCTCTCCTGCTGGCCTTGCAGAAGCGCCATGTGGGAATAGCCTGTGGGGGGGCCCATGTGACAGGAACCCTGGGTGCCCAGAGGAGGTGAGGACCTCCTTCTATAACCATGGAGAAGTGAACTCTGCTCACCTGAGCGAGCTTGGAAGCGAACCCTCCCCAGTCAAATCTTCAGATCAGAGTGCAGAACCCACACCCAGGTCAAGCTGAACTACAGCACCCATGAGAGAATAACAGCTGTGTGTTCTTTTTTTTTTTTTTTTTTTTTGTGGTACGCGGGCCTCTCACTGTTTTGGTCTCTCCCGTTGCGGAGCACAGGCTCTGGACGCGCAGGCGCAGCGGCCATGGCTCATGGGCCTAGCCGCTCTGCGGCATGTGGGATCTTCCCGGAACGGGGCACGAACCCGTGTCCCCTGCATCGGCAGGCGGACTCTCAACCACTGCGCCACCAGGGAAGCCCCAGCTGTGTGTTCTTTTAAGTCTGTGGTGATTTGTTTCAGCACAGAAAATGCACACACTGGCCCCAAATGCCAACACTGCCAAGGCTGAGCAACTGATCTCAAACAATTATTTTTTTCTGTAAAGGGCCAGGTAGTAAATATTTTGGGCTTTTCTATCATCACACAACAAATCACTATGGACTCAGCAGCTGAAACAATACCATTGACCAGCTCGCAGTTCTGAAGGACTGAGGTCCAGTTGGGTTCTGCCAGGTTCTCTGCTTAGGGCCTCATAGGCTGAGATCAAGGAGGGCTCCTTCCTGTGGGCTGTGGGGGTGAATCCACCTCAGGGCCCATCCCAGTGGTTGGCAGAGTTGTTCCTTGTGGCTGCAGGACTGAGGTCCCATTTTCTGACCGATGTCAGCCAGGGGTCCTTTCACCTCCTTCCATGGAGCCCCCTCTGTCTCAGCCGTGGAGAAACCTCCTTCCTGTCAACCTCTTGCTTTGACTTTCTCGGAATTCCCCTGACACCAGCTGACACACATGGGATTAAATTAGGCCCACCAGGGTCATCTCTCTATTTTAAACTCAAATGATAAGCACCCTGAATTACATCCTCAAAAATCCTTTTTGCTAGTAACATGACACAAGCACAAGAGGAATCTCTTATGTTATTCACAGTTCCTGGGATTAGGGCAGAAAATCTGGCCAGGAGTGGGATTTCTTAGAATCCAGCCCACCATAGCCAACGTAACATGAAAGAAGCCATGGATAGTCTATGAACAAAGGGTCGTGGCTGTGTTTCAGTAAAACTTTATTTACAAAAACAGATGGCAGACTGGATTTCACCTGTGGCTACTGTTGTTTGCCAACCCTAGTCTAGCAAAGGTCACCAGTGGCTGCTAAGACCATGGGAACAGCTGATGGGGAGCTTGACGGAGCTCTGGCTGACCACACACCGCCCACCGATCAGTTTCACAGAGGAGACACACCGGCCACCACATGCCTCCAGCCCTGGTGCAACAGGATGCGCCATTTCTGCCTTCAAAGTGGCCTTGCCCAAAGATTTGACCTCAAACGGATCAGGGCTAACAAGAAATACAGAGCGTGGAAAAACACTACGGTGTGATCCATGAAATCCAGAATATTGGAAATTCCCTAAAACAAATGGCCTTGCTCGTTCACAAATAACTGCAAGAATTAAGGAGGGGGTACTTTTGGATAAAAGGGGGGCTTTGGAGACATGGCAATAATGCCTGTGTGAGTTCTGAGTGGATTTTGACTTGAAGAAATCACCTGTAAAATCCATTTATGAGGCTATTGGGAAAATTTGGACTTGTCCACAGATTTGATGATATGAAAGAGTTATTGATGTATTTTTAAGTGTGATGATGGTATGGGGCCTTTTTTAAAAAAGAGTTCTTACCTTTCAGAGACATGAGAAGGGATAGGGGCCCACAGACATTGAGGGATGAAGTGTTTATGGATGAAATAATATGGTGTCTGAGGTTTGCTTAAAAGTATCTGGAGAGTGAGGTAGGTGGGCGTCAAAGACACAAGACTGGCCGTTGGTGGTCATTGTCAGATCCGGGTAAGAGTTATAATGTTCTCTATGCTTTCGTACGTGTGTGGAATTCTCCCAACAAAGGCTTCTGACTGCAGCACAAAGTTTCCTAATGGACAGGCTGATGGGTGGTGGGGAGCTCCTCGGAGCTGTGGGGGAGCCGGGACCCTCCTTGTCAAAGGACCCCAGGGGAAGGGGCCTTGCTGTGGGGGTCAAGGGACCCCAAGGACTTGCTGCAGGGGCCAGGCGCCAGGCGGTGGCCAGAGCTCCCCAGACGCTTGCGGTGTAGCTGAGTGTTTATGAGCATGCATCTCGGGACCATCGGTAGCCATGAGATCCTTCCCCTCCGTGTGACCCCGAGGGGCACTGTCCATGTTCCCAGAGACCCAGTGGGCCCTGAAGCTTGCCAGTTACCCTGGGACGCGGGAGCTCAAAGCAGGGGTGAGAGTGAGACCATGCCTACACCAGGGGCAGCTCGAGGGAATAAGAGCAGACCGGGCAAGCCAGGACAAGAATAGGTGACCAGTGCTTACCATGGGGGCCTGTGGTCAGTGTCTACCTCCCTCACTGGCCTCTGGCAACCCGAGTACCATGTAGCAGGAGCTGCCTCTGCTTCCTGGTGGGGTCAGAGGCGGGGTCGCCCACCGACCACATCCCGGGTTGCAGGTGGCTCCGGCATCCTCTACTCTCCCAGGGGCTTGCCCGGACACTCAAGAGATCTTGTCACCTCCCAGCTGGGTCGCCTTTGGTGCAGAGCCCTCACCCAGCTCAGGTTGAGAGCCTGGACTGTGGGCAGAGCTGCCGTGGCCTGTAGATGCCAAGTCCCACGTCCCCTGTCTCTTGCTGTCCTCTCCAGAGATGGGGACTTGGTATTTCCTCTACCTTGTCCCTTGCTGAGCAGGCCAGGGTCCCAGGCTGGTCAGTGGTGCTCCCAAACCTCCTGGCTGGACCTCAGGGCCCCACATCCTGCATTCCCAGCCCTGCACACTCTCTGGGGGCTCTGCCTGCTCTAGCCTCAGTCCTCTAGAGGGTCTTGGTGAGTCCTGCAGCTGGCTAGGCTGACTTCCGTGTGTCCCCAGTGTTGGACACCTTCAGCTGATGAGGCCCAGATATCTTTACCCAACAAAGTTGTGGGGGATCTGGGGCTTGAGGGGACACCATTCCAGGTGTTGGAAAGCTTCTGGGAGAATTGCTTGTTAATGGTTACTTACATGTGGACACCCCCGCCCCAGACCATCAGAATCCTTGTGCACTAGCTCCCATGCCCCACCCACAAGATGGACTCAGCGAGAAGGAAGGAGGGAGGGAAGGAGGAAAGGAGGAAAGGAGGAAAGGGAAGAATGGCAAAATGGATGGAGGATGGATGGATGATGGGTGGAGGATGGATGGATGGATGATGGATGGATGGAGGAATGGGTGAATGCATGGATGGATGGGTGAATGGCGGGATGGGTTGGTGGATGGATGAATAGATAGATGGGAAGGTGGGTAGGTGGGTGGGGGGGTGGATGGATGGAAGATGGATGGAGGGATAGATACACACATGCATACAGAGACTGTGGGGTGGGTGACTGATGGTTAAGGGCCCAGAGAGGATGGAGGAGATGACAGACATGAATACATAGGCAGACACAGCCCAGGGGTGTGGTGAATATGCACCGGTAGGAAGAGCCACTAAAGCTCCCACTACCATTCTCAGTTCTTCCCATGTGGTAACTCGTTTAATTCCCAGCAACCCTCAGAGGGGGCCACTGCTATTCTTCCCAGTTATAGAAGATGAAAGCGGGATGTGGAATGGCTGCCCAGCTAGCTCAGGGTCACAGGCTACAGGGTGAGGAACCCGTACCAAGTGTTTCCAGGCACCGAGCTGAGACCCACAGAAGCACAGGGGTTACGCAGGCCCCCAGAGGTCAGATGGAGCCACAGAAACAGGGATGCGGTCAGCCTGGGACAGACCCACAGTACACAGAAGTAGCCCAACACACGTGGGAGCAGTGGGGGTGCCCAGGAGCCTGGCAGACCCACAGAGGGGCCCTCAAAATCAGGACCCCTGGTGGGGGGCCCACACATGCAGACCATAGGCCCCAGGTAGGTCTGTTCCCGGGATCCCAGGGCAGTGACTGAGCGGGTCTGCGGAGGTGCTCAGTGGGGAACCTTCCCGGCCCCACGCCCCTTGCCGTCTAGCTCTGCCCACACCTACGCCAGTGGGAGGTGGCCGAGAATGACCAGGGCTCCTGGCCCCCAAGAGCCGACTGAGCTGACCAGCAGCAGGTAACAAGTCTCACCTGAAGAAACCTCTGAAGCTAGCAGCCCCCAGCCCCCACTCCCACCCTCCCAGGTCTAGGAGCCACAGACCTGGGCCCCTGCAGGGCGGGCGGGGTCTGAAGTTGGCCCCAACCCCTCTCCAAGGGCCAGGCCTGAGCCCTCGGGGCGGGCCGGGGTGGGGTTGGGGGTGTGCCTGTGTTCCTGTATTTAGAGAACCCGTTTCCCAAACCTGAAGCCTCACCAGGAACCATCCCTGCTTTAGCTAATGCCACACCACTCCGTCCTGGGGCCACAGCCCTGCTGGATTTGCACTGCCTGCCTCTGTGCTGAGCCTGTGAGGGCCTTTCTGCCAGGAATGCACAACCCCCTCCCTAGGATGCCCACCGACTCCACCCCCAGCTCCTTTCCCCCTGGCACAGGGTAGGCCTCTCCTCTCTCCCGTGGGCAGTCGGCACCTCCAGCCCAGCGTCCCTGACCCCACCTCTATCTGCACCCCCAGGAGAGGACAAGCTGCCCTGTGGGGTGGGCCTGCTTAGATCCTGGGAGGCCCTTTCCCCAAGGTCAGGGTCAGCGTGGAGGCCCTTTTCCCTGTCTGGGTCCAGTCCAGGAGAGGGCAGCGAGGAGGGAGAGGCCCAAGGGGTGGGCATGGAAGGCTGCCCTGGAGGGGGGAGCGCCCCTCCCCAGGCCGGGGGCACTCCAGGCCCTCTGCAGTGGGCACAGGCCCTGTGGTCAGAGGCAGAGAGCTAGGCCACTGGGCCGGGTGGGGCTGGGCAGAGGGTGCCCGGAGGAGGAGCATGCCCAGCCTCTCCCCCGTGGTGCTGGGCAAGGCTGGCTCTGGACCAGGTGCTGGCCACATCGGGCCCCATGTGCTCTGCTTGGGGCCCAGGGCCGTGGCCCAGTGGTTGGTTAAGAGCAGAGAGGGAGGCAGCCAGCCCCCAGCCCCCAGCCTGAGCCCTGCCGGAAAACGCTGGGCTGCCCGGCCAGTGTCCACTCGTGCCCAGGGCTGGGGCAGCACCTGCAGGGGACCCTGTGTATGACTGCCCAGCAGGGCAGTGAGGGTGCTTGGGAGCCGGTGGCCATTGTGGAGCCAAGACTCTCTCCCCCCACGGCAGGTGTGGCTGAGACAGTGAGGGGGCAGGGGACCCGCTGCCCCAGGCGTGCGGGGTCCCCGGGGGTGTGACGTGGCCTCCTGGGAGCTCCTGGAGAGAGGGAGCATGCATGTGTGTGCATGCGTGTGTTACGTGCATGCACGTGTACGTGTGTACATGCATGTGTATGTGTGCCGGCGTGTGCACTCGCCCACGCCCGCAGGTGCAGGGAGTCACCCGCACAGCCTGGCAGGAACCTGCAGGCTCCGAGGGCCCCAGTTGGGTGCGTGGCAGCAGCTGCATAACTGGGGGAAGGGGGGCCGTTCCGCCCCCTCCAGGCCTGGTCCACAGGCAGCCCAAGGCCCACGCTCCCCTCCCACCCGGCCCCCCAGTTGCCCATGCGCCCACCTCTCTGCCTTCGCCCCGACCCTGCACCTTTGTCCTCACAGCTCCTCCAGCCCCACCCATTGCTCCACCTCAGCCCCGAACCCGCGTCCCCAGGGCTGTGGGCTGATGGCCTTTGTACCCCGTTGGATGGTCCTGGCTGGTCCCCAGCCTGTCCTGGGGTCCAGGTGCCGGGTGATGTCCTTGTGCATCCCCGGTTCCCTTCTCCTCTGTCCCAGCCACACAGTGACTCCATTGGTGGCCTTTGAGGCCTTGATGTGACCCTCTGAGTGAGCGTCTGGGGGACGACCTGAGATCAGGGAGCTAAAGCTCTTTCCCAGGTGATTGTGGGCCTCCCAGGGTCCCAGCAAGCCCTGGCCAGAGCTTGTCTGGGGAGGCGGGTGTCCCAGGGTGGAGAGCTGCTCACAATGGGCCTCAGTTCGGGGGCTTCTGTGCAGACCAGACCCTCAGGGTGGGGGGGCCTTCTATCCAGGAAGAGGGTCGCATCCTGGTGATCCTGTGGGCAGGGGCCCAGGATGGAGAGTCTTGAGCAGTTGGGGTCCCAGGACTGGCCTCTGGGAGAAGGGGGGTCGGACCTTGGACCGCGCGTGGAGGGGGCCCAACACGAGGCCTGTGTACGGAAGAGGGCGCCCAAATGCCTGTCAGGGCGGCTGGCAAGGGGCTGGGCAGGAGGGAGGCGGGTGGAGCCAGGCGGCGGGAGGGAGCCCAGGGTCCCTGGGAGCAGGAGGTCAGGCCTCCTCCAGGAGCGGCCAGCGGACAGCAGGGGGAGCTTGGAACCCGGCTGATCTTGGCTCTGCCCGGACCACCCGGCCACCTCGGCCCGGGCCTGCCACTCTGGCCTCCCAGGCGAAGTCGCTCATGGGCCGTTCAGTCCTCTCAGGCCACTTGTGGCCCTGGGGGTGACTGCCTAGAAGGCCGAGAAAGGCCCACGAGAGGGCACCAGCAGGGACAGATCCTAGGCCGTCCAGGGCTTAACTCAGTCACCTGTAGATGGAGCAGGGGGCCTGGTCAGGGCCCTGCGGAGACCAGCTGCACTCGGGAAGAGAGGCCAGGGACCTCACAGCAGCTTCACGGGCCCCTCAAACCCAAGTGGGGATGGGAGGGGCATGCAGCAGGCTTCCGCGTGACTGCGAGCCCCCAGACCTGGCCTCTCTGGAGTTGCGGGGGGACTGGGATGGGAGCAGGGGACTGGTGGGCGGCCCAGCTGTGCCCTAATTCTCTGTTGTGAGTCATCATGACATAGTGGGGTCCCCACAAACAGAGAGATGTCCAGTCACCGCAGGCTCAGGATCCCCTAGCCTCTGTGCCCATGTGGCAGGTGACTCCTAGCAGTCCAGGGACCCGAGAGGTGACCAAGAAGAGGGCCACTGGCTACAGAGCTGCCCCTGGAAATGACGCATCCGCACACCCTCCTGGGCCCCATCTTCACCCACAGACCACGGCCCAGGCCCTGGTGTCCGGGCCTGTGGTGCCCACCAGGCCGGGTTCAGTGTGGCCCACCTGCCAGCCAACATGCAGGAAAGCCTCGGATGCCCCCACCAACCCCCCCAGGCCTGCTTGATAGGGGCTCCCGTGCATAATGCCAGAAAGCCCAGTGGGCACACGGCAGCCCTGGGGACCCTGGGGAGGGGCAGGGTTGGAGGGCTGGCAGCCAGTCCCTAGCTCCAAGTGCGCAGCCCCAAGGAGAGCAGGACTGGCCTGGACAGCAGTGGTCGGGGGAGCCAGGGGCCCTTCAACCCGGGGGGACACCCGGACCTCTGGATCCTGAGAGAGGGGACCCTGCCCGGCAGGCCCGCCCAGAGAATACACCAGCCCCCCCCCCCCATGGAGAGCCTGGACAGCCCCCCTCACAGGCGGAGAGCCTGCATAGCCCTCCATCCCACCCTCGAGAGCCTGGACTGGGCCCCTCGCACGGGGCCCTAGAGGGTGGGGCTCAGGTCCTGGCCCCCACAGGGACTTCTGGGAAGCCGGGATGCTCCCTGACCCCCAGGAACCCCCTGGGCAGGAAGTGGTCACATTCGCACACCCTCACATCCTGATACGAGGTGGGGGACAATGGAGCCAGCCCCAACCAGAGTCTGATGCGGAAGGGGCGCTGGAGCCAGGGGCCCTTCCCCCGGGGGCTTTCATAGAACCGAGGTGGGGAGGTAGCCAGCCAGCCCCTGGCTGCGGTCATGGCAGGGGGACAGGGGTCTGCAGCCACCAGAGGTGGCATTCCTCTCCACCCGCCTGTGCTCCCCACTCTGGCCTGGGACCCTGGGACCCTGCCCTGAGCCGATGTGGACTGTCTCGCAGCCAGGATGCCCCCACCCTTCCTGGCCAGGCAGCCGGCGGGTGGGCTGCAGGGCGGCCTGGGCAGGAACTGCCAGGCACAGTGGAGGGGTCTGGAATGTGCACTCAGCCGTTGGCAGCCTGTCCAGGACACGCACCGCGTAGGGAAGACTTTGATCGCCTGCTCCCAAACCAAGGGTCCCCAGTCTCCCCTCTACATCTGCGACCCCGCCCCGGGTCATTCCCCGGCCCTGCCCCCACTTGCCGCTAGTGCCAGCGATGCCGGGGTTTGCGTTGGCTTTCAGCCAAACCCCGGAATGTGCCTGCTGGCTGCACGGCAGCTGTTCCTGGAACTGGGGTGACAAAGCACAGACTGTCTTGGAGACGTGGGCGGACAGGGCTCAGCCTGCCCAGAGCCACGCATGAATAGGGCACAGAGACGCCGGCGCGAGGATGAATGGGCACCAGGCGTCCAAAGACGCAGTGGAACTTGGAACTGGCCACGGGGGCCCGAGACCTGGGACGTGGGCCGACGTGAGGTGTGGGGTGTAAACCACCAAGGGACCCTAACGCTAAAATCCCTAATGACTGGAGAACAGAGCATCCCAAAACTCAGACTCAAGGGCACACATGACTCAGGCACTCAGGAGTGGGGTGCAGGCTGCAGGGCCCAGAAAACCAGGTGAGCACTGGGCATTCACAGTCAAAGGGCATCCTGGGGACTTGGAAGCGGGGGGTACGAGGCATCGGCTGTTCATCGTCACAGGGTGTGCAAGGACCCAGAGCCCATGAACGAGGTTCACATCCTTCAGATGCTCCATGGATCATGGAGACTTCAGACACCCAAGGAAGGGGTCTTGGACCCCTGGACGCTTGCATGGCAAGGAGCAGCCTGCCTGGAGTCACACGTGAGCCCAGTGGAGATGCCGGGGCGAGGACGAATAGACTCACAGAGGCCCAGACACCCATGAATGAGCATCGGGCATCCAAAGATGCAGTGGAACTTGGAACCAGCCGCCAGGGGCCTGAGACCCGGGAAGTGGGCCGACGTGAGAGGCAGGCGGTGGGGTTTAGGCTGCTCAAGACCGTGATGAATGGGATTCAGGCAACTAGAGAAGAGAACGTGGGAACTGGACGGTGCCCATAGCCCAACACTCTGAAGGGTGGGGTATGCCGATGCCTGGAGGATGGGGGTGGACTGCACAGAGGCCCTGGAAACTGGGGGGCAGGGTACCCATCAGGTTGACAGTTGGGGTCCTTGTTACTGTGGTGATCAGAGGAGTGGGGTACAGGCTGCCCAGATACTCAGAAAACCGTGGACCAGGACCTTACAATGGAGCCACGGGTTCCTGGGGCCTGAGGCTTTACGGGAAAAGGGTACAGACTGCAGCTAGACCCAGAGGGTGAGGGGCGAGCAGTCTGGACTCAAAACAGAGGAAAGCGGGGAATCCAGAACTGAGGGTGATGGGTGCCTGGCCCCATCTATTCACATGAATGAGGTTAGATTCCTCGGCCTCAGGTGAGTTGGGTGGAGAGACAGGGAGTTACGAGACTCCCTGAGGATCTGCATACACAGAATTCGGGGGGTGGGGTGCCAGCGGCACCAGCTGAGATTCTGAGACTGGACACCCAGACCCTCACATAGAGGAGTGGGACTCAGCTCGTCTCACGGGGCTGGGCTGTCTCGGCCAGAGTTCCAGTGCCTGGGACCCCTGGCACCCAGAAACTCAGATGCTGTGTCCACGTTGCCCTGATGCCCAGACAAGTGGGGGGCCAGGTCCCCAGTTTCTCAGTCATATGGGCATAGATCATCAGGGTGACAGAAGGCAGAGAAGACTGGATGACGAGGAAGCCACCCTCATTCTCCAGGGAATGGGGTACACGCCCCAGGGCCCCACGAAGAGAGCCTGCAAGGACTCAGTCACTGAGGTGCCCCTAGGCATCTTAAGGGGATGTGGACTGGGCAATTCAACTCCCGAGCAGAGTGGGGTACGGGGCCTCAGACACTCCACTAGTGGGTTAGAGGACCCCGACACTCCAAATATTGGGGTCCAGGATCCAGACATTCACACTAATGTGTACAGAACCCAGACAATCCAATTATTGGGGTACAGGATCCAGACACTCCAACTATTGGGGCACTGGACCCAGGCACTTAGACTAATGGGGGTACAGGGCACAGACAGTCCAATTATTGGGGTATAGGACCCAGACACTTAGACTAATGGGGGGTATAGAACCTAGACACACTAATGGGTACAGAACCCAGACACTCCAATTAATGGGGGACAGGACTCAGACACTCCAACTATTGGGGTACAGGACCCAGACACTCAAACTACTGGGATAAAGGATCCAGACACTCCGACTATTGGGGTACGGGACCCAGACACTCCAACTACTGGGGTACTGGACCCAGACACTCACACTAACAGGTACAGAACCCAGATACTCCAACAATTGGGGTACTGGACCCAGACACTCCAACTATTGGGATCCAGGATCCAGACAGTCACACTAACGGGTACAGAACCCAGACAATCCAATTATTGGGGTACAGGATCCAGACACTCCAACTCTTGGGGTACTGGACCCAGGCACTTAGACTAATGGGGGTACAGGACACAGACTGTCCAATTATTGGGGTATAGGATCCAGACACTTAGACTAATGGGGGTTATAAGACCTAGACACACTGATGGGTACAGGACCCAGACACTCCAATTAATGGGGTACAGGACTCAGACACTCCAACTATTGGGGTACAGGACCCAGACACTCAAACTACTGGGGTACAGGACCCAGACACTCCGACTATTGGGGTACGGGACCCAGACACTCAAACTACTGGGGTACTGGACCCAGACACTCACACTAACGGGTACAGGACCCAGATACTCCAACAATTGGGGTACTGGACCCAGACACTCCAACTATTGGGGTATAGGACCCAGATACTCCACTAGTGGGGTACAGGACCCAGACACCCAGACTCATGGGGTAGGACCCAGACATGTCTTGGGTGGGGGTCCAGCTCTTGGGAAGCATAGGTACAGCCCCAGACACCTGGCCATAGGGCAGGCAGGCACCCAGCTTGGGAATGAATAGCACACAGAGCCAGAGACAAGGATGAATGGGACACACAACCAGGGGGCGGGGGGGCAGGGAGGGGTGGATGGGGCACAAGACATCCAAAACCACAGGAGCGAGGCCGCGGGCCCTGACATGGCACTCAGGCCTATGTGAGGCGTGTCAGGGGGCGTTCAGCACCCAGGGGCCCCACAAGTGGGTACAGACTCTCCAGGAACCAGGTGCCCACAGAACAGAGTGCTGGCGTCCAGGCTAGCGGGAGCGTGCCCCCGGCGCCTTGGGTACGAGGCGAGAGGCTGCCGGAAGTTCAGATGGTCAGGTGTGTCTCCAGGTATCTGCAGGAGTGGGGAAAAGATGCTCTGACAGCAGGGGTACCCCAATGAATAGATGCCCCAAGAGAAGGTGAATGGGGGCCCAAAGATGCAGAGGAACCAGGTCCCGGCCAGTGGGGTCCCAGAGGCCCTTGGGAGATGCAGTCAATGCGGGGAGGGTGCAAGCGGCCCCAGGAGGGACCCTGATGCCTGGGTCACGGAGAACCCCAGGTCTCTGACATGAGTGCTGGTGAATGGATTACACACTACACGTGCAGTCAGACGATGTGGTATATGTTCCCTCAGTCTCCAGGTGAATGGGGTATAATTCACGCAGATACTCCAAGAAGCGGGATTTGCATCCCGTGGAGATCCAGACTCACAGCCACCAGGCAGACCTTCGGAAGATGGAGAGAAGCTCAAGGAACCAGCACCACGATGCCGGCACTCAGAGGAGGGTGCTCACTCAGGTGACAGGGCGCAGGCACCTCAGAAGTTCACATGATGTGTACAGGTCCCCTAACACTCCAATGATGGGGCACAGGCACTTGGATGAAGAGGGTACGGTTAGCCCGAATCAAGGATGACAGGGGCACACACAGGCTGGGACCCCGTGGATGGGCATGGGGTACCCCAATCCTTGGAGACTGTGGCGAGCGGAGCTCCCGCTCCCATCCTCAGCCCGGGCCCCGCTACATAGGGCGCCCCAGCTGAGCGGGATGTGGCAGCCGGGTCAGCGCGGGCAGGGTGCACGCGTGCCGTCCCAGCACGTCTCACGGTTCCTTGCCAGCAGCTCCCGGCTCCCCCAAGCCGGCGACTGCCATGAGTTCCAACCTCAAACATTCCCCAAGCAACCTCAAAGGAAGCATCCCCGTCCAGGAGCCCCGCCAGGGTCTCCATGTGGCTCTTGGCTGCCAAGCCGCCGTCTCGGGGGCCGTAGGGCTGGCCTGGGGCTGCCAGCTCTGTTTGGTTTTCCCCTTCCTGCCCTGGAACCTCAGACGCCCGTCTCGCCACGGAGGCGCCCAGATCCGGGGAAAGGCACAAAGGCCCTACACAGTCAGGCCGGGGAGAGTCGCATGCAGGGCAAAGACGCTGCGGGCTGGATCCCGCCGCCCGTGCGCCCCCATCACGCCCACCCACGCACCTCGCTCCCGCAGCACGGGAGCCTGCATGCCCGCTGCCCTGCAACAGGCCTCCTCTGTGCCCCAGAACTGTTTAGCTGCCTCTTCTAAACCCCCATCTCTGGGTGGGATGAGCAGAGGGACCCAGGCCTTTTTTTAGGGGAACACGTGCCCAAAGAGACATGCAAGCTGCCAC
This sequence comes from Hyperoodon ampullatus, assembly GCF_949752795.1. Lineage (NCBI taxonomy): Eukaryota > Metazoa > Chordata > Mammalia > Artiodactyla > Ziphiidae > Hyperoodon > Hyperoodon ampullatus. Next base: position 4,080,840 of record NC_136920.1, read on the forward strand.
ATGCCACGTGTCCCTAGAGCCACGCGTGACCAGCAGGGGCACCCATGTGTGCATGCATGCGCACACGTCCCACCTGTCATGTCCCCAGAGCAGCCTTAACCTGGGCTGAGTCTCCCGGAAGTCCTGCCCCACGAGTCCTGCGGGCTGGCTAAGCATTAACCCGCTCCACGTCTGGCCGTCCGTTGATAATGGGTTTGGAGAGACACCCTGACCTGGGTGGGCCACTCAGAGCTGGGCCCCTCCAAACCCAGATGTCCCTGTGACTCGGAACACCCCCCTTGGGGTGTAGAACCTTCACGAACCAAGTCCAGCCCGACCTCCCTCCCGCTGTTTCACCCAAAGGTCAGCTCAGATGGGCCAGCACCTCCTCTGCTAGGGCCTCTAGCAGCGCTCGAGATGCCCCAGTCCCAGGGGACCCCTGCAGGGGGTCCCCGGGCTGAGACGCCGGGTGCTTCAGTCTCGGGAGGGGCCCTCCTCCCAAGGGAATTCCCCGACTCCTGAGGGCCAGCAGTTCCGGCCCTGGGGTGGGGGGTCCCTGAAGCCCTGTCCCCGCCCCCCACCAAGGAGAGTTTCCCTGGTCACTAGAGGCCAAGCAAAGCCACAGGCTCCGAGCACGGGATCCAGTGCCCAGGGTCCGAGAGGAAGGCCTGGAGGCCGGGGCGGGGGCACAGGAAGTTCAGGCATCAGGTGAGAGAGTGTGACACCTGCGGGGGGGCTGCCACCCCCAACACTTGGGGGAATCTTGCTCTTTCAGAGGGAGGCCCGAAGAAACTCGGTCCCATCAAAGCATAAAAAATTCCAGTCAGACCAAAGGGGGAAGGGGTCAGTCAGCACAGCTATGATAGGTGCCCAGCTGACAGGGAAGGCCCTCCCCCTGGGAGAGCTGGCATCCCTGACTCGGGGAGGGTGCAAGGTTGAATCCAGCATAACTCCGGCAGGTTGGAGGGCCAGGGCCAGGAGTGAGCAGGGAGGGCTTCCTGGAGAGGTGGAGCTCACTCAGGTCTCCAGGGCCAAGTAGGATGGGCAGGGGGTGGGAGGGGGCGAGAAGGAGGCTGTCCTGCCCAAAGCAGAGAGCGGAGCCGCTGGGAGGGAGCCCCGGAGGAGGTGGCTGGGGACTGGGGCTCCATTTACGAAGGATGGCTGTCCCCCTTCCCTGGGAAAAACAGCCTTAGCACCTGGAGGTTTTTCCCCAGCCAGCCCACAGAAAGTAGACCCCAGGAGGGACTTCCTGCCTTCTGAGGGGTGGGCACGGGAGGTCCCGTCCAGGGGTGGCCCAGGCCAGGAGGGCTTCCAGAGGCATGGCAGGGGGACAAGGAGAACCGGGCAGCCCTCACAGGACCTGGAGGGCTGCCCCTGGGGCACCTGCCTGCCTGGGGGGGCTCCTGCAAGTTTCCCCCAGGAGCCGGGGCCTAGAGGCTGGACGGCGGCGTAACTGGGGCCAGTGGAGCAGATGGCGCCACCTGGTGGCTGTGTGCCAGCCGGAACCCTCACCACCACGGGGACAGGGCAGTCCTGAGGGACCCCTCACCTCCCCAGGCTTCAGGGCCCCCCATTGCTTGTGGCTGGTGTGCCCAGGGATCCAGGGCCCTCTCGGGTCAGCTCCCAGGCACCCCCTGTGTTTCTGGGGCTCAACCTTCACCAGGCTGGCCTGGGAATCCCACCAAGCCAGCAGCACCAAATTCCTGTGACTCGATGCCCACCGCACCCCAGCCAAGCCAAGAACAGGACACTAACCGAGCAGGGGTGTGGGGAGAGGCACACACATGCCCACACATGTATACACACACACATGCAGAGGCATGCACACGCAGCCACACGCAGGTACAGGTGTGCACACATGCATGCATGCACAGGCGGAAATTCTGTGATGACAAATGACAACTGACCTCCACATTATCAACTGTAAAAATCTCGATTGAAGCTATTTTAATTCCAGAGCACACCTAGACTCTGACATTTCAGCAAATGAAGATGGGCTTTAAATCCCACAAGGGCAGCCGGGCCTCTCTGCCTTGACCACTGGGCTGCTCCAGGGACCCCTGTGGACCGTCGGTTCTCAGGCCAGCCCACGCCACCAGCCGCCACGAGGGGCGCTCTACCAGCTGACCTGGGAGTGTCCTTGGGAGGAGGGAGGGCAGTGGCCAGAGGGGCGGCCGAGACACCTGTGAGTCCCCTGAGTACACCCCACTGCACCACAGGGGCCTCGCCTGGTGGCCCCCCAGCCAGAACCCGCTCCATAATTTGTGGGACCCAGGCAGGAAACGTACAGCCTCTAGTTCCAAATGGTTAGAACTGTAAGTGAGCTGCAGCGGGCAGTAAAGCAAGCCGGGTCCTCCTTCTGAGCCGGGGCTGGTGCACAGGCCGCCTTGACGTCCCTTCCTTGTGTGTGTGGACCCCCCCCCCCCGGCCTGGCCTCTGCCCTGCTGCGAGCCTCAGATGGCTTAACCTCCGAAGACCTCACAGGGTCAAGACACGTGTGTTTGCAGGGGAAGGGGAGGCTGAGCTGTGGCCTGGGCACCCTGCTTTGAGCTGTGGCCCCTCCTGCAAACAGGTTGGCTTGGTGCTGGCAGTGGGGCATTTATGCCGTGTGCATGGGGGGTGGGTGGGGGGTCTCTGAGATCACAGTGGGGCTGCTTCGGTCCCTCCCCACGCTGGCATGCGGGTGGGCAGGGAGCGCAGAGGGGCAGGGATCCGGCTCCGATGCCTGGTAGTTCCTGGAGTGGGGCCCGGGCTGGGTCCTTGTGACTTGGCTGCCAGTGCTCCTGGGAGGAAGGGCACCCGGGGGAGGCTGAGCCAGAGAGACTAGCCGTGGGCCTGGGCCCCAGCGTGCGGGCTGAGTGGGCCCTTGCCGGGTGCGCGCCTCCTGGGGCCCCGGGCGCACAGCCGAGCCGGGCCCACCCTCCTTCCCACCCCGAGCAAGCAGGGCAGCAGGGCAGGTAGTAGGCAGGAATGTTCTGGCTGCTCCCAGCTACACCCGCCCCTGCCTGCTCCCACCTCACCCTCCTCCCCAGGCGCCAGGAATGCACCTTCAGCCCAGACTTGCTCACACGGAGCTCCCGCAGGCAGCTGACCCCCACTCCTCACCCCTCCCATCCCCCATGACCCTAGCAGAGCCCCTACCCCTCGGGGCCTCCGTCCCCAGGCTCCCAGTTGCTCCAGGGCCAGGGACCCACATGTAAACACTCCCCACCTATGTCAGGAGCCAACCATGGTGGGCCCGAGGTCAGGGTGGTGGTGGTGGGGCCCAGGGAGAGAGGTCAGGTGGGAGGGGGCTTCCTGGAGGGAGAGGCCCTGCGGGGAGGAGAGGGAGGGTTCCTCGGCGAGGACCAGTGAGGCCAGGGCCCGGGCTGCCCAGGCCTGGCCCGCTTGGCTGGGCTGGGGGCTAGTGGAGGTGGTAGGAGGCCAGGCCTGCGACAGCTCAGTCCGCACCTTGGCCAAGGCCCAGCACCCCCCTACCGTCGGTGCCATTCAGAACCCTCGCCCTGGCCTCCCCGGGCTGCCTCCTTGCCCAGGCAGACTGAGCTGGCTGCTGCTGGGCAGATGGGGCGGTAGGCAGGGGCCCAAGGGGCCACCCTCACAAGTGACCTGGCTGCCCCGGCCGTTTGCTCCAGGCCAGCAGGGTGAGGAGATGAGTTGCCCCCCAGGCCCCCACAGCTCCCGGGCCCCGGCGGGCTCCACGGCTGTACCCGGGCTCATTCCGGACCTGGTTGCCCGGATCCCCTGTGAGTTTCGGGACCTCTGGAAGGGGAGTGGGGATGGCCCGGCTGGGCGGGTGGCAGCCGCTGTCCATGGATGCCTCTCAGGCCCATCTCTGTGCTCCCCCCTCCCCGCCCCCAGGGCTCCGCTGGGCGCTCATAGCCACTGCGGTCGTGGCTGGCGTCTTCGTTGTTTCCTGCCTGCTCTGTGCCATCTGCTGCTGCTGCCGAGGCCGCCACAGGAAAGAGCCCAGAGACAAGGAGGCCGTGGGCCTGGGCAGTGCCTGCAGCACCATCAACACCCACCTGGTGAGAAGCGGGCACCCAGCTGGGTCAGTGCCGGGAGGCAGCTCAAGGTCCAGGCTCGGGGACGAGCTCAGCCCCCAGCATGGCCCGGTCTGCCCAGAGCAGAGGCAGGGGGGGCCGCCTGGCTGGCGAGGCGGTGAACAAGGTGAGGGAGGGCGTGGGCTGCAGGAGCCACAGCAGTTCTGGAGGAGGGCAGTGGCAGAGAGGTGGACTTGGGGCAGTTCCGGCCGGTCCTGCGGAGCTGAGCTGGGATGTGAGCCCTTCTGGTGGCCTGGCCTGGAGGTTTGACCCATCATGGACCCGCTGCCTGGGACGCCAGGGCTCTTATGGGGGCACGGTCCCAGCAGCACCTGTCGCCAGCCCCTGTGATACCACCCGGGTGCAGCCAGGTGTGGATAACATGGAGCGTGGCCCTGGGGGGCCCCAGCAGTGGGAGGACCTGCAGCTGTCCGTGGAGTACGACTTTGGAAGCCAAGAGGTGAGGGGCCCCGAGGACGTGCGGGATTTTGGAGGGGCGACGGGGGAAGGGTGGGCACTGGGTGCTGGGGGGTGTGGGGCTGACCAGGAAGGGGGCCTTGGCTGAAACACCCTCTGTTTCCTAGATCAAGGTGGGCCTCAAGCAGGCAGCGGACCTGAGGCCCCGGGGCCCAGGCGGTACGGCGGACCCCTACGCCCGCGTCAGCCTCTCCCCTGAGGCCGGGTGCAGGCACGAGACGAAGGTGCACCGTGGTACCCTCTGCCCCACGTTCAAAGAGACCTGCTCCTTCCACGTGAGTCGGGGCTGGGTGTCCAGGGGCCTGGGCCGGGCAGCGGGGGCCGCTCACACCCCTCCCCGCAGGTCCCCCACGTGGAGCTGCCCCGGACCACCCTGCGGGTGCAGGTGCTGGACTACAAGCACTTCTCCCAGCACGAGCCACTGGGAACCGTGGATCCACAGCCCGTCCTGGAGCTCTGGCACCCTCTGGGCCCGCCCAGCGCTGCCGAGGTGAGCCTGCTGACCCCCGGGCTCCAGTCCTGCCCTGTCCGGTGTGCCTGGCGGGAAAGCTGAGGCCCTTCTTGCTGCTTGCAGCCAGAGCAGTTGGGGGAGGTGTGCTTCTCGCTCCAGTAAGTGCCCGGCTCGGGCCGGCTGACCGAGGTCGTGCTGGAGGCCCGAGGCCTGAGCCCGGTTCTGGCAGGTGAGAGCCGGTCCTGCCCCTCCACATGGATGGAGGGAACCCTGTGCTCAGCTCTCAGACCTGGGACGCCCTATGACCCCTTGCCCTTGCCCAGAGCCCTACGTGAAGGTCCAGCTTGTGCTGCACCAGAGAAAGTGGAAAAAGAGAAAGACAACTGCCAGGAAGGGCACAGCCACCCCTTACTTCAACGAGACCTTCACCTTCCTTGTGCCTTTCAGCCAGATCCAGGTAGGCTGCCTGGAGGAGGGGGCGGGTGGAACCTCACTCAGGGCCAAACTGACGGCTGCCTTTCTCCCCCTCCCACCGCACCTCTGCCTGCCTCTACCCAGAGTGTGGTTCCGGTGCTGGCTATCTGGGCCCGGAGCCCTCAGTTCCGGGCAGAGTCCGTGAGCAAGTTTCTGCTGGGCACCCGGGCCTCTGGTCAACCCCTACAGCACTGGGCAGACATGCTGGCCCATGCCCGGCAGCCCATCGCCCAGTGGCACCACCTGCAGCCGGCCAGGGAGGTGGACTGGGCCCTGGCCTTGCAGCCCCACCTGCGCCTGCCCTTGCCTGGCTCCTGAAAGCAGCCCCGGACCCTCGGTCTCCCTGGGCTGGGCCACGGGCCCCGTGCAGGCTGCCCACCATAATAAACGCCTTCTCCCCCATGGCTGTGAGTCCTTCCTGAGCCCCGTGGACATAGCAAGGCCAGGGGCTCCACCGACATCGCCATGGCCCCCTGCCAAGGACAAGGAGAGGGTCTCCTCTCCAGGCTCAGCCAGGCCCTGAGGGCTCTGACCCATGCCTGACCCCTGAGTGAGGGTGAAGGGGCCCTTCCTGGCCCAAGGGGGACGATACTGGGAAATGGGAAGCCCTTCCCGTCGGTAGCAGCTGAAGAGTGAGGGATGAGCCCCTGGGACCACAGTGGGCAAGTGGGAGATATTTGGGGGATGCTGACAGTGGACAGAGGGGAACCCAATCCCAGGGACCGCCCCAGCCCCCGAGGGGCCCCCAAACCCTCTGGATGGTGACTGCAGGGCGTCCCCTTCACGAGCAGCAGGGGGCAGTAGATGCCTTCGGAAGCCGCCCCGGGCCTTTGGGGGCTCAGCCTGGCCCGGAAAGCAGCTCTAATCCCCGCACATCTGGACGGCTTTAGCTCTCCCTGACCCTCCCCATGGCCCGAGAAGCCGGCAGGGCTGGGGCCATGCACCCCCAGCTCAGAGGGTGCCAAGTCATGGTTATCCGGATGCCTCTGCTGGGTGGGGGCCCGGGCGGGGGGCGCAGGCCTGGACCGGGGTGAGAAGGGCAGTGCCGGGCCTGCCTGGGGCAGCCAGGCGGGCCCCAGGCCCCCTCGGGTCAGGGAGAGGTTCCCAGGTGGGTGGCGCCGAAATCCTGAGTTTGAAGGATGTGTTCCGAGCTGTGCAGGGAGCTGGCCCGCGGGCAGGGCGGTCCAGGCAAGGCTGCACGTCCGTCCAGGCGACCCCCATCCTGCTCTCGGGTGGGAAGCTGGGATCACGCCCGTGGAGGGCAGCCCTGCCCCAGAGACCCTGGCCACTGCCACAGGCCCCAGAGGCCGTGTTTGGGGGTCTGGCCTTGCCCCAGGCCAGCTTGGGGACGGGAAGACATGGCCAGCTCATGCCTGAGACGCCTGTTGGGTTGGAGGGGACAATAAGAAGCAGAGTGTGAGGCAGCTGCTGTTCCCCGGGGGGCCCGGAGCCCTGGGGAAGCCGAGGAAAGCAGTGTGGACCCTGACTCAGAACAGGTGGGGCCGGGCTGGAGTGACCCCTTGGCTGACCCCTGAGCTGTGCGCCACGGCTGGCGAGGCTGTCGTCCTGTCCTCAGGCTCCTTGTAAGATACAAGGGAGGCATCTCGAAGTCGTCACTGAGCCCTAAATAGACCAACCCAACCTCAGCACCCCCCACCCCCAACAACCAAGACTTCTTGGCCTGGATGGCAGCACGAGGCTGGGCCGGGCCAGGCAGCCTGGGCAGGTGGGGAGGTCCCTGTGCCCCCATTGGTCTGAGGAGGGCTCCATGCCCTTTCTGAGCAGGGGCCCAGCCTGGGGGAGGCCATTTATACCCCTCCCCCTGGGCCCACCAGCCCAACTCGCCGCTGCCGGCCTGACCCCGCTCCCAGCGCTGCTGCCCAGACGCGAGGTGAGGCTGGCCCGGAGGCCGGGACAAGCACTGCTCGAGCTCGCTTGCAGGAAGACTTCCCGGGGCGGGGGCCTGGGGGCCAGGGCCGCCGCCAGCAGCCTCTCTGGGGGTCTTCCACGGAGCAGGGGGCGAGAGGGAGATGCATCCGGAGGCAGGCTGGGGTGGCGAAGGGGCCCCGGGCAGCACCCCGACGGCCGGGCCTCACCTCTGGGTCACGGGAAGGGGGTTTTACGGATTGAGGGACCCCAGGCCCAACTGGCGGGTCGTTTCTTCTATGCGCTTGGGACCGAAGCTGAAACAGCAGAGCTAAAAATAACTGGTCGCTCCGGTGGCACCTGCGATGGCCTGAGCGCCCCTCCCTCGGGGACAGCTGCAGCGGCTCCAGGCCCGCCTGGGACGTTTTGGGAACACTTTCCTCCTACTCCTCCCCTCCCCCGGGGAATTCCAAGAAGTGTCCCCCAAGGAGGTGGGGGTTGGGCGGGGCTGCGGGGGGTTAGTGTGTGAGGTGAGGCCCTGCATCCCCAGAGCTGGGGTCCTGGGCCACGGCCCTAACACCCCTCCCCTTTCCCTCCCGCAGGCTCTAAGCCCAGGACCTCAAGATGGGCGAGTAAGTGTAGCCCCCCAAGCCCGCTGCCCCTGCTGCCCACCCCACTCCCCACCGGGCGAGGGTCTCCACATCACCCCGCCAGGCCACCTCCCACCCGCCCCATCACACAGCCCCGTGGCAGGGCCCTAACATCTCTTCTCTCCCCCGCCGCCCCACCTGCCACCCTGGGACAGTGAAGAGGTGAGTACCTGCTTGGGGGTGACACACGGAAGGGGTGGGACCCCCAACTCAGGAGAGGGCAGAGGTCGGAGCTCCAAGGCCCAGGGAGGCCGCCCAGCCCCCCCCCTTCTGTGAAAGTGCTTCACCCGCCCCCCCACACCCCCACCCACGGAGACACTGACAAACAGAGGAAGTGGCTGCCTGGTGCCCCAGTGCTCCCGGAGCAGGGGAGGTGCGGCTGTGGTCTGCTCACCGGGGACTCGCTTCTTCTTTCTGATGGCTGCATCTCCTCCCCCACCTCCTGGGCCCCGCCAGCATCCCCTGCCTCAGCAGCACAGCCCCTTCTCCCGACCCCAGTCCTCCCAACCTGAAGGGCCACCGGGGCAAAGGGTCGCCGTGCAGCACTGTGTCCTGGGCCCAACCTCCCCACCAGGCCCAGGCCCAGCCGCCCCTCGGGCAGGATCCCCTGGCTGGGCAGGCGAGCCCCGCCGACCCTGACTCTCCCTCCCGCATCCTCTCCCTGCCCTGCAGAAGCACCACAGGGCCGTCACGGCCCGCAGACAGCACCTGAAGGTAGGTGCGGGCCTGGGGAGGGCTGCCCGGGCGTCTGCAGGCTGGCGTGCTGCAGCCCCTCACCACTGCCTACCCCCCGCCCCCCTAAACCCTCCCAGAGCGTCATGCTCCAGATCGCAGCCACAGAGCTGGAGAAGGAGGAGAAACGCCGGGAGACGGAGAAGGAGAACTACCTGTCTGAGCACTGCCCGCCGCTGCACATTCCCGGCTCCATGGCCGAGGTGCAGGTACCCAGGCCCCCACCCCGCCCGCCCAGCGGCCCCTGCCCACCGCCCCGTCTCCCCCTCGGTCCAGAGGGCAAGCAGGGTGGTCAGGGCGGGTGGAGGCCGGGTGTGGGGATGGCCACCCACCCACTGCCCCCGCCCCCAGGAGCTCTGCCAACAGCTGCACGCCAAGATCAACGTGGCCGAGGAGGAGAAGTACGACATGGAGGTGAAGGTCCAGAAGAGCACCAAGGAGGTGAGAGGTTGGGGAGGGGACACGGTGGGGGGGGGGGGGTGCCCCGACCGTGAGGTCCTGGCCTCCGCCACCTCCTGCCCAGCCTTGCTGCCCACCCCACAGCTGGAGGACATGAACCAGAAGCTGGTTGACCTGAGAGGCAAGTTCAAGAGGCCCCCGCTGAAGAGGGTGCGCATGTCGGCCGACGCCATGCTCAAGGCGCTGCTGGGCTCCAAGCACAAGGTGTGCATGGACCTGAGGGCCAACCTCAAGCAGGTCAAGAAGGAGGAGACCGAGAAGGTAGGGTCCCCACCTCATGCACCCCGCCTGCCGGGCCAGCTCAGACCCCGGACGGGTCTGCCGGGATGGGATTTGGAGGGGCAGCGAGGCTGCAGGTGGTGGGCCTGAGCCCTCTGCCGGCGCCCCCGCAGGAGCGGGACCTGCGTGACGTGGGAGACTGGAGGAAGAACATCGAAGAGAAGTCGGGCATGGAGGGCCGCAAGAAGATGTTCGAGTCCGAGTCCTAGGCCGCCCGCCGCCCGCGCCCGCCCGAGGCCCTCCGGGTCGGCCTCGGCTCCTGTCAATAAAGGATTCCAATCCCCACAACTGCTCTGCTCGGGTCCGGCCCTGCCCCAGCCTCTCTGCCCCCAGGCCGCCGTGCGAAGGCCTCTGAGACCGGGGGGGGGGGGGCCCCGGGCTGTGGTTGGAGGAGCCACACACGGGCTTCGGGGGACTTCGGCTCGGCTGGGAGGGCCACTGCCGGGGCGGGGACCCCACTCACCCGCCTGCCGCCCGGGGCTGCTTGGGGATGTTGGTGTCAGACCCTGTAAGCTTGGACACAGGTGCCCAGGCCACGTCAGAGCCACTTCCCTAGATGACCATTGGTCCATTGTCACTGTCACCATGAAGGTCCCCACAGGGCCCAGAGACCCTGTCCCTGTGGCACAAGTCCAGGCAGGGGCCTCGTGGGCCTGTGTCCCATGCCCTGTGGGCAGCCCCTTCCTCCCAGGCCGCCCCTTCCCAGACCCCACCCACCCACCCACCGCCACCAGTGGGCACGCGGGGCGGTCCTGGATCAGCTGGCCCTCCGGGGAGTCTTGAGCGCATGGGGCAGGGGCACGCCGGGCTGGGGCCCGCGCTCCCCCTGGAGACTGATGACAGGCCCAGCTGGCCTGACCCCGGGCCCAGTGAGAGGGCTAGCTTCTCCCTGCTGCACAGCCCCCGGCCCTGGCTCACGCCACACATCAAGGGACGATGTCCCTGACAGGCCCAGACACAAATGTCACAGCAAGGTCGCCGTCAGCCTCCTGTGTGAGGGATGATGCCGTGGCCCGCCAAGGTCCTGCACTCAGATCTTTGGTGGGCAGCCGGGGGAGGCCAGGCTGCCGCCCCTGATGGAGCGGCTGTCCACCCTGCCCTTGCCCTCCGGAGGCCCCAGCGATTGATGTGCCGGGGCCGGAGCCTTGAGCCTCAAGGGACAGACGTCAGCCTCTGCCCTGCCGGCCTTGGCCAGTACTGCTCCCCGCCCCCGCGGCAGCCCAGGGATCAGCTCCATCCTGCGAGCAGCTCCCTCACAGGCCCTGGCTGGTCTCATCAGGCCCTCGGGCCCAGGCCTGGTGCCTTGGCTGCCTTTCTTGCTCACGGATGCGGGGTAGAGGGGACCCCTCGACGTTCCTGGCTGAGGCCCAGCCCGCGTGGAGTCCAGAGCAGGCAGGGCAGGCAGTGAATTCAAGGAGTGAGTGGGTTTGGGCAGTGAGAGCTGCCAGCGATAGAGGCGGTACCTGACTCTGACCCGGCAACGTGAACCGGGCAGCTGCACGGGGGCCGTGCCCGCCGGGAAAGGGAGTGCGAATCTATGCCCAGGGCCACGGGGGGTTCAGGGACCCCAGGGATGCGGTTCCCATAGGCAGGACCCAACTCCGTCAGATGTGGAAAATGGTCTTCTTTTCAAAAGGCAAGGAAATGGCAAACACAGAATTCCAGTGATTCCCCGGGGTGGGGGCCAAGCCGGGGACAGGTCGGGTGGAAACACGGAAGCAGAAGTAGGTTTGGGGGATGATGTAATTCTTGGGCAGAACAGTGGATTTCTGGGTGCTTGTTACATTTTCCAATGAATGAGTGAAGTGAAAGAGGACCATGCAAACCAAACCAAGCCAGCAAACATCTGGCCAGCGCCACTCGGCCTGGCTCCACGCCCCTCTGCGACCCTCTGCCACTGCCCTTGCTGGGTGACCTCAGTGTCCCTGCAGCCGTGTGGACGTGGGGCTGAATGGGGCAATTCTGGGGAAGTGCATAGTCCAGCACCTTCTAGGGTGCAGGGTGGAGAGCGGTGGGGGCTGGAGGTGGGAGAGGGGAGAGGGGCCACTGTCACCTGCTGGGGTGGGTGGAGGGCGGCGGTGGGTGGGGAGGGATTCAAGAGGCGGAGCCCCCAGGGCTCGGACGAGGGAGAAGGGGCACCCAGGCCTGTGCTGAAGGGGAGAGGGCGGAGGGCTGTTCTCCAGGGCAGGAGCCTGGGGCAGGTGAGGGGCTGGCTTTGGGCTGAGATTCTGGGGCGCTGGGGAACGTGGCAGTTCCCAGGCACAGACAGCTGTGTGCAGGGGTCCGGGCTGGAGATGGGGTCTGGGCGTCCTGAGACGTGAGTACTGGGCGATGTCCCTGACAATGGATGGAGCGAGACGGCAACCCCTGGAGGGCCCGAGCTGGACGCAGGGCAGCAGGAGGAGGGCAGCAAAGGTGCAGGGGACATGCTGGAGGTCAGGGAGGGAACGCAGCCACAGGGAGCCCCGGGGGACGTGGCTCGGCTGGACTGCGGCGGCAGGCGAGGCTGGCGGGCATGCTCCTGCGTGGTGCGGGGTGTACGCGGGACTGTGCCCGCAGCTCTCTCCCCGGCCTGCCCCTGCGAGTGCACCCGGGCCCCCGGGCCTTGGTGCCTACACTGTCCTCCAGGAAGGGACCAGGGCTCCGGGAGGAATGGCTGACCACAGGGACAGCCGGTGCACAGAGAACCTGGACCCTCTCGGTGAGCCAGAAGGGAAGTAGGCAGAACAAACAAAAAAACAAAGTCACCGAGGGGAGCCGGTCACAAGGACACAGACTGGCCGGGGAGAAGACCGTGGTGTTTCACGTCGCTAGACTGAGGTTGGTGTCTGCACTGTGGTCAGAGGAGAGGGCGGCTCCGGTTTCAGGAGACAGGCCACGAGGGCCTTAGGAGTAGAGGCGGGGAGAGACAGAGAGGCAGCGACAGCAGGTGGCGGAGTTAAAGATGCTCTTTGTGTTCATCTTGAAACTTTTCTGTCAGTTTGAAATCATTTCCCCCGATTAAACTTTTCTTTAAATGTCAAAACAAGAACACTCTTCTTTTTTTTTTTAATTAATTAATTAATTAATTAATTAATTTTTGGTTGCGTTGGGTCTTCGTTGCGGTGCGCGGTGGCTTCTCTTGTTGCGGAGCACAGGCTCTAGGCGCACGGGCTTCAGTAGTTGTGGCACGCAGGCTCAGTAGTTGTGGCTCGTGGGCTCTAGAGCGCAGGCTCAGTAGTTGTGGCACACAGGCTTAGCTGCTTCGCGGCATGTGGGATCTTCCCGGACCAGGGCTCGAAACCCATGTCCCCTGCATTGGCAGGCGGATTCTTAACCACTGCACCACCAGGGAAGCCCCTAAACGAGAACACTCTTAAGCAACCACAAAACAGATGAAGCAAAATCAACAAAGATGAATCGCCCAGACTTCTGAAGATGGAGATGTGGGCAGACGAGCCCAGAGAGCTCGGGAGACAGGGCGGGGCCAGTGGGCTGATGACAGGGCAGCGGGCTTGATGGAGGTGGGAGACCCAGACAGGGGTCTCAGGAGGGCTCCAGACACGCCCTTCTTCAGAGGGTTGGGTGAGTGCAGTGGGCCAGAGAGACGGGGCAGGGTGGGCGGTGCCAGCCTCAGGGGATGGGGCGGAGCCCTGAGGACTAGTATGGGTTGCAGTCACCCTGGGTTCCCTGCACCTGTGGGACAGGCTTCCCCTCCCCCTTCACCTGTACCCCCACCTGGCCAGGGCGAAGCCAGCGTGGCCTGGCGGACACAGAGTTTCTCCGTGAGCATCCACCTGCAGGGCTTCACGGTGCCTCACCCTCTCTCCAGCTTCGCCCGTGACCACCTGTCCACACCTGTGCCCTTTGGTCCCCAAGCACCAGCTCCATCTAGGCCCAGACCTGCTCCCCCTGCCCCTTAACCAACAAGCCACAGGTTTCCCTGTCACCCTCCTCCTCACAGCCGCTGGACCTCGGTTTACCTGACAACAAAATGGGTGTGCAGGTGAGTATACCCGGCTCACAGGATGGACAGGTGAGGAGGGAGCTCTGGCCCCTTCTGGGAGTCCTCCAGCTCCCCCCAACCTCTCTGCCATGCCACACCCACCCCAGCGCCAGTTCTGGAAGCGTCTCCTGGGCTCTCCCTTGGCTGCCCCCTCCCCACCTCCTCAAAGAAGCCTTCTGTGAGCCCTCAGCCCCGAGAGCCTGGCACATGGTCCAGGCCATGGTAACCCTGTGCAGAAGGCAGATAGCCCTCAGGCGGGGCAGGCGTTTGCGTGCTCACTGTCCACATTGGGCCCCCAGGGCTCCTCTCACATCTGGCCCTACCTACTGACCACCCCCATCACCAAAGTCCTTGCTGGACTCCCAGCTTTCATCCTCTGTCGTCCCTGGTGGGGGGTGCCCGTAAGAAGACCCTCTGGACAGCTTCTCCCTGCTGTGCCCACGGAGGTCATCATGGACCCTCCACCTGGGCCCCCTCCTCATGGTTTCTCCTGCTTCCGGAGCCCACTCCCTGACTCCCTGGGGAATTTCTGGCAATTCCAGGCTTACTGCAGCTGCCCCCTTCCAGGGAGGCCTGGCCCGTGGGGAGGGTCTCAGCCGCACCCCTCTGCCTGACCCCCAGACCCCATCAGGGGACACGTGTGTGCACAGACAACCTTATCTGATCCCCTGGCTCTTCCGCTGTCCCCTGTCCCCTGGTGGCTCCTGTAACCCACCTGCTGCCCCGGACTCTCACCTTACCTTGTCTCTCAGTGAATCTGCTCAGCATGGCCACTCCCTGTCTGCCTGTCATTGTCCTCCCTGGCCTCCCTCCGACCTGTCTGCCCCATGCCCACCCCGCAGACTCCCTGCCCTGTCCCTGTCTGTCCCCAGGCACCTCGGGCTCCAGGACCCAGCTTGCCTGATGGGGAGCGTGGAGAGAGCTACACCAGCAAACCCTGCAGTTCCTCCCCAGGGCAAAGCTGGACAGCATGTGTGCACACCCGCACCAGCGGAGTGATGGGCCTGGGGAGCCTGAGCGCAGGAATGAGGGTCAAGCCCCAGCGGGAGACCCTGGGCATCCCTCCGGCCTGCTGACCCGCTGACCACCTCCCTCCCCACGTCTCTGCTCTCTGCCCACATCCACACAAACAGCCCTGGCCGCCTCTGCTTGGGTTTCCACAGCACCTCAGCCCTGGGCGTCCACGTCCAGATCCTCTTGTGGCCCTGAACTTCTTCTGCTTCGTACCTGTGCTTGCTGATGGCACCCCTGGACCCCTAGCACATCTGGGCACCCCATCTTCTCGCTCCCTGGCCTCTGTACCTCGTGGTGGCAGGAGCTGGCTGCCCGCCCACCGCACTGCTCACCTTTTCCTACTGGGCACACACCTTGAGGACAGGTGAGGCCATAGACCCACCCCCCCAGCCTCCCCCATGGTCTCCCCACCCCTCCCCTGCCAGCTGGGACTCTGAGGTCCTCGGAGCGGGGAGCCTGGGGTCGCAGAACGAATATGGACCCCCTTCCTGCCCACCTTGGCCTGGACTGGGCTGAGAATGAAGCTTTCTTGGTGCTAAGCCCCCAAGGTGTAGGGTTGTTTGTTATAGCAGCTTCTTCCTTCCCAGACTAGCACATCCCTGTATCAGTGTCCGGGGCACCCATTAAAAAGCACCACAGCCGGGGCGGCTCAAACAGCAGCATTTACTGTCCCCAGTCCTGGAGGCTGGAATCCCAGATCCAGGTGTGGGCAGGGCTGTTTCCTCCTGAGGCCTCTCTCCTCGGCGTGTAGACGGCCGTCTTCTCCCTGTGTCTTCACAGGGTCGTCCCTCTGTGTGTGTCTGTGTCCTGACCTCCTCTTCTTATAAGGACCCCAGTCCTACGGGATTAGGGCCCCACCCTGGTGACCTCATGTAACCTGATCATCTGCAAAGACCTTATTTTGTAATAAGCTCACAGGTCCTGGGGGTCAGGACCAGAACATGTGAAATTTTAGGGGCCACAATTCAGCTCATAGACCTCCCAGGCCCCCTCTCTCTCCAGCCGCACCCCCCCATCCCGTTGTCTTCAGAGCCTCAACATTTCTCTCCTGGATCAAGACGCCCTTCTCCTCATCCATCCTGCTTCTCCCACTGTCCCCCCCTCCAACCCACAGAGCCCCCAGTGGGCTCCTAAATTGCGCTCCTGTGGCCTCTGCCAACCCTCGGCCCTGGAAGGCCGCTTTCGGAACCTTGGCGACCCTCCGAGTGCCCTCCGAGTGCCCTCCTCCCACTGGCAGCCGGCCTCAGACCCGTGCTGGCCGACTTGTGCCCTCAGCGCTCCAGATAGACCAGACAGGCGTCCCTCTCTTCTGCCTTGACCCGCCGCGTGTTGACCACGTCTCCGTTCTTGACCCCTCCTCCATGCTCACTCCGTCCACTCTCTCCCATCCCCTCCCCAGCATCTAGTCACCCGGTGTCACTTTGTCACTTGAGCGTGTGGTCCTGACACTGGTCTCCCTGGGGACCCGTCCCACCTGGGCCTTGGAGGCCACCTGGTCCATGGGTCCAGCCGCCCCTGGACGTTCCTCCTTGATGTCCCACAGGCAGGGCAGAGTCAGTGCGTCCCGTGTCTCCCTGCCCCCGTCTGCCTCGCCCAGACCTCCTCGGGGCCTGCACCCCTTGGCTCAGCATCTCTGGGGCCAGAAGCCTGCCTGGCGCCCACCCCACCCTCCTGCACAGCCTGTTGCGTCCGGGCTTCGGACTAGCTCGTTGTTTACCTCGGTCATTCACTGTGTCGCTGGACACTGCACCAGGTTTGGGAGTGAGGGGGGGACGAGAAGTGGTCTCTGCCCTCCCAACAGCCCCTCTAGTTTGAGTGAACGATGCCAATGGAACAGATGATGGCGCGTCTGCTTCTTGGGTGGACTCTTGGTCCTTCCGAGGAAGTCCGGCTCTGCTTAACCTGCCAGCAGGGCACAAAGGCCCTCAAACCTGGACACTGGGTCCCCAGGGATGCCTCTCGCTGGCCTTGGAGGGAGGTGTGAGAAGGGCGGGTCCAGGGCGCTTTTGTCTGAGGGTGTGAGAGCTTCTAGATACACACACAAAAATGGGATCAGTGGGGGAACAGAGGCTGGAGGGATGGGAAGAGGCCCCGGGATCTGGGGAGGAGCTGAGTGCTGGGGGGGGAGCAGAGTCTCAGAGCAGGAGTTGGGGCTTGAGAGGGGAGGGGGACGGGGGCCAGATGACAAGATGGGAGACGAGGGCCAGGAGGGGAGGCCTGGGATGACCATGGAGGGCGCTGCATCTGGGCCCACAGCACCCTCTGGGCCCCCAGATCCCCGGAGCATCCTCGGGCATGGCCACCATGCGCTCCCACCTCCCACGCGTGGAGAACGGGATGTCTCCCACTCTTCGGCCCCAGGAAGTGTCAGATGGGGCGGTTCCAACGTCTCCCAGTCTTGGAGGCCAGAAGTCCGAAGCCCAGGTGTCACGGGAGCTCCTCCTGGGCTCTGAGGGAGAACCTGCTCTGGGCCCCTCCCCCAGCCTCTGGTGGTTTCCTGGGGACCTTTGGTTTGTAGACGCACCACCCCCATCTCGCTTTCGTCTTCACATGGCGTCTCCTGGCGGGCGAGTCTGCCTCCAAAGTTCCCCTTTTTATAAGGACGTCAGTCATGTTGGATGAGGACCCACCCTAATGACCTCATCTTAACTGATTATATCTGCAATGACCCTATTTCCAAATAAAGTCCCATTCTGAGGTGCTGGCCATTAGGACTCCAACCTATGAATTTGGGGGACACAGTTCAGGTCTTAACATGAGGGGTCAGTCTTTTCTGGGCCTTTGAGGGTGGGGATGGGCCGAGGCGAGAGAGGGCCTGCTCTGGAGGGCCCCGGGGTCTGGTGAATGCTTGGCGGGTGAGGGCCAGTTCCAAACCCCCTGAGCACAGGAGGTGGCAGAGTCCAGGGGCAGCAGAGAGACTGGGGACCCCCCAATACTTCAGGAAAGTAAAGAAAACTGTAAGAGAAGACTTGGGGCCTGCAGACAGGGCAGCTCGTGCTGGGCCTCAGAAATCCCCTGGAGAGCACAGACCAGTGAGGGGTGAGCCAGGCGATGGCCCGAGGCTCGGGGATGAGAGTGTCCGAGCTCTGGGCACGCATCCGGAACATCTCCCTCCAGAGAGGTCACCATGCTTAACGTGGAGGCTCAGGGACCAGGACGGCGCCCTGTACTTGGGGACACCAACCACGCACAGGTGGGCTTCGGGGCCAGGGCTGCAGGGGGCCCAGAGGGAGCATGGGGGGCTCATGGGTGTCCCAGACCCTGCACCCACCTCTCCCTCCACCCGGTCCCTCTCTGCCCTCCAGGCCCCTGCCACTTGCTTAACGTTTCCTGATGCCTGTTTTTTTTTTTTTTTTTTCTCTCTCTCCTCTTGCAGCAACAGATTAAAAAACAACACCCCAACCCAAGCCCCGATATGCTCCAAACCTCAACCTGCGGCCAGAAGGGGGAAGTGAAACCCGGCGGGGGGTGAGGGGAGGCTCAGGGGCAGCTGCCCCAGGAAGCGCTGAGAGCTGCAGCACACACGCACAGCAGGGACCAGCCGGACGCCTGCCCCAGCCCGATGGCGATGGCGGAAGCTCCCAGCCACCCTGGCTCCGAGGAGCTGCTGGTGGAAGAAGGCACAGGGTAAGGCCCGGGGCCGGGCCGCGTGAGCGCTGTGATCTGAAGAAACCTTTGCATTTACATGTTGTCGGTGGGGTGGACGCTTAACTCGGAGGTCGATGGCACCCTCGGGGCTCAGGGGAGGCACACAGGCTGCAGGGCAGCTTCCTGGGACCCCGTCTCACCCAGGGCGGGTAGACGCCTCTTCTGTCTGCCTCTGCAGCTGGGCCTCACTGGGAGAGTCCGGGTTCCCCACCAGCTAATGGGATGCTGACCCAGGACCAGGAATCCTGGACGCCTGGTACAGGCCCAGGATGCAGCCTGGACACCTGGGGAAGAAACCAGGCCGTGGGCAGGCAGTGCCGAAGCCGTGAGGGCAGGAGGTGGGGAGGGCCCCGGGCCGGGAAGCCTGGCCAAGAGGGGATGCTCGGCCCCGGGATCCTCAAAGCCTGTGCTTGAGGCCTGGCTGGGCCCCCTCCCCCAGGCTTCCCCCTCCCGGTGGTGATGGAGGCTGAGGTTGCCGCAGGTTCTGAGTGCCAGGCGGGCGCTGTTGGTTGGCGGTGGGATGTGAGGGGACACAAGCCGAGGCTGTGCGGCTTGCCAGCGAGAAGGCCCAGCCGTGTGGCCACAGCCAGAGCTGGGCAGAGAAACTGTGTGACCCAGGCTTCCTCAGGAGGCAGCTGTGCTCCATGGAGCACTCCCCGCGCCCCACCCCCCACCCCACCCTGGGCCTGTGCAGGGGCAGAGGAGGAGGGTCCCTGGCTGGGTGAGGGGCTGCCGAGGGCAGGCATCCAAGCTGAGCCACACCGTGGGGGTCCGACTGCCCCAGGCTGCAGGTGCCAGAGACATGGGAGTGGTCAGGGCTTGGGGAGGGACACGAGTTCTGAGAGTCAGGGGTGGGGGGTGTGTGGAGAGAGACCACCAGCCCAGGAGGAAGGCGGCAGGGGCTCCAGACCTGGGGGACGTGAGATGCTTGCAGCCACAGCACGGGGCTGGAGCCGCCCAGGGCCGACCCCTACTTGCCCCCGAGCTGCTGCTGGCGGAGGGGGTGAAGGGAGCGGAGGGGAGGGGAAGGGGGCCCACTAGGACCCCCGCTGAGCCCCCGAAGGCAGGGCTCCCCACAGCCTCAGGGTTGACTTGCAAAGTGGATTCCAACCCCAGCTCTTCTGCTGGAGGCTGGTGGCAGCGGTAGTCTTCTGCATGCTGAATCCCAGGGGGACCTGGTGCAGGGGCTTCGGGGGGGCCGAGCCCTGGGGGAGTGGAGAGGCTGAGCAGCGGCTGGGCAGCTGGGATCCGGCTGGGGGCTGTTGTTGTGGGGGAAGGGCGTGCTAGATGGGACCCGTTGCTCGCTTGCCGCCAAGGAGGGGAGGGGGGCACGGCCCAGGCTCTGTGCCCTGAAGAGACAGCCCCGTCCTTCCAGGGAGGCAGGTCGCTCCACACACAGCAGGTGACTGGGGAACAGCTGTGTCCCCGCTCAGAAACGGCTCCGCACGTCAACTCTGTCCGGCCCTGGGCGCCTCCAGCCGCCTCATGCCCATAGAAGGGCACGGCTTGAGCGGCCTGGCAGGGCTTGCCCCTCCTTGGCTCCCTCCTTGACCCCCTTCTCAGCTGTCGTGCCTGCCGAGGAGAGGGAGGCGGCGGTGGAGGGCACGGCCACCAGCCCAGGTCCCGGCGGCTCGCTGGTGCCGGTCCCTGGGCCTCGGGCTGCACCTGTGCAGGGTCCGTCGGGGGCTCGGTTGGAGAACCGGCTGGATGCACCCCCGGCCCCTGGAGCCTGGGTGCCCCGGGGACATCACCCCCACGGGGGGGATGTGACGCTGACATTTCAGAGTGAAACTGAGACCCAGGGTGGGTGAGGTTCTCGTTTCACAAGGTGACTAAGGGAAGCGGGGATTTTCCTGTCCAGGGTGAGGGAGAAAGTCCCCGACGCCTAGGCAGGGGACTGAGGCTGGGAAGCCCCGCCAGGGGCCACCAGGATGGCCAGGGTCTGCTGAGGTTGGAGCCGAGCAGGTGAGACCTGCCCCCCTGCCCCCCTGCCCCCCATGTGCTGCCCATGGGGGCTTTCAGGTCTGTGGATCCAGGGCAGGCCATGCCCCTCCAACTGGCCAAGTTGGGCCATCCCCTCGGACTGCCCCAGACCCCTCGGAGGCCCCACGTGCACCCCAACCCTCCCCAAGGCCGGACGGAACCACGCTGGTCCCTTCCCCTGTCTGCACCCATGCAGGACTCCTGCTGCCATCTGGAGATAGGCTTGCTGGCCCCCTGGGCCTCCCCCTGCTGCAGCCCAGCCCCTCCCTGGTTGGCCCGGATGACAGGGTGGTCTCCAGGCCCCTGCCCCTGCCATGTGCTCTTTCTCTGAAAAGCCATCAGGCCACGTCTTCCCATGCATGGAACCACTCACCATGGAGCGGTGAAAATCCATGCCCCAGGGTGGCCGCTGCAGCCTGCCCTGGCCACCCTGACCTCACCTCCCTCGCCACCTGGCCTTCCCAGCTCGTCCCAGCTCTGGAAGGTGCCGGAATCATCGCAGACTTTGCATAGGCCCTTCCTCAACCTACCTGGCCGCCCCACCCCCTCTGCAGGCTTCCCTCTCCTGCCCTGGGGTGGTCGCTACCCCAGGCTCCCTTCGCATCTGCCACTGCCCGTGGTGGAGGCCGGCATGGAGCATGGTCTGTCCTCTACAGCACCCGCCCCAGGTGGGCTGGGCTGCTCTGGCCCTGGATGACCCTGACTGGGGTGGGATGGGGGAAGCAGGTGTCTCCCTGCCCCCCCAGGCCTCTGATCGCCGCCTCCCGCCAGGCAGGGCGTGGCCTCCGTGAGCAGGTGACACTGCCTCAATCACTCCTCTGTGTGCTGAGCTAAGGGGACAGGCAGGGCGGGGACAACTTGCAGGGCCACCCTGGGCAGGGTCCCTTTCCCGGCCAACTGTCCCTGCAGACCCTCTCGGCCTTGCCCTCTGGGCTGCAGGGTCTTCAGGAGAGAGGCCACAGGTCCCCACGGGGCTGCGGGCAGCTGGCAGCTGGAGGGAGGGGTTGAGCCAGCCGGGAGGCCTTGCAAGCCTCGGTCCCCCTGAGGGAGCTGGGGGTGGGAGGAGCCTGTGGCATGTGAGGGGCAGAAACCCACGGGTGGGAACCCCCCACTCAGCCAGGTACCTGGTGGCCCTCCCGCAGGACCGGCACCACCTGGTACTGCCGGGCACACGGCCCTGGAGCAGCGGGCAGTGCCAAAGGCCACTCAGGAGGACGGGTGGAGCCGGATGGCATGAGGCCCCGGCCCCGGCAGCAGGCTGATGGGGTGGAGGGAGTGGGGGTCACACGCTGGGGCTCCTTCCCCAGACCTGCCTGGGGTCCAGACCCAGAGGCAGCAGTCAGAGCTGGGTCAGGCCTTGGGACCGCCAGGTGGACCTGGTCTCCTCCTCCCCACGCCAGGGGTCTCGGGCGCCTGGGAATTTCCCAGGGGACGGGGGAGGCCTAGCTCAGCCCAGATGATGGATGCCTTCCTCCTGCGCCTCCTCCTGCCTCCATCTGGACACTTCCCATTGCCTCCTCGGGTGGGGAAGAGGGAGAGGACCTTGACACACACTTGGGGAAGTCGCTGCACGGCCCATCCTGCTGATTTGGGAAGCCGGAAACCCTTCCCTGCACGCCCGCCCCCTTCCTGGTCCCCAGTTCTCTCCTCATAAACAACCCTGGAGCCACCGGGGCAGAGCCAGGAGGGTCTCCGGGCCAGAACGGGCGGGGCCCCCAGGGTGGCACTGTGGGTTTGCGCAGTGCCGCCCTCCCTCCGCGACCCCCCCCCGTCTGCCTCTGCCGCAGCATCCCTCAGAGGGTGCCAGAGCAATGGGCCAGCCCTCAGTGGGGAAGATGAGGGTCCTGGCAGCAGCAAGAGGCCCTGGAGGTGGCAGGGGTGGGGCCGTGAGTGTTGCCTTTGCTCTCCTGGGCTCTGAGTTCAATGGGCAGGGGGGAGGAGGCGGGTGGGCACAGAGCCCCAGGGCACACGGCACCGGCTGCTGCACCTGGCCTAGTACTTTCTGGGGCGACTGCGCCTTGCCCCTGAGGCCTCAGTTTCCCCATGTACACAGTCAGAGTCGTAGGTACTCAGCGCTCACTCAGCCACACCAGCCTCGCCAAGCTCTGCAAGCCAAGGTTCTCACTGTACAGCCAGTGGGGCAGGTGCTAGGGCCTCCCTATCCAGGGGCAGAAGCTGAGGCTTAAGGGCTGAACCTGCTGCTAGAATGTGTTTCCTAACGCTGCTTCCCTGCTGGCGCTCTTTGGGGAGCCCAGGCCCCCTGCGACCCGGCTAGGACTCAGGGTGACCCAGGGGTGTCTGGGCTGCCCCTCGCAGGTGCTCAATAACTCCACCACTGCTGGTCCCTGAGGCTCCCATGAAGACGAGGGCCACCCCGAATAGGGCACAGCTCAGAAGACACCCCTAGGGACCTCCTCCAAAGCAGAAAGGAGACTTGGCATGGCCATAATGAGCTGGTCCTCTCCAGAGCCACCTGGAAAGGAGCCCTCAGCTTCTCTCTCAGCCCCCAGCCCCCAGCCCTTTGCATCCGGGGAACTCTTTCTAGGGGGGCCCTGGGCCATAAGAAAACCAGTGAGGGGAGTTCCCCAAACTCCCCAAACCCTGAGTGCAACCAAGGCAGACAGAGTCAGACCCTGTCTGCCGATGATGAATTGAGACTTAGAGGGGAAAGCACAGGCTGGGGGGTGCAGGGCCAGGGGATGCTCGGCCAAACGGGAATCCAGGCCCGTGGTTGGGAAGCCAGCCCAGCCCCTGCCCCTTCCCCCATACCCATGAGCCTGAAGGGAGGGGGCTGGGGTCTGTGCGGGTGTGGAGTTTATAGGAGATAAGAGGATTGAGAAAATCAGACCTCCTAACACTGCCCAGCCAGCACAGCCCTGCAGTGCCAGACACAGGCAGATAAGAGGTGGGGGGGGCGGGGGGCGGTGGCGGTGGCGGGAGAGGAAAGCCCCGGCCCTTTCCTGGGGTCAGGCCAGTCTGTCCAAACTCCATCAGCTAACTGCCTCCAAGCCGGGAAGGTGGGAGTTGGTGGGTTAGCGGGGGGAGCACTGTCTGGTCTCACTGGCTGGCAGGGAGGGGCTGTCTGGGAACCTAGGAACTGAGTCCACCTCACCCTGTAGGAGTGGGAGGGCCTCGGGGCTCTGGCCTCAGAGCCTGGAGCAGGGCCAGCTCTGGGGGTGGGCATTTGCAGAGGTCAGCAGGGGCAGCCGGCAGAGGGTGGGGGTGACAGTAACTGGGGGGTAGTAGTGGTGGATACAGCCTCGGCTTCCCCACTATCCCATGAGCTGTTGGTGAGGACCAGGAGTGGGTCACTGCCCTGCTCTATGCCTGGCAGGTGGGATCTCAGATGCTGCTCCTTCCTGCTCCCAGGGAAAAGCACAAGTCCCTCACTCTGAAGGTGTCTGTACCCCCTCCTTCCTAGGGAGAGGAAACTGCTTTGTTGATGGTTTCCCTTCTGAGGTCCCAAGGCTGCCAGCTCACCCTCTCCTCCTCTCTCAGTTGCCTCCCGTCAAAAACTAAATGGGACATGGGATAGATGCACCTAGCTAGTTGATTCTAGAGGAATCTGGAAAGAAGCCTTCAGCCTTTCTCCTCATCCCAGCCCTTCCCCAAATCCCAGCTTCATCTCTATACCCACCACTACACCACCCTGGCTCCTCTCCCTTTGCTGGACCTAGGCACATATAAGACAGATGAGTACTCAGAAACACTGCTCTACTTGGAGTCACCCAGGAGCCACTGAAACCACCAGCCTGGACCCCTCTTCTGCACCCCACCCCCCACAGGCTCTCACTGCTTAATGCACCTTTCATTGGGATACAGCTCTATAAGCGTGGACTCGTGTGTGTGTGTGTATGTGTGTGTGTGTGTGTGTGTGTGTGTGTGTTGAGAACATCTGAACAAGAGGACAGATCCCTCCCTCTCCAGCCCCTATTTAAGTTCTATTGTGGTACTCAGCCTACTGGGGTGAGGGTATGCTCTCTTATGTTCTTCAGCCACAAGCTTATGAGCCATGTCTTAGTCACAGAAGAAAGAGAAAAGGAAAACAAAAGGCTCAACAAGAGAGAAAAGTGTGAATGAAAGGAAAGGTAGATGAAGAAAGGTAGGAAGCAGGAACAACTGGATGATGGATGGATGAATGGATGGATAATAGGTGGATGGAGGGATGGAGGGATGGGTGGATGGATGAGTGAGTAGATGGATGGATGATGGGTAGAGGGACAGATGGGTGGATGAATGGGTGGACGGATGGATGGATGGATAGATGGGTGAATGGATGGGTGGATGGATGAATGGATGGTTGGATAGACTAATAATGGCTGAATTGATAAGTGATTGGATAGATAAATTGTTAGTAGATGGATGGGTGGATGGATGAGTGGGTGGATGGATGAGTGAATGGATGGATAGATGGAAGAGTGAATAGATGCATGGAAGGATGAAGGGTAGAGGGATAGGTGGATGGATGGAGAGGTGAATGGGTGGATGAATGGATGAGTGGATGGATGGAAGGATGAAGGGTAGATGAATGGGTGGATGGATAGGTAGATGGATGGATGGAAGGATTGATGGATGAGTAAATGGATGAATGAGTGAATGGATGGAGGGATGGATGGGTGAGTGAATGGGTGAGTGAGTGGATGGGTAGATGGATAGATGAATGAATGGTGGGAAGATGGATGCATGAGTGGGTGGGTGGATGTGTGAATGGATGGGTGGATGGATGGACAGGTGGATGGATGAGTAGATGGATGGATGGAGGGATGGATGGATGAGTGAATGGATGGGTGGATAGAGGGATGGATGGATGGATGTATGGTGGGCAAATGGATGAATAGACGGGTGGATAGGTGAGTGGATGGATGGACAGAGGGATGAATGAATGGATGGATGGATGGGTGGATGAGTGATTGGACAGATGAGTGGTGGGCAGATGGATGGGTGGATGAATGGATATAGGTTGGTGGAGGGATGGATGGATAGGTAGATGATGGATGGATGAGTGAATTAATGGATGGAAGGATGAAGGGTGGATGAATAGATGGATGATGGGTAGATGGTTGGATGAATGGATGGATGGATGGACGGATGGACAGATGGATGGATGGATGGATGGATGGATGGATGGATGAGTGAATGAATGGGTGAATGGATTGGTGGGTGGATGAGTGGATAGATGAATGTTGGGTAGAATAATGGGTACAGAATGAAGGGACGGTTGGATGGATAGATGATGGGTGGATGGATGGGTAGATAGGTGAATGGATGGATGAATGGATGAGTGGATGAATGGATGAATCGTGGGTAGATGAATGGGTACAGGATGGTGGGATGGTTGGATGGATGGGTGGATGAATGGATAGATGGAGGGATGAGTGAATAGATGGATTGACGAATGATGGGTGGATGAATGGGTAAATGGATGAGTGGATGGATGATTGTATGGGTGGGTGGATGGATGAATGAGTGAATAAAGGAATGAATGGATGGATGGATGGATTATGGATGAATGAATGTGTGGATGGATGGGTGAATATATGGATGATGGATGGATGGATGGATGAGTGAATGGTTGGATGGATGGATGCGTGGATGGATGGATGGATGGATGGATGGATGGACGGGTGATTGGATAGATGAATTTTGGGTAAATGGATGGGTGGATGGATAGGTGAATGGATGGATGGATGGATAATGGGCAGATGGGTGGGTGATGTATGTGTGTATGTATGGATGGATGAGTGAATGAATGGATTGATAAATGTATGAACGGAGAGATGTTTGGATGGATAATGTGTGAATTGATTGGTGGATGGGTGGATGGATGGATGAATGAATAGTTGGATAGATGGAGGTTGAGTGAACAGCTGGATGATGGGTGGATATATGGGTAGATGAGTGAATGGATGGATAGATGGATCGATAGATGAATGATGGGTGGATGAATGGGTGGATGGGTGCTTGAATGAATGAACGGGTAGATGGATAGATGGATGGATGAATTGGTGTATGGACACACAGAGTGGAATTATGAATTGGTGGATGGGTAGATAAATGGAATGTTACGGATAAACGACTGGACAGATGAATATAGATGTAATTGGTTAATGGGCAGAGTGTTAGATGAACAGATGGGCAAATATAGAAAGAGACAGAAGAATAGGAAGACAGATACTGAGTAAATAGATGTATGGCTTGGTGCTGGATGAACTATTGAAGAGATAAATTGGTGAAGAGTCAGATCTAAATCAGGGATTTTTCACTCACTGTTCTCTTTTCCTAGAACACTTTCTTCCATTGATGTATGGAGCTACTCTACTCAAGTCTCTTTACAAGTAAGGAAAGGCTTATTCCTCCCCATGAGGCTTTCTTTGACTCTCATATATAAAATATCACCCCCCTCCATAACTCCATATCCTCTTACCCTGAATTCCATCTTCTATAGCATTTACCATCATCTGATACATTGCAAAATATATTTCCTTTTTTTTTTTTTATTCCCACTAAATGTCATTTTGTGAGAACAGGAACTTTGCTAATTCTAAACAACTCCAGCACCTAAAAAGTGAATACAGTCAGCATTCAATAAGTTTGTTGAAAAATACATGGATAAGTGGAAAAATATATAAAGATAAATTTAGAGATGAACGACTAGGTGGTTGTTTGGATGAGATATGGATGAATGAATAGACGAATGAAAGTAACAGTAACTAACATTTATTGGCAATTTACTATGTTCCAACAACTCTTTTAAGTATTAACTCATTTGGATGGCCTTATGGGCAAGATAATAGACAACTATGTATATGGCAGGACAAACATATACGTATTCATGCACAATTGGATGTCTGACTTGCTAGGTGGCAAGATGGTTAGACATATGGCTGGATGAATAGGCAGATATACGAATGGATCTATGAATGGGAAGGATAAATAGTAACATATTTAGATAAATGTGAGGACAGCAGAATATTTGGAGACATAGAAGAATGTATTAAAGAATGAACAACTAGTTCATCAGTTGCATATATGGGCAGATAGATACACAATTGATGAATACATAGGTAATAGTAATTAACCTATTGAGTAGATATTATGTTCAGGATAGGTGGATGACTAGCTAAATGCTTCTTTTAAGTGTTTTACATGTTTTACATGTATTAAGGCATTTAAATAAATGGATGGGTACGTACATGGATGGATGAATGGAGGGACAGATGAGTGGGTGGGTGGGTGGACACTTGTTCAGTGAAGAAATGTAAAGAGATAGGGATGGACGTGGGTACATACGTATTGAATGGATTGAATGAATTGATGGAAGAATACATTGCTTACATGGACAATTGAATGGATAGATATATTGAGAAATTGATGGATTCGTAAACGAGACAAGGAAAAACAGATAGCTGTATAGAGAGGACAGATGGAGTGCATGGATGGATGGATGGATGGAGGATGGATGGAGAGATGGAGGATGGACTGATGATGGATGGAGGATGGATGGATGGACGATGGATGGACGGATGGACTTACGGAGTATGGATGGATGGATGATAGATGGATGGATAGAGGATGGATCAATAGATGATGGGTAGAGGATGGATGGATGGACTTACGGAGTATGGACGGATGGATGGATGGACTTACGGAGTATGGATGGATGGATGGATAGAGGATGGATCAATAGATGATGGGTGGAGGATGGATGGATGGAGGATGGATGGAGGATGGGTGGATGGTGGATAAATGGATGGATGGATGGACAAATAATGGTACAGTTGACATCAAGTACTCTGCCCTATTGTTCCCGTTGGGACATGCCCTAATTGGGAAACTGAATCCTGACCACTGCATTTAAAGATCTATTCTTGCTACCTCCGACCCATCAGTCTGATAAACAATCGTGCAACACTATTTAAGTTCTAGTGACAGGAAACTCCTGCCACCCCAAGGCAGCCCTCTACCCTGTGGAAATATTTTTCCTTCTTTTGAACCAAAATATACCTTGGCACATCTCATGCCTGGCTGCCTGTGACTGCCAGATTCCAGAACTCAGAGCAGGAGGCAAGGAGGAGAGGGGCAGGTTGAGATGGAAGTGAAACACAAGCTTACTTTCCCTGGGTGACCTGGCTCAGCTCGAGGCCTGGCCCCGTCGCCCTCCCTCCTCCCTCCTCCTCCTCCCACCAGAATCCTGAGGTCTCCGCAGCTCTGGCTGGAGGCTGGGGATGGGCGGTGGGCACAGCTGTTCTCTGCGGCACACCCCACATTCTCTGGCTCCTCTGGGTTGTGCGGGGGGAGGGGCAGGCTGTGGGCCACGGGCCACGGCCTGTTACGTGGGGGGGCGTCTGAGCCGGACGTCCTGACCCCCACAAAGTCTTCACCAGCCAGCCACCACCTGAGTCACGGGGACCTATGGGCCACGTGGAATTCTTCTGACGCCGCTGCCCCCTCCAACACCCAGGGGTTCACCCACGTGTCCACCTGCTTGCTGGTCTGAGCCTAACCTGACCCTTTGTCCACTCACACATCTGCAGGTGCTCACTGGCCCTGACCGCCTGGCACAGCCAAAGGTCAGACTAGCTGGGGAAGCAAGAAGGGCCATTCCTCTGTGTGCGGCCGTGGGACGGAGGGAGGTGGCCGGGCCAGCGCTGTGGTGGCCGGCTGTCGGCAGATGGGCTTGGTCCGGCTATGCCAGGCCCCTGCTCTCCGACCTCGGTACTAGGCTGAGCCTCGGTTTCCCCATCTGCGACACAGGTATGGCGGTGTCTGCCTCTCAGGGTGGTCGCGGGCATTGGCGAGCCCGGTGAGCTCCTGGATGTGAGACGGCTCGGCGCTGAGCTGGCCCTCGGCGAGTCCCAGCGAGCGAGCCCGAGTCTGGTCCCTCCCTGGTCCGGCCACTCGCCTCGCGTGTGCTCCAGTGAGTCACGGCGACTCAGCCCAACCGGAGAAACAGTGGGCTGGGCTGCTCCTCCTGGGGCCTTGGCCAGAGCCCGGGGGCAAGGGGGGGCGCTGGCCCGGCCACCGCACCGACCTCGTGCCACTGGCCACTTCTGGGGAGCATGGTTCTCCCATCCCGACGGGAGAGGCTGTGTTGGCCTCTGCCTTGCGGGGCGTCGCTGCTCCGACCTTCCAGTGCCGTCTGGCAGGGGACCGGGGAGGGCAGCAGCCTCCCCACTGGGGAGCAGACAGGATTCCTGGGGTGCCCCGGCCTCCCCCGTGAGGTGATAACAAGAGCAGAGGGCTGGAAAGAAACAAAGGGAAAATGGAGAACGGGAGGGAGGGGAGAGGAGGGAGGGGGAGGAGGGAGAAGAGGAAGGGAGGGGAGAGGAAGGGAGGGGGAGGGAAGGAGGGAGACAGAGATAGAGACACAGAGACACCAGAGGGAAAAGAGAGAGAGAGGGGCCGAGTGTGGGACCAGGGAGGCCGGGGGGCAACGGAGGAAGGGGCACGGGCCCCGGGCCGGGCTGGGCAGGGCAGGGGAGAGGGCCAGAGGGCAGCTAGGCCAGGGCTGGGCAAGGGGAGAGGCGGGCAGGGATGGGGACGCAGATGTGGGGGACCAGGCACCAGTGAGCGATGGAGATGGGATGCAGGAGGGAGGAGCGTGCAAGGCAGGGAGCGGCCGCCAAGGTGGCCAGGGCAGGGGAGGGGGGAGGCGGGAGAGGAGGAGGGAGGGAGGCTGCCGCCTGCCCATCACAGGCCTCTGAGGTCCTGCTAAGCCCCCAGGCTGCTGGGCTGCGAGGGTTTTCTCTCTGACATTTTTACTAGTCTCAGAAGGAGGGGGAGGTGGAGGTGGAGAAGACCGAGGGGGGCGGGGGAGGGGGCTGGGGGGAACCAACGGGAAGCAGCTGCTAGGCGTCCTGGAGCGGGAGAGGGGCCGCGAGACCCAGAGTCCGCGAGGCCGCAGAGGCAGGGACGGAGGGGCACTCCGACAGCCCGGGGGCAGCCAGTGGGGAGCTGGCCCAGGAGACCCCCAGGGGCCAGAGGGGCCAGGACAGACAGGCGGAGGGTCACAGACCAGCAGACAGAGAGAGGAGGCAGGGGAGGGGGTGTCAGATCCAGAGACCAGCCAGCCAGCCAGAGGGAGAGACTGAGCAAGAAGGAGGGACAGGGGGAAGGAGAGGGTCCCAGTGGCAGGGGGAGTGGAGGGGGCAGGGCAGCCGCAGAGGGCCGCAGGCAGGAGCCTTTGAAGAAGCAGCCGCAGCGTCCCGTCCCCAGGGCTGGGGTCAGGCCAGGTCGCCGGCCAGGCGGGCGGCCGCCAGCATCATGAGCAGCTCTGCGCTCCTGAGAAGGAATTCTAGCAAACAGGGCCTGGAGAGCCTCCTGAGGTAGGTCCCTCCGCCCAGGCTGGGGCGCGGAGGGCAGGGCAGGGTGCCCGCGCTGGTGCCACCCACGGAGGACTGGCACCGCGGAGCCTGGGCCGCCTGGGCGTGGGGCTCCCCAGCCTCCCCCAGGAGCCTGGCCCCAGCCCGGCAGCTCTGCGGCCCCTGTGCCGCGGGCAGGGTGTGGGGTGCACCAGGCTGTGGGCCTGGCGTGCGCACACGCGTGTGGGTGCGTGCACGCGGGCCCGTCCCTTCCTCTGCGCCCCCAACATCGCGTCCTCTTCTCCCACCTGCACCGCCGGGCCTCAGGCAGTGGCCACTCTCTGCTCGAAGACCCTTCCCCGGGCCCTGGGTCTCTGCCCAGGCTCCGCACTCCCCAGGTGAAGAGCATGGCACCAGCACGGCTTCCGAGGCCTCCTCTGGTCCTGCAGGCCCTCGGGGACTGTCCAGTCACGCCTTACTTTACAGATGATGAAACTGGACTTAGTACCACATTCACCACCCCGGCCCTTAGGGCACCAGCCCAGCGTGGAAGGGGCCGCGGGCCACGTGAGTGCTTGGGCCTCAGAGCCGGATCTTCCCAAGCTGGAATCCTGGCTCCTGCATCCTTGGGCCATGGGCCAGTGCCCGGTCCTCTCTGGGCCTCAGTTTCCTCCTCTGTAAGGTCGGGGTGTGGTGGCACCTGCCTCACAGAGTCCTGGAAAAAGAGCCGAAGCAAAGTGCCACAGGTGGGCTCAGAGCCACTGCGCACTGTGGGCGTCTCCCCACCTCCCTCTGAGCCACCTGCAATGCCCTTCCTCCTCCTCCACCCTTCCAGGCATCTAAGGCCCAGCGGAAACGCTGCCTCCTGCACGCAGCCCGCCTCGGCTTCTCCTGAGCTTGGAGGACTGCCCTCTTCCGCCACGCCTGCGGGCCTGCTCCCTGCCCCCTTGGATGGCATGGCACAGCCTGGGCAGACTGCCAGCTCCTGGAGGGGACTGGCATCCCTCAGCATCCCCAGTCCGCCCCAGCTCTGACTCTGGGAGGATGTGGGGCAAGGTGTGCAGGTGGGCTTAGCAGCCTCTGAGGGGAGCTGAGAGCAGCCCCGGGCCCCTTCAGCAGGGTCTCTGCAGTCACGGAGGGACGGCTCTCTCCCTGCCCCACCCTGGCCTGGCCTTAGGGCTGCGACCCCAGGGTGGGGACCAGAGAGAGGGTTGGAGGGGGCCCTGCTGGGCGTGCTCCCTTGGGGCCCTGCTCTGCCCGTGGAGCAGGCAGACCCCCCTGGGTCTCCTGGGCTTCACACCTGCCCAATCCACGTGTCTCAGGCGGGACCTCCCGTTCCTGTCAGTTGGGATGTGTCCTCCCAGGAGTCACTGCTGTCCCCCTGTCCCCAGCCTGTGGTCCAGGAACAGAGGAGTGCCTGCTGGGTCAGTCCCCGGGGCTCCCCAGCACCACATAACAAATGGGGAAACTGACGCTATGGGGGCACGTTGCCCAGCCCACTGTGGGGGGTGGTGGTGCAGGGAGAGCCCCAGGGCCTGGCTGTGTGCACAAGCATCCGTTGTCACAAGCATCCGTCCAGTTATGGCTTTGGCTCAGTTCCCAGACCTGGTGCCAGGTTGCTGACTTGGGTGAGCCGGGGGCGAGCTGGAGGCGCCAGCGGGGCTCAGAGGTTGCAGCTGGACTGAGGGTGGGGGCAGGCTCGGGCATGAGCCCCGAGGACCCGGACAGGGGCAGGTGGGCCTGCAGGTGGCCGGCCAGGGCAGGGACAGGAGGAAAACTCCCTCTGAGCTCCCTGGGAACTCTCGCTGTGGAGCGCATCTGTCCGTCCGGCCACACTGAGCAAGCCCCCTGCACGTGGTGATGCTCCGGACGACGTGCACAGACCCACACACGCTCCAGGCCCCTGACCCAGCGGCCGGCAGGGCTACACACTCACATACCACACACAGGTGTGACTTCCCGCCACCCTCTCTCCCGAATCTAATGGATCTGCCGGCCGACAGGCCCCTTGTCCCCGGTTGGCAACAGAAAACAAGACTCAGAGAGGCTATGAGTCGCCCCAGGTCCCCTGCCTCACCCCAGTCCCTCACCTCGGACGCCTGGGTGCAGGGGAAGGGGGACAGCAGAGGGGGCGCCGTCCCCTCCGTGACAAGCGCCGCAAGGGTTTGCTGGCACCAGCAGCGGCTGGGGTGTAGACTGAATCCAGTTTAAGTGGATTAAAAGCGACCCTGTGGGCCAGTAGGGAACTCATCCTCCCGCCCCGCCCGTACCCCTCATCTAAGTCTAGCTCACTCTGGGCTGCGGCCGTGCGGCCACCTGGGTGCTGAGCAGGAGGCTGTAGGCGGGCAGGGCCGGAGCCCAGGGCTGCCCCCTCGCCAGCCACTGTGCCCCATGCCAAGCTCTGACCCGAGTTACTCCCGGACCCCTCCAGCCACCCTGGGGGATTCAAGCCTCTCCCCAGGCCCCCGCCTTGGGCCCGGCCAGAGTTAGGGGCCGTCGGAGGGCAGCGAGGGGACCCTGGGTCCATTCCCTTCCAGAGGGCGCTGGACTCGGGGCCACCTGCCGGGTCACACAGTCCTCAAGGGCCTGGCTTTGTAAGGTAAGGGGCTGAGCTGGCACAGTGCAAGGGGCTCCTAGTCTCCCAGGGGAAGCTCTAGGGGCCAGAGGAGCCCCCCGCCCCCGGCTCCCAGCACACGTCCACCTCGGACACGTTGGTGATCTCCATGTCTGGCTCTCCCACCCTGGCCAACCTGTCCCAGGAGGCGTCTAGGGAGCCCGCAGTGGCAAGAGGGCAAGGGATGGGGCCGGCTGTGTTCTGGGCTGGCCCAAGGGGACTGGGGGAGGCCAGGCCTGAAACTACAGTGTCAGAGGGGCGTGGCTGCTTTGGGCCCACCCAAGGGCCCGCATCCGTGGGTGGGGTGGCCCCTGCCCTGGCAAGGCTGGGCGCCTGGTGGGCGGTGCTGTCACGGGTCCGGGTGGTCTGTCGTTCAGAGCGGGTACTGCCCTGGGAGCCCGGGTGAGCCAGCAGCAGGGGGTACAGGGACCAAGTGGCCCAGCCCCTGGGCAGGGTGTCAGGGCCGGAGCCCAGAGCGCTGAGGTTCAGGCCAGGCTCCAGCCCCGACCCGCAAACCAGAGTGGGACAGAGCAGCAGGCGAGTGGCGGCCAGCGTGCACCGGGCACCTGGGGGTGGGCACCCCTGTCCCTGCCCGAGCCTCGAGAGGGTGCCCCATGGCTCCTGGGCCCTGAGGGATGGCTGGACAGGGTGTGGGCCCCAGGAACACCTCATTGGGCTCAGAGCGGCTCAGCACAGGTTGGTGGCCAGGAGCTGACCCACTGCAGGTGGGCGCTGGGTGGCACCAGACCCCGGCCCACCCCGGAAGGCGAGGGTGCCGGGGACGTGAGGGACGGCTGCTGCCCCTGACGGGCAGGGAGGTCCTAAGGCTTGTGGAGGTGAGACTGCGGCTGGGGTGTGCCCTGTGGACCCTGAGGCTCTCCCACTGGGATGTGTCCTTCCCGGTGGTGGGTGGGGGAAGTGGGGGGAAGACATAGTGGAGAGGGCAAGGGGCAGCGGGGCCCCTGTGAAGACAGAAAGGGGATGCGTGGGGACAGGACGGGATGAGGGCAGGGGACAGGACAGGGGTCAAAAGGAGGGAGAGGCAGCAAAGGAGGGGCTGGACCAGGCAGGAGATGGGGATGCTCCAGGGGTCCTGGGAACCCCAGGCTGAGGATGAAGGAAGGGGCCCCCGGGGGCTGGGTGGAGTGGGCACCGAGTACGTACGGGTGGGGTGGGCTGAGGGCAGCACTGGCTACCACCTGCGGCGATTCTCCCGGGAAGGTGGGGGAGGGCAGGCAGGTAAGAGAAGGGAGGAAGGGGAGAAAAGGGAAGAGAAGGAGAGGAGAACCCAGTGAGGAGAGGGAAGGAGGCAGGGGGGCCCCGAGGAGGCATCCCATTCCTGGGCTGGGCCCTCCTGGATGGTGACCCAGGGGCTGCGGGGTTGGGACCCTGGCTGTGCCTCCTTGGGGTGGGGGGCCCCCAATGAGATGCTGCATCTCTGAGCCTCAGTTTCCTTGCCTGTGGAGGGGTCACTTTGTCCCTTTAATGGGGTCGTTCCAGCCGAGCCCCTAGCTCTTGGCCAAGACTTTGGGGACAGAGGACCAGGGTCTGGTGGGACATCCAGAAGCATAGCGCCCCACAGGACCGCTGAGGCTGGCTCCACGCTCCCCCCTGTGTGGACAGGGAGGCTGAGCTTCGGGGAGGGCGGGAGTTGCCCCCGCCCTGGGGGACAGGCAACAGGGTCTGCAGAACCAGAAGACACACAGCCAGGGGTGGCATGACAAAGAGTGAATTAGGGCCGGTCCAATGGCAAAGCCCCTGCACCCCCAGAACACTCAATCCCAAGGGGTCAGGGATGAAGGAGCACCTCGAAGGAGGGGCTGGGGCTGGGTGTTGGGGGCTCCGGTGGCACAAATGGTGTGGAGGCATCAGGGAGAGGGTCCTGCTGCTCCGTGCACGTGGGGGCCCAGGGATCTCTGGGAGGGCGGAGCCAGGAGCAGACGGACAGGTGGTCAGATGTCGGGCTGCACCTCCTGCCCAGGTGGGCAGACAGGTTTGGATGATGTGCAGACCCCGGGACTTGGCTGAGGCAGAGAACCCCTTTGGCACCGACCGCGGGGAGAGCCATGTGTGGGGCCTTGGGGAGTGGGAGGTGGACCTGGGGCTCCGCACAGGAGGAGGGGGAGGGGGTGGCAGAGGCTCCAGCCGGTGCCAGCCACTGGTCGCGTGTCCTGGAGCGTGCCAGGGCCTGGCCTCGTGAGCACTCCGAGGGCTGTGCCAGGCAGTCCCAGCTGGGCTCAGCAGCGTCCGGCTCTCCTGGAGGGCCGTCCGGTGCCAGGAGGAGACTGGGCCGGGCCCGGGGATGCGGCTGGAGCTGGTGCTGTGCGGTCAGCCCCCGGGTCCCGTCCCCCGGAGGTCGGCCCGGGTGATGCAGTGTGTAGGCGTAGGGGTGGGCAGGGCGACTCACTGATGTGAAGGATGGGGCGGGGGTGCCTAGGGAGGTCTCCTGGGCTGCCGCGGCATTTGGCCCAGGCCCCCGCGGCGCTGTGGTCAGTGACTCGGAGGGGAAAGGAAAGACCCGTGTGCGCGGGGCACAGGGCAGAGGGGGGAGCGGCGAGCGCAGGGCCAGCGCCGGCCACAGGCACGCTGGCCAGCCCCAGCCCAGATGGGCAGGCTGGTCTGAGCAAATGGGGGCAGAGCTGTAGAAGAGCCAAGGCAAGGAGGCCGACCATGGAGCCCATCACAAGAGGTAGGCCATCCAGCCAGAGGGAGGTGACAGGCTGGGCAGCGGGACATTCAGCTCTGCTCTGGACCCCACTCTGGGGACCCAGCCTTGAGGACCCAGGGGAAGCCTGAGGTAGAGGGGCTCAGGGGCCACGTGCCCACTTTCCCGGCTCGGCGGGGTCTTCGGGGCCCAAAGCGTGGGGCTCTGTAGGGCCGAGCTGTGAAAGGGGGTAAAGCCCCACGAGGAGGGTCACAGACTCCTTAGGCAGGGCCGTTTGCCAGTGCGTGGGCGCCTGGGTGCAATGAACTCCAGCTGGGCACCTTTCCCATCTGGCTGTTTGGGGGGGGGGGTGCGGGGGGGTCCACCCGACCAGCCTGGACGGCTTTGGGGCCAGTGGTGTGACGGGCAGGCCTGCCCTGCTGTCGCCCCCACCAGCATCAATCAGAGCCTGGTCCCCCGGGGGCTGCGTGGGTCCCGAGGCGGCCGCTGCGTCCCAGGTCTGGGGAGAAGGAGGCAGCAAGAACCCAAGGGTCAGGCACTGCACAGTGAGCAGCAGCGACTGAAGCTGGGATGGGGTCCCATCCAGAGGGCAGGGTGGGGTCTTGCACAGGGTGTGCAGCGAGCAGGCAGCACCGGGGAATGGGGAAGCCGCTCCAGATGAGGGGGCTGGAACAGGCCTGGGACTGGGCAGGTCTGGAGCAGTAATCCATGGGAACAGAGGCCCCTCCCACACCACCCTCTCCTGCAGGTGGGGAGGCAGGAGACGGGTGCACCTGTCTGGGAGGTACCGGGACTGTGGGTCACACAGTAGAGGGTGGGCTTCACCTCTGGACCCCGGGGGAGGATGGGAAGAGAGAGGCGGGGCTGTGGTGGGGGTCCCGGCTCTGTCTGCTGTGCCCCGTCCATCTCCGCCTCCCTTGGCCACGATGCCCGTCATCGTGTCTTCTAGTGGCCACCTTCCTGTCTCCGAGGGCCTCCTCCCACCGTGGCCCTTTGTTCTTCCAGGCTGGGTGCAGACACAGGGGCCCCCTCACCTGAGAGGACCTCTTGCCAGTGACTGCCCCCCAAATAAAGCTTGGAATAGGGGTCCCCTTCTGGGGCCCTCGAGCCACACTGTGGGGTCAGCACTGGTTTTCCTGGCAGCCTCTAAGATCTGTAAGCGCAGAGGGAATGTCACCCATCTCTAGGTCCCTAGCACCTGGCAAAACAAAGTGCTGGCAAAGAAAGGGAGGGGGAGGGAAGGGGGGCAGAGGGAAGGGCATGAGGAGACAGAGGCCCTGGGGACGGAGGAGCGAGAACACAGGTCGTCCCAGGCAGGCTGAGGGGCGCTGTCTGGGCTGGCTGGGAGGCTGTGGAGCAGGTGGCAGACGTCGGGGTGTCGTCCGGGGTAGCCCGGCCCAGGGAGGGAGGCTGGGGCGGTGACGGGGGTGCTGTGGTCCCCCGTCTCCCCTTCCCAGGAGAGACCTCAGGCCCTGCAGCATCACCTCCCGCCTTCTCGTCAGCTCTAAAGTGGGGTGCTGAGCCGGCTGAGAACCGGGCGGTGGAACCGCCCCAGCTGAGTGGGATCTGGAGCCGGCAGACGTGGCCCCCAGGGACCAGTGGGGTGAAGGCCCAGAGGAGACGGGGACGGGGACTTAGCCCGAGGGTCCGTGGTGGCTGGAGGGCTGAGACAGAGGCAGCCTCCCCAGTTTGCCCCGGGGCTGGCTGGAAAGTCGTGCAGAAGGGGGTCGTTGCCTTTGGGGGCTCTGGGCAGGGCAGCTAGGGGTTCCCCTGAACGAGAGGCCCCCAAGAACTGTCCCACTGGGAGAAGATGAAGGGGTGTTGGGCACGGAGGCCACACTGTGATGCGGAGATTCGGCCTTGTCCGCTGTGAGGAGGGGGCGGTGCCCCCTAGGGGCAGGAGGCAGTGCTGGCGGCGGGGTGGGGTCTGGGCTGACGCACTGTTGATGAACAGGCCCCACCCACAGGCTGCTCTGGCCTCTGCCCTGGGGCCGCCGGCCCAGGTCCCAGAGCCCTCCCCTCCCTTGGGGCTGGGGAGCAGCTGCAGTCCTGGGGCGGGCAGGACGCTCTGCTCTTCATCTCTGGGCCGCCCTAGGGTGCTGTAGCCTCGGGGTGCATGAACCCCTGCAGGGCTGGCCTCTCTGCTGCTAGCTTCGGGCTCCCAGAGGCTGTGGCTCTGCCCCCTCCCCCGAGCTCCGGGCCCCGGTGCCCTGGAGACACAGCCGCCCTGGCCCACGCCCTTTGGGGTGCCGTCCTCTCTGCGGTTGTGGGGAAAGCCAGCTTTGCAGGTAGATGTCCCCTCATCCAGGGAGGCTTCCCGCACGTGACCTGCTCACGGGGCCAAGAGGGACATGGGGCAGGGTGCGGGCCGGGCCTACCCCTGCTAGGACTGCAGCCTCCTTCTTGGGGACACAGGTCTGCCGGCAGTGCCAGCCGTGGGGAAGCGGGAGCTGGGCCCGCCTCGGGGGGTGGTCTCTGTTCTCTCCCTGCCCAGTGGGTCAGCACCCCTTTTAACGGCTGGGGAGCTTGAGGCTGGGCCTGAGGTCTCACTCTGGGGAGGGGGGTCAGGGGGACAGAGCAGAGCCACAGCCTGGCCCGCCTGGCCTCTCCTCCCTGGAGCACCTGGACTGCTTCCCAGGCCCGGCAGCTGCCCCTCCCCAGGCAGCCTGGGCCCTCCCTCCTGCCGGGGTGACTGACAGCCATCCCGCCCGCCCCCGTCCCTGCGGGCCTCATCGGGTCACCCCGAGGATGGCAACGGGCTCCCCACCTCAGGTCCCCTCCAATCACCCTCCTCCTCCCTGCTCGGAACCTTCGGTCTCCCCCAGACCCACAGTTTAGCCTCTGCACCCCATCTTCCCGGGTCCCCCTGAGCCCTGCCCCACAGTGCTGGGGTGACAGCTGCGGGAAGCCTTGGGAAGAGCTGGCACTCCCGCACCCCCAGCAGAGGGGGAACCTGAGGCCCCCAGTGGAGGCTGACCTTGCAGGCTGGGCCTCAGCCATAAACCCTGTGACCGCCCCCCTGGACAGCAGGTCCTGGAGGTGCCCTGCAGGGCGGGGAGGGGCTGGAGGGAGGGAAACCGGAGGGAACCTCTGGCCTAGAGCCCCTAGGGGCTTGGTGCCCCCGAGCCTTTCCCTCTCGGGGTCCCCATGGCTCCCTTAGAGGTTATTCATCCCCAGGTGAGCCGGGGCCCCTCCCCACCTGCCATTCCTTCCTACTGACTCTCTCTCCGAGGTCCCCACGCACCCCGCACGTCCAAGCTCAACTCAGTGACCATCCCCCCCAGGCTGACCCCTGCCAGGTTCCCACCTCTCCCCTCCTGGGGAGCTCTGGAGGCCTGTCCCTTTGCCCCTGCAGCACCCAGGCTGCAGCTTCCCCCTCCTAACTGTCCGCCTCCCCCCCGCCCACAGCTGGCATCTCCCTCTTCTCCATGTCCCAGCTGGGCCTCCTTCCCAAATGCTGATCTGACAGCACCTGTGCTGGCATGGGCTCGCCCGGGGACACCCCACAGTGGAGGCGGGGCGCCACTCAGAGCTCTCCCGCCCGCTGGCCCTGCCTCTGCTCTTGCCCTCAGCCTCTGGGGTCTGACCCACAGACCCCTGCTCATCTTTCAGACTCAAGTTCAAGTTCGATTCCTGAGTTTCCCTGGACAGTGGGGTGGGGCTTGCCCTGTGGGGTGTCTCCCTGGCATAAGACACCCAGTGGGGTACAGACACGCCCAGGAAGGCACTGCTGAAGGGGGGTGGGCCGGGAGGGGGGCTGGACCAGTGCCAGGGCAGTCGGGAGGGCAGGGGGGCGGTGGCCAGGTTCCCAGCAGCCGCGGCTCCCGCGCCCACACCCTCTGCCACCCCACCCACTGCCCACCTGCTTGCTCGGGGCCATCTCTGTGCCTGGCTCACCCCTCACAGCTGCCTCACTGTATGGATGAGTGACAGCCAGCATCCCGGTGCCCACCGTGGACCCTCCCCCGGGCTGCCTGGGCGGGACCCACGCTGCCCACCAGTGAGGGGCACCCCTTGAGTTGTGGGGTGCGGGTGCCGCCCAGGCACCACTGCCCTCTCCTGAGCTGCCGGCGGGGCCCAGTCTCTGCGCTCGGGGGCTGCTCTAAGCCGAGGTGGTGGGGGGTGCGTGCTGTCCCCCAGCCCCGGAAGCCAGGCCGAGTGGCCTCTCTGGGGCTCGGGTCCCCCCATACCCTGTCCCTTCACGCGTGGGCTCTGTGGTCACGTGACGCGCCGGTTGCTCTGCAGATGTCCACCCTGGCGTACAAGACCCCAGGGCGGGGGGCTCAGGAGGGGACTGGGCACCTTGACGGTCACAGGGAGACAGGGGCCCCCTGCTCTGGCTGGGTGACCAGCCCAGTTCCCCAGGCCTCCCAGCCAGCTCCTGCCCGTGGTATCCAGGGGACAATGGCCAGGAGGGTTCCCTGCAGGTCTCAAGGGGAAGTTCCCCACTGCTGGCCTGGCCTGGGGCCTGGCCGTCCTCCCTTGGGCCCTGGCCCCCCAGCTGAGCCCCGAAGCTCTTTCCAGAACGCTGAAAAGCTTTCGGCGCCGAGAAGCAGGTGGGGTGGCCGTGAGCTGCCTGCAGGGGGCAGAGTTGAGACGGGACCAAGGCTTGATGCCCCCTCTGGAGCCACCACAGGGCAGGGGAGGAAGGAGGCTGGGACAGCGGGGAGGGCCAGCCCAGGCCCAGGACGGGCACCGTCGAGGCCTTGGTGGAGACTGGGGGGCTGCGGAGGAAGGAGGGGAGGGGCCCGGTAGGCGGTGGATGTGGCCAGCAGGGGTAGCCCCTGAACTTGGGGAGCCCCACTGGGGACAGGGAGCTGTAGCCGGCCCGCTGGGGTCTGTGCACACTCGTGTACCTGGTGGGGCGAGGCGCCACGCTGGAGCGTGACACGGGGAGGCAGGGGGGTGCAGAGCCCATTCAGCAGCCCCTGGGGCTGAACCCTGGGCGCGCCCGGAGCCAGAGCAGACGCAGGAAAGAGATAATTGCATTTGTGCAGGAACACCAAATCCCTCGCAGCTGCGCACGGGCTGAGCCAGGGCCACGGGCGGGCCGGCCAGCCGACGCCAGCATCCTGACAGCTCCGCCGAGCGTGCCAAGGGGTCTGGGCCGCCGGCCGGGGGCGCCTTTCCCAGGCCAGAGGCCCCCACCCCACCCCAGGAGAGCCGCCCCCCTCTCAGTTCCCAGAACGAAACCCAGCTGTGGAACAGTGAGGGGGTGAGGTCATGGGAGGGGCCAGGAGGGGCCGCATTACTCACATCCTGGGGCAGGCGGGCGGGAAGGGAGGAGGCCCGGAGGAAAGGGGCTGAGCCGGCTCCGTCCTTGGGCCGCTGGGTCAGGGGCTGGGGGCCAGCGCAGCCTCTCCCAGTGTGGGGCTTTGGCGAGAGCCCTGCAGACCCCTACCCCGCTCCCCCGCTCCGCCCCCCCCCACAGCTCCCTGCCCTGAGGGCTCGGGGGTCACGCGCAGACGGCGGGGAGCAGGGGGGACCCTGGAGGGGCCAGTTCCTCGCGAGCAATGTTCTCAGAAAACATGCCTTGGCCTCTGGCCAGGCGCGTTGTCAGGACGACGGCAGGAAAACACTAAACAGTGTGCTGGGGCCCCCTGGACGGGCCTGGGGGCCTGGGCCTGCCACCTTGCCCTCACCTTGTTCCCTTGCCCGAGTTTGTCAGCACATGGACGTCCGTGTGCACACGTGTGTGCACGAGTGTGCCTGGTGGGGGGCGTTGGGACCCATGCGTGGAGTGTGGGTGTGTGCGCCCACGTGGGCCCGAGTGTTGGGCTCAGGAGAAAGTGTGTACGTACACGTGTGCATTCCTGCCACGTGTGTGTGTGTGTGTGTGTGTGTTGGTGTGTGTGTGTGTGCGTGTGTGTGCCAGGGAGGCCCGCTGTGCGTTGCGCGGTTGAGTGCAGGCCTGCGTGGGGCTTTGCTGGCCGGGACACATCGCCCTACCGGTGGGCTGACCAGGCCGTGTGGCCTCTGCACTCAGCTGTGCCAGTGAAGGGTCCCCGGGGCTTGGGGGAGGGGTCTGGGGAGCAGGAGCTATAGTCCTGGGAGAGGCCCCACCTGGCCCACCCACACATCCCACCGGGGCCCGTGCACACACCCCCAGCACCACACAATGGCCAAAAAATCCCAAACGCCCAACACACCCATAGGCGTGTGCAGCTTGGACATGGCAGTGAAAGGGATGCAGTGCCGGTCTCACCCCTTGGAGGAATCCCCCCGGGCGCCCCCAGGCTGCCCCAGGAGAGGGCTGTGGGCACCTTCTTTCCCCCCACTGCCCTGCTAGGCTTCTGCCCTCCATCTGGAGGGGCTGTTGGTGCTCATGTGGGGGGAACCCTGGACCCTAGGTCCCCAACATCCCCGAGATCACCCCAGGCTCTTCCTCCCCAGACAGGACGTGGCCCCCAGCCCCCAGCCGAGGGCCTGGAGCAGGACGCTGATGGGAGCCAGGTGTGGGGGATTAAGTGGCTCCCTGGGGCCCGGTTTGGGGGGGTGGGAGTCAACGTCGCTTCTGAGGAGCGGCACGGGGCGGGGGGCGGACTGGGGGTGCCGAGGGCTGAGCAGGCGGCTCGGTTTGCGTGGCTGGGGTCCCGTGTGGCTGCCGCGGGGGGAGTGGGCCTCGAGCTGGGGCTACGGAGGGGCCTGGCTTTTGTCTGGGAGGCTCCGAGGAGACCTAGGAGAGATTAGATCATGTGCTGGCACGGCTGCCGAGACCACAGAGCCGGCCCACCCTGGCCAGGGGACTGGGGCCCTGAAGGAGCGGGCTGCGGGGTCAGGCGGGGGACACGGCAGGAAGGGGCTGAGACCCCAGCTCGGGACAGTGAGCGCTGTAGAACGGAGACCCAGGACCCCTCTCCCGGGCTCTGGGGGAGCTGCGGCAGGCAGGCCGTGCCAGCTGGCCGAGGCATGCGGTGCCCACCGGATGCCAACAGCCTGAGGTCTGCTGGGCCAGGGCCAGGGTGGTCCGGCCCCGGACCCCCGGTCTCAGGCTGACCTTGTGTAGACCCGAGGGAGGAACCTCAGGAAGTGTGGGAGTGAGGTCCCCCACGCCCGGCTCTGCATGGGCCTCAGTTTCCCCATTGACGGCACAGCCCGGAGAGACTCCGCACGGGGGCCGGGGACGGGGGTGGTGTTGGGTGAGCTGAGAGGTCAGGTCCCGGCTGAAGGCAGACCCTTTTCGGGGCCTCTAGCAGGGCCGCCGTCTCCCACAACGCTGTGCTCCTATGGGGCAGGAAGGATCGCCTCTGCTGGGATGGTCGTGTTAGGGACGTGGCTGCCTATCTGGGCCGCCTCCGGCCTGACCTCAGCCCAGGCCACCAGCGCCCAAGTGGCCGAGGCTACAGTCACTTGACTCAGGTAGAACGAACGAGTGACCCCAGCTGTCCGGCAGCCACAGCCAGCTCTCTGCACCTCAGCTGGCTCTTCCTGTACCCTCCGGGCCCTGCCTGGGGCCAAAGCTACACTAGCGAGTGTCCTGGCTCCCATGAGGTCCAGGGATCCAGCCTGCTGGAAGAGGATGGAGGGTCTGGTCCCATCCTTGGGGTTTCCCCAGGCCTTCCTGACACTGGGGCCCCCACATCACCAGGAGGCACGTGGACGCCCAGAGACCAACAGAGGCCTGGGACCTCCCCCAACCCAAGGACCCTTTCCCGACCACCTCTCAAGATCTCTGCTTTAAAGATGGGGAAACTGAGGCCTAGAGAGGCCTTGCTGGGGCCTGCTGGGACGGGGGAAGTTGGGGTACGGGCCCCGGTGTTGACTATTTCTCCGTGTCCCTCAGGCTCGCCACTCAGTGGAGCGTGGAAGGTGAGGAGGATGCCGCCCGGGGGCAGCGCCAGCAGGAGAGGGCCTGGCAGCTTCGGGCCCAGGATGAGGGTGAAGGAGGCCAGCCCCTGGAGCAGCTAGAGCAGGAGAAGCTGTAAGCCGACACTGCCAGCTCGCTTGTGCTGCACCCCTGGGGGTCAGGCCCTGGGCTGGAGGCCCCAGAGAAGCTGAGACGAGGAGTGAGGGGCCCAGCCCTGGAACCTGGGCAGGGGGGTGGGGGTGTCCTTAGGGTGAGGGTCGTCGCAGCCCCAGGTGCCAGCGGATTCTGCCGGACACCTGGCCGGAGATGTGTGGAACCACCCCCTACCGGCCAGCCTCCCGGGGTCCTGACTCAGGCCCTGGTCACCCTGCACGGTCCCCCTTGCTTGGACTGACTCTGAGCGCAGCTGTGGGGCCCTGGCCCCCGAGCCCCTTGCCCTAGTCCTTGCTGTCTGTGACTCACTGAGGCCACATCCAACTTGGCGGGCCGAGGGCCGGCTTGTTCCCTCCCGAGGCCCAGGAGGCCGCTGTAGCTGGGCTGGGCTGTTTTTCCAATAATGCTCCCCCTCCCCCCGGCCCTGTTTTGTTCCATTTTCTCCGAGTCAGCAGCTCTGGGTGGAGTGGGGTGCTGTAGCGGTCAAGGCCCCTCGGGCCAGGTCCCTAGCCTAGCAGGCAGGGGCTGGGGGCAGGCAGGGACCACTGGACCACAGGCCTGCCGTGGGGGACAGGGTGCAGGGCTCAGCCGGGAGAACAGAGGGAAACTCTGCACCCACCCGCGGGGACCGTAGGTAGTGGGGGAGAGACATAGCC
Source organism: Hyperoodon ampullatus (assembly GCF_949752795.1). Lineage (NCBI taxonomy): Eukaryota > Metazoa > Chordata > Mammalia > Artiodactyla > Ziphiidae > Hyperoodon > Hyperoodon ampullatus. The sequence goes on from NC_136920.1 coordinate 4,125,073, forward strand.
CAGCATTTGGGGAGCCCCAGGCTGAGCGGGGAGACATAGCCCTGTTCCTGGGGAGCCCTGGCTTAATAGGGTGTGGCCCAGTTTTGACCTCAGGGAGCTCCAGTCTGTGGGAGAGACACAATCCTGCCCTCAGTGATTCTCTGACAATGGGGGTGCTTCGGCCCAGCCGTGGGGTGCTGCCCCTGGGGCAGATGGGGTCTCCCGCACTTGGAGCCCGGGGTCTGAGAGAGGGAGGCTCTGTGGACGGGGGTCAGCCCCCTGCCCCGCATGTGGCCCAGCCCTGAGAACGTGCCTGCTCTTTCAGCCTCAGCCCGAAGCCCTCGGAGGGCCCTGAACTGGACGAGGATGAGGGTTTCGGCGACTGGTCCCAGAAGCCAGAGCAGCGGCGGCAGCACTGGGGGGCTGGGGAGACCACGGACGGTGGGGCCCCCCCTCGGGGCGAGAGTCCGGAGCGGGGGCAGGAGGAGGACAGGCAAGTGGGGGTCAGAGCTGGAGGAGGGGGGCTCTGTCCAGGCCCCCTAACCTGTGTCCGAGCGACTCCCTCTGCTCCCGCCCCCCCAGCAGCCCCCCAGAATGCCCCCTTGGCCGTAGTGGGGAAGGAGGAAGAGAACGAGACAGGAGGGCGGCGGCGGGGGTGCTGGTGCTGCGGGTGGGACGGGAGGAGTCTCGTTGCCGGGCTCCCCGGGGCCCCGGCCCGTCCAGACCAGCTGCGGCCGCCGGGCGGTTGCTCCATCAGCACACATCTGCAGCCCACTGACGTCAGGGAGGCCCTGCGCCCCCGCCGCCGCCCCTTCCTCCCCCGGGGCAGCGAGCTCCATTCCCACGGAGGGGAGCAGGTATTTCCAGATGTGCGGCCGCCAGTCGGCCTGGGGGGACAAGCTTTCCAGATGTGCAGACACTCTGAACCAGGGCAGGCAGGGGGAGGGTCCCTGGGCTGGGGTCTGCTCCGGAGCCTCACCCGCCCCCGCCCCGGGGGTCTGAGGCGCTCTTAGCACCCCACAGGCCGGGGTCAGGGGCCCAGCTCTGCTCGGGAGCTCCAGGCTCGGGGCCATGTGGCCTCGAGGGTCGCCGGAGCCCCTCTGGGCCACCTCCAGTCCCCTCCAAGGCCCCTGAAGCAGCCCCGAGCTCTCGCTAAGACCCCTCCCGTCACTCCACCACCCCTTCCCATCCACGCCCAGAGCCAGCTGCCTGGCCAGGGCCCTGCTCCTGGCGTGGCCCTCTGCCCACGGCCGCCCTCCAGGCCTCAGTTTCCCCCATCTGTCTCTGGGGATCAGAGCACACTCTGCGTTTCTGAACTGGGGGCGGGGTGTGTGTGTGTGTGTGCAGCAGGGTGGCCCGTCCACTGGGGCTGGGATGGCTGCAGCCCTGCCGGCCCTGTTCCTTTTGTCCCCAACTGGCCGCCCAACAGCAGGGGGCACTATAGCTCTTCTGTGGACCCTCCTGCTCTCGCCAGGCCTCCCTGCCCCCCGCACCTGCCTGGCCTCCTGTAGCCCAGCTGAATGGGCCCTCTGTGAGCCTGCCGCTGGCTCGGACCCCGGCCCACCTTGGGTGGTGGTCTGGGTCTTGGCTGGCACGAACACCGAGGGGCCTGAAATCATGGAAAATGCGAGAATTTCCCATCTTCTTCTCCAGGTTCAGTCCCGCTCCAATGCAGAGTCGCGCAGGCTGCCAGCGGCTGGCCTCCCCCCGCCCCCCACAGCCAGCCTGGTCAGCCCTGCTCCTCGGGGCTGCGGTCCTCGCTGTGACCCCAGCCCTTGCCTTGTCCCTCAGTTGACCAGCCCCCAAACAAGCCTCAGACCCCACCTAGCTCCCACCTGCCACTCAGGCCCACTTGCCCCAACACGGAGCAGGCCAGGAGCAGGGGGCCCAGGCAGCCCCAGACCCAGGAGGCCAGCCAGCAGGGTGGACACCGACAAGCAAGACACGGGCCGGGGCTGGTCCTGAGGGCTTGGAGCCCGGGACTAGCCTCAGTGTGCAGGGATGGGGCAGTGGGCACTCGTCACATGGCTCCGGGGACAGAGGGCAGGCTCTGAGGTCCTTGGGCTCACTTCCCCAAAGAGGCTGGGGTCTTGAGATTCCTGGGCGCTTAACTGGTCTGACTGCCCATCTTACAGATGGGGAAACTGAGGCTTGGAAACGGGAAGGGACTCGAAGTGATCAAATGACCTTCGATCTATTGGGTTGCCTCCCCCCACCCACAGGCCCCGCCAGCACACCTTTGGGAGCCAGGGTGGTGATGAGCTGACCCCAGCCGGGGTCTGTCTGGAGGAGCTGCGTCTGAGCCCCGACTCAGAGCCCCAGGAGGGGCCGGGAACAGAGGACACAGAGCCCAAAGGCCGCGAGGGACCCATCCAGGGCAGCCCAGGGCTGGCAGAGACCAAGGAGGCAGATGAGCAGGTGCCAGTGGCTCCCCAAAGGGTCTGGGCACACCCCAGCCCCCGGGCTGCATCTGTCTCTGCTACCTGCACGCTCTGCGGGCCTCACGGGACGGGCCTAGAGGGAGCCAGCACCCCCGCAGTCTCAGAGGGTGGTGGGGTTGGTGACCCTGCCTGATGGAACAACGCTTTCCCAGACTCACCAGCTCCTGCTGCAGAGAATTCCAGAACCAGAGAATGGCAGGGCGGGGAAGGACCTGAGGCCCAGGGAGGGGAAAGTGTTTCCTTCAGCCAGTCCTGGGTGGGGCAGGAGGGGTGCAAAGGGGTGATCATTTAGACCCCGTAACCTCAGACGTTCTGTTCCCAGCACCAGAGATGCCAGCAGCGCAGGACACCAAGCCCCTTGGTCTTGGATGGGACAGAACCGGGCTCGCCTCCCCTGAGCCCCAGCACCAAAGTAGGTTAAGCCCCAAAGCCTAGTCCTCTGTCCTGGACTCATGACCAATGACAGTCCCAGAGAGGCAGCCACAAGGCAGCTCCAGGACAGGAGCACAGCCTGCTCCTTCTCTGCCAGGCTGGCTCTCAGCAGAGCCTTGTGAAATGCATAAACTGGGCAATGGGACTGGTGGGTGGGAGCAGCTGGGAGGGGTGGGCTGGGGGCCTCGCTCTGGCTTCGGAGGCTCAGTCTCCGCCCGCCCTCCACAGCTCAGCGACAGAACTGAGTCCCTGCACCGCTCCATTCAGAAGAGGTATGTCTGGTTGCTTCCCGGGCAGGACTCGGGGTTCTCCAAGGGAGGGTTGAAGAGGCGACCCAGTAGGTGGAGATCTGGGGGCCCGAGAAAGCTCTGGTAGGAGCTCAGGGTGGGCATAGACGCTGAGTGAGGGGGCCTGGGGCATGACCCTTCTCCTCTCCTCCAGTAACAGTGTGAAGAAGTCCCAGCCGGCCCTGCCCATCTCCACGATTGAAGAGCGGCTGGAGCAGTACACGCAGGCCATCGAGGTGTGTACAGGTCCCCTCCACTTCTGCAGGGTCCCTCCTCCATTCATGCACCCATTTCTCCATCCAACCAATGTCTCTCCATCCAACCAACTCCTGTCCTTTCACCTACACTCTTCCATCCAACCAACACCCCTTTATCCAACCAACCCACTCCATCCAGCCAAGGTCCCTCCGTTGATCCTACACCCACCCCCCCCATCCAACTAACTAACACCCTTTTATTCAACTAACACTCTTCCATCCAGTCTACACCCCTCCATCCAACCATCATTCCATCCAACCCACACCCTTCCATTCAACCCCTGCTCCTCCAACCCTGTGCCAGGAGCAGCACGAGGACAGCCCCACATGTGTCTCGTATCTCACCCATCACCTGTGCTCTGAAGAACAAGGGGGTGTTTCACAAGTACACCGAGGGGAGGAAGGCACGTTTTTCCAGAGTGCCTTCCTCCAGCCCTGCGTTGGAAAAGCAGTCTTGGGGGAATGCGACCATACAGAGGACGTCATCTGTGTGCCGAAGCGGCTCACACAGGCCTCTCTGATGTGTTCCGTGTGGCTCTCCAGTAAAGTGGTCCTGAGCTCTGTCTCCTCTGCAGACCTCTGGCCGGACCCCAAAGCTAGCCCGCCAGCCATCCATTGAGCTGCCCAGCATGGCCGTGGCAAGCACCAAGAGCCTCTGGGAGACGGGAGAGGTGCAGGCTCAGTCCTCTGCCAAGTCCCCCTCCTGCAAGGTAGGCTCCCATCCTGGGGCACGGCTGGGCTCCCTCTGGAAGGCTAGTGTGAAAATGTCCAGGCTGAAGTATGGGCAGAGGGCACGGTGGTGCATGGGGGACGGGGTCTCCTCCAGGCTGGCCCCTGTGGAGGGCTGGGCGGGAAGGCTGCTGGGCCGAGTGAAGATGGACGGTGTCACCTTCCCTTCCCGGCCTCTTCCCCTGGGCTCTCACCCAAGGAGGCAGGTGTGCAGGCCCCGGGGCCCTGGCCCTGCGAGGCCAGGCAGGAGAAGTGACAAGGGCTCCAAGCCCCCGAGTCAGGGCTCTGCCCCTGTGACGTGGACGCCTTCTGCCCCCAGGATATTGTAGCTGGAGACATGAGCAAGAGGAACCTCTGGGAGCAGAAAGGAGGCCCCAAGGCTTCGCCGACGCTTAAGGTAGAGTCGGAATGTGGCTGATGCGGGAGGGCGGGTCCAGCAGGCAGGGGGCAGGGGAGCTGCCCTCAGCGCACCTGGGGGGGCTTCCGAGAGGCAGCGCCACCTCCCTCTGCGTCTCTCACCTTTGCTCTCCACCTCCTTCCCCGACAGAGCGCCCCGTCTGCGAAGAGGTACAAGTTCGTGGCCACGGGACACGGGAAGTACGAGAAGGTGCCCGTGGACGAGGGCCCGGCGCCCTAGGCCGGCCTCGGTGAGTCGGGGGCAGCGGCCAGAGCGTGATGTGTCATGGGTGAAATTTGCCGCTCTGGGTGCGTGGTGGCAGGGACTGCGCGGTGACATGTGAGGGCTGAATACCCGGCCTCGGAGCTGGCCAGAGCCCGCCTCTGCTGGTCCTCCAGCCCACAGACTTGTGCCACCGCCGCCCCCCACCCTGGTTCCTGCCCTGCTCCTGTTCCCCACAGGGAAGCGCAGACTCCCTGCTGGGAGGAGGCCCCATCTCCCAACTGGGCTCCGCGGGCAGGTGAGCCCGTCCCGGCCACCACAGGGCGAGCGTGGCAGGAAGGGGTTGACATGGAGCCCCGGAGCTCGGGTCCCCACCCGGCGGTGGGCGGTGAGGATTTCAAAGGAGCCGGAACCTTGTCCTTGCCCTCCTGCCCCAGTGGGAGCTGCTCCAGTTTCCACCGCCCACCCCGTCACCGGGTGAAGAGTCCGAAGGGTGACCCGCTGCCATGGTTACGCACACTTTTATTAGTGGCCTGGGTCCCAGGATCCGTTTACAGCATCCATCATGTCCCCCTCCTGACAGCGTCCTCCCCTTCCGAGTCCTGCTCCCGCGGCTGCGGCTGGAGCTTTCCCCCAGCACCTCCGTGTCCCTCTCGCGTCACGGCTGCCCCGTCACTGAGCCCCAGTGCTTGTCCCGAGTCAGACCCCAGCTGAGTGCAGACTGGGGCTCCCCAAAGCTTCATGAGGACTGGGGTCCCCGTCGCTGCCCCCTCTGGGCCACAGCCCCCCCACCCACTTGGCCAGGCTGACTTCCGACCTCCCTCCTCATCCAGCATCTAGGCTGAGACCCCACCCCTCTGTCTCCCATCAGCGAGTCCCCCTCAAGCTCTGCACCCAGGCGGGGGAAGCAGAGGTGGCAGTGAAGGGGCAAGGGTGTGGGGCCAGCTCCTACCCGGGCCTGGACCTGGCTCCCCGCACCCGTCAGGCCTCCGTCCGTGGGAGGCACGGCTGTCAAGCCGCCGATGCAGCTAACGGTGCCCGCGACTGGGTCATCCCGACCACTCCCACCCCGCACGGCAACATAACTCGTCCCCCCAACCTTTCTCGGCAGAAGGGCGGGGGCCCCAGAATCCTGCTCATCCTGTCAAGCAACAGGGCTCACCACCCAGAGCATCTGGGGCTCAGCTGGGCCCTGATCCCCGCCTGCAGCTTCCCTGGACCCAGGCAGGCCCTCCCGGGTCTCGCTGGTGACCGCCTCCTGCACGCCCTGCCCCAAGCCCCGTGCGGACACCCAGGCTGGCCCTGCCCTGCAGGGTCACGCATGCAGCCCCATTGCCTCAGAGCACACTCGTGTGCGGTCTGTGTCCCCACCCCCTACCCCGATGCACAGCCCTCCCTGCCCCTCCACACCATCCAAACCCACCACCTCCTTAATCCCAGCTGCTCCCGGCCCCGTCCCACCTCCCACACGGTCCTTCGTGCTCCCGTCCACCCCACCTCCCCTCCTGACCCCCAGCCCCTCCGCACTCCCCTCTTCAGTGGCTGCGGCTTCCCAGCTGGACCCTCAGCCCCTCTTCTGTCCACCCCACGGTCCTGGGGTCCCCCCAGCCGCTCACTGGAGCCTCCAGCCAGCTGCCGAGCGATTGAAGTTCTTGGGCTGGGGGCTCAGGACCAGGATGGGGGAGCGCATGGGAGGGGGCCGGGCGGCCACCTCCTGCAGCTTCCGGGCGTTGAAGCGAGGCCAGCAAAGGAAGGGCAGGCGGCTGAGGCCGGGCGCGGCGGGCACCCCATCGCGGGGCCCCACCTGGCCGCCACGGGACTCGGCCCCTGACATGCGGTACAGCACCGTGTCCCACATCCTGGAGGCCCGGGAGGCAGGGGCTGGCCGGGGCGCTGAGACAGTGGGGGCTGTTGTCCCCCTCTGCTCCGCGTGCCCCAGGCTCGGCTCTGGCCCCGGGAAGGGGACCTCTTCCAGCAGCTGCTTCTTGAGGCGCGTCCAGCCGCTGAGCTGGGGCTTGGGTGCGATTTTGGGGACAGGGCACGGGTGGGGGCCTGACGGTGGGTCAGGGGATGAGGCCTCGTGGGGACTGGAGACCTGCTCAGCCTCAGCGGCAGGGCCAGCCAGGGTGGGTTTCTCCCAGCGCCCAGCTTCGGGGGCCGCAGAAGGCGGCCTGTAAGGCGAGGGTCCTGGTGAGCGGTAGGTGGGGGCAATGGACACCACCACCCGCCTGCTGGCCTCTCTGGGCACCGTGGCCTGGAAGCCGGGGGCCAGCCTGGGCACAGAGGGCTCTTCGCGCTGAGGGCTGGCAGCCTGGGCCCTGGCAAGCAGTGAGTGGATGTGGACCACAGGCGTCAGGGGCTGAGCCCTGGGAGGGCAGATGGCTGTGTCCTGGTCCTGGTCGCCAGGCCCACCACCCTGGGCCATCGGGGAGGGCTCAGGGGTCCCGGCCTGCGGGGATGGTGCCCGCTGGAAGTGCACCTGGCTGATGTGGGTGCCCCTCATGGTGGGGCCTGAGACCTGGGCAAAGCCGCAGGGGGACTGGGCGGGTTCTGGGACCGGGGCTGCAAGCCGGGGCCCCGTGGGCTTGGAGTGCGAAGCCAGGCTCCTGTGCTGGGTGAGGGTGAAGGAGAACGTGGACCTCTGCAGGGGGGACGCCACGTGGTGGATGTCGCGGGTGTGGGGGGAGCAGGGCAGGGTGGCCACCAGCCGCGGCGCCTCCGCAGGGCGCGGGGCCAGGGTCTCCTGGTTATGGCCGGCCTCGCTCACGGGGGATAAGGAGGTGCGGAAAGGCCCGGGTGGGGCAGGCGGCCCACCCCTGCTCATCCTCTTCCGGGCTGCCTTCCTCAGGAGCTTCTGCAGACGCAGGTTGTCCTTCCCGGGCTTGGGCAGCAGTGGTGGGGGGGGTCCTGGGGGCCCTGGGGGGCACCGGCCAGCCGTCTCAGGGGCCATGGAGGCAGGCGAGGTGAGCATTGCTGCACCCTAGGGCGGCGGGAGGGACAGCCGTGAGCCCTGCCCTCCTCCCCACAGGCTGCCTCCCTGTGGGAGGGCACACAGCCCCTAGTCACGCAGCAGGACCCAGACCCAGAGGGCCTGCAGCCCGACCACCAGAAGCTCTGCTCCCTGAGCACGTGGCCCCTGCCAGGCGCCCTCCAGGCGTGAGCGTTTGCACGCCTATGTGGCGGCCCCACCATCATCCCGGGTTAGAAATGAGCCCACGGAGGCCCGAGGTGCTCCGTGGGTGACGGAGGAGGGCTGGGACCTGGCTCCGGGTGCCGCCCGCGTGCACGGCGGGGGCCGGGGGACCCACAGGCGGGCGCCAAGCGGGAGGCACGTGCTGGGCCGGCCGCCTGCGAGGGCAGGAAGAGTGCCCGCCCGCAAGCATGAGGGCCGCCTTGCTGTCGCCGGCCTGACCACAGGCGCGTCCGCTGTGAGCCAGCGGAGAGGTGGCGGCCAGAGGCTCGGGAAGGCTGCGGCTGCATCATCAGAGGTAGACGGGGTGGGAGGTGGGAGCGGTTTTCGCTGAGCTACGCTAAATGGGATGTTCCCGCAGACGTCCCGGCGGGGTGGTCCCGGCCAAGCCGCCCGCCCTGGTTTCTGGGCGCCACGTGCTCCCGAGGACGTTGACAAATGGCGGCTGGGCCGAGCCAGGGCCGCCAGCCTGCAGGAGGAGGGAGGCCTGGGGGCTGCTGCCATGAGGCCTGCTCTGTCAGGCAGGAGTGCGTCGTCTGCTCGGGGAGGGGCCTGAGGGGTCTGCTGGGGCTCGCTCTGGGCTGCTGCCCACCTCGGTGAGGGGGGGCCAGGACCCCAGGTTTAGCCCGGGGTGCTGTCAGGCCAGCTGGCAAACAGGCAGTAGGCAGCGTCCCTCCACCCTGAATCGCGAGCAGGGCCCAGGGCACCAGAGCACAGTATCAGGAAGCAGGCTTTCAGGCATGAGGTGGAGGCAGGGTTTCGGGGGCTGCCACAGGGAGGCTGCTCCTGGGCTGGGGGAAGCGGGGTGCGATGGGCAGGCCAGGGACCCCCAGAGAGAGGCTGCAGGCCTGGACAGGCAGAGCCACGGCCCCTCCTCGGACTGCAGCCTGATGCTCCCCCAACCTGTGTTTCAGCTTTCCCAAGACTGCAGCACCGCCGGTGGCACCTCCTGGCTCCCGACCCACATGCCCAGGAGAGAGGCCGGCCAGATGAACGCTCCCCCGCCCCCCACTGGCCCTGCCGAAGAAGCTGCTTCTCATGGTCTGCCTGGCCCGCGTGCACCCCGACATCCGCCGCCTCTTGCTCCGGGACCCTCCAACCTTTCCCTCTGACCCCCAGCTCTGCCCCTCACAGTTCTGGGAGGAAAGGAACTCTGGCTGTTGGTTGGCAGACGGACCACCTCCAGAGAAGCTGCAAGCTCCCAGGGAAGGCGCAGCCGGTGCAGAGAGAGGCCACGTGCCGGGGCCTCCGTGTCAAGAGCCACCAACACCCGCAATAGCACTGGGTCCCCCCCACCCCCGCCCCGCTTTCAGCCCTCTACTTTGTGCAGTAAACTCCCTTTGGTGTCTCCACGTGCTGGCTCTCTGGGGTCACTGATGGGGGAGGGGCAGGGAGCAGGGCCCGTTGGAAAGGCCATCCGCCCTGCACAGTGGTAGGGCCCAGGCCTCTGGCCTTCAGATTTGGACACTCTGTCCTGCCCAGTGGCCTTCTGTGTGTCAGGCTCTGGGGGCTCTGAGGGTAGTCAGGGTGAATGTGATGGGTGGGGGCTCAGTCGTCCTCTTCCACTGTGGTACTTGCCCCTTGACTGGCCCCTTAGAAACTCCACAGCCCCTGAAACACTGTGCACTTCTAGTCTGTGCCCCTAGACTGTGCACCCTTTGAGTACAAGACCCATCTTGGGGTCATCCCTTCCCAGCACCCAGGAGGTGCTCAGTGAAGATTTGGTGGATGGATGGATGAGTGGATGATGGATGATGGATGGATGCAGGGGTGGAGGGAAGGATGGATGGATGGATGGATGGATGGATGGATGGATGGATGGATGGATGGGTGGTTGGACGGATGGATAGATGGAAGGATGGATGGATGGGTGGATGGTGGGATGGGTGGAAGGATGGACTGGTGTATAAATAGAAAGAGAGGTGCTGAATCCTTGGATGATGGGTGGATAGATAAAGAACAGGTGGATGGGTGGGTCTGCAGAAGGGATGAGAGGTCAATGGACAGAAAAGTAGTTGTACAGAGAGTAGACAGGAGAAGAGATGGAGAGGCAGTCAGATCAACGCCTGCTTCACAGAATGGTGGGTAGATGGCTGGTGGGTGGGTGGACACATTGGGGGGTGGATGGATGGGCGATGGAAGCGGGGAAGGCAGGAGGGAAGGAGGGAGGGAGGGAAACAGACAGTGACGGTGAGGATGTACCTGTGAAAATGGAGGTGCAGTGGGTGGATGGACACGCGTGTGGAGGCGGGGACAGGGTGGGGCTGTCCTCCCGAGCCCACCACGCACCCCTGGCCTGTGCACAGGTCTAACATGAGGCCCTGCTGCCCTCGGAGTCAGGGGAGCCCCTTCGAAGAGCAGGCCCCCTAGACCTTTGGCATTCGAGGCCTGGGTCTGCTCAGAACCTGTTTTCCAAAGTCTTCGTGGTCAAACTCTTGCTGCCTCCCAAGGGGAGCGTGAACATGGGCAGCTTGGAGGTGTTAGAAATCAGCTGTGTCACACCTTGGTCGCCCGTGGCCCACCTCTGAGGGTGCATCAGGGCTGTGCTCTGCCAGCTGGGGAGCTTCTCCCAGGGGACGCGCCACTCCTGTCCACCTGGCTGGGGGGACGTTAGCCAAGGGCAGCAGGCAGAGGCAGCCACATGGCCCACTGGACGGCCAGAGGGGACCAGAGTGGACGGCACTGAGGGGCGAGTGGCGGGTAGGGTGGGCAGTGCCAGGAAAGCAGCCAACCACTCAGCCCTGTTCCAGCCCAGCCCCTCTCGGGGTCCTTGGCACTCGGCCCGGCCTCGGGAACGAGGACCCAGGGTCTGTCTCCTCGGCGGTGGTGACAACTGGCCCCTGCCTTGCAGAACCTGGGGGTCAGGGCCTGCCCACCTCAGGGGAGCCATCGCCCGGGTGCTGGGCCTCTGTCCTCCTTTCTGACTGCCTGAGAGGCCCCGCCAGGCACACTTCTGCTCCCCTGCCGCAGGCACTGGATGCCAGCCCCGCACAGAGCGAAGCTATTACAGGTCCCGCAGAAGCCCCAGGGCGTGTGGGGTGGGAGCTTCGCAGGCTGGGAAAGGCTCATCCCCGAAGTGCTGTGTCAGCAGCTTCTATCTGGGGCCTGGCAGAGCCCGAGCCCGTGGGCTGGGCTGACCGGGAGCTCGGCCGGCACTGGCGCGGGCACCCAGGTCAGCTCAGGGCTACCAGGCGAGGTTCGAGGTTCAAGGTCCCTGGGCCTCGCCACCCTCAACCATGCACGCTGCGGGCCGGAACCAAGACTGAGGGACCCCTGCCCTTCCCCACCACCCTGAGGGTCACCCCTGCAGAAACCTAGAGCCAAATCTTCGGCGGGACTGGGCCCCCATGGCCTCCTCACTGCTCCCTGGCTCAGCTCAGCTTTGCAGACTTGAGAAGCCCACCCCTACTCCTATTGTCCCCGGGTGGAGGCCCTGTCCCAGCAGCCCTCAAATTCTTCCTGGGGTTGAGATCAGTCCCCCACGCAACCCGGGCTGGGCCACCCCGTCCCGTGCCTCCACCCCAGGTCTCCAGCCCCCCTCCAGCCCCGCCCTGCCCTGCCCCCCTCTCCTCCCACCCCAGCCCGGCCTGGCCAGGTGGACCAGGGTGTGGATTACCTGTCGCAGGCCCTCGGCGGCCGGCAGCCCGTCAAGCAGTGCCTGCTCAGTATGCCGTCCTGCCGCACCACGGGGCCGGCACCCCGAGGGGGAGGTTGCCGATACCCAAAATAAAACCTGCCCCATCCCGCTGACCTCAGCGCCCTCTCCCTGGCTCAGCCCGCTCACGGGAGAGCACCTGCCAGAGCCTGAGGCCACTGAGCAGGCAGCCACCTTCCTCTGCTGGCCGAGTGGGGCCACTGCAGGGCCATGGAGTGCCCACCTGTGGGTGTAGCCCCCAAGAACACCCCAGGCCCATGTGAGGTGTGGCCGGCAGTTCCCAGGAGCAAGACACCCAGAGTCGGTGGGGCTGGGTGCCCACGGGGCTTCCCAGACTCAGAGCTCCCTGCCGTGCTTTCCCCACGTGTGCACCTGTGACTGCGGGGCCGGGGGGTGGTGTGTGACTCTAGCAGAGTGAGAGGACCCCGCCTGAGAAGGGCTGTCAGCTCCCACCGTGAGGAGGAGCTTGGCCAGGGCGGCCCCAGCAGCCGCTCAGGGGCCTTTTTTGGAAGTGGCTCTACAGCTGACCCCACCGGACAGAAAGTTGGTCAGAGTTATCCAAGGGTCGGGCACGCGTGTGGCCCGTCAAACACTCTCTCATCCGAGGACCTGGACAGGAGGAGGAATTCAGAGTTCCGACAAGGGAGGCGGGAACGGCCCCAGCAGCTCTGGCCTTGGGGGGCTTCCCGCCCCCAGGAGCTCTGGGGAGGGGCTCTGTCCTGCCCACTGGGGGCCCAGGGCTCTGGCTCCCCTTGCTGTGGAGGGTGGGCCCACCCTGCCTATCTCGGGTCCCCGTAGCCTTGTCTCCAATGTGTAGAAATTGGATGAGGTGCTGAGAGAAACCTTCCAGAAGGCTGTGGGGACCCAGAGTGGGGCACAGAGCCAGGGGAAGCCAGGGCTGGGGTGTGAGAGCCAGTCGTCCTGACGCCCCTAAGCCTCCAGAGGGCAGGAGCTTCATCTGAGTCTCCTTGGGACCAACCCCTGTCCTGCGATCCAGCCCACCAGCCATTGCTCTGGATCAGGCCAGCGTCCATGGAGAACCCAGGGAGCATCCACGGCCCCCGCCATCCGTGATCGACCAGCCCCTCGCCTGGAGCCTTCCACGTCTGGAAGGAGGCTTGGGGCTGCTCCTTCCTACTCTGTCTCGGTTCCCCTGATTCGAGGGGTGGGGCCGTAGGAGCTTGTGGCCTCACTGGCCAGCGTGGGGACCATGGAAAGCCCCGGGTGAGGTGTCTGCCGGTTGGATGGTGCCACCTGGAGTCCCGAGCAAAGAAAGACTGGGCTCCACGGGCAAACGGTGGAGCCCGCTGTGGGCAGCACACGGGGCCTGGCCCGTGGCGAGAGAGAGGTCTGCAGGGTCAGGACCCCCAGACGGGGAGCTCCCGGGCAGACCTCAGAGGTGTGGCCCCTGGCGTTGGGAGGCACCAGCCACTGGGGAGATGCCAGACCCCCCAGTCAGGCTTGGGTTAGTGTTTCTCTTGCCCATTTATGCTGTATGGACTCACGCCATCACACAGAGAACCACTCAGTGGGGCTCGGACCTGCTGAGGGCCTGGCCGAAGACTCACGGGGTCTTCCACTCCTTGAGGGTCTCAGGGATCTCGGGCCACTGCCTCTGATGAGGAGGCGGGGCGGGCCTGCGTAATGCAGCCTGGCCGGGCAGGCCCCTTTCCTGGGCAGACACCTCGGAGGCAGGGGCAGCTCCCCCGGGGAAGATGGGGCCCAGCTCTGGGGACCCCACACCAGCCTGGCCCAAGGAGAGCCCTCAGCTTCCTCCCTAGGGCCACCCAGTGCCCTCCTTCACCCTCCTCTGCCCGTGAAGAATGTGCCCACTGTCAGAGAGTAAAAATAGAAGCTGACACTTCCTGGGGGAGGAGGGGGCCCTCGTCTCCTCCCCCCCATCCTCGCCTCCTTGGGCCCCCTCCTCTGTTCTTCCTATACTTGGTAAGGGGCCTCAAGGCACAGCCCTTTCCCGCCCGTCCCACGCACCCAGCCACCCAGCCCCTGGCCAATGGGCTGCCGGGAAAGATCGAATGTCACTATAACATGAGAGCGTGCGGCAGGCGGGCAGTGCCTGAGCTGGTCCTGTCCGCAGGGAGCTCCTGCCCATCTCTCCAGACCCAGCCGCAGGTCAGTACGTCTGAGAGTGGTCCCGGGACCGGGCCGGCCTGCTGTGTGCCGGCGGGCCTGGGTGCGTCCTGGGGCCCCGGGTGCAGGACGCTGTGCCTCCCCAGCCTTTTGCCACTTTAAGCATGGCGTCCGGGAGACCCAGGAAGCCACCGCAGGGTCCCAACGGCCTGGGGTGCTGGCATCGCAGGATGATGTTCTCTGAACATCAGAGGCAGAGGAAGCCCTTCCAGACCAGAGTACAGGGGCAGGCGAGGCCCAAGAAGGAGGGAGGAGGGGGTTCCCTGGAAGGCCAGGGGGTGAGCGGGTGGTCCCAAGGCAGACGGCTAGACAACGGTGACGATTCGAGGCGAAGAAGCCGGGAAGGGGCGCTGCCCAGGGCTTCGAGGCTACCTGCTGCGGTGCGGCCGCCCTCCCCCCACCCCGGCCTTTCCACGGGGCTCTGCTAAGCTGAGGGGCGCCTCGGCCAGCTTCTCCCAGGAGGCTGGGGCCCTCGGCCCAGCGGCCACCGCCTCTAACGCTGCCGTCTGTAAAGAAAACTACGACGTGGCTGGTGGGGTTCACCGCAGGAGTGGGTCTGTTGTGGGGGGTGGCGGGGACCCCAGCAGCCCGGGGGGCAGTGTCCGGAGGCCAAGGCCTGCAGTGGACAGGGCCTGGGCTGGGGTGGGACAGAGGAGGAGTGGGGAGCTGGCGTCTGTCCTGTCTGCCCGAGGAAGACGTGTCCCACCTCAGCCTGGACGCGAGGAGCACGAGCTCCCAGGAGGCCCCTCCTGCCCTTCCTGTGCCCCCTCGAACCAGGGCTCAGCTGACCCTCCTGACGTCACGGACGGGGCGCCTTCACCGGGCAGCAACCTCTCTGGTGCCCTCAATCATTCTGGGAGGAGATGGGATGACGGGGGGCGGCCCAAGGGTCAGGGAACAGGGTCAGGGCCCACAGCAAGCGAGCGGCAGGGCCTCCTGCCTCCCCGCCCCCATCTTGTCACTTGGGAAGGAAGGAAGGAGAGGGTGTCCCCAAGGAGCGGTGACCTCAGAGGCTGTTTTCACAATGGCCCCTCTGGGGGCAGGACATTAAATGGACAACTGGTTTCCTTCTCAGCTGTCGAAATGCCACCCTGCCCCCAAGCACACCGCACCCTGGGCCCCTCTCAGGGGGAGGGCGGGTGGGACAGGGCAGCCCGTGGCGTCACCCCCAGGGCTTTGCTGGGAAGAGGAACAGGAGCCCAGAGGGGCCTCGGTTTCCCTCTTTAGAGGGTATGGCACCCTGCCTGGGTATGTGGGAGCCCGCCTGCATGCCCCCTGGGACTCTGGCCCAGAAGACAAGAGGGCCGGCCCCGGAGACTGGCGGGGGGGTCGGTGGGGGAGGGGATGTAGGCCGAGACCTGAGCGGGGGCTGCCTTCCCAGTCCCCCTCCCATCGTCTTGGGTTTCTGGGCAGAGGTGTCTTGGCTAATTTGGGTGCCTATTTCTGGACGTCTCAGCTGCCACTGGCTCCTTAAAAATAACCCACCCTTGGACTCAGGCCATGACCACCCCTTTTCAAGGCGGCTGACAGGTGTTGGGCCCTGCCAGGGGGAGAGGTGGGCACAGTAGGGAGAGGACAGTGGCCTGGGTGGGGCGGGGGCCCGACACCCAGGGGCAGGGCCCACCAGGAGGGTTTGGGCCAAGGGACCGTGAGACCCCAGCTACAGACAAAGCAGGAGGCTGTAACTTGAGGGGGCAGCAGAGCCCCGGGAAGAGACTTCAGGATGCGAAAGAGCTGCTCAGCTTCCTGGAGGGGTTAGCAGAGACCCATCCGTTGGTTAATTTTGCATGGAGCTTAAATTGCTCTGGGAAAATTAACATTCTTGACAGAGGCTTTGGAAAACTGTTCCCACCTTAGCAATGCGATGTAAACGCATTTTTAGATGATGAACTTGTGTTTTTCTTATACAAACCTCCCGGGGCGGGGGGCCATAACTATTGTCTTCAAGTAAGCTGTAGCAAGTTGTCATGAACTCTGTTTTTCGAAACCCGGGGCCAACATTCTGATGCCGCTGCTCCGAGCGTTCCCAGGCCCAGCTGCCTCGGGTCTGTGCGGTGGCCAGCTCACGGACAGACGGTCCCCGAGCGCGCTGGCCTGGTGCCGGCCACACCTGGACGCATGCAGCCAGGCCCGGGTACAGGCTTCCCCGCAGACGTTGACACATTCAAGGGCACCCACAGGGCCTGGGAAAGCAGGCTGAGGGAGGGATGGGGTCGTCCACTCAGTTCTCGGAGGACATGTGCGCCTGGCATGGGCACCAGGCTGGGGGGCCCACACAGAGAAACAGCCCAGACCCCGTCCTCATGAGCCGGGGCTCAGTCTGCTGTCCGCTGGGGCAAGGGGGAGATGGGGGTGTGTGGGGGGAACAGAATGTCTCGTGCACTCTTGCGATTCTGGAAGAGGGCTCTGCAGAGGGCCATGGGAGACCCCAGGGGATCCCTGGGAACCCCCATAAGAGGACACGGGGTCCTCACGGGAAACCACCCGTCAGAGAAGGGAGCCTGGGCTCACACCTGAGGAGGGGGCCTCGTGGGGGTGGCGGGAGGAAAGGCCAGGGAAGGTTCAAGGTTCCCATCTGAAGGTGCCAAGCTCTGTTATTTGGGGGCTCCCTGGGAGCCCCCCCCATCTAGGCCCAAGAGCAGAGACCACCAAGAGGGAGGTTTTGAGGCAACATCAGCAGCACCTCTCCGCGGTCCAGAGCAGCCTGCAGGCCCCCACCCCCCGTCCCCCGCCGGCCTGGACGAGCTGCGTGCATTCTGGATGACCCTCCTCGGGGAATGCTATAGAGAGGATGTCTGCCCTGCCACGACCTTCCAGCATCCCGTCCAGCTCCGGGAGTCCAAGCTCCAGGCTGGAGCCAGGGCAGGAAGGGGGGCGGAACGGGATCAGATCAGGGGCGAAGAGGCCTGGGGGGCCTGGAGCCTCGGAGGAAGCAAGGCAGCCTGCTGAGGAGGCCCCGAGCGCAGGAGCCGGCCCGCCCAAGGCCGGAGAGTTGGCCCAAGAGCCCTGTTGATGGGCGTCCCCTTGCAGCCCCACTCCAAGGGCCCATCCTCCACCCATTCCAGCCCCTCTAGGTCAAGGCAATTCCTAATCCTCGCCCTGGTCTCCCTCCACCCCTGCAGAAACCACCCACCCACCATGTCGGACGAGGAGGAAGTGTGAGTACCCGTCCGGCCTCGGGACCCCTGGACCTTGGCTGTGCTCAGAGGTCAGAGGACCCCCTGCCGAGAGCTCCCACCCCCTCACACCCCTCCCCCTCTCTCCCCCACAGTGAACACGTCGAGGGTAAGTGTGGAAGCCAGACTGTCTCTGCATCAGCCTCTAGACAGAAAGTCCAGGTGGGGAGGGCCTCGCCAGCCGCTGTCGGCACCTCTCCCGGGGAGCCCATGCTGGAAGCCTCGTCCGATCGCCCCCTCTGTGAATGGGCTACCACGCCTGCCCCTGCACCTCTTCTCAAAGGCCAGGGCCCTGGGCCTAGTCCCTGAGCCACCTGGCCTGCACGGCAGAGTTGTCTGGGCAGCGGGGCCACCCTCCCAGAATAGGACCCGGGCCTCCGTGGCCCAGACCCCTCCCCAGGAGCCGCAGTCACCGCCAGAGCCTCTTCCTCCTCCCGGGCCCCTCTCTGGCCAGCTGGAGCGACATGACAGCGGGCGATGGGCAGGCGGGCGCCGCCCTCCTGCCCTCCCAGTCTGGCCCCCAGTGCGCCCTCTAGCTGGCCCCTCTCCTTTGTTCTACCCCTGGCAGAGGAGTAGAGAGGGAAGGTAACCGAGGCAGCCCCGGAAGTGCCCTCGCCGCACCCCTGGCGTCCCCCCCCACATGTCCACTCTCGTCCCCAGGGGGCCTGCAGCCCCCCCCACAGACTCACCAAGTAACCGTCCACCTTCCTCATCCTTAATCCCCATTTGCCATCACGCCTAAGTGCCCACCTCTTTACTCGATGAATAGAAAGCACTCATGATCGCTCATTAATGCTTTTTGCATTATTCTGTATTATTTATACATAATAACCTCATCCACGGTGTCCATGGTGTGTGGAGTTACCTGGATTTGGTTGTGAAGACACTCACCTCATTAACAGCAAGTCTGGGTGTGTGGGCCCTGCCTGCCTCTCCACAGCTCTGTCTCTCTCTGTCTCTGTCTGTGTCTCTGTCTCTGTGTCTCCGTCTGTCTCTCTGTGTCTCTGTGTCTCTGTCTCTGTGTCTCTCTGTCTCTCCCTCTGTCTCTGTCTCTCTGTCTCTCTCTGTCTCTCCCAGCATCCTCCCCCTCCCCCTCCCTCTGGGAGCAGGAACCTCCAGGCAGATCTGGAGACCCCTCCCTAGCCCGAGTCTGTGGGAGCCTCCCGGTGGGCCGTGCCCAGGCAGGCGTGGGAGCGGAGCCACGGCCCCTGGGAAGGGTGCGCACGGGTGGTTCTCAGGCCCGACGGGCGCTCGTGCGCGGCCGCTGGCACCAGCTCAACCGCGGGAAGGCTTTCCCGAACTCCACCAGGCAGGCTTCTCCTGTGGGGCGTTCTGGGCGCTAGGTTTTGAAAATATTTTGAAAACACTTGGCTACCCTAACAACATGAGCAAAACATTTCTTTTTCTGCCGAAAAGGTAGAAAGACTCCTTTCTGAGAGGGAACCATGGTCCTGGGAGCCACCCTTCGCCAGGGAAGGTGACGGGGCCGGGGGACATGTCCCCCGAGCTGGGTCCTCTAAGACCTGCCTTGGCCGCCCGCCTTCAGGCCCACGTCTCCTGGGCTTGTCCCGTAACACCTGTCTCACCTCTGGCACCTTCAGAGTCAGACTTAGCGAGACCCTCCGGTGCATAGGCACCACAGTCCAGAGCAGGCTCCCCGCGGATGGGGAAGGGGCTCGGAGACCCCCAGGGCCGGGAGGAGGTCACGCTGCAGAGGCGAGGCCGAGGCCCGAGCTCTCTGAGGTCCTGCAGGCCCTCGAAGCAGGGCCAGCCTCCCGCGGTCCCTGGAGCGCCCGCTGCCCACCGCCCTCCCCCGCCCCCGGGGCCGCCTCCCTCCCCCGCCGCCGCCGCCACGTGGCCCCTAACGGCTGTCCTGTTCCCTCTCTCCCTCCTGCGCCCTCTGGCTCCCTCCTCAGAAGAGGCCGAAGAGGAAGGTGAGTGGGGTCCAGGACCCCAGCCCCCCGCCTGCCCCCAGCCCTCTGCCCCCCGACCTCAGTGACCCTGCGTGCGCCCACCCCTCTAAGGACGTGCAGTGTGTGCTCCTGGCCTAACCTCTCCTCTCTCCTCCTGTCACCGCACTCCCAGAGCGCCCCTCGCCTACAGAAGCCCATGAGGTCCACGAAGAAGGTATGAGGACACAGGACTTCTGGCCCCATGTGGCGCCCGCGGCTGGCTGGGGCGCGCAGCTGGCGGCGGGGGGGGAACAGCCAGGCGCCAGCCAGCCAAGGGGCCCCCACATGTGGCCCCAGCATAACCCACTAACCACGGCCAGTGCTTGACCAGAGAGGGGGCCCCGAGGACCCGCACCCCCAAACGTGGGCAGGGTGGCAGACGGGCTCCTCCATCCCCCGGCCCAGGGAGGGCTGGTCAGTGGGGGGACTGCTGGGCCAGATGGAGACCTAGCTGCCCCAGAGACAGCCCTGAAGCCAGCCTTCCACCCCAGGGTGGGTACCTCAGAGCCCCGCAGCGCCTGACCCCTTGGCAGGGCCAGGGACCCAGGCTGGATCTCGGTGAGCACAGGGTGATGGCGGAACAGGCCCCGCGGTCAGTGCCCTGAGCCGGGCCCGTCAGGCCCCCGCCGGAGCCCTTGTCACTCCCCAGCCCCCCTCCAGCCCGCCCCAGTGGGCTCCCTCCTCGGGGTCAGGTCGGGGTGGAGGATGGAAGGGTGGGGAATCCCGTGCTTAGATCCCTGGTCAGAGCAGCTGAGGGCTGGCACTTGCTGTCCAAGCGCCCTGGCAGGCTCAGAAAGAAAAGGCAGCGTGTCCCCCACTCTCGGGCTGGTAGGAAGCTTCCTGGGCTACAGGTCCCCAGCCCCTGGTGCCATCCCGCCAGGTCACAGCCCTGTCCCTGCATGGAAGTCCTTCTGGGGGGCCTGAAGAAGGCGGGAAGAGGGGGGGCGGCAGAGGCAGGCAGGACCCCGGCAGCCCCGTGACCAGCAGTGAAGTCATGACAGGACCAAAGAGCCGGGCTGGAAACTCCGAGGAGAGGCAGGGACAGGACCTGGGGGGACGCTGTCCCGGGCCAACACTGCCCTTGTCTCGCTCACCCCCCGCACCCTCCCCACCCCTCGGCCTCGGCCACTGACCCTTCCATGGCGACCGGCTGTTTCCATTAACCTTGGATCCTTTCTCCTTTGACCTCTGGCCCACGCACTGCCTCTTGTTCCATGGCCCTCCTTAGTCCATGAAGTTCATGAACCAGGTATGTGCCATGACTTCAGTCCCGTGTGGGCGCATGTGCACACGTGGCCGTGTGTGGGTGTGAGCCGCCTCCCGGCCGCGAAGGAACAAGAGGGGCCGCGTAACCTACTTACCGTGCGTTTCTGCTCGCCCGCCGCCCCCCTCCCCTCAGCCTCTGCCCCAAGGTTCACAGCTGGTTCTCTCTTTCCCCCCTTTCCCCCCACGGTGCCGCTTTCGCAGAGGAAGTCCATGAAGGTAGGCTCGCCCCCCACCCCAGTCCCCGTCCCGGGGCCTGAGCTCCCACCACTTCTTCCTCCTTCCCTGCATGGCTCTCGCAGCCATTCCTGCGGGCTGGGGACAGGGTGGGGACAGTTAGGCCTGGGGAGCTGGCTCAGGCAGGACTGGCTGACGGGAAGCAGGCAGAGGGCATTCGGGGCTGGGGGAACAAGGCCGTTCCCGGGTCACCAGCAGGCAGATGGAGGCGGTCAGCCTCGAGGTCAAGAGCAGAGCCGAGTGTAGGGCCTGAGAGGGGTGTGGGCCTTGGGAGGACCGTGCTGGGGTCCACTGGGACCCTCGGGATCCATCAGGGTTCGCTGGGGAAGAGCAGAGGAGGAGAGGCAGGGCCGGTGGCCTCCGCCCTGCCCCAGATAGCAAGGCAGAGAGGGGAAGTAAGGCGGGGGCTAAAGGAAGGGTGGAGAGGCAAGTGGGGTGAAGCAGAAAGTCAGGCTGAGGCTGAGGTGGGGACGTCGGGGACCCGGAACAGCTGGGGGCCTTGCGTGCAAGCGAGCAATCAGTCAGGTCCCGGCATCCCACCCATCGCCTGGGCCGGAGCCAGACACACCCAGGCGCGAGGAGGCCCCCTGGGTGGGCCTGCCCTACCCGCAGCGGGGCTGGCCGTACCCCGGGGTGGAGGTGGCGGAGGTGCAGGCTCAAGTCAGGGCCCTAGTCGGGGAGCCCCTGCCTTCACACAACGTCTCGAGGGGCCACAGGGGGCCCCCTGGTTGGGCCAGAACCCGGAGCACAGCCCCCAAAGCGAGGCCACCTGTAGGAGAAAGGGACGTGCCGGCCCTGAGGGTCGGGCAGTGAATGATGAGCTTTGCAGGAACCAGCGTCCAGGCAAGGGCTGTGGTGGTCACAAGGTCACCAGGTCACCCTGGAATCAGCCCTGGGGCCAACAGACAGACAGACAGGGGTGGGGATGCCAGGCCGCTGCCCGCTTGCCTGCTGCCTGGGGAGCTTTGCTGCATGGCACTTGGCCTCCCCCCATACCCTCCCAAAGCGCCATCTCCCTCAGTCTCCCCACGCTCATAGCCACCTGGGGCGGGGGGGCAGTGACGTCAGGCCCACCTGAAAACTGAGTAGTGCCAGAGGGCTGGGGGCGCTATTTGTGGGAGTGGGGTTGGTTGCTAAGGAACCAAGTGATCTGTGAGCTGAGGGGGATGTGAGGGGAGACCCTGCCAAAAGCCCTCCCACCCCCAACAGGCCTGGGGCCAGGCCAAGTGCCGGGGGGCGTTGGCGGTTCAGACAGGCTGACGGCCAGGCGTCATTGCCACCAAAGGGCCCAGAGCAGGGACTGAAGGATGGGGCTAGGGTGCTGCCAGGCCCCCTGCAGATCCCGGGCTGCATCCAGGCCGGCCAGGACCTCCCCAGGGCCCGGGAAGGCAGGGAGGCTCAAATGAAGCAGCCCCCCACGTGAGGGCGGCTGGGTTAGCCCAGGCAGGTGGGCTCTCAGGTCTGAAGGCTGCAGCCTGGACAGGCCACCTGTCATAAGGCCAGTCCTGTGAGATGGCCCAGCCAGGCTCAGGAAGAGAAGCCTCTTAAGGGGCTGGGACAGGCTCCCTTGAGAGTCAGGAGCCCCCACCTTGGGGCCAAGATGACCCAGGGCCCCTCGGGGCTCTGCCTGAGCACCCTCGTCCCCTTGGGCTGGGACTGGAACCAGCCGTCTGAGGCCCCAAGAAGCTTTATTAACTGAGTTGTTCCAGACCCCCTCAGGTTTCAGCCCAACAAAACCCAGGCGTTCAGTCCCCAAAACCACTCACCCCCAGTGGAAAGACTCAAAGACGCCAGCAGCCAGCACCCGCAGGCCCTCAGTGGCCTCTCCAGCCACAGCCAGCCTCCTGGGGTGGGGGCCGGGTCTCTCCCGCGGCATCCTGGCCGCACAGCTCCTCCAACCCCTCTGCAGACGCAAGTTCTCTGGCCTTCAGCTGGGGTCACAAACAGGGTGCAGGCCAACGCACACCCAGGGGAAGAGGGGTCGGGATGTGCCCCCTGGCTGGCGTTTGTCCTGGGCCCTCACCCGTGCCCCTGCTCGCACCCCCACTCACCCCTGCAGCCCTGCCGCTTTCTCTTGCATGTGCACTTTCCTGAAGATGCCGAGGAGGAGTGGGAGGGCGAGGCAGGCAAGGAGGGCCAGCCCCTGGCCGCACGCAGCTTGTCTGCACAGACCCGCAGACGCGCCTGTCCGCCTGTCTGTCCTCTTCTCCCGGCACCGGGCCCTCCAAAGGGCAGTCCTTGCTGCTTTGCTCTGCATCCGCCTCGGGACTTAACACTGCCTGACACCATGATGGGGTGGTCAGTGGGGAACAGCCAGCAGACCGGAGCCTGGGCAGGGGGATGCTCCCCCCACCCCCGGTCTTTGCCCCCCGACCCCCACCCCGCCATCTCTGGTCTTTCTCTCCTGCCTCTGCCCCCTGAGGATGCTCTATGTCTGGGCTCCGTTTTCCCTTCTCCCGCCAGTGTCCTGGGCCCCGCACCCGAGCTCCCCCCCTCAGACCCCACAGGGACCTCCGTGGGCCCAGGGTGGGGGCAAGACCCCCTTGCCCCTGGTGGGGTCTTTGCCCCCAGCCTGAGGCCCCCAGGGACCCGTTGGCCGGAGTGCGCTGTCCATCTCACTTTGTCTCTCTGCCCTCTCCCCTCTCCCCACGTGGGTGCCCTGCTGACCAGAGGAGAAGCCAAGACTCAAGTGAGTGTGGGGTGGGCATGGATGGATGCCGGGCGGGCGGGCTGGGCCGGGTGAGGCCTGGAGCCCATGCTTGGAGGAGAAGCCCGGGTGGGCAGGCTGGACGGGGCCCGAGGCCACCTGGGGAACCAGGTGCCCCAGGGCTGGGCTCCGGGCCCCCCGAGGGAGGCAGCAAAGTGCATTAGGCTCTGGAGACCCAAATCCTTGAGAACAGCGGCCGCTTCTTTGCTCCTTGGTTTGGTGTTGAAGGTTCCAGATTTCTGATGAGGCGCATCATGGGAATGGGGTCACTGGGGACGGCCCCCCCACACACACAGGTGGGGGTCAGACCTCCCAGAGACGGGCAGAGATGGACTCTGGAAGTCCAGTCGGGCGTGGTTCCACCCCGGATCATCCAGTGTTGGCAAGGAGGGCTTCCTGCAGGAGGAGACAATGGACAGAGGGAGGACGGGGTGTAGGAAGCTGGGGAAGACAGGGCAGAGAGAGGGAGTCCCCCGCAGCTCCCTGTGCCCTCTCTGGTGCCCCTGTACCGGCCTGCTACTCCCCATCTCCCAGGGCCCTAGATGTGAAATAGGCATGAAAGTGGGGCAGTGGGAAGGAGGGTCTCACCCCTGAAACCCACTTGGGAACAAAACCTTGACCGGAGCCACGATCCCTCCCTTCACGGGGGCCTCGACCCTCTCTGGGGAACCATCTTCCTTGTTCGAAAGGACTTTCTTTCCCTCGTTTTGCCCACATGTCAGTGAGTGGTTCAGAGATGTTTTGTTTTAATCCGACTTTCCTGACTTTTCTGTCTCTGATAAGTACGTACGAACCCACGGCACTTTGCACATGCTTCATCCCCCTTATCCTTCAGAGGATTCATGCCTGCCTTTGCTCTGCACGGGATGGAATGTCAGCGCGTATGAGCACACGCCAAGTGTTCGCTCCCACTTAGGGGAGCCTTACGGACTCTCCAAAGAAGACTGGAAATATGCGAACGTATAGCCAGCACATTTCCGTCCGTTACACTTTATTTTTCAGCAGTTTTAAAGAAAGCTGCCGGGTCACAAGATATTTTCTAGTTTTAAAAAAATGTTTGTGTTTTCATTATGAAAATAAAACACCTCATTAAAGAAAATTTGGAAAATACGTAAAAGTCCAATGAAAAAAAATCATCTATAACTCTCCCACCCCGCCTGCCAGACTGCGGAAAAGGGTAGAAAGGAATAAAAAGGCTTGCTTCTTCCTGCTCCTTGTCCATGCATAGGGCTCGGAAAAAAAGACTGAAACCCTGAGCTGTTTTTCAAACATCGTCCTGTCTATACAGCCTTGAATTCTGCTTTTTTAAAATGCAGCGCTGTTTCTAAGTATTTTTCCATGTTTTTACATAGTCTTCTTAAATATTTTGAATGGCCACATAATATTCCATCAATTGAACAAACCATAATTTTCCTAACCATTCCTCTATTGCAGGATATTAAGGCTTTCCCCAATATTTTACTATCATAAATAACGCTGGGTGGAAAGCATTTTCTGTCTTTCGGGTTATTTCCCTAGGCCTCATTCCCAGAATGGAATTACTGGGTCAAAGAGTAGGAACGTTCTTAAGGCTTTTGATATCGTCTGCCAAACGGCTTCCACGAGGGCCGCCAGCGCGGTCTCCACGCCGCATGCCCGGGGACCGCGACGTGCCTGCACACGGAGCCTCTGACGGATGGATGAGAAACGGCCTCTCTGGGTTGTTTTCCTTCGCATTCCTTTGATGGCCTTTCCCTCGTGTGTTGACTGGTGGTCTTTCTTCTTGGGGAGCTGCTAGCTTACGCTCTCTGCCCATTTATCTAACGGCGGGGGTGTCTCTGTGTTTTCTTAATCATCAGTTTGCATAAGGATATAAGTCTTCTCTGTATTTGCTGAAAAGATTTTTCTAGTCTGGTTTTTCTTTCCCCCCTTTTGCGTTGTGCCTTTTTCCATGTCCATAAGTTTTTCATTTGCATGGAGTTCCCGAGCAGGACCTTCCGAGCTTAAAAAATCCTCTCCTGCGCCGGCATCCCGGTCCATATTCAGTTCCACTTTCTTCTTTTTTGAAGAAATTGTTGTTGTTCTTGTTGATTTAACTCTTTGCTCCATCTGAAATGTACTCAGGGGAGGGTGGAGACCATGGCTGTTACAGCCGGCCGGATTCAGGGAGAGGTCTCATTTCTTCTTCGCACTGCTTTCTGCCCAGCCCCCTTTCCTCTGGGTCCCCAGAAAGAAAGATCAAAGAGGGGCCAGAGAAACGCAAAGGGTCATCCGAGACAGCCGTTCCTGACCACAGAGGCCAAAGGCCCTGGGAGGGTGTGCGGTGACCACCCTGCCTTCTGGTCTGACCTCGCCACATTTGTTTATTTGTTTGAGAAAGAAAGCAAGGCTACCCTTCCTGGACAGAGGGTGGTGAAACAGCTCTTGCGAGGTCCAGAAGTTGGCAAAACAGAGGGATGCTTGAAACCTCCTTGAAGGGTCAAGCCATTCTGGGGACAGTGAGTTATACATCTGATAAGAGCAAAGGTCAGGCAGTGTGCCCTCAGCCAGGCGCCAGGGTGAAGGGCGGGAGGGCCGGGCCAGGTTGGGTCAGGCCAGCTGTCCTGGTGGGGTCCCCACTCGTCCCCACTCATGAGCCTCTCTCTCTTCTTCAGACTCACTGCTCCTAGGATCCCGGAAGGGGAAAAAGTAGACTTCGATGTAAGTTTCCGGGACCCAGATCAACACACTCTCCCCCCAGCCCCCAGCCTTCAGGCTCCAGGCTAAGCCTTTGGAGGTCACCTCCTCTAGAGCAGCCAGAGCTAAGGCTTCCTGGTTCCATGCAATTCTGCTTTAATTCATTCCTGGACCAGAAGAAAACTCCTCCAGTAATGGACACTTTTCTTCCCTCCTCCCCCACCCATCCATCCATCTGTGCATCCATCCATCTGTCCTTTCCTCCATCCACCTGTATCCTTCAGCCCTCCATTCATCAATCCGTCCATCCATTCACTCATCCATCCATACCATCCGCTCATCCAGATACTCACCCACTGATCTACACATCCATGCTTTCCTCCACCCACCCACCCACCTATCCATCCATCCATCCATCCTCCACCCACCCAACCATCTATCCATCCATCCATCCATTCATCCATCCATCCATCCACCCATCCATCTGTGCATCCACCCATCTGTCCTTTCCTCCATCCATCTGTATCCTTCATCCCTCCATTCATCTATCCGTCCATCCATTTATCTACCCATCACCATCATCCATCCACTCATCTACCCACTCATCCAGTCACCCACCCATCCATCTGTGTATCCAACAGACTACCTCACTCCCCAATTTCCTCTCTGCCCGATCCACGCAGGGCACCTCTGGGCATGACAAGAGGGCCACGTCAGGGCCAGTCCATCCCAGGGGGGCTGACTGACCTCAGGGCCGCGCCCGGCCTGGACTCACCCGCGGGGAGGGCACCGCTCCTACCCTGTAGCTAAGGGAGCAGGCAGCCGCCAGCCCCCAGGAGGGCCAGGGAGCCCGAAGTTCCAGAGGAGGGCTGGGGGTGACGGGCCTGTTCTGCACAGGATATCCAGAAGAAGCGCCAGAACAAAGACCTCATGGAGCTGCAGGCCCTCATCGACAGCCACTTCGAGGCTCGAAAGAAGGAGGAAGAGGAACTGGTCGCGCTCAAGGAGAGGATCGTGAGTGCCGGCAGCTGTGGGCGGACGCGGGACCGGTGGGCGCGGTGGTGGGCCCAGGGTGGCCAGGCCGCAGTGACCCGGCCCTCGTCCGGCTGTAGGAGAAGCGCCGTGCGGAGAGAGCTGAACAGCAGAGGATCCGGGCTGAGAAGGAGAAGGAGCGCCAGACCAGGCTGGCGGTGAGGCCCCCCACCCCCAGCCCCCAGTCCGAGAAATGCCAGCCTCCCAGAACCCCCTTCTCCCGACGTTTCCCTTGACACCGGCCAAGGACTCGGGCCGGTGGCTAAGGTCCCGGCGCCCTGCAGGACCCCCGCGAGAGGGCTGACCCGACCAGGACCTGGACCTTCCAGAAGGTTCCAAGCCCAGGCAGTCCTCGATGCCTGCCCTGAGGTCTTGGGTTGGGGTCTCCGCAGGAGGAGAAGGCCCGGCGGGAGGAGGAGGACGCCAAGCGGAAGGCCGAGGACGACCTGAAGAAGAAGAAGGCCCTGTCCTCCATGGGCGTCACCTACAGCAGCTACCTGGCCAAGGTGAGCACGGCGCCTGCGGCCCGTGGGTCCCTGCCGCGACCTCAGGCCGGCCGTGCCACGTCCCCACTGCCGTGTCCCCTCAGGCTGACCAGAAGAGAGGCAAGAAGCAGACGGCCCGGGAGATGAAGAAGAAAATCCTGGCCGAGCGGCGGAAGCCCCTCAACATCGACCACCTCAGCGAGGAGAAGCTCAAGTGAGGACGTCCCTCGGGGTGGGGGGTGCCCGGCCCCAGCCTCCCAGGGCTGACCTGCCAACCCTCCTTCTCTGCCACTCCCTCCCCAGGGACAAGGCCAAGGAACTCTGGGAAACCCTGCACCAGCTGGAGACCAACAAGTTTGAGTATGCGGAGAAGCTGAAGCATCAGAAATACGAAGTGAGTGAAACACCTCCACCCTCACCTGCCAGCGGGCACCCCTGAGCACCCCCGAGTCCCCTCAGACCCCGACCGAGGTCCCTGTCCTGCTGGGGACCCTGCCTGGGTGTCCTCCAGGCCAGTCTTCCCACATCATTCTGGCTCCCAGGGCTGGCAGGAGGGAGCATTGGGGCAGAGTGCCCTCGGGGGGCTGGGGGGAGACCGTGGAAAGCCAGCGGTGTCCCAAGCCCACCAGGTTGGCACTAAGCTCCTCTGTGGTGGGGGTCCTCCCCAGTCCCCTCCCAGACCCCCAAGCTCAGAGCTAGGGAGGGGGCTGGGACAGTGCCCCTCCGCCGGGGTTTGGGCGCCAGGAGTTGCCTGAGAGGGGCTCACGACTCAGGACGGCAGCCCTGGGTGGACACCGTCCCTCGGAGTCTGGGCCTGGGGGTGGGGCTGGGGGCACCAGTCCCGGGGAAGGACCCGCTGTGTGAAGCACAGACCCTTCTGGCCTCCAGGGTCCCGGGGGAGGACCTTCCACTCTCAGGGCACCTCTCCCAGCTTCCTCTACTGGCCCCTGAGACAGAGGGTGTGGGAGACCAGTACTGACAGACAGGCAAGTCCTGCTCCTTCTCAGGATCCTGGTGTCCTTGGGCGAGTTGCCTGGTCTTCCTGCACCTCGATTTCCCCACCTCTAACTGAAGCAGGACCACGCCCCTCCCAGGCTGCCCCCAGGGGCATGTGTATCGTTGCTGGCCAGCAGGCAGGGCCAGGCGCCGGGGGCATCACTGCTCTCTGCTGATGCTCCCCTGGGAGGGCCGGCCTCGGAAATGGGCTTCAGAGAGAGCCCAGACTGGCCCTACTCACGTCCAGGAGGCTGAGCCAGGGACAAACTGCTTCCTGACAGACTGTGCATGGCCCACGGTGGGTCCCCGGGGGCTAAAAGAACCACAAGAGCCCTGGCCCAGAATAGCCCAGCGCACGGTGGGTGCCGAAGCCTCAACTACCCACCCAGCCCCCTAACCGTCTCGGTCTCTCTAGATCATGAACGTCCGGGCCAGAGTGGAGATGCTGGCCAAGTTGTAAGTAGCCAGGGTCCACCCTGGACCAGGCTCGTAGCGTTCATGCACGGTGGGCCTCTCGCATGGCGAAAACCTGGGTCGTTGCAGGTGTCGGCGGCAGGGGGCACAGAGACCCCGGAGGCCTTCCTCTTCCCCTCCCGCCTTCCTCCTCCCCCCTGCCTGCCGCCTGGGGGCTGCTGAGGCTGAGCTGCTGTCTTGGCTGGCAGCGGGGGCCGGACCTTGCCTTCCCCCAGCCTCCCCCCGGGCAGTCGGCAGGAGAGAGCAGCTGGGTCGAGGAGTGAGAGGCCGCAGGGCTCTGAGCTTGGGCCCACCAGGTAGGGGCTCTGTTTGCAAGCCTCACCTGTGCCCCGTGCCCCCTGCCCCACACCCCGCAGAGGCTGGAAGGTAAGTGGCCAGCTCCTGGGCTGCTGTGTGACATAGCCCAGGTCTCCAGCTTGGGCCACCAAGAGTAGGTCAGAGGCACAAGCCCAAGGGTCCTCCAACCAAAGGAACCGGGACACAGTAAGAATGCCAAGACCTGCCAGGGCCGCCAAGGGGCCCACGGGGCAGGAGGCCACTACCCGGCCTGGCTCTGCTTGGACGTGGCAGGTAAGTCACATGTGTTGTTTGCAGATTACCAACCTCAGGAGCCGCATCGACCAGGCCCAGAAGCAGTGAGTAGCTCTGCCTGTCCCTTGCTCTGCACGGGGCACATGGCCCCACGGGTCAGCTGCCACTGCCGCGCCAGGGGCCCGGCGATTTTAGCCTGTGTCAGTGGCAGCCGGCCTTCAGCAGAGTAGTAACAGGACTAACCAGCCGGCCACTTGGGCCAGCATGTCGGGACCCTGCACCCCTGGACCCGCAGCCTTCTCTCAGCCCTAACCCCAGAGCTCAGAAAGATGGCAGGTTGGGGGAGGGCCGGCAGGAGCCCCCTGGGCAGCCTTCAGAGTGGCCTGGTGAAGCCAGACTGGGCTCCTGGACGTGCCAGCAGCGTGTCACTTCAAAGGTGACATGAGACCAGGAATCAGGGGGCCTGGGCTTTGTCACCAGCTCCTCCGTGGCCCTGGGTGAAATCACTGGTTCCTCAGGACGGTGAACCCTCGGGGTCCATGGGACCCTTTACAATAACTGCCGGGTAAGGCCTGAAGAGGGATTTTGTCCCAGAGCCTGGTGGCTGAGATGGGGCACGCCCCAAGGTGGGCAGTGGGGCTGGTGAAGGAGACACGCCCTCCTCCCTGCCTCTGTGCAGGGCAGGGGTTTTTGCAGGTCCCTTCGAGAAGGGGCCATTTGGCCAGGTGTGTGCACGAGCACGTGTGTGTGCGTGCATGTGCATGGCTGGGAGGGTTCTCAGGCTGTGGGCACAACCCCAGCGCCAGGCCTTCTCCTGAAGCCTTGGGAGCTGCAGGGCCCATTCCAGCCCGAAGCTGTCCAAAAAAGAGCTCTGACCACCAGCCCGTCCTAACTCGGCACCCAGCTCACTCCCGGCTCACTGGCGTGCAGAGGGCTCAGACAGATGGGGCGGGCTCCTGAGGACCACCCCACCTTGGGGTGGGACCTCCCGACCCCAGCGTCCAGTTCTAACTAGTGACTGAGGGGCCGAGGTTCTGGAACAAGACAGAGGCCTCCCTGCTGCCGAGTCCATCAGGCTGGGACTGCTGGCCTGGGGTGAAGGACCGCCCCAGGAGGCTGTGACTCAGGGGGCAGAGACTCTTTTCAGGACAAAGTAACTGGGAAGGTGGCAGCTTCCCACGCGGACTTGGGTGTGCTTGACATAGGGCCCCAGAGTCTCCCTGCCGCCTGTGCCTCGAGCCCCTCGGGTGGGGAAGGGAGGGAGGAGGAGGGGGACCAGGCTCTCGCCAGCCCCCACTTAGCCTCACTGACTCCCTCTGCACAAAGCCGCCCAAACCTGGCTGGGCAGGTCCAGGTGAGCCACTGCTGCTGGACTGGAGCTGGGGGATGCGCTGGGGCTTCCAGACCCGGGCCGGACAGGCCTGCCAGGGTCTGGGGTCTGCCAGCGGCCAGGGAAGGGGTTGGCCAGGGTCCCAGATACCCTCATGCTCAAGACCACCTTGCTTCCCATTTGTAGCAGCAAGAAGGCCGGGACTCCGGCCAAGGGCAAAGTCGGCGGGCGCTGGAAGTAAAACAGCCGAAGAGGTTCCCAGAGACAGAGACCCTCAGCCTGTGGGGCCCGCGTGGAGGCGTCTGGCCCCCAGGCGCCTCCTGTGTCTCTCTCTTCGCTGCCCCCGACCTCTGGGGTCTGTAAATAAAGCTATTAGCAGACTCCCCTCGGACAGGTGTGCCCTGGCTCGTGGATGGGGCCCTGGGGCGGGGGTGGCCCTTCTGCAGCTAGGGGGCCCACAGGACCCTGGGTACTCATCTTAGGGGTCAGCTCAGGAGACCGCGGGGCCATGGCTCTACTGTGCCGTGAGCGCTATGCCCCGGACGCCCACCGGCTCTGCCAGTGGCTTCCACTTCTGTCAACGGACTTTCACCCCTAGAACCTTCTGTCTCCACTCCGAGAGCCCACACACTGCTCAGTTCTCCACCCCAGCGCCCAGCCCCCCGGGTCAGCTCTGAAGCTGGTTTGGGGCAGTAGAGCTTGGCCTTTGCAGGGGGTCTGGGAGGCAGGCCCAGAGCACAGTGGGACACTTCACAAACGTCCCCCAGAGATGGGGCAGGAGAGTCCAGAGCACGAGAGGTGCACACAGCCCCAGGAAAGGAGTGGAAAAGCACATTTCAGGGAGCAGACATAGCCAACACAGACCGTTCTTTCTATATTATCTGAGAATACAGTGCTCACTGTGTAATAAGTCTGAAAGTCCTGACCAAATAGAATTACGGAAAATATAAATCACAAAAATTGGATCAAGACATAGAAGCTTGCACAGCCAAGTATCCACAGAGGAAGCTGCCGGAGTCTGGAACCGCCCCCTGGGAAGGCTCTGCAGAGTGGTGGAAAGTAGGGAGCATCCCCGATCAGTCTGCCATGGGGGCCGGGATCCCGACAACGAGGTCGCCCGCCCGGATGGCACATGCACGCACATGGCATGCACTCCAGCACACACATCCATGCCCCCTCGTGTACCCTCCCCCGCAATATACATCCATAAATATGCGTGGACCGCGCCCCTCCCCCGCCATGACAGGGCTATTTGCAGTCGGTGTAAATACTCTGAGCACAGCCAGTGTGCTTTCCTGCAGTGATTCGAAGATGAACACCTTCATGTAGTAAATGGTGGGGTCCATTGACCCCCTAGCACTGTCCCTCCACTCGCACAGAACTAACGGGACTAAAGCTGCCCTGGGGAGAGGTGGTCAGCATACATGAGAAGCAGATTCAGCTCACTGAGATTGTACAGATTCAGAGCAACGTGACCTGAGTCACACATGGTGGAAACCCAGGGAATGAACAAGTCCGGGATCTGAGTGGGAGATTTTCAAGCACATCTCATAGTCGCAGGAGGATCTAAGTTGAGGGGGCAGGCATGTGAGGTTCAAACAAAACAATTAGGCTCGACTGATGGGCGTTGATGGACCACTGTTCCTCCAATCTAGAGTGGCGTGTGAAACATTTCAGAAGCAGATTATAGAGGAGGATTCAGAACAAGTCTCAAGCTCTAATGGGAATGTCCCAGCCAACGATCTGCAGCCCAGTCAGAACCAAGGGCAGGTAGCTTATTAGCGGATGTTTAGAAATGCAAAAACACACTGAATAGTTGAGGAATCACAGAGGAAATTGGGATGGGACTTGGGAAGCACCTTGGAGCTGAGCGATAATGCAGGACCAGAGCAGAACTTGGTGCTGCTGACTCCAGACCTACAGGGAAATGTCAGGGCCTGAATGCTTACATTAGAAAAGGTTGGGGTTGGGGGAGGCCCATATCTTTAATAAGTTACACATCAAATTCAAGAAGTTAGAAAAGGAACAAAAAACTAAAACTGAGTAAAAGAGAAGCATGGAAATGAGTAAGGAAAAGAGAAGAAGACAGTAAAATAAAGAAACAAAATTGGCAGGGAAGGTCAACAGAGTAAAAAATTGGCTCTTCAAAAGGACTGATAAAACAGTCCAACATCTGGCATGAAAATCAGGTAAGAAGGGGAGAAGACATAAACCACATTGAAATGAAGAGAGAACATGTGACAAAGACGGCAGAGACTAAATTAGCAGTAAGAGCACAGCATAGACAACTCTATGACAGTATATATGAAAACTAGATAAAATGGCCAGTTTCCAGGGGAAATAGACTTACTGCATTGAAGCATGAAACTTGAATAGACTGACTTCATTTTAAAGATGTTGAACCAAAAATTAAACAACTCCCCACCAAAAAATACTAAGATTTTAAAAATTACATCATGACCAAGGGGGTCCTCTCTAGTGCAAAAATAGTTTTATATTAGAAAACTGAGTAATATGACGATTTATGACACATAAACAGTTTAAAGGCTGGGGAAAAAAATTGGATGACACAGAACACAGTTTACAAATTCTTAGTCAATTAGGAATAAAAGGCAATTTCCTCAACCTGAGGAAGACATCTTCCAAAATCCTACAGCAAATCATCTTAATAGTAAAAGGTTAGAAGGTTTTCTTGCCTACTAGTCCCTTAAAAGAAACTACCATTATTCACAATCAAATAACTGTCTATAAGGAAACCCAGGAAAATCTGCAATTCTAAGTTTTTAGAATTAAAAAGAGTGAGGATGTGTGCATGTGAGCACAAGAAAGAAAAATTGAAAGGTAGGAGGCAACGTTCAAAGATGCCATTTACAAGAGAAATGTAAAAAACATAGGATAAGAACAAATCTAACAAAAGATGTGCAAGATAATTAGAGTGATAATAAAATCCCTTTATTGAAAAGTATTACAGAAGAGCTACGTCACTGGAGATGTCACCGTGTTCCACAAGATCTTTAAAATGTTTGTTCTCCCTAAATTAATCTGTGAATTCAGGGCAACTCACCCACATTCCAGTATGGATTCACATGTAAATTGACACTGATTCTAAAATTCCTGTGGAAGGAAATGGGGTCTGAATATCAGAAGACTGAGGTTGGGGAATCTGACCTACCAGCTACCCTCCCATGTGAAGCTGGGTTCCCTAAGCCGCTGGAATGTCTGCTCCCAGATGGACACAGAAAAGAGAGTGAAGCCTCCCACACAGGGGAACTTGATGGGCGGGGGCAGACATGGTGCCAGGAATAACGGGGGAAAGGATGGGATATGTTGACTGAAATAAAAATCCACAATGGGAGAGCTGTGAGTTTCGGCTTCATTTGGGGTCTTACTAAAGACTATAGCCTGGGAAACAGCATTGCAGTAGCTCTGAGGAACTGTTCCAAAGAGGTAGGAGAGGGCGATCAGTATATATGTGATTTTGGCAAAGGGGTACGTGCCATCAAGAGCACATCTTGGTAGAAGGTTGCTGCTGGTCACAAGGAACAGGTATCTCAGTTAATGATTTTAGTGTTTTTCTAAGTATGAGAAGATGCAAGAATCTGGGTTCATAAATTTTCTCCTGAAAATATCAAACTACCTGAGGGCCTGTTCTGCCTGTTTTCCCAGAGCACAGAGTGTCTCATTCCTGATCTTTGCCTTGAATTCCTTTCAGGGTGTGTTGTAGGTGGAACTGGGTGGTGGGCAACATTCTTTTACAGCTGAAACAGCTGCATATCCACTGAGAACAAACTAAAATAACAGTGCTGTTCTCCTTCATACCATCCACCAAAAATCCATTCCTGGTCATTGAAAGACCTAAGTCTGAAAAAGAAAACATTCAAAATTTTAGGAAAAACTATAGGAGAGTAATCAGAAAGCTCTCTTATCAGGGCAAATTTCTTAAATAAGGCATAAACGCCACAAATCATAAAACAAAAGATTGATAAATTCAACAAGAATAAAGTTTAAAAAATAAACTTCTCTGCATCAGAAGACACCACAAGTGGAAACGCAAGGCATCTCTTGGGAGGAGATATTTGTAACACATGTCAGTGATGAAGAATTAGTATTCAATGTATACAGTAGGCCCTCTGCATCCGTGGAGTCCACCAACCTCGGATTGAAAATGCTCAGAAAGGAAAGTTCCAGGAAGTTCTCAAAAGCAAAACTTGCATTTGCCGCATGCCAGCAACTATTTATGTAGTATTTACAACTAGTTACATAGCATTTATATTGTATTAGATATTATAGATAATGTAGAGATGGTTTGAAGTACACAGGAGGATGTGCTTAGGTTGCAAACACATCACTGTTTTATATAAGGGACTTAACCATCCCTGGATTTTGGTATCTGTGGAGTCCTGGAACAAATCCCCCTCAGACACGGAAGATGGATGTATAAGGAACTTTAGGATACCATTGGAAAGGCAAGCAATTGAACAGAAAAATGGGCCAAGTTGGGAGTAATCAGCTCACAGAAAAGAGAACCTGAGTGATCATAGCAAATGGGAAATCAAATGTAAACTACCACTGATACCAGTTCAGACCAACTAGATGAACAGAACACAGATGTCAGTGAGGGGAAGGAAAGAATGCAGCTAATAAATGCAGAGGGAGGGATAGAACAAGAAAATCTTCATTAATGTGATGCTTGACTGAGGCAAGGGTCATCACTGACATGACTGGATGAAAAATTAGTGGAGTACAGAATTATCCAGTCTCCAAGTAACACCCCTCTGATGACTTATGTTGACAGAGATACTCAAACAGTCTACAATAGGAATAGAAAAGAATTTTATTTGAGCCAAACTGAGGACTACAACCCAGAAGATAGCCTCTCAGATAACACTGAGGGACTGCTCCCAAGAAGCATGGTTTTCAGCACAGTTTTATGTCTTTTTAGAACAAAGAACATCAAACAAGTCAGGGGTACATTCCTTCAAGTTTTCGAGAAAAAACAGAGCAGCACGTACACAGTGAGTCAGCACGGCCTGGGCGCCTGGGAAGGGAGTCTTATCATCAAAAGAGGGCTAGCATTGGCATCACAGGAAGGGAGGCATTTATCTTTATTTTTAACGTGGACATTCTTTACTTCTGGTCAATACGCTCTTTTCTTTAATGATTAAAGCAGACATACAATGCATGTGTGCTAGGCCACAAATAGGCTGTTTTTCTTACCATAAAATTCAAGTTAAATCATGTATAAGCCAGAATGATTTCCCCAAACCTGAATATGTGAAAATTTATTTCATTATTTCTCCCCTTTGATCATAAAGTCTCAATAGAAAGCATTGACTATCAACATATATGTCCCTTGATGCCAGGGTGGTTGCTATCCGCCCTCGGTCCATCATGCCCTTTGGTGTTAGGCCTCCTCTGTTTGTTTATATGTGTGTAGAGATTTACCTAGTTATCCATGTTAGGGGGAAACTAATCAGACATAGTAAACAAGCACAGAAGTACACTAATGGGGAAACGTTGTATAGACTATACATTTGATCAATTATGCTGAATGGTCACACAAACATTGTACATGTGCTTTTAACAGTAGACTTAAAGCAGGCAGTGATACATGTCACAAGTAGATTGATAGTTAGGAAAAGAGTGATAAATACATGTTATGAAAATAATAATCATCTGTAAAGCAGAGTGAAAAAATTACTAATGCCTGAAGAGAGCAACTAAACAGCTCATTTAAAGCGTCAGTTTTTCTTACATCTTGTAACCAACTTGCCTTTTGGGAAATTCTTTCTAGACAAGTCTCAACTTCTCCGGAGGTAAACACAATAAGTAGTGTGAGCAACAGCACAAATACCTCCTTGTTTAGCCAGCGGAACATCTAAGGCAACCCTGCTATCTAATACGACTTGGGCTAAGGAGTTAGGGATGTCTGTTGTGCTTCAGTGATTTTTGTAGTCTCCTCAGCTATTTGACCAAGGGTGGCTGATAGATTTCTGATCATCTCTCTGTTTACATACATTCCTGCATTAGGAATTAGGTTTTCTAGGAGAATTTGCCACCAGGTTTCTTGGTATCCTGTTAACATGGATCTGTTGACTCTGTAATGGGGAGAGAAAGGAGGTTCATTTATTTCCTTGTGTATTGACAATGGGGTAACCTAATGACCCAATAAGCATAAATCTATTTGCCAGCTGTTGAGACATTTATGTGCCCATCCTTGGGAAGGTGGATCAGTTCCAATATCACACATGAAGACAAAACCTGGGGGAGTGAAAGTGATCCTCCCAGAGAGCTCTCATTGATAGCCTCATTAATTGGAAGTTTTGTTAACATGGTATTAAACCATGGGTCATTTCTCTTGCACTCTTTCCAAAAGCCATCTGTACGGTATTTGACATAAGGGAGTTGCTGCCATAATTTACTTGTGTTTTTCTCTTTACGACATTTGTTAATTAAGTAAGGGACAGAGTGGGGGTGGGGGTGTCCTAGCATAAGTTGTGCTTGGTCTCTAAGGACAGAGGGTAGTACCAGACAAGAGACGGACACATTCATATGCTGAAGAATTTGAACCTGAAAGGTTAGGTTTGGTGTAGGTAAGTGGTTATATTAGGAACATCTGAGAAGTCAGTGACAGGTATTCTGAGGAGCCTATATCAGTCTTGTATTGACTGAGGAATTTGATGACAGATCTAACAATTGGTTAGATTGCTGCTGGTAGCTATACCTTTTGTGACAACTTTACCAAAGAATTTTTTTTCCATCCTAAACAATGGGGAAAAAGTATAGCCAGAACAGTAACTTTCTATTTTGATAGGGAGACAAACATTTGAATAACAGTTCATTTGAACTAGTAGGATGGGTCTTACAGGCCTGGCCTGGATTCTTGGGTCAGCTGTGTCTCCACTGTTGTAGTCGTCTTCCTGTTCTGTCTTGATGGATGTTTTAAGGTGACTTTGAGGTCAGCAGTCCTCTCTATAGACGAATCTGATGCAGAGGACTTTTTAAAGTGGAAATATGAATTCCAGAGTCAATTCCCTTCAGTTTCACTGTGCATGAGCTAGTTAAGAGCACCTGATAAGGGTCCTTCCATCTAGGTTGGAGATAGTCCTTTAAATGATGTCTTTTCCAGTCTGCACAATCTCCTGGGTGCAGGTCATGGAGCATCTGATCTTCACCCAAATATAATTTACTGTGATCAGCTTCAGAAACAAACTTAGAATATCCTCTTAATAATTCAATTAAACTACAATACTGTAATACAGTAACAAGGAGTCATCTAGGAAGTGAGTTTTAGGCAGAAAATACCAAACCTCAAAGATAATAGCACTAGAACTTAATATCCACAAAGGTATATTGTCTGAAACATAATTTTTCTCTGTAAAATTATCCTTATTTGCATCAAATATAGCCAAATTGCAAACAGTCCTGTTTGCAAAAATAAGTCTAGTTTCAATAAATTTGACCTGGTTATTTACGTAAGTGTAATTGAACATATAGGCTCTTTTATTTATTTTTTATTGAGGTATAGTTGATTTACAATATTATATTAGTTTCAGGTATATAACATAGTGATTCATCATTTTTATAGATTATACTCCATTTACAGTTATTACAAAATAGCGGCTGTATTTCCCTGTGCTGTGCAATATACCCTCGCCACTCATCTACTTTATACATAGTATTTTGTACTTCTTAATCCCATGCCCCTATCTTGCCCCTCCCCCTTCTTTCTCCCCACTGGTAACCACTAGTCTGTTCTCTAGCTCTCTAAGTCTGTTTTTGTTTTGTTATATACAGTCATTTGTTTTATTGTTTAGCTTCCACATTATAAATGATAACATAGAATATTTGTCTTTCTCTGCCTGACTTATTTCACTAACCGTAATATTCTCTAGGTTCATCCACATGTTGCAAATGGCAGAATTTCATTTTTTTATGGCTGTAATATAATGGAGTAATAGTCCATTGTATATATATACACCACACCTTCTTTATCCGTTCATCCCTTGGTGAACACTTGGGTTGTTCCCATGTTGTGGCTTTTGTAAATAATGCTGCTATGAACGTTGGGGTGCATGTATCTTTTCAAATTAGTGTTTTCGTTTTCTTTGGATATATACCCAGAAGTGGAATTGCTGGATCATATGGTAGTCCTATTTTTAGTTTTTTTTTTTTAGTTTTTTTTTTTTTTTTTTTTTTTTGCGGTACGCGGGCCTCTCACTGTTGTGGCCTCTCCCGTTGCGGAGCACAGGCTCCGGACGCGCAGGCCCAGCGGCCATGGCTCACGGGCCCAGCCGCTCCACGGCATGTGGGATCTTCCCGGACCGGGGCACGAACCCGTGTCCCCTGCATCAGCAGGCGGACTCTCAACCACTGCGCCACCGGGGAAGCCCTATTTTTAGTTTTTTGAGGAACCTCCATACTGTTCTCCATAGCGGCTGCACCAATTTACATTCCCACCAACAGTGTAGGAAGGTTCCCTTTTCTCCACATCCTTGCCAACCTTTGTTATTTGTGGTCTTTTTGATGATAACCATTGTGATGGGAGTGAGGTGATATCTCACTGTGGGTTTGATTTGCCTTTTTCTCTGTTGATTAACGATCTGTTACGCATCAGTGTGTCTTCTTTGGAGTTACAGGCTCCTTTAAATTTGGCTGTGCTGTAACTATTCATAAAGAATCTCAATCTGGACTTTTAAAAGTCCTCTCATGGCCAGGAAAGCTATGCCAAGGACTTGCCATCAGATTCTGCCAGCAATGCCTAGAGACTCAGGTGGATTCCTCCCTTCGCAAGGTCCATAGTATCTTGAGGTTCCTGCACCTGCCAGGAAGTGGCCTTCCTTATTCACCTGGAAAGGCTGCTGGGAACGTAAGAGTTGCCAAATTCTGGAGGGATCTGGTAGAGAGAAAAGATAAATGCTTCGATTCTGTTCACAAAGGTGTAATTTACTCAATTGCTATAAGTCATAATAAGCCTAAGGGGAAAGGTTCCCTTACATCTGAAACACAAAGATTAAAAGCTGGTAATATGTCAGACAAAAAGTCATAAAAATTAAAATCATACTTATCCGTTCATTCAATGCCATATTATTTATTTTTGTTCTGTTTAAGTCCAGGTTTTCCATTAGTTTTGTTGACCTTGCCTGATGATTGAGGATGTTAGTGACAGTGATAATTCCAAGAAGTTTGCGAGGTTTTTTTTGTTAAGACTCATGTGATTTGCCCAGTGAAGTGGGTGCCTTGATTATTGGAGATTGTAGAAGGTATATCCCAAGTGGGAAACACACTTTTTAACCATTTCTTTGTTACCATGAGGGCATAAGCCTTGCAGCAAGGGAAGGCTTTGATCCATCAAGTAAAAAATGTGGTTTGCCAGGGAGAGAGGAAGAACCAAGTGGCCTTCTCGGGT
This sequence comes from Hyperoodon ampullatus, assembly GCF_949752795.1. Classification (NCBI taxonomy): domain Eukaryota; kingdom Metazoa; phylum Chordata; class Mammalia; order Artiodactyla; family Ziphiidae; genus Hyperoodon; species Hyperoodon ampullatus. Next base: position 4,165,057 of record NC_136920.1, read on the forward strand.
TTCCCACAGCCCTGACTGTTCATTTAATTTACAGCCATTGTTTACCCATCTTAATTTTTCCCACAGCCCTGACTGTTCATTTAATTTACAGCCATTGTTTACCCATCTTAATTTCTCCAATTCCGGACCAGACTGTTGTCATGTTACTAGGACATCAGGATGGGAAAAGTCTGACACTGAGGGATTAATTTTGTAGAAGCACAATGGACTTTATCTACACGTGCCATAAACTTTACAGATTCTGTTGTTCCCTTTGCAGGAAAGGGCATTTCCCTAATACTCCGGCTCGGCCTTTAGTGTGAGGCTCAGTTTTGATGTCAGCTAACATTTTATGTCAGGATATATAAGACTTCCAGGAATTTCATATAATTTCTGGAACACATAATATATATTTATATAGACATAACATAAAGAAGGCTTAATGTTATCTTTTATTTGATAACACTTCCCATGTAACTTAATGTACCAGATAAGCCTAATTAGTTTAATATCTCTCTTTAAAATGCTTCACTTCCTTTTCCCGTAACAGAATGTATTTCAATTTTTCATACCTTTTTTTTTTACTGAAAACATACATCTTACTATTTTCCTTCTTACTTTCATTGTATACTGAAATGTTTCCCTTTTTTAAGTCTCTTTAATTACATATATACTATAACTTTTAACCCTTAAAAAAACCTGAATCTCTAGCAAAAACCGAGAAGCAAGCAACTCTGAACTGTTTGTCTTACCAGCATTTCCTGATTGGCAAACTTATGAACATATTCTATAACCTCTAGAAACATACATTTTCTCACAGCATTATTTCCTCCCTCAGTGTGGTACAAGACATGTCACCAACAAACCCAAACATCTTTAGTTTTTCTCTAATTAGAAGACAAAGTAGGCAAACTTAGACTTGCTTAGCAATTAATGTCTTAGTATTTTTACCTTAATTGGAAATGATCGGGATATTCAATGAGTTCCCATCATTTAACTTAATTTAGCAAACGTAAAGTTTCAAGTTACCAAAATGTGGAGAAACTGTTTTTAAGTAGACATACCATAAAACATAATTATTCTTTTTTTTTCAATTTAAAAAATTGAAGTAGAGTTGATTTACAGTCTTGTGCCATTCTCTGCTGTACAGCAAAGTGACTCAGTTATACACATAGAGACATTCTTTTTTTTATATTCTTTTCTATTATGGCTAATGGCAGGATACTGAATATGGTTCCCTGTGCTATGCAGTAGGACCTTGTTGTTTATCCATCCTATATATAATATATAATCTGCTCATCCCAAATTCCCCATCCATCCCTCCCTCCCCCCTTCCCCCTTGGCAACCACAAGTCTGTTCTCTATGTCTGTGAGTGTTTCTGTTTCGTTGATAAGTTCATTTGTGTCATATTTTAGATTCCACATATAAGTGATATCATATGGTATTCGTCTTTCTCTTTCTGACTTACTTCACTTAGTATGATCATCTCTAGGTCCATCCATGTTGCTGCAAGTGGCATTATTTCAGTCTTTTTATGGCTGAGTGGTATTCCGTTGTATATAAAAACATAATTATTCTTGAAGAGTTTACCTACAAACATTTATCCCATTGATCTCTATTTCATTACTTATGAAAATATCATCATACCAAGTTAGATTTCTTGTTGACAAATTCTGTAACTGAGATTTAAAAAAATGTGTACCATGAGCTGATGGGCTTGTAGTAAACTTGGATACAATAAAAGTATTATACTTAATGTTGATGGCTCTAAAGACATGTCTGTGTTAATCAAACCAACAATTTAAACTTATTTTTATTTATGAAAGATTAATCCTAGATCACGATTCCTTTTTTAAAAATTAGGTTAGTTTTTTGCTGTATTTAGAAATAGTTGATTTGTAAGCACTTACATGTGAGTCGACTAAATAGAGCTCTTTTACAAATTAATTTTGATAATATTATCCACAGGTAGAGACAGATCATATTTATAAATACACAAAGATGTACATATATCCAGATAGACACAGACAGAGATCTCACAGTTTTCCTGCTTGAGTTTTAAAAGTTTCCCCTTTATTTTTTTCAGTTCTAGTTTCTACTAATTGAGCCCAGGCTACCCTTCCTTGCGGTGTGCGGGCTTCTCATTGCGGTGGTTTCTCTTGTTACAGCGCATGGGCTCTACGTGTGCAGGCTTCAGTAGTTGTGGCGTGCAGGCTCAGTAGTTGTGGCACGTGGGCTTAGTTGCTCTGCGGCATGTGGGATCTTCCCAGACGAGGGCTTGAACCAGTGTCCTCTGCATTGGCAGGTGGATTCTTAATCACTATGCCACCAGGGAATTTCCTCCCACTTTTTAAAAGTTTCATTTTACTATAAAGTACAAATCTTTCTAATTTTAAGCCACATTTTAAAAAATGGTCAGCCAGCCCCGTTCACTCCAAAGTCCCTCCTAGGCCTTTCCTGCCTAGAAATTCCCCCCTAGGTTCCTTTGACCTAGGAAATGTACTGGTATCCCCTTAAGGCTCCATGTCTTAAGATAACAGCTAAAATAAAAGTCGTGGACAATCACCTAGTACAAGGAGATCCAGATGTGAGGAAGAGCTCACCAGAGCATCTGGGCAGTGCTGGGAAGCTGGGGAGGGGGCTGGGGGCTGGCGTTCAAGGGGCCTGTGCTTGGTCCCGAGCACTGGTCCAAAGTAGATTCCAGGTGACCTCCGGTGGGTTTTTCGAATATCATGCCAACTACACCAAGCAATGAGAACAGAAATAATCAGTAAACAATCTATAATAGGGATAGAGAAGCATTTTACTTGAGCCAAACTGAGCACTATAGCCTAGAAGCCCGTTTCCCAGATGTCTCTGAGAAACTGCTCCAGAGAAGCAGGGTTTTCAGCACAGGTTTATATCTTGTCAGAACAAAGACCATCAAGCAAGTCAGGGAGACATTCCTTCAAGGTTTCAGGAAAAACAAACCAACAAACAAACAAAAAAAACCCACAAAAAAATCCCAGATCGGCACATACACAGTGAGTCAGTACAGTCTTGGCCCCTGGGAAGGGAGTCTTATCTAAGGAGCACCAGCATTGACCTCCCAGGAAGAGAGGCATTTCATCTTTTATTTTAACATGGACATTCTTGACTTCTGGTCAGTGCACTCTTTTCTTTAATGATTAAAACAGATGACAATGTATGTCTGATAGGTCACCAATAGTCTGTTTTACTTAGCATAAAATTCAAGTTAAATCAGAATGAGTTCCCCACATTTCTTCCATTATTTCCCAAGCTAAAAGGGTACCATGAAAACAGAGAAAACTGGTGGGTCCCACCCTAACCTGGTGATCAATCTTAGTATCGCCAACAGAGAGACAAACAGGCACTAGGCACCGGGCAGTGAGTAGCACTGAGGATCAGCACCACTGAAGCCATGTTCTGGCTCGAAAGTTCAACCTGGGTCTAATCATCAAGAAACTGTCCAACAAATCTGACTGTGGAAACTTCTTCCAGACAACTGGCCTAGAATCCTTTTTAAATTTTTTTTAAGTCTTTATTGAATTTGTTACAATATTGCTTCTGTTGTATGTTTTGGTTTTTTGGCCACAAGGCATGTGAGATCTTAGCTCCTTGACCAGGGATTGAACCCATACCCCCTGCAATGGAAGGTGAAGTCTTAACCACTGGACTGCCAGGGAAGTTCCTAGCCTAGACTCTTCAAAGCTGCCGCTGACCCCAAAAGCCAAAAAAAGAGAAAAACAGTGGTGGTCTCTTCCAGATGAAGAGAGACACAGGGGCAGGACAACCAAGTAGGATGTATCGCCTGGATCGTGTGCTGGACACTCAGAGGCCCTGTATCTATGGTGTAATCCTGCAGCGTGCTCCAGGAGGGACACTTGTTCTCAGAGGACTCCTGCGTGCATCTTCTTCGCAAAGCTCTGAGAGGGAGGAATCTGTCTGCAAGGGTGGCTCTGAAGCGTGCTCATTTTCTCAGGAGAAGGCACACGGGGTTGAGGGCTGGGAGAGCAATTGGGCCACATCTGGGCACCTTGGAGAGGCCCATCAGTTTCTGCTGAGTGCAGGTTCCTGTCGGTAATTACTGAAAATTAGAGCAGCTCTGAACCTCCACCGAGAAGAGGCACATTGAGGTATATTTGTGTGTGGAATCGACATGGTTAAAATAATGACCTACAGCTACATGCATCCCCTGGCAAAGTTTCCCAGACACAGTGCTGGGAGTGGTGAGAAAGTCGCAAAAGGAAAAGCACAGGTTGATGTGACTTCCATAGCACGGTTCAATATATGGAAATAAGTTACATACGCCTAGATGTGAGGAGCACACATCTCAGATGAATGGTCCCCTCCAGTGGGGGAGGGGTTCTATTGTGAGGGGTCCCCCAGAGCCCTGGAACCCGTCCTCATGTCGTGTTTCTTAAGCCAAGTGGTGGGTGGGTAGATGCAGGTTCTTCCTATTTTTATTTATGTTTCTGGTGTGTCTTAAATAGTTCATGATTGTTAAACACTGGGGGAAGGACCTTTGCTGAAAGTCAATCCTTATTTCTGAGAACAAAACAAAAGCTCAATAAACTATAGAAAATTATAAATAAGCACTTCCTTTATCTACCCTGGATGGTGGAACACAGAGGCGTTTGCAGCCCAAGACAGGAACCAAAGAAGGATGCCTGCTTTTACCATTACTGTTCAGCCCTGGTCTATAAACTGAAGACAATGCAAAAGAAGTTAAACGGAAATAAGATGTACAACTTCTGGAAAGGAGGAGACCAAAATACCACATTCCTAGGAGCCCCAAGAGAGTCAGCGGAAGAGCTTTCAGAATGAATGAGGGAATTCAGGAAAGTAGCCAGATGCAAAATACATATTTTAAATCAATATTTTTATTATTTTCTAGCAACCACCAGTTAGAAAATAAAGTAGAATTTTTAAAGATTTCGTTCTCAAACAAAAGGGGAAAAAAAAACAAAGAACATAAAAATACTTAGCAAAAACCCTCTTCAGAAATGTTCAGGGTCTGTAGGAAGAAAATGACAAACTTTAATGAGAAATATAAACATGAAATTTGAAAAAGAAAGAAAGAAAAAACACATCATGTTCTTGGGTAGGAAGTTTACAAACATCAGCTCTTCCCAAATTCATGTACGGGTTCACCAGATTTTCAACCAAAATTCTGATAGGATTTATTTGGGGGTGAGGGGTGAGTCAGGGGTGGGGAGGTAGTTGGCAAGATGAATCTAAAATTCATATACAAGAAAAAATAGGCAGGAATAGCCAAGAAAATTTTGAAAATTAAGAGCAGATTTCAAAAGTGAAGGCAACATATCTGACGCATGTGGAGAGCTCCCTGCAGACTAGCAGTCAGGCAAGGCTGCTTTGCCTTTGTCTCCTGAAATCTTCACAGTGGCCCCAGGAGGTAAACGCTCTCATCCCTTGCATTTTCCAGAAGAGCAAACTGAAATTCAGAGTGGGTTAAGCAGAGTCCCAAGGTCACACAGCTACTAAGAAGTGGACCCAAATATAGACAATAAATCATAACCCCACATCGTCCACTTTTATAGGTTGTACAAGTTATTTCAATTCTACAATGTTTATCATCTTGATAACCATGAAAATGTAAGGATTAACTCCGTCAAAGGTGGCAGGATATTTAATCAGGAGGTTGAGGAAAATCAGAAATGTACAGGGGAGGAGAAAAAGGCAATGAGATTTTCACTCAAAGCAAATACCAAAATACATTCCAGGAGAGTTAGAGAGGTCAGTATGTAAAAAAAAAAAAAAAAAAAAAAAAAAAAGAATGTTTACTATAAAACTAGAGAGAAATGTACGTGCACATTTATCTGCTTTCATGCTAGGGAACAGTTTTCTAAGCTTACAAACAATTAAAGTGTCATGGAAGAAAAGGAAAGGCTCAGTAACCTTCATGACTTAAAATGTTTAAGTTCCTATGTATCAAAAAATGTTCATCAAAATTAAAAGGCAGACATTTGCTCTGGCCAAGATGCAGAAACAGGGACCAGATTTATCCTCCTGCCTTAAACAACTCCCAAAACAAAACAACAGCAACAACCATAAAAGTACATGAAACAATGTATTTTTCAAGACAGTAGACATCAGGTAGTGAACAGCAGCGGTCCCTAGGAGAGGAGAAACAATCAGCTTGAGGCTTATAATTGCTCAGCTTGCTTCCTCGAGAGAGGAAGGAGGAATTGAGGGGGAGCCAAACAGAATCCCTGAGCTGATGAGAAAGAGCTGAGGGTCTAGGGAGACCAAAGCAACAAAAGTTCATAGGACAGATTATCAGAAAGCAGAGCATGCACAGGGAGGGAGCCCTGGAGACCTGCAGAGGGGACCACTCACGTATTCAGTCAAGTAAAGATCAGCACATGCCTGGGAGGAAATTATTCAAGGCTCAGAAGAGAAGCACAGGGAGGATTGGAGGGACGAATGCGCACTGCTCATGCAGGGCTAGGAATAGGGTCTGTTCCCACCAACCAGACTAGGAAAATGGACACTTCACGGGGTCTCAGGTACTCAGAAAGGTCCTGCCTCAGTACTGGGAACAGTTCACCCTGAATGGGGCACAGTGCCAGACGCCCTGTTACAAATCAGAAAAACAAGACCAGAAAGGATCAAACCATGACCAGGTAACTTAACTGCATCCCAGAACAAAGCTCCAGAATATTTGTAGAAATACAAAAATAGCCTGTACCAATGAAGGGAAAAACTCACAATGTCTGGCATCTGATCAAAAATGATCAAACAGGCAAAGAAGCAGGAAAACGTGAGCCATAAGGAGGAGAAAAATCAATCAATCAAAACCAACCATGAAAAGTTAACACTGTAAACTAAAACCCCTAAAGAACCCACCAAAATAACAGCACAGAGTTATAGCTAAAGAGCCACAAGGAAGATAAAATGGAATACATAAAACTCTTGATTATGCAGAAGAAGACAGAAGAAGAGGAAAGATGGAGGAAAAAAAAAGACAGGACAAATAGAACATGCGTGAGAGATAATGTACTCACACCTATGGGTAAGCACATTAAGTGTAAATGGTCTAAACACCCCAATAAGAGGCAGATATGGTCAGACTGGGTTAAAAAGGCAGAGCCCTCCTAGGTACTGCCTACAAGAAACACACTTTAAGTATAAAGACACACACTGTAATTCCTGTAAAAGGAATTACAGACCTCTGAAATATACATAAAGCCAAACATGATATAACTGAAAGGAGAAATAGACAAATCCACAATTACAGTCAGAGATTTCAGTATCCCTCTCTCAATAATTAGACAAGTAGACAGAAAATCAGCAAGAAGGTAGGCAACTTGGGCATTACTGCCAACCGACTTGATTGGCATTTATAGAACCAGCCACTCAAAGACACATTGTTTCCAAGTACACATGGAACATTTACCAATACAGACCATGTTCTGGGCCATAAAACAAGACTTAATAAGTTGAGAAGGATTCAAGTTACATAAATTATATTCTTTGACCATAATGGAATTAAATTTTAAATCAATAACACAAAAATCCTTGGGAAATTCTCAAATATTTGGAATTTAAATAACACACTTCCAAATAACCCTTGAGTCAAGGAAAAATCAAAAAGGAAATTAGGAAGCATTCTCAACAGAATGAAAATAAAAACACAACACATGGGAACTTATGCAAAACTGCTACAGCAGGACTCAGGGTGAAATTTCTACCATGAAATGCCTATATTGGACAACAAAAAAGCTCTCAAATCAATGACCTCAGCTCCCATCCTAAGAAAAACAGAAAAAGAAATGCGAATTAAACCTGAAGTAAGCATAAGAGAGGAAACAATAAAGATCAAGTCGAAGCTGATGAAATAGAAAACAGAAGAACAATAGAAAAAACAGGAAAATCAAACCAAAGCTTTGTTCTTTGAGAATATCAATAAAAGTTGATAACCCATGAACCAATCTGACCAGGAAAGGAGAGAGATAAAGAGATAGAACTGAAATTACCAATGTCAGGAATGAGGGAGGTGACATCACTACAGATTGTACAGCTATTAAAAGAATAATGAAGGAATATTATGAACAACTTTATGACAATAAATTTGACAGGTTAGATGAAGGTGTCTTTAAAAACGCAAAATACCAAAGCCCACTGAAAGAAAAATAGATAACCTGAATAACCCTTTATCTATTAAAGAACTGAAAGTGTATTTTAAAACCTTCCCACAAAGAGAACTCCAGGCCCAGACGGTTTCACTGGTGGATTTTACCAAACAGTTAAAGAAAAAATAATAGCGATTATATACAAATTCCATTAAAAAATTGACTCGTTCTATGAGGTCAGCATTACCTTGATACCCAAACCAAAGATAATATAAGAAAAGAAAACCGCATACCACTATTCCTCATAAACATAGACACAAAAATCCCATACAAAATTTTGCAGATAGAACTCAACAATGTACAATATTGATAATACATCACGACCAAGTGTGTTTTATCCTGGGAATGTAGGGTTGGTACCACATTTAAAAATTAGTCAGAGTAATTCACCATATTAACAAACTAAAAAAGAAGAGCCATATGATCATCTCCATAGGTGCAGAAAAAGCGTTTGACAAAATTCAACACTCATTCCTGATTTTTAAAAAAACCCAAACTCTCAGCAAACTTAGGAATAGAGGGAAACTTCGTCAGCCAACAAGGGGCATCTAAGACTGAATGTTGTCTCACTTAAATCAGGAACAAGACAAGAATGTCTGCTCTGACCACTTCCATCCAACATTGTACTGGAGGTTCTTGCAATTTGGCAGGAAAATGTCATACAGATTGAAGAGAAGGAAGGAAACCTCCTTTATTCATAGACAACCTGGTCATCCAGAGGTGCAGGGGCAATTCAGTGCATAAGTGATAGCATTTCCAATAAATCATGCTGGAACAAATCGGATATCCACAAGCAAAAAAAAGAGAGAGAGAGAGAGAAGGAGAGGAGGAACTTGGATTTATATCTCATACTACATCCAAAAATTAACTCAAAGTGGATCGTAGAACTAAATGTAAAACTAGAACTATTAAAAACATAAGGGAAAATCTCTGTGAATTCGGACAAAGCAAAGATTTCCTACATTCAATATGGAAAGCATGGTCCTTACAAAAACAAACTGGTGAGTTGAAATTCATCAAAATATTTTAAAAATTGCTCTTCCAAAGACAATGTACAGAGAATGAAAAGATAAGCCACTGAGAGGGAGAAAAGTTTTGCAAAGCATATATTTCATAAAGGGCTGATCCAGAATATATAAAGAACTCTAAAACTCAATAATAAACCCAATTTTTGAAAATGAGTAAAAGATTCTTCACTGCACTAAACAGACACTTCACTAAACAAGATAAATGGATGGCAAATCAGCACATGAAAAGATGCACGACACCATTAGCTACTAGGGAAATGCAAAATAAAATTGCAGGATAGCACTCTATAAGAATAGCTAAAATTAAAAAGACTAACCATCCCAAATGGCCATAATGTGGAGAAGCCCCACATCTCTGTTGGAAATGTAAACTGATACAGTTTGGCAGTATCTCTTTTCTTTAAAATTTAAGCATAGATGTGACCTCATAATCCTACTTCTAGGCATTTCCCCACGAGAAAAGGAAATGTTTGTCCTTACAAAGACTTTCACATGAATGTAAATAGCAGCTTTATTTTTAATTGACAAAAACTGGAAACAACCCAAATGTCCATCAACAGATGAATGGATAAACAAATTTTTGTGTATCCATACTACGGCAGTCAGAAGGAATGTTCCACTGATGCACAAAAAAGCATGGATGAATCTCAAAATAGTTATGTTGAGAGAAAGAGGTCAGACAAAGGAGTACATACTATATGCTTCCATTCATAGAAAACTCTAGAAAATGCAAACTAACCAATTCATTGGTTGCTTGAGAATTGGGGGGGGGTATGGCATGAAGGATGGGAGGAGGCATCGCAGGGGCCTGAGGACACTTTTAGGGGTGATGGATGTGCTCACCATCTTGATGGTGGTGATAGTTTCATGGGTGTCTACACAGGTCGGAACTTGTCATATTGTGTGCTTGGCGTATTGTGTGTCAAGAATACATCAATAGAGCTGTTTTTTAAAAAATTAAAAGGCAAATGACAAAAGTGGGAAAATATTTTGAGTCAAATATGACAGACAAGGGGGTAACATAATTAATACATAAGGGAAACATTAACACCCTAATTAGTTTGCTAGGTGACCATAACAAAGGCCCACAGCCAGGGCAGCTTAAACAGTAGACATTCACTGTCTCCTGTCCTGGAGGCTGCAATCCCAGATCCAGGTGTGGGGAGGGCTGTGGGTCCTCCCAAGGCCTCTCTCCTCGGCGTGTAGATGGCCGTCTCCTCCCTGTGTCCTCACAGGGTCATCCCTCCATGTGTGTCTGTGTCCTGATCCCCTCTTCTCATAAGGACACCAGTCCTACAGGATCAGGGCCCACCCTCGTGACCTCATTTTACCTTAATCACCTCTTTAAAGGCTCAGCTCCAAACACAGCCACATTCTGAGGTGTTGGGGTTTAAGACTTCCACATATGAATGTTTGGAGGGGATACAAGTCAGCCCATAACACAGCCTTATAGAAAAAAATGAGCAAAAGGCATAGAAAAGTTACAGAATCAGAAATGCAAATGACTGATAAATACATCAAAACGGTGTGAAACTAAAGTATCAGTGAAAACAAATGAGACGCCGTCTCCCCCCTCCCCACTTCTCCCTGCTCCAGTTTGCAAAGGTCTCCCCCAGTGCTGAGGATACTTGGTTATTGTGTGCCAGGTCCCAGCTAGAGGTGGGTCTCATGAAGATGCCAAGGACCCCTGGGGAAAGACCCGCAGGGCTCAGGGGACTACTCCAGACAGGCCACGGGGGTGGGGGGACACCCCACAGAGCTAGTTCTGAATATGGACAGCAAACACCTGATGAAAAGAAATTCAAATTCTAAGGCAGGACAAGAAAAATTTCAACATGAAGTTTTTTCTCTGCCCTTTGGCCTCTCCCCTCCCCTCTGGTGGGCATTATGCATCTGCATTATGCATTAACCAGACCTCCCCAAGGAAAGAAATACCTGCTCAACCATAAAAATCTATTTTTCTTCTTTTGACGTCAGTCATGTAACTCTTTAGAAGATAACATTCCTTTCTCAGTCCTGTAAGAGGTCACGATGACCCACCACTGGCCTTGTACGTGCAGACATCTTTGGTGGACTTTATGAGCAACAGCAATATATCATTTCCCTTAAAGATAGCAACTGGTACAGAACAGACTGGCCAGATGACCGGGGGAGATACTGGGCCACACCTAATAGAAGTTCTTAGCTTAAATACTTGCTCGTGACCTTACTAATGTCCTTAGCTATATGACGTGTATTCCGCCTATTTTACAAGATGATTGTTTCTTGCATTACCAAATGTGTGATTGAGCCTCAGATAACATTAATGATGATTAGGAGACTTGAAATGATTGATCAAATATACAGTTCTATAAGATCAATGATTGGAATAGTGTAACTCTAGATGTAGGACAAAGTACAGAAAGAGGGACCCGTTTCCTGGACCATAACAGACTCGTAGGACAGGGGGTCCAGAGGCTTTGGGTGACTGTGAATAGGGCCTAGTCCAGTAACAGCACCTTGAGTGACCCGTCACGGAAATCCTCGTCTGACTTGGGAATGAGCATTCCTAGCACCGTGGAACAAACTGGTCACGCAATGCCTCCCGAACCTTGGTTGAAATTAAGACGGAAAGGGAGGGATTGTAAAATAAAGAATGTTGCCCACCATCCAGTTCTACAAGAATGAAGTCATCAACCACCACAGTCGCTGACCTACAACACACCCTAAAAGAAGTCCAGGACAAAGGGCAGGATGAGGCACTCTGGGAAAACTGGCAGAACTGGCCCTCAGATAGTTTTTCAGGAGAAAATGTTATGAACCCAGTTTCCTGCGTCTTCCCATTCTTAGAAAAGCACTAAAACCATTAAAAACATCTTCTACAAGATGTGTGCTTGATTGCACGTACCCCTTTATCAGAATCACGTATTTACTGGTCTGCTCCCTTCCCTCTTTGGAATTGTCCTCAGAGCTTTCTGAAACATTTGGAGTCTCCCAAGTTACAAAAACAGGCTGTAATACAGAGATTTATAAGTGATATATGTCTGGTCTTTGTCCCCACTCCCTGACTGCCAGCTTCCTCCCAAGACCCTTGGAATTTCCTGAGCAGTCAGACCGATGGGAGCATCATTTATTATAATATTTGGACTTTTGTCCTCGGTTCTTTAAACCGCTGAGAGCCATGAAGGTGAAATGGGTGTCTCGTTATTCATATTCATAGCAAGTCCCTTTGCAGCGCTACTGGGTTTCTGTTCATGAGGAAGCTTTGGGAAAAGACCCAAGGAAGGGGGCTGCTGTCAGGAGAGCCAACCCTGAGCAGAGGAGTAGAGACGGGCTGGAGGTTGAATCCATGATCAGTGGCCAATGATTTAATCAACTAGAGTGAAGCCCCCCCCAAACCCAGAAAGATGGGGTTTGGACCGCTCCTGGGTCTGTGAACCCAGGGAGATCTGAGGGCCTGGTGCTTAGAGAGCATGGATGCTCCCAGCCCCCTCCCCACACCTCGCCCTCCGCATCCCTCCCATCTGCCTGGGGGCCTTTGCACGTGCTGTCTGCATGCCCTGGAAATGCTGTCTCCTCTGTGGGGCCTCTCTGACGGCCTCATTTAAGCCCCCTCCAACCTCTGTTACCCTTCCCCACCCCACATTTCCAAGGGAGTCCAGTGTATCTCACTCTTTTATTTTATTCAGGTGCCCGCATCCTCAGCTGTAGCCCCAAGTTGCTTCCAAGCTCATCTTGTCCCTCCCTTGGAGCACTACAGGGATGCCCACTGCTCTCTGAAAGAAGCCCCAGCTCCCCAGTCTGACTTGCAAAGCGCAGCGGGGAAGCTGCCCTCCCAGGAAGGTTCCTGCTCACCACCCATCCCCTCACCTGCCCATGGGGGGGTCCTCCTCCCCTGGGCCACTTCTGGGCCTCCCCAGCACCAAGGCGTGGTGGGGCCCCAGGTAGGGATGTCAGATCTAGCAAATGAAAATGTGTGTTAAAAAATAAAAGAATTATATCCCTACATGCCTGTTAGGCCCACATCCTAAACACTGACACCAACAAATGCTGGCGAGAATGTGGAGCAACAGAATCCGCATTGTTGCTGGTGGGGGTGCAAAATGGCTCAGCCACTTTGCAAGACAAGCTTGGTGGTTTCTTACAAAACTACACACACTCTCACCGTAAGATCCAGGCATCATGCTCCTTGGTACTTACCCAAAGGAGTTGAAAACTTACGTCCATGTAAAAACCTGCACCTGGAGGTTTATAGCAGCTGATTCATAATTGCCAAAATGTGGAAGCAACCAAGATGCCCTTCAGTGGGTGAGTGGATACATTTCTGTGGTACCTCAGACAATGGAATATTATTCAGTGCTAAAGAGAAAGGAGCTATCAAGCCATGAAAAGACACAGAGGAAACATAAATGCATATGACCAAGAGAAAGAAGCCAATCTGAAAAGGCTACATACTGTATGATCCTAACCACAGGACATTCTGGAAAAGGCAAAACCATGGAGACAGTCAAATGACCTACGGTTGCCAGGGGCTAGGAGGAGGGGCGAAAAGGAGGAGGACAGATGGGTTTCAGGCAGTGCAGCCACTCTGTAGGATATATTGTAACGGTGGACATAGGTCATTATACAGCCGTCACAACCTGTAGAATGTGCAACACCAAGAGCGAACCTTAATGGGAACTAAGGACTTCAGCTAATACTAATGTATAGGCATTGGTCCATCCATTGTAACAATTGTATCACATGAGTGCAAGTGTTAATAATATGGGAGAATGGGGGGCAGGAGAGACAGAGTATAGGGAATTCTTTGTACTTTCTCAGCAATTTTTCTGTATGCCTAAAATCATTCTTAAAAGAGTCTATTAAAAAACAAATAACAAAAAAATGTTGTTTATCTGAGCTTCAGATTTAACTGGGCCTCCTCTCCTTTACTTGGCAAACTTAGCCACGTGAAGCCACGAAGAGCAGTGAGGGGATAGATGGGATGACACAGGGGAAGGAGGAGGAGAGGAGGGCCACACGTGGGCTCCCCCGGCTGGGGGTCGAGACCCACCTTACACTCACAGGTCCCAGGCCTTGAGTGGAGGAATCCAGTTGGCAGATCATCAGAGAAGCAGGGTCTGAGTGTTGAGGGCCTGCACCGTTGAGACCCCGTCCCTGCCCCACCCTCCTCGAGGACCTCAGCTCCCTCAGCCCCACCGATCAGAGCAACGCCCACTGAAATCCAGCGCTGCGCCTAACGACGGCCCCTCCCATCAGGCCCGCAGGGCTCTGAGCTCCAGTTCCGGACACATCTCTGAGCAACATCAGGACCTCTGGGTTGGAATATGGCTGCTGAGTTAAAGCTTTACAGAAAGAAGAAGAAAGCCTCCTGGCTTCCAAGTCCGGGGACCCCCATTTTCCAGCTCCAGCCATCTCCCCACCTCCTTGAGCCCTGCCAAGGTCACCTGTCAGCCTCACGGGGCCCTGGCACAGCAGCCCCTACAGCTCAGGCCCCCTCCAGCATGGCGTGTCCCCCTGCAAACGAGCCTGGACCCCCTCCACCCCACAAGGGCCGGACATTTCTCTGCCCTCCCCTGGTCCTCCCCAGCAGGCCATTGTCTGCCCCCAGTCACAGCTGGCCCCTCCCCAGCAGGCCATTGTCCCCCCCCGCCCAGTCACAGCTGGCCCCTCCCCAGCACCCACTCCCCAATGTCAGTTTCTTCATCCTAGACGCATCCACGTAAGGTCTCCACCACCAAACAGTCCAGTACGGAGGGCGCTCCAGCCCCCTCCCCGGCACCCAGCCCCTCACAGGGGCGCGACGCCTGCGCCTCCTCAGGTCCCTTCTGCTCTTGCCTCCTTGCCATTCCATTCCCGGCCTCCCCGCAGGGACCTTCCCCTGCTTCCTGGGGTCCCTTCTCTCCCTGCAGACTGTGGAATGCCCTCCCTGCCCTGAAGAGCACTTAGGGTGGGGTGCTGTGGGGTGTACAGGGGAACCAGACAGTCTGGTTGGGGGAGGCTAGAAGCGGGGAGCAGAGGGGACAACGGGAAGAGCAGGGCCTGGGGACCGGGACCGGCAGGAGGGCGGCTGCGGCCCTCTCCTCCCCACAGGTCTGCCTGCTGTGTGTGTGTCTGCTGGGGGGGTGGGCAGTGGGCCCCGGGTTTGGCCCTATGGAGGGGTCCCCCGTGAGGGCTGTGCTGTGCGGAGGCTGGAAGTGGGGTGCCCAGCAGAGGCCTGGAGCAGCCAGCAGCCTCACGGGGAGGCGTGGCTGGGGCTCCTGTTTGGGGGGTCTCAGGGGACGGGGAGAGGGGCCCAGGGCAGGGCCCAGCTGGGCCGGCCAGAAGGACTGGGGTGGGGGCCAGGGAGGGAGGGAGGATACCACCTCTGCCGGGTGGAGAGAGGGGCCTCCGACACACCCTCCCCTCCCCAACTCCCCCAGCCTCCCACCTTGGCCAGCAGCTGGAAGGGTGGCAGGCTCTGGGCGGGATGACCTGCAGTTATCCTGGGCACAGCCCGGTGCGTGGGGGCCATGCGTGGTGGTCCACTGGTGTGCTGGGCCCAAGGTGGAGGGGGGACATGTGGGACTGGGGTGTGCTGCAGGGCATGAGCGGGGCGTGAGGGGTGGGGAGTGGGTACTGGGTGTGCGGAGCTTCGGGAGTCAGGTGGAGCTCAGGTGCGCGGGGTGGTGGGGCTGGTGGGGCTGGTGGGGGGGCCGCCAGGTGCGGCCCAGGTGCGTGGGCTGCGCGCGTCCTCCCGGGCGCCAGGGGGCGCTGCGGCGGTGCGGGGCCGGGCCGGGCGCGCCCCTCCTTCCGCCCGCGGCCCCGGAAGCCGGCGATGGCGCGGAATGTGCTGTGAGTGGGGGTCCCGGGGTGCGGGGTGGGGGGGCGTGGCCGCGCCCGGACTTTGCTGCGGGGGCCGTGCCGGGCCGCGGGGACGTGACTCAGAGCCCCGCGCGGAACGTGCGGCGTCGAGGCGCCCGTGGGGGCGGGGCGGGGCGGGGCGGGGCGGGCTTGGGGGAGGGGGTGGTCGTTCCGGAGCCGTAGGGGCCCGGGCCGCCCCTTGGGGGTCGGGCCTGCCGCTTGGCGAGGGCGGGTGGGAGAGAAGGTTGGCGGGTCTGGGCTCTGCCGACCTCGGGCTTCTGTCCCCCCCGGCCCACGGCGCCCCCCACCCCCGCAGCTCCCCAGGGGCCCCAGACTGCGCCCCTTGCAGTGCTCGCCGCTGGTCACCAGGGGGAAGGTGTGAGCCTGGGTGGCCGCCCGCCGGCCTGGACCCCCACGAGGGCAGAGCGAGGCTCGGTCCTGGACGAGCAGCCCTGCGCTTCCAGAACCTGCCCCTCCCGCCTCTCCGGCACAGCGGAGAAGGCTGTGCCACCAGGTTCTAATGGGGCAGCTGCCACGTGGGACTGGGTCGCCAGGAGACCCTGGGAGACGTTACCTAGCACTCAGCTCAGCACTCGTTCTTCTGCGGGTGCCCCGGCCTGTGCCAGGGTGCCTGAGCCCTGCCCCCTCAGGGTGCCACACCCTGGACCTCGGCTCCTGACCCCCTCACGCTCCCCAGATTTGTGAGGCCCAGAGGCAGCATGAGATATGGCTTCACTGAGCCCCCTTCCCTGGTGCTGGGTGCTCCCCGAGATCAGGGGCCATGTGCTGTGCTGCAAATTGGTCACCAGGGACCCTAGATGGCATCCTCAGCCCCTGCTCCCACCCTCCACCAAGACCCGTCCCCTGGCCCCCTTGCCGCCCCTGTGGACCTTGGGCCCACTCCTCACCCCAGCCCCGAGGCCCAGTTGGCAGTGTGGCCCTCCTGGCCCACCAAACCCCACCGGGGCATGGGTCCAGCTGGCAGGGGCAGTTGGGTGGGAGCCGCAGGTGGTGGCCGCCTGCACCTTCTAGATGCCTCTGCTCACTTTGGGGGTTTTGGGGGCGGGGCAGGTGGGCGGTCAGCTTGTAGCTGGTGATCTGCACACACCATCTCTCCTGAGCCTCTTATCTTTTGATCTTCACGCTTGTCAAGGATGAGCTGGCGTTCCCAGCACAGGGGGTGTGGAGGTGGCCCCATCCCTTTCCCCACCACGGGGGTGGGCCAGTGCAGAATAAGCTGGTTCTGACCGATCCCACCTCACCTGAGCTGAAGGGAGCTAGAGGGCGTGCCCTGTGTGGGGCCCATTCCTGGAGGGTGACAGCCATGCGGGGGCCGCGTGCCTTTGGGACCGGCACTTTGAACAAACACATGACTCTGAGCCTGTTTACGGGGTGGGGTGGGCATGTCCTCTGGCCTCTGTTCATGAATCATTCACCGGTCCTTTCCAAAGGCTGACCTTGGGGGTCAACAGGCCACACTGCCCCGGGGACTGGGGACTGGCTGCTCACGCCGGGTGAGCAAAGGGGGTGGCCTGTGGGTGACTGCCCCCTTGGCTCCCCGGCCCCATGGCGTGATGACCTGTGGACTCTGCTGGGGTGTCCCGGAAGCCTCGTGTTCTGAGCGTTTGACACGACCCCTCTCCCCCTTGCAGGTACCCTCTGTACCAGCTGGGCAACCCCCAGCTCCGGGTCTTCCGCACCAACTTCTTCATCCAGCTGGTGCGGCCCGGCATGGCCCAGCCCGAGGACACTGTGCAGTTCCGGATCCCCATGGAGTAAGCCCCCCACCCGCCCCCAGAGGAATTCAGGCTGGGGAGTGCCCTGAGGGGCCCACAGCCCTAAAGGTGCCACCGAACCCCACTCACAAGCAAGGTTCTTCCTGCCGTGAAAATTATGCAGGCAGCTCCGCACTGTCCAGGTCTGGTGTGTGCAGAGCCCTGGGGTGTCGTGCTCCCCGCCGCCCCCTGGGAAGCCTGGCCTGAGACCTGGCTTCTTTTCTTGCCTCGGTCCTGGCTGCTCTTTCCAGGAGGCTGGGCTGTGACTCCTGCACCCGCTCACCGTGGCTTCCAAAGCTTTCTTCATCCTCAAATGGGGCCTTCATGGAGGCCCCAGTTACCGAAGGGACACAGCCTCCCTGTGTCCCATGCTGAAGTCTGAGGGGTTCCGGGGTTGGCTTGAGCTTCCGCGTGAGGCCCATGTAGGGTGAAGAGGGAATGGGACCTAGCCCACCATCCCCTTGACCGTCATTTCTGGGAAGCGCCTGCCGGGAGGGTGCTGCGGGCGGGGCAGCAGCTGCAGAGCGGGTGGCTGGGCGCTGCGGGCAGCTCCTGGCAGCCAGGGGGCACTCGCAGACCGCCCCGTCCCTCCCCTTGAAAGCTGGGCCCCCAGGGAGTGTGGCCAGTGGGAGGGAGAAGAGAACTGGGTCCTGGGGGCTGGTCCCCCGTCACCCCCTCACTGCTGCGTCCGGATGCAAGTGTGCTGGGTGGGGACCAGGGGCTGCATCTCCGGAGTCAGCAGGGCCCGGCCTCAGCCCTGGCCTCCCCCGAGCCCGCTCCCACCCGGGGCCTGCGGTCGGCAGCTCACCCCGTCGGGCGGGCCGCCTTGTACCTCGGCCCTGTTCAGACTTCCTTTCCTTCTCCTTTGCCCCAGGATGACCAGAGTGGACCTCAGGAGTTATCTCGAGCGCATTTACAATGTGCCCGTGGCTGCCGTGCGGACAAGGGTGCAGCACGGTGGGTGCCCAGGGCGGGGGCTGCCCTCTGGTGTGGGCTCCTCCGCGGAGCTCCTGTGGGCTAGGCTGCCCGTGTCGCTGGCCTGGTCCCCCTCGCAGCCACTCTGGCATGTGGTCCTTTGCACATGAGGAGACTGAGGCACACACAGGGGGGAGGTGGCCTCCCAGGGCTGGAACTTGGGTGGCCCGGCCCTGCCGGCTGCTCAGAGCAGGGCCCCACACTCAACCCACCCACCCGCTTCCCCGCCTGCCCCCGGGTCGGTCAGCAAAGCACTGTTTTTATTCCCCTGGGCCTTTCTCGTTCCTTCCTGTTGACCCCTGCCCCCCAACCCCCGGTTGCCCAGTTGTAAATATGACGACCCTCCGTCGAGGGGAGGTCAGCAGCAAGAGTCTCTGTGCTGACAGGGCAGAAAGCGTTTCTTGAGTTATTTTAGACACGTTTGGGTTTTTGCCGAGCGGAGGTCGGCGGTGGTGGCGCCTGCCTGTGCGAGCCTGGCCTAGTGGCCCAGGGCGTGCCGCCTGCAGTCTGTAGCCCGAAGGTGCCTGCGTGTTTGCCTGTTTCTAGAAAGTGGGTTCCTGGAGTAGTGGGACTGAAAACTTCATGCTGGGAGTGAAGGTTTTTGTCTCCCCCCGCCCCCCCGCCGCTTCCAACAGGTTCCAACAGGAGGAGGGATTACAGGAACATCAGGGTAAAGAAACCAGACTACAAGGTGGCCTATGTGCAGCTGGTGAGCGCTCACCCCGACCGTGACCTGGGCCGGGGGGTGGGCATGATCTTGGGGCCCCAGGCTGGCCCTAGTTCTAATCCACATGGAGCCCCCGGAGGAGCTGGGGTTCAAAGCACAGCTCAGAGGTGGGAGGGGACGGGTGTTGGGGAACTTCTCGGGGGGCCAGCCCTGGATGCGCAGTGGGCGGATGTGGGCCCGCTGGGCTTGGTGGTGGGTTCAGACAGAAACCAGGGCTGGCAAGCGTCAAAGCAAGGACGCAGTTAATGCCATGGGGGTGGAGGTTCCTGCTGGGGCCTCAGTGTCAAGCCAGACCGCTTGGGGTGTGCTGGGGTCCTGGCTGACCCCTTCTCCTCTGGACTGGACTGGACTGCGGGGGTGTGGCACACACGGAGCGAGGGGCTCCGGAAAGAGGGTCCCGCACCCCATCTGAGCCTTTGCTGACCGAAACCCAGACCTGGCTGGAGGAAGGCTCGCGTTTTCCAAGCCCCTTTCCGGGCTCTTCCTTTTCCAGCCTGAGCTGCCCCCAGATGCGCTTTCCCAGATATGCTCTTGACTCAGAACGGACAGCCTTGGCCACCCAGCACCAAGGCCCCGGGGGCTGTGGGAAGGATTCCTCTGCCGGGGCAGGTGACCTTGGACCTGCCCACAGAGTCTGTTAACTGCCCTGCATTTGAAACCCTGGGCGGCGGGGGAGGGGGTGGGGGGGTCTTCCAGTTTCTTTAGTTTCCTCGTAAACAGCCTGGGTCAGAGCGGGGAGCCCGCGGGCCCCAGGGCCGCTAGATGGCAGTAGCGCTATTATGAAAACACCCTCCGGCCCCAGGGCCTATTTTGGGCCTTAGGAGGCAGTTTGTTGAAAGACCAAGTTAGCATGGCAGCTTTTCTGAAAAACAGTCACAGTTGTTCTAAACAGGGGCCCCCGTAATTATTTGGCCTAATATTTGCTGTGCATAAAATCAGCCAGTCCAGGCAGGGAGAGTGGCCGTTGGCCTTATAAAGACGCCTGTGTCCTCTGTGTTAAATCGGGCCATCTGTCTTTGTCACGGCACGCCGGTTGACACCCCATATGTCGGCATTCGCCACGAGGCCCTTCAGCGAGAGCTATAGTTACAAGTGGCTTTTGAGTCATCCGAGCCCTTGCGTTTCCCGGGCCCCACCTCGCTCTGGAAGCTGAGCTGCGCGGCCTGGGATCTGGTATCTGCAGCTGCCACCCGGCCGCCTTTCTTCCCCTGTGAAATCAGGGCAGCACAAGTGGGAGCACAGGGCGTCCCCGCCGGGCACGCTTCCCTCCGTTGCAAAATTAAATTTGTAACGGATCCCCCCCACCTCCACCCCTCCCGACTCCGGCAGATCTGTGCCTGGAAACCGGCCGGGGGGCTGGACACTTGCCCCGTGAAGGGGTCCCCTCTCTGTCCTCCGTCTGTGGAGATGTCCTCCCCATGTGTCCCTTGGGGCCTCGTTTCTGGGCTTCTCATCACCGAGCTGATCGCAGAGCACACAGAGGTCCATCCGAAAGACAAGTGAAATTCCCGGATTTGTTCGGAGTTGGCTGCTTCGGCAAAGCTGGTCCCCCGTAGTGGGGGTCCCGGGTTTCCTCCCACGAGCTGATAACCGTCTCTTTGGCCCAGAGTCGGGGAGCTAGCGAGCCTGGGTCACCCCACAGCAAGGAG
Organism: Hyperoodon ampullatus; assembly: GCF_949752795.1. Lineage (NCBI taxonomy): Eukaryota > Metazoa > Chordata > Mammalia > Artiodactyla > Ziphiidae > Hyperoodon > Hyperoodon ampullatus. The sequence continues at coordinate 4,186,169 of NC_136920.1, forward strand.
CCTCGGCCCCCAGGCTGACGCTGACGCCTGCTGGTGACAGAGAGCCTGCTCCCCCGACCCCGCCCGCCCCTCACCGTCCCCGGCCCGGGCCCGCGTCTTCGTCTTCGCTTTTCACCGCGACACTTTCCTCCCCTCCTGTTCTTCTCCGCTGATCAGCTTTGGAAGGGTGGAGGCTTTTATTTCTGAAAGTACAAGGTGAATTTCTCTAGGAAGGGAACCCCCGCGAGCCGCAGTCGGCCCCCACACCCGGCGCTTGTCTCGGTGAGAAACGAGGAATTTCTCCCAGCGGCGCCCTCCGTTTTTTCCCAAGCTATTGCGGATTGCCATCTTTGTATTTATATTTTAAAATGTCATTTTGGGTTTCCCCCACCTCAGAAAACTAGCAGAATCACCTCGGTATATTAAACATAAATCCCCCATTCTGGGCAATCAGCCCTGCATGTAAACTATTGCCCTTTGGTATTTTAAAGAAGAAGAAAGAAAGTTTTGAAGTGTGTAAGCGAATCCTCCTGCAGGCTGGCTACCGAGCACACGGTTGCTGCCTTTCATCACTCGGGGCCTGCACTCCGCGCCATGTGAGCAGGATTTATAAACCTCCCGTTCTCAGGGCCGAGTATGTGGGCTGTTTCAGATCACGCTTGGCCGCCTGCCCGAATCCAAATTTCTTTACAAAACAAGGGTCTCCAAGAACCAAGCGCACTTCACTGATTTTACTTATTAAAATTTTCCAGATCCGGTCCTTCTCTGCCCGTCTGGAGGTGGACGGCGCAGCCCTGGGAGTGTTGGCCCGGGTCGTCCCCCTGCGCCCCCCCATCCTTGGAGCTGCTTTGCGATGTGTAGCACGTGGAGGTGGCCCCGCACCTCACGTTGTTTGGGGTCCCCTCCTCCCTCCAGCCCACTGACGGGCCAGGCTGGTACCCCGGCCACGTGCTGGGGGTCCGGGCTGGGACTTGGCCGGCACTCACGTGTTCTGAACTTCTAGTGAAAGACGTAAAACCAGTTAATTTGCAAAGCCGGTCTTGATTTATAGACTGCTCGCATGTACGTTTCTTTGTACGTTACATGCGTTTTATTTGCCAAGCTCTGAGCCGGGAGGAGGGTTAGTCTTTAATGTGGGTAAAGGCCTGTAGGTATTTTGGGTGGAAGACGTTCCAGGGAGGCAGCAGACACTGTCTGTGCCTTGTTTCCTCACCCCTGCCCACAGTATGGTCGGGCGACTCGTGCCGGGAGTGGGTGCTCTGCTGGGCTCCCCCGGATGGGGACACGCTGCCTGAAGAGCTGGCCTCGATGAGGGGCCTTGTCACAGCAGTGGTTTCCACCGCGGAGGGCCGGGGCCCGGCCTGCGTCTGTCCTGCAGGCGACGGGCGGGCGGGTTCCATCTGGCCACGGACCTTCCCACGGGGCTCCTAGCCCGTCCCGCCCGCGCTGCAGGCTGAGCCCGTGTCTGTTCTCCCCAGGCGCACGGACAGACCTTCACGTTCCCAGATCTGTTTCCTGAGGAAAAGAGGCCTGAAGGCAGTTCTGCGACTGAGGACCTGCAGCACCAGGTCCTGGAAGACCAGCGGCGGAGGCAGAGCTGCGACCCCCGGCGCGGGGGTGTCCCCGGCTGGTTCGGCCTGTGACGGGCGGCTGACAGCTCAGCTCAAATAAAAGTGCTGCTTGTGGAGACTGGCCCAGGCCCCCCACCCTGTGCTCTGCGCTCTGGGCCGTGCCCCTACCCTGAGAGCAGGGGCCTGGCCTCGGGTGTGCCCGCGTGTCTCGTCCTGGTCCCGTGGGCCCAAGGCGCGCCAGGCAGGCCCAGAACCCTGTCCAGTTGCGGGGAGGCCCACTTCCAGAGCACCCAGGAAGTCATCCTGATCTGCTCTGTTTAAGATCTTGCTTCGGGCGGTTTGTGGGGGAGATCAGAGTGAGTGCTGAGGGCAGGGGTCGGGGTGGCTGCCGGGAGAGAGCCCTTCCGGGCTGGGGGTCCAGGGTGGCACAGTCCAGTGTGGTCTTGAGCAGGGAGGGTGGGGGATCCAGAGAGAGTGGGGTTTAGGGGACTAGTCCAGAGCAAGGCCGCGTCTGGAAAGATTGCCAGCCGAAGGCTTGCGGGTGGGAAGCGGAGCGCCGTCGGGGACGACCAGCACCTGGGGACCCGCGGGGTAGGGTAGAGGTGGCGCTGGTCCCGGGGGGTCCAGGAGCCCGGTTCCCTGCATCTCCGGTTCCTGAGATGCACCCACAACTTGATTTCTCTCTGAATCACGCTCTGCAGCTAAAAGCCTAACCCTGAGCGCCCCCGGGAGCCAGCGCCCCGCAGCCGCCCCCGGGCAGGGGGGCGGTGAGGCCGCACTGGGTTGGCTGGGCCCGTCTCTGCTTGTCCGCGGGCCTGGAGATCTGGGGAACAAGCAAGAAGGCATCGTGGGCGCGCTCGGGGAATCAGGCCACATTGCCCCTGGGGTGGGACACAGATGCCAGATGCCACGAGGGCTCAGGGACTACCCTCCTCCGCGGCCTCCCGGGTCCCCGTTCTGGAGCTTGGCTCTTCCCTCCGTGGGGGGCACAGTGGGGAGCCGGCTTGGCCGGCCCCCTCCACCCCGAGGGACATGGGGGGCGTCACGTGGGCCTTTGAAGCTCCCCTCCGGCTGGAGGGTGAAGGTCCGGGCAAACTCCACCCTTCAGCGTTGATTTAAAGTGATGGGGAAGGCCGGGAGGGAGGCTGGAGAACGGAGTCAATGGTATTTTCCTGAGAGAAATAATTCATGGGGCCCCGAGGACCCCGACTCAGGGCCAGGGGAGGAATCCCATCCTTCATCTGCTGCACTTCCAGAGCTGGCCGCCCGCACGCCTCGGACGCAGCCCCCAGGCCCTTCCCACGCGGCGGCCCCCTGCTGTCCTCGCTGTGCCCTCCACATCCCCCAGGGCCTGGCATCTGCCGGTCACGGCCACGGAGGCGGGCCGTGGCGCCCTCAGTGTCCTCAGCACCCCCAGGGCCGGTGGATGGAGTGGCCACAGCGGCGCCGGGTGGGGGTGGGACACAGGGTGTCCGGCTCAGAGCCGAGTGTGCGGGGCAGGGGTGGGGTTGCCTTGCAGGGCGCTGAGCAACAGGAAACGGGCCTTCAGCTGGGGGGCTGCTCGCCTTCCCCAGGCACGGAGCCTTGAGAAGGCGCTGTTTGACACCCCTGCCCCTCCCTGGCTGGAGGCTGGAGGCTTGGCAGGGAGGTCTCTCTGCCCCAGGTCGGTGGGCCCTGTGATCGTCTTCTCCGAGCCTCGGTCTCCCTCTTCCTTGCCCGGCTGGGAGATGGTGGTCAAGGCTTCTGGTCCAAGCACCCTCTTCCCCTGTGCTCCTCCACACGTGGGGACCAGAGGAGGGTCTCTTGGGGGCCCCTGGGCTGGGTGTCGTCCTCCCCACTCATGCCTTTGCTGGACAGCCTCACGTGGGACAGAGAACAGGGAGGGCCCGACCCAGTGGACTTGAGGGCTTGCTTTCCCGTGGGGACAGCCCTGCCAGGAGCACCCCGGGCCAGCGCCTGGGGGAAAGTAAATGGACAAAGGAAGAGGGCTAGACCCCACGACACCGCCCCCCGCGTCCCCCCTTCTTTATGGCCATTCGTGGCCTTGCGGGGGCTGTGAGACCCAGGTTACGGCAAGCAGAGCCCGCGAGGGGAGGTGCTGGGGGCTGGGCCAGCCGCCTTCTCAGTCCCCTGTGGCTGCCACGGGCCCTGCTTGGAGCCAGCAGGCCTGTGCTGATGAGTTATAGTTGCAGCAGTCCCGGCCTGTGGCCCACGGGACGCATCCCAGACCCCCCAGCAGCTCCAGGTGAGGCCCGGCCGCCAGGGCTGCCAGGATGGAGCGGAAGCCCATCTGGCTGCAGCCCCTCCGCCAGCGTCTGGTTTTCCTCTTCAAGGGCCAGAGTCTCCCCGGGGCCGCATCACGCTGTCATCCCAGCTTCATGTGCATCGTTTAAGTAACCGACTGCAGGTGACCCACCGCTTGGCTGGGCCCCTCGGCCGGGGGTGGGGGGCCCGCTCACTTCTGCAGCTGGGACCCCCAGTTGAGTCGGGGGCTCCATCCTCTGGCCTCTGGGCGGCCTCAGCAGGGGACCCGGGCCCAGGGACACAGCCAGTCGTCTGAGCTGCCCCTCCCACCCCACCCGCCAAGGCCTTAAAACACAAAGGAAACTAAAGAAATCAGTCCCCTTGAGGGTGACTCTGGAGGGGGTCCTCTCCCACCTCCCGACTTTCCTGTAGTTCTGAACTCCATTCATGAATGAACGAATGCACGAGTGTGTGCGAGTCACTGGTGGACCCCCCAGTTCAGCACGGCAGCTCGGCCACACGGGAGAGCCCCGCCTTGTCCGCGGGTTTGAGAATCGGGCAGGGCCTGGGGCGGGGTCCAGGTGGGCCCCCAGCCACTATTGTCACTGAAGCTGGAGGCTGCGGCTGCCGCCCTGCTTCCTGGCTGTAAAGATGCACTCGCCACCCCCTCACAGCACAAAGGGCAGAAGAGCTAGCTGGTCAAGGGCTGTTCTTTTCTGTTTTCAAGCAGCTTTATTGGGATATGGTTCACATCCCTACAGTCCCCCATCGAAAGTGTGTCATTTGATGTCTTAGTGTTCAGGCAGGGGTGCACCTATCACTGTGATCAGTTTGAACACATTCTCACGCTACCCACAGAGCAACCCCGCACCCTCCTGCCGACACGCGCCAACCCCCCAGTCCCCACCCCAGCCCCGGCGACACAAGCCTGCTTCCGTCTCTGCGGATTTGCCTGTTCTGGACGCTTCATGGAAATGGAGTCTGTGCTGGCTTCTGTCACTCAGCATCACGCCCTCGGGCCCATGCTGTAGCACCCGACGTCCCCTCCATTGCGTGTATGGGCCACAGTCTGTGTGTCTGTTTGTCTGTGGATGGCGCTTGGCATGTGTGTTATCATTGCTCGGGGATGTCGGGTGCTGAGCCTGGAATGTTTCACAGGAGGCCGGGGCTGCCTCACCACCAACAAGGGTGTTTATCAGTCCCTGAAAGTCCCCGAAGGCTGTGGAGAGATGGGCCACATCCACAAACTGCCCGGCTGCTGGACAGGGCCTGGACGGGGATGTCAAACAGCCTGCCCCTTCGGGGCCCTGGGAGCTCCACTGGGGTCAGGGTCGGGGTCAGGGGCTGGCACGGGTAGGGGGTTTCCAGACAGCCCCAGGACCCCCATCCCTGTGCCTCTCTCCTTCCCTAAATGCCACACCTCGGGGCCAAAAGACACTCAGCTCCGGCCCTCGGAAACCCTCCTTTCCCCAGGCACGGGGGCTGGCACACGCATGCACTGGTCCCCAAGTCGCCCTGCGTGTGGGTGCCTGTCCCATCCTTGTAACCGACACTGAGTCCCGTCAGGACGAAGGTTTCCGCCTCCTCTCAGAGCTGAGCCGGCTCTCTCTGCACGTCACCCTGTGCTCAGGGGCGCCCCACCCCAGGGCAGCCCCTCTATTTCTGCCAGCGCCCCACACCTGCCTCCCCGGCCTGGCCACGGGGCGCTTGGCTTCTTGGGAGAAAGGAAAAGGTGCCCCGGAGACCTGGGTCTCCTTCCCAGGTTCCCACCCGCCCTGCCCAGAGGGAGCTGCACCCCACAGGGCTTGGTCCAGACACCCCAAGACGGACTCAGGGACACCTGGGCCACTGGCCCGGGAGGCAGCGGCCAGGACGGCTCCCCACGCGGCCCGCCAGGCCGACCTGTTCAGCATCTGTGTCGCTCCTTCCTGACTGAGATCATCCCCAGCACCAATCCCCCCCAGATCACTTCATTATTTCTTTGTAAATAGGGCTTTTCCTAGTCAAAATAATCACCATGTTTCGTGCTGCTCCCACATCTGGCTTTGATTGGCCCCCACCTCCTCGGGTGGACCTGGACCCCTGACGCTGTGACGGAGGGAAGGCAGCCCAGCCCGCTTTCCTCCCTGTGCGGGGCCGGGCCTGGGGGACCCCGGTCCTGTCCCTGCACAGCTGCACTCCGGCCTGGGCCTGGCTCCGCCGGGCGCATCCTTGGTTCTGCCTTTTCAGAGTTGGGGTCCCGGGGCTCCCCCGGGGCTGGATTCTCCTCTCCCTGCAGCTCCCGTGGCCTCCGTAGGGGTCCCAGCAGACACACGGCGTGCAATTCACCTCGCCGACGGTCCTCTCCTTCCCGTGTGGGCGTACCCATCTCCATGCAGGAGCCCTCTGGGCACCCCTGAGGGTGTCTCCGAGGAAAGTCCTCGTTTGGGGCACCCAGCAGCCCACTCTGCAGGCAGAGGTCAGCCCCTCTTTCTTCTGACCCGCTCCCCTGCGTGACCTGCCCCTTTAATCCTCCAGCCAGAGTCCCAGGTGGCTGCTCCCCTTCCCCTGGCCCTCCGTCCAATGCCAGGTCCAGACCAGGCCCTCCCGGGTGATGGAGACAGGACCGCACACGCCCTGACGTACGGGGATGCTGCTGTTTGGATGAATGTGACGGTGCCCGAGCGTCCTCGGCATCAGCACCTGCAGCGTCTGGGCTTTGAGCCTCCCGCCGTGCGCGGTGGGCAGCTTTCCGGGACATGGCATCAGGGGCCCTGGGCCGTCCACCTTGCCGTCCCTCCTCCAGCCCCCTGACATTCCCTATGGCCGCTGGATCCGCCAGCCACAGACACCGGGCGACAAGCATCTGGGCAGTGGGCACAGGGCAGCAGAATGGCAGCTGCCTGCGGGAGCGTGCCCGCTGACTGCCCAGAGGGGAAGACTGAAATACTCCGGAGGGACCTCAGAAGACCACTGCGGGGGCGGGCCCTCGTGTCCCTCGGGTTGGGGAGGCGCCTCCAGAAGCCTTCATGCAGGCCCCAGGTAGGGGTGCCCCGTCCCTGCGGACAGCACAGGGCGCTGACCTCACCGGGCCTTCCCTTCAGACCACGCTGGAGTTCCAGCTGCCCTGAACAGCTGATGCTCCTGCCAGGTTCTCCCTGGCACTTCACCGGGGGCCAGGGCCCTAAATAGTTTTTATAAAACCCATGTCAGCCCCAAACCGTGTGATATCTGATTTGTAGCCCTAACAAAACCCCATGCCTGCTGCCAGAGGGGGTGCGGTGTGCACCCGGCGGTGCAGAGGCCCTGGGTCCCGTTGGTGTGTGTGCACACGTTTGTGAGCGAGTGAGGGGGGCCCTGGGGGGCCTGGGCTCCTGCAGCTCCGGGGCTCCACTGAGCCGCCACAGCGACGTCCTCGACCGGACAGAACAGAGGGGTGGGCAGAGGCGGCAGCCACTCCCTGCGGGACCACCTTGGGGAGGGACCTGGAGGCTGGGGCACCGGGTGCTGCTGGCCAACCGGCATGACTGCGGAGCAGAAGGCCAGCTGCCTGGAGAGAGGCGCATCTGGCCACCTGCACACACTCAGCCCAGCCACTCTGGCCCTCCAAGGCCCTTCTGCAGTGTCTGAGGCCAGAGCACCAAGGAACAGGAGGCTGTGGGGACCTCAGACGTGAGGGGCCCGTCTGAGGACTTCAGGGGACACAGGCTTCCCCCTCCTGGCTCCTAGTGGCCAGCAGACGAGGGCTGCCCCCTGGGCAGGGGCCTGGGGGGCGCTGTGAGGGCCAGGCGTCCCGCCCCTCACCCCCAGCTGCTGGCCTTGCCGCCAGGAGGCCCTCGGCTGCAGCCTCGACCTTCTTGTCTAAAATGTGGACATGATCATGTCGGCCGGCGGGGAGACAGGGCCAGGCTGGAGGAAGGTGCCCAAGGGCTGCTCCCAGGACCCTGTCCCCCTGATGCCGGGTCCCCTTCTCCACCCAAGGGTGTGTTCTGGCTTCGTGCAAAGCCTGGAGCCCCCTGCCCAGCCCAGGTCTCTGTCTCCGTAGCTGTCCACCACCACACCTGGCCACCCGTGCGTCCTGCCACGTCCCGTGTCCCTGCCCGGTGTGGCGGCCTGGTTGGGGGTGAGCTCCCGCACAAGGCCACGGTGCGGCAGGGCAGGCACGGCAGAAGCCCCAGGCAAGCGGCCGTGCTGTGGAAGGGTACGTGTGGCGTCCAGGCTAGGGGCAGGGGGTGGTCGTAGAAGTGGGTACCTCATCACTGCCCAGTGTAGCGGCCCCAAATCAGGCTACGTCCTTGGAAGTGCCACCAGGCCTGCTGGTCTAGGACAGAAACCTCCCTTCACGCTGGCCCCCAACCCACGCGGCCCCCCAGCCGCCTGTCCCTGCAGAGCAAGTCCAGGGTCTCTGTACTCCTCCAGACCCTGGGCAATCTCACCCTCTTAAAGAGTGCCCCCAGGGGTGCCCCCAGCCCCACGCACTGCCTCGCGCTGGCCCCTGGCGTCTGTGGCGCCCTTGCCTGCTTCCTCTGTGGTTTGGGGGTACCGCCGGGTCCCCTGCCTGGTCTCAGGGGCTCGACCAGTTGCGGGGGCTTTGTGCTGCTGCTGGTTCTCTTTCCACTTAAGATAAGAAGGCCCTCCATTCCCAGGTTCCTTCCTGCTGTGTCCCTCGACCCCGAGTGTGTTCCTCAGATCTGGGCTCGTGAACTCCCGCCTCCCGCTGCTCTGCCGGGTGGCCCATGGGGCCTTGAGGGGCTTCAGGAAAGGCCCCCGACACTCACCCCCCGAGGGGCAGGAGTGGCCGAGTGTGTTGGGGGTGGCGCACCCAGAGCTCCAGCCCTGAGATTCTGGTCACCTGTCCCCAGAGCCCAGAGACCACAACCGGGGAAACCCCTCCTGGATCCTGGGGCCACCTGGTGTGTGACCACACTGGGTTTGTCCTGTGTCCTCGAGAAAAGGCAGCCCAAGTTGCAGAAGCTGCCTCCTAAAAATAAAACTCAGGCGCGAGGCCCTGTGGGGCCAGTCCTGAAGGAGGCCAGTGGGATTAGGACCAGCTGCTGCACCCGTCCCTGGCCTGTCCTCACCTCCCAGAGCATCCCCTGCTTCCCTGTCCCCTGGCCTCACCCTGGCTAAATCCGCCTTGGCCCCTTGGCTGGTACAAAACAGGAAAACTGTGTGTTCTGAGCCTCCTTTGGGGCTTAGGGGTTAAGGGGGGCCGGCAGCTGCCCGAGGAGAATGATGAGCGACGCCCTTTATCTGAAAATATCGTGTTGCCCGCCTGGATGCCGGGGGCCCTGCGTGCCAGCCCTCCCGACTCCTGCTACAACTGAAATAGCTTCGGGAGGTGGACGCAGCTGTCCACATCAGTCAAGATGACCCCGGCCAGAATGGCGGGTCCAAGCTCCCACGAACTCAGGCTTTTCCAGGGGCTGCTGACCTGTGGTCCCCGGACCCCAGGGCCAAGGCACTGCAAGACCCCCCGAGAGGCCCCTAGGAGAGGAACGGAAAGTGGCCACACTGGCCATTCCAAAGCCCTTGCTGTGGCCTTGGCCTTGGTCCCTAAGGTCGGCCTAGCTCCTCCTGGACTCTCCTCCCCACCCAGGAACCCTGTGCCGCCTGGGGTGCTGGGTGCGTGTCCTGGGCAGAGCAGGGAGACAGACTGAGGGAGCGGCGGAGGGACCGAGGCGATGGGTGACCCGCAGAGCAACCTTGGAGTGTGAGGGTGCAGTGCGGGACGCAGGACGGGAAGAGTCGCCAAGGGTCTGTTTGCAGGGACAGAAAGGCAGGGAACCAGGAAGCTCCCTGCAGCAGGAAGCTGGGACCTGAGAGCCACGAGGAAGAGGCTCCAGACGGGCAGGGTGGACGCGGCCGGAAGGCTCCGGGCCGGGCGGTGACCCCGGGGTGGGAGGGTGAGCAGGCGCCGGCCGGGCGTGCTTGGCCTGGCATGCTGGGCCACATGCTTGCCCAAGGGGCTCATGGAACATTCTTGCGGGGGGCCGGAGCCAGGGCCCGATGTGTGTGCGTCCCAAGGGTGGGGGGCGCCGGGCGCTATAACGGGCGGCACACGGCACACTTAGTCACCTCTGAGGTATGGCTCCCCGGCCTCGCCCCGTGTCATTGCCATGGCAATGCTGGGAGGGGCCCACAAACAGCCCCAAACAGAGTGGCCCCCTGACTCCTGGTCGTCCCCTCGAGGGGGTGGGACACTTGGAGAGACACTGCCAAGTTTGGGAGAAGAAGCTTGCAGGCTGGCCTCGCTCCAGCCCTTCCCTGGGACGTGTGCACCCCTGTCCCATCCCTGTCCCACCCGGCCCAGAGCCAGGACACCACGCAGGGACCTGTGCAGCGGGGGTGGGGAGCTGGGGCAAGGTGGCCAGGCCCCTGGGTTCAGGGTACCCCAGAACACTGCGGTTTGTCAAGAGAAGGACTTGGACTGCTTGAAATACATGTTCCGGGGGCTCTCGGGGCGCTGGCTCACAGACAAACCCCCTCCCAGCTCGTCTGCCTCTCCCTCCGTTAAAACGGGGACAGTGACCCCACCACAGCTACCCCTGCCCCTCAGGCTGTCAGGATCCCGGACCTTCCAGAGCAGGGCGGGGCGGGGTGGGGGGGTGCTGGGGAGGTCACCAGGACAGAGCCCCAGGGTGGCCGCCTGACGGGGGCAGTGGTGTCACATGGTGAGAGGGCGGTCAGTGGCATCCTGCGGCCCTGGGGGGCCCTGCCCCCAAGAGAGGCACCTTCCCACAACCCCTTCCCCAGGAATGCAACCCCAGAACTGGGGTCTGACACCCATGCACCCGAGGGGCACCCACCCACTTTTCTGGTGTGCCTGCCCGGCCCGAGCAGTGACCCAAGAGTAGAGGCCTCGGCACAGGGGTCCGGGCATTCGCCAAAGGCTGAGGGGGAAGTTTGTTCCATGTGGGGTCCATTGGGGACCACCTAGAGAAGTTTTGTCTGCAAATCGAGGCAAGCGCTAATGGTTTGGGGTCCTTCGGGCATCTTCCGTCCCTCCCCGACCGGGCTGAAACCTGGGCCGACCAGGGCAGTCCAGAACTCCCAGCACACATACCCAGGCTCAGCCCCTGGGAGCTGACATCTGGGGTGGGCCCAGCTCCAGGACCTTGGGTGGGAGACAGTGTCCCCCACGGACCTGACCTGGAAGCACAAATGTGCATGCATCGTGTCCCCCAAGGGTGACACCGTCAGCCAGGAGGGAGCAGGACCCTTCTCGGAAAGGTCGTGTGCGGTGACGGCCAGCCAAGCTGTCCTTCCTGGCTCAGCTGTCGGCAACCTGAACCCTCCACGCTGGCCAGGAGGCTCGAGGCCTAAATTAGGGTCTGCGGGTTAGGCCGTGGCGTCACGGGGACGTCCAAGCCACCACTGCAGCAGAAATGTCCCGTTCCAACGCCAGAGAGGCCCGTCCACCCAGAAGGGGGGCCGGCAGCAAACATTTCCAGGAAAACTCAAGTGAGCCCACTGTGTGGACACCCTGCCTGTGAGGGCCCACACTCAGCCCCCTCCCCAGCCCAAGCAGGCCCCCAGCCCCTGCCTTCCGGCCCAGCGTCTGTTCTCTGGGTTAAGGGGTCGGGTTCACCCCTCCTCACAGGACTGCGTCTTATCTCTGGGAAAGAGATTATGGGGTTTCTGACATTAAATTCTCAGGCTGAAGTTTTCAGCATGTAGTTTGAGAAGTATTTTTTTCCAAATAACACCTGGAAGGGAGGACAAGGAGGAAGTTGAGGCCGCTCACAGAAGACTTTGAACCTGGGGGTGGGAGGGACTCGCCATCCATCAAGCCCCCTCCCACGCCGCGGCCAGTGCCTCCCCCTCCCCGGACGTGAGTTATGGATCCCAGTCACGCGAGCCTCCCCGCTGCGGCTTGGCTCCAGCCAGACCCCCTCCAGCCTCCCAGGTGCTGCCAGCTGCCCGGCCCCTGGACCCGTGGCGGGTGCTGAGGGTGGCGTGGGGTCACGCTGCTTTTAGCGGTCTGTCACACATTGTTCTTTGTCCCGGGTGCCCGCCCCAGGCAGCCCTGCTCACATCCGCGGGGGAACGGGCGGCCAGCTGTCCTGGCCCCTGCCCCCAGGAGAGGTGGGCCGACCGAGCCGCGGTGGTCCTGGGGTCCCGGCTGCGTTATCGTCTGCGGGAAGCGGTAATCGACAGGGCCTGTCCACTTGTGTTTTCGGGTGATTGAAGGGCCAGCTTGGAAAGTCCACTCTCAAGCCCGTCTTTTGGGTCATTTTGATTTGGGGATTTCCAAACATCGGGGCTACAAGAGGTCACCCCACTGACCCCGGCCTGCCTCATTATGTCACAGCCAGGTTGCTGTGACACCTGATGGAATCCAGAAGGCCCCGGGAGGGCAGTGGGCCGGCGGTGGGGGCGGGGTGGCCGGCTGGGGGGCTGGGGGCTGGGGGCTCCGCTCACCCAGTCCCACCCGTACCCTGGGAGGCACTGCCCCCCCACCCCCTTTCCCCGCTGCCCCAGCAGGCTAGCCGGGCCCCTACACCCTGAATCCCGCCGGGTTCCCGGCGCTGCTGCCTCTGCTCCTAAACTTCGGCCAGGCTCACATGCCCTCACTCGCACGGGCCTGGTTCCACACAGGATACAGCCGCTGCTCCTGTCCCCCACTCCACGGTGTGGCCACTCCCCGCCTTACTGCCCACTGCCCGGGGTGGTGAGGGGCGGCCCCAGGTCCCACCCTCCCACCCAGCATCCTCCACCTTCCAGCCCCACCGAGCCCCATGCCCCCGCTCCTGGCATGATGGAGCGGCTCCTGACCCCGCCCAGCCCTGGTCCAGCTGCCTTGTGTCTTCCCTCCTCCTCCTCCACAGCCGGGGTCCCTCTTGGGCCCTCCTTCCTGCTTCCCGTCTCACCTTCCTTGGGGAATGGAATTACAAGCCTTAATCCGAGACCCCCTTCCGTCTTGAGACCTCCCGGGGGCCCCGAACGAGGCCAGCACACAAAATAAATCACCCTGAGGTCCAGCTCTCAGGCCCACACCAAATTTTGAAGACATCCAGCCTGCCTCTGGCCCCGGTTGTTCCCCTCTTTCTCCCTCGGGGTCCCCAACAGACCCCCGTGCCCACCTGGCGGCCCAGCCCTGTGGCTCTGGGTCCTGCTTCTTCAACCCAGGCCCCAGCATTGCCCACTCACACCCTCTGTGACCTGCGGAGAGTGACCACGGGGGCACACCCGGGTCCTCCACGTGCCCACCAGGCCTCTTCCTTCCGGAAGACCCTTGGGGTTTGCCTCTGGGCCGCTCTCCGAGACCCCTCCCTGCAGCCTCGGGCCAAGGACTGCCCTGCAGCCCCTGTCTTCCGGGAGCAGGCGGCAGCTAGTCAGCCCTGAGGTCAAGCCTCCTCCATCAGGAGGGGCCCCGTGGGAACTGGGGACAGGAGACAGGCAGACGGGGCGGGGGTACATCGTGGGAAGGTGCCCTCGGGGGCCGGCAGGGCCGCGGCTCCATCCGCTTCCTTCCCCCTCCCTCTGCTCCCAGGGGAAAGGTGCACGTCCAGGGTCTCGGAGGAGGCACGGAGGAGGGGGGCGGCAGGAGTGAGGGACCCGCCTGGGGGCATTGGACGCAGGGTGGATGTTTAACCCTCTCCCTGGTGACGCTGATAGCCCGGCCTGGAGTGACCAGGCAAGCCTGTCCCCGGGCACAGAGCCGGCAGATCTGGTGGCTCCGGTGCCCTGGAAACGGGAGATGGGGAAGCAGTGCCCGAGGCTGGGCAGCCACCTCCTTCCTGTCCCCTCTGAGCCTGGCCTGTGGGCTCAGCAGGTCAGCACTTTCCGCAAACCCCACACACAGCAAACAGAGCCTGGCCAGGCGGTCAGTGGCAGCCTCTGGAGGGCCGGCCGGCCAGGCCCCACTGCTGGCCAGGGGCTCGGCCATCTTCCCCCGTCACACTACCCGCCATGATGTCTCCCTCCTTCTTGGGGTCTCTCGTCTCTCCTCACCTTTCCTGGCCACCCCGAGACCCTTCCCAGTGCCCACGGGGGAGCAAAGTGGCCAGGGCACCCTCTTCCCTGCCGCCTCCTGCCCCACAGCTGGCCGTGCTCCCTTTTCCTGCTGCAGAGAGAAGCGGGCGAGGCCCCGGAGGAGGGCATCCCAGACCCGCCTGGAGCATGGCGGGCGACCGTGGCCCCAGGGAGCTGGATCCGGACGACTGGCCAGCGCGTCTCTCGGGATGGGAAGCCCCATTTGAGTAAGGCCTCGGCCAGCTCGGCCCGGGGACTGGGTTGTTTCTGGACCCCTTGTCCCCCCGCATTTCCGTGGGCCCCAAGTCCAGTCCCACCAGGGTTCTGTGAGGCTTGGTGAGGCTCCAGGGTGGCCAGAAGGCCACAGCGGGGACCCCAGGGTCACGTGGTGAGGTGAGTGGCAGTGAGCATTCATCCAGTGCTGTAACGTGGTGGACTCCAGGCCAAGCTTGCACGGTCCCCGCAGCAGCCGGCGCTCGGCCGCTCCATCTCAGACCAAGACGCTCAGGCCCCGACGGGGTGACCACTTACTTGCCCAGGCCAGACATGGCCCTGCCAGACGGGGCCTCCCTCAGGCCCAGGCGAGGCTCCAGCCATTCCCACAGAGACACCCCGGCCCCCGCCCCTGGGCCCACCCACCCACCTGCGGGGCTTCTTTGGGAGTCAGTCAGCAACACCCACCCCCAGGTCACCATGTCCACGGCCCAAAGGCCCTCTACACACCCGGTCTCACCGGGTCACACTCTTGCTGTCGGGAGAGATAGACCAGGAAAGAGGTAGACGTTTCCAGGAGGTTGCTGGGAGGACGGGGCAGAGCTTGCACGGCACGTGAGAGATCACCTGGGACGGATGGAGGGTCTCCAGCGGGGACGAGTGGACATGTAGAAAAAGAGAGGGTTTGGAGGAGACGGCAAGGAGGATGGACAGGGTGGGGCCTTGGGGAAGGGGCCAAAACACGAGCTCGGAAGATGGAAAGGGTGGTGGGGTGGGGGAGGAATGGAGCCCCCCGTGGCTGGAGGGAAGAGCATCCTGATGGCCACTCTTCGGGGGAGAGGAGAGAGCCGAGGAAGCTGGCAGGGGGTGGACAGCGAGTGAGCAGTGTCCATCCACACAGAGAGAGGCATCTTCCATTCTTGCTGAGGAAGCAAGACGGGCGCCATTTTGTGCAGCCATTCTTGCCCGTGGACGCCCTCGTCCACCCCGTGGGCAGCAGGAGTCCCCTCCAGCGGCAAACACACACTAGAAGAGATGTGTCTGACCTCAGAGGTTGTCAGTGGGGAGGGGGTACGGAGGGGCTGGGGGTCCTGGGCCACTCAGGCAGCCCCACCGGAGCCTGGGGCACCTTTGGGCGACGTGGGGAGCAGGGAGGGCGGAGGGACTCTGGAGCAGCCGCTCAGCAGGTTGAGGGCAGAGGGCGCTAGAGACCGGGGCCCAGGGGTGGGAGCCCCCCCTCACGCCGGACGAAGGGGCCCTCATCCCACGGGGCCAAGTGGGGTTGGGTGACTCAATCAGAAGAGATGGGAGGAAACTTCTAGAGACCCAGAGCTGTTTCCTCATCCCTGCTCCTTTCCTAGGACCCTCCACTGGACCGGGATGGCGCCCAGCACTCCCCTCAGGGCCAGCTGGGCCCGTCCCCCTGCGGCCCACTGTGGACCCCAGCGCGATGGGCCACGGGTCCCCTCTCCTCTCTGGGCTTCTGTTCTCTTGCCGGATGGGATAACAGCCCCATCACCCCATCTCCATGGCGCTGGGACTGGAGGGAGTCGGGGGAAAGCCCCCCAAAATGCAAAGCATTGTGGAGTTAAAGGCCCAAGTTGGGGGAGGGCAGGGCAGGATAAAGGTGGAGGGTGAGGACAAGACTGCTGATGCCTTTGTTTAACTGGCTCTAACGATTTGCTTAAGTCAAAGCTCCCAGCCCAGTGGGGTTGGGGGCTGGGGAATAAGGGTGAGGGACACAGGGGCCTTTTCCTGATGAGGTCTGCTTATCGCAAAGGCCAATTAGGCTCCAAGCAGGGCCCACGGCAGCAGCTTACATGTCCAGCGGGGGCCAGGTGTGAGCGTGCCTAGCAGAGGGCACCCTTCTGGGACTAGGGAGCCTCCAGAGGGGCCTGTTCCCTACCTCCTGGGAAGCCAGGATGGGAGGAAATAGGCTGAAATTATATGGGATTGGGGACACTTCTTGATTCGGGGTGGGGGTGAGCTCCTCCCTGGGGCCACAGCTGGACACTTGGGTGCCAGAGTCCCGGCTGGGGGGCTGGCGGAAGGGGCAGCCGTCTCCAGGTGGGACTCTGGGTAACCTGCAGCCCTCAGAGGGAGATTCACCAAAGGGAATCTCCTTCGGTGAATGGTCGCCGAGGGGAGGCATCACCCCCCTCCAGGGCAGGCACCCAAGCCAGCCCCTGGTCGCATCCTTAGAGCCCACAGAGGGCCCTCACCTGGCCCTCCTGTGCCGGGCTGGACTCTGAGGCTCTTCAAGGACTAGCTCCAGCCTGGATGTCTGGGAACTGACCTGTCCCAAGCTGGATGGCCGAGATGCGGCAGTGGCCATGCTGGGCTCCGGCCCAGGGTGGTCTCCAGGTTGGTGCTGGGGGCTGGGGGGAGAGGGTTGCTTTTCATGGTTTGGCCCGGGGGATGGCAAAGATGTCCTCTGTCCTGGCCTGTGCGCCTCCTTCACTCCCGGACATGGCTGCATGCTGGTCTCCATCACGGGTCCATCCTTGACCATCTCACCAAGACTCGGGGACCCACGGCGGCTGCTCCCCCACTGGCAGGCTGGGAAATGGCCCATGATGCAGGGCGCATGCCAGGGTGGCCGGGGATTGGTCACTGCCTGAATGTCCCCGGACGGATGCCCATGTGCCCTTGGGCAGCTTTCCCCTCGGACAGGCTGTCCAGGCCGGGAAACCCTAAGCCAAAGGGATTAAGAAGAAAGGACAGAATCGGCCGTTCCTTTGGCTGTGCTCGTTTGAGCCTCATTTAGTGTATATTGCTCAGTGGGTAAAAACACGTACGTGATGATGCCAAGAGCCCGGACGCGCTCCCATCTCTCGGTCAGCCTGTGCAGAGGCCGCCCCGCCCCCGCCCCGCCTGCCGGCCTCCCTGGCGCCATCTTGCACATTCCTGCGGTCAGCCAGGGATGGCCGGGATGAAGGGATGGGGATGCGTGGGGGACCCTCAGCGTGGGCGCCCGAGCCAGCCCCTAGGGCCCCGATCAGCCGCCGTTCCCCGCCCCCAGCCCTGAGTGTCCTCCCTGGAGTCTCTGCTCCACGCGGGGCAGGAGCTGCAAGCCTCGCTCTGGGCCCATGCTGGGGGCCCCTCCCCAGACCCTGACCCCTTCCCACCCAGGACCCAGGTGCCTCCTGTCAGCTGAAATGCACCTTGAGGTGGGGTCTGGGCAGCCGGAGCTCCTGTGGCTGCAGAGCTGAGATCTCGGGCTGCCCGGTTGGCTGTCCCCAGGGTGCCCTCGGCATACTCCTGGTTCCGTCACCTGCTAGAGGCTTCCTGGGGTGTGGGGAGGTGGGTGAGAGTCAGGAGGGTCCTTCGCAGGGTGAGCCTGGTGGGAAAGGCACCATGACCCCTACCACCTGTCAGAAACGGGGCATTGATGGTGGTCTTAACTGCAAATACTCCAGGTTCCTTTCGGGGAGGGCGGAGGGACCCCAGGGGATGGACCACGATCTGGCCCCCATCCCTCCCACATCTCCTCCCTCCACCCCCATCCTGGTCTCTTCCCTGCTGGGCTCGGCCTCCCACAGACGTCCCTTCCAGGCTCTGGGGTGGGCCTAGTTCAGTTCCACTCTGTGGTGAAGCCCCCAAAGTGCTGGCTTGGAGGGGTGGGGGCGGGCGCAGGCCGTTCTCCCCATGCCATCCCCCCCCAGGCCCGACCACTTAAGAGTAATGAGGTCCAGGTGGCCTCACGCGAGCCTGGATCCTCGTTGGCTACAGGGCCCACCTCCCGCCCAGGAGCAGCTAATGACAGCCAGAGGCTGGAAGGTGAGACCCCCCTTTGCTGTCAGGGCTGTGCGGTTGACCCACCCAGCAGGCAGGTGGGCGGCAGGGCCCCAGCCTCGTCCAGTGATGGGTCGCTCGGCAGCTGCCTTGGGACGCAGGGCCCTCCGCCATGTCCCCGTCTGTCCACCCGGGGCACTGCTGCCACGACCCAGCCCTGGGACTTGGGGATGCCAGTCGACATTTCTGTGTCTCAGGCAGCCCCTGAGGAGGTGACACAGAGCGACCTCCCTGTCCGTCTGCCTCCAGGGGTTAGGCCCAAGGAGGCTGGGCGAGCCAAGGGGCTTCCGCTTGGCCAGATGAAGAGTCCAGAGAGGTGGTGATGGCTGCACAGCAACGGGAAGGTGCTTGATGCTGCTGCTCTGTTCCCCGATACATGGGCCCAATGGCGGTTTCTATGTCACATATATTTTACCCCAATAAAGCAAAGACCGCTCAAGGGGCTGTAAAACCGATGAGCTGAGGACTGTCTGAAGTCGGCGGCCCTCTCCCCGTGGGCAGCGTCCCAGGGCAGCAAGATGGCTTCCTGCTGCCCACCCCACATCTCCCCGTCCCCCAGGAGACTGTTTCCTCTCCCCCCCCGACCTGTGCAGGGTAGCCCCGCCTTGGGCCAGGCCACCTGTGGCCGCTAGTGGGTGAGACGTGGGGACGCGAGTGTGGGAAGGCACACGGGCTCCGGGCACCGTCTGCACTTCCCCTGGGAATCCATCCTCCAGGAAAGCGGCCGGGCCTGCAGGCTGTGCACAGAAGGAGGCGGGGGTGCGGGGGGTGGGGGTTGGGGAGCAAAAAAGGTCAGGAAGGCAGCCGGAGAGGGCCCCCCACGCACAGGGCCCCAGGGAGAGGAGCGATGGGACGCGTCTTTTCAGGTGGCCGGGCCCAGGCCACAGTCAGGCAAGGTGGGCACCAGGCCACACTGTCTCGGGGTCCTGTCCAGTGGGCAGGAGACAGAATTCTGATTTTTATTACGGGAAGGATGGGAAAACGGCTGCTGAAGGGGGTCCAGTCGGAGCTACGAGGAGGAGGGGGCTGGAGCTGAGCAAGGGCAGGCCGGCCAGCCTGGGGGAGGCCCAGGGTCAAGGCCCACAGAGGGCCCGCTGGCTGTGGACCGAGACCTGAGCGCTGGTGCAGCCCACCCCGGGCCGCCGTCCAGCGAAAAAGTGCTGGTCTTGCAACTTTGGACGGATCGAGACCGTTGTGCAACTTTGGACTGACTGAGACCAGAGCAGCCTGAGAAACGTGCAAGATGAGGCCCGGGGTCTATGGTCGGGTCCACCTCGCTCCCCAGTGGCAGAGAAAGCCCCCCATCGTCAGCAGGGAACCCGCCTCTGGCTGCGGGGCCGGGCACCCCACAGCCGTGCCGGCTACCGCTGCCAGGCTTCCAGCTGTGCCTACGAGGTTCTGTCCTCGGGGCTCCTGGACCCCTTGAGGTGGGCTTGGGGGTCAGAGCCCCCAGCAGCGCCTGCCCTGTGCACACCTGGCCGGGGCTGCCCCCACCTCTCTCCTGGCCTAGCCCACACTCTAGCCCCTTCCAGGAGGGAGCCTTGCCCCGTGGGAGGCCCCCCTCCATGGTCATCCGGGGTCCCGTCTGTGGAGCCCACCTGCCGGCTGTGTTGGGGGCTTGGCTGGCCCGTCCTATGTCCCGTGAGCGGGCGTCAGGGCTGGTCCCCGCGCTCTGAGCCAGGTGACTCGGCCCAGGCAGATGGACATTCCTGGCAGAGCCTGTGGCCAGCAGGACACAGTGGTCCCTGTTGGAGCCCCATCTGCCTTCCTCCAGGGCCACTCGGAGGCCAGAAATCCTGAGAGGGAGCGGAACGGGGCTGCCGGCAGGAGGGGTCTGGGTAGCATTTGCTCACAGCTTTCCCATGACGCCCCTGTAATCTGGGCTCTTCTCCTTGGCACCCCTGCACCTCACAGCTGCCGGGCCCGGCCAGCTGCTCCTCCCCACCCCCACCCCGCCCGGCCCAAGACAGAGCAAGTGTCCGGGCATCACAGCCTTTTCCCATGGCGGGGATGGGGTGAGGGGGCGAGGAATTTGAGGAGGAAACAGCAGTGGCCCGAGAATTTGGAAAATGCATCCAACTGCTCGGAGCACTGGGAAGATGCCGGCGGGAATTAGGAGGAGGGGAGGGTGGACGCACAGTCCTGGGTGGGCCACGACGGACGGGGCAGCCGGGGGCTCCGTCAGGAGAAGGGAGCCCTGTCCGTGCGGGAGAGCCGGGGGGGAGCAGCTGTTCCCATCCGTCAGCCTGCCCCCTCCTTCCAGCATCTCATCGAAGACCTTCGACCCCAGGCTGGTGGGGCACGGGATCGCAGCCCCAGCCTGTACCCACAGCCTGCACCGCCTGGCCCGAGTCAGACGATGGGGGTTCAGGGCGTGGGGGCCTCAGAGGCCAGGGCTGGAGCCCGCTGACCGCCTCTGCCACCGGCTTCATCTTCCCTCTAGCCCTCACCTCAGGGGCCCGAGTCCCTCCTGTTTGGGCCCTCAGTGGGGCGCCCCTCGGGGAAGGGGGGCTGAGGCCGCTGTCTGGTGGGTCTGGCCCCTGGGAACCCTCCGGAACAGCAGCTGTCCCTGCTGCTTGGAGCCGGCTGACAGGTTTGCCCAGCCCCCTGGGCTAAGCTCCATGATTGATTATGGTGGATATTCACACCAGGGGGAGTGAGCCCGGCTAAGCCCAGCAGCTGCTCGGAGGGGCCGAGGGGAGCTCGGGGGCGCCTCCTCCATCCCCCACACCCGCCTCTCTCCCACCCTGCCTGCCTGCGCTGGCTTCACCCGGCTTGGCTGGACCGGCTCCTTTCTCTCTCTGGGGTCTCAAGGGAGGCGCCCCTCCTCCCCCCAGGGCGGACCAAGCATGGCGGCCAGGGCTCTGGTGACCTTACATAAACCAAGTCACCCCTGGCCCAGTGGAGGCATCACTGGGCATGATGAGATGACAGCTGCCCCCCACCAGGTCCAAGTCAATCTACAGCCCCAGAGAAGCAGAAAATCATGCTGCCCACGCAGGGGAGGCCTCAGCTCCAAGGGGACAGAGGTGCCCCCAGGACACGGAGACACCGGCAGGGATGGCCGTCCCCAGGGCGGGGAGAAGGAGTGGGGTGAGGACAGGGGAGCTGGGACCACTGGGCCTCCTGGAACATAGTCCCTAAGGGGGCGGATCATGAGTTGGATTTTGACCTGGAAAACAACAGAAAAGGGGAAGGGGGCCTCGGGGGCCCTGCCAGTCACGTCTCCCTGACCCCCGGCTCTGGCGTTTGCTCAGCCAACTTTGCAGCGACCCGGCACGATAATCCCCTGGGTCACTGACTTCTGGGCCCCCTCCTGTGGCCTCACCTGCTCCATCTCTCTGCCCACCCCCAGGCCCCCGGCCCCTCCCTCCACGCTGTGGCCTCACCACCTCCTGGGGCCTCCAGAGGAGCCTGGGACGTGGCCCTGGCCCGGCATCTCGGCGCCCTCCCGCCAGTGAGGGGAGCAGCAGGGGTTCCTGCTCCGGCCCCCGTGACCCCTGAGTGCTGGGCACGGGCGCTGGCCGCTGCGCTCGGACAGGGGTGGGAGACTCTGTGTGAGAGGATCCCGAAGGCCGGCCTGGACCCCAAGGGCACTGGGCCTGGAGAAGCTTTCATGCTGCCCACCTGGCAGGCAGAGTGGGCCCAGGGGGTGGGTCAAAGCGGGGTCCACCTCACGAGGCTTCTTTATGCCCCAACCTAGGCTTCCCACAGAGGCAAGGGGCTGTGGTGGGGCGATGCGGGGCCTGAGGGCGCCACCGTCTGTCTGGGCTCCTCCTGTTCCGCCTGTCCTGGCCCAGAAGCCCTCCCAGGGCAGGGGTAATTGTGGGAAATGCAAGCCACATGCCTCGGGCTCATTTACACTTAATTCAATACAATGAGCTTCCCGGGGCCTTTGATGTCCCAGGACCCGCCGGCCTTTAGTGCTTTGTGGGCGGCGAGACAGGAAGCCACGGGCTTGGGGGCAGAGCCGGGCGCCTCTTCCCCTCTGCAGTGGGTTGTCAGGGATCCAGGGGCCAGTCCCCTCCTGGGGGAGGGAAGGCATCCCTCCCGCACCGCGGGCACCTCGCCGGACCATGGGCGAACACGGGCATCCTCCCGGAAGAGCCGGGCAACCCAGGGCGGGAGGCTCTGTGGTGCCCTGACGAAAGCACGCTCCAGGACTGGGTCCGCACCCAGGTCAGGAGCAGCCCCAGGCCACCCCACTGGCTCCCTGCCACCCCGTGGCCTCCTGACCAGCCCCTGTGCTGTGGGTGGGGTGTCACACAGGGGGACGAGGGCCAGCAGCGCGGCTGGGGACGGGGTCTGGGAGCTCCTCTAGGGCAGGGGCCACCGAGCCAGCCGTACCCTGGTGCGATCCGTTGATCCCCCCTCTGCCTGAGGGTCTTTGGGCACAAGGGTTCCATTCCAGACCCTCGATGCAGGCGGGGTGGGCGTGGGGGCTTGCCAGTTGCCTGCCAGGAGCAGGCCCTCCTGAGCTCTTCCGGAGGGCTTCCTGGAGGTGGGGGCTCAGAGGGCAGAGAGGGTTGGGGCAGGCTGCAGGCCAAGGTGGACACAGGCTGGGAGCCCGGTGGGCCTGGAAGCACAGGACTGCCCCGGTGTGTGGTGTGAGCACACAGGAGCAGTAGCGAATGTCCGAGAACTCCAGGCCTGGGGTGATGGGGCCGGCAGGCTGGCCAAGACAAGCCGGCCCTGCTGGGTCTGCAGGGGTGTCAGGGCCGCTAGGGCACAAGAGACCGAGGACAGAGCCCAGAGCCGGGCTCCACGCCCTGACCGCGTGCAGACGGTGTCCCCTAGGACGGCCCCCAGCTCCTGCCCCACCCCCCAGAGGGCTGTGCAGGCTCTGGGGAGGGGGCATAGCTGTTTGTCTCTCCACATTCCAGACTCAGGGCCAAGCATTTGGGTGAGGCTGTTTTTCTTAAAAAGTGTCATTTGAAAATAAACAGTGTTGCTGGCGCTTCTCTGATTGCCTTGGGTCCCTAGGGAGCTGCAGGCAGGCAGCGTCTGGGGGTCCAGGTGGCCGGGGGTCTTCCGGCCGGATCGGCCTCTCACCTCCCGGAACAGGCCTTGCCACTGAGAAGACCCACTGGGGCGGGGTCTTCCCCGACCAGACGTCTCTGGAGGCTGGGCACCCCCATTGGCACCCAGACCCGGGGAAATCGCTGGGGAAGAGGTGGCCTTCCTGTTCCCAGGGCAGGGCCAGGCCCAGCTGGTCTCACGGCCCAGGGGCTGCCTGGGGAGGCTGGGGGTGGCTGGGGGGATTCCCGGCCTGATCCCTCGGCCTTGCTCCTACACATCCAGGGCTCTCGGGGGCTGAGGCCCCTACCCACTTCCACGCCTGCTCTTACCTTTGCAGTGGAGGGGGTAGGGGACCCTCCCTCGCTGAGCCCTGGAACCTGAAGTGTCTGGGCTTCCTGGGGGGCTTCCCACCGTGCCACAGTCCCCGCTAAGCACAGCCCCTCTAAGGCAACTGGCACTTTCTCCTCTTGGAACAAAAGCCAGCCCCAAACTTTCCAGAGGTTATTTGAGCCTAGACCATGACCTCTGGGGGCGACACGGGGGGCTGGGGGAAGCTCTCTCCCTCCCGCACGCTGACCACTGCCCACAGGGCGGGTGCACCCGTGGACCCCCAGGCAGCCGTGAGCAAGGCCTGGGCTGTGAGCCTGTGGGTGCGTCTAGGCCCCAGCCGGCCTGAGGGCTTGGAGCTCTGCCGTGGTCCCAGCAGTGTCTCGAAGCAGGGCTGTGTTCGCCTTGCCCACCCCACACAGCTGCTTCTCTCCCCCTGGCCAGGCCGGCAGGAGGAAAAGGGAGCTGGCTTTGGAGCACGTGCCCGCCCCAGGCCTGCTCCAGCGCTCGGCATGACCTTGGGAAGGTACCTGGGGTAGCACAGTTTAGGGGGTCTCTGTGGCCCCTGGTGCTACATGGAGACACCCCGTCTGTGCCCGCCCTCCACCCCAGGCTCAGCAGGGGCCCCCGGGGTGCAGGGAGCTGGAAATATGGGTGCAAGGCTGCCCCTGCCCAAAAGGAGCCGGGGGCCCCTGGGAGGGGTGTGTGAGCAGAACAGCAGGTCCCAGAGACGCCCCCAGGGCTGGGAAGGCCTCAGAGAGAAAGGGTCTTCCCGGCTGGGCACCCGGTGGGGTGGCCAACCCCGTCCCCCCCGGACACTTGCACCACCATGAAACTGTGAAGCTGGCCTGCACTGGGGGTGTGGGCAGCAGGAGACCCCAAACCCCATCCAAGGTGACCCTTGGGCTGCCTGCCCACCCCCAGTGCAACACACTGCCCTTTCCCCGACTTCGTGCATCCGACCCTGACCCCCTGCCCACCCGGGGTGGGCCCGGCCCCGCAGGCCCCGCCGGCCCTGTTTGAGCTCCAAGGTCAGTGCCCAGGACTTTGCCTGGGGGGTGCACCCCAGGGCCCATGTGCTCCACACCCCTCCGGACTGCCCACTCTGCCTGGGCTGGGGAGTGGGCGGTGGGAGGTGAGATTACACAGAGACCCGCCTTCCTCTTCCTGCTCAGCTGCGGAAGCCTTCACCTTCCAGAAGGTTCCTCCTGTTTCTTTGCCTCTGTCCCGCAGGCCCATCTTACATGCTAGGGCCGTCTTCTTGCTGGTGGACGTTCCCCCCATGGAGGTTGGGCTATTCTGCCCTCGGGGACCTCCAGTTACCCCGACCCACACGTGCACACAAAGCCCGAGGGTGGTAGAGACCGAGGGGTCTGAGCCAGCTGCACCCACACCCTGCTGGTCCCCTTCGTGTGTGTGGGAGCTCAGCGACCCCTCCCAGCTCTCTGTGGAATTCAGGGGAGCGGCCCGTGTTTCCACTAGAAGTTCCCTCTTAGTACAGACGCGTCTCCCTGAGGCCCGCTTGTGGTTCTGGTGCAAGGGACCCCTGGCCGGAGCACCCCTCTTCCTGGCAGCTGGAGGCCAGAGCATCCTGAGTTTGGGACCTCAAGCGCCTCTTCCAGGAAGCTTCCCCAGACCACCGGCAGCACCTCTGCCCGTGGCACCTGGGGGCGGACAGGGGCTGGGATGAGCCGATCCAGGAGGGACAGAGGACTCAGGCCAGGCTGAGTGGATGCTCCCACGGGCCTGGCTGCGGGGCGGCAGTTGCTGGGGGTCAGGCTGCCCAGGCTGCCCAGGCTGGTTGTCTGCCGAGCTCATGAGTTAAAACAAAAAACGGGGAGAGTTTGCGTGTGTGGTGCACAAGGGGTGAAGGTTGAGGAGAGCAGCAAAGCCCACCAACACCGCACTCGGCAGGCCCGCAGGTGGGCAGGCTCCGTCGGCCAGGAGCCGAATCACGGGGGCCGAGGGTCAGCTGGGGGCTTCCCCTCTCCAAGGAAATCCCTCCTTCTGGGACTTTGCCCAGCGCCCCCTGCAGCCTGTCTTTCATCCTCTCCCCTGCCTTACTTTGTTTCTGGGCAGGGTTCCTGGGGAGAGGTAGCCGCTCTCTGGGAACAGCCCTGGGCCTCCCCTCCCCGGGGACCTGGCCCGGGAGAGGCAGAGCTGAAGGGCTTCTCCCCAGGGTGCAGGCTGGCCGGCCCCCAAGGCAGTGGGCACGTCCTCAGAGCCCCTGCTGCCATTTTGGACGGGATGGGCCATTTGCTGTTGGCTAAGGCGGGCCGGGCGGCCTTCTCTTGAGGCCCGAGAAGCACCCCTTTCTGAGGCAGCCAGTGAGCACAAACAGGGCTGCAGAGGAGGAGGCTGGGGCTCTTGGAGGCGGCTTGTGTCTTTGGGGAAAAGTCAGAACGGATGTGCAGAGGCCCATGTCCCCATTAAGTGCAGGGTCACAGGCCCAGGCTGGGAAGGGGGCACCCCGGGGCGGCTCGGGCAGCGTGTTCACAGACCGAGGGTGTGCATGGGGAGGGGGGCGGGGGCGGGAAGCCGGAGCCTGCACGGGGCCTCATCCGGAGGGAGAGCACGTCTGGAGCACGTTCCTGGGTGACAGCTCCGTGACAGATGGCCGGGGAGCAGGGATGTCTGGGGCCCGTTCTGACCCGTGGGCTCGCTCCAGGCTGGGCGGCCGCGGCCCTCGGGCTGGCCCCTTCCTACTGACCCCGGTCTCCCCCGGGGAGGGCTGAGTGCGGCGTCCGGCCTGCCCGGCTGGGCCCCACACCCAGCTCAGGACGGACGTCTGCGTGGCTTCTCGGGCCCCAGTGCGATGCCCGCGGAGGCCCGGGGTGGGCGGCGGCGGGGGGGGGTTTCTGTTTCCAGGCCTGAGGCCTTCTTGCCACTCGAGGAGGCTCCAAGTCCGGCAGAGCAGGCAGGGGTGGCCCTGTGAATTCCATTTCCTCCAGACCCCGTCCTGCTGTCCTTCCCACCCAGCCCCCACCGTCCCCTCCTCCCCGTGAGCGCTTATCCGTGACAGGCACGTCATGTCAGCCCTTAATCCCAGCGTCCCAGCCTCCCTCCTGCGGTTCACGAGCCTCCCACTCCTCCCCATCCGTTCCCGCTCCCCACCTCTGGGTCGCAGCCCCTTTGGGCAGGGGCCGTGCCCACCCAGGTCCAGGACCCGTGAAATTTGTCCTTAATTAAGTTGTCGCATGACAGGCTCCCACATGTGGGAGGCTAATAGTCTGCGACCCTCTCAGCCGCCTGTGGGGCGGGGGCGTCTTGGGAACCAGAGGGAGGGCTGGCTCATGGGGGAGGGGGAGGGGCGCCAGGCCGGTCCCACCGGCGGCGGCCCGGCCCGCAGCAGCGCAGGGCTGGTTGTGTAACTGTCCCCTCCCGCCGTGCTCCCTGCTCCTTGCAGAGGGGAGCCTGAGGCAGCGGCCTGGCCTTGACTGGGGCTGCCCCTCGGCCCCCTCTGGCTCTGTGCCCACTGGGAAAATAGCCGCTTTATCTCGGCCACCTCCGGAACTGCAAACAGCCACGTGTCCCTTGGGGGCCACTCTTGGCACACATGCCCTCTGCCCCACGTCCCAGGTGAGGTCGTTCACCCTCAGATGGGCCAACGGCCCCCCACCAGGCCGGCAGTGGGACGAAGAGACAGACGGGGCCGGGGTGTGAGGCCCGGGCGCGGGGTCAGTCCCGGAAAGGGCCGTGGGGCGGGAGGGACACGGCAGAGAGGCAGGGGGATGTGGGCAGCTAAGTGGGGCCGGGCCTGGGTGGTGAGAGCGACGGGGGCCCTCCTGGCCACCCAATGGGCTGTCCGCTCCTTCACCAGCCCCTTCCTTGGTGACAGAGGACAGGGACCCGCTCCCGTCCCTCCCACCTTCTCGGTGTCCCTCCATCCCCCTCCCGCCACCCATCTGTCCCCAACTCCCCAGGCTGGGGGCTCTGGTGCCTGTCCCAGACCAGCATGCAGTGACCCATAGGCTCTCAGGGCACCCCAAAGTGCCCAGGAAGGGCCCTCCCATCCTCCTGCCCGGCTTCCTTTGCCGTTCTAGGCCAACTCATCCCATCTGGGCCCCAGAAACCTCTTGGAAAGGGTCAGACAGCAACCTCAGGGGGGCAAAAACTTTAAAGTAGAGCCCCCAGCAGGCCGGCACGGCAGTGCGGCAGCAGGGGACGGGGAGGGGAGCGGGCCCCTGCAGGCCCTGGGGGCAGGCGCCATGCGTCAGAAGTCTGGCCTGTTCCCGATGCCAGGCCTCAGCCTCTGGGCCTTTCTGGGGTCCCTACAGCCTGGCAGAGTCAGAGGGCCCCTCTGTTGAGGGGTCCCCATCGCACGCAGAGGTTCTAGGAAGCAAGGTTCCCAGGCCACGTGTTGCCCTGCCTCCGCCCCAGACCTCCCACCACCTTCCGAGAGACAGGGGGCTTGTGGGGCTTGGCTGCAGGGGTCAGACCAGACCCCCCGACCCCAGAGGGGGCCCCAGAGGTGCCACTTCCAGGGATGTCACGAGGCTGGGTGGGCAGGGTGTCACCGTGGCGGATCTCGCTGCCCTCCCCTCTGACCAATGGCCCACAGTCCCAGGATGGGTGTCTGCCAGCGCTTGGGGCCGGGAAGGGGTGTCCCCTTCTGGCTTCTCCGAGGTCTGTGGGGGCCTGGGCCACGTTTGAAGGGACCCACAGGAGCCCGCTCTGCTGAGCTGGGCCTGAGACCCATCCCAGAGGCTGCTCCGTGCCCTCCAAATCCACAGGCCTCTCCCAGAGGGAGGACAGGGTGGAGGCCAGGCCCGTGGAGTGGGCGCAGGAGTAGGCAGTGCCGGGATGCCCTGGGGGGCCTTGGCCCCCAGACCCCAGAACAGTGGGCCAGTGTGTGGCCGTGTGTGGGGCGCGGGGTGGAGGCCCGGGCGGCTCAGGTCCCGCTCCATAAAGCCTGGCGGGAAGCTGTCGACTCCTCCGTGTTGACACAGGGGTGATGTCACCGCCAACCAATGGGGCACACGGCGGGGGCCCTGTGTGTGCTGCTCTGTACCCCGTGGGGCCCCGCCACGCACGGGGCGGGATCTGAAAGCCACCTGAATAAACCCAAGGGGCCCCCGCTTTTCCCCTGGGCCTTGTCTCCTGCACGTCCCATCCAGCCCCACTGCCCACACGTGAGAGGTGGCACGGGGGTGGGAGGGCCTGTGCCCTGGGCCTGAGTTCTCCTTAGGTATGCGGCCCCGGGGCCCTGTCCCCCAGCACCCCTTAACCCCGTCGACCACTGCTCCATCTTCTGGGGCCCCCCTGGCGGTCATGGGTCCCCGAGGCCGCACCCTACGCTATCCCTTGGGAGCATCTGTGCTCCCCCACCTGTGTCCCGAGCCCTGTCCTGCAGCCCTGCCCAGACCTCCCGGCATTCCAAGGACTCCCAGTGGCCCACGCGCTGCCAGGAGCCCCCCGGCACACAGCTCGCCCAGGCCTGGGACCGGCCCCCAGGCGACTCAGTGGCCCCAAGGTCCCCGTCAGTGCCGGTGGCCGTCCTGTTCCTGGCATCCCAACCATCCAACCCCCCCTCCTATTCCTTGTCCCAGGGCACGTTCCTCCCATCTCGGCCGTCCTTCCCTTCCTCCCCCGCCCTCCGGGGGCCTCTTCCTACCCGGCTCAGGGTGACCGCTCCTGCCCTGCTTCCTGACCCCGCTCCTCCGCCCCCTCGGGCTCTCCCAGCCTCCGATGCGTGCTGATGGCTCTCTGCAGAGCGTGGGAACCCGTGGCCTGCCGACCCCGGCGCCCCTGCCCCCTTCTCAGCTCTGCGCCCGCAGCGGCCTCCCGCCCCCCAGGACGGGCCCCACCAGGCCCGGGCACGTGGCGGTGTTGGGCAGTAGCGGGTCGGGCCCCGCGCTTGGCGCCGTGATGGTTTGCTGGTCCGGCCCCAGGCCCGCGCGGCTCCCCACAGCCCAGGCTGCCCGCCTGTGTCCGGCCAGGTGTTCGGTGCTGGAGCGCGGGCTCCCAGAGGACAAGGAGTGCAGTGTCTGCTTCATGCAACACGCTGCTGACAAGGAACAGAATACCCACAGTGACCGCTTCCAGGAAACGGCTCGGGCGGGGGCCGCCGAGGAGCGGGCCCCTTCCCAGCAAGCCGGCCTGCAGGTGGGCTTCCAGGAAGGGGCCCGCTGGTCCCCCTCACCCCTGGCCAAGGGCCAGCCGTGTCACCAGGTGCAGGCTGGGAGAGGTGCGGAGAAGGGAGGGTGCAGGGGGAGGAGGTGGGCGCGGTGGCCTGGGCCGTGGCCCAGTGTGGCCACCACAGCCTTAGGAGAGGCCCAACCTGGCCACGCTCCTTCTAGAACCTTCCGTTTGCCCTTTTGGGGGGGGGTCACACAATCTCTACTGGGGCCCCTGGCTCGGGGGCTTGTTGCTACGACACCCGGGGAGACCCTGAACACAAGAGGGAGACGAAGGAAAGGGTTCCAAGCTAGGCCGGGGATGGGGTCCCGGCCCCTAGCAGCAGCCAAGCCTCCTGGGCCCCCTTCCCCCGTCGGCATCGCCCCACAAGCCTCCAGCCCGGGCCCCTGCCCGCTGCGCCCTACGCTCGGTGCCACCTGGAGCCTGGGGTGGAGCGAGGGGCCCCCTGGCAGGCCCGGCCCTGTTTTCTGAGACTCCCCAGGGGGCGTGTCTGCTGACCCCAAACATCATTTGGGCCTGGTTAAGGGACATCATTTCCTTTGTACTGTTGGAGGTTTTTCTGTCTCCATTCAGGGCTACAGGGAGGGCCGGACCCCACCCCACCCCACCGTCCACAATCCCTGCCTGAAGGTGGGCCACGAGGTCATTAAATCCGGGCCCAGATCGAACCCACACATGCAACCAGGGCCACACAAAAGCCAGCAGTCCCCACAGAGCACCCCCAAACAGGACAGGGCCCCCATCCGTGCCTTCAGCACGGCCGGCAGGGTTAGTGACCCTGCGTGGAGATGCTCACTCACAGCTATAGCCACACACCTGCAGACACAAGCCCAGGAGACGCAGCCGGTCAGGCCTGCATAGCCTGAGAGCACACAACCGGACGACCGACCACTGCACACAGGTTCACGGGGACGCTCTGAAATGCGCGCACACACACACACACACACACACACACACAGGGACACACGTGTGGACATGTAGATACACGACACACAGGTACGTGGAGACACGTGTGGACACACAGACACATGGATACATGAACACACGTGTGAGCACAGACAGTCACACACACATGGACACAGATGCCTGGGCACACAGACATGTGAAGTCCTGTTTTCCGTAGACCAGAGATTTGGTGGTTGCTCAGCCTAAACCCTCCGGAGCGGCAAGGCTGGAGGAGGGTCCGGGCGTGAAGACCCTGGAGGTGACCGCCCCACCCCTGCTGGGGCTGGGAGTGAAATTCAAGCCCCTGTTTGCTTGGTGACACTTAACTCAGAGCAGGGGCATTTTGAAAGTGCCTTTGGGTGGGGGGGCAGGGCCTGCCTTACAGCCCCCTCTGGGCCCCTTCTCTCAAAGCAGGAAGTCGGGCTGGGCCAAAGGCAAACACATTCCAGCCTGGGGTCCCCAGCTCCACGGAGGGGCTCTGCCGTGGGTGCTGGCGACCTGTTTTCCCAGCCCGGGTGGGGCTCACAACCTGGGCCGGGGCTCTGGGCCCACCCCCGCCCTCCCCACAGGCTGCCCACACCCACCCAGAGCCCTCCAGGTGGGTCCCCTCCTGGTTGTCGCCCAGGGAACCAGCCCTGGAAACAGAGCAGGCGGGCACACCCAGGGTGGACGCTATCATGCACACGCGGAGGGGCAGGCGCGTGGGCACAGCCCACGTCAGGCAAGGGCCCGAGGGCCTCGGACACCTTCCCCAGATGGATGTGGGGAAGAGCCCCTACCCTGGCCTAATGCCAATCCAGAAGCACCCCCTTCCCCAGGTCAACCTCAGGTTTCCAGGTGGAAGCCCAGAGCAGGAGTGCGGGTATGACCAGGAGGGGCTGCAGCCCCCGAGGCCCTGGCCCCACTGCCTTCGGCAACCCTGCTGCCCTGGAAGTGGACAGAGTCCTCCCTATGCCCGGAAGAGGTTTCCAGAGTGCCTGTGTCTCTCCTCCTCCCACCCATGGCCGGGTCGCCCTCGGGGCCACTCCGGCGACCTGCGGTGCCCACCCCACGACCGCCATCCCCTGGGAAGCTGGGTTTTCGTCTTCTGAGGCCCAGCTTTGCAAAGCTCCAGGAGAGACGGGTGCCTGTGAAAAAGGCCACGGGGAGTTCTAACTCATGACACCTGAAGGATAGGTTTCCTTGTCCCGCTGGCAAAACCCACGTGGGCGAGTCCAGCGGGCCGTGGGCCTGGAGATGGATGTAGGCTCACCCGTGGGCTGCCCGCTGGACTGTGAAAGCCTCCCCGGGGTGGGGGGCAGGAGGCACTGGGGAGCCCCCAGGGGTGCCATGGGCTAGCCTTCATTAAACGCCTTCATATAAATGCAACCCTGCTGACCACCTGCCCTGCTGGCCTGGAACCGTCCCCTTCTCAGCCCTGGAATTCTCATGTCTCCCATCAGGCAAGAGGTGGGCCCCAGAGAGGAGACCAGACACATGGAACCCATGGGGAGTGCACGGGGGGCAGCTCGTGGGGCCAGAGCCAGAGCAGCCAAGGGCCCCGCAGCCCGGACGCTGGGAAAGGCACGCGCTCGGGGTCTCCCAGGCCTTTGCTATCTCTTCTCGGTCAGCTGGCCCGCAAGGCATTTCCTGACTGCCCCGAGCACGGGAAGGGGTCAGGGACCCAGCCCTGTTTCCAAGGGCTTCTCCCTCGGGTTCCCAGCGCCGCGCCTGGCGCCCAGGAGCTGGGAGGCCTGGTTGGGGGGCGGGGGGTGGGGGCGGCTAGAGGCAGCGGGGCGTCACCGGCCAGCTGTTGCTTTGTACCCGGACTCCGGCCACGAACACGGGCGGGGGCTGCACTTGCACCCCGGGCGCAAACCCCAGGCCGGACGCCAGCAGGCCGTGGCCCCGGGCCTTCACCAGCAAGATCCCCATCCCGGCCGTGGGCCCCCCTCCCCGCTGTCGCCTGCCTAGTGAGAGCTCGCCCCACAGCGCCCCTGCTCTGCCCCTCACTGGGGTCTCCTGCTTGTAGCCCCCCTGCGCCCCCCTGCTCCACCGCGGCAGAGTGCAGGGAGGGGACGCCTTTGTGCCCCGAGCCCAGTGCTCAGGGCCTGCAGGGCTGTGGATGAGTGTGGCGGGGCGGTGCACTTCCCAGGAGCGTGACCGGCCTGGGCCGCATGTCAAGACCACTCCCCTAGGATAATTCCAGAAACGGATCCCCTAGACCAGGCCTTGGGGGTCCGGGGCAGGGGCCTAAGGAGGCCTAGGTGATGTGTGTGCAGGAGGGGCTTTATGTCGCGGGACCTCTTCCTCACCCTCAGACCCGACGTCTCCCTGCAGGGAACCCCTGGGTCCCACAGCCTGCCGCCCCTGCCCCGGTCCCCACGTGGTGCCTGCCCTGTACCTGGAAGTCCCAGTGCCCTCTGCCGTCCCACCTCACAGGCCCTTTCATTGCCCACCCCTCCTGTCCACAGCCCCCCACCCTGTGACCCTTCCCCACCCACCGCCCCTTCCCATCCATTACCCACCACGCCACCCTTTGTGTCCGCCCCCTCGTGGCCCACACGCCTTTTCATGTTCCCCATCCCAGGCCCCATCCCAGCCCCATGTCCCCCCAGCCCACGGCGCAGCCCCCTCAGGCAAACAGCTCAAATCCAGAGTCCCTGAGACCAATTCCTGTAACTGTGTTTATTGATGAGTCCAGGGCTTCTGGGGAGGCCCTGGCAGGGAGGGACACAGAGCGAGATAGACACACAATGGAATGCTTCGAGGTTTGCTCCGGATGTTTGGAGCGCCCAGACTAGGTGAGGGGACGGTGGGGCCCCACACACTCGGGCCCCCTGCCAGTCGCCCCCAGACAGAGATGGATGAGAGGTGGGCGCTGGGGGGGCGCAGGCCGAGGAGGCCAGGCCACTCAGCAGCTCACTCATTCGCTGAGAGACCCAGGCTCGTTCCAGAACCCCAAACCAGTGCAAACGACTTAGTGCAAATTAATTCAGGAGGGACGGGGAGACAGGGTTCTGGAGGCTCTGAGTCTTCTGAGCAAAGGACAGAGGAGAGAAGAGAAGAAAAAAGACAGAGAAAAGGATGAAGAGGAGGGAGGGAGGCTGGTGGTGGTCTCTGGGCCGCGGCAGGGCGGAGCCGCAAAGATGGAGTCGCGCCGGGCGGGGGTGGGTGTCGCCGCGGCGCTGCTCTTCCGATGGTGTGGGTCGTCTGTTCCTTTAGCTCAACCTGCGGACAGAAGCAGGACGTGAGGGCGGGTCAGGGTGGTCCAGCCAGGGGGCTTTGGGAGGGGCGCCCACGCCCACCTTCCAGAGCTGATTCCTGAGTCAGGGTGTGTAGTGGTTCCAGAATGCAGCATATTCTCAGTCAGAGCTAGAAAGACTTGAAGAAGTCCGGGTTCCAAGGCCCAGGCATGAGCTGGGTAGCACCATTTCTGCGGGTCAGGATAGAATGAGTGCCCAGCTCTCGGCCCCGAGCCCCCAACCCTGCCCCCCTCCGTGTGCGGCGGGGGCCCCCCACCTTGTCATCTTGAGGGTTCTGGGGGTTCAGAGAGCAGCAGTAGTGTATTGGCTCCTTCAGGAAAGTAAAGGAACAGAGATGCTGGGTGTTCCAGCTCCCCCGCGGGGCCAGCCGAGAATGTTCTACGGGAAAGAGGACGGCCATGAGGGCTGGGTGCGGGTCAGTTGGCCCGGGGGGCCTGGCCTGTACCTGCGCTCACCAGGGAGGCCGGACAGCGTCCCGTCTGTCCTCGCCGTCACGCCGGACCGTGTCATGTCCTTCTGCCCACATCCCGGCGCCCGGCCTCCGTGGCTGGCAAGGCACGTCGACACCCACTGGAGACACGGCTGTGGGCAGAGGAGGCGCTGGCTGAGTGCGCAGCGGTGGCCGAGGGGGTGGGAGGGCAGCG
Source organism: Hyperoodon ampullatus (assembly GCF_949752795.1). NCBI lineage: Eukaryota > Metazoa > Chordata > Mammalia > Artiodactyla > Ziphiidae > Hyperoodon > Hyperoodon ampullatus. The sequence continues at coordinate 4,220,246 of NC_136920.1, forward strand.
GGCTGGACACTTACCCTCGTCTCCGGTCTGAGCGCGGACCGATCCCTGCTCCGTCACCGCCCGCAGAGGCCCGCCTTGGCCACGGGCTCAGAGGCCAGTGATCCCCGGCTCGCCGCCAGGCTCCAGCTCCTCGACCCTGCCTGCGCCCCGACCTCCCACCCCCCAGAGATCTCATTCACGCCGCCCCGCCCCCCTCGCCTAGTCTGGTCTCGCCAGTGCCCTTGACTCCCCTGGGTGCTGTACTGTCTGCCGTGCCAGTCCCAGGGGCGGGCGGTAAGGGCCAAGTGTCACCAGTGTCACCAAGTTCACTGGGGGCCCTCCCGCGCCAGCCCCTGGGCCGCAGTGCCGCATGGGGATGGTGGCCCGCTGGGCCCGCGGCAGCCTCCTTGCTGCAGAAATCTCCCTGGGGCCCTGTCCCTGTGGCCACCGCTCCCCCCAGGTGATGCCCTGCGGCGGTTCCCCGCACACTGCGCCTGCCTTCTTGCCCGTTCTCCGGCCCTCGAGGCTCCGGCTCAGGCCTCAGGAGGCCTGGGCCAGAGCCGCCCCTGTACCTGCTACTAAATGAACTGCAGTGGGTGAAGTGGCAGCTGGGGGCCCACTGACCTGAGTCCCCCGCCTCGTCCTGTCTGCCCCAGGGCCTGAATGGCCCCCATGTGCTGGATCATCTCCCTCGCTGGCAGCCCTGCCCCATCTGCCTCCCGACTCTCTGGAAATGCCCTCTCTACCTGGGACAGCCGCAGCTCCCAGCCCGCCCTGCCTCAGCTCCCCCTGAGACGATGTCACCTGTGCTGCCTGCCCTGCCATCGCCCTGCCGCTCTGCCGGGACATCAGCCGCTTCGCCTCGCTGGCCCTGGCTCCCCAGACCTCCTTATGCGGAAGGCCAGCGGAGCAAGGCCCAGGGAGGGGAAGGGGACTCACCTGGCCCGGCAGAGCGCTGTCTTCACCTGCCCACGGCTGCCAGCTACACCTCCACCGCCCAGGCCCTGGGGCAAGCCTCTCTCCAGCTCCCCCATCCACCAGCTGCCACGACCTGAAACCAAAATTGACCGGGATGAATGCCTGGCTCCCCCGTCTTACTTCCGCTCCGCCAGCTTGGGCCTGTCACTCCCCACACCGATGTCGTCCTGCCTGCAGGGCACCTGGGAGCCCACCCCGCATCCCCGCCAGGCTCCCAGGTGCCTGCCAGCCCTGCCCAAGCCAGCCCCTCCACCCTTCTCCGCTCCTGCCAGGCTCCAGACTTCCAAGGTGATCCTTGGCCCACGCATGCTTCCCTGCACCCCACTTCCCCATCTTCCCCTGGTTGCCCCCGGTACCCCACGCTTCCCTGGTTACCCCTCAGCTCCCCCACTTCCCCAGTTTCCCCTGAGCCCCCCCATCCCTCCCACCACCCCCCTCCCACACCCTGCTCCTCGGGCCCTAGCCCGGGCTTTTTCTAACTGGGGTGACCCCGCCCAGAATTCCCGCCCCTGCTCTGCCAGCCAATCAGAGCGGGGACCGTGCTTGGGGCCACCGCAAGGCCCACCTCCGCCCGGGTCGGTCCAGCGCACATTCCTCTCCTGTCCTGGAATTCTCCAAAGAGGGCCTTCTCCACACCCCTCCTTTGGCATCCTGTAGACAGGGTCTGGCATTGTCCCCAAAGGTCCCTCCCCCACTCCGAGGTCGAAACAGTCATGTCCCCTCAGGGCGGACCTTGCAGGCTGCTCCCCACCCAGCCCCCACTGGGCGCATACTCTGCCCCTGGACGGAGGTCTTGGCTGGGGCCGCCAGGCGCTCCAATGGGACTCGGAGTCTCCTTCTGCCACCACCGCGGCTGAGACCACGCGGTGGGCCCGGAGTCCATGGAGCGGTCGTGAGCGGTGTGGGGGGCTGGGGCTCAGGTCGGGCCGAGGGAAGGGACCGTGGTCTCGCGGGCCAGGCAGGCGCTGATTCCCTGCTCGAGTGTCGTCTAGTTGACGGTGCCCGTTGCGAGCACAGTGGCTTCCACGCGCGGGCTCCCCACTGTGGCCGGGCGCCCCGTCCCCTCACCGCCACGATCCATTGTCAGGACGCGGCACGCCCGCTGTGCTCCACGGCTCGCGGGCGCGCCCTGGTGATGAGCCCGGCAACCTCCCAGCCCTGCCGTGGCCACCCTATGCACCGCTGCCCAGGACACCGCCCGCGCATTCAGAATTGGGACAAAGACCAGAGAGCCTCGAGTCTCCCCCAGCCAACCTGGACCACCCTGTCCCTGGGGCAACCACGTTGGCCTCATAGGGGGTGTTGGGGCCCGGCGGTCCATAGAGATCGGCCACCAAGTCTAGGGTGCTGGTGCCGTGGGTGGGGGGAGGAGACATGCCTAAGAAAGGGACCCAGAGCTCTCCAGCTCTGACTGCACCTCAGACAGGGCTTTGGGAAGAGCCTGCTCCTGTGGACCCCTGCCACACCTGACACCCAGCCTTTGCCATGGTGGACCCCCAAATTTACGGTGGGAAAACTCCAGCCTTTGCCATGGATGAACCCCTAGATTTACATGGGAAAACTCCAGACTTTATGGGTGGACCCCCTGATTTTCGTGGGAATATCCCAGCCTTTGTCATGGGTGGCCCCCCAGATTTACGGTGGGAAAACTCCAGGCTTTGTCATGGGTGGACCCCCAGATTTATGGTGGGAAAACTCCAGGCTTTGTCATGGATGGACCCCCAGATTTATGGTGGGAAAACTCCAGGTTTTGTCATGCGTGAACCCCCAGATTTACGGTGGAAAAACTCCAGGCTTTGTCATGGGTGGACCCCCAGATTTACGGTGGGAAAACTCCAGCCTTTGCCATGGGTGAACCCCCAGGTTTACATGGGAAAACCCCAGACTTTGCCATGGGTAGACTCCCAAGCTAGGATGCGGCAGACCCCCAGATTTGGCCATAAGCAGACCCCGGCCACGGCCGCCACGGCCAGTGATGTGTGAGCCTGCACTGCCGCCTCGCGGCCGCTTATATCTCCACTCCAGCAACCACACGGCACCATTCGGGGGGTGTGACAGGCCTGCGGGGTCGGCCCAAGACAGTGAAGACCCCAGAAATCCTCCTGCGATCGTCAAGGCAGCGCCCAGCACCCTGGGCTACCGGAGGCCCCGTAGGAAGAATCTCCCTCTGAAGCTGACTCCGTGTCACCCCAGGCACAGGGACCCCTCATTGCCCCGAGCGGTCCCTCTCCTCTCCCAACTTCAACGGTGCAGCCTGGGGCGACTCAGATGGGGTGAACCGGGGTGGCTCAGACGAGTGTCCCGTCTCCCTGATGACTCTCGTGGACCATTGCGGTATCTGGCCTGGGAGGACCCGGGACGCCGCGTGGGTGGACCCCGGCCGTGACCACGTTGGCAGTGATGTGCGAGCCTGCACTGCCGCCTCGCGGCTGCTTCTGTCTCCACACATACAACCATTTGACCTTACTTGGGGGTGCGACCAGCTCAGGGGGGTGGCCCCTGATGCAGGGGGTAGGACCCCAGGATCCTCTGTGCTGGGCAGGCGGTGCTCAGGGCCCCGTGCCACCGGTGGTCTGGTGCAGTTGGGTTCCCTCTGGAGCTTGGGCTTTGCCTCTCCCAGGCTCCCCATCAGGTCCTCGTCACCCCCTGACACAGGACCCCTTATTCCCATATCCCCACTTGTCCCCCAGCCTTGGTGACATGGGGCCGTGACCCTAGGGTACGGTGGGATCCACTCCCAGCAGCGCGTGAACTCCAGAGCAGACCCAGGGTGTTCTGGTCGGTCGGGAAACGCACCTCCACGGGCTCATGAGGGTCCCAGAGCACGGCATGGAGAACTGACCGGCTTGCCCCATCCGGATCCCCACCCGCTAGTGGTCCCCAGGAAACTAGGGTGACTGCCTCACTCCACATTGGTGGTGGTGCTCATGGCGGTGCTTGGGTGACCAGCGGACCTGCCGCGCCCGGAACCGGAGACAGCGACACGCCCAGACCTTTAGCATTTCAAACATTTCAAACAGCCGAACTGCATGGAGATGTTAATGCCTGGCTGTTAGGGTCGGAGTCTCCCCTTGGAGGCAGATGCAGCTCAACAAAAGGCCCAGAGTTTGGGAGGACCGCCCGGTGGGGTCGGTGCGCTGGGCTGGATACACAAGTCCCAGGTTTGGCAGCACGGGACACCATCCTCGTGCCTGGGGGACGTGACATAGGTCCCACACCACAGGACCTCAGGGGGAGACCCGTGACTGAAGCTGCAATGTGGCCCCACCTGGCACCTGTGGTGGCTCAGACGAGAGCCCCATCACCCAGATGACCCTCGTGGACCACTGTGGTAACCGGTTTGTGTGGACCTGGTACACCACGCAGGTGGAACCTGGATGCCGCGCGGGCAGACCCGGGAAGCCACGCAGGCGAACCCCGGCCGGTGATGTGTGAGCCTGCCCTGCCGCCTTGCGGCCGCTTCTATCTCCACACCTACAACCACTTGGCACTGTTCAGGGGATGGAACTGGCCTGCGGGGTCGGCCCAAGACGGTGAAGACACCAGAAATCCTCTTGCACTCGGCAAGGCAGCGCCCGGCACCCTAGGCTGCCAGAGGCCCCGTAAGAAGGCTCTCCCTCTGAAACCGACTCCACGTCACCCCAGGGACCCCTCATTGCCCCGAGCGGTCCCTCTCCTCTCCCAGCTACAACGGTGCAGCCCGGGACGACTCAGATGGGGTGAACCGGGGTGGCTCGGACGAGTGTCCCGTCTCCCTGATGACTCTCGTGGACCATTGCGGTATCTGGCCTGGGAGGACCCGGGACGCCGCGTGGGTGGACCCCGGCCGTGACCACGTTGGCAGTGATGTGCGAGCCTGCACTGCTGCCTCGCGGCTGCTTCTGTCTCCACACACACAACCATTTGACCTTATTTGGGGGTGCGACCAGCTCAGGGGGGTGGCCCCTGATGCAGGGAGTAGGACCCCAGGATCCTCTGTGCTGGGCAGGCGGTGCTCAGGGCCCCGTGCCACCGGTGGCCTGGTGCAGTTGGGTTCCCTCTGGAGCTTGGGCTTTGCCTCTCCCAGGCTCCCCATCAGGTCCTCGTCACCCCCTGACACAGGACCCCTTATTCCCATATCCCCACTTGTCCCCCAGCCTTGGTGACATGGGGCCGTGACCCTAGGGTACGGTGGGATCCACTCCCAGCAGCGCATGAGCTCCAGAGCAGACCCAGCGTGTTCTGGTCGGTCGGGAAACGCACCTCCACGGGCTCATGAGGGTCCCAGAGCACGGCATGGAGAACTGACCGGCTTGCCCCATCCGGATCCCCACCCGCTAGTGGTCCCCAGGAAACTAGGGTGACTGCCTCACTCCACATTGGTGGTGGTGCTCATGGCGGTGCTTGGGTGACCAGCGGACCTGCCGCGCCCGGAACCGGAGACAGCGACACGCCCAGACCTTTAGCATTTCAAACATTTCAAACAGCCGAACTGCATGGAGATGTTAATGCCTGGCTGTTAGGGTCGGAGTCTCCCCTTGGAGGCAGATGCAGCTCAACAAAAGGCCCAGAGTTTGGGAGGACCGCCCGGTGGGGTCGGTGCGCTGGGCTGGATACACAAAGTCCCAGGTTTTGGCAACACTGGACGCCATCCTCGTGTCTGGGGGACGTGACATAGGTCCCACACCACAGGACCTCAGGGGGAGACCCGTGACTGAAGCTGCAATGTGGCCCCACCTGGCACCTGTGGTGGCTCAGACGAGAGCCCCATCACCCAGATGACCCTCGTGGACCACTGTGGTAACCGGTTTGTGTGGACCTGGTACACCACGCAGGTGGAACCTGGATGCCGCGCGGGCAGACCCGGGAAGCCACGCAGGCGAACCCCGGCCGGTGATGTGTGAGCCTGCCCTGCCGCCTTGCGGCCGCTTCTATCTCCACACCTACAACCACTTGGCACTGTTCAGGGGATGGAACTGGCCTGCGGGGTCGGCCCAAGACAGTGAAGACCCCAGAAATCCTCCTGCACTCGGCAAGGCAGCGCCCGGCACCCTGGGCTGCCAGAGGCCCCATAGTAAGGCTCTCCCTCTGAAGCCGACTCCGCGTCACCCCAGGCACAGGGACCCCTCATTGCCCTGAGCAGTCCCTCTCCTCTCCCAACTAAAACAGTACAGCCTGGGGCGACTCAGATGGGGTGAACCGGGCTGGCTCGGATGAGTGTCCCGTCTCCCTGATGACCCTCGTGGACCATTGCAGTATCTGGCCTGGGCGGACCCGGGACGCGCGTGGGTGGACCCCAGCCGCTACCACATCGGCAGTGATGTGCGAGCCTGCACTGCCGCCTCGCGGCTTCTTCTGTCTCCACACACACAACTCAGCACAGCTCACGGGTGCAATGGGCCTGGGGTGGGGGGAGCGGGGGTTCGGCCCACGACCAAGAGGGGAAATCCTGAAATACTCTTGCGCTGGGCAAGTCAACCCCCAGGACCCCTGGGCTGCTGGAGGCCCTGCAGGAAGAGTTTTCCTCTGGACCTGGTCTACTGTCCCCGGACATCCATCCCCTGGGCTCCCAGTCATGTCCACCCCAGGACACGGGGACCCGTTGTGCCTCCAGGCATCTGCTGTCACTTTCCTGTTGGACCAGGTGATGGGGATCTGGGTCAGAGGTCCGCTGCGGCCCAGTTCTGTGTATCATGTGGGCTCCTGGGAAGACCCAGGACACTCCTAAGGACATTTCTCTCTACTTGCTGGCCACAGTGCCAGGATCTGGGGGTCCTCCTTGTTTAGATCCGCACTCTCCTGGGGTTGGGCACCTCTTCAGTTCCCTGATTCCCCTGGGGAGAATGGGAGGTATTTGCATGCGAGCTGGTTGCCTCAGGCTGTTTACATGCTAATGAACATTTGCATCTCTATAGAAGGGCTTGGAGGAGCAGCCAAGCATCAATTTCATGTAGCAACAGCTAGAGAGGCTCCCTAGCGGAGGGACTGCTAGGGCTCCGGGGAGCCCCGGGGCCAAGTCTGGTCTTGGCCGCAGTAAGAGTGGGTGGCTAGGTGCTGCGATCCATGCGTGGGACAGCACCAAGTGGAGTTTGTAGAGCCCCAGCAGACGTGACCTGCAGACGTGGCCAGTCGGGGGGGGTGGACTGTCGTGGACAGACCCTTTCTCTCCCCGACACTCTTGCGCCTTGTGCTGCGGGCACCTCCAGCCTGCTAGGCTTGACTGGCATCTCACTGCCTCTGTCTCCTTCACCACCCTGTCCCCAGGAGCAAGATGGGGAGCTTGCTGGAGAAGCAGTGACAGCTCCACCCTCTGCCCCTCACCTCAGCACCGGGCCTTGTAGGGCTCCTTCCTGACACCTCTGCCCCAAGCTGGTCCAGTCCAATTGCCGAGCCAGCGGAAAAACATAGGTGCCTAGATTGCAACCACTGTGCGTGTGCGGGGACCCGGTGTGCACTCCTCAGCAGCCAGACAGGCTTGCACAGTAGACCGTCCACGCTGGTGGGCAGTGTTAGTTCCCGGCCGGGTGCCCACAGGAAGCACTGCTGGCATTCAGCAGTTGGAGGAAAGTGCTAGCTGGTGACATCCGGGGGCGTCACCCTACAGTCCCCTAGAGGCTTAGGTGTGGGTGATGAGGGCTCGCAACACAAGTGACTGGGTGGGATGTTGGAGAGATGCAAATGACTCCCTGGAGCTCCATTTAGGCCACAATCACATGGGCTGCCCTGGAAGGAGACACGCAGACGTCCCGCCCTGAGCCGGGCAGAAGTCAACGGTCAGATACAAGGAGCATCACTGAGTCTGGAGGGAAGGAGAGGCGGGAGTGTGGATGGCTGGGATGGGGAGGTGGTGGTGGGGAACCGGGCTTGGCGGAGGGCTCGGGAGGAGGCAGTGAATTAGTGTCATGGGCTGCGGGAGGGCCAAGGGTGTAGCAGATGGCACAGGCCTTGCAGGGCCACGGTGAGGGCAGGACCCTGGCTGCCGTCAGCCATTTGTGCTCCTCGGCCCAGGCACACAGTCATGTCCAGTGCTTGAGCCCCGACTCTCATCCCATCGAGCTCTCGGATGCTCACATCACAGTCCCCATCATCTCGCATGGCAGCCCCACACAAGCCTCCAGCTCCCAGGCCCCGAGCGCAGCCACCGTTCTCTCCACCTTGCCTCCTGCTCCTTTCCTAGAAACGGCTCCTTGCCTCAGCACTCTGTCCCTTGCTCCCTCTCATCCTCCAAATCCAGTCAGTGAGGAGGCAGGTGCTTCCACCTCCATGACCTGAGCCATCTCCCTGCCCTCTCCCTCCACCCACATCCATCAGCAGGACTCAGTGACACCTCCACTGGGTGCCAACCTCTCTCCTGAGTACCAACCTTACACCCGCATACAAATATCCCACCCAATGCCAGCCTCCTACCCATGTATCAATCTCCTACCTGGTTACTAACTTCAAATTGGGTACCACCTTTCACCCAGGTACCAATCTCCCACACAGGTACCAGCCTCCTACTTGGGTACCAACCTCCCAGCCAGGTATCAGTCTTCTACTCAGGTACCACCCCCACCCGGGTACCAATATCCCACCTGGGTACCAACCTCCCACCTGAGTACAAACCTCCTCCCCAAGTACCAATATCCCACCCAAGTACCACCTTCCCACCCAGGTACCAGTCTCCCACCCAGATACCAACCTCCCTTTTGGGTATCAATCTCCCACCTGTTACCAGCCTCCCACCTGGGTACCAACCTCTCATCTGAGCACCAACCTCCCACCCAAGTATAAATATCCTACCTGGTACTAGTCTCCCACCCAGATACCAACATCCCTTCTGGGTATCAACCTCCCACCAGGTACCAACTTCCCACCTGGGTACCAAACTCCTACCTGGGTAACAACCCCCAGCTGGTACTAACCTCATCTGTATAGATGTATATATATATATATATATATATATATATATATATATATAAATATATATACATCCCTTGCTCCCTTCTCCCTGTGGTTGGCCAAGGCTTCCAGGACCTGCCTTTGGCCACTCTCACCTCCCTAACCTCCAGGCTTTGACCACGCCCTTTACCCCAGAGGTCATCCCCCTGCCCCCTCCCACTCAGATCTCAGGTCTCCCTGGGGAGGCCTGGACAGCCCCTACACTGCACTGGCACTCACACCTATGGCTGTGTGTCCATGCCAGCCTGTACACATCCCCCCGGGGATCCGTGGGGACGCCACACCCCGGCGCACAGCGGGCAGGAAGGAGCCGGCTGTGCAGCAGCAGGGAGCTGAGCTAGCCAGCCAGGGGCACACACTCCTCCAGCCCAGCCCTCAGGCTCCTCAGGGCACTGTGCTCATCTCTAGAGCAGTGTCCAGTCCCAGCCGCTCCAGCTGACCGTCTACCACTGCCTGAGCCTGGAGCTGCTGCCTCACTCTAAACCCAGCCCGCACAAACCCTCACCTCACTCACTTGTCTGCATGAACACTGGGCCACTGTGTCCAGACACAATCATGGGGCCATCCTAACGCCTTCGTGACCCCTGGCTCCCACCTCCCACTCCTGCTCAGGACCTTCTCTCCTCTCCCTCAGCTGCCACCCGGGTGGGCCCTGGTCCCTGGTTCCCTTTAGACCCCACGGCAGCCCCTCCCCCACCTTCTCACTGCACATCAAGCCCACCCCCTCCCTGCAGTGTCCCTGGAGCGCACACATCTCACACCTGAAACCTCGAGAGCTTCCCTTAAGCAAACTCAGACTTTCTCATCTGGCACTCAGAAACCCAGTACATGGGCATCAGATCACACCTCTGCCTTCCCCAGAGCTGCAGCCACCCACACAGCACCGGGCCCTCCAGGCCTCTACTCCTGGGGCAGCGGGATGGAGGGCCAGGTGCTTGTTTGGGTGGACCCCCCTGGACATTTGTTCTAGTCGCTTATTCCACACACTCCTGATTGCCCCCCTTCCTTACACACCAATAGAATCTTTTATTAGAAGCTTCTAGATGCTATACTGTTATGGTGTAACCTTTACCAGCCTCCCTTGCAGCTAGATGTGGCCACATGACCAACTTCTGACCAAAGGGACAAGGTCACCCCTCCAGAGGTGCGTGCTTCTGTTCCCTCTCCCCTTGGCTGGGATGTGCACAGATGGTGGGGCCCTGAGGCTCCCTGGGGCTGCCATAACTAAGCCCCACTGATTGGGTGGATTAGAACCAGAGGAATTTATTCCCTCACAGTTTTGGAGGCCAGACGTCCAAAATCAGGGTGTCAGTGGGGCAGGTCCCCTCTGCAAGCTTTGAGGGACAATCTGTTCTAGGCCCCTCTCCCAGCTTCTGGTGGTGGCTCCCCACCCTTGGCGGTCCTCGGCTGGCAGACGCATCACTCCAGTCTCTGCCCCGGTCTCCATGTGGCTTCCCTCTGTGTCTGCATCTCTCTTCTTATAAGGACACCAGTCCCAAAGGGTTCAGGGCCCTACTTCCTCCAGAGGGACCTTGCCCATTGTCTCTGTCACGACCCTATATCCTAATAAAGGTCACATTCTGAGGGGCTTGGGGTTAGGACTCCAACCTACGAATCTTGGGGGACACAATTCAGCCCATCACGAACCCCACGATGGAAACTCTGTGCAGCAAGGCAGGTGGCTGGACCTGTAGGGTCCACCCTCACGACCTCACGGCACAGGAGGCAGCTCGGCAGGCGCAAGGCCCTACTTGTGGTCCTTGTCGCACAGCCACACATCCATCTGATCTGACACTCACTCCAGACCGGGAGCCCTGGGCGCACAGAGGAGAATCCTGGGAGCTGCTGCCCAGAGGAGCTGAGCACAGACGGGGTCCGCGTGGGGCCGCCCGGCCGGAAGGAGCGAAGGTGAGCCTGACAGGGGGCAGGGGAGTGGGCCGGACTAAGAAAGAAGCAGCTGCGTTGAATTCTGCTCCACTCGTTTGGCGGAAGCTGGTCCGTTCTAGAACTGGGGCTCGGCTGAGTGTCAGAACAGCCAGTTGTTCTGCCCTTGGGAGGACATCTCTGCCGCCTAAACTAGGATGGGCCAGCTTGCCCGGTGGATGTTGGTCCTGCAGGTGGAGTGGCCTGGTCAGATGTAGGGCAGGTCCCCCTGGGACCCTCTCCCAAGCAGCCAGCCCCCAACCCCCAATCCTTTTCGTCCTCCCTCTGTGACCAACCCAGAGACCCATAAGACTTGGCTACAAGTGGCAGTATCTCAACTCAAACTGGATTCAGCTGGATCCCAGAGCTGGGTCCCCAGTTGCCCGTTTGCAGCTCTTGGTCCTGATGTTCATTTACTCTTGTTTTCAGAGTCCGTCCGTCCCCAGGCCATGGTGTCCACCAGCTCCAGGCTTACAATCCTGCAGTACAGCATCTGTAGTGAGCTGGTGGTGGCCCCCCCAAAAGATATGTCCGTGTCCTAATCCCCCAACCTGTGAATGTGACCTTACTGGGAAAAGAATCTTCACAGCTGTGGTTAAGGATCCCAGAGGGGGTCATCCTGAGTTACCCAGGTGGCCCTAAATCCAATGACAAGTGTCCTTATAAGAGACAGAAGAGACACACAGGGAGAGGAGGAGGACACGTGAAGACAGAGGCAGAGACGGGAGGGATGTGGCCACAAGCCCAGGGACACCTGGAGCCCCCAGAAGCTGGAAGAAGCAGGAAGGACCCTCCCCTAAGCCTTTGGAGGGGCCACGGCCCTGCAGCCTCCTTGATCTCAGACTTCCAGCCTCCGGAACTGGGGGAGAACGAATTCCTGTTGTTTAAGCTGCCCGGCCTGTGGTCTTGTTTTGCAGCCGCCCCTGGAGATGGGTACAGACTTCAGTGGAAAGAAGACTCCTTTCCCAGTGGTCCCAACAAAGGTCCCAGAGATGGACCTCGTGGCCTAGCTCAAGCCCCGTGCCCCACCTACTTCAATCTCTTTGGCCCAGAAATCCAGTTCTCACATGGCAGGGGCAGGTCACCACCCTGGACCCAGTGGGCAGAATCCACCCTGGCCCTGGCCCTGGCCCTGGCCCTGGCCTGCACACTGAGCAGGACTGGTTGAGGCCCAGCACACTGGGAACACGGCTCAGAGGGTCCTTCCTGCAGACGTCTTCTGCTTTCACTTCTCCCAGTGTCTGGTTCTGTGACCTTCGACACAGCACGGGGGTCCCATAGGTGGGGTTGAGGTTTGCTTTGTGTTGCTGTGTCCCCAGAAGACCCATCCCTGTGTGGATCTGAGTTGCCGGCCACGTGAAGACATCGTCTGATGTCCTGGGCTGAATTGTGTTTCCCAATATCCATATGTCAGAGTCCTGAACCCCCGGACCCCAGAATGTGACGGTCTTTGGACATAGGGACACTAAAGAGGAGATTAAGGTAAACTGAGGTCACTAGGATGGGCCCTAATCCCACAGGACTAGTGTCCTTATTTCTAGGAAGAAATCAGGACACAGACACCCACAGAGGGACGATCCCGTGAGGACACATGGAGGAGATGGCCGTCTACACGCCGAGGAGAGAGGCCTCAGGAGGACCAGCCCTACCCACACCTGGATTTGGGTTTCCAGCCTCCAGGACTGGACACAGTGAACGTCTGCTGTTGAAGCCGCCCAAGCTTCCCATGGCTGCCATGACAGTTTATCACAAACTGGGCAACTTAAATCAACTGCAATTGATTCTCCCATGATTCTGGAGACCAGACGTTTAAAATCAAGGTGTCATCAGGCTGGACTCCCTCCTGAGGCTCCAGGGAAGGGTCCTTCCTGCCTCTTCCAGCGTTGGGGGCTCCAGGCATCTCTGGGCCTGTGGCTGCATCCCTCCCTTCCTGCCTCCATCTTCACGTGGCTTCTCCCCTACATGTATGTGCCTCTGTGTTCAAATGTCCCTCTTCTTAGAAGGACCCTGGTCACTGGATTTAGGGCCCACTCTACTCCACTGTGACCCCAGCTTCACTTGATGACACCTGCAAAGACCCTTTGTTCAAATAAAGTCACACGCACAGGTTCTGGGTGGACGTGCATTTTGCAGACACTCTTTAACCCATAGAAGGTGGCAAGAGATGAAGGCTCCAGATTGCCCACCCGGGTCCCTGTGTGACCTCGTGCCGTCTGGGTGGCCCTTGTCCCTTCCCACATCCTGTCCGTCTTCTGTCTTGAGCGCCTGCCCTGCTGGCCTCAGGCCCAACCCCAGACCAGAGGCAGCAGCACCTCGTAGACAGTCCAAGGCTCCATCACTGCAGAAGGCCGGGTCCCTTAAAGTTCCCTTGTCCTTTGATTCTGCTTCTTTGATAGAATCCTCACTTCATCTCATGGTTCACAAAACGGAGCTTAGACAAGATAGTTCATCCCAAGAGGAAGTGGAATTGAGGACCGCCCCGCCTGCCGCTGGACTGATGGTTTTATCCACTGACTTTGGTGCCGGGACTCTGACCACAGCCCCAGCCCCGCGATTCCTCCTGTCTCTAGAGACACACGGTGCAGCCCACCGGTTACCAAGACGGTGGCAAAAGTCCCCTTCCCCATGCCCAGGCCTTTGCGATGAAACTTGGATGTCCCTCCGGTTAACAGGTGGGGTCCATCCCCCCTCCCCTTGAATCAATGAAATGTACTGGAATTGTTGCCATGAGACTTGAGGCTGAGCTTTAAGAAGCCGCCCAGGTTTTGTCTCCTGGAGAAATAGCCACCACCGTGCAAGACATCCCGCTGTCTTGAGGCCACTAGCGGTGAGGAAGCCCGGTGAGGTGTATGGAGAGAGGGGCCCGCAGGGAGCTCTGAGGCGCAGATGTGGGGCCTGAGCCCGGCTGCCAGGGGAGTGTCTCCAAGTGACCGAGTCCAGCCCATCACGCGTGGACAAAACGGTCCACCAGCCCCGCCCCTCGTAGGTCCTGACCGCGGAGCCGTGGGCACTGGTTCACCGTTCTAATGAGGCTGTCAGGCAGCGGAGGATAACTGCGACCCGTGGGGCCCCTGGGGCCACCCCGTTGTCATCCCCCAGCCACACTCTCCTCCTGCTCAGAGAGTCTCCCTTGCATTCAGCCAGGAAACAGCAGGCACCCAGCATTAACCGCACTTGCTAATGCAAGGTCAAGGTCAGGCAGACACAGGAGGGAGGGTCCTGCAAAACTTCTGGGGACATCTGAGCGCTTGGCATCTCGCTGGTTAGTCATAGGAATGACTGGGTTCTCGCTCAGGAACCAAGCGCGGGTCCTCAATGGCTTGTGGTGTGTCTGTTGGGGTGTCCCAGTCCCCACTTTCTTTCTTTCTTTCTTTTTAAACGATTTTTTTGACGTGGACCTTTTTTTTTTTTTTTTTTTTTTTTTTTTTGCGGTACGCGGGCCTCTCACTGTTGTGGCCTCTCCCGTTGCGGAGCACAGGCTCCGGATGCGCAGACTCAGCGGCCATGGCTCACGGGCCCAGCTGCTCCGCGGCATGTGGGATCTTCCCGGACCGGGGCACGAACCCGTGTCCCCTGCATCAGCAGGCGGACTCTCAACCACTGCGCCACCAGGGAAGCCCTGACGTGGACCATTTTTAAAGTCTTTATTGATTTGTTACAATATTGCTTCTGTTTTTTGTTTTGGTTTTCTGGCCGCGAGACATGTGGGATCTTAGCTCCCTGACCAGGGATCGAACCTGCACCCCCTGCATTGGAAGGCGAAGTCTTAACCACTGGACCACCAGGGGAGTCCCTCAGTCCGCACTTTCTGCCTGCAAGCTGGGAACCCATGATTCCCGGGGACCCTTGCCTCTCCCAGGCCCCATTTCTGGCCTTTTTTTCTTTTTCTTTTTTTTTTTTTTTCCCCGGTACGCGGGCCTCTCACTGTTGTGGCCTCTCCCGTTGCGGAGCACAGGCTCCGGACGCGCAGGCTCAGCGGCCATGGCTCACGGGCCCAGCCGCTCCGCGGTATGTGGGATCTCCCCAGACCGGGGCACGAACCCATGTCCCCTGCATCGGCAGGCGGACTCTCAACCACTGCGCCACCAGGGAAGCCCTGGCCTTTTCTTCAAGGCACTTCTCTCTCGTTCTCAGTACTCATGGTTCTGAGATCACAAAGGGGCACTCACCACCCTGCACTCTGGGGCCTCCATGTTCCCCACTTTTCCTCGAGTGACCCCCTGGCCGCCCCCTTTCTGGCTCATTCAGCACCCCTACCATCTCCAGGCTGTCCCCGACCCCCTCACCACCCCCCGTGGGAATTGTCAATCCCTCCCCCCTGAAACAAACGTGGTCCACCACACCCAGCCTCCTCTCAAAGGCAGTCTGTTCTCTGGGCCTCTTCCCCCCCTCCCTTGCGGACTGGCCCCCGCCTGGCTGGTCCAGGGGGTCTTCTTCTCCTCGACCCCCATCCTCCACCCACAGGGACCCTGCATCTCGGCAAGTGCCCGTAGACACCACGGGCCAGACCACGGAGGGCTGGAGACCTCTGCCCACAGCAGCTTCACACAGGAGAGGTGTCCAGCCCCTCCCCTCCCTCATCAGACCCCCAAGGGCGATGGGAAGAAAGTGGGCAGATGGGGGGACGCCCAGCTCCCATCTGGGCCTGACCCTTCCGTGGGAACAGGGACCAGGATGCTCCGGGCGTGTGTGAGAGAGGCCGCAGGAAGAGGGGAGAGCGTGAGGGCCTGGGAGAGGCAGCCTGGAGCCCTCCGCGGCAGCCTCCCTGTTGTCTTCTTGCCGAGGAGGGGGACTTAACCAGGTGGGGTCTTGAGCCCCTGGCCACAGGTCTGGGTCATAGCAGAGGTGTTTGCTGAATGAATAAATGAACAAGGGGGTGAGTCAATGGGCTGATGCCGCAAGAAAGGCAAAGAGTGTGGCCTCAACTTTTCAAGGTACAGAGGTGCTTTCCTGGTCCAGATTCCAAGGGGGAATAAGGGCCTTCCTGATGCAGCCAGGGTGATTGTTCCTGGCCCCTTCTAGAATCATCTGGAAGTTAATGCTTTAGAAAACAAATATTTCAGACATCTCAACACGGCCCTCCAAGTGGGAGCCTCAGCAGATGGCCAGAGGTCTGGACGCTCTCCCACACCCCAGATGCATGAGCGCACCATGGCCTTACAGCAGCGTCCACGGGGGACGCAGGCCTCGGCCAGGAAAGTGTCAGAGCCCCCAGCCACCTGCCGGGGCCCCCGCCCCTGGGCCCTGTCCATTTTCCTTGGCAGCTCCTGCCACGGACAGGACATTCCTGAAGACTGAGGCTACATGTCAGGGGTTGGGGGCTGGAGAGGCCAGGCGGGTCCACGGCCGAGCTTCACCTCTGCCTCTCCGCCTCCAGCCTCCCTGCCTCTTGGGCTGACCCGGGAGGTAGGGGCGCGCGTCCTGTTTCCCTTCCCGCACCCGTGCCAGGGCCTGCCAGCTCTGGCCTTCACCCCTCTGAGGTCCCTCTCTGCCCAACGCCCACGACACATAGGGCCCGATTCAGGGAGGCCTCGGGCCTGTCACGGTGGCATCCTGCGGTGGGGAAGGCCTCCTGCAGACCCTTCTCTCCTGCTCACGGCCAAGGGGAGGCCTGCCCCTGGCACCTAAATGTCCCCGTTGAGTGGTTTCCCCCACCTGGACCGTGAGCTCCCTGAGGACAGACTCGGGGAAGGAGGCCCTCCCACCTACTGTCAGCAGAGCTGGCCTGGCAGGGAACTCAGAGCCATAGGACCCCCAGGGCAGTGGGCCGAGCACAGTCACGGGCTGGGTGGGGGTGCCCGGCCCACATGCAAAGACCAGGCAGCTGTCTCGCGGGGAAGGTGGAAGGGCTGGCCAGGAGCAGAGGGACAGGGCTTGGAGGTGGGAAGGGCACCGCTGACGGGCCCGTGAGGACCAGCCCCACGCAGGGTGGATGCACCGCAGGAAGAAGCACGGACGCCTGAGCAGAAAGGGTTGTGCCCCTTCCGGGTCTGACCCGTCAGTGTCCGCAGAGGGACCCCCAGGACGGGGAGGATTTCCAGCACTCCCAGGAATGTGGAGCCACAAGACGGCGGGAGCCTGGGCCCCGCAGACACCCGGAGCGGAGCCCGACGGGATGGGCCGCCCTCGAGAGCAGTGAGCCACTGCTCTCAGGAGGACGCGGTGGGGGTGGGGTGGGCGGCGGCCGAGGCAGCCATGGGGGACCGCGTGTGCGTGGAGGCCACCAGTCCCCACGGCTCTGTTGGTCTGCAGTGCAGCAAGCCCACCTAGGACCTGGGCTGGGACCCTCCCATCTGTGGCACCGAGACTTAGGGAAGCCAGGAGGGGGGGGCGAGGTGGAAGATGTGGAGGTGAGGGTCCCGAGGAGGAGGGGACTGTTGGCCCGCGGAGGCCCTGGTCTCTGTCTCAAGGAGTATCCAGGGCTGTCCTTTATCTCACCCCTCACACCACATATTTCCAGAAAGAAATCATTCCCCATTCCAAAGTGCTCCACGGAGGCGGATTTTTCCATCTGGGCTTTGCTGCTGAGCTCTTTTGGAGGAAACTTCTGCGTTAACTCACCTCCCTTGTCCAAGCATACATGGGGCCAATCAGGGGAGGCACGGGGGCCGCTGCTGGGGGGCCGGGGAGAATCGGCTGGGCACACGCGGGCCGGTCCCCACCTGCCGGGATGGGATATGCTGGTGTTGCTGAGAGTCAGGGGTCTGGGCGCCCCGTGGCCGGCCCTGCAGCGCAGCCCCTGTGACTCCTCCCGAGGGGCCCCTCACACATCTGGCTAAGTCGGTTCCCACACTGTGCTTCCAACCCCTCGGCCCCTGCCCCATCGATCACCCGCTGAGGAAATGCCCGCTGCTGTCATCCCACCCAGACCCGGGGCCTCGCTCTCGCGGCGATGGCCCCACTCGAGCCTCCCCCACGGCTCCCCTCTCCTCGTGGCCGCACACCTGGGCTGGCGCTCGGTTTCGACCTGGCTCTGAAGCCGCCCCTCCCCCGGCCCGGCTCCAAGATCTCCCAGCCCTTTTCTCCTCCAGGCACATCCTAGTCTCCCCTCCTCCCACAGACGTGCAAACGCGATGCGGGGGCTCCCCTTCCCGAGCCCCTGCAGAGGCCTCTCTGTCTTTTCTGGTGACACTTCTTGCTATGGTGACTGTCATGGGCTGAACTGTGTCCCCCCAAATTCCTGTGCTGGAGTCCTAACCCACAGGACCTCAGAGTGTCACTGTATTTGGAGATGGGCTCTTTACAGAGGGAACCAATTAAGGTGAGGTCACCAGGGTGGGTCCTAATCCCATAGGACTGATGTCCTTACAAGGAGAGGAGATCAGGACAGAGACACACACAGGGGAACAACAGCCGTCTACACGCCCGAGGAGAGAGGCCTCGGGAGGAACCAGCCCTGCCCATACCTGGATCTGGGATTCTAGCCTCCAGGGCCAGGAGGAAATAAACGTTTGCTGTGTAAGCCAGTCTGTGGGACTTTGTTAGGATAGCCAAGCAGACCTGTACAGCGACATTCCTGCCCTGCCTCAGTTTCCCCACTATCTCTTGGCCTGACTGCTTGATTTTCTTGGCTTATTGCCCCCCTTTCCAGCAAGTTGGAAAGGCCCCATTGCAGGACTGTCACAAGCATACTTGCTCTCAGAAGTCTCTCGGTGAGCCTTGCTTTGGGGTGACCAAGTACACCCCTTGGCCTCCCAGGGCGCCTCCACACTCTGATGCCCAGGCAGCCCTCCAGGTCACCCAGGCACAGGATCCACAAGCCTGCCCTCTGATCTCTCCCTGCCTTGGGGTGCAGGACGCGTCAGGGCCCACTCCCCTGGGCACGTGGCTGTGGCCTTTCTGGGTCTGGACGGGGACGCCTTTGGAGGCTGAGGCCTTTGCACGGTCAGGCCCTTTGCTGTCCAGACAAGGACCCCAAAGCCACGGCAGGTGGGGGAGCAGAGGCGGGATGCAGCAGGTGAGCTTCTCGCCCTGACCTCACCAAGGGGCGGGGCCTGGCCCCCCAGGGCTGAGTCGGTAGAGCTCAGGATCCTGTCTAGTCACCTGTGCAGGAGGGACAGCCCCTCCGCAGAGCTGACAGCCCGTGGGGAACTGCCGCCTGTCGCCGGGTGTGATAGAGGTGTGCGCCCCTTCTCGAAGGAGACTCGGCACGCCCTGGGGCCAGCGCGAGGCCAGGGGTCTACTTCCACCACATGTCTTCAAGGCACCCAAAGCCTCTGCACTCCGGCCCAGCACCCCAAAGGGCCAGGGCAGAGGTCAACTCAGAGGTCCCGCAGAAGCCCTGAGCTGACTCTCCCAGCCCGGCCCCTCTCCCGGGGACTTACCCCAGAAGCCGGGCTGTTCCAACCGTTCCCACGGGGTGGGCTTCGGAGGTCTTCGCGGCCCCCTCACCTCTGCCCCACACACTCCCAGTAGCAGCCCAGGCATCATCTGGGGCCACACACCCCCTCTCGGAGCAATCACAACGGAGCATCTTCCCAGCTTGGAGCTGTTGGACCAGAGGGACGGTCTTCAGGGGAGGCATGGGCTGGGGGCCTCCAATGGCCCTGCCTGCTTGTGCCCTGGGGATTCCAGCCTGGGGTGCAGGCAGCTAGGCCAGAGTTCCCACCAGAAAGCGAGGCCCAACCCTGTCTGGGAAGGCTCCCTTGATGCATGGAGCCCCTCGCCACCACGGGGAAGCCGGGCTCTCACCCCGGGCACTGGGGTTCTCCTCGGGTCCTGCTGGGCACCTTCGGGCTCTGGGCTGGTCAAGCCCAGAATGAGTTGGCTGCACTGGAGGCCAGTGGGCAGCAGCTGAGCTGGGCTCTGTGCAGGCACCGGTCAGGGTACCCACACTGGACATGTCCTCCTAGGGCCTAGGGGTGCAGGTGGGGCTCAGGCACGGACCCCATCCTCATGAGGCATCTAGTGGGGAGGGCTGGAGAGGCAGCTGCTGTCCCTCCCTTAGGTCCTCTCAGGCTCAGCAGGGGTCAGAGATGAACCATGGTGTGAGGATACCCAGGGAGTGACTCCACCTTAGAGGGGCCCCCTGCCCACCCATCAGCCCATTATTGTACCAAGAAAAGAGGTCTCCAGGCCTGGAACCCCTAGACCAACCTGGCAATGCCTGGGCAGCTGGGAGCACCCGAGGGGCCGTCCCTCCAGCTCCCACTTTAGGGCCCGGTGCTGGGCAGCTCCGCTCTGCCCAGAAGACCCCACGCTGCCGATTCAGCTCAATCCCCATCCCCCAGCCCGTGCAACTTCCCTCTGCTCTCTGGCCCCCAGCCCCATCTCCACGTGCCCTCTGGAACGCGGTGGCCCCCTCCTAACAAGGACTGCCAGGTCTGGGTGGGCGGCCTGCATTGCTGTTCCCCTGACCACCCAGTCCGGCCCTGGTTCCCCTTGAGGCCTTCCTCCGCTGGAGGCTTTAGGTGGGTGACTAGGCCAACAGCCAGCTTCAGTTTCACCCCTTAGCCCTCTTCCACCACTTCCCCCTCCTCCCTCTGCCCAGCCAGGCCCCAGGCCCCCGGGGGTGGGCATCCAGGTAGGGCTGGGCTGAGATCTTGGTGCCCAGGCAAAAAAAGGCCTTAAAAAAATGAGAAGGGAAAACAACCAAACACCTTCTCCCCATCTCCCTCTCTCTGTGTGCCCCCTCCCTCCCTCTCATCATAAAATAAGGAATTTATTTTTCTCTGCACCTGGGGCTGCAAACAACCACTCCGTCCCGCTGTGCTGGGCCAGGTTTATTTGGGGTGGGGGGGCGGGCAGGGGGGACTGTTTGTTTTCTTTTGCTTTTGCAAGAAAAGGGTGGGCAGGGGCTGGCTAAGCCATCAGGGACCCTCTCCCACCCCCACTCACAGGGGGGCCTTGACTGCCCCCTCTACTTCCCTTTTCCCTTTCTGGGACTGAGGTTAAACAGAGGGCACCCGGGGCCCACGACTGCACCCTCTGACATCTTTGAACTCAGGAGAGCTTTGATGTCTTAACTGTCCCCTGCCCCACACCACTGTCACCCTCTCCTCAAGTAGCTGATGGCTGCCGGGGGAGCTCAACATGGATGACCCACCCAGGAGTAGGACCCTCCGCTATTACCCTTTCTGGAGCCTCCGGATCCCCGGAAATTGGTCTCACAGATAAAGCCAGCCAGGGACCATCTTGCCCAGATGGCGTGGAGCTCGACCGCGCACTCCCCTTGCTCCGTGACCCCAGACCTGTCAAGCGCCCCCTCTGCACGCCCCACTGGTCCAGTCTCCCTCCGCCCGTGGGCCTGCCACCTCTTGGGACCTTCTCAAAGGGACATGCAGCCCTAGTGGCCTCTGCCCTCCAGCCCAAGGGCCAGCTTGGTGGGCGTTCCAAGCCCCCAGGCTCCCTCCGGTGACTGGAGCCCACGGGGGTGCTCAGAGGTCCAGCAGGCCAGGTGGACTCCACAGGGCAGGCGGACTGGGGCCAAGTCACTGATGGGACCAGGCCAAACCCCTCAGCTGGGGATAGGCCGAGGCCTGAAAGGGGGCACCCCAGCCCTCTCGCCGATGGCTCCAGGGAGCAGAGCTGGCCTCCAGGCCGGGCTCAGGCCAGGGCCCTTGGTCTGCCTGTCCCTGGAGCCCGTCTATGGGGCGTCCTGGGGGCCGCCCTGGGCTGGGCGTGTGGGATGCTGGGTGCAACACCCAGCCGCGCCCCTGCCCTGCGCTTCCCCGCTCCAAAGCCAGGACTCCTCTCGGCTCTGGTTCCCCATCAGCCTGACCACCCTGAGGCCCCCGAGACCCCGCATGGAGGCCCCTCTTCCACTTCCCGAGGAGATGCTCGGAGTGTTGGCAGATGTGGTGGGGCAGCCTTTCTGCATCCCCCCATCACCGCCTGCAGCAGGGGCCACCCAAACCCCTCGGGAGCCCAGCCCTGCTCCTGCCTGCCCGCGCGTCTGTCCAGCTCTGCCCTGTTTCAGGCACATTTTCTGGGGTTTCCTCTGCACCCCACCTAACGAGGCCTGCTGGGCTGGGCTGGGCTGGGCTGGGCTGGCGGACCAGCTGGGCCCCTCCATGCCCAGCACCAAATGGTGGGCTCCTGTGGTCTGGGGAGACTGTGGTGGACAGGGACCCCCGCCTCCCCCAGAACATGACCTGGATCTGTGGCTTTGAGACCAGAGTGCGGGTGGGAGCCCCTCGCCTCCGGGGGTTTGGCAGGGAGCCTGGCTCTGGACGGGTTTCGGCCTCAGACAGAGGAGGTTGGCTGAGGGGGTGGGAAGCCCCCGGGGGAGGGGCTGCTGCTAAGAGGAGGAGGCACTGGGGGCACTGGGAGCACTGGAGGCACTGGGAGCACTGGGCAGAGGAGGCCGGACGCGGGACTGAAAGCATCCAGCTGAGTGAAACACAGGCAGGTTGCACGGCGCCTGTGGGACTCGCCTCTCCCAGTGCCCTTCCGACGGAGCCCGGGCCCACATCTGTCCCCAGACTAGCCCCCTGACCCTCGGGCCCCCTTGAGCAGAGAGCCGGGACATCCCCCCCCCAGGGGACCCCCCTCAGCCCCGCCCTGGGCCTTGGGATGTTCGTGTGTGGACAAATGGCGTGTGCCCATGGGGCCAGCTGGCCACTCTCCCACCATGGCTGTCCCCTTGCGGACCTGGCCTGACACCTCAGACAGCAGAGAAGGTGGCTCAGCCCGCCCCACACTTAGAGCCCATGGAACATTCCAGCAGAGACAGTCCCCTGGGCCTGGGGTCCAACACTGAAGGCCCACCTCCCACTGCCCCCACGTGTCTGTCTTGGCCTGGGTCTCAGGCCCCCAGCCCCACCCTCTGTCTGCCCATCTGACCCAAGCCCAGAAGCAGAGCTGGGTCCCCGCTAACCACGGGGCTGGCAGCCTGGAGTGGGCCCTGGATTGCAGGTGATGTCACATCCTGTTAACACATTAGTGAACCGGCCAGGCCACGGCTTCCTCTCTGTCGGCCAGGTGGGGCCTGGGTCCTGAGAAGTGAGGGGTTAAGCCTGCACACGGCCCCGGCTTTCTCTGGCCCCCTGCGTCCCACACTTCCCCAGATGCCCCCGGCCCTATGCCCTCTCCTTCCCTGCTCGTGCTGTCCCCACGGTCTCAGCCCCCACCCCTGCCCGCTGTCTCCTGGTCCACTCTGGCTCCCTCTGGCCACAGTGTTTCTGGGGGTCTTCCGGGCTGCTCTCTGGGTCCCCCCCCCCCAGCTAGCACGTGCGTTGCCCTGCGGTGGGAGCTGGGTGGAAGCCCCCCAGGCGGTCCTGGGTGGCCACGGGGCCTGGTGGGTGGGCAGAGGCTGGGGGCGGGACTCAGTCAGGCCAGCGTGGCCCCCTGCCGCCACGCCACCCGCCGTCCAGCCTCTGCCAGGTTTCTGAGGGGCTCTGTTAATATTATTATCGTAGCCACCGCAAAACCTGCGCTAAGGCCCCTGGAGTGATTTATTCAGCGAGCAGCCTTATTGATTAGGCTGACCTCCCAGGGTGATGGGGGAAGGGTGCCTTGGCTCTGGGGGTCTCTGGTCTTGGCGGGCGGCCCGCTGGGTGCCCCAGGGCTTCCGCCTGAGTCTCAGCCCCTCCCGCCCTGCTGCCCCCCACCCCAGAGAGGGCCCAGCCTGAGGGAAGAGACGGCCCCTCCTCCTGGGAGACCTGAGGCCGGAGAGGCTGCTCAGCCCCCGATGGCGCCTGCGGCCGGTGGCTGGTGCAGAGCGGAGGCCGGGCCGGGGTCCCTGCGCCCCGCCACTGTCTCTGTGTGTGTGTGGGGGGCCTGTGGGGACCCCCCAGGGCAGCCCCAGAGCCCTGGAGGCATCTGTGCTCACCACCGCTGTGGGCAGGGGCTCGCTCCAGACCTGCAAGCCCCAGCCCCCCACCCCAGGCTCCTCCGCACCAGCCCTTTCTCACCCCCCAGACCCACTGCGAGCCTGCAGGTGAGGGCTCCACTGTCTTAAGGGAGCCGGTGGTCCCGTCCTCCTTCAACGGCTTCAGGGCACAGTGGGGGCGTCATGATCATGGGCCCCCAGAACGTGCTGGCCAGGCCCCGGGCCCCCAGGAATCCCCACCAAGGCCACCAGCCACGACTGGGATGTCAAGGCCTCAGCCGCCCCGCCAAGATGAAGCTCTTGTCACCCCGCACCCCCAGAGGTGTCCCCCAGCCTCCAATTCACTGGGACCCCAGGACAGCACCCAGGCCCCATTGCCCCACGAGTCCAGAGAAGCCGGGGTGCTGGGCCATTGAGAAGTTGGGGCTCGGTGTTGGGATCCGAGGGGTGTGGTGGGGGTGGAGGGGTGGGTGCTGGGGGGACAGCCTGGGCCGCAGAGGCCGTGCCTTTCGGAGGAAGGCCTGAGGGGTGTGTGTTCGCGGCTGGGCGGGGCTGGAGGGCGTGTGGGAGGGTGTAGCATCCAGGGCCCGGTGCAGAGGGAGGCTGCGTTCCTTGCAGAAGGAGGAGGGAAGGCAGGCAGGCGCCTCCCTGCCCTGGGGGCTAGGTGCGGGCTGCCACGGATCGGATCTATCAACTCCAGTTCTGATCTGAGGCTTGCTAGGCTGGGGAGAAGGGCTTGGGATCAGCCCTCCGGCCCCCGCTGTGATCCAGGGAGCAGGATAGGGCAAAAGAGACCCGAGGGGAGAGGGAGCCCAGGCTGGTACTGCACCCCTCTTTCGGATGTGGGTCTCGGGGTTCTCCCGAGGGCTGAGGATGGAGGGGTTCCTGCAAGGGAAGATGCAGGGAGGTGAGGCACAGTGACCTGGGGGTCTGGGCGGCATGGAGCCCCACGTGCTTGGAAGGAGGCTCAGAAGAGGGGGGTCCCCTCGGGGAGAAAGCCCGGACTCACGGGTCCGGCCTCGGCCCCAGAAAGCTCAAGCACATGGCGCTCTTCTCTGGGGGCCCTTGTCCGCCTCCACCCAGGTTGCATCAAGGGGCCCAGGGGTCCCCTCCCTGCAGCTCGGCTATCCTGTCCCCCAGGAGCAGGGCCCAAGCGGCCAGGACTCCCACTTCCGTGGAGGGGACGGAGGCAGCTGCAGCTCCAGTTCCAGTGCGCCTGGAGCCTTCTCCCACTGCCCTTCTTAGGGCTGATAAAAGGGACTGTGAGCCCTGTGTGCGTACAAAGCACCCCTATAAATGGCTCCCGGTAAGAACGACATTCGCAGCAGTGCGGCCGGAGAGGGGACACCATCTCCAGCACGGCCCGGCCCACCCAGGGACAGGGACAGGGACAGCCCCCCACCCACCCCAGGGCACGATCCTCTCCAGGACCGGCTGTACTAGACTGAAAGCCCTCCAGGCCAGTGACGCAGGAGGGGCTCTGGGAGAGGAGGGAACAGGACTGCGCTCCGGCCGCCCCTCGCCCAGGGCTCTCGGCCGTAGATACTGGTGGCTCCGGTGGCCAGCCTCTGGGAGTGAGGTGGACTGTGGCCTCTCACCTCCACGTGGCTTGTCCCCCAGCTGCGAGCCTTGGTTTCCTCCTATGACTCCGGGGGCATCGGCTGTGGGCACAGGAACAGGCCTGTACAGGTGCCTCGCCCCAGGCGCCCCAGTCCTCCTCCCAGCCCCCAGGGGCAGGAGACCGTGGCCTTGAGCCCCCAGGAGCCGAGAAACTGGGGCAGGGGAGTGGGTGCCAGGTCCCGGCCCAAGGTGACGACGTGGGAGATGGGAGGCTTGGCCTGGGTCACGAGCTGTCCCGTCCCCTCGGCAAAGCCCCGAAGGAAAGCTCTGGGAATTAAGTCTTGTTCCCCTGCCTACCACCCCACCCGGCTCCGACATGCTCCTTCTCTGACGGTGCCCTGGGAGGACAATGATTACCTTTTAAGGTGACTCTCCCATTAAGGTTCCTCAGTAGAGAGCGTGCAAATGGAATCCAAATCCGAGGTGGGGCCCAGGGGTGGCCACAGCGAGTGACAGGTGGAAGGGACCCCCCGGGACCACATTTATGGAGTGTTCTGGCCCCCAGCTGTCAACCTAGGGCAGATGGCCTCCCTCCCGTGTGTCAACTCTCCTGTCCTTGTCTGACCCAGAGTGAATATTTTCCCTTTAATGAAATTCTTGGGAAGGATTGCCAGCTTCTGGTTTGCAGGGGCATCGTCTCCCACAGAACATGTGGTCCTGAGGCACTTGGTAAAAGTGGGAGTTGTGGCCGCAGACAGGGTGAGCTTGGAACACCGATGCCCACACTGCACTGCTTGCCCATCACCCTGGTGTAAATAGTCTCCTCACGCTGGTTCTCAAGACACGACAGACATCACCGGGCACAGACAAGGGAAGAGAACCGGCCGTCATGGGCCTTGATCCACCCCACACCCCTATGCCCATGACCTTGGGAGGCTCTTTAGTTCACTCCCAGCCTCCTCTCTCCCATCCAGGCCACCTGTCCTGACTGGGCCTCCTCCAAGCACCCGGCATCCCTTGGAGACAGAGAGGAGATCGGCTTGAGTAAACGAGTCCCCACAGGGAAGGGACGTCACTGCAGGAACTGGGGGCCTCACCTTCTCAGCACCCTCGGCTGCCCCATGTATCCACAGGGCAGACGCCCAGGACGGGGGGTGCAGGACTGTTACAGAGTCCACTGGGCAGCTGGTGGGGCTGGGACTGCTGAGAATGATGCTCGGGGTGGGCTCTGCACCCGCTGCCATCTCGGGAGCCCTCATGTCCCACCAGGACCAGGGCAGCCGGGCGTCCTGGGCAGAGATGCTGTCCGTGCCTCTAGCACCACTTCGTCCACTTTGCTGCACCCCGGGATTGGGGGTGTCCAGGGTCAGCAGGGCCTTCACCTCCACTGCAGGTGACAAAGACTCCTACATCTGCTGTGGAGAGAAAGGAACAGGACGTGAGCCCTTTCTGCCACCACCCTGGTGCCCGGCTCCCGTCACCTCACACCTGGGCTGGGGCAGCAGCCCCGCCCCCGCTGCCCCACTCTGGGTCCTGCACACAGTAGGCGCCCTCTGCACGGCCAGCCTCGAGGCGGCCCCAGGGCTGCCCCCGACCCCTGCTGTCCTTCCTCTGCCAGCCGTCACACGTTAGGGGCACCAGCTGCCACCCCGGGTGACGGGATGGTTGCCTCCCTCTGCCCTCCGTGTTGAGAGAGAATTTGAGGGGGCAGTGCGGTGGGGACCAGAGGGCGGGGCCGCTCTGCTGACCACCTTCTCGGCAGCAGTCGTCCCGTTTCCAAGCCCAGCCTTGCTGGCTCCAGGTGGACGGTCCAGACTCGTGAGAATCCAGGGCTGCTGCTCCATCCAGGCCTGCCCTGGGGGATGGGGAACTTTCTGCAGAACTTTCCCGTGATGGGATGTTCTGGATCTGCGCCGTCCAGCCTGGGAGCCCCCAAAATGTGCCTCCTTTAAATTCATCGTGACGTAAGCAGCCCCGTGTAGCTGAGTGCCTCCTGTTGGATGGTGCGGATTTGAACCGCACTCTCAGGATCAGACCTGGAATCCGAGAGGCAGCCACACGCGTCGTTCCGCCCCTAGTGTAGAGTCGCTGGGGAAAGTGCAGGATGCCCAGGTAAATCTGAATTTCAGGTAAACAAAGAATGTTTCTCAACACGAATACGTGCCGTGCAATATTTGGGACACTGCTGGGGACATACGTATATGCTAAGCGATTATGTCTTTGTCTGAAATTCAGATTTTACCAGGTGTCCTGTATTTTTTTTAATATTTTATTTATTTAGTTAGTTAGTTCTTGGTTCTGTCGGGTCTTAGTTGCGGCACGCGGGATCTTTCGTTGCGGTGTGCGGGCTTCTCTCTAGTTGTGGTGTGTGGGCTCCAGGGCGCGTTGGCTCTGTAGCGTGTGGCACGCGGGCTCTCTAGTTGAGGCACGCGGGCTTAGAAGTTATGGCGCGTGGGCTTAGTTGCCCCGTGGCATGTGGGATCTTAGTTCCCCGACCAGGGATCGAACCTCCGTCCCCTGCATTGGAAGGCGGATTCTTTATCACTGGACCACCAGGGACGTCCCATGTCCTGTATTTTTATTGGCTAGTCTGGCCACCCTATAAGTTACAAGTTGGTCCTTCAGCAGCAGGACAGTCTGGGTCCAGACTAATTACTCAGTGGGCAGTCCGAGCAGGGGGTGGGGATGCCAGCACTGGGCCTGCTGGTGGTCCCTGAGGACGGCCTGAGTCATGGCCGAGCACACGGAAGGCAGGGGACCTGCCACCCCGGCTGCCTCTATGGACTGTGCTCCGCAAGGGTTCCTGGGGTCCTGCCTTCCACACAAGCCCCATCTCTACCCTTGGACACTGGTTCTGCTGGTCTGCGTCCAGATAGTTGGTTTGAGACGTGGGGAGGCACCCCTGGCCTCAATCCCATGCAGCCTGCTCAGGGGTCCGGGCCCCTTCCTGGGTGGCCTGGCGGGCAGAGGGTCCACTCCTCCAAGGCCTCCCAAGGCGCCGGGGGCAGGCTGCCCGGCCCTGGGGTCTCTGCACTCCGCCTGAGGCTCTCCCCTCCCCTCCCCCAAGGGTGTACAGAGCAGCGCTGGGAGGGGGTTTGGTGGGGCTACAAGCTCTGAAGACGATTCCTTCCTGACTCTACTTGCAGGGCCTCACATCTAGGAAGGAGAGGGGGCCCCCTGTGTATGTGCACAGCTGTGTGCAAATGTGTGCAAGTGCGTGTACACGGTGTGTGTGGATGTGTGTGCGGTACGGCTGTGCCGTGTGCGCTCACATGTTCCCTGGGGGAGGCAAGGCACGGGGCTGGAGAGCCACCATCGCAGTGGACGGGTCTGGACCAGGGCCACCCCTCCCTGTCCCTGTGTGCCGCCATCCTGAGCCATGGTAAGGGCACAGGGACCTGGGTTCAGGGCCTGGCCTTGGTCCCCAGGCTGAGATGTGGCCCTTCTCCCCTCCTCTCCCAGGAGGAGGGACATTGCAGGACCAGGACAGTGGAGCATGGTGGGTTGCACTTTAGGGGAGGGTGGGCTCCAGCCAAGATGCAACGGGGGCTTCCCGATCTGGCCTGGAGACAAGGGGGACTGTGTGAGGGTCCCCAGCACCCCACTTCCCCATCCTGGCTTCTTGGCTCTCCCACGCCGGTGAGCAGCTCGAGTTTTGGGGATGCTGGCCCCCCCCGCAAGAGCCTGCCTCCTGGCCATCTCCCCCTGGGGTCCTGCTGCTGGCTGTGGCCTCTGTCCTTGTCTGGGACACCTCCTGCGTGTGGGCCCTGGAGGACCCACTGCCCTGGTGGAGGGTGGGTGAGAGCCCTGTCTGTTGTGAGCTCTGCTGCCTGGGGATCCTCGTGTAGATCGCATTTGGTTACATTTAATAGAGGAAGGAGAGGAGCGTTTCTTCTGAAACCACCTTGTTGGCCCCAGACCAAGTGCAGGAAAGCAAGGACATCAATCTTTCCCCTTTTAAAGCAAGTTTTCTTCTTTTATTTTTTTCAAGAAAAATAATTCCAGACTCCATTTTTCCTTATGTGCCTTCCAGACAGGGACCCTTCCCAGGGCTGCAGACCCCAGGCTGGGCTGCCAGCACCATGGGGCAGATGGGGCCTCCCTCCACCCCTCTGGGGCTGCCACTGTTCCCTACAGGGCAGCCTGGGGCCCTGAGCTGAGGCTGCACCCCAGCACATGTTCCCGAGAGGCAGGGGGTCCAGGGGGCTGCGTGCAGGAGCCCACAGGTGGGGGCGTGTGGACAAGCCATCCCCAGGAGAGGCTGGGGAGGTGGGCTTGCTGGCTGACCAGCCAGTGCCCAGGCTGCGCAGAGACCCCTTGGAGGGGGAGGGGGCTCCCATAAGGGCTCAGCTCTTCCCCAGGCTCACCTCCAGCGGTCTCCAGCCCCCCTCAAGGCCTGGTGTCTGTCCTCCTCTGCCTCTCCCATCCCCCACAGCCTCCCGGCATCCAGACCTTTCTCCTTCCTGCATCCTCCCTCTGACATCCGGCCCCCACTCCCCGGGGTGCTTGAGTTTCCTGGCGCCTTGGAGGCTTGAGCCTCCCGTTAGACAGCATAAAGGATGGTCAGGGTCACGTAGGTCCCCTCTGCGGGAGGAAAGAAATAAAAGCCTTCTCCCAACTGACAGCCAGGCCAGAGCAACCAGAGCATTGAGGCCGAGGAGACGTGTGTGTGGTCCCAGTCACGACCCAGGCCCGCCCGCTGGCCAGCACGGGTTCCTCCTGGGCACCCTCCCCCTCCCCTCCCCCCA
Source organism: Hyperoodon ampullatus (assembly GCF_949752795.1). Taxonomy (NCBI): domain Eukaryota; kingdom Metazoa; phylum Chordata; class Mammalia; order Artiodactyla; family Ziphiidae; genus Hyperoodon; species Hyperoodon ampullatus. Next base: position 4,250,126 of record NC_136920.1, read on the forward strand.
GGTGTGCACGGGGACCTGTGAGGGTGGAGCCACGGGTGTCTCCCTTTGCCCCAAAGGGCTCCGTCACCCCAAACACCCCTCTTTAGCCAACAGGCACATTTCTGAGGGCCAGCCAAGTGGGCGGTGGGTCCCAGGGACTCCAAGGCCCTGCCTGCCCTGCCCCTGTGGACCACCTTCCCCAGAGGGAGGGGTGGGAAAGCTCATTGTTTGAGAGCACGTCGGGAGGGCCACCTGGGCAGAAAGGCTCGCCTCCCCGTGGACAACTGCTCAGATGGTCCTGGTGCGCCGCCCTCCACCCCACCGCCAGTTGCCCACAGCCTGTCTGTGTGTCTGTACGGTGCGTCTGCAGAGTTTTCCAGACTCCACCCCCGCTGGGCCTCCTGGGCCAGAAAGGCCACTCCCAAGGGGCACGACCCGGTCTTCTGCCCTCTACCTTACCCTCCAGCTCTTGCCACCTGATGGGCACGAATAACCACGTCACCCATGGGAAGACCCCAGGGAAACGCCAGTCCCTCTTCCATCCTCGCTCCAGTGCCTTGACCCCTGGCTTCTCAGGGACTACCTTCCCGTCCCCAGGTGGCTGCTGGCTGCTGGGGGCCCCGCCCTCTCCTGACAGGGCTGTCCTAGAGAGCACAGGGTGGGCGTCCCGCAGCAAAGCCTGCACCCTGGCCTAGGAGCTGGCGGGCAGTCGGCCTCGGGAAGGTCCCCTGACTGGCGGGAGGGGCACCCAGCCACCACAGTGGGCTGAGCAGCAGAGGCCCAGGTGCACGTTTGCAGGGAGAGGTCAGTCCCGGCAGAATGCCCACTGTGTACCCGCCTCAGGGGACGGCCTGGGGTGCAAGCGAGGAGAGGACAGGACGGATGAGCCTTGGGCCTCGGGCATGGGAGCATAGAGGCTGGGAGAGGTGGCCAGTATGGAGAGGACCTGTGGACAGGCGTGGAGCTGGGTCCTCGTGGACAGGGGGCTCCGGGGGAGGGGGCCGTGAGCAGGGGCCAGAGAGGAGAGGAGGTCCTGGCATCTGCACCCTGGAGGCCCAGAGGCTCCCGTTGTCCCCAAACTGGGTGGGGCCGGTCCCGCCCCCTACTTGACAGATGGGGAAAACAAAGCCTGAGAGGGAGGGGGTTTGCCTGAGGCCACAGAGCCCTGAGCAGCAAAGCCTGCGGAGAAGCCCCCCACATCCTCTGCACTCTCCCCGAGAGGGGCCTGTCTGATGGGGCCTCCGGGCAATGGGCAGATGCAGTGGCTCCTGCCTCCGGGGCCCCCCGTGACCTCAGCGGCAGGACGGCTGGGCGCCGACCCACCAGGCGTTCCAGGAAGAGCCTCTCCAAGGAGCCAAGCTCCCAGGTCTCTCGTCCCCGACCAAGGAAAGCAAACACGGGAAGCGGGAAGCAGTTGAAAGTGAGAAACTTTAGCAAGTGAGAGCTTGCGAGGCCAAGGGCCTCCAGGAGAGAGACATCACGCGCGGAGCGTGGCCCAGGGCCGCCGCGCGTTCTTTCCATGGTCGGCAGCTGCTCCTCGCGGGCCCCCCCTGCCTGGGCCCTCTGCCCCGGCCCACCCGCCTCGCTCCCACCCCCAGCCCCCCGCCCAGCCCGCCCAGCCTGCCCTGTGAGGTCCCCACCATCTGCACTGGGAAAAGGGGGCAGGATCCCCTCCACCCCGGCTGCTGGTCTGGGGGCCACCCAGCCTGCCCACAGACCCCCGGCAGCGGGAGGAGGGCCAGAGGGCAGGAGGGTGAGTCCAAGTGCCTGAAGCCCGTGCTGGGAGCAGTCAGCCCCCGGTGCCCAGGTGGCCACGAAAGCCACTTCAGGTCATGGCGATTTCCAGCCTTGCAGCTCGGTTCTCGTCCCAGAGAGGCAGGACTGTGGGCACTGGGGACAGCTGAGACCCCAGAAGGTTATGAGCTGCGGAGGTGACGGCAGTACACGTGGGAGGGCAGCTCCCCGTCGGGTCTCCTCCGCACCCACCCACGTGTCCCCTCCACCCTGCACCCTTGCCCCTCGCTCCCAGCTTTCAGGCCCAAGAGGGGAAGGGACCGGTGGTTGCGAACAGGGGTTGTCACAGCAGGGCAGTGCACGGAATGAGGAGGGTTCCCGTGGGGCACCCCCGTGCCCACAAGGCCCAGCCGGCTCTGTGCTGAGGACACGGGGCCCCTCTCTCTGCGAAGCCAAGGAGCCCAGGCTTCCCCCCCACAACCCCACTGAGCCGGGACCACCCAGCTCTTATCGGATGGCTGGGGCCAGAGGGGCGGGCAGGAGAGGTGTGGGCTTCGGCCAGCCTGTGCCTTGCAGCCTTGCACCCCTTTCCCCACGCCAAGTCCTGTCCTCAGCAGGGGACAGCCTCACGGTCCCTTCCTGCCAGCTGTCCCCTCCCGTCTCCACCTCCGAGTGGCAGCCCCAGCTGCTGCAGTCCGCCTGGCCCTGGCCCCGGCCCACCGCCGAGCCCTGCTGCCAGCCCCCCTCCCGCTCAGGCTGGGTGCGGGGCCTTTTTTGGGTCTGTCCACCACAGGGCACCCAAGCCCACCGAGGGGAGGCCAATCAGCACAGGCACGCAGGCTATGGACAGCGGCTATTTCAGGCCGGTGTGGGTTTCTGTCCTCTTCCCAAAGAGGAAGAGAATGTGGACACCTGCCTGACAGGCGCCAGCCGGGCGCCCTGAGACCCCATAAAGGGCAGCGAGGGCCAGGTGGAGAGGTCACCTCGGGCCGTCTCCTTTCCACTCATGGGCTCCCAGGCTTCATTCCTGGCAGGTTCAAGGCCCCGTGGCTACCACCTCCCCAAACCTGCCATGTTCTGGGAGGGCTTGGAGCGTTGGCCCCTCTCAAGGGCACGCAGGCTGAGGTGGCAGGCAGAGTGTGTGTGCAGCTCTGTGCTTGTGCCTTCTCCCTGCCCCAGCAGACCTCAGTCCCCACAGCCCCCTCGTGGCCCCCAAGCCTTTGGGGCAGCCCACCCGGCTCTCCGTGCCCATCAGGAAGGCCCGAATGTGGGGCTGGGCTCTCCAGGTCTCCGGGACAGTCTGATCCGCCCTCATCTGCAAAGTAACGGGACGGGGTGCAGGGCTGGTGCAGGCTCAGGCCGGGCATCGAAGGGAGGGGCTGGGCCTCACTGTTCCTGGGATCCTGGGGAGGGGCCGTCTCCCTCCTGAAGGCGGGGCAGGCAACCGCCACGCAGCTCCCGGGTGGATTGTGCAGCAAGCCTGCAGGACAGCCAACGTGACCCTCTTTGCCCTCCCAGGCGTCTCCTCTCCTCATCTGCCCTCTGCTCCCAGAAAGCCAGAGTGAGCCCGAGCAGGCCTGCCCGTGTGGCCAGAGCAGGTGCAGCTGGGGAGGGCAGGAGTGAACGCATTGCCCAGAGGACAGTGGGCAGAAGCAATGGTCGGAAGGATGGGGTGGACGGTGCCAACTCGGCCAATGTCCTGTGAGCATCCAGAGTATCTGGGGCTCGCTCCGAGGGTCACGTCCTCCGGGGAGACTCCCTGGATGGCGCTTCTGGGGCTGGACACACCTGAGAACACTCTTGCAGGCGGCCTGTTTTCCTTCCAGGGAAGTGTGCAAAATGGGCACAGAGTTTGCAGAAGTGGCCAAACCGCTCCTGCCCCCGGGCCAGGGGGGTGGCAATAGGTGCCGCCAGGCAGCGGGAGCACGGGGCCTCCAGAGGCAGCTTACCCAGGCCCTGGCCTGAGACCCCCGAAAACAGAGCTGGGGCCGCCCTGCCACACCCGGGGTGGAGCTTCCACCGAGCCCCGGAGCTGCCCCAGCCCCCGGCCCCCACCCCACCCCTGGCCATGCCCACTTTGGGCAGTGGGCACCAGGGGCCAGCAGCCCTCCCTGAGCTAGTGGGCCGCCGGCGCAGCCTGTTGCGAGAGGTGGGGGGCTGCAGCTGCGTGGGAGGCATGCAGCAGAGCCCCAGGTGGGCTCAGCCTGTGGGGTCCAGCACTTTCTCTGGAACTGCACGCCGTGGAGCAGGGACCGGAGGCTTCCCACCAACCGGAGGCTCTTGGGGGAGCTTCAGCCGGAGCAGGAGGCTTGGGGGACTGAACCGGAGGGCTTCGAGGGCCCTGTGCGCTCAGAGCCGGTGCAGGCAGGGTGCCGGCTGGCTTTGGGACCCTTCGGTTCGGGACCAGCAGTAGCCCTGCCCACAGGGAGCTTGCGGTCTCCCTGGGTGGACTCCAGGCCCACTGGACGCGGATGTCCAGGGATAGCACTGAACTGGTAAATGGGAGGTGCGCCCTTCCTGGGGCGCCAGGCCTGGTTTGGGGGCCAGTGCTCCCTCCAGAAAGAGGGCTTTGGCTGCGCAATCTCCGTTTCTCTCAACAAAGCCAGGAGAGCGGGTCAGGGTTCTCGGGCAGGAAAGGCTGAGGCTAGTGACCGCTGGCCCGGAGGTTTTGGTCCTGGCACAGCACAAAGTCCGGCTGGGGCCGCAGAGCTGGTGGCTATGCAGGGGTGCTCCCGACCCCCACTTCCTCTTCAGGGTAAGATGGAGATTTGGGTTTTACCCTCCTCACTTGTCCAAATACTCCCACAGGGGCTTCCTCACCCCTGGAGGCCCCCTTCACCCTTCCATCATGCCAGGCCCAGTGGGGGTAGATACCAGCCCCAGCGAGGGGCCCGTGGAACAGGGCTGTGGGGAAGGAGTTTCGTGGAGCCCTGACTATTGCAAGAGCTGATGGAGCATCCCAGGGGACCTTCAGCAGGGGACAGGCATGCAGCCGAGGCCCCAGTGTCCCCCCCACCAGCTGCCTGCCCCAAGCAGGTGAGACCCAGGCTGGAACAGGGCACGTCCAGCCTCCATCCATGTCTCCTCTCCTCAGGCTGTGGGGACAGTCAGCCCTGGGCCAGCCCGGCATGGGGCCAGGAGAGCAGGGTGGGCGCTAGTGTGGGGGTCTGTCCCCAGCACCCGCCCAGAGCCCGCAGTCACCTGGCGGCCCCAGAGCCCAGGAACGTGTGGTGCCCAGACACGTCCTCACCAGGAAGTGGCCGCCTTGCCAAGCGTGCCCGGCCGGAGCGGCTCCCCACGGCGGCTGAAACGGCCCACTGTGTCAACCACTGTGCCCCCAGACGGGGCACGCTGGCCTGTCTCCCCGAGGCGCTTCTGAAGGTCCGCATGGATAAGGCCTCATTGAAACCTCCCCGAGGGGGTCACGGGGGGCCAGGGGCCCTTCTGTGAAATAACTCATCTCAGGGTGCCTGCGTGCTGTGGGCACAGGGCGGGGGGCATCTGCCAGGACTTCTTACAATGGCCGCCTGGGCTCTTGGTCTCCCCCTCAATTGGTGTGCAGCTGGGGGGAGTGCGGGGCGGGCTTCTGGGGCCTTGGTTTGAGCAGAGGGGTCGGGGAGCCTCCTGGAGCCAAGGAGCTGGGGCGGCCAGAAAGTGCTGAGGGTGGGTGGTGGCAGGAGTCCGGCCCAGGGGCCGCCGACCACAGCGCCGCAGCCCTGCAGTGATAAATGGCTTCCCCAGCAGCCAGGCAGCTCTGCCAGGATCTCCTCAGCCTCTGAATTCCGTCTTGTTGACCCTGAGGCCCACCAGGGCCCTCGCACAGGGCAGCTTTGTGGAGGCGATGATTTACGAGGCGCTGCTCCAGGTGGGGATTGTACGTGCAGGGCTGGCATCAGGGGGACAAGGGGTGTCCCAGAGGCCCTGCCAGCCTGGAGTGGGCAGCTCAGTGTCCAGCAGTACGGCAGCACCCTGGGAGCCCTGGAAACCATGCCTGGGTCTGAGCTCAGAGGTGCGGGGTCCTTAGGGGCTCAGCGTCCCGACCCCAGGGATCCCGCGTCAGGCGAGGGCTCCTGGATGCCTGTTGAATGAAGCACAGGTGGAGGCCGGGCCTCGTCGGGCTGTGGACCCTGCCACGTGGCACATGGGAAACATCCCCCCTCCCAGCTCGGTCCTCGAAGCCCGGAGGACAGGAGTGTGGGGAAGGGCAGGGAACCTGGTGGCTGCTCTGTCCCCGGCAGCTTCCTGCCCACACGCAGCCCCTCCCTAAGTCAACCGCACACCTGGGAAGCTTCAGGGGGTGGGCCCTGCCGTGCCAGGCCCACCGGCTGTGTCTGGAAACCCTCGCACCCCAGCCCAAGCTCTCTGGGGCAGGCTTCACATCTCCCGGAACATTCGGGATGGAGATTCCCGCTTGTCTGTCCTCTCTCCTGGTCCCACTGCCCTGGGATACCCCACCATGCTGGCTGCTGCCGCCCAGCAGGAGCCAAAGCCCCGGATGCCCTGGTTCCCACTGCTGGAGTGAACAGCCCGCAGTGGCCGGTCCCAAGGGGGACCCACGAGCCCCTGGGGACCTGAAGCTGGGGGCAGGGCTGCCAGTGGTGGGGCGGCTGTGAAGCCCCCTTTGGCCTGGGCTTGCTGATCTACCATGGGTTCACAGTCTGAACTCCGAGACTGCCTCTGGTCCCCCCACGCAGGGCCCTTGCAAGCTGGAGAGCAAAGAGGCTCCTCTCTCCTGGGCGACGGCCGGAGTTTGGGGAGGCTGGCTGCCTGCGTCCTTGGCTCCCTGGGACCCTGAGTTCCTGGCGGGGAGGAAGCGGGCTGGGCCGGCCTCAGAGTCTCCTGGAGCGCCTGGGCCTGTGGCTCTCTCTAATTGCTCTTTCTAAGAAATCCCTCAAAATCTTTTGAAGAGAGAAAAGGCCAGAGGAGTGGCCCTGGCCTCTTCCAGGTGGCCAGCGGTGGGAGCCAGTGGCTTTGGGGACGGCAGCGATGCCATCAGCTCTGAGCCAGACCCAGAAACGGCTTTCCGGGGAGGCCACCCTCTGGCTCCCAAGGCCAGCCGTGGGGTTAGGGCGAGAGGAAAAAGTGAGCACCGGGTGAGGCCGAGCCTGTCCCCCACCCATGGCCGTAGATGCCCGCACACGATTGCTTACCCACCCAAGGCTCGGGCTGCTTGTGGGGCCCATGGGAACCATGAGTGGGTCTGAGCAGAAACCCACCCCAACCCATCTCGGACCACGCAGCCTGGAGAGCCAAGACTCTCCCCGCTAGGGCCAGGAAAGCAGGGCAGGAGGAGTTGGGGCCGGAGCCTCTGGGAGCCCCAGAAAGATGAGTGGCACTGCATCTGGGGTCTGCATTCTGTGCCCCTGGCCTGGGACCCCAGAAGAGCAACGGGGAGTCTGAGGCTTAAGGACACTGTGTGGACTCTCCCTCCTGCTGGCCACCCAGAGCAACCCGTCCCCTCCTGTCTCCCCCCTCCCCCCTCTCCTCTCCCCTCCCCCTCCCCCTCCTCTCCCCCCTCCCCCTCCCCCCTCTCCTCTCCCCTCCCCCTCCCCCCTCTCCTCTCCCCTCCCCCTCCCCCCTCTCCTCCCCCCTCCCCCTCCCCCTCTCCTCTCCCCTCCCCCTCCCCCTCCTCTCCCCCTCCCCCTCCCCCTCTCCTCTCCCCTCCCCCTCCCCCTCCTCTCCCCCTCCCCCTCCCCCCTCTCCTCTCCCCTCCCCCTCCCCCTCCTCTCCCCCTCCCCCTCTCCTCTCCCCTCCCCCTCCCCCTCCTCTCCCCCCTCCCCCTCCCCCCTCTCCTCTCCCCTCCCCCTCCCCCTCCTCTCCCCCCTCCCCCTCCCCTCTCTTCTCTCCCCCCTCCTCACCCCCTCCCCTCCCTCCTACCCCCCAACCACCTGCCTCCCCCACCTTCTATCACCAGCCTGTACTTTCCAGCTGCCTCTCTCCACGTTGGCAGTAGGCACCTTGGCCTCCCCCTCCCCAGCCCAAACCCCCAGTGCCCCATTGCTTCCTGCTAAGGGACTCCCAGGTCCCCACTGCTGGGGACCAGCTGGCAGATGGGTCCCACTGCTTTCTCGGCATGTGAGGGACTCAGCAAATACCCTCTTGTCAGGCCAGTGGGGAGCCCAGGGCCCATCCAGGACCCCTGTGGGCAGAACCAGAGGGCTGCCAGGAAGAGATTTAGGGGAGCAGGCACCTGGGTGGGGCTCCTAGGTCTCTCAGACTCAGGCCAGAGGTGCCCACTCAAAGGTGGCAGGTGAGGCCAAGCCCACGCCTGGAGGACACCCACGGCCAAGACCCTGACCCACAAAACCGCAGGAAGGGAAGCAGGGCGGGAGGGAAGGAGCGGAGGCCGGGCCCAGGAAGAGATGATGTTCAGGCCGGTGGAGGGTCCCATCCCCCCGGCGGATGGAGGGTGGCTGAGCGCCCAGCTGGACCGCGGGCCCCAGTCCCTGGGTGTGGCTATCGGGTGGCAGCCAGCGCCATGCCCACCACACCCCACAGCTTCCATTTGTCCTGCTGGGGGCTTCCCCCCCACCTCCCCCTCAGCACACCCCACCCAGGGCTCCCCCTGCACAGCCAGAGCCCCACCTCCCTGCACCCCATTCCCCCCTGACTGGCCCCCCACCTCCCATCCATGTGGCCAGCCCAGGTGTCCCGGGTCCACGATGGCAGCTGCTTTCTCAAGGATAGGTATTTCCGACCCTGGCCCGGCCCGGGAGAGGCCTTCCCAGGGGGCCCCGCTTCCCCTTCCTCACTAATCCTGTTTCCTGTGTTTATCCCGCTGGGCCGAGAAGGAAGCTGCCTCGGAGGCCACGGGAGGGAGGGTCCCGCAGGGTCGGGGGCAGCATGGAGGGGCCGGCGCGGACCAACATCCCCGGAGCCATCGGGCGTCTCAGGGAGGGGCTGGGGGGCAGAAGGGACCTGAGGCCATCGAGGAGAGTGGCTGGCCCAGGACAGTGGCTGAGGGTGCCCGGCGGTGGGTGGCCAGCTGGGCGCAGGGGCTCTGGCTTAGATGTGGAGCCGTGGGGCCATGGGTGCTTACACATGAGGGACTCTGGCCTGAGTCACACCTGAGTCCCCAGGGTTTGCTCAGTCCCTGTGGCCCCAGAGCTGCAGACTCCCTGCAGGACTGACATGGGGCAGGAGCCTGGGGGCTCTCATGGCCTCCAGCCAGGGACCCAGTGCCAGGCCCACCTCGGGGCAGCTCTGGGGAAGGCTCTCCCTCCAAATGCCACCCCAGAGCCCCACTGTTCCCCATTAGGGTGGCTTCAGAGATCCCTGGGGGGTCAGTGCTCCAGGCCACTCAGGGTAGGGGAGGGTCTTGTCCAAGGTGGAGAATGCAATCATGTCTGACAGGGAAGGTATCTCTAGTCAGAGGGCATCTGGACCCTTTACCTGCTCCGGGCTCCAGGGTCACCAAAGGGAGGGTCAGGGCCTGAGGACCCTGCAGCGCTGGGGAAGGAGGGCGGGGCAGATGTCCAGGGGCTATCTGGCTCCAGCCCAAGTGGGGTCCCTCCTCCCCAGGGTTCAAGCTCAGGGCTGGAGGGTCAGTGCCAGCCCACAGCCCCTGGGGATGCCCCCTCCTCAGCCAGAGGCCAAAGGGCCGGATCCTGCGGCAGCTGGGGCCCTCGGTCAGATAATGCCTCATTGTCCAGTTTAAGCCCTAATTATCTTCGAACTTGGCCTGGAAAAACAGGTCTGGCAGGGAAGCGGCTGGGGGGCGCACTGGGGTTCCGGGAGCAGGGTTGAGCTCCAGGAGGGTGCAACCCGGCCTGGAGGCCAGATAAGGCCTGAGGCTGTGGCCGCTGGAGGCTGGTCCAGTTCTGTGACTGAGTGAGTTACCAGATATGGACCTGGAGAGGGGTGCAGGTGGGTGGACACCCTACCCCCTCCCAGCCCTAGCATCCAGAGCAGGGCATGGATCCTGTGGCCCCCAAGGAGGCCCTGGGGACTCCCCGGTGCTGGCAAGGAGAGGACACTTGAGCATCCCCAAGACCCATGGACAGGAGGAAGGGAGGCTGCCTCAAGGGTGACAGGAGGGTTTAGGGTGCCATGGCCCGAGCGGGGCCCTTCCCGAGGGGTGAGCTGCAGCCATGTTGGGTGGTATAGAGCTGGCTCCCGGGGCCATGCCTGGAAGCTAGGCATGGGGGGGGCATGCCCAGCCATGGAAGGCTCTGCACGGGAGTGGGTGTCTCAGGAGGGACAGCCTTGCCCCTGAGGCTGGCCAGACACAGGGCAAGATGGAGCCACCGTCAGACCCAGGACTGGATCCTGAGTGTGTGGGAGGACAGGCCATGACAAGGCCCTGGAGGTGGGGAGGCGGATACCTGATCCCCGGCCCCGGGGGCCCCTTGGGGGTCTACAGCCTCTGCTGGTGGGAAGCCAAGCTCTGCTGACTCGGACATGGGCTGCTGGCTAGATGGCCTGGCAGCCCGGGTGGATGTGACCAGGAGGCGACCTCACCTCCCACATCCGGCCGGGGCTGTCAGGGAAAGTCAGAGCCACTGAGTGCTTCTAGAGCATGGGGCTGGGACACCACCCTGCCGGCAAGGGGGACTTCGAGTGACCCTCCAGGGTGCCACTGTGGGCAGATGTGCCCGAGTGGACCGGCTCCAGCCACGCTCCCCCTTCCCTTGCCTCATGGGCCCCCCGGGAAGACCTTTCCATGAAGGCGGAGCCAAGAGAGGGAGGGAGGCGTGGAAGGACCACGCGGGGTGGACCTCACCCACCAGCCTAGGAGGGACCCTTGGGCTGCCTGCGAGAGGCCAGGAGGTGGCCACAGGTGCCCACAGCCTGCACCGGCCTCGCCCCGAGGCCACCAGCGGGGTCACCTGCATGAGCTGGACGAGGAAGAGGAGGCGGGCAGCGGAGACGTGGGTCTGGGGGACAGGAGGGAAGAGCCCGTCTCCAGTAGGCCCCTGCATCCCATTCTGCCCCTGCCTGTCCCGAGCCGGGCCCTCCCTGGGTTAGGGCCACCTCAGAGCGGCCGAGGGCCTGGTCCCACCTCCCGCCTCCCTCAGACTTTGGGGAGACTCCTAAGAAGGGAGATTCTGGAGCCCCTGAAATTATACCTCCCGGCCTTTGCCGGGGACTGGGTGAACTGCTTGGCCTTGTGGTGAAGGTGACCCTGGCATCGTGGCCGGGACAGGGCCCACCTGTGTGGGGAGGTGTGGTGCCCTGAGGGTGAGAGCGACCACTTGCCTGAGGTCAGGGGGGCAGGGATTCCCACCCACCGGCCCATGGGGAATCTGGGGTGGGGGGCCTCGGGGACCACACTTTGCAGGGGCACCTGTCGGGGTTACTCAGGAGGCACGGCAGCGAAGCAAGGGTCCCCACCAGCTCAGAGGACTCCCCAGCATCCTCTCCGTCCCCTTGGGGGCGCTGCCCGCCCCGCCCAGCCCGGGCCTGTGTCCTGCTGGAGCCGCTCACAGAGACCGGCACACTGCAGCCTGACCCCCGCACCGCGGGCTCAGGGCTGTGTGCCGACTGCAGAGATAGATGGAGGAGGGCCCCTCCGCCAGACCCGGACCAGCCCCCCGCAGTGGGCAGGCGAGGGAAAAGGGACCCCCTGGGACCTGATTGCTGTCCCAGCTGGGCTGCCCGTGTGCCCCTCTGGACCCTCCAGATCTCAGCCAGACCTGAGTCTCTCTCTGCAGCCAGGCCCTGCAGGGCAGGGGGACAGACAACCTCGCTTCCGGGAAGGCATGTAGCTTCCATTGCCCCCAGCTTTCCGGGGTCAGCTGGATCGGGGGTTGGGGGGAGCTCCGGGATCCCATGTCCCCCCTCCCCAAGGGAGCCTGATACTCCTTCCCCAGAGTTCCGGGCCCTCGCCTGCCTGGGGGCCCGCCACCACTGGAACCCTCTTCACCTCTCAAAGCACAGCCTGAGCTAGAAGGGGGCTCAGTGGGAGGGCGATGGGAAACCCCCAGAGGAGACCGGCTGGTAAACCCCACTGCCCACGCCCCAGCCTCCCACCCCTCACGCTGTGGGGAGACTGCGTGTCCTCTGTCCCCTGCCCCAGGGAAGGGGGCATGTGTGTGACCAGCAGCCCTCTTCCTGCCCCACAGCGAGCCACCAGCTGTCCCCTGCCCGTTGGGCCTAAGCGCTCAGGGTGCTTCCGGCAGCTCATGGAGCCTGGGGTGCACGTGCTCCCATCTTTCTCCCCAGTGAATCCTCATCACCGGGACCTGGTCTGCACATCTCTGGGCCACACCCCGTGATCCAAGGCCCACGGAATGGGCGCCTGGGGGCCCCAGGCCATCCAGGCACAGTCCTGCTCCCCAGCTGGGGTGGAATGGCCGGCAGGCAGGGCAGTCCTTCCTGGGACATCCCTGCCTCGGAGGCCTGGAGTGCTGGGCAGGCTCTGGGGAGGTGGGTGGCCTGAGCCTCCTGGCCACGCCCTTTCTTATCAGTGTCCAGTGTTTAGACTCAGGCCTGGGGGGCTTAGGGCCCAGCCGCCTGGGAGATTCCTCCTGCAGGCCCAGGCTCAGGGGTTCATGCACTGCGACCCTCAGCCTCTGCTTCCAGGGAGGCCAGGAATAGTGCCGTGTCCCCCGAAACCTTTAGCCAGTGTGAGACCTAAGGGTGTGGCTCGGGGGCTGCTGGGGCCCAGCCTGCAGCTGGAGTGAGGGTCCTGCCGAGGCCAGATTTGCAACTCCCTTTGGGACTGAGCGGCCGGTCTGCTGGGCCGGGGAGCTGAGGGGTCTCTGCTGCCAGCAGGAGGGTCCTGGTCTCAGGGAAGGGAAGGAGGTAGGGTCTCACCTGGAAAGATCTGCCCTGTTTTCAGGCCTCTGGACAGCCAGGCAGAGAAACCAGAAGGGAAGGCCCGACTTGGGGGAAGGTGGGGAGGGGGCCGGGGGTCCCTCCCGCCGCACCCCCCCAAAAGTCCCACCTCAGTGGCCAAAGTGGGTGTCATGATGTCCATTGACCTCACGGGGGCGCAGGAGACAACAAAATTTCTGCTGTTCTGGGGGAAGGACATTTGTGGCCTGAGCCTTTTGGGCTGAGCCAGTTTATGGGGGACCCCCAGCTCTCTCCCCAATATGAGGACCCCTGCCCGCCCCTCACAGCTGCTCCCCAAACCCAGAGCTTCCTGACAAGCATCTCCCTCCTCTGCCCCCGCCCCTGCAGCCGCTGGCCTCTGACCACGTCCCCTCCCCGCCCTCCCCCTCCACAGGGCCAGGCGTCCGGAGAGGAGAGCTGAGGCCCCACCCTAGACTGAGCTGGGGAATGAGACCCCCAAGGCACGCAGCTCCACCCGGTCTGTGCATTTGGGAGGGGGCTCCAGGGGCACCCTGGGGTGGAGATTGGGGGGCAGGAAGGAGGGGACTGGGCAGTTCTGGGAAAGGCCTGGGAGGGAGGGAAGGGGTGTGGCCATTGCCTGGAGCCTGGGAGAGGCAGCATGGGTGAGGCTTGGTGGGGAGGCCCTGAAGCTGGTCGGAGGCCCTGGGTGGGGAGCCATGGAAGGCTGCTGAGCAAGGGCAGTGTGGCCAGAAGCAGGATGGGAAGGCCAAGAGGCGGTCCTGGGGCCTCTGCCCCCCAGCTCAGCTATCGGGACAGGTCCCGAGGCACGCTCCCCAGGTTCTGGTGGGCTTGTCGGACTCAGCTGACCTCTGCGGATCCTCCCCGAAGGATGCCTCCTGTGTTCCTAAGCAGATGTCCCTTCCTCCCAGCCCTGGCTAGGCTCTGACCTGGGGCCACATTCTTACGGGGGTCTCGCCAGAGAGCGCCAAACGCACCTTGGTTGGGGAGGCATGGGGTGGGCAGCCAGCCCCTTCCGCCTTCCTGCCTGGATGCTAGGATTTGGGGAAGAAAGAGTCCAGCCGGGGGCGAAGGAGCCGTGAAGGGCTCAGCTGCGGAAGCCCCTCCCCACCTGAGGAGGAGGAGGGACAGGTGCTGGGGAGCCTAGCAGGTTGCTGAGCAAGGGCAAGGGCAAGACCAGAGGCAGGGAGGCCAGCTGGAGGAACTTCAAGCACCTGGGCCAGACGCAGTCAGCCTGAGGGCCTGAGGGCCTGAGGCCTGGGTCAGGGGGCGGGACCCCAGCCCCCCAGCCCACCTCAACCCTACTCAACATGTCACAGGGTGGTCCTGAAGCAGAGGCTGTTTCAGCCCGACTCTGGCTGGGTGGGATCTGCCTTGTGAGCTATGCAGTCACACTGGCTTTCCCCACGCCCGCCTGGGATGAGGGCACGGCAGAGGGAAACGGGCCTGGAGGGCTCCAGCGGGCGTTCCCAGGCCGGGCCTTGACTCAGATCCTGGGATCACTGGCCGGTCCCTGGGGCCAAGGGGTGCTCCCTGTCCTCTTCATGCCCTTCCTCCCCCGGCCTCAGTTTCCCCATCTGCTCTCAGCTCCCGGCCAGGTCTTGGCACTGGCTATGCTCTGGGTGCTGCGTGGAGCTGGGAAGCCCCTAGGGGAGCATCCCTGCAGTGGGAGAGCACAGGAGAAGGGCCTGTCACTGTCACTCTACTTGAGAACAGGTGGCCCAGGCCCAGTCCCATGCCGCACAGAGGGCAGAGACGCTCATGGGGTCCCAACCCCTTCCCCATAGGGGAGGGCTGCCTGGTGGTCCTGGGGCTGGGCCGAGACCCAGGGGCTGGGGCGGGTTGGGGGCCGGAAGGGGACCTGATGGGTATGGGCGAGCAGCCTTGGCAGGTCGCCCTGCTGGCCACGAGGCCAGGAACGAGGGGCCTTTTCGTGGAAAGGGATCAAAAGCTGCCTTATCACATTTGTTTTTCTCCAACCTTTGCTTCCTGGCTTGTGCAACGCCCCCTCCCCGCGGCCTTCACCTCTGCCTGGGGTGACAGCTCGCAGGTGCCCCCGGCACCCCCGCCTGCCTCTGGCAGCTCGAGGGGCACTCTGAGCCCCCGGGGGCTGCGGGGGAGGGAGGCTGCGGGCCACCTGCCCTGTCAATCAGCCGCTTCCCAGCCCCAGGCTGGCGGCAGGGCCTCTGCGGGATTTCTTTGCAGGCTTAGCCGTGGGCCGGGCCAGGGCTGGGCAGGCGGGTGCGTGTTTGCGGGCTGGGTGGGGAGGCGCCCCGAGGTCAGAGCCAGGTGGAGGCCTGCAAGTCTGGGTGTGTTGGGGGCGGTTTTAGGAGGGGCTGGTAAGGGTCCTGAGTCTTCTCAAACCTTCATCCTCCTAGACAGGATCTGGCTTGTGAAGACCGCCCAGAGGCTTTGGGAGCCAGATATGGAGAGGGCGGGGTGGGGGGGAGAGGGTGCGGTGGAGGGGAGAGGGTGCGGTGGGGAAAGAGGCTCAGATTGGGGGAGAGGCCCCGGGAGAGTAGAGGCCCAGGTCCGGGAGGCTGGAGGTGGAGTTGTCTGTCAGCAGCAGGGATCCGTGAGGCACAGGCAGGGAACTCCTGATGTGTGCGGGCGGATGTGGGGCCCCGGGCACCCCGTCTCACCTGGACCCTGGTTCCTGTCCCCAGGCGCATGGACTCCTGGGTTCACCATGGCTTTGAGGTGGTAGATGTTTAGATGAGAGAGTGGGGTGTGAGGGTGGGCGCCAGGGCCCTGGGCCTGCAGGCGGGTGGGCCTCCTCCTCACTCTCCCCTGCCGCTTCCAGACCGTTTTTCCCATCCCCTAAGACCTCCCAGCCTTGAGTCTCATGTCATTACCAGGCTACAGACCCCGCCTTCCTTGTCCGTGTCCCACCCAACCTCAGGTCCCCCCACGTTCCCTGAGGAGTTGCCTCCTGCTCGCCTCTGCCCTCCAAGCCTCCTCCTGCCGTGATGTTTGGTGATTCTCACTGCGCACCCACGATCATTCCAGAACCTGAGCCCCGCATGCCGGGGAGAGTCCTCCAGCCTTGGCCCAGCTCCCCGGGGCAAGAGCCGACCCCTGTGCCTCTGGCTCCCGCTTCCACCCGTCCTTCCCCTCGTCCAGGACCCAGCATCCTGCTACCGCCGGCTTCCTCGCGTCTGTCCTCACGTGGCATCGACTCCAGTGCAGCAGTGTGGTCGCCTTGCACACATCCTCAACCGCCCCTGGACCTGGGAGCCCTTTTGCCCATGTGGACCACCCCCCACCCCCCATCTGGGGCAACCCAATCTGTTCTCTGTTTCTGAGTTGTGTTTTAGATTCCACAGATGAGTGAGATCACACGGTATTTGTCCTCTTCTGTCTGGCTTCGTTCACTGAGCACAATGCCCTCGTACTCCACTCCATTCTCCATTCTCAATACTCCCTGCTACAATATTAATACTCCATACTCCACACCCCACTATTAATACTCCATGCTCCATTTCTTATTGTCCATACTCCTACTCCATTCAATACTCCATTCTCCATACTTCATACTCCATTAGTAGTACTCCACACTTTGTTCTTCATTCTCCATTATTAGTATTCTGTACTCTATTCTTCATTATCCATCTCTATTCTCCATACTCCATCAATAAAACTCTGTGCTGCATACTCCATTATTAATACTCCACACTCCACTCTCCATTATTAATACTCTGTACTCTATTCTCCACTATGCATCTCCCTTCTCCATGCTCCATTATTAATACTCCATGCTCCACCCTTTATTTTACATAATTCATACTCCATTCTCCATTAGTATTAATAATCTATACTCCACACTCCATTCTCCATCCCTTACTCTCCACTCTCCACACCCCATTCTCCATTATTAATACTCTACATGCCGTTCTCCGTTCTTATACTCCTCTGGGTCCACTTGTGCCCCTCTCTGCTGGAAGGCTCTTCCATTCCTTCCCTTTCCCTCTGGCTCCAATGCCTCCCCAGCCTCCCGCCCGACCGTGGTCTGGACGTCCGCTTTCCCTGTTGCCCACCCCCACTCACCCCCGCCTTCCCTCCACTGCTGGGCATTAAACTCTCTGTGCTCCTCCAAAGCCACTGTCCAAGAGAGAGCAGTTCACAGCCTCCCACCTGCACCAGGAGCCCCCATAAAGGGATTAGTGCCCTTGTGGAAGGGACCCCAGAGAGCTCCTTCGCCCCTCCTCCCACGTGAGGATGCAGCAAGAAGGTGCTGTCCTGACCAGGACCCTGAAAGAGGACCCTGCCAAGTCACCATATACTGGCACCTTGATCTTGGACTTCCAGCCTCCAGTTTTGTGAGATATAAATCTCCCTTGTTTAAGCTGCCCTCTCTGTGGTATTCTGCTGCAGCAGCCCCGGACTGAGACCATCACCCTCCTAACCTCCCTCCACCCCTCACCCAGACGGTCTGAGCCCAGGAATGTGCCCTTCTGAGCATGGGGCTGCCGACCCTGTGCAGTCACGGTTACCTTGCGGGGGGAGGACCAGTGGGCACACACACGCTCACCTGAGTCCTGCACACGTCCCCTGGGGCCGCGCGGGCAGGCAGCAGCCTCCCCTCACCGAGCAGACCTGCTGACCCAAGATGTCAGCACCTCTGCTGTCCTGCTGGCCCCTGGATGCAAGGAGCCCAAGGGGCCCAGGTGGCAGCCATGTCCTGTAGTTCAGGGACCCCAGTACACCCCAGGCCAGAGCAGGGGGATGGAGGGCCAGAGCGGGGGAATGGATCACTAGCCCTGGATGGGCTTTGGGAGGGATGGTGAGAGGGCCGTGGGCCCCGCCTCCTGCTGCCACCCCTCCGTTCTGGGAACTACGCATTTTCCCATTGGGAACATTGTGCCACATGAAGGTCTTTGATATACCCCAAGGATCCCCTCCTAGAGGCTGCTCCAGCTGGGCCCTCAGCAGGCCCTTCAACCCCCCTCAGGCGTGGCATCAGGGGCGTGCAGAGCCCTCTCTTGCTCCAGGCCCTGCTTCCAGCTGGGCCTTCCGTGCAGCCTTGGATGTGGCCAGGGAAACCCCTGGTGCGGGCCGTGCTGTCTCTGGAGAACGAAGAGGCCCGCCAGGCACAGTGGACGTCTTCACAGGGGAAGTGAGATACAGCCATGTTTATTCTGAAGGTGTCCAAACATGGCCCTGACCACGGGGCCCCTAAAATCTGCTCCAGGGTCAGACCTTGAGTATCCGCAGGGCTTGTCTCACACGCACTTGAGCACTCGGGCCGCCTCCTGCTCATCTTTCCCCATGAGCAGTTAGTAATCACTCATTAGGATTGTTAATAGACGATGAATGATCAATGACTATGATCATTAGTGTTCAGCTAGTGATCAGCTGTCTCCACACACTGTACCGGAGCCGTCTGGGCATCCAGATCTCTTCTGACTACCTTTTTGTTCTTCATTCTGGTAATATACACATAACGTAAAATTCACCATTTATCCATTTTTAAGTGTACAATTCACTGGCATTAGGTACATTCACGTGGTTGTGCAACCGTCATCCACCTCCAGAACTTCTTTATCTTCCCAAACTGACACTCTGTCCCCATTAAACACCCACTCCCCTCCCCTCCCCCAGCCCCTGGCCCCCACTATCTACTTTCTGTCTCTATGGATCTGACAACCGTATGTCTTCATGCAAGTGGAATCAAATAGTATTTGTCTTTCTGTGTCTGGCTTATCTCACTGAGCGTAATGTCCCCAGGGTTCATCCGTGCTGTAGCCTGTGACAGGCTTTCCTTCCATTTTAAGGCTGAGTAATGTTCCGTTGTGTGGGTGCACCACATCTTGTGAATCTGTTCACCCATCAATAGACATTGGGTTACTCCTACCTTTTGGCAATTGTGATTAAAGCTGCTGTGAGCACAGGTGTGCAAATACCTGCCTGAGGTCCTGCTTTTAGTTCACTTGGGTATGTTGCAGAGGCGGAACTGCTCCATCCTAGGGTAATTCTGTGTTTCATTTCCTGAGGAACCATCATACTCTTCCTCATGGTGACTGAACCGTACTCCATTCACATCTACAGGGCACAAGGCTCCGATTTCTCCACACCTTTGCCATCACTTGCTTCCTTTTCTTTTTTCCTCTTCTTCTTCCTTATTTTTTTTTAATAGGAGCCATCCTAATGGGTACGAGGTGCTATCTCATCGTGGTTTTGATTTGCATTTCCCTCATGGTTTTGATGTTGAGCATCTTTTCATGTATCTGTTGGCCATTGTATGTGTTTTTTGGAGAAGAGTCTATTCAGGTCCTTTGCCCATTTTTTTTTTTTCAGTATGCTGGCCTCTCACTGTTGTGGCCTCTCCCGTTGCGGAGCACAGGCTCCGGATGCGCAGGCTCAGTGGCCATGGCTCACGGGCCCAGCCGCTCCACGGCATGTGGGATCTTCCTGGACTGGGGCACGAACCCGTGTCCCCTGCATCGGCAGGCGGACTCTCAACCACTGAGCCACCAGCGAAGCCCACCTTTGCCCATTTTTAAATTGAGGTATTTGGCTTTTTGCTATTGAGTTGTATGTGTTCTTTATGTATGTTGAATATCAGCCCCTTCTCAGATAGATGGTTGGCAAATATTTTCTCCCACTCCATAGACTGCTTCCTCACTTCTGACTCTCTTGGGAGATGGCCCGGAAGCACCTGGGCAAAGTGTTAACTATGTATCGTCATCCATCCCATGGGGGTGAGAACTGCCGCTGACCCTCTTCTCTAAACAGTTTTGACACGAATGTACCTGATTCCGACCAGGGTTCCTGGCCTTCCCCAATCATTAGAAATTGATGAGATGCCAGACAAGTTCAGGCAAGGCTTTATTGGGGCTCCTGCAGCTGTACAGGGGAGCAAAAAGAAGTAACAGGTTCTACTGATCACTCCCCCTGGGGGGGGGAGGCGGGGAGAGCTGGTTCCTTATATGGGGTGAGGGTAGGGGTGTGTCCAGGGGTCAGGCTGGAGGGGTGACTTAGGCGGTTCACCCAGCCCTTTGGTGGTGTTCTGTGCAGGGGGCATGTGCAGTACGCTGTTTTTGCTCCGGGCTCTTCAGAAGTGGCAGTTGGGCTTTTTGGTCTTTTTGTATCTTTTCATTGATGATTTGCCCCAACTGCACAAGCACGCAGTTATTTTTAGTCCCTTATAGTTTCTTTGTATCTTGTAGCTCAGAAGATGTTTGTCCAGGTGCAAGCACTGCAGCAAAGGGTCCCAGGTCCCTGCCTGTCTCATACCCACTAAATCAATAGTCACGCATCACACAGCCAAGGCTTTAGCAAAGACACATGCCTGGCACACGACCAGGGACACTGGGGGGCGGAGCCTGCAGTAGGTGACAGCCATTCTGCAGGACCCATCATTTCTACAGGACCAGACCAGTGAATAACATGGAAGCATGGTCAGTGTCACCATACATCTTGGTCAGTGGCACGAATCTCTGCTGCTCCCACCAGGACACGGAATGCTTCTGATTCGCCATTGAGACCAAGAAGAGTTTTGGGGTCTTACACTTGACCTTCCTCACTGGACCTTTGAGAGTGACCAGCTGTTGGGATTACTGACTGTCAAATATCTCAATGTCGATTATAAATTCAGAGACCATGAAAACGACCACTGGATGGGTCCATGAAACCAGTGGACCCAGCGTAACTGGACATTGACCTGGACCCCATTTATTTCTTGACCCCATAGGCCTCCACCCTAACAGGGAACCACAGCAACTCTTCAGGGTTAGGGTACGGATACCCTGTGTCCTACAGCCCTACAAAGTAAGGGGTCCCCTTTCCCGAGCACACAGCCACTCGAGTGAATGGCCATGGTTACTTTTGGGGAACAACCGAGGGACCAGGACTGTAGCACTTGCTGTGATGTGCAGGGCCCTTCCCCTCTCCAAGCAGCAGGTTCTGGGTCTGAAAACAAACCCAAATCCAGCCGCAGGCCCAGGGCTGGACTTTTCGGTGGGGCAACCGCCACCTGCAGCCTCTTTCACCTCCATCCTCAGTCCCTTTCAAGAGCGGCTCTCTTGAGATGCAGGCAACCTTCATAGGTTTAAAGTTCACGGCCTGGTAGGTTTTGACAAATGTCAGACTTACCCGTACATATGTTGTGTCATTGTACACACATTGAATACACCCATCGCTCCCAAGGTGTCCTTGTGCCCCTCTCACCTGCCCCCACCGTGGCCCTGCACCCTGTCGCGTTTTCCAGAGTCTTCTGTCCACGCAGTCATGCAGTGAGCACTCCTTTTTCCTTTGGTTTCTTTCATTCAGCGCCATCACTTTGAGATCCGTGCCTGCCTTTGTGTGTACCAGTAGTTCATTCCTTTTCATTGGTGAGTGGATTCTGTTACATGGGTTTAACACTGTTTGGTTTTATCTGTTTGTCTGCTGATGGACAGCTAGGTTGTTTCCAGTTGGGGTTTTTTACAAATAAAGGTATTATGAACATCCACGTACAAGTCTTTACGGGGACACACTTTTTTTCCTCTTGGGTAAATACTGAGATGTGGAATGGCTGGGTCGTATAGTAAGTGTACGTTTGACTTTTTAAGAAACTGCCACATTGGAATGTAAATTGGTGCAGCCACTACGGAGAACAACATGGAGGTTCCTTAAAAAACTAAAAACAGAGTTACCATGTGATCCAGCAATCCCACTCCTGGGCATATATCCAGAGAAAACTCTAATTCAAAAAGACACATGCATCCAATGTTCACAGCAGCACTAGTTACTATAGCCAAGACATGGAGGCAACCTGAGTGTCCATCGACAGATCAATGGATAAAGAAGATGTGGTACATATATATACAATGGAATATTATTCAACTATAAAAAAGAATGAAATAATGCCATTTGAGGCAACATGGACGGACCTAGAGATTATCATACTAAGTGAAGTAAGTCAGCAAGAGAAAGACAAATATCATATGATATCACCTCTATGTGGAATCTAAAAAAAAATGATACAAATGAACTTACCTACGAAACAGAAACAGAATCACGGACATAGAAACAAATTTATGTTTACCAAAGACAGAAAGGATAAATTAGGAGTTTGGGATTAACAGATACACACTACTATATATAAAGTAGATAATCAACAAGGAACCACTGCATAGCACAGGGAATTATACTCAATATCTTGTAATAACCTATAATGGAAAAGAATCTGAAAAGAATATATATATGTATGTATATGCATGTATGTATATATAACTGAATCACTTTATTGTAGCTAACACAACATTTTGAACCAACTATACTCCCATTAAAAAAAAAAAAAAAGACACCACCACCCTGTGTTGGGAAGCGCTGGTCCCATTTGCAGCCCTGGCTATGTGAGCGCACCTGCTTCTCTACTCCCTTACCTGCGGTTACGGAGGATCTACCTCATCTTAGCTATCCCAGTTTCCCGATGACTATTCACGGGACACATCTTTGCATGTACTTATTTGCCATCTATATATCTTTTTGGTAAAGTGGCTATTGAAATCTTAGACCTGTTTTTAGGTTGAATTGTTCATTTTCTTATTGTTGAGTTTTATGAGTTCTTTATATCTTCTGGATACAAGTCCTCTATCAGACATATGGTTTGCAAATATTTTCTTCCCGTTCATGACCTGATTTTTCAGTCTCTTTTTTTAAACGGAGGTATGGTTGACATATAACACAATATTAGTATCAGGTGTACAACAGAATGATTTGATGCTTATATTTATTGCAAACTGACCACACCATAAGTCTAGTTAACATTCATCACCACACACAGTTACAAGATTTTTTCTTACGATGGGAACTCTTAAGATCCACTCTCTTAGCAACTTGCAAATACGCACTACAGTGTTATTAGCTATAGTCCCCACGCCGTATATTACATCCCCAGGACCTAATTATTTTATGACTGGAAGTCTGTACTTTTTGACCCCCTACACCCATTTCTCCCACCCCTCATCCCCTTCTTGGGGCAATTACCAATCTCTTCTCTTCTTGTGTCCTTTTCTCCATGTCTTCACCAACACTTGTTATTTGTTGTCTTTTTGACGATAGCCATTCTGACAGCTGTGAGGTGGTATCTCACTGTGGTTTTGATTTACATTTCCCTGATGATTAGTGATGTTGAGCATCTTTTCATGTACCTTTTGGCTATTTATGTATCTTCTTTGGAAAAATGTCTATTCAGGTCCTCTGCCCATTTTTTAATCAGACTGTTTGGGGTTTTTTTGTTTGTTTGTTTTTTGTTTTGCTCTTGAGTCGTATGAGTTCTTTATGTATTTTGGATATGAACCCCTTATCAGATATATGATTTGCAGATATTTTCCTCCATTCCCTAAGTTGTCTTTTCATTCATTGCTCATTTCCTTGGCTGTGAAGAAGGTTTCAGTTTGATGTGGTCCCACTTGTTTATTTTTGCCTCTGTTGTCTTTGCTTTTGGTATCAGATCCAAAAAATCATTGCCAAGACCAATGTCAAGGAGCCTACGCTTTCTTCTAGACATTATGGTTTCGGGTTGTACATTCATGTATTTAATCCACTTTGAGTGCACTTTTGTGAAGGGTGTAAGACTGTGGTCTGATTCATTTTTTTTTGCAAGAGGCTGTCTGTTCAGTCTCTCAACAGTATCTTTCTTTCTTTCTTTTTTTAGATTTTTTTGTTTGATGTGGACCATTTTTAAAGTCTTTATTGAATTTGTTACAATACTGCTTTTATTTTATGTTTTTGCTTTTTGGCCCCAAGACAAATGGGATCTTAGTTCCCCAACCAGGGATCGAACCTGCAACCCCTGCACTGAAGGTGATGTCTTAACCACAGGACTGCCAGGGAAGTCCCAACAGTATCTTTCACAGAACAGAAGCTTTGCATTTTGATAAAGGCCAATTTATCCATTAGTTCTCCTATGGATTGTAATTCTGCTCTCATATCTAAGAAATCTTTGCCTAACATCACAAAGATTTTCTCTTATGTTTCCTTCTGGAAATCTTACAGTTTTAGGTTCTACGTTCATGTCTATGATCCATTTTGGGGTAAATTTTGTGTATGGTGTGAGGTAGGGCTTGCAGTGGGTTCGTTTCCAGAAGGTACACAATTATTCCAGCATCTGTTTGTTGAAAACTCTATCCTTTTTTCACTGTGCACCAAGGTCAGAAATAAATAGCACATAATCGAATCTATGCCTCAATTAAAAAAATCAAGAGTTCTGCACCTTCAAAAAATTAAAATTAAAAAATAAACAAATGGTACATACCTGTGTGGACTTATTCCCGGGCTCACTCTGTTCCACTGGTCTCTTTGTCCATCTTTCTGCCAGCACCACACTAAGAACTCTGCTGTTGGGGAGTGTTAGTTCTCCAGCTGCTGTCTCTTTTTTCAGAGACATCTGACTTTTCTAGAACCTTTGTATTTTCGTATGAACCTTAGAGTCCCCTTGTCCATTTCTGCTGTGAGGACGGCTGCATTTGGGACTGGGGTTGCCCTGAAGCTAGAGATCAGTTTGAGGAGAAATGACATTGTAACATTACTGAATCTTTGGACCTGTGAAAACGTGATATCTCTCCATTTATTTAACTCTTCTTTCATTCCTCTCAGCAATATTTTGCCATTTTTCCATGAATAGGGCTTTTCCATCTTTCATCAGATTTATCCCGAAGGCTTTCATACTTTTTGATGCCATTGTAAACATTTTCCGGTTCAGCTTCCGCTTGCTTGTCACCAGTATTTACCCATTTCATCTAGGTCATTAAATCTATTGGCATAATGTTGTTTCTAATATTCCCTCCTTATTCTCTTAATATCTGTAGAATCTGTGGTTGTTGCCCCTCTCACTTCTGATGTTTGGAGCTCATGTTCTCTCCATCTCTCTGTCTCTGTCTCTGTCTCTCCCTCTTCCTTTATAAGGTCCTGCATGTTCCAGGCTAGGTGATGCTGTGATTTAATGCCTGTGATAGGCTCGGAAGCCAGGAAAGGACACAGCTCCTAACAGAGAGAATAGCTGCTCCTGCAAGCTCACAAAGTTCAGTGCAGCCTGGAATTCAGCGTCCTGGGGGCGTCCATCCAGCTGCCTTGACTCCACCCATCAGGCTCCCAGGTTTTCCCAGGCAGGACCGTGACTTTGGCCTAACAGCTGAAGGCTCAGACACCTGATTGTCACATTGGGGCTTATCTCCCACCATAGAGGCTTGTCTGTGAGCTGCAAGGGACCCGCTTTCACGCTCGGTTCTCAGTCGTGTGCGAGTCGCCCTCACGTTTTCATGGTCCTTCCATCAATAACTTAGTCACAACCGCATATTCCGTTATCCTCATTTCATCACCCCCACTTCCTCACCCTGGCATTCAGATGTTGCAATCACCACTCGGGCGACGGAGAAAAGACGAGAAAGAGAGGCAGCACTGGTCCCAGGGCCTCTCCCAGTTCTGTGCTCTGAGCGATATTTCTTTTTCTCTAATTCCCTTCTCCACTGCACAGGTTTCATTCTGCAAAGGTGCATTATTTTCATAATCTAAAAAAAATCCAAAAAACAAAACTCGGTCTCTTTATAAAGCACAAGAGGAAGTAGCCTTAGCAAGGAAAAATATTAATAATGTGTGTGAGTGACAGTGTCGATGGCCTCCCAGCCCCGAGGGCTGCAGAAGTGTCCCCACAAGTCGCAGTGCCTGTGGGTCACCCCACCCCAGCCTGCGGGGGCCCTCGGAGCTCTGACATCCCCCCACCCACCAAGCCCTTGGGGCGGCCCTGGAGGCGGGAATCTGTTAGGAGAGGCTGCTGCCATATCATACAATCCATGTTTTTCTTCCAGCTCACGTAACAGCTCAGGTGGGTGTTCAGCAGGGCCTCCAGGTGGTGATTCCGGAACCCAGGCTCGTCCCAGTGGGTCACTCTGTCCCCTTCCATCGTCCTGTGGACAAGAGGGAGCGTCTCATTCCGATGGGTGGAAACCAAGGTGCTCATGGGCTGCTCCCAGGATGTCCTTTACCCCTGGACTGGGTCACATTCAGGGCTGGAGACTGGATGGGAGAGCTGACTCATCGGGGAGACCCGGAGCTCTGAGGGTGGGCGATGCCCACCAGCAAGGACAAGAAGAGAACCAGGTCCAAGTGTGGAAGACACAACATGTTTGGGGACCATTGAGAAGAAGGCAGTGAGGGGTAGCGTAGGAAAATGCCACCACCAGCTTTGGCCACCAGGTCCGTGGAGACCCAGGAAGGACACTTAGAAGAAGGTTCCAGAAAGAAGAGGAAGAGGACGAGGCAGCTGGGTAGGGGGTCCGGTGTGGGCAGGGGTGGAGAGGAAGCAGCGATTTATGTCTCAAAGCTACCTGGAGGGATTGGCCGAGACCTGGGGGATCAGGACGTCAAGGGCGGCAGAGGGAGGGTCCTGCCACCAGCCTGCCACATCCCCCACGCACACACTCCCAGCCCCTGCCTCAGGGAAGATGTGATGGCATTTCAACCATGGCCTGAAACTTTTCCTTAGCTTCCATTGCCCTGGGTGTGAGTGTTTTCACCCTGGAGATGCCGGCAGGGCCCCATCTGGGCATGAACGTGGGGGCCACATTGAGAGTGTGGGTATAGGAAGACCAGGCCAGAAGGGGCTGAGTGGACGCTGGCTGGGAGGGGGCCAGAGTCACTGGAGAAAAAGATGATGGTGTCCTGAAGTAGGTGCCAGCCATGGGGCGAGGCCAGCCAGCTGGGCCACACACGGGGCCTGGAGGGTGACGCCCAGCCCCTGGGCTGTGCTGGGCGGGGATGGATGATGTGAATTCCCAGAGCCGGCAGCCAGGCTGGACCATGAGCAGAACTTTGTCTCATAACAGGTGCCTCTGAGATGTCCAAGGAGAGAGCTGTCAGGACGTGCTGGGTCCGAAGGCCCTGGGCTTAGGGCGAATCTGCACACCTTCATCTGGGGACCCTACTGTTTACATCACGATGGACATGGGGGTCTTGGATGGGATATTTCAGGGAAGAGTCTGAGAGGAGGGAAGACGGCCTGGGACAAAGCCCCATGTTACCCCCAGTGTTTGAAAGAGGGGGCTGGGGAGGGGGAGCCAGAGGGAGCCCCCAAAGGGGCCATGGCTTCAGGTGTGGCTGAATGACCAGGAGTTCGCCAGGTGCGAAGGGCCCAGGAAGTAGGGGTTCTGGAACAGAAGGTGGTTCTGTGAGCCACGCGCTGTGAGGGGTACCCAGGTGGGATCCCAGGGGCCCTGCAGATGCTGCCGTGGGCCTGGGTCACGGGTTGGAAGGGACACCCTCGTGTTCTGGAAGCATCCTGGTGGAAGACCTGGGAGAGGGTGGGTGGTGAGGGGCAGCAGGGATGGGGCTAGACCTGCCAGGAGCCTGTACAGTGGTCCAGGTGCGAGAGACTGGGCTGGACAGAGCCTTGAGGGAGCTAAGAGGACGTGGCCAAGAGATGCTGTGACAGCCGACCCTGTTGGGGTGGGGGGAAAGACGGCAGAGTGGCCAGCTGGTCAGTGGGGCAGGAGCTTCCAACAAAGAGAAGCTGAGGGTGAGAGTTCATCCGAAGGGTAATATCCAAGACCCACTTGACGTCAAACCAGGGACAGAGGGCCCAAAGGGCAACCCCATATTACAGCCAGGGAGGCCAGAAATAGCTGCCCCAGGGGGATACGGGTGACAGTAGTTCCAGCTCCAGGACACACAGACCAAAAGAACAGGAGAGTGTGTAGCTGAGGAGAGGAGGTGGAGGAGAGGATGCCTGTCGGAGGTGAGGACCAGAGCGGTGCTCAAAGGACACATGAGACAGAGTAGCCCAAGGAACTGAACCATGGAGGTTACGCCTGTGCCCCAGAGACAAGGACACCCTCAGACCCCACAGATTCAACCAAACCCTCTCCCAGGAAGCCCCACTGGGGCTCTTACAATCCTTCTCCGTCCTGTGGGAGCCCCTAACCCTAACCCTAACCCTAACCCTTACCCTAACCCTAGCCCTAACCCTAACCCTAACCCTTACCATAACCCTAACCCTTACCCTAACCCTAACCCTAGCCCTAACCCTAACCTTAACCCTAACCCTATCCCTTACCCTAAACCTAACCTTAACCCTTACCCTAGCTCTAACCCAGTGGGGGCCAAGCAGGGCACTGCACCCATTGACAGGTGGGGAAACTGAGTCTTGGGGGGAAGGGGCTCTCTCAGGGCTGGGAGAATCTGATTTGGCTACAAGCTGGATGTCAGGCTTCAGACTCCTCACCCTGCCGACAGCTGCCCAGACCCCACTGTGGCCTCCATGTGCCAGCGGTGGGAGCCTGGAGCCGGAGCCTGGAGCCGTCAGCGGAGGGCTGACCTGGTGATGCAGCTCCCAGAGCTGCAGCCCCTCCTCCCCAGGTCCTAAATGCTTCTAGACCCTGCTCTGCGTGGCCTTATCTGTCCCTTTGATCCACCTCATTCATCCTGAGCCTGTCTCCCCTTCCTCTGCACGCCTGCCCTGGGGGTGGCCAGAGCCTGCGGCCAGGCCCCCAGAGGTCACCCCATCCCTCCCCTGCCCACAGACAGGGCAGAGCTACAGGGCTGGGGCCAGGGGCCTGTCTTTGCTGCCTGTCTGTCCCACCCCCTCGGCCCCTTTGCCCAGGTGGGGCTGGGCCACTTGGTGGAGGACGGCAGGTTGGAGGGGGAGACAGAGGCTGAGGGCAGCTCGGAGCTTCGTCACTCACAGCCACTGGGGGCCCTAAGGCAGGTCAGTGAGGCCCTGAGCAGAGCATGGAGCTGGTGAGGACTGCCTCCCTCTGTTCCTAGGGTGCAGCCGGGGGCAGGGCTGGTGTCACAGGATGGCAGGGAAGCCCCACCCCCAAAGCCAGGCCCAGCGCAATCCGGGTGCCGTGAGTGTGGGTGGGCGCCCCAAGGTTCTGCTCCTGGAACGCTAGCTCCTTACAGGTGGGCTTTGTTTTGATCACGGCTCTATCTCAGCACCTAGAACAGTGTCTGGTGTCCACTGAGGCCAAGTACACAGTGAGTGAGTGAGTGAATCAGTGAATGAATGAATGAGTGAGTGAGTTTGTCTGCCTGGGCTCGGCCTCCCCCTTTCTTACTGTTTCCACTGGTGACCAGATTGGAAAGAGTAGCTGATAGTCTCCCACAGCCCAATGCCCCAACTCCCCACCCGGGGGCCCAGCCCTCCTGGGGTGCTGGGCCTGCATGTCCCTGTGGGCCCCCATCTAGGGGTTCCGGGACCCTCCCTCCCCTGTTGCTGCTGGTTTTCTCAGCTGGATTTTTTTGTGCACCATCCCTGGTCCGTGCTGAGCCCTCCTGGCCTGCAGGCCTTAGAGACTCCATCTGGGACAAGGAGGGCCCCCCCCGCCGAGGCTCAGGGGGCCTCCCCCCTCACCTCGTGGTCCAGGGGTGTGGGGATGCATCTGGAGAGACGATGGAGCAGCCTGGACTCATCATCTGGAAGACGCCCGGGACGACTCTGGGCCACTGCCCCACCAGGAGAACGTGTCCCACAGTGTGGACCCCCGTCCGGGGGGAGGGACAGGATGGGGGCTGGGGGTGGCACCAGCGGGGACCCTCAAGGCTCGAGAACAGGACCGTTCCTCCGGGCCCTGAGGACATGGAGCAGGGGGACCCACCCGAGGGCGCTTCACGGCTCAGCCTTGAAGCACTCACCATCCTGCTGGACATTCCTTTCGAAAAGTGGCTTTGGGGCTCAGCAGACCTGGGCCATCTCTGCCTGTTCTGGAAGGTGCTGCTGGGGAAAAGGGCTCTGGGAGTGGGGTGCGGAGGGTGCCCCTGAGGGAGGGGCCGGAGTCTTTAGTGGCTGAGCGGGCTGGAGTCAGCCAGACTCCCCCAGGGCTCTCTGACCCCTGAAAAGATCCAGAACCTTCCTTTCTTTGGGCCTGGTGAGGCCCTCTGAGGTCAGACCTTGCATATCTGGGCCAGTGGGGTTGGAGAGGGATGAAAGCAGGACAGCCCACCCCGCGCTCAGACTCCCCATGAGGCTGGGGGCTGCCAGCCGCCAAGCCCAACAGGGGACAACTGAAGCAGGGGACAGAACTTTCCAGAAGGGAGCCACCACCTCCTCTTTATGCATACGACTGCCCGGGTCTGGGGGTCCCGCCCTGGGCCCCAGCTGGGCCTCTCCCATCTCACATCCAGGGGATTTTGGGTGCAGGGTCCTGTCCTCCCCCTGTGCACGCGGAGGGTCCGGGGTGTGGCTTCATGAGTGCCTGTGTGCGTGGTGGGGAAGGGAGGGGTCTATCTGGAGACCGTCCCACCCGCCCCACGTGTGGCCCTAGGGGATGCAGCCAGCTGGGGTGTCGGGTTTGGGTTCAGAGCAAATATTGTCCTGAACCAATTCTGAGACGCTCGGGAGTGCTGTTGTGTGTTGTCCGCACGTGTTTGTGTGTTTGTATGTTTTCCTTGGGAGGCGCTGCATTGACTGTGGCTGCCGGCCAGCCCCATGGAAGGACACAGGGTGGCCGGCGGCATCTCGGGCCCCCACGCCCACACCTCACAACCGGCTCAGGTTTTTGTCTGCGAGGCCCCTCAGCGCGGGCTGCCCTGTGACCAGGAGCCCTGTCTTAGCAGGTCCAGATGGAGACCCTGGTCCTGAGAACCCCAGGACTGGCCACTGCTGTAAGCCCCAGTGCCGTCCGGGGGCCTTGGCGGGGAGCT
This sequence comes from Hyperoodon ampullatus, assembly GCF_949752795.1. Lineage (NCBI taxonomy): Eukaryota > Metazoa > Chordata > Mammalia > Artiodactyla > Ziphiidae > Hyperoodon > Hyperoodon ampullatus. Next base: position 4,280,219 of record NC_136920.1, read on the forward strand.
GGGTCCCAGGTGGCCACCGCCAGGCTGCTGGTCTACCTTGGGGCCTCGTTCTGTGGCTTGGTGTCTTCCATGTCCTTGGCCAGTGCATGGGGCAGCCACCTGCCCAGCTCCCCGAGGGAAGGCCCTGGGAAAGGGATGACCTGGGCGGGGGTGGAGCAGAGCCAGTCCCGTCCATCAGGCCCCCCAGGTCCCACTGACAGGGTCAAGCCGGTCCCCACCACCAAGTCCAGGCCGGAGGCAAGAGCGGCCCCTGAGGGCAAGGGTGGGAGAGAGGCTGGGATGCTCCAGGGGTGATGGTGGTCAACACTGAGACCATGTGATGGACCCTGGCCATTCTGCGAAGTACAAGGGAGAAGGGGGTGGTGGGGGCAGGACTCCATCTCCACTGGCCCGTTCTACAGCTAGAGTCTGAGGCAAGGACAGCACACCCAGCCATTAGGGGGTGGCCCAGATAAAGGTGATGCAGCAGACCCACCTGGATGTAGGACCCATGATAGGAGGGGTGGGGCAGGCACCATGGGCAGCAGATTTCAGCTCCATAGACAAAAGAACCAGCCAAGAGCCATGGGTCCTCAATGCAGGAATGTGCTGAAAGCAAAGATAGTGAGCTCCCCGTGGCTGGGAGTAATCAAGCAGAGACCAGCCAGAAGTGCTGTAGGGGCACCCTCAGGGGGTGCTGGGGAGCAGAACAAACCCCATCTATAGTGCTGTGGCCAGGAGTGTCTCAGCCCTGAGAGCCTGGGACATGTGTGGCTGCTCTCAGATAGCTGGGGATCCTGAAATCCAGCCACATGTGGACGAGCTGCTCTGTGTGCCTTTGCTCAGCTCCACCCCACCCTCAGCCCCCAAAAGTGTTGCCCAGAGCACCGACATAGCTCAGACAGTGTTTGTTGATTGACTATCGGTTGTTACTTGGCTCCATGGCTGTCCCAGCAGAAGCCCTCAGAAGGTTCAGGTTTTCTTCCTAAATAGCTCTCCATAAGGTGTCAGTGTCCCTATAGGCAATCCCCTCACTCAAGTCCTCACTGGCTGCCGGGCAGGCGGGTGGGCGGGCAGGGGGTGCAGCAGCTGGGGCCGGAGTACTGGGCTCCTGGGAGAGCTTGTGACAGCCCTGGACCTGGGAACTCATCCCGCTTCTCTTCTCCCACACCCATCTGTACCCCTCTTTTTACCCTCTCCCCCTGCAGCCCCAGGCCCCCCAGCTGCAGGTGCCCCGAGTCCTGGGCCCAGGCGCTGCATGCCCTCCAGTGTCCCTGCTGCACCCACCCCCACCCCCGCCACCATCAGGCCACCACACTTGGGCCTTGACTTCTGACCCCAGGGTCCAGGAGCTGGAGTTGGGAGGGCAGAAACCAGGGAAGGGCCTGATGCTCAGAGCACCACAGGGACGAGGGGCAGGAGTCTTCTCCAGGCGCCCTGGCCCTGCAGCTGCCCCTCCCCCTCCCTGGCCAGACCCCCATCCGTGCGGGCTCCATCAGCGTTGGAGGAGAGTGCTGACGGAGGGGGAGGTTCGGGGAGGGAAGGAAAGGGCTGCGCTTGCTCCGGGAGGAGCCTCAGGACCCAGCCCCTAAGTGGCCCCAGGCAGCTAGAAGGAAGGGCTGGGCTGGCAGCCCCAGCGGAGGGCCCCTCCCACGGCCAAGGGCAGTGCCCGGCAGTAACGCACGTGCCCGCACCTGGACATGGTAAGGACTGGGGACAGCCCAGGCTGCCACTGGCTTCATGGGACCCGCTCGGGGGCATCCAGGGCTGTGTCCATTCCCTTCCCCAGAAGACTCCGGGGAGAGTGGAAGGCACGGGAGGCCCTGCCTGTCCCAGGGAGGGGGGATTCACGGCAGGCTGGGACCCCTACGCTGCCTGCATCCCCAGCCACAGCTGGTCGTCTGGAGGGACTGTCCCTCCCCGAGACTCCAACCCAGGCCCAGCGCCGTGGGGACCTCCTCTGGTGGGCAGCAGGTGGAAGGGGCTGGGACCCATTGGCCCTGTAGCTGTGAGACCCTCCAGCTCTCCCATGTACCCTCTGCACAGCCTCCCCTGCAGGGACCCACCCATGGAGATGCCCGCGCCCACCGCCTGCAGCTGGGCTCCCTGGCAGCCCCCCGCCTGAGGCCCGGTGCTGGAGGTTCCAGACTCCCCTCCCCCCTGAAACAGGTGGCTCTTTGGGGCCCCAGCGCCCTTTCTGCTGCAGCCTGAAGGCCGAGAATTAGAGACGCCCCCTCCCCTGGCAGCTCAGGCATTGTCCTCAGCAGAGGCAGGAAAAACTTCTGAAACTCACCTCCTCCGGGCGGGTCCTTCTTGCACTGGGGGCCTCAGCAGGGGTGGGGCGGTGCCCCAGGCTCCCTCCAGGCTTGGGAAGGAGGGTCAGGCCCTCAGCACCCCCGCAGCTGTGCCCCAAGCTCCTCACCCCAAGACCTGGACTGCAGCAGAGTTCAGAGGCCACGCCTACCGGGTGGCCCGGGCATTGGCGGGCAGTGTGAGGCAGGGCAGGGGGTAGGACAGGTCTTCCTTTTGTTGGGTATCTCCTTCCCTCCCCTGAGGTCCACATGCTCCCGGCTCAGCCCCGGCCCCTCAGAACCCTTGGCCGTGGGAACTGCGGCAGGCTGGATGGGTCTCACACGGCGATAGGAGGGCTTGTTGCTGGAAACGGGCATTGAATTCAGAAAAGTGTGTGCGGGTCGTTCCGAGAGCAAAACACTGATACCCTCAGAGCCTGCGCCCCGGGCTGGCCACCTCCCCGTCCGGGTGCTCTCCGGGGACAAGCAACTCGCTGATTTGGGGGAGAACTTGAATTAGGACTAATTCCAGTCCAGGCAGGATCTAATCAGACGGCCAGCCCGCTGGGGAGATGCCCCTGGGCTGGGGTACGTCAGGTGGTCAGGGCCGGCTACCTTGGTGCCTTCCTCCAAGGTAAGACCACCAGTAGGCACCCCCAGATTCAAGCATCACGTGGCCCCAAAGTGGGTCGAGCGGGGCCACAGAGCAGTGTTCACGGCCACCCCTTGCTCATGTCACATGTTCCCTTGTCCCTGTCACCAGGCAGATGTTGTCACCGCTTCAGGGTCCTGCCAGCCTCCTCGCTCCCCCAAATTTGTTGATACCCAAACTTGCATTTTTCAGTCCCTAGAAAGGTATTTGAATATGGGGCTTTCCCCCTAGTTTTTGGTGGAAAATTTCAAACACTCAACAGAGACTAGAATAATGAACTCCCCTGAACCCATCACCCGATGGTCGATAGTGGACGCTGGCTTCGCCCCAGCTTCGCCAGGTGTGGATGGGACCACAGGTCTCCTCCCCCAACCCCTGCATTATTTTGAAACAAATCAAAGGAGAGGAAGCCTCCTGGGAGGGGGTGCACGTGGGGAGTGGGCACCAGCGAACAGATGCAGGGCCATCAGAAACGGAATGGAGAGGGGTCCACTGGAGGTGGCCAAGCTCTGTGGATGGAGTGCTTGGCTGTGCCGGCCCTCTGTAGCTCAGATCCAAAAACGGTGGGAAACATGTTTGAAGCTCATCCCGGGGGCTCTAAAAAGCTTGTGAAGGGTCTGGAGCAGCGACAAGACCACCCAGAGTGGACCGTGGATGGCAGGGTGAGTGGAGGGGCCAGGAGATTCCAGGGAAGGTCAGATCCGGCGAACGGTGGGAGCCAGAAGGGGCAGCAGGAGCCCCTGTGGGCTGAGCCGGTGCTCAGGGCCTGGTGGGCGGGAACGGCCAGAGGGCCTGAGGGAAAACCCAGGGCATCAGCGGTGGAGTCTCAGCAGAGCCGATGGGGAGCCGATATGGGGCGCTGGCCTGGAGCTGCCGACCGCAGCCGTGAGTCTGGGAGGTGTGTTTGGGCTGGGGCGTGAGTAGAATGGTCCAGAGGGTGCTGGCGAGCAGAGGGCAGGCTCTGAGAGTTGGAGCGTTAGGCCGGGAAGAGGAGTGGTTGCCATCCCCACGCCAAGGAGAGGCCGGCGGGGGTTGGGGGTGTGACACGCGGGGCCGTAGGACGTGGCCACCAGGAGGTGAGCGGCGATCTTCTGGGGATGACATCCAGGGGCCGTGGTCATCAAATTCAGAGACAGAAAGGAGGACGGTGGGGGCCCGGAGCTGAGGAGGGGGTGGGAGTGAGCGTTCAGTGGGGAGAGAGTCCCGTGTGGGAGGATGAATGAATTTCTGGAAGTGGACAGTGGCCTTAGTTCCTCAAGCTTCTGAGTGTAATTAATGCCACTTAGAAACGGTTAAAATGGTAAACTACTTATCGTGTATATTCTACCACAATCGAAAGAAGATGAAATCCACTTTGTCTTAATCTATTTTTAGATTTTTATGTGGAGATTTGGCCCGGAGCTAACTTTGGTGCAGTTAGGAAAGCTCATCATCGTTTAAGCAAATAGGAAAGCTCTTCATTCTGTGTAAACTGTGGGGAAATCCTTTAGTCTCTTGAAACTCTGTGATATTGTGTTTAAAAGCGGTGATTAGGCCACCATAACTGCCCGGACCAAGTGCCTCTTTGAGATTTAGTTTGGTTGTAAATGTCTGGTTTAGCTGCTTTGATGGCCTGTACCAGACCAGGGCCAGCGAACGGCAGCCAGTGGGCTGAGTGACCATCATGCGTTTCTGTAAATGCCCTTTTACTGGCACATGACCTCTCATCCTGTACGAGTTACCTCTGGCTGCTCTCAGTGGGAGAACTGAGGCTTTGCAACACAGACCCAGAGACCATGGGGCCCACAAAGCCTAAAATATTTGCCCTCTGACCTTTTACAGAAAAAGCTCACCAATGCCTGATTTACGCTGATCAAATACATCGAATTCTCTATTGTCAAATATCCCCTTGGCGTTTTATCATTCTTCCTCTGGGTCTAAACTAAAACTGTAATAAAGCAAGACAAAATTAATAAGAAATCCAAATGCTTCATCTATAAACGGGGGGTCCAGGATTCGGGCCTGAGCAACAGAAATCCTGGCGGTCTTCCAGAGGGATACTGTCAGAGGATGGCATTCACGGTGGGGAAGTGGCAGCCCCGCTCACGGTGGCTCGGGTCTGAGATGCTTCTAGATCCCTAAGAGGGCTGAGAAGACAAGAGGGGGGCCAGGGAGCCAAGCTCGGAGATCAGAGGGGCTCTGGGCAAGAAGGTAAGTCTGGGAGTCTCCCGCACCATGGGCGGGATTGCCCAGAGGTGGAGGGCAGGAGCCCGGGGTGGGGGGCCAGAAAGGGTTGTCTGGTGGCCCTAAATGCCATCACAAGTGCCCAAGCTTTGCCTACAGGGGGGACCACGTGATGATGAGGCAGAGACTGGGGTGATGTGGCCACAAGTCCAGGGATGCCAGTCAACCCCAGAAGCTGGAGGAGACAGGAAGGCCCCTCCCCTAGAGACTTCGGGGGAGCTCACCAACCTGCAGCCCCGTTGCTTGGGGACAGGGACAGCCCCCTGGAGCAGCCTCTTCGGGGCAGCATCCCCAGAACCCTCCCAGCAGGCCATCTGGAAAGAGACGGAGGGTCCGGGCCACGGCCCCTGGAGCAGCTTTGCCTGCCCGGCGAGCACCAGCGGAGACCATCCTGGGCTTCCCAGGGGAGGGCTGGACGCACCAGAGCCAGAGGACTGCGGGGTGCGGGCTGGGCTCCCCGCCTCCCGCCCACGCAGGGCAGCCACCTCCCAACCTCTGTCGCCTGCCACCCAGCACCCCCAGAACCAACAGCCCAGGCAAACCTGGATGTCAACCAGCCACAGCCCCTGGCCAGGAACCCAAGCAGTGGACGGCTGGAGGACAATGGGCCGAGGGGACAGAGGACAGCTACGGTTGCCGATGAAGTGGACAAACCAGGTCCAAGTTGACCGCAGACCCTGGGGGCCCAGGCTGGCGGGGGAGCCAGGGCTGCATGACCCTCAGGCTGCAGGGCGTGATGGGGTACAAGCAAGAGACGGAGCAGAACAACGGACAGACCCCGGCGCCGGCTCCAGCCGACCCCTCCCGCCCCTGCTTCCTGTTCTGGATTCTCTGCACCTGTGGAGCCAGGTGATGTCCTTTTCTCAGCGGACAGGACGGGTGCCCTGGATCTGGGACTCACAGCCTAGCAGACATCCTGGCTACAGGGTCCCACAGGATGTGGCCACCTGGGTGAGCAAGTGAGTGCGTGCATGCGGGGCCTCAGGCCTCTGGGGCTCACCAGGACAGGGGTGGACTGGGTCCTGGAAACTGGGCAGTGTCCCCCGCCCCCGAGCCCCTCCAGCAGCAGACCGGCCAGCCTGCTGCCCCACCACATGCCCCGGCTTCCCCAGATGCTGCTGCTTGGGGCCACCTGGAAATGGAGCCCCATCCGGCTCATAGGGCCGGTGAGGAGGCCCTGGGGCCACCAAGCCAGCCAAAAAATAATTCAGTAAATGGGCGAGAGCGCAGGGCTGTTAAGTTATAAACGGGAAGGAGCCACACTCTGCCCACGTCTCTGCCTGCCCGCCTCCTAGGTTTGCTGAAGAGCCCCGAGGTCCTAGCCAGGCCGGGGAACCCTGTCCCAAGGATGCTTGGGCCCTCCAGTCTCTGCTCCCTCCTGTTGGCAGGGGCACATGCTGCCCCGGCCTCAGACTCCTACAGGCCTTGCATGCAGATGGAAATCAAAATCAGGGCTCCTCCTTTGAAGAAAAGAATCGTAACTTTGTGGGGTGATGGAAGTTAACTAAACTTACTGTGACCATTTTGCAGTATATACGTATGTCAAATCATTATGACGTATGCCTAAAACTAATACATTATTATATGTCAGTTTATCTCAATTTTTATTTGGCCACACCGCGTGGCTTGTGGCATCTTAGTTCCCAACCAGGGATTGAACCCGCACCCTTGGCAGTGAAAGCGTGGAGTCCTAACCACTGGACCGCCAGGGAATTCCCTAGTTCAGTTTTTAAAAAATCGAAAGCTGGTGCCCATGACCTGCTTTGGGCCCCGGAGGCCAGGTCTTGGCGGTACAGCCTGGTGGGAGCCCTCCGGGACTGGGGCACTGGGGAGCCCGGGGCCAGGCTGCAGTCGCCAGGCTCACACCCACCTGAAGTGGCATCGGGGTGTGGCCCCATCAGGAGAAGAGGGCCTGCCTGTTGTCAGCTCCGGCCGGGGCCCCCACCCCAGCCCCTCCCTGGGGGACTGGCCACCCTGGAGCCGGTTGGGGACTCGAGGCTGCCATGGCACTAGCTCAGCCCCACCTCCCAGGGCCCTGTGGGGACATCGAGGCAGAGGTCGGGGGGCCAGCGGTCCTGCCTTCAGGGGCACCCTCTGGGGGGTGCCCAAACAGCAAGGAAGAGACCTGACTCCAAGTCTCAGGCCACCAGACCCCCACGTGGGTGAGCCTCTGCAGCCAGAGCGGGCAGAGGTCAGGGCTTGGGGTGCAAAGGCGGGGTGAAGGTGCCAAGGGACGTAATCCCCACCGAAGTAGGGTCTGGGACCCCGGGGTCCCTGGGCAGAGACCTCCCACCTGGGGCCCTGTAGGTCTGCTCAGGGACCCCACCCAAGACCTCAGGCAAGTCCCACAACCAGCTGGCCCCGCCCCCTCCTGCTGTGACACCAGCATCCTGCTACATGGCTAGGCCGTCGGTCAAGGAGTCTCCAGGGCAGGCGGGGGGCTCTGCCGGTCTCTTCTGACCCCCAGACCTCCCAAGAAGGGAGCTGGGGCCTGGCCCCCCTGATTTCTCTGCAGCCATATCTACCTGGGGTTCTCGGCACCATCCCAAGCTCACGACCCCCAACATGGGACCGCACCCTGGATCTCTCCCGGCCTCCAGACTCCGACACCCACTTCCCCACTCAGCCCCACTGCAGGGCATCAGCCCAACACATCCAAAGCCAAATGCCCGGCTTCCTCTCCCTTCACCCTTCTCCTGCTGCGGCCCCCGGGCCAGTTTCTAGCCGGCCCCTTGCTCATGCCAGATCCCCAGAGCCAGTCTGGGTCCTGTACACCAGCAAGACCTGTCACTCTGCCTTCAAGACATGTCCAGCATCAGATACCTGCCACCTGCCACGGCACCCCGCCGCCCGCCCTTCAAGCGCATCCTTGGGCAGCAGCCAGAGGGGCCTTGGTAAAACGGGGCCAGAGCCCCCTCCGCTCCCAAGTCTGTAGGAAGAGCAGAGCCCGGGGCCTGGGCCACACATGGGTCCCGAAGAGCAGCTAGCAGGGGTGAGGCTCCAGCCTCCCTGGCGAGCTCCTGGAGGTGGGAAGGGAGCCGCCCAGGCCGGCTTGGATGTCCCCCACCCCGCCCTCTGTCTCCTTCTAGAAGCCCCAGCCCTGCCCAGGGCACCCACCCACCTGGGGGCCGGCTCATCCCTCCTCCCTGCCCACCTCGGCCTTCTCAGGCCCTCATGTGCTCCTCCACTCAGCCACCCGTCCTCTCCCTGCACCCCCTCCCCCGTGTCCTCCCCAGCAGACCAGCCCTCACCACCCACACCGAGCTCCCAGGGGCGGGGCCCAGCCTGCCCTGCCCTTGGACATCCTCCGTGCCAACACCCAGCACCAAGAAAACGCAGAGAACAATCACAAATGCAAAAAGACGGACTATCCCGGTGAGTATGGAGGGAGCTGCTGGGGAGGGGCGGGACCCCTCCCCCCAGAACCGGCCCTTTTGGGCTAGCTGAGTCTCCCCAGGAGACTCCCTGGGGTGTCCAGGCGGAAGGCTGCCGGGGGAGGCTGGACGGGGGTGAGCTGGGAACAGGACCCTGCCCCACCGAGGGGCTGCTTGGGGCCCCACCAGGTGGTGGCTGCCAGCCTCCCCACGTGAGCCACCTCCCACCCGCCCGTGGTTTGGACTTTCCCAGCTTCTAGGCTGACACCCTCCCGAGCGGGCGGTGAGGGGTGTCTGATCACAGCTGGTCCCCCGGACCCCTCCGGAGTGGGCCCCGTTCCCAGCTCCTGCCTGGGTCCCCTTACCTGTGACAGCCCCACCTCCAGCGCTGGTCAACAAGGGGTCTCTCGAGGGAGGGGCCTCGTGAAGTGGCAGCTGAATCAGGTTCCAGAGGTGGGACGTCAGCAAGACAGACGGTGACACAGAGGAGGGAAAAACGAGCCCCTGGGAAGGTGGGAAGGTGGCACCAAGGCTGACATTTGAGCTGGGTATGGAAGGCGTGCGGGACGGGCAGCGGGAGGAAGGGAGCCGTCGCTCCCGGCAGAGGGGCAGAGGCCCAGGGTGGCAGGGGACTGGGACGCATTCCAGGAAGGAAGGGTGCTGAGTGCCCAGAACACCAGGCCAGGGGGCTTGGACTAGAACCAAGGGTGCTGGGGAGCCACAGAGGGCTCAGGAGACCAAGCAGTGGCCCTCTCAGCTGGAGGGCAAAGCCTGCCTGGCCACGAATCAGCGATCGGCAAGCGCTCACTGCGGTCCCACCCACGGGGTGAGACGTGGCACCTCATCTTAGGAGCGCCCAACCGACCACAGCCATGGGTATCGCCCTCTTAAAGTGACAGAGCCCCGCGGGCTGGCCCGTGGCCGGACACAGGAGGTGGGAGTGGGCCGGAGGGCAGGCGGGCAACGATGAGGGGAGGGGGCACTGCCTGGGCAAAGGGCAGAGACAGGAATGTGCAGGGCGTGTGCCCAGGGAGGAGCCGCCAGACTTGGCCGGGCCCTGGACGTCCGGAACAGGGGGAGCAGCCCGCCGCCGCTGGCCACAGGCCCGTGGAGTCCTCGTGGCTCCCAGCCCAGACAGCTCCCAGACACGCGGCCCTGGGGGGCGTCCTGCGTTCCCTTGGCGCCTGGCCTCTGAGCTGCCAGCCTGGACCTGAGCTGGGTGGCACAGAGGGGACAGGTCAGCCCTGCCCAGGGGCCTTGGGGCTACCATCTCCTTGCCAAGCACTGCCCATCCATCCCAGAGGGAAGCTGGGAGCCGTCACAAGCTAAAAACTCAGTGGTAAACAAAGTAGGAGGTCTGATTGGGAAACGGAAAGCTGAAATCCCAGAGGGCCCCCAGATCGCCTCAGTGGGTTTCCCCAAGTCTCTGGGAACAGCAGGACTGACTCAGGGCGGTGGGGTTGACCAAGGGCAAGGCCCTGGATGCAGAAGGCAGGGATCAGACCCTCATGCGCACACGCCAGCCCGGATCACGGATGCCAACCTGCAAACAGGTGGGCCACAGGACCAGAAGGCACTGTGTGGATGTCACTCGAGGCCTACCTCCTCCCTGGGGTTCCCAGAGGGCCGTGTTCCCTGGCCCGGACAGGTCAGCCCACCCTGGAAGGGTGGGGCCCAACCAGAGCACATCACTGAGCAGAAAGTTCTGAGGGGCTTGGACCCCACTGTGCCCCAGTGTGGGTGCCATGTCACCATGGGACACCCAGCCCCCCTCAACCTCCCTGTTCCCCCAGCAGCCCAACTTCCCGGTCCTATGGGAGCCCCTGGCCCTGCCCCCCAGACCGCCCTGGACTTCGATGGCCTCACCCACCTTCCTGTGAGATCCTGCCTTCCCGCTGCCCCTAGGCCCCCACTGCAGCCCCCAGACTCTGTCTCTGCTCCACAGCCAGCCTGGTCCCCACCGGTGTCAGCCCCCAGGCTGCCCCTGCCTCCAGTGGAGAGGGCCTGGCCCTCCAGCGACCCCCCACCTGCTGGGAGCTTGCAACCCGCTCACAGGCTTGTGGAGCCCCTGCCGGGGGAGGGGCAGCGGTGGCCCACACCACCCCCTCCAGCGGCCTCAGCCCCCAGCACTTGCCCACCCGCCAGGGAGGCAGTGGCCGGCGTCAGCTGGGCCCCTTGCCCGCAGCCTATGGCCGGGCCCAGCGCCCCCCCTGCACCTCCCCAGTCAGTCAGTGGCCAAACCCAGCCACTGCCCTCCCTGAGCGCATGGCCACCCCTGAGGTCCTCACCCCACCAACAGCCTCCCTCTCTCCTGTCTCCCAGTATCCCCTCTCAGCTGCCCTGACCAACAGCCAAGCTCCCTGCAGGGCCCCCCCGTCTGGCCACACTGCTGGGCCCACCGGCCTCAGAGGGACTGAGGTCCAGGAGCCCCTGCTTCGTGACCATATACTGGAAGACTTCAAACCTCTCCCCCTAATCCTTACAACTTGGATACTGCCACAGAGATGGGGAGGGTCTCAGAGCGACTTGTTTACTTCTCCTGACGGGGAGCTCATCCTCTCATAGCGTGACTCTTCGATTGTTAGAAAGTTCTTCCTGCCCTCGCTCCCCACTCGGGGGTGTCTCCCAGGCCCCACGGGTCTGGTTACTGGGGGAAGCGGCAGCACAGATTTTGAAATCCTTTTGAAAATGTTTTTCCTTTGTTTTGTTTTATTTAGAAATTTCCCAAATTTTTACCAAGTTAAAGACACGACCACAAGAATGTGTAGCCTGGGTGGACGACTGGCATAAACAACCCCTCCCCCACTGCTCAGCCTCCCCCCAAACCGCTGCCCCCCAACTCAGCAGCAAAATATGACAAACATGTATAAGAAAACAGCAGTGCAAACAGAGCTGGGCCAGGGGCACAGAAATGCACACGCACATACACACGTGCACACATTAAAAAGCACATGTGCACCCATATGTGTCCATGAAAACCCACATACAAACACACAGGCATGCACACACACACCCACGCACACACTCCCATGCATGCATGTGCAAACACATGTATGCACATGCATTCACATACATACGTGCAAACACATGTGCACACACAAACATACAATACACACAGCACACACTCACATGCACATAAAAACACACACATAAGCACACAAACATACAGGCACGCACACACACACGAACTTGAGCGCACACACGTGCACGCGTGCACACACACACACACATTGCTGTGGGGTAACCCTTTCCGCAGTCCAGGCTGCAAAGTAGAAATAGGTCCTGGTGGGGGTCAGTTTGCTGGGTCCAGCCCCACCGTGGTCCCTGCCCACAGTCGTTTGCCCTCTCTCTGCCTCAGTTTCCCCATCCCTCCCCCCATCCCTCCCCAGGTCCTTTGGAGAATCCAGTGAGACTGGGGTGGCAGGTGCTGCAGGTCGGCACATACAGCCACGTGATGTGGGTCCTCAGAGCTGGGGGCCCCGGGGCTACTCCAGGGCAAGGTGGGCACTCTTGGGCCTTAGCAATCCTGCCCTGGACAAAGACTCGACCATCAGACCACGGAGGACCCCCTTCTCAGAGGCCGCTGGGACCCCAAGGCCCAGCCACAGCTTCTGCCTTTAGAGCACCCCAGGCTGCACTCCCCAAGGAGGGCCCAGCTCCCACTAGGAGCCTTCCCCACCCTGCCGTGAACCTCCGTGACCTTGGGAAGCTGCCCTGATCAGATGGCCTCTGGGAGCTGGCTGGGCACTCCGACTTCACCCCCAGGGTCTCTCCCACAGAGGCCCTGCTCCTTGGCCACGGAGACACAGCTTTAAGAAACCGAGTTGGGATTCACACTCAGGCCTTCCTGCACCAAAACCCCCTCGAACACTGCCCTGTGGGCCTGGGAACCAGCTCTGACTGCTCCTGCCCTGAGGATGGCCCGGGAGCTCCGCTGCCCCCAGGATGACAACACTCTCTACAAAGGGAACAGGACTGGTGAGGAGGTTTGTGGGATGGGGGGACTTGGGGGGCCGACCAGAAGGTCTTGGAGCCAGAGCTCACACCTCCAGGATGAGGACCAACCCCCCTTGGCAAGGCAGGACCGGGCTCGGGGAATTTTGCTGGCATGGGGACAGGAGGGAGAGGATCTTGGCCTTCCGAAATGTTTACTACATCAGGAAATTAATTCACTACGCACGGGATTCAGTGACGAAGTATAAAAACACACACACGCGCACTTGGGATAAATTGAGTCCAGGCCCGGTCAGCCTCTGCCCGGCCGGGGGAGGTGGGAAGCCTCGGGGCTTCCGTGGCCACAGACCACGAGCTAGGGGGTCGGGGAGGGCCAGGGCCACATCCCACCCCACCCCACCACACCCAGGGCCGCCCCCACCCCCAACCCCGGGCCAGCAGGGCTGTTCCGAGCTGTCACCATTACACAACTCCAGACTGCTTCTTCATTAAGGCCCCACCGAGGGGGGCCGCTGACCCGCAGCCTCAGGAATGTGCCTTTACAGAGCCCGGGGGAGGGGACTCGGTGTGGCCACTGCCCCGGTGGGCCGGCCCGCTGGAGGCTTTCCAGGCTGCTGGGCAAGTGAGCTGCATCAGGGGTCCACAGCACCTCAACACTGGCCGGTCTGGTCCAGGGCAGAGGGAGGCTGGCTGCGCTCGTGCAATGGCCTGACTGGGCTCTGGGCCAGGAGCGGGGGCATGGGTGCCGATGGGGAAAGAGGTATGCCCAAGGGGCACCTGAGCCAGAGGGCATTGCAGACCAAGGGCAGATGGGCCCAGTGTCAGCCGCTCATCTGTAAAATGGGATGACCCCACTCCACCTGGCAGGGCTGCTTGGAGGACTCAGGGCAAGCCCTCGGCCCTTGCCTACTCTCTCTGCCATCCTGATGCATCGGCCCCTCCGTGCACCTGCCCGGCACCTGGTGCCTGCGTGCATGCTGTTCCAGCCTTCAAAAACGCCCTTCCCTGGTGACAGCTCCCACCCCTGCCTCCCGGCTTCCCTCGCAGGCAGCCAGCATTCTCAGGACCTGGGAGTCCACGCTCCGCATGCGCACAGTAGCCCTGAGAAGACAGATGGGGAGATGCCCGCTGTGCAGTTGGGGAAACTGAGGCTCAGAGGGACAGGTGACCGGCCAAGTTCCCATGGCTGGAGTCCCTCAGACTCCTGCCAGCCTGGCGTTGCCTGTCCACACCCCCTCGACCCCCACCATGCTCACCACCACCCCTCCAGGTCCAAGGCACCATCTTTCTGAGGAACTGAGCTGAACACGCCCTTTCCCTGCCCCAGCCTCATCCACCAGCTCCCCAGGGTTCTGGGGTGACTGTGCAGGCAGCCAGGGCTGCACCCCGCACCCCAGCTCCTACTTCCATCCCATCCCCTGGTGCCGCCATGCCCTCCCCCACTCTCACCGTCTTGGGGTCCCAGACGTCAGCCCATCCCCCGCACAGCGATGCATCACCACACTTGGTCGCAGCCCCTCCTCCTCTAAGCTAGGAGCCCCCCACGTGGCCGGCCAGCGCTGTGGATGCCTGAGAGGTGAGAGGCCTCCAAGGAGCCTGAGGACTGCTGGGGACCCTCCCCACACCCTGCAGATATCGTGGCTTTGCCCTGTGGCTGCAGGAACCCAGGGTGGAGGATAAGCATATGCTGGGAGGAGCTGCAGGTGGACGGGAAGGCTGTCCAGCTGACATGGGTCCGCCCACCTGCCCACTGCAGTCACGCCCAGCTATAGGTGGAGAGGGAAGAGCCATGTGGCAGAGGCCTCAAGGCCGGGCAGGGAAAGGTGGGCATCTGCTCCAGGCCCTGTGAGGCCAGGGACGCTTGGGAACCTCGGAGCTCCTTGTGGGACTGGAACAGAGCAGAGGCATCAGCTTTCCCAAGAGACACGACCCCCGCCTTCTCCATCTTGCCAGCCAGGTACGGGACGGTGCTTGGGATTCAACATCCTTCAGGCAAATGGCGGACGCCTGCCCGTCTCGGGCCCCAGCTCACCTAGCATTCGAGGCCGGCCCGGCGAGAGCCGGGGCCCCTGCTCTGGAGCCTCGCTTCACCCTCCTGCATCCCCCCTGCACCGGTGACAGGTCCTGCCTCTCTCTGGCATCCACCAGGATGCTCTATGCTGGGGCCGGCCGGGCGACTCCAGGAAAGCAAGGCTGGTTTGCATTTGATGCTGTGGACGAATCAGCCCGCTGGGTCCACTTGACTGTAGGAGCGCAGCCCGGGCCAGACCGACGGGACTTGCTGGGCCAGGCTGGGCTGGTGGACCGGGCAGCACTCACCAGGGCGTGCAGCTGCACCCAGCTGTAACCCGGCCAAGCGGAGCCCAGCCCGGTGAGCCAGCGCAAACGGCCAGGTGTGGGTGGAGGGCCCAGAGCCTGCACTCCAGGCTGGCCCCGGGCCACAGCCCAGCAGCACCCAGTGGACCCTGGGCACGCACCCGTGCCAGACACACCTTTCTCCTCCTCGACCCCATGGCTTCCTGGTCCTCCTGGCCCTGCAGCTGGGTCTGCCCAGCTCTCCGGGCAGCCCGAGGCTCCCACTCTGCCCCGGCAGCTCAGAAACCACAATGTCTGGGGACCTTCCAAACCCTGGACCCCTGACTGCTGCCTCCCTGAGCTAGGGGCCCAGATATGGAGCAGGCTGGCCTGGGGAGACCCACGAAACATATGGCTCTTCGGAGAGCCGTTCATAAGTGAAAGAGGAGGCGTGTGCATGGGAACGTCCACTCAGCGAGCACCGCCCTCGTGGTGCGCCCCGGCAGGACCACACGCAGACCCACTCGGGCCCTCGTGCGTCGGCCAAAGGAGGTGTCACAGCGGGCACCCCCAACACACAGAGCCCTTCCCACCCTGCCTGCTGCCTTCCTCCAGCCTGGCCAGGCTCTGTGTCAGGGCTTGTGACTGGTCCCTCGGCCTCACCAGGGTCCCCAGACCTCAGGGTTGCTCCTCTCCCTCCTGGAGCTGGCTCTGAGCCTCACGTGGACGGCCCCACCCCCAGTCAGCTCTCCACACGGCAGCCACGACGGTCCCCAAGTGTGCACTCGGGCCTCCCCTGCCAAGAGCTCTCCTGTGCCCCCAACTCCACCAGAGTCAAATCGGACCCCTTCCCAGGGCATCCCACCCGGCGCCCACTTGCTCGGGGCCCTGGCCACATCCCCCCCACTGGTCCTCCGCCGCATGGACCTCCCGGCCTCGGAAGCCCCTTTCCCATTCCTCCCAGGGACAGCACCTCCTCCCACCATGTCTCAGCTTAAATAGCCTTCACGCAGGGGGACCCACGCACCGGCCGTTCTTCCTGCACAGGCTCGGCGGGGAGGGTCAGGAAGCAGGCCCCCAGCGCCACTACTGGTGCTGCCCTGGGCAGTCCACTCGGCCTCAGTTTTCCTGCCTGTGAAGTGTGGACGTCCCTAACACCCCTCGGAAGGGTTGGGTTGAGCAGTAAATGAGTTAATAAATAAGATGCTTAGAACAGCAATCGGCTCAGCAGAAGTGCAATGGGGTGTCGGGGGTCAGTGATTCGCGTGTCTGTCAGATACCAGGTGCCAGGGCCTGTCCCTGGGTGGAGGCATCAGGTCGAGACTTGAACACCTCCCCGTAGACATGGGGCAAAAGGCAGCCAAGGGAGCAGGTGCTCAAGGCTGGGGACCAGCCCGTGTCTCTGAAATCCAAGGGGCGTCCAGGGCAGGCAGGTCCAAGGGGCCGAGAGAGACATCGCCTGTGGAAGGGCTGGTGAGGGACCCTCCCATGCACACCCCCCAAAACCATGGGCATAGAACCCCAGATGTGCCGCCAGAGCCCCAAGGGGTCTCTCCTCGATGCGGGGGTCCACCTGACTCCAACAGGACCCCAGGCCCTCGGCAGGACCGGAGCACTGAGAGGGCACCACAGAGGCTCCTGACAGACTTGAAATGGAAAATTCAACTTTGTGCTGACTAGCGGGTGGGGGTTAAGAGACCCTCTGCCATGGGGGGATTGGGGCGCGGTGGGAGGGCAGGGAGGGGCAGGGCAGCCCGGGGATCTGGGCATGGCACCAAGGCCAGGAGGCAGAGGGCCTGGGACCCCTCCCCAATGGACACCCATCCCCCAAGGGGGCAGCTGCCAGGCCAAGCAGCAGAGCTGGGGAGAGTCTGGCCCACCTCATGGCTACCTCCTTCGGGCCTCCTGCCCACCCCCCACAGTGACACATGAACATCCACATTGGGTGGGCCCCACAGGCCAGCGGGGTACGCCAGGAAGAAGACCCCCATCCTCCCAGCTGCACGCTCTCCAGTCTGCTCCGTTTGCTCTGCGTCCTTGTCCACTTCTGCATCTTCTCCTTTCCGGACTGAGCATCTTCTGGGCAGGGACCAAGTGAGCCTCATTTCAGGACAGCCTGTGCCAATGACGGGGCATCAGAGCCTCCTGCCCGGACGGCACTGGAGTAAGGGTAGACCACAGGGCACGTGGACGCTCGCGGTCAGGCATCCAGGTCCTGCTGACAGCAGGGCCTCCTTCCTCCCTCTCCGAGCTTCACCTGAGCTCAGAGTTCCCACCCCCGAAGCCTGGGCAGCAATTTGCTGTGCCTACCACCTGCCGTCACCCTGTCCTTGCTGGGTCAGTGCCCAGGGAGCCAGACCAGCCCTGCTCTTTTTTTTTTTTTTTTTTCAGTACGTGGGCCTCTCACTGTCGTGGCCTCTCCCGTTGCAGAGCACAGGCTCCGGACGCGCAGGCTCAGCGGCCACGGCTCACAGGCCCAGCCGCTCCGCGGCATGTGGGATCTTCCTGGACCGGGGCACGAACCTGTGTCCCCTGCATCGGCAGGCGGACTCTCAACCACTGCGCCACCAGGGAAGCCCCCAGCCCCTCTCCTGATGAGCGCCCTGGACCCTGGGAAGCGGCTTGGCTGAGCCTGGCACACCCTCCCAAGAGCTGAATCCACCCTTGACCAGCCAGGGTGCCGTTACCTGGGACCTCACCGTGCACGCTCCCTCCTGGAGGTATTGAGTTCCTCTGGCACTCCTGGCCCCCGCCGGGTGGGGCCTGTGGCCGATCCGGAGCCTCAGTCCTTCAGGAATGGCTCTGGTACCTATGGCTTTCACTGCAAAGTGAAATTAAACAACCCCAGGCTGCCCTGCCAGCGGGCAAGGGCACTCTCATGGGGAGTAGCCTCTGGGTACCAAAGGGCCCTCTGGTGCCAGGCTGCTGGGCTGGGCGCACCCCCTGCACGCTTCTCTGCCCACTCACCTGCTGGCCACGCCCCTCACAGCAGCACCTGTGGAGAACGCAGGGCCTGGCAGCCACACGCCGATCTTGCCTGAAGCCAGTACCAGGCAGCCTGCTTGACTACTCCGCCTCCCTAACCAGCGCAGGAGCATGAGGTGGGGGGGCATGGGAAGGCTGACTGGGGCCCCGGGTCAGGCGCGTCCAGGTCACAAGGCCACCCACTGTGCTGGCCACACCAGAAGACCTGCTGGAGGCTGGCCTGGGCGGGGTCTGGGGGGCAGAGCCCTGCCCGCCACCATCCGGGCAATAATTCGCAGGGCCCTGGGCTGTCACCAGCCTGCCTATGTAGAAAGACCCAGGCCCCAGGTTCCCCTCTTACCACTCCCTGCCTCTAAAATGTCCTGCTTTTCCATAATTTAGGACTCACTAAGTCTGGCCAGTCTTCATCTACTCATGTATACCTTTAGTGGGCACCTACTGTGTGCAGAGATCCAGGTCTGTGTGCCCGTGGCTGATGATGCTCAGTCCTGGCACGGAGCAAAGCCTCCCGAGGGCAGAGCCCAGCCCGCCCAGGCACATGCAGACGTGTTTTCCTCAAGCCAGCCGGAAGCCCAAGCTGAGGGCCGCCTTCCCTGAGCCCCGGTGGCCTTGTCCCCACACTGCTCAGACACCTTACAGTGCAAATGTGTGGGGCAGGTGCCAGCCCTGGGCCTTGTCACCTCAGACACTGACGTCACTGCCTGCTGGGGGCGGCGGGGGGTCACTTCCCAGGGCCAGACAGGAAGTCTGCCCAGTGCAGGGAGGGAGGCGCCGCCAGGCCCATCTCCCCGCCGGCTCCATCCCCGGAACCATGGCCAGTCCCCACCTGCTCCCTCCTGGTCTGCGGGCCAGCCTCAGGCAGCCGGTCCCCAAGTCACGGCCCTGAGGACAGCTGCCAGACCCACACGCTCTGTTGAGGCCCCAGTGTCCAGGATTTGAGGGGCAGGGGGTCTTGGGCCACAGGTCATGAGTCCCCTTGGATGGCTTGTGACCGCTGAATGGGGACTGGAGATCAGGAGTCGGGGGCCGGTGACAAGGGGCTTCCAGTATTCCCCGTCCGTGGGGGCAGGGTCACAGGATGGGGAGGACAGGGCTAGAAGAGCAGGCTGTGCAGATACAGGGGCCCCGCAGGAGGATCAGGATGACCCGAGAGGCTGGCGGAGGTGCCTGGGGTCTCAGAGATGGGCTCAGGCCAGACTCAGAGCAGAGGGCACCCCGCCCTGCAGACTCGGGGAGCAGAACCAGAGCCTTCCAGACGCTGCACACCAGAGAAGAGCCTTCTCCGGCAAAACGTCACAGCAGAGGATGCTTGGAGCTTGGAGCAGGGCTCCTGGGTTCACCATCTTCCCTCTGGGAAGCTTCCCCTATGACAGCACTCCCTTCCCCCTCCCCACCTCGCAGAGCTGCTTCTGGCCAGCCGGCCCTCACACCCACTCTTCCAGGAGTGGTGAGGAAACCCGAGCCCCCGTGGGCTCCCAGTCGTGTTCAGTCTTTTGGCCTGGACTGGAAGACCCTCAGGCCCCACTCACCACCCCCTCCCTCTCCAGCCACCATAACCGGTGCAGGCCTGGACATAAACTGCATGCCAGCTCCAGCCACGTCAGACTCCCTGCAAACCCAAAATATCAGACAGGGCCTCCCTCTCACCTCTGTTCCTTCTGCCTGGAATGTCCTTCCTGCCTTCACGTGGCAGACTCCTATTCATCCTTCAAAACCCTATTCAAATGGAATGAGCGCTCAGTACAGCAACCATATAATTAACTGTCCCAACCAAGACTCTTGAGAGGTAAGAGGGGGCCCATGAGTGCTTATGCTGGGACAATAGACATAAATTGGACTTGTGGCCACCTACCTACCATCCAAAGCTCTGTTTCTACCTCTAATCTGTGCAGATAGTTCCAGGGACTAGGGCACTGGCTGCTGGAGCCTGGGGCTACAAGATTCCTTTCCTGGAATGGACTCCCAGGAAACAGGGCCCCCGGCACAACCATCTCCACGGACAGCCTTGGTGTTGCCATCCCAGTTTCTGCCCGGGACACTTTGAAACTGCTGAATCAGGAAGATTCCTGCTCCCCACTGACCCTCACAGAAGTCTCAGCCACTCATTGTAACAAAGAGCCGGCTAAGACCAGAGGAATGAGATGCTTTTTCAAGGTCATGCAGATCCAGGAGAGACCCTTCCCCACTGGGATCCTGGCCCCCTTGGTGTCCCATGTATGTTTCTGTCATCTGTATCATGGCAAATGGAAGGTCTTGACGGTACAGTGCCATGTCCCAGCCCTGGTCCCAGACATGACTCACAATAGTTCAAAATCTACAAGCCACAGACCCAAGGCACAAAGTGAAGCAGCATTTTACTTCTTGGCCAGGAAATTTATTCAAGATGTTTTCTTGGGAATGAGCCTCCAATTTTCAAACCAAGATGCTACCAAATTGTGATGCTACAAATTGGATGGGTGGATGGATTGATGGATGGATGGTGAATGGATGGTTAATGGATGGTGGATGAGTGGTAGATGGATGATGGGTGGTTGGGTGTATAGATAGAGGGACGGATGGATGGATAGAGGGGTGGATGGGAGGATGGATAAAGGTATAGTAGAGGGATGAGTGGATGGAAGGATAGATGGATGGTTGGATGGATAGGTGGTGGATGGATGGATGATGGATGGTGGATGGTGGAGGGATGGATGGGTGGGTGGAGAGAGGGATAGATGGGTGCATGGTTCAGTGTAGGTGTGAGGACAGGTGTCGACCTACGAATGGCTAGGTGGGTGTATGAGGGGTTGGGGGGCACCTGGAAGGGTGGATGGACAGTTGGATGGAGGATTGAACGGATCCTTGATTAGCACTTTCTTTGCCTAAAGGGCTGTAAGTCTGAGTCATGGAGAGCGGCTGGAAAGGTACCCTCCACCCTGTGAGGCTGTGGCTCCGCGCCGCGACTCCCAGGGCCGTACATGCCATGCGGCTTCTCAATCCCCAAATAAGGTGGACAAAGTCCACTCTGGCCGCCCAGGGAGCAGGAAGCCCGGGTGGGGTGGGAGGCCCTGCTGCCGGGGCTGAAGTCAGTTCCTTCTTCTCTAAACAATGGGCCTGGCCTGATCCTTGCCCTCCGCCACCCTGCTCCACCCAGGCCGCCTCCACCTCGATGGGGTGCTGGGGCCCTCGGAACTGGATGCCGGGGGGCTGGGGGTGGGGCAGAGAGCAGAGAAGCGTCCGGCTGTGGCAAAGGTGCTGTCCCTCTGGGCCGAGCGGCCTGGCCTGGCTCCTGCTGCCCTGGCGTCCCCCAGGCTTTCTGCAGGTGTTGGAGAGGGGGTGCGGGGCTGCCTCCCCCACAGTGTCCAGAGCACCACTCGTTTTCTTCTCTGTGTCTTTTCCCCTCAAGTCACTCATTTCTCTCTCTCGTCCTCTTTCTGTGGCTGTCCCAGCTCCTGCCCCCTGCCCCTCCCCCACCATGGCCAGTCTGGGCTGTGCCCCTCCCACAGACCACCAGTTGGCAGAAGAAGAGACTGGCCAGCTGAGTAGAGTTCAGGCCCCACCCAGATGCCAGAAGAGGGAGGAGGGTAGGGAGGGGGAAACTGAGTCAGCCCACTGTCCACAGCGTCTGACAGTGGCTCCTAGGGTTGGATTACTCAGCTGGGAATCTCTTGGACCTGAGTCGTGGCTGGAAGGGCTGCCCCACCTCGCTGCCCAGGCCACTGTACCCGTGACCCCCAGGAGAGAGGGCCCTCCCCCAGGATCCCCTGACCCCTGACCCCCCACTGTCCCTGACCCCCAACCCAATCCAGGCAGAGGCCAAGCCTCCGGGGGGTGGGGTCCCGGTGTTGACCAAGTCAGCTGGTCTGGGCGGGTCCAGGAGAGGCAGATTCAGGAGCCCCCTCGCTACCTGCCCAGCCCGGAGGGCGTGGGGGTCACAGTGGAGCTATCTTTTCAACCCACTGCTGCTCTGCCCACACTGCCGACCCACAGGCACAGACAGTGCTTCTGGACTGTTGTCAAATCAGTGAGTGAGTGAATGAGTGGATGGAGGAGATAGATGATGGATGGATGGATGGGTGGAGGATGGATGGATGGGTGTATGGATGGATAGGTGAGTTGATGGATGATTGGATGGATGGGTGGGTGGACGATGGATGGATGGTTGGATGGATGATGGATGGATGATGGATGGATGGTTGGATGATGGATGGAGGATGGATGGATGATGGATGGATGGACGATGGATGGAGGATGGATGATGGGTGGATGATGGATGGATGATGGATGGATGATGGATGGATGTGTACCATTGGACAGCAGGGCAGACAGACAGAGGCACAGAGGAGTAGCACCCCATCTTTCCCTCCTACACTTGTGCTCTCACACACACACACACGCATGTGTGTGCAGCGGGCCTCCCTGGTCAAGGCCTCCAGAGCTGTCCTTCCTCAGGGCTTTAGTGACCAGGCAGACCCAGGGAGAGGGTCCCTGAGCCCGCCCAGTGGCCGCCGGGGTCCCCTGCTCCCAGTAGGGAGCCACACGGCCCACGCACACGGCCTCCGGCACCTGCTAATCCCCTCTGATCCTGGCAACCTCGAGGTGAGGGCATCCGCCGGGACCCCAGGCAGCCCAGAGGGGAAGGGAGCCGCAGGCAGGCCTCGCTCCCGGGGCGACTCCATCCAACGCCGGGACCCAGAGGGCCTGAGCTCTGCGGCGACCAGACCCCAAGCAGGAGGGTCTCGGAGCCTGCCAGCGGCAACCCCAGCCGACATGCGGCTGCAGGCCCAGCCTGTTGCTAGGATTAGTGCTCAGATTAGCCCACCAAGTTTCCAGAACCCCGGGTGTCAGATTCACCAGTGCTATAGAAACCTGGCTGGGCTCGGTGGGCGGGACTGGCTCCCGGGGGGCCTCCCCTCCAGGCCCAGCCGCAGCCCCCCTCCAGGAAAGGAAGGGCCCGGGGCAGGGACCAGGGCTCCCTGGGCCTGAGCTCCCACCCCCAGCCCTGCTGGGCGCCCTCCTCCTCAGCGCTCCTTGCCCAGGGAAGTTTTAGGTTTCCAGAATCAGCTGTTTTCCAGATACTGGAATGAAAACTAATGACCGAATCGTTCTGTGCCTGCAGTAGAAACGCCGAGCACTTTCCTCCGGGCCCCCCCGCTCCCAGACCCCAACTCCCTAATGCAGAAAATATCTGAGCAGATTTACCCTGTGGGCCAAAGCGTACCTTGGAACCTCACTTCCCAGGCCCAGCCCAGGGGCCCCTCCTCAGATCCCCTCTTCCCGCAGCCCCCCTCCCCGCCCGCCTCTGCTCTGGGCAGTGCGTGGGCCAGCCCGGCCGGCCAGGAGTCTGGGGCCTGGGGCCAGCCCTTGCTGGTGAGGCAGCCAGGACGCGGGGCCATCAAGGGGGGAGGCCCTGAGAGTTCCTGCAAACACGGTGAGGCTGGCCCGAAGGGGGTGCCCACACCAGGGCGGGGTGGGCAGAAACAGCAGCCAGGGCCCGACCCCTTCCCCAGGCCACCTGTCCAGGGCCCACACAGCAGCACCATTTACCTACAGCCCCCTTTCACTGACGTCCCGGGCATCTCAGAGGGGCCGGCTCCAGCCCCAAGCCCCACCTGAGCCTTTCAGAGCCTGCTGCGCTGCGGCCCACTCCTCCGCTCCAGGAGGGCAGAGGCATTCCTCCAGGGGCTCAGGACGGGCCTGGGACTCATCCGTCCTGAGCTCCTCCAGCCCCTCAGCAAATGCCCTCAGCTCCACCTCCAGTCCCCATTTGACCCCAACCACAATCACCTCCTCCTCAGCACCCCCAGTGCTCCGGCCTTTGGCCCCGGCCCCTTTGGTCGGTTGACTCAACATCCAGAGGACCCTTTGACGCTGAAATCAGACCCTCCACCAGCCCCTGCCTCAGAGAAAAAGCCACATCGTCTCAGAGATTTCCTGGCCCTCACCAGTTCCCCGTGGCCTCTGACAGTCTCTGAGCCACCCTCCCTGCCCATGTGGCCTCACCGCCCTCCCCCTTCACCACCCCCCAGAGACGACACGTCAATGTCACTGTCACGCAGGGCCTTGTACCTGTGCTCCTGCCACCGCTCAGTCTCTCCCTAGAAGCTCCTGGGTATTTAGTTGTAGACGGACAGATGGGTAGATGCATGGAGGGAGAGACCGAGGGATGCATGGGGCGGTGGATGCATGGGCGGATGCATGGGTGCACCCTGTCCCAGCCTCTCGGCCCCGACCTCCCACGTCTATCATCTCCAGCTCCCTGCTGTTGGGCTGCGCACAAGCCTCCCGCACCCCGCCCCGGCTTCTTAACCTCCAGAAGTTACCCACAGGTTGGGTACTTAGAATGTCCTCTTTAACACCTTCACCCCCACCCACATTCATAGACCCAGCCTTTCAAGAGATGCAGACCCACCCTGTTCTGCCGATTCTCAAACCCTCCAATTCTCCCCCACCTGCACCCTGTGCTCCGCCCCTGCGGGGAAGACCCAGACCCTCATGGAGACGGGGCCTGCCCAGCTCCAAGCTCCTGGAGCCCCTTCACCCTCCAAGCCCCACTGCAGGGCTTAGCACATGCTCTTTCCTCGGCCCCAACAGGTCCTAGTTGCCCGGGGCAACGCTGCGTCTCCTTACCAGCTCAGGTAAATGGCCAGCGGGATCCTGGCCTGCCACAGGGCCAGGTCCCGGTCACCTGCTCTCCAGTCTCTCAGTATCACCCACTGACCCCCACCCCTGGTTATACTGCAAGCTGCGTGAGCATGGGGTCCTGCTGGTCTCACCCCAGACTGAGTGTCCAGCTTCAGAGAGAACCAGGCCTATGTGGGGTCCACGCCGGAGGAGACAGTGTGGATGAGATGGTGGCGGGCGATGCAGCCAGGTCTCCTGACACCTGGGGATCTCGCCTCCCCACGAGGCCAGGGCTCCTTGACTCCGCAGCCCTTTCCTGCCTTCTTCCCTCCCTCCCTCCCTCCCTCCCCCCTCCCTCCCCCTCCCTCCCCCCTCCCTCCCTCCCTCCCTCCCCCTCCCTCCTCCCTCCCCCTCCCTCCCTCCTCCCTCCCCCCTCCCTCCCTCCCTCCCCCCTCCCTCCATCCCTTCTCCCTCCCCCCTCCCTCCCTCCTCCCTCCCCCCTCCCTTCCTCCCTCCCTCCCTCCTCCCTCCTCCCTCCTCCCTCCCTCCGTCCCTCCTCCCTTCCTCCCTCCCTCCCTCCTCCCTCCCTCCCTCCTCCCTCCCTCCGTCCCTCCTCCCTCCCTCCCTCCTCCCTCCCTCCCTCCCTCCTCCCTCCCTTCCTCCCTCCCTCCTACCTCCCTCCTCCCTCCTCCCTCCCTCCTCCTTCCCTCCCTCCCTCCTCCCTCCTCCCTCCTCCCTCCCTCCTCCCTCCCCCCTCCCTCCGTCCCTCCTCCCTCCCTTCCTCCCTCCCTCCCTCCTCCCTCCCTCCCTCCCTCCCCTCCCTCCTCCCTCCCCTCCCTCCTCCCTCCCTCCGTCCCTCCCTCCTCCCTCCCTCCCTCCCTCCTCCCTCCTCCCTCCTCCCTCCCTCCTCCCTCCCCCCTCCCTCCTCCCTCCCTCCCTCCCTCCTCCCTCCCTCCCTCCTCCCTCCTCCCTCCCCCCTCCCTCCGTCCCTCCTCCCTCCCTCCTCCCTCCCTCCCTCCTCCCTCCCTCCTCCCTCCCCTCCCTCCTCCCTCCCTCCCTCCCTCCTCCCTCCTTCCTTCCTTCCTTCCTTCCTTCCTTCCTTCCTTCCTTCCTTCCCAAGGAGCATCTCAACCCCTCTGCTCTCCCCATCCTCCTGCCCCTGCGGGCCCATCACCCTCCAGGTCCTGGCCTCCTGTCTCCCTCCCTGACCCTTCCCGCCCCCAGGCTGAGCCCTCACTCCCCTGCCCAAGCCCACTGCATGCCCCCTGTCATCCATTGCCTCTCCACCTCCACTGACGCCCCTTCCCCCTCTGCCTCTGTCCAGAGACAGGCTCAGCTCTCCCCTACTTGGGATGAGTCCAAGCCCCAGTGCTGGGAGCAGAGTGTGCCAGGAGCTCTGTTAGGGAGGCTGCGAGGGTTCTGGGGTGCCCCTGCCCCCTGCGCGCCTCCCGTGCTGTCTTGGCCGAGAGGTCCCCAGCTGGTGCCGCCCCTGCTGAGGGCCATCGAGGCCCACCTGCCATTCGAGGGCCCTTCTCCCGCGCTGACTGTGGCTTGGGGAGGGTCAGAGTGTTGCTGGGCCCTGCTGACCAGGCAGCCGGATGGAAGGGGTTGCTCCCCTGGCCTCGCTGTCCAGCTTTCCCAGCACAGAGCCAGTCCTGGGCTCCACCGCCCTTCCCGGAGCCCCTGGCCCGGCACTGCCTGCTGGGCAGAGCGTTTAAAAGTGACGCCCGTCATGCAGGGAACGTCATAGGGCCCTGGGGCCAGAGCCGAGCGGGGTCACTTTTTTTATTCAAAAGCAAAACCTAAACCAAGAAAACAAAGTGATTAAGTTTCTCCTCGGAGCGACGGGCCTCGCGAGGACGGGGCCGCCCAGCTCCCTGGCGCTCGACCCTCCGCCACCACCGCGGGAAACGACCGGATTCTGCACACAAACAGGAAGCAGCTGGTTTTCCCCAAACGTGAGGCCTGGGCTGGGTCCCCAGGGCGCGGGCTGCGGAGACGGGGGGCCGGAGCCAGGAGCTCAGCTGGGTGGGCTGCCCATGTCCTCGAGAGAACCGTCAGGAGGGACCCCCTGGGCTCGATCCTGGGCCAGGGAGATGGGGGGTGAGGAGGGGGCTCCTGCACGCGTCCCGCCACCACCGTGGGGCTCAGTTACCCCTCGTGGGCTGCCTGAGCTGCCCGAGGGCACGTGAAGGCCGGGGGCAGGGATGCAGGGCAGATGCTGGACATATCCCGGGAAGGCCTCCTGCAAGCCGGCAGAAGTCCACCCCGATGCCCCTGTCCTGCCTGCTGCTCCATGGCTGGATTCGATCCTGGTCCAGGAAGAGAGGGATCTCACCCCTCCCAGCCCTGGGGTCCTCCCCGGTCCTCTCTGTGGAGTTCTGCTGAGATGAAAAGCTGGGAGCGGCCCAAGCAGAAATGTGTGCAGCTTGGAGCACGTGGGCTCAGCCCAGCCCCAAAGGGTGCCACCCCGAGGGAGGCCCCACCTGCCTGGAAGGGGACACTGGGGTGTCCCAGGAGGAAAGCCAGGGTCAGGGGCTGGTAGGCAACTGTCAGCCTTGGGCAGTAGTGAGTTTCCTATCACGGGAGCATGTAAAGAGAAGCTCACACAGAGAGGCCCCAGGCAGAGTGGACAGAGCCGACTGGGCTCTGCATGGACCCCCCCAAGAAGCCCCATGGAGACACAGGCTGGGGGCGCCCGTGGTGGAGACAACATTGCTGGGACAACTTGCTCACCGTGCAGTGCTCAGACGGCACTCAGGGGCGGAGGCCAAGGCAGTTCTGACCCGGCCCCTCGTGAGGAGAGCTTCTGAGCGTGGATCAGGGGCTGCTTGTGTGGGACTGAGCGGTCAGGCACACGTCCACGTGTCTGTTATACTTCACCCGAAACTTACAACAAAAGAGACTTCTTGTCCATGTGTCTGTTACCCTTCACCCGAAACTTACAACAAAAAAGAATGCTCGGACGAGGGATTCCGCCTGAAGGCCCTGGCCAGTCCTTCCGGGACCCGAGAGCCAATGTCTCGTCCAGTGGGCTCTTCCCCAGACAGAGCGAGCTCCTGGGGCGGCCAGGAGACCCTGAGCTGGGGAGTGGGCTCCCCACTTTTCCTAGCGAGCCAAGGGGCACGACGGCCCCCCCTGCCCATGGCCGGCTGTGAGCAGAGTGCCTGGCTGCACCCCAGCCTGACTCCGAATCTCAGGGTCAGCACAGGGTGGGTTCTCCACACCCTCCCTGGGCTGGAGACCCTGACCCACCATGGTGGTACTGCGGGGTAAAGGAGGTCTCTCTGAGCCAGGTTTGGGAGACAAGTGTCTTTCAAACAGGATTTAAAAAGAGGCCAGTTTTTCAGGAATGTTCTCAGCAGGGCAGAGCGGGCTTTAGCCTGGCAAGACGTGAGAACACGTCCCAGGGAAACCATAGTTGGGACCGTGCGCCACTGACACCAGGATGGAACTGTCACCCAGTGGGGACAGACGGGGTCTGGCGATAGTCCCAACTGTTTATACAGGGAGCATTAAAACCACAGAGAAAAAGAACACTGCAAAGTTACAACGGCATACGACTCACCAAGCCTTTCCGACAAGGGGCCAAAGAGGAATCACCTTCAAAATAGTCTTGAGGTAACTCTCTAGTAATTTGGAGTGAGATTAGATTAAGGAGAAAACCTATGCTTATAGGAAAACCTGCACACGGATGTTTACAGCATCTTTTTGCAGAACCGCCAAAACTTGGAAGCAACCGAGATCCCCTTCTGTAGGTGAATAGATGAATAACGTGTGGACCATCCGGACGATGGAATATTATTCAGTGATAGAAAGAAGCTGTCAGGCCATGAAGGGACATGGAAGAAACGTAAATACATACGACGGAGGGAAAGAAGCCAGTCTGAAAAGGCCACATAGTGTATGATTCCAACCACATGACATTCCGGAAAAGGCAGGACTACGGAGGGCAGTAAAAGGATCAGTGGTTGCCGAGGTGTAGGAGGAGGTGAGGATTGAACAGGCAGAGCATGGAGGGTTTTCAGGGCAGTGAATCTACTCTGTGTGTTACCGTGATACTGTCATGGTGGGTACGTGCCCCTATACATCTGTCTAAACTCACAGAGTGCACGACCCCAGGAGTGAACCCTAATGTGAAGTGTGGACCTCATCGCCAATAATGTCTCAGAATTGCTCCATTAGGGCTTCCCTGGTGGCGCAGTGGTTGAGAGTCCGCCTGCCAATGCAGGGGACGCGGGTTCGTGCCCCGGTCCGGGAAGATCCCACATGCCGCGGAGCGGCTGGGCCCGTGAGCCATGGCCGCTGAGCCTGCGCGTCTGAAGCCTGTGCTCCGCAACGGGAGAGGCCACAACAGCGAGAGGCCCGCGTACCGCAAAAAAGGGAAAAAAAGATTGCTCCATTAATTTTGACCAATGTCCCACCCTAGAGCAAGGTGTGAATGATGGGGCTACTTTGTGTGTGGCGGGAGTGAAGTGGTAAGGGTAACTCCGTGTACATTCTGCAAAATTTTCCCATAACCCTAAACTGGTTCTATCCTCATCCGAGGGCTATCTGTCACCAACCTTTGATGCCGCTGACTTCATAGAGCACAGACTGTTCACACAGCCCACCTGTGTGAGCCCTTTGCTCCAATGGTCTCTGTCTTATGCACAGGGAAACTGAGACATGGCAGGTTTGAAGCCAGAGCTGCTCCCCAGCCCAGGCCCTGTGAGCTCTGTTCCCCCTTATTCTCTCCTCGGGACCCCTTTATATTCCTAAACATTCTGGAGGATGGCAAAGAGCTTTAGCTGATGTAGGGTTGCACCTGCTGAGATTTGCTGTATTAGAAGTTCAAACTAATGCATGAAAGTGTTCTGAAATATTTAAATTTTTAGAAAATTTTTAAAAATTCTAAGTGAACTAAGAGTCACAACAAGAGGGACTTCCCTGGCGGTCCAGTGGTTAAGAGTCCGCACTCCCACTACAGGGGACACGGGTTCGATCCTTGGTTGGGGATCCCGCATGCTGCACCGTGTGGCCAAAAAAAAAAAAGTCACAACAAGATTCTCCATATTAACATATTAACATAAAGTATTTTTTTACAAAAAAGTATCTAAGCTTTTCTAATCAAAACACATTTAGTGGGAAGAGCGGCATTGTTTCAGACTTCGAAAATCTCTGTGGCTATGGGGAGAGGAGGGCTGTCACGCGGGCATCTTCACGCGGTCCATCGCAATACAATATGGTGCTTGGGAAGAAGGAGAGTCATTTGATGGACTTCTCTGATGTGCCTGGGTTTCCTTTATGATACTACACCCAAACTTGACAAGAGGTGGGTTCTTAAAAGTGAGATGCACTGTGGGCTCTGAAACCCCATCAGTGATCTCTCCAGACGCTGGTATGCAAAAAGCCATCCATCTAGGAGATGAAGGAGATGGATAAACAAAACGCATCTTGGCACCTGGATTGGGAACAGGAGGATGGGGGTCGGAAACATGGGTGGAATCCAGGTGAAGGCTGGGGCTGGATCAGGGACCTTCGCCGTCTCTTACTTGACACAAATGTAGGGCAATTCGGGAACTCTACCACCTTTGCAATTTGTCTGTTAATCTAAAATTGTTCCAAAATAAAGTTTCTTGGAGGTAAAACCCCACTGGTCTGTCCTGCACACTCAGAGGACGTTTTCCTGTGCGTGGTCACTGGGAAATGCCAATCCCCGGATTAGGCAGATCTTCCAAGGTCCACCCTGTCCACCGTCGTGAGCGAAAACTCACGTTCATGGACGTCACCGCCTGGCTCCTCAGGGGCCTTTCAGGATTGGAAGGCTGTCCAGTTCAGGGTGGCAGGTGCGCGCTTCCCAAAGTTCTGCTTTCTGCTTGGAAGTTCAAATGGGATCGCCACCAACAAACGCCACGGGCTGTTTTCCTTGAGGCGACAGGATGGTCCTTCTTCTCCGACAAAGCGGCCAGCACATGTGTGCAGGTGGCCAGCTGAATTGGTAACTCCGACCGCCACACGAGGGCTGCTCCGGGACCAGCCGGGTCCTTCCTCGAGCGGCACCACGGCACAGCAGAATGTTAAGACACACTCCAGGGTCCAGCTTAGTGGGATTCATCAAGTTGACAGCTTCACCAAGTGCTGCCAGCCTAGGTGCCTCCTCTGAGGCTGCCTCTTGGGGTGGAGCTCCGTGTGCTGGGAGCCCCTTGCTCCAGCCCCACCCCGGCCCCCAACCCAGGCAAACGTCCCTCTTGTAAAGATTCCTGGTGGAAGCGCAGCCCCGAACCCACCCTCTTCTCCGTGCACCCACCCGCCTTCCCCGACTCTCCTTCCTCCTCCCGATTCAGTTCTCCTCGGCCTTCAAGGCTTTCTCTGAGTCTCTCCTCTTCCAAGGAGCCCTCCCTGACCAGCCCCACCTAGAGGAACACACTTCCTGGAGCTCCCACGGCCCATCCTTCTCCCCAGTGTGTTCCTGGCTCCCCCCACACCGGGTGTGGACTTCTCGGGGGCAGAATCCCCCACTCCCCGACATATCTATCTCCCCCTTGTCCACCCTGAGGTTCCCCACCCCGCACGCCCCTCGCTGCCCCATAAGCCCCGACTGCAGGCCTGGCAGCGGCCGGACTCCTTTGGTTCTGGGAATTCTTTTGACCCCACGGTGAACCGCTGAGAGCAAACACTGGCCTCTGTGCTAATTACAAGCAGAGCGTGGAGGGAGTGTGCGGCCCTGGCTGAACGGCCCTGTCCCGTGTCCCTCAACCTGCGCAACTTCCTAGAATGTCACAGGGAATTAGGCCTGAAATCCCTGCGCGCTGGGAGGGGTTTCCATGGAACTCATGGTGGGCAGGAGTGACCAGGATTAAGGGGCCTGAGCCCCCTCAGGCTTCCTCTCCCGGGAACCCCCAAGGTCGGGCGGGATGGGTGTTGAGCGCTCCAGGGGCCCTGCCCGAAAGTGGCCCCTTCTCTTCAGCTGTGCCTGGAAGCGGCTCTTGCCAGCAGGGCCCCGTCGCCCACAGGACGGGGTTCCTAGCCCTCGACACTGAGCTCAGGGCATCTCCCAGACGCCCGCGGCCTGCAGGACCCCGCCTGTTCGATGCCTCCGGGTCGGGGTACTGGCCCTGGTAGGAGGGCCCTGGTCCAGCTGAGAGAACAGACTTGGCGCTGACCTGGCCCACTCCTTCTTCCAGGCCCAGTGGAGGAGACCTGCCTATCCCGTGACCCAGGGAAGCGACCCTGGACACAGGTACACGTGCCTCCTTCCCTCTGGGCCCCTCCTCCAAACTTCCGGTGGTGTTTCTTGGGCCCTGGATCTGGGAGAGGCCTGGAGGGACTCCAGGGCACAGAGTGGCTTCCCTAGGCAACCTTGAGTGACCTTGACCTTCCTCACCATCTCCATCTTCTCACCTGGACAACAGGGCTGGTGACCACAGAGCCTGCCTTCCGGGGGTGTTGAGAGGATGCAGGAGGGTGTGTACAGACAGCCCAAGAGCAGCCCTGGCCCCTGTGAGCTTTGGAAACATGCCGATAATTCTCACTCTTCACGTGAAGGGTCCAGGAGAGTCTGGGGGGATCCGCAGCAGGCTCACCTCTGCACCTGTGGCAGGGACAGCTACTCTGAGCTGGAAGTGGGGCTGCACCCAGCAGGGGCTGGAGATCCGATGCCACACCCCAGCCACACTGGCCCCCAGCTTGCCCTGGGGTGGCAGGGAGACAGCAGCAGGGCCCAGAGCACTGGAGCAAGCTGAGTCTGGGACTTCCCAGGAGAGACTGGCCCACAAAGGTGTCTTGCCTCAGACTAGGGAGGCGAGAGGGCCTGGGCCTGCCTCTCGGCCTTGGGAGGGAGCCTGGGGACAGTGGGATTGCCAAGACCATGAACCCCGTTATTCTCTGCAGCCTGTCATCATGTAATCGGCTCATTAAACACCTTGTTAGTTGTCCAGCTCTCCCTCCAGATGGTGAGCTCCCAGGGCAGCCAGCCCACCAGTCCACACGGCAATGGCCAGCCTAGAGCCTGACGTCGGGCACTCAGGAGCCATCAATGACCGTTGACGAGTCTTGACCTTTCTCGGGAGACCATCTGCAAAATGGGGGGAATGGGCTCCACTTTGAGGATTAAATGATAGCACAGATGTACTGTGCAGGAAGTTTCCCCAGTTGGTGGAAGCTTCTGGGTGAAGGCTGACTTGTAAGTAGCAATTCTGGCCAGAAAAAAAGTCACCTCGGGTGTGCAAGGTGAGGGAGATGGGAGTTTCCAGCACCCAGAATGCTGGGCATTCTTGGGCAGCTGAGTGGCTGGGACAGCCATTCCTTGAGATGGGGAGCCCAGAAGGAAGGCCACATGTGGAACGTGAAGAATTTCGGGTGCCACTGGGTAAATGAGCAGACACTGGATCCATGGTCCTGACCTTGGGCAAGTGGAACCAGGATCCACGGTTGAGGGTCTTCAGGATGTATGTGATCACTGAGGCTGTGGGAGGATGCCCTCCCCCAAGGGGAGAAGTCCAAGGAAAGAGAGGAGAGAATGTGCTAAGGTCAGGACAAGGCAACCAACACTTAAAGAAAGGGGGACCGAAAAACTCCCAAAAGATGGACAGGGAAATGACCCTGCAGCCACAGCAGCCAAGAGGAAACCATGTCTGAAGCCTTGAAAATATGGTTCCATTGTCTGCTGGCCTCCACGGTTTCTGTTGAGAAGTCTGTCACCTTCAACACATTGTTCTTGGTTATGTAATATGTCCTCCTTTCAAATCTGTCTTTATGAATTTTCATTTTCATCAGTTGGACTTCAATGAGCCCAGGCACGATTTTCTTCAAATTGATCCTATTTGGGGTTTGCTGAACTTCATGAATCTGTAAGTTTATATTTTTAGTCAATTTGGGCAGGTTTTAGCCATTATTTCTTCAATATTTTTTCTCCTCCATTCTCTTGCTTCTCCCCTTGTGGGACCTTAATTACCCATGTGTTAGACATTTTAATACTATTCATGTGACCTTGAGTCTCTGTTCTTTTTAAAAAAAATTTTTTTCTCTTCTTTGCATTGGATAACTTCTATTGACCTACCTTCAAGTCCACAGACTCTGTCTTTTGTCATCTCCATTTTGCCCCTAATATCATCCAGTATGTTTTTTTTAATCTCAGAGGTTGTATTTTTCTGCCTTAAGCATCCACTTAGATATTTTTAATATTTTCTATTTGCTGAAATTTTCTATCTTTTCGTTCATGTGAATGTGTTTTCCTTTACCTTCACTGGCATAGTTATCATAGCTCTTTTAAAGTCCTTATCTTATCCAGTATCTGAGTGACCTCAGAGTTGGTCTCGGTTAATTGTCTTTCCCCTTGAGAGGAAAACACATGTTCCTAGCCCTCAGGCATGTCATGTAATTTTGGATTGTATCATAGACTTTGCAACTGTTATGTTGTAGAGGCTCCCCATGCCAGGAACGTGAGCAGAGTTTATACTTAAAATTTGTAATGTCCCCTTCTCTGGCTCTTTTTGGGACTCCCATCTCACTCACTGATAACCTTGATTGCCCCAGGCACCTTCTCCTGGTTCCTCCAGCCAGAAAGATTGGGATTTTAGATGCCTGAACTGTACTGGGTCTGCCCTTCCAAAGTGACCTGCTTTTGCTAACTGACTCGCTAGAGCCCTTGGGTAGTTTTTTGTTTGTTTGATTGTTGTCCAGGTTTATGATTGTTATCTTCAGGGGGGCTTGTTTGTTAGAAACTTACTAGTCCTACAGGAAGGGTAATCAAGAGAAGTTTCAGGATGGGGGTGGGGGTAGGTGTCAGCAGCAGCAAATGCTCCTGAGAGGCCATGTCTTATAAAGAAAAAAATGTCCATTGAATTTGACCGCAGGGATGTTGGTGGTGCTGATGAAGAGAGTCATTCCAAGGGTAGTGGGATAGCAGGGTGGGATAGATATGGCAGGGTGAGTCATAAATATCCTCTCTTGTGTTAAGGAAATTTCTTTTTATTCCTAGCCTAATAAACATGTTTTATAACTGGTAGTGCAGGGGACTTCCCTGGTGGTCCAGTGGGTAAGACTCCACGCTCCCAATGCAGGGGGCCCGGGTCCGATACCTGGTTGGGGAACTAGATCCCACACGCTGCAACGAAGACCCAACGCAGCCAAGATAAATAAATAAATAATAAAATAAAATATTTCGGGGCTTCCCTGGTGGCGCAGTGGTTAAGAATCCGTCTGCCAATGCAGGGGACACGGGTTCGAGCCCTGGTCTGGGAAGGTCCCACATGCCGCAGAGCAACTAAGCCCATGCACCACAACTACTGAGCCTGTGCTCTAGAGCCCATGAGCCACAACTACTGAGCCCGTGAGCCACAACTACTGAGCCCGTGTGCCACAACTACTGGAGCCCGTGCATCTAGAGCCTGTGCTCCACAACAAGAGGGGCCACCACAATGAGAAGCCCATTCACCGCATCGAAGAGTAGCCCCTACTTGCTGCAACTAGAGAAAGCCCGCGCACACAACGAAGACCCAACGCAGCCAAAAATAGATAAATAAATAAAGTTTAAAAAGACACTATACACTGAAAAAAAAAAAAAAAAAAGAAAAGCTACACATATAACTGGGAGTGCACTTTAAATTTTATGGAACATGTTTGGGCACTTATCTATATTACTATATGGCTTTTCTTCTCTTTTCTATCATACGGCCTATTAACGTGATGATATTAATGGATTTCTTAATGTTGAGTCATTTTTGCATTCCTGGAAGTAAACTCTACTTGGTCATGGTGTGTTATTACTCTAATTCAATACGCTGCTGGATTCAATTTGCTCATTCTTTTATTTATAATTTTTGTGTCTCTCTTCACATGTGAACTTGGCCTGTGGTTTCTCCTTTTTTGTACTCTCCTGATTGGGCTTTGGTATCAGGGTTATGTGAACACAGAAAATGAATCAGAATTTTGTTCATCTTCTGTGCTTGAAACATTTTGTATAGTATAGGAATGATCTTGAACATTGAAAAAAAGAACTTACCCATAAAACTCTCTGGGCCCTGTGCCTTTTTCTAGGGTACGATTTTATAGCTTTCAGTGGGCAACTTGTTTATTGACAGGTTTAGATATTCTAGGTCCTCAAGACAATTTCCAGATACATATTCAGTTAAATAAGACCTTTAAATTCCATTTAATCAACAAATATGTTTCAATTCCTATTATGTTCCAGACTCTAAAGGCAGATATATTTCAATCTGAATCAGCATATAGAATGTCTATGAGGATAGACATTCAGTAAATTTCAGTCTCTTTGCTTTCCTCCCTCCTCCCCAACTAGGGATGTCACAAGTGACAAGACGGTGGATATCCATTGACCTGCACTTGCCTTATACACACCCACATGTCAGTTCATACATGTATCTATCCCTGTATCTACCTATTCATCCATCCATCTCTCCACCCACCCATCTACCCACATGTACATACATACGTACATTCATATGTACATACATATACACATACATCCATCTCCCTGTCCACCCACTCACCCATCTGTCCATTCAGGGCAACCACGCTGAGTCTCTACTCTGCAACAGATACTGGTCTAGGTATTGGAGTCCATGGAAATATAAGCTAAGTGCTTAAGTGCTGGAAGACCAAATAAAGGATCAAAATGGCCCCAGGAGGCTACAATACGAATAGAACTGAACAAGATAAGATGCTGTGCTAGGATCCAGGGAACCAGGGGTCCAGAGTGGCAGATTTGAGTGACTGATTTCGGGGTGGGCCACCCGACCTGAGCAGGGCAGGTAGTTTTCAGTTCCTGCTTGGAGGAGGCAGCCTGGAGAAGGAGAGGTCCAGGGTCCCAGGTGAGAAGCCCCCTGGGGGGTAACTCCCCCGACCTGGGCATGCCCTCAGCTCTGCTGTCCCTGCTACCCTTGAGTTGACACACCAGGTTCCTCCTTCACTATGATTGTCTTGAGGGCAGGAATGGAACCTTATCTGTCTCCGTGGCTCCGGGGCCTTGCTCAGAGCCCGGCACCAACGTTTACAGGATAAAAGATGAGGGAAAGGAGGACCAATGGCTGGGAAGCAGTGCGTGCTCGCACGGATGCTGCAGAGAACTGGGTAGGGCACTGCCTCAGCGTGGGTCTGGGTTTCTTCCCCTCCCACTGAAGCTCTGCACCCAGGTCCCCGGGGGTGGGAGATGCCCCCACAGCCTCAGCTCCCACCTGCTGGAACCCCTCAGCACACAAGAGGCCTGGAGAACCTTTCTTCCCCACAGCCGCCCAGCAGGGGCGAGACCCTGGCTGGGGGGCATCCCGGGCCCCTGGGCTCCAGGAAGGTGGGGGTGGGAGCGCTTGTCCTCCCTCCTCCCCTCACCGGCTCCGCTGAGAACCAAATCGCCTTATCAGAAACTCCCTCGAGTGACTGGTTAACCAAATAGCTAGAATTCCTGCTCAGAGGCACATCTGTTCCTGATCGAGGGGAGGCCAGGGATGACAAGGAGGGGAGTGGGGAGCAGAGGTACAAGGCCAGGCCTTCCCAAAGTGATGCTCGGGCCAGACCACGGGGAGCGGGGTGCCAGCCTGGCAGAAGCAGACCGGATTGTCTCCAGGGCTGGGGGCAGGACAAGCCCATGCCTGCACCACCCGCCAATAGTGGGGAGCTGGGACCTGCCCACCAGAGCGGGAGGGAGAGGGATGGGAAGCACCCACCCCCCCCCCCCCCCCCGCCCCGTGCACTGGCTCAGGGATGCTGGGCCGCACCGAGCTCTTCCCAGTGGGCGTGCCTCCCCTCGGGGCTCTGACCCCTCCACCCCCTAACACGCCCCCAACCCTCAGGCCCCAGCTGGTCCCACGTGTAGACCATCCCTAGAACGGCACCTGAGCGGCTTTGCTGGTGGAGACCACAGGTCGTTCCAAAGCCGCCCGTGCTCTCCCCTCTGCCCAGAATGCCCTTCCAGCCTCAGCGTCCAGCCAACTCCTCTGTGACTTCATTAGCAGACTCTCCCCATCAGGTGGTCCTCCTCGGGTACAGGGGTTTCCAGGGCGCCTCTGCCTCACCCCCACTGGTGTGACTGCGGATCTGCCCCATGACACCCGAGCCCTCAGCCCAAGGAATTCCTTCTTAGGCTCTGGCTCCCCGGCCCCCAGCGCAGAGCACGAGATAACGGAAGGATGAGAGAGGCCTCGCAGGGAGAAGGCAGAGGAGGAGGAGACAGGCTGAGGCCGAAACAGAGGAAGGGATGAAGACGGAGGCCGTGAGGGGGAATTGCATGCAGCGGCCGCAGTGGGAAGGGCCCAGTCCCTCCTGCTGGCCAGAGCCCCTCGAGTCCTGCCGGGCACCCACCTCTGGGCTCCCGCGTGGGCCTGGGAGGAGCCCTGCCTCGCTGTCCCCCAACCTGGGCTGGGACCGCCAAGCTCTACACCTGCCACTTCATGGACACTAGCCTTCCCGGGTGCCCGCCCCCAGGGCAGAGCATGTGCCCCCCCCACCGTGGGCTGCACGCTGAGCCGGGTGAGGGCACATGGGCCCTGGGCCTTAGGGCAGGGAGGAGCGGGGAGAAGGGGCTGCTGCGCAGGGCAGGCGGGCGATGGACCAAGTCCGGCCACCCCGTGGCTCTGTGCAAAGAGGTGGGAGCTGCGGGTCTGACAGCAGACTCTGGTGGGGGCTTCCTTGGAGGGGAGCCGCTGGGGGCAGCGTCTGCCCACCTCCCCCTCTGGGCAGGGCTGTGTGGCATCCCCAGTCCAGCTAGATGGAAGGGCACTTCCAGCCCCCAGCACGCTCCCTGTCACCAACACCCCGGAAGAGGCAGCCTCCCCTCACTCCAGCCTGAGGAGCCCCCCACCTCGGCCAGGCCCCCGCACCCCTTCTGCGAGGCCGCCCATCGCGGAGGGCCTGGCCTAGGGCGAGGGCCAGTGTAAACAGATCATTTCTGTCTGCCTGGGGGGTGGGGGTGGGGGAGTTGTCTCGAGCTTTGTTATGTTCTGAAAAAAAAGGCAAAAAATTTGGGTCACAAACCACAAACTGTTTTGCTTTCGGCATAACTGGCACAAACAGGCATTTTCTCTGTGGTTTCTGGCCGCCGAGGCCTGGGCTGTCTGGGGCTGGGGCGGGAGAGGCTGGAGGCTGCGCTAATGAGGCCAGAGGGGGCTGGGCAGGTAGGGGCCAGGCCTCCTGGGGTGGCCTGTTGGCCTGTGGCCCCCCGGGGCGGCCACACCTGTGCAGGAGTGCCAGCTGGGTGCCAGGCCCAGGCAGCCAGGAGGAGCGGGACCCCGGGAGCCAGCACCAGCCAGGCAGGTGGACACAGGTTGCTGGGGGTGAGGCCTGGGGCCCAGGGCCACATGCACGCTTGCCGAGGCAAGGAGGCCTGCCTCCGGGAAGGCGGGGTTCTCCCCTGAAGGCAGAGAGCAGACGGGGCTGCGTGACGAGGGGTCCCCAGGGGTTGGTATGACGGGGTCCCTCCCCACACCCTCTGGGGCCTTCTCCCTGGCTGGCTTTGCGCTGGGGGCTTCGCCGAGAGCTCCGGAGAGCTTGGGAGGACCTGACAGCAGGTGAAATGATGCACCTGTGGTTACGGCATGTCTGGGGGTCACGGGCAGGGGCTGCAGGCCAGACCGCTGTCTACACGGGAGGGGCAGCTCTGGACACCAGAGACCCAGGAGTAGGGGCTTCGTGAGCCAGGACAGCACAGAATGATGGAGAGGACACGAGGGCGGGGGGTTAGAGGGCCCAGGAGAGAGCAGCCAGCCTGTGTGAAGCCTGAGGGGTCAGGGGGTGGGGACCGAGACACGATCCGCCGAGAAACCGGAGGGTGCCAGGTGCTTAAGACCCCAGGAAAGCCTGGCCTGGCGTTTGCCCTCTACCCAGCGGCCCACGGGGGCCATGGAGGGTCCTAAGGGGAGAGCAGCAAGCTGTGGGCCTGCAGAGCAAGCTTGCCTAGTCGCACATGGAGAGTGTCTGGAGCAGAGACTGGAGCAGCGTCCAGCTCCCAGTGGGCCTTGGCGACCAACTGAACGTGGGGGTAGGGGGCAGAGGACCATGGAGCAGGTGTGGGGTGGTGGCCACGAGCGTGCTCCGGTCAAGGGTCTGCAGCACACTGAAGCAGCTGAACAGGCCCCAGAAGGTGCCATGCTGCAGCTCAGGTGAAAACACCAGGCGGAGACACAGGTGGGGTCAGCAGCGGGGAAGCAAGGCCAGTGCCTCCAGCTTAGCAAACTCGGTCTCCTCCCATGGCTCACGGTCAAGCCTTGGTGTCCTCCCGCCCTCACCCTGTCCTCTTCACTCAGCAAGTGGTCGGGGGACCGGAACACACGGAGTGCTCCTGAGAGGGTGCTCAGGGCAGGCCTCCCCGAGGGGGGTGCAGTTCAGCACCGAGTGATGAGGGCAGGGCCCAGGTGGATGCCGGCAGGGAAAGGGGTCCAGGCAGAGGCAGCCCGTGCAAAGGCCCTGAGGCAGGAACATGCATGTGTGTTCAACCAGCCCAGCGGTGGGTGGGCCAGGGTGGCCTTGCAAGTCATCGCGAGGACTCGGTTTGTCTCCAGGGAAGCCAAGAGCAGGGGTGGGACCTGGTCTGATGTTTTAAAAGACCACCTGGGCTCCGCGTGGAGGTCAGGAGTGGAGACGGGAAGGGACCATCCTCAGGGGAGGTGCGGGCGTGGCCACCTGCTGGGCTCACTGCAGTGCCCTGGGCCTCTGGAACAGGGCCAGGCAGAGGAGGTGTGCCCTCATGTAACTCGTTTCCTCAGCGACCACAAGCTGGGTGGCTTAAAACTATAGAAGTTCATTCTTTCTCAGTCCCGGAGGCCAGAGGTCTGAAATCGGTTTCACTGGACTCAACTCAAGGCGTCCAGGGCCAGGGCCAGGCTCCTTCCAGAGGCTCTAGGGGAGGGCCCCTCCTGCCTCATCCAGCTTCTGGGGGCTCCTGGCTTGTGGCCGCATCCCCCCAGTCTCTGCTCTGTCTTCACACGGCCCCTCCTCTGTGTCCTCTCTCCTCTCTGCCATGGTAGGAGCCCCTGTCCCTGGATCTGGGCCCTCCCTAAATCCAGGATGGTCTCACCTCCAGGTCCTTCACTTCATCACATCTGCAAAGACCCTTTTTCCAAATCAGGGCACATTCGCAGGGGTTTAGAACGTAGACACGTCTTTTTAGGGAGGACACCTTTCAGCCCACCCCGTGGGTGCCCTTAAATATTCCTTGAATGAAGGACAATAGCCTCTGACCTCATCTCCCACACTTCCCCCGCGCCCCCCGCGGCAGCCCGATCCCCAGCCCCAGTCTCCCCAGGTCCTGCTTCACCCCTCCTCCCAGGAGACCCCACCCCCACCCTCACCTCCTGAGTCACTTTCCCCATGAGGTCTAGCCACTGGAAAAAGCACCCCAACAATTCCCTCCATGACACCGAGCCTGGGGTGCCCCGCACATGGGTGCTCATCCACACATGTGAATGAGTGGATGAGTGAATGGATGAATGGAGCCCCGGGGTAAGCTGAGAGCTTGCAGAGCGTGTGGAGAAGCTGGCCAGATCCAGGGCACGGATCTGGGACACGGCTGGGCCAAGCAGAGCGGAGTGGGGGCAGTGATGGCCGTGGGGGAGGCTTGGGGCTAACTCAGGAGAGCCGCGGGAGGGCTGGCTGTGCCCTGGTCGTGGCGGTCTTGGGGCAAGCAGGGTGGGGGCAGAGGCACGGGCGAATGGGCTGCAGTGAGGGTGAGCAGGCTGGGTGATGGGGCAGCTGGGAAGGGCAGGGGCTGCCCAGAGCTGGAGGAAGGGAGACCCTGGCCCAGCATCCCAAGGGTCCCGGGAGGGGCCCCGGGCAGGGCCGCAGTGGACCTTTCGGGGGTGGGTCCTACCTGGGGTTGGCAGGAGACAGACTCCAAGCTGGTCTGGGGGTGGGCAGGGCTAGGCAGAGGGTCCCGAGCTGGGTCCACACCCCAACCCCCGGGAGTGTCTCAGCACCTCCTTGGCTGGGGGGGGGGGGGCGCCTCTGCCCCGCCCTGGCCCCCAGGCTCCCCTGAAGGGCCCCGGCTGCCCAGAGGGCACGGTGCGCCTCCATCCACCTCGCTCTTTCCCACTTTCCCAGCCCCCTCCTCATTCTTGATCCCACCTCCTCCAGGCAGCCCCTCCCCACCCCCTGGCTGAGTTCTCGGGGAGCGGGGGCGGCATGGCCGCCCCGGGGACGCCATCCAGACCCCCGAGGCCGCAGCCCTGTACCAGGCCGGGAATAAGCTCCAGAGATGGAGTGAATGGATTCAGGTGCAAGGCCTCCCCCGCAACCCAGACAGGGGCTGAAAGCCCTGGGCGCCCACTGAAGGCTGCCCAGCCCCCGGGCACAGCCCACCGCCGTCTCCCCACTGGGCACACCTGCTGACCAAGGGCTTGGGGATAGGTGGGGTGAGGGGAGGGCCCGGGCAGGCCTCGAGCATCTTGGATGCCAGCCTCTCTGCCTTCTGAGGGGCACGAGGATCCTAAAGGTCAGTGGTCAGAGTGGTCTGGTCGGCGGTGCAGGGCTGAGCGGGGGAGGGGGTTTCCAATGCCCTCTGATGCGGCCTCCATCTTGGGGGCACGGGGAGCCCATCTGCGTGTGCAGGTGGGCACACAGGTGACAGGGAGCCCTGGGTCCCTATCTGTGGCAACAGCTACAGTTTCCGGAACCTTTCAGAACCTGGCCCACGCCCTTCCCCCCGTCCCCCGGGGCTGGGAAAATCCCCTGGGGTTGACAGACAGCGTCGGCATTTTAGTCCTCGTCCGTGGGCTCTTGGAAAAGCCCCCCGGGACCCCTCCCGTCGCCTGGAGCCCTGTCTTTGAGGATTTGGTTCGAGATGGTCCCAGAGCCTCCCGAGATCCACGACCGTGGCGGCACCACTGCTGAGAGCCGCGGGCCTTCGGGCTGTCCCCCCTGCACCCCATCGCTGTCCCGTGAGTCCTGTACACCCACCTT
Source organism: Hyperoodon ampullatus (assembly GCF_949752795.1). Lineage (NCBI taxonomy): Eukaryota > Metazoa > Chordata > Mammalia > Artiodactyla > Ziphiidae > Hyperoodon > Hyperoodon ampullatus. The sequence continues at coordinate 4,322,461 of NC_136920.1, forward strand.
CACCTTTTCTCTATTTTTTTTCTTCCTCTTGCTTCTCTGATCGAATGGATTCTGCTGCCCTGTCTTTGAGTTCCCAGATTGTTTTCTTCTGCTTTATCTAGTCTACTGTTGAACCTGTATATTGAATCCCACAGGGGCCCAGAGGAGGGGTCCCCAGCTCCAGGGTCTTCCTGCCCCCCCTTCCCACCTCCCCTGCCCCCTCCCCAGGGCTCAGACCTCCCCTCCCTCCCTCCACCAGGTACCCAAGTGAAAAAAGCAGAGGACTCAGAAGAAAATAAATTTAAATGCTTTATTGGGATTGCGAGCGTTAAAAGTTAAAGACAAAACCCAAGCTGTGGATTCTGTCAGAAATAGCATGTTAGGGGCGAGTGGAGGCGAACACGGCCGCGGGATGGACTGGGCGGTAGGTGACACTCGGTGTTCTGCGCGTGGGGGTCCTCAGATGATGGCGTAGAGACCCAAGAGGGGGTCCCGCTGAAGACAGCTGCGGGGACTCGGGGAAGAGACACGATGGAGGGCCACAACCAGGGCATGGAGGTCGGAAGGGGCCCGGGTCGGGATGGTGATGACCCACAGAGAGCTGCTCACTGGGGGACACAGAGGAGCCTCGGCAGACGCCCCCAGAGCCCCCACCCGATCGAGGCAAACGGAACCCTGGGTGGGTGGCATCTGGCTGAGTGGGCAGATAATTTGGGGTGCCTCGAAGACGATTTGGATCTCAGGCCAATCTGTCTGGCTTCTCCGATTAAGACAATTTAGCTCTTTGGGCTTCTGTCCAATGGTCCAAATGGCCCACTCCCCGGGCGCTGGCCGGGGGACCCTCTGTGTCTTGGGTGGGCTGTCACGGACCGCCCCCTGGGTCGTGCCAGCCCCGTCACCGGGGCCCAGAAGCTTCGGGCCTCTAGATTGCTAGTCAGGCTGCCGTGCAGGGGGGCTGCACTGGGGGCAGAGGCGGGGGTGAGGTAAACCTCCCAGCCGCCCGGATCCCTGCCGCAGCCCTAGGCGCTGAGATGGTGGCTGGCTCAGTACCGCCAGACCCGAGGGCCTCGGGGCCCAAGCGACCCCAGCTGTCGGACACACTCGCAGCCCTCCTGCTCTGCGGGGCTCGTGCCCTCCGGACCTCTCCTACTGCCCGGCATCACCCCACCTGGTCACCAGGAAGCCCTGCGGAGCTCCGAGCTTCCTGGGGCCCAGACAGGGCACTGAGGAGGCGGGCAAGCTGTCACCGAGGGGTACGGGGAGGGCTCCCCAGGTGCGCGGAAGGTGGCCACCTGCTCCCGCCCGATGGAGCCCCTTGCTCAAGCATCTGTAGCCCCTTCCCCCCCGGCCGGCTGGGCCAGCCGGGGGCCCCACCTTGGTGGCCTCCGAGCACCTTCCTGACACCTGAAGAGACGCCTCCCTGCCCCCTCCTCCGCCCCTCAGGACCCCCGGGGACCAGCCACCGTCCCCGGGGGCCAGGCCAGGCAGCGGCCGTCTCCATTCCCCTGACCTCTCGGGGGGCACAGTGGCCAGCAGCCCCACGGAGGCTCCACTCTCCACTCAACCCAAGCGACAGGGACAGGCGAAAATCAAACCAAGGGTGATAAATGGCGGGGGGCAGGACGGCGGCGGGCGCCGCGGGTGACAGGTGGTTGGCTTCATGCGTTCCTTGTCCTTGGTCACTGCCCCCCTGTTACACGGGGACGGGAGTAAGTTTAATTTGGTACATGAGCGCGTAAAAAGCTAAGGAGGGATAAAAAAAAAAAAAAAAAAAAAGGAAAAAAGCCCCAGGAGAAGCCAATTAAAGGGGGGAAATAGATCAATTGGCGTCAATTTGGGTTCCTGATTCGATCTGTAATTCTGCACGTCTCCTCGTCAATCCTTCCTCCTGACCATTTTGTCCAAACCCTTGCTGAACCACTTCCTACCCCAGAGCATCCCCCCCCAGCCCCCAATGCCCCCCCACCCACCCCACCAACCTCCAGACTTCCCACACTCCCCGTCACCCTTGCCAGCCTCCAGGGGGCCCTCATTTCTGACAGGCTCCCCCAGAAGGCTGGCAAAGATGACCCCTAGGTGTGCTGGGGGGCGGTCCCCAGATCTCACAGGAGCACACCTAGGGGGTCAGGCGACGCGGTGGGGCATGTCTTGCTTGGCCACAGCCATCTCCAGTCCGGCCAAACCCGTTCCTCGCTCGGCACGATAGTAGGTGCCTGGATGCCAGTGGGGTCTGAGGGCATCGGGACTCTCACTGCAGGTGCCGTGGGGTCAGGACGGGTGCCGAGAAGGAGGGGGGATCTTCCTCATCTCGGAAAGATGGAACCACCCGCGCCTGAGCCTGGGACACACACCCTCCCACCCTAGGGCGCGTCCCAGGGGACCGGAGGGGAGCACAGGACGTGAAAACCTCTTTGCAGGTCAGCTTAGAGAAGAATTTGGGATGGAATGCGGTCTCATCCGCACAATGCTGGGTTTGGGTATCCCACATATCTGGGTGTGTGTGCGTGTATGGATGCACGTGAGGGTTGTGGATGTGTGTGAGCTTGTGTGGATGAGTGTGTGTGAGGGGGTGTGTGTGTGTGTGAGCGTGCAGGGTTGCGTGTGGGTGCGTGTGCTTTCAAAGGTGAGAATTCAGACGTAAGATTTTGGAGTGTGTGGGCGTTTATGCCCATTAAGTTTTATCTGCGCGAATTCGGGTTTTCTGTTCCGTGCACCGCTCCTCGGGTCTTGCTGGGCCCCCCCACTGCTCCACAGCGGTCTCAGTGATGGAAACTAGGGGGAGGAACGGGTTTGGGTCTTTGGTGTCACATTGCCAGAGCCCAGCGAGGGTTTGGTGAAGGAGGGAGATGGCTGGCAAGCAGTGACAAGCCTACCTGCAAATTTGGTGCCTTCCTTTCTCTTGGATGGTCAGCTCACAGCCAATTGAAGTCCAGGTCCGAAAGGAACGAGAAGGAAGGGTGGGGGCCAGATTCTTTTATTTTGCCAATTGTTTTGAAGCCAATTTATTTTTAGTATTTTTTTTTCAGCTCATTGATTTTTTTTTTAGGGTTTTCTGGAAAGCTAGTTAGCTTTTCCGGTGTTGCTAAGAAGCCAATTCGTTTCAAGGGGGCCGACACGTTTGTGATTGCAATTTTGGTTGTGTAATTTGGGGGTAATTTGGGGGTGGTAATTTGGGAGAGGGAGCTAAAGCCAATTGGTTTTGTACGTTTTTAAAGATTTTGTTGTGATTCCCTTAGCCCGATGGAGGGGGCCAAGGAGAGACCAGCCTGACGTGGGGAGGTTGGGGCATGGGGGCCAGGTCGGGGGAGCCCGCAGACAGGACGGTACAGAGGTTTTAGAGGTGGGACCTGATGGAAAGGTCCCGGTCAAGAGGAGGTCACGAGTGGATGGTGCCACTTTGCAGAATTACGACAATTTGGCTCACTTCCGATGGCCGGATGCCTCAAGAGAGGCGCCCCCGTGGGCGGCGGGGTCCTGGGTGGGCAGGGCGATCAGGGGACGGTGACGCTTGGCCTCTCTGAACACCTCCAGCTCCTTGGCGAGCGTGCGACCCCGGCGGGCTCGCAGGAGGGCAGGCAGACCCCTGCGCAGGCGTTGGGCGGACTGCTTCCAGGTGTCATATTGGAAGAATTTGCCCACGGGGTATCTGGGGAAGTTGTCCTGAGAGGGGAAGGGCCGGTCAAGGGGTGCCAGGCCCCCAGCCCCTGCCCCCAAGCCACCCAGGCCCCGGGGGGACATCTGGGCAACCTGCTGGGGGCTGTCCCTAAACCTTGCATTGTGCCCGATGTGTGACAGGTCAGTAACTCCCCCAGCTTCTGGCCAACGCCACCACAGGGGGTGGGGTGGGGGCACGTGGCAAACACGTAAAGGACTCCCTAGCCGCGCTTCCAGCTAAGGAGCTGCCGTGCCCTGGTCCCCTGGCTTAGAGGTAACAGCCCCGAGGGGCTTCAGAGGGAGGGGAGGGTCCCGGAGACCCCGGTTCCCCTCACAGGGGCCGGGCCGCCCACGGGCCCAGAGCTGGGGGGCCGCCCACGGGCCCAGAGCTGGGGGGCCGTCCACGGGCCCGAGCTGGGGGGGCCGCCTTACCGGAAGCACGGTCGGAGGGGTCGACACGTCCCTCTCGGACTTGGCGGGGGTGGCGCAGTAGGTCTCCAGCAGGGCCAGGTCGCAGCTGCGGAAGCAGCACTCTTCCACGATGCCACGGCTGCGGCGGTTCACGCGGCTTGCCGGCCTGCCTGGAAGTCCCACAGGAGGAAGGAAAGGGCACGTCAGCACCAGCGCCCCAGGGGTCTCCCCAGGGTTCCTCCAGCCAGCCCCCCGCCCCTGCCCTTGGGACAGGATGCCGGTCACCTTGCAGGGACAGCCAGCCTCGGCCTGGAGGGGAGGAAGAAAGCGAGAGGGGGGGCGCGTAGGGGCCCCAGAAAGGAGAGAAGGGACAGCGGGGTGAGCGCGCTCCAGGACCAGCCCCCTGGCCTCTCGGTGCCTCCCTCGTCGTATGTAAAGGTGGGCACGGCCTCCTGGTCCACCACCAGGGGCTGTTTGGAAAATGCACGGGGCCCGGCCCCACATCCTGGGATCCCAGGGTCCTGACCCAAAGGCCGACTGGGACCCAAGTGCCATCCCCGAACCAACCAGGAGCCTGGGTGCCTGCGGCCCTAGAGACGCCGCGGAGACAGGTAGGAATGGGAGGAAGAAGGAGAAGACGGGAGGAGAGGAGTGAGGACCTGCAAAAACCACGCCCTCCTTTCTTCCCGTCCTCCCCCTCTCCTCCACGCACAGGCTCCAGACTCAGCTGCAAGGAAAAGCTCCCGGCCTGCCTTCCGCCGTCGGTGGGGGGAGGAAGAGGAGCCCCTAGTAAGGGGTCCAGGTGCAGGGTCGAAAGGGTTGGGGGCTCAGCCCGGCCCTCCTTTCAGGGAAACCTGGTGCCAGGGGGCCACTCCCCGGGCAAGGGCCAGTCAGCACCAGACCGTACGGTGCCATCTCCTGCCCCCAAATGTGGCAGGAGACAGAGGCCACAGGAGAAGCCAGGGCAGGCAGGGGCCTCAGAAGCGTCAAGAAGCAGGAATGCTTTTTAAAGAGAAGCTTTGACATGCCAAGATGGGCATTTTCGGCCCATTTCAGAGGGTGGGTAAGTAAAGGCTGCAGAAGAAGGTGACTTGTGGTGGGTGATGGGCTGGTTATGATGAGTCTTACGGCCATTGCCTACTTGTCCCGGCCATGTCCCCACCCACACCCAGCCCTGAGTGGTGTCTGGCCGAGCCCAGGGGGAGCACACACTCCCTCCCCCCTTGAGGGTCAAGAAACTGCTCCCCAGTTTCTCCCGTTATACAGATGGACACTCTCCGGAACTCCCCTGACCTGTCCTACAGTTAAAGAAACTGAGGCCCAGATTGCTGGGACGTGAGGGCAAGAGCCCACACCCCGAAGGAGAGGTCACCTCCAACGGGGGACCCGCCCTGCCACACAGGGCGCAGGGGCGAGGGAGAGCCGAGGTCTCTGTGTGCCCAGCCAGCTCCCGCAGGTCGGGAATTAGAGAGCGAGGAACAGCCAAACCACTCGGGCCGGCAGACGGGCAGCCTGCACTGTGCCCTGTCCCTCGGGTGCGGACCCCACCCAGGCCTGGGGGCCCCGGCGGTCCCCTCCTGTGGACGGAGCCGAGCGTCCCCCAGCACGTGGGGCATGCACACTCACGCCACCAGCAACGTGTGCTTTTATTCTTATTGGTTTTCAACCCGTTTGATTCCATTTAAAAGCTAACCATCCACGGGTATCTGCCCATTGCCAAGATGTGGGCAAAACGTGCGGGGAAACCAGTGCCCGCAGCCCTGCCCGTGGGCAGGTCAGGGAGAAGCAGGAGGGGAAGGGCTGCCTCCCTGCGGGGGCCTGGGTCACCCCGCCCAGAAGTCCGGCCTCCAGCCCGCTCTGCACCCCACCCGCACCTGCCACCTAAGGTCCGGTCCCCCTGTAGATACCACCGTCCACTCTCCCTCCCACCTTGAGTCACGTTGCAAGAAATCAGGGAGTGCGGGCACTGCCCAGGCACACCGTAAGTGCCTAATAAATGTGGACTGCAAGGACGTGACTGCGCTCTCAAAAGGCTCAGAGCAAGGGCCCCGGGCTCATTCATCTCCAAGGGGCCTCCCTGGGCCCGACCCCCAGGCCAGGTGGGCTGAAGGACCTGCAGAGGTGTCTGACGTGCGGTAAGGAGGACTCCAGCATCTATCGAGCACCAGCTGTGTACACCCCTCCGCCCTTGCCCCGCTGAGCTACTTACTGAAGTAGAAGCCGCGGTCCCCGCAGACAAACTGGAGGGTGTCCACCAGCTCCCCGCCGCACAGAGTCTCACTGGGGCGGTAAGCAGCATAGCAGCACGAGGCGAAGGCCAAGAAGGCGAGCAGCACCAGCATCGACTTTCCCACTCTGATCCCCATTGGTGTCTGCGGGCGGAGACAAGAGGCGTGAGCCCGCCGCCCACCACGCCCAGGTGCAGGCCTCTCCCGCCGCCCGCCAGCCAGGGCGTCCCAAAATGCTGGCCCAGCAAGGGGACGAGGGCCTGCCTGCTCCCTTTGGGGCCACTAAGCCCAGCCATCTCCTAATTTAAAGTCCAGTTTTACAGTTTTAAAGCATGGCTTTCTCCTTAATCTTAACTGTTTTAATTACAGAAGAACAGGAGCTTTCACTGCTGAGGCAGGCAGGATGCAGAACTGCCCCACGTGAAGGACTGTGTGTGGGGCACATCTTTGAGGGGCACCAAGTGCTAGTCAGTAATTTCACGTGGGGATCACTGTCCCCATCGTTATTAATGCAGGGGCTCAGCCACACCCAGAGCTGCAGGGGCCAGTGCTGGACACTGGACCTGGCCTCCATCCTATGATGTCATGGGGGCGGGGCCGGTACAGGGCAGCGGCCACTCCTCGGGCCTCCCAGCGCCAGCCAAGATGGCAGACGGCCCCACCCCAGCACAGAACATGTGCATCCCAGAGGACCAGCTAAGCAAGGGTGCCAGGAGGACCAGCCTCCCTCCCAAAGCAACAGGGGGCTTCTGCTGGGCCAGCACCACCCTTCTCCTTCCCGCACCGCCTTTCCCACCCTCTCAGTCTGAGGCTGAGCAAAGCCTGGGTCGAGGGTCCGACGGTCAGCACGGCGGTGCCAGCCACGCTCCCAGGAGCCTCCTTCTCCTACATCACTTAGTCCCTCGACTCCAGTCTGCCCTGGGCACCCCAAACACACATAAAAGCCAAAAGCCTCCTTTCCAGGCCTCGCATCACACTACCCAGGGCCAGGGACCTCAAAGTCCCTCCAGGACCACCAGACCCTCTCCCCATTTGGGGTACCCAACCCCACCCCAGGAGCTGGGGAGAACAGGTCAGGCCACCTAGAGGCCAGACCCCAGGTCCCTCAGGGCACCATCTAGAAGGAGAGGCACATCTCAAGACACACCCCCCTCGCAAGGCTTTGTGGCTGCAGACCTGGGGCAAGGGTTAACCGGGTCCCCTAAGGAGTCAGGGGGCTTGAAAGGGACCTTGACTCCTCTTGAGACACAGCAAGCCACCCCTGCCCCTCCAAAAGGTGGAAGCTCCCCAGGCAGGCAGCCCCAGCCTGCCCTCTGCAGGCCCAGGTACCAGCCCCTTCTGGGGGGACAGTCACGGCCGGGTGCCCCTGAGCCCCGTGGTACCCGCAGGCTACCCTAGTAAGGGCCTGGGTGGAGCTGCCCACGTGTGTCCCTCTTAGGCTGTGCACCCAGTGAGCACAGAGGCACCGAGCAGCACGCCCCTTGCCAGCCTGGAGCAAGGCTGCTGCATGCTGGGCCCAGGGGAATTTTGATGCAATAAATCGTGTAGGAAATGAGGGGCTGAGGAGGAAGCACAGTCTCGCTCAAGCTCCTGACGAGCAGGGCCAGCTCCATGGAAGATGGAGACCGCCGCCTGGCTCAGCTCACCCCCTCCCTGCACCAGACCCCAGCCTGTCTCCCGACACCCCAGTGCCGCCCCCCCCCCCCTCCAAATTCTAAGAACAAATTTGTCCAGCTAGGGACTCGGTGCCGTCCGAGCGGCAGCCCCATCCTTCTGCAAGCCCAGCCACTTAGTGTGGGGTCCAGTCCAGGGCACCAGCACAGAGCAGAAGACTAGACGAGGGGCATGCAGCTGTGCGGGCCAGGTGAGCAAGCGGGCAGAGGAGGGAGGGCAGGGGCGAGAGGGCAGAGGCAGAGAGGAGGGATGAAGGGGCTGAGTGGGAGGCCGCGGGCAGGGGCCAAGGGGCTGAGGCCGGAGCGGGAGGGCGGCGGGGTCCTCGCTCAACAGCCCTGGTTACCTGCAGCTGGACAGGAGGCTCGCTGGGGCTGGAGGAGGAGGATGAGGGAGGAGGAGGCTGGAAGGCTGCCTCAGAGGAGAAGCTAATGTCCAGTTTGCAGGCTGGTCAGTGCCTCAGCTTTTATGTCGGAGCCGGCTCCTCCCAGCCGCGGCTCCACCCTACCCCCACCCCTCTCCCTGCTGACCACTCCCCCCGCCCCCTGTGCTCCCGCCCCCTCCCTCCTTCCAGCCGTTCCCTTCTCTGCGGCACCCCCAACCGCCTTCCCCACCATCTCTTAGCAAAGAACGGGGGGCGGGGGGGCTCATCCTGCACCCCCAGCCCATCTTGGCACCGGGAAACGGGGGCGGGGGGTGCAGGGAGGGGGGCTGCTTTCCACCTCCTCGTATGGAAACTTCCATCTGCCCACTGGGGCAGGGGCAGTTACCCTCTCTGGGTTGTCCACTGCTGCCCTTTGGAGCCCTGGACCAGGCCCTCTCTCCAGAGTCCTGGTTGGCAATGTTGGGGACAGGGAAAGGGAGGCTGTAGGGGGGTGCGCTGCGAATGCGGTGTCTGGCAGGACTCTTTTGCCAACTCGGCCCCCCTCGCTCCATCCTGGCCCCGCCCACCCAGTTTTCCTCTCTCGGTCTTGCTGGCACGGAGTCAACATACCAGGGTGGGTTTCTGAGACTTGCGCCCGTCCTCGTTGCACTGCCCCCCGCCCCCGCCCCCGCGGCACAAATCACAAACTTCCAGCGACACCCCCTGCACCCGCAAAACGACCAGGAAGTCGCCTTGCAGACAGCTCACACCTCCCTTGGCGCTTCCCAAGTCCCCACCCCCGCCCCCCCCACCCCTCGCCCCCTCCTCCGCGGCACAGAGCAGAGCGCGGGGTTCGCGACGCGGAACGTGACCGACAGCCCCCCACCCCGTCTGCCCCGGGCCCAGCCGCCCCGCCCGGCCCGGCCCGGCCCGGCCCGGCCCGGCCCGGCCCGCACGCAGCTTACCTGGAAGCCGGCGCAGGGGCCGCCCACCTCCCTGCTGCGTATTGCAAACCGAACAGCGGGCGTTGGCCCTCCTGCCGGGCACTCCTCTGCCAGCGCCGCTCTGGCCGAGTCGCGGGGGCCGAATGTGCGACGGGGCAGAACGGGGGGATGGCTTTTTTGGGGGGGTGGGAAACTCGTCTGATTGTTTGGGAAGGACGGGCTGTCTGCGGGCTGGGGCGGGCCAGATGTTGTACTTTTAGGGGGGGAAAGGGTATCGGGAAATGAGGTCAGCTGTTGTATCAAGGATAGAGAGGGGCAGAGATAGTGAGAGAGACAGAGTGAACGTGAAAAGGGGGGGCCGAAGAGAGGGCGAGAGAGAGAGAGAGGACAGTGAGAGACGGGCAGGCGCACAGCGGGAGAGAACAGCGGAGAGAGAAACAGAAAGCGTATAATTAATCCACTTTGGGACGGCGAAGGCGAGAGGGCGGGCGTGGAAGGGGAGGGAGTTGGAGGCAAGGAGCTGGGGGGGGGGGGGGCGGGAGGGAGCAAAGGGAAGGCTGCGGAAGAAGAGAGGGGGCCGGGACCAGAGGCCGGAGAGGGGACGGGGAGCGCAGAGAAGCGAGGAAAGGGCGCAACGTCGGGGGCCGGGGAAGGTGCTGAGGGGGGCGGAGCGGAGGCGTCACCCGGGCCGCGGGCGCCCAGCTCGGTTTGGGCCGACGGAGCCCTCGGCCGTCGCGAGCCCGGGCCTCGGGGGGGCGGCGGTGGCGGCGCCGGGGCCGCTCGGGACGCAGCGAGGAGGGGGAGCGGCCGGGCTGCGCGCCGGGGAGGGCCGGGAGGGAGCGCGGGGGATGACAACGCCGGCGGCCTGCGAGCCGGACTGCCTGCGGGGGGGACCGCCTCCTCGGGCGAAGCGGGACGGGCGTTGAGGTAGATGAGGAGGAGGCGGCGGGGGATCCGCAGGCCGGCGGAGCGCGACCCCGCCGACGGCGCCCGAGATGGGAGTCAGCAGCGTGGCGGCGGACGGCGTCGACGCGGGGCCGCCAGCCGGGTGGAGGCGCTGGCGGGCCGAGCGCGGGCGGGCGTGGGCCAGGAGGCGGGGGCGGCCGGAAGGGGGGGGCCGGGGGCCGGCCTGGCCTCACGCAGCTCCGCCGGAGAGCAGGCGAACTCCGGGCGCCAACGCCCGGCTCTTATAGCCGCGCCACCCCGCGGCTCGGCGCCCGCTCGGGCCCCGCTGGCCGTGCGCCCGCGCCAATGGGCGCCCGCGGGGCCCTCGCCCCGCCCCCGGACCGCCCTCGCAACTCGAGCCAAGGGCGGGGGGCGGGCTTGGGGTCCCGGGGGGCGGCGGTCGGGGGGGGGGGACTGTGGGGTGCGCGGGGGCGAGATTGGATTGGGGGCAGGGATCGGCAGAGTTCGAAAGAAATCCAGAATCGCCATTCTAAAGTGTTTGGGGGCCCCGTCTTAGGTTCCGGGGTGCCAAGGTCCCCGCATTAGTGCACGGGGGACGCGGGGCGACCAGGGTGGGCGGTGTCACACGCCCTAGAGACGGCCGGGTCCCCGCGCCCGGCCAGGGGGTTACGCGGCGAGGGTGCCCTGTCGGAATGTGGGCGCAGGTGGCTCGACACTGTGTCGGGGGTCCCCGAGTGCCGCTGGGATGTGCAGGGGAAGTGGGGAGTCCCTGGGCGCGGGCGGGGCGCGCAGCCGCCACCTGCCCGAGCAGGCGCAGCACCTCGAGCCGCAGCCGGAGCCCGAGCGCCCCCCGGTGCCGCGCGGGAACCGGGGAGTAGCCTCGGCGGCCGCCAGGTGCGGTACGTGGGGAGGGCCGGCCGGGCCAGGACCGAATCTGGCCCAGGCATGGGGCCGGCCCGGCCTGCGCCTGCCGGGAGAGAGACGAGCAGGGCGGGAAACATCGCTCAAATCCTACCTGCATGACCGGGCTCACCGGGGTGCATCTAAGCAGCTCGCCTTTGGGGCCCACCCAAAATATCCGGATAATAGTTCCCCCGTCCTCTGTGCGTTGGACTTGCGTAGACTCGGGTTCAGCCCCAGGGGCCACCACAATAATTTGGGGGTCTGGGGAAACCATCTCCTGGAGAGTTTGGACGATGTAAGAAGTCGTTGTGATTTTTACCAAGTCAAAACCACGCACGAGCCCCCGCGCCCCGCCCGGCCCCAGGAGCCCCGGCCGCCAGCGCCCCTCCGAGGGGAAGGGGCCGCCGGCGGCGGAAGCCCGCGCCCGATTCGCCCCCTCGCTCCGCCATCAATCACGTCGCCCGCGCTCGGCGCGCTCCTCCCGGAGTCCTCCGCCCGGCGGCTGGAGGCGCCGCGCCGCCCGAGCCGGGTGCGCCTGTCCTCCGCGTCCCTCCTACCCTGCGCCCTGCCTGCCCCGCTGGGGGGCCGCCGAGGCGCTTTCCCCACGACCGTGATCTTTGCAGAGAGCAAACGAAAGCGGCGCGGGTTTCAGGGCGCCTGGCCTAGCGAGCGCGGCCGCTGAGGGGCTAGCCCGCCGCAGGCTCCCGCGCCCCGCGCCGGTGTCCCCGGCAGCCGCTCGGGACGACGGGACGGCGGCGGGTGGGTTTGGGAGCCGGGCCGGGACGCGAGGCGGCGGGGAGCTCACCGCGAGGCTGGAGGCCGGAGGCCGGAGGCTGCGTCCGCGGGCGCGCTAGGAGCCGAGGCAGAGAGCGAGCGCTCTGCAACGGGCTGTGGACGCGCTGAAGGTGAGCGAGACCCCGGGGGCAGTCCCCAGTGTCCGGGGGCAACGCCCAGTCCGTTGGAAGACCCGGGGACAATGCCCAAATTTGGGGGAAACTGGGGGCAATGCCCAGTCGTTTTCCTGGACGCGGGAGAAGCACTGCCTACGTCCTGGAGGACACGCTGCCGGGCCAAGTGTGTTTGGGGAGCACAAGAGAAAGTTTCCAACTCCGAGGAGCTCCGGGGACTTCGTAGGAGACGCAGAGAGGCCCAGAACCAGTGCCCGTGGTACGCGGGATTGGGGAAGCTGCAGAGACCGCGGCGGGGCCGGGAACAATGCCCAAAGGCCGGGAACGCAAGTCAGAGCCGCCTGATTTGCGGGCGAGAAAACGAGTGTCCCGAAGTGGGGACCCAAGGGAGGTTGCGTCGGTGTGGGGAACTGCGATTCACGACTAAATTCGAGACTCCAGAAAAAGAGTCCGAGTCTGAGGACCGGGGGGATTTCTCCCTGCAACTGGGGGACAAGGGAGCCGCGTCTAAAATGTGGGGACCCCAGCTTCTGGGTCAGCAAGCTTGTGGGAGGTCCCACTTTGTGGGGAAGTAGGTTTGGGGATGACCCGAGGAAAATGCTCAGCGTGAAACTTGGGAGAACCCCAGAGGCGTACTGTCTAAAACTGGGGGAAGAAAAACAATGGACACATTTTGGGGATCTAGGCAAACTGTCTATGCGGTGGAGAAGAGTGGAGATTAATTTCCACAACTTAGAAATTCAAGTTAGTGGCCTGGACGCTTGCAGCACCCAAGGAAAGTAACTTCCATAATTGCTATGGCTTTTGAGAAAGTTTTCAATGTCCTTTAGAGAATCAAGAAACACGATCTAAATTCGGGGCAACCTGGGGTGTGATCAGGACATTTGGAGAATGCAGAAAATCAATGTCCTTTTATATCTTAATTTTTACATTGGTTTCAATTAGTTTATTTTTGGTGAACAGGAAAAAAATATTTTCCTGGGCACTGTCTGAATTTGGGGAACCCTAGTAAGACGAGGCCCAAGTTTGGGGGATCCATGAAAATTGTTCAATAGAGATTGGTACCTAAATTTCAGGGAACCTGGTTAGTAGCAAGGAAGCTTGTAGGACGCGGCCTGTAATACCTGGGATTTCCAGGACCCGGGGATATTTTTCGGTATCTGGGCAATTTCACTTTGGAGGCCTGTGGAAAATTGCCTAAATTTAGGGGGGACTCGGGGCAAGGATCATAAAGTCAGGGGACCCATAAATCAATGTTCCAAAAATGTTCAATTCTTTTGTGGAGGGGGGAAAACAATCTCAGTTTATTTTGGAGGGTTGGCAGGCAGTACCTCAATCTGGAGGCCCCAGAAAAATCATTTTTGAATCTGGGGATCCAAAGAAGTTCTTCAAAGTCCTCAGGAGAATTGAGGGTCAATATCTAAGTTTTAGGGGGAAAGGATTCAGAGTTCCTAAATGGTGGGGCCTGAAGAATCAGTGCCTGAAGCTGGTTATCTACAGGGGGTTTGCAGTGTCTGGGAGACTCAGAAAATGTCGACTAAATTTGGGGTGACTCAGTGGGTGCGCGGGATGCTTTGGAGCCCAAGAAATCGGTGCCTTTCTGTGACAGAAGTGTAACATTGAATGTGTTTGGGGGGCCTGGAGGGCAATGCCTAATGTTGAGAGCCCAGCGTGTCCAAATAGAGGAAAGGGTCCAGTGTTGGTTGGCCTGGGATTTGGGATCAGTTCTGAGTTTTAGAAAACCTGGATTCTTGTCAGTAAGCTCGTGGGGCCCAGGGAATTTTTTAATATTCAGAGTGTTATGAGGCGGAGAAAATATTCAGAATATTTGGTTACTGGGACACTCAAAAGAGCTTGGTCTAACAAGATATAGGCTCTGTGAAAGAGTTTGTTTTGTGCGTGGTTTGACCCAGGGGGACCTGGGAGGTTTGTGATTTGGGGGAATCTGCCTGTTCCACGATCACAATTGAGCACACCTTGGATAATTGCTCCGTGTGCTTTCGGGGCCTGGGTAACAGTGTCTTAAATTTTAAGGAACCTGATAAGTGGCAAGGAAGCTTGGAGATCCCCGGAAATGAACACCCCGTATCTTCATGGACCACCAAAAAAAAAAAAAAAAAAAAAAAAAAAAAAAATTGGGAGGGGGACCAGAAATCAATGCGTTTTGGGGACCAGAAATCATCCCCTCAATTTTGTGGAACTCAGGAGATCAGAGCGCAGACTGTTTATGATTCAGAAAGGGGATCGGCGTGCTTTGGGTGTAATGCCTACATTTCGGTGGAGGTATGGGAAGCAACGTTCAGACTCTGAGGGTCCCGGGGAAATGGCTTAGTGTGTTGCGGAGGTGGGGGGCGCCTAAGATTCTTTGTGGAAAATTTAGGGAACCCAGAGTGAGGCCAATACATTTGTGGAACTCAGCAGATAATGCCCCGAACTCTAGTGAACCAGGGGAACAGGGCTTCAGTGTGGGGGGCCCAGAACAGGGATGGTAAGCTTGGGAGCCCCTGTCGTCCAAAATTACGGGGACACAGGAAGAGAGCTCCACTTGTTTGGGAATGATGCCTAAATGCCAGAAAAACACTGTGCACATTCTGGGGAGCCAGGCGAATTGGTCAGCCTGACCACAGGACCCAGGGTTAATGTTTAAATCTTCCTGAATAGGGTTTGCCACTGTGTAACTCTGCAGAACCTGGGGGTGGGGCTGGGGGGTATAGAAAATTGTGAAGAGCCTGGGAGAAAACACCCAATGAGTTCGGGGACCCAGGCCACTAGTATAAACCTGGGAAAGCCAGTGGGGGTTATGCGTTTTCAGATCCCCAAAATTAATGTCCAAAAAACCCCAAAACAAAACAAAACAAAAAAACCCTTGTGACCTGGAGAAATGTTGAATGTACTGGGGGGACCTGAGCAAGGCTTAAATTTGGAAGAGACCAGAAAATATAATGTCTGCGATCCGGAGGAGCGGGGAAGGTGCTGGGTGGGTTGGGACCCTGGGAATGGAGGGCTGCGTTTGAGAGGTTGAGCTCCGGGGCCCGGGGAAGCACCCGCCGCTGGGGATCCGCCGCCCCCGGGACTCGCGCGGAGCAGTGGCGCCCTCCCCGGGGGACGCGAGCGCGGGTTGCGCGGCGGCGGCGGCGGCTCCGGGGCCGGTGCGCGGGACTCCCAGGGGCGCCCTCCACCCCGCCTGGCACACGGCTTCTCCCGCTTTTGCCTCCTCGCCCCTGAGAGCGCTTCCGTGCAGAAGCCCGGCCGGGCGGGCGTCGGGGTGGAAGGGAGAAACCCGAGAGCCGCGGGGGAGCGATGGGGCGCTGCTCCCCCGGCGCTCGCGGGGCTCCGGGCTCCCCGCTCGGCCGCCTGCGAGGAGGCCCGCGGGCTCCCCGCCGCCGCCGCGCCCCACGCGCTCCCGCGCTGCGAGCCTAGGCGAAGCCGCGGCCGGGCCGCCGCCGCGGGCAGGCTCGTCCCCGGCTCGGTTTGGGGGCCCGGGAGCACCCCCGGCGGCCACCCCCTGCTCGCCCCGGCGCTCCGCGAGCGCCGTCCGGGCCTTCCCCAGCCCCCAAACGAGAGCGAACCCAATTTTGTTCTGGTAATGCGGGAGAGCAGAAGGGCTGGGGAAGAGGAGAAGAAAGTGGGGGGAAGAGATGGGGGGCAGGCCTGCACGGTGGCTGGGGGTCAGGGGTCTCCTTTCGTTTTCCTCGAAGAGAATTTTCACGAAAAGCCTCCCTCTCCGGGCTGTGGAAGCCTAGATCCTTGAAGACAAACACTGAACCCTACCCAGCACCAAGGCACTGGCGGGAACTGGATCACCCATTCACAACTGGGCAATGTGGGAAGTGGGGGGCAGCCACCCCAGGGGCATCTGTGGGTTGGGGGCGCTGCCAGAGAGGGTGTGCTGCTGGGGGCAGCAGAATGGCGGGGCCCCGGGACCGGTACGCCGGCCGTCGCTTGTCCCCGCTGTCATCCCACAGAGGGACCCCAGCTAGAAGGGGGGCACCTCAAAGCCTGACACTCTGGGAAGGCAGGGGTTAAGGCCATTGGACAGGTGTGGGGACTGGGCAGGGCTGAGGCAGCCCTTTCACAGGAGCTTGGCAGGACAGGGAGGACACCCCCCCACCTATGAAAAAAAGCAGCCCATTTTCCACCCAGAGCCCAAGGCACGTGGGGAATGTTCCCCCTTCAAATTCCAGTCCGTATCAATCACCCCCGTGTCCATTCCAAGAACATCTGGCCTGTCTCGCCCCCCCCCGCCCTTCACTGCCCCCCTTCCCCCCTCCACCAGCCTTCTGCAGTCCCCCGCGTCCCTGGCTTTCAGGCCTATGCCTATAGGAGGGAAGGCAAGGAGGGAGCCTCCGGAAGGGAAGCCTGGCTGCGTAGCTCCCTATTCTGTGGCAACTTGTAAATTTGGGGCGAAGAGTATTTTTAAGTGCCTGTCTGCGGACCCGGCTCCCTGGGATCCCAGAGCGGATTTCAAGTCCTGGATGAGGGCCTCTGCTGCCCTTGGCCTTGCTCTGGGTTCCCCACCTCTCCTCCAGTCCTGCTTCCCAGGCTGGGGGTGGCGGAAGGCTGGGGTGAGACGTGTGTCAGTGGGGCTGCCTGGGCGCATCCATGCCAGCGGCCCTTTGGTGAGCCCCTCCCCTGCTTTGTGCCCTAAGCAGGCGCCAGCCCTGGAGAAGCTGCCGCCTGTGCTTGCAGACCTGGACCTTGGAGGTAAGACGGCTGAGGCCACCTTGGGGTGCCAGGCTGGGCCATCAGGGCGAGGAGGAGGGGGGCAGAGATTCACTTCCTCCCCGTGAGGGGCTGCCTGCTGAACCCTCGCCTTATTTAGTCACGGGTTCGGCTAAAGGGGCAGGGTTGTCGGGGGGCAGATCCGGGTCGCCGTGGGGCTCAAAAAGGGCACTGGCCACCCCCACCAGTACCAGCCGCCCAGGTTGCCCCGACTTCCGGCCCCCCACGGTAGGAAGGGACCTGCCAGCAAGCCTGGCATGTCGTGGGGCTGGGGTCTCCCCCAGCACAGGGCTTGGCTGGCAGGAACTTCAGCCCCAAGCGCCATTCCTCCCCCCACCCCTAACGACCTCACCCCCGCCCCCCACCCTGCAGCAGCCCTGGCCGCCCCTCTAGATCTGCAAACCATATTCCAAAGAGAATAATCATCCCCCCCCAAAGATTCGGACTCACCCCAGCAAGCCCAGCCCCTGCACCCAGGCCCGCGGCTCCAATGCTCCTGCCTTGCCGGTTCCCTCACTCCCGCCCGCCCTGCAGCCGGGCCTTTCCCACTCCCCGGTTTCCTCCCCCGGCTCTGGCTCCGAGCTGGCCGCCGCCCCCCCTCCCTGGGACTAAGCCCAGCATTTTACAAACCCGGCTCGTTCTCCGAGAGTCCCCTGAGCGCCCCTCCTTCACCCCCCACCCCGCAGGGCACCCGCCACTGGGGGCAAGGACCCTGCCCTCCAATCTAGGAGGGACACCCGCTCCGGTCAGCCCAGCTGGAAGCAGGGGACCCAGGCCCCAGCTGGAACGCCAGGACCCGACGGCACAAGCCACCCAAGGCACAAGGCACCACAAGCCACTGATCAATAAACCAAAAGTCAGAAGTACGTATGGGTCGGTGTGTGGGCACCAGGGGAGGGGACCAAGCCGGCGCTCTCGGGAAGGACCGAGGCGTTGCCACTATTTTGTACTATTTTATGTAGTGTCTGAACTAAAGACACCTTTAAAAAACATTCTTGGTTTCTCTCTCGGATGGGCAGACCAGCCTGCAAGGGGGCACCTGCTGGGTCCCCCACTGCAGGCCCTGAAGAGTGGCCTCTGTCGCTTTGGGGTCAGGAGCAAGAACACAGACCCACCCACCTCCACCTCCAAAGCTCTCCGAGAGCCTGGAGCGAGCGCCCCTCTGGGGCAGCTCAGCCTGGGCCCCCACCCCGGTACCTGATGCGTGAACCCTGCGGCCACCACCACGGAGCTGGCTCCAGAAGTGTCCAAGGAGGCTCTGGCCCCTGGGCCTTTCTAGTCACCCCTCCTCCGGCCCCCACTCACACACAGGAAGCCCCGCCGGCCTGAACACAATGGAATCATGACAGCAGCGCTCAGAATGCCTCTCCCGGCCTCTGGTCATACCTCACTTGTGCCTCACAATTCTCAACAGCCAGGAGGGCTGCGACTGTTGCCCACTTTGGCAAATGGGGACACAGAGAGGTCAAACCACTGGTGTGAGGACCCACAGCCAGCAGCCCAGGGCAGGGAGGACTGGGTCTCACGTGCCCCAGCTGAGCCCAGCTTTCCTGGGGTCCCCTATTCCTCCCCAGCGTGTGAGTTTTCCCCTGTGCCCTCCTCCTTCCCCCCCTCCTCCAGGTCTGTCCTCACCTTGACCCCCTCCCTGGCTTCTCCCCTAGGCTGCTCCCCTCCCCCTTCCTCTGTCCTTCTTCTCCCAGGAGCTCCCCTCTGAGGACCATGCCGCTGCCCAGACTGCAGGGAGCCTGCTCTGCCCACACCTGAGCCCCCCCAGGGAGAGAGGCACCTGGAGCCGACCACCTGAATCCCAGATTCCAGCTGTGTGACTCTGAACACACCCCCAGCCCCTCTGAGCCTCCACTCCTTGTCAAAGGGGGGATGGGAACTAAAACTGCCTGGGGGGCTCTGAGCGCCAAAGGAAATCAGGCCCCTGTACAGAGCCTGCTGCACAGAGATCTGTACCAGGGGACGCTGGGTCCTGTCCTGGGAGTCTGGAATCACTCACCTCTGCAGGGCTGGAGCTGACTGCCGGCTTCAGTTCTGAGCGGGTGGGGATCGCCTGGGCCACAGGCCGCAGCAGCTGACCTCTGGGCTGGGGTCTCGGGTGGCTCTGGCCTGCTGCAGCTCAGGCTGGCGCTCAGGCTGCGGCTCAGGCTGGGGGGCAGCCTGGGCAGGGAGCTGACCCGGAGGAGATGTGGGGCCTTGGGGCTGGGAGCTAGAATCCACCTCCTCTTCCTCAAGCTCAGTGGTGACTCTTCGGCCCCTGGGGAGAAGCAAAAGGGTGTTCCTAAGGTGACCGCTTTTAAAACAAACCCCCCCCCCCCAAGCCAGGGCCCTGGTCCCCTGCCCCTCCCCTGGCTGTTGGGTGGAGAGGCCTGCAGGTCACCTTGTCAGGGTTTGGGCGGTGGCTCCCCTTCCGGTCCCTCTGGCTGCCCAGCTCTCCCTTTCTTAAAGCACTAGGGAAGGAGCAAAGTGCCCACAGTTCACCCAGAGCTGGGCTTCCCAGCAGCCAAGCCTGCAGAGGTGCCCATGGAACAGCAAGACACCCTCTTGTCGGACAGGCTGCCCCTTCCTGGGGTGGACTTCTGCCTGGGCATGGGGGCTGGGGGCCGCACACAAACAACCTGCCTTGGGAGATCACAGCACGTGATATCAAAATTCTCCCCCCTACTCTCCAACATTCCCACCTGGAATGGAAGCAAGGAGGGAGCCAGGCACAAACCGGAGGACACAGCTCTGCCTTGGGAAGGCAGCTGAGAGTGGGGGGAAACTGGGCTTCTCCGTGGAAATGAACCCCTTCCCCACAAACACCACCCTGACTGGACGGAGGCATCTGGGACCCTGGGTGGTGGGAAGAAACACGTCATGCACAAAATAATGCACTCCTGGAGAAACTACGCAGGGCAGGGGAGGCTGGGAGGAGGCCCAGGGGAACACTGTCTGGAGGAGAGAAGCTTCTTTTTTAAAGCCTGCTGTGGGGTCCCAAGGGGCATTGCCCCTTCATGGTCCTGCTCACTCTCCAGTGACATAGTGGGATTCTTTGGGGGGCAGTGGTTTTAGGGAGTGGGGAGAGAGGGAAGCTTTACTTTTTAAGTGGCATCCCAAAACCAAAACACAGCTCCAAAATCTCAGGGCCCTGGCCCCTCTGTAGTGTCCTGTTTGTCTCTGGTTACCGTCGGGGAGGGTGGGGTGCAGCAAGAGGGAATTTCTCACACAGAAAAACCCTGCCTTTTACATTTGCAAAAAACGGCTGTGCCTTCCTGCTGAAAAGAGCAGCCCTACCCTCCGCCTCTGCCCCTCCCATTTTGCAGATAAGTGAAGGAAAACTTACTTTCCTTGCAAAAGACTCCAGGGCTCTGGGCAGCTCTACAGAAGAGTCCCCTCTCCACCTGTCCTTCCTGTCCCCTCCGAAGTCGAAGCTTGCCTGGGTCCTCTGGCGCAGAGGTCTCTCTGCTCCTGTTAACTGCCCCGGCCCCAAGCCCCCAGCCCACCCACACCTGAATGCTCAGAATGCAGCTTTTCTCACACACTCAAAAGGGGAGGGAGGGAAGCCCAGTCACCTGTACTCTAGTCGCTGCGTAGTCCCCGAAGCTCCTGGGCGGTGGATAAAGAGGACTGGGGAGTCGCTGGTGCCCCAGGCTCTCTGCCGAAACTGCCTGGCTGATGATCCGCTGGCCGGGCCAATATTAGCAGTCGCCGCCAAAGCAGGGGGTGCTCTGGCTGTGCTGCCCAGACCCTCCAGTCGGCTTGATGCAGAGGCGGAGGAGGAGGGGGATGAGGCTGAGGCTGGAGAGACGATGAAGGGCACTTTCAAAGTGTGCATTATAACAGGCCCCTAGAAGCAGGGGAGCCTCGCCGCCACTGAGCATGGCACCTGCTCAAATGCCAACTGAAACTATAGTTTTGCCCCTCACCTCCTCATCCCCTCCACACCTTTCCTCAAGCCCCTCCAAATTTGGGTAGCTTTGCACCAACTTGGTGGTGCTGGGGCAGCTGGCTCTGGCACCTTCGCACGTGAGGGCATAGCGCATTAGGGGGTGGAGATCTGGCCCATCCCTAGCCTGGCAGAAAGGCATTTGTGGGTGTGGGCATTAGCCGTAAGCACTCCCTGCCAGCTGGAAGGTGGGACTCTTTGGAGGGGGTGGAGAGTGGGTAGGGCCTCACTAGATTGACACTTGGCAGTCACTTGACACCCTGGCACGCCAGTGGGCGTGGCACGGGTAAAATGGGGGCGGGGCATACTGGGGAAAAAGCCAGGGTTCGAGAATGGTCAGAAAAATCTTTCTTCATGGGTTCCCAACACAGCTGCAACACAATGCGGCCATGTCCGTCCTTCTTCCAGAGGCAGGGGACTCACCTGGGAGTTTTCTCCCTTCCCTAGTGGCATCTGATACTACCCCCTACACCCCATGTGTGGTGCTGGGCACCAAGGATGCTGAAGCAAATGGCAGGCAGCAGGTGGCCAGCAGAAGTGTCCTGCTCACAGGTACCCCTGGGTGGGATGACTGGGGTTCACAGCCTTTTGAGCTTGGCTGAAACTCCAGTTGAGGTACAGACTCAGAGGTGTCAGAAGCTGCTGGTGGTGGTGGTGGGGGACCCAGATAGAAGTGCTGCCTGATTAGACTAAGTCTCACTGGGAACTTAAACTTTCCTGAGCCTTCAGGTAGAGCAGGAGGCAGATCAAAGACTCACTGAGAGGCAAAGACGTGTGCCGTTCCCAGAAGACCACCAGTCCACACCCTCCCTGTGCCCCTGCACCCCTTACCAGCCTGTGTTGGGGTTTAATTCTCCCCTCTCCTTTTTTCTTTCAAGCCCTCACCTGAACTTCCTTTCTTAGCTGGAGGTATACGTCATCTGGTGGGAGGACAGGGCTTTCAGTGGGGAAGAGAGTCAGACTTGGGGGGACTCAAATCTGGTGGGGGTGTCCTAAACAAAATACAGATGCTCCAGAGCCATGCCATCCTCTGGGAGGAGGGCAGGTGGGCCTCCTCACTGGTCTCTTGGGTGGGGAGGGGTGCAGGGATGCTAAAGGTCCTGAATCAGGTCCAGGGCACAGAGAGGGGACTCAGTGTGAAGCAGCCCACAATTTGGGGGATGCAGCAGTCACTTGCTCACGCTGGCTCTGCTTTGGGTTCTGTGGCTTGGAGTCTCCACAGCCTGTGCCACACACCTATGCCCGCCACCCCCCCCAACCCCGGTGTCCGCTGCCAGATGCCCAGATGTCACAAGGAGCTACTTGCAGGTCCCTACAGAGAAACTTAGCTGGGACTTCCCAAGCCTCAGGTGGGGCTAGGGAGGGTGAAGGGCTGACCCCATGTCAGATAATGGGGTCCCATGGAAGGTCCACCAAAGGGGGTGTCTTCAAATTGAGAAGGTAGGCAGCTCAGGGGTTGAAAGGGGAGCAGCATTTCAAACCCACAGATCAAACTCTTGGAAATGTGGAACCTCCCACCCCTAAAACAGTGTATCGAATCTGAGCCCTGCCCTAGTGTGAATCCCCATTTCTGGCACAGCCCCAAAGGGGATCACACCAATGCAGGGCTATTTTATTCCATCAGAACCTTGAAGCCCAGAGTGTTTAAGCAAAGGAAGGGGAGCAGAGAAAGGGTTTCAGGGTGGGGAGGACCCATGGGGGACTAGCTAAGACATGGTGCCCCTGAGTCAGGCCTAGAAGTATTGTGGGTGTGAGGGCTGTGACCCTCAACATCTTATTTCATTTACTGTCCATGGTGGGAACGCATGGCCTATAGGGGCTACAGGGTAGTGGGAGAGAAGGGACACATTTGGGGTGCACCTCACAACATAAACCTCACAGCCCCACTGCCCCTTAGGCCTGAGAGAGGGTTATCCCATCCTGGGCTTCTGGTCAGATCCTATTTATGCAGGAGAGACTTGAAGGACCCTTAGAAATTCCCAAGTTTCCTCCACTTGGCTGCTTAAGTGGCCTCATGCTGACACCTGGTGGCCACTTCTAGGATTACAGTGCCCAGCTCAAAAGTTCTTCGGAGCGGCAAGCTGGGGCACCCTGGGGAGAGGGCTGGGGGCAAAGTGACAACATTCTTCCTGCAAGGGGGAGACCCCCTGCGGTGTCGGGGTACTGGTGGACTCTGCACCTTTGCGCTCGGATCTGAGGCTCTCCTCTGCCCCCACCCTGGCATTACAGAACTGACGGTGGAAGGAGACCCAGGGGAATTCCTCTCTGGCGGTTCGGATCCCAGGGGTGTGGCGAGGTGGTGCCTAGAGCACAGGTTAAACCCGGGACGCCTTCCCAAAACATCAGCTGTGTTCTGAGAATTAGAGAAAACTGTATTATGTTTATATCAGAATAAAATCAGATTCATTACTGAGAGGCTCTGGAGCAGAATGTTTGGGTCCCCCATCCTGAGGCAGGGTCCCCGAGACCAGATTCAGGGGCTGAATCTTGCGCCCAAGACCCACAATCCCCGCAGGGCTTTCCAAATCTGACCCGAGCCTGGCACCTTGTGGCCACATCGAGAAATGCAACCGCAGCCTCAGAAAGCACCTGGCTGTCCTAGAAATCAATATGGCCATGAGGATAACAGAAGAGCCACTTTACCAAACCTGAGAGCCGAGAGAAGAGGGGGAGGAAACGGAACCCCCATGCTGAACTCACCAGTCGTCCCGAGAGCCCCGCACCACTGGGACCCATCTGACC
Organism: Hyperoodon ampullatus; assembly: GCF_949752795.1. Lineage (NCBI taxonomy): Eukaryota > Metazoa > Chordata > Mammalia > Artiodactyla > Ziphiidae > Hyperoodon > Hyperoodon ampullatus. Next base: position 4,345,827 of record NC_136920.1, read on the forward strand.
CAGCCACCTCTGTGCGGGCAGCCGGAGAGGCCAGGGTGAGGCCACCCCAGGGCAGCAAGGCCACAGTGGGAGGGCCGAGGGCTCATGCTGTACCGCTCACACCGCGGTGTATCCAGAAGGGGAGAGGAATGGGCAGGAGGAGGCCCGGAGGCTGACCCGGCTCAAATCCCTGCTCTGCGGAAGGCCCTGGGCTGCCACGTCCCTCTGACCTCACAGGCTTGACATGCTGGTGCCTGAAAGCCCTTAGGTCAGCGTCCAGCACAGACCACATACTAATACGTGTTTGTTATTGTTCATCATTATACGCTCTCAATGCAAAGGTATGTTTGCCCCTGACTCCCCTGACCAACGGGACTAGAACTTTCTTTCCTGGGTGTTGATAGCTGAGTCATGGCCCCGGCTGGTCCTGGGTAAAAGCGGCCACCTGAGAGGACTCTGGAGTTTGGGGGGAGGGGGACTGGCCAGGCAGGGAGTCTTTGCCCTGTCCCTGGGCACAAGGGAGCCCCAGATCCCCTGGGCCATGCACACCCCTTCCCTCATCCTGCTTTCGGCCTCATTCAAGATGTGTGGGCCGGGTTTCCCTGGTGGCGCAGTGGTTGAGAGTCCGCCTGCTGATGCAGGGGACGTGGGTTCATGCCCCGCTCCGGGAGGATCCCACATGCCGCGGAGCGGCTGGGCCCGTGAGCCATGGCCGCTGGGCCTTCGCGTCTGGAGCCTGTGCTCCTCAGTGGGAGAGGCCACAGCGGTGAGAGGCCTGCGTACCGCAAAAAAAAAAAAAAAAAAAAAGACGTGTGAGCCCTCCACGACCCCAGCCCTGGGCCTCCTCCCTTGGGGAGCTGGCCTTCCTGGCAAGCCCCACCCAGCACCCCGACATGCCCACGGGCCGCCCCCGCTAGTGAAGAGCTGCTCCTTTCCCGTGGAAGACGCATCAGCTACCTTTTGCCTTTGCTGCCTGGAGGGGCAGCAGGCTGTGGAGCACTAAGGCCCAGAGAGGGGAAGTAACTTGCTGGAGATGCAGAGCGAGAAGCCGCAAGAAGTGCCCTGTGCGCGTAGCCCTCCCTCGGCCTTCCTCACCTACAGGCCTGGCCCACAGAAGACAGCGCAGTGCATGCCGGGCGCGTGGAGGCAGCCTGAGACCGTGGCCTGTCCTACTGGGGAAGGAGCTGAGACTACAATTCAGAGGACCTGCGGACACCATGGCAATGGGCCTGGGGGACTCCCCACTCACAACATCGCCCCACTGGACCCTGACCACCAAGGCGGGGAGAGTCTCCTTGCGTTCCCTTTTGATGTTTGAGGAAACCGAGGCTCAGAGATGTTATGTAACTTTCCCAAGGCCACACAGCCATGGGCAACAGAGCAAGAACTTAATCCCCAGGTGCCTGGCCCACCAGCTCTCACCCTTCAGCCCTGCACTGGCCCGAGTGGACCCCCCTGCTGACCCTAACATGCTGAGGGCGTTCGGGAGGTGAGGCGTCCACAGGACTTGACCCATTGTGTCCTCCAGACCTCAACCTGCACCTTCTTTTTGGCCAGGGCCTGGAGGACGACATCTCTGTGTGAACATGGCTCCCAGCGTGGCTCCAGGGAGGGTGGCACGGGCTGTATTTGCCCCACGGCAATCCCTGGGCTCGGTTTGCACCCTCGGACGTGACAGCCAGATGCGGACACAATCTTAAGGTCTAGGCACCTGAATGTGGGCACAGGACTCTTCCTCCAGGAAGCCTCCCAGCCTGCCTGTTCTGACCTCCTCTGATCTGTGCAGCTGGAGTTAGGGGGCCCCCCTCAGCCCTCCCCTCTCCTGTTTTTCCTCTAGCTCTTCCTCCCACCCAGAGTCTGGCCTCTTTGCCCTCCCCGTTCCCACAGCTGGACCCGGGTCCAGGAAGCAACCCCAGCAGGTGACCAAGAACAGACCCATCATGTAGGCCTCAAGGGAGGAAGCCCATCTTCCATCCTCTCCCTCTCCCTGACCCTTGGAGGGTTTCTTGGACAGGCTGAGTTTGTTGGACCTCAGGTGGGTGCCAGGGAAGGCCAGGGAGACCATGGAGGGCTATGGAGGACCAGAGAAAGCCAAAAAAGGTCCCGGAGGGCCAGAGAGGGCCAGGAAGGACCATGAAGGGCCAGAGAGGGCCAGTGAGATCCAGGAAGGGTCAGGAAGGGCCAGAGCCTCGGGTCAGAGCCGGGGCCCCCACGCTCACCTCCTCCCAGCCCTGTTCTGGCTGCCCGCTGAGCTACCACGCAGGCCTGACCCACAGCCCAGAACCTGAGGCCCAGAGAGGGAAGGGGATTTCCAAGGTCCCCCAGCAAGTAGGCCATGGGTGTGGGAGGGGCAGGCAGGGTGCCCCCAGGGAGGCCAGGCTGGAACAGGGCCAAGTTCTGAAGTGAGGATGGACTTTGAAGAAGAAAATCGTGTGCTTTGAGACGCAGTGTGAACGGCCTCAGGCTGCAGGGCTGCCGGGGCGCCGGCTCTGTTTTCCAAAAACACAGATGGACTGGGCAGGGGGTCAGTGAGGCTGGCGGAATGCGCTCCTTGCCTTCCTCCGCCCCCCCACCCCCGCCCCACGAGGTTCTGATGGGCCAGCAGCCTGGTCCACATGGGGCTGCAGAAGGTGGGGCACCCGGAGCTCACAGGCTCTGGACCCCCAGGCTGGGGACCTGGAGGCCCATCTTCATCCCTGGCAAAGCACAGAGCCAGGCTCGGCTGGGAACGACCCTGTGACCTTGACCCTGGGTCTACGTCTCTGAGCATCTCTGGGTGAAGGGAGCCTGGGAGGCAGCACCCACTTGCATCCCCCTCCTGAGGCTCCAGGGTTGCCCCCAAGGTCCCATATCTCAGCCCAGTGCTTTGGAGGGTGGGGACTGTGGAGTGACGGACCCAGGCCCAGCTTCTGGGGACAGCCTCAGGGACCCATCTGTGGGCTCCTGAAGACTGTCCCAGGGGTCTCCGGGTCAGACCCCCGACAACGGCAGGTGGCAGGAAGTGGGAGGTTTGAGCAGGGGGGGGTGGGGCTGGCAGGCTCCCTGGGGAGGGGGCTGAGCTGAGGACCCGGGGGTGGGGGGCCGGTGCTTGGCTGGGGAGTGGTAGGGAGCCACCTCCGCTGGTCTCCACTTTCGAAGGACTCTGCCTGGCTGTTCCTGCACCAAGGCCAGAAACAACAGTGCCGGAGGGAGGGGCGTGGGCCGGTGCCCCACCACCCTGCTTGTCTGTTTGTTATCTCCACGGCTCCCAGACCCATGACCACCCCCTACCCCCAAACATTCTTTCTGGAACTGACCTCTCTCTCCTCCCAGCACCGGGAGGGGGAGATGGGGATGGACATGGGAAAGAGCTAACCCTGACCCAGCTGGACCCCCGCCAGAGGCCTCGTGGGCCCAGGGTTCCTGGCCCCGAAGCCCCCGCCTCACGTGAGCCTTCTGGCTCGAGTGGCCAAGGTGGCTACAAGCAGAGCGAGGGGCCGCCTGGCCTGATGGTGACAGCCACCCCGCAGCCCCCAGCCTCAATTCTCCCAGGCCCTGGAGACCCTCAGCCAAGGCTCCAGCTTGGCACGGGAGCCTGGCTTGCTCAGCCAGGATGGGGGCCCTGGAGGAGGTCAGCCCCAAGGACTTCCGGCCCCAGGTCTCTGATTCTAGAGGGTCAAACTCTCACTGGAGACGTTTCCAGAATGTTGGGGACCCAGCACATTTGTCCAGCTGCTCCCCCAGGAAGCCTGGGCCCGTGAGGTGGGGTGTGGGCTTGAATGGGGGGGCTGAGATCTCAGCACCCTCTCCCCTTCCTTAGCCTCATGGCCTCCAGAGCCCGGGGAGGCAAGTCCGTTGGGCATCCCCCGGAGCCCCTGTGCCTGCCGGCGGCGGGGAATGCGGGTGGCGTGGGCAGCAGACCCCTGCGGAGAGGACCACTGTCCAGGACAGTAAGCCCAGCACAAAGCGGAGTGTGGCAAAAGTGAGGCTTTGGCGCCCTCTGCTGGTTCCGTCTGTGAATGACCGCTCTGACTGCCTTGCCTCGCGTGGACGGGTGCCCACCTGGTAAAACCGCCCTCGCAGGGGACCCAACCCTGCCTGGGTCCCGGGGCAGGCTCCCCAAGGTAGGGACTCACAGCCTAACTGGACACAGACACCGGCCGGGGCTCTGCCGGGGCTCTGCCTGGGCTCTGCCAGGGGGCCTTTTCTAGGAGATCAGGCCACTGGTTCCTGGTGTTGCTCCCTCTTCCCAGCCTGGCCCCCACCAAGCACCAGGACCTCAAGGGCAGAGAGCCCACCCCGGCATCCTTGCGTCCACCTCCCATAGCCCTCAGGATCTGCTCAGGCCCGGAGAGCAGCAAGGACAGTAAATATTTACTGCCAACAGGAGAAGGCAAATACAGCCCCAATGGCCAGGTGGAGCTGCCAGTTCATCCGTGCCAGGAACAGATGCAATCCAGGGAGCCAGCCTGGAGGCAGCCACACAGGCAGCGTGTCCTTAGTGGGTGGGCACCAGAGGGCCTGACCCCAGCCTCAGTCTCCCCATTAGGGACACAGGGGCAACAGCACACACCCGCCCCCCATGGCATGCGTGACAGTGCAACACGGAAGACGCAACAGTGAGGGAGTGGAACGTGTGGGGGGGCTGCACTCGGCACTTGGACCCCACCGCCCGCGCGAGGGTTACACTCGGGCCTGCACACCGCTGACGGCCACCGCCAGCCGCAGGGGCCAGTGAAGCCCGGGGCCCAAGGGCAGGCCAGGTCCGCCCTCCAGTTCCCAGAAGGGGCGGAGCCTGGGCCTGGGTGGGGTGGCAGAGCCGAGGTCTGCGGGCCTGGCTTCTGTGGGGCGATGTGGGGGGTCCAGAAGCAGGGGCACCTGCGGCGCCGAGCAGGAGACTGGGGCCGATCCCGCCCTCGCCCCCGGGGCCCTGGCGGCCCTGGGCAGCCACTTCTCCTTCCCTCCGTGACCCCGTCCCTGCTGGGGGTATGGAGGGCCCCCACCCCAACTGTTCGAAAGCACATCCGCTGGTACCCAGGGGCTGGTGGGAGCGGCTGGGGCGGGGGTGGATCCTGGGCCTCAGAGCGGCAGCGGGTCTCAGGAGGGGAAACGAAGACAGGCCCCAGCCCAGGCAGGGCGCCGAGGGCCATGTCACACCCTGACCCACCGCGGTCCCCACCTGGTGGACTCCTCTCCCGAGCCCCCCGGCACCACCCAGCACCAGCCGTGCTGTGAGTCCTGCTGGCTGGTATGGCCCCGCCTGCCCCGGGACCCCAAAGGCCTCCACCCTCTCCACAGAGTCTGTTGGCACCTGAGGGGGAGGGGAAGCGTCCGAGTCGTCCCCAGGGTCTCACTGGCTGGCGGGGCCTTGAGGGCAGCCTGACTCCGACCGGCCCACTTCCCAGCCCCAGCTGCGTGCGGCCCGGCCTCGGGCACCCACATACCTCAGCTCCTGCGGGGTGCCCCTGCCTCTACCCGTGCTAATGGGGCCGCCTGGGTGATCCCATGGGCAGCTTGCCACTCACCCTGGCCACCCGCCCCCTCCCCCTCCTCTTCCGGGTCCAGTGTCCGGCCATCCACCTGCCTGCCCAGCCCTGGCCTCCACTCCAGGGGCGGGGCCTGCTGGGGGCCTGCAGCGCCTCCCCTGGGGGGTGTCGATGTGGCCCTGGGGTGGGACGGGGGTGAGAGCCTCGGGGTCTCTGGGAGGGCCGCCCAGCCCGGCTGGATACCAGGCCGGCCTCTGAGTGGTCTGCAGCGACTGGGGCCCAGGCACCCAGCCCCAGCCCGGCCACCCCGAGCCCTGGCCCGGGTGGAGCCTTCAGGAAAGCTGCAGATTGATTTGGCTTGGGCGGCCGGCAGGCTGGCCAGGCCTTGGTACGGCCAGGTCACCCTCCGACCTCCCGGGCTGTGACCAGCCAAGGCACCCCTGGGCTCTTTGGCGTGACCGACAGCGGCCTGGGCGGGTGCCCCGCGGAGCCACCTCGTGCAGTAGTGGGGCACTGAGGAGGGGGTTGTCATGGCCCCCGAAGACAGCAGCTCACCACCTTGGGGAGTACTGCCATGAGCCCTGGTGCCCGTCTGCCCACATGCCTGTGGGCACCCAGTGCGTGACGCAGAGAGAACAGAGAGGGGTCTGGGGCAGGCGCCCCCCACCCCCACCCCCCGTCACCAGGGCCTGGGCAGGTGGGCCGGCCTTCCTTGCCCCTGCCCGCAGCAGCGCCTCAGCCCCCCAGGCCACACAGACGACAGCAGCAGGGCTCATTCAGGGGGTTTATTGACCATCAGGGGTGCAGGGAGCACGGTGCTGGGCCGCCTGCCTGGAGGGGGCGCCTGGCCGGGCCCTAGTTGCAGTAGTTCTCCAGCTGGTAGAGGGAGCAAATGCTGGTGCAGCACTGCTCCACGATGCCGCGCTTCTGCGGGGGCCCGTCCAGGGCTGGGGGCTGCAGGCCGCCGGCACCGGGGCCTCCACCCAGCTCCACGGCCCCCACTGTGGGGAGAGACGGTCAGGCAGATGGCGCTCCCCTGCCCACCCTGCCCGGCCCTGGAGCGGGACCCTGAACAGGTGCCCTGGCGCCCATCACGGGCCTGCCCCACCCCCTCCCCGTCCCCACAGCCCGCCCGGGACGGGGCGTCTCCCACAAGCACCCCCATCGCAGACACATCACCCCGAGACCATTGGCACCCAGGACTTGACTCACTTCAGAAGATTCCTCCCTGGAGCTGCCCTCGGTGGGGAGGGGAGAGAGTGGGGCCGCGGCGCTGGGCGAAGCCAGGGCGAGAAGGGAGGGGGGAAGGGGGGAGAGGCAAGCCCACCCTCAGGCGTCCTCCTGGCTCACCCCCAGGGAGCTGGTCACCTTTAGGATGTGACCAAGTGAGCATCATTTTCCTTTTTAAAAAAATCCCTCCTGACCTCCCACCGGGTGCCAGCTGGAAGCAATGGGGCGGCGGGGCAGCGGGGCTCACCCTGCAGGCCCTCCACCTCCCGGCGGGCCTTGGGCGTGTAGAAGAAGCCACGCTCCCCGCACACCAGGTACAGCGCCTCCACCAGGTGCGAGCCGCACAGGTGCTGGTTGACGAAGGCCCGGGCAGGGGTGGGCGCCCAGAGGGCCAGCAGGGCCAGCAGGGGCACAAGGCGCATCCACAGGGCCATGGTGGGGGCACGAGGACCTGGGGGACAGGCGGGGTTGAGGCCAGCGAGGGGGCACCCGGGACCCCCAGCCAATGCTCACCCCCAAACGCTCCAAAAGAGGAGCCCACGCCCTCCTGCCGCTCAGCAGAGCTTGGGCCTGGGGCCCCGACGCACCGGACCCCAGCGGGGCCGGCCCAGACCAAGGCTGACGCAGAGCCCGCAGGGACAGACCTGCTTGCTGACGGCCTCGAGTGCAGCTCGTCCCGAGGGCTGGGGGCTGCTGGTCCCTGCCAGCTTTATAGCCCCTGACCCCTCCACCTGGCCCATTAGAGCCTCAAGTGGGTGGCAGATGGCCGGGGGCTGAGGCTGCAATTTCTGGATCATTTCCCCGCTGCTGGGTCTGCAGGAACCTCTCCTTGGTCGTCAGCACCTCTTGGGGCTACGGGGTCATTAGAGTCTTAACGAGGGACCTAATGCTGAGCTGTCCCCGCTCACAGCTGGGGGCAAACGCCTCCACGGGAGCCGTGCCCCACCCGGCCTTGCTTGCGTCCCATCTTTCATGTTGGTCCGGGGAGCGTGGGCAAGAGAGAGGACCCCTGCCCGCTGTCCCTGGGGCTGCCCTCGGGGCCCCAGAGGTGGTCCAAGACCATGGGAGGGCAGTGAGGGAGCGTCTCCTTGGCCCCATCCTCACCCACCTCAGCACTGCAGCCCGCTGAGACCCCCAGCTCCCTGGGGTGCTGCCGAGTGGGCTGAACTCAGGGACCTGCAGCCATGAGGCCTCTGAGGCTGGCCCCTGTTCCTCATCTTCAATGTAGGGGCCACAGGACGCGTGGGTGGGGCCCCGCCACACCCCGCCGAGGCGGCCTCTCGGCCCCCAGCCCTCTTCCTAGAGCCCTGCCCATCCCCCCCACGCTGACCCCTTTCAGACCGGCCCCTCAGCCCCACTGCATCCTTTGGCTGTCATTTGCGCCGAGCCCCTGTGGTGCCCCCAGCCCCCTGGACAGGCCCCTGGAGGGAGGCCCGGACCCTAGCAGCCCCCCACACCGAGGAAGGGGCTGGACCCTGACTTCCCAGGGCGTCATGATGTCTGGAGGGCCCTCTGCAGCCAGGGGAGATCTGGAGGCCTCTTAGAGAGGGGTGTGCAAGGCGAAAGGCTGGATGACGGAAGTCCCCGGTGGGAGGGCAGAGCCCAGGGCCCAGGAGGGCAGGAGGGAAATGAGGCCGGCCATTAGCCCTTCCCCAGGGTCTCAGTGGGGCTCACAACCATCAAAAGTGGCTCCCTTTGATGCCTCACAGGCTAAAGGGACACAGGTACAGGAGGGCTAGTCACAGACAAGGTGCTTGAGGTGCAACTGATGGAAGGACAGACCACCAGGGACGGCTGGGACGGAAGGCTCTGCCCAGGAGGGTCTTGACAGATGAGTCGGAGTTTACCAGGATTAACATCCTAAGAGCTTAGAGCCAGGGTCCTGTTGGTGGGAGGCGGAGGTAGGGGGAACCAAAGGGAAAGAGCAGGGCCTGGAAGATGGGCTGGTGTCTACCTCCTGCAGGAAGTAAGGAGCCAGCCACCTCCCAGGAAGCCCCAGGCTGCTTGCTCCGAGGGCCAGGGCCAGGATGGGAAAGGGGACACCCTGGGCTGGGCCAAACCTGGAGGATTCTGGGGGCTCTAACTGGAGGGCCAGGTCCAGACCTGTCGAGTAAACAAAGCCCGGAATCCAGCCCCCCGCCCACTTTGCTGGGGAGACTGAGGCCCAGAGAGGTTACCTAGGGGCCAGCTCAGCTGAACGCTCCATCAGCACGCATTGTGGGGGTGGGGGTGCGTTCCCAGGTCCTGCTCTGGGTGGGGTGGGGTACGGGGATCAGAGGCAGCTATGCCTTGGACGTCCCCCGTTCCTCTGCTTGCTCTCACAGGCTGGCCCCTGGAGTCCCGTCTTCCTCCTAGTGGGGCCATCGGGCTTGTGGGGAGGGCCCAGCCTGCAGCCCTGCCTAGGAGACCACGGCTGTGAGCCCTGCCCCCGCAAACCCAGGCCAGGCCCCCACCTCCACGCTGCCACCCTACAGAGATGGGACAGCTCAGCCAGGACGCCCTCAGCCCTCTGGAGCTGCCGGTGGCTCAGCACAGGCTGGGTCCCCTGGGCGAGCAGGTGACCCGGGGCTGCCTGGAGGAGGGGGCAGGCAGTGGATGAGCCTCTGAGCAGGGATGAGGCAGAATGTGAGGGGCGCAGGGCTGCGGGCTGGGCCTGGTACAGACACAGACACAGACAGAGGAGCCAGCCAGGTAGGCACCCAGAGGGGTTCTTTCTTTTATTGAGAATGGGAGCAGGTGGCACACGGCACATGGGCAGCACACGGCACACAGTCACCTGCAGGCGGAGCTGGCAAGCGGTGGGCGTAGCAGCAGGGTGCCCTCCAGCAGGGGGATCTCTGGCGGGCTCTCGGGGTGCCCTGTGAGCCAGCCCTTCACGTGGGCGGGGGCCAGGACCGGCAGGGGGAAGGCCAGGAGACCTGGGGCCAGCCTATGGGGGCCTGCGGGGTGGCGCCCCGCGTCTAGCTGATGGCGCTCAGGGCGTGGGTGAGGACGTGCAGCTCGTCCCGGACACCATCCAGGGCGCGTCGGATGGCATGGGGACTGTCCAGCACATCGATGGCCAGCGTGTATGGGTCGAACTTCACGGAGAAGGGGCGCTGGATGCGGGAGGCGTAGCTCCTGGTAGGGGAGCCGGCAGGGACCCTCAGTCACCCAGTGGGGGGGAGCCGGAGGGCTGGGGCCCGGGTCTCTGTCACAGCAGGCTCAGAGCTCCCAGGACTTTTCTGAGCCGCCTGGGCCCCCAGAGCTCATTCTGTACAACCAGCCGGACAAAATGGGGGACTGAGGCCTCCTCCAAGGGCTGGGGGCTGTTTACGGCAGGGAGGGACGGGCCTTTCCAAGCGAGCCTCTGCAAGGCACTCCACCCCTTCCTGCTCCTTCCCGAGGCCCCGCTCAGCCAGGCCTCCTCCCTCAGGATGATTTCCAGACCGTGCGCCCTGCAGGGTCCATTGCATCCCTGTCCTTAAGCTTGTGTGGGGGATCCAACCCCCTCCTGCCACCACCCCCCCACCCCCGCCACTGCAGGCACATAGATCCTGGGCCTCAATCTCCCCGGTGACAACAGGAGCCAGGCTGGAAAAGAGGCCCCTTCCGAGGGCAAACAGGAGGGCCGTGTCGGGCTCTGCCCTCCTCCCCTGGGGAATGCTGGTCACTGCACCTCCAGCCCTGGAAACTCCCCGCTACCCCCACGCTCCCCACCTGGCCCTCAGTTACCCCGGCCCCTGTCCTCTGTCCCCACCGCGGCCCCAGCTGCTCAGAGGGCAGGGGACTGGGAAGGACCCCACACATCCGTCTTACAAAGTCAAACTTCACCTCCTCAGAGCCTGGCCTTGTCCTGGCCTTGACGTGGCCACCAGCCCCGCAGGTCTCCCCACCCCAGACTTTTTGGGGGTCCTGCTGCGGGAGGGGTGCTGTAACCGAGGTGTGCACAGTTTTCTCCACTGTGAAATGGGTTCACAGGCCCAGCCTGCTGGCTGGCTCTCCCAGTTTGGGGGGCACAGTGGGGGGTCTCGGCCTACCTGAGCTTGTCCTTGGCATCGCTGAAACTCTCAGACACGAAGTAGACTGGCTGATAAGTCTGGTCCTGGTAGGGCTGCACGGCCGCTGCGTCGGGGTCAAAGGCCCGGATCTCGGGCCCCTCAGACAAGGAATGCTGGCGGGAGCCCAGGATTGGGGGGGGTGGGGATCTCAGGGTCCTGAGGGAATTGGAGCCCCTTGGCCTGACTCCACGGTGGGCTCTGGGTGTGGATTCATACCCGCCCCTCTCCACTGGGGGTCCTCCCGAGGCCTGGGGACAGTGTGAGTGGGACGGGGCAGGGACAAGTTTTCTTGGCCCCCCTAAAAGGGCAGCCCCAGCCTCCTGGGGGGCCCGAATCCAGAAGGCACGGCCAAGGTCGCCCTCCCCGTGGGGACCCGGGCTCCAGCCCCTTCCTGGGAGGGGCGGGGAGCGTCTCACCAGGAGCTCCCCATAGGAGGACAGCAGCCCCGCTCCGTAGGCCTTCACCTCGCCGTTCTGTTTGCACAGCCCAAACTCCACGGTGAACCAGTACAGCTGGTGGGGGCAGTTGGCAGGGTCAGCCGAGAGGTACCACAGCACAGCATTCCCCACTGACCATGGCCCCAGGCACCCACCACCCAGGCAGAGGCGAGCCAAGCTCCGGGCGGTCACGGCGTGAGAAGCGGAGGCCTGAGCCTGGACAGGAGGGCCCAGCCTGGACCCAGCGTCCTGCAGGGGAAAGAACTCACCGTGGACAGCTTCTCAATTTCTTCGTCTGATGCCCCCAGGGATGCGAGGCCGATATCCTGTGGGGGAGGGAGAGCTGAGGGGGGAGAGGCTCAGCCCACCATGGCTTGGGCGCCTGTGTGAGGGGAGGGTGCTGGGGCTGTCTTCAGCCCCTCCAGGGGTCTCCTGGACACTGCCGGGGTACAGAGACCCTCCCAGGGTGCAGGGACCCTCCTGGGATGCAGGCACACTCCCAGGATCCATCAAGGGCCCAGGACCGCTCTCTGCCGTTCCTGGGAGAGCCAGCAGGTGGCAGCACAAGCCGCGGCACTCTGCCCCCAGCTTGTCCTCTGGGCACGGTGATCTGCTGACTCTCAGGACGGGATTCTTCCCCATCTTTGTTCTAAGGTGGTCTTCCCAGAAAGGCCCGCCCGCCCCTCTCTTCCAGGACGATGCAGTCTCTCTGAAGTCTCATGACCCAGGTGTGGGCGGCGTCCACACAGCCTGGGTGTGGGGAGGGGCAGGCAGCACCCGTCGCTGCAGGTGCCACCCCCAGCCCCTCGGCTGATGCCCAGCTCCTGAGGCCTCGAGGACACACCTGGGAGAACTGGGCGAAGGTCCGGTCAGCCAGCATGGGCACGTGCCCCAGCAGCTCGTGGCAGCAGTCCCTGTGTTGGGGGCGGACAGCGGGTGGGGCTGGGGGCCAGTGCCGCAGCCTGACCCCCTCCCCCAGCAGCACGCACCGGCCCCTGTCCTCCGCAGGCCCCCCGCGGCGGGCTGGGCTGGGCACTCACGGCTCGGGGGAGTGCATGGGTGAGGAGGCATGGCGGATGTACTGGGTGCACTGGAACACGCGGAAGGCCAGGCTGGCCAGGAAGTCCCGGGCGGACAGCAGGCCGGCCACGGGCCGCAGCTGGAAGCCGGTCCGCTCTGCAAGGGCAGCGGGTGGGCGGTCAGCGCGGGTGGGGCCTCCGGCTGGCCACCTCAGGCCCTCCCGCCGGGGCCTCCACAGCGTCGCACCCTTCAGGAAGCGGGAGACGTCCTCCAGCTGGGGGATGCTGTCCTCCCGGTACCCGCAGAAGTGCTCCAGCAGCTCGAAAGCCTCCAGGTGTTCCCGGCACGCGTGGGTGGCGTAGAGGCCCCGCAGCGTGGTATAGACCTCTTTCCTGCGGGCGGGGGGGAGGCTCAGGCTGGCCGGGTGCCCCCCAGTCCCAACCTGGACCCCCACCGCCTGCTCCAGACCCCTCCCCGCATCCAGCAGCCCCTCCCGTGGGCGCTCTGCTCTGCCCCCTGCAGACCCCAGGCAGCCTCACACCGCAGGCCTCTCACTGGCCCCAAAGACACTGGCCACTGGGAGTGGATGTCTCCCACCTGCAGCTTTGGGGGGTTTCAGGGCACTATGGGAGGCCTCGGGAAGTCCCTCCTCCACCCGGACTTAGTCTGTCCTCTGGAGGCCACTACTCTTCATGCAGGGATTCTGGGGGTCTTCCCGGGCCCCCCTCATTCCCCACCCCGCCCCTCCCCAGCTGCCATCACGGGGTCTCACCAGGTGGCAGTCTCCTCGGCCGTGTACTCCACGTGGGGAATAGGGTCGCCTCTGGGGAGGGGGTCAGCAGTTAGTCCAGGCCCCCTTGGGGAGGGTGTGTGGGGGGCGGACAGGAAGGACCTGGGCTGAGCAACCCTGGCTGTGTGGCCGCAGCAAGTTGCTTAACTGCTCTGTGCCTCCGTTTCTTCGGCTGTGACTTGGGGACCCCGAATCAATGACCATGGTGACAGTGAAGGTGATGGCATTGGTGACAAAGACATCCCTCCCTTCCCCCCGCCCAGGTCTAGTGTGAGGCTGCAGGACGGGGTCTGGGTCTCAGAGAATGAGGTCCCAAGGGGAGTCCTTACTGCTTGTACTGGAAGGCAATCTCAGCAATCAGCTTCCTGCGCTGGCGGTACACCTGGTCCGAGAAGCCCTGACGGCAGAGTGGACGCCATCAGCCGCCGCGGCCCGCCAGCCCTCCCCACGCCTCCAGCCCGGACGTGGCCTGTGATACCGGCGGGCGCCTGGCAGCTGCACCCAGCCAGACCTCAGGGTTCCACCAGGAGCCGGCGGCAAACAGACACCCCGTCCCAAGCCGGGGTGCACGCCCACTGCCCCAGCCAAGAGTACAGGGACAGGTCGGGGCCCCGGCTCACCGGATGGTCCAAGTCCAGGTCAGGGTCAAACTTGGTGACCAGGTGGTGACACTTGTCCAGCTCAGAAACTTTCCTTGGGAACCAGAGGACTTCACGCAGGAAGGAGAGTAGAAGGACCGGATTGGGTGTCGGGCTGTGGTAGGAGGGCCCCCCTGGAAGCAGCCTCCCGCTTGCAACCGGGGGGCTGGAGGTGACCCAGGCCCGGACACAGACGAGGAGGATGGGGGAGGGCCGGAGCCAGCAGGGGGGGAGCCCCCAGGCCGTGCACGCGGTCACTGGGGTTCCCCTGTGGGACCCCTTGCACCCCGATGTCTCGAGGTCATGTGGTCGCCCTCAAGGGCATAGGGGCAGCCTCACCCTTGCTCTCCCCGGCGCCCCGCACATCTTCGGCCACGCGGCGGAGGGAGCTGAGCAGGGTGGGCAGGGCAGCGCTGGGTACCTCACAGCGTACGAAGTACTCCAGGTGCGGGCCCCCTGCCCGCGGCTTCTGGGCGGGCCGGGTCTCCAGATGGTGGATTTGGGCTTCAAATGTCTTAGGAGCAAACGCAGGGAGAAAGAGGGAGGGAGAGATGGAGAGACAGAGACAGACAGAGGGGGGAGGCAAGGGAGCTGGGAAGCAGGCACCGGAGTCGGCCCGCCATGCCCTGCCCTGCCCTGCCCTGCCCTGGATGCCGGCAGCCAGCAGCCCACAAGACCGCTTTCCAGACTCAGGCCCACTGCTAGCTGCCTGGGTAGGTTTCAGCTGGGAAAATGGCTCTTGTCTAGTTGGTCTAACAGGGGTTGTCACAGGGTCCCCCAGACCCAGTGTTTCGGGTGGGGCCTTCTCCCAGGCAGCCTGATTTCCATCCCTGGTGGCCTCGTCCGAGACCTCTAGACACCCGGGGCTGGGGGTGGGCCCTGATCCCACTGTGGGCAGGTCGGGAGGCTCAGGCCCCCACCAGGCAACACTGAGCGCGGCGGGAAGGGGTGGGTGCGCTCCCCTGCCAGCTCCCATCACCCAGCAACGAGGGAGCCTGTCTTCACAGCCCTCGGGCCACACGGGCATCAGCCATCGCGGGAGCTTGAGAGGAGTCGGCTGTAATGTCATTTGGGTACGTGTGCCAGGATCCAGCAGCTAACGCCATCAGCTGTCACATGAGCCCAGCCCCGCCAGGGCCAGGCGGGCATGGGGGGCCCTGCGTCCCCGGCTGCCCTGGGGGATCCACACCCACCTGCCCCCAGGGTGAGGTGCTGGGCACGGGGGAGGGCAGGGGGCCGGGCTCAGGGAGCTCCTGAGAACAGAAGGGTGAGGTAAGGGGCTGTGAGCCCCCTCCCCACGTGGCCCCCAATGCTCGCTCACCTCAAACACCTTCACAGCCCGGGACAGTGCAGGGGGCTTGGTGGCCCGCAGGGTGAAGAGGAGATTCAGCACGGCCTTCCCGTCCCGTCCCCCCAGGGCCTCGCCCGGCTCCGCGGCGGCGGCCTCCGCCTTCTGTCGCTCGTTGCGGGCGTCCTGGATGAGGCTCTGCCGCCTCCCCACGAAGCGTGGGGACTGTGGGGACAGATGCGCCAGCTCCCCCTGCCTTCAGCCGGACCCACAGAACCTGGGACCCAGCTCCAGCGTCGCGCCTGCCGGGGGCCGCAGCGGGGGGGCAGGGAGGGCGCTGGGAGCCACAGCTGAGGGTGGCCTGTGCCCCCAGGCCACATCTAACCGGGTTAGGTGACAGGAGGGCTGAGTCGGGAGCTGCCCTGCTGCCCCCGGGCTGGGCAGGGCCAGGGGACATGGTGTCTGGCCCCATGGAGTGACCTCTCCTCACGGCCCCATGCCCAGCCCTGCCTCACAGCCCAGGGGCCCTGGCCACACCTTGTCCACAGCCAGTCCCGAGACCATGAGCCCCCGGGGTCAGTGTGTCTGCCCCGCCCCCCGCCCCACCCCCCGGCCTGAGTAGAGAAGAAGCCCCCTGTCTGGGGCTCATCATTTGCAGCTGAACTTCCAAGAAGCTTCTGGGGCTCTTGGGTCTTGGAACACGGCAGGGGGCCGCGGGGGAGCCCTCCCCAGATCTCGCCTCTACGGTGGGCGGTGTAGACAGAGGAACAAGGGGCCTGGGGTGGGCACTCTCTACCCCACAGCCAGTCCCCTGAGATAGTGCCTGCAAAGTAAATGTCTAGAACCCAGCCCATGTTTTCAGGAAAGCTCTATAAACAAGAGCCAGTTTAAACCTGCAGGGAGCTGATTATTCCAGGCTGTCCCCGAGGACGAACTGGAGACCCCTCTTCCAGGCCAAGAAGCCCCCAGTTTTCCAGTCTCAGAGAGGGGGTGGCCCAGCGGGTCTTCCCAGCACAGCCTCCTTTGAACTTGGGGGCTCCCAAGTGGGGGGCCAGGCCTTGGGGGCCATCCCTGGTGGTCAGGGAGGCCCAGGATTGCTGGGCAGGGGAACAGGGGAGGTGGGTTTCAAGACAGGAGATCCCACGTGGGACACGGACTGCATGGCAGGTGGATGGGTGAATGATGGATGGGCAGCTGGACGGATGGACGGATGGATGGTGGATGGACAGGCAGATGGTGGGTGGTGAATGGACAGGTGGATGGGCGGGTGGATGGGCGGGTGATGGATGGGAATCACCCTGGAGCTCAGACCTCCCTACAGCTCAGCAGAACTGGGGCCTGCACCCCTGTTTGCCCAGTGCCCCCCACCACCTTGAGCTGCTGCAGGGCCTGGGACACTGTTGCACACACACTGGGTCCAGCAGGACCCACCCACAGAGATTCAAACACCCGGGCGCAGAGGTTGCCCACGGAGTCCGGGCAGGGGAGGTGCTTGCAGCCAGGACTGGACGCCAGGCCTGGGTCCAGGGCATCCATGTGGACCCTGATCCTGGAGCCTCCCACCAGCCTTCAGGGGACACCCCTGGGCTTCTGGTTCGTTCCGGCCCGTGGGCACCAGCCTGCCTCTTACCATGATGGCCTCGGCCTGCTTGGCGTCCAGCTCGGAGACGGCCCTGCGGAAGCCCTTGGCCTGCGGCGAGGCAGCGTTGGGGGTGGGCATGATGCCGGCGAGGTCCGGGCTCCGTCTCCACAGCCCTCTGCCGGGCGGCCTCTTATAGGCTGAGCTGACGTCAAAGCCCCTCTGGGTCCTCCACCTCCCACCTCCTCTGCGTCCCCCTCCTGCTGCCGCCTGAGGGAGGTGGGGTGGGCAAGGAGCACGGAGACGCAGGAGAAAGGGCTCCTGTCCCATTAAATCTAATTGCATCCACCGTCACAGGCACCCAGGCAGGCGGCCGGCCCTTCCTCTGAATCATCCGGGCTCCGGCAGGCGTGCTCCGCAGGGCTGGGTGCAGCTGGGCCCCTCGGCCCACACAAAGGCGGGTGATGGGCGGGTACACGGGGAGGTGGAGTTCTGGACACCCCACCGTGTTCGTTACACAAAACCCTGACCTTTGGTGGCCATTGGTCCAGAAAGCCAGGCTCAGACCTCAGGTGTCAGGAGGCAATTCGCTTTTCCAGAAGATTCTTCACTTCACCAAATGTCCCAACAGGGTCCCGAGGCATGTTCCTGTTAGATGTCCTCAGAGGGAACGTTATCTACCCCCCACCCCACCACCACCAGGCACATCCAGCAGGGCCCAGAATGTTCCAGAAGGGCCCATCCTCCAGTGTGCAGGAGAATGAGGGATGTGGGGGTCAGGGAAGTCTCTAACAATTGTCCCACTCACACCTGCATGGCCGTCTCTCCCCCTCTCCTGGCCCGCCCCTATCCCCCAGCGTCCCCCAAGGCTCCCTGACCACTTATCGCTGGGGGGTCACCACCTCGGGGATGCACCCATCCCTGAGCACTGAGGCCCAGTCCCTGTGGCCCAACCCTTTTCACGTGGTCCCTGGCATCATGCGGGTCCCGGGACAACCCCAGCCCAGAGTTTCTCCTGAGTTCCATGCACGATGTTCCTCTGGTGGCGCCCCCACCCCGGCGACCAGGGGCCCGGAGGGGACCCCCCCGCTTTGGCACCAGGCAGACGTGAGTCCTGCCCTGTCTACCTCGCCCCGTGGCCCATCCCCGTGTCCAGGCACAGCTTTGGGAAAGGTGTGAGGCCCCCGGCAGCTCCAGCTGGTCACCATGTTGTCTCAGGCCACCTCCCCGGCAGCCCTCATGCCCCAAAGAAGCAGCCACCCTTCATCACAGCGCCCATCCGCACCCCTCTCCTCCTGGACCTTCCCCAAATGTGGTCTGACCATGCCATTCCCGTGCTCCACAATCCTCTGTGGCTCCCCGCTGCTCTCTGGAAGCAGCCACCCTTCATCACAGCGCCCATCCGCACCCCTCTCCTCCTGGACCTTCCCCAAATGTGGTCTGACCATGCCATTCCCGTGCTCCACAATCCTCTGTGGCTCCCCGCTGCTCTCTGGAAGCAGCCACCCTTCATCACAGCGCCCATCCGCACCCCTCTCCTCCTGGACCTTCCCCAAATGTGGTCTGACCATGCCATTCCCGTGCTCCACAATCCTCTGTGGCTCCCCACTGCTCTCTGGAAGCAGCCTGAGTGACCCCACCCCTCACCCACCCCTATTGATCTCACCCCCAACCATCCCCATTTCCTGCTAAAGGAGGGTTTGGACTTCACGACACCCAGTTTGAAATACTGCCCCTCACCCTTTTCTTCTCCTGGCGAACTCCTATGCATCCCACAAAACCAGCTCAGCTACCATTCACTCTGCAATGCCTACCCCTTCTTGCCCTTGATATTAACCTCCCCCTCCTCTGCTCTCTGAAAGCAGGAACCTGCTGGCTTGGCCTACGGCTGCGTCCCCGTGCCTGGCTTGTCTCATCTCCTAGACTCTGGGCTCCTGGAAAACATGTCTCAGTGGCCCCTGCCCCCAGGGCCCAGCCCAGAGGAGGTTCCACAGGGCTGTGAGCCCTAAATGGTGCTAAAAGGATCTGCCCAAGACCCCAGTGGGAAAGGCGGGGCTGGCTCTGCCCTTGTGGGCTGACGTGGAGGGCGGTGGGCTTCCACTGCCCCAGGCCGCATCTGCCCTGCCCGAGTGCCCAATGGTCTCCAGGGGTGGCCAGCCTCCATGCCCAGCATCAGGCCTGCTGCAGCCCTGGACAGGTTCCCTGCTCCCCCTGGAAGCCCCCTGGGGCTCTCATGTGTCTCCTTCTGGGAGGACTGCTGGACACCCCTTGGTGACATGGGTCCAGCCCTTCGGTGGCCGGCTCATGTGCTCAGAGGGGGCCCCCTGCAGGGGGGTGACATATCCACTAAATACTGCATAGGAGGAGCACAGGCCTCCACCACTGGCTGTGGATTTAACCTTTCGGCAAATATCTCCGCTGATAACAAATATTGTTTCTAATCCCTTTGCTTCCCTGAGCCGGTGCCTGCGTGGAAGCTGTGTGGAGCCAGCTTTCTGAGTCTGCCCTGGGGCCAGGCGACCCCCAAGTGAGACCCCAGGCAGGAGCTGAAGGCGGGAAGCTGGTGGACACGCTTCAGTGAGCAGTGCGGCCCCCTCCTGACCACACGTCCATCTGCCCATCCATCCTAGGAAGACTTTCCCACACCCCTGCCCCTCCAGGGCTGGCTGGACTGGGCCCAACTCTGGGGCCCCCAGAGCACAGAAGTGCTCCCTTTTCCTTTAGCCGTGCCCCCCTCACTGTGTGTTGCACCCTCTTCCACCCCAGTTGGTGAGGGGACCCAGGGCGCCCCAAGCCCGCTAACGTCCTTTCCCCTGGTTCTGCGCCTTGCTCTCCTTCCCGCCGAGGGTCCCCTCTGACCTGGGCCTCCCAGGTGATCGCAGTGTCTGCCTTCAGACGGGCTTCATAGACCCATTCCACAGATGGGAAGACTGAGGTGAGTGGTTCCTCTGGGTCACGCAGCGAGTTTTGAGCCCAGGTTTCCCATCTCCTGAGACATGGCTCTTTCAAGGACACAGTGGTGTCCATCCCAGGGGCTGAGGGGGCTCAGGGCCCCAGGCCCCAAGGGGAGAAATCTAACAAACCCATGCCAGGCAGGCAGACACCCCCGAGGAGGGCAGGGCTGGAAGGGGACCCACGGGGGAAGGTCAGGCATGAGAGAGCCCTGTGGCCTGGACACAGTCCACAGGGCAGGAGGGGCCGGGCACGGAGGTGGGAGGACAAGGGATGTGGCGTGAGGCCAGGGTTCCGGCAGCCCCTGCCGTGCTTCCACCTACTCTGGGCCTCAGCCCTCGCTGCCCGCACCCCTCCCCTGGGCAGTCCTCTCTGCCACAGTCACACTGAGTAATTACAGCCGCCTTGCCAGGCAATTAGGAGGTGCTGAGCTGGAGTGTTTTCTCTCTCAACAAGCGGGGCCCCCAGAGGATGTAATAGCCCGTAATGACAGTGTGCCCGCTCCTGGCATCAAGCCGGCGCCTGGCATGGGGCAGGGGCAGGGTGAGCAGCATTCACCGCCCACCCCCCCACCCCCCCGCTTCATGACCACAGGGCCGTTCTGAGGCCTCAGGCTGCTCCCCCAGGTGCCGGCCTCTCCCGCCATGGGACCCCCAGCCCCTGCTATCCTCCCCAAACCCCCTCAAGAGGGTTGCTGAGCAGGGCGCTGCTCCATCCCGGGGCTCTGCAGGGCCCCACCATCAAAAACTATGAGCAAACAGTCAGGGAAAGCGCTCCTGGCAATCCAGGGGTCAAAGGTCATGTCCGAGGGTGGTCTCTGTGCACGGGCATCGTGTGTGTCCTGGGAAAGGCACACATCTGTGTGACACACACAGACACGACACACACCTCCGAGGACTCGGGGCACTCAGGGTGTCACGCTGCCTGGGCTGCCTCCGGGCCCCTGTGGTCCCAGGGGCGGCTGGGGACAGCAAGGGCTGCATCCCACCCCTTCTGCCTGGGGCAGCTACACGGGTCCCGCAGAGCACACGACCCGGGGATCAGGGACAGAGGTCCTGCCTGAGCCGCCCACCTCCAGCCTCGCCCAGCCTGGGCCCCAGTCCTCTTCCAGCCGGACCCCGTGCTTGGGGACAGGCAGGGAAGAAGCTGCCCAGCTCCCTTCAGACTCGGAGAAGCAGATCCATGATATCCTGACACACAGGCCTGTCCGAGCTGAAATGTCAGACCAATTAGCCCTAACGAGGACGAGGGAACAGAGGAGAGAAGGCGGGTGGCGGAGATCGAAGAGCCGGGCCAGGAGCCGACCGCCCCACTGGTCGATCCGATGCGCTCAGGGATAATTGGGCATCTGGAAGCCAGGGGAGAGCCGGCTGAGCGGGCCACGTGCCCCCTCAGAGATCCCCCCCACTCCCACCCCCTCCCCCTGCCAGGCCCTCAGGCCCAGTGGCTGACCCTTCCTCCTCTAGGCTGACCTCCCGCTTGCCCCCTTTCTGAGCTCCCTTCCCGTCCGCACTGTCGCCTTGTGGGTGGGACCTGCCCTTGGCCCCGTGCTGGAGACACCTCTGGGGGGGCAGGCAGGGGGCCCTGGCTTAGCTCCTTGCGCTCCAGACTCTGTTTTCCCATCCAAGCAGTGGGAGCGCGGGTCGCTTGGGCACCAGACGTTGGTGCTCTCAGGCTTCTGGAGACGCACTCCACACCTTCCCAAGGGTCCCCATCCCAGGATCCTCGCAGCAGACATCTGTCCAGCGCTGGGCACGGGGAGGCCTGGGCCGGGCACTGCGGTGCAGAGACGGAAGATGGGGGTAGGGCCAGCAGCCGAGATGCTGCTGCCAGGTTTGGGACCCGCGATTGGGAGCTGCAGCTGCAGCTTTATCGGTCTGTGTGTGTGCGTGTGCATGTGAACATGTATGCACGCAGATGCTTGTGCAAGTGTGTGTGGGTGAGTGTGTGCATGTGGTGTGCAGCAGGGGCTTAGAAGGCCTGACCAGCCATGGTCGGTGGTACACAGGGGGACCCCTGGCTCTGTGTCCCTCCAGACCCTCACACCAAGTCACAGCCAAGGCCCCAGTTTCCTGACAGGCGCTCTTGGCTTCTGGGGGTCCCTCTGCAGACCCCCCTGCCTTGCCCCCATGCCAGTGACTCAGCCTGCCTGCGGGCCCCCACCCACCTGGCCCTTTCAGTCTTCTGACAAATTAGCCGGAGAAAAGCAATGAGACCCACATTCAGTTCTCATTAGTCACTCCCGGGCAGCCTGTGGCAGCTGTGCTTTGACAGCCATCAGGTCTAATTGCAAGACCAGTGTCCCTCCAGTCCTGGTGCCACGGGCCCGGGTCCCAGTCACCTGCCCCTGTGGCTGCTTGGGGCCCTTGATGGTGAGGGGCTGCCTCATCCCCCGTCTCCACCCACCCAGCCTCCCTCACATCCTAGGGGGAGCCTGGCTTCCGGCATCTGACTCTCCCCACATGGTGGCCCTGGGCTGCATTAACAGAAGTACAGTGGCCGAAACACGGGAGGGGATAGCCTTGCTCTGCTCAGTGTGGCCAGACCAAACCAGCTGAATCTCTCAGCTGAACATCTGGGAGGCCAGTGCCCCAGGCTCTGCTTCACCTGGCTGTTCCAGGGGTCCAGCATCTTCAGGCCCTCCCCGGCCCTGCCCGCCGGGAGCGCCAAGCAAGGCCCGTCCACCTGTGTCCACCTGGGCCCATAGGCTGCCTCCGCAGTGCTTCCTGCTGCCGGGCTGGGATTCGGGAGCTGGGTGGGACCGAGGCCCCCTCTCTGTCCGACCCCATCCCATCCTCCCCTCTCGCACGGCCTCACGACCTTTCCTTCCGGTGTGGGGAGGGCAGTGCAGCCCCTCCCCATACTCCTGCTTCAGTGAGGCCCGGGAAGCTCTCTGAGGATCCCACCTTGCCCCCCAACACTGACATTTTCAGGACCCGACGGCAGCGGCAATGCCCACCTCCTGCCAGAACAGGTGGTCCCAGGAAGTGCTGTGACCCTGCAGGAGACTCAGTAAGCTGCCAGACGCAGACCCAGATCCAGATCCAGTGTGGCAGCAAACATCTGTATTTTCCCTCTGTCTGAGCTCCCGAGACACGTTTTGCCCCCTCTAGCTCTGGGAGCCCAGAGCTGGAGAAACTGAGGCAGAAGGGGTGTGGTCTGCTGGGTCTCCAAGCTGACAGCACCATACCCCGGGCAGGGCAGGGCCTTTGTGGAGAGCCTGAGGCTTGGAGAGAAAGCCACGCACGCAACTGCCCACTGAGAGGGGCTTGGATGGGGGCCTCGCTGGTTGCCCTACACCTCGCCCCCCCACCGGGTCCGCAGCGGGCAGTTTTCTCCCTGGGGCTGCCTGCCGCCCTCATCCCCCGCTCCCGGTCTGGACCCAGATGCGTGTCCTCCACTCCGTCCAAGCCCCACCTCCGCTGCAGCTGGCATCCTCTCCCGGGAACCAGCGGGGCTGAACGAAGGGCCCCGGCAGCGTAATCCTCTGCGCCTCTGCCAGGTGCCGGCCGGGGTCTCGGGCGGGAGGGGCTGCTAGCACAGTCCTTCCAGGTGCCATTGGCTAATCCCGGGCTTGGAGGGGCCCCCGCCCCCGGCTGACATTTCCAGGCCGCGCGCCGCTGACCCAGCTAGTCGTGATATTTAGACAGGGCTTATTTGCGATTACTTATTTCTGATGACTTTGAGGCCCAGGATGAGCTCGGCTGAGACCGAGCTGGCCCAACTTGATCCCAAGCTTGTGTTTTATAATATAAACACGTCCAGGCTGCACCGGCTCTCTCCTATGTGGGAGGATAGAGGGCGAAGCCCACGTTTTCCGGGACTATCACACGAGGTCTGGGTCTCCACACCCAGGGGCGGGTCCCGCGGGGCCCCCAGAAACCGAGGCTGCCGCTCCACCCCCACCCAGCCCCCTGGCGGGGAGGGTCCTGTGGGGGCGGAAAGGCTGCTGCTTTCCTTCCTCTATTCCCTCCATCCGTTCACTTGTCCAACAAGCCTCTGAACCAGGGCCCCTTCCCTTCAGGGCTCTTATAGTCGGTGGGGGGAGACCCGTGGAGGGTCATCACAGTGCAGGTGTGAACCTTCTAGGGCCTCCAGCCCCCCAGGCTGAGTCCTGGATGGATCACTCGCAGACCCTGGCCCCCACCCAGCATGGCCAGGGGGTGGGGGAGGAAGGGAGACCCCACCACTCTCCAGGGAGACGGTGGCCAGGGGTTGCACTGCTAGACAGCAGGGTGTAGGGACATGGGAGGCCAGAGGTGGGAGCTTGGGGGCACCTCCCCTCACTCCAAAGTTTCTGGGAGAGATTTCCAAATTCTTGAAAGTTCCCCAGATTTCGGAGCCTCGGAAAGCCCTTGTGTGGGGTGAGGGTTCCTCTGGGCCCTTCTGTCTGTCTGGCTGCTTCCCTGGGCAGGAAAGCCGTGAGGAGCCTCAGAAAACCAAGGCTGGGAGAGGCCACACCAACACTCCAAGAGCCCTGAGAAGCCAGGCTGGGAGCGGCAAGCGGGATGTGCAGACCCTGGTCCCTGGCAGCCTCTGTGGGCCGGGGAGTCCCCGCTCTCTGCACCAAGTGGCTCCTGCCTCCCTGGTTCCCTCTGCAGCTCTGGGCCCAGGCCTAGCCCCATCCTGACAAAGCCCTCCTCTCAGCTGTCCCCCGGGGAGACCAGACCTGTATCGGGGATGACCACACCGGGCAGGGGACTGACAGCAGTGGCCCAGCTGCTGCCCTTGAAGGGGGACCTGGAGAGGGTGGCCAGGACCTCCCTCCTAGCACAGGGCCTGGAACCCTTCCGCCCTCATCTTCTCCAGGCCTCCCCGTTCCCCAGACACTGGGATGCTCCTGGACCCCGCAGCTCCTGGATGCCCAGGCCCACCGCAGCACTTACTGCGGCTGTGACTTTGTTGTTTCTTCATGTGACTAATTAGTGAAAGTCTGTGTCTTCCCGCCTGGAGGGTCGTCTTGGGCTTCCCCAGTGCCTGCACGGCGGGCCCTACGCTTCTGTTAAACGAAGAAACAAAGAGAGAATTTCAGGGGGCAATCAGGCTCCAGGTGGCAAGGTGGGGGCTGGGGGGGACTGTTGGCTCGTGAAACCCACCCTTCCTTCCTTGGCTGCCCTGCAGGCCCCCCACCCGGCCCCGCCCCTTCTCAATACCCCAAACCCACACACTCCTCCCCCGGGGCAGGGGCGCCCCTCAGGGCCCTCAGGATGTCTGCAGTGGCGCCAGCACCCCCTCTTCCCTCCCCCCAGCCTCCATCCCAACTGCCCTTTATATTATTGTGTTTTTACAATAATTATTTATTTATGAAAATTGTAAAATACACGTAAAATAAAAGGTACCATCCCAGCCATCTTTAGTGCACAGCTCAGGGGCACGAGGCACATTCACACTGCTGTGCAGCCTTCACCTCCATCCACCTCTAGCACTTGTTCACTTTCCCAGACTGAAACTCTGTCCCCATGAAACTCTAACTCCCCTCCCCTCCGCCAGCCCCGGGCCCCACCGTCTACTTTCTGTCTCTATGGATGGGAGTCCTCCAGGGACTTCATAGAAGTGGGATCAGACAGGATTTGTCCTTCTGTGTCTGGATTATTTCACTGAGTGTACTGTCCCCAAGGCTCATCCATGTTGTAACTGGTATCAGGACTTCATTCCTTTTCAAGGCTGAAGGATATTCCATTGTGTGGATGGACCACACTCTGAGTATCCACTCATCTGTTGATGGAGACGTGGGTTGCATCCACCTTTGGCTGTTGTGAATGATGCTGCTCTGAATTCAGGTGTGCAAGTACCTATTTGAGGCCCTGCTTTCACTTCTTTTGAGAATATACCCAGAAGTGTGATTGCATAGATCACATGGTGATTCTACCTTTAACTTTTTTTTTTTTTTTTTTGCTGTACGCGGGCCTCTCACTGTTGTGGCCTCTCCCGTTGCAGAGCGCAGGCTCCGGATGCGCAAGCTCAGTGGCCATGGCTCACGGGCCCAGCCGCTCCGTGGCATGTGGGATCTTCCCGGACCGGGGCACGAACCCGTGTCCCCTGCAGCAGCAGGCGGACTCTCTACCACTGCGCCACCAGGGAAGCCCTACCTTTAACTTTCTGAGGACCTTCCATCCTGCTGTCCACGGTGGCCGCACCCTTGTACATTCCCCCCGACAGTGCACAAGGCTCCAGTTTCCCCACGTCTGTGTCATTGTTTTTAATTTCAGTTATACAAGCAACAGACTCTCCTTCAAACACACACACACACGTGCACGTGTGCACATGCACACAGACACACACGCAGAAATAAAAGGCCTCCCTCCTGTGGGCCTGGCCCTCCCGCTCTCCAAGCCGGGAGGGTGAGCCTCTCGGGAGAAGTGACATTTGGGCCCAAGGCACCTGAGCTTTAGGCCTTTATTAGGAACACCTGGTGCCTTCCAGCGTGACTGCCACAGGAAACTCTCCCATCGTCACCCATCCTCTGCTTCCCAAGTCTGCACCAACACTTGATAGAACCAAACGTTTTGTGTTTCTTTTGTATTTTGCCGAAGGGATGGGTGTGAGATGGATCCACGCTGGCGTTTCACCCCAGGGCCCAGGCCACCATGTTTCTTGTGCTTTCTGGCCACATCCACTCCCTCCGAGAGTGGCCCCTTCTCCAGTTTTCCCTCATCTTCCCTTTGGTCCTTGTGCTTTTTGTAATGAGATAGAGGAGGATTCATATGCTCTGGACACGAATCCTTTTTTGCAGGAACTCCCTTCCCAGCCGCTGGTCTTGTTACCTGGTTGATGGAGCCTCTTGGCACCAGAAGGGTTTGGCTTTGATGTGACCCCGGTGGGGTCAAGAAGGTCAACCTTTCCCTTCACAGTCTTTGCAGTCTGGGTCTTATTTGGGAACCCCACCCCAAGTGGAGCAGGGACCCCTGAAGGGGGAGACACAGCCCCTCAGGCAGCAACCCCAGGGGCCTCCAAATTCATCGAATTCACCGTTAGAATGATACCATCTTGCATTTGGATGAGAACAACCCAAGGCATGCTGTTGCTTTCCTTTTACAAACCGCAGGTGGGATCTGCTGGTCTGGGGTGTGGTGGGTGCACGGCCTGGGGGAGTGGGGCATGACCTCCCGGGCGAATGTTGAGGTTTTGATGTGCATCAAAAGGGTCAGGGGTCACAAAAGGCAGAGTGACAAGTGTTGAGATACACCAGGCACCCCTGAAGATGGAGCTGCAGGGTCTGTGCCCCACTTTCTATTGGGGGGAGCCATTCTGCCCCCTCGGTAATGTGAGAAGCCCTCAAATTGTCTGGGGGCTTGTGTGAGGGGCCTGGGCCAGGGCCTGGACTCAGGCTGAGTAATTACTGCTTCCCTGATGACTTCAGAGCCGATCCAGGAGAACAGGCCACAGAAACTCAATCCACCTTGCAATCACCCTCGGATGCAGGGGATTAGGGATGGAGCCAGGGGGTATGGCAGGCGCAGGCAGGCAAGGTGGACTGGGGTGTGCAGGATCGGATTTCGGGGTTCTGGTGGGGGGCACGGATGCCAGCTGACTCCCTCTGGAAGGAACACCTTCCTTCCAGCTTCAGCTCCTTGGGCGTCCAGCCTCCTGGTCCTGGGAGGGCTGGAGCCCACACGCCTGCCCCACCGTCCACCAGGCCATGGGGGGGTGGTCCTCGTCCCCACAACCTGGGTCCGCTCTTCCTCTGTGCCCTGATGGGGACCTTTCAAGGACCGTGCCCTGGCCCCACCTTGCGCCCAGATGGGGGTCCCGATGGTTGGGGTTCATGCCTCCCACACAGTCGGCCCCCTTCCCCTGGTTCAGCACACTTGGCCTCGGGGTCTCTCTCTTTCTCCACATGCCCACAGGCATTTGGGATTACAAACAAATGCCATGGTCTGCTCAGGACATGTTTCCAATCCGCGAGACCCCCTTAGTGGGTCAGGACCCCTGAAATATGTCTGGAGGCCTCTCAGCTCCTCCAGTCACCCCCAGCTCTCTTCTGACACTGGTGCTTCAGTGATTTCACCAAAATATGTTTCCTTGGTCACTCTCTCCCTCAAGCACCTTCTGTGGCTCCCAGTGGCTGTCCATGACAGCGTGACCTCATTACCGTGCCAACCCAGAGCCCCCAGCCTGGCCCAGCCATGCCTTTCCAGAGCTCCCCCTCCCCTCTGCCTGCATCCCCCCCCACACCCTCAGAGCCCAGAGGAGGGGCCACCCTGGACCCCATAAACAAAATATCCAGACGTTTTTGGACATCAGTAACAATGGACATTGACTCTGACCTGCTTCTGATGCAACAGGGGGGCTTGTTTTACAGGCAACCCCACAAAAAGGGCTTCTCAGCCACCGCTGCTGGGACTCTGGGGGGGGGTGACGCCTAGACGGGGACCACTTGGGCAACATTTCTCCAAATTATCACTGACCCAGCAATTCCAACTGGACTGGTCCTCCGGGAAAAGTCACCGCAACTCCAGCTAGAAAAGCAAAAGATTCCAGCCCACTCAAGTCCCCTGGAGGGGGCTGCTTAAACAGGGGGTGGTTTCAGAGGCTGCTGAGTAAGAGAAGGTGTGAGCTGACCTGACCATCGGCCTGCAGATCACTGCTGGAGGGGACGCAGGGGGCAAGCTGCAGAGGGCCTGCTCTTCATGATAAGCTCCTAAGAAGCTTAAGGCTGATACACGTATATGCGTGTGTGCACACAGGCACTGGAGCGTCCTTCCGCACTGACTATGGCGGGAGGACCTGGCAGGGGTTGTCCTGGTGGGGGCATGGATACCCTATTCCAACATAAAGAGGGGAAAGAGGGCTTAAAAGGACGCCCCAGAGCGAGCCCTTTTGCAGTCAGGAGCTGACTTCCGTTTCACTTTCCTTGGCCCATTTGGCGTGTTCACATCTCGGTCAGCAAGTCCAGAGCAGTGACCGGAGGGCAGCAGGAGGGCTGAGTCAGGGTCCCTCTCAGCCACACTCCCAGGAGGCCAGACAGCCTCGGAGACACAGAGACACGAGCCTGGAGGCCCCTCCTCCCCTCCCCTTCGCCCCGTGAGGCCCAGGTCACCGTGGAAACTGGGGGGTATGGATCCAGGGATGCAGGACCCCAGCAGTCTGCCTCCCTCTGCCAGAGAAATGCCCCATCTGGGTGTGCAGGGCCCAGAGCGCAGGCCCCCCAGACCCACCCTCCCGGGCGGTGGACCGGTTACAGAGCCCCAGGCCAGCTCCCCAGGGCCAAGGTGACAGAGCCCCTCCCTACCTCCTCTCAGGAGACACAGTCTGGGGACGGGGCTGGAGGTAGGGAGGGAAGGATGGACTCTTCCCCCAGGTCAGGGACGTTCGCTGCCCAGCCTCCGGGAGCCAGGTGCCATCTGATCTGATTAGGGCTTCAAACCCCCGCCAGGGCGGGCACAGCCCGGGGCTCAGCAGCTGTCGCTCCAGCCATTCAGGCTCGGTTTCTATTTATTTCCTCTCCATTAAAAGCGTCGGGACCATTTATTGATTTTCTAAATACTGACGTGCTGTCTCCTGTTACACAACAAAGTGAAAAAAATTAGAGCAAATAGCGGCCAGGGCTGAGCCCCCATGTAGCCGCCCCTCCGACCTGGGCCCTGCGCCCGGCTCAGAGCACCTCCTCTGCAGAGTCTTCGGGGTAATCTGAGTGCAGGACGCACCGGGCATCACACCTGCCACCATGCGGCTGCACGTTCGAATCGGTCCGGCGTCTCCACAGACAACCCAGAGGACAAAGGAAGAGCACAGCCCTGGCGGCCGCAGCCTGGAAGGTGACGGCATGATTTCACCAGAGCTGCTGTTTAAGGAGGTTTGGAAGTCGTTCACTTTTGTCTCGTGACGCACGGTAATCCGGTATCTACGGAAACAGCTGCGCGTTAACAGTCAGGCCAGGCGGCTGCCTTCCCTTTATCTGTCCCGCATCGTCGCTGCGGCCACGTGGAGCCCAGCCTGCTGAGCTCTCGCACGAGCTCCGGGGAATCATTGCAGAAACAGAAATCCAGCCGCCCCCCACACACCTCCACCTGCCGGCGGTGCCCCCTGGGTGCTGAGAAAGCCCAGAGCACCTCCCCTGGATGGCCTGGGTGGGGTGGAGCTGTGTGCACGGGGGCTGGGGGAGAGGAGAGGCCTGCCTCTGTCTGCGCTTTGGTCTCCAGAACTCTCAGAGCCGGGCCCCAGGCTGCTCTGGAGGGGCCCCCAGGGCCTGGAGGCCACGGCAGAAGAAGGACCTGATTCCCCCCCACCCTGCATCCCTTTGTCCTGCTGAAGTTTTCACCAGACACACGATGATATCCCTTAGAAGTCACAGGGATGGGGATGTTTTGGGCTTTATGTTTGTTTCTCAGAAAACTGTTTTAACCGGATATATATATGAGGTTGGCCAAAAAGCTCATATGCGTTTTCCCATAAGATCTTATGGAAGGACTTCCCTGGTGGTGCAGTGGTTAGGAATCCACCTGCCAGTGCAGGGGACACAGGTTCAAGCCCTGGTCTGGGAAGATCCCACATGCCGCGGAGCAACTAAGCCCGTGCGCCACAACTACTGAGCCTGCGCTCTAGAGCCCGCGAGCCACAACTACTGAAGCCGGCATGCCTAGAGCCCGTGCTTCACAGCAAGAGAAGCCACCACAATGAGAAGCCCGCGCACCGCAAAGAAGAGTAGCTCCCCACTCACCGCAACTAGAGAAAGTCCGTGTGCAGCAAGGAAGACCCGACAGAGATGAAAAAAAAAAAAAACCCCATAATAAAAAAAGATCTTATGGAAAAACTCGAACAAAGTTTCTGGCCAACCCAATATATATGTATAGTTTTTCCTGATGATAAATGTAATCCGTGCTCATTAGAAACACTGGAAAGGTGTAGAAACGTATGAAGGTGAAAATAACAGATGCCTCTAATACAGACAAACAAAATGTGTGGCACCCCCCGTGGGCCCAGGTAGACTAGGGTGCTCTGTATGGACGCCCCGTGTGCAGTGGGTAGGGACCTTCATGGTGCGAGGGACCGCAGTTCAGGATGTCACTGTATCCCTGTGAAGGGGGGACGCTGGGCCTCAGCTCTTCCTGTGTTTCTTATACCTTATTCTTTAAGGCAGGAGGTGACAGGCTGTGCTGCATCTCAGGTACAGGGCTCAGCGGATACCGGTGCTGACTGTGTCTGTGAGCCAGGGGTTGATAATAAACCCCCGGCATGGAGGATCCTTGTTGGGGGCAGCGCGATCTCAGAGCAAAATGGGCCGCTACCTCCAGGCTGGGACCCGGCCTCACTCTCCACAGCTGGAGCAGCAAGAAGCCCCAGCCCAAGGCCAGGGCTCCGGTCACCCGAACTGCCGTATTCCACACCCAAGGAGGCGGTTTCCACCGCAGGGAGGAAGGAGTGGTGGCCGGAGCCCGTTAAGGCCCCTGAGGGGTGAGGGTCCCTGACCAGGAGGCCTGTCCCCAGCCCCTGCCACACTGGCCGCTGCCCACAGGAGCAAGAAGGGTCAGGCACCTGCAAATGCACCCCTGCTTGACGAGGGGAGGGGCATCCTGCCAAGCCCCTGGGCTAGCCGGGGGCACGGGGGTTTGCACGCAGGCAGGCACTCCCCTCCCCCCTCCCTCTCTACTTCGGGTAGAGCCAGCTACAGCCCCTGCCTACCGAGGCTGAGCCGGGGGATCGGGAAGGCTGTCCTGAATTCTCCTGCTTCCGGCATGGGGCCTGGGGTCCGAGTCTGATGCTGCTTGCAGCAGAGGGAAATGCAGGGGGGGCATGGATGGGGTCGGCCCTGATGCCACTCAGGAAAGGAGACCCTGTGTGGCCGCTCCCTGGTGGGCCTCGGTGTCCCCACCTGTACCGGGGTCCTGACGCCAACCCTGAGGGCTGCAAGTGGGAGGTGGTGGGGTGACAGGGTGGCACCCTGAGCCGGCTCACAGGGCCTGGCAACCCCACCCACCCCCGGCTGTCCTGCTGCTACAGGCACGTGGCGCTCTCTCCCGATTCAAGTCCTGACCTTGCCTGCGGGCACCTTGCAGCCGCTCCGCTCCTCCGGCCCCTCCACCCCGCTGGCCCTGGTTTGTGTCATCCTGACAGGTGCCACCCACCCCTCCACCAGGAGTCACAGGCAAGGAGAGCGGGGGAGGCGGGAGGAAGTACAGCTGGGACGGAGGACGGGCGGGGTCGGGGGGGGTGGCAGGCGGGAGCCGGGGAGTGGGGAGGGCCCGTAGGGTTGGCGGGGGGTGGGAGAGGCCCAGGCACCAGGCAGACGGGTGAGGGGCAGGAATAGGGGCGGTGGCAGGGAGGAGGGCGCTCAGGGCAGGGGCACCAAGCCTGCCCCTGCTGGCAGGCGCCCAGCTCCAGGCCACAGAGAGGCTCTGATTCCTTGAGTCCCAGGGAAGGAGGGCGACAGCTCATCCTGGAGGCCTCTCCCTCCAATGCTGCCCCGGCCTGGGCCTGTCCAAGACAAGCGGACGTGCCCCAGGCCACATGGCCAGTGACCCTCTCGACCTCAGCCCAGTACTCTTCCCCCCGGCCAAACAGTTATGTCAGGAGCCTGAACCCCGTGTCCAGGGCCCTGCCATGCTCTTCGTGGACTGCTTATGTGTGCGCGTGTGTGTGTGTGCGTGTGCGTGTGCGTATGTGTTCGTGCCTGTTGAGAGTGGTGACAGTGGCTGCAGGAGGTATACAGCCTGCCCTGGGGAGGGGAAGGGACAGCAGCTGTGAGGGCATGCGGGTCTGTGACCCAGATGGATATGGGGCCCATCCACGGCCGTGATCACCAACACCCCACGGCCGCAGTTGGGGGTGGGGTCGGGGGACCGATCCGTGATCTCCGGCAGGCCCGGGGCCCTCTCTGGGCACAGGGTTCTCCCTCCAGTGGGGTGGGGGTGTGTGCAGTGGAGTGTGTCCGTGTGGGTGCATGTGGTTTGTCCCGGGGGGATGACGTATGTGCGTTTGCGTCTGCAGGGGTGGGCTGGAGAGGGCGTGTTTCTGTGGGAGCATGTGGGCATGTGCATGCACACACCAGGTGAGGGTGTGGATGGGGGTCCTCGGGCCCTCCCAGTGCCCCCCGGTCCACCCAGAGCTTGTCCGTGGACCCCAGAACCTTACACTCAGGCCCCACTGCCCACCCGGCGATGGAGCGCTCTGGGGTCCAGGCTCCGGCCACAAGTACCACCCGTGTGCAAGCTCCCCGGGGGCAGCGCACATTCGGCCACCTCTGCCAGGCCATGGAGAGTCCCCGGACCTCGTGGGTCAGCAGCCCCCCTGAACGTCCAGCTCTTTCCAGGGCTTCCCTGGGGGCTGGCGCCCACACGTGGCCGTCTGCGGCTTTGCCTCCCTCTGGGCTCTGCCATCGCTGTCGTGGGGAGCGGTGTCTGGGCAGGAAAGAGGAGGCAGCCCCACCCTGGGCAGGGGCCCGGCACGCGGCTGTGGCTCAGGTGAGTCCTGCAGGGCCGTCTATGGGGGACGCCTGGGATACTCGGGGACTCAGGGCTGCAGGTTTTGGGCTGAACTGTGGGCGGAGCCCACGGTCCCCAGTTCCCAGATCCCAGGTCTGGAGGCAGGGTTTGCAGTCCTTCCGGGGTCCCCGACCCCCCGACGTTGGTGGTCCATGGGTGGTGCTTTCCAGGACAGGGTCAGCTGCACAGGTCAGAATGTCGGAGGCGTCCATACAAGCCCCAGATGCCCGGGAAGGTGCGAGAACCACGCACAGACCTCTGACCTGGCGTGAACAGTGGCCTGGGAAGCCCCCCACTCTGGCTCTCGCCCAGGGACCTGCCCACAGCCTCACCAGCCAAGCAGCGGCTGTTCCTGACCCGACCAACGGCAGGCCCCCCTGGGCAGCTCCACGGTCGTCTGTGGGTCTCCACCAGCTGGGGGTTCTTCTCTCATCACCTCCACTTGACAGGTGAGAAAACAGGGTTCCAGAGGGGCAGTGAGTGAGCATGGATGCAGGCTTTCAGACCCCACTGGACCAGGCTTCCTCTGCCACCTTGGGGAGGGGACTTCGAGGGAGGAGGTGTCCTGCTTCTGTTGGGGGGTGGCGTCCATCCTCACATCCAGGTGGGTAAGGCCACAGGGGGTGTGTGCCCACCCTGCCCACATGGGGCAGAGACTGGGCCGGGCCTGGTGCTGGTCTGGGGGCTGAGGCTGGGCTGTCTGTGCTCTGCTGCTACAGCCCAGACAGCTTGGGGTCCAGTCACCACCACTGTCCCCACCTGGAAGCCTGGGGATGGCAGTGGACCACTCACTCTGGATAGGAGGCTTTCCTATCTGTAGGAGGGGGCAGGAATGCGGCTGTGTGGCCTCTTCAATCTCCCTGTCTCTGTCTGTCTGTCACACACACACACACACACACACACACACACACACACACGCACACACAATCAGGGAGGGAGTGGTCAGGGCTGCAGCCAGGACCATGGGGACCGCCCTGCAGTGCAGTCAGGTGGCCACACGGTGGAGACCTGGACCCATTTTTGGAGCTGGTGTGGCCCAGAGATCCGAGGGAGGAGGCTTTGGCTTCCTGGGTGACCGGGAGAAGGATGGGAGGGGTCAGAGGTCAACAGGCACTGGGGAGGGGAGAGTGTGGTCTGGTGGGGGAGGCATGGGGCCCAGGCAAGGCCGCCTGCCCAGAGCCCCCTCCCGCGCCAGGCAGAGCAGGGTCGCTCATGTCCCCAGGGACAGGCAGGGCACCCGGGGCCTGAGAGCCCTCCCGGGACTCCCACATGTGGGGGTCCCCCAAACCCCTCCCAGGTCTCACCTCACAGCTCTGCATCTCACTGTCACCACAAGGATGACGGGGGCCAAGCCTGAGGACACGGGGCCTCCAACCAACACACACACCTGCGTGCGCACACACACATGTGCCCATGCACACACGCACCGGCCCTTCATTCACATGGAGGGGAGGGTGGAGGGCTCAGCCTGAGAGGGAGGGGCAGGTGGGGTGTCGGGGAGGGGGCTCGTGTCCAAGGCCGCCTGCCCACTAGGCACCAGCACTGGGGTGACACAGGCCGGGGCGCCAGCTCCCCTGGGGCCACTCAGCAGGTTTCCCACCAGCCTCAGGCGACAGTGCCCGTTTCAGGGGGCCAATGTGGTCGGGCCACCCCCATGCCCCCCACCTGTTCCCGCCCCCCAGCACGGTGTCCCCATCACTGCACCCCCCCACTCTCAGGGCCATGCATGACCCCCCCTCAGCTCTCCTTTCTCCCAGGGCAAAGCCAGGTTCAGGGGACAGTGGGGGCCCCATAATTGCTCATGGTGTGCATATCTGGGGGAAATAACCCGTGCTGTCCTTTGAGGCAGCTTTGAGCCCAAGGTGCTTCCGTGGGGGCCCAGTGGGCTGGCAGGTGGCACTTCCTGAGGGCGCCCAGGGCCAGGGGTGTGGGCTCAGGCCATCTAAATCTGGGAGCAAGGAGAGGCCCTCCCCAGAGACAGCTCCCCGATAGAAGGTGCACCCCTCTTTACAACAGCCCCGTGGGGAAGGTGACCCCTGCTTCATGGACCTGGGGACTGGGCCTGTCACGTGGCTGTTCTCAGCCCAGCCCCACGCCATCCAGCCCTGGGTGGACAGAGGGCCAAGCCAGCCTGGTCCTGAGCCTCTCGCCTCCCCAGCATCCCATCCCAGGGGACCAGCATCCCCCTGCATCCGGTGCTGGGCCCTGCCAGTCCCAAAGTCACCCGCGCCTGCAGGCCCCCCTGCTGGATATCCAGGGCTGACCCAGAACTGTCCCCACAGACGCATCCAGCCCAGAACCCTGGCCACACTGGGAGGAAGGACCTGGCCACGTCAGCGCAGCCTGGGGACTGTGGTCACGAGTGGCCACCGCAGCTGGCTGAGGCCTGGCCCTCAGGGCCTGCACAGCCAGCACCTGCAGGCAGTTGCCACTCAGGCCTGGAGGGGTGGGACACAGCCCCACCCCGGGGGCTCCCACCTGGGAGTGAGGGGAGACCTCGCGAGAGCTCAGAGCTTCCACCTCACTCGCAGGCCTGCAGGAGCCGGGGCGAAATGGCGGGAGGGCCTGGGTAGACCCCGAGGGCCCTGCACACCCCCTGCCTGGAACACCTGGCCCTTCCTGCAGGTGGCCCCTGTCCCCATGGGCCCTCGCTGGCCACGGTCCCTTCCCAACGTCCACCCAGTTCTCGTGCGAGGGGAGGCCACGGGGCTTGTCGAGGATGGGCCGAGGAAGGCACGGGTGGATGCCTGGGGGTTCTCTGCACCCCACACTCAGGATCACCACGTCAGGGCCCCCTTCCCTCCTCAGCCCGGGCCCTCCTAAAACTGGAGCCTCTGGGTAGAGCCCCCGGCCAGCTGGGTGCCCTGGTGGCCATCACCACCTCCAGTGAGGAGACTGGCCCCTGGGCCCCTGGGCCCCTGGGTAGCAGCAGGAACTCCCACAGGGGAGGCTGCTGCCTGGGCTGAGGTGGGCCATCGGGCAGCACGTCCTGGCTGGGGGGCCGACAGGCCACTGGGCCATTTCTGCACCAGCTGCTCCCTGGACTGTGCGGCCAGCGGGGGCCGGCTCTCCACTCCTCCAATCACTCCGGCCCCGGCCGGCAAGCTGGGGGTGACTCCAGTCCCAGCCACCCCAAGGCCCAGAGCCCCCGGTCCTTTGACCCCCCAGGTCTGGTGGGAGGGGCTCCTCTGAGACGCCCACATCCCTCACCCCCGAGGCAGCCCCCACCCCACCTATCACCTGCCCCGGTGCCTGGCTGGGGAGTGTCTGACCTGGGGGTCTGTCCCCTGCACCCCTCCCCCACCTCCTGATGGCCTCCCCCACCCCCCCTTCTTCCATCCTCCCCACACATCTGACCACCCGTCCCTCGAGTGCCCAGAGCCTGCCTGTCCCTTGGCCTTGGTCACGCACGAGAAGTACCCACACAATGGACAGGGACCACCCACGTGCAAAACAAACGTGGCGTCACAGCTGACCTACAACCCCGAACAAGCCAGTCCTCTGGGAAGGTGAAAAACAGATCTTTTCAAAGCAGCTGGATTAATACAAGAGTGCAATTGCTTTCGAATGCTCTCATTCATCCAGCAAAGTTTTCCTGGGACTCTGCTCTGTCCTGTGCCTCTTAGGGCTTCTACAGACGTGTGGACTCTGCCCCCAGAGTTCATAATCTAATGAGAAGTAAGTTGTGTTTTAACGCATGTCCATTGGCTCAGTAAAACGGGGGATGTTTAATGGATAGATAGATGGAAAATAGATAGATCAATGCATAGATAGATCCATGGATGTAAAGAGGGAGGGAGAGAAGGGAGAGATGGATGATGGATAGATGAGTGGGTGAGTGGATGGATGGGTGAATGAATAGATGACTGGATGAATGAGTTAATGGATGGATGGATGGATGATGGATGGATGGATGGATGATGGATGGATGGATGATGGACAATGAATGGATGGATGGATGGATGATGGATGGATGGATGATGAATGGATGCATGGATGGATGTGTGGATGGATGGTGGATGCATGGAAGGAGAAACTGAGGAGACAGACCTTCACGTGTTCACTGTCCTCTAAATCTACATTCCTGGTGTAGAGGCCCAACTTCAGCTTCATAAGCTCTTAGATAGCCTCTTGCAAACTGGCCTAACAGGCCTCGAGTTTGCTAAAATCCAACCCTTCCCAAAGTCAAATCTGGTGGAGAGTCAACATAACCCCCAAAGCCCTGGTCACCTGGGTCCTCACAGCCGGGGCAAGGAGGCTGCACAGATGCTGACCTCTGTGACCTGCCAAGACCTCAGCTGGCCTTCTGCACACCGAGCTAAGGTTAAATGGATAGACAGACGGGTCAGAGGCAGTGCACACACCTGCGCAGCAACCGCCTGAGGGGACTCTCAAGACCCCTGAAGAATGCTAGAAGCTGCCTGCTGGCCGTGCCACCTGTCTTCTAGGCCCAGCTGAAAAGTCACCCCCTCCAGGAAGCTTTCTCTGAGCGAGAGGGCCTCCCGCATCCCATTCCCCCATGGGGGTCATTGAGAGCCCCCTGGGTTCTGTCCTGGGCATCAACCAGGCTCTGCCCTAAGCTGGGGGTGGGGTCTCTGGGCAGGTGGGAGGCTGAGGCCGGAATCCCTGCCTCCCCTGGACCTGCATCCACCTGACAGCACTGAGCAAAGACCCCACCAGACCCCTCCCTCCAGACCAGCCTGTTCAGGGCTCAGAGAGAGGTGGAGAGAGTCGCCCTGGGCGCCTCGGAGATGGCAGGGCAGAGCCTGCCCCACCCTGGCCTGGGCCTGCGTGTACCTCCGGAGGATGGGTCCTCTGCCGGGGCCCCTGCACGCAGGCCCACGCCCACCCCACCGGGGCGAGTGCACAGTGGGACGGGGCGCGGGGGTCCAGCTCCCAGGCTGCGGCTGCGGCAGCATGGATGGATAATGGATGGCCTCAGCCCCCTCCCCGCCCAGCGTTTAGCACCCCTCCCCATCCCCCCTTGGAGAGGTTTGCAATCCAGTGTCCCAACCTGCCCATCCTGTTTGGAAGGAAGTGCCGCCAGATTCTCTGGAGCCGGGGGCTCAGGCGTTGGTTGGGAGGGAGGTGAAGCGTGCAGGAAGCGGCAGGAAGCGTGGCAGCGGTGACCCGTGTGCGTGTGTGCAGGAGCCCAAGCACGTGTCCAAGCACGTGGCGGCATGGGAGGCCCAGGACACAAATGTGCATGTAAAGGCATGTTCGCAGTGCCCAGGTGTGTGCTATGTGTGCCGGTGGGCGAGTGCACATGTGTGCCTGCACCCCCTGTGCCATTGGGCACACTTGGGGGGTAGAGGGCACCCGGGCACCCTCATGGCCTCCAGGTCTGTCTGGCGTCCCCAGAGGCCCCAGCAGAGCCCCTCCCCGTGCAGAGGCCCCACCCTCCTAGCGGGTCTCCTGAGGGTCTAGGAGTCCCAGGAAGTGGCGGGGTTTTGCAGAGACCAGAAGGCACAGGCCCCAGGCCAGGAGACCCCACCAGACACCAGCCCAGAGTAGGCAGGGCCATTGCTCTGCGCCAAGGCCTGTGGTCAGCTTGGCTGAGCCTGCATCAGGATCACGGCATCTGGCAAGGCCCGTGGGGAACTGCTCACCCCGCCCTGGGGGCCATGGGAGGCCCAGGAGGGAACCTAAGCCCACGTGCATTCTTGGGGGGACAGCATCCTGCAGGCTCCCCTCAGCCGGAGGTTGGCCTCCCACCTCTGGCCAGGCACCTGTGTGGGCAGCGGTGGCCTCCACATGGCCACGCTCACCCGGAAATCTCTGCCATCCTGAACCATAAAGAGGCCGCTGCCTTTCTGATTCTGCGATTTTATAGCAAAATACAGAGATAAGTCAGCTTTGATTCTGTCTCCGTTTTATGAGGTTATGTTCTTACTTGCTCTCTCGTTCGGGGGAACAAACGGGTTTATGGCCGGGCTCCCCATCTCTCCATCAGCGGCAGGTGGCGTGGCTGGCGGCCACTCTGATAAGGCGGGTCCTGCCCCTCCTGCCTGCCGTCGGTGGAGGGGGTGGGGCGCCGGGGGCCTCTCCAGCAGGCTACTCCTGCCTGGCGGCACCAGAGGCCCCAGGGCAGCCACTGCCATCGGTCCCCGCTCCCCACCCCCAGTACCAGGACGAGCAGGATGCACGGGGGATGAGGACAGACTCCGTCTAAAGTCAGCCTCCATCGAGGTCTCTCCACCCTGGAGACCACTGAGGTGAGCAGGCCTCTGGCCCTGGCTGGGAACCACATGCGTCCCTGGACACCTGGGTGAACTCCGAGCCTCCAGGATTCTGCGGTGGGAGGGGCCACAGGGCAGTGCCAGTTTCAAAGGGGCCGGAGGAAGTCTTGGGCCCCACCCCTGCCAGTCTGGGGACATCAAAGGGCCTGGCAGAGGAGCACGGAGCCGCCCAGCACTCCGTCTCCAGAGGGAGTGGCCGGCCAGCCCCGCCCTACCCTGGGTCCAGAGGAAGGCCTCCCACGGTGACCCCAGGGCACCCGGACCTCACCCCGAGGCTCCCCCTCTGGGGCCTCTTGGAAGCACCTTCAGGGTGGGTGCACACTGCTCAAGACCAGGGCCTTCTCCCAACTGGAGGGGGTGGCGGGAGGCCCCCTGGGGGCTGGGATACAAGCCCGGGCCACCTCATGAGCCCCCAGTTCTGACCGAGATCAAGGAGCTTCTGGAAACACGGGGAGCTTTGGGGCCCAGGGTGATGGGCCAGGGACCAGGAGGCCCAGCCTTGGTGGTGGGGCGTTACTTCCGGCATCCCCACACTGGGGGCCAAGGGCACCCACAGCTGAGCCCCATGCCCAGGCAGCCGAGGCCGTCTGTCCTCCATACCCCAGGATGCTGCCTCTCTCCGGGCAGGGGCGAAGTCCATGAGACTGGCCTGGCCATCACCCCATCTCCGATGCCCGCCTTCCTCCAGATCTGGAACACCAGGGGGTGGAGGGGCCCATGGATTGAAAGGGGGCAGAAGCCACCGCCCGGAGTGCAGGCCCAGCCAACCCATGGCCCTGGGGAGAGGCTGGGAAGAGGGGGTGTGCTGGCCTGCATGGGGTGGGGTGCCCGAGAGCCCCCTCCCTGCGGCCCCAGGTCCTCCCCTCTCACTGCCCTGGCAGCACGGGGGTCAGGACAGGATCCAACACT
This sequence comes from Hyperoodon ampullatus, assembly GCF_949752795.1. Lineage (NCBI taxonomy): Eukaryota > Metazoa > Chordata > Mammalia > Artiodactyla > Ziphiidae > Hyperoodon > Hyperoodon ampullatus. Next base: position 4,385,814 of record NC_136920.1, read on the forward strand.
GTCCTCCTGGCTGCCCCTCTCAACGACCTTTGGACCCATGGGATCTGAGGACCAGAACATGGCACACCCTCAGGCTCACCCAGGCAGGATGCAGGAGGCCTGCGAGCCTTCCCGACTCCATTCCTAAAATAGCTGATGGAATTCTGGGTGGGGCCCTGCAGCTTCAGAGATCCTAGAAGATTCCAGGACAGGGATCCCGATGTGGCGGCTCCCCTGGCTTGGTGTGTCTGCAGAGGGCCCCCCTCCTCCACAGGATGCCATAGCCAGGGGCGGGATTGGCAGCCTGGTTCTGGGGGGAGGGGCAGTGGGGACCAATCACTGTTGGTGTCTGGGTGGTGCTGCCCCTGACCTGGGCTGTCCTGGGGGCCAGTGGTCACTGTGAGTCCTCAGCCCCCTGCCTCCCCTGCAGCTGCACTGGGTCTCCAGCGACCGACCCCTCTGTCGTTCTGTGACCCCTGTCCCTGCCCCAGGGGGTCAGGCCTGGGCTGGTTGTGGCCACAGGAGCAGACCCGGGACCGACATCGCGGAAAGAGCAAGCAAGGTGCGGTGGTGTCTCCATCTCCGCAGCCACGGGCGCCAGCCCCTTTCCCAGCAGAGGAGACCCAGGCAGACACTGGCCAGGCTTTGCTGGAAGGGGTCAGCAAGGGTCAGGCTCTACCTCTAGGGACATCTGAGGCCAAAGGACCAGGCCGGGCACTGGGTGTGGGAGAGCCCGGGGTGGGGTCCCCAGGAGAAGGGCCCTGCACTGGGCACCATTCGTCACTTCTGCCGCTTTTTCACATTTACTCCCTGAGATCAGGCCGCATCGTTAACACTGCCGTTGGCCGGGTGGCAGTCATGGTGTGGTGGCCACTCACCACTTACCAACTCGGCTGTTTCTCCCTGTGGGTGACCCCTCCAAGAAACCGTCTCCCGGCACCTGCTGGCAAGATCCAGAAAGCAGCAGAGCAGGCAAGACCCCAGGTCCTTCGGGAGAGTGGCATCAGGCAATGGGGCCCGAGGAGGACCAGCCCTGCCACAGACACCTCGGGGCCAAAGGGAATGGGACGAGGTGGACTTCGACGTGGGAATGGCCACCACCTTCCCTTTCTGGCATTCTCCTTTCTCCGTGTGCACACAAAAATGACCCAGTCAATAAGCATGGGACTTCCCTGGTGGCGCAGTGGTTAAGAATCCACCTGCCAATGCAGGGGACACGGGTTCGAGCCCTGGTCCGGGAAGATCCCACATGCCGCGGAGCAACTAAGCCCATGCGCCACAACTACTGAGCCCACGTGCCACAACTACTGAAGCCCACATGCCTAGAGCCCGTGCTCCGCAACAAGAGAAGCCACCGCAATGAGAAGCCAGCGCACCACAACGAAGAGCAGCCCCTGCTTGCCGCAAGTAGAGAAAGCTCACACGCAGCAGTGAAGACCGAAAGCAGCCAAAAAAATAAATTAAATTTAAAAAAATAAGATTAAGAAAAACCCGACAAGCATGAAACAAAAGTCTGAGCAATAAGGAAGCACAATTTCACAGCTTAGTTTTTGTTGCTTTTCTCACAATGATGACAAAATCCTGGTGCAACTTGATCCGGGATTTGACAATGTGGTGTTGACCCCCATCTGTCGCATACCCGTCACGTACTATTTCATTTCCTTCTCACAACCCTGGAAGGTTTCCCCACTTTCCAGAAGAGAGCACTGAGGCTGGGCAGGGTGACCTCCCCGGGGTCAAGGGGCTGGTGTGGGACAGAGCTGGGCTGGGGGACACAGGCCTTCCTCCGTCACACAGGCTGGCAGGCCCCACGTGTCAGGTGCTCAGTCTGAGTTCTCTCCGCTGCCTGACACCAGGGGCTTCAAAAAGGAGCGGCCGTGGAGTCATCGCCGCCCTCGGTCCAGGCTGCCGGGCTCAGCAGGGCTGCTCTCCCCTGGGGTCCCTGTGTGCAGTCGGGTGGGGGGCGGGCTCTCTCACCTCCAAGCCCTTTGCGCTCGAGTGTCTGGCGGTTGATGCCGGCTTTGGCTGGGACCTCCACGGGGCTGCCGCCCTGACACGTGGCTCCTGTGTTGCGCAGGTTCCTCCCAGCGTGGTGGCTGGCCCCCAAGGGCAAGCGGGCACCCCAAGAGCCAGGCTGTGCTGAGCACCTGCTGTGGGCCGGGTCTGCTCTAGGTGTGGGGACACACAGCTACCTTCTGGTGGAGGAAACCAGACAATGAACAAATAAATACCTATCTTCTAGAGGTGTCAAACGTTGACCCTGGAGAAAAATCCATGTGGGCCGTGGGGACAGAGCCCCGAGTCTATGAGGCACTGCTGTTTAGTTAAGAGGCTCTCAGTAGGCCTCTCCGAGAAGCTGTGGGAACGAGGATCTGCTCCAGACGTTTCCCTGCAGAAGGAGCAGCATGTGCAAAGGCCCTGAGGCTGGAGTGTGTGCTGTGCTAATGGAACAGCAGGAAGAGTGGTTGGTGGGGGTGAGAAGGTGGGAGAGCAGGTGGGAGGGAAACTGGGCCGGACCTCAGAGGGAGAGCGATGAGGTGGACCATGTCCACGGCCCCCAGGGAATGCAAGGGCTACACCAGGTCAGAGACTCTCAGAACTGCTTGCAGAGCCTGTTAAAGTGCAGGTCCCGCCCCACTCCTGACTGAAGGGGCTGTGGCCAGGCCTGGGGATGTGCATTGGATGCTCCCAGGACCCTCCCAGGAGCCCCCAGTTTGGCAGCCCCGTGAGCCTGAGGCCTGAGAATCTAGGAAGGCCAGGGCAGAGTGGGGGAGGGGCCTGTGCTGGTGCCTCTCCGGGGGGAGCCTGTCGTGAGCTGGGTGGCAAGCTGGTTGCCAAGCACAAAACGGGTCACTCGCCAGGCCTGTGAGCGGACCTGACAGAATCTGGCCGCAGCCCCCCGCACGCCGAGCCTGGCTGGCCGCACATTCCAGAAATACCCTGTCCTGCTCCCAGCTCCACAGCTCGGAGGCCAGGCCACTGGGGTCCCAATCTGTCTGTCTGGAGCAGCGTCAGGCTGCATTGGCTCCTGGCCTGGTGAGGCCCGGTCCTTTCTCTTCCCGAGACAGAGGCCAGCAGCCCGCCCGGAGGACGGCAGAGGGCCGGTGAGACAGCAGGAGGGACGGACAGGCAGGCAGGTGGCCTGAAGCAGGGGCCAGGACCCAGGGGGTGGGTAAGACCGAAAGGCCAGGGATGGTTGGGACAGAAGCGCCCAACAGGGATGGGAGAGGACAGCAGAGCCCGGAAAACTCTGGAAAAGTGACCGAGTCACAGGCAGGCCTGAGAGAGGCCAGGGAGAGACCAAGGGGCATCTGTGGGGTGGAGAGACCAGGGCAGGGCCTCCAGCCCTGAGGGACAGGGCACACTGGGCCCAGAGGGCAGCGGGTCAGACCCAGACCATCCAGAATAGACAGAGGCATACGGGACTGCCAGGGCTGGGACTCAGGGAGCTGGCAGCCAGCTCGGGGCTCATCAGGGGCGACATGACTCAGGTGTCCTCAGAGGGAGGGGTAGGGGCAGCCCAGCCCATCTGGGAGTCCCCACCCCAAGGCGCAGGGCCCAACCCAGGAGATTAAGATGGGGGAGGGCTGGGGGAGTTGGAGGGCACAGTGGTCCCTCTCCCCAGGGCAGGGCTGCACGTCTCCCCAGCCCAGGCAGGGGCCATGGCCTAGAGTGACCAGCATGGCCAGTGGCTACGAATGAAGCGGGGTAGGGGCCCCACTGGGCCCTCTCTGATCCCTGGTGCCACGGCCTCCCCTCCCCTGCCGGCCTGCAGGCCCGGACCTGCCTCCCCTCCCCTCCCGTCCACTGCTCATCCCAGGTGACTGTCGAGTCCTGCCCTCCCCGGAGGGTGGGTTCCAGCCTCTGCGCTTACATACTCCCAGGGACCAGGCGTTCACTACCTCCAGGCCACCCTGACCCTCAGGGTCCTGCGGTTGGAGCCCAAGCCTGAGACGTCCTCCCAGTGTCCCCGGCGTGGCAAGGACAGCTCTGTGCAGCCTTGAGGACAAGGTCGCCTCTCTCTGTCCAACTCACTGTGTCCAGCCGGAGGACTTCCCTGTCCTGTCCCCTCCCCAGGACCACCGGTGTCCGAGGGTTCAGAGTTTGCAACCAGGGGATTCCTGTACCTAGAGGGAAGTTTCCCGGGAACAGAGAGGGTGGACATTGCAGGCAGGCATGAGGGGTGTCCAGACCTGACCCCTCAAACCAACCCCTCCAGCGAGGACACCAGTCCCCAGTCCAGGCACCTGCCAAGGGGGACATGGCCGTGCTTGGCTCTCCCCCCAACCCAGCCCTCTGCTCACACAGGCGCCTTGGTGACCCCATGGACACAGCCCAGACCTACTTGCGGTGGTCATGGCCTCTACAGCCCCCACTGACCGGCTCCTGCGTCCCTGTCCTGGGACTTATTTCTAACTAATAGGACGCAGCAGAAGCGACCACATGGCCTCCAAGATTAGGTCACAAAGAGCTCTGGCTCCGTGTCGGGCCTCTCAGTCCCTCACTCTCCCTGAGGGAAAGCAGGCAGGGGCTGCCCCCAGAGAGGCCCTCGGGGCAAGGAACTGACACGCAGCCTGCAGTGTGGGGGCGGGGGTCAGGTCAGGAAGGCCTGGGACCACCAGGGAACAAAGGCAGCGGCGACCTGGGAGTCCTGGCCAGCTAGACCCTCCACCACTGAGGCCTCCCAGGAAACCCCTGGTGGCATAGAAGTCTTGATTTAGCCCAGTTTATGAACAGGGGGTGGGGCTCAGAGAGGCGGGGCTGTCCGACCCCCCTTGCTAAGGTGCACACGCTTGCCTTCTGTGCCCTGCGATGTGGACCCAGGCCACCAGCACAGACTCAGGCCTCACAGTTTGCCCTACAGTCCACTCCTGAGGAGTCTGTGACTGACTGGGTCTGGGATGTCAGAGAAGGCTTCCTGGAGGAGGGGGTCCCAGAAGGCCCAGGTGGGAGGGGAGATGAGATGGTTCTCCAGGTGGGACGTGATCCCGGAGGGCTCCCCAGTCCACCCAGCAAGGACCCTCCTGTGGTGGGAGGTCTCTACCTGCCTCCTAGGGACGGGGACAGAGAGGGAGTCATCAGGCCGGAGGTCCAGGTCCCTTATGCAAACGCTGAGTTGTGACCCCAAGGAAGGGACCGATGCAGCACCTATGGCAGGGGTGGGGCTGCAGGAAACTGCTGACCTGGGCCTGGACAAGGGTGCCCCTGGGCTGGGTGGTGTGTCTGGGGGAGGTCACAGACTGCGGGCCCAGGATGGCGGGGAGCGCGAGGTGGGGAGCAGGCGTGAGACGGGCCACCGGCTGGCAGGGCTCCCCAGGCACCAGCCGCCACCCCACCTGCTCACAGGGAGGGCAGGACCCTGACCCCAGGCCCACTTTCATTTCACAGCCCGGCACCCAGGCACTCTCCCCGGCCCTGCCCTCGAGGGAGTGGTTGGGCAGCAATGGCCAGGATCCGTCTGTCCAGACTTGTCCCTGCAGGACAGTGGGGCCGCCCCAGGAGGACAGGATGGCGGAAGGGAGAGCACATGGCCAGTCGTCCGTAGCTCCAGCAACTCCACCCGGGTGAGAACGGGTCAGCACGGCCACTCTGCAAGCAGACAAGGGAGGGCCGCCCAGCGAAGGGCCTGGATGCCCCTTGGGCCCCAGACAGCCCTATCCACAGGCCCATTGCCTGGCACAGGTTTTTGGCAGAGAGTGTCAGCAGTGCCCCTCCAAAGGTGCCACCCTGGTCACAGCACTGTGGCCATGGCTGGGCTTCCCCTGACCCCTGTGCCCAGGGCCCCGCAGCACAGGTCCATGGTTCAGCTGTGGCTGGGGGCAAAGGGTGGGGGGGTCCAGGGGCCAGGACAAGTGCCCAGGCAGCCCTGTGAGAGGATGCCCCCAGCATGCACAAGCCTGACCGGGTGATGATTCACTTCATCAAAGGAGTCCTTACTTAGAAAGGACCCGCTCGGTGGGGCCGTGTCCGCTCGTGCTGGAACACAGGCCGAGAGCCAGCCCCGCTCCGAGGGCCTGTCCAGCCACGAGCCAGCAGGCCTCCAGGCAGCCCCTGGGGGTGAACGGGAGTAGGGTTTGCAGGACACACGCCGGGGACACCCGCAGCCCAGCCTGGGTGGACGGCAGACCTTGGCGGGCAGGTCGCCGGCCGGGAAGTTTATGGCCACCTTGGGGAGCCCCCAGCCCGGCAGCTGGCCCGGGCCCTGCACCTGTCTCTGTGTTTGCACAAATCCCTTCCCTAATAGACTTAATCACAGAGCTTTGATGACTGTGCCAGGGACCCATGGGGGCCCCCCTGGCTGCGGGGAACAAACACACCATTGTCTCCAGCCCCACCGCCTCCGGCCTGTTAATGGGTAAACGGGGAATGACGGCCCCTGCCTGAGGCTGGGGTGGGGAGCCACTGGGTATGGCCTGGGCGCACCAGCCCCCATCCCACCGGCCGCTGCCGTCTGCACTGGGGCCCCCAGCCGGCAAAGAGTGCATGCTTCTCCCCTGCTTTGGAACCAGCCTCCAGAACCCTGGAGCCGGGATACAGGCCCAGGGGACAGCAAGACGGCCACTCCAACAGCCCCACTGTGGGGCTGCAGACTCCACTCACTGCACACCCTGAGGCCCAGAGGGAAGAAGGGGACACGTGAGCAAATCTCACGCACTACAGGCGGGAGTGCAAAATGGTGCAAAACGGGGCCGTTCCTCGACCCCCCCAGCAACTTCGCTCCGAGGTACAGGCCCACGAGAATCGAAAGCGTGTCTCAAAGACACACCTGCTCACCTGAGTTCACAGCAGCCAGGCGGGGTAAGCAACCCAGTGTCCATCTGGGGATGAACAGATAAACACAACGTGGTCCAGCCATGCAAAGCAGTCTCATTCAGCCTTAAAGAGGAAGGAGATTCTGACACACACGACATCATGGGTGAACCTGAAGGAAACCGGGCACCAAAGACCACAAACGCAATTCGGTTTATATGAAACATCCAGAAAAGAAAACTCGCAGACAGAAGGCAGACTGGAGGTTTGGGAGCTGGAATGGGGAGTGAGTGCTTTTGGGTACAATTTCCTCTTGGGGAGATAGAAACATCCCTGAGCAAGACACAGGTGATGGTTGCCCAGTGCTGTCAATGTAACAAATGCTCCTGAATTGTGCCCTTTAAAATAGTTAATCTGGGGACTTCCCTGGCAGTCCAGGGGTTAAGACTCCACGCTTCCAATGCAAGCGGCGCGGGTTCAGTCCCTGGTCAGGGAATCCACGTGCTGCGTGGCGCACCCACAAAAAAGGAAAAGAAAAAAGTTAATTTTATGCGATGTGAATTTCACCTCAATTTTTGAAAGAACAACCCACTGAGACAGATGCACAGACAGCGGGTTCCGGAGCATGGGAAACCCAGAGAGGCTCACGGTGGGAGACGCGGAACGGGAGCCACGACAGCCTGGCTCAGACCCCAGCTCTGCCTGTTACTGACCGTGACCGTGGGCAGGTGACCTGGCCTCCGTGGGCCTGGGTCTCCCCGGCTGGGGCGCTGGGCCTCCCCAGACAGTCGGGAGAATAAGTCAGCTTTTGGGTGACGATGGTGCCCACGCAGAGTTAGCCGCAGCCTCAGGAGAGGCCCTCCCCCGACGCCCTCCCCCACGCCCTCCCCCCACGCCCTCCCCCGAGTTCCTCGGCTCCTGTTCACTCATCCTCTTCTACTGAAGACCTACTACGCGCCAGCCAGTCCCCGGGGGCCAGGCGTGAGCAGGCGGCACAGAGCTCCCAGTTCTAGGGGAGATGGCACCGCCCCCTGAGGGCAGAGCTGCCCCATCCCCAGGAGCCAGTCCGGCCCCACTGTCCCCTCCCGGGCCTGGGCTTGGTGCTGGGGTGGTGCTCCTGCCCCACTCCGACCGTGCCTCCAGCTGACCTCACCACCAGTGGGAGCAAAGGTGTCCCTGGAGGGGCCGCCTCACCACCTGCAGCATCCCCCTGCCTCCCGGCTCCCCTCCCCCGGGGGCCCCACCCTGGACAGGGCCTCACCTGCCTCCTGACTCTTCAGATGCCCCCACAGCTGGACCCAAGTCCACGGGATTGTTTTATTTTATTTTTTTTACCTAATAACCTTTTTTTTTCTTTACAGCAGTTTTAGGTTTACAGAAAACCGAGCAAAAAAGCGCAGAGTTCCCATCTCCAGCCCTCATCCCCAAACAGTTTCCCCTGTTATTAGCATTTTGCATCGGTGGATACGTTTGTTACAACTGATGAACCAATAGTGATACATAAAAAAATTTTTATTGCAGTAAAATATACAAAACATAGAATTTACCATCTTAACCATTTTTAAGTGTAAGGGGGCTTTAAGTGTACTCACATTGCTGTGCAACCACCACCTCTATCCGCCTCCAGAAATTTTTCATTGTCCCAAACTGACAATCGGTCCCCACTAAACTCCCCTCCCCCTGCCCCAGCCCCGGGGCCCCACCATCTCCTGTCTGTCTCTGTGAATCTGATTTTTCCAGGGACGTCACGTGAGTGGACTCTTACAGGCGTTGTCCTTCTGAGTCTGGCTTATTTCACTGAGTGTTGTGTCTCCAAGGGTCATCCACGATGTGCCATGTGTCAGAATCTCCTTCCTTTTTGAGGCTGAATAATATTCCACTGTATGGATGGACCACATTTTGTTTATTCACACTAATAAATGATTAAAGGAAGCCCACAGCTGACGTCAGGGTTCATTCCCAGGTTGCACGTTCTATGGGTTTGGACAAACGTATAAGGACTTGTATCCATTTTATCACCTTACGTGGAGTGTTTCACTGCCCTTAAAACTCTCTGTGCTCCCCCTTTCATCCCTCCCCAACCCCTGATCTTTCCCTGTCTGCATAGTTCTACATTTTCCAGGACGTCGCAGGGTTGGAAACAGTCTGTGCCTCTTCAGATGGGCTGCTGTCACCACTGATGAGCATTTATGTTTCCTGCGTGTCTCTTCCTGAACACACGGCTCATTTCTTTTGGACACGCCCAGTCCCCTCCCATCAGAAAGACCCCCTGCCCTGAAGACTGCCCCTAAAACCCCCGCCAACCTCTTCACCACGTTCTGTGGTCTCCCCTCCCCTTCCTCCCACCCGCTCTCAGCCCCTGCAGGTCGGAGTAGCCTCTGCTAACATGCCAGGCCACATGCACCTCCCTGTGGTTAGAGGCCCCAGGGCCTCCCTAGGCTGACTGGGTGACCCACGCCAACCCCAGCCCCTCTCTGTCCTCTGAAGGATGTACCCACTGAGCCACAGGGCCCTGGCACGTGCCGCGCCCCGGCCGAATTACCCTTCTTGAGCGCCACTCCCTTGGGAAGCCTTCCCCAGCTGCCCAGCCAGGCCCTGTGCCCCCGGTCCTCACTCATAGTTCACACACGTGCTGGGCACTGCCCGGGCATGGGGGAACGTCAGGAATGAAACAGACCAAGTCCCGGCAACAGCGAGGCCTCCATCCTGGTGTGGAGGAAGCAGAGGACGCACAAGTCAGTAAATATGTGGGTGTTCACCGAGAGAAATTCCATGCAAAAGTAGATGACGGATTCCCAAGGACGGCGTGGGAAGACCCCGAGGACCCTTGTCTGCGGGGAGGGGGGCACCAGGCACATGTTCCCAACAGGTTAGTTTTGAGAAGCATGTTGACCTTCAGGTGGACGGGCCGGGGGGCCAAGGAGCCGTGGTGGGGTGGGTGAACCCTGCTCAGGGAGAAGCCGAAGCTGGAGACGGACGGCGGGCAGTGCTGCCTGCGAGGGGCATGGAAGCGGCGGGACGGGACGTGCACACCAGGGACGGGCACCCACGCAGGAGCCCCGGCCCCTCCACCCCAAGAGGCGGGCACTGAAGAGCAGCCTTCCACTCAGTGCCGGGTTGCTTTCCCGATGTCCCTGTCCCGCCGTGGACCCCAAGACCTGCTCGCTGATCCCCGCCATGCCAGCACAGACGGCAGGTGCTCCATCAATGCCGCGAGGCTGCCAGATGTGGTTGGACTCGGTGGCTCTCTGGATGCCTCCCTGGAGGAGGACGGGGGCAGGGGAGCCTCCCCACATGAAACATTTTGGGGTGGCAGCCACCGTGGTCCCCATTCACCGAGGACGACACTGGGCCTGGGAGGGGCAGGGCCTGGCCCGAGGGTAAGGTGACAGCCAGCTGCGGCTTAGGCCACGTGTCTGTCTGAGCCTGCGCAGCACCTGGCTCAGCTTTGTCAGGACCCCGCCGGGCCAGGCCCGGGGTGGATGGTCCCCGGGGAGCTCTCAGTGGGGAGGGCTCGGGCAGGCAGGGCCTCCCGGCGTGGCGGGCGGGTTGTGAGGTGCCCCTTCGTCCTTCTTTTCTCCCTCCCCACTTCCCTTCAAGCCCCCAATGAGCGGAGGCAGGACACAAACACCCTCACGCCCAGAGTGACCCACTGGGAGACGGAGACCAGGCACCGCCGGTCCCCTGACCGGGCTGCCCGCTTCCAGCTCCCGGGGGCACCGGCACCTGCCGGCACACGCAGGCACACACGGCACGCAGAGACACGTGCCTGGCCCCAGCAGGGGCACACGCACCCGCGCCCGCGCCACACCCGCTGGGACCCACCCTCTGCTCCCGCCGCCCGCTGGCAGTGACAACCACACAGAGCCCAGGCACACATCCTCACCCGCGTCCACCCAGGCCGGCAGGTTCAGACACGTGCCGCGCACTTCAAAGCCCCAGGCAGCCCCTGTGCCGGGAGTCCGGCTTGCCGGGACAGGGAGACCTCGGACGCGCAGACACACACGCCCCTGCCCGCCCGCCTGCCTGGGGCCAGGCCGCCTCGTGCGCTCAGGAGGGGCCCCAGAGGGCCCCAGGCTGCCGGCCCTCCCGCAGGCTCTCCCCGTGCGCTTTGACCCTGGGACTGGGAAACCCCCGCCCTGCACCCATCTCCCAGCCACCGCCATTGGCTGCTAGCTGCTCCCAGCCTCCCCTCCAGTGAATTGTTTCCAAACACCAAGATGCCGTGCCCACCCACCAAGGGCAGCCCGGCCAGGCAGGGACCCCCAGGGATAGGAAGGACTGCAGCCTCAATTCCACTCTTGTGCACTTGCGTCTCCCGCGGGAGACCCCTTTGCTTATCTGTTTTCTCAGCCCCTCCCCTTCTCCCAGGGGCGCCCCCTCCCACAAATCCCAAGGAGAATCGCTGGCTCTGCCTCTGGGGTTGGGCCAGAGAGGCGCTGGGAAGCCCACTGTGAATCCAGGGCTCGGCCGTGAGGTCCCGAATGGGCCGTGCGAAGAGGGGGCCTGGAAGGGTGGGCAGGGCGCTTTTGCTGCACCCAACGCTGCTCGGAGCTGGGCTGGAACCCCCAGCCGGTGCCGTGTCTGCAGCACCTGAGAACCACAGGGAAAGCTGACCCAAGGGCAAGGGAGCAGGCGGCTGGCTCAGATCTACGAATCTGCAGTTTACCGTCGAGTATGAGAGTCCCAGGACCTCCTGGAAGCACCGAGAGGCAGAGGTGGCAGGGCCGAGGCCGGGCCGAGGCCGGGCCAGGAATGGGTTGTGGGGACTCCAGAGCTCTTGGGCAAGAGTCCGGATGAGGAAGCAAGACGCCGTGAGACCCTCCCACCTGAAACATTTGAACCCAACGCCCCCAGCCTCCTGGGCCTGCAGGGAAGCCCCCTTTGGAAGGTGGAGTCCACATCTTGCTCAAAGACCATGCAGGGACCTAACTGAGGCAGGTGCCTTACAGGGCAATGCCTGCCCTCCTGGGCATCCACCCTACTTCACTGCCTGGCTCCCAGACTTATAGCTAGGGCTGAGCCTCAGCACAACCAGTGGGAAAGGCTGGCCTTGAGAAGGGTGGTGAGGGGTTACACACCCAAGGAGCTGCAGGGCTGGCCAGCGGGGGCCTGGAGGAGGTCGAAGCAGCAGCAGAGTTCCCTGGAGGTGGGAGAACTTGTTTATACAGGGCCCATTTCCTGGGACATGGGATCTGACCCCCTGGCAGGGACCCCGAGTTCAGTGCCGTGATGGCCCTCGGAAGCACAGGAAGAGCAGTGGCTCACAGTAAAGGAAGCACAGAGGCCAGAGATGCACAGCAGACCTTGGAGGATGGAAAAAGGCTTGGAAGAGTGGCCACATCCCACACGGGTCTGTGTGTAAGGCCAGGAACCCAGCAGCCATGCTAGGGGGGCCCCCAGCACGCTTTGCTTGCAAAGGAGGCAGGAGGGGCTGGTAGGGGCACCAGCATATCCAGTGCCTCAGCAGTGGTCAACCCCGGGGACGGGGACTGGTGGGCGGGGGGCCTGTCACAGAACTGGGCTCCTGGGCAGCGATGGGTCAGAGAAAATCCCAGAATAGAGCAGGGTAGGAGCAACACATACATGCTAGCAGCAAGGTGGGCACCACCACGTGACGGGCAATGTTATGGGCTGGACGGTGTCCCCCAAACCCACACATTGACGTCCTGATCTCCAGCACCCAGAAGGTGACTGTATTTGGAGCTGGGCCTTTAAAGAGGTGATGAAGGTAAAATGAGGTCATGAGGGTGGGCCCTAATCCCATAGGACTGGCGTCCTTATGATAAGAGAAGATCAGGACACAGACACACACAGAGGGATGACCCCGTGAGGACACAGGGAGGAGACGGCCGTCTACACGCCGAGGAGAGAGGTCTCAGGAGGACCCAGCCCTGCCCACACCTGGATCACAGATTCCAGCCTCCAGGACTGGGGACAGTGAATGTCTGTTGTTTAAGGTGCCCAGACTGTGGGCCTTTGTTATGGTGCCCTGAGCAAACTCATACAGGCGGCAAAGTTGAAACGGCACCTGGGATCTATAAGGAGGTAAGATGGGTGGGTGGCCACCAGGCCACCACTTACACCCATTAATGGGAGAGGAAGGCCACGTGACCCGGGGTGGAGGTCATCCTCCCCGGGCAGTCATGACCCCGACCACTTCACAGACTGAGCCAGTTTTCTGACCCAGACATCAGCCTGAGGAGAAGCTGGGTCCCTGTAAGAGGACACACCACACGACCAAGTGCATCCAGGCGTGTGCCCCTCGGTCCCCCTCCCCAGGGACCTACAACCGCTAGGTCAGATTGTCTCCACAAGGACCCGAGGGATCTGGTCTCTGCAGGGCTACCGCACGCAGCGTCTGCGTTCTCACTGATGCTAACACACCGGCCCCAATATAGAAGCAGCACATGGGGTAGATAACAACTGCCCCACCCAGGTCTGTCTTGCACGGGGGCCCTGTGCCCACAGTCCCTTCCTGCTAAATAATCAACATGGACCCACTTGGCAGTGGCAGGCCTGCACATGGCCTCTTGACCATTCGTAGCAGGCAAGAGCTGGTGGAGTCCCCAAACTGTCCCCCCCACCCCCTGCCCCAAAGCCAAGAGGGCCTTCATCCACCTCTGGCCAAGATGGAGAAACGGAACTAGATTTCCCCCTCACATGAAAAAATAAGCCAAAATATTAGCAACATTTGTGAAACAATGGTTTTCAAGACACTGGACACCAGGCAACGAAGGACAGTGATCCACAAGTGATGGAGAACAGACAAAGCGACCCTGCACACCCCCTGCTCACTGCCTTGAGAGAGCGTCCAGGCCACAGCATCCAGGGGGGACCAGGCAGGGCCCTGAGTCTTGAAGATGGAGCTGGGGGTCTGGGGAGACCAAGACAGCTAGGGTTTGCAGGACAGAGAAGGGAGAGTTGCATGGACAAAGAGCCCCAGAGAGCGGCAGAGAGCCCCTCAAATATGCAGCAGAGAACTGACCAGCACAGGCTGGGGAAAGAACCACCCAAGGGGATCAGGGCAACAGGCCCCACTGCCCACTCAGAGTAGGAACAGTGCCAGCACCCACCAGCTGGGCCCGAGAGCCTCGTGATTTGTGGGGCATCAGGTAGAGCAAAGGGTCTTGCCTCCGAGGTGGGGAATAGTTAGCCCCAGAGGGAGCAACGATCCAGACATACCTAACACGTGGTAAAAGCAAGACCCAAAAGGAACAAACCATTCCAAAGTAACAGAACTGCATCCCGGAATAAAGCACAGCAGTCATAGACATGCCAAGACACCCAGCATCCAACAAAGTGAAACTCACACCAACCTCATGGATGAGAACCTGGGAGGTGTGCAAGGCAGCAGGAAAAGAGGACTCATAGGAAGGCGATGGACCCATCAGCCGGATCAGCAGGCGAGGATGGTGAAGCGGTGATCGCTTATCATGACTGCATCACACAAAGAGCCGAGACATGGAAGCCACACAAACAGGATAAGTGGAACCTCTAGACGTCAACACGACCAGGACGGAGGTAAAAACACACTGGCCGTGATCACTGAAGATGCACCAGGAGAAAACTTTCCAAATGAAAGAGAGAAAAAATGGAAAAGCGTACCAGTGGGACATACCATATGTGTCATTAGAGTCCCCATAGGAGGGATGGATAGGGAAAGATATTTGGAAAAACAATGGATTTCTGTTTTCAGCTTCAGCACATAAAGAGTTTTTATCCTTCTATAAGAAAAAGCCAAACCAAGTGAAAAATCATTAACTGTTCTCAGATCCATCAAAGACCTGAGGTCACAAGACAAAATGTCTCCCTTGAAGTCAGGAGAGACAGGCAGATCCGGTGAGTCACAGCTGAGATCTGCTTCCCAGGGACAGAGGCCACGAGCCAGAAACAGGCAGAAACACTCACATGGTCATATTGACCAGTTGCCGGAGGCTGAGGATGGACGATGGTGTGAGTGAGAGTCTCCTGGGGGACACAGTCTGAGGCCCCTGAACTTCCATGGGACTCCACCAGCTTCTCCTGGGGAGGAGTCCAGAAAGATCCGCCCTTGGCTTTGATGATGTGGGGCGGGGGGAGGGAGTGAAGAGTAATCACTGAGTAATACATGCAGAGCCTCCTGCACGACAGGCGGGCTCTCCAGGGGAAGGTCTGAAGCAGCCCATCCCACCTGGAAAGGGCATTTCCCCAACACCATACAGGACACTACAAAACACTGATGAACAAAAATTTAAGAGCTAAATAAATGGAGAAGTTGTCTGTACATGGGTTTGAAGACTCCATCTTTATTCTTCCTCAGCTAATATATAGGTTAAATACACTCCTAGCCAAAATCCTAGCAAGATATTTTGTAAGTATCAACAAATTGATTCTAACGTTCATATGGAAAGGCAAAGGACAAAGAATAGCCAGCACAATGCTGAAGGACAAGGTTGAGGAACTCACACCACCTGGTTTCAAAACTCCTATAAGACTACAGTGATCAGGGTTCCCTGGTGGTGCAGTGGTTAAGAATCTGCCTGCCAATGCAGGGGACACGGGTTCGAGCCCTGGTCTGGGAAGATCCCACATGCCGTGGAGCAACTAAGCCTGTGGGCCACAACTAATGAGCCTGTGCTCTAGAGCTTGTGTGCCACAACTACTGAAGCCTGCATGCCTAAAGCCCGTGCTCCACAACAAGAGAAGCTACCGCAATGAGAAGCCCACGCACTGCAACAAAGAGTAGCCCCTGCTCGCCGCAACTAGAGAAAGCCCGCGTGCAGCAAAGAAAGACCCAATGCAGCAAGAAAGGAAGAAAGGAAGAAAGAAAGAAAAAGACTCCAGTGATCAAGACAGCACAGTATGGGTGAAAGAATAAACACATAAATCAATGGGACAGAATAACCAGACCAGAAATAGACCAACGCATACGTAGTAACGGTTCTTTTCCAAAGGAACAAAGGCAACTCATGGAGAAAGAATAGTCATTTCAACAAACGGTGCTGGAATATTTGAATGTCCATATGCAAAAAAAAAAAAAGAACCTAAACACAGACTTTCTACCCTAAAAACATTAATTCCAAACAGATCATAGACCTAAATGTAAGATGCAAAACTATAAAATTTCTTGAAGAAAACATATGAAAGAATCTACATGACCTTGGGTTTGGTGCTGAGTTTTTAAACACAACATCAATAGCACAATCTATGAAACAAAAAATTGGTAAGTTGGACTTTGTTAAAATTTAAAACTTGCTCTGTGAAAGACACTGTCAAGAGAATGAAAAGTCAAGCCACAGATTGGGAGAAAATATTTTCAGAACACATATCTGATGAAAGACTTGTATCCAAAATTTACAAAGGAACTCTCAAGCATCAACAACAGTAAAACAAACAACCCAATTTAAAATATAAATACCACTTTTCATTCTTCATCAAAGTGAGAGAGATGGCAAATAAGTATATGAAAAGATAGTTAATATCCCTTGTTATTAAGGAATTAAAAACTAGAACAACAATGAGATGTCACTATGTACCTATCAGAATGGCTACCAAAAAAAAAAAAAACAAAAAAAAACGGATAGCACCAACACGAATGACAAGGTCGCAGAGCAACAGGAACTCTCAGTCACTGCTGGTGGGAATGCAAAAGGGCACAAGCACTTTGGAAGACAGTTTGGTGGTTTCTTATAAAGCTAAACATACTCTCACATATCATCCAGTAATCCTACTCCTATGTACCCACACGAATATTTATAGTAGCTTTATTCATAGTCACCAAAAAACTGGAAGCAACCAAGAAGTCCTTCACTAGGTGATGGATAAACAAACTGTGGTTCACCCATACCGTGGAATATTATTCAGTGATAAAAGGAAATGATCTATCAAGCCTCGAAGAGATATGCATATTGCTGAGGGAAAGAAGTCAATTTGAAACGGCTACAGACCATATGATTCCAATACTGTGACATCCTGCAGAAGGCAAAATTATCGAGACAGTGAAAAGGCCAGTGGTTGCCAGGGGTTAATGGGGAAGGAGGGGTGACTAGACAGAGCACAAAGGGTGTTTAGGGCAGGGAAACGATCATTAATGATATTGCAATGGTGAATAGAAGACATTAAGCATTTATCAAAACTCCTAAGAGTTTACAACACAAAGAGTAAACCATACATATGCAAATTTAAATAATGTTTTAGGTCAAGAGATCCCAGAACGGAATGTTGATTGTGACAAAATGATCTAAATGTATTACAAATGTAGGACACAACCTCACTGAAGGGTACTTCAGAATAAGGTGCCAACCTAAGTAATTTTGGGAATGAGTGGAATTTGTAAGGATAAAGGCATAGACACTGTACATGAACACTGCAGTCTAGTTGATAAAGTTGTTTTTCACAGGGTGATGGGTTACCCATTCTGATACCTCTACACATGTGCAGTGCAACTGAACAATTAAGTGAATGGATGGTGGATGGTGGGAGCCAGGTTTCTCACTGTTGGAGAAGAAACGGATAAGCAAGGAGAGGAGGCTAGAATAATTCACGTGGTCATAGAGTTGGATAAATCATCGTGAATTCATATTTACCTTAACATATGGATGGTTACATATAGACACATTTATAGATATGTATGGATGCGCCAGTTAGTCCACACACATATATCTCCTTGCTCTGTCTGCCGAGGGCCTAGAAGTAATGATGCTCTAACAGCAGTAAGCACACCCAGCACCAGATCTTGGTTTCTAATATCGTTCTCCAATAAAAGGAATCTTAGAAAGATGGCTGATTCTTGAAATGAGCCAGAAAATATATAGGATGATCCTGGAGCATCTTGTAGTGCCAGAAAGTAAGAAAGCGCTCAAAAGAAGAAATCCAGCCTTGATGGGGATATGTCAAAGGGACACAGGAGCCAATTGAAAGAGCTCCCAATGGCCGAAGCTGGAATAATTTGAGCCAAAAAATTATATAAAGTAATATTGGATTATAGCCCAAATGATAAAATAATTATCTATCGGGCTTCCCTGGTGGCGCAGTGGTTGAGAGTCCACCTGCCGATGCAGGGGACACAGGTTCGTGCCCCAGTCCAGGAAGATCCCACGTGCCGTGGAGCGGCTGGGCCCGTGAGGCCATGGCCGCTAAGCCTGCGCGTCCGGAGCCTGTGCTCCACAACGGGAGAGGCCACAACAGTGAGAGGCCTGCGTACCACAAAAAAAAAAAAAAAAAAAAAAAAAAAAAATTATCTACCAGTCCAAACTGATACAAAAAGTGATTGAATAAACAAAAAAATGGGGCTAATAGACAAAGTTTCTTGCAGAAGAATTTCACATAATTTATGTAGCTACTCCATCTCTAAGAAAGTGGGGCATAACCCCCCACTCCTTAGGGTGGGTTGCACACCACAGTGACTTCCTTCAAAGAGTATAATATTGAAAGGGAGAAAAAAATAGTAAATCTGACAAACACTATCCCAAGCCAGGTGATCAAGGTTAATGTCAACTGTGATGTCATGTTGAGAGCAGGTACCCTTGACAGGGTGTGATGGGAAGGGCACCATACCTCTCTGGTCTTTCCCCTAAAAATGCATAACCCCAAATCTCATAACCATGAGAAAACCATCAAACAAAATCCAAATTGAGGAACATTCTAAAAAATACCTGACCAATACTCCTCAAAATTGTCAAGGTCATCAAATGAAAGCAAGGTCTGAGAAACTCACAACCAAAAGAATTCTGAGGAGACATCATGACTCCATGTGATATGGTGACCTGGAAAGGGTCCTGGAAGAGAAAAAGGACATTAGAGGAAAACTGAAAAAATCTGAGAAAAGTATAGACTTTAGTTAATAAAAATGTATCAAGATTGGTTCATTAATTATGACAAATGTACCATACCAAATGTAAGATGCTAATCATCAGGGAAACTGGATGTGGGATGTACCAGAACTCTCTGACCTCTCTCTGAACTCTCAGTTCACAATATCCTGTAAATCTAAACTGTTCTATAAGTTAAAAGTTTGTTAAAACAATAATAACAGCCCCATATTTCCAAATTTGAGGAGACACATAAACACAAAGATTCAAGAATCATTTTTTTTTCAAAAGCAAATAGGTTTATTCTGTATTCAAAAATCTTAATGAACCCCAGCACAAGAATGACTAAGAAAACTACACCAAAGCAGATCACAATCAAATTTCTCAAAATCATTGTTAAAGAAAAACCTTAAAATATGCCAGAGGAAAAAATGACACATTCTGTATAGAGGAAAGAAGATAAGAGCGACTGGGATTTTTTATCAGAAATAATGTAAGAGATAAGACAATGGAACAGGATTGAAAGAAAAAGACACTGTCCACCTAGAATTCCATATTCAATGAAAATATCTTTCCAAAATAAAAGTGAAATAAAGACATTTTCAGACATACCAAATCTATGAAAAATTAATTTTCAGCAGATTTTCACTACAAAAATGGGTTTTTTTAAAAATTGGAGTATAATTGTCTTACAATGTTTTGTTAGTTTCTGCTGTACAAGGAAGTGAGTCAGCTATATGTAAACATATATCCCCACCCTCTTGGACCTCCCTCCCAACCCCACCCCCATCCCACCCATCTAGGTTGTAACAGAGCACTGAGCTGAGCTTCTTGGGCTTTATAGCAGCAGTCTCCAAACTTTATGGCATGAGGGACCAGTTTCATGGAAGACAATTTTTCCACAGATGGCAGCACGGTGGGTGGGGGGGGGATGGTTCAGGCGGTAATGTGAGCAATGGGGAGCAATGGGGAGCGGCAGATGAAGCTTTGCTCACTAGCCCACCACTCACCTCCTGCTGTGCAGCCCGGGGGTTGGGGGCCCCTGCTTTATAGCGTGTTCCTACTAGCTATCTATTTCATGCATTGTAGTGTATATATGTCATTCCTAATCTCCCAATTCGTCCCACCCTCTCCTTCCCCACCTGTGTCCACATGTCTGTTCTCTACGTCTGCATCTCTATTCCTGCCCTGCAAATAGGTTCATCTGTACCATTTTTCTAGATTCCACATATATGCACTAATATAGGAAATTTGTTTTTCTCTTTCTGGCTTACTTCACTCTGTATGACAGACTCTAGGTCCATCCACAACTCTACAAATGACCCAATTTCGTTCCTTTTTATGGCTGAGTAATATTCCATTATATATATGTACCACATCTTCTTTATCCATTCATCTGTCATTTGACATTTAGGTTGTTTCCATGTCCTGGCTATTGTAAATAATGCTGCAATGAACATTGGGGTACATGTGTCATTTTGAATTATGGTTTTCTCAGGATATATGCCCAGTAATGGGATTGCTGGGCCATATGGTAATTCTATTTTTAGTTTTTTAAGGATCCTCCATACTGTTTTCCACAGTGGCTGTATCAATTTACATTCCCACGAACAATGCAAGATGGTTCCCTTTTCTCCACACCCTCTCCAGCATTTATTGTTTGTAGATTTTTTGATGATGGCCGTTCTGACTGGTGTGAGGTGATACCTCATTGTAGTTTTAATTTGCATTTCACTAATAATTAGTGATGTTGAGCATCCTTTCATGTGCCCCTGGGCCATCTGTATGTCCTCCTTGGAGAGATGTCTATTTAGGTCTTCCACTCATTTTTTGATTGGGTTGTTTGTTTTTTTGATATTGAGCTCCATGAGCTGTTTGTATATTTTGGAGATTAATCATTTGTTGCTTCATTTGTAAATATTTTCTCCCATTCTGAGGGTTGTCTTTTCATCTGTTTATGATTTCCTTTGCTGTGCAAAAGCTTTTAAGTTGAATTTTGGCAAAAGCTTTTTCTGCATCTATTGAAAAGCGAAATAAAGACATTTTCAGGGACTTCCCTGGTGGTGCAGTGGTTAAGAATCCACCTGCCAATGCAGGGGCACAGGTTCAAGCCCTAGTCTGGGAAGATCCCACATGCCACAGAGCAACTAAGCCCATGTGCCACAACTTCTGAGCTCATGTGCCACAACTACTGAAGCCCATGTGCCTAGAGCCCATATTCTGCAACAAGAGAAGCCACCGGGACTTCTGGGTAAGATGGCAGAAGAGTAAGACGCGGAGATTACCTTCCTCCCCACGGATACACCAGAAATACAGCTACACGTGGAACAACTCCTACAGAACACCTACTGAACGCTGGCAGAAGACCCCAGACCTCCCAAAAGGCAAGAAACTCCCCACATACCTGGGTAGGGCAAAGCGGAGAGATTCCCGCACAGAGGATCGGTGCCGAGCGGCACTCACCAGCCCGAGAGGCTTGTCTGCTCGCCCGCCGGGGCGGGCGGCGCTGGAAGCTGAGGCTCGGGCTTCGGTCAGAGTGCAGGGAGAGGACTGGGGCTGGCGGCGTGAACACAGCCTAAAGGGGAGTAATGTGCCACAGCTAGCCGGAAGGGAGTCCAGGAAAACTCTGGAGCTGCCGAAGAGGCAAGAGACTTTTTCTTCCCTCCTGGTTTCCTGGTGCACGAGGAGAGGGGATTAAGAGCGCTGCTTTAAAGGGGCTCCACAGACGGGCGTGAGTCACGACTGAAAGCGCGGAGCCCAGTGACGGGCGTGGGACGCTGGGGCTGCTGCTGCCGCCGCCAAGAAGCCTGTGTGCGAGCGCAGGTCACTGTCCACACCGCCCTTCCGGGAGCCTGTGCAGCCCGCCATTGCCGGGGTCCCGGGATCCAGGGGCGGCTTCCCTGGGAGAACGCACGGCGCGCCCCGGGCTGGTGCAACGTCACGCCGACCTCTGCCGCTGCAGGCTCGCCCCGCACTCCGTGCCCCTCCCTCCCGCCCGGCCTGAGTGAGCCAGAGTCCCCGAAGAGGCTGCTCCTTTAACCCTGTCCTGTCTGAGCGAAGAACAGACGCCCTCCGGCGACCTACACGCAGAGGCGGGGCCAAATCCAAAGCTGAGACGCAGGAGCTGTGAGAACAAAGAAGAGAAAGGGAAACCTCTCCCAGCAGCCTCAGAAGCAGTGGATTAAAGCTCCATAATCAACTTGATGTACCCTGCATCTGTGGAATACATGAATAGACAACAAATCATCCCAAATTGAGGAGCCAGGAGTCAGTGCTGTGCTTCTGAGGTGGGAGAGCCAACCTCAGGACACTGGTCCACAAGAGACCTCCCAGCTCCACATAATATCAAACGGCGAAAATCTTCCAGAGATCTCTATCTCAACACCAGCACCCAACTTCACTCAACGACCAGCAAGCTACAGTGCTGGACACCCTATGCCAAACAACTAGCAAGACAGGAACACAACGCCACCCATTAGCAGAGAGGTGGCCTAAAATCATAAAAAGTCCGCAGACACCCCAAAACACACCACCAGACGTGGACCTGCCCACCAGAAAGACAAGATCCAGCCTCATCCACCAGAACACAGGCACTAGTCCCCTCCACCAGGAAGCCTACACAACCCACTAAACCAACCTTAGCCACTGGGGACAGACACCAAAAACAACGGGAACTACGAACCTGCAGCCTGCAAAAAGGAGACCCCAAACACAGTAACATAAGCAAAATGAGAAGACAGAAAAACACACAGCAGGAGAAGGAACAAGATAAAAACCCACCAGACCTAACAAATGAAGAGGTAATAGGCAGTCTACCTGAAAAAGAATTCAGAATAATGATGGTAAAGATGATCCAAGATTCTATTTCCCAGATCCAAAATCTTGGAAATAGAATAGACAAAATGCAAGAAACAGTTAACAAGGACCTAGAAGAACTAAAGATGAATCAAGCATCAATTAAAAACACAATAAATGAAATAAAAAATACTCTAGATGGGATCAATAGCAGAATAACTGAGGCAGAAGAACGGATAAGTGAGGTGGAAGATAAAATAGTGGAAATAACTGCTGCAGAGCAAAATAAAGAAAAAAGAATGAAAAGAACAGAGGACAGTCTCAGAGACCTCTGGGACAACATTAAACGCACCAACATTCGAATTATAGGGGTTCCAG
Organism: Hyperoodon ampullatus; assembly: GCF_949752795.1. Taxonomy (NCBI): domain Eukaryota; kingdom Metazoa; phylum Chordata; class Mammalia; order Artiodactyla; family Ziphiidae; genus Hyperoodon; species Hyperoodon ampullatus. The sequence goes on from NC_136920.1 coordinate 4,408,508, forward strand.
AAGAAGAAGAGAAAAAGAAAGGGACTGAGAAAATATTTGAAGAGATTATAGTTGAAAACTTCCCTAATATGGGAAAGGAAATAGTTAATCAAGTCCAGGAGGCACAGAGAGTCCCATACAGAATAAATCCAAGGAGAAATACGCCAAGACACATATTAATCAAACTGTCAAAAATTAAACACAAAGAAATCATATTCAAAGCAGCAAGGCAAAAACAACAAATAACACACAAGGGAATCCCCATCAGGATAACAGCTGATCTCTCAGCAGAAACTCTACAAGCCAGAAGGGAGTGGCAGGACATAATTAAAGTGATGAAGGAGAAAAAGCTGCAACCAAGACTACTCTACCCAGCAAGGATCTCATTCAGATTTGATGGAGAAATTAAAACGTTTACAGACAAGCAAAAGCTGAGAGAGTTCAGCACCACCAAACCAGCTTTACAACAAATGCTAAAGGAACTTCTCTAGGCAAGAAACACAACAGAAGGAAAAGACCTACAATAACGAACCCAAAACAATTAAGAAAATGGGAATAGGAACATACATATCGATAATTACCTTAAATGTAAATGGACTAAATGCTCCCACCAAAAGACACAGAGTGGCTGAATGGATACAAAAACAAGACCCATATATATGCTGTCTACAAGAGACCCACTTCAGACCTAGAGACACATACAGACTGAAAGTAAGGGGATGGAAAAAGATATTCCATGCAAATGGAAACCAAAAGAAAGCTGGAGTAGCAATTCTCATATCAGACAAAATAGACTTTAAAATAAAGACTACTAGAAGAGACAAAGAAGGACACTACATAATGATCAAGGGGTCGATCCAAGAAGAAGACATAACAATTGTAAATATTTATGCACCCAACATAGGAGCACCTCAATACATAAGGCAAATACTAACAGCCATAAAAGGAGAAATCGACAGTAACACAATCATAGTAGGGGACTTTAACACCCCACTTTCACCAATGGACAGATCATCTAAAATGAAAATCAATAAGGAAACACAAGCTTTAAATGATACATTAAACAAGATGGACTTAATTGATATTTATAGGACATTCCATCCAAAAACAACAGAATACACATTTTTCTCAAGTGCTCATGGAACATTCTCCAGGATAGATCATATCTTGGGTCACAAATCAAGCCTTGGTAAATTTAAGAAAATTGAAATCGTATCAAGTATCTTTTCCGACCACAATGCTATGAGACTAGATATCAATTACAGGAAAAGAGCTGTAAAAAATACAAACACATGGAGGCTAAACAATACACTACTTAATAACAAAGTGATCACTGAAGAAATCAAAGAGGAAATTAAAAAATACCTAGAAACAAATGACAATGGAGACACGACGACCCAAAACCTATGGGATGCAGCAAAAGCAGTTCTAAGAGGGAAGTTTATAGCAATACAATCCCACCTTAAGAAACAGGAAACATCTCGAATAAACAACCTAACCTTGCACCTAAAGCAATTAGAGAAAGAAGAACAAAAACATCCCAAAGTTAGCAGAAGGAAAGAAATCATAAAAATCAGATCAGAAATAAATGAAAAAGAAATGAAGGAAACGATAGCAAAGATCAATAAAACTAAAAGCTGGTTCTTTGAGAAGATAAACAAAATTGATAAACCATTAGCCAGACTCATCAAGAAAAAAAGGGAGAAGACTCAAATCAATACAATTAGAAATGAAAAAGGAGAAGTAACAACTGACACTGCAGAAATACAAAAGATCATGAGAGATTACTATAAGCAACTCTATGCCAATAAAATGGACAACCTGGAAGAAATGGACAAATTCTTAGAAATGCACAACCTGCCAAGACTGAATCAGGAAGAAATAGAAAATATGAACAGACCAATCACAAGCACTGAAATTGAAACTGTGATAAAAAATCTTCCAACAAACAAAAGCCCAGGACCAGATGGCTTCACAGGCGAATTCTATCAAGCATTTAGAGAAGAGCTAACACCTATCCTTCTCAAACTCTTCCAAAATATTGCAGAGGGAGGAACACTCCCAAACTCATTCTACGAGGCCACCATCACCTTGATACCAAAACCAGACAAGGATGTCACAAAGAAAGAAAACTACAGGCCAATATCACTGATGAACATAGATGCAAAAATCCTCAACAAAATACTAGCAAACAGAATCCAACAGCACATTAAAAGGATCATACACCATGATCAAGTGGGGTTTATTCCAGGAATGCAAGGATTCTTCAATATACGCAAATCAATCAACGTGATACACCATATTAACAAATTGAAGGAGAAAAACCATATGATCATCTCAATAGATGCAGAGAAAGCTTTCGACAAAATTCAACACCCATTTATGATAAAAACCCTGCAGAAAGTAGGCATAGAGGGAACTTTCCTCAACATAATAAAGGCCATATATGACAAACCCACAGCTAGCATCGTCCTCAATGGTGAAAAACTGAAACCATTTCCACTAAGATCAGGAACAAGACAAGGTTGCCCACTCTCACCACTCTTATTCAACATAGTTTTGGAAGTTTTAGCCACAGCAATCAGAGAAGAAAAGGAAATAAAAGGAATCCAAATCGGAAAAGAAGAAGTAAAGCTGTCACTGTTTGCAGATGACATGATACTATACATAGAGAATCCTAAAGATGCTACCAGAAAACTACTAGAGCTAATCAATGAATTTGGTAAAGTTGCAGGATACAAAATTAATGCACAGAAATCTCTGGCATTCCTATATACTAATGATGAAAAATCTGAAAGTGAAATCAAGGAAACACTCCCATTTACCATTGCAACAAAAAGAATAAAATATCTAGGAAGAAACCTACCTAAGGAGACAAAAGACCTGTATGCAGAAAATTATAAGACACTGATGAAAGAAATTAAAGATGATACAAACAGATGGAGAGATGTACCATGTTCTTGGATTGGAAGAATCAACATTGTGAAAATGACTCTACTACCCAAAGCAATCTACAGATTCAATGCAATCCCTATCAAACTACCACTGGCATTTTTCACAGAACTAGAGCAAAAAATCTCACAATTTGTATGGAAACACAAAAGACCCCGAATAGCCAAAGCAATCTTGAGAACGAAAAATGGAGCTGGAGGAATCAGGCTCCCTGACTTCAGACTATACTACAAAGCTACAAGCTACAGTAATCAAGACAGTATGGTACTGGCACAAAAACAGAAAGATAGATCATTGGAACAGGATAGAAAGCCCAGAGATAAACCCACGGACATATGGTCACCTTATCTTTGATAAAGGAGGCAGGAATGTACAGTGGAGAAAGGACAGTCTCTTCAATAAGTGGTGCTGGGAAAACTGGATAGGGACATGTAGAAGTATGAGATTAGATCACTCCCTAACACCATACACAAAAATAAGCTCAAAATGGATTAAAGACCTAAATGTAAGGCCAGACACTATCAAACTCTTAGAGGAAAACATAGGCAGAACACTCTATGACATAAATCACAGCAAGATCCTTTTGGACCCACCTCCTAGAGAAATGGAAATAAAGACAAAAATAAACACATGGGACCTAATGAAACTTAAAAGCTTTTGCACAGCAAAGGAAACCATAAACAAGACCAAAAGACAACCCTCAGAATGGGAGAAAATGTTTGCAAATGAAGCAACTGACAAAGGATTAATCTCCAAAATTTATAAGCAGCTCATGCAGCTCAATAACAAAAAAACAAACAGCCCAATCCAAAAATGGGCAGAAGACCTAAATAGACATTTCTCCACAGAAGATATACAGACTGCCAACAATCACATGAAAGGATGCTCAACATCTTTACTCATTAGAGAAATGCAAATCAAAACTACAATGAGATATCATCTCACACCAGTCAGAATGGCCATCATCAAAAAATCTAGAAACAATAAATGCTGGAGAGGGTGTGGAAAAAAGGGAACACTCTTGCACTGCTGGTGGGAATGTGAATTGGTACAGCCACTATGGAGAACGGTATGGAGATTCCTTAAAAAACTACAAATAGAACTACCATATGACCCAGCAATCCCACTACTGGGCATATACCCTGAGAAAACCATAATTCAAAAAGAGACATGTACCAAAATGTTCATAGCAGCCCTATTTACAATAGCCCAGAGATGGAAACAACCTAAGTGTCCATCATCAGATGAATGGGTAAAGAAGATGTGGCACATATATACAATGGAATATTACTCAGCCATAAAAAGAAATGAAATTGAGCTATTTGTAATGAGGTGGATGGACCTAGAGTCTGTCATACAGAGTGAAGTAAGTCAGAAAGAGAAAGACTAATACTGTATGCTGACACATATATATGGAATTTAAGAAAAAAAATGTCATGAAGAACATAGGGGTAAGACAGGAATAAAGACACAGACCTACTAGAGAATGGACTTGAGGATATGGGGAGGGGGAAGGGTAAGCTGTGACAAAGTGAAAGAGCGGCATGGACATATATACACTACCAAACGTAAGGTAGATAGCTAGTGGGAAGCAGCCGCATAGCACAGGGAGATCAGCTCGGTGCTTTGTGACCGCCTGGAGGGGTGGGATAGGGAGGGTGGGAGGGAGACGCAAAAGGGAGGGGATATGGGAACATATGTATATGTATAACTGATTAAATTTGTTAAAAAAAAAAAAAAAGAAGCCACCACAATGAGAAGCCCATGCACCACAACAAAGAGTAGCCCTCACTCACCACAACTAGAAAAAGCCCATGCGTGGCAACGAAGGCCCAACACAGCCAAAAATATAAATAAATAAATAAATTTATTTAAAGAAAGACATTTTCAGACATTCAAAAGACATGAAAAATTAATTTCCAGCAGCCATTCACTATAAAAATGTTAAAGGAAATTCTTCAGACAGAAGAAAAGTGATACCAAGTAAACGTATGGATCTACTCAAAGTAACAACGAGCACAGAAATGGTAACTACATCAGTAAAAACATACATTTCTTTATTATTTAAATATCTTTAAAATATAGCTGTAGCTCTGATAGATGTACCATAATAATGCAAGATGTTAAGAATGGGGAAACTGAGTGTGAAATACATGGGAACTCTGTACTGACTCTGAAAATTTTCTGAAAATCTAAAACTACTCTAGAATAAAAATTTTATTTAAAATTTGACTAAAATAAAATTAATAACTGTATAGTGTGGGATTTATAGCATGTAAAAGTGAAATGTATGACAATGGTAGTGTAAAGGTGAGGAAGGGGGAAATGGAAATATACTTTCGTAAGATTCTGATACTACACAGGATATGGTCTAATATCACTTGAAGACAGACTGTAATAACATAAATATGTATACAAGACATCCTGAAACAACCATGAAAATAGCAAAACAAATGACTATAGATAATAAGCCAACAAAGAAAATAAATAATATCATGAAAAACAAAGATAAAACAAATAAAAAACAAATTGTAAGGGACTTCCCTGGTGGTCCAGTTGTTAAGAATCTGTGCTTCCACTGCAGGGGGCAAGTGTTCAATCTCTGGTCGGGGAACTAAGATCCCACATGCTGTGTGGTATGGCCAAAAAAAAAAAAAAGAAAGAAAGAAAATTGTAAGATGATTAATTTAAATCCAAGCATATCAACAATGACATTAAATATAAATGGTCTAAATACCCACATTAACAGGTAGTGATTGTTGGAATGAATAAAAAAGCAAGACCCAACTATATGCTGTCTACCCCCAAAATGCACTTTTTTACGCATAAAGACACAAATAGGTTATAAGTTAAAAGTTAAAGGATGAAAAAGCACAAGCCAAGCTACCACTAATCAAAGAAAGCTGGGATGGCAATATTAAAGTTAGAGAAGTAATAAGAGTAAAGAATATTATCAGGGATAAAGAAGGTCATTTCATAACAATAAAAGGGTCAGTTCTTCAAGAGGATATAACAATCCTAAATGTTTATGCACCTAATAATAGAGCTTCAAACAAATGAAGCAAAATTGATCAAATTACAAGGAGAAATAGACAAATTCATGTTATGGTAGGAGATTCAATACCCCACTTTCAATAACAGAAATACACAGAAAACTGATAAGATATAAGGGATTTAAACAAAATATTTGACTGACTTGACTTAACTAATAGAACACTCCACCTGACAACAGCAGAATAAGCATTCTTTCTTTTAATATTTTTTATTAAAGTATAGTTGATTTACAGTGTTGTGTTACTTTCAGGTATACAGCAAAGTGATTCAGTTATATATAATATATATAATATATATTATATATATATATGCTTTTTCAGATTCTTTTACATTATATGTTATTACAAGATATTGACTCTAGTTCCCTGTGCTATACTGTCAGTCCTTGTTGGTTATCTGTTTTATGTATAGGAGTGTGTACCTGTTCATCCCAAACTCCTAATTCATCCCTCACGCATTCTTTTCAAGTGTACAGAAAGCATTTACCAAGATAGACCACATTATGGCCATAAATCGAGTCTCAATGCATTCAAAAGGATTCAAGTCACACAAAGTATGTTTTCTGACCACAAAGAAAGTTAAATTGGAAATTAAATTAAATCCAAAGTAAGCAGAAAGAAGGAAATGATAAAAATCAGAGTAAATCAATGAAAGAAAAAATCAATAAAACCAAAAGCTGGTTGTTTGAGAAAAATGAAGAAAATTGATAAACTTATAACCATATTAATCAGAGGAAAAAAGAAGAGAACACAAAAATTGGCAATTTCAGGAAGGAAGAGACATTACAGATTCTATAGATATCCAAGGATAATAACAGACTATTATGAACAACTTCATGACAATAAATTTAACAGCTTAGAAGAAATAGACAAATTCCTTGAAAGACATGAACTACCAAAGCTTGTACTAGAAAAAAGTAGATAACCTGAAAATATATCCCTATATATTTTTTAAATCCAATTTGTAGTAAATATTCTATTCTACAAGAAAACTCCAGGCATAGGCGGTTTCACTGGTGAATTCTACCAAACATTTAAAGAAGAAATGATACCAATTCCATACAAACTCTTCCCGAAAATCTAAGAGGAAGAAACATTTCCCAGCTCAGGCTATGAGACTAGCATTACCCTGGTATAATATATTAAAAGGTAATATGTCATGGTCAAACGAGGCTCAGGAATGCAAGGTTGATTTAACATTTGGAAATCAATTAATGTCATTTTCCATATTAACACACTAAAAAGGAAAAATATATTATCATCTCTATATATGCTGAAAAAGTATTCAATGACATATTAATACAATATCCATTCCTGATAAAAACTCTCAGCTTCAACACCATCTCAACTACCACCCAGCAAGCTTTTGGTGGAAAATGATAAGCTGATTTTTTAATTCATATGGAAATTAAAAAGACCTATAATAGCCAAAACATCTTTGAGAAAGAACAACAAACTTGGAAGTCTAACACTGTCTGATTTCAAGACTGATTATAAAAGCTACAATAATCAACACAGGGTGGTATTGGCATAAGGATAGAGGAATAAAGCAATGGAACAGATCAGAGAATCAATAAACAGACCCACACATATGAGGACAACTATTTTTGACAAAGGTACAGAGGTGATTAAAAGAGAAAGCATAGTCTTTTCAACAAATGGCACTGGGACAATTGGATATCCACGTGCAGAAATTTAAAAAAGAAAGAACTTTGACCCATACCTCACACCATCTACAAAAATTAACTCATAATGAATTAGAGACCTAACATAAAACCTAAAACTATGAAACATCTAGGAGAAAATCTTTGTGACCTTGGGTTAGGCACCAAAAGAATATGTTTTGGTGTTGGTCCCCAAAAGCAACTTCATAAAAGAAAAAAAAAATGGATAAATTGGATTTCATAAAAAATTTAAACTTCTGCTCTTTGAAAGGAGGTATTAAGAGAATTAAAATACAAACCACAGACTGACAGAAAAACTTGTAAATCATATTCTGACAAAAGACTTGTATTCAGAATATACAAAGAACTCTCAAAAATCAGTAATAAGAAAACAAAGAACCCTGTAAAACTGGACAAAGAATTGAAAAAAACACTTGACTAAAAAGATGGTAAGTAAGCCCAGGAAAACATGCTCAACATAATTAGTCATTAGAAAAACACAAATTAAAATTATTAGCTACAACCACACAGCTATTAGAATGGCTAAAATGTTTAAAAACTGATTATATCAAGTTTTCGTGAGAATATTAGAAACTAGATTCTCACACAGTACGTGTGGGAATGGAAAATGGTACAAACACTTTGGAAAACAGTTGGGCTGTTTCTTAAAAGATTAAACAGACACCTACCATATGACACGGGCATTCCACTCATAGGTATTTATTCAAGAGAAATGAAAGTATCCACACAAAGACTTGTACATGAATGTGAACATTTACAGCATTGTTTGTAGCCCAAACTGAAACAACCCAAATGATCTTTAACAAGCAAATGTCTAAACAAAATATCCATTCATATTAATCATCAGTAAAAATGCATGACCTATGGATACATGGAACAATACTGACGAATCTCAAAGTAAGTATGCAGAGTGAAAGAAGCCTGACAAAAGAATACACACTGCAGGATTCCATGGACATAAAACTCTAGAAAATGAAAACTTACCTACAGTGACAGAAAGCAGATCAGCGGTCACGAGGGTGTGGAGAAAAAGGAACCCTTGTACACAGTTGGTGTGAATGTAAATTGGTGCAGCCACTATGGAGAACAGTATGGAGGATCCTCAAAAAACTAAAAATAGAACTACCATATGATCCTGCAATCCCACTCCTGGGCATATATCCAAAAAAAAAAAAAAAGAAAAGAAAACACAAATTCGAAAAGATACATGCACCCCAATGTTCATAGCAGCAGTATTTACAATAGCCAAGATATGGAAACAACCTAAGTGTCTCTCAACAGTTGAATGGCTAAAGAAGATGTGATATATATATCACATCTTCTTTAGCCATTCATCTGTTGATATATATATACACACACAATAGAATACTACTCAGCCATCTAAAAAATGAAATTTTGCCATTTGCAGCAACATGGATGGACTTGGAGGGCATTATGCTAAGTGAAATAAGTCAGACAGAAAAAGACAAATACTGTATGACATCACTTATATGTGGAAGCTATAAAATACAGCAAACTAGTGAATATAACAAAAAAGAAGCAGACTCACAGATATACAGAACAAACTAGTGGTTACCAGTGGGGAGAGGGAAGGGGGGAGGGGAAATATAGGGGCAGGAGATTAAGAGGTACAAACTATTATATATAAAAGAAGCTACAAGGATATATTGTATAACACAGGGAATAAAGGTAATGTTTTATAACTACAAATGGAGTATAACCTTTAAAAATTGTGAATCAGTATATGGTACACCTGTAAGTTATATAATATTGTACATCAACTATACTTCAATTTTTTTAAATTAGAAAAAAAAAAGAAAGCAGATCAGTATTATCTAAGGTCTGCAGAGAGGGGCAAGAGAAAAGGGATACAAAAGGCATAAAGAAACTTTAGGGGTGATGAATACAGGCACTCTTTTGATTGTGGAGATGGTTTCACTGTTATATACGTAGGTCAAGCCTTATCAGACTGCACTCTTTAACTATGTGCAGTCTATTATATTTCAATCATGTTGCAATAAAGCTATAAAAGGTATAATTTCCCAGGGGAAATGGCAGAGACTGATGACAGCTTCAAAGACTTAACACCAAGGTAGCGCTCCCCATCATATCTCTACTCATATCACCACTCCGGCTTCTCCCTTGACTGGCTGAATTGTGGTGGATGCCTGTGGACACCACAAACTTAACCAAGTAGGGAGCAGCTCCAAGCGCAGATGTGGTGGGCCCTCACCAGATTAGATTAACAGAGCCTCGGGTGTGTGGCATGTAGGTGTTGTCCAATTCTTTTCAATTCCCATCAGGAGTCTCAGGAGGAGTTTGCATTCACATGGGATGGGCAACAGCATATATTCATGGTCTTACCCCAGGAATATGTTAAGTCCCCTGCTCTCTGTCACAATATGGTCCAAAGGGAAAAGGACTTCTGTACATTCCATAGATGATCACTCTAGTTTTCTATATGGAGGACATTGTGTTAGTTGGATATGATGAGCAAGAAGGGGCAAGTACTCTGGATGCTCCAAGTAAGACATGTGAACCCTACAAGATGGGAGATACACTCTATAAAGATTTAGGGATCTAATACTTTGCATAATCTTTACCATAAAATCTGGCAAGTTCCATGGTGCCGGGGGCACCTGCAATAGAGAAAGATACCATACATACAGAGCCATAGGAGAGACACAGCACAGACCCCTAGGGTTCTGGAGCATGTCATGCAGAGAACCATACCATTTAGAAGGGAGCCCCTGGCAGAGACACAGTGCCTGACCACAGATATCAAGTAACGTCATGGTTATGAACGCCCATTATGAGCTGGCTTCTGTTGGACCCACCAAGTTGTAAGATCAGGCCAGCCCAGCAGTGATACATCAGGAAATGAAGAGCTATGTCTGGGATTGGGTCCAAGCAGAGGGCATAGGAAAGTCACATAAACAAGGAGCCCAACCCCCATGCCATCCACCAGTGTTGCATTCAGGTCACAACCCCAGTCTTCTGGGAAGGTCTCTCAAGATCAGGTGATGGGGGAGGGAAAGCCAGAGCATGGTTCCTTGACAGCTTAGCAAGGTGTATTAGGCGAAGCCCACGTGGGCTGCTTGTGCTCTGCCGCCCTCCCAGGGGCGGTGATGGTTGTGGACTAAAGGGCAGCTTTTGGGGGAAACCTTCCCAGTGGGCAAAGCTTCGAGTGCTGTACCTGGTCATCCATTCTGAGTGGAGAGAGAACCAAATTTGTGATGCCATATCCAGCAGTTTAGGCTGTTGGTCCAAAGGTTCTGGTTCCTGGGTGGGGGGGCGGGTGGAATGCCTCCACCAGGCGACACTATTAAACCTAGAGGAAGAGCTGTCACCTGGCCATGGGGGCTCCTGGGCCAGCAAACCTGCAGGGGTGATGACGCTGAGCATCACAATGAGGTAGGGTGCTGTTAGCCCATGGGTGTAGGAAGGAGTGTTTCTGGGGCTCAGGGGATCCCCTGGGGCATTCTTGGAGCCCCCATACCCACTCTTTACTGCAAATGCCCAAGTCCCCCAGCCCAGCATGATAAGTCATGGCAGCTATGGATTACCAAGGAGGCAGGCCACCTAGAACAGGTGACAGCAGAGGGAAATGATGGTATGGTTGGGATAGGGTGTTCCAAGGAGAATCAGAAACCTGACCCACCCCCACCCCCCCACCCCCACTGCTGGCCCGATTGACCACCAGACTGTCAGTAAGGCCCCATACGTCAGACTCAATATCCCAGTCTGCCTGCACTTCCAGGGATGGGCCTTGGGGGCTACGGGCCCCAGGTGGCATCAGAGCCTCCCAGGAACAGGCATAAGAGGTGACCCCAGGAGAAGGCCAGGCTGGGGAGCATCCAAGAAGCAGTAGAAACTCCATACTCCCAGACCACCCCAAGCGTCCCACTTAGGACATGCCCCTGGCAGTTCCAGAACCTCCAAGTTGAGAACGAGTCCTAGACATGGCTTGACCTCAACATAATGGAGTGTCTGGGGCTAGGTGCCCACCCCTTGGGTCCCTGGTTGCTCCATTTGGGCAAAGGGCTAAGGATGGGTGAGGGCGCCTCAGGAGGGCATGGCGAGCTCCCATGGGAAGGGGCTTGTGAGGCTCCTCAGAAGCAAAAGTAAGAGGAGACTTCCAGCTTCTGCCTGGGATGTGGGATGCAGAAGCTGGAAAGGGCACCCCTCTCTCCACAACAATGAAAACAACAAGAGGCACCAAACAACCTGAACTTCACATCCATGGAAACTCTCAGAGAGCTGGGGCCACAGGGCCCCTGCAGGTGCACCTGCAGGGGAGACAGGCATGACCACCTGCTGACCTGGGACAGAGGACACCAGGAGAAGCATCGGCTAAAATTCGTGGTAGCTGAGCGAGGGCTCAGGAGAGTATAAAGAAGTCCTGGGGCTGCAGATAGCAGGGAAATGCACCCCCACTTGCAGGTCCCCACGGACCTTGGGGACACTCACAGAAACGGGTAAGATTCCCACGAATACATCACTTGTGTGTGGGCCTGGGGCAGTGGAATGGCAGACACTGAAGAAAACCCCCCAGGCTACTCTCCCCCATCTCCCCTGTGGGGCACAAGCCTTGAGATGCTGGGGCAAGTGCAAAACACACTGTCACACTTAGCGCACTGGTGAAAACTCACTGCATCTGGGGGAAAGAATCATAAGGACCTTGCACCCCCAGCAGAGAGATAAGACACATACCGCCCTGATTATAGCTGCAGGTGGGGCCAGAGCCCTGAGAAGGCTATACCCAAAAAACATAGGTTTAATCAGAAAAACAGAGAACAGTCCCAACTCCACCACCAGGCTGATAAGTAGCAGGTGATGTTGGAATATCACTGGGAAAGTTCCAGGAGTGTAGAAAGACACACCGCCTGAGGCTCAGCACAAAGCAATACTTGAGGCTGGAGGTGGATCTGACACTGGGAAAAACTATAACTATTTCCACACTAAACACAAGGAACACTAGAGGAATTTGATGTGGGTGGTGGTGTTCTGAGAGTAACCATGGCAACGAAAAACCCAAACCCAGCTCCACTCTCAACTAGACTGACTGCAAACCCCACACTAAAAAAAACCAAAAACAAACAAACAACAAAAAAAATGGCAAAAAGAAGGAGATCATCAGTTTCAGGCATAAAACTATTTACCCCAGTTTCTGCCATCCTCCAAAAGATGTCTGGATTTCAACAAGAATTATGAGGCTATTAAAATAAGCAAGAAAAAACAACACACTTTCAAGACAAAGCCATCAGAACAACCAGACTCATTCATAGTACAGACATTGAAACTGTCAGGACTTTTTAAGTAACTGTGATAAATATGTTAAAGATTCTAATGGGAAGGAGGGCAACATGCAAGATCAGATAGATTTCAGCAAAGAGATGGAAACTCAAAGGAAAAATCAAGTGGAAACACTAGAGTGAAAAACACCATAACAGAAAAGATGGATTCATCAGTAAAGCTGACCCAGCCAAGGAAAGAATCAGTGAACCTGAAGATGGGGCCACAGAAAATATCCAAACTAAAATGTAAGGAAGAAAAATAATGAAAGAAGAAGGAAAAAAGCAGAACAAAGCATCCAAGAGCTGTGGGGTAATGTTGAAGGATAGAGCACAGGCATAGTTGGAATCTCAGAAACAGAAGAGAGGAAGAATGCTGCAGAAGAAATAACTGAAGACATAACAGATGAGAATTTCACAGAATTATTGACAAACAATAAACCATACAGCCGAGAAGCATGGAGAACACCAAGCAAGATAAATACCATAAAAAAAGAAACTAAGGTATATTGTATTCAGACGCTGAAAACCTACAACAAAAAACGAAATCTTGAAAGTAGCCAGAAAATGAAGGTATGTTCCATTCAGAGGAAAAAGATAAAATTAACAGCATACATCTTATCAGAAACCAAGTAAACCAGGGCTGAAAGGGAAAAAAAGACTCTTGACCCAGAAGTCAACACCCATCACAAATATCTTTCAAAAAAGGAAGAGAGGGGTTCCCTGGTGGCGCAGTGGTTGAGAGTCCGCCTGCCAATGCAGGGGACATAGGTTCGTGCCCCAGTCTGGGAGGATCCCACATGCCACAGAGCGGCTGGGCCCATGAGCCATGGCCACTGAACCTGCGCGTCCAGAGCCTGTGGTCCGCAACAGTGAGAGGCCCGCATACCACAAAAAAAAAAAAAGGAAGAGAAGTAAAGTCAAAAACTGGATAATTCATTGCTGGAAAATCTTCATTATAAGAAACGTTAAAGGAGGTTCTTTGGGCAGAAGGATTATGATGTCAGATAGAAACTTGGATCCACACAAAGAAAGAAAGAGCACTGGAAATGGAACAAATAAAGGTAAAAATAAAATTTATTTCCTCCTCATTTTAATTGCTCTAGAAGATAACTGACCATCTAAAGAAAAAAATAGTGGGAATGTAATGTATGTTTACAGCATAATGTAAAATATAATTTATGGAAACAGTAGCACAAATAAGGGAAGAATTGAGAATATACAGTTGTAAATTCCTCACATGACACATAGAGCAATGTGATGTTATGTGGTACATGTCGATTGATGAAAGACATGTATCATAAAACCTAGGACAACTATTAATTTTTTAAAAAAGAGATTTAAACAATAAGGCAATAGTGAAGATAAAATGGAATACTAACAGTCAGTTAATCCAAAAGAGGGCAGAAGAGGGGGGAAAGCAAACAACAGATGGAACAAATAGAAAAGAGCTAACAAGATTGTAAAGTTTAATCCAAACATATAGATAATCCCATTCAATTTAAACAATCTCAACGAACCAATTAAAGAGATTGTCAAGTTGAAAAACAAAGCAAGACTCAACTAGATGCTGCCTATGAGAAACCCACTTCATATAAAGACATGAGTAGGTTTAGAGTAGAAGGATGTGGGAAATATGCCATGCAAACACTTGTCAAAATGAAGCTGGAGTGGCTATATCCATCTCAGACAAAGTAGACTTCAGAACAAGAAATATTGCAAAGGATAAGAGGGATATCACGTAATGATAAAGGGATCAGTATTCCAAGAAAAGAGAACAATCCTAGATGTGCAGGCTCCAAACAACAGAGGTTCAAAATACAGGAATCAAAAAGTGATCAAAAAAATTCCACATTCATTCATGATTAAAAAAAAAAAAAAACCTCTCAGAAAAGCAGGAATATAAGAAAACTTCCTTAACTTAATAAAAGGCATCTTCTAAAAAGAAAAGTTACCATACTAAATGGAGAAAGATTGAATGGTTTCCCCCAAGATTGGGAAGAAGGCCTGGCTACCCTCTCTTACTGCTCTTCCCATCCAGTGTTTTACTGGAGGCCTAGCCAGTGTAACAAGACAAGAAAAAGAAACAAATGACATACAGATTGGAAAGGAAAAAACAAAACCATCTCTATTCACAATGACATGAATGTTTATATAGAAAATCCTCCCCAAAACTTCAGGAAACTAGAACTAGTAAGAGAGTTTAGCAAGATCTCAGTATAAATACAATATACAAAACTAATTTATTTCTGTATATTAGCAGTGCACAATTCAAATTCTAAATTTTAAAATGTAGCTCCGCTTACAATAGCATTCCCCAAATGAAATACTTGGGTATAAATACATAGCTAAAAATGTGTAGATACTTTATGCTGAAAACTATAAAACACTGATGAAAGAAATCAAATGCCTAAATAAACAGAAAGATAGTCTATGTTCATGGATTGGATGATTCAGTATTATTAAGAGGTCAACTCTCCCCAAATTGATCTAAAGATTCTCACATACAAGCATTTCCCCAGCAAATTTTTTTGTAGATGGCAATAAGTTGATTCTAAAATTCATATGGAAATGCAAATCTACCTGATTTCACTTCATTTTACTATATACTTATTATTTACTGATTTTACTAAAAGCTACAGTAATCAAGACAGTGTGTTACAATGAAGGGAAAGACTCATAGATCAATGGGACGGAATAGAAAGTCCAGAAATAGATCCACACAAATGTAGTCAATTGAGCTTTGGCCAAGGTGCAAAGGCAATTCAATGAAGTATAGTCTTTTCAATAAATGATACTGGATCAACTGCACATCCCGGTGCAAAAGAATGAAACTTGGCGCACACGTCTCACACCTTATATGAAAATTAACTCAAAATAAATCACATGCCTTTATGTAAAATATAAAGCTATAAAACATCTAGAAGAAAACATGGGAGAAAAATCCTTGTGACCCGGATAGCCAGGGCCTCCAGCCTCAGCACTACTGACAGCACTACTGACATTTGGGGCCAGATAGTTCTTTGTTGTGGGTGCTTGTCCTGTGTACTGTCGAATATTTAGCCAAATATTCGACAACGTGACAATGAAAAATGTCTCACCAGACATTGCCAAATACCCCCCAGGGGGCAAAAGGACCCCTGGTTGAGAACCAGTAGGTTAGGCCAAGAGCTCTCAGACATGACACCATTAAAAAAAAAAAAAAAAAAGGATTCATTGGATTTCATTAAATTTAAAACTTTTCCTCTGTAAAAGGCAATGTTAAGACATTAAAAGGCAAATGGCAGACTGGGAGCAAATACTTGCAAATCACATCTCAGGTACAGAACTTGTACCCAGAATATACAAGGTTTGAGAATATACAAAGATACACATATATATACAAAGAATTCTCAAACCTCAGTAATAAGAAAACAAACCAATTTAAAAACCAGCAATGCAGATACGGGATGGCAAAAAAGCACATGAAGAGGTGCTCAATGCCATCAGTCACTGGGGAAATGCAAATGAAAGCCAGGAGGACACTGGGATATGCCTACTGCAAAGGCCAAGAATAAAACCAAACAATAGAAACAGAAAGGACAGTCCCAGTGCTGGCAAGGGGGGCGGTGGGTGGTGGCCTCACGTTGCTGGAGGGGGGCCAGGCAGTGCTGGGGCAGCACATCTGTGCTCCTGGGCAGCGAGGGCCTTCTGCACAGCTGGAGGGGCTGGGAAGGCCGGGTGGGGGGCACTGGGAGAGCAGAGGCAGCCTCGGGGTGCCCAGCTTCCTCACCCAGCCCAGGGAGGCTAGGGCCCTGTTGGCACAGCCTGAGAGCAGCAAGGCCACACCTCCTCCAGGTGTGTGTCTGTCTGTATATGTATTTGTCTCTATGAGTGCGTGTCTGTGTGTGTGTATACAAGTATGTGTCTGTCTCTGTGTGTCTCTGTGTGTGTATATGTGTATATGTCTCTATGAGTGTGTCTGTGTACGTGTATGTCTCTGTGTGTGCATGTGTGTGTCTGTGTCTGAGTGTGTGTATATACGTGTCTCTGAGTGTGTGTCTGTGTATGTATATGTGTGTCTATATGTATGTGTCTCTGTGTGTGTATATGTATGTGTGTCTCTGTGTGTATATGTATATTCTGTGTCAGAGTATTTGTGTGTCACTGTGTATACGTATATATGTGCCTGAGTGTATGTGTGTGTATATACAAGTATGTGTCTGTGTGCATATGTGTGCGATGTGTGTATCTTTGTGTGTCCCTCTGTGTGCGTGTGTACATGTTGGGGGTGTGTGTGTGTGTGTAGGGGGGAGGGAGGGAGGGAGGGCTGAGACTGGGCTGGGCGGAGGCTGTGGTTACAAGCCTTCAGATGAAGTAGAACAGGAAGAGAAAGCTGGAATCCATCCCCGGCGGCAGTGCGGCACTGCCCAGAACAGGTTGGACCTGACTGAGCGCTGCCCGGCTGCCCTGGGGGCTGGGGCTGGGAGGGGAAGCAGGGGTGGTGGCAGTGGGGGCCCAGGCCTGGCTGCGTCCCTCCCCCTGAGGGGGTCCGATCCTGCGTGCCCCATCTGCCTGAAGGTTCCCCATCCTACAGTCCCCACCTCCTGGAAGCCCTCACTGCCCACCCCGCCCACAGGGCTGTCCCCTTGGCCGACCTTTGACGCCCATGTCAGATCACCTCCTAGCACCTACAAGGGCATCGGAGAGGCTGGGAACCCAGGTATCCAAGAGGAGAGGGTCCCAGAGACACTCGTCCACCCACCTCCCTTCCAGGTCCCCACATCCAGGGACTGAGGACCAGGGGGTGGGCCTGCCTAAGAAGGGAGGGTCCTCACCTCCCCCTCTCTCCCCAGCCCGAGCCAGCCCAGTCCAGGACCAGCACCATGCAGGGGGTCAGGCCTCAGGCAGTGGGCTGGTTTCTTTTTCTTTTTCATTTAAAATTGGTGCATCTATTAATTTTAATGACCCTCTGCCTCCTTCCAAAAGGGATGTGAGGAGAAGCAGCGGAAAGGGGCCTCCTGAACATCCTGCAGGACAGAGATGAGGATGCTGACCCCGTGAGGCGCGGAGAGAACCCAGTGTCCCCCAGCACACACGCACGTGGACCTTGGCCCTAGCTGCCAGCCCCGTAGATGGAGGGCAAGGCCTGTGGCTCTCGGTCAACGCAGCCCACAAGGGCTTGGGCAGCCACAAGACACAGATGCAGGTGATGCTGAGGCCTATCCCCTCCTGGCACGAGCACAGGACACACGAGAGCTCACATGTGCCAAGACACAGGCCCACAAAAGTCCCAGCGCACTGACCACCGCCAAAAGGAGCCCGGATAAAGCTGGACACCGAGGGTCTGTGCTGTGTGGTTAGGCTGACGTGAAGCTCAGGGGCAAGCCGGCGCCCGGTGATCAAGGTCAGAGCAGGGGTCTGGGGACCACCTGCTGGGCTGGGAACATTCCTCGTGGTGACCTGGGTGGAGGTTATACACGTCTACACACATGCAAAATTAGTGAGCAGACACTCCAGGTTGGTGCATTTTCAGTAAATTGTACCCCAGTTAGGAGAGGACAGCGTTGCTCGTGCAGTGCCCTGCAGACCCACAGACCCTCCATCGGTGTCCTGGAAGGTGGAGGAGAAGGCGCCAGGGGAACCTGGGCACAGGGTGTCCGCTGGATCCAGAGCAGTCCCCCACCCCAGCCAGCCCCTGGGTGAAGAGCCTGGGAGCCGGGGGTGGGGCATCCCTGGGCGGGGGCTCCAAGGCTAACCCCAAAGGCTTGCCCCTCCAGCCCAGCACCCACCTCCAGGCTGCATGCCCCCTCCCGACCCCACCTCCTCCTTCTGGCCAGAGAGGCAGCCAGGAAACTGCGGGCTGTGCTTCAGGGAGTTGGGCAGGGCTGGGTCACCAGTGCCCTGGGCAGCCCGGCTGGAATGGGAGATACGGGTCTGCAACCTGCCCCTCCACATTCCCTGGTTAGGGGCTTGTCCCTCCCGTCCACCCCACTCTCCCCCCAGGACCCACCCAGCCCCTGCCACAGCTTCTCGGCACCCCCCCACCGCGGGCTCCCCAGGTGCCCTCCGGCCTCGTGGCCCTCACTCCCTGTTCCCCAGGTGAGGAGACCCAAGGAGCCCCTGCAGGGCAGCCGTCTGGGAGCAGAATCCTGCTGCCAGGCTTTGCTCAAAGACTAAGGTCCTAACTCCGAGCCCTCAGCCGCTGAACACCCGCTGCCCTCTCTTCTCTGAAATTCCCCCACCTCTGCCCTCCTAAGTTTCTGGCCAAGCCCCAGGGATCCCCGCACCCCAGGGAGGGCGGGCCAGGAGCCACGCGGTGTCGCTACAGGGGCAGGGAGCACACATAGGGCCCAGGGTGAGTAGGGGCCTGCTGGGCTTCCCCCTCTTGGCTGCCTGCTCCCACCCAGAGGGAGCTGAAAGGAGGCCCTTGCTGGCCCTGCCCACTGAGGCAGCCCTAGAAGGCTTCCTGGAGGAGAGCCAGTGTCTGGGAGGAGAGGGCTCTGGAGGAGAGGTCGTGCGCAAGCTGAGGGTCAATTGAGGGTAAGGGGGTGACTGCCAGGGGCTGTGGGAAGGACACCCCACCCTAGCCAGCCCCACTCCCCTGAGCAAAGCCACCCATGTGTGTCCTCTCCTTGGTAAGAGCTCTGGACCCAGACAGCCCTGGCTGGATTCCCAGCCCTGGAAGCTTATCCCACATCCGAGAGTCTCAGTTTCCATACCTGTAAAATGGGCACAACACACCAGGATGAGCTGAGCAATGCTGGGACACAGCCCAGGCCCGGGCTCTGTCACCAGGGGCAGTCAGTCGGGGCTGGAGGGGTAAGGCACGTGCTAACCACACTAGCGCACACACAGCCACGCATGCCCAGTCGTCCACCTAGGCCACGGGCTCACACTCACCCAGAGAAAGATGCATGCCTTCCGCTGAGGGACCACTCCACAACACCGCCTGTGGAGCTGGGCCCATCATGCCGGAGCTCCTGTGCGTCCCAACCCCAGTGCCGACGGGGAAGTGACCCCCAGCCTGCCAGCCGCTCCCACAGAACCCAGGCTTTGGCCTGGGGCAGGACCCAGGACCGCGTCCCTCCCCTGGCCCCTGCAGGAGGGTGTGGGCAGCACAGAGACCCACTGGGGGAGGGGACTGTCAGGGCTAGGGGTTGGGAGGGGATGGTCAGGGAGAGGCCATGGGGCCTGGGAGGCCTTGCAGGGGGTGCGGGTAGGATGGGTGAAGGAAGCTGAACTCGGCACAGCTCAGATCTCCCTAAACCTAGCGTGCCAGAGCCAGACTTTGCCTGCTGGAGCCCCGCCCCCTTTCAAGCCCACAAAAGGCATTCAAACGAGAGACAAATATTTGAGACTGAAGATAAAGCCCAGCCCAGCCTCGCCTCCCTCTTCAGGCAGCCTGAGCTGCTCCCAGGCCCTCATTTGGGTATTAATTGGACTTTGTTTAGAGATTTGCATGTTTATCAAATGGCCAGCCACTGGGGGCCAGGCCTGGACGGGGCCCCAGGGCTTGCAGGCAAATGCCAGGTGGGCAGTGGGGGGAAGGAATCAGGAGCCCTGGGTGGCGGCCAGCACCTCTTCAGTAATATTGGGTACCAAACCTGAACTGGGGAGAGGCCACCCACATGGGGCCTGGGCTGTGCTGTGGAACTTGGAAACTGGGGCCGGGTCTGTACGCCATACAGAACCCCGGTGGGACAAGCAAGGGGAAGAAAGGGTCCTGATGATGCCAACCACCCCCTGACATGGGTTACATCACCCCACCGAGGGGATCTTCCCTGGGAAGGCCTGGAGCCTGTCCCATCCTTCTCAGGGCTCGCTGGGGCCCCAGGAGAGGCAGCTTGTCCAAGGCCACCCAGGCCTCTCTGTCCTCAGCGGTGCCCATGGTCCCTAGTGGCCCGTGCCTCTCACCTGGCCGGCTCCACTCTGCATCAGGGGCCCAGAGAGGACAGTGCTTAACCCAAGGGATGAGGCTGTGGCAGTGGAGAATGTGCCCGTGGGGTCCTGGGGGAGGGGGAGGGCAGTGCCCCTGGAGGCCGGGGTGATTGGAAAGCCCAGCCTGTGATGGGCTGAACTGTGTCCCCAAATCCCTATGTTGAAGCCTTAACCCCCAGGACATCAGAATGTGGCTGTATTGGAGCTGGGCCTTTACAGAGGTGATGAAGGTAAAATGAGGTCACTAGGGTGGGCCCTGGTCCAATGCGACTGGGGTCCTTATAAGAAGAGGAGGTCAGGACACAGACATACATGGAGGGACGGCCGTCTACACGCCAAGGAGAGAGGCCTCAGGAGGACCAGCCCTGCCCACACCTGGGTCTGGGATTCCAGCCTCCAGGACTGGGGACAGTGAATGTCTGCGGTTTGAGTCACCCAGCTGTGGTGTTGGTCACAGCGGCCCTGGCGGACGCATGCACTGCCCCCCCGGCTGTCAGGGCCCCTGGGTTCTTGCTGCAGCTTTGTCAAGCCCACCCTGGGTGCCTTAGCTCTGGGGCCTGGTTTTCCCCATCACTGTGGAGAAAGGGCCTTGCTGATGGCAGGCGGGCAGACAGGGCCTGGCTCGGAAACCCCACCGTGCCCCCGGTTCGTGGCAGGGTGCAGAGCTGTCACCCACCCCGGCTTCTCCCTCCATTTGGTGTGTGGCCTTGGGCAGGGGCTGCTCTGGGGGTGCTGACCGGGGGAGCCCCTCAGCAGGCCCCTCCCTGCCTCTGAGAAGCTGGAGTTCAGAGCTCTGGTGACAAAGGCCCACTTCAACGTGTAAGAGGGGGCTGCGGTGCCAGGCTCAGCAGGGGGCACTGCTGGGGGTAAGGTCACCAGGCTGACGGCAGTTCCCTGTGGCGCTGGAGACAGATGCCTTGCCTGGCCCTCCCCTCCCAGCCGATAGATTTGCCACAGCAGCTGGGGATGGGGGTTAGGGTGGGGCCGGAGGGGGTCCTGGGAGGCGGGGAGGCCACAGCTCACAGACGCTCCCCCATCCGCCTGCACCAGCCCAGGCCGAGGGGAAGCCGGAGAAGGGGGCAGAGCACGTGGCCCCCAGTCCAGCTCCTCAGGAGACCCCAAGGCCCACCCAGGCCTCTGCCCCCACCATCACGTGCGCCTCCCCAGGTCCCCCCAGTTGGAGGGCGGGCGTGTCCGGAGGCCTGAGCTGGCATCCTGCTTCCTCTCTGTGTCCCCGCCTGCTGACGACACCCTCTCTCAGTGTTCCCAGCAGAAGCACAGCAAAACGGTGCCCCTCCAGGCCCAGGGGAGGCGGCAGGGGGGCTGTGATGGAGGCTTCAGCTGCACGGCCTGCTCAGAACCCCAGCACCACTGGGTACCTGTGGGCCTCGGGCAGGTCACTGGGCCTCCCTGGGCCTATCAGGGGGGTGAGACCCCTCGAGAGGGCTGGGAGAACGAGGGGCTCCCAGGAGACCTGGCTGCACCATCACTCCGAAGAGCTCAAGGCTGACTCACAGCCCACAGGCTTGGGACAGCAGTGGGCAGGCGCTGGGCGGGCCCCAGGCCCACTCCCCATTTTCATGCAGCAAAGACGGAGGGTGTGACCTTGTCTTCCAGCCACCCGCCCTGGTGCAGCCCCCAGGGACAGCCACTCACCCCAACTGTCACTGCTGGGAAAGGCTCCAGGAGCCCTCTTGGACCCCTGCTTCCTCACCCACGAGCAGCCGCTCTGCCTCACCTCCAAAGCCTCTCAGGGGCCCCCCCGACCAGCACCCCCCAACGCCATCGCTGTGGTTGGGACCCTTCTCCCGTCCCCCCCACGCTGACTCCAGCCTCCTCCTGCTCTCCCTCCAGACGCCCCACGGGCTCCCTGACCCCACCCAACAGCGGGGGTGGGGGGACTCCCTTCAACCCACGGGGCCCTAGCCCCGCCTGGAATCCCCCTATGCCCCTCCCCGGCCAGCAGAGCCTCAGCCTCTCCAAGTGCATTTGAGGCTCCACCTCTTCCTTCCACGAAGGGTGCTCTCCTGGTCTTCTGGTCTGTGGCCTCAGAGCCCCGGGCCCCTCCCTGCTTCCCGGCAGCACAGCGGCCGGCCCTCTCCCCAAGATCCCACCCCACGGGGATTTAGGGACCTGGAGGGAACTAGAGCAGGGAAGGAAGGCAGGGCTGGTCCGGGAGGTGGGTGTGGGAGCAGACACAGCCCCCTGACCTTATTCAGGCTACTCCACGCCAGCCCCACAGGGAGCCAGCCACCTGCCTGCCCCCCCTCCCGAGCCCTCTAGGCCATATTGGACTACGCCCCTGCCTTATGGTGAGGACACAAGTGTCAATGTCACTGAGGAGGGGTCTGCGCGGCCCCTCCCCTGCCCTCAATGCCCATCTATCCCCCAGACTCTGCAGGAAGGGAAGGCGAGCGCACGGACCCCGCAGCTGATGCCCTGTGCCTTCCGTGGTGGAGCGGGGCAGGCTCGCTCCCGTTCCGGGGATCCTTTTCGTGGAGCAGGGTCTGGTGATGCGCTTCGTGCTGGCCGCCTCCCCACGTGGCCCCCCAACCCCAGCTTGGGAGGGGTGCTGCACCACGGCCGCCTGCCCAGCCGTTCGTTATTAGAGCTCGGCAGACACACAGGCCCCGTGTTTGCCGGTGAAAATTAACGCGAGAGCGGGGAGGCGCGTGCGCAGAGTAGATGCGCACCCCTTGCGCGGCCGCCCCCTCGCAGGAACCAGCGGTCGCGTGGACCGGCAACGTGCGAGCCCAGGGAGACCCGCGGCGTGTGTGTTGCGTCCTCCACCCAGCAGTCGGGGCGCCCACAGCCCCCAGGGCCATGTTCTCACTCCAACCGGAACCCGCTCGAAGTGCAGAAAGACGTACCACGTGCGCGCGCACGGGAACCACCGTCCCTCCTTCCTCAGGTGACTTCCGGCACCGGCCACCACGTACGGGGAAAGTAACCACAGAAGGAAAAGGGGAGATGGGTGCGTCCTGAGTTCCTTCCTTTCAGCTCTTCCTCAGATACAAGCTGAAGGGAGCGGGTGCAGGTAGAACGCGCGTACCAAGGAGGGAAATAAAAACAGCGGTGAGGGCTTCCCTGGTGGTGCAGTGGTTGAGAGTCCACCTGACGATACAGGGGACACGGGTTCGTGCCCCGGTCCGGGAAGATCCCACATGCCACAGAGCGGCTGGGCCCGTGAGCCATGGCCGCTGAGCCTGCGCGTCCGGAGCCTGTGCTCCGCAACGGGAGAGGCCACGACAGTGAAGGCCCGTGTGCCGCAAAAAAAAAAAAAAAAAAAAAAAAAAAAAAATCGGTGAAAAAAATTAATAATAAAATAAAGCGAAATAAAATAAAATGATAAAATAAAATAATTGGTGCTAGTTTTGTGTGGCGTCTCGACTATTCCAATAACATAAATAAAATAATGTACAAGTGCAAATTGCAAAATACGAATGGCGTCATTTCGGTGATTCTGCATAGCAGTTAACGCTCTTATCTCTGCATTTAAGACTGGATCGCACAGTATAAAAATTCATGCTAATAACTTAAACTGTTAATTTTTCTTTACTTAGAACGGCATTAAACAGCAAGTTTAAAACACCATAAGTCAGGACATAGACCATGGAAAAAAGGAAAAAGCTTTCTATCCAAGCACCTATAACATCACCTTTTCCCAATTTTGAACAAGGCTGCCTGGCTGTCATCTGGCCCCGCAGGTGGCTGCGCAGATGTGGAAGCGGGCCCTGGGCGGGGAGGAGCTGGCAAGTCGATTCATTTGCTTCCAAGTGCCAGGGAGGCTTCAGAGGCAGACTGACAGGCTAGCTGCAAGCCCCACCCACCCCCGCCCGCCACCCGCCACCAAAACCAAAACCAAAGCCAGAAGGAACAGATAGATGTCATCTTCCCAGTGGGGGCTATGGGTGCGTCCCAGAGGCAGTGAGGCTGCCCTGGAACAGGCAGGAACCACTGAGGTCTTGACTGCCCCTCTCGGGACCCACGTCCCACTGGCTCCAGCACACAGGACAGGCGACAGCCCTGTGAGGTCAGCACTGCAGCCTGTATTTCAGGGACATGGCTCGGAGATGCTGAGTGATCTGGACAACACCCCAGGACCCCTGTCGTTTCCCCCACCCCGAACCAGTGTGTCTACCAAGGGCCAGGCGGTAATGTGTCCCCCCTAGAACACAAGCTCCTTGAAGGCAGGGTTTCCCTCGGGCGCTGATGCACCTGGAATACAGAGAAGGAGTCCGATAAAGGTTTCAGAATGAGTAGATGTGGGACCCCAGCAGACCAGATAAGGCAGGCCTGGACGCAGGGACCCGTGCTGGGCCCCAGCCTCCAAGAGGGCGGTCCTGTGTCAGCAGGGCTACCATGTGGGTGGCCACCGGGGACACATCATTCTCTGAGTGGGTGAGTTTCAGCCACAGAGACACTCCTGGGACTACAAAGCAGGGTTCCTTGGGGCGCCTGCTGTCATGAATAGACAAGACAACGTATGGACCCCCAGTAGCAAAGCACCCCCAGAGGGCCCCCCGGGGCCGTAGTCATCCAGACTGTGCTACCCCACCGCGCATCCACCCCAGCCCTGCCTGATTCAGAGTTGTTGTAAAGGTTCCCCTGGTCCCACCCAGCTTTACCCCAAGGCTGAAGCACCATTCCCCTCGCACCACAGATGGGGTCCCCGACCCAACTCCACCGCTCAGCCCCTGGTCACCTTCTGTCTGCAATTGGCTTCCAACCTCCAGATGGGGGCAAGGCTGGACCACAGGCTCCCAGGAGATCCCTGCTCACCCCACTGCAGAGCCGACGGCTGGCTGACCACCTGGCCAGGTGGGGATCCGTGCAGATGTGCTGACCTAGAACACGGAACTGCTAAGGTGTCCTCCCCAGGACAGCCCCAGGCAGCCCCACCCTCCTGGAAGGGGACCACTGCAAGGACTTAGGAATGAAGCCATCCCAGGTTGGAATCCCAAGTCCCCTCACCTTCAAGCTCTGTGACCTCAGGCACCTAATCTTTCAGAGCTGCCCTTTCCAATTATGTAAAACGGCGCAGTGAATGGCACCCAGTAAATGACAGCTGGTGGCGGAGGGGGGGCACTTTCTAACTAGAGTGAGCAGGCAGGCCAGTGTGCCCAGGTGACACACCTGTCATCCTGCCTGATCAAACACAGCCCTTTCTTCTCTCAAAAATGAACCCGCTCAGACCCTCTGATCCAGTCACCATACGTGCGTCCTCATGGGATGCAGTGTCAGGGACACGGCACCACCTCTGAAGTGCAGGAACCAAAAACCAAACCAGAATCTGATCACGCATCTGCTTCCGACCCACCCCCTTCCAATTACAGAAAATACAGGGACAGACACTCAATCATATCAACACCTAGGGTGGTGCCGTCAGCAGCACCCAGAACACGGATGACCTCGTCTTCTCAGTAAGGGGACTGGGGAAGGGATGCTCACAAGGGTCTTTAATTCCAGTGCGGATCTGCACCAGATTCTCATTCTGTAAAACCAACTGTGAAAAACGGAGGCCATCAGAGGGCTGTGCCACCGCTGGGTGTTCAATGAAATGAAAGAGCTGTTGTTCATTTTGGGGGGGACCGTGGTATTGGGTTTTCCCTTGGAGGCTCACGTGGTGAATTTACAGGTGAAACCACATGATGCCTGGGATCTGCTTCAGAACCACGTGGGGGTGGGAGTGGTGGGGTGGATGGGTGGGAGAAGCCTGGTGTTAATAGTTTTGGGTGCTGGTGATGGGGGCTTCTCAGAGGCTTCTCCAGGGTCCGGCACATCCATCGTCGACAGGACCACATGTCTGACTCAACAGTGCCGCTGTGGGTTAGAGCCTGTAAGCCCTGCTAGAGTGTAGGCTCCATGAGGGCACCGGTGCTTCCTCGGTGCCTGGTACAGAGATGTCCAATAAAAGCTCTGGAACTTCTGCATGTGTTTGGAATTTTCCATAATAAAAAACAGGAACACAAAAATGGCAGCTCTTATCCTTCGCAGAGCTTCATCGCCGGCCCCAGCTCCCCTCCGCCCGCTCCTCCCATGCTTTCCTCCCCCACACCCAGGTGTGGTCCCACCCTGCCCACCTGGTACCACTCTGTGTCCTGGGGGCTGCAGGGCTTTCCCTGGGGTCAAGGTAAGGAGTCCCAGGAGAGCCCAGAGCCAGCGGCTCAGTGAGGTCACTGTGTGTGGATCCCTGGGAGAAGGCTGAGGGGTGGCGCTTGCCGGGTGGTCATGTCACATGCCTCCTTCTGTCCCTTGCATGAGGCTGGGTCACTCGGCCCTGAAACCCCCAGCCACAGCTGCTCTGCTGACCCCCGCCAAGCCTGAGCCTCATCAGACCCACCAACCCTGTCGCCATGGTTACCCAGGAGACATCTGCTCTCCCAGCACCCGGCGCCCCACCTCCCAGGGTTCCAACGGCTTTGACCCAACCACTCCCTGCCGGAGGAAGGGGTGCTTTCAGCATCCTAAAGCAGCACAGGGGATCCCTGTCAGCCTCACACCCATCCCTGCAATAAAAGAGAGCTTTGGGCACAGTGAGACTTCAAAGCTGCCGAGGCCCTGGTCAAAGGTAGAGCTGAGTAATCACCTGCGGGCCCTCTGGGCTCAGGGAGCCTGGGGGGCCCTCCTCGTTCCCCCCAAGGGAGGCCCTCACAGCCCCCGCCCACAAACAGGCAGGCAGAGAGGCCTAGGCCTCTGCAGCCTGCAGGGCACAAGTGGCCTGGAAGCCACAGGCGCAGCAGCTGAGGGCCGAGTACGGGATGCTGGACACTGCCGGACACCTCTCCTTAAGTCCTCCCACAACTGTAGGTCACCCCCATTTGCAGGTTGAGCAACTTGCCCGGGGTCACCCAGCTGGTGGTAGGCAGCGGAGATCTGAACCCAGCAGCCTGGACCCTGAGACAGAGGGTGGCCTGGGTCAGACCCCCTCAGGCCCAGCCCTACACTGGGCACTCGCCCTAGATCCCGGAGCCAGTCAGCAGCGTGCGGACTTCAGCTTCCCAACTGTGAAGTAGCCCTGCCTGGACCACCCGCCAGCCTGCTGCCACCTGCCAGGAGCTCCCAGCTCCACACAGCACCTGTGAATTGCTTTGGCACAGTGGCGACCAGCTTGGACTCCCAGACCTCACTTCTCTCCACCCGCCCACCCTACAGAGGAGGGAGCGGAGTCCAAGGAGATGCGACCACAGAGGTGGGGCCTGCTGGGTACAGGGTCTAAGCCGACAACCTCCCACCCATACCGGGCCCTCACCTGGGAAATGGGGGGCCTCGGGGTATGGAGTGGGCACCCCCAACACCACGGATACACAGCACCGATTTATTTATAAGATCCACCCTCCCTAAAACAGGTTTTCTGACACAGATCTCTCCCCAGCTGGCAGCGCTGCAAGGGGACACCCACCAGGGACCCTGCCCCTCAAGGGCTGCAGCATGTCCAGATCTCGGCCAGGTTCAAAAATTCCAGGAAGAGGGCGGGAGTAGACGATCTTTATTGTGTTCCAAATCTAAGGATTCTTTGCACAAAAATAAGTGTTCATACTGTCAGTGTCCCTGGGCAGTTCAAGTTCATGCGTAAAAAATAGATTATCTGTGTCGGCATAAAATCCTCTCCCCTTCAAACCTCCAAGTGTTGGTGCCGCAGACCCGTTCCAGTGGAAGGCCTCTGGGGACAGGGTGGCTGGGGTCCGAGGAAGCTACCGCCCGGATGATGTCAGGCTGGGCCGCTTCTACACTAGCCCTTGGTCAGGCTGGACGGCCGGGGAGGGTTGGCGGGATCCCCGGCTCGGTGGTGGCTTGGCCCGCGGGAACGGCGGGGACGGAAACGTGAGCCGTTCCACCGCGCTGGCTCCTAAGTGGTGAGCCCGCTCGCGGCCGCTAGGAGGGAAGAGGGAATAGGCACGCGCGTTAGTGCGGGATCCGGCCCGGGAGACCCCGCCCAGCCCGGCCCTGCCCCCACCTCCCACAAGCGGAGCCGGCAGTTTCGTTTGCTCAGTGGATTTTGGAGCTCAGGTCCGTGGGTGCCTCGGTTTCGGAGTACGGCCCAGCCAGGGCGCGGGGCGGGGCGGGGCGAGCGCTCGGATCCGCAGTGAGTCAGGGATCCGCACCCCGCCGACTCATTTCTGCCACCCGGCCCGGAGCGCAATTTGCAATGCAAAGTCACTCCGCCTCCAAGCGCCCGAATCTGCCCCGGATCCGCAAGCCCTTGGGGCCTCACCCGCCCGAGGGCCGCCCCCCTCCGTCTCCCCGCTCCCACTTAGGCGGCGGAGCAGCGAGGGGAAGTTTTGCAATCCCGGACAAACAAACGCTGGTCTTGCACAGGCTTGAAAAAGTTTGGGGGAAATGAAGAGTGAGCGAAATCCAGGCCATCGCCCGGGCCTGCGGCTGCGCTCCGCGGGCTCTCGGGGGCTCGAGCTGCGAGGCCGTTTGCTCCACCGCGCCCGGCAGCCCTGCCTCCGACCCTCCCTCTTCCCCGCCTCTCGGCGCTTACCTTGCTGGGACGAGAGCTCAGTAGCCCCCTAACCAGCTGGAGAAATCGAGAAGCTCGCGCTCCGCGGGGCTCAGCACGCCCTCACAGGCGCTGTCGTCCGACGAGTAGGCGGAGCGCGGGGATCCGGTTTCCGAGCTGTGCTCGCGGCCCGGGGACGACAAGGCGCAGGAGGGCGAGGCGGCGGCGGCCCCGGGTGGCCCGCGGGGCAGTGGGTGGCGCGCGGCTGGCGCCAGCAGCCCCCGGGCCAGCGCGGTGCGCACGGCATCGTGCTCGGCCAGCAGGCGCTGCAGCGCGCGAATGTACTCCACCGCCGAGCGCAGCGTCTCCACCTTGCTCAGCTTCTTGCTGGCGCCGCCCTGAGGCACGTGCTGCCGCAGCGCCTGGAATCCTAAGTTCACCAGCTTCACTCGGTTGCGCTCCCGCTCGTTGCGCCGCGCCACGGCCGCCGCTCCACTCCCGGTCTCCACCGCGCCTGGCCGCCGCCGCCGGCTGCAGCGCAGGAGCTCTGGGGACTCCGGTCGCCGCCGAGCGGCGCAGCAGCTCGAGACACCAGGCGCAGGGGGCGCGGGCCGGGGCAGCGCGCCGCTGTCCATCGCGCCCGCATCCACTCGCCCCGCGCCTCCTCCGAGTCCCTGCGCGCCGCAGGAAGGTGTGGGGCGAGGAACCGAGGGCGGAGGAACGACGGTCAAGCCTCAGCGACGATCTGGCACCGTGCTGCCAAACGACTACCCAGGGTACGTGGTGCCAGGTCGTCTGGGGTCCGGAGACAACGAGGCGCAGGAGGCCGAGAGGTGGCGGGCAGTGCGCACCGGGGAGCGTGGGGCGCTCGTGACTCGCGCGTGCTGTCGGACGCTCCCCAAGTCTTCCCCGCTCGGCGCAGGCGGCTCGTTTTTAAATGTATAGATAACCCTCCTCCGCGCCGCCGCCGCCTCCTTTCTCACGCCCTCCTTCCCTTGCCTCGCCCTCCCGCCACGCTTCGTCCAACCCCTGGCGCACACAGCCTGCAAAGACCAAGCCGTGAGCGCGACCGCACCCCGTCCCCCGGGCACAGTCCGCAGGTCCCCAGTGGGTCCGGGTCCTAGCAGGTGTCCAGTGCGGCCCCCAAGATGCAGTACGCAGGTCCCGTGTGCGCACCGACCCCCAAGTTGCTGCCTGCAGGTCCCTGGTGCGACCCCTGCCGCGCTCGCCTTTGGGGGTAGGGCAGGTCTAAGGCCACAGAACACCCATCCCTGCGGCGCGTGAGACCCCGGGGAGCAGCACGCGCCGACCAACCTGCACCCGCGCCCCGCCCCCTGCGGCCAAGGGGCGGGGATCGGGGTTTCAGCCAGTGGCGGGCCGCCCGTTTGGCCAATCGCGGCGGGCACCACTCCACGCCCGGCCCCTGGGAGGAAGCCTGTGTGCCCGGCGCGTGGCTCCCGGGAGCGTCTCTAACAAAGCTCGGCGCCTGCGCGGCCCCGCCCGGCCCCTCCCGGCGACCAGGGTGGGCGCGCACTCCCACGCGCGCCTGTTCCTGGCCGGGCGCCCACCTGTTTATGACTCCACCAGGCCTGCGAGAGGGGAACGCAGCCCTCCGGGCGGGGCGGGACGGGGCTTGAGAGGTGGTGAAGACCTGGCGCGCTTGGGTAGGGCGTTCAGGTTCCTGGGGCGCCTTTCCCCAACATTCCTCCACGCCCACTCTCTGCGGGTGGTTGCCGTGCGCCCCGGGCCTTGGGGAGCCTTGAAGCGGAGCGCCTGGAGGTTTGCACAGAGCGCTTCAGACCTGCGTGGCTGTCGGCCTGCCTCTCCCCTCCGCCCTCCCCCGCAGCTTCCTCCGCTTTCCACGTTCCCCCCAAATCTTCCTCCCTCTGGTCCAGTTCCCTCCGGCCGCTCACCCGTCGATGTGTACCCGCCTTCGTGGCCCTTCTTCCTCACTGCCATGCCTCCAGCACCATCCACCTACCCCCGCACTGAGATTGGCCTGTAGGGGAAGGTCGCTGGGGCCGCAGCCTTTCCAGAGTCTCCCAGGGGAGGTGAGGCGTCAAGAGACTTCCTCCCTGACCGATGGGGGTACATTTTGGGGTATGAGGGGGCAGGGACTTTGGAAGTGTGCAGAATGCGCCGTTACTGGGAGAGTGTTGTCCTGCCCCGCGGCCTGGGAAGGCCAGTCAAGTGGCTGTGCCCTCAGGAGGCCATACCCAGCAGGTTTTTCCCGAAAAGTGACCAGACTCTCCCGGGCCAGGACCTCTGGGAATGGAGGCGGGGGTGGGCGGGCCCAGCTTCCTGGAGCCGGCTTACTGTTCTGGGGGCGGGGGGGACCCAGGACCCCTCCCAAGAAGTCCGCAGGGCACACGGGCGAGGATTTACTGCCCACCTCATGGCGCCCACCGGCTCCCGTTACCCTGCAGGATTCTCCTGGCCAGTCTGCTTGACTTTCCCGCTTTAGGAAGTTACCTGGAGGCCAGCCTTGCCAGGAGCAAGGGGCCCTGTTTGTCTTAGAAGGAAGCTGACTCAGAAAGGACGTGGAATGTGTCCACAGTCACACCTCTGGCCAGTGGACAATCAGGTAGGAATCGGGCCCGTGACTGAGTCCAGGTGGCCTGATCTTTTTCCCTTTCAGAGCGGAAGGCCTGGCTCACTTCTGCATCCTCTCTCCCCCTCCTTCCCTGAGGGTTATTTGGCAAACCCCAGCCAGATGCTTGTCCTCCCTTCCCTGCCCATGCCAAGGGTGCCAGGAAAAATCCCGGAGTCCTGCAAACGGGGCCCTGCCTGGACTTGCACTGGGCCTCCAGGCCCTGGACAGCCTTGGGTGCTGCCTCTCCTCCTACCCCATCTCCTGGGCTCTGGCTTTGCTTCCTCCCGCCCGTCCGCTGCCTCGAAGCAGGAGGGACATTACGGAGGCGAGTTGGATCATGCCTTGGCCCTGGGGATTAAGCCCCTGCCCCTCTGCGCTCTGTTGCCCCGCCGGCCTCCTGCTCAGCTTTGACGCCACATCAGCTGGAACCCTGCCCTGACCCCTCTGCCCTGTGCTCCACACTGTATGTCACTCATCACACCTGGGTGTCATCGGAGGGCTCTGCACAGGCAGAAATGTGCCCTTCTCTATGTCCACAGGACACCCGTGCCCGAGCCGTGCATGACGCTGCTTCGCTAAGGGGACCTCACATTCAGCACAGAGGATCAGGAGACGGCGGCACCGGAGCCAGCCATTCAGGGGTCGGGAGGTGGCCGAGGGACGGAGGAACCCACAGCGTCCAGGCCCAGCTCTGCCACTGACCCTGAGGGGCCCCGTAGCCCAGCATCCTGCTGCCCAATAGGGGTATGCCAGCCTCTGCTCCAGGGGTGACCAAGGCTGAGCACTCGTCCGCTCTGAAATCACCTCGGGCTCCATGGGACTGGGGTGCAGACCCCGGAAGCTTGGGGTGCCCTGGGGACACACAAGGTCCAGAACGTGCTCTTGAGAGAGGCTCTGCGTCCCCTTCTTGAAGCGATGGGAGTTGTCTGGACCCTCTGGGGCCTCCCCCATGGCGGACTGGACTGTGAGGGGCGCCAACTGCCGGCTGGCTTGGCCTGGGCTCTTCACTCTCTCTGCCTGTAGCCCAGGGCCTCTGCCCACCTCCCTCTTCACCCCCCCTCCAGGGCCTTCCTCACTGGCTTCCTGATTGCCTTCTCTGGGTCAGGTCACAGGTGGCAGGTGGAGAGCCCAGCTGGGCCGGGCCGGCACCTTCTCCAGGCCCACAGGTTGTGCTTCAGCCCTCGTGTGGGAGTCCCACCTGTGTGCCCAGGTCACTTGGGAGCCCAGAGCCTTCTGGAATCCAGCTGTGGAGAGGCAGGAGCCATGGAAAATGAAGTGTCTCCAGACATCAAGCTTCAGACCCACTGATGATAGGGCTCTCCAGAGAGACAGACAAACAGAACACATAGAAAGAGATTTATTATGAGGAAGCAGCTCACATGATCATGAAGGCTGGGAAGCCCCACGTCTACTGTCTGCAAGCTACAGACCCAGAAAGCCTATTTGGTGGTGGAATCCAGTCCAAGCCTGGAGCCCTGAGAACCTGGGGGAGCTGGTGGTGTAAATCCCAGTCCAGGGGCCAGAAATGATGAGGTGAGCTGTCCCAGCTCAAGCAGGTGGGCAGGAAGAGAAAAGGCAAATTCCTCCCTTCTGCATCTTTTGTTCTATTCAAGCCCTCAGTGAACTGGGTGATGCCCACCCACACTGGGAAGGGCATCTGTTGTACTGAGTCCACCAGTTCTAACCCTATAACCTCATCCAGAAACACCTGCCCCCAACACAGCCAGAAGTAAAATTTTTAACATGAACACCCATGGCCTGGTCCAGCTGATGCATAGAACTGACCAACACACATCCACCCCTTGCCACCTCAGCACCTGTACCCACCTCCTTAAACCATACCTGATCCCCAAACAAAGACAACACAAAGGCCATAATTCTGCCTCACGACTATCCTGCCTACAACCGAAAACGCACAAACCCCTTCCTCAGAAGAGGAGGTGAAGTCCTCCCTCTCCCCAGGGCTGACGTCCCGCAGCTTAAACGCTAGGGTGTAAATTCCCAGGGCTAAATGCTGTGATGCAAAGTCAGTATATCTTATGTGACATGGCAAGGGGAGAAGAGAGGAAAGAAACAAAGATAACACACACACACACACACACGTAACCGAGCAGGACCCTATGGGGGCTTCCCAGAACAGACCCCCTCCATGTCCTCTGCTTGCCTTTTGTCTGTAGAAAAACTTTAGTCAAAGAATAATTTTAATCAGAGAAATGAGAAAATGAAGAAAGAAAACAGTCCAGCAAGACAAACTAATAATAGTTTAGCCATTAAACAAAGTCAAGGATGTTTAGTTCCTCCTCCAGGGCTATAGATCGTATTCTGAGCCACATCCTTGAGCTGTTTTGCAGATACTGAAACCCCCACCAGGTGGAAGAAGTTAACGACATGCTGACCACCAGCACGGAGACCCCAGACCGGTTGGAACCAGAAGGTTGATAATGTTGACTCCTGATTACCTCACCACCAACCAATCAGAAGAATGTCCACCAGCTGATCACACACCCCACAACCCACCTACTTCACCCTGTCTTTAAAAACCTTTCTATGGGGGCTTCCCTGGTGGCGCTGTGGTTGAGAGACCACCTGCCAGTACAGGGGACGCGGGTTCGAGCCCTGGACTGGGAAGATCCCACATGCCGTGGAGCAACTGGGCCCGTGAGCCACAACTACTGAGCCTGCGCGTCTGGAGCCTGTGCTCCGCAACAAGAGAGGCCGCGATAGTGAGAGGCCCGCGCACCGCGATGAAGAGTGGCCCCCACTTGCCGCAACTAGAGAAAGCCCTCGCACAGAAACGAAGACCCAACACAACCCTCAATAAATAAATAAATAAATAAATAACAAAAACAAATGGGGAGTTCAGGCCTTTTAAGCACTGGCTGCCTGGACCCCTTGCTTGGCACCTGCAATAAATGCTGCACTTTCCTTCACTACGACCCGGTGTCAATAGATTGGCTTTACTGCACATGGATGAGCAGACCCAAGTTTGGTTCTGTAACACTTATAGCAAAAGAAGGAAATAAGTATGACAATTACAGTCCTCATTTCTGTAACTGGTCTCGAGGTTGTAACTCATAACTATCCTCTCCCACCACCCACTGCATATCCCTGTCCCTTCAGTAAGCACCTCAGCTGGTTGTGGTTCTGTACCTGGTAGTCAACCCAAACCTTCGTTCCTAAAGGGTCTGGGTAATCAGTGGTCCTGCCGGGATTGGGCTGTTGTCATGTTCCCTTGGCCTCAATCCCAGGGCGCGGTAAAACTAAGAGATGCCCTAAGGGATCTCCTGCATCCTGCATGCCCTGTCTTACCTCAGGTGTGGAGGGAGCAGCAGCCCAGTTTCCCCCTGGTGGTCAGGATCAGTCACGCCGGCCAGCACAGTAAGTCCCTTCTTTGCCTGCTGAGACATGAGGAGCCCAAAGTGGCCCGTGAGTCTTAACTTCCAGTTCAGAGGAATCATTGCTGCATTTCCTGGTGGAGGCATCCCTCCCTTTGGAACTAAGACCTCTAAGAGCACAAAGTCTCAGGAACAGGAAGTAAAAGTTCTCCTGGTGGGTCACTAGGGTAATAGTCAGGGGTGCCACTGCCTTTTCCATCCATCGATTCCTGGACCCAGGAGTCTTGACTGGAAAACAGCACCATATAGTGGACACAGACTCAGAGCATATACAACCTCCTGGAGAACCCTGCCCCAGCCCCGCAGGGTATTGCCACCTCGCCAGTGCCATAACTGAGTCTTCAAAAGGCTGTTCCACCATTCTTTCAAGCCAGCTGCTTCAGGATGGTGGGGACATGGTGAGACCAGCGAATTCCACAGGCAGGGGCCCCTGCCACTCTCCCTTTGCTGTGAAGAGGGTTCCCTGATCAGAAGCAGTGCCATGTGGAATACCAGGAGGGTGGATACGGCATTCTGTAAGTCCACGGATGGTAGTTTTGGCACAAGTATTGCATGCAAAGAAGGCAAATCCATATCCAGAGTAAGTGACTATTCCAGTAAGAACAAAACACTGCGCATTCCATGATGGAAGCAGTCCTGTCCTGTCACTGAACCAAACTTGGGTCCCCTTGCCTGCACACAGTAAAGCCAATCTACTGACACCAGGTTGTGGTGAAGGAAAGTGTGGAAAGTGCAGCATTTATTGCAGGCGTCAAGCAAGAAGTCCAGGTAGCTAGAGCTTAAAAGGCCCAAACTCCCCAGAAACTTTCAGGGGAAGGATTTTTAAAGGCTTTTAAAGACAGGGTGAGGGAGAGGAAGCTGTGGGGTGTGTGATCAGCTCGTGGACGCTCTTCTGATTGGTTGGTGGTGAGGTAACAAGGAGTCAACATCATCAGCCTCCTGGTTCCAGCTGGTCTGGGGTCTACGTGCTGGTGGTCAGCATAGAGTTAACTTCTTCCACCTGGTGGGGGTTTCAGTATCTGCAAAACAGCTCAAGGACATGGCCCAGAATATGATCTATAGACCTTGAGGAGGAACTAAAGTCCTTGACTTTGTTTAATGGCTAAAGTATTATTATTTTTTCTTATCTGACTGTTTTCCTTTCTTACTGCATTTTCTCACTTCTCTGATTAAATCTACTCATTGGAACTCGGGAAGGTCTAGGAGGCCAAAGTTTCTCTACAGAGAAGAAGCAGGTGAAGGACACGGTGTGTGTGGGGGGGGTCTCTTCTGGGAAGGCCCCATAAGGTCCTGCTCGGTTACACTCTGGTGTAATTAACCAGCCACCAGGTAGCTGGCTGGTAACCCCGGGGGATGGTCCCATATCGGGGATTCAGTGTTGGTCTCTGCTGCTGACAGACTGGATACTCAGCCTTGGTGAGTGGAGCCCATGTTGCTGGGCCCATGCATCACCTCCATCCCTGCCACCATGGCCACTTTGCTGATAAGTCCACTGGGCAATGACAGAGTGGCTGGGAAAGAGGCTGACCAGGATCCACAGGACAGTTCTCCTGTCCACTCTATTATTAAAATCTGCTGAGGTCACCCTTTGGTGAGCATTGACATGGGACACAAATATTTTCAGGGTTCTTGACAATCCACACACCTCTTCCCCAAATTTCCTTGTCACCAATTTTCTAATCATGTTAATTCTAAGTCCCTGACCACCCAGCCAAACCACTGGCCACAGCCCATGGATCTGGTTATAATCACTCATCTGGCCATTTCTCCTTCCACTCAAAGTGCAGGACCAGGTGCACTGCCTGAAGCTCTGCCCACTGGATCACCCTTTACCGTGTCCTTGAGGGATGTCCCACCACTGGTGGGTGGAACCTGCATATCAATCAGGACCACCTATAACTAGACCTAGTCACCTCTTCCTCTGTCAGTGGATCCTAGGAAACACCCCTGAGGCCATAAGTTAAGGCTGGGAGAGAGAAGGCAGTGTAGCAGGGGTGAGGGCCGTGGGCATTTGGGCCACTTCTTCAGGTAACCTACTTGTGCCTTCAGGGCCTGCTCGGGCAGGCTCACCTATACGCCACTTCCATTGGATGGTAAAGTGTTTTTTTCTCTACATGCCCAGCTTTATAGCTCAGTAGGTCAGATAAAGATAACACCCAGTTCATGATGGGCAGGTCATATGGTAACTCGGTGACCCATGGTTAAGTGTTCAGTTTCTGCTAAGGCTAGTAGCAGGCCCGGAGCTGTTTCTCAAGAGGAGAGTAGTTATCTGGGGTGGATGGCAGGGTCTTGCTCCAAAATCCTAAGGGCTTGCCCTGTGATTCACCTTCAGGGACTGCCAAAGACTCAAAGAGCATCCCTCTCTGCCCTGACACTTCAGGCGCCACTGGATCTGCTGGATCATGTGGCCCCAGGGCAGCACAGCCTGGACCCAGTTCAGAGCCTTCTACTGTGTGGGCCCCACCCCAAACGAGCAGTTGTCCAGGTCAATCAGTCAATGGGCTGGCGTAACACACCCAAATGAGGACTAGGTTGTCTCCAGAATCCAAAAAGTCCCATTGATGTTGGCCCCATTTTTTGGTTGCAGGAGGAGCCAGATGCAACAATCTATCCTTCACCTTAGAAGGGATATCTTGCCGCTTTACTGGACCCCCTAGAAGTTTCACTGA
The DNA here is from genome assembly GCF_949752795.1 of Hyperoodon ampullatus. Classification (NCBI taxonomy): domain Eukaryota; kingdom Metazoa; phylum Chordata; class Mammalia; order Artiodactyla; family Ziphiidae; genus Hyperoodon; species Hyperoodon ampullatus. Next base: position 4,446,494 of record NC_136920.1, read on the forward strand.
GATAGAAGGCCCCTGAATTTTTGTTGAATTCATTTCCTACCCTCTGACATGCAAATGTCATACCAATAAGTCTGGAGTAGTTGCTGCTTCTTGCTCAATAGGTCCAATCGGTATAATGTCATCAATGAAGTGGACCAGTGTGGTGTCTTGTGGAAGGGAAAGGTGACCAAGATCGCTGTGAATTCAATTGTGACCGAGGGCTGGAAATCTGACTTACCCCTGAGGTAGGACAGTAAAGTGTACTGCTGGCCTTGCCAGGTAAAAGGAAACTGATTCTGCTGGGCTTCATGGACAGGGATGGAGAAAAAGGCATCTGTCAAATCAAAAGTTGCATGCTGGGTACCAGGGGATGTGTGAATTTGTTCAAGCAATGAAACCACATCTGGTGCAGCAGCTACAGTTGGAATCACCACTTCATTAAGCTTATGAGAATCCACTGTCATTCTCCAAGACCCACCTGCCTTCTGCACAGGCCAAATAGAATGGGGATGTAGTGGGATCACCACCCCTCCACCCTTCAAGTCCTAGATGGAGGCACTAATCTCTGCAATCCAATCAGAAACACTGGTTGTTTTACCATCTTCCTTGGTAGAGGCAGTTCTAGTGGCTTCCACTTGGCCTTTCCCACCATTAATAGCCCTCACTCCGTGGGTCAGGGAACCAATGTGTGGATTCTGCCAGCTGCTGAGGATTTCTATTCCAGTTATGCCTTCTAGTGGGACCCCTGTGGATGGACCTGAGCTGGAGCTTCCCTGACCCCCCTGACCTCCAGGGACCCCTGTCTGACTGGGGGACCACAGGGAATTTTGGGGTGTCCTGGAATTGGTGTCAGTTCAGAGCCAGTGTCCAGGAGTCCCTGGAAAGCCTCATTATTTCCGCTTCCCCAGAGCACAGTCGCCCTGTAAGTGTCTGCAGGTCCTCTGGGCAAGGCTGGGAGAAAGACTGACAGCATCCATTTCCAAGGGTGTCCTGGGTCCTTCCTCAAGGGGACCCCGCCGCCCCTTCCTTCACGCGTTCTGGGGTTGAAAACTGGCTCACGTCTGGGGATTGACTGAGTGGCCACGACCCTCTGTTTTTACAATTCGGGATAGAAGTTTGTCCACTGGACCTAGGACTTCTCCCTTATCCAGATGCGGTGAGAATCCAGCAGGCTTCCTGCCCAGTTCACATCTAAGAAAACCAGGGTCAACCAGCCAAGGCCACGGGTCAGCATGAGTCTGACTGTTCTGATCTCTGCCTCTGCTCTGCCGTCCGTGCCGGTCACCACGCCCACCTCGCCTTTGGCAGTGAGTGCCCCCACTTGGCCCCTGCACCCTGGGATCCAGGGACCCCACTCACTTAGGTTTCCTAGTTGGGTGACTGCAGCTCCCACTGTGAGGTCTGGACAGCAAAGAACGGAGCCCTCTGAGGATGCGGTCTGAGGGGGTGCTGGGGCTCTCCATGGACATACTCCCCGCAGTCGTGGTAAGAGGGTCTTCTGGACCCTCCCGGGAGGGTGGGCAGATCTTACACGACAAATCCACTCTGACATCCTATATCCCTGAGCCTTTGACCAAGGGAGGTAGGCCATCTCCAGTTCACCCGTTATGGGCCATCTTTTGGTCCCTGTTTCAGCCAAGCAGCTAAACCAACTGTAAGAGCCCTCCCTCACCCGCAGAGCTGCTACATGAGATCCAGAATCCGTACTCAGAGGGCTCATGTCAATAAGTTCGGTCCTGCAAACTTCATCTTCCTTCCTCCCATATCCCATACCTTCCGTTTCCATCTCACACATGCCCTTGGCTTTTGTCTGTATAAATTAGAAAACTCAACTCGTTCTTCTGGAACGTGGCACACCTCATCATGAGTCACACTTTGTACATCACCTTTGAAGACCTGCTGGGACTTGAGTCTAGTTATGGGTCTAGAAGTAAAGGGGTGGTGAGGGTGGGTCCTGAGGAGAAGCAGCAGCATCTTCCATGGCAACCGCTTCTGGGGTCTGTTAGCATCTCCCCAGGCAATGCACAGTTAACCCCTCCATATAGAGGTGGGAAGGCTCCCTACCCATTAGGAGTGGGGAGACCTCTTCCACTGGCAAAGGGGACTCATCAGAATTTAAGGGCTCAGTATCCCCCGCTCCTTCAGACTCTTCCCACACATCCTCACCCCAACACACAGTCTTCCGGTCCTTCTGCTTTAACTGTAGACACCCTGCAAGACTGGGAGTTCAATTTACGTTATGAGTCAGGATAAGGTTCTGCATTTGGTTGTCAGTAATCTCAGCCTTGCAGTGGTAGGAGATAAGGCTTTCCTCGGGCCACATACAGAAATGCTCTTAGGTTATCTATGGGGCACTTGAGCTGGGAGTTCAAAACCCTGAACTCACCCTTTTCTTAAACCACTTTGTCCAGCAAAAACCAGGAGCCACCAGCCAATGTCATCATATTCTTCAGTTTTCCCAAGATGTTCAGAAGTATTCTATACCGAGTAATGCGGCTCCTGGCTTCGTAGAAGTGGATTATGGGGAGGGTGCAGATACTTTGGACATCTCTCTTGCCAGATCCTGCCATGGACCATCAGTGCTTCCTCTCTGACTGGAAATAGAGTCATTGGCGTCTTTGAATCCCATCGAAATAGAAAGCTGATTCCAGAAACCCGGAACCAATTCAGAAAATTCATTGTTAACATTCTTTACCCTCTGGAACCATGCTCAGTACCAAAATCTGTGTTAGTTGGGGTTCTCTGGAGAAAGAGAGCCAATAAGAGATAGAGATTTGTCTTGGTAACTTGGCTCATGCAATTATGGGGGCTGAGAAGTCCCACCATCTGCTGTCTGCAAGAGGGCCACCCAGGAAACCTGGTGGTGTGATTCAGTCCAAGTCCAAAGCCTTGGACCGCCAAGGACAGAAGGTCAATGTCCAGCTCGAGCAACGAGGCAGGAAGCAGAGAATTCCTCCTTCTTCCACCTTGTGTTCTATCGGGCCTCGCTGGACTCACCATCCACACGGGGAGGCCACCTGCTCTACTGAATCCATGATTCAATGCTAATCTCACCTGGAAACCTCCTCCCAGACACACCAGAATCGTGTTTAACCTGGGCACCCGGTGATCAGTCACGTCGACTCAAAATTAGCTATCCCAGCTGAGAGAACAGATTCAAAGCCTGCTCTGGAGAGAGGAGCATGGGGTCCCCACGTGGAAGGGGTGTTGCTAGGCCCTTCCCACCTCCAGGGCTGTGAAGTCCCCATGGGAACACATGTTGGAAGAGCCCCAGGCTTCCCAGGAGAAAGAGAATGTGAACCTTAAATGTAACTGAATTATCTAATAGCCATGTTAAAAAAAAACAACTAAAAAAGATCAAAAGAAATGCATTTTCATGATATATCCAAATTAATAACATTTCAACATGTAATTGATATAGAAATCATTAAGGAGATAGTTCACAATTTCTTTTCATACTAAGTTTTTGAAATCAGACGTGTATTTTTTTATACTGACAGTGCATCTCAATTAGGACTGGCCATTTCAAATGCTGAAAAGCCGTGTGTGGCTCGTGATTACCATGTTGGGCCACACAGATCTGGACAGAGGGATCGTCACGCCTCATTGTAATACTACATTTTCTACTCTGTATTTGGTGCCTTGACATCTTGGGGCTGCGGGGACCCTGAAGAGACTGCCCTTTCCAGGACTGGCCAATTCCTAGAGATAAATGCCAGGCTGCAGTGCTCATTTCATAAGCAAACCACCCCATGCAGAGCTCACCCCCACCACCTCCTCCACTGGCCTCTCACACTCAGGACTGCTATCCCCTGCCCTCGTCATCCCAGACCAGGTGCCAGAAAGCCAGGGACAGACCCTGTGCCCCAGAGCCCCTTGAAATGATTAAAACCAGCCAATGCTAAGCTTGCTCACCCAGCCTTGCCTGTTCCTTCCCACAGAAACCACGATAAAGGTTCCTGCCCACGTTTCCCTCTTTCCCCATTCTCCTTCTGCCTCCTGACCCAGCCCAGTGCATCCCATCACCTGCCCCCTCCTCTCGGAAACTGTAACTGTCTTTTCAATGACATTTGTCTTCTGCTATGTTGGTCTTGCTGTACCTGAATAATAACAAAACCTACATTTTAAAACACCCGTTGCCTCACATGACAGACAAGCAAACTGAGGTCTCTTGCCAAAGGCAGGCCAGCCAGTGGGAGGAGAGACTCAGCCATCCCATTGCTGAGTCCCTTTGATTTGGCCTCCTAAACATCCCTCCACTCCCCTGAAGCTGAGAGGGCTCCTGTGGGTGTGACCCTGAAGACCAGTCAAACCCTCTTGGAAAGCAGCCACCCAGCCCACCGGTAGGGGAGAGGTCTCCCCTCCACCAAGTCCACCTCGTGCTTCCATGAACAGAAAGCCAGGTGGATATTAGACCAAGAGGAAAGTGCAATGCAGTCATGACAAGACAAATCCTTCAGGCCACACTTTCTAACCACAGTGCAGTAAAGCTAGAAAGAAAACATCCCAAGTATAGTCACTAGCAGGGCAAAACAAAAAGAGAAAGCCTCTAAATAAATCTCAGCATAAAGAAGAAATCAAAACGGCAAGCATAGGGACTTCCGTGGTGGTCCAGTGGGTAAAACTCCGAGCTCCCAATACAGTGGGCCCAGGTTCGATCCCTGGTCAGGGAACTAGATCCCACATGCATGCCACAACTAAGAAGTCTGCATGCCACAGCTAAAGATCCCGCACGCCGCAACGAAGATCCTACATGCTGCAACTAAGACCCAGCAAAGCCAAAATTAACAAATAAATAATAAAAAATTTTTTAAAACCCAGCAAGCATAGGCTTTTTAAAAATAGTCACGAGAACAATTTCTAATATCCCCAGAACAATCATATAGCTTTTGGTGGATTTCCTAGAAAACCAGAGAGATTGGGTGAGAATGGACAAAGCATTCAACTCAGGAACATCAGGCAAAGAAAAATCCAAAATAAATAAAAGAAGGAACAAGGCTAATTAATGGTGATAAGGGAAGAAATTAGCAAGACAGAAAATAGTCAATAACTTAGTCAATAAAATGAAAAACTGATTTTTTAAAAGACCAACAAAGTAGGCAAATCTAATTAAAATAAATAGAAGAAACATTTCTTAAAATAACAGAAATATGAAAGGTGACATAAGCACACATATGAAAAAGATTAAAAATTAAAGACTTCCATTTCTGACCAAAATGGAATAAGAGGAACTGACTTTATCCTCCCCCTTCCCCTAAACAATAAAAAAGGGCCAAATTCAAGATGCTGGACAGCAGGCAACAGATAACTGTGGGGTTATCTGTTGATGAGACACATATTGGGGGAGGGGCTGCAGCTGCCCTGCTGCTGCCCTGGCAGGACATCCAGGCTGAGATGCAGAAGAGGTACCAGGCAGAGCCCAGTGGAGTTTGGTTGAGGAGATAGAGCACAGAGCCTTAGAAGGCTGAAGCAGCTGGAGAGCTCATGCCAGAGACCCAGAGAGGAGAGGGTTCCCCAGAGGTCTGCAGAAAGCCCCCCTCAAGACAGCAGAGAACTGCCCAGAGCACACAGGTGAGGAAACTACCAGAGGTGGGGCAAGAATTGCCCTAAAAGAGTAGAGAGTGGTGCCCACTCTCTTTCAGGTTGGAATAAGGCTTCTCTGTCAGCCAGGGTGGGAAACCTCATAACTCATGGGGCATGCAGTAGAATTCACAGTAGTCTCTTGCCTTACCAGTGGGGACAATTTTCCCTAAACTGAGCACAGCCCCAGTCCTGGCTGACCCGGAAGGCTCAAACGGTTTCCAAGTACCTAAACTCTGTCCCAGTACAAAGCTAGAAAATAGGAAAACAAAAATACCCAGCAAAGAAAAAGATAAAAGTTACAGTGTCTAATATCTGATCACAAATACCAAGCATGAAAAAAATCAGGAAAATATGACACATAATGAAGAGATAGATAAATAAATCAATACCCAGAACTGATAAAGATATTAACAAGGACAAGGAAATGAACAGACCAGGATATTAAAACAGTAATTATGACTATATTTCATAAACTGAAAAGTTGAGATATGATAAAAGACCCAAATTGAACTTCTAGTGTCTGAGATGAAAAATGCACTGTACTGGATTAACAGCAAATTACATATTACAAAAGAAAAAAATAATGAACTTGAAGACATAGAAATATATGATATCTAAAATTAAGCATAAAGAGAAAAGAGATTTGTTTACAAATATAAAGTGCACCAAAGAGCATTGGACAACTCCAAGTGGTCTGATACACAAGTAACTGAAGTCTCTGAATAAAAGGAGGTAAAGGAGGAGACAGAAAGATAGCTAAAACTTTTCCAAATTTCATGAAAATTACAAACCCACAAATCCAAGAAGCCCAACAAACCCTAAAAACAAGGAACATAAAGAAAACAACACTAAGACACAACTTAATCAATGGTTCAAAATTATAGTAAAGAAAAAATAAATTTTAAGCAGTCAGAGGAAAAAGACACATTACATATGTACAGAGGAATAAGGTATGTACAAAGGTATTAAAATAAGGACAATACAGATTTCTCATCAGTAGCAATGCAAGGAAAAGACAGTGAAGCATAACTTTTAAAGTACTGAGAGAAAAAAAATCTGTCAACCTAGGATTCTATACCCAGTGAAAGTATCTTGCAAAAGCTAAGAGATATAAAGATTTTTTTTCAGGCATTCAGAATCTGAAAGAATTCATCACCAGCAGACCTGCACTACAAAAATATTAAAGAAGGTCTTTCAGGAAGAAGGAAAATTATATGAGATGGAATTATAGATGTACAAAAAAGAATGAAGAGGACGAGAAATGGTAACTGTATGAGTAAATATATTTAAATTGTTGTTGTTGCTTAAATATTTTAAAAAGATAAGCCATTGTTTAAACAAAAATAATAACAACTTAGTGTGGGGTTGTGAGCATATGTAGAAGTAAATTGCATGACAACAATAGTACAAAGGCCAGGAGGGAGGAATGAAAGTAACTTTTGTAAAGTTCTTATACTACATGCGAAGTTGTATAATATCACTTGAAGGCAAACTATAAATTTAAGATGTGAACTACAAACCCCAAAGCAACTATCAAAATAAGAAAACTAAGGGTTATAGTTAATAAGCCAATTAGGGAACTAATGGGGTCATTAAAAATTACAATATTCAATTAACATTTTAAATCCAGAAAAAAAAATTAAAAAGGAGCAAAGAGAAGATGGGTAAATAGGAAACAAAGAGTAAGATGACAGACCTAACCAAATCAATAATCACATTAAATGTAAATGGTCTAAATACACCAAGTAGGGCTTCCCTGGTGGTGCAGTGGTTGAGAGTCCGCCTGCCGATGCAGGGGACACGGGTTCGTGCCCCGGTCTGGGGGGATCCCGCATGCCGCGGAGCGGCTGGGCCCGTGAGCCATGGCCGCTGAGCCTGCGCGTCCGGAGCCTGTGCTCCGCAACGGGAGAGGCCACAACAGTGAGAGGCCCGCATACCACACACACACAAAAATACACCAAGTAAAAGGCAGATACTGTCATATTGGACAAAAAAGCAAGATCTAACTCTATGCTGCCTTTTAGAAACACACATCAAATATAAAGACACAAATATGTTAAAAGTAAGACAATACTCTGACAGGCAATAGCTAAGGAAGCCCCGATTATCCTGGTAGTCATATCCAAGGCTGAGTCTAAGGTGAGATGAGTGAGGCACTTGCCTCAGTCAGTAAATTTAAGAATGCACCTCCCCCAAAAAACTCATCAATCAAGATAAATAATATCTTAATGCAGTATTTTTTAAATACAAATTTATGTAAAAATATTCCATGAAAACCAAAATATAAGTTTTAAATACAGGATTAATAATGGTACCATGCCATGCCAAGCCCTACTGGGGTCTGAGGCAAAGGGAAAAAGTTAGCCCTGTGGGAATCCTTGACCCAGAGACACCTAGCTAAATCACCAGTTTTCTGGCCCACAGAAAACTGTAAGATAAAATATTTTTTATTGTTTTAAGCCACTAAGTTTTGGGGTATTTGTTATGGAACAATAAATAATTAGTACAGATTTCAAAAGCTATTCTGTGTCAAAACTAATCATAAGAAACCTGGAGTCACATACATTAAGAAAAAAGAAAGATCTCAAAAAAAAAATCTAACATTACACCTCAAGGACCTAGAAAAAGAAAAACTAAGCCCAAAGTTAGCAAATGGAATGGAATAGTAAAGATTAGAGCAGAAATAAATAAAGTAGAGAATAGGAAAACAGTAGAAAAGATTAACAAAACTAAGCGTTTGTTCTTTGAAAACATAAAGAAATTGACAAAACTTTAGCTAGATTAACAAAGAAAAAAAGAGACAGAATTCAAATAAATAAAATTATAAACGAAAGAGGAGGCACTACAGCTAATACCACAGAAATACAAAGGATCATAAGAGACTACTATGAACAGTTATTCACCAACAAATTGGACAACCTAGAAGAAATGGATAAATTCCTAGAAACATTCAACCTACTGAGACTAAATCATGAAGGAATGGAAAATCTTAACAGACAAGTGAGTAAGGAGATTGAATCAAAAACCTCTCAAGAGAGGACCAGATGGTTTCACTGATGGATTCTACTAAACTTCTAAAGGAAAATTAATGCCAATACTTCTCAAATTCTTCTAAAATTGAAGAGGAGGGAATACTCCCAAACTCATTTTACAAGATCAACATTACTCTGACACCAAAGCCAGATAAGAACACTACAAGAAAAGAAAACTACAGACCAATATCCCTGATGAATATAGAGACAAAAATTCTCAACAAAATACTAGCAAACCAAATTCAACAGCACATTAAAAAGATTATACGCTATGATCAAGTGGGATTCATCCCTGGGATGCAAGGATGGCTCAACATACACAAATCAATCAATGTAATACATCATATTAATAGAATAAAAGATAAAAATCATATGCTCATCTCAATAGATGCAGAAAAAGCACTTGACAAAATGCAACATCTTTCCATGATAAAAACTCTTAACTAAGTAGGTATAGAAGGAACAAACCTCAACATAATAGAGACCATATATGACAAGCCCATGGCTAACGTCATATTCAATGGTGAAAAGCTGAGAGCTTTCCCTCTAAGATCAGGAAAAAGACAAGTGTGCTCACTGTTGCCACTCCTATTCAACAAAGCACTGAAAGTCCTAGCCAGAGCAATCGGGCAAGAAAAAGAAATAAAGGACATCCAAATCAGAAAGGAAGAAGTAAAGTTGTCTCTTTTTGAAGCTGACATGATCTTATATACAGAAAATCCTAAAGATTCTGCAAAAAAAGAAAGAAAAATCCTATTACTACTAATCAACACATTCAGTAAAATTGAAGGATACAAAGTCAACATACAAAAATCAGTATGTTTCTACACACAAGTAACAAACTATCTGAAAAAGAAATGAAGCAAACAATCCCATTTACAATAGCATCAAAAACAAGAAAATACTTAGGAATAAGTTTAGCCAAAGACTTGTACAGTGAAAACTATAAGACATTAATGAAAAAAATTGAAGAAGACACAAATAAATGGAAAGCTATCCCATGTTCATGTATAGGAAAAATTAATATTGTGAAAATGTCTATACTACCCAAAGCCATCTATAGATTCTATGCAATCCTTATCAAAATTCTGATGGCATTTTTACAGAAGTAGAAAAAAATCCTAAAATTCTTAGGGAACCACAAAAGATCCTGAATAGCCAAAGCAATCTTGAGAATGGAGGCATCACACTTCCTGGTTTCAAACTATACTACAAAGCTATAGTAATTAAAACAGTATGGTATTAGCATAAAAATGGGCACAATGGCTAATGGAACAGAATCAAGAGCCCCAAATAAACTCATGTGTATATGTAATATTTAAAAAAGGAGCCAAGAATGCTCAGTGGAGAAAAGATAATCTCTTCAATAAATGGTGCTGAGAAAACTGGACAGCCACATGCAAAAGAATGAAACTGGAACCCTACTTAATATCATTCACAAAAATTAACTCAAAATAGATTAAAGACTTATATGTAAGATTTGAAACCATAAAACTCCTAGAAGAAGACAAAGGTGGTAAACTCCTTAACACTGGTCTTCAAAATGATTTTTGGGGAATGACCCCAAAATCATAAGCAACAAAAGGAAAAGAAAACAAGTGAGACCACATCAAACTAAAAGACTTCTGCACAGCAAAAGAAACAATCAACAAAATGAAAAGACAACCTACAGAATGGGAGAAAATATTTGCAAACCATATATCTGGTAAGGGGTTAACATACAAAAGATATAAAGAACTCATAAAACTCAATAGCAGAAAAACCCCAAACAATCCAATTAAAAAATGGGCCAAGGGCCTGCACAGACATCTTTCCAAGGAAGACATCCAGATGAGCAGCAGATGTTGAAAAGATGCTCAACATTGCTAATCATCAGGGAAATGCAAATCAAAACCATAATGAGATATGACCTCACACCTGTTAGAATGGCTATCATCAAAAAGACAAGAGATAGCGAATTCTGGTGAATATGTGGAAAAAAGGGAGCCCTTGTTCATTGTTGGTGGGATTGTAAATTGGTACAGCCACTGTGGAAAACAGTATGGAGGTTCCTCAAGAAATTAGAAATAGATTTACTATATGATCCAGCAATCCCATTTTTGGGTATAAATCTGAAGGAAATAAAATCACTCTCTTGAAGAGATATCTGTACCCCCATGTTCATTGCAGCATTATTTACAATAACCAAGACATGGAAACAGCCTAAGTGTCTATCAGTGAATGAATGGATAAAGAAGATATGGTATACTACTAGAATTAATGGAATATTATTCAGCCATGAAAAAGAAGGAAATCCTGCCATTTGCAATGTAGATGGAACTTGAGGGCATTATATTATATGAAATAAGTCAGGCAGAGAAAGAGTAATACTGTATAATATTATTTATAAGAGGAATCTAAAGGAACCAAACTCATAAAAACACAGTTGAATGGCTGTTGTCAGGGGTTGGGGGTTGGGGAAAATGGAAAGATGTTGGTTAGAGGAAACAGAATAAGTTCTGGGGAGCTAATGTACAGCATGATGACTGAACTTAACAAGACTGCACTATACACTTGAAAGCTGTTAAGAGAGTAGGTCTTAAAAGTTCTCACCACAAAAATGGTAAATATGTGAGTTGATGGATGAATTAACTAACCTGATCATGGTAAGTATTTTGCAGCATATAAGGATATCAAGTCATCATGTGCACCTAAACTTACCCAATGTTATATGTCAATTATATTTCAGTGAAGTTGGGGATAAAAGAAGAAAGAAAGCTGGAGTAGCCATTTTAATATCAGAAAAAGTATATTTCAGAGTAAAGAATATTACCAGGGATAAAGAAGTTCATTTCACAATAACTAAGGGGTCAGTTAAGAAGATAAGAATCCTAACACTATCAACCAACTTGATCTAATTGACATTGATAGAAAATTCCACCCAGTAACAGAAAAATATACATTCTATTAAAATGTACATGAAATAGTTACCAAATTAAACTATCTTATGGGCCATAAAACAAGTCTTGAAAAACGTAAAAGGATTCAAGTTATACAAAGTATACTTGCTAGCCATAATAGAATTAAATTGGACTAATAATTAGACTAGTAATATATCTTATTATATCTGGAAAATCTCCAAACACTTGGAAGTAAAAAATAGATCTAAATAGTCCATGATGCAAAAATAAATCAAAAGAGAAATTAGACACTACTTTGAACTGAATAAAAGTATAAACATAATACTTCAAAATTTGTGGAATGCAGTACTTAGAGGAAAATTTTAAATGCCAACATGTACTAAAGCTGAATAAAGGCCTCAAATCCCTGACTTCAGCTCCCTTAAGTAATTAGAAAAAGAAGAGCAAAGTTAACACAACATAAGTAAAACAAATGTAAAAACAAGAATCAGAGCAGAATCAGTGAAACTGAAAACAGAAAACAATGGAGAAATCAGTGAAATTAAAAGCAGTGAATTGTAAAATTCACTGAAATCATTAGAAGCCAAAATGACCAAGAAAAAAAGAGAAGACACTAGTTACCAATGTCAGGAATGAGTGAACTGACATCAATACAGATTCTATAGGTATTTTAAAAATAATAGAGAATGTTATGAATTTTATGCTAACAAAGTCATCAGTGTAGGTGAACTAGACAAACTCCTTAAAAGACACAAACTACCAAAACTCATTCAAGAAGAAATAACCAAAATAGCCTCATATCTATTTAGTAAATTAAATTTGTAGTAAAAAACAAACATCAAAAAAAACTTCCTATTTTTTTTTCCTCCAGGCCTAGATAGAATAACTGGTGAATTTTTTCAAATATTTAAGGAAGAAATAAAACCAATTCTACCTAAACTCATCAAGAATAATTAAAAAGGATGAAATACTTCCCAACTCATTCTATGAGATCAGTATTATACTGATACCAAAGCCAGACAAACACAACACAAGGAAAGAAAACTACAGATGTTCCTCAGGAACATACAGGCAAAAATTCTAAAGAAAAGCTTAAGCAAATCAAATCCAACAATACAAGTGGGGTGTATTCTAGAAATGCGACTTCGTTCAACATTTTAAAAAATCAACTCAATTAATTGATCATATAGAGTTTAAAAATAAAAGCCATATCATTATTTCAATAGATGCAGAAAAAGAATTTGACAAAATCCAATAGCCATTCATAATTTTTAAAATCTCAGCAAACTAGGAATCAAAGGAAACTTTCTCAGCCTAATAAAGGGCCTCAAACTTAATGGTGGAAAACTGGCTGATTTCTCTGTAAGATCAGGTACAAGATAAGGGTGTCTCTTTTCAAGACGTCTAGCTAACATTGCTCTGGAAGTTTTAGCCAGTGCAGTATGGCAAGAAAAAGAAACCAAAGGCATTCAGATTGGAAATAAGAGCAAAATGTTCTTATTCATAGAAAACATGATCATCTACTAAGGAAATCTGACCAAATCTGCAAAAACATTACTCAAATTAAAGTGAGTTAGCAAGGTTGCAAAACACAAGACCAATACAGAAAATCAGTTGTATTTCTATGCACCAGCAAACAACAACTGGAAAAAGAGCTTTAAAATGCCCTTTATAATAACATCAAAAATATTAAATACTTAGGTATAAATATGGCAAAAGATGTGCAAAACCTGTACACTGAAAACTACAAAATGTTGGTGAGAGAAATTAAAGACCTAATAGTTGGAGAGATACACTATGTTCATGCACTGGAAGACCCAATAGTAAGATATTAATTTTCCCAAAGCTGATCTAAGATTCAATGCAATCTCATTCAAAATCCGAGAAGATTTTTTTGTAGAAATTGACAAACTGACTTTTAAAATCCAGGTGTTCTTTATGACTCATATAAATTTATTTCATGCCTCAATTGATATATTATTTTATCTGTGAACGTTTGGAAGTTATCAGGTTAGGATGGAACATATCATAATTTTTACTATTAAATTAATGAAAAAAATTTTCATTTAATGGCTTTTCACATCCCAGAAGAGCTCTCACAAACAAATTAATAGTTTTAAGCATGGAATCAATGTATACAAGAGTCTGTCTCCAAGCTCTCAACTCCCTGTCTTTAGCCTAACTTTGTCCTGGTGACAATCCCATGCAGTTTGGGGTTTTGTATTAGGCTCCATCAGGTGCCTTAATATCAGACAGGGCAAGACCCTCTTTCTTGTCCTTTTTATTCAAAACTGATCTGCCTACTCATGGACTTGTATACTTCGATATCAGCATTAGGGTAAGTGACTTGGGCATTTCAGACCCCTAGCTGAGATGTGAATTGGGGTGGCACTGGATATCTGGGTTAATTTTGGGAGGTTTGACATCTTTGTCCTCTTAAGGCATTCTTACATGAAAAGTCTGTCTGTGCACTCCCAATGACCTCTACCAGGGTCCTTATTTGAGTCTAGAATGTGTCACAGGGAGGCCTGGCATATTTCTGCTCCACAAATTTCTGGATGCTCTCAGTTTTGTTAACGGTTATGGGTGGTGTCTTGTATGTTGTCGTATTTTCTCGTTGGTGATTGCAGGGATGGAGAGAAGATACTTGGTCTCTCCCACTTTCATATCTCTTACAGATCTCCCAGGATTTATTTATCTTACTGTTTGAGAACTTTGTTGGCAAAGCTGATGTTACTGTGGCAAATATTGTAAATATTCTGAAGCTTAGTGCCTCTGAAAGTGTTTTTATTCTGCCTTCACATTTAAATAATAATGATACCCTGGAAAGTCTGCTGTGCAAAGTTATTCATCCTCTGTGCTTTCTGAATGTAACTTTTTCTCCTTGTATCCAGCGCTGCCCTTGAGATGAATGATGTGACTCTCATCCTTTCAGGCAGTCTGTGGGTTACTCTGGAACATTCTAGAACTTTGGTCTTTGTAAGTGGCACGATGATGGGTCCGGTTTCTTCCTTTTCTGTCCTGTTTGGCCCCTGAGCACTTTTTCTCATGTTTCTTTCCTTCTGAGGTACTTAATTTGGTTCCTTTTTCAAATATTTCCCCGTTTCTCTTTCCCTCTGTGACTCCTCTCATCCGATCAACGTATGTACACTTTTCTCCCTACACGCTCAGCGTCCCCTTTCTGTTTTCTATCCCGTTATTCTTCCTGAACCGTTCTGAATTCCTCTACCTGATATTCTATTTCACAGCATCATAGTAAATGATTTATGTAGGCGCAAACCACCAAAAGATGCTAAAGCAGTGAGTAAGTTTGAGGAACAACAGGATATTTACACAGTTTCAAAGCTCCTCCCCACAAAATATAAATTACAGAGGGCAAAATATTAACTTTACCCTATAACTGCAAACCTGCCGCTTACGACGTCAAGCAAGTGTTCAAAGTTAATATCTCCAGGTTGTTCTCTCTTGGCCACGATGTAACCAGGACCACATTTACCTACTGTCAGCGCCCAGAGAACAGGACACAACATGTGGCACAGTGGTGTTCAAACACAGACAACAGGGAGTGAAGCATCCGTGAAAGAAGGGAAACAACCCAGGGGAACCCCGTGACTCTCCAGCTGAGCCCAAGGTCTCATGAACTTGGGGGAGTGGAGATCAGAGTTCAGGGAGTCTGAGGCAAGTAGAATTTGCAGGCAGATCCGTGGAGGGAGGGAAGGAGAGAGACAGAGAGAGACACATCACACACACACACACACACACACACACACACACACACAGGACCACCACGGCCTTCAGTGTTCCCGGAAGTTTAGCACGCTTGCTGATCTTTCCTCAGATCCGTCCCTCCCTCCAGGTTCTAGGGGTTGATTCTGGGTGTCCCCATCTAGTGGCCAATTCTGACGCTGTGATGGTCACTCCACCTCTCTCTGGAAAGGAGAGTGGATGGGGCAGGCAGGACCGGTGAGTCCAGCTGACGGATGTTGCAGTCAGATGAGCAAGGTCGTAGGCTGACGGCCCTGGAGAAGCACAGTCGTATGAAATATTCTGGACGTTCTGCAAAGAAGCCAGACACAAAAGGACACGTCCTGTACGATTCATCAGAAATGTCGGATGTCATATGAGAGGACCAAATCTTATCTGATTCCACTCCCAGGAAGTCCCTGGAAGAGTCACATCCATAGACGGAAGGTGGGACAGTGGGGGCCCGGGACCGGGGGAGGGCGAGGGGCGTGAGTGTTTCATGGGGACAGAGCTTCAGTTTGGGAAGATGAGAAAGTTCTGGAGGCGGATGGTGGTGATGGTTGCACAACAGTGTGAGTGCACTTAATGCCGCTGAACTGTGCACTTAGGGTTATGATGGTAAATTTTATGTTACGTGTATGGCACCACAGTCTTAAAAAGGAAGAAGGCCTGGCACGTGGCGCTCATGGACGGGGGAGGAGGAGACACAGCTGATTCAGGGTTTCTGCCTGGGGTGGGGCAGCAGGCTGGCCACGGGGGCGGGGGGAGGATCAGGGGAAGGCGCGGGCTCCCTCTTGGACACGTGGAGTTTGGGATATCTGAGAAGTAGCCACACAGAAACGGGAGGTGGGCCATTGAAATGCCAGCGTGGGACACAAAGGGGGGTTGGCTAGAGAGTCCCCTGCATTCAGTGACATTTAATCCCCAGGAACTGATGATACTACCCAGGGAGCCAGAGGGAGAAGAGAAAGGGATGCAGACCCAAGGAACCCCAAGATTTCAGCCAGTGGGACAGTGGGGGGGTGGTCAGCAGGAGACTGAGAAGGAGCACTGACTTCAGTGCGAGAGAGGAGTGTCAGTGATGCTAAGAGACAAGGGCTCCCCAGGGTCCGCAGCGCCACGGGCTGGGCTGCCCTAAGAGGACGCCAGGGAGGACGGAACCGTGTCTCTGGGTTTGGGAGCTCAGAGGTCACTGGGGGGGCAGCAGCCCGACGGCAGGCTCCCAACCTCATCCTCGCACCAACAGGACCCCGGGACTGACCTGGAATCTGGGTGTGACCCCCTACAACCGTGGTGTGGTTAATCAGAGCCCGAGCAGCCCTTGCCTCTGCCACGAGCTGGGGCTGCCATCGGGGGCTGGGCAGCCTGGCCTGGAGCTGAGGGAGGGGACCAACGGGGCCAGAGGGCACACGGTGGCTCCCTGAGCAAATCTCTGAGCATACGGAGAAAATGGTCACACGTCCCCTTTCACCTTCCACAGCTCGGACGGGTCATGTGACCCAGACCAACCTGGAACCCAGCAGGGAGGGTAGTTCTGGGAAATTCACTTCCAGTTCAGCTAAGGTGACACCTTGACAATCCACCGTGGTGCCCCTCCCCTTGGCATCCCCAGGCAACCCTTCTCTTACAAAAGCTCAGTGTTATTGAGATGTAACTCACACACCATGAAATTCACTCTTTTAGTTACCAGTCAATGGCTGTCAGCATCTTCTTCACAGGGTCCTGCAACTACCAGCACCATCTACATGCGGCTAGAACTTTGTCACCCCCCTAAAAGGAAACCCTGTCCCTATCAGTAGTCACTCCCCATCCCCCTCCCAGCCCGTGCAGCCAAGACTCCACTTTCTGTTTCTGGATTTGCCTGTTCTGGATTTTTCATACAAATGAAGTCGTACAAAACCCCATGCACCTTTTTTGATTGTTCTTAACTTCCAAATAAAGAAAAAGTAAAACCATGCTTCTACCTAACGAGATGTGACTATATCTGTACAACCAAAAGCATGCTCCCCTCCCCCTCAGGGAGAGGAGGTCCCTTTGTCCACCCTGGGGTGGTGTCCTCTCCTCTTCCAGCCAAGTCACATTCCCACCCTGACGTCCCAGGATCTACCTGCTGAGGCAGAGTGATGGGCCATAAACCGTGGTCATATCCCCCAGGCTCTGTGGCTGGTCACGTGGCCGCAGCTGGTCCCTACGACCACCTTCCTCCACGCCCCCCTCCCCATCCTCTTTGTCTCCACAGGCACCTTTGGGCGGTGGCTCCTTGCCTCATGGGTCAGTTCAGCCCTCTTTCCTGAGGGGTCTGGGCCAATGGCTGTAACCCTCCGTTGATTTCCATCACAGGACCAGAATCTCATGCTGCAGGGGACTGCGGGCTTTTCACACGGGTTCTGCCTCATCCCCACCGTGGAGTAACCACCGGTTCCCACCTGAAGGGCAGGTCACTCCAGCCGTACAGTCACCCCTCTTCGCCTGTTGATCCTCTGGCATGAGGACCCCAAGGTGGCCGGGGTTAATGGACTCCTCGTGTGTCCTTGGTGGGAGCCCTCCTCCCTCGGGGACTCGAACGTCTAGACCAAGAAAAGCTAGAATTGTGGGCTGCACTGGGGGCGTTTCATTAGGGTAAAGAGAGGTCATTGCCGTTTCTCCCTCGAGAGTCCCAGAGCCACAAATCTGAGCTAAGAGACAAAACTCTGATTCAGAGCGTCCCAGCCCCACACAGTGATGCCACCCAGCAGGTGCCATAGCCACGTCTTCAAAAGGCCATCGCACTGTCCCGTCAGGCCAGCTGCTTCAGGGTGACAGGGCACATGGTGAGGCCTGTGAGCCTGTGAGCCTGGGCCCACTGTCCCCAGCCCCCCACCGGCTGGGAAATGGGCTCCTTCGCTGGAAGAAACATTCCGTGAGATCCATGATGGTGGGTCAGGCATCCCACTGGGCACAGGTGGGGTGTCAGCAGACGCGGGTGGACAGGAGAAAGGATCTATACTCAGAGCATCTCTTCTAGGGAAGCCAAACGGTGCCCCTCCCGAAGTGGAAGCAGCCTGCCTCACCCTCGTCCCCGGGATGCTGGTGCACCCCCTGGACCATATTTGGCTGTCAGTGTCGGTCTCTCATCCCCAGCTCGTGGACGGCCCTGGGGAGTGGAATCTGTGTGCTGAGCCCACCCATCACCTCCATTGCCATGGCCACAACGAGCCCTTTGGGCGGTGATGGAGATGGGGGAGGAGGCTGGCTGAGGTCCACAGAAGGGCCGGCGGTCTGCCTGGTAAGTGAGAGTCTCCCCGGCCGCGGTGGCAGCTCAGCGTTCACACAGGCCTCAAACGCCTCCACACTCCGTGCCCTGTGGGGAGGTCTAACCACACCCCTCTTTCCCAGACCTCCTGCCACCAGTTTTCCAATCGTGCCCCTTCCGAGTCCCTGACCATCTAGCCAAACTGTTAGCAGCTATGATCGGTGTAGACCTGTAACTCCGACCTATCCTTCCTGGCAAAATCAAACGAAGAGACACTGTTGGAATTCCTGGCCCAGCGGGAGCACTTCCCCTCACCGCCGTCCTCAGCGGGGTTGGAGCTCCGGGCCTTCCACCTTCGGGTGATGCCCCTACGTGGCTCAGAACCACGGGAAAGCCAGGCCCAGGCTTTTCCTTCCTCGATCACCAGGTCATAGGGAAGATCCCATGAAGCCAGAGGCGACACAACAGGGGGTGGGCACAACAGGCTTTCCAGCCACTTCTTCACGTGACCTACTTGTGCCCTGAGAACCTGCTCTGAGCCCGTATTGTATGCACCCCTTCTCTGATGGTGGAATACAACTGTGCATGCCCAACTTCATGGCGTAAAACCGGGTAAGCCCAGCTGCATGGTCTGGTCTGGTCTGGTCTCCTTGGTGGGTCAGATGACACCCATTCCTGATGGACAATTCAGGTCTCATGGTAACTTGGTGGCCTGTGGTCACACGTTCAGTCTCCACTGAGGCCCAGAAGCAAGCCAAGATCTGTTTCTCCAAAGGAGAGTTATCCTCAGAGGATGGTCGGGCTTTGCTCCAATCCTAAGGGCGCTGGGCTGTGACCTACCTACAGGAGCTGCTGATGGCTCCAAAGAGCGTCCTCATCTGCCACAGACCCCTCAAGCTCCCTGGATCTGCTAGTTATACGTATAAGGCCCTTGGGGTACCTCGGCTGGCACAGCAGCCTGGATCTGCTGCAGAGGCTTCTCTCGCTCTGAGCCACACTCAACACAGACAGCTTTCCGGGTCATTTGATTAACGGGTCTTACGTCTGTGTGGCCTCCAGAACCCGAAGAGGTCCACGGGGCATCACACGTCTTCTTAAGCAGTTGGAAGGGCCGGATATGGATCTCGACACGCCCCAGACACGCCCCAGACCACAGGACCCCTAGAGTGTCACCAAGGTAGCAGGCGCCCAGTTCTGTAGGATTGCTTTCCCAACTCCGCCACGGCCTGTGGTAACACGGTGTCTCAATAATCACCACTTCCTGCTCACCGGGCCCAACCAGCATGATGTCGTCAAGGCAATGGACCAGCATGATGTCCTGTGGACGGGAAAGCTGCCAAGAACACCAGAGCTCACACAGTTGACCAGACATAAGACAACTGGGAAGAGAAACCTCCCCACTCACCCAGGGCTCAGGAGACGCTGCCCAGGGCGGACATGTCTGGGCGGCTGGGCCAATGTCAGAATCAGGGCAAAGGTCAGAGAGGAAGCCAGAGACTGAATTCAGTGTCTCCTCCCGGCCCTGAGCCCCACCTGAGGAGGGTGACCCAGCCGGCAGAGCCCCACACAAAGGGCTGTGGTGTGGTGATGCGCTCACTGGCGGCCCAGGCGCTCCTCCCTGGCTGGGAGGGTCCGTGTCACCGCCCCTGTGAGGCCTGCAGGGTCTCCTCTGATGGAAGAGAAGGGGGGACCTGTCCCTGGCCTCCCTCTGGGCAGCTGTTAGGAAGCAGGGTGGAGGCTGCCACCTCCTAGCCCAGGGGAAGTAGCCTCACTGTAGGAGGGGCCCACCTCAGTGCCAACACCCCCTCCCGGATCCCCAGAGGTCACTGCCCAGGTAAACTGAGGTGGCTGGCAGAGAGGAGGCTGCAACAAGGGAGCAAGTGAAGAGTGAATGAAGGGTGGATGGGGGAAGGAGCAGGTGGGCAGGTGAGCAGGGGGACACGTGGGCAGGTGGGCAGGGGACAGGTGGGCAGGAGAGCAGGGGGCAAGTGGGCAGGTGGGCAGGTGAGCAGGTGGGCAGGAGAGCAAGGGGCAGGTGGGTAGGTGGGCAGGTAAGCAGGGGACAGGTGGGCAGGAGAGCAGGGGGCAGGTGGGTAAGTGGGCAGGTGAGCAGGGGGCAGGTGGGTAAGTGGGCAGGTGAGCAGGGGGCAGGTGGGCAGGTAGGTAGGTGGGCAGGTGAGCAGGGGACAGGTGGGCAGGAGAGCAGGGGGCAGGTGGGTAAGTGGGCAGGTGAGCAGGGGGCAGGTGGGCAGGTAGGTAGGTGGGCAGGTGAGCAGGGGGACACGTGGGTAAGTGGGTAGATGAGCAGGGGAACAGGTGGGCAGGAGAGCAGGGGGCAGGTGGGTAGGTGGTATGTCGGCAGGGGGGCAAGTGAGCAGGGGGACGTGTGGGTAGGTGAGCAGGTGGGTAGGTGGGCAGGTGGGCAGGTGGGCAGCGGGACAGGTGACATCACTGAGTAAGTGAACATCTTGGAGACAAGCAGTTAATGGAGTGGAGCTCGGGCAAGCATGGGGCCAAGAGTTCACGACCCAGTGAGTGGACAGGCAGAGGCAACACCCTACTGCCTGCGCCGCTCTGTGCCGTGGCACTGGGGTGGCAGCCAAAACCATGTTTTTAAATAAAACTCATCTGAGAACAGTTTGGTATTTCCAGAAGAGAGCTGCAAAGATAGTACAGCGAGTTTGTCTATACTACCCCACCCGCAGTGTCCCCTAATAGCAGCGTCTGACATGAGTGTGGGACATTTGTCACAATGATTCAGTTCACATGGCTCCATTATTATTGACTGAAGCTCATACTTTATTCAGGTTTCTTTAGCCTGTACCTGCTTCGCTTTCTCTCTTCTGGGACCCCATCCGGATCGCACACACATCTGGTCATCACATCTCCTTCGGCCCCTCTGGGCTGTGACAGCTTTGATGACCTTGACAGTGATACAGAGGACGGCCGGGTGTGTAGCAGGATGGCTGGGTGTGTAGCAGGATGGCTGGGTGTGTAGCAGGATGGCCCTCGGCTGGGGTTTGTCTGGCGTTTGTGTCATGATTAGACTAGGGCTGTGGGTTTGGGCAGGAAGACCACAGGGGTGAAGGGCCCACCCATCGCATCTCATCAGGGCACATGCCCTCAACACGGCTTATCTCCGCGATGCTGTCTGCGCTCACCTGGCTGAGGTGTGCTTGTCAGAACCGGAAGGGGGACCAGGAGGAGGCTGCTACGTGCAGCCACACCTGATGGCTGGGAGTGAGGATCCCATCCCTGGCAGGGCAGGATCCACACACATTATTTGGAATTCTTCTGCACGGACGACTTCTCTTCTCCCCCAGTGGTTTATTCAGTCCTTTATTTGGACCAGCATGGATTCATGGATGTTTGCTTAATATCGTGGGTTGTCATCCAATACGTTATTTATTCTGTTGCTCAAACCATCCCAGCTTTGGCCACTGGGAACTCTGTCAGTTGGTTCCCCTGACAAAACAGTTTTCCATTAACCAAGTAATTATTAAATGAGGGCAGAGAAGAGGGAGAAAAAGGAGGTCACTGGCCAGCAACGAACACTACACAAACACACGTGGTGCATACAAGTGCACAGGCACACACGTGCACACACGTCTTCCGTGGACACAGAGAAAGGAGGCAGCCTAGGCGGCTCACAGCGGGGCCTGGCCCTCAGCACAGGGTCCGTGCGGGGTGGGGGTCTGTCCCCTGGCCCAGCTCCTCTGGACAGAAGCTGCTGCTTCAGCCCCCTTTGGACAGCTCTGCCCTCATGAGGGGGTGGCCGCCCCAGGTGCCGCAAGGGATGGGTGAGTGGCTGAGGGTCAGGCAGCCGGGCAGGGCCAGCGGCTTCCCCTCCAGATGCCACTTCCTCTTGCAGACAGGTAGTCGAAATGGGAGGGTGAGGTTCAGCCACGGAAAGGGGTTCCCTGGGGCAAGTGTGGATGGTGCCCAACATAGGCCAGGCTCCCTGCCCAGCCGGTGGGCACAGGGCAAGGGGGCCACGGTCGGGGGCTGCGGTCAGAAGCCTGGTCTTTAGGGGCTCTGACCCGGGTTCAGTCCCCACCAGGCCAGTCACCAAGGAAGCCTCATTTCCTGCCCACAGAGGGGTCTGGTGCCGCTTTGGGAAAACACAGCGAGGTCATCTGTGCCAAGTGCCTGGTGCAGGGTAGGTGCTCCACAGGGCTATAGGTCAAGAAGCCAGGCCCGGCCCTGCTCCAAAAGATTTTCCCCAAAGTCAGAGAAAGACAATGCCAGAAGTGAGGCAGGCACAGTGGCCTGTGGCTCATCTCTGCTGGAGGGAGGATCCAGGTGGCCAGCTCCCCAGCCCACGGCCCTGCTGCCCCTGGATCCCGGACTCTCCCTCTCATTGTGACCCTTGGGCCACACCTGGGCTCCACCGGAGCAACCCACAGGTGGGGACATCGGGGACCCCTCCTGCCCCTGCAGACCCAGGACAGGGATTCCTGGGGGCCAGGGGGCACATGGAGGGCACTGGGATAGATGAGGAGTCCTGGCTGGCCCCTGCTCTGGGCAAGGAGGTGGCGGAGCTGACAGCCAGCACAGAGCCCCATTCTGCTGGTTTCTAGAAGGCCAAGGCATCACCACGCCCATGCCTATCTGGGGCACTCATCCTCCCCGGCTGAGGTCCCCCAGTGTCCAGAGGACCCACATTACGAGACACTGAAGGGGGAAACTCCAGCGTGAGAGGTGAGCCGTGCACAGGTGGCCAGCCCGGGAGGACCACAGCAGGGGCCCTAGCGGTTCCAGCTGGCCCAGGCGGGACCCAACGAGTGCCTTCACCGTGTGTCCCCTCCAGGCCCACGCTGGGCCCAGTGGCCCAGTTAGCACAGCCCCACGTTCATCTGGGTCTGCAGCCGTGCCCCATCCCCGGGTTCACGTGGTTTAGTTTGATTACAGATTCGGGTTTTGACAAAGCCTCGGTGTGGGTACTGGTGAGGGCCCAGCACCGCCCAACCCCCCGCACCCTCCAGATGGCTCGGCCCTAACTTACTCATTTGTGCCGCTGAGGCATCAAAAATCAAGTTGCTTTTTCAAAACTTTTGATGTCACAGAACATTTCAAAAGATGTTTCGTAAGACAGTGCTTCGATAAGGACGTCCGGATCAGACCCTGTCTCCCCAAGTCCTCCAAGGACGGTGGCCCCACGCAGGACTTAACGGGAGGCCCAGCCTCTGCTCGCACACTCCAGAGACAGGAAGCTCTGTCACCCCCGCGCATGTGCCCGCTCCCACTTGCCCACCTCCACCCAGGGTCCTCTGCAGCCACGCCAGGAGCACTTTCGGGCGAGGCCTCGTTTAGCTGCAAGCAGCCTGGGGTCCCAGGCCAGGGGCGGGGAGGCAGCAGGGGGGCAGAAGCTGGCCTCGCCACCCCTCGCCTTCCGGCCTGCCCTTCTTCTGGGGTCCCCAGAGGCTCAGTTCCTGGTGTGCTGGCAAACAGACAGATGGGCGACCAACGTAACCCAGCTCCTGGGCGGGCAGCTGCGGTCTGAGGCCCCCGCCCAGTTGGAAACCACAGTGGGAGGGGAGGGGAAGGAAGAGGAGGGGAGGGAGAGCAGAGCGGAGGAGAGGAGAGCGGAGGAGACCTCCATGGGGCCTCGCCGTCGAGTCAGGGTGGCCAAATGCCAGATGCTGGTCACCAGCCTCTTTGTCTTGGTAACAGGCAGGCTGGGCAGGGGCAGGAGGTGGTGGGGGGTGGGGAGGGGTGCTGAGCCGCGTTCCTGGACCTCTGGAACTGTGGTCCCTGCCCTGACCACACCAGCCCTGCAGCCCTGGTGGACATGCACCTGGGGTTCTGGTGGCGGACTCCTAGCAGCAGAAGGATGCCCCGTGAGCAGTGCCTGTCCTCCTGCCGGGCGGCACGGGCCCTAGAGAAGAACTGAGGGCATTGGGTGGCTGGTGAACCGGGCTCGGAGGGGCTTTCCTTGGGGGAGCGGGGCGGGGTCTGGCCTCCCGCTCTGGAAGGTGCTCTCATGGTGGGGGGAGATAGGCAGGCTGAGAAAGGCTGGGGTGGGTCCGTGCCCTGCTCCGCAAATGGAATGATGCAAGGTTCCAGGCCCTTGGAGAAGATGGACAGCGGGTGTGCGTGTTGCAGGGGAGGGGGGATGTGAGTGTGAATGTATGTGTTGGGGTGTCTTGTGTGAGTGTGAGTGTGTCTGTGTGTCTGTGTGTGCGGGGGGTTGTCTGTGTCGGGGAGTGTCTGGGGCAAAGGTCTCACTGAGACCACCCCCCGAAACACCCAGAGGCCCCGCAGCCGATCCTGTCTCCTGTGAGACCCGGAAGCTGGAGGGAGGCTGGCAGGGGGACGGGTCAGTGCCCAGCCCTGCCCCACACGCTGGGTCTGTCCCACCCCCAGCTGCTGGGCCTCGCTATGGCCACCACGGCCGTGCTCACCTACTTCGGGCCTCACTTTGCTGTCATCGGCCACGCGTCCTCAGAGAGGACCCCCTACGAAGCTTTGCACCTCTGGGGTAAGTGA
This sequence comes from Hyperoodon ampullatus, assembly GCF_949752795.1. Lineage (NCBI taxonomy): Eukaryota > Metazoa > Chordata > Mammalia > Artiodactyla > Ziphiidae > Hyperoodon > Hyperoodon ampullatus. The sequence continues at coordinate 4,471,453 of NC_136920.1, forward strand.
GGCTCTGGGCAGGACAGCCAGTATTGGGGAGGGGGCTTCAGGAGCAAAGGTGGCCGGGGAGGGGCCCCAGGCTGGCATGAGGTCTCCCGAGTGGAGTCGGGCTGGGGCAGGCAGTGGGGTCAGAGGCAGAAAGGGCCACCCGGAAGTCCCAGCTCCACTGGGCAGAGCCTGGGGTCTGCCCAGGTCTCCCGCCCTGGGACCCTGGGGACAGCGTGGGCGTGTCAGGTGGTATCCGGACCCTGTCCTCTGTGTCCAGGAAGGGGTGCTCACCCATGATGAGGCCTTGAGCATCACAGAGATGGCATCCTGTCCCCCCTACCCTGCCCCTGGGGGGCTTGGCCTCCGGAGAGAGCACTGGAGGCCAAGGAGGGCGGCTATGGGGGAAGCCGAGGCTCAGGGGATTGGGGCTGGTGGTCCCAACCCCAGGCCTCCTGGTGGCCGCAGGCCCCATGTTTTTACCCTGAGCCCCGAGCCCCAGACTCCCTAGAGCAGGAAGCCTGGAGCCGGGCCTGGACTGATAAGATTACAGCCACCTGTCAGTAGGGCCTGGGGGCAGGGATGTGGGTTCTAAGATAGCCCCGGGGATGGGGGGACAGGGTGGACAGGAAGCAAGGAGGGAGGGGCAGGGCTGGCATGGAGGCCGGTGGGTGGTGGGAGGTACACCCCTGCCTGACCAGACAAGGCTCATTCAGAGCTCCGCAAAGTCCAGCACCCCAAGTTGACTCTCAGGTTGGATTTCAGAGCTTGCCTCCGTGCACATGGGACCCCTGCCCTGGGCACGCTGACACCCTTCCCTCTCCACTCTCAGCCGTCTCCGCAGGAATCATCCTGGCCGGGCTCCTGACCCTGGGGGCTGTGCTGAGTGCTGCAGCCACTGTGAGAGAGGCCAGGGGCCTCATGGCTGGGGTGAGTTCTCTGTGCCCCCAGCTCCCCCAGATGGGATCTGGCAGGACTGTGAGCTCACGGAGCCTGCCTCTCCCCTGTGTCCCGACAGAAACCGAGGCTCCAGGGATGTGGGCCAGCCAGGACCCGTCCACCCGGAACAGCCAGGGCCCCTCCACCCGGGACAGCCAGGGCCCCTCCACCTGGGACAGCCAGGACCCCTCCTCCCGGGACAGCCAGGACCCCTCCTCCCGGGACAGCCAGGACCCCTCCACCGGGGACAGCCAGGACCCCTCCACCCGGGACAGCCAGGAGCCCTCCACCCGGGACAGCCAGGGCCCCTCCACCCGGGACAGCCAGGAGCCCTCCACCCGGGACGGCCAGGGCCCCTCCACCAGGTGCCTATCTCACTCCCATCATCCACGGGGGCCTTGAAAGGCAGAGCTGACCCTCCCAGGCCTGGGCACTGTTTCAAAGGCCCAGGGAGGGCCTGGTTCTGTGACACTGGAGTCGCTGCGTATGTGGTTTGGGTGAATTCCATCCCCTTACCAGGAAGCCAGGCCCAATCGATCACCTGTAGGCCGGGACTGGGCAGTGGCCCCGAGGCGGCCTGCAGCCAGGCTCCTCCTGAGCAGCACACCCTCCTCTGCATCCACCAGCGGTGGGGTGTCCCCACCCCTCGAGGTCCCACAAGCCTCTGACCTCGCCCCACAGCAGTGGCCCTGTGTTACGCCCATACCTGTTCCTCCATGTGGCCCTATCCTGGTCCCCACCGGCCTGTCCTGATGCTCCACCTGCCAGCCCCATCTCCCCAGGGACCACGGGCCTGCCCGCTCTGGGTTCAAGCCCCTCCTCTCACCTGAACTGGGGCCTCAGCTCCTGGCTGGCGCCCTGTGCTGTCACCTGATGCACACCCCCCCCCCCCCCCCAGAGCCTTCTCAGACTCCCCGAGGCGCGTGAGACCAAGTCCAGCCGCCCTGTGCCTCCACGGGTCCCTCTGGCCTCCCGCTTTCCTGCCCCCAGCCATCTGCTACGGCAAGCCCACCCCTCCCCTGGGAGTGGTTTGTGGGGCTGACAACCCCTGGGAGCTCAGGCCGGGGCTATGTTTCCCCGGGTGGCCTCCGAGGCCGGCAACCCTGGGCTCCCGGAGGGCAGCCTTCCGGGTCTCCAGGGCTGGCGGGGCTCTCGGCCCAGCCTGTGTCAGCAAATGTTGGTTGAATGACTCCTGGGTTGTAAACATCTCCAAGGGCAGGGACAGAGTCACCTCCTGGAGCCGGGCCCCGGCCCTGGGTGTGCTCGGGGAGTAGAGGGGCATCCGGCAGCTCGAGCCCTAGCCAGGACCCCGCAGGGGCGTGGGCAGGGCAGTGCTGCGTGGGCGCACTAAGACCCGGGCCTGTGCAGTCTGGCTGGGGGATGGGGGGAGGGAAGGAGGCCCCAGTGGCAGCTGCACTGTCCTCCCAAAGGGGAGCCCTGAGGCGTGGGGCTTGCCAGAGGGGCTCAGGGCTGGAGGTCAAGGCTGCTGGCGGGGCCAGACCCAGGGGTCCTGGCGAGGCGGCCCGGAGAGGCCAGCGCCGAGGCTGCAGCATCGGCCACCAGGGGGCGCCATGGTGCCGGGCTCAGAGCCCAGGCGGGAAGATGCCAAAGGCTCCTGTTCCCAAGGTTCCTGGCTCGCCGGTTCTCGGCCCAGCCGGTCACCAGGGCCTTCCCCAGCTCCTGACCGCCCCAGCTCTAAACCCTGATCTGGGGGCAGCGGCAGGGAGCACCAGGGTCTCGGTTCCGCGTCCCTCCCTGTTACTTGGGTCGGGCCCCACGGCCGCCCGCCTGCTGCACCCCAACCTCCCACCCTGGGCCCCCAGCCTGGATGGCAAGCCCAGCACGGCCCCGCGGGGTCTGGGAGACCTCACTCCCCTACTGCCCGGCTGAGCCACGGCTGTGTGTGTGTGCATCTCAGTGTGCGTGTTGTGTCTGGCATGTGTCTGGCGTGTCTGGCGTGTCTGGCCCACGTGGAGGGCCGGGGAGCGGAGATCTTTCCCATCCCGATGCTCCCCCGCCGCTTCCTGCCCCCCGCCCACCAGCCTCCTCCCGCACCAGCCTCACACACAGGAAATGAGAGGCTCGCAGGCTCAGAGCAGGGCTGGCAGCAGCGCCGAGGAAGCCATTTTGATTTATTTATGTGTTTTTGTTTGGAATAGGGAGAAAGAAATCGGTGGGGATTGGGCCCGGCCACACCCAGCGCCTCAGCCCCGCAGAGGGCCTGGGGAGCCAGGTGGGCCCATCGCCGCCCAGGACCCTCCATGCAGGCAGACTGGCCGGCGGGAGGGAAGGGAGTGATGCTCGATCTTCTGAGGAATGAGCTGGTTCCTGGAAAATGCTGGTCCCCTGAGCTGGCTCTGGGCCTCCAGCCTGCTAGGCAGTGCTGAGCAATGGCTTCCAGATGGGGAAGGCGGCCCTCGGCCAGCCCGGGGGGAGCGGGGAGGCAGGGAGGAGGGAGACGGGGGAGGAGGCAGCATCTCCGGGCTGTCCTGAGACTGAGGCCTTGCAGACCCCTGGGCAGGCAGGAGGGAACATGGGGTGAAGGCCGGTGGACCGCCCGCCCCTGAGAAGAGCCGGAGGTCCCTGTGTCTGCACTGAGTCTGGGCGCTGGTGGGGTGGCCCACTATTTCCTGGAGCCTGGTGGGTCCCCCCCACCCCCACCCCCGTGTGGACTGTTTCTTCAACCGCATCCAGCCCGGGCAGCGTATGTGTCCATCTGCATCTGGGGTGTCCCTCCATTCCATTCCAGGTGCCACCCTGAGTGCGGCCCCTAGGTTGGGAGAGCCTGGCCACAGCCTGCCCCCGGCCACGGACAGCCCGGGGTGACTGAGGTGGGGCAGTGACACCAGGCCTCCGGACCCACCCCCGGGCCGTGTGGTCAGCAGGCAAATTGACTGTCCAGGGCTCCAGAAGGAGCCTCAGCCCGAGACCCGAATCAGAGGGTCACCAGCACAAAGTGACAAGTCAGACTATGGGTGGGGGGATGTCCCTAAGGCAGCACGTGGGCCAGGGTTCCTAGTCTGGGATGACCCTCTGAAACGACCCACAAAAGAGCTTTGGGGGCATGTGTGCATTTTGCGGGGAAGGGCCGTAAAGTTCATCAGCTTCAGAACCCCCGTGAGAGACGCGCCACCAAAGCCCTGGGGCCCAGGGAGTGGCAGGAGGTGGGGGTGGGGTCGGCTGGGCCACGGGGAGAGAGCAGGGTGGGAGGAAGGGGGTGGGTCTTCTCCGCGGGAGTCACCCCTTCTCGGGGTGTCCTCCTGGCCACGCTCTTGGCCGATCGCCGGCTCTGAACCCCCGGGAGGCATGTTTCAGGAAACAAAAGCACAGCAGCAGTCCCTCCTGCAAAGGCCTTCCCTGTTCAGGGGGGCCGGCAGCCCCTGAGCCACCCCTCCTACCCAGACGTAAAAGGGGTTCGTTTCTTCTCTGGGATCCGAATCTCAGGCTCGGGAAAGCCCTACCTGGCCCTTCCAGGGTCAGTGCCCTTCCCGGCAGCAGCCGCAGAGGGCAGGGGTCTCCCTCATCCTAGGTACTGCCTGCCTGCGTCCCTGGGGCAGGGGCTGTGGCACTGCCATCAAGGCCCTCACGGGAGCTAAAACCAGCAATAGGGGGTCTCCCGAGAAGGGCCAAAAGAATGGATGGGGACCAGTGTGCCCGCCGCCCAAGGTCTCCCCCTTGGGCAGTGGGGAGCCGCCAAGCCACCACCACGGCGCCCGGACTAACGGTCCCTCCTCTGCCCCAGGCCTTTCTGTGCTTTGCCCTGGTGTTCTGCGCCCTGGTGCAGGTGGCCTTCTGGAGATTCCACAACCCCACGCAGGTGAGCGCCCCAGCCCACCCCCAGCCCGCCGGGGAGGGTCCCTCAGGTATGAGAAAGTCAGTTCCGTGCTTCCTCTCACCTGCCGGTCACCAGGGAGACGGGGCGGGTGTGGTGGGACCACTGTGGGGACATTCTCTGCCTGGGGGTGAGGTGGGGATGCAGAGACCAGAAGGCCGGTCCTCTCCTGGGCTGGGGACAGCAGATCCCCAGAGAAGGAGGGGAAGCAGGTACAGGCCTTGGACACCCCCTTCTCACTAAGGGCCCCCTGGGCCCAGAAGATGGGACCTGGGGGGTTGGAGGGAGGCCCCCCAGCTGGCCTGAGGTATTGATTAGTGGGGGTCGGTTCCAGAAAATGCACTGGGGGCTGCTCTCCTGACGGGGGTCGGGCCAGGCAGGGAGAGGCCTTGTGCAGGCGTGGGCGCTGCAGGACAGTGGAGGGGGTGGCCAGGCCTCGTCCATGGGTGACAGCGGCCCTGCAGTCCAGGACCCGAGCTGCCTGGAGGTGGGACTGTTCACGTGATCTTACTCCTTCCATTTTCACTGTGGGCTTTTCCCAGGGACGTGCGTGTCGGTGGTGACCGTGGTAATGGTGGGTGGGGGTCCCCATAGCAGGGGGCTCCTTTGTTTCTTCCTTCCTTCGTCCGTTCGTCCGTCCCTCTGTCCTCTGGGTGCCGCTGGTTCAGCGGGGCTCCGGGGAGGCTCAGGGCTGGGAGGCAGGGAGGCCCCAGCTCTGGGATAACGCGGTCACGCAGGCCCCGGCCCCCAGAGAGCAGGGCTTGAAGACTGCAGGCCACGGGCCTAGGGTGGGCGCTGACCCCAGGGAGCAGGGCAGGACCACAGCTTGGGAGGGACTGCTCCCAAGGGACACAGGGGGCTGGGGCAGCCTGGCCCCCCCGAAATTCTCTCTGAACTCTGGGTCCTGAGACAGAGCTGAGAGCCTGCCTGGGAAATGGGGCTGGCCAAGCTCATGAGCAGAGCTGACCCCGCCCAGACCAGGGCTGGGGTCAAGGCCAGACCCCCTCTGGCCGGGCAGAGGAAATGGGTGCCCAAGAGGCTCGGGGAGAGGGGCAGCGACCCTGGACGGGCTCACGTGTAGGGCCCGGGGACTAGTGGGGGCCAGCTGGCTGAGGAGGGGACACCGGTGGCTCCAGTTGGCCAGTACCAGGCCAGGGCACAGAGCAAGGCTGGCCAACGCCACTGCCCTCCAGCACCCTGTGCCCATGGCCCCCCGACAGGATCAGACTTCTCTCCCCAGCTGAGCTGCGAGCCTGCGGGGCAGCCCCCGGGGCGCCCTTCCCAAAGGGCCCTGTCCCCCCACCGCCGCCCCATCTGCTTCTCAGCATCTGTCCCAGGCCTCAGGCCCCTGCTGCTCCCCGGCTGAGAGGTGCCAGGGAGCAGCCTCCCCCCGTCCGCAGCAATGCACACGACCCAGGCAGCAGAACTCAGGCCTCAGCCTTCACCTGTGAGAGCCCAGCCCCAGGCAAGGCCCCGAGGCAGCCCCCCAAGAAACTGCGGGGCCAGCGGGTAGGGCCACAGAGAGGGACGGGAGAGTCCAGCCCCACAGGCCCCATCCGGCTGGACTCTCTGAGACCCTGATCAATCCTTTCTCCTCTCACTGGGACTCAGTTTCCCTATGCACTCTGTAAGGACCAGCCCAGGGAAACCAAAGCCAGTCCAGCTGGAGTATACCCGGTTTCTGGGCAAAACCCTGTGCAAGCAGGTGACCAGCAATGATTTTTGGCCTGTGTATCAGGAGTCCCAGCGGCCCCGACCCCCTTGTTGCTCAGGCCCCCCAGATGTTCACGCAAGATGCAGAGAGCAGCCAGGTAGGAGGCCGAGCTCGTGCTGTGTGCTTTTAGGTGTGTGATTACCCACTCTGGTCTTACCTGCAGTAATGGGCCTAGTTCCTCCCCGCTGCCTTCTGCCTGCCCCAGTGCTCCCTGGAGTTGGTGAGGCCGTCACCAGACCTTCCAGGGTGGTGGCCATCCCCTTGATCTGCAGATGGAGGGACTCAGGCCCACGGGGGTGGGGGGAGGGCAAGATCACCCAGGCAGAGGCAGAGCAGGAGGGGTCCCCCATCCAGGGCTCTTCGCCCTGACTCAATGCCTTTTTACCCTTCCCTGCCCAAGGGTCACCCCAAAGTGTTCACCACCGCCTTGGCATCATCTGGGGTCACCCAGATGGAAAAAGGGCATTTCCTCTGGCTCTGGAGGGGTCGGAGCCTGGCAAGGCAGCCTCGGCTCTCGGTGACCAGGGAGCGCTGGGCCCGGCTGGTGTTTTGGCCTCACATTTCCCATCCACCGAGAAGCCCGTGCGAGGTCTGGGTCACCACGTGGGTGGTCCCGGCCAAGACAGTTGCCAGGGTGCCCTGGGCCCCTCCTGCAGCTCTCCTGGGGGGAGGCTGCAGCCCATCCTTTCTGCCCTGACACTGTGTGCTTACAGCTCTGAGCCCAGGATTTGCACTTCTGCAGGGGAGGGGCCGTGCAGGGGCCACAGGCCATAATCTGGCTGGGGTCCCCGCTCCGGGAAGGGGAAGGGGCAAAAGCGGATGGCTCCCAGCTGGCCTCTTCCGTGTCCCAGCCCCTGCCGCCATCCCCGACAGAAATCTTCCTGTCTGGTCCGCGCTCCAGCTGTTCTTCAGGGTCCAGCTCTCAGGGTCCTGTCTGACCCCAGTCGGGGTTGGGGCTTCCTCCGTGTTCAGGCCCACGTGGGCTTCAAAGTCTGGGGTCGGCCTCTCACCCGGTGCCCTTAGGATCAGCTAGCCTTCCTGGGCCTCGGTTTCCTCATCTGTAAAAGGAGCATAAGAACCCCGCTGAGGGGGCTGCTGAGTGGTGGGAATGAACCAGTGGGACCCACCTGCACCCCCGAGCCCAGGTCTGTCCTCCATCACTGGGGCCAGTGCAGAGCTGGGCACTGGCCAGGGCACGGGCCCCGAGCAGCAGGGGCAGGACAAGCCACCCGTCCTGTGCCCCCAACCCCGGGAACCTGGGCAGGTGCCTTGGCCTCAGGGCCAACCTGGGCCAGACAGACCCCGGCCCGGCTCCTTCCTTCCACGAGATCCTCCTGGAGGCCCAGGGAGCAGAGAAGCACAAAGGCCAAGCTGTTTGCTCCAGGGGATCTGTTCGCCCCCATTTCTCCCCCTGCACCTCCCCTGAGTGACCCCCTAAGATATCCTGAAACACGGGGTCAAGATGGCCCATCTAGGGCAACCCTACAAATGGGAAACCTGAGGACAAGGAGAGGACAGGGACCGGCCACGACTTCTGGTGGCCCAGAAGCCAGGCCACAGACCCTGGAGGGGGGGCACCTCCCCGCTTCCCCCCGCCACTCACTCCCCCCCCACCCTGGGGCGCTCACTCCCTCGGGGCCCTGGTAGGCGCCCTGAAGCTGGGAGGGCTGGCAATGCAGGGACTGGGTGGCCGTGCTATGAATACAGAGCATGAGGGCTATTAATTATGTTCCTGCAGGAGCCTGAGAGCCACTCTGCCACAGCGCCCTGTCCCCAGACGGGCTGCGGGGCAATGAATTGCCTGGCTCCACTTAATAATTCATGCACGGATTAAGGACAGCAGTGCCGAGGAGCCCCAGAGAAAGGCTGTCTGTCCTCTAGCTCCCGGGTCTGGGCCCCGCCCCTCGAGGCCACTCCCCTCCCCCATAGTCCAGTGGCCACCAGAACCAGACCTGGGGCACAAGGCCCTGGGGTCCAGCTCCCACGGGCCACCCCCTCCGCAGCTATTCTCCCCCCACCCCACCCCTGCAGGTTTAGCAGACAATGGGGAGGCAGAGGTCAATGGCAGGGTTGGAGAGCTGGGCTGGCGGGGACGCCCCAGTCACCTGGTTTGTATTCAGCAGCCCAGGAACTCCCGTCCTGAGGGGTGCCCCCTGGAGCCCTGGGAGATGGGGCTTAAAGATCGGGGCACCCTGGCAGGGAGCACCCAGGTATCAGGGCCCAAGGGCCTCTGAGACCTCCCAGCCCACCCCCAGTTTTCTCATGGAGAAACACAGCCCCCGAACCTGGTGATGGGGGGGCAGACGGTAGAGCACCACCCAGGCACCCAGGCCTCGGGAGAGCCAGCCTGGCCCCCTGATGCCAGGCCCATGGGTCTTGGGCAGGGGCATGGCTTTGCCAGCTCTGCTTCTTCATCTCAAGGAGAAACTCGCGCCCCACTTCTGGGGTCATGGGGAGAGACACGCAGCTCAACCACCAGCGGGTTTGTTCCTCCCGCTCATGTTTCAGTAACAACACCTCCAGAGGGGACGGGGTCTCCCGGGGCCCTAGTGGGCATTGGGGGTGGGGATGGAACCTCGAGGGTGGTCTGAGCCGGCGTCCTTGTCCCGGCCTCCTGCACCACCGACCCCAGGCCAGCTCTGCTAGCCTCCCAGTCCTCAGCAGGACCTCCTCCCACGAGGACGCAGTACAGCCTGGCAGGTCTCCACCCCCATGTCACTTGAGGAAACGAAGGCCAGGAGAGGGCCCCTAGCCAGGCCTCCTGCAGTGGTGGCCGGCCTGGCGCCTGGCCCCCAGCCCAGGATGCTGCCCACCTCCCACTGGGTGGGGAACAAAGCAGTTGGCTGACTCTGTGGGCAAGGTCTCAGCCGGGAGGGTTAATGAGCCCTGGGAGCTATGTTGTTCAGGGTGGAAATCAGTCTGGTTCCTACTGGACAGCACTGGGCAAGACCGCCCCCTGCCCACCTGCCCCCAAGTCCTCCAGGCTGGGAGTGGGGAAGTCTCCCTTCCTTTCTGGAGGGTCGGGGTGACTGGCCAGAGCAGGGCACCCCGGAGCGCCTGTCAGCCTGTCCCCGCTGTCAGCACAGCATGGGGATGGGAAGGGAAAGGAGGCAGGGCGCAGGGTCTCTGAGGTGGGAAAAGAGGCATCAGAGGGCAAGGGAGCTCAGAGGCCTTGCCCATGCCAGAGGCCAGCAACCCCAGTGCAGTCACAGAAGCCTTCCTGGAGGAGGCAAGGTTCCAGTTTGTCTCTGAGGAAATCACTTGGCAAGGGGCGGGCATTTCGGTCTGGAGGCAGCACAAGCAAAGACACAGAAGGGGATGCTTAGCTGGGCAGAGGCGCTGAGGTCTGGGCGAGGTGAAGGCAGAGCCGGCCGCTCCCCTGTTGCTACCGTGCTTCTCCTTCGTCTGCCCACAAGGGGCCTCGTCTGCCCCGGGTGCCCTTGGCCAGCTCTGGGTAGCTGCCTGGGCTTTTCAGAACCTACCGATGGTTCTGGGCAAAGACCTGGAGCATCACTGGGGAGCTGAGCTCCTGGCACGAGGCCACTCCTGGCCGCCTCCCCCCAGGGCCCACCGTTGGCTTTCCCTCCCCACTGCCTGTTTCCAGATCAACAGAAGCAGGTGGACACTTCGGCCAGGGCCTCCTCCCACTGTAAGACAAGAGCTGGGTGGGGGTTGGCCAAGCTCAGGCCTCTGGTTTATCCTGCAGGACCCCCCAGGGGCAAGTGTGGCATTAACGGCCATTCTTGGGGGGAGGTCCCCACAATTGAAGTATGGGGACCCCTGTGACCGGCCACCCAGGGGACCCAGTCTCCACTTACAGGGAGCTCTGCCCGGTGGAAGGAGAAGGAGGGGGCCAGCTGGACATCACTCAGCACCCGAGGTCCAGGGCCCGCCTTCGGGGGGCTCCGTCGGGGGAGGGGCTTCACCAGCACAGGGGCCTTCCTGTGATGCTCTCCGTACAGGTGGAGGACGCTGTGTTGGACGCCTACGATCAGGTGTACGAGCAGGCGGTGAAGAGCTCGTCAGGAATCTGGAGGCAGGAGCTGCTGGCCATCCAGGACATGGTGAGCCTGGTGGGGGAGGCCCCCTCCCTGGGCAGCCCTGGACGGGTCAGCCTCCCCAGGTGAACTGTGATCTAGAAAATGGGCAGAGGTAGCCCCCCAGAGCCAGCCGGCGGGGCGCCAGGTCCCAGGACACAGGTTATCAGTGCCCCTTGGGGGGAGGGGGCGGGGACAGAGAGGTCCTGTCCTCCGTCTGCCCTGGAAGTGCCAGCTACTTCCAGAATTTGCGGGGCCCAGAGCAGAATGCAAGACCCCTTGTCCAAAAGTGATGAAGAATTTCAGGATGGTGACGGCACAGCATTCGGTGGGACCCCAGTGACTGCTAGCCAGGCAGCCCGGAACCCGGCACCCCCTGCAGAGTCAGCAGCCTCGCCCTGAGCCCCGGTCCTGGCCTCTGGGGGGGGGGGTGCCCTTCGTGCCTCAGTTTCCCCATCTGTCCGACAGGGACCCTGGGGTTCTCAGAGCGAACCGCCGCCCTCTTTTGTTCCCGCAGTTTCAGTGCTGTGGTAAGAGCCTCCCCCTCGGCCTCCCGGAGGGCTCGGAGGCTGACCTGTGTCGGGGGCAGGAGGCCGCCAGACAGGTGAGGGGGAAGGGCCTGCAGAGACTCCGGGGGGCTCAGCCCCAGAGCAGGGCCACTCCCACGCCTTGACCCTGGGGGCTGCGCTGGGCTGGGGGGACTTGACGGACGCGGGCCCGGGTCCTCTCCAGGCCCCAGTCACTCCCTCACCCCTTCACACAGTTCCCAGCTTGGGGGCTCCCCACGGCCAGGCACAGTGTCAGGCACTGAGACCGCCCCCCATCGGAAGCCTCTAGAAGGGCGGGGGGGGCGGGTGGGCAGCTCTGCCTGCGTTGGGCGGGGGGCAGGTGTTCGAGGGCCCCTGAAGGCCAGAAGGGCGTTTCCCAGAGGGTCAGCCTAGGCCAGAGTCTGGCCACGAGGGCTTCAGTGACGGAGAGACAGAGGCAGGGACGCTCTTCTTCCAGATGACTGCGGCCTCCCCTCCCCCCACCCCGCCTCCTCGGCTCCCCTCCCCCGCTGTCCGGGAAGCAAACACCCCTATCTCTGGCAAGAGGCTCCTGGCCACCCTCCAAGAAACGGACAGGAGGATGCGAATGGCTGGAGGCCCAGCCAGGGACGGAGCCAGCACAACGCCCTGGGCTCTCGCGCTGGGAGGGACGAGGGCAGAGGAGGGCCCTGCATGCAGGGAAGGGGGTGGGTCGGGAGGCCTGTTCACGCCACCCAGGGAGAGGCCTCAGGTCCCCGTCTGCAAAGTGGGAGCCAAGTCTGGTTTCTTGTACCTTCTGGGGTGGTGGGGGCCACGGGGAGACTGTAAAGGCCTTGTGGGTGGGGACACCTGGGGGAGGGGGCGGGAGGGCGGGGACGTTGTCCTAGATGGTGGTCTGACCCCGGGCTGCCTTCCGAGAGGAAGTGGGACCACGCTGGGGGACCAGACCCGATCAAGGGAATTCATGGACAGATGGACGGACAGTCAGACACCAAGCCGGCCTCCTTTCCCCCGGGCATCCCACCCTTCACAATCGAACCCTGCATGTCCCACAGCACATCCTTCCCCAGCGTGCCCCCAAATGCCAAGTCCTTCCCCAAAACCAAATGCCACCATCAGAGTGGTTCAGAGTTGAGACCGTCACCTCCCATTTCCTTGGAGACAGAGAGCCTCTGTGGATGCCACGTCCTGGAGAGGCCGTGGAAGTTCAGGATGGAGCCAGGACAGCCCGGGAACACCCATGTCCCACCTGGTTAGCCAGTGTCCTCTCCTCACCCAGACTCTGTGTCCCACCCTGGATGGGGTTTGGAGGGGCCCAACACAGGCAGCTCAGGGGACGCCCAGAGGAAGGCACTCACTGGACCCCTGGGGGCCCCATGGTCCCGGCAGAGGTGGGCTCCACTCTGCTTGTTTTTGCCTGTTTTCAATGCCAGTCCCCAGAGCTCGGGGTGGTTTTCCCTGGGATGTGGCGCACCCTGACTTTCCATCTCCCTAGCATTTGTCCTAGGTGGGCGCCGAGGCTCCATGCCTTGGTGAAGGCACCTTGCCCTGGGCTGGGAGGGGTGGTCAGGGGGCCCACGCGTGCTGCCCTCTGCGCAGGACTGCCTGCAGGGGATCAGGAACTTCCTGAGGGTGCACAGGAACATCGCCTCCACCCTGATCAGCCTCGGCCTCGCCTCCATGGTACCCTCTCATCCCCACCCCCGCCCCTTCCCCACCTGCCTGTGCCCCCCTACCTCAGACAGAAGGGCAGGGCTGGGCAGCCCCAGGTCAGATCGTGGGTCTTGGGGACCAGCAAGGCTTGCCCTGCGCAGGGAGCTGGGAGGAGCAGGCCTGTGGGGTGACAGGGCCTCCCTGATTCCCTTCCCTAGACGGCTGGGAACCCTGCACAGCCCAGTGACCTCCTCGGGGGGCGATGAGCCCCCTCCCCTGGAGCTGCTGGTGCAGGTGCCTCCACCTCCCCCAGGTGTACGTGATGCTGCTCAGCGCCTTCCTCTGGTTTGCCATCCGCTCGGGCAAATACACCCTGAGCCCACGGTAGGCCCGCCCGCCCCTCCCCACCTCCCCAAAGGGGTCCTACAGCCCTGCAGCTGGAGGCGGGCAGGCAGAGAGCACTCCTCCCCCCACCCCGCTCCCAAGATCTCTGCCTCTGCCCAGCGAGTGGGACCCCTGGACCACGGGCCAGGCCAATTCTCCAGAGGAGGTGCTTTGGGGGAGGCTGGGCCCACTGACGGCCCCATCCTGGCCGAGACCTGGCCTCACAGCTGCCAACTCCACCGACATCGAGAGACGGCGCTTCTGGGGCCCCCAGCCAGGACCTCCCCTGAGCGGGGAGCAGGGAGGACCCGGTTCCAGCAGCCGAGCAGCAGCACCCCACCATCCCTCAGCGCCCACAGCGTCCCTGCCTGCCACCTCCTTCACTCCCTGACCCAGCCACTCCGCCCTGGCCACCTGGGTGCCGTCCCTGCCCAGGCATCCCGCCTGGCCCCTCTGCATCCTGCAACGGCCTCACGGTCCCTCTGCCCCTCAGGGACCGTGGCTGCCAGCCCCAGGAGCCCCGCTTCTACAGACGCTGCCAGGAGGGGCCCGCCCCTCATCACCCGTCTGAAGCAGATGCTCTCAGGGGCCGTCGGGGTCCAAGCAGTCGCTCGGGTCACCCTCCGCTGCTCCAGGACACCCACCCGCCTACACACAGGAGCAACAGAGACGCTCCGGCCTCGGCCCACACGCGATCCTTACCAGGAGGGGATGAGCTGCTTTCCTCCACATGGTGGTGGGATGGGGAGGGAGGGGACCCCACCAGACAAGCAGCCTCCATGTAAGCAGACGGGGGACCGGGGGTCATTTGCAGACTCTGGGAACAGGCTGGGAGGTGAGTCAGGACAGAGGAAGCAGAGGGCAGCTTGGCTGGGCTCTGCTTTGAGTCTCACAGGGTCAAACCCAGGGGTGGGCTGGGCTGGGCTGGCTGCCCCCGCAGGCTCTGGGGAGGACCCACTCCAGGCTGGGTCAGGCTGTTGCCAGAGTTCGGTTCTGTGCGGCTGTGGGACTGACGTCCCTTCCTTGCCCGCTGTCTGTGGGGCCGCTGTGCTCCCCGAGACCCCTTCCCCTCCGTCCTCAAGTCAGCACGGCAGGTGGGTTCCTGCTCCTGCTGGGAATTCCTCTGACTCTCCCCAGGGCTGGAGGACAGTCTGCTTTCAAAGGCTTACGTGTGTAGATGAGGGCCACCCGGGTAAACTTCCTGCCGTACAGAGAAATCACATTTGTGGTGATACTGTGTTCACGGGTTCTGGGGAATGCATTTGAGAAATCCCGCATGCCACGGCCTCTCCCCGTGGCCATCCAACTACCCGCCTGGTGACTTCTCTCTAACGAACCGTCCCTGACGATTTGCATCCTTGGCTCAAAACCAAAGTCCTGGGTGGGATGCCAGACTGGCCCAGCCTAGGCCGAGGCCCCAGCATAACTGACAAGGGAGAAGGGACTGTGGGGCCCTTTTAACTTCCATAGAGGGAGCTCAGCCCTGCCCCCCACCAAAACCAACAAAGTTGGGCGCCTCCCCAGTAAGAAGCAGCCCTCTGTGATGGGCAACCAAAAAGGGACAAAGTAACCAACGCCCGCTGCAGTGCACCCCTTGTGTTTCCAATCACACACACACACACACACACACACCCTCTTCCCACACTTACACCTCCAAAAACAAGACGATGCTCAGCCAGGATAAAGCAAATAGCTCTCCTACAACTGAAGGTGCACAGGCCTTTCCCCCAAGGAATGTGCCAGAAGTCCAACGGTTCTGCATTTGATAACCGTCCAGGGCGTCCGGGGATGTGTGCGCCTCTCCTGGTCCCGTTCTTCTCATCAGACAAAATAAACTTTAAAGAAGCACCAGCTAAATTCCTGTGTACAGCAGTGGTGGAAAGAAAAGAGAATGTAGTTAAATTCTGTAGAAACGTACATGACACCGCAGGAGAAAGGACTTTGCCGGAAGCTGTAAACGGTGCTCCTTTCTGCAGTGGCCACAAGGCTGTGACCGACCTTCGGGCTTCCCTGCTCCACCACCCTGTGCACGTCCTCTCATGGGTCCGAGTGCTTCTCCTGCTGGGTGAGCCCACTCTTCGTCGGGGACGGAGCTGGGAAGGAAGGTCTCCATCCTGTGGTCACCTCTGCCACCGACTCTCATCACCAGATGCGCAGGACGAGGAGAGACCCGGGGAACCCCTCAGCCCCCCACACCCAGTAGTAGCACCTTGTTTCCTCTTGACAGGATCACCCAGCCATCCCCATGGCCCTCTTAACCCAGTGGCAGAGGAGCCCCGAGTGGGCCAGGTGGAACCCCCCACCCAGCTTCCAACTCAAGGACACTATTGTTTTGTTCAAAGCATTCCTTTGCTGATTACTAAAATGGCCAAACCAGGGGCCTCCCTGGTGGCGCAGTGGTTGAGAATCTGCCTGCCAATGCAGGGGACACGTGTTCGAGCCCTGGTCTGGGAGGATCCCACATGCCGCGGAGCAACTAGACCCGTGAGCCATGGCTGCTGAGCCTGCGCGTCTGGAGCCTGTGCTCCGCATCAACAGAGGCCTCGACAGTGAAAGGTCCACGTACCGTGATGAAGGGTGGCCCCCGCTCGCCGCAACTAGAGAAAGCCCTCACACAGAAACGAAGACCCAACACAGCCAAAAGTAAAAATTAATTAATTAAAAATGGCCAAACCAGGAGAGCAGGGACCAACAGGGCCGAGAGGCAAACGTTTGTGAGTGACTCAGTCGTCCTAATCACAGGAAGGGTGCCGCCCCCCACCCCTACCTCCCCCTCCGTGCATCCTGATTCAGGGGAAAAGGCGCTGCTGACTAGCGTGTCCTGCAGGACACAGCGTCAGTGTCCCCGCACTGTCCCCCGGCCGTGGCCCTAAATGATGCCCAAGACTAGGCCACCATCCCTCAGGGTCACCTCCTTTGAGGAGCAGGGTACATGGTGGCCCCCTGGGAAGCCCATGGGCACCTCCCAATTGCCTTGTTTCTTTGACTGTAAAGTCAGGTCCTTGGCCAGAAACAATGACACGTGAGGAACCGGGACAGCAAATAAGGCTTTAAGTAAGTAAATAAGCAAGTGCCGGTGCACGCAGGGGAGAAAATCCAAATCCAGCACGAGGCCCAAGTCCAGTGGGAACAGTCGCTACCCTCCCCCACAAGGGAGGGGCCCATGATGTCTACGGCTGTGTCAACGTGACCGGCCCCAGGCGCCCGGGTGGGACATTACTTCTGGGGGGAGTCTGGGGGGGTGTTTCCAGGTGAGATCAGCATTGAATCACGGACACATGGGAAGGCACCACCTGGTCCCCGAGGCCTGAACAGAACACAAGACAGGGAAGGGAGAACGTGCCCTTTTCTGGCCCCACCCCTTGAGCTGGGACAGCTCCTGTCACCTCCTCCTGCCCTCAGACTGGGGTTTACACCATCCGCTCCCCTGGGTCTCAGGCCTCCAGACTCAGACTGGATGACATCACCAAACTGGCCTTCCTGGGCCACCAGTGTGCAGACAGCAGGTCATTCCCAGTCCCCATGACCACCTGAGCCAATTCCTCATAATCATCTCGTTTTATAGAGAGGTAGGTAGGTAAATAGATGGATGATAGGTGGATGGGTGGATGGATGGGTGGGTGGGTGGAGGAGATGGATGGGTGGATGGATGGATGGATGGATGTAGAGACAGATATCCCACGGGTGCAGTTTCTCTGGAGCATCCTGACCAATACAGGGTCCAAAGTCAGTGAACCTGCTACAGGTGGCAGGCTGGTCTCCCATGAAGATACTGCATTGCAGTGCAGAGTTGGACGCTGCTATAACAAATGGAGCATCCGGCTGTAGGGGTGTCCAGGTGAGGCTCGGTGGCTGGACCACGGGCGGCTCTCCCTCCTACCCTCTGTCTGCTTTTCACGAGGCCACCGGGCAGCACGGGGGTGGCTGGGGAAGAGGCTGCCTGCCCACCACGGGGTTCCAAGAACCTTACAAGAGTCCAGACACCCAACCTCACTGGGCTATGTGGAGCTGCTGGGCCTGCCCAGCTACGCGACCCAGTGGACAGATGACACCCACTTCAGGATGGGCGGTTCAGGTTACCCTGCTGTCCCACGGACAGGGGTCAGCTTCTCCCCTGGCCCAGAGGGAAGCCAAATGCTGCGTTGCAGAGGGAGGCGAGGTCCTTGCAAAGAGTGTGGCTGCGTGCCCGTGTGGGACTGGCGCTGAGGTTCCCCATCTCATTTTTCACAGCAGCTGCTGGGGCCATGGGGTCCCCGGGTCACAAGGACCAAGCTGTGTGGCCACTGGGGCACCTCCGCTGCTCTGCACCTCGCTCAAAGCCAGCAGCCCAACATGCCGCCTGGGTGCCGGTGAAAGCAAAGCTGACGCCCAAACGTGGCTTCCTCCATCTGTGCACAGGTGACCAAGGCTGCAGAGGGGACACGCTTGTGTCCACTGGACCCAGCGAGGACTTGTGTTTTCCCAGGGCTTACTCTCTCACTCTGGCAGGTGCAGTTTTCACCGAAGTGACCAGACATTTCTCCAGATCTCATCAGCACAGGATCTCGGGGGTGGGGGGGACACATGGTCAAGGTCCCTGTGGATTCAGCTGTGGCTGAGACCCCGAGTGTCCGTGTCGTCCCGAGGCAAGACCGCAGTCCTGCCCTTCCAGGTGAAAGCAAACGGCCTCTGGTTTTCTGCATCTCTGGACAAACCTAAAAATACAAAAACAAAACCAGGGATTCACTGGCCGAGGAGCCACATGCCAGGGGGCGGCCCCTTGCATCGATTTGCACCGATTAAGAACACCTGAAGCTACGGCTGCGCTTATGTCACCACCTGATTTCAAGATCCCCCCCCCACCCCCGCCCCCGCCCCCATGGAGCACACAGCTCAAAATCCGACGACTTGATCCAGGGTTCCGTCCAGAGGCGGGGTGCCGAATCACTGCGCATGCGCGGGCCCACCCTCAGGAACATCGCCCAGCGGTCCACTGACTGCTCGCTCCAATTTCAGTGCTCGCAGCAGCGCACACGTGTTCTTGCCCACAAACTTAAAACTTCTGTCCTTCTAGTAGGTGTTAAGTGGTGTCACATTATGGCTTTAATCTCCTATTCCTGTTTCCTGTTTTCATGATTATTGGCCATTTCTCTTTCGTATTCTGCCAAATGTCTGTTCATGTCTTTTGCCCATTTTTTAAATTGGATCCTATGTCTCTTTCTTCTGATGCATGGGGAAGTTTTTATGTATTACTGGGTAGAAATCATGTGTTACTTATATGTATTGTAAATATTGTCTCATATTTGTGAATTGACTTTCACTTTCTTTATAGTGACTTCTGTGAACAAATGTTCTTTCTTTGTTTTTTACCTTTTAATGAAAGCTTTAATACAGAAAAGAAGTAGAAAGAGTAATGCACTGAACACACATATATCCACTGGGACAGCTCATTTTATGTGTCAACTCAGCAGGGCCTTGGTGTCCAGCTGTCAACCAACAGCTGGCTGTTGCCCTAAAGGTATTTTTAGATGAAATTAACATTTAAATCAGAAGAGTTGGAGTAAAGTAGGTCACCTGCCATGGAGTGGATGGGCCTCGCCTTATCAGTCAAATGCCTTAAGTGCAAAGACTGAGGTTTCCCAGAAAAGAAGGATTTCAACCTCAAGACTGCAACATACAGAGCCTGCCTGGGTTCCTGCCTGCCCACCTGCCCATGGAGTTCAGATGTGCCCCTCCCCCAACTGCATGGACCAACTCCTTAGAATAAATATCTCATTTTCTCTCTCTTTCCCTCTGTCTGTCGGTCTGTCTCTGTCTCGGTCTCTCTCTTTACATATAGACATGCATACATATACACACACATATATTTACTTTAAGATGTATGTATTGATATATGTAAGTTTCTTAGTCAATTCCATACATCATGACACTTCAACCAGAAACAGAATAGATAAGCAGTTCAGCATTCATCTCCAAAAATGGAAGACATCCCCAGCAGACCCACAATCCCATTATCATGGAGCTAAGTTAACAATAATTCCATAATAGCATTGAAAAACCTAATCCATATTCCATTTCCACCATGTCCCCCATTAGCTTTTATTGCTGGTTTGTTTACTCCAAGATTCCATCAAACCCCCTGCTTTGGGTATGTCTCCAGTCTTTTCTAATTTACAGCAGTTTCCTCCCGCCCCCAGTATCTTTCCCCACGCCATTAACTCATTTCAGGAGCCCAGGTCAGGTGCCCGAAGGTCCCAGGTTCTGGAGGTGACATCCTCATGGTGCCATTTTACGTGTTCCTCTCTCCCCTGTTTTTCCTGCAACTGGAGGTCAGCACTAAAGGCTTGGTTGTATGGCAGCTGGACCACTTTGGCAGGAGCCCTGCACAGGTGAGGCGTGGTGCTCCTTGCTGCCCATGCCCGGGGAGCATGGTGCCTGCTTGTCCCATGTTAGTGAGGCTAAGTTTGATCATGGGGGACACCAGATATTTCCACTGTAAAGTTGTAGCTCTGGATGTCCTGGTGATAACCAGTTCCCCAGCAAGCATCCTCCTCCTGGTTGTAGCATCTGTGGATCGTCCTTGTCTGAATCGATTATTTCACCAGGTGTGGCAAGGGGGCAAGTTGCTGACTGCGGGAGTCGGCATTGAAATTAGCCCGAGACTCTGCGGTATCTGTCTAACTACTCAAATCTGCGACTGTTTGCAAAAGGAGCCATCTATCATAACACAGAGGAGTAGCTGTGGGTGTATTTCAGTAAAGCTTTATTTATATTTGACTTGTGGGTCCTAGTTTCCTGACCACTGGCTTACAGCATTGTTTTCACATAAGATACAAATGTCAGAGTATAATGTTTTAGTGTAAAACTTCATTACTTACTACTGACCAGTAAAATTCAATAGAGCTTAAGATAAATTCATTCTCTCCTATTAAATAAGAGTTTGCATTTGACTTAATGAACATTTATTAAAGTTTAATTTTTTAACACACACACACACACACACACACACACACACACACATTAGCCCCAGAGAGCCCTTCCTCTTGCTATAGTCATGCCCCCCTGTGCAACCCCCTTGTCTAGAGTGTGGGCTGATCTAGCGAGTGACTTACTTCCAACACCTGAATGAGGTAAAAGTGATGGGGTGTCTTCCGAGACCAGACCCAGCTTCCGTCCTCTTACCCTCTCTTGCTCACTCTACGGGGAGCAGCAGCTATGTTGAGGACTGCCCTATAAAGGAGGGCAGAGTCCAACCAACAGCCAGCAAGAATGAATCCTGCCCACAACCAGTAAGTGAGTTTGGATGGGTACACTGCCCAGTCGTGCCTTCAGATGAGACTGCAGCCCAGCCACTGAGGGCCACCTCGTGAGACACCATGCAGTGCATCCTGGGGCTTACCCTGTGAGAGACCCTGGACCAGAAGACTCAGCACTAAGCCATGCTTGGGCTCCCCACCCACAGAAACTGAGATAATAAGTGTTTGTTATTTTATTTTATTCTATTTTATTATTTTGGCCATGCCACATGGCTCACGGGATCTTATTTCCAGAACCAAGGATTGAACCTGGGCCCTCAGCAGTGAAAGCGTGGAGTCATAACCACTGGACTGCCACGGAATTCCCACAAGTGTTTATTATTTTAAACTACTACATTTGGGGCTAACTGGCTACTCAGCCATAGATAGCTAATGTGCTGATTTTGCCATTCCTTCTGTGTCTCTTAGATGGCTCTTCTTTGGAAGGTCATGCATTCCTTCATCAACTAAGACTTACTTGAGAACTTGGGATATTCTTACTTTTATTTCTTCTTGAGTCAACTTGGTCCATTCATAAGTTTCTATCAGTGTTTTCGTTTCATTGAAGTTTTCATATTTCACGGCCTACAACTTTTTTGTGACACTCTATTTTGGAATAATTATACGTTTACAGGATGTTGCAAAGAAGTGTACAGGGAGCTCCCATGCACCCTTCACCCCTCCTCCAGGAAGCCTGATAGGAGAATCTGCTGTCTCAGCTTTCCTGAATGGGTCTTACAGACGCTACTCAAAACATAAGTAACTAACAAAAAAATGGGGAAAGGGGCATGCAGTCACGGAACTCCTCCTAGCAGGGTGGAAATCTTTAGGTCGTTATTAAAAAATGGATTAATAAAAGGGACATTGATGGGGCAAAACAAAGGTTTTAATACGGCCCTCTGAAGGGTGGGTGGGACAAAGGGACCACCTACTGAACCCCTAACATTAAAGGGCTCCCAACAAGTCTGGTCTGTTTCTCCCAGTTTGGAGGAGTGCAAGAAGCAGGAAGGCAGAGGTGACAATGAGAAAGCAGACCTGGAATCTCCCGGGGACAATGATTGGGCAGCTTAATCAAGATAAAAGTTGACACTACTATTTACAATAGCCAGGATATGGAAGCAACCTAAAAGTCCATCAACAGAGGAATGGATAAAGAAGATGTGGTATACACACACACACACACACACACACACACACACACACACACTGGAATACTACTCAACTATAGAAAAGAATGAAATAATGCCATTTGCAGCAACATGGATGGGATTATCATACGAAGTGAAGTAAGTCAGAAAGAGAAAGACAAATACCATGTGATATCACTTATATGTGGAATCTTAAAAAAATGGTAAAAATGAACTTATTTACAAAACAGAAATAGAGTCACAGATGTAGAAAACAAACTTATAGTTACCAGGGAGGAAAGGCAGGGAGGGATAAATTGGGAGATTGGTACTGACATACACACACGACTATATATAAAATAGATAACTAATAAGGACCTACTGTATAACACAGGGAACTCTACTCGATACTCTGTAATGACCTATATAGGAAAAGAATCTAAGAAAGAGTGGATATATGTATATGTATAACTGATTCACTTTACTGTACAACAGAAACTAATACAACATTGTAAATCAAATGTACTCCAATTAAAAAAAAAAAAGATAAAAGTTGACAAAATGGTCCCTTGGCTCAACCCCCTGCTGGGGACCCAGAGCCTTGTGCACAGAGTGGGCCCCAGGGTCAGCGGTGGAGAGACATGGTCCAGGACTCCTTGATGCTGGAGCCATGCACGTGGTGATACCAAAACCAGCTGGTGCAGCCAACAATCGGAACGATGGGATGGGGAGAGTACAGAGGCGCCGGAGATGGTAGGATGATGGTAGCTGGGATGTTTGAACAGGCTTTCGGTAAAGAAGTTGTGCCTCCCTTACCTAATGTTTTATGATATGGATATTATGTCATAGTGGGGGATGCGGCCCCTACCTAGTATTGTGAAACCAAATCCTGTAGATGAAATCCCAGTGCAGGCCACCACAAAGAATGTCAGGGTCGATGGAAGCAAGGTCAAAATTTGGAGGAGCACTGGGGTGTTTGAACAGGCTTTATGTGATGCGACTGCACCTCTTCCACCTGACGGCACTGGGGGATGGACATGGTGCCCGAGTGGGGGGCGTTTCTCCTGCCTGAGCTGGTAAAACAGGCATGTGACTCCATCCTTCAAGCTGTGTTCACCAGACATGCTAAATGGGAACCAGTAAGACCTGAGCCACGCAGTGGGGAGTAGAAGCTGGGGCGCTAGGCAGGCAGGTCCTTGTGTGATGGTCCTGCGTGAGGCCGAGACGGGGGCTCAGGGCAGAAGCCTGCGGGCACTTCCCAGTAATGCCCGCAGGCACTTCAGACGAGAGAACTTCTGTTTGGGTGGACTTATTACCTTGGTATCAGACACCAACTGGAGCTACCCCAGTAGTCGCAGGACGTAAAATGATCATGAATCCTGAAATACCCATAAACTCCAGGATGATGTGGGGGAAATGCTCTCACGGGGGCGGTGCTGCCCAGAAGATCTCTATGATGACATGGAAACACTTTATACTGGGTCGTGCAGCCTGGGAAATGTGAGGTGACACCCTCCCGGGCGGGGACCCTCTTCTGGCCCAGGACTGGCTCTCCTAGGACGGACCGAGTGAAGAGCTGCTAGATTCTGCTGTCACTTGGACAGTGCCCTACAATCAGCTCTCGACTGACCGATCAAGAGTGTGCGGACAGCAGCAGCATCCTGTTTGGAAGGCCTCCAGCCTGGCCGAGGGGGCTGCAAACAGCTCAACCTGGCGTCGTGCAGGCTTGCGTGTGCTGTCCTAGCAGTGGGGGAAGGACCGAATGGTGGGAAAAGTCCCGACGTTCGGGTTTTTACTGACAACATGGGCAGCAGCCAACGACCCGGCCATATGGTCAGGCAGGAGGGCCGTGGAAAACTGGCCTATCACAGGGATGCCCACGCAGGACGTGGTCCCATGGAAATCTCCATGGGAATCTGGGGGGTGCGTTCAGGTAGGCACACCCTCAGAGGCACAACATGCCAAGGAGAGCTGCTCTGCCACCAACAAGAGACCGAGGTGGCCATTGACCGACCATGTGGCCGTTCCCGGGGGCAACGCCCTGATCACAGCTGGAAGGTGAGACTGAGGCTGGGCTCCCAGGGTCTGCAAAGGGGTCCTGACAGGAACAGACGCTCACTCGGGATGGGGCCTGGCTGACTCCATCTGATCTGAGGTGTAGATGCTCAGAGCCATAGGAAACTGGAACAGAAATGTTGCAGCAATCTGGGCAGCCAACTGCCATTTCATCAGAACGAGGAGCTCACTCTAGGGCCCAGAATGTCCAGCAGGGCAGAGCTCCCCTCCTCAGAGCACAGGTTGGCGGGCGGAGGGACCAGCCGGGCGTTGAAGCACAGCGAGGTGAAAGCATGAGGGCGGGCGCTCTGCGTGGGCGGGCTGGTGGGGTGATCCCGCTGGACGGATGCGCCTGTTTTTCTGGTGGAGCTGGGGTAGCGGGGGTGGAGGAGGATGCTGGTATGACTGTGCAATTCCTGCAGGGCCAGTGGGGGGTGCACGTTTTTCTTTCTTCCCCACATCACCTCAGTTTTTTCCCCCAATTGTTGCAGTGGTCACAGGGCCAAATCTGCAACTACCAGTGCCAGAAGCAGGGATGATTCCTATGCGAGAGACTGCAAGTGGGGGATTTCCCTGGCGGTCCAGTGGTTAAGAATCAGCCTTCCAATCCAGGGGACGCGGGTTCGATCTCTGGTTGGGGAACTAAGATCCCACGTGCCGCGGGGCAGCTAAGCCCGCGCCCTGCAGCTACTGAGCCCATGTGCTCTGGAGCCCGTGCACCGCAACTGGAGAGAAGCCCGCACACCGCAACTGGAGAGAAGCCCGCACGCCAAAACGAAGAGCCCGCATGCTGCAACGAAGACCTGACACAGCCAGATAAATGAGTTAATTCATTTAAAAAACTGATTAAGATGGTACATTTAAAAAAGAAAAAAAGAAATTGTAACTATGTTTTTAAACCTGATGTCAGAATTCCTGAAGAGGCCAGTGGTGACGTCGCCCCATCTGGCACACCGAGGGCTGACAGCGGATGCTGCCGTGTGGCCAGGGGCCGGATAGCCCACTAGCCCTGAACCTGCGTGGATGGGAGTGGACTGGGGGGAGGACTCTTGGGGCTTGTATCCTGGCCTGAAATCTAGACCAGCTTGTCTGGGTACCAGGGGAGGGAAGGAGGAACAGCAGCTGAGGGTGAAGAGATGAATCAGTGGGTTCTGTGATGCCAGGAAGGAAACCCGATAGTACACCGACACCTGAGAGAGGCCCAGAGGAAGATGGTGGGAGCCCTTAGCTCAGGCTCAATGACACCAGAGGCCTGACAGGTAGGCCGTGGGGAAAGGGCCACTCCTGTTTTAGAACCTGGCCAGATTGGATGGAGGCCTGCAGTCCTGAGGGGCCTCACCCTGGGGGATATTCCCACCTGATACGTCTATGGACCGGGCCGATTCTGGCAACGTGCCGATATCTTTTGACTTTTATGATTGCTTTGCTGTAAGGGATGCAGTCAGAGACCAGAGGGTGGCCTGTGATATAAGATATAAATATTTGGTCTTTGCTCTGGGTCCTGGCACACAGTCCTAAAACCCTTGGCATTTCTTGGGACTTCCCCGGCGGTCCAGTGTTTAAGACTCTGCACTCCCAGTGCAGGGGGCTTAGGTTCAGTCCCTGGTCGGGGAACTCAGATCCCTCATGCTGCACGGTGCAGCCTAAAACAATAAATAAATAAGAAATTAAAAAATAAAATAGGGCTTCCCTGGTGGCGCAGTAGTTGAGAGTCCGCCTGCCGATGCAGGGGACACAGGTTCGTGCCCCGGTCCGGGAAGATCCCACATGCCGCGGAGCAGCTGGGCCCGTGAGCCATGGCCACTGAGCCTGCACGTCCGGAGCCTGTGCTCCACAACGGGAGAGGCCACAACAGTGAGAGGCCCGCATACCGCAAAAAAATAAAATAAAATAAAATAAAACCCTTGGCGTCTCTGGAGTAATGAGCCTCCTTTTGTGAGCTAATGAGATGAAGGGTATCTGGGGGCCCCTAGATCACTTCAGGATGAGCCCTGGTCTCCAAAAAGACCAGGTGTGATTAGAGGGTTGCAACCGTCAGCCCCCCCACCACCCCGACCTCTGGGCAGGGGAGAGGGGCTGGAGGCCGAGTTAGTCCCTGTGGCGGTGATTTAATCAGCCTGGCCTATGACTGGAACCTCCATAAAAGCCCCAAACCGAAGGGGTTTGGTTGGTGGACAGTGGAGGTGCCAGGAGAGGTGGTGCACCCAGGAGGCTATGGAAGCTCCTCGCCCCGCCCGGTCCCGAGCGTCTCTTCCATCTGGCTGTTCCTGAGTTGCATCTTTTATAATAAACGGGCGATAGTAAGTAAAGCACTTTCCTGAGTTCTGGGAGCCATTCTAGGAAATTATCAAACCTGAGGAGGGGGTAGTGAGAACCCCGGATTCCCAGCTGGTCGGTCAGAAGTAGGGGTGGCCCTGGACTTGTGGCCGGCATGGGGACCATCTTGTGGGGCTGAGCCCTTAACCTGGGGGTCTGACACTAACTCCAGGCCGACGGCTTCAGAATAGACTTGGATCCCCCACTGGTGTCCAGAGACTCAGAGAACTGGATGTGGGGGTTGGGAAACACCCCCAAGGGGCTATGATAAGTAAAGCTGCTATGGACACCTGTGTACAGTTTTTTGAGTGGACGCAAATTTTCATTTCTTTTGGAGAAATGCCCAAGACTGTCATTGCTGGGTTGTGTGGTAGTTGCATGCTTAGCTTTATTGAAAAAGAAACAAATAAAAACCTGCCAACGTAATCAAATACTCTCTCACTATCACTATCTCCTGCTGAATCTGTCGGTAGGTCCCTTTTTACCTTCCTAACATTTTTTCGTTGTCCTTGTCCTTTCGTGATCCAATTCTCCAGACTTTGTTAATTTCGTTCATCTTTTCAGGGAAGCTTTTGGCTATCAACCCTCTCTCCTGTACCCACCCCCGCCCCCATTTCATTATTTTCTGCTCTTCCAAGGTAGGTATTGTTAACTTCCCACAACGATTTCCTCCTTTGGCCCTTCATTGTTTGGGGTAAATATTTTAAACTATCTTGTTCCTGACTTCTGGCCTCCTGAGTCCTTGGCCTTTGTGGAGACGGTCTCGTGGCCGACAGTGGAGGGACGGGCTCCAGGGGCACCCTGCACTGGGCCCCACGTCCGCTGTCCTCAGAGTGCCCTGGCGAGGCTGGCCTGGCTCGGCTTGGTCCTTGGACTGTCCTGACCATGTGACAATGAGCACCCCTTCCCCCACCCGGGGTCAGCCGGGGACAAACCTCACAGCAGTCTCCTGAGACAGGCTCTGGTGCCCCCGGCCACAGTCCTGCCACATTATCTGGTCCCGTTGCTGCCCTTCTAACGGTCACAGGCCTCCCAGGCCTTCCTTGTGACTCCCCCCTGCCCCCCCCAGAATGGGTTCTTGCAGACTCTCCAGGAGCTGCAGGAGGTTGGTGCTCAGAGGCTCTGCTTGGCTTCCATCCCAGGGCAGCCAGCCTCCTCCTTCCCCGTCTGTTGTGTGCCGGCCGCTCAGGTTTTCAGCGCTGGACACTAACCCCCCAGGGGTTCCCTGGCAGATGACATGCAATGTGCTGGCAGCGGCCTACTGCTTAGCCGGGACACTGCTGTCTGTCTTGTCACCTGCATATTGACACACTCTTCCGTATATGTGAAAACATTTCACAGTTTCACAAATGTACAACGCGACGGCAGAGGCCCAGCAGTGCCCCCTGCCCCCTGCCAACCCCAGTGTCCCAGGGATGGTAGGGGTCCCCGACGTCATACGGCAACCTCCACCCCCAGCGCTCGTCTGGGCGCTTGTCAGGCACTGACTCGTTCTGGCCTAGGAGGGCCCGGGCCGTCCTTCGGCACACGGACTCAGTGCCCAGCAGTAGGAGAACTCCCTCCCCCCATCTGCAGCACTCGCTCTGCGGGGGAGGGCCGTGAGGGGTGGAAAGGCTGACACCCACTGTCAGGGTGCAGTGCGGGGGGTCCTGGCCGGTGGCAGGAAGCGGCAACCCCCCACCGGGGGCTCTCCGGCCCTGCCGTGCCCGCGGCCGACAGCCCTCCCTCCTGCTGGCACGCAGCCCGCTGAGTCCGGGGCACCTCTCCAGATGGGTCAAGGTGACCTGGGAGGACAAACACCCCAGCTCTCAGACCAGAGGGGATTGCAAGTCCTCATCACTCGGGAGGGTGAGGGGTGGGCACCGGTGGTTTCTGTCCCTCTGGCCCAAGGGATCAGAAAGCGCCCAATCCAGGGGACAAGTGCAGCAAGGGAGACCCCCCCAGGCCCCAGGCCCGGGTCAGAGGCCCTGCTAGGCCTTGGGGGCAGAGGTCATGGAGCAGTCCCCGCAGCCAGGCCCTGGGTGTCCATCCATCCACATGGCCGGTGGTGTCTGCCTCACCTCCCTGCCAGGAGCTGGGAGACCTCACGGGGGGAATGAGAGTGCTTACCCTCTCCCACTGGCTGTCGGGCACCTCCGGGCGGCTCAGGGGATGGCGAGGTGCGGGTTGTCGGGCACTTTGTCCGTGAGGACACACGTCCAGGGGGTCGAGGGCCTTGGTGGGCAAGGTCTGGAGAGCCCCCGGGAGCTGGAGTCTGCTGTGCAGGGACCTTGTGCCTCCCACCGGCAGCTTCAGGGTTCCCACCCCCGCATCCAAGGCCAAGTCCCTTCCAGGCTGCCAGGACCCAGGTTCAAAGACGCTGGAGGGGGGCTGGGAGGATCGGGTGACCCTGCTCAGGGTCAGAACCCGGGATTCGCCAACTGCTACCTCTGTCCCAGCCTCAGCCCCAGAGCTGGAGACTCCAGTAAAGCTGGGGCTGGGGCCCTGCAGGCACCCCCAGGGTTGCCCGGTGTCCAAGTGTTGGCAGCCTCTGTCTGGGCCGCGGAGCTCACTCTCAGGTCCACCGCCTGCGGCCCAGCCCAGCCTGGGGGTCCCTTCACAGCCTCCCATTGAGGGGTATCCCAGGGTTCCCCGGGGTCAGGCCTGACCCCGCATACCAGCTGCAGCACCAGCACTAGAGGCCACAGTCAGCCCCTCCCCTGTTCACTCAGCTGTGCCCTCCTCTACTCACTGGAACAAAACCTGCTGAGCCCACCCCGGGCACCGGGACACGGCTCGGAGCTGGCAACGCCGGCGGCGACAGAGGACGACCCGCCAATGGGCCACAACCTCGTGGGGTGGCCAGCGAGATGAAGGAAGGAAGACGGGGCAGGGTGGGAGCCACAGGGGGCGCCGCAAGGGTCTCAGCCCAGCTGGTGGGCAAGCTCCAAGCTGAGACCCGAAAGGCCAGGGGGATGAAGAGGTGTGTGCCTGTGTGTGCACATACGTGGATGTGTGTGCATGTGGGCATGTGGGCATGCTTGTGTACGTGTGGGTGTGTGTATGCACATGCGTGTGTGTGCACCTGGCTGTGTGTGAGTGTGCACGTGTGTGTCGGGCAGGGTGGGGAGGAAATTCCAAGCAGAGGAAACCAAATGTCCAGCTGCTCGGAGGTGAGGGCCCTGTGTCAGGAGCAACAAAATCTGGACGTCCAGGGTGGCGAGCGGCAACGGGACGACTGCCGGTCCCGGACACGCCCACTGAACGCGCCAGTCTGCTCACTCCTCTCTGCACCCGACGGCCGCTGCCAGGGCTCTCGGGCGCTGACGTGCGCCTGACCCTCTCTCTGACCTTTGCCTTGCTTGCCCCGACTCAGACGTTGTTCTGGGTCTCTGTCACCAAGCTTCTAAAATCCCAACTCTGGAAGCAGCTGGCTTTCCAACTTTGCCAACTTCTGAATTCCTGGATCCGTGTCCATATTCACTTTCATTTCTGCTCACAACGTGGGCCTTCTTCTCGACCTCACCTCTTCCTTGTGAACATGAGGCCAATGGCACCCAACACACACACAGCACACCTGCACACACACAGAGCACACTTACGTACACAGCACACTTGCACACACACATCATTCTGTTTTCCGACTTTTGCCCTTGGCTACTGGCTCAGTCCCTTCACAGTCCGCCTGCAAAGTGACCACGGGTGTTTTTTACCAAATGCAGAGCCTCAGCATCACGTGGACCACCAACCACCATCGTTCCAGCCTCTGCTATTGGCTCCCATGGCCAGTGTAACAGAGCAGGACTCCCCCTCCATGTCCTCAGCCTGCCTTTTGTCTGTAAATGTCTTTAGTCAAAGAATAAATTTAATCAGAGAAGTGAGAAAATGTAGAAAGAAAGAAAAACGGTCAAATAAGATAAAATAGTAATAGTTTAGCCACTAAACAAAGCCAAGGACCTTTAGTTCCTCCTCCAGGGCTGTAGATCATATTCTGAGCCATGTCCCTTGAGCTGTTTCACAGATACTGAAACCCCCACCAGGTGGAAGAAGTTAACTCTACGCTGCCCACGAGCACGTAGACCCCAGACCAGATGGAACCAGGAGGCTGATGGTGTTGACTCCTAGTTACCTCACCACCAACCAATCAGAAGAGCGTCCACAAGCTGATCACACACCCCACAACCTCCCCTCCCTCACCCTGTCTTTAAAAATCCTTCCCTGAGGACTTCCCTGGGGGTCCAGCAGTAAAGAATCCGCCTTCCAATGCAGGGGACTTGGGTTCGATCCCTGGTCAGGGAACAAAGATCCCACATGTTGCAGGGCAGCTAAGCCCGTGTGACACAAGTACTGAGCTCGGGCGCCTGAATGAGAGAGCCCACGTGCCTCAAAACTACAGAGCCCAGGTGCCCTGGAGCCTATGTGCCACAACTAGAGAGAGAAAACCCACACGCCACAACTAGACAGAAGCCTGCACGCCCCAACGAAGACCCTGCGGGCCGCAACAAAGACCCGACGCACACAAAAAGATAAAGAAAAAAAATCCTTCCCTGAAAGCCTTTGGGGAGTTCGGGCCTTTTAAGCACTAGTTCCCCGGACTCCTTGCTTGGCACCTGCAATAAACGCTGCTCTTTCCTTTTCCACGACCTGAGGTCAGGAGACTGGTTTTACTGCGTGAGTGCACAGACCCGAGCTTGGTTCTGTAACACCAGCAGCCTGTCTGCTAAGCCAGTGTCACATCATTTTAGTCTAGGGCTTATTTGTTACCACAGCATAACCTGGTCTATCCTGACTAACAGAGAAAAAGGTTCTTTGAAGTAGGGTGCTGCCATAACAAAACACCTAAATTAACAAGTATCCACACGTCACTGTGACACCAGGCAGTACACTTTGCAGCACATGAGGTGGGGCTCCGCCTGCCATGTCAGGACATTGGCTGCTGTGTCCAGACCTTGGCTGGCTCCATGCCACGTGTCTCATCCTCAAGAAGGCTGGCCTGGGTGTATTGTCTTGATGAGAACAAAAGTGAGTCATGTGACTAAGACCAGCGTCGAGGGGCAAAGCTCCTGAACCACGGTGGGAGGGCACCCCAAAGTCCCATAGCAAAAGCGTGGGCCCAGGTAAGGGTGAGGCCTGAGGACGCAGATACAATCTTTCAACTTTTAAAGTCAAAAGCTGCAGGACCAGGAGGGGGCTCACCCCCACCTGATGTGTTACCACCTGGAAATTTGGACCTGGGGGGTGGATGCCATAGCCAGAGGGCTTTGGGGAGGAAGAGGATGTGTTCTGTGTGTGAGAAGAAGTTGTCTGGTGAGCAGAGGGGCCCTGGTGGAAGAGGCGGTACTGCTGGGCAAACAGATAGACTGCAATTCCCAGCCTCCCCTACGGTCAGTACGGTCACTCAGCATCACATGACTGCATTCCGACCAGTGGGAGTCGAGGGGAAGGGAAGTAAGCTAATTCCCACATGGTCCCCCCTTTCAAGGTGACCTTGGAGGCCACAGTTTCCAAAAACAGTTAGAAGATGAGGCAGACACGCTCAGCCCACGAGACTGCGTGCGGTAAAAAGAACCCTGAGAGTTCAGGGTGTATTTGTTACTGCAACATAGCCTAGTTTCAGAGTGTGGTGGCTGAACCAGTAGCAACCCCTGAACGGGGTAGAAATGCAGATCCTCAGGCCCACCCTGGACTCAGGAATGCTGAAGCAATCATGTCCTAACAAGGCCCCCCAGGGAGTGTTGGTGTCCATTCTGACTAAAAGGAGTCGCAGACACTGAAACTCCGGAGGACCCTGTGGGGCTCCTGGGCAGGAAGCCTCACAAACAGTTGCTAATCAGGGCAGGGAGGGGATGCAGAGACAAAGGAGGGGCAGTGAAGAAACAATCGTGCAGCCTTGGAGCAGGGTCCTGGTTCCACCTCAACGGATGCACATAACAATACCTTTGAGCTCTTCTGCAGAACTAAAATCCCCCAACAAATGGAAGATGCTACTATTCTTCATTCCAGAGAACCGCATCCAGAGAACCGCATCCAGAGACCATCTGAAGCCAGATTAAAGGAACCAGAGAAGCTCATCAGGAGACCACCCGAGGCCAGATTAAAGGAATGCAGGCCTTACACACACCCTGATCTTATCGACAACCCCGCCCTTGAACCACTGCTATAAACTCCTCAACAAATCCTCCCAGAATGGGACACACGGTTTTTCAGGGCGGGGTGGGGGGGAGCTCACTGTGTCCCCCTTTGCCTGGCAAAGGAATAAAGCTATTCTCTTCTACTTCACCCAAAACTCCGTCTCCGAGATTCGATTCAGCACCGGTGCACAGAGGCCGAGTTTTCGGCATCCACATGAGCAAGGGCACGATTAGTGTGAAGGATGGCTGCCATAGGCTGGTGGCTAAGATGTGAAGACAGGAACGACAGCAAAGTAGGTGCTCAAGACAAAGCAGGTATGAGATAAACACAGGGAAAGTGGAAGGATGGAAGGGAGGCACCTGGGATCTTCAGTCTCATGGGTGAGGCAGTTCCGAGGCAGATGACACCCAAGGGGTGACAGTGGGCTCGCAGGTGGAGTGAAGGTCACCGGCGATGGGATGTCAGTGGCGTTCAGTGCGTTGTCCCACCTGCGATGGATACAGGGCTGGGCTGGAGAAGAGGACCGTGAGCTGGTCCTCTCCAGATCCAGCACACCTGGCTCCTAGGATGGAGATTCAGCCCCCTGCTGACTTCAGACTCTTGGAACAATTCCAAAGACACAGCATATTCATCAGGGCTCTCAAGAGACACAGAACCAGTAGACTGTGTGTGTACATAGACGGAGACTGATTACAAGGAATTGGCTCATGCCATCAGGGAGGCTGGGAAGTCCCCGGACCTGGAGTTGGCGAGTGGGAGAACCAGGAGGGCAGATGGTGTCAGTTCTAGTCCAAAAGCCAGTGGGCTCGAGACCGGAGAAGGGTCCACATTTCAGTCTGAGTCTGAAGGCAGGTAAAGGCTGTGTCCCAGCTCCTCCATCAGTCTGGTGGAGTTCCCTCTCACTCAGCCTTTTGTTCTATTCGGGCCTTCACCTGACTGGACAAGGCCCACCGTGCTGGGAAGGGCCACCTGCTTTATCCAGTCTATACATTCCAATGCTAAGCTCCTCCAGAAACAGGGACACACCCAGCATAAGGTTTGGCCAAAAGTCTGGGTCCCCTGTGGCCCAGGCAGGTTGACACACACGATGAACCCCCTCACGTGGCTTCTGTCCTTGTAATGGTGTGGAATTCCACCCCACCTCCCCCTTCAGGACCAAGGCCACCACAAGCCCTGAGCTGGTTCAGACATGATGAGGGCCAGACGCAAAGGAAGCTGCAGGACCTCTTCGGGGGCTGGGAGAGGCTGGAGAAGTCGGGTCCTGAGCGGGCCGCCCCACAGGGAAAGGATACCAAGTTGAGTAAGTGTGTGGATATTGAACACTCCCTGTGACACAGGATTTAACTCCCTGCAAGGCTCCTGGAAGACAGTGCTAAAACAGCGCTAGATTGGCCCTTGGATGCCTGGGCACAAAAAAGAACCAAATCTAAGTGTCGTAGTCATCCAGGGCTGTGTAACAAGATACCACAGCCTGGGTGAATTGGACAACAGAGGTTTGCCCTCTCACAGCCTGGAGGCGGGAAGTCCAAGGTCAAAGTGAGGGCTTGGCTGGTTCCTCTGAGGGCTGTGATGGAGGATCTGGTCCAGGCCCCTCTCCCAGCTCCTAGTGGCTTGCTGGAGACAGGTGGGGTTCGTTGGCTTGAAGAAGCATACCCCCAGCCTCCACCTTCATCTTCACATGGCCTTTTCCCTGTGTCTGTGTCCAATCTCCCCGTGACTTTCTCTTAAAAGAACAATTGTCCCTGGATTTAGGGTCCACTCTAAATGCGGGGTGATTGCCTCTTGAGATCGAAAACTTAATTCCCTCTGTAAAGGCCCTATTTCTAAATACGGTCACGTTCTGAGGTACTGGGGGTTATGGCGTCAACATATGAGTTTGTTGGGGACACAATTCAACCCATAACATCACCCCTCCCACCGAGGAAGCAGACCGGCAGGTGTGATGCAGGGGGGGCTGGCTGGAGGGGGATGGGGACAGATACCCCACGGCTTGACCTGATGGCTCAGGGAGGCTCAGCAGCGTGAAGAAGTACGGGTGCTCCATCAGGAATCCAGCCCTGGGCCTCCCAGCT
The DNA here is from genome assembly GCF_949752795.1 of Hyperoodon ampullatus. Classification (NCBI taxonomy): domain Eukaryota; kingdom Metazoa; phylum Chordata; class Mammalia; order Artiodactyla; family Ziphiidae; genus Hyperoodon; species Hyperoodon ampullatus. Next base: position 4,505,470 of record NC_136920.1, read on the forward strand.
CAGGCTGCCCAGCGGCCTGTGCACAGCCTCTGGAGGGGTCGGACCAAGGTCCGTCCTTATGCGTAGATGTCCGTGTTCTGTCCCTCACGACCTTGAACCCCCGGGGCCCTTGCAGAGCATCACGGTCTGGTCAGCATCCTTTGACCTGGTCAAGGGTGAAAACGATAACAGCTGATGAGCCATTGGGTGCCCATCTCTGGAATCTGAGCAGAGAGTGTGGGGAAAACTCAACAGTTAGAAGAAAAGAACTGGAGGTACTTCAAGATGGGCGCCAGCTCTGCACGGGCTCCTGTGGCCAAGGGGCCGTGATCCCCCAGGAGGAAGTGGGGGTCACCGTGTCCTGGACTTCTCGGGTCTGCCTCTCGCCCTGCACCCCGTGATCGGAGGCCTGTCCCTGTAACCACGCTGTCCTCCCAGCTCCCTCACCACCAAATCAGGTTTCCTGATGATTTGCAGAAAACATTTTGGAGATAATAAAATAAACAGGCAGAGAGGACTCGGGAACCCTGGAGGTGGGGTGCAGGCAAGGCCTCACCCAGGGAGGATGAAAACCTCCACAGACGGCGCCATGTTGCCCCAGAGCCAGCCCAGGGCAGAGGCGGGAGCAGGGGCGAGGCCTGTGCTCCCAGACCTGGGCGTGGCGTGCAGAGAGGCAGGACGTCCCGCCTGCCCTCGGACAGGACTCTTGAGAGGCTGGCAGAGCCCGGGTGAGGAGGGGCTTCATGGATGGGCCAGCAGGAATGGGCCAGCAGGGGGCTCCGAACTGGACGGATGGCGACGCCCGCAGACACCTGCAGGTCTGCAGCTCCATTCTGGCCTCATGGGACCTTCTCCACCTTACACACCCCTATGCACTTCGGGGAGGGGGGTGGGGGAGGGGAACACGGAGTCTGGAGTTACAGACGGAGACAGAGCAGAACTTCAGCCCAGAGGGTGCTGCGTCTCCACCCTGGCACCCTATACAGAGGGGCTCAAGGAAAATGAGACGGGGGTGGAACAAGATGGAGCTACATGCTGGCGGCCCAGGAATGTGGGAGACTGACCGGCAGTGACCCGGCGGCCTCAGCACGGAGATGGGCCACGTCTGGGGCAGGAGATGGCTCCCCCAGCTTCTCCTACCCCGTGGGCTCTGTGAGGCGAGGGGGCAGGGAGGGGCGTGTGGCCCAGGGCGGAGTCTGAGGGAAGCCGGCCGCCCAGCCCAGCACTGTGAGTGGTCAGTTACCCAGTGTCACGCCCTACCGCCCCACCAGCCAGGCCAGGAGAGTGGGGGGCTGTGGGCTTTGCTAAGTCATTTATATATGTTGGTTGAACCCCTATAGTCCATACCAGGCAACATAAATGGCCCCCAGGATGCAGCAGGGCCCAGATCGGGCCCAGATGCTGGCCCCAAGGCTGACGCTCTGGGGAGGCTAGGCGTGGGGGGCCCCCCAGGACTCCCCTCTCCCCCTGCTCCTGCTCTGGGCACAGCGGGGAGGGGTGCAGCCTCCGCTCTCCCCAGCCCCAAGCTCGGGGGTTCAGAGCCCTTCCCCATCACCCACCCCCCCTGAGCGCTGGGTCGGCCGGGGTCCTTGCTCTGCCCACCTGGGGCCAAGGCTCCAAGTCCCCATGGGAGGCTGGCCCGAGTGGGGCCCCCATTCCAGTGTTCCCGAGACTCAGGAGTTCTTGGGATCAGTGTGACCGGGCTTTGTGGTGTGAGGGGGGCTGGGCGGGTTCAGAGGTGGGGAGGGGAGGAGGGGCAGCTAGAGAATGGGGGCCCGGAAGAGATGCAAGGGGCCCAGAGGGCACGCAGGGCAGAGAGCCGGGAAGCCAGAGACCCACTGCCCAGGGCTAGTTTCAGTGAGGCCGGTGGTGCCGAGGGCTCAGCCTCCACCGGACCCACCCGCTGCCCAGACCCCCACGGCCAGCAGGAGTGGAGGCAGTCTGGCCAGGGCCTCAGCTCTCTTAGGGGACTTAGAGTAGCACCTGGCCCAAGTGGGTGATGGGGACCGGCCCCCAGGGAGTCCCCAAGGAGAAGGGCTGCGGGACTCACTACCCCCATCCACCTGCCTGGCCAGCTGAGCCTGTTGTTTGAGGTCAAAGGTCCCCCGGCTGCACCCAGACGCTGGAATCAGCCCAGGTACAGCACCTCAGGCTGGGCATCCAGTGCCCCCAGTCCCCTGCCTGCCCCCACCTGCCTTCCGAGAGCCCCTGGTGTGTAATCCGGGGAGAGGGACAGACAGAGGGGAGGGGGAGCCTCGTCTCACCTGCCTGCTGAGGTCCCATCGGGCCCCCGTCCCCCCAGACTCAGAACCTCTCCACCCTCCCCTGCACCTGTGCCCCCACGGGAAACAGCCTCTCCACTCCCACAAGGCAACCAAGCTGAGGGGTACACCCCTCAGTGTCCCCTCCTGCAAGTCCCTTGGCCTGTGCCCCGGTAGTCATGCTTTCACTCCATTCAGCCTCCTCACCGCCCACCGGGGCCCCTGGAGGACCCTCCCCGTACTCACATTTTGAATCCATCCTCAGAGCCGCCCCCAAAGGCATCCAAACACTGGAGAGCATCCTGCCCTCCTCTGAGTCCTCCCTGGGGCCCCTCTGACCGAGGTCAGATATCAGCTCCTTGCGGGGCCTTCGAGACCCCAGGACCTCTGCCCACCTCTCATCCCCTGCTGCCCTCCCACCTCCATTGGCTGGTATCGATTTTAAATGTTCTCTCCCAGTTCTTTGATTATCTGGTATTGATTTGGAAACCAGAGCTGAGTCCTTCGGTAAAGCAGTGAGAGTAGGCAGTGTTGAATGCTATTCGTTTTCCTTAATCTTAAGAACGGAAACCCCATTACCCCACGCCACCGCAGCTTGGATACCAAGGACCCCGCCTCTGCTCCCCAGCCTACGTCTCCATCTGCACGACCCCGCCTCGTCCACAGCAGGCTGTTCAGGGGCCTTGGGCCTCCCTCCAGAGAGAGCCACCAGCTCCCCAACAGGAAGCGCCAACGGTTTAAGGCTCCGACCCCACCCTCTGCTGCATCCACCAGACGGGATCCCTGTAGCCTGGGCCATCCCGGTCCCAGTGCTGAAAGATCCCCCTTCGACCAAACTTCCCATTCTCAGTAGACCTGACCTGACCCCGACTCCGGGCCCGTCATGACATGGGGCCCCCTCCCCGCCCACGTGGGAGCCAGGACTGGACGGTGGATCATGAATCCCTTCCTTTTTGGGCACCGCCTGTTTCTCCGGCGGGTCTCACCAGGGCAGCCAGGATGCAGAGTTGCTCTCCGTGGTCCTAATCATGTAGACGTAAACAAGGCAATGGTATCAGAGCTTGTTGGAGGGAGAAAGACCCTGGGAGCCTCTGGTTGGGGGCCTGGGAGCCCAGGGGCAAGTTTAAGGGGCCCCCTGACTCCCTCAGCCTGAGGCTCCCCCCATACCCCACCATGCCTCTCACACCCGATGTAGCGCATTCTTTATCCCTATTTTAGACTCACGGAGCAAGAGGCTGACGGTGCAAAGGACAAGGACAGACCACATATGACAGCAAGGTCTGACCCACATGAGAAGTCCAGGAAGACCAACCACAACCTCTGCAGAAATCGGCCCAGAGGGTCAGGCCGTGGCCAGGACCACCGGCTTCCCTATTCTTGCTCCCAACCCAGGATGGCCCAGAGAAAGCCAAATAGCCCCCAAACCACTCCCACAGGCCACCTGGCTGGTTAGCTACCTCCATCTCCCCCAGGGCTGACAGCCTCTGATCAGAACACAGTGAAACTTCCCTTCTCTTTCAGCTTTACTGAGATGTAAATCATATACCATCACATTCACTCCTTTAAAATGTACAGTTCAGGGGTTTTTATATGCTCGCAGAGCTGTGCCACCATCAGCACTACCTAGTTTCACGTTTCAACACCCCAAGAAGAGACCCCGCAGGTACACTCCCTCCACCCGCCGAGCCCCAGGCAACCGCTAATCTGCTTTCTATCTGTGCCTTGGCCTGTTCTGGACATTTCCCAAAAACGGACATTTCCCATAAACAGAAATGTAACACGTGGCCTTCTGTGACTGGTTTCTTTCACTCAGCATCATGGTTTCAGGGTCACCCGCATTGTAGCCTGTGTCAGTGCTTCCTTCCTCTTCACGGTTGAATGATACTTCACGGTACAGCTCCTCTATACTTTGTGTATCTGTTCAGCCGTTGGTGGGCAAGTGGATTGTTTCCACCCGTTAGCTGTCGTGAACTGTGCTGGACACATTTTTGAGAGGACGTACGGTTTCGTTTCTCTTGGGAATGTACCTAAGAGGCATTGCCAGGTGATGTGATACCTCCATTTAGCATTTTGAGGAACTGCCAGACCATCCTCCAGAATGACTGCATCACTTTACATTCCCACCAGCAGTGTTTGAGGGCTCCGGCCTCTCCACATCCTTATAAACACTTGTTATTTTCTGTTTTTTTGGTGATAGCCATCCTAGTGGGTGTGAAGTGATTACTTATGGTGGTTTGTTTTTTGTTGTTGTTGTTGTTTTGTTTTTTGCGGTACGCGGGCCTCTCACTGTTGTGGCCTCACCCGTTGCAGAGCACAGGCTCCGGATGCGCAGACTCAGCGGCCATGGCTCACGGGCCCAGCCGCTCCGCGGCATGTGGGATCTTCCCAGACCGGGGCACGAACCCGCGTCCCCTGCATCGGCAGGCGGACTCTCAACCACTGCACCATCAGGGAAGCCCACTTATGGTGGTTTTGATTTGCATTTCCCTGATGATTAGTGATGTTGAGATCTTTCCACGTGCTTATTGGCTACTATCTATCTTCTTTGGAAACTGTTTATTCGGGGACTTCCCTGGCAGTCCAATGGTTAGGGCTCTGCTCTTTCACTGCCGAGCGCGTGGGTTTGATCCCTGGTCACGGAACTAAGATCCTGCAAGCTGCTGGCCAAAAAAAAAAGGAAGAAAAATGTTAATTCAGATCCCGTGTCCATTTTTAAGTTGGGCTGTTTGCCTTTTTGTTGTTGTTAAGAGCTCTTTACATGTTCTGGATACTAGTCTCTTATCAGATATCTGATTTGTAAATATTGTCTCCCATTTCATAGGCTGTCTCTCCACTTTCTTGATGATATATGTTTTGTTTAAGGGGGTGGCAGATCATGCTCAGAGACTGAGATTGTCTTTGCCAATACTTTATTTAACACAGGTTCACGGCGGGAGTTATAATAATATCACAAGCATACAGGATAATGTCTCTTAATAAGCCAATACAGAAATAACATACTCCAAACAAATGATAGATTAATTACCCCCTTTGTTCCAGCCAAGGGGAAGTATAAGGAATAAAGTCCACATTCAGTTGAGATGTACCTTTTGTACAAAGTTTTGGTTTCTCGGGGAAGCGGATGTCCCACTGCCCGCGCAAAAATAAAAGTCTCTCGTTGCTAGAGCGCGTTGCTAGGGAACCACGGTGCTGGTGTTGGCCGGCTGGCTGATCTCCTTGGAGAGAAGGCTGCACCGTTTGTCACCACTGCTCATAAAGCGATCACCTTTACCAGGGCGGGAGCTAATGCCCCAAGGGCTTCGGAGAGCTAGATCAGCAGTCTCGCCTGGTCCTCACAGACTCCTGGTATTTACAGCCCTAAATGTCCCGCACCAGAGCTGCTTTTTCACATGGTTCTTACTGATAAGCCCCCAGGGAGCCCTGAGCTGCTGAGCTCTGATAATAACATAACATCCTGACACGGTTCATTCTTATATCAAAACAACTTTACTTCTATTTTGTTTGTTTTGTCTTTAATTTTAATTTTATACTGGAGCATAATTCATTAACAATGTTGTGTTAGTTTCAGGCGTACAGCAAAGTGATTCGATTATACGTACACGTATGTCTATTCTTTTTCAGATTTTTTTTCCCATATAGGTTATTACAGCGTATTGAGCTGAGTTCCCTGTGCTATACAGTAGGTCCTTGTTGATTATCTATCTTATATATAGTAGTGTGTATATGTTAATCCCAACCTCCTAATTTATCCCTCCTCCCCAAAACAAATTTACTTCTAAAAACAACTTATTTTTTTTGTCTTTGCCATAATCAAGTGGATTAAAACAACTTCACTTAAATCATCAAGTGGATTTGAAATCATATCAATCAATACACAATATCCTTTGACACATGAAAGTTTAAAATTTGACCAAGTCCAATTTACCTATTTTTTCCTTTTTCTTTCTTTCTTTTTTTTTTTTTTTTTTTTTGACCGAGCTGCATGACTTGTGGGATCTTAGTTCCCTGACCAGGGATTGAACTTGGGCCACTGCAGTGAAAGCGCCACGTCATAACCACTGGACCACCAGGGATTTCCCTACTTATTTTTTTCTTATTTTGCTTGTGTTCTGGGAGTTGTATACAAGAAACTATTGTCTAACACAGGGTCACGAAGGTTTATGTTTTTCTCTAAGAGTTTTTAGTTTCAGCTCTTACATTGAGGTCCATGATCCATTTTGAGTTAATGTTTGTGTACAGCATGAGGTAGGGCCCCAACTTCATTCTTTCGCCTGTGGATATCCAGCTGTCCCAGCACCAGTTGTTGAAAAGACTGTACTTTTCCTCATCGAATTGTCTCGGTGTCCTTGTGGCAACCCATCATGAATGTGAGGGTTTATTTCTGGACTCTCAATTCTATTCCACTGATCTGTTTGTCTGTCCTTAACGCCAGTGCCACACTGCCTTGATCTCTGTAGTTTTGCAGGAAGTTCGAATGGGGAAGTGTGAATCCAACAACTTTCTTCTTATTTTTCAAGTTTCTTTTGGCTATTCTGGGGCCCTTGCAGTCCCATATGAATTTTAGGATCAGATTGTAAAAAGCCAGCTGGGATTTTGATAGGGATTTCATTGAAGCTGTAGATCAGTTTGGGGGAGTATTGGCATCATAAACATATTAAGTCTTCTGATCCATGAACACCAGTTATCTTTTCACTTAGTTAGATGTTCTTTAATTCCTTTTGACAACGTTTTGTAGTTTTCAGTGTACAAATCTTACGTTTCTTTTGCTCCATTTATTCCTAGGTATTTTGTTCATTTGTTGCTGTTACACATGGGATTGTCATCATAATTCCACGTTTGGATTGCTCATTGCTAGGTATAGAAATAAAATAAAATTGATTTTTGTATATTGATTTTGTATTCTGCCAATTGTTGAACACACTTACTAGTTTTAATTTTGTGTGTGTGGATCTCTTAGGATCTTCCATACACAACATCATGTCATTTGCAAATAGAGATAGTTCAAGCCTTCCTTTCTAATATGGGTGCCTTTTTAGTCCTTCTTCTTGCCTCAGTTCTCTGGCCAGAACCTCCAGGACAATGTTGAATAGAGTGGCAGGAGTATGCAGCAACATGGATGGACCGAGAGATGATCATACTAAGTGAAGTAAGTCAGAAAGAGAAAGACAAATGGCATATGATATCACTTATATGTGGAATCTAAAATATGACACAAATGAACTTATCTACGAAACAGAAACAGACTCAAGGACACAGAGAACAGAATAGACTTATGGTTGCCAAAGGGGAGGTAGAGTGGGGGAGGGATGGATTGGGACTTTGGGGTTTTATTTATTTATTTATTTATTTATTTTGGCTGCGCCAGGTCTTAGTTGTGGCATGCGGGATCTTCAGTCGCAACATGCAGACTTCTTAGTTGCAGCATGCATGTGGGATCTAGTTCTCCCACCAGGGATCGAACCCAGGCCCCCTGCATTGGGAGCACAGAGTCTTACCCACTGGACCACCAGGGAAGTCGCGAGTTTGGGATTACACATGCAAACTATTCTATATAGAATGGACAAACAACAAGGTCTTACTGTATAGCACAGGGAACTGTATTCAATATCCTGTGATGAGCCATAATGGAAAAGAATGTGAAAAAGATATATGTATAACTGAGTCACTTTGCTGTTCAGCAGAAATCAACACAAAGATGGTGGCAGGATGTGGGGTCCTTGTCTCGTTCCTGATCTTAGGTGGGACGCTCTCAGGCTTTTACCACCAGGTGTGATGTCAGCTGTGGGTATTTGTAGACGCCCCTTATTGGGTGGAGGACATTCCCTTCTATTTTGAGTGTGCTGAGTGTTTTCACCATGAAAGAATATCGTTTTTTGTTTTTGTTTTTGTTTTTGTTTTGCAGTACGCGGGCCTCTCACTGCTGTGGCCTCTCCCATTGCGGAGCACAGGCTCCGGATGCGCAGGCTCAGCGGCCATGGCTCACGAGCCCAGCTGCTCCGTGGCATGTGGGATCTTCCTGGACCGGGGCACGAACCCGTGTCCCCTGCATCGGCAGGTGGACTCTCAACCACTGCGCCACCAGGGAAGCCCGAATATTGGGTTTTGTTAGATGCTCTTCCTACATCCATTGAGATGATCACATAATTTCTGTCCTTTATTCTATTGATACGGTGTAGTACATTTTTCAAAATGTACTTTTTTTTTCAAAAAAAACTCCTCCTTTTTTTTGTTGTTTTTTTCAACATAAACCTGTCTCCCTTGGGGATGGCCTTCGAGTCCCTGCCAAATGCAGCGAGGGTGGCTGATTCCCTTGTATGTAGCAGGCTCTGCAGATACAGCCAGTTTGTCTCATTTAGGTGGTCTTTGTTTATTTCCACAGGAAATGAAGGCAAAGAGGCGGGGTTCAGTGATTCACCGACTCCCCCCGACAGACCATGTGCCCCAGGAGAGCAGTGAGTCACCAGCTATGGGCAGAGAAGCCTCTCCATCAGACAAGCTGAAAGGAGGCCCTGGCCTCCTGCCTCCCATGGCCAGGCCTTGCTCACGTGCCTGGGCCTGTGGTCATGTTTCACGGCAGACAGGGACACGGTGGAACCAGCCCGAAGTCACTGGGAGGGGAGGACTCAGGCCAAACCCAGCTGGGCAGCAAAGCCTGCTGGTCCAGCCGAGCTGCCCACTGTATCCCCATCAGCTCCTCTTCCTAGGGCAGTCAGGGCCGCAGGGCAAGGGAAGCGCAGGGAGGGGGTCTCCTATCCCAGGCATAGCAAGCTCTGCCCCGTCTCCCACATTCTCTAACGTAGCCCCTCTGGGAGCTTGTCCATGCGTCCTGGAGCTGGGATGGAAAGCGCTGCAGTCCAGCCAACGACGGGAGCCTTCCCCAGGACACCCCCGCTGGGCGCCCCCCGCCCCCGATCACACTGGCACACACATCATGTCACCGCTCCCTGTGATATTTACTGTTGTGTCAATGTGACCAGCCCCGGGCACCCGGGTGGGACATTATTTCTGGGGGAGTCTTGGGGGGTGTTTCCAGGTGAGATCAGCATTGAATCGCGGACGCAGGAGAGCAGGTGGGAGGGCACCACCTGGTCCCCGAAGCCTGAACAGAACACAAGACAGGGAAGGGAGAACGTGCCCTTTTCTGGCCCCACCCCTTGAGCTGGGACAGCTCCTGTCACCTCCTCCTGCCCTCAGACTGGGGTTTACACCATCCGCTCCCCTGGGTCTCAGGCCTCCAGACTCAGACTGGATGACATCACCAAACTGGCCTTCCTGGGCCGCCAGTGTGCAGTCGGCAGGTCATTCCCAGCTCCCATAACCATGCGAGCTACCTCACAGGGGCAAGGCCTGAGGTTCCCCTGTGGAATACCCCCAGCCACTCGCACTGGGGCCAGAATCCAGTGCAGCCCCACTCTGGCCTTCAGGCCCAAGAGCCAGCCCACCTGGCCCCTGACCTCACCGCTGGCCCCAACCCCAGACCTCAGAGTCCAGCCCTTCCCACATCCTCTGCTCCCACCCCACCAGCTTCCTTTCCACTCCTCCAAGCTACCCCTCTGCCTGGAATGCTCCCCCCAGCACCCCTCAGGGGTGGCTCCATGGCTGATTCCTTCCAGGACCCACGGGGAGGGGTGCCACCCCCCACCTGTCACACATCCTCAGAACTCCCCCCCTTTGCAGCACTGGCATGATCATCGCGGGGTGACATCTGTCACCCTCACCAGGGCCGAAGGTCCTCAAGCGAAGGGGTCCTGGCTGTCCAGCTCCTCACAGTGAGCTCCTAGAATAATGCCTGGCACACGGCTGGCACCCGCTAAATGCAGGACTGAAGCAGAGGACAGAACAAGCTGGCCAGGCGGGACCCACTTTGGGGGATGGCGGGCCGAGGACGCAGGTGCGTGGTTTTGCCGCTCCCTGAGGGGGGGCTCTCTGCCCCCACCACCCCCTTCCCCAGAGGGTCCAGGGAAGGGACAGCCCACACCTTTGGCTGGAAATGTCCCTATCACTGTGGGCAGCAGGGAGCTGATGGGAGGGCAGGGTGCCCAGGGCACCTAGACAAGCGATTCTTCATACTGAAGACCTGTTCTACCTCCGCTTCAACAGAAAGGATCTGGGCAGACCCCCAAAGATGTTACTTCTGTTGTAACGTCCCTTCGACACCCACAAACCCAACACTTGTGCTTGTGGCTCTTACACAAGCGTGAAGCCAAAACAAACTTTACAATAAGCCACCAAGAAAACTACAAAACTACCAGAGCCCGATGAGTACGACAGCGCTGCTCTGGCCGCCCACGGCTATTGAAATTCAAACCACTGTACAATGAACAGAATGAAAACTTCAGTCCCCAGCGGTGGCACTGGCCACCTTGCAAGTGGTCAGTAGTCACTCGTGCCAGGGTTACTGCAGACGCAGAGCTCTCACCTCTCCAGCTGCATGTCACCTTGCTGTCACCTGGGGAGAAAGCTTGATGAGTCACCCCTCTGCCTCCTTAGCCCTCTGGAGTCAGCAGGAGTGTGGGGCCGGGCCCCTGCGGTACTGGCGCCACCAGGCTGTGCATGAAATACACAACACCTGGAGGTTCCATAAGCGGCTTGGGCCTCTTGGACACCACACTGACCTGGGGGACACCCTGTCTGTGACCTTTCCAGCACAGACTCTTCCAACAGCCCTCAGGGACTCCCCCTTCCATGGGACAAGGGCTTGGCGGCCTAGGCTTGCCTCCCAGGATCTTCAGGCCAGGGCCGCACCACCGCCACCCGAGTTCCTATCCCGGGAGCGCTGTGAACCAAGCGCGCTGCTGTCTCGGCAGAGCTGGCGCCCGTGCATCACCTCCTCCGCGGGGCCTGCTACCAGAGTCCCAGGCGCCTGAGGGAGGAGGGAAAGCAGTTTTCCCCGCCTGCAGGCCTGTCCTCCGGCGCGGCCCCTTAGGGGAATCCGAGCGCGCCTGCAGCCCAGGGACGCGTGCCGCGCGTGGCACTCTGTGTCCAGGCCCCGAGGTCCTGACTGCACCAGGTCTGACACCCCGATGTGTGTGAGCCGGGGGGAAGGGACGTGCGCCCCGCCCCCCGGGGGCTGGGCTGGGGGCTGCGGCTGCTGCCTCTCCGCGCTCTGGCGGCAGGGTCGGGGGCGGGGCCTAGGGGGCGTGGCCTCGGCGCCCTATAAGTGACGGAGTGGGGCGCGCGCCCGGCCAGAAAGCGAGCGCGCAACGGCGGCAAAGACAGAGGTGCTTCTCGGCCCGGCCTCCAGCGCCCTTCTTGCCCCCCGTCCGCGCGTCCCAGCCGCCCGCCAGGCCACCGGCTGCCCATCAGGCGCCCAGGCCCCGCGTCCGCCGCCCAGGACCGGCCCGCACCCCGCAGGCCGCCCGCCGCCCGCGCCGCCATGGGGGTGGAGGGCTGCACCAAGTGCATCAAGTACCTGCTCTTCGTCTTCAATTTCGTCTTCTGGGTGAGCCCGGAGCCGCGGGTGGGAGGGCGCTCCCCGAGCCTGGCAGGCCGCGCCCCGCTAGGCCCTGCCAAGGGGGCGCAACGGGGCCGCCAAGTTACAGGGCCACCTGTGTGCGCCGAGCGCGTGGTGGGGGGTCCTAGGCCTGTGGGTCGCAGCGGTGGGGCTCGTCCGGGACTGCCGTGCCCCTCGAGGGTGGGGCGGGGGGCTCCAAGACGGGTTTCGGGCCTCTGTGCGTCGGGACCCAGAGCCCCGCGGCCGGGCCGGGCCGTTTGGGGACCTGGGGTCTCTTCCCGGTTGGTGATGGTGATGGTGCGGTGGGTGCGCGCTCCGAACCCGGTACCCGGCCACTGCTCAGCCCTCCTGGCCGCCGTTTCTGGGACCACCCTGCTTCGCGGGGACTGAGGGGCTCGAGGGCGGGGCTCCAGACGCCCCGCCCCCATGAGCTCATCGGGGCCACCGCCCCTAGATGGGCGGCCCAGTGCGGTGTCGGGGGCGGGGGGGGGGCCGACGCACACTCCGCCAGAGTCTTGGGGACCGTCCACCCCATCCTGGGCCCAGTCCAGTTCACCCTCCTGCCTGCTGTCGCCACCCTGAGGGTCGTATGGGGGCGGATCCGGGCCGGGGCGAAACGCAGAGAGGAAGCGCCCTGGGCCCCGGGTGGCCCGCGTGCTGGGGTGCCTCCCCCCTCGTGCCCCCAGCTTGTGGAGCCCCATCCTCCTCCCCTCCTCACCCAGCCTGACCTTCCAGCCCGTCCTCCCCCTGGGGCGCCATGGAGGCTGTGAGGGGCAAGGGGCTGGGCGAGTGTTCTGAGTTGGCACAGGCAGGGAGCCTGGAGACCTGGGGTTTCCGAGCCCCAGGGGTGCCGGGGCTGGGTGGATGTCCAGGTCTGGGCTTGGGAGGCCTCTCTGGAAAGAGGAGCCCACGGGTTGGACGGCTCAGGGTGCGGGAGGGTCTCCTGGGGTCTGTGGGCTGGTGGCCTGAGTTGTGTTTCCTGATCAGTCTTCACTGCTGGCCTGGGACTGATGAAGCTTTGGCTTTTGTTTCCATTTCCTGTCAGTGTTGGAATTAGGGGGGTGGAGATCTCCTTCTGGCCCGGAGGGACCAGGAATGGTTGTCGGGAGCCCCTCTCACAGCTGTGTCCTGCGTCCCCTGCGGTCCCCTGGGCATAGTGACTCGGGCCCCCTCCTGGCCCCTTCTTGCTTCTCCGCCACCCCAGGCTGCTCACCCCTTGTCACGGAGGACCAGGACAACGTCTGGTGGGTGCTTTCTTAAGTTGACACTGGGAGGGTAAACTTTTAAAATGGCTCCTGGAAAAGTGTGTGGGCCTGGGGACATCTGTTTGCCATCTGGACGGCCAAGGGTCCCAGGGTGGACCTCGGGGCACTGAGGTATTTGGGGTGGGGAGGGCAGGGACTGGACACGGAGTGGAGGTGTCACATCTTCCCTGCAGGGGCACTGGTGAGGGTCCTGTAGCCAGCAGCCTCTACCCTGGGGGTGGGAGCAGTTAGGCAGTCAGGATGGGCCAGGGTGGGCCGGGCAGCCTTTGCTGAAGGGGTGGTCTTGGCAAGGGGTGTCACCGGGACGCCCCTCTGCCAGCCCCTGAGCCTGTCCGTACCCGCAGAGCCTGGGAGGGCCCTGGTGGGAGGGGGAGGGGGGCGGAGGAAGGGGACTTAGCAGGAGTGGATTCTTGCCTTTGGACTGAGTGTAGGGGCGAGGTAAGTCCCTCCCACCCCCAGCTCAGCCTGGGTACCTCTGGTAATTTCCCAGGCAGCAGGGGTGGAGGCCTGACACATCCCCACCCCCACCCTGGGCCACTTTGTATTTGGGCTTAAGGAATTGTTTCTGAGGCCTCTCCCCTTCCCTCCCTCCCTGGGAATGCCCAGCTGACCAGAGGAACATTTGCTTCCAGTGGCAGCAAGGCCCCACCCACCCATGCTGGGCTGCCCCCTGTGGTGGGATGCCACGCTGAGCCAGGCGGGGCGGGGGGGGGCTCTCTGTGCACCCCCTCCCCCAGCATCGCTTGGCCAAGAGCATGGTGCCAGGGGTTTGGACCTCGGTGGAGTCCCCACCCTGCTGCTCTGGTCCTGGGCTTCCTCCCCGCTGAAGCGGGGGGTCCTTCCCCTGGGATTGTTGTCGGAGTAGTTCAGGAAATGGGTGTTGGGCATGGTGGCTGGTAGGGAAGACCCCATTCCTTGGCCAGTGTAGGCAGTGACTTGGGGAAGGGGCTTAGACGCCTGGGTGCCTGGGAGGCCCCCGCAGGGTCCAGTGGGTGAGGGAGGGCTCCTGGTGCCCCGCCCCACCCACTCACCGTGCACCTGGCCACAGTGCAGTAAGGGGGTGCTGGGGGTGGGAGCTGGGTCAAGAGGTTGAGGATGGGTGTCTGGATTTGGATCTGGGCTTTTTTTTTTTTTTTTGGCTGTGTTGGGTCTTCATTGCCGTGCGCGGGCTTTCTCTGGTTGCGGCGAGCGGGGGCTACTCTTCATTGCGGTGTGCGGGCTTCTCACTGCAGTGGCTTCTCTTGTCGTGGAGCACGGGCTCTAGGCTTGCGGGCTTCAGTAATTGTGGCTCGCGGGCTCAGTAGTTGTGGCTCACGAGCTCTAGAGCGCAGGCTCAGTAGTTGTGGCTCGCGGGCTCAGTAGTTGTGGCGCATGGGTTTAGTTGCTCCGCAGCACGTGGGATCTTCCCAGACGAGGGCTCGAACCCGTGTCCCCTGCATTGGCGGGCGGATTCTCAACCACTGCGCCACCAGGATCTGGGCAGGATCCAGTCCTTGGATCTGGGCACTTTTTAAAGTTTCATTTCAGAGAGTAAAGCCTTCCCCCGTGGGTGGCAGCATCAGAGGCAGGCTGGCATGCTGTCTGAGAAGGAGCCGGTCACCATGCACGCCCACACACACCAGCACACACACTTGCTGTCCGACCTCTCAGCGCCAGACCCCGGGGCCCAGGCTGTGTGCACTCAGCACGCCTGACCCCAGCCTGCTTTGGGGCCCCCTGCCCAGGCGGGCCCAGAGGTGTGAGGTGGGGACACGGCAGGCGGAAGAGCAGCGGCCCGGCCCGAGCTGGGGAGACAGTGCAGATGCTCCCCCGAGGGCATGGAATTCCCGCCGGTGGGGTGGGCCCGGGAGCTTCCTGACGAGGTGACTGGGGCTCAGGGCCCTGCTGCTGGAGCAGCTCAGGATGAGCAGAGGCGCCTGCCCCTGCTTCCCTGCTCACCCCACTCGAGTGGGCGACCTGGGGCGACCTGGGGTGGGCGCACGCCCTGTGTGAGCCCTGCTCGCCTCATCTGTGAAATGGGTGTGATCACAGCCTCTCCTCTGCAGGGGGAGCGGCAGCGGCCCTGCCTGGGACTGGCAGCTCCTCCAGCCGGATGCAGTCAGGGCTTCCTTCCAGAGGTAGCAGGGGCAGTGCGGCCAGACCTGGCTGGGAGTGGGGCTGATGGGAAGCCCTGCTAACTGGCTTTAAATTCTTGCTTCCGGACAGCACATGGCTGTCTATCACTTAGTGGTTCTGTCGCCTTCCTTCTCGGAGAGGGGATGTGACCCAGGCGGGCTCTGGCTGGGGGCAGGGATTTTCTGTTCCTGGTTTCAGTGGGGGGGCAAGTGAGCTCCCCTGGTGCCCCCGGGCATCTGGCTGCCACGCTCTGGGGAAACGGCCGTTGGGCCAGGGCCTGCTGAGAAGAGGAAATCTGTGGTCTGTGCCCAGGACTGGCTGGCCCCAGGGAGAGTGTCTGGGCATTACGGGGTGCAGAGCTGGAGCCAGAGGCGGGGAGCCTGGGACCCTGGCCGGCTCTGTTCCAGTGCCGATGCGGTGCCCACCCTGTGGGCTTCCCACCCCCACCCCTGCCCCCAGCTCAGTGTGCCTCCAGAAATTGAGTTCACCCCCAATCCCTAACTCATACTGCTTCCAAGTCCAGACAGGGAGATGGGCCCCCCAAAGCACCCCCCTCCCATATAATCTACCCCCCCGCCCCCCGCCTTCATTTCAGCGCCTGAAATCCCATGACAGGGAAGAGCCATGAAGATCAATAAGGTGTAGAGTCCGGGCACCCGTGGAGGGGCAGACGTCACCTTTGCACTTGCGCAGCGTTTTGGAGAGGGCCCCAGGTAGGGGTGGGGGAGAAATGCGGGGACCCTGCCTCTGCCCGCCCCCCGAGACGCAGGCTGGGCCAGCAGCCAGGACTGGGGGTTTCGCCTTGGAGGCAGCACGCCCCCGTGGCCGGGACTCCTCATGCTGCGTGGAGCACCAAGCTCACTTCGAATCGGCCCTTTCCAGATGTCCTGCAGGTGTGGTGTGACCCAGCCTCTGGACTTCAGTGCCCCTCCCCCGCCCCCATACTTTGTACTGTGGGGCCCGGCCTAAGCCCCTCCTCCCAATGGCAGAGCAGGTGCTGCTTCACGCAAGACCACCTGGGACTCTAGGTGGGCCCCCAAGTGCTAGGGGAATCCCCACAGGCGGGCAGGGGGCCTGGCCCCAGGGGTGGCCCATCAGCTGGCAGTAGGTCTCCCTTCCCTGGCCGGCCACCAGCGCGTGGTCGCAGGGGTGCCTGTTGGCTCGTAGCCACCCTCCCTGGGCTCGAGGGCTGCGGGGCTCGGCGGGCAGGGAGGCACCTTAGAGCTGGGGCTCGGTGCATGGTGGGGGAGGGTGCTGAGGGCAGGGTGGTCAAGAGCCCAGTCACGGGGGTCCGAACGCCACAGAGGCCTGGGGAGCAGGCAGCCCCCTTGCCCTCTTCTTTGAAGCCACGCCCCTTCTAACTTTGGAAGGTTAGTGCTCCCCCTGCCCCCAGTTACTGGGGTAACAGGATGATTGTGGAGAAGGTGAAGGACACGAAGCTGGGACCATGCGGAGTGGGGGGGTGGGCGGCCCGTGGGCGGCCCCCTGGCATCCCGAACCGTCGCACGGGAATCTTCTGTACCAACTCCCACACGCAGGCCAGCCTGGGTCGTAACTCTCCCTCGGGGAGTGTCTAACGGTGCTCTGTAACCCGCCTTACCTGTCACATCACCTGCAGCTGGGCGTTGAGTTTGGTAGCCAGCAGCCAGCTCCTGGCGGGGATTTGGAGGTCAGGCCGTGACCCCGGGGCTGCAGGGGAACAGAAGGGAAGACCCCAGGCCGCCCGCCTTCCTGGTCTCCAGTCCCAGGTGCTGGGAGGCCTGAGCCCCAGAGTTTGATAGCATTGGTCTTGGGGGTGCTCGGCGGGTTTGGGAAGCACCCTCTACAGTCCTGTCCGCCCCCGGAGCTCACGGGGAGTCTCCCTCTCACACGGGCCAGGCCCTCTCTGCTCCCCATCCCAGGGGCTCGGCCGCCCACCTGCTGGACGGACAGTCTTCCCCTCTGTCCCCGAGATAACAGCTCAGGCGCACACGAAGTCCCACTCCCCTGTGCCAGGCGGGCACTGGGCTGGAGCCATGCCCTTTGCCTCCAGCTGGCCCACGGGAGCGATGAGGAGACCAAGGTCCCGGGTGCCCACACGAGGAAGTGGTGGAGGCAGACTGGAAACCAGGGCCAGTGTGGTTTGCGGCCGGCATGACCCGAGGCAGGGCCAGGGCATCCCCAAGGGTGGGGGGCTGTGCCTGGGTTTGTGCAGGGAGCACGTGGCGGCCAGGGAACCCGGCCTGCCCCGGGGCCCCTCCACTCACCTCCGGCCCCTGCCTGGGCCCACCACCTCCTGTCTTCCGCCCAGTGTTTCCCCAGCCTATCCAGATCCTCCTTGTCTGATGTGTGCGCCCCGCTGCAGCCCCTCGAGTGCCCTTTGCTGGCGGGTGGCTGGGACGTCTGTGTCCACACGCCCCTCGCTGCAGGGGCCGAGGGGATGGAGGGGCATCCCACAGGAGGGGCCCTTTCAGCCAGTGGGGTGGGTGTAGGGCCCCCGCCTGCAGTGGGTGGTAGGTATGCTCGGGGACGGGCCCAGGAAGCAGGCGGGCCCTGCGGGTTCCCCAGGCGCACTCCGCTGTGCCTGGAGAGGTGGCAGGGTGTCCTTGGGGGCCTACACTCCCCTCCCGGCAACAAGGGGCTCCTGCATCCCGCAGCTGGCGGGGCCCAGTGTCCTCTTCCGCCCCCGCAGCTATTCTTAGAGGCCAGTCCAGGCAGCTTCCTGACGTCAAGGGGCCTGGAGGGTGGTTTCCGCTTCCTGGCTGAGGCGAGGGTCGCTGCTCCTCTCTCTGTACTTCCTTCCCGCCTGGAGCTGGGTGGCTGTGTTCCCGGAGGGCACGACAGGGCCGTAGGGTCGTTGCCCACCCCAGGGAAGGCTGGGTCGGGCCCTGCGTCACCCTGTTCTCATGGTGGGTGGAGATGGAGGGTCAGCCCTCAGGGACCCAGGTCCCTGCCCGGCCCGAGGGTGGTGGCTTCTGCCCCCACTGACCCTCCACATCCCATCCTCAAAGGGTCTTTGCTGCACCTCTTTCCTCTGACTTATCCCGGTGTCTGCCAGGGCGTTTCCTGCCTGTGGCCTTCACTGCCCTCCTGGGGAGGGTCTCCGGGCCCCCAGGACCTCCTGGTTGCCGAGCTGCATGGGCACTTCGTGGCACATTTTCCCAGCAAGAGTGCGCACCCCTTGCGGTGGCAGGTTAGGGAGCAGAGTGGCTCAGAGCCAAGGCCCTTCCCGGGTCACGAGGGAGCTGCCCCCTCTATCATCTGTCTCTGAGAGCGTCAGCACTGCTAATTAAGGGAGCACGTTGATGCGTGGGTGTCCCTGTCACTCCTGGAACGCGTGGGCAGGACTTGGGGTGACCACTGGGCCAGCACGTGTGGGTGGGGAGGCATGGAAGACAGATCCCAGCTCAGCTCCCACCCAGGGCCTGGCAGGAGCCGGGGGGGGGGAAGGTTGCCCCAGGCCTGCCCGGGCAGCACCCACTCCTACGCCCTTTCAGCTGCTTCTTGGAAACGCAGACAGGCCAGGCAGGAACCCAGTGTACTTGGCAGCACCCCCCCCCGCCCTTTTTAGTTGACGCTATTATTTATTAATTCTCAGAAAGGAGGAAGAAAGAAACAGAAACTGCATCTTTCATAGGATTACAATCAGTCCGCGCCGTCCCCTGCTGTGGAACCCTTCAGTAATCCCAATAGGTTAGGGGCTCCTTCCTGAGCTGCTCGCCAGCCCCACCCAAGCAGGAGCATCTCAGGATGCAGGAGCATCTCAGGATGCAGAAGCAGGTGGCAGCGGCACTTCCGCCAGGCCAGCTGGCAGGAGAGAGGGAGGGGGTGAGTGGAGATGTGTCAGACTCTGCCACTGAGCAGCCTGCCCGGAGACCGCCGAGGGTGGGCACAGTAACCGCCGGCTCTGTCAAACGCTCTCCGTGTACAGCGGCATCATCTGAGCGCTCTGCGTAGGTCAGCTTGTGTACTTTTATTTTATTTTTATTTTTTGAATTTTATTTTTTATACAGCAGGTTCTTATTAGTTATCTGTTTTATACACATCAGTGTATACATGTCAATCCCGATCTCCCAATTCATCCCAGCACCACCCCCACCACCCCTTCCACTCTCCCCGCTTGGTGTCCGTATGTTTGTTCTCTACATCTGTGTCTCTGCCTTGCAAACCCTTTCATCTGTACCATTTTTCTAGGTTCCACATATATGCGTTATTATACGATATTTGTTTTTTTCTTTCTGACTTACTTCACTCTGTATGACAGTCTCTAGATCCATCCACATCTCTGCAAATGACCCAATTCCGTTCCTTTTTATGGCTGAGTAATATTCCATTGTATATATGTACCACATCTTTTCAGCTTGTGTACTTTTAGTTCCTCATTATACACACAAGGATATTGGAGGCACAAAGGTGCCGAGATGGTCCTGAGATGACCCAGCAGCCAGAGGCTCTGGGGGCCCTTGGCAGCCACACTCTGATTCCCACCCAATGCGAGGACTAAGTGCTTTCCGTTAAGTCTGGACTCCGTTTTAGAGCGGGCATAAGTGTTCCTTAGTTTATCCAGTCCCTTTTTTGACCCTAAAACCTCAGTTTTGTGGACAAGACTTCAGCGTTTCCAGATGCTTGCTGTTGGCCGCTAGGAGCCTGGGGGTCCTCACCTTGGTGGACGGTTGTCATGAAGACAGCAGGCTGGATCCTTTGGGACCAGAAGAAACATTTACCCCTAAAGGCTTTGCTGCTTAGAAGTTCAGTGGACAGGGATTTGGGTGTGTGGGGTTTTTTAAACAGCTTTGTTTGACATAGCGTCAACTGCACGTTTAAAATGTACAACTTGGTAGGTTTTGACGTAAGGAGGCACCTGTGAGACCTAGAGGGTGGTCCACCAGGAGAGTGAATGTATCCATCACCCCCAGAGGTGTCCCTGGGGCCTTGGGATCCCTCCTCCCCATCCCAGGCCACCCGCTGGCCTGTCATCTGTGCCCGTGATCGGCATTTCCTGTACTTTTTATATGAACGGAATCGGAAGGTGGTAGTTTTTCCTCTTGGTCTGGTTCTGATGATCAGCGGGGTTATCTGGAGATTCACTCTGGTGGTTGTGTCAGTAGTTCCAGTATTTTCTTCCCTTCCCCCGCTGGTGGGCATCCACCCACTCACCGCTTGAAGGACATCGGGTTGTCCCCGGTTTGGGGGTGTTACCAGGAAAGCTGCTGGCACGTTTGTGTGGGCACGAGCTTCCACCCCCCCGGGGCAGTACTGGGGTTGCAGGGGCTGGGCGCATGGCGGGTGGAGGGGTGGAGAACGTGCCAAGGACCTGAGCTCTGTCTCCTGTGTCCCCGCTGCTCCCCACCCTCGCCTGGGGGTCTTCTCACTTAAGCCCATCCCATTGCTTGGGGGTGTCTCACTGTGGTTTAATTTGCATCTCCCTGCGACCAATGACTCTGCCCGTCTTTCCATGCGTTTATTTGCTGTGCACATCTCTTCTTTGGTGAAGTGTCCAATTTTTTTTTCTTTTGCCCGTTTTTTAAAAATCGGTTGTTTGTTTTCTTGTCGTTAGAGTTTTGCAAGTTCTTCATAAATTTTGGATACGGGTCCTTTGTTAGCCATTTGCAAGCCCCAGTCTGTGGGTTATCTTCTGAAGATCAGGCTTCTTTCAGACCTCTGCTGCTTCTGGGACCCCTGCCCTGCCCTGGGCACCCCCTCCCTGCAGAGGCACGGGTCCACCCCACCCTCTGCCTTTTCTCGTGGCCTGGGTCGGGGGATTGGGGGGCGGGATTCGCAGTGCTGCCTTTGCCCTTCCTCCGTAGGTGACCTTAGGTGAACGCCCATCCCACCCCCCGTAACTGGGGGTGGTCACTGCCACCACTGCCTTCATCCAGGCCCACCCCAGCGGGTCTGTGCGGGGCCTGGAATGACTGAGGACCAGCTGAGGAGGGTACACGTAAGCACCAGGCTCTCCCCTGCCCGGAGGCGGGACTGCCTTCCCTGTTCACCCATCAGGAGGTGGGCTGGAGCCACAGGGGGGTCTGGAGGCTGCTGTCCCCCCTCTGCCCCTGCTCCCCACACATCCTGGGGTCTGCAGCGGAAAGCCCTTCCCGAGACAGGAGAGATGAGGACTTTGCCTGCCACCCCACGGTTAGCATCTGGGTGCTGGGATAAGCATTACCCTCACAGCATTTCTGTTAGGACCAAGTGCCCTAGATGGGCTTGTCCCCTTGGCTTCTGGGGTGAGGGGCTGCATGGGGAAGATGGGAGTGGTCCCAGCCCAGCCAGGGGGGCGGGAGGTGCCACTCCACGCTCAGCTCTCCTTACCGACGGGGATGCTGAGGCTGAGTCAGGGCTTGGGGCCAGGCCTCTGTGACTGCAAAGGAGGCCCAGGACAGGGCTCCCCCTGCCCCACCCCCTCCGTCCTGGAACGTCTCACAAAGCTGTCTCTGGACCACAGTTTCAAAACAGAGTAAGTGGCGGTTTCTAGCCAGAGTTACCACGGCAACCCTCAGCCTCACCACCGCCTGCTCTGGAGCTGCAGACCGCAGCCAGAGGAGCAGGACTCCCTCCAGAGCCTACCTGCCCCGTCCCCGCCCTCCCCCTCCCCCTGCCCCGTCCCTGGGCCCTCCCACCCGCTTGTGGGTGTGCCAGGCACCAGGAGCAGCCACGGGACGCTGGGAGTTCGGCACTGCCCTTCCAGGGGTGTGCAGGGGGGTCCCGGGGGCCCCGGAGGGACCCTGTCGGTCCTGCTGCATGTGCTCCGGGAAGGGGGAGAGCGAGCGTGCTGCCCTGGGTGTGGGGAGTGGAGTCCCTAGTTGAACGTTTGGAAGAGGGGGGCAGAGAGGGTGCCGTCCCGCCCTGGGGGGGCGGTGTCGACAGCACCACCTTCGGGGGCAGCCCGGCTGCTGCCCGATGCCAGCGGTCCCCAGCGGTCCCCACCAGCCTCATCGTCCACGGAGCCCAGCGTAGGAGAGCCGGGGCCACGGGGCTCCTGGCCTCCCCACCCCCCATCAGCGCCCTAGCGTCACCTGCCTGGAGATCCCTGGAGATGCCTGGGGCTTTCCTTGGGGCAGCCCCTGGTGCTGGGGCTTCGAGTCTCACATGCTCTACTGAGCCTGTCTTGGTGCCGCGCTCCCTGGCCAGGGCCTTGGGGAGAGGCACTGGGCCAGCCAGGTGGTCTTCTTGGGGTCCGCTTTTTGGTTTCTCTTCCTCATTGGACACGTAGCTGACGGTCTGTGTAGGAGCTGGTGCTTGTAGCTCCGGGGACAGTTACCGCCTCGGGGAGCAGCTCAGGGAGGAGGCTGGGGTGCGGGGGCCAGCTTGACTGGGTGGGTCAGATGCTCAGGCATGGGCCTGCTGGGCCCGGTCTGGGCTCACCCTCAAGGACAGACCCCACCTAGCCCTGAGCCACTGTGCTCGCAGGGGCATGAGTCAGCTGGAAGCCTGCGCCACCCCCGTGCCGGGCTCTGAGCGGAGCCCCCTTTCCTGCCCGCCGCTCAGCGCAGCCTCCACCTTGCGGTCTCTGGCGAGCACCGCGAGCTCCCTTGCTCTCCCGGCAGTTTCCCATCTCCGTGACAGCAGGCAGTTACCCCACAAAGCCCTGGCCCTGTGGCTTCCCGGCTGCCACCGGCCCCAGCAGCCTCTGCCATCCACACCAGGGCCCCAGTGGCATCAAGTGCCCACCCCCTCCTTAAAGAAGTATTTGTTGTCTGTCTGAATGCAGATTAACCGGGTGTCCTGCATCTTATCTGGTAGCCTGTCTGGGAGTCTCACTCCAGTGGTGCTGGCGGGAGGGTTGGGGACCAGCCACATGGTCCCCCATGCCCAGGTCCCCCGGGGCATCTTGACAACCAAGGCAGCAAATCAGACATTTGGAGCCAGCAGCAGCCCAGACCCCAGGGGCTAGTGAGTCCTGCCTGGAGGGAAGCCCTTCACGCAGACCCAGCGGACAGGAGGGTTCGGCAGCCTCCTCTGTGTGTGTGTGTGTAGTGTGGTGGATTCACACTCACCACCGCTGGGCTCTGGGCCACGAGTGACACCATGCCCTGCTCTTTCCCCAGCTGGCTGGAGGTGTGATCCTAGGTGTGGCCCTGTGGCTTCGCCATGACCCTCAGACCACCAACCTCCTCTACCTGGAGCTCGGAGACAGGCCTGCACCCAACACCTTCTACGTAGGTAAGTGGCAGAGGACGGGCTGAGGACCCCGGCCAGCTCTGGACCGGGGGCCGGCGGGAACGGGCCACTGGGGTGTGTGATCGTAAGCTCAGTAAGGCCTCAGACAGGCTGTAGGGGAGGACTTCCAGGAGGAAGCAGGGGCTGAGCCAGCTCAGCGGGGCTGGCTTCTCGCTGGGGCAGGGAGGAGGCCAGCCAGGAAGGGCTCTTGCGGCCATAGGGTGAGACGGAGCCAGAGAGCAGGTGGGGTTATATCAGCCTGGGGGCCTTGAGGGTCCCCTCTGGAGTTGGTGCAGTGCCTGCCTGGGCCGGGGGTGCTCCCAGGGAGAGCTGGAACTGGGGGGGGTGTGTGTGTGGCTTTTTGGGACCCCACCCGATCGCCTGGGGTTGGGGGGCAGGAGCAGGAGAGCGGCAGCTGGGCGGGGCGGGGGCCGAGGGACGTTCGGGAGGCCCGGCACGGGGGCGTTGCTGGGCAGCACAGAGGTCCCTTCCAGTGGCGGACCAGGAATGTCGAGTGGCGCTGAGACTGGGCCGCGCCTGCCCCCTTCCCCTGCGCTCCCCTGTGTCATGGTGGGTGTTTCAGGGGAGGCTTCCTGGGAGGGTGGGGCTGGAGCCCGGAGCCCCCTGGATGGAGACTCAGGGCCTGCATGACTCAGCCCTGCAGCCACACCTATAGCCACCCTGTTAGGCTGCGAGTCTGCCTCCTGGGCGCCTGTGGCGGCCCCTTTGGGGCGTCCGTCAGGCTGGGGGGCGGGGGGCTTGGGCCAGCAGCCCCCAGGGTGGGGGTGGGAGTGTCAGAGGAGCGACAAAGGGGCGGGAGGGGAGAAGGGGTGCCCCCGCCTCCTGCTGGGGCCCCGCCCCCCCCATCAGGGAAGGTGGGGCCTGGCCCTTGTGGAGCTGTGGGAGTGTTTGTTGAGATGCTTCTGTCCTTTAAAGGACTGGCTCCTGGGCCGGCCCCTCTCGCTCCCACAGGCAAGCAGCAGGGCAGGGAACCTTCAGGGCTCAGGGCGCCCTGAGGGGCCAGCAGCCACCCCGGGTCACACGCTGGACCCTCGGCGGCAGTGGCCCACACACTCACCTCACTCCCAGGGCCGTGGCGGGTGCCTGCCCCCTCCCTGCCCGTGGCCCTCTGGGCCATACGCTGGGAGGGCTGGGTTCCGGGGGCCGTGGACGGGGGGCGGAGACCGGAGCCTGGGGTTCTGGCGGCGGGGCTCCCGGGGCCAGCTGTCCCGGGTAGGGTCCCGAGCCCTCTTCCGCAGGTTCCTGGGCTCCCTCCGCGCTGTGGCACCCCTCACAGGTTTGAGTCTCAGGAACAGAGGGTGAGTCCGCCCCCTGAGAGGGCACAAGGGGTCCGTGACCCGGGGCCCCCGCACACGCGCCAGGCCCCCTCAGAAGCAAGGCAGTCAGCGGGGCCCACACGTCTGAGGATGCAGGAGTGTCCTCTGGGCCCTCGAGGGGTGTTTCTCTCCCGCGGGGCTCCTCCCAGGCCTCTCCTTTCCCTCTCAGAGCCTCCGCAGGGGTCTGAGCCAGCATGTGCCTGGGCCTCTGTCCCAATGTGGGAAGGGCTGCTGCCATCTCTCCGTCCCCCTCTCTGGGACCTTGGGTGCAGTGAGCGTGGGCTCTGCTGGTGGCAGAATTGAACCGGCCCCAGGGCGAGCAGTCTGGGAAGGGGTCCCACCCAAATTGCTGGGGCCGGGGCCGCCAGCCTCGTGGCTGGGGCAGCTCCTGCTCTCAGCCCAGCATCTGGCCCAGGAGGCAGGAGAGGAGCTGAAAGCTCCCCTGCTTCAGGCCAGGATGGGGCAAGAGCGGCAACGGGCTGCAGACTTGGGTTAGGGACACAGTCCAGGCTGGCGCGCAGATGTCTGGGGGGACATTGGCGGGAGAATGGAGGCGGCGGGGCTGTGCTCAGGCTCTGGCGGAGAAGGGGTCCCACGGGAGAGGCTCGTCAGGGGCAAGGCTGGCGTTGGAGCAGGTGTCCCCCCGGTCCACTCACTGGGGGCCGCACGTCACCTGGGATCTGACCCTGTCTTCTCCTGGCTCTGGAGAATCCTGCCCTTGGAGAAGCAGTGCCGGCTGCTGGGGAAGCAGTGTTAGCTGCTGGACCACCCGGCAGGCTGGGTGCCAGCCCCTGGACCTTCTGCTGTGTCCCCATGGGCAGGGGCCTCTCAGAGCCCCTCTGGCCACAGAGTTCCTGCCTACCCAGGGCCGGTCTTCTGGAGCCTCTTGCTGGCTCCGATGCAGACTGGGCCTGCCAGGGAGGTGGGGGAGCAGACGTGGGCCCTGACAAGGGCTCTTTGTCCAGTGCCAGGCAGCGGGGGAGGGTGAGCTGGGCTGGCTTAGCACCCCAGGCAATGCTGCAGAGCCCAGGGGGGTCCCGGACCTCACTGGCCAGAACCAGGCCGAGGGCTCTAGGTGGAAACCCGGCACCGTGGGGGGCTTGGGGCTGGGCCTGGGGGGGTGGGTGGGTCAGGTACCGCCTCTGGGTCTCCCAGCCTCTCGCAGGAC
This sequence comes from Hyperoodon ampullatus, assembly GCF_949752795.1. Classification (NCBI taxonomy): domain Eukaryota; kingdom Metazoa; phylum Chordata; class Mammalia; order Artiodactyla; family Ziphiidae; genus Hyperoodon; species Hyperoodon ampullatus. Next base: position 4,531,188 of record NC_136920.1, read on the forward strand.
CCTCCAGAGCCCGGAACGCCAAGGTGCCCCTCCCTGGCGCCCTATGCCATCTCGCTGAACCTCAGGTAGTGATGTGGAGATAGGGGTCTCAGGACCAGAGCAGAGGACACCTGGCTCAAGGGTGCTGTGCCCGAGTGAGGAGCCCCTGAGGGCAGGCCTGGCGGGAGGCTCCATCTGTCCAGAGGGGAGGCCCTGGGCGTTTTCTGAGCCCAGCAGTGGGTCCTGGCCCCCAGGCTCCTTCTCCAAAGCCTGGCCAGGCAGGGGCGACAGGCCCTTGGCACCGGAGCCCTGGGACCCATTGTCCTAGCACTGTGGAGGGGGCTTGGGCTGCCTGCCCGCTAAGTAACCATGGCGACTGGGGGTGGGCCCAGGTCTGCTGGTAGGACTACGGTTGTGGGAGGTCCTTGGAGAGACGTGGTCCGCGTTTCAAGGGGCGCGGGCCCCGCCTGGCTGAGCTGTGGACGCGGAGAAGGGCCGCATGACCAGCATGGGTGCTGGGCAGGCCAGGGGGGCAGACTGACCCCGTGTACCAGCCTTGAGCTGTCCCAGCCACCAGGCCTCTGCGTCCAGCAGGCTCCAGCCCCCAGGGTCAGGGCCTCAGCAGCCGGGTAGAGCCCCCTCCTCTGAGCAGAGCAGCTGGACTCGAGCCCCCGCCTGAGAGGGCACAAGTGAAGTGGGATCGCCAGACCCCTGGGCTCACCTCCACCCCACCCCACGGGTCAGTAGCTGGGTCCTCTGCGCCAAGATGGGGGTGATCCTCCACGGTGCTCCCAAGTCCCGGAGACTGCGGGAACCAGAGAGGGTCCGGGTTGTGGCGTCGCACTGAGTTCTCTGAACACTCACCACGGGCCGTTCGGTCCTGGCCTTGGTAACGCCGGTCTCCATCCATGTCACAGAGGAGGAAACTGAGGCCTGGAGAGGGGCCCACACGGTCCCGCCGGGCTGCCAAGCCCTTGCAGCTCCTCTCCAAGCCTCCAGGCATCTGACGTCTTCCCAGCAGGGCGGGTGTCAGCGCCAGCCCGGGGAGGAGGGCTTCCGGGGGCATCGGGGTGTCTGTCTGTCCTGCCTCCTTGGGCTGTCAGGGCCCTGAGGGCACCGTCTCTCCCCTGCAGGCATCTACATCCTCATTGCTGTGGGTGCTGTGATGATGTTTGTTGGGTTCCTGGGCTGCTACGGAGCCATCCAGGAGTCCCAGTGCTTGCTGGGGACGGTAAGGCCCTGGGCCGGGGCTGGGCTGAGGGTGAGGGCTGCGGGGCCGGCCGGGGGCAGAACCGGGAGCTCTGGTGGAGGCAGGATGCCTTCAGTCCCCGATGTGGAGCTTGGTGCCCCCCCTGGCCAGTCTGGCCCTGTGGACCTCCCCCAGAACGCCAGCTCTCTGGTTTCCCCAATCGGGTCTCAAATCCCTCCGAGGTGGACTGCCGTCTCATCTAGTTTTTTGTCTAGTTCCTACTGAGTTCCAAAGTTGCTTTTTCTCTTTCTTCCTTCTTAAAAAAAGCCACAGATATAATAGGGAGTGAGTCCCAGTCCCAGAGCCAGCCTCAGGTGCCCCTGGGCATGTCACCCACCGACGGGAAGTGGAGGCCTGGCTGTGCTGCCCAGGGCCTGGTGTCTGGGAGACGTGGGCTTGCAGGAGGCTGTGCCTGTGTCTCCGGTGGGCGAGCCCAGGCACACCACGGTGACCACCTTCCCATGGGCTTTGCCTCCCTGCCCTTTCCGACCCGCCCAGAACCAACCATGTCCTCCCCTCCCACACCCACCCCATCCTGTGGAGCCTGGTCCCTTGGGGATGATGAGAACATTGGCATCTCGCTGCCGGGCCGAGTCCTAGATTCTGCTTCTCGGCTCCACGCCTCTCATCTCTTCGGGTCCTGGGTGGGTGGATACCACCGGCCACCGCACACACGCCAGTCGGTCACTGGGGCCTCAGGAAGCCCCGGGCTGGCTCTGACCTCCCCTCTCCGCCCTCCCCTCCCCTTTTCAGTTCTTCACCTGCCTGGTGATCCTCTTTGCCTGTGAAGTGGCCGCCGGCATCTGGGGTTTTGTCAACAAGGACCAGGTGAGGCAGTGTCCATGGGGAGGGGCAGGGGGGCTGCTGGTGGGGAGGGAGGAGGGGCTCGGGCTGCGGGGGAGGGGTCGGATTGCAGGGTGCTTTGGGAGGGCTCTTCCCGGTAGGAAGCCCACAGAGGGCTTTCTGGAAGAGGCAGCATGGCGACCGAGTGGAAGGCAGGGTCACCTTCTCTAGGGCTCGGTGGCGGGCAGGTCTGTCCTGGGAGAGCCAGGTGAGGGCATGTCTTGCGGGGGCAGTCCCGCTGTGCTGTGACCACCTCCCTCCCCAGATCGCCAAGGACGTGAAGCAGTTCTACGACCAGGCCTTGCAGCAGGCCATAATGGACGATGACGCCAACAACGCCAAGGCTGTGGTGAAGACCTTCCACGAGACGGTACAGTGGGGCTGGGGGGAGGTGGGGAGGGCGTCCCTGGGGGCTGGGGGACCAGGGGAGAGGCAGGGGCCGGGGAGGGCGTCCCGGGGCCGGGGGTTTTGCCCTCCCAGTGACACCTCAGCCAGGAGCGGGAGGGGCATTGGGACCTGGGGAGATTCTGAGGGACCTGGGGGTCCCCGGTGGGAACTAGATGAGCCAAGGCAGCTGGGTACAGGGGTCTCTGCGCAGCACAGCTGAGTGGGAGGAGGGAGCAGAGTGGGGCCCCTGGGCTCTGTTCTCCCCCTGGAGGGGACCCGCCCAGCCCCCCGCCCCCATGCTTGGCCGGCGCAGCTCCTGGGGCCTCTGTAGCCTGCGGGCTGCATGTCCAGGGCTGACGGCGGGTGCCCTCCATCTCTGCAGCTTAACTGCTGTGGCTCCAACGCGCTGACCACAGTGACCACCTCTGTGTTCAAGAACAGCCTCTGTCCCTCGGGCGGCAACATCGTCAGCAACTTGCTAAAGGTGTGTGGTGATGGGTGGGGCCTCCCAGGGTGGGGCGGGGCCTGCCTGCTTCCCCATTTGGCTGCCACCCCTGGTGGGTCCTGGGCGGTGGCTGGCCCTCTCCGGGCTCCCGCTGGCAAGGGCAAGGACACGGCCATACTGGGCAGTGCTGTGGCTGGAGTTGGGGCTGCTCTGCCTGGGGGCTGAGGCCAAATTTTTGCTGCCGGCCGGCCCACGGGGAGGCGAGTCTCTAGGTTCCCGATGGGGGAGCCCTCCGAACCTGGCACGGAGGCACCCTGACCTCCCGGGTCAGCCCCGTCGTGGCGGTGCTTCCCTATCTCTGAGTGCAAGAGGGCGCACACGGCACACTCGCCATTTCCGTGATTGTTTAAAACGATGTGAGTTAAAACCTGGCAGAGACCAGGCCCTGTTCACACCTCTGGGAGGGGTCCTTGGGGGCAGGGCTGTGCCCCTCTGTGCTCCTTCTGCAATGATCCTGGGCTGCGGCCTCGCCAGGGGCTGAGGACGGGCACCTCTGACTGCTCTCTCGCCGCCCCCTCAGGAGGACTGCCACGGGAAGATCGACGAGCTCTTCTCGGGGAAGCTGTACCTCATCGGCATCGCCGCCATCGTGGTGGCTGTGATCATGGTGAGTGGGGCGGGCCGGGCATCTGCTCAGGGCCCCCCCACGGGTCTCCGGGTGCTGACCCACCTGCCCACCCCCACCCCCTTCTCCGCAGATCTTTGAGATGATCCTGAGCATGGTGCTCTGCTGTGGCATCCGGAACAGCTCGGTGTACTGAGGCTGAGGCCGCAGGGAGGGCCGCTGGGACCCCTGCAGTGCCCCCAGAGTGACCCGGACACTTCTGAGAAGGGGCCGTCACCACCTGTGTATATAACCTCCTGGTATCACTGCTACACTTATCAGCCTTTTTACTTTTGGGGTTTTGTTCTTGTCCTGAAGTTCCCCGTTGCTTTCGGGGCTGATGTCACCTGTAGGTGGCATGTGAGTGGCCTTGGGGACTGCAGGGCAGGGGCCCCCTCTGCTTTTGGGGCTGCTTGGGGGTTCTGCTTGCTCAGCCGGGCCTCTCCTCTGGGCCACGAAGGGCCGTCCGGCTGAGCTGTGCCCTCCTACCCACCCGTCCCCATGGGTGGCACACGCTCAGCCTTTTTTAATCCTTGTTCCTTTCCGGCCACCTGTCTCTAGAGCCGGGTCCACGAGCAGCCTTATGCCTTCAGTGCACCTCTCCTTTCTAACGCGTCACCTTCGATTGTAATTACATCTTGAAAGTCATTCAATAAAGAAGGAAAAATCAGGCATGCTACCACAATGTCCGGCCCCTTCCTGTGCCCGTGGTGTCTGAGACCCAGGGGCAGCCCGAGGGGCTGAGGAGCCTGGCGCAGGCGGTGCTCAGCTCTTTGGACCTCGCTGGGCCCAGGCTGTGCTGCCGACCCTGTTGGTGGGTGTCTGTGGGGTGCTCAGAAGGACTCCGCGGAGAGAGTGCCCCTTTGTTGGACCTTGTGCCACCTGGAGCAGCCTCCACCCGGCCCTCCCTCCCACCCCCATTCCTTGTGCACCACTGTCCAGCGGGGTCTGTGCAGGGCAGGCAGGCGGCCCAAGAATGTGGTACAGGATGTGGGGCCCCTGCAAGACTCCCCACCCTCCTGAGGGCCAGCTCAGGAGGATGGACACACTGCTCCCTCCCAAGGGTCTGAGGGGCTCTTCTCTGACCTTCTAGTTGCTTGCAGACGTCCTGTCAAGGGGCTGGGTGGCCACATCTTGCAGGGGCTGGAGGGCAAGGCCTCAGCCACTACCTGGGGGAGCCTGCCTGGCCCACCACCGTGGACTGAGGCCCAGCCACCGCTTGGGTAGGCTGCTGCCCCCAGCGGGAATGCTGGGTGATGTCACCATGAGCTGCATGCAGGTACCCCCCGTATGTACATTAACTTGACCTCTTGAGACAACAAGCCCCTGGCTGGGATTCATACGTCAAGGGCTCCCTGGGGACTCCTTGGGGGGCTGATTTTGGAAACTAACCCCAGCCCTGCATTGGGGGTCACAGGGCCGCAGCGGGCCTGCCCTTCCACAGTCCAGGGAGGTGCTGGTGGGTTGGGAAAACTGGATGGCCCAAGGAACCCGCTCCTTTTTACTTCTCCCTGTGCTGCGAAGTCCTGGGAACATTCTGGCCGAGGCCTGGGTGTCACCCCTGCTAGCTGCGGTGTGAACTAGCTGCCTGCGGTGGCCTGGACTCCACGTTCCTGGTGAGGCCCTGCATGGGGGGCCTTAGGGATGATCAGAACGGGCCCTGTCTCCTCTCTGGGTCCCTGGGCTAGGCCGCAGCATGGCCTGAACCCTGAATTTCCGGGGTGCAGCCCTGGGCGAGGGAGCGCGCTCTGGCCGTCCAGCAGGTGAGGTGCCAGCAGGGAAAGGGCGCCGGCCGCCTGGGCCCCGGGCCGAGGTACGTGCGGCCCGTCCAGGGGAGACCGGGATCTGCCCTGCGCTTCGGGGCAGAAATAACCAGCCAGGCCATCGGCAGGAATAGGTAAGGGCGCCTCTCCCAGGAGGGCTGCCGCACAGCGGGCCCGGGCAGTCGGGAGGTTGGCACGAGCGTGCAACGTGGGGAACGCCCTGCTACCCGGCTCCCGGGACCCACGAGGGCGTGGCCGGTCGCTCCAGGCCAGGACCGGAAGTGCTCGGGAACGGCGCCGCACGCGTCGATGCACTTCCGGTCCTCGCGGCTTCCGGCAAGTGGCGCTGTGGCCCCGGGAACGCGGAGCTGGTCGTAAGCCCTCGAGCATTCTGGGAGTCGTAGTTCTGCCTCCCAGTCTCCCCCCCCTGGCCTTAGTCAATTCCGGTCTCTTCGCGCGAGAGCGCCGTTTCCGGGAGGGAAGACAGAGAATGCGTAGAGACCACACTCCCGATAGGCCTCGGGAGTAGCGGCCCCGTGGCTTGTGGGAGATGTAGTTCTTCAGGCGCGGAAGCCGCGGCCCTCAGCCGGCAGAGGACTCAGTTTCCCAGAGGACCGAGCGCGGCGCAAGATGGAGGCAGCCAGGTCGCGGTGAGCCGGTGGGTTTGTGGTGGGGAGGACGGTGCTCCTGGGCGGTCGGGCTCCGGGAGGTCGCTGTCCGTAGTGTGCTGCGCCGAGCAGGGAGACCCTCGTGAGGCCCGGACCCTTGGCCCATCCACCCGAGTTGGCCCCAGAACTTAAGCCCCCGGCACGGAGAGCCTGCTGAGCACGGGCCGAGGCCCTGGGCGCGTGGAGTGGAGGAACTCAAGGGTCCGCCTCCCAGGGGAGCGAGACAACCGGCAAAGAAGCCAGTGTTCCCTGGGACCTGGCCTGCCCGCATCCCGGCCCTGAGAAAACCCCTCCTCCGAGCCCCCCAGGCCCTCAGCCTGTACTCAGTTCTGCCCTGCGCTGAGCTCGGGAAGTTCTCAGAGAACTCAGACGCAGACCCCGCATTCCCTGTCTTGGGGCGCGATCCTCGTCTCCCCGCGGCGTGTCCCACTCACCACAGGCGTTCCCGCGATTCCAGGGGACGGTGTTGCAAGTTTAGGAAGCCGGAGTCTGGTTTGAACTCCAGCTTTGACTGCAACGTACTGTATGACGGGCAAATTCTCTCCCCGCTCCGGTCCTGCCAGCTCTAAAGCAGACACCACTGACGTTTACTTCGTGTCCCCTTTCCTGGAGTTGTGCCTTCATTTTGGGAGTCACGCGAGACCCAGAGGAATGGAGATCTTGCCTGTGTTTGACCTGGTGCCGGGCACTCAGAGCCACTCCTGGTCTGCCTGGCCTGGTCCTCGGTGGGTGCACGAGCAACGGGTCACCCTGGGCCAGGGAGGCTTTGTGGGAAGAGGGAGTTGGTGGACGGAGAGCTGTGCGGAAGGTGAGACTGGGCTGTCCTCTGAGCCTGGAAACAAGCTTCGGGGTGCCTGGTGACACTGGAACTCTAACCAGGTGTTGGCAGCACTTCTCTGCTCAGCTGGGAAAGTGAGAGGTGTGCGGAGGAGCACAGGACGAATGCCCCAGGAGCTGTGGGGCTGGCCTCTGCGTAGCAAGGCCGCTCCGGCTTCCTGTGCGCTTGACCCGCAGATGCCAAGGATGTGTCTGCAGACTCCTCTGGAGCTCCAGGGCATCTCACAGCGGTCAGGAGCACACCTCCTCCCCACGGAGCAGGCAGGCGCCCCGGCCTTTGTGGAGTACTCGCTGCCTGCCACACAGCGTGCTTGGCTGAGTGAGGGAGTGCAGAATAGAGGTCGCTCTTGGCCCTGGGTTCAAGCCCTGGCTGGCTGCTTACTACCAGACCCCCTGCCCCCCCCCCCTGCAGCAGGCTTCCTAGTGGCTTTAGTCAGACTGGCTGGAGAGGATTGAATGAGGTGACACGTCAGAAGGACCAGCTCTTGGGCCTGGCTGTGTCAGGGGCTCTGTAAACCCAGGCCCACTCCCGGGGTGGTGGCTCCACTCCTGCATGTCTGCCGTCTGGTCTGATGGCTGCTTTTCCTCCCTGCCCTCAGCCAGCCACTGAGCCACTGAGCAGAGCCGTGCCTGGGGGGATCAGTTGCGACCAAGAACCTTCTCCAGCGCTCGGCCCACCAGCCGTCCAGCACAGGCGCCCAGCAGCCAGGGAGGTAAGAGGAGGGCTTTCGGGGCGGGGGACCTGGCCGTTCCTCCTTGGACACAGCTCTTCCTGCTGCTCCTTTCCCGGGGTGGTGGGTCTGCAGGAGGGACTTGTTCTGAGCTTGTGTTGTCCCCAGTGACCGAGTCCCTGGGCTGCTTTGGTGCAGGTGTGGCGTGGCGTGGCTGGGGGACACATGGCTGAGGCAGGGGACGGCCAGCACTTCCTCGGCTCCGGGGGCGACGCTCTGTCTCCTGACCCCGTCTGCCTCAGCGACTCGGACTCCGACCTCAGCCTGCTCGATGATGCTGAAGTGGAAGCTCTGCCTCCAGGGGGGCCGCCCGGGGAGGCCCTGGGGGATTCGGGCCCCGTTAAGCCCCCCTCGTCCCCCAGGAGCTTCCCCACAGCGGCGGTGCAGCCCTTCCACCTGAGAGGCACGAGCCCCACCTTCTCCCAGCGCAGCCACGACATCTTTGGCGGCCTGGAGCGGGCAGCCAGGCGGGCTCCGCCCTCTGCGGCCCCAGCAGTCCCTGGTGACAGTGGGGGCTTCCGGCAGCCACTGACACTCTCCAGCCGGCCTCTAGCCGGGGGCCCGAGCAGGGCCACTCGGAATCCCGCTCCCCCGAGGGTGCCCCCCGTTCCTGACTACGTGGCCCACCCTGAGCGCTGGACCAAGTACAGCCTGGAGGACGTGGCTGAGGCCAGCAAACAGAGCAACCGGGCCGCCGCCCTGGCCTTCCTGGGCCCCCAGAGCCTGGCCGCCCCCAGCGGCTACGTGCCCTCCTTCAACCAGGACCCCTCCAGCTGTGGGGAGGGCCGGCTCATCTTCACCAAACCGGTCCGAACCGGCGAGGCCCGGCTTGAGAAGAGGAGGGTCCCGAGGAAGGCAGGGGAGCCGGGTGGGAGCACCCGTGGGATCCCGGGAGCGGCAGGAGGCGAGGGCCCCGTGGAGCTGGCCCACCTGGCCAGGCCCGGGAGCCCGGAGGCTGAGGAGTGGAGCAGACCCCGGGGGGCCCTGCAGGAGGTGGGTGCGCCCGAGGGGGAGGCCCACGCGGGGTCTGGGGCCAGCGTCCTGCCAGGGGAGACGGTGGGCTTCCACAGCAGCAAGAAGCGGAGCAGGGACCACTTCCGGAGCAAGGGCAGCAGCCCCGAGGCCCCAGGCGCGGAGGTCTGAGTGGGGGGACCGCCTGGCCGCCTGCCTGCCCTGGCTGAGCTGGAGGGACGGCCACCACTGTCCCCCTGGTGTGGCTTCAGGGGCGGAGCAGGCCCGGGGCCCCACCCCCAGGGAAGGGAGCCAGCAGGCTGCCTGTCTGGTGGCACCAGCGGCCAGGGCAGAGACCTTGCTGAGGGTGTGGGCCCGGGGATGGCAGAAGCCCTGACCCACCCTGTGCCCAGGGGGACAGTAAAGGCTCTGGGTGTTCCTCAGGCTCCGTGTCTCTTTGTCAACCCCCCTCCGCCTGACTGTGGCCAGGGCCCTCTCTTCTCTCCAGACACCCCATCACCCTGTTCCCACATTGGAGCCTCCCAACTTAGCGTCAGGGGGCTCTGAAGGTTTTTAAGTCAAGCCTGTGTTCCTCAGTGGCACGTCTTCCCAGCCTAGCTGAGATGACCCCCTCCTCAGTCCAGAGCAAGAGTTGGAGACCCCAGACCCGTCCAGAGGCGGGCTCACAGCCATTGGTGTGCAGCCCCTGCCTCCAGCATACGCCTGTAGGCCCCAGGACCAGGAGCGGGGAAGCGGCCAGCTGAGCGAGCGCCCTCTCCAGCCCTGGCCAAGCTCGCCCTTGACTCTGTCCTACTCGGGGTGTGTGAAGACGACTGGTGTCCTGGGACAGTGTCGCCAGGACTGCTGAGCTGCTGTGCAGGGCGATGAGGGCGGTCCCCAGAGGGCGCTGGGGAGGTAGCCGGGAGTGGGCGTGGCTCTCCTGTGACAGCACTTGGGGTTGGCCAGCCCATCGCGCTGATGAGCCCCGGGCCTGGCCCTGCCCCTGCCGCCCCTACCCCAGGGCTCCAGGTCCCTAAGGGAAGGAGAGGCCGCCCTGGCTGGCCACTCAGCTGGGGCAAGCTCAGGAGCTCAGACCCCATCCCTGCAGGGCAGGAAATCTCTCCCCCCGCAGTGCTTCACTGACCGCCTGACACCTCCCAGACACCCCTGGGGTCCACTCTCATGTGGGGCTGCAGCCCAAGGTATGGGTGTGCTTTCTAGGCTCCATTTAAGATAAAGCAGCTTTGGGGGCGGGTCCTCTTAGGGAGGTGACCCGCAGCCGCTGCCCAGGCCGGACAGCCCGGCGCTCACTGTGCGAGCTGTCGGGGCCATGCTGTGGCAGCCGACACACGGTGAACACTCAGTCTTGGGTCTTAAAGGACAGAAGTTCCAAGTGCAGGCGTTTCAGAAAAAGACCAGTTTCTTGGTGGGCGACACAGGTTGGGCCTGGACTCCAAGGCAGCTAATGGGAGGTGCCCCGCACAGGGCACTCAGCAAGTGTCTGCTCTCCTGGGCCTGGCTGGTTGGTTCTGGTCGGGGTCCTGAGGGCTCTGCCTGTCAGGGAGGGCCCACGACACACCGCTGCACCCCGCGCCCGGGACGTCCAGGGAAGGTGCTGGGCAGGGCAGCAAGTGGTTCCTTTTGGCAAAACCCTGAGCCACATCCTGCTGGGGGGCTCCACTGGAGGTGGGGGCAGGCCGGCGCGTCCATGGGGCCTGGGGCTCTGGGAGAGGTGGGCCCCGCGTGCAGACAGTCCAAGTGGCTCAGGTGTTCGAGGGCAGCCGGCCGGCCTCTGGGTGTTCCCTGCTGCCCAGGCCCCCTCCATGGTCAGCAGAGGCCTGTGGGTTCCCACCACTGAAGTTCGGGAGTCTGGTGGGGGAAGGGAGGCCCCTCCTTAGCTGCTGGGTGCCCAGTGGGGCAGCAGGGGAAGGGAGAGGTGGCCCTGGCCGGGGGCGGGGGGGGCAGCAGCCCAGTGGGGCCAGGCAGAGGCTCCGGAGTCTGGGTGGCCACGCCCTCACACCCTGGCTGGGTCGGTGGGCTTCGTCAGAGAGCCCCTACCCACCCTGAAGACTGGTCAGCCGAAGGCCATCAGAGACGTAGGCCGGGCCCCTCCCAGGACAGGTGGGAAGCGGAGGCCCAGGCCAGCGGGCTGGCGGTGGGTTGCTCGCGCCCACCCCGCCCCAAGCCCACCCAGGACGTGTGGGGACAGCCACACCTACTCTAGTAGCTGTTCCTGCGGGCCGGCGTGTCGGCCATGGAGGAGAGAAGCACCGTGCAGTAGTTGACCTGGAGAAGGGAGGCACGCTGGGAGCTCCCGGGCCAAGCCCTGTGTCCGCCTCCTCCTGCCCACCGGCACCCGCACTGCTCTGTGACCCTCCTCTGGTGGCTGCCTCTCGAAGGAGGCGGGCGGGGGGGCCCTCCAGCACCGTAACGTGGGGAGTAGACGGTGGGGGGTCTTAAATGCAGGACCCCCCTGGGGAGAGTTGCAGGGTCTCCCCCTCAGGGAAGGGTGGGTACAAGTACGAAGCCCCAGGCCCTCCCTGCCCTGACTGCTGAGCCCCACGGCCAGGCCCCTGCCCCGGGAGAGAAGGGCGCCCTGGTGTGCCTGCCTGCCTGAGACTCCAGACACTCGACCCGCTTCTCCCCTGCTCTCTCAGGCCCCCGAGGTACTTGGCTACGAAGTCCACCCTAGGATAGGAGCAGGCAGGCAGCAGGCCGCTGAGCGCGGCGCGGGGCGGGGAGGGCTCCCAGATTGGGAAGCCTTCCCGTCCTCCCCCATCCTGTGGCCCAGGCCCTTCGGGTGGGTTTGGGGGTCACTGAGCCTCTGTGGGCGCCTGAGTTCAGGGTGCTCTGGCCCCTCGGGCCTGGGTGCAGAGCTCTGCTGCACCCTCCCTGCAGGCACGGGGCGGGGGCGGGGTTCTGTCCAGCAATGGTGGGCGGGGCTGTCCCCGCCCCCCCACCCGCAGGCAGGACCAGGCACGTGGGTCTGAGGGAGGGCTGGGGACGGACCTCTCTGGGAAGACCTGGAGACCCCAGAGCAGAGGACACCATGAGTATTGGCCCCATCCCCCAAATGCAGGGCCGGCAAGGCCCCAGCAGAGCTCTGTCCAGGGTCGGGAGGGAGGCCGTGTGCTGGACCGGGCCACATCCCTGCGCCTCAGCCCGTTTCCCCAGCTCAGACCCTGTGACGTGAGAGCCCACGCCAGATGTAAGGCAGCCTGATGCCCAACAGTGATCCTGGTAAAGACTTCACAGCCCCCAGTCCCATGGCGTGAATTCCGGCCCCTCACCAGCTCCACAGGTGCCTCTACATACCGGCACCCTGCGGGGGAGGCGGCCAGCGCTCCAGGCAGGGCCCTTGTCCCTGTAAGCTGCCCGGTGGGCTCAGCACCCCAGGCCACCTGCCACACCCACCCAGGTGGGGGGGGCGGGGCCGGGTCCCAGCACCTGTGGGCCGTCTTCCGCAGCAGCTCCTCCCCGCTGTCCTTCCTTCGCCTCTCCGGCTCACTCAAGAAGTTCTCCTTCTGCACCGCCTCCCAGGTCACCATCTTCTGGTCCAGGGGCTCCAGCAGGTGCCTCTCTGGGAGGGCCAGGCAGCCTCAGGGGCAGAGCCAGGCAGGAGGAGCCCTCCCTGTGGTGCGCCAGCCTGCAGGGTCACTGCAGACGGGGCCAGGGCGTGCTGCCCCTCCCCAGGCCCAGGGCCCCCCCGCCCCACCCCTCTGGTCCAGGCAGCTGAGTCCAGCCCAAGCCTCGCCCAGGCGCGCCCGCTTCTGCTGGGCCTCCTTCCGGAAGAACCTCTTGAGCACCGGGTCCAGGTGGCTGAGGAGGATCAAGGGCGGGGCCGGGGCAGGGCGCTCGTGGTACCCCACGGTGAGGTGGTAGCGCTGGAACTTCCAGAAAGTGTCCGCGTTGCCCTGCACCACCTGGAACGTGTAGCTGCGGACGCGTGTGGGCGGCGGTGGGCACACGGCCCGGTTCCCTGCGCTGTTCCCGGAGTCCCAAGGGCTCCCCCCGCCTCGCCGTCCCTCTCCACTCCTCTGGGGTCTTCCACTGCCCCCCTCTGCTGCAGCCTTCGCAGACCCGGGCCCTACTCCCTGGGGGGCGGGGGCCTGGGAAAGCATCGTCACTCCACCCACACGCACACAACTGCCGTGCCCTGCACCACCTCCTAGGTGCCCTGACCTCCAGGCCCAACCCGAAGGGGAGCCACGGTTTTGGGTGACACCCCATTTCCAGGCCCCTCTTGGGGGCAGAGAGGTGAATGCAGCTTGAGGTCCGGAGGGCCAGGCAGGTCTGGGCCAGAGACGCTGGAACTAAGGGCCCCCCGACGTGGACGGAGCAAAAGGAGGCAGGGCGGGCACCTGAGCATGGCTAGGAGCAGTTCACGAGCAGCACGTTGGTGACCAGCAGGAAGGTGACCAGCCAGCTGGCATAGAGGTTGGGGCCGGAGGACGAGTCCTCCAGCAGCAGGGGGCGCACGGAGCAGTTCACGCGGGCTTCTGAAAGGGGAGTGGCTCGGTGCGGGAGGTGCGGGGCTGAGCCGCAAACGCCCTCGGGTATCGAGAGCTTTGTCCTGCAGTCGAGGCCACCCTGCAGTCGAGGCCACCCTGGGACAGAGGGCTCCGGTTAGGTGGCCAACTCTTGTGGTTTCCTGGGGATCATCTGTGCTTCAGCGCTGAGTTCCTGTCGTGGGACACTCCAGTCCTGCGTGGCTGGCCTGGTGGTGCTAGCCCCACTTCCCCACTGCCGTTGGGCCGAGCTCACAGCCAGACCGCAGGCTTTGGAGGCAGCGCCAAGGCCGTGTGGAAGACCCCGGTTTCTGCTGGTTGCTTCATGGGTCACTCCCAAGCACCACCACCACCGCCAAAGGCTCTGCTCAGAGCCAGTGTGGGGAGAGCTGGCCTTGGCAAGGGGAGGTGGAGTCTCTCCTGCAGGACTTCTCAGGGCCTTTATGGCTCTACTGCCTATCACAGGACTCTGAGCTGGGGGGCAGGTCTGCACCATTTCCAAAGCCTATGGAGGCAGAACACCCTTGACACTGAGCACTGTGGGCATGGGGACAAGCCAGCCTGAAAAGTGCCCTCTGGGTGGGGCAGTGAGTGCCCTGGGAGCAGGCTGAGCTCCACGCCCTGGACAGGGACGCCCTGGAGGGGCCAACTCCAGCCCCTCCCCTGCCTGCCTCTACCCGTGCAGGGCCGGCCTGGACCCCCACCGCATCCCAGGAGATGGGAGGACGGTGCAGAGGACGCGGGGGGAGCGCCTCCCCATCAGGAGGGCCTGTGGCTGCAGGTGGGGACCTCCACAGGCCGTGCGTGTGCACGTGTGTGCGTGCGTGTGCGTGGACCCGGACACACGCCTGCACGTGCGCCTGTGTTTCTGTGACTGCCCCTCCCAGTCTTCATGCTGTGACTGAGTCCGGGGGGCACTGGGGGCCTCTGGCTCTCTGTGTGTGACTGTGTCCCCGCCTCCCTGCTTGCGTGTCAGGCTCGCAGGGCCTGTTTCCGTGTGCGCGTGTCTCCCTCACGGGGGCCAGTCCCTCCTGAGTTACTGTGATGGGGGTTGGTGCGTCCCCACGTGAGTTGCCTCCCCGGCTGCCCCCTCCCTCCCCGCCCACAGATCTGCCCGGGGCTGATGGGTGACCCTCCTCCCTCCCTCCGGCACCCTGAGAGGTGGGCCAGGGCCAGGCCTGGAAAGCGTGTCTGTGAAGCCGTAAACCTGTCTGATGGAAGCGGCTCTGTGGTCATGAGACCCCTGCGTCTCCCCCATAACTCTCAAAGGCGCCACCAGGCTAGGCTGGGAAATGAGTCGTCCTCGTCTCTGACCTCCTAGAGCCCGGAGACGGAGCTCTGCCCTGGACGCTCAGCCCCCAGCTCCCGCGGGCGCGTGTGGGGCAGGGAGGGCAGGGCGGCCACCAGGGAGCCCGCGGGACCGCGGGCTGCCTTCCCTCTCGGCCTAAGTGAGGGAATTACTCTTGGCTGCACCACCGTGGGCTCACAGGGAGGGGCCGGGGGCGGGGCGGGGGTGGTCGGGAGAGAGACAGGGAGGGAGACAGGGACCTGCCAGGGACCCTCCGTGCCGGCCCAGGCCCGGCCCTGGTCACGGACTTTCCACTGTGGAACTCGGCCTGGCAGCCACAGCAGCAATTCAGGCTGGACCCCCGGGAGTCTGCACTTCCTCCGTCCTGCCCAGGTGGCCCCAGGCTCCTGCGAACCCCGAACCATGACAGAGTTCCTTTGTACCAGCGTGTGGCCATGGGGGCAGGAATGAGCCCCCACCCCTGCCTGTTCCTGGGGGCGCCCACCTCACTCCCTTCCTTCCGAGGGGCCCCATGGGACTGGGGCAGTGTTGGGGGTCATGGTAGCATCCCCCAGCAGGGGCCATGTGGTGCGGGCAGGAAGGGCTGGAGGGCAGGCAGGGCCTCATTAAACTAATGGCCTGGAAACTGGTGCCCACGGATGAGCAAACACCGGACCCAGTGCCGGAGGCTGCGGGACTAAGAAAACAGCCGAGGAAATGAGCCTGCAGAACACCCTAATTAGGAGGCAACTCCCATGACGGCCCAGCCCCACCGCCGCCCCATCCTGGAGGCCTGTTTGCTTCAGTCACGTCCTCATCCCATTGACAAATATTTACCAGGTCGTGGGGCGCTGACCTTGCGTCATTAGCTGCAGTGGCCGCGGTCAGGCCTCAGGGACAGTGTGCCCGTGATCGTCCGGTGGGCCCCAGGTGGCCTCAGTCTGACACCAGCCTGAGCGAATGATCCCTCCGCCCCCCTCCTCATGCCAGGAGTGCCCGGCAGGGCGGGTGCCCTGGGCCCTCACACTGGGCCCTGGCTGCTGGCCCACCTTGCTTGAGGGGCTGGTCCCCCTCCCCCTCCCCCTCCCTGAGTCCCAGCCATCCCAGAGCCTGTACAGGCGTCCCTGCCTCCAGCCCAGGTCTCCCTGAGCCCCCATGGCTGAGCCACTCTGCCCCCCCACACTGTGCTGACTTGTGGGAAGATCTCAGAGCCTCCACCAGCCCCAGCGCCCCCAACCCCCTGCACAGGGGCCGCCCTGGAGACACCCCTCAGACAGACCACACACACCCGGCCGGAGATCAGGCACACATGCTGGGTGGGTCCCCAGAAGCACAGATGCCATCAGGAGCGGCTTCCTAGCTAAGGGCCTTTCCAGCAGGTGGGCCCGGGGCTGGGTGCGGGGCCGGGTGGACGGGGGCTGACAGGAGACCTGATGCCCACTGGGGACATGCCGGGGGGGCGGGGCAGCTGGAGGGCCCAGACCCCAGGCGACCTGTAGTGCCTACCCATCCCCCCTTCCCAGCAAGGCTCCCCCCACCCCGCCCAGGCTGCTCTCTCTCCCTGCAGCCCCGTCTCCATCTCCAGCCCGAGGCCCGAGTTTGGGGCCTCCGCAGCTGACACACATCAGCCCGGAGCTGTCCCCTGCCGGACGTGGCCCTGTGTGGGTGGGCAGAGCCTGGGGGGCCAGCCTCGGGGACCCCCCGCTCTCAGCCACTCCAGGCCGGGGTCTCCTGTGACCCTCAAACACCCCTCTCAAGGGCCACATGTCCAGGGTCTTACAAAAGGAACATTCATAACTGGACTCGGTTCAGCTGCACCTCGGGGTGGGTGGGGGTCCCACGTAGGGTGGGCACAGAGGACCCCCACGCCCACCCCCAGGCTGCGTGCTGACCGTCGATCTCGTCCAGTGGGATCTGCCCGAAGATCTGTAGGTACGGCCGGTAGAGCACACGGCGGAAGATCCACTGCAGGCGCCTGTCATGCGGGTGCAGCAGCGCCTGGCTGGTCACGCCGTAGGCCACAAGCCACGCGCTCAGGAAAAAGAGGAAGAAAAAGACGTCCTTCATCTCCATGGCGGGTAGGCGTGTGGGGAGAGAAGCATCAGCACCCGCCTGGCGGTGGGCCTCGGTCTCACTGCCCTCCCAGGGGCGGGGGCTCACCATCCGCTCCACGATGATGATCTTGGGGCCCAGCTGCTTGCGGATGGCAAAGATGTGGATGAGCCGCAGCGTGAACACCATGAAGTCGATGGCGAGGATCGTGCGGCTGGCCTCAAACACCGAGGGCAGCATCCTGGCAGGGCGGGGGTAAGGCAGGCTGGACGGCTGCTGGTGCCCAGAGAGGGCAGGGGCTTCCCCCAGGACACACAGCATGGGACATACAAACACAGGGTTTCCGGGGCCTGAGAAGACCCATCCTGAAGGCAGCCTGGCCCACCAGCCCACCAGGGCTGCCCCTGCCAGGCCTCTGGGACCCACAGACCTGCAGGGGACACCGACAATGAACAGGAAGATGGCCACCATGTCACAGTCGTTCTAGTTGTCCTCCATGTAGAGAGTGAACTTCTTCACCAGATGCGTGTCCTCATCTGTGAAGAAGCCCTGGCAGGGGGCAGACGGCCCAGTGACAGCTACCTGGGCCCCCACCTAGCTGGGGACAGCCCCGCCATGGCCAGGCTGTGACCGTCAGGGATCGGGGCTCCATCTGGAGCTGGGACGGGGCTCGGTGGGCTGGGCCCACCACTGACCTGCCGGATCTCCCCCAGCACCAGCGTGAAGACCCAGAAGTAGAGGGTGACCTCAGCCCCCGACAGCCCCTGGGGAGGGGACCTGAAGTCCACCAGCTGGACGTAGGTGAACAGGAAGAGGAATGCAAAGTACACGACCACGTTCCCCAGGAACACAGTCACGGGCGCCCCCCAGAACTTCAGCCAGCGCGTGAGCAAGAAGGCGGCTCATGGGCCTCGGCCACTCTGAGTCCTTGGCGCCTTGGCCAGCTGCTCCGCCCGGCACCACAAAGGAGGCCACGGCCAGTGGTGAGGCGGGCGGCCAGAGCCCCGAGCTTGCCGCTGCCCACCGGGGCCCAGCCTCCCTGCCACTGCCCACCCTCCGCAGGGCCCTCACCGACTGCCCGGGCCACGGAGCAGCCTCTTCTCCGTGTGCAGGCTGTCCAGCCCCTGCAGGTCCTCTGGGCCCGTCCTTAGAGGGGCCTCCTCACTGGGAGCACAGGGGGCCCTCAGCGACGTGGGAAGGGCACCCAGAGGCCCCCCACTTGGTCCCAGGCACCCAGCCAGCAGAGGAAGTGCTGGACACACTGCAAAGGGACACGGGTAGGGGGCGTGCATAGGGGGGCCCACATGTATGCTGGATGCGGTGGGGGCCGGCGCCGGGGACATGCTGCCACCAGCCCCAGTGAAGCCCAAGGCCCCCCAGCCGCTCTGTCCTGACAGACCTGAAGGTGATGAGGTTGGTGTACACGGGGGCCGGGCAGAGGAAGGCACCCAGCAGCCGCAGGATGGGCGTGCCCGAGGCTATGTCCCCCCACCAGATCTTGGTCAGGAAGGCCTGAAATAAAGACACGGTTGCCCCTCCCCCCGCCTGCCCCTGCCTCCACACTTCTGCCCTGCTGTGCCCGCAGCAGGCCTGCCCTTCTAGGTTCAGCGGAAGCATCGCCCCTCCCAGCCTCCATCCTGCTGGGGAAGGAAGACCTTTCGATGGGGGAGGCCAGGCTCGGGGGTCCGGGAGGGCTGAGCTGAGGAAGCGGGGTTTCTGCCGAGACTGGAGGTGGAGAAGGGGCTGGACGTGGGGAGAGTGACCAGCTGAGGGAGCCCCCCACCACCATGGCCCGGACACAGGCTGGGGGAGGCGCGTGAGCGGGGTCGGCTGGGGCACCTCCTGTCTGCTCAGTCCCTCGCCCCACAGCCCTCCCCGGGGCTCACCGGCACCCCGTCGTGGGCAAAGAAGGCCTTGGTGTCGGCCTCGGTGGCCAGGTGCAGACACGTGGCCCTGCTCCATGAGCGGTTCCGTCGCACCAGCAGGGCGAAGGCGCACTTCCCGCTGTTACAGTAGCACTCGGAGAAGAGGTCTGCCCGAGGGCACGGCCGCTGCCACGATGCCCAGGCCCAGCCCGCCTGCCCTCCTCCTCCGGCCGGCCCTCTGCCCTGTGCCTGCCTCCCAGGGGGCTGGTGAGACCCGGGAGAGGCCGGCCACGCGGAGGCTGCCCATCCCGGCCCGGCCTGCCTGTCGGGATCATGGGGGCCTCCCTCTCCCCGAGTGTCCCTGCCCGCCTGGCCGCAAGGCCCAGCTGGCCCGAGCTTTGGAGCTGCGTCCTCATCAGCCGTGTACCTGTCTGCCCCCATTAGGATTTTAAGGGGGAGCCCAGTGGCCCCGAGGAGCACAGGGTCACTGCAGCCCCCGCTGCTTTGGCTGCTCACCCAGGGCCAGCTGCTCGTACTTGGCCTCACGCAGGGTGCAGCCCACCTCGGCTCCCGTCTCCAAGTGGGACATCTCTTTGAGGATCTTGCAGGCAGCCAGAGCGGCTGCCACGCCCTCCTGGCCCCGGGAGGTCAGGTCTGAGGATGCGGCTGCCTCCCCGCCGCACCCCGCCCCCAGGGACCCGGCCCCCTCCCCGGAGTCCTCACCATGGCCCAGAAGTAGGTAGCCATCTCGTGGCGGTTCTGCAGCGTCGCCCACAGGAACAGGTCCCTCCAGGGCCTCTCTCTCTCCTCTGGTTCAGGCCCAGCAGCCCCTTCGGGCCTGTGACGTGGGCCGCAGAGCCGGGCCCTGCTGCTGGAGGACGGGGGTGTCAGCCCGCAGCTGCGGCCCCGCCCGCCCCCCGCCGCCCGCTCACAGCCCACTGCCTGCTAGAGCCCACGGCAGGCGTCATGCAGGAAGTCCCTGAGCACCTGCGACACCTCATGCAGGGAGAAGGCGGGTGGCTCCCGGGCCTGCTGGGCGCCCAGCCCAGCCCGCGTCAGCCAGCCTTCCTCGTGCTTGTGCTGCAGCAGGTCAAAGAGCAGGCTCTTGGGGGGCACCGAGCGGTAGAGCTGCTGCAGTCGCGCGTACGTCAGGAAGTCCGCCACGTCGGCGCCACTGTCCACGAAGAGGCGCACGAACTCGGGCTTGCTGCTCACCTGCGCGTCCGTCATCACCTCCTCCAGGTCGCGGGACTGGGCGGAGGGGGAGAGGGAGCCACTGGGGCGGGGCGTGAGGACCTTCGGCAAGGCCCCCGCCTGTCCCGCTGCGCCAGGTGGCCCACAGCCGCCGCAGTTCGGCCCATCCTGCCTTGGGGGGCAGACGAGTGAGGCAGCAGCAGGAGGTGCCCCGGTCTCCCCCGGCCCGCGCAGCCACGGCTGGGCCAGGATGCACCCAGACACCACCTGCCCCAGCCCTCCACGCGTCCCCGCCCGGAGCTGGCCACAGTCGGGTGACACCTTCCACTCCACGTCCCCGTTGAAGATCTCGCTCCTGGCGATGTCCACGCGGTCCCAGGCCACGGCCAGCTTCAGCTCATCCGGGTAGTCCTGCGCCTCCTGGCTGCGGCTCTTGCAGGCTGCGGGCGGAGGTGGGGAGGGCGAACCTAGGCGCCGGCAGAGCCGCTGGCCACAGGGTCCCTCAAGGTGACTCTCCGAGACGCACAGCCACGGGAATGGCACCCTGGTTTGCTCCACACCCTCTAGATTCACAAGACATCCCAAGAACCCCAGGAGCCAATGCTGGGAGCACCAGGACCCCAAGGGGAC
This sequence comes from Hyperoodon ampullatus, assembly GCF_949752795.1. Lineage (NCBI taxonomy): Eukaryota > Metazoa > Chordata > Mammalia > Artiodactyla > Ziphiidae > Hyperoodon > Hyperoodon ampullatus. Next base: position 4,551,242 of record NC_136920.1, read on the forward strand.
CCCAGGGGTGAACGGAAGAACAGGGAGCCGGCGGCCTGTCTGGAGGAGACTCCCCTCCCTCAAGGGTGTCCAGGCCCCCTGCCCCACACAGCCCCTCCCTGCCTGGGCCCCTGTCCCCCACCAGCGGTCAGCCCCTCCACAGGTGTTTATGTCCAAGAAGAAGCACATCAGGTGACAGCCAGAAAGTGGAGACACCCCGAGTGTCCATCAACAGAGGGACAGAGAAACGAAATGTGGAATACTACTCCACCCTAAAAAGGAGTGAAGCCCCGACACAGGCTACAACGTGGACAACCCCCAAAACATCGTGCTCAGTGAAGGAAAGACGCCAGTGGCCACACACTGTGTGATCCCATTCATAGGAAATGCCACAAGTAGGCAAATCCTTAGACACGGCAGATTCGTGGTTGCGGGGGGCTGGGGGAAATCGGGGTGACTAGCAGGGCTCTTCTGGGTGGTGGAAACGTTCTGGAGTTAGTAGTAATGGTGCACAACCTTATGAAAACACTAAAACTCCCTGAATTAATTGAACAGTTTAGTTTTTTAAATTGTGATAAAATATAGTAACATAAAACTTGACAAAGGCAGGACTTTCTACGGATTGGCACGTCATCCTTGCACGGAGGCCTTGGTAGGCTCTGTATTCCTCCAGTTTTGTTACACGTGCTGCCACGGCCGAAGCGAGCAGTGACCGGTACACACGCCCACACACACAGCGGGGTGCAGCCGTGCCAGGGGTCCCTCCCGGCCACTGACAGCCCCCAGGCGGCGGCCCTGCCCCTGGAGGCCGAGACCCAGGACGGGGCAGGGGCCGGGAGCCGCCCCTTACCAGGCTGGTCAGCCATCTGCCTCTGCCCGGTGCCCTCCGCGGGCCTCCCAGTGGGCGTGGCCAGGCCTCACCTTTCACCAGCGCCTTGAGGATGGACAAAGGCCCCGAGGTGGCGCCTTGGGCCGGGCACGTGGTATACGACCCCACGTCCCCCAGTGAGAATGCCAGCCCTCTGCCCGCTGGGCCCAGGGCAACCCCACCCACAGACCGAGGCTCCGCCCCCAGGCCTGAGGGCCTGAAGCAGGGGTGAGCACGGGAAGGTGGGGTAGTTTTGCAGCCAGAGGGGCCGGGCACGGGGAATGCAGGGGGCGGAGTCCGGGTTAGGGACCAGCGCTTGGCCCTCCTGACCGGTCTCGGGCGGCGCATACCAGTTCTGTCCAGTGCACGATGTCCTCCCAGGAGAAGTTCTCACTGGGGAACTTCTCTCTAAACTGCTTCTCGGCCACCTGGGGCACCAGGAGGTGGGGCTGGTTCATCAGGGCAGCAAGCATGTCGGCGATGCCCCCCGAGCCCGCCAGGATCAGCCACGGGCCGGCGTGCTCCACGGCCCTGGAAATCCTGTGAGGTGGACAGGGAGGGACAGCAGGCCGAGTCAGCTCCAGGTCCGTCCCTGGCCTGGCGGGGGGCCCTGCAGGAGGCCCCCACCTGCCGGCCCTGCCTACCTCCAGGGTGCTGGGGTCACCTTTGACCAGCAGGCAGAGGACGGGGATCTCGATGCTGCTGGTGCCTGCAGGTGGAGCACAGGTCCACCCAGGTGCCCGGGCGAGCGGGGGGCCTGGGACCCTCCCCATGGGGTGACCACCACGGCCTCAGACCACCAACTTGCCACGTTTTCCAGGCAAACTCCAGCCAAGAGGCTTTTTCTAGAGAAGTGCGGGCTCCAGGCTGCCCCGTCCCCCGGGGAAAGGATGCCAGTTCTGCACCTCACTATACAATGTGGCCGCTTCGTGGCTATTTAAACCTCAAGTTGAATATTCAGTCCCTGGCTGCACCAGCCACATTCCGAGGGCCTGGCATCTCCCCGCATCAGGGCAGAAAGCTCTATTGACCACCTGCCAGGTCATCCGAGGCCCACGGAGCACATCGAAGAGGTAAAGGAGGGGCGCTGGTCAGTTTTTTCCCCAAACAAACCAGAAATAAGACTTTTGAAGGTGAAGCCCCAGAGAAGCCTGGACCTGCTGGGTAGGCTGTATAGGAGGAGCCTGGCAAACTGCTGGGAGGACTCCAGGCAGGCGGGATCGTCCCTCCGCCCCACACCCAGCAGGGTCCCCTCTAACTCCTAAGGCGCCTCCTGAATGAATGTGGAGGATACTTGGGTTGCGTGGGCCACCAGGCATCAGGAACACGGGGCTCAGCACTGCACCCACATGGTGATGGTTTAAACACAGCTTTGGTTGTGTTTTCATTAAAGGGTGCTCAGTTGACAGGTATTTCACATTGCTTATAAATATTGTAAGCAATTATGCATATTTTGTTTATAAATATTAGTCGTGCGCTAGTGTTAGCAAATCCAACTTTCGAACCCACAGCTGGCCACAGCGGTGCCCAGGCCTCGGACAACACTGCCCCCTGGTGGCGCCTTACCTCGGGCCAGTGGAGGGAAATAGGCTTCTTGAAACTGGGAAATCTCATTTTCCTTCCAAAGCTCGGAGCCCACAGCCAGAGCCTCTAGCCAGGGGACCCCCACTGTAAATCGACCTACAGCCACTCTGCCGACTGGTGGGAATGTCGCTGCCTGGCAGGGCTACTCCCCGCAGCTGTGTCCCCTGTCGCCGTGGCTGGCAGCTCCCCCTCCCAGGTCTTCCCTGTGGCTTGAGTCTCAACACTCTGGCATGCTTTGTGCCTTCAGCCGGGAATGCCCTTCCCTGCCCGCCCTGGTGGTCCTTCCAGCCACGTCCACACGCTGCGACCACCCCCATCCCGTGTTCCCTGGCAGCCTCCCTGGGCAGCCAGGCAGGCCTCACCCCCGTAGCCGGTCCTTTGCTCCAAGATGTGCTTCTCCAGCCTCAGCTGCAGCTCCGTGGGCTCGTTGACCTTCCCAGGGGTGCCCGGGTCCACCAGGATGAAGTGGGAGTGGTTGTTGTCCAGGGGGCAGAGGGGGCCCTGGTTGCCACCATCGTCCATGGGGTAGTGGACAGGGCTGTCCTCCTGGGTCCCCCACGCACATCATGAGGCCTGGGCAAGGCTTCTGTCCAGGCCCCCCGCCCTCCAGATGGAGGGAGGGCTGGCTGCTGTTTCGGGGGTCCAGAGGCAGGCACAGGGAGGGGACCCTCTAGACAGAGCCCAGCGCTGGGGGGAGCTTCTCTCACAGGGCTGCCTGGGCCTCCTTTGGACCTGCCTCAGACCCCTCCCCCAAGGTGGGAGCAGAGGCCACTTGCCCAGGGTCGCCCAAACTTGCGGGGCGGTGGCCAAGCCAGGCATTTGGGCACCGATTTGGGCGGGATCCTTGGAGCCCAGGTCCCCATGGCAAGTCTGTGCGGGCTGGGAGCCTGGCAGCCCCCTCCCCATGCCGTTCCCTGGGCGATGCTGCCACCTGCTGGCCACATGCTGTGCACGCGGCTCCCCGCTCCCCCTCTGGTCCCTCCCCTGCAGCCCCTCCCCCTCCCCTGGCTCTGAGTCGTTTCCCTGCCTCAGTCCTTCAGAGCAGCCTCAGTCCTTCAGAGCAGCCTCACTCCTCCCCCGGCCCCACGCCCAGGCCCCTGAGCCCCCAAGGTCTGGGGCTGGTCTGTCCACTGCTGGCCTGTCCACTGTGGGGGAACTCAGTCACAGATGGAGGGCTGTGGTCAGCTGTGAGGATGCCTTGGTGGCCTCCTTAAGGCATGCCCTCCTGCCCTGGGGGGTGGCCGATATTCGGGGGCCTCCCAGGCCCACCGTGTCCCAAGGCCACAGTGCCCCGAGCCCGACGCTCACCTGGGCAACGTCCAGAAGCTGACGGTGCAGCACGCGGCCCAATGAGGCGATGCCGATGGCCACCACGCGGGCCTTGATGGACGTGCTGGCCAGTGAGTGGTCACGCACAGCCTGACCGACGTACCGGGCAAGGCCCACACGGCGTGCGCTGGTCAGGATCCAGGAACCTGCAGGCCCGGGAGTCACTGCGCCCAGTGGCCCCAGGGCCTCCTGAGTGGCCCCCACCCCAGGGCCCCCTCCCGCCTTTGGGGCATCTGCTGGGAGCTGGCCCCCCCAGATGCCATCTGGACAGAACAGGCCACGACTCTGTCCCATGGCCTGTGCTGGGCCAGAACCCAGGAAGGTCTTTCCCGATTACAAAGCCCTCAGCCCAGTGGGTGCACAGACCAGGCTTTTTGTCTTTTCTGCAATCAATCATTTCTGGCGTGAAGGAGACCAGAGACCCCACGTCCTTGACTGGGTTTTCTGAAGGCCCAGCGGCCTGAAAATAAAGCCCAGAAGTTTGACTCTGACCCCAGCGACTGGCCAGATTCCTCGGGCCAGCTTCCTCCCCCGAGGGAAGCAGAGGGGACGAAGGGGGCCCACCCACAGGCAGCGGGGTGTGGAAGCTGGCCCTGCCCCCAGGTGTCCCGCTGAGGCCTGTGGGCCCCACGGGGCGGCCGGGCCCTCCTGGGGAAGGCTCCTCTGCTGCGTCCCCGGGGCTGCTCCCACTGCCACCGGGGAAGGGTGGCCGTGGGGCTAGCGGGCTGCGGGGCCGAGGCCCTGGCCCGGGGCCTCACGTGTGCTCTGAGCCGCCTTCACCAGCCCCGTGCGCAGGACGTCCCGCAGCCACGGCTTCAGGGCAAAGGGCCACTCCTCGCCCACCAGCGACGCCACCAGGTTGGGGGCCGACAGGTGCCATTCGGCCAGCAGAAGGTCAAAGGGCACAGACGGGGCCGCGCCGCTGGGCACAGGGTGCTGGGCATGGGGGTATTCTGAGTATGGGGGTGCTGGGCATGGGGGTATTCTGAGTATGGGGGTGCTGGGCATGGAGGTACTGAGTATGGGGGTGCTGGGTAAGGGGGCCCTGGGCACAGGGGAGGGCTGGGCTCCACGGGGTGGGGGGCAGGGTCGCAGCCAGAGGCCAGGGCTCCCCAGGCCCCGTCTTGACCTGCTGTGTGACCTGGGCGTCCCCATCCCCTCGGGAGAGGCTGAGGCTGGAGAGAGGAGGGTTCTGGACACGCCGTGCCTGGGGGTAGGAGGCAGGGGCCGGAGGGTGCTGCCAGCTCCACAGCTGTCTCCGCCTGGGGCTCTGAACAGCCCCCGTGCACCCGCCACCCCCGCTGTGGGAGAGCGGGCGCCGGGGCTCAGTGCTGAGGGGAGGACGTGGGGTGCGGGCAGCCTCTCACCTTGCCTCGCTTCTTCCCGGAGCCTCCGAATTCGATCTCACCCCGGCACAGGCCCGGGCCCTGTCGGTCGCCAGCACCCCCGTGGCTGCCAGGACGGGAGCCCCGGCACCCTGCATGGGGCCCTCTATGCAGGGACAGAGCCCACTCCTGAGGGCGCGAGAGGCAAGCGCTGCCCCGCTTCCTGCCAGAGGCCGGGGCCGCCTTCACCAGGGAAGCCCCTCTCCCCAGGCGCCGCTCTGGCAGAAATGGGGGGCCACCAAGAGGGTGTCTGCCCCGGTGCCCTTCCCACTGGCCGGCCCCCCTGAAGCCCCACCGTGTGGGCTCCGTCTCCCCCTTCCCCAGCCCCGCCTCCTGGCCCAGCGCCCACCCCCCATACGCCCCCACTCACCCACCCTGGGGGCAGCCGGCCGGCCACACCCCTGTCAGCCCGGGACACGGATGGGACCCTGGGTGTGCCTGGTGCCCAGGCAGAAAGCGGGTGGAAGGCGAGCAGGTGAGGCCTGTGTACACAGCTCAGGTGCAGGGGGATCTGGGGGGGCTGGGCGGGAGCCGAGGTGGTAGAGACGCCCCTCCTTGCCCAGGTGGACCCAGGAGGCCCGGGGAGGGAAGGGTCTAGCTGCCCCCCGCCCCTCCCACCACCCCGGGACCTTCCCACCGAGCCCTCACCCCTGGCCCAGCGCTGCCCACGTGCCTGGCGGGGTTGGCACATTAGCAGAGACTCGGGAGCCACGCCAGGGTCCCAGGAGTGGCCCGAGTGACAAGGACCTGGGTCCCATCAACCTGCCTGACAGCAAGCACCCCCAGCGCCTCCCGGACCCACTGCTGACGGCTGCCAGCCAGGGCCCAGCCCGGCCCCCCACCACCTGCCCACGGCTCCCCATGGCCCCCACTGCCTGTCTCCAGTGGCTCCTCTGCGGGCTCAGCGGGGAGAGCACGCCCGCCCTGCCCCGCCCTCCCAGAGCCTGGGGCCAGAACACAGGAGGGGCAAAGGTCTTCTCAGAGCCGGTGGGACCCCAGGTCCCAGGAGACCTGAGAGGCCCACCCTGTGAAGCTCTGTCTCCCTGGTCGCCCCGTCCATCACGGGTGTCAGCCGCAGCCCGTTCGGCTGGGGTATTTTTCCAGCTTCTCTAGGGTCAGCGCCACCCCCCGGATGTATGGGCCCTTTGGGAGAGGAGAATGAATCTCTCGGTAAAACGCTTTCCTACGGCGGCTCCGGTCCTCAAGGCCAGGCCAGCCCTTTGTTTCTTGGAGAGGGGCCACCTGGGTACACAGGAGGGGCCGGTGTGGGGGCACCTGCAGGCATGACATGGTCCTCCCACTGCGTCCCCCCAAAATCACGTGTCCAAGCCCTAGTTCCTGGTGCCTGTGAACGCGCCTTTTGTAGAAATGAGTTCTTGGCGGATGTGATCAGTTTAAGAGGAGGTCATTAGGACGGGCCCTCATCCAGTGACCTGAGTGTCCTTATAAGAAGAGGGAAGAAGCCCAGTGAAGATGGAGGCAGAGAGTGGGGGGATGCGGCCACAGCCCAGGGACGCCTGGACACCCAGAAGCTGGAAGAAGCAGGCAGGACCCTCTGCTGGAGCTGCTGGAGGGAGCTTGGTGGCGCAGCACCTTGATTTGGGATTCTGGCCTCCAGAGCAGGGAATCAGTTCCTGTTGCTCTCGGCCGCCCATCTGTGGGACTTCATCACAGCTGCCCAGGGCGCTCATACAGCCCGTATCTTGTCCCCTCCCCACTGCCCACACCCAGGCCCTGTCCCCAGACACTAGCGTCCAGTATTAAAAACCCATAATCACCAGCTTGGAAAGGCCATATTCAAATCCCACCCCTCTGCGCTCCCTGCTCTGGGGTGGGAAGTGGGAGGGTTTGCATCCGCCCCCGCCCCCCAGAGCTGGGCCTGATGCTGTTGCTACCGAAAGCCTCTGAGGCCCGGCCCTGCCACGACACGGAGGGGAGTGGGGAGACCTGCATGCGAGCACACAGCCAGGGGGAGGCTAGACCTGGCCTGGGCTTGGGCACCGGCCAACGCTCATCCCCTCGGCACTGCTGCCCTCTGGGTTATAACTGCACGGGTGTCCCAGGGTGGCTGTAACGAGCGACCACCAACTGGGCATCTTAAAACAACAGGCGTTGATTCTCTCGTGGTTCTGGAGGCCAGAAATCCCAAAACAAGGTGTCGCAAGGCCGAGCTCCCTCCGGAGGCTCTAGGGGAGGCTCCTTCCTGCCTCTGGCAGCTCTGGGGGCTCCAGGCGTCCCTGGGCTTGTGGCCGCATCCCTCCAGCCTCTGCCTCCGTCTTCAAGTCCCCGTCCAAGCCTCCCTCTCCTTATAAGGACACCGGTCATTGCATGAGGGCCTCCCTACTCCGCTATGACCTCATCGTAACTAACTGCTCCGGCAAAGACCCTCTTTCCAAATAAGGTCATGTTCTGAGGTTCTGGGTGGATGTGAATTTGGGGGGACACTCTTCAACCCCAAAGTACGGGCAGCGACGTGGGATGTGTTCGCGCCATGCGGGGAGGGTGGGGCTGAGCAGGGGCCTCGCTCCCGCCGGGGCCTGGCACCCCTCCCACTGCTGGACGCACCCCCGGCCCGGGGTGTGTGCGGGGACTGGGCAGCACTGCTGTGCTCACAGGCCGAGATCCTCGGCTTTGCTCCACCAGGGAGGGGGGGCCTGGAGGGGACGGCGGGGGGGAGGAGGATGCTGTGGTGCTCCCCCCCACCGCAGCCCACATCGCCCTTTCCTCACTGACAGGGCAGGAGGTCCTCACCGTCCCCGGGGCCACAACCAGCACCCCTCACCCCACGCCCTGAAGGCCTGGGCCCAACCCCTGGCTTCCCAGCCACAGGGGGCCAAGGGGGCATTGGGGTCCTGTGCTGAGAGCCGGGGGGCACTGGGCCAGATGCCAGGCAAATGGGACCACCAAGCGGGAAAGACATGCAAACGGCGCATTTGCATGAACAGCCGTCCGGGTCTTTGAGGGCCCTGTTCCCGGAAGGGGCAGGGGGGGTGTGGGTCTGGGCAGCTGGGGGTCCTGCGTCACCCCCCCCGCTGGAATCCCGCCCCCCCCCCACCACAACCGACAGGGAGAACAGAGGCAGGATCTTCAGCCCCAGCAGCAAGGGCACTGGGGGCTCTTGCTCGGGGGGCAGACGGCCGCCCCTGGTCAGAGGCCACCAGGGAAACGGCCCCAGCGCAGGCAGAGCCGGGCGGCCAGGCCCCGGGGGTCCCAGTCCACGCGGCCCTTCCCGGGCTGTGTCACTGGGCAAGCCCCCCACCTGCTCGGCCCCTCAGCTCCTCCCTGAGACGGGGAGCACACTCAGCAGGGCGGCGGTCAGCACGGCAGCCCCCGGCCCCCAGTGAGGACAGGGGTCTCCCAGGCCAGGAGCGGAGGGAACGGCTCGGGGAGGGGGCAGAGAGGGGGCACAGCTGCTCACGCGCTCGTGAGGCCCCCAGCGGGACACGTACCGGCTCTGAGCCCTGGGTCCCCGAGTCTGGCCCCCAGGGCCGTGGGGCCACCCCCTGCCCAGACCCCCCCCGAGCCCCCCTCACCTGCAGAGGGACCGTCTGGAAGGCCGGGCTCTCCCCAGGCTCCAGAGGAGGAGACGGAGATGAGTGGCAGCCCGTGGCCAGGGAGGAGGGTGCCCCCACTCCCGCTCCCTGATGGGGGCTGGCGGCCAGGGCGCCTACCTGCCTGCTTCCTCCCCGGGCCCGGACACGCGGCTGCTGGTCAAGGAGCGGGTGGAGGTCCCCACAGCCTGGCGCCCGCCCTTCCTCCCCCCCGCCACCACGCCCGGCACCTGGGCAGCCAACGCCGTGATCAGCGCCGGGCGTCCCCGATCTCCGCCCCACCCGGCCCACAGGCCTGCTGCGGCCAAAGCCACTGGGTGCGAGGGCCAGTCTTCCCCGGGCCTGACAGACCCCGTGACCCCCTTGGGCGTGACCGGTCTCCCGGTGCCAAGAGGTGGCCCCGTGTGGGGCTGGCTGCTGTCCCTCCCTCCCTCCCTCCGCGGCCTGGGGCGGGAGGGGACGGCTGTGCCACACCCGTGTCTCTGCCTCCCAGCGGCCCCCAGTTTATCTCTGCAGCAGGTGGGGATGACCGCCTCCAGGGGGTGTGGCCAGCCGTCCTGTGGAGGACGCGTGGGCAGAGACTGGGCCCACAAAGCCGAGAGGCGCGGGTGCCCCGTGTGCGCTGTCCTGGAGGGTGGCACGGCTGGGTCAGCTGTCAGGTTGTCAGCACGGCAGGCTCCGCACAGACACTGTCCCTTCGAGCAAGGGCAGGACAGGGCAGCACGGGGGTGGCCCTGGAGCCCCACAGTCCTGGCTCACACTCTGCAAATCCTTCGGGCTCCTTAACTCTGGGCCTCAGTTTCTCTGAGAAAATGGGGATCTGAGTAGCCCGGCTTCAAGGAGCTTGCGGGTAACACATGACAACAGACGACACTTCTGTGTGCCCCTTCCCCAGAGACCCCAGGACCCCCTCCCAGGGACCCCTCATCCCCTGAGCTCTGGAATCGGGGGGAGACCCTGTCCAGGCCCTGTGCTCTGGGACCCCTGGTGGCCTCTCAGGTCTGGCCCATTGGCCACCAGGGGGCGCCCCAGGACCGCAGGCTGGTGGAGGTGGCCCAGCCAGTGGAGGCAGCTTTGCCAGGGACACGAGGGCTCCGTCCTGGGCTGGGCACGTCCCATCAATGGGCCTGGAGCCCACCCAGGGAGGAGAGGGGCCGCCTGACGATCCCTCAGGAAAGACTGCATTCCAGGTAAGTGGGGCTCCAGGGCAGGGACCCCACAAACCCTCGGGGCCTGAGACCCTGTGGACGAGATTCTGAGGGGAGATGCAAATCTTGGGGTTCCTGGGCGAAGGCCAGCCCCAGCCCAACTGAAAGAGCAGCCTGGGTCCACACCCCCTGCTGGCCTGGGGCCTGGCCCTGCTGTGGGTCCTGCCAGCGTCAGGGGTATATGCAGAGTGAGAGGACCTCCCCAGAGCCTCCAAGCCTGGGGGGTGGGAGGCACACAGTCCTTGGCCTCCTCCCATCCTCTGTTCCAGGCCTGCCCTCTACCCTGGCCTCCTGGACGCTCCTCTCCGGCCGCCCCCAGCCCAGTACCAGGCTGTGCTCCTTCCCTGCCTACAACCCTCCGTGGCTCCCTATTTCTCCGCAATAACACCCCACCACGAGCCCGCAGCCCTGCCCCGCCCACTGCCCACCTCTCCAGCCGTCTGGCCTCCCCCTTGCTCTCTCGTCCAGCCTCAGAGCCTCCCCTTCTGCCCGCGCCCGTCCCCCTCGTCCCCCCATCCCCCCCCATCCCCCAGCCACACCGGCTCACGGGCCTCCCTGGGTCTCTCTCTCCAGGCCACCCGGCATCACTTTTCAGGAAGCTTGACCCTCTGAGGGGACCTTTTATTCACCTGTGTGCTGTCTGTTCGCTTCCTGCCTGGGGTTCTCGGCCACTGAGCCTCCGGGGCCCAGAACAGGAGCTGCTGGGAGGACACACAGTGAGCAAGTGGATGCGGGGAGTGGACGTGCGTCTATGCGGGAAGCCTTGTGACTGAGGGGCCGGGCGGGGCGCCACTGAAGGGAGGAGGTGCCCGGGGCCACCCGCACCCACTGACGCTGTCGGGAGGACGTCCCAAATTCTGCCTCTTCTGCTCCATTTCCAGCCGCCTCCACCCCCTTTCCTACAACTGGGTCCAGGGCCGGAGCCACTCGGGACAGGACTGAGTTCACACGACGACGCTTGCTTTGGGGGAGAGGCCACGCCTGGCAGAGCGCATGCCCGCCCCCAGGCCTCTGTCCGTGGGCCGGCGGATCCTGCTCTGAAGCAGGCTGACCACAGGGACCCACCGTCTTCTGTCCCTGGCTGAGGCCTGGGAGGGAGGGACATACGCATACGCCCCGCCCCCGACAGAGGGCCAGCCCCCCCGCCCCTCCCCGTGCAGGCTGGGTGCCTCGTGGGGCTTAATTTGCAGGAAGACTCAGCCTCCTGAGCCACCTCTGGTGTTTGTCTCCCAGGACAGAAACCACAACTCAGAGAGGGGTCTGGCTGGCTCTGGGTCTCCCTGCCGGCCTGGGGGCCTCCTCCCACCCGGTGCCTCCCTCGGGTCTGCGTGAGGTCGAGACTCAGGCCCTCGGACAGGAAGCGCCCTGGCCCGGTCCTTGGGGGTGGGGAACGCCACCTCTGGCCACTCCTGCTTGGAGAGGGCAGGGCGGGCTCTGCGGGACGGGCCACCGTCCGCCGCCTCTGGGCTGCCCCGAGCGTCCATGGTGAAGGCTGAGAGCCTGGTGCTTCACCCCGTCTAAGGGTCGTCCACGCCGAGTAGCCCAGACTTGCCCCCCACCTTGCTGACCACACACACGCCAAGGTTTCTGTAGCACCCCCCTCACGGGACTTGGGGGACCTGCAGGCCCTCCTTCCCACGGGGACGCCCACAGCTCTGAAGCTGCGCCTCGTGGGCCCTCACCCCCCTCAGCCGTGGCCAGTATCCTCCCCCTGCTGCCGTCACAGACGCAGGGAGAGAGGCCGCAGAGGCCCAGCCGGGGCTGAGCCGGGACTCGGGCATGGCCACGGGCCCAGGCTCACGGCCTCTCCCTCCCACCATCCTGTCCCTGGAGTTTTCTGGAGTCCAGGAAGGAGACACCCCCAGCCCGCTCCCCTCTTCCCCTCGGCGCCTGGTGGTAAACGCAGACCTACAAATACGGGAGCGCCTCCTGTCCCACCCGTCACCGAGGAGCAGCCGTCCACTTCAGCCCCAAGAGCAGGTACCACCGTGGAGCGCTGGGCAGGCTGCTGGCCTGGCTTGCGTGAGGGGCGGCCCCCGCTGAGTCCCTGGACAGCTGTGGGTCCAGGTCCTGATGCGAAGCGCGGACGGTGATCCCACCGCCTCGCAGGGCCTGTGCGGGAGGGAGAACGCTTGGAACAGAGCCGGCCTTCGAGCTCCTGGCACGAGTCCCGTGCAAGGACCAGTGTGAGCGTGTGCGTGTGCGTGTACACAGCGTGTGTTAAGTGTGAGGATACCCCGTGTGTGTATGCACTGTGTGTACGTGTGTGTGCGTGTCTGTGGACGCACAGGCTCTTGCCCTGCAGGTGCAGCTGGAGCACCAGCACGTGGACATCGGGCCAGGGGGACCACAGCTCCACCAGTCCTCAGCTGCCCCTGTGTCGCCTTCTTCTTGGCCCCCGAGGGGGCCGAGAAACTGATTCTCCCTCCCTGGGGGTCAGTTAAGGCTCAAACCACAGGCCTCTGTGGACCCCCACCCCGTTCTCCCAAGAGCACCGTCCACCCGCCTTGTCCTCGACCGTCGTGTCACCCGCCAGCTCGTCCAGTCATTCAACACAGATTTACTGAGCAACATCTAGGCGCCAAGACTGTGCTGGGGGTCAGGTGACATGCAGACAATGAACAAAGAAGTAAGTCAGAAGCAAATTTTAAAAAAGAAATGATTAAAATGGTTGTGGAGAAACATAAAGCAGGCAAGAACCTGGGTGGAGGATGGATGGATGGTTGGGGGATTTTATTTTTAAATGGTCAAGGGCTACCTCACTGGGAAGGTGACATCTGTGCAAATAGTTGAAGGAAGGGTGGCTCACCTGCCCATCATCAGTCACTTACCCACGCCCATCCATCTGCCCATCCATTCACCTGTCCGTCCGTCCCTCCGTCCACCCGCACATCCATCCATCCGGCCATCATCCATCTGTTCCTTGTCCATCTGTCCGCCTGTCCACCCACACATCCATCCATCCCTCCATGCATCCACGCCTCTCTCCAGTCACCCACTCACCCTTTGTTAACTTCTCCTGGGCGCCTGGACTCAGAGGTGAGTGAGTCAGCCTCAGCCCTCAGGGGCCCACACGCAACAGGGAGGGCAGCTCTCCCCTCCCCCGGGCTCTGGCAGCTGTCGGGGGAGGAGGTGGTGGCTGGGCGAAGCACTCCACCACATGGCACGTGAGGTCCTCATGCGGCTTCTTCCCGGTCTGTGTGTCTCACAGAAAAGCTCACCATCCCCTGCGGGCAGGGCCTGGCCTTCTGCTCCTCTGGCCTCCCCCAGCAAGGCTGGGAACTCAGTAGGCGCTGCATAAATACGGGCAGGTTGGCTGAATCCTCCCTGCCTCCTCCTCCTCCGTGCACCCCTGTTTTGCTGTTGGCCCTTCTCCCCGGCCTCCCTGCCTCCCTCCCTCCCTGGCCCGACCGGCTCACCTGCCCTCCAAGTCCACTCTTGGCTCAGGCCCTGCATGGGCTCTGGTTCTGCGGGGTGGACGGCGTAGCTCCAGAGGGCCAGCCCCATTGGCTGAAGAGCCAGGTCGGCAACACCAGCAAGGTGGACAAGGACCCTGGCTGGGAAATGGCTACCATGGCCTCAAAGGATCAAGCCCAGGTCTCCCATCTCCCTTCTCCCAGTGGCAGGGGACACCCGGCAACTCTCTAGTAAGGAAAAGCTTATTGGCTTATCAGATGACCCAGCACAGACACTGCCTGGGCTCCTGGAGTGTATGCCCCCAAAGGGTCAGCTGAGGGCAGTGGGCGGTGGGCAGGTGCCCTGGGAGGGTGGGGAGGTCTCAAGTCCTGGTGATCAGAATTGGGGCATGTCGGGCCCCGGTCCTCACTCCCCAGGCTAGGTGGGCCAGGCACGTGTCCCCAAGGGTCCCACGAGGCTCGGAGATCCCTGACTTCACCCCATCAGGTCACACAGGAAACTGAAGGATCAGGGTGAGTGTCTAAGGGTGCACATTTTAGGGGTGATTTCACCAAAGAGGGCCCCAGATGGTGACCGTGCATCCTTGCTACAGTTGGACTGGCAGGCTAAAATAAACTCAAGTCAATTTCACAAGCCGTTGATGCAAATTCCCAGCAAAGATATTACAAGGTGGCCCTGCCAGCTGGAAGCTGACCCGAAACCCCAAACCTGATTTTTCTGCCCAGCGTTACTGCTACTCAGGGCTCCTGTGAAGGTGACCCTGCCAGGTGCCAGCTGCCCCGGGGCCTCATCACTGGGCTTTGGATTCTTGGGCTGGTCCCTAAGACGTCCCCTTGGAAGGGGAGGGGGAGGCTCAGGGGCCGGTGGGAGGGGACCTCAGGGTGCTTGCAGCTCTGGCCACAATGCCCTTCACTGAAGCCGAGCACCTCCACCCCGCCGCCCCAGCACAAAGCAAGTGTTGGAGGCCCCAAACTTTCGTGAATCTTTTGCTTAATTTGGAGGACAGGCATTGAGCCCCGGAGAGCATCCAGAAGGGCTTTCTGTCAGCTGAGCCAGCCCTGATGGCTATCTGGGAACTTGTGAGAACAGGGTGCATGAGACCAGGTCGGGTGCTGTCAGATGACCTAACCTCAGATCAAAGGAAACATGCAGGCAGTGCCCCGTTCTCTGACCGGGCCGGCGGGACCTGGATCCCGGGCTGGGAGGGGTGAGTGAGGGGACGAGGCTCTGCGGGCAGGGCCCAGCCACCGAGTGACCCGCAGAGCCGGCCAGCTGGGGCGGAGCCATGGCCCCAGGGGGATGGCTGCCTGCCCCCGATTCTGCCCCCAGCTGGCCTCCCTTCTGAGAGCCCTGCTGCCAGCCCCCAGGTCCCATTGCTCTAGGGCTGCCCTTAGGAGCGGAGATGGAGTGTCCCTTTTCCCTGTGTGGTCACAAAAAGGCTTGTGTGCACACACACACGGACCATATACTGCCATACACGCATACGCAATACACGTGTGCACCGTATCCTCCACAACCTGCCCACACACCATACCGTGCACACATGTACCCAGAGCTGTGCCCCGTGCACACGTGCACGCCCAGCCCTCAGCCTTCCTGGCCTGCCCCCAGTGTGGCACCTGGGGGAGGAGGGCGGGCGGTGACAGCCCTGGGACATCCTGCGGCGCTGGAGCCCCCACTGAGGCACGCTCAGCTCAGTCTGTCCTGCCCCATGAGACTGGCTGCGACTTGTTCCCCGGGCCGGGACAGTCTGTGCCGGCTAACTGTGGAGTGACCGTCCGACAGCCCACGGCGGCAGAGATGGAGTCAAGTCAGAGCCGAAGGATGCCCCTCGGCCTCTGTCCTGGAGCGGTGCTGAAACTTGGGGTCCTCAGTGTCCCCTGCCCGCGAGGGAGAGAGAGGAGTTGGCTAAAATGCAGAGTCCTGGGAGGGTGGGCCCTGCCGCAGCACAGATCACCCCCTGCCACCGGCCCTGCCCTCGTCCCCTAGTTTTCTTCATCTCACTCATCCCCCTGATGACCCTGGGCCCCAAGAAGGCCGGCCTCGCGCACACGGCTCTAGGGCCAGGGCGGAGCAGTGTCCGGCGCATGGCGGGTGCTCAGGGGGATGTGAGGAGTGAATGGGTGAGTGGGCAACTCAGCCGTGGGGCTGGAGGTGGCCGCCAGCCAGGAAGCCTCTGGAGGCGCAGCCCCGGCCTGGACCTTGACCTCTTGGGGGCCGCACAGCCCTCCCTCCCCAGCCTCAGTTTCCCCCTGTGTTCATGACAACCTCTGGGCTCCTCCCATGGCTGGCCTGGCATGGGTCTGGGGTGCTGAGGGGTCTTGGCAAAGTGCTGCTGAAGGAAGGTGAGTGTGGTGCTTCCAGAATATTCTGAGGCCCGGAGATAGCCCATGGGCCTGAAAAGCAGGAAGGCGGCCCCCCGGTCCATGCACATCCAGGTAGATCCATCTGCCTGTGCATCCAGGACCCCAGGGTGTGACAGGAGCATCCCAAGTGACCGAGAGGCAGGTCCTGGGGAGGGAGGGGGCCTTCCAGTGGGGGGCCTGGAGGGCAGCTGGGGAGCCAGTGACTGGGTCAGGCGCACTTCCCACCTTTGAGCAGAGGCCCTGGAGGCCCTTTGGCTGTGCTTCCTACTCCTGCGTCCTGGCCCTGCCCCCCCGCCCCTCCGCCAGCCCTCTGCCCTCATTCTGGGCCCTTCCTCACTGTGCCTGGCTTCATTCCCCCCACCCAGCTCTCCCATCCTCCCCGAGGCCCCCACCAGCTCCTTTGAGCTTTCAGGGAACTTGCAGCGACCCCTTGTTGTCTGGCCTCCCATTCATTGCAACGTCCCTGTGCCGGGGCCAGGACCCCAGAGCTGGCTCCTGCACAGCTCAGCCCCTGAACCCCCAGGTGCTTGGGCGGCTACTTATTATAATTTTTAAAATACAGAAACTTACACAAAAGTAAAGCACACAGTATCAAGACTGTATCTGCCAGCGGGCTCAACGATGACCAGTTCAGAGCAGGTTGGTTTAATCTCCACCCCAGCCACTGCCCCGCCCTCCTGACTATTTCCAAGCAATTCCCCAAAGTCGCATCATCCATCCGGAAACACTTCAATACATACCTACGGCACGTGTGGCCTTTTGCTACCCTGAAGTTCAGTGCGTACAGAGGAGGCAGGACAAATGCTTGACTCTGTCCTTTTTTCATTTATTTTACTCCTTTTCAGAATAATGAGCCCTAGCCTCCGACAAAGGGCCAGTGAAGACTTTTTAGTATCATTTTGAATGAATGCATAAAGATATTTGGTATGTTTTAATCCACACTTCTTTTGGATGCAACAACTTTTCAGCAGACAGAGAAAGTATTCTTGTTTTAAGAAAACAGCTGAGGAGTTTATGCTAATATTCCCAATTCAAATTTAAGGATTGATTTGCCCTTTGATTTTATATATATATATATATTTTTTTTTTTTTTAATTTTTTTTTTTTTGCGGTACACGGGCCTCACACTGCTGTGGCCTCTCCCATTGCGGAGCACAGGCTCCGGATGTGCAGGCTCAGTGGCCATGGCTCACAGGCCCAGCCGCTCCGCGGCATGTGGGATCTTCCCAGACTGGGGCACGAACCCATGTCCCCTGCATCGGCAGGTGGACTCTCAACCACTGTGCCACCAGGGAAGCCCTGATTTTATATTTGTATCTCTTTTCTCTTGTCCTGAAAATCCAGGTTCCTAAGGAATTTAACATGATATATGTATGACACATATTACATGTATATATCATTTCAAAGCATCAATACTAATGATGTGACTCTTTGGGTTCCTTTTGTCCTCTGAGTGTTAGTGATTATATTGGTAACGGTGTGAGCTGTACCAGAGCATGATTCAGCTTAACTGAGGGACATTCTTGCTGTTTCTAGCCTTTTACTAATACAAATAATGTCGTAACAAATAGCCTTATGTGTGTATCATCTTCTATTTTCCCCACGTATCTTTGGGCCAGTTCCTGGAAGTGGAACTACCTAGCCAGGCTAAATGATACGAGTGCTTTTCCTAATGCCACCAGGACCCCCTACCAACTGACAAGGTGCCAAGAACACCTGCTTTCCCTCGGCCCTGCCCACAGAAACTGCGGTCCAACGTCTGGATTTTCGCCAATCAGATAGGTGAGCAATGGTCTCTCAGTGTACTTTCAAATTTGCATTTTTCTTGTTGAGCATTTTTTCATAAGTGTAAAGATCATGAATCCCTTTTCCCGTGAGCTGTTCATGCCTTTCGCCCGCTTGTCCACAGGGTCGTCTATCATCTTCTTCTCAGTTTTAGATGTTCTTTATGTACCAGTGCTATTAATCCTTTGCCTGTGCAAATTCTTGTTCCAGTTTGTCACTTGTCTGTTTTGTTGATTTCAGCTATTGTCTCTGGATTTCAGCCACAGTTGGAGATGTTTTCCCTACCTAGAGCTTGCTGAGAAACTCACCCATACTTCCTTGTAGAACCTACATGGCTTCATTTCAGCGTTTACATTGAAGCCTCTGATCCATTTGAAATTTACTCTTGTCTGTTGTGTGCAAGATGGATCAACGCTTTTCTTCTTTCTCTTTGACTCTCCAGTTGTGCGTTGGCACTGACTACTAAAAGTTCTTCCTCCTGCTGATTGGGGTGTGGATGTGCTGACACTTCATTCACGCATGCCTTCATTCAGAAAGTATTGACTGAATGCCTGCAGGTGCCCTGGCTGTCCCCCAGGCCCTGCGGAGGCGGACTCCCCACCTTCTTCTGGCTTTCTGCCCATTTGTATCCTAAGTGACGCGCTTCCCAGGAAGGTTCCATTGTCTCAGCCGCCCTGAGTCTCCACAGTGCCTGGCACAGGTTGGGACCCACTTCATTCATTCTTTCTGCACATACCTACTGTGCTGGCTCTGTACAGGCACCAGCCGAGGTGTGGGGAGTCAGGGGTGAAGGGCCGAGCTGCACTCGGTCCAACAACAAGAGCTGACTTTCTGATGAGGGAGTACGTGAAATAAATCAGCCCAGGGTGCTCAGTCAAGACCTGGGACGTGTCTCCTAGGTTATGGGTCCCTGAAGTGGCAGGCAGTTATCCCCCTGCCCAGGGCAATGTTCTGGGAGAGGCCAGTTTTTTTCTGCTCGACACCCTTTCTCCACCCTGATGTCAGGTCGTTGTGCAGGGACCCAAATGCCAGTGCAGGGTAGGGGACCTGTGCAATTCTTCTGACCGTCACCCACCTCTACATCACCCCCACCCAGGGAAACCTACGGGACACAACAGCAGCCCTGTCCAGAGGGTGAGGAGGACAAGGACTCCATTATCTGACACCTCTCCCCTGACCTGACCAGGCAGCCCCTCCTGCCGCGCCCCTCTCCAGAGCCCCGAGGCATCGCCTCCAGGAGCCCCCGCATCCTCCCCACGCACACGGCTCCCCATTGGGCCATCCCTGACCCACGATGGCCCCCATGGCCCTGTCTGGCCTCCAGAGTCCGACAGCCCTATGGGCACCAACCCGACCACATTCTCTGCCCGCAGCACGCGCGCTCGCTCGGGCGCTCGGGCACCCAGGGGACGCTCGGATTGTTCGCGGGGCTAACCGCCATCCTCCTGACGTGCCCCGCCTTCCCCCTTCACTCCCACCCTCTTCTGAGTAACTGAGAGGGGGTGAAGCGGCTGTCTGCTCCCCACCCCGTCCCCCTGCCCGGGCAGTTCGTGGTCCCTGCACCTGCTGACCCCGCGCCTTCCTTCCTGACTTGGCTGGGGGCTTCTTGCAGGCCTAGCAGGTGGGCCTGGGAAGGGCGAGCACGTGGGCGTAGGCGGGGCGGAGCGAGGAGCGCGGAATGGGGCGGACCGAGCAGATGGGGCGGGCGGGGCCAAGAAGGTGAAGGCTAAAGGGGCGGACCCAACAGGTGGGCGCAGACGTGGGAGGGACCGACCAAGCAGGTGAGCGCAGTTGGGGCTCAGCCTCCGGCGCTCCGGGCGCCGACGTTGGTTGGGGGGCGGGGCGTCCGGCCCGGGGCGGGGCTCGCCAACCCCCGGGACCCGCCCGCGGCCACCGCCCCCTCCCGGCCCCGCCCCCCACGCCCTGGCGGGGCGGGCAGCGGACCCGCGGCCCGGCTGGCAGCAGCGGCCGCCCGCACTGCGCCCCGGCGGCCGACTTCGCCGCAGCTCTTCGTGCCGCCTCCCGGCCGGCCCCCGCGGGCCCTGCCTGGCCATGGCCGCGGCCACCTCCCCTCCCAGGGCCGAGAGAAAGCGCTGGGGCGGGGGCCGCCTGCCGGGCGCCCGGCGGGGCAGCGCGGGCCTGGCCAAGAAGTGCCCCTTCTCGCTGGAGCTGGCCGAGGGCGGCCCGGCGGGCGGCGCGCTCTACGCGCCCATCGCTCCGCCCGGCGCCCCGGGGCCCGCGTCCCCCGCCGCGCCCGCCGCGCCCCCCGCCGCCGCCGACCTTGGCCCGCGGCCGCCGGTGAGCCTCGACCCGCGCGTCTCCATCTACAGCGCGCGCCGCCCGCTGCTCGCGCGCACTCACATCCAGGGCCGCGTCTACAACTTCCTGGAGCGCCCCACCGGCTGGAAGTGCTTCGTCTACCACTTTGCCGTGTGAGTATCGCCGCCGGCCGGGACTGGGAGCTTTCCGCGGGGCCGGGGAGGGCGTGGGGGAAGCGCTGTCCCTGTGCCACCTGCTGCCGCTCGAACCTGGTCGGAGCTGCGACTCAGATCAGCCGGGAGGGAAGGAAGGGGTTAATGGGAAAAACAGAAGCAGCGGGGAGCTTGTCTGTTGGAGTTCAGGGACGTGTGGGTCTGACCCCGTGGGGGTGGGAAGCTCCCCGCTGGCGCTGCCCAGGCATGAGTGGGGGGAGCCAGCTGGGAGGAGTGCGCTGCCCAAGCAGGCCCGCTCCTCCCTGGAGGGACGGTCCAGGTGTTAATCCTTTCGCGGGAGGACGGGGGCAGGGGAGAGAGTTCCCCGGGCGGGGCTGGGAGGCAAGAGAGGGCAGGGCCCGGTGCCCCCGCTGGTGCAGCAACATCTCAGACCCTTCCCGGTCCAGGCGGGCCCTGTGGGGCGTCTCCTGGGCAAGCGGAGCAGGGTTGCCCCACAGGGTGGCAGGCCTCGTGGTGTAGCCTGAGGTGTCAGCATGGCCGTGGGGAGTGCCCACGGCGCCGCAAGAACCCAACCAGGCTCTGGAAACCCTGGGTTGAAGCAGAGGAGCCTGGAGGGGACACACAGGGTGGCGGGGAGGAGAGAGGTCGGGCCCCTGATTCCATTGGTCGATCAGAGGAAGCTGTGCGCCAGGCGAAAGCAGCGCCCTATAGGCAGCACCTGCCCCCGCTGCTTCCCAGGTGGTTCTGATGCCAGCCGCCGCTGCGCGTGCCTGTGTGGGGCAGGGCAGGGTGCGCTGGGACGGGGCCACGTGGAGCCCTCCCCCACCGCTCGCGGTCCTGCTTCCCTGCTGCCTGGCCAGTGGGCTCTTGGTGTGGGGCCGGCCTCTGGCCTGTGAGCCTCGGCTTGGCCATCCCCGGGCTGACCTCGGAGGCTGCTCTGGGGGCTGCGGGGGTGACCCCCCTCTGGCTTCCCGTTGGTAGGGGCAGGTGCTCGTCCCTGCCCCCTTGGCGGGCCTGGGGCTGGGAGAGACCTGGCTGGGGGGGTGTCCAGGGCCCTCTTTTGTCCCACTCCGGTAGCCACCACCGGAGCCCAGGGAGCAGAGGGCTGCTTGGAGCACGGTCTCAGCAGGTGCGGTGAGGTGGGGCGGCATGACTTCGGTTCCTCACCTTTGCTCCTCTGAGCGCAGGTGGTACTAGGGTTGCTGCCCTCCCTGCGGAGGGGCAATCCTTCCAGAGCAGGAGGGCAAGTGGTGGGGACAGTGTCCTCAAGCCTCTTCCCCACCCCCCAGTCCCCGCCTGCCGAGGTGTCAGGGAGAGCTTAGCCGTGACCATGGCTGGTCTGCGGGAGAGGGCGGCCTTGCCCGCGGCTGCAGCGGCAGCGGCTTGTCTTGGGGTTTGGGGGAATGTTTGTGTGCACTGACCCTGAGGGATCCTGCCCTGGTCTGACGCTGGCTGTTTGAGCGCCCAGCCAACAGCTGGCTCGTGGATGCTGCTGTGTACGTGGGCTGCCTGCCGCCCAGCCCTCACCTGCTGGACCCCAAGCTCCCGGAGGTGGCCGGGGGGGGACGGACCCCACAGCCGGTCCTGGAGCAGACCCTGCCCAGCCGCCTCTCTGTCCGGGAACCCTATGTGCCAGCTCTGGGCAGAGAATCGCCAGGCAGTGCAGCAGTGCCTCCTCACCCCTAGGGCTGCCAAGGCGAGGGGCCTGCAGACACCCCACTGGCTCGCGTCCTGTGGTGGCAGGCCCGAGGGTGCGCGTGGTGCCCAGGTCCCCTGGCCGCTGCAGGGCCTTGTGGAGGAAGAAGGCTTGCTGCTCCCCAGAGGAAGTCTCTGCTTACACTTGTGTTTTCTTCCTGATTCTGATTGTTTAGCTCTCGGAAGTTGCTCAGCAGAGTCTGCCTTGCCCGGCCTCCCCAGGAGCTGTAGGGCAGGGGTGGCTTCTGGGGACAGTAGCTGAGTGGCTTCCCCTTTGGGGAGGAGCTGGGAATGGGGGCCCTCCAGGGGTGGCTTGGTGACCTTGGGTCAGTCTTTTCCCACCCTCGTCCCCATCTGTAAGAGGTGTGCCGCAGTCTTCCGTGCAGGGTGGGTCTGCAGGTGGACCCTGGCTAGGCAGGGGACGTGGCTTCCCTGGGGCCCGGGAAGGTGCCCCCTCACCTCCAGGAGGTTGGAAGGGCCCCAGACACTCTCTGAATTGGCCAGTGTCTCCAGGGGACCTGGGCTCAAGCTGGGATTGCAGGGGCAACCTGGGACTGAGTGGCCAGAGCCTGGCCACAGCACTGAGAAAAGGGGTGGACGGTGCCCACTCTGGCCCCGGTGTTGTTCTGAGAAACGTCCGAAATGGTAGCAGAGAGAGAGCTCTGTCCTTGGTGAGGCAGATGGTGAAACGTGCGGGCTGATTGTTACGACCCAGGCTGAGCTCGGTTTCCGGCCTGGGAAGGATGAGCCCGGCCTTGAAGGGCTGGGGAGTGGGTGGGTGTGGGAGCCGCTGTCCTGCGGGCCCTGCAGGGCTGGGCACACTCTCCCAGGCACAGCTGGGGAAGCAGGCCAGGATATCCTGTCCCCCTCCTGGTCGGGGAACCCCTGCTCTGGCCAAGAGGAGAGCGGCCCTTCCTGTGCGCGGCCGCCTGCCCCGTCTGCCGGGGTCAGGGGGCAGGAGGCTGCCCCCCGCCGCCCGACCCTGCCCCTGGCCCCCAGTCCTCATCTGAGGCTCTTCACATCCCCACCGTGCGGCGGCTCCCACTCTGGCTGAGGGCTGATGGGCCTTGGCCAGGGTTGTCTGGTTAGGGAGATGCCTGGACTGGAGTGGGGCCCGGGGACCCCGTAGCAGCCCGCCCTGGCCGCTGGGCTGGGCCTCCACAGCCTCCGTCTGTAGAGGCCAGGGTGGAGGCTGCCCCCAGCTTCCGTGTCCCTCCTGCCAGGCGGGGGGCTTCCAGTCACAGGAGCCCGGAGGAACCCCTTCCTCCCTCCTTCTCCCTCTCTCTTCTCTCTCCCTCCTCCCCCCGACCTCTCGGGAGCTGCAGGGTGACACGTGCAGACTCCTGTCTTCTTCCAGCTGCTGCCACCCACGCAGCCTGGGAGAAGCCCCCGTGCCTCAGTTTCCTCATGCGGGGACAGGTGCCCCTCACCCCCTCCGTCAGCATCCCCGCTGGTTGGGAGAAGCTTGGAGATGGTGGGGGGCTAAGGGAAGGTTTGGGGGAGGGCCCAGGAGTGCGTCCTGTCCCTGCCCTCCTGCCACCCTGCCTTTCCCAGTTTCCCTAGAACTTTCCGGTGGCTTTGGCGGCACCTTCAGAGCGGGTGTTAATAATTGATGGCGCTGGCAGCGTTCCCTGGCGGTTTGTTGGGCTGAGCCCGCCCGCCTTTCTGAAAGTGGAGGCCAGTTCCCTGGTCGCATCCCCCCACCCTGGCCCCTGGTGCCCATCGCACCCCAGGCAGACCCACCAGAAGGCGAGCTGATCAGGGAGGGCGGAGGGCAGGGGCGGAGGGGGACAGGCTCTCTGGTCTCCCCACTATCCCCTTTGAGACGCCTCCAAGGAGTTCTTAGCCCTCAGTTCCCAGTAAAGCTGGGGGAATTCCTTCTGGTGCTTCTCCCTGTGTCACCTTCTCCCAGGGCCTGGTCCTCGTGTCTCCCCCTGGCTGTCTAGAGACCCCTCACTGCTGCCCCAGACCCAGCACGCTGTTTCTGGACCCACTGCCCTCTGTAAGTTGAGCGCCTCATCGTGATCTGGCACTAGTTGGGGGACCACAGGTGTCCCTTACGCCAGGGCCACCAGCTGCGGAGGAGGGAGCCCGGGAGACCTTGAGGATCCAAGGGAGGTGGTGGGAGGGGAGGGATGGTCCAGGGGGTGGCAGCCCCTGGGCTGGAAGGCACGCCCAGCGAACGCCGAGGTCTGGGGCCTGGAGGCCACCTGGCGCAGGATGCGGAGTGGGCCAGGCTGTGTGGTAGCTCGGCCCTGGGAGGCGTCCAGGCTTCGTGCCCCAGCGTTGCCCCGAGGCTGGGCCACCTCCCTGGGCCCGTATCCCCTCCTCTGTGGCAGGCTTGGTGAGTGTGGCACCTGCCGGCAGACTTGCTCAGGTGGGAGGGGATGCTCGCCCGTGCCTGGTTCTGAATCGTCGGCTCCCCTTGGGCTCGGTGCCCGTGGCCTCCGCTTGCACCCGTGGGGGTACCCAGGGCTGGAGGGGTGGGAGGGCCCCATTTGCACTCACCATCCCCACGCCCTGGGACCTTCCCGCAGCAGGGTCTCTTGGGGCTGGGGCGGGGGCTTTGTCCCAGGGAGGCAGACACGGGAGCAGCTGAGGCTGGCCTGGAGCACCGCGCCCACCGGGGGCTCCCTGCTCCACCCGGGGTGTCCGATTCCGATGCCCCGGCTTCTAAAGGTGTCAGGGGCTTGGGATCATCCTCCTCCTGCAAAAGCCGGTTCCCAGGTTGACTCTTCTGGTGTGAACGGGGTTTTGCAGGCCAGTGTGTCCTGGGGATGCTGCTGAAAGTCAGGTGTGTCCGGCAGTCAGGAGCCCCGGCCCTGGTTTCTCACCAGCTCCCAGTGCTGTGCGCTGAGTGGGGTGCTGCTCCTGATGGGGGCCCTGGGCTGAGCCCTCCCTGCCTCCTGGTCTGGGCCGTGGACCCAGGTAAACTTTGAGGCCCTTCTCAGACTGATGTTCTAAACCAGCTTTCAGCTCGTGTGGCATTTCTCGTGGCTCAAGGCCCTGCCCACGGGGGAGATGGACGGGCTGGGACGGTGTCACGTGTGGCTCCTGTGAGGTGGAGACGGTGTCCAAGGACGCCTGTGTGCAAGGAGAAGGTGCTGGGCCTGGAGGAACGGGGGCCGCAAACCTGAGGCCAGACGAGGGGTACACTTGCTGCGGGGAAACGCCACGGACGCTCACGGGCGCTGCTTGGTGCCTGGGCTCTGCTGCTGGGGGAGAACGAGGAGGAGCTCCGTCACCTGGACCCTTCAGCTCGGACTCTGCGGATCCAGGCCTGGATGGAGGGTCCAGCGGGCCGGCTTCACTCTCCCTGGGGAGGCACCTTGGAGCAAGGGGCAGAGCTTGGAGGCGGCCCGGAGTCCCCAGGGCAGGTTGGGTGACTGTCTGCACTCCCTCCTGGAGGGCAGAGAGGGCCCTGAGTTTCCCTCCAGAGGTTCCCTGAGTGCTGGGACAGCCCCACATCTCACGGAAGGCGGGGTGATGGTTGGCAAGGGGTGGGGCCCCAGCTCTGCTATTGGGCAGGGTGACCACCTGTGACGCCATGTGCCATTTTTACACACGGCTTCTGACAGTGTGATGAGACTTGGCCTCGCGATGGTTTGTCTTCTGCTTCCTGGCCAGGTGACCCCAGGTCCCTTCTCTGAGCCCACGTGGGCACTAGCTGGGGTGAGGGTACTGGGGCAGAGGGGCAGCCTGGCTCTCCCCCAGGCCCTGGTGGAAGACGGAGAGGGACGGGCTGGTGCTGTGTGCAAATCCTAGGCCCAGAGAGGGGAGGTGACGTGCCCATGGCTGCACAGCTGGCCATGCTCCAGGCTGCCCGCCTCTGAAACCTATTGCTCCTTCCGATGGTGGGGCCAGAATCCGGGTAGGCCTGATGGCGCCTTGTTCACGTGACTCCCTCCCACCCTGGGCAGGGGTTGTAATGCTGACCCTGGGGTGGCTTGGCCACGTGAGGAGTGGATGCCACCGTTTGTTGGGGGAGGGGAAGGGAGGAGGAAGCTGCCTCTTGAGGGCAGTACGTGAGCCCAGAGAGGGCGCCCCTGGACGTGCCAGCATGGCTGGGGCACTGGCTCTCCACTCCTGGGGCTGCTACCCTGTGGGTGGGTGACTAGCCTTTGGAGGCCTTTGATCTGGCTGCGTTAGGCCTCTGCCCTAAGGCCCTGCTGCCAGAACCCCAGGCTGAGGCTCAGCTCGGAGACCTCCTCCTCCAGGAAGCCTTCCCATGTTGCCCCAGGCAGAGCCATGCCTTCTTTCTTTGCCACCCCCTTGACCTGGTGCTCGGAGCCCCCATGGTGTCTCAGCCACTCTGGTGCTGTGTGGGGTATTAGTGTGTGCTGGTCTCAGCGCTCTTGGGCGTTAGAGGGTCCGAGTGGGTGGGCAGGGCCAGCCTGTACCTAGCAGGGAAAGGCGCTCGGGACAGGGTCACCTGGTGTCTGGCCTTGGTAGCCCAGGGCCCCCACCCCACCCCCCGCCCCGAGCCTGGGCCGTGGCGGTCAGCCTGCTGCCCGGCAGCTCCGAGCCCCACAGGCAGGCTGGGCCTGATGACATCGTCTGTGGGTATTTTTATCCAGTGACATTCCTGAGCTTGGGCGGCGGGTGAGCTCAGAAAGTGGTGGGCAGAGGCCGCTGGGACCCTCCCGTGGCTACGGGAGAGTGCTCTAGGCCCCTGTGTGTTTGAGGGCGGGGGCTTTTTGGAGCCCTTTCCCCCAGAACTTCTCCATCTTCACAGTAGCCCTGGCTGGGGTGGGGGTGCAGATCCTCACTGCCCGGGTAAAGAACCTGCAAAGGGAGTGTGTCCTGAGGAGGTGCCTGAACCCCCGTGCAGAGCGCGGTCCCCCCTGAAGGATGGACGCGTGGCCCAGGGAGGTGGCACTGCCGTTGCCTGTGGCGGGCTCTGAGCACAGGAGGACCGAGCCGTGGTCCCAGGCGCTCCATGGGGGGGTGTTGGCTCCACGCGTCAGAGCAGGACTCTCCAAACGCCCCCCGATCTGCAGGTGCCGTTCCGCCTTGCAGGGGCTGGGGCAGCGGACGCCAGGGTCCGCCCCGCCCCCTCTCAGGCCCTGGGCCTGCTCCCCGCTCCCTTCTCTACTCAGTGACCTGTGGGTGGGGAAGCAGGCCCAGCCACTTGGCTCGTGCCACCCCCGGAAAGCTGCTCCGCTTCCGCCTGGATGTCTTACAACGCTGATG
This sequence comes from Hyperoodon ampullatus, assembly GCF_949752795.1. NCBI lineage: Eukaryota > Metazoa > Chordata > Mammalia > Artiodactyla > Ziphiidae > Hyperoodon > Hyperoodon ampullatus. The sequence goes on from NC_136920.1 coordinate 4,578,034, forward strand.
TTCCCGGCGTCGTGCCTGGTGTGTGCCCCCTGGCCCCTACCCCCCACCCCCGCAGAGGCTCCCTCCGCTGCATCCATGAAGCGCCCGACGGCCACCCCTTCAGACTTCCCGAAACGCTGACCTCACGCCTGCCTCTCACCTCGGGCACCCTCCCAGCTGCCCCCGCCCACCGGGTACCAGTTCACTGGGGAGCAGGGGCTGTGGACGTCCCCCTGTGTCTCTCAAGGGTGGGCTCCCTTCTCTGCTTCCTCTGAAAACCATGCCCTTGAGCGATTCCTCCACATCTTCCTGCCGAATTTGCTGCGGAGTGCCATGCAGAGATCTAGAGAAAGTCAGAAAAAGAAGCCGAGAGTCCCCCACCCTGCCCCCGAGTCTGTTCAGCCCTGGAATGCTTCTCCATGTGGAGATGCCAGGCCACGCTGGGACCCCCACTTCACCCCACCCTGGTCTAGGCCAGGGGCTGCCTCCTTCGCTGCCAGGCTGATCGTAACCCTTCCATCTGGGAGGGGCCTGCAGAAGGAGCCCTGACCCAGAGGGCCCCACCCGGCAGAGGGAGCAGCTGGGGGTCCCCAGGGCACCCAGAAGAGCTTCAGGTGGTGCCTGAGCAGCCCTGGAACCACGTGCTTGGAACGTGTCAGCTTGATGGGTCACGTGGTTTGGATTTCTGTTCCAAGACATCCGCAGCTGGTCTCTCGCAAAAGCCCCATCCGCATTCTTGGCTGGGACAGCTCAAAATGTTATAAAACAAAGCTTGGGTAGTAAAAGCACTGTGGCACTGACATGTGGACAAGCAATAGAACAGAATTAAAAATCCACGTATAGACTCAACTGCGAATGAATGTTTAGCCAAAAATATAAGCAGCATCTTCAACCAATGGGGAAAAGTTGGGGGGTTTCTAATAGGTGATGCTTCAGGAAGAACAGGTGAGGCTGGACCCGGTCCTTGCACTGCCCACTGGGATGGACCCCAAGTGGTCGGAAAACCACTCAAGTACCGCAAGGCGGCTCGGGGGACCCTCTACAGTGCGAAGGCGAGGGTGGGGAGGCTTCTCTGTGACTCAAAACCCAGTGCATTAAGGAAGAGGCTGTATGAGAAAGAAGTGGTTTTTGCATGATACCACCACCTGGTGAGCAGTAAAGAGACCGGTGGAAATCTGGGGGAGAGACTGTGGCACATGCGCCGGGTTAATAGCTCTAAGATAGGAAGCGTTTCTGAAAATAGAGAAGAAAAAACCCAGTGACCCCACAGAAGACAAGCAAGAGATGTGAGCAGAGAGTTCACAGGAGAAGTGGCTGGTGGGGTAGCCCTTAAACGTGTGAGAAGATGCCAACCCACTCACTGTCAGAGACACGCAGACACGGGCTTCGCTGAGGTCCCTCCAGGCTGGCAGAAATCCAGAAGCCTTTATAGACATATGTAGCTGGCGGCCGCCGAGGCTCTGGGAAAGCAGTGGTCATGTTGCTGGAGGGTCTACAAAGTGGTAGAATCCGTGGGGAGGAGGATTTGGCAACATCTGGCACAGTTACGCATGCCCGTACCCTCGGGCCCAGCAATCCCACTTCCAGGGGCCTATCTTGAAGAGATCGGCAAAAAAAAAAAAAAAGAGGAAAGTACACCTGTGCAAGGCTGATTGTTAAAGCGTTCTTTGTAAAAGCGCAAGATGGAGAACTCAGATGCCAGCCTGTAGGAAGCAGGTTGGATCCGCTGCGTGCAGAATATTGTGCAGGTGTGGAAAAGGGACAGTGCAGTCTTCACGTGCTTTTGTGGAGTGATTACCAGGAAATATTTTTACGTGGAAAAAACCCCGCCACGCACACACAGTGGATAAAAGTATAACATGCTGCTGCTCCTCTAATTAAAGGGTACGCTAATATAGATATACTTACTTTATATTAAGAAAGAAAAGCAGTGGAAGGATAAACTGAAACTTATAAAAAGTTACCTCTGGGTAGGGGGACATGACAGAACCCAAGTGTCTCTGAGGATGATTAGATGGTTTTATAGATTTGACTTTGGAACCTTGTAAATAGTTCCCATAACTTTAAATATAAAAGCAACTCCTGATCTCGTAAATCCCTAAATAAATCTTAACGAGAAAAAGAAGTTCTTCAAAACCGAAATGAAACAGATGACCCTAAGTTTGCACTGGGGTGGAAGAATCCCCAGAAAGGTCTTATCTCGGGGGACCTGTTGCCGGTGGGTTCAGAATGAATGGAGCTGCGTGTGGGCGTGCGCGCTGTTTTTAGTCATGGTGTCGCGGTTGTGATGGGATTTGTTTTATTATTCTAAGGCCCTTGCATGGGAATCATGGGGTGAGGCTACTGAGGAATTCTGTTGGTGTCGCTGAGAGCTGGGATGATGAGCACAGACGGAGCTGATGAAATTTAGGTGATGCTGAGCAAAACCCTCCAGCCTGCATTTGGTGAGAAGCATCAACATGTGTTCACAATGATTTTGTTTAAAAACTGCTTCTCTGGGGCTTCCCTGGTGGCGCAGTGGTTGAGAGTCCTCCTGCCGATGCAGGGGACACGGGTTCATGCCCCGGTCTGGGAAGATCCCACATGCCGCGGAGCGGCTGGGCCCGTGAGCCATGGCCTCTGAGCCTGCGCATCCGGAGCCTGTGCCCCGCAACGGGAGAGGCCACAGCAGTGAGAGGCCCATGTACTGCAAAAAATAAATAAATAAATAAAAACTGCTTCTCTGTTTACATGAAAGGGCTAGAAAGAAGGGCTGGCCCGTTGCTATGAGCATCCCTGGCCCCCAGGTGCCCTTTCCCCAGAGGGAAACCAGGGGTCCCGGAGAAACGTCTGCATTCAGGTCTGGGGCAGGAAACATACAAGCTGAGCCTGGACCATTGCTCCGCATGGGAAAGCAGGAGCGGCGTCAAGGCCCCTGGGGCCACGTCTCAAGGACTTGGAGTCAGCTGAAGGACATGCCCACTGGCTGCATCACGATACGTCGAGAGTAAGGCCCTCCTCAGTGGACTGATGGCCTGACGAGGAGCTTCAGTCCCAGGCTGCACCCTGCATCCATCTGTGGGCCAAACCAGCAGCCGCCTTTGGAGGATAATAGGGAGGCCGCTGGTTATTTTGAACCCCAGCAAGTAAAGGGAAAAGACACAGCCCGGGTCCTGCTTCCCCACATGCAGCTGCACCTCAGGGAAGCCACATAGCCGGTGAAGTCCTGCCTCTTTGGGATCCCGGCTGATGCCTGACCAGGCGACTCGGGGGCTAAAGCGTCACCGTGGCCTCCTGCTGCGGTCGTGGGTTCGACTTTGAGCCTCACGGCTGCTGAGGTCTCCAAAGCTGAGACAGCCAGACACCCTGCGCCTCTGGAATTTTTTGCACAGAGACCATAATCAATCAGTTACTTGCAGACTCATATCAAAACCCTATCAGTGAGTGGCAGTGAAAGGGCTCCCACTGATTCTGCATGATGGCGAGTTGTATAGTGATTTCATGATATGTTACAATGTAACAATAATAGAAATAAAGTGCACGATAAATGTAATGTGCTTGAATCATCCCGAAAACACCTCCACCCCACCACCCCCAGGTCCATGGACAAATTGTCTTCCATGAAACCGGTCCCTGGTGGCAAAAAGTTTGGGGACCGCTGACCTACAGGACAAGAGGCCTGATTTCTTTAATGAATAAATGAGCAAGAAAAAAAAAAAAAAAGAGGGTGTGGGAACATATAGATTGAAGGAGTCCATAAGAAGCGTTGAGGGATCGGTTGTGACGTGACCTTAGGTCATGATTAAACACATTGGAAAAGCCTTGTTTGCAGTCACCTTGTTCAGGGACACGTGCCTTTTTGCCACGAGTGTCGCTGGCCTGTGCCGTCCTGGTGTTTCATCCACAGGGTCTGAGTGGTTCCCTCCCTTCCCAGGCAGGGACAGGGACTTCAGGGGTCGCAGGGGCCGTGGAGCCGCCTGGTTAGACCCAGCTCCCTGACTCACCGAGGCCCCTCAGCCATAAGATGGGGGACGGAAGAGATAGGAGGTCCTGCCTCTGCAGTTGGGGGGAGGGCCATCTCTCTCAGAGGAGCGCTTGCTCCCAGGCATGGCGCGTTCTGGTTTCTTGTTTGGGGTCCTTGTCATCCTTGTCCACTGGCTGGGCTGAGGCCCTGAGCCCCTTCCCGTGGACGGGAGCCCTGCTGTCGGAGGGAGGCCCCGTTCCTCTGTGGTGCTTCCCAGCCCCTGACTCCAAGCTTCCCAAGGCTCAGGAATTTGAGACCTGTGGTTGCTGTGGAAAAAGGGGAGGGTCTGGGACCCCTGGGCCAGCGCAGGGCACAGTGTGGAGTAGGTGCCCCTGAGGGATGGGTGGGTGGGTGGATGGACAGACAGATGTAGAGATGGATGGTGGATGGACAGGTGGAATGATGGATGGATGGCTGTGTGGGTGGATGGGTGGACAGGTGGCTGGATGGCTCCACGCGGGTCCCAGCACCCACCAGGTATACCAGACAGCCATCTGCTGTCCTGAGAGGGGCGTTCTGGACATGGTCTGTAGGTGGTGTGGCTTTGGCCACACTTGTCCCCAGTGTGGTTGGGTGGACCGGCTGTTGGGCCAAGCTAGCCAAAGCCCAAGACCTAGAAAGTGGCAGAGTGTCCTCGGCGGGGAGACCTAGGCCTGCCGTCTTTCCGGGTTTCCCAGACCCAAAGGCCGTCTCTGTGGGCACTGGTTTGGGAAGCCATGGGAGCCGTCTGTGGCCTGGATTCTGGGTAAATGGGGGTGTGGGTGGGTCGCCATGCTGTCCCTGGGGCTGCCCGGCTGCCGTGCATGAAGTGGACGTGAGTGTGGCTGGTGGCGGGGCCGGTGCCCGGGCTGCGCTCTCTGGGGCTGAGTCTCAGTTCACTTCCTCCCTCTGTCTAGTCCCGTCGTGGACCTTGCGCCGGCCCTGCGGGCTCCCAGCGAGGGCCTCAGTTTCTAGGCTGTGCACACGGAGCCGTGTGCGGTGTCAGCTCCGGTTGGTGGCAGCCCTCATGGCTCACCCCACCACATCCCCTGGAGACCCCGCCATCACCTCACGTGGCCGTCCTGTGGGTGCTTCCTGCTCGCCTCCCATGTGCCCCGGGGGTAAGGGTGACCCCACCGAGAATCAGACAGCTCGGGGAGGCCGGGCGGTGGTGAGGGACCTGGTGGGGCAGGCAGGAGGCCGGGAGTCCAGGTTTCTGCGGAGCGCGGCCAGCAGCCATGCGGGGTCCTAGGGGTGAGGGTCCCAGCCTGGTTTGAGACCCTCAAGCTGCTGAGTGGGGGGGAGGGGGAGGGAGGGAGGGGATCAGGGCAGATTCCAGGAGGCCCCAGTTTGCGTGTGATCAGAGCAGGAAGTCCCGACACATGGCTCTGTTCCTGGCCTGTCCCTGACCTGCCGTGCACCCTGGGGTGACCGGGTGACCCCCTGTGTCCCTGGAGAGGCCCGTCCCTACCCCACCGGGCTGAGGATAAAACAGGAGATGGGGCAGGCGAGAAGCCCCCAGAGGTGGAGGCCGCTTTCTGCCCTCCCCCATCTGGACCCCTGGATCAGGGCCCAAGGTCCCGCGTGCAGCTTGGCGGGGGCGTGGGCACCTCCCGGGCAGCACTGGAATGTTCTGGCTGCCCTTGGCACGAGGGGGATGGGCGAGGCTGGGGGCTCTGCGGGCCTGGCTGGCCTCGTCCCCAGGACAGGCCCCACCTCCGTGCTCTTATCAAGGTCTCTGGCAGACGGCCCGCCACCTCCGAGTCACGCCGCCCCGGGGTGTCCGTGGGCCTTTCCAGCCTCTTTGGGCAGGCGGTCCTTTGGGGCGGGCTCTCCGTGCCCTATGATGGGGTGACTCGGTGCTTGCTCAGGGACAGTGGAGACCGTGGGGCTGAGGTCTGAGCCGGGTTTGGAGGACTCGAGGCTCCGAGCAGCAGCCTCCCACTTCCTGCGACCCCAGGAGGTTGCCTGGGAGGGCGTCAGCCCTGTGGCAGCTGGCTGGGCCCCTGCCTGTGCCTAGTCACTCCGGGGTCCATGCCCACGGGACCACCTCCCCAGGAATTGCTTGGCAAACTCACCACAGGGAAGGTGGGAGCCAGCGCCCTGGGGGCCGCTCGTTGGGCATGGGGTTTGGTTTAACAAAAGGGGTCCAGGACAAAGGGCCCTGTCTTTCCAGCAGGCAGCGCTGTTGAAAGGACGGCACGAGGCAGAGCGGGGTCAGGACGCTGGGGGACACTTTGGGACAAGTACAGCCTGGACGGGGTGTGACAGGAAGGCAGTGCCCCCTGGCAGCAGACGGCAGGCCGCGCGCTCACCGGGGCCAAAACGCAAGGCCATGCAGGTGGGGGACGGTCCGAAAGTGGACGCCAAGGGGTTCCTGGTGCTCAGCCCTGGGTGTGGGTTCTGGGTTGCAAGTTTTAAACTTTTGCTTCTATGAATTTTCTACTTTGAAAATACCGGTCGTTTAAGAAAATAATAAAGTGTCGTTTTTATTAAGATAAGCAGCAAAGCACACCCCGGGTGGGTCCGGGGCCCTTGGTCCTTCCTGCGGCTGAGAACCCTCAGTGGGTTGAGCACGGTGTGGTGCCAGGGGGGAGCCACGGGGGTGCGTGCCCGGCGGGTCTGCCTCTGCCTCCACATCGGGCCGGGACAGGCCTGGCTCCCAGGTCCTGCCCTTGGGGAGACGGCGGGATGGGAGTTGCCAGGGTGGGCAGGGCTGCCGTGTAGGGGACGCCAGCTTCTCTCACGGGATCATGATTGCACGGCCCATGTCGGGGTCCCACTCGGCCCAGGTCTGGGGTGACCTGGAGGGTAGACCTCGGGGGGGTCCTGCCCAGAGACAAAAGGAGCCAGCTGTCGGGGCGGAAGTCCCTTCAGAGGCCTCGGGCCTGGGGAAGGACAGCAGGCTCACAGCGCCTCTGTGGCCCTGACCCACGAGCCCAGCCCGGGAACCTGGTTGCCCATCCAGGAGGGAGGCCCAAGGCCCTCGCTGCAGCCGCAGCCCTTGGAGCGGTTCCCTGTGATGGCGGCCGGCTGCCCTCTGCCCAGCCACGTGGCCTGAGACCGCTGATTCCGCCATGGCCAGGCCAGTCGTGGGGTCTGAGTTGGAGGGAATCACACCCACCGGGGGGGGGGGCAGCTGATGGCCCCGCAGCTTGTCAAAGTGGGTGCAGGCCCCAAGGGGACAGACACAGGGTCACATCATTGGTGGGGGGCAGGGCTGGTGTCGAACCCCATCCCGGGACTGTCCCTTGCTTCCTGAGTTGCTCTGTGCACCCTCCAACTTGTGCTGGCCACTCACCCTGGTCCTGCTCACCCCAGGGATCCTGCCCTGAGGGGCGGGGGGCCTGCTGGGTGTCGGCGTGGCCGCTCAGGGCCGCTTTGCCTGCTGGTGGTCGGAGCAGGCATCCTCCTTCATGGATGTCCCCAGGGTGTCTGGGCCTGAGTCAAGGATGCAGGCCCCGGGCCCGGTGCTGTGTGCAGTGTGGCCCAGCCTGATGGGGCCGGCGGGCCTTGGTGCTCTGCCTAACACCATCGCGCTGCTCCTGGGAAACTCCTGGCCAGGAGCTTCTGGGGTGGGGGGTTTGAAGGGGTGGCCTCTGGTGGCCCTGCAGCCCGACGCTTGCTTTGTGGGACGGGGCGGGTGCCGTCGGGCCCCGAGCCTGGGCAGCGCTTCTGGAGCGGGAAGGTCGTCCTCGGCTCGACGGGAGCTGAGCCGCCCCGGGTGGTTCTGGATTTGGGTGGTTCCTGGTGGCACCTGCCTGGCTGGTAACACGACCCGTCCTTCCTAGGGAGCTGGGTGACCGCACCAGCGTTGCCTCCCTGGGGTGGGGACTGGGTGTGTGGGCACCGCTCCCTCCAGTCCTGGGCTGAGGCTGAGACCACGGGTCGCCCCAGGGGACTCAGGAACTAGTTGGTGAGGCCTCTGCTCAGGACGTGTTGCCAGTGAGGCTGGACAGTGACCTTCCTTGTGGGGGAGGTGCAGACACACTGTGGCCCTGGGTGGGGGGGGGACCAGGCCCCGGTGGCAGAAGGGGCCTCCGAAGGCCAGGGGACGCCTTGGCTGAGCTCCGGCCTGGACGGCCACGTGTCGGTGGGGAGGCCCCCTCCCAGTCCTGTCCCCTCTGTCTGTGCTGTCCCTGGCGCACCTTCCACTTTGCAGGAGTACAGTGGGGACTTGGCAGCGCGCAAGTCCTGGAGGAAAGGGGGCACCAGGCTCCTCTCCGGTCCTGGGGCCGCTGTCCTCAGAGGGGTGAGGGGCTGGCAGTGTTGCCGTCCCCTGGGCTTGTCCTGGAGTGTTTGTCAGGGTGGCACTGTGGGCGTCTGCCTGGCCTCGGGGCTTGGTCTCTGGTGTCAGCCTCGCCCCAGGGAACACGACCCGGACCCGGAGGCTGGAAAGCCCTTTGGGAGCTTACTGCTGGCAGGCCCTACCTGTGGCCGGGCTACAGGAATGTCGAGGGAGGGCGCTGCCCGGAGGGGGAGAGCGGGGCAGGGGGTGGAGGTGGGGGAAGTGTTCCTGCCTCTAGGGCAGCCGGCGGGAGGGGTGCACTCTGTGCCCCAGCCGGGTTTGGCTGGCGTGCTGGTGGCTTAATCTCACAAGGCCTCAGCTGTCTTATCTGGATCGGGGATTGTGATAACTTTCGGTTTATAGAGCAGGTTCCCCCGCCCCCTTCCCCCCTCCCCCGCCTGTGCTCCTGACATTTTAATCTGGATCATTCCCTGGGGGGAGGGGCAGCCTGTGCTCTGCAGGGGGTCTGCAGCATCCCTGACCTCGGCACCCACTGGATGCCAGTAGCGTCCGTCCCCCAGCTGTGACAATTAAAGCATCTCCAAACATTGCCCCGTGTCCCTGGGGGGCAGAGTGCCGGGTTCAGAACCCCTGCTCGCAGAGGAAGTGTCAGGGATCGAAAAGGTCAGCACACGGCAGGCTTGGAGAACACCGGGCAGGTGGACACCGCGTGCAGCCCCGCCGGGTGCAGGGGTGCCGTCGCTGCGGGAGGGTGGTGGTCTGCTTGAAGGGTGGGCCCAGTCCACAGTCAGCAGAGCCAGCTGGCCTGTTCCCCTGGTCCCACGGGATCCGTGCCTTCTGCAGCAGGGGGCAGACACGGGAGAGGCCCTCGGTGCTGATGAAGAGCAGAGCTGGGAGGGGACGGGGCTGCCCCGGGGCTCTCAGCCCCATGGGGACAGCTGGCCACGGGCTGCGCGCTCTCAGCGTGGTGTCCTGCTTGGGATTTAGGGACATACATCCAAGCCAGACCCCGGGACATCCTGAGATGACACTCACGGTCCTCGGCCGGTTGGGGTGGGGTCGGCATCCACGCTGGGGCCCACGAGCCGCCCAGCCCTGGAAAGGACTCGGTCTTCAGCTCCTGCCCGCCCTCTAGCTGCCCCGCGTGTGCCTTGGGCCTGGGCCTGAGCCTGGGCCTCCCTGCAGCCCCCAGCCCCCTCCCTCTGTGGTGTTCTGGGTCTGCAGTGCTGTGTGATTTGGGTCCCAACTCAGCTGAGGCCTCGCCCCACAGCCGCTCCCCTGGGGGACTGGCCTGTGCCCCGGGAGTGCCCAGCGGGCAAGTGAGGCCCGATGGACCCACACTGCCACCCTGTCCCTCCTGCCCCGGCCGTACCCTTTGCATTTGACCAGCCCAGACGCCGTGGCCCACCTGTGCCCTCTGCAGCCAGCCTCCCAGGCCCCCAGAGGGGCTGAGGGTCCCTGCTGGTCGCTCTGGGAAGGTTGGGGTGATAGTGCCCGGTCTCTGCTGCCCCCACCCGGTCCCTGCACTGCTCGGGCACCCCGAGGGCCCGCCCCACACCCTCCAGGGCCAGTACTGAGCAGGGCCCCGTGTAGCCAGGGGTCTTCCCGGGCCGCGGGACCTGTGCACGCTGCAGGGGGCCGGGTGGGGCTGGAGCCTGAGGGAGGGGCTCTCAGAGGCCGCAGGAGGCGAGAGGGGCCGAGCTGGGCAGGGCTGCTCGGCTGGCCCGGGGTCGTGGGCAGTGAGTTTGCCCCCCGCCGCGGCTCCTGGGGTGAGGCTGAGCTGTGGACACCCTCGGGTCTGGTGGGAGGCGGGTGCTGACTGCGTCTGCCCCGTCCCCTCGTCCCTGGATGGGTGCAGGCGGGACACAGTCCCCTGGCCTGGCCCGGCCCCCGCAGGGGAGGTGGTGTGGCCAGGGGGTCAGCCGAGGAGCCCCGGAGGAGGGCAGACGCCATGTCAGGAAGTGGCCCTCGCAGAGGCCGTTGAGATGACATCAGGGTGCAGCGGGGGGTGGGGAGGCCGGCCTCAGAGCCCGAGACAGGCCCGCTTCTGCCAGGCCTCGTACTGGGTTGCGTGCCACGGGCCCCGTCTCAGAACCGCTTCTTCCAGAACAGCTTTATTGAGATATAATTGACACCCGATCAACTGCTCTGAAGTGCACAGCTGGAGCAATCTCAACATGTGCGCCCCATGAAACCACTGTCAGCAGTGTGGGCACATCCATCACCCCCAGAATGTCCTCGTGTCCCTTTGTGAGCCCTCCTTCCTGCCCCCCCCCCAGGCCACCACCCATCTGCCTCCCGTCTCGGCAGGTGGGTTTGCGGTTGGGGGGATTTTCTGAGAGCGGGGTCCAGCAGCCAGCACTCTGCCTGGCTGCTTCTCTCAGCATCCTCTGAGCTTCATCCTGATTGCCGCGTGTCAGCGTCTCACCCCTTAACGGCGGGGGAGCATCCCACCCGACGGCTGGGCCCGTTTGTTCACCCACCTGCCTGGCAGTGGACATTAGGGTTGATTCCAGATTTGGGCTGTTACAAATGAAGCTACTTTTTTTTCCCCTTATTTATTTACCTTTTATTTTACTTTGAAACTCTCTGTGGCCCCTTTTTCTACTGGTCAATTTCTCCACTGTATAATTATAAATATTCTCCTACTTTCAAGCTCTTATGTGATTCACTCTTTACCACTCCCCACCCCCATACTTTTCTTTTTTTTTTTTTGCGGTACGCGGGCCTCTCACCGTTGCGGCCCCTCCCGTTGCGGAGCACAGGCCCCGGACTCGCAGGCTCAGCAGCCATGGCTCACGGGCCCAGCCGCTCCGCGGCACGCAGGATCCCCCCGGACCGGGGTATGAACCCGCGTCCCCTGCATCGGCAGGCGGACTCTCAACCGCTGCGCCACCAGGGAAGCCCCATACTTTTCTTTTTATTTGTTTATTTTTAATTTATTTTTGGCTGCGTCGCATCTTCAGAAGCTGCTTTTTGAAAGATGCGAAAGGTTGGGTTGTTTGTTTTCTACTGGTGAATTTCGGGAGTTCTTTATGATATTCTGGACGCAAGTCCTTCATCACCTGTGTGCTCTGCAAAGCTTCTCCCTGGCTTGTGGTGTCTTTCAGAGAGGAAAAGCTTTTAATTACGGTGAAGTATGATAACACCTGTTTGTCCTTCTATGGACTGTTGTTTTGGTGCTTTGTCTAAGAAATCTCTGCCTAACCCGAGACCCAAAGATCTTCTGTGTTTTCTTCTAGAAGTTGTGTAGTTGTCGGTTTTACGTTAGGCCTACGTCCGTTTTGAGTTCATCGCTGCGTCAGGCCTCAGCTGTGATGGAGGCTTCCTCCTGCATGTGGGCTCCCAGCCGTCCGAGCGCCGTGTGAAGGGCCCTCCCTCTGCTCCCCGCCATGCTCACCCCCAGGAGTCCTCGGCACTGGTCCCTGACGCCGGAGACTAATATTCAGGACCCTTGGCTTGCACCTGTCCACCTGCCAGAGCCCAAAGGCAGGTACCGCAACCCCCATCTCACTCCACACTCGTGAGTTCTGGGGCTTGGAGGGCCCGGTGGCCCTGATGGTCCCGGATCCGGGTTCTGAGCACCGCAGCGCATCTCAGCCTCGTGTGTGTGTGGGCACATGTGTGGGTGTGTGTATGCGTGCGTGGGTATGTAGACACGTGTGTGCATGTGTGTGGGTGTGGACACACGTGTATTTACACGTGTGTGGGTGTGCATACAGTGTGGGAGCGTAGGTAGGGGCGGCGCGTCCTTTGCTGGCGGGGGAGAGCGGGAAGAGACGGGAGCGCCCCTGAGGGCAGCCTGTGCATCTCGGGGTGGGAGGCCTGCACACAGAGGGAAGGTGAGGGCTAGGGCCTGGGGCCTGGGGTAGAGCAGCTGGGGAAGGGAGTCATGCTGAGAGCTTCTGGGGCCCCCGCGACGCGAGCATGAGGGCGGGGGGTGGGACCAGCGTGGGGGGCACTGGTTGCTGACTCGGGCTCCTGCCTGCCAGGCGAACTTGCCCCTTTCCTGCCCGGGGTGCAGGGGGCTGTCCCTGCCCCCTAGTTTGAGGAGTGGACGCGGTAGCACTGTGAGCGTGGCTGGGTTCTGCGCCGTCCGCAGGGGCGTTGGGAGGGCACCCTGGCCTTCCTGGTGGTGGTCGGGGGGCTCACAGCTCTGGCCCAAGACTGGACCTCAGGGCCCCTTATACCACGGGTCCCGGATGGGCATGAAGAGAGGGGCTCTCGGTGAGGGGTGGGCTGCAGAGGGGCTGACACCGAAGGCATCTGTGTCATTGGGGGGAGGAACTTGCTGTGTTCCCCCTCCAGTCTTGGCCCCTGGATGGGGGGCACCTTCTAGACAGAGTGGGGCACAGGGTCCCTCCCAACCCAGGCCCCCACCTCCCACTTTGCCCCGCAGGAGGCTCCTAGCCACAGGATTGACTCACCGTGAGATCAGACCTCCAGAAGGTTCTTCTGGCAGCTGAGGAGCGGCTGGCCTAGGACAGGAGAGCAGGGGACGCGCTGGGGCCTGGCCAGGATCTGTTACCGTTTATGCCCTTTGTTTGCTGCTCCCGTATCTGTCCAACAATAAACCCACAGACTTGGAGGATAAGAGTGGCCGGGGGCTTTGGTTGACTTGGGAGTCCGGGGCGGGCATCAGGGACTCAGAGAGGGTTCCCACTCTGGGGCTGCAGTAGTGGGGGCCGGGGCCTGGGTGGCAGGTGGCGTATGCTGTGGCTCCTGCCAGGCTGGGAAAGCTGGGCTTGGAGATGCCGGGTCGGGAGTGAGAGGGTGCAGGCCCTTCCCTGGGGACCCGGGTTGGGGAAGGTGTCTGTGCCAGGAGGGCGGGGCCGGTGTCTGTCCGGGTCTGTCATTGTGTCCCCAGCCGTGGCACAGTGCCTAGGGTGGGATGGATGGTCGGTGATGACTTGTGGTCAGAAGGAGCATGTGTGAGTGACCTGGTGTTGCTCTGCTGGCCAAGGGCTTTTCCCCACCATGGTCCAGAGCCTGGGGCTGCCTCCCTGAGCAGGGAGGGGGGCAAAGGAAGCCCCCTACTCTGCACTGGGCGAGCTGGGCTCCAGCGGGCAGGGGAGAGAAAGCGGCCAGCAGGTGGTCAGGGCCACCTGAGGCCCCCTGTCCGCCCAGTGGTCGTGTCTGTCGTGCCTGCAGGGAGGGGCAGGCAGCCGTCCTAGAGTCGGAAACGTTTATGATTCTGAGCATCAGCTGTGGCCCTTTTGCCGCCCTGACCAAAGGCCCAGTGTCAGAACATTCCATGTGAGCTGGAGCTCCCGGGACAGAGAGACTCAGTGCGGGCCGTGCCTGCTGCTTTCCGGGCCTTCACGGGCGCCTCGTGCAGCGCGTGGGGTTCGGGTTAAGTGTGAGGTGGGGGGCGTTCGGGGCTGGAATGGATTGTTCTAGGTCAAGATAGCGGTGGTCAGCCTTACAGGGGGTGGGCCCTGGACACGTGCCGGCCGCCCATCTGGGCACTTGATGTGGCCTCTCCTGATGGCACCTCTCCACAGCCCGGCATTAGCCTTGTTTACGGACGGGGAAACTGAGGCATGGGATTCCCCGCAGGTGCGGGGCAGAGCCAGATGGAACCCGAGGCCTGGACTTCAGGGAGCCCTCTTTGTGTGCGTATGTGCATCTAAATATGCACTCCATTTTGAGGTAAAATGCGCGTAACTAAAATTTATCATGTTAACCATTTCGAAGGGTACCAGTTCTGTGGTAGCTGGTACATTCACAGTGTTGCACAGCCATGGCCTCTTCCTGATTCCTGAAGGTTTTCATCTCCCAGATAAGAAACCTCTTACCCACGGCCAGGACCTCCCACCCCTCGCCCAGCCTCGGGCAGTCATGCTCTGCCCTCCGTCTCTGTGGATTTGCCTGCTCTGGGTATTTGATATAAATGGAATCCTACAATGTGTGGCCCTTAATGGCCGACGTTTACTGTAATGTTTCAGGCTTCCTCCATGTTGTGGCCTGTGTTAGAAGGTCATGCTTTTGTTTTTTTTTTTATATTGGGGTATAACTGCTTTACAATGTTGTGTTAGCTTCTGCTGTACAACAAACTGAATCAGCTGTATGTACACCTATATCCCCTCCCTCTTGGACCTCCCTCCCACCCCACCCCCCATCTCGCCCATCTAGGTCATCACAGAGCACACAGCTGAGCTCCCTGTGCTGTATCGCAGGTTCCCACTAGCTCTCTGTTTTATACATGGCAGTGGGTATATGTCAACCTTAATCTCCCAATTCATCCCATCCCCCTTCCCCCCACTGCATCCACCCGTCTGTTTTCTACGTCTGTGTCTCTCTTCCTGCCCTGCAAATAGGCTCATCTGGACCACTTTCCTAGATTCCACATACATGCCTGAATGTACAATATTTGTTGTTCTCTTTCTGACGTACTTCACTCTATATGACAACATGTCGTTGCTCTTTAAGCTGAACAACATTGCATTGTGTGGACGGACCACATTTTGTTTATCTATCATCCTTCAATGGATACTTGGGTTGTTTCCACCTTTGGGCTATTGTGAGTAGTGTTGCTATGAATGTGTGTGTACAAGTGTTTGTTTGAACACCTGTTTTTGATTCTTTGGAGTCTACACCCAGGAGTGGCATGGCCGGGTCACATGACCACTGGTGGGTGCTGCCCACGGGCCCCTTGCCTGCAGCAGTGCCCTGGCGGGGGCCTCGGAACAGTGCTTTCACCTGGGGGCCGTCCGCAGAGGATCGTGGTTTCTGGTCTCGTCAGCTCTCCATGCTGCCTGCCCCCCGACCCTCCACGCTCTGGCCCCGGATGAAGTCCCTTCTGTTCCCCACTCCTCACCCACTTCAACCCCCTCACACTGGGTGCCCAGGCCCTCCTGGGGCCAAGGTCCTCCCTCCACCTGGAGCGCTCCCCGCTTCTGTCAGGTGAAACCCTGCTCCTGTGACCCTGTTTGAAATGGCAGTGGAGTCTCAGCCCCCAGTTTCTACCTGTGATGAGAAAGAGCCACACTGATGGTAGCCCCAGGGCAGTATCAGGGACAGGATGTGCTCAGAGCTGGACCCTGGGGAGGAGCTGTTCTTCTGAAGGATGGTAGGAGGCCCTCCTCCCTCTCCCCTCCCCTCCCCCTCCTCCTCTCCCCTCCCCCTTCCCTCCCCTCCCCCTCCTCCTCTCCCCTCCCCCTTCCCTCCCCTCCCCCTCCTCCTCTCCCCTCCCCCTTCCCTCCCCTCCCCCTTCCCTCTCCCCCTCCCTCTCTCCCCTCCCTCTCTGCCTCCCCTCCCTCCCCCCTCCTTCCCCTTTGCTTTTCCTCCTTCCCTTCCCCTCCCCCACGCCTCCCCTCCCCCTCCCCCTTCTCCCCAAGAGCCTGAGAAAGGGGTGGGACCCATATTGAGATGGGGCAGCAGCCATCCCACTGCTGAGCCCCAGCCTGCTGGCCTCTCCCTCTCACTGCGATGGCCTGGCCTTCCATGTCCCTTCTCTTTCTTGCCGCCAAATTTCAAAAATCCCTCACCCACAGTGTTGCATCCTTGCTTCCCTCTCCTCCCAGCGGGGCTGGGTGCTCCTTGGGGCGCCCCTCCTTCCTGGCTCAGCTCCTGCTTTCTGCGGGCTCCTTCTCAGCATCGTTGCACATGCTTCCCGTTGCCTTCCAGTCAACAAACCTGAAACCAGTCCACCCCTCAATTCTATACCCCACCCTACCTTAGGCCGGCTTCTCCCTCCCACCCTGGAAGGCCAGACTTTTCCATGCATGTAAACAATGGTGAGAGCCCCTTACTAAGAGCCTCTGTCTTAGAATTGATTAACAAACAAACAAACGCAAATATACGTTGCCTATAAAAATCACAAAATCAGGTATAGCACCATCAAAATAAAAGAATGGCTGAAAATTTTCCAGCACACACACCTAGAGAGAGCAGAGGTTGCATCCTTAATCTCAGGTGAAGAATTAGGGCAAAGAGGGTAATTTTATTTTTCTAATTTAATTTGTTTTATTTTTTGGCTGCACCGCACTGCTTGTGGAATCTCAGTTACCCAATCAGGGATTAAACCCAAGCCCTCAGCAGTGAAAGCATGGAGCCCTAACCACTGGACCGCCAGGGAATTCCCCAAAGAGGGTAATTTTAAATTGCTAAAGATACAGTCAGTGCTGAATCAGTAACGTTCATGAAGGGCAATAAAATAAAAGCCTTTTACGATGCAAAGAGAAATAACCAGAAGCTTGAATCACTTCATGCAGTCTTTGACAGACTGGAGAAAATCATCCAGTCTGTCAAATGAAAAATCATTTGAATTGTTAATATAGTTAAATTGATAGATATACCAAACTTTGCACCCTATAAGCGAAAGATACATCTTTTACAATATTCCCGAACGGTCACAACAGGTGATTTTACGCTAGACTGCAAAAGTCTCGGTACAATCTAAAATCAACAAACTATACTGGATTCCCTTGATTTCAGCATAAATTTAACGCTAACTACAAGTTTAATTAATAATAGGTTTTAAAAAAATCTCCTTAGAAATGAAAACAGCAGCAACACTGTCACTACATGAGATGTTAAAATTAAAGCAGTGTGTACATATCTGTACTGTGAGGTAAATTCATAGCTACAGGTACTTTCATTCTAGAAAAAGAATAAATAAGTAAACTAAGCATATAAGTTAAGAAGTTCCCAATAAGAAAAGCAGAAATGAGGAAATAAGAATAGAAAACAACATATTAAGAGGCAAAAAAATTGGATTGACAATATCCTATTCAGGAACTGATTCTTGGTTCTTGAAGAATAAAAAATGGCACACCTTTCATAATTCCAGTCAAGTAAGAACAGCAAGTGTATAATTTTAAGTGAGACATGAGAAGGCTCTTGGGTAACATATTTAGAAAACGTTTTAAATTTGACAGTGACTTGTAAAATTCTAACACATTTGAAAAACTTTGTGATATGGTTGCCTATTTGGGAAAAGATATTAAAGTTGTGCTAGTGAGAAGTAGAACATCTCAGTAAGGACGGGGTAAGTTTGAAAATTCATGGAAGCGGGTGCCACTTGCTTTGAACTCATCAGAAGGTTGAGGTGAATGGAGGGACAGTGTGTGATCAGGACACCGGGGTGTCTAGGTGCCGCCTCGGGGGGTGTTCACGGCACAGTGTTTTCCTTCTGTATGTTTGAAGTTCTCCAGATGTGGGATCAGGAATAATGAGAGAGAAAATGCTTTTTGAAAAGTGACTGATGAGCTTCCTCCTGGAGGGCCTCCGGCCAGATGGCCCCCACCCTGATGGGTCCATAGAGGGAGACTGCGCGTGGCCACAGAGAGCGCCCACCTTCGTGAGCTGCTCGATGGGGCAGCTGCCCGCTTCCTCTTGTAAGCGCAGTGCTGTCGCGAAATTGTGGGCCAGCCCTGTGCCCCAGTGGCTGTGGGAAGCCGGAAACAGCACAACATCGAGCTAAAGCCAAGAGCACGTTAAAAAAATGACCACGCGTACAAAATGGGGAAAATGGATATGACTCATGAAATAAGAGCATCCATTCTGACCCACCTGTGTGCGGATGTGAGTAAATAAGGGGGGGACGGGAAGGTGTCCCGAGGGTGGACGCTGACCAGGCAGGTGGGAGAGTGGCGTGAGACGTGGTCACCGCAGGTGCAGGCGAGTGACAGGGTCTCTCAGCACCCTCTGCGGTGCTGATTCGTTACTGGGGAAGATGTAACTTCCCAGGGACAAAGCCTACGGTCCCCATCTTCCCCAGTGGGCAAAGCTAACCTCCCCAGGAAGGGGACAGACCCACACGAGACGCCCGGAACGGATGTCCTCCGTTAGCTGTATCCTCGCCAAAGACACAATCTGAATCTAATCGTGAAGAAACACCAGATAAACCCAAGTTGAAGGACACGCTCCAAAGCAGTTGGCCCGAACTCTTCAAAAATGTCAAGGTTAAAAAAAATGCAAAGAAAGACTAAAGAACTGTTCTGACGAAAGGAGAACCAAGAAATATGGTTTCTCAACAGCATCTGTGATTCAGGAGGGAATCCTGCGAGGACAGGGTGGGCAAGTGGGAGTTGGAACAGCCCCGGATGAGGTGACGGTGTCACGTTTCCCGGCTTTGACAACCGTCCTGTGGTTATGGAAGAGAAAGTCCTCATTCCCGAGAAATACACACGGAAGTATTTAGTGGAAAACAGGCACGATGTCTCCAACCTACTCTCAGATGGCCCAGGAAACCTTAGGGGGCAGGGGAGACGGCTGGGGGTAAGGACAACAGCACAGGAAGTGGCCGACTGACTGGCTGGGGACTCGGAACCAAGGGTGCTCGGGAGGACCTTGTGGTACTCTTGCAACTGTTCCTGAGTTTGAGATGAAAGAAGATAAAGAAGAAGGTACCCTGCAATGACCACAGCCACTCTGGGTTTCTCTCCCGACCGCGCAAGTGGGTGGCTGGCTCTTCTGAAATGTACCGGTAGGCTGTATATTGCATCATGGCTTCTAATCAGAAGCACATGATTGTTTCACTCGCGGCTGGAAAGGCTTCTGATTATCTCCTCGCCAAACATCAGAACATGTTTTTACAAGATTCGTTTTTCTGATTATAAAACTCCGAAATGTGGAGCTTAGACCATTTGGAAATTTTTAAAGAAGAAAATTAAAATTAGTCATTGCACCACAACCCAGACGTGCCACTGCTGATTCCTTTCTAGCCTTTTGTCGGGTGTGTGTGTGTGTGTACACACTCTGTGGTGAGCCCTGGGTCCACGGCTAGATGGCAGCCCGTGGGCACTGCGGCCATTAGCTTAACCTATTTGTACCTCGGTTTCTTCACCTGAGAAGTGCGGATGAGCAGAGCCCCCGCCTTGTGTGGCTTTGGAGGATGGAGGAAGCTCGGTAGAGCACACCTAAGTCAGCGCACCTCGGAGGGGGCACGCAGCACCCACTACTCCATGTGTATTTGCAAGTGTATGTTTGTGTTAATATTTGGCAAAATTGAGATGATGCTAAGGCATTAATTCGTACCTTTTTCTCACTTGACGTGTGACGTGTGTCCGTTCTCCTTCCACGCCAGGATCTCTCACGTCAGCCTCGTGTTTCCACCGCGTCACTGGACACCATGCGTTTAACTGTCTCTCTGCTGCTGACATCTGTCTCATTTCCTATTTTATTCTTCTTTATACATAACGTTGTGATGCAAATCCTTGTACATTCATTTTTTCCCCAGAACCCAGATGACTTCTTTGGGTCGCCATTTGCAGGAGGAGGCCGATAGGCTCCGAGGGTTCCCACAGTTTCATGTCTCTGACACCTTCAGCCAGACTCTGCCTTCCAGGAAGATTTTCCTCACTTAACCCCCCACGGAAATGCTGGACATGACTTGTTATGTTACACCCTCTCCAAAGCTGGGTATCATCATAAAAACACTTTGCCATTTTGATGAGGCAAAAATAGCATCTCGTTTGTAGTGAGGGGAATGCTTTCCTGTTTGTCGGCCTCTTTGTGTTTCAGCCATACGCTCGCTCAGCTGCCCGCCGTGCACCTGGGATACGGGAGGTTGTCTTCTGGGTTCCTGGGACACCATAAATTAAAGGGATGGGAGCTCTGTCCTCTAGGAGATTACGTTTGAGAGAGTGAACGAACCTCTAGAGTGTCAGATGGCGGTTAGAGCCAGAAAAGCATAAAGCAGGGAAGGGGGCAGAGACAGTGATGGGGTGCCCGTTAGTGGGGGTGGGGGTGTTTGAGCAGAAATGTGAAGGATGTGGGCTGTGCCCCCTTATGCAGGAAGAGCATCTGGCCGGAGCAGGTGGCACGTGCAGAGACCCTGTGGTAGGGATGTGCGTGGCCCGTGTGAGGGGTGATGGGGGTGAGGATGAGGGCGGAAGGTGGCCCGGTCACAAGGGTGGACCTCAGAGAGTGGTGGGGGCTTGGGGGAGGGGCAATGAGAACTGTCCTCTCTAAACTTATGTACTTTTTTTTTTTTACTTTTTATTTTGAAATTGAAAATAAGTCCCAAAACAGTACAGAAAGCTCCGGACCCCTCACCCAGCTTCCCCTTCCTAGTTACATCTTCATAGCCAGATGCATTTATCAAAACCAGGAGGTTGACGGTGGTGCGTTTTTACCCCCGAAACCACATACCTTATTTGAATCCCATTGGTTTTGCCACCGACGTCCTTCCTCCATCCCGAGACCCCTGCCCTGCATCCACTTGTCCCCTTTGTCTCCTCCTGCCCTGGCAGCCCCTCGGCGTCTCCCTGACTTTCACGACCTGGACCTTTAGGACGAGTGCTGGTCAGCTGGTGTGTGGAATGCCCCTTGATTTGGGTTCTCCTGCTGTGTCTCATGATTAGATCAAGATTATGCCTTTTTGGCAAGAATACCCAGGAACCATGCTGGGTCCTGGGAAGTGCCTCCTGTCAGGGTGCAGGGCGTCTTATTTCTGGTGATTTTGACCTTGGTCCCTTGGGCAGAGGCATGTCTTTCAGGACTTCTCTGCTGCAAGTGAACCGTTTCCCCCTTTGTCCTTAGTAAGTATCTTGAGGGAGATACTTTGACACAGTGCACATACCTTTTCCTCCTAAAGTGTTGCCTGCTGGTTTCAGCATCCATTAGTGGTGGTTGTCCGGTGGGGATTTTCTCTTCCTGCGTTCTGTCTCCATTTATTAGCTGGAATTTCCTTAGGAGGAGCTGTCCCTTTTCCTCCACTGATCTATTCAATGATGTATTTACATCAGTGTGGTCCTGTGGATATTGATTTTATTTATGGGTTGTGAGCCGGTCCTTTCATAATTGAATTTATGGCTCCAGTTGTCCTGACTTTGGTCTTGGGGGTCATGCAGGTCAGCGTCTGTGCCCTTCCAGCCTTCCTCCTCGTCCTTCGAGCACTGCATCCCTTCCCGGCTTCCCGAGATGCTCCAGACTTGGCTCGCATTTTCATTCCGCGACTCTGAAATCAGTCTCTCCCCCCAGCAAGCCCTGGGTCCTTTTATTGGCAAATGGTATTTACAAACGAAACCCTCGGTGCTGGCTGTTCTCCTGCCAGCCGTGTGGGCACCTCAGCTGCTGGATGGAGGGAATACGTCTGTGAGCACCAGCCCGTACAGACGCATGCATCCATCGTCATTTCTCTACCTGGCTACCTGTGTGTATGTACTTTAATACAAATACAGGTTCACCCTGATGTCTCCGGTTCTGGTGCAGCCCCACGGGGCCCCATCTAGCCTCTCACCGTCTTTATTGCAATGTCTTTCTTGACGGTGGACAGCCTGCCCTCGCTATTTACTTGTCTGTTCGGCCCTAGTGTGTACGTGGAGTGGCCGCACGTACATACCGTGTGTACCGATGGAGACTTGGCATCACGCACCCGGGAGAAACAGACTCGCCCATGGAGTGCAGTGTGTGCGCAGTGTTCTTTTGTCTTTGGTGTACGGGATCCTGTCCCGTTGCTATAGCCCATGGTCACTCAGGACACTTCCTTTCTTCCCCGTCCACGTGGTCCTGTCGTCCATGTAGTACAGTGAAATTCATTTATTAGGTTGACATTCCATTCTGAGTTCTCCTGCATCCCGATCAGTTTTATTACCTATGTATTTGGGGGACATGGGGAGGGGATGTGAAACACTGCGGTGGCTGGAAGCATCAGGGCAGTAGGACACAGAGTCCTCAGAGGAGCACAGCTCCCCCGTAGCACCCGTGCAGGCCCGCCTCCCTCCCTCTCCTGTCTCTCCTTTCCCACCCACCCCTGTAGATAATCCATCTCTTTAGTCCCTGGTTCATCCTTCTTGAGGTTCTCTTGCAATTACACGTGTATTTTCTTGTATCACTTTCCTTTTTTACATGAAGGGAAGTGTACTATAAATACTCCTGTCTGTAAACTTTTTAATTTGGGGAAATTATGGAAATTTATATAATTTACAATAATAATGGTAAAACACATGTAACGTAAAATTTACCATCTTAACCGTTTGTAAGCACACAGCTCAGTGGCATGAAGCACGTTCACACTGTCATACAACCGTCACCACCGTCCATCTTCAGAACTTCTTCCCAAACTGACACTCTGTCCCCACTAAATACTCCCCTCCCCCTCCCCCAGCCCCTGGCCCCCACCATCCTACTTCCTGTCTTTATGAACCTCCTGAGAGTGGAATCCTATAGGATTTGTCCTTTTGCGTCTGACCTATTTCACTCAGTGTACTGTCCTCGAGGTTCATGCGTGTTATATAGCATGTATCAGAACTTCCTTCCTTTTTAAGGATGGATACTGTTCCATTCTGTGGATGGACCACACTTTGTTTATCCCTTCATCCATCAGTGGAGACTTGGGTTGCCATCACCTCTGTGGAATAATGCTGCTACTAACATGAATGTATAAATATCTCTTCAAGACCCTGCTCTCAATTCTTTTGGATATAGAACCAGAAGTAGAATGGCTGGATCACGGGGCGATTTTATTTTTAATTTTTTTGAGGGCTTACCATGCTGTTTTCCACAGCTACTGCTCCATTTTGCACTCCCACCAACAGAGCACAAGGGTTCCAATTTCTCCACATCCTCATCAACGCTTGTTATTTTCTGCTATTTTTTTGATGGTAGCCATCGTAATGGGTGTGAAGTGGTATCTCATTGTGTTTTGGGTTTTTGTGCGGTACGCGGGCCTCTCACCGTTGTGGCCTCTCCCGTTGCGGAGCGCAGGCTCCGGACGCGCAGGCTCAGTGGCCGTGGCCCACGGGCCCAGCCGCTCCGCGGCATGTGGGATCTTCCCAGACCGGGGCATGAACCTGTGTCCCCTGCATCGGCAGGTGGACTCTCAACCACTGCGCCACCAGGGAAGCCCTCATTGTGGTTCTGATTGCATTTCCCTAAAGGTTAGTGATGTTGAACATCTTTTCATGTGCTTGTTGGCCATTGTATGTCTTCTTTAGAGAAAGGTTTATTCCTTTGCCTGCGTTTTTTCTAGCTTTACTGAGGTATAATTGACAAAATAAAATTATGGTATGTTTAAAGTGTACAGCGTGATGATTTGATATATTTATACATTGTGAGAGGATTCCCTCTATGGATTTAATTAACACATCCATCACCTCACATGTTTACTTTTTTTTTTTTTTTTGGTGAGAACATTTATGTTCTACTCTGTTAGCAAATTTCAATTATACAATACAGTGCTCTCAACTATAATCACTCTGTTATACTTTAGCTCCTCCGACCTTATTCATTTGATAACTGAAAGTTTGTACCCTTTTACCAACCTCTCCCTATTTCCCTACCCTCAGCCCCTGGCAACAACTTTTCTACCCTCTTGTTTCTATGATTTCCGCTCCCTCCCTCCCTCCCTCCCTCCCTTCCTTCCTTCTTTCCCTCCCTCCTTCCCTTCCCTCCCTCCCTTCTTTCCTTTTTTCCCTCCCTCTCTCCCTCCCTTCCTCCCTCCCTCCCTTCTTTCCTTTTTTCCCTCCCTCTCTCCCTCCCTTCCTCCCTCCCTTCTTTCCTTTTTTCCCTCTCTCCCTCCCTCCCTCTCTCACTTCCTTCCTTCTTTCCTTCCCTCCCTCCCTCCCTCCCTCCCTCCCTTCCTCCCTTCCCCCTCCCCCTCCCTCCCTCCCTTCCTTCCTTCCTTCCCTCCCTCCCTCCCTTGCCTCCCTCCCTCTCTCCCTCCCTTCCTCCCTCCCTTCCCTCTCCTTCCCTCCCTTCCCCCTTCTCTCCCTTCCCTCCCTCCCTCCCTCCCTCCCTTCCTTCTTTCTCTCCCTCCCTCCCTTCCCCTCCTTCCCTCCCCTCCTTCCCTCCCTCCCTTCCCCCTTCCCCTCCTTCCCTTCCCTTCCCTCCCTCCCTCTCTCTCTCCCTTCCTTCCCTCCCTTCCTCCCCCCTCCCTCCATCCCTCCCTCCCTTCCTCCCTTCCTTCCTTCTTTCCCTCCCTCCCTCCTTTCCAGATTCCATATATAAGTGAGTTCATACAGTGTTTGTCTTTCTCTGGCTTATTTCACTCAGCAGAATGCTCTTCAAGTTCACCGATTGTTGCAAGTGGGAGAATTTCTTTACTTTTTAAGGCTGAATAATATTCCAGTGTGTGTGTGTGTGTGTAAATATACAGTGTCACATTTTCTTTCTTTATTCGTCTTTTGATGGACACTTAGATTGTTTCTATACCTTGGCAATTGTGAAGAATACTGCTGTGAACATAAAAATATCTCTTTGAGATAGTGAGTTCATTTCCTTTGGATATATACCTAGAAGTAGGATTGCTGGATCATACAGTAGTTCCATTCTTAATTTCTTGAGGACCCTCCATAGAGTTTTCCATAGTGGCTGCACCAATTTACATTCCCATCAACAGTGAACAAGGGCTCCCTTTCCTCCAAATCCTCACCAACACTTGTTATCTCTTGTCTTTTTGTTGATGGCCATTCTGACAGGAGTGAGGTGCTATCTCATTGTGGTTTTGATTTTCATTTCCCTGATGTTTAGTGATGTTTAGCATCTTTTCATATACTTGTTGGCCATTAGTATGCCTTCTTTGGGAAAATGTCTATTCAGGTCCTTTGCCAATTTTTTAATTAGGTTATTTTTTGCTGTTGAGTTGTATGAGTTCCTTGTATATTTTAGATATTAACCCCTTATTGGATATGTGATTTGCAAATATTTTCTCTCATTTCCTAGATTGCCTTTTCATTTTGTTGACAGTTTCCTTTGCTATAAAGAAGGTTTTTGTTTGATGTGGTCCCACTTGTTTGTTTTTGTTGCCTTTGCTTTTGTTATCAAATCAAAAAAATTGTTGCCAAGACCAGTGTCAAGGAGTTTGCCTCATATGTTTTCTTTGAGGAATTTTACAGTTTCAGGTCTTAATGTTCAAGTCATCAATCTATTTTGAGTTGATTTTTGTGTATGGTGTTAGATAGTGGTCAAGTTTCATTATTTTGCATGTGGCTGTCCAGCTTTCCACCACCATTTATTGAAGAGACTGTTCTTTTCCAATTATATATTCTTGGCTCCTTTGTAGTGAATTAATTGATTGTATATGCATGGGTTTATATCTGGGCTCTCTATTCTGTTCCATTGGTCTATGTGTCTTTTAATGCCCATACCATACTGTTTTGATTAATGTAGCTTTGTAATATCGTTTGAAATCAGGGAGTGAGATGCCTCCAGCTTTGTTGTTCTTTATCAAGATTGCTTTTGCTCTTTGGGGTCTTTTGTGGTTCCATAAGAATTTTAGGATTGTTTGTTCTGTTTCTGGGGAAAATGCCATTGGAATTTTGGTAGGGACTGCATTGAATCTGTAGATTGCTTTGGTGGTATGGAAATTTTAACAATATTAATTCTTCTGATCCATGAGCATAAAATATCTTTCCATTTATTTGTGTCTTCTTTAATTTTTTTCCTCAACGTCTTAATAGTTTTCAGTGTACAGATCTTTTATCTCCTTGGTTAAATTTACTTCTAAGTATTTTATTCTTTTGTAAATGGGGTTGTTTTCTTAATTTTTGTTTCTGATAGTTTGTTGTTGGTATACAGTAACACAAATGATTTTTTAAATTAATTTTATATCCTGCAACTTTACTGAATTTGTTTATTCAGCAGTTTTTGGTGGGGTCTTTAGGGTTTTCTGTATATAATATAATGTCATCTGCAAATAGGGACAATTTTACTTCTTTCTAATTTGGATGCCTTTTCCCCCCCCTTTTCCTTGCCTAATTGCTCTGGCTAGGACTTCCACTACTATGTTGAATGGAATTGGTGAGAGTGGGCATCCTTGTCTTGTTCCTGATCTTAGAGGAGATGCTTTCAGCTTTTCATCATTGAGTATGATGTTAGCTGTGTGCATGTCACATATGGCCTTTATTATGTTGGGGTATGTTTCCTCTATACCCAGTTTGTTGAGAGTTTTTATCATGAAAGGATATGAATTTTGTCATGCTCTTTCTCTACATCTAGCAGATGATCATAATATTTATACTTCATGTTGTTAATGTGGTGTATCACATTGATTGATTTGTAGACATTGAACCATCCTTGCATCCCTGGGATAAATCCCACTTGATCATGGTGTATGACACCTTTAATGTATTGTTCACTTTTGTTTGTTAGTATTTTGTTGAGGATTTTTGCATCTGTGCTCATCAGGGATTTTGGCCTGTAATTTTCTTTTCTTGTAGTGTCCTTGTCTAGCTTTGGTATCAGGGTAATGATGCCTTCTAAAATGAGTTTTTAAGTGTTCTCTCTTCATCTGTTTTTTTGGAAGAGTTTGAGAAGGATTGGTGCTAATTCTTCTTTGAATGTTTGGTAGAATTCACCAGTGAAGCCATCTGGTCCTGGACTTTTCTGCACTGGGAGGTTTTTGATTACTGAGTCAATCTCCTTACTAGTAATTGGTCTGTTTGGATTTTCTATTTCTTCATGACTCAGTCTTGGCAGGGTGTATGTTTCTAGGAATTTATACATTTCTTCTAAGCAGTCCAATTTGTTGGCATATAGTTGTTCATAGTAGGCTCTTATGATCCTTTATATTTCTGTGTTATTCATTGTAATGTCTTATCTTTCATTTATTATTTTATTTATTTGAGTCCTTTCTCCTTTTTTTTTTAAAGGAAACTGTTACTACAGCCCTCTTTTTAAAAAATTTATTTATTTATTTATTTTTGGTTGCATTGGGTCTTCGTTGCGGTGCGTGGGCTTCTCATTGCAGTGACTTCTCTTGTTGTGGAGCACAGGCTCTAGGCGCACAGTCTTCAGTAGTTGTGGCTTGTGGGCTCTAGAGTGCAGGCTAAGTAGTTGTGGTGCATGGGCTTAGTTGCTCTGAAGCAGGTGGGATCTTACTGGACCGGGGATCAAACCCATGTCCCCAGCATTGGCAGTTGGATTCTTAACCACTGTGTCACCAGGGACTCACCCTATTTGAGTCCTTTCTTTTTCTTGGTGAGTCTAGCTAAAAGTGTGTCTATTTCATTTATTTCCACTGTGATCTTTGTTATTTCCTTTCTTCTGCTAACTTTAGCCTTCATTTGTTCTTTTTTAATTTTTTTGTAGTTCTTTGAGATTACAGTTAGGTTGTTTATCTGAGATTTTTCTTTTTTCTTAATGTAGATGTATATCACTATCCTCTTTCCCCTTAGAACTGCATTTGGTATGTTGTGTTACCATTTTCTTTTGTTTCAAGTTTTTTTTAATTTTTTTTTTTTTTTTTTTTGCGGTACGCAGGCCTCTCACTGTTGTGGCCTCTCCCGTTGTGGAGTACAGGCTCCGGATGCACAGGCTTAGTGGCCATGGCTCACGGGCCTAGCCGCTCCATGGCATGTGGGATCTTCCCGGACCGGGGCACGAACCCGTGTCCCCTGCATCAGCAGGCGGACTCTCAACCACTACGCCACCAGGGAAGCCCTAAATTTCTCTTTTGATTTCTTTTTTGACCCGATGGTTGTTAAGTAACATGTTATTTAATCTCCACATATTTGTGAATTTTCCATTTTTATTCTTGTAATTGGTATCTAGTTTCATACCATTATTGTTGGAAAAGATGCTTGATATGATTTCAATCTTCTTAAATTTATTAAGACTAGTTTTGTGACCTATCATGTGATCTATCCTGAAGAATGTCTCATGTGCCTTTAAGAAGAGTGTGTATTCTGCTGCTGTTGGAGGGAATGTTATGTATATGTCTGTCAGGTTCATCTGGTGTAATGTGTGATTTAATTCCAGTGTTTCCTTATTGGAGTTCTGTCTGGATGATCTAGTCATTATTAAAAGTAAGGTATTGAATTCCTTACTGTTACTGTATTGCTGTCTGTTTCTCCCTTCAGATCTGTTAGTATTTGCCTAATATATTTAGGTGCTCCTATGTTGGGTGCATAAATATTTATAAATATTATATCTTCTTAATGAATTGGCCCTTTAGCATTATATAATGACCTCCTTTGTTTCTAGTTACAGTCTTTGGCTTAAAGTCTATTTTGTCTGGTATAAGAATAGCTACCCTTGCTCTCTTTTGGCTTCCAGTTGAGTGGAATATCTTTTTCTATCCCTTCACTTTGAGCCTATCTGTTATCCTTGAAGCTGAAGTGAGGCAGGATATATATGCAGGCAGACCTCAGAGATGCTGCAGGCTCAGTTCTAGACCACGACAATAAAGCAAATATCCCAGTAAAGTGAGTAACATGAACTTTTTGGTTTCCCAGAGCATATAAAAATTATGTTTACACTATACTGTAGTCTGTTAAGTGTGCAATAGCATTATGTGTAAAAATATGCATACCTTAAATAAAAAACACTTTATTGCTAAAAAATGCTAACCATCATCTGAACCTTTAGCAAGTCATAATCTTTTTGCTGGGGGAGGGCTTGAAATATTGCAAGAATTACCAAAATGTGAGTCTGTAGACTCAGTTGACACAGGCTTTCCACAATCCTTCAATCTGTTAAAAAACCCATAATATCTGCAAAGCATAAGGCAAAGTACAGTGAAAGAAGGTCTGCCTGTAGTTGGGTTTTGCCCGTTTAATTGGGTTTTTGATGATGTTGAGCTGTAGTTCTTTACATATTCTGCATATATGATTTGTAAATACTCTCTCCCATTCTATGGGTTGTGTTTTCGCTTTGTTGATTGTGTCCTTTGCTGTGTAGAAATTTTAATTTTCATGAAGTCCAATTGATCTGTCTTTTCTTTTGTTCCTGTACTTTTCGT
Source organism: Hyperoodon ampullatus (assembly GCF_949752795.1). Lineage (NCBI taxonomy): Eukaryota > Metazoa > Chordata > Mammalia > Artiodactyla > Ziphiidae > Hyperoodon > Hyperoodon ampullatus. The sequence goes on from NC_136920.1 coordinate 4,606,873, forward strand.
GTCCTAGCTAAAAAAAAATCATTGCCAAATCCAGTGCCATGAAGCTTCCCCCCATATCTTCTAGGAGTTTTACTTACAGTTTTAGGTCTTATGTATAGGCCTTTAATCCATTGTGAGTTAATTTTTGTATATGGTATAAAGTTAATGGTCCAGCTTCATTCTTTTGCATGTGGAGATCCAGTTTTCCCAGGACCATTTGTTGAAAAGACTATAGGTGCTCTTTCATGATTGCTTTTCTCACCTACCTGTACATCCTGGAATTCACTCCATATCAGTTCATCAAGATTTTCCACTTTTTTTCACAGCTGCCTCGTACTTCGCTGTGTGGATGCACCACCGTTTATTTATGGGCATTTAGATGATTTCCGATATTTTGCAATTACAAACAATGTTGCATTGAATAGCCTTGTATATTTGTGTTTTCGTATTGTTGGAGGTGTGTCTTTAGGGTAGATTCCTAGAAATAGAAGTGCTGGGTTGAAGGATAAGTATGTAATTTTGTTAGGCACGACCAAGTTTCCTTCCAGAAGGCTTTTGCCATGTGCACCCCCAGCAATGTATGAGTGAGCTGCTTCCCTTGCAACTTCTCCAACTCTGTTATCACACTATTTCATTTTTTGCCAGCCTGACAGAATTTCTGTAAATGTGCATTTGGGCATCTTTCACATGTCTGAAGGTCATGTATACGTGCATGCATACCCGTATTTGTCAGTTGTCCATTCGTGTCTTTTCCATGTTATTCTATTGAGTTTTTGGCCCTTGATCCCTCAAATTTTAAGTCATTTATATTCAAGGAATGTTAGTTCTTTGTCTGGGGTTTATGTTGTGAACATTTTCTCTGAGCTGGTCATTTGTCTTTTGACTGTATTTATGGTACTTTTTGTTATGAAAAAAATTTCTATGTTGATGTAATCAAATTTATCAATCTTTTATTCTGTTGCTTCTGGATTGTGAGTCATGATTGAGAACCTTTCCCTACACCGAGGTGAAAGAGGAATCGACATGTTTCCTTCTAGAACTTTGGGGCTCCGATTTTTGCGTCCTCATGGGATCTACTTGTGTATGTGTGATCTAGGCCCTCTCTTCCCTGATGGCTGCCCCGGGCCCCTTCCTTAGACGTCCAGACTGCTCACCAGTGCCCTCTGACCTCAGAGTGGGATGGGACTGGGGGCAGGGAAGCCAGAGGCTGATGCTGGGAGGGCCCGTGGGTGGGGGAGGCTTGCCCCAGGGGCCCTGGCGTGAGGGTGAGAAGTGAGGGGGCCTGTGGATGAGAGGGTTTGAGGGTGGAGTGGATGGTGGGTGTGCAGGAATGAAAGAGGGTGCAGGACCCTAAGGCCTTTGCCTCAGCACCCAGGGAACATAGCTTCTGAGATGGGAGGGTGCTGTGGTCGGCGGGGATAAGCAGCCAGGTGTGGGACGTGTCATGTTGCAAGGGTTTGCCCAGCCAGACGTCGTGAAGCCAGTGGGAGCTCAGGGGAGAGCCCGGGCTGGGGTCACATGTCTGGGGGGCATCGGTGTATAGGTGAAATGAGAGCAGGGGCCTGAGCTCTCCCAGGAGTGAGTGGGTTGGTGAGGGGAAGAGGAGGGGGGCGCCGCAGGGGACAACCCAGCGGGAGGCTGAGGGTGGCGGGTGTCCTGGTGCCAAGGGGAGGGAGTGCAGGGGGCCAGAGTGAAGTGTCCTGTGGTCCTGAAGGGTCTCAGAATCGGCCTTTGTGGGTGCCTGGAGGCCTGGCTGCACCGCTGGGAGCCACCCTAATGCCGCATCCTTGCCAGAAGCATCAGGATGGTTGAGGGACCTGACACAAGCGTCCCGGGTGTCAGATGGGGCTGGTGACACCCACAGGGGTTGGGGGCTCCCCCAGGGCCCGAGGACAAACCTCGGGAGGCTGGTGGTGGACTTCGCGGAGCATGGAAGATGTGGGTGACACAGCTGTTCTGTGGGGGGAGCCGGTGACCTTGCGACACAGCCCTTCTGAGCGCTACCCCTGCCCCTGCCACCCCTGGGACCCCCAGGGGACCTTCAGTGACTGCAGTGACCACTGGCTTGTATGATAGAAGCTCCCTGGCCTGAGGGATGGTGGGGAGGGGCTGTCGAATTAAGATTTTTAAGAAGAAAGGTGTCTTTTCTTTTGGGCTCACACAGGGCTGCACGGCACTAACGCTGTTTAATTCATGCTGCCTCCACACCAGTGTGCCCCATATACCTGGGCATTGTGCCAGAGCTGCCCTAGTGGACTTTCAGCTGCAGACTCATACAAACCAAAAAGGCAAAGCTCCAGCCGGGACGAGGTCTGTAGAGGGAGGTGTGCAACACCGGGAAAGTGTGTGTGGTGTGTGTAGGGGGGCTTGACCAAGCAATCCAGGAAGGCTTCCTGGAGGAGGGGTTGCTCATGGTGAAATAGAAGTTTCTAAATCACTGTAACACCTGCCCCACACTGGGGAAGGGCTGTGTTTGTATGACAAGTGCAGTGGGCAGTGCAGATTGGGAGGCAAAGCATCTATCTAAAGGTTTTTGTTTGCTATTTCATGAGACAGAGAATTTCAGTTCTTAATATCGTATGGTGCTATTTCATGAGACAGAGAATTTCAGTTCTTAATATCGTATGGTACTATTTCATGAGGGGGTGGCTTCAGGCTTTGGGGGAAGGCTGGTGGGATCCCAGAGCCTTTTCCCTTGGTGTCAATCATTGCTTCCCCCCTCCATCTCCAAGTTCTGCATCTCTGCTCCCAGGACCCCCTTGCCTGACGAGCACTGTCCCCCGCCCCAGACCTGCAGGGGCTCTTTGCTGTCATGAATGACCGGCTTCCAGAAGGCTGGTCCGTGCTGTGTTGGGGGGCACTCAGTGTCCTGGGGAGGGGTCTCAGTCACAGGCAGGGTTGGGAGGAGGCAGGGTGGGCTGGGGGTGGGGGGTATGGGTGGACTGCTTGGAGGATGTGCCAGCTATTCTGGGCGGCCGGCAGGAAGCGACAGCTGTGGGCCGGGTCCTCGGGCGGCTCCCAGACGGCCGTGCAGAGGTGTCGGCCTGGTGTTGGCGTTTCCGGTTCCCGTGTCTGCGCAGCATGTCCTGGGCTGGTTCTCCCTTTCCTTTGCTTTGTTCCCTCCTTGGTCAGGGCCTCTGTGGGTTGGGGCCAGACTGAGAAAGAAAAGAGGGGCTCTCGGGGCAGGGTCTCACTGGCCGCTGGCTGGGCCGCGGGGGCCGGCAGGTGTGGGCAGGGTGCCCACAGGGCTGGCGTGGGGCAGCCGTGTGGGGTCATGCTGCGGGTGTGATGAGCGAGGGCTGGGACGGACTCACTGCTGATGTCTCCTGTCCGTTGGGACGCAGCCCGACTCTGGTGTCCTGGTGTCCGGAGGCTCCGGTCCCCCTGGTTAGGGTGTGTGAAAGGAGAGCACCTCTGATGTCCCCGCCCTTCCTCCCACTCAGGGTCTCTGGGGCCCAGGCCAGGCGCTCAGATCCCAGCCCAGAGCCCGTGTCTGCTGGTGCTGGGAGACCTGGCAGGCCCAGATGCCTCTCCTGTGCCCGCAAGGTGCTCCTGGGCATGGCCTTCCTCTGACCTCCTTGCTGGTGGTGCTCCCGGCCCTTCACCCTGCTCCTGCCACCCTGGCCTCAAGCCTGCCCACCCTGCCTCAGGGCCTTTGCACTTGCCTTGGCCTGGAATATCCGTCCTCAGCCCTCACCTCCGTGTCACCACCTGGAGCAGCCTCCCTCCCTCCCTCCCTCCCGTCACTCACTGTGACAACCCCTCTCTGTTTCCCAGGGGCAGCTGTCACTGTCTGTTATTTTGTTTATTTGGTTTCTGGTTTATTATCTCTTTTTCCCCGTGTCTGCCTCGTCCCTGGAGTCCACCAAGGTGCCAGGCACAGAGCAGGTGCTTTCGCCCCATCTGGGGGTGGGCAAGGGTTAGACCCCCGGGCCTCGCAGGCAGGCCAGGTGAGAAGTGTGCTTTTATCCCGAGCACCTGGGGAACCACAGGAGGGCTTGCTGGGGTGCCGCGTGGCAGCACCTTGTTCTCATTTCTAAACCTCCTCCAGGTCTGTGTGGCCTTCCTAGGCCCAGGACCTTCTTGTCTGGCCTCTGGGTCGGTGGGGACCTGGTTTAGCCGAGTCCTGATCCCTCCTCGGCCTGGGAACCCTTCCCCCGTGATGGGTGACAAAGTGCATCTTTGAGCACCCCCCCACCAACCTCGGCCAGCCGTGCTGGGCGGAGGCTCCGACCTCCCTCTGCAGCAGAGGCCAGGCTGCCATCCGGGATGGAGGATGCTGAGGCCAAAATAAACCCGCTCATTGCATCCGGCGTTGAGTAATCCACGGGAGGCAGTGATGGAGGAGCACCAGGGACCCCGCCGGCCCTGCCACACAACTAGCTGCTTCCTTCCCCCCTCCACGCCCTAGAGCGGCTCCCGGCTTTGGTGCAGGCTGGGCCTGGTTCCGGGCAGCCTGGGTGGAAGTCCAGCCTGGGAACCTGGATGCAGGAGGGCGGGCTTGGCTGCAAGGGGGCAGGGGGCACCTCGACCGCTTGGGGGCCCAGGCCACGTCCACCAGGGCCCCTTCCTCAGGCACGTGTCAGAGCCTGGAGTGTGTTTTCGCAGATCAGAGAGGGGTGCGGACACGGGGTGAGAAGGAAGCACGGAGGAAGTGAGCATGTTGGTCTCAGGCCCGCTGGAGAAAGAGGAAACAGGCCGTTTTCCGGAGGGGCAGGCCCTTCAGAAGCCACAGTTCGTGTGGGCGAGATCTGCGTCGTGTCCCAGGATGACGATGGGTGGCCCAGTGTCCGGCACCTGCCACGTGCCGGGCACCCTCCCTCGGTCACACCTACGACGGTGGCCCAGCCCCTTCACCGTGTCTATGCGCTCCCAGCAGGGCCGGCATCGGGCCCTGCTCCTGGGACCCTGCGGCCACATCTGGGGGCAGCTCGAGGCGTTGGCACCAGCTTGGGAGTCGGCCACAGGGCCACCTGCCCCGCCAGCCTCCGCCCGTGCCGAGGGCCGGAGTGCTTGGTCCCCGGGTTCCTGGTGGCTGCATCTGGGGATGTTGTCCTGAGCCTGGGTGGGAGGCTCCAGACCCCCACTCAGGGCTTATCATCCTCCTCTGCCCCAACCCCTGCCTTGGCCTCTCCAAGCCCCTGCCCCCACTGCTGCCACCACGGGTCACTGGTAGAGCTCCTGATGGCCGAGCTGAAGGCAGGGGTGAGTGGGGATGGGCTTTCCGCAGGTCGGAGCTGTCTGAACAGCAAGCTTGCGGCTCCTGGGGTGGTGTCATGGCAGTGGGCTGGGCCAGGGCTTCCGTATGGGGGCGGGCAGGTTGGCTCAGAGCAGTGGCCGCTGGTCAGGGGACCCTGCAGTCCTTGGGGACTGACCATACCCGGGCCTGGTGTGGAGGTGCTGGACAGGCAGGTGGCAGTGGCTCTGTGTGGGTGCAGCCTGCTTGGCCCCTCGGAGGGTGTCAGCAGCACGGCAGAGAGGGGTTGGGGCTGGATTTGGGGGTCAGCGTCGGAGAAGTGGGGTCCTCACGATGGGCCCGAGGGACCATGTTTGCCTCCTGCCGCCCCGGACGCCCTTGCCTCGCCTGCACCCCACCACATCCCAGCTCCCCCAGATCCCCCGCCTCCTGGGGATGCTCCGTAGCGAGAGCTGGTGTGTAGCCCCGCCTGACGGGTGTCTCTTGCGGCCCAGAGTGGGGCTGCCGCCACCTGAGGCCCGGCCACGCTGGGGTCCGCCCGGGGCCGCCCTCTCCCGTCCTGCCCCTCTTCGTTGGGACGCCAGCAGAAGACAGGCAGAAGACCTGGCCCCGGCCCTGATCCCAAGACCTTCCCATCGACAGCAAAGCCGACCACAAAGGCCGGGGTGGAGGGCCCCGTTCAGGAGGCCTGCCCGGGGCTGTGTGCGTTGGCAGGTCCCTCTGCCCACGGGCCCCCCAGAGTTCTTGTTTTGTCAGCAGAGGGCTCTTCTGGCCCGGGGTGACGGGGAGAGGACAACAAGGCTTTCTTGATCTGCGGGTGGAGGACAGGCCCCTGTGGCCCCTGCATCCCATTTCGGGGGCCTTGGGAGGAAGAGGGTGTTCCTTGGGGAAGGAGGCATGGCCCGGATCGCCCCTGGAGAGAGCTTGAAGCCAGACCCCTTCCCGGTCTGGGCTGCCCGGGGGTCCTGAGAAGCTGGTATCTACATCCAGGGAACCTTGGCCCATGGGCTGCAGGGAGACAGGGCAGCTGCTTCTTGGCCTCACAGCACAGGTCGACTCTGGGGCGGGGGGTACCTCTGGCCTGGGCCTTGTGCCAGTGCTCGGGCCCTGCACGGAGCCAGTGGTGCCCGGCATGCGGACCTGCTGTCTCTCCACCTCCCCCAGGCACTGACCTTCTGGGCTTAGGGGCCCGGGAGCTGGGAGGGATGTCGGGGGCCCCCGAGGCCCTGGGCAGGGGGCCACGCTGTGGCCCCAGCAGCCCCCCACGGGGCCACACCTGCAGCTACCCTGAGGGCTGGGTGTGGGTGTGGGTGAGCTGAGGTCAGCCAGGGGGCCCCTGTCTCCTGGGTGGGCAGCCTTGGCAGGTTGGGCTGGACGCAGGATGGGGGTCGGGTGGGTTCTGCCTCGGGCTGGGGCTGCCCACGTGGGCTTTCTGGCTTCTCAGAAGGGCCTCCGCCTCCAAACTGTTGGGTCCGGGGCTAGGGAAGGAGGAGGAATGTCTCATTTTGGCCAGCGAACCTGCCTCTGTGGGTCTGGGTGGTGGTCTTGGCCCTGAGAACAGACTTTACCGGGGTGGGGGGGCGCCCTGAGGGGCTGCCGGGGCTGACTTAAGGGCAAAGCCCCTCTGGACAGTGAGCGGGCCTGTCCCCGGCACACGGGCCCCCCCAGAGGCTGTGTGGTGGACCAGCTGAGGCTGCCACAGGCTTTACCACGAGGAGCCCTGAGCTGTTCCCCATGAGGTGACCTTGTCGCGTGGTCTGGGCCGGCCCACCCGCTCTGGCCTCAGTTTCTTCCTCTGCGGAAAAGCGGGGTCGGCTGGGCTTCTCACCCAAACCCGTGCTGAGTGCTTTCAGTGTGGGACAAAGCCCAGGCCGGGTGGGCACTGGGCACATGTCCCTGGGAGGTACAGCCCTCCCAGGCTGCCCACCCCTGCCCTGGCCTTTCTTGTTCTCTGGGGAAATCCTAGGTGTTTACAATCAGGCAGGACCAGAACAAGCTGGATTTGAGAGGGATTCTTGGCATTTTTGAGCCTCCATTTCCCCACCTGGGAAATGGGCATCTTAATACCTAACTCATCCTATTAATGGGGGTCCTCCAAGAAACAGAATCATGTGTATGCGTGTGCATGCATGTAACCACACACACACACACACACACACACACGGAGAGATTCCTTATTTTTATTTTTATATTTTTTTATTTTTATTTTTTTGCTGTGTTGGGTCTTCGTTTCTGTGCGAGGTCTTTCTCTAGTTGCAGCGAGCAGGAGCCACTCTTCATCGCGGTGCGCAGGCCTCTCACTGTCGCGGCCTCTCTTGTTGCGGAGCACAGGCTCCAGACGCGCAGTCTCAGTAGTTGTGGCTCACGGGCCTAGTTGCTCCATGGCATGTGGGATCCTCCCAGACCAGGGCTCGAACTCGTGTCCCCTGCATTAGCAGGCAGATTCTCAACCACTGTGCCACCAGGGAAGCCAGAGATTCCTTATTTTAAGGAATTGATTTTGGGAGCTGGCACATTCCAAATCCAAGTGCAGGCCGACGGCTGGAAACTCAGGCAGGGTCTCTGTGTTGGAGTCTTGAAGCAGAATTCCTTCTTCTCTTTGGGGAAACCCCAGTGTCTGCTCCTGGGGCCTTCCCCTGATGGACAAGGCCCTGCATCAGGGAAGGAGACCAGGGTCGCTCAGTCTGCTGCCTGTAGGTGTTCACCACGTCTAAAGCACACCCTTCTTGGCCGCCTCTGGTGTCCGAGTGTCAGGTGGGAGACCCCGGCCCAGAAAGGTTCCCAGACGTCAAGGCCCAGGTGGGAGGTGAGGTCTCTCTGAGGTGGGACAGGAGTTTTGGCCGCGGATAGGAATCGGCAGTGAGGGGCACGTGTCCCCTCACCCCCCCCCTCGGAGTCAGGGAGTCCTGAGGGTCTGGGAACCCTCTCCCCGGGCATGGAGACCTCTCCCGGGACTGAGGTTTCCCTGCCGAGTTCTGGACTCCACAGACATTGGTATCTGTGTTGGAAGAGACAGCGGACATAGGGGCACCTCCTCCATCGTTCCGAGTCGGCGGCTGCTGCTTCCCTGCCTGTCTGTGCCGCCTCCTCCCTGAATTCTTTGCAGGGTCCATGTGGCCGTGTTCTCTTCTCTCCTCTGGGCTTTGCACATGCTGTTCCCTCTGCCTGGGTCAGGCCCCCGCCTCTGAGAAGCCCTCCCTGCTTGCCCCTTCCAAGGGGAGTGGGAGAGAGAAGAGGGGTTGGGAGAGAAAGGGGTGCCCAGCCGGAAGCCCCCACCTGCCCACTTCAGGCCTGTGATGTCCCTGGGCCTGTGGAGTGTGTGCGTCAGGGTCAACCCCACACCTGCCTCGGCTCCCTGATGAGAGGTGGCCGGCACCCAGGCCCCTCGGTAGCAGCTGGGGAGGCCTCCCTCTCCTGCAGGCTCTCACTGGTGGTGGTTCTTAGCCCAGTCGTAGAGCTGGGTGGCATGCTGCTGAGTCCCTGAGGTCCCAGCCCCAGACTCTGGGGCTGCTTCTGTCTCCCTAGTGGAGCAGAGGCAGGCTCTTGGCACCCTCGACGCACCCCCACTTGCCAGTGGGGAAACCAAGGCTCAGGTCACACAGCTGCTCAGTTTCCAGGGACCCCTTGAGTCAGGCCGAAGCCTCCACCGTGGAGTTATGAGGTTTCCTTCAGCTGCAGATCAAGCCAAACTGCAGCAAGAAAGGCTTAGGCTAGACAGGAGGAGGGACTTTTCCAGCAGGGATGAGCCCGAGACGTCCATCCCCTCGGGCACTGATGGGGTTACGTTGCCCGGCTGCAGGCCACCTTGCTCCTCCTTGTACTTGTGTTGAGGTGTGTCGGGAGCCCTGCTGTGGCCTCGAGTCTCCAGAGTTGCCCTGTTTGAAGGAGGGCAGGGATCTGGACCCTCGGCAGGAACCCCACCAGACCCCTCCCACCTCCGCTGGTGCCCAAGTCCTCCACTACCTGTTGCCCCGTCTCACCCCAGAGGGGAGGCTGCCCCATCCCGTCCGGTCCCATCCCATCCTGTCCCGTCCCAGGAGAGGCCTGCAGGGCCCGGCCGCGCCCAGGCCGAGGATCTCCCTGCGACACAGGCCGTGTCCGGGGTAGAGCCAGTGGGCACAGGTACGTCCAGCTGCCTGTGCTGCCCACTGGGAGGGCCTGCTGGGCTCCTCCCCCAACCCAGAACGGGCCTCTTTCACGGGGAAGACGACGTGTGTCCTGGGACAGATAAGGCCTCTGTCCGTGGGGTCACTTCAGTTTGTTCTCTGGCACCTTCTAAATATACCCTCCGAGGGGGTTCTTATCGCGGCCGGGCCGGGCCGGGCAGCCAGGCTTAGCGTGGGCGACACTGTGCGGGTCAGAGCCACCCCCCAGCCCTGGGCCCTGGATGGGCTCGTCCTCTCTGCCAGGCGGCCCTGCCTCAGGTGGGCCTGCCGTCCAGTGCTGGGACCCCGAGGGCCCGGACATCCCCCAGCCCTCCTAGCCAAGCCCGCCTGGGGCCTGTCCTCCCACCGCTGGGCCGGGGCAGCCCCTCAGGGGTGGTCAGTGGGAGGACAGGCCCTGCCACTCAGGTGGACCCTGTTTTCCTGAAGGCGTGAGGGACAGCCTGGTGGGAGGAGCCTGCACTGGAGTCGGGCAGCCCTGGAGTCCCTTTCCCGCTGCTGTTTGCGGCCCTGGCTCTGGGCAGTCACATGCCCTCTTTCTCCTCCGATGAGGGACAGGCCTGCCTCTGGGGCTTCTCGTGAAGACCAAGTAGACAGGAGGCGGTGGGCTTTTACTCACCTTGTCCCTGCCCTCCTAACCCTCCGAGGCCTGGACCCGCCGGGGCTCCTCAGGGGAAGGAGGATGGGGTCCCAGGTCTGTGGGGGGCTGCCCCTGCTGTCTGTTGGATGCTGAGAAGGTTCCCAGGGGGCTGGATGTTCCAAGTTCAGTCGCCCACAACCTGATGCTCGGATATGGCTATGGTGTTTCTGATTGTGTAACAGGCCCCTGTGGAATCACACATGTGTGTACACACGGCACCCCCCTCCCCCAGACCCCCACAGCCACCCCTCTAGTGCCCTGAAAAGGCTTTGAAATGACTGCTTAGGGCGATGTGGTTGAGCCCTCAGCCAAGGCCTGTCCTCAACTGCCCCCACAGCTGCCCCCCGCTGGCGTGGCCCTCAGCAGAAGGGGTCGCCCCCCCGGAAACGTGAGGGCCCTGTGCTGAGGTGGACATGGAACGTGAGCGGACGCCAGGCGTCGGGATGAGATGCAAGCGTGGCCACAACCCACGTCCTCTGACAGCAGCCAGGCCGCTGGGCAGGGCGGTGGCCTGTGTGACCCCCGAGCTCGGCTGGACCCGGGCCGTCCCACTGCCCGCCCTGCAGGGCTGTCAAAGCAGAATGCATGGCCAGTGCGGGGGCCGCCACTGCCATCTTGGGGTGGGGTGCAGTGGGGCTTTTGGGGACCGGCCAAGATGGGCCTGAAGTGCCTTCGGCCAGGGGGCTCCCCGGGTACCCCCGGGGCCTCCAGGATGGAACGTGTTTCCGTCTGCGCGGGGAGGTCAGGGTCCCTGAGCGCGGCCGTCGGGTGAGCGAAGGTGGTAGACCCCCTGTCTTTATGGTGCGCTGCTCTCGGCGGAGCTGTCACACGCCTTCCCGGGGGAGCAGGACCCCGTCCCTATGCCCAAGCTGTCCCCTCACCTGCGTCGTCCTGGGTTTCGGGGAGAGGCCCCGAGGAGAGGGTGCGGGCTGAACCCTGGCAGTCGCTGCCCGGCCGGTGGCCTCCCCGCAGACGCTGAGCAGAGTGGCTGTGAGAGCCGTGCCTTGCAGGCTTGGGAGGGGCCGGTGGCATGGGAGGGGCCGGCGGCGCGGGCGGTCCGGACGGGTGCAGTGTCCCCCCATGGTCTCCCCCAACTAGCCTGGAGTCGGTCTCCTGGGGCAGCCTATCCCTGCTGCCTCTGGGGCCGACTCTGGGCAGCTGGACCATGGCCCTCAGAGCCCTCGCCCAGTGCGTCGTGATGCACTCCTGGCAGTGGGGTGGCCGTGCCTGCTCCCAGCTCACGTCAGAGCCCACCCTCCCCCCAGGGAGGCTCCTTTCTGCCTGGCACTATTAGCATGCAGTCTGGTGGAGGGGGGCATACGTGGAGAGCTGCCTGGTGTCCTGGCCCTTTGGAAGCCCTGTAGGGCCTTGGCTGAGCCCGTGGGGGTGGGATGTGGCAGGGCAGGGCAAGGAGGAGAAGAGGGTATGAAAGGATCTCACTGCTTGATAGACCCTGGAGGCCTACATGGAGGAGGTGGCACTGAGAATTCTTTCCACTGAGCTCCTGAGTTCAACCTAAAACATTCGTTAAGTCAATCAGTCATTCAACAAACACTCATGTACCAGGCCCCATATGGGGCCTTCAAAGGGGGACATCGGCAGATGGGCCTCTGCCTGGGGAACCTTTGCTCTATCAGGGGGCAAGAGTGGGCAGCAGGTGGTCAGTGGTCTGATGAGAGTGGGGCAGGACCCACAGGGCCCAGCTGTGGCATCAGAAGGCCCCCTGCGGGGAAGCCCAGGAAAGTGGGTTTGGAGTTCAGACTTCATAGGAGAGTCTTTAGCTTGGGAGGGGGCTGGTGGGATTTGCATTTTCCCAGGATCGCCCCGGCCACCCAGCGGACACTGAAAGACTGGGGCAGGGAGACCAGTGGGGTGTGGGCTGAAGCTTCCGGTGCAGTCCTGGTGGCCCCCCGGTGGTGGTGGCCCCCAGGCAGTGGAGGCCTGGCCTTTGGGGAGGTGCCGTGCGCACAGGCACAACGTGAGGGCCCAGCCAGAGCACGAGGTGTGAGGTCCTGTGTCTCCGGGGTCCCCAGCCCAGTTCACTTTCAGAAGAAGTGTCAGCTGAAACCCCACAAGGCTGTGGAAGGCCTCCGTCTAGCTACAGGAATCGCATCGCCCGGGTGAACCTTGTAAAGGAATGAGACTCGGTGCCTCTGAACAAGCCCCGTGGAAGGTTCAGAGTTGGGGCGGGGGGCGGCCGTGGAAGCCCTGGTCAGGAGGCCTGGCCTGGACCCTGCCCGGCACGAGGTGGGGAGACGGGGTGGGGGGGCTGCTGTGGTCACGGGTGAGAAGCACGGGGGTCCCTGGGGAGCCGAGCCTCACCTGGGCCAGGTCGACTGCCACTCCCGGCTCCTTTCGCTCTCTGGCGCGATGCGGTTTGGATGGTGCAGTGCCGAGTGGTGACCTCGGAAGGACACGGCTGCGTCCTAATCCCCGGAGCCTGTGACCTTATTTGGAAAGAGGGTCTTTGCAGACATAGTGACAAGATGAGCAGGAAACTCTAAATGTATCTTGGACTGTTTTAAAAATTGTGACACTAACATATGTTTTTACCAGATACCTGATGCTGATTTTTGAAAACTCACTAAAGATTCACTAATAGATATCATCATCCTAAGTAATTTCTTTGTTTATTAAAACGCTTTATACGTTATAGAGGCTGAATAATGGCCCGCCAAGATGTCAGGCCCCCTGGAACTTGCGAACGTGACCTTACGTAGAAACAGCGTCTTGGCAAGGGTGATAAGTTAAGGGTCTTGAGAGGAGGGGATGGTCCTGGATACCCGGGGGAAGGGGGCTCAAATCCAATGACAAGCATCCTCACGAGAGACACACAGAAGAAACAGACACGGGGGAGTTGGCCCCATGACGATGGAGCAGAGACTGAGGGATGTGGCCATGAGTCCAGGATGCCTGGGGCCCCCAGAAGCTGGAAGAGGTCCAGTCCCGCCCCCCACCCCCGCCTGCCCAGGACAGCCCCCCGCACCCCGTGGTTCAGCCTTGGATGTGGCGTTCCCGCTTGGAGGACCCTGGCACGGAGGGCTGGGCCTGGCCCTTGGCAATGGGGTCCCCTGCCCAAGGGGGAGGCTCAGTCCTTGCCTTGAAGCTGGAGCTGGGTAGGGGGCCCCAGGGCTGGCCGGTCTCCTCGCCTCTTGCTGTACAATCCAGGGCCCTCTCAGGGCTGGGCAGCGTGGGCGGGAGGGGCAGCCCCACAGCCTGGAGCCGGGACCCGCCTCGCCCGTGGGCTCGGTCTCCTTGTGGGAGGTGATATGACACCTTCCACACGGGGTGTGGTGGGGAGCTTGTGCGTAGCACCCAGCACCTGGGCCCGAGGTGTGAGCTGCCACGTGCCTGGCCCAGCCCCACCCAGAGCAGTGCTGCGCATGGGCTGGACCAGCGGGGCGCGGGGTCTTGGCATCCTGTTGGGCAGTGTTGCCCCCAACCCCGGGGACAGCCCTGGTGGGACCAGAGGTTGCCTCCCCCCGGGGGTCCAGTGCCACGGGGGATATGTCCAGGCGCTGGCTCACCAGCCCCGGGGCCCAAGCGGGGGTACCTGTCCTCTGTTTGTTCGGAGGTGTTTATTATCTTTCAGGGTGACTTTTGTGCAAAGAGGAGCCCCTCCGATACAGCTGGGGTTTGAACGTCAGCACCTAATCTATTAAATCACGCGTTCCGAGTTCGGCCTTGAGCTTTAGGCCACTGGACAAGCCCTTTGCCTGTTATCGGCCCGAAGGTCCTGGCAGGGTGGGCGGGTTTTTGAAGCTCGCTCAGCCTCATTTATAGCCTTTGTCAAACACTGGCAGCCATCCAGGGCTTGTGTATAAAAGTCATTTACTTAGTTTCCTTTTTTTTTTTTAACTTTAAAAACATTCTGTTAAGATGCATGTAACATAAAATTTATGCTGTAACCATTTCTAAGTGCACAGCTCAGTGGCATGACGCACGTTCACATTGCTGTGCAACCACCACCCCGTTCACCCCCAGAACTTCATCTTCCCAAACTGACACGCTCTGTCCCCGTTAAACACTCACTCCCCATCCCCTTCCCCAGCCCCTGGCCCCCAGCATCCTATTTTCTGTGTCTGTGGATTTGATGACTCTCAAAGGCACCTCGCAGGAGCAGAATCGTGCTGGACCAACAAAACTTTTCAAAGTACGTAATTTTTATCCATTGAATAAATTGAGCACACAGTTAACGGCACATCTTACGTTCTCTGATTCGTCCCAGCGCTGCATTTCAGTGTCCCGGAATCTCAGCTTTGAGCCCAGGGAGCCCGAAGGCTGAGGTCTTTCACGTCTGGATTCTGAGGGCGCCTTGAACAGGCCACATTCCCTTTGCACGTGAAGTGTGTGCTTCTTGTTCACATTTTCAACGTCATTGGGAAACATCCCCGTGTTGAAAGAGGCTTCCCTGTGGGCTGGAGAGACCGTCACGGTTAGACTTACGTAGGTTCCCCGAGGGTCCGGCCCATGCCCTGTCTCTGTGGGGCACCGGCCTGGGTGAGCCCGCCAGTCCCAGGTGCTGGGGTTCCCAGCCCACTGTAGGGGTTGAAGGGGGTGCAGTCTACAGCCCGCCTCCTGCGCCCTGGAGCGCCCTCCTGCCGAGTTGCGGACCACGGCCCTGGCACGGCTCCTGCATTCTTCTGTGTTTCCAGGGCACCTGCTGCCACGGATCCTGAAATGATGTCCGATAACGTTCCGGGCGTCCCTCGGGGCGGGGGCTGGCGGCCGCAGTGCCAGGGGCGGATCAGCCGTCAGGGCACAAGCAGGCCATTGTCCTCGGGCCCGGAGCTGCCTCACCCCTGGCTGCAGCCACCTCCCTCGGGCACTCACACGCCCTCCTGGGAAGTTGGATCGAGCAGCACTGGGGGCCGAAGGGGCCTCTTCTCCCCGACAATCCTGCTCCCCACGCCCCATCCAAAGAACAGGGCGGTTTCCTTCTTTCCCTGGACCTCTGTCTCCCAGCTCCTGGGGGTCTGTGCCTGCCTGGCTTTGGGGCCTTGGGAGGCGAGCTGGGACGGACAGGTGGTGGCCAGCCCTGCAGAGGCGGGAGGGGGGTGTCAGGCACCTCAGGCTGCTGCGAGCCCCGAAGGGCAGGGACCCTATCTTGGCATCGCTGAGGCTCCGGGGCCCATGCAGGACAGGTTGGAGGGGACAAGAATCACCTTTGTTAAGGGATTCTTTCTGAAACTAGCACGACGTATGCGAATAGTTGAAGAGCTGTTTAGCCTTCAGAATACAGCAAGGCTGAAACTAGCAAAGTGTGTAGGGATAATAAACACCAAACCCCCTGAGCTCCAGAGAAAGTAGTCTCCAGCCGGGTCCCCGGGGAGGAGCTCCCGGGCAGGGGCCCCGCGCTCTGACCCAGAGCCTCAGCCTCTGGGCGCACAGAGCGGGGGGTCTCCATGCACCTCTGAACGGAGCTCGGGGTGAGGGCACCCGCCCTGCTGTTACCCTCCATGCAGGCCTGTCCACAGCCCCAGGCAGGGCTGCTCTGGCCAGAACCTTCCTCCTTGGCAAGGCTCAGTCACCCTTCCCCCGGCCCCCTGAGCACAGCCAGACACAGGACAGCGAGTAGAAGAGGTCTCCCGGCAGCTATGGTAACTGCAGCCCATTCAGGACGCTCCCCCGGGGTCTCTGTGCCCCGCCTGGCACGCAGTTCTAACAAGCCCTCGCTCTGCTTTCTGTCCGAGGTCATCCTAACAGCGACACTGAACGGGCGGTTGCCACCCTGGCAGCAAGAGTCATAGAGGGACAGGCCTTGTAGCAGAGTGACGGCGGCTTCCTAGGCCCCAGAGCACGGCCGAGCCGCCGCCTGGCGGCATGCAGCGCCCACCACGATGCACCGCTTTGGGCTCTGTCTGCTTCGTCTGCCTTGGGAGACAGGAAACAGCAGAGAATTCAGGAGCACATCCTGGCCGTGGAGGCTGGGGAGCCCTGGGCAGCGGGGCCCAAAGACCTGGGTCCAGACCTGGCCCAGGCCGGCTCCCTCCCCTCCCGGGCCTCACCTTCCTGGCTGCGGGTCGCTGCAGGCTTGGGGACAGTGGTGCGGGGCACAGGGCACGTGACTCAAGAGCTGAGGCCAGTTTTATTGATGTGGGGACTGCGAGTCAGCACTGATGTTGGTGTCCTGACCTCTGAATCTGAGTGTGACCGTGTGTGGAAAAGGGGGCTTCGCAGGTGTGGCTAAGCAAAGGATCTGGATCTGGGGGATTGTCCTGGATCACCTGGCAGACCCTGGGTGTCATCGCAAATGTCCCTCAGAGTGGGGGCGGGTCAGAGAGAGATGAGACCACGCGTGTCGTGCTCCCTGCCCCCACCCCCGGCCCTTGGCCTCGTCACCTCCGTGGTTTGACCATGTGAGGTTCATTCACCCTTGGGAAGCGTGGAGCCCGAGCCCCGGTTTCCCCGTATGTAGCATCTGTGGCATCTGTCCCCGGATCGCTTCCTGTGGCCCGACAGGGAGTGGTTGAAGTATCCCCACGGGCCATGGGCGGGTGGGTTCTGCCCATCTTCTCAGGAGGAGAGGGCATGAGGTGGGACACTGGTCCCAGCCTTGGGCAGGCACAGGACTGACCCCTGAGTCCCTGCCCGGATGTCCACTGCCCTGAGAGGCAGTGGCCGCGGGCTGTGGCTCTGGCTGTGCTGATGGGGGAACTGAGGCCAGGGAGTAGCCTGGACCACGTTGCAGGCAGTGTGGCTTCTTTGTGCAGCTGCCTCTACACCCAGGGGGCCTCGGGGTGGGGGTGGGGTGGGCACCTCCCTCCCTGCGGGACCTCACCTGCCCTGGTTTCTCTCGTCCGAGCCGGGCAGCGAGGTCCTGGGACTCACGGGGCTTCAGGGTGTGGGCCGGGGGCAAGTGAGCTCTGTGCCCGAGGGACAGTTGGGCCAGCCAGGCACTCACTCTGCCAGCCAGGGTTCGCTTGTGTCCCCCTGAGATTGAAAGCTTCCTGAGGTGGGGGCCCAGGGTCTCAGTCACCACACAAGGGATGCCCTCAGGTCCCAGCAGGGAGGCATGGCTGCATCTGTTAAAGGGCTTCCCTGGGGGCTGGGCGGGCCTGGACGCCCTTCCAAGCCGGCAGGTGGGTCCGCAGTCAGGGTGAGTGGAGGGTGGGCGTGCAGAGTCCTCGGGGGGTAGCACCGGGTATATGGACTTGGGAGGCTTGATGCAGCCTCGGGCCCTGGGGCGCTGGTGTCTGGACAGGAGGCCCCAGGCCGGGCGAGGGCTGCGGCTACCAGGGTCCTGCTAGGAGCCGCTGCGGGACTCGGGGCTGCGTTTCAGACTGTGCTTCGGGTCCAGCGTCCTGGTTGGGGCTGGTGTGAGCCGGGCTGTACCCCACAGAGAGGAAGGTGGGGCGCAGAGGAAGGGCCAGCATGGAAGGGACGGAGGAGGGAGCTGGGACTCGATGGAGGCACACCTGAGCAGGTGCGGGCTGAGTACCTGCTGTGCGCCAGGCCCTGTCCCCGGCACGGGGGTGCGGCGGGGCTGGCACCCCACAGCCCTCCTCTGGGGGCTCATGGTCTTGGGGGTGGACGACGCAGAAGGGGGCAAACAGGCCCCAGGCCCGGCGGTGATATGTGAGCATGAAGGACACGGGTGGAGGCATGTGGGGGTGAGTGTTGGGTCCCGTCTGCGGGTGAGGGTGCGGAGCTTGCAGGCGGGGCACCGGCAGGTGCAAAGGCCCTGAGGCAGGCGGGGTGGGGGCATGCCGGGAAAGAGCTGGGGTCAGGGTCACCGTGGTGTCATGCGGGGGTGATGTTGAGGACTCAGTCAGTGGCCGGGCAGGGTGGACTCTGGGGCCCAGGGTGGAGGCAAGCACTGTGGTCAGGACAAGAGACAAGGCTGATGAAGGGGCGGGTGGCTGGGACCCGGCTCTGTGGGTCCAGCTGACCCAGCCTGTGTGAGGCACCAGGAGAGAGGTGGGGACGAGAGCTGTTGGAGGGAACCCCGCGAGCTGCGGGAGAGCAGCCGGCTCTTGGGGCGGGCTCCCCAGGCAGGGAGGAGCATCTGGGCGGCCCAGGTCCTGTCTCCCCCAGGAAATGTGGGCAGGGAGAGTGGGCTGTGTCGGGCAGCCTGTTCTCAGCAGGCTCTGAGGGGCCGGGAGGGAAGGTGGGCTGGAGTGGGGAGGAGCGGGGCAGTGGGGGGGAGATGCAGGGGGCTTCCTAGTGGGCACAGGGCAGGCGTGTGGGGATGGGGGGTGGAGTGAAAGCAACTGCGGACAGCAGGATCTCGGTGGGGAGAGGGCCAGGGCTCCTGGGTGCTGGCAGGGGGTCCGTGTCGTGGGCCCAGAGAGCTTTCTGCACACCTGCACCCCCGGGGCCATGCGAGGACCCACCTGGAGAGTGTGCTTGGAGCCCCTGGACGACCCCCCTAGAGGTGTCCTCTTCCCAGGCAGGAGGAAGGCTGGGGGCTCGTCCTGGTTTCATCCAGGGACGTGGAGGGAAGGGCCCGGAGGGTCTGCCTTCAGGAGGCCTTACTGGTTCGGGTGTGATCAGAGCAGCCCGTCTGTGCAGGGATGGGGTGGGGTCAGGGGATGGGAGGGGGCTGAGCCTGGGAGCTGGCCCCAGGGGCAGGGGCTGCCATCTTCCCTTTGTTCAGCTCTGTGGGCTCCACCTCAGGCCTCCCCACACCCCCGCCCCCGGGATGGGGAGGGGAAAGCAGGCGCAGGGCTGGCGTCAGAGCAGCCTCCCGCCCGGGAGCCCAGGCTCTGGTGACACCCCATTAGCGGCTGCGGGAGACGGCCCCCTCCTGGCGCCTGTGCTGCAACCCCTGAGCCTCGTGTTGAGTGCACTGCCCTGGTTGTCAGTACGGCCACGGAGCCCTGCGGCCATCGCCACTACGTGCAGGTGCAGGACGTTCCCCTCCCCCAAAGGAGGCCCCTCCGGCCCCGGTGGTCACCAGGCTGCTCTCTGCTCTGTGGATTTCCATCCTGGACACCTTAGAGACAGGTGGTGGGCAGGGTCTGGTTCTCGGCGTGGGGTCCCAAGGCCCACCATAGCCTGGGTCAGAGCTCATCCCACCGTAGCCTGGGTCAGAGCTCATCCCTTCGAGGCCAGGTGACGTCACATGCTGTTGGCTGTGCCACACTTTGTGCACTTTTCACGGATGGCTGTCAGGGTTGGCGGCCCTTGGAACCCTCAGATCCGGGGAGGGAAGGGCCTGCTCCCCGGGCCTGGGCCATGTCTGAGGGGGGAAGGGGTGGGCATCCTGGCGTGGGCGCTGACCGCGTGTCCTCCTGTCCCGCAGCTTCCTCATTGTCCTGGTCTGCCTCATCTTCAGCGTGCTGTCCACCATTGAGCAGTATGTCGCCCTGGCCACGGGGACCCTCTTCTGGATGGTACGTAGCTGCGTGAGGGGTCCTGCACTCTCATCCCCCAGACGTGTGGACCAGGGGGTGAAGCCAGCTGCTCCCTGGCCTCTCCCACCCACAAAACACTCCTCTGCCGGAGCCCCCCTGCTAGCTGGCTCTGCAGGCTCGCCCTGATACTGGGGGACCAGAGGTGTGGGGATGCCCTACCCTGGCACCCTCACCTGCCAGGATGTGGCCGTCAGGCTGAGAAGGCCAAAGAATGAGAGGACCCCGGGGCCTGGTGGTCTGGGAGAGCTTCCTGGAGGAGGGGGCTTCTGAGCTGGGCCAGGAAGGAAGGACAGGAGAACACAGGCACAAGGAGCCGGGGTTGTGGTCTGCTCGGCCTGCGCTGTGGCCCCGGGTCTGGCTGGTACTCGGACCCTACAGGTGTCTCAGCCCCTGCCCCAGCCTCTGGCCAGGTTGCCTCCAGCCCTGGCCAACTGATGGCTGCAAGCTTGGGTCCCCAAGTCCTCGTAATGTGGCCTTGAGGCAGTGCCTGTTTTATGTGCATGCCGTCGGCTCCACTTTCCCTTTGATGTTTCCGGATTTTGGTTCACAGGAGTTTCCCCCTCTCAGGTTATA
This sequence comes from Hyperoodon ampullatus, assembly GCF_949752795.1. Lineage (NCBI taxonomy): Eukaryota > Metazoa > Chordata > Mammalia > Artiodactyla > Ziphiidae > Hyperoodon > Hyperoodon ampullatus. Next base: position 4,626,784 of record NC_136920.1, read on the forward strand.
GAGAAACAGCCACAGCTGCCTCAAGCACTTGTCCGGGTTAGTCGGGTGGCTTTAAACTGTTGATGGCAGTGGGCACACCCTGGCGTGAGGATCAGATTCACTCTCGCTCTATCCCTCTCGTCTGCCCCCTCTCAGCACCACTTACTCCAGAGCGTGTCTTTGTTCCCCAATGTGAGGAGCCATTTTTGTTGTGAACCAGGAGTCCAGGTGCCAGCGGCTCTACTCTGGGATCTCCCTGTTCTGTCCACGGCTGTTTGTCCGTGCATCTCTCCCAGAGCCATGCTGCTTTGCTGATGTTTGCACTAAAATTTGTTTTACCATGTGGTTAGTATCTGTGCCCAGCTCTTCTCTTTCAGGGGCAGTTCTTGCTTGTTTGTTTGTTCTCCCCAGTGACCTTCACAATCAGCTTGTCTGCCTCCCAGAAAAAATCCGATGGTGTTTCATGAATGAATCTGGGGAGACCGACATCTCTCTGGGGTGGGGTCTTTCTGTCCATGGTCAAGCCGTGTCTGTTTTATCCAGGAGGGTTTTATGGTTTCGTAACGTGGATTTTAGACCGTTGTTGTTATTATTTTTAATATACTAATAGTTGTTCTTGTTAGTTGCCATCACAAATGGGATCTTCTCTTCCACTATGTTTCCTGGAGGTTATTTTGGTGTCTCGGAAAGCCTTTGCTCTTATCGCTTGTACAGCCTGTGACCGCCTCTGTTTTGTTATTGTTTGCAGGAGTTTTTCCTCTGGTCCTTTAGCGTTTTCTGAATTTGGAATTGCCGCTGCTTGGTTTGGTTTAGCATGCTGTTCAGGTGTGGAGACTGGCATCTGTCAGTCACTCTGCTTACCGGGCCAGGGCTAAGGGGGCTCCCTGTGCTTCCTCTGAAGGAATGTGCCAGCCCGGGCAGAGAGGTGTGCATTTTCTCAGTTGGGGGGGTCCTTCAAGTCCAATGAGAGGGCATGATTCTAAAGTGATGGTGTTGACTTCTGTTGGGTGTCTTTCCTGCCTCTGTGGAGGTGTGGGCGGATGTCCTTGCTTTCCCGGGATAACTGTAACTGTCCCGGCATTTTGTTTTTACTGTCCTGTTGGGTTATACTTTCTCATATAAAGGTAGGGACTTGTTTGAAAAGTAGGACGGCCGCCATCCCAGCAAGACGGATGGCCTTTTGGGGTCATGGAGCCTTCCCCCGTTCGCCTGGTCCTGAGGACCTATGGAAGTAAGCCCGGTGCCAGCCAGGTCCGTGCCAAGGCCCCAGAGGCCGCAGCTCCTTGCAGAAGTGCACTCTGGCAGTATGGCGGCTGCCATTGGCCTGCAGAGAAATGTCCCCAAACCCCTTCTCTGGACAGGCCCTGGGGCAGGCCAGGGGTCATCTCCCTCTGGGTGAGTGGTGAGCCGGAGATGCTTCTCTCTGCTGTGGGCATCCCGGGTGCCCTGGCCGGCCGTGTGTCTGCTTCCCAGACGGGGAACTGTCCTTCCCTCTGGCCGGCCTCCTTCCCACCTCCCAGACTGCAGGGGAGGAGCTGTGGGGGGCAGGGGGAGAGTGGAGAAAGTTGGGGGGTGTCTCTGGTGCTTTGGGTTATCACAGGGTGATTTGAGCCCCTGCCCAGATCGCACAAAGCACGTCTGCTCTGCGAGCTGCTCCTGGGGTCTCCTCGTGGCCAAGGTAACTGAGGGTTCAAGAGGCAGCGGCTGGAAGGGTCCAGGAAGACCTTGCTGGGCCGGGCCCAGATTCCAAGGCTGCCATTCTACCAAATGTAAGTGCTGGTGGTGCTGGGCCCAGGGCCCTGGTCGGCCGCTCGTCCCCTGTGTAGGTCTCCTGGGGCCGTAACAAAGTCCACAGCCCGGGCGGCTTAAACAGCAGATGTTTATTGTCTCCCAGTCCTGGAGGCTGGAATCCGAGACCCAGGTGTGGGCAGGGCTGGTCCTCCTGAGGCCTCTCTCCTCAGAGTGTAGACGGCCGTCTCCTCCCTGTGTCCTCACAGGGTCGTCCCTCTGTGTGTGTCTGTATCCTGACCTCCTCTTCTTATAAGGACCCCAGTCCTGTGGGGTTAGGGCCCCACCCTAGTGACCTCATTTTACCTTCCTCACCTCTTTGAAGGCCCAGCTCCAAATACAGTCACATCCTGAGGACTTGGGGGTTAGGGCTTCCACATAGGGATTTGGGGGGCACACAGTTCAGCCCATAAGGCCCCCTGAATGACTGGGGTCAGTTCCTCCTCTGCTGGGAGGTTTACTCTTAGGTTCTTAGCGGCTCCAACAACATTGAATTCCCTGGTTGATGTAAAGCATCCCAGGGACCGCCCCCGCACCCCACCCTGCCACCCCGGGCCCTGCATCAGCACCGAGGGTCCTGAGTTCGGGTGCCAAATCCTTGTGCAGCTCAGGCAGGGCCTCTGGGTGCAGCTGGGATGGGCTGGGTGAAGCCCACATAGACTCTCGGCCCGGGAATCACCACTGATGTGTCAGCGCACCTCAGGCCCTGCGCAGGGGGTGGAAACCAGACCCTTGGTTGGGGGTCACCCCAGGACCGCCCTGGGGTTGGGGGCAGACCCTGGCGGCCTCAGGCCTCGTCTGGCCCGGCCTCCACTTTCCCCTTGGCCTGGCCGGGAGCATCTCCCTCCCCAGTCAGTGCTCTCACGTTCAGACAGGTCTCCTCGGGGCAGGTTTCGTGGTGCCGTCCTGGCCCCTGAGTCCCGGCAGCCCCCAGCCCCTGCCCGCCACTTCCTGCTTAGCACCGACCTCCACCCTCAGTCCCGGCATCTGTGAGGCTCGAGTGCCACCTGGTGGCCGTTCTCTGCAGCGCGGGCACCGTTCCCCTGCTGAGGATGGGGGCTTGGCCCGAGCTGGGGGTGCGGTCCTGCTCCCTCGCCCTCTGGGGCCTGGGATGCGTGTGCCAGCGCTCAGCTCCCGTGCTCCAAGCAGAGGGCCCCCCACTGTGGTCGCATCTCCCGTCCCACCCCTCTGAGGGGAGAGACCCTGTGCCGCCTCCCTCGTCCACCCCCCTTCTCTCACATCAGCACCTTGCACGCTGCCACCCTCGTGTCCCCCCCAGGAGTCCTCTCCACACAGCAGCCATTGGTTGCGGGGGCGACTCTCCAGAACAAAACTCTGATCGTTCTAGAAGCTCCCGGTGGCATTCAAGATCGGCTGGGCCTCTCAGGCCCCCAAATGCTGCTCACCCGGCACCGGCCCGCATGTCTGTCCCCCCCCCGCCGCTGCTCCCCTCTGCTCTGATGCACTGTTTGCTGACCCTTGGACACTCCCGGCCGCCTCGGGGCCCTTGCACGTGCTCTGCTCGGCATGTCACAGGACCGGCTTCTCCTCCCGTCAGGCCTCCACTTGGCTGTCACTGCTTCAGTACCCCCTCCCTAACCGCCTTCTGCGCGGTCCCGTCCCTCCTGCGGCACACCCCGCTCTTGCCTCAGCGGTCTGGGTGTGACAGGGGTCTGCGGGCGGGACGGGGGAGTCACAGGGTCTGTCTCCTTGCTCTGTTCCCCACCCCTAAGGGCAGGGCCCCAGGGGCTGCGACCCCTCCGCAGGCCCAGAACGGTGCTTCCGGGGTTTGGATACCCCTCCTGTGAGCCCACGTGCCCAGAGCTGCCCCGGGGGGCACCTCAAGCTGCTGTGCAGTCCTGGGCCTCGGTTTCCCCATCTGTAGAACGGAGGGCTTGAGCAGGATGGCCTCAGACTTAACCTTTTGATGGCCTTGCAAGGTTTCCAAGGGTTTCCTAACTCACTGGCCTGTGGAGACAGATCCTTTGCGGTGGGTTTGAGCTGGCTGTATCCAGCCGCCACCGGAGTCATGGCCATGGGGGTGTGGAGCGTCGGGGATCCTGGGAGGAATGAGGCAGCCAGGGGCCCAGCCTCCAGGGTGGACGTGAGTTATGTCCGGGGTGGGGACGGGAAGGAGGTAAGAGGTGAAGAGGGACTGGGGGTGGGGGTGTCTGCGGGGATGCTGAGGGCTTCCTGGAGGAGGGGCCGCCCTGAGAGGGGAAGGAGGAGGTAAGCGGGTGCTGGGGGGTCGTGGGGACGGGTAGGGACCCTCCTGCAGCGGGCAACCTCAGGTGGGCCGGGCAGGCGCAGCGCCCCGGAGCTCTCGGTGGAGGTGGCGGCCTGCGGGGCGGTGGCCCCCAGGCGGAGGGAGACCGGGTGCGTGTGGGGAGGGGGCCGCGGGGGCGGGTGTTTGCAGGCGGCCCGGGGGGGGGTGGGGGGGCCGCGGGACACCAGGTGGCGCTGTTGTCCGCGGATCGCGGGCACCGCTGGCCCCAGCCCAGAGCTCCGAGCGGAGCCAGACCGCAGCCGGGAGCCCAGGAGGGGCCGAGCGTGGGCTCCACACAGGATTCCGAGAGCAGCACGATGCTTAAATGGTGGAGAAAAAGTCATTCAAAGCTGTGTTTTCCCAGAGAGCCCATATTTCTTCCTTTCTTTTCATGCGCTCGCTTTTATGGGGCCAGAGAGCTGTTATCTCAGCTCTGTGTGAGGGAGCCCCAGGGCGGCCTCCGAGGGATTAAGCGTTCTGCTGAACCAGGGAGATTTGGGGGGCCTGAAAAAGCCATTTTGGGTGGAATCTCATCTCTGCTGCAGGGTCTGTCCCAGGGCTGTGAATGGGCCCGTTTGAGATCTGAGCCTTGTTTGTGGTTTCCCGGGGAAAAGGGCCACTGCCAGGGCTGCAGGGCCGGCTCCCAGCATGGTTCCTGAATTCAGAGGAAGCCCCGGCTGTGTGTGTGTGTGTGTGTGTGTGTGTGCCTGCCTGCGTGCACGTGTGTCTGTGCGTGGAGGTGTGCGGTGTGCTTGTGTGTCTGCTCGTGCACATCGCCGTGTGCACGCACGTGCGTGTGCGTGGGTCCGTGAGTGTGTGCTCTGTGCCCGTGTCTCTGTGCGCACGCGCGCCTGTGGACGAGTTCTGGGTCTGGGTGGCTCTTCTGTGTCTCCCCCTGTCCTGATGCTGTGGCAGAAACACTCCCCTCCCTGCTCTCTGGAATAAGAGACCCAGGCTGGGCCCAGGTGAGGGGCTGGTTTTTGTCTCTGAAATCGAGGGGTTTTTTTTGTTTGTTTTTATTTTCCTTCCTTTTTTCAAATCCCACACAAAGAGAGAGGCACTCAAAAGCACAACACAAACACCGCGTATTCCATGCCTTCTGGTGGGGAACATACCAGGGAATTGTCCTGCGATGCTGCGGTTAAAAACCCCGTGAGCCGCGGCCCGGAGGCCTAGGGGATGAGGTCATTGCTGCGGCTTCCTCCCCGGCCCAGGCCCCTCGGCGGTGACCCAGCCCTCCCGCCGCTGGATCACCCACCCCGGGGCTCTGGCTACCCCAGCATGGAGCGAGACTCTCCCGTCCCCTGGGCCTCAGTTTCCCAGATGCAAAACCAGGCTCCATGGGACTCTCTGGGCCCCCTTGGGCCCCTCTGCGGGCCTCACTTTTCTCAGGAACGCAGTCTAGGCTCTGTCCTCAGAACCACCACCCCCGCCCCCCGGCGGCCCCAGCTCACACTCAGCTCGGGCCTCTGCAGGCCCGCGTGTTCCCAGCTTCTGCTCTCTACACCCTTCACATGCCAGTGAAGACGACCACGCTAAGTCAGGACCTGCGGCCCCCGTGGGGAGCCTGCTGCGTGCGCGCCCTCTGCCCTGTCCTTCACTCACACGGAGGGGATGAGACTCCCAGAGCTTAGGTCACTCCTACCCAGTGTCAGGGCACCAGAGGGTGGCCCAGGTTTTTCACGGGTGGCCCAGGTTTTCCATTAGCAAACCCCAGGTCTTGTTTTCTCCAAGGCTGCCTCCTCCTTGGAGTCTTCTTCTCCCAGCCGTCTCCTCTCTGCTTGGTGAACTCCTACACATCCCACAAAGCCCCGCTCCTGTACATTGGCTTTTGGGATGCCTTCCTGCTCGCTCAGTGACATCACTTGCTTCGTCCTCCAGTGCTCTGGGAAGATGTCATCTCCCCCACTGCGGGGCCTTGAGCTCCTTGGTCTCTGTCCCCAGCACACAGGAGCTGCCCAGTGAGGACTGGTTCCCACTGCCTGGGCCTTCTCTGATGTTCTGCCTCAGAATGTAGTCCACCCTTTCCCTCCACCCTGGTAGGGGTGTCCTCGCCTGCGTTTGTTCAGCCAGCAAGTGTTTCTCGTGCACCCACTCACATGCCAGGGTCTGTGTGCAAATAGCAGGGATTCTCGGGGACAGGACACGGGCTTCATGTCTGCGCCCCCAGGGCCCTCCCCGTGGGCCCTGTGTAAGAGGGGGCCAGTGCTGAAGCATGGGGAAGGACTGACCCCCCGCCCCCGGGAGCCGGAAGGTGGTGGCGGTGCGCTTCTGCGAGCACACGTGTATGTGCGTGTGGACACGCATGTCCCGCCAGGCCAGGGTTGGGCCTTGGCCTGGCTCAGGTGTCCCGCTTGTCCCTCTATAGGGCGGGGGTCTTGGCTGCCTCACGGGCAGTGACTTTCCGTGGGCAGAGCAGAGCCTCTTGGGTTTGGGGTAGAAACACTGAAAGCTAAGGGACAGCCCCACACCGCAGTCTGCATTCTGGATATTTCTGCCCAGCGGAGCTGGCTGAAGTGTCCCGGGGTCTGACCGTGCAGCCTGGGGGTGTGGAGCGGCCCGCGGCTCCAGGCCACAGGGGCCCCCTCGCTTGTGCCTCTGAGGCCCTGCCCGGTGCCGACCCAGGGAGACGGGATAGAGGGACACTGGCCTCAGGGATGGGGGCGGGGGTGAGCTGGGGGTAGGGGTCCGGGCTGCTCCTCAGGCAGGTGAGGAAGGGCCCCACCCTGGACAATGCGTGTCTGGGGAGAGGCAGACTGCTGTGTTTGTCCACCCCGTGCCAGGTGGGGTGGGCAAGACCCAGGCAGCCCCTGCACTCCCCCGGGTCTGGGTCACCCCTGATGTCCCTGTGTGAGTCCGTGAACAGAAGCTTAAGGGCCGCCAAGCAGAATTTGAAGCTGCTGCCCTGAAGGGGTCTTGGCTAATTCTCCAGAGCCCCTTTGCCACCTGGTGGGGACCCCTGAGAACGAGAACCCCGACTCCCGGGATTCTGTGGACATTGGCCTGAGCCCCCTCTAAAGCCCTCTAAACCAGGGGCCCAGCGCCTCTGCTCGCTGTGACGGGCCCCTCACTTCCTCTAGTGTCTCCAGGGCATTTCTCCACCACCGCCCCCATCCACACTCGAGTGTCATTGCTTCTCCTGGCGCCTGTGGCCTTTTTTCCTCATTGTGTGTGGTTGTCGTGGGTTTTTGGCTTCCTCGGCCTGGAGTGGCCTGGGCCCTCCCTTTGGGGTCTCCCTCCTGGGCTTGCAGGGGTGAGTGCCACTGTCCCTACCTTATAAGGGGGACGGTCCCCCAGCCCGAAGGCATCTGAGCAGGAGGAGGCTGAGAGCTCGAGGCTCGCGGGGCCCTCTCTGGGGCCCAGGGTGGTGGCTCGGGCTGTCCCCACCCCCGGGGCCATCGTTTATCCCCGCCAGGGTCCCCGTCCCCAGGGCTGGCTGCGTTCCTGGCCTGGAGGCAGCTGCTCCTGAGGGGACAGCTGACATTCCTTCTTGCGGGGTCTGCGCTCAGCCGAGAGCCGTGAAAACGGGAACCCTCAGCTGTAACCGGAACCTTCCGCGGGCTCACGGGCCCTGTGGGTGGAGAGGTCCTAGGGCAACTTGCGCTCGCTAACAAAGGCGCCCTCTGTGAAGCCCACGCTCCGTCGCGGGCCAGGACTGTCCTGTCCATCAGGTCGGTTCAGAACCAGGGGAGGGGGGCCTGGGCAGGAGGTGGAGGAAACTGTAAAGTGTTTGAAACTTTCCCGAAAAACACGTAACCTGATCCCACGCGAGTGGCCTGAATCGGGTCACGCCCGGGCCGGCTGGGCAGTTTTACGCCCCAAGCCTGTGCAGGGGAGGACAGGGCCCCACCTGGGGTTGAGGGACGGGGTGGGGGCGAGGGAGGCACGGGGACGTCCACCTGCAGCCCCTGGTCCCCCAGGAAGGAGGGCACCTCCTCCAGATCACCTCCCCCGGGCCCCCAGAGTGTCCTCCTGAAGGAAAGCGGAGCGGTGGGGGGGAGGGCCCTCGGCTCCTGCCTGGTGGCGGGTGCTCTCGGGTCCTGGGGAGACTCTGCGAGGTCAAGTGGAGGCCCTGGGGCCCGAGACCAGCCAGGGCCAGGCCTGCAGGGCTCCCCCGGCCCCCGGCTGTGTGAACCCCCAGGTCTGGGTCTGTTTGTTTCTACAGTGTTTCCTGTTTTCAGGCTGTAAAGCTCTGTGCTATGAGGTGGGTGCCGGCGTGTTAGTTGCCTTCCGGGGTGTCTTTGCTGGGAGCCTGCTCAGAGCCCCTGGCCAGCACCCCGTCCGCCCTGGGCTCTGGGAGCGTCTCCTAGGCTCCCCCCTCGGGGAAGCCCGTCCCGCTGTGTCCAGGGGCCCTGGGAGGGAGGAACGACTATCCTGCTGGTGGAGGCTGCTGGGCCGGCCTCCGCTCCCTCGGGCAGAAGGAGACGGGGCCGGGACGGCAGCAGCCCATGGCCTCTCCTGGCACCCGCAATGCGTGTGCGTGCATATTCGTGTGTCCACGTGTGTGTGTGTGTTTGCGTGGTCTCCTAGGCTTTCTCTCCAAAGCGGCCAGGTGTCTGGGTGGTCTCATCCCTCAGCTCTCCCCACTGTACCCCCCTCTTTTCTTCACCCTTTTCCGAGGTTGTAGAGACTCAGCTCCAGGTTGGTAACCAGAGTCAGTCGGAGCTGCCCCCAGTTGGGATGCGGGGGCTGGGGACCAGCGGGGGCGTCGGGGTCTGGCCAGACGTGGAGCTTGGCCTCCCATGTCGGCAGGAGGGCCTTTCGGGCCAGGTGTCCCTCTTGCCCTTCTGGAAGGCGTCAACCGTCCAGGAAGGGGGTCTTCACCTGCACCCAGGCCGCCCATCGGCCGCCCCCCGGGGGGAGGGTCCCGCGCGGCGCTCTGCCCCCCACGGTGTGGGTCTGGCCGGGGCGGAGACGGGGGGACTGCTCCGTGTTTTCCGTCCCGCCTCGCCCGCCAGAACGTGAGGGTCCAGGACCAAAGTCAGACGTTGGGGTGCGGGCGCCTGCGCGGCCCGCAGGCCCCTCCACTGGGGATTTAGCGGGATTAGAGTGTGCCGTCCTTGGGACAGGTGTTTCCTTTATGCTCTGCCCGGGGGCTGGAGAGAAGCGCGTCATGAAGTGCCACATTCAGTAGGGTCTCCGGCTTGGGGTAGCTGGAGGGCCGGGTTTTGTTAGGGCTTGTTTTTACATCTGACCCTGACCAGCTGGAGTGCCTTGTTTTAAGCGCGGGGTAACAGCTGACATAACATAACGGGGATCAGGCTGAACAGGCAGCCGTGTCGCCGGGCGCGGGCGGGGGCCTGGCACCGGCGCTCCACGTGGGGGCTGCCCTGGGGAAGTCGTCAGGGATAATGGGATGAGCCCGGCGGGGCCTCGTGGCCGTGGGGTGCACGGCGCAGTGGGGTCTGCCAGCTGTCACCCCCGGGCGGGGGCTGGGGGCTTGCAGGTGCCAGAATAATCGCCCCAGGAGCCTGCATTCAGATGGGCTATAATCGTGTTCTCTGCTTCCCCAGGTCACGGAGAATGGGAACCAGAGGCCCCGGCTGTGCGCCCATTGAAGTGTGCCATTGTGTGACTTCACGGGCGGGAGGAGGGGGCTGGTGCAGCCCTGCGGGGTCGGGGGACCGCTGCCCGTGCACCTTGCCCACCCCCGCACCCGACCCCTGACTCACTAAACGGACCTCAGAGCCAGGGTCGGGGGGCGGGAGAGGCTGCTCTTTGCGAATTTTCCGTCTCCCAGCTATGTGTGGGTCAGGCACACCGGGTGGGGTGGGTGGAAGGCGGGGCTGTGGAGGCCCCTGGGGCGGGGGGCTGCTGGCGGCCCTCTCCTGTGACCAGGCAGGAGACGCCCCCGACTGGAGCCAGCCAGTCCCATGTGCCCAGTGGGCTGCCCGTCAGCTCCTTCTGGGCCCCTGGGCGGCGGCCCCAGCTGGGCTCAGGAGGCCTTGATGACGTCCGTGAGCACAGAGGGGGCCCAGGGAACCCCTCAAGCCTCCGCAGGGTCGTGGGAATTGGGGGCCACGGTCCCCTTCTCACACACGTGGGTCTGCAGGCGCTGATCCCGCTGGGCCTCTGGCTGCCCCGGAAGGCGAGTCCGGGCCTCAGGCCTTGGCAGTTTCACTTCCCCTTGGCTGGCGGCCGCGAGACAGACACCCCCAGCCCAAAGCTCAGGGCAGGGGTGTCACGTTTGCATTTCCAGGTGGACCCAGCCACCGCTGGGCTGAGAGAATTTGCCCGTGCCAAGCTGATGCCCAAGCCGGGGCTGCTGCGAACTGGTGGTGCCAATTTCCCAGCTTGAAGGATCTGGTTGGTAAAAACATACCTGGTCCAGCCGGACACTGGCAGAGAGGCAGGGGTGCACGGGGGTGCACACGCACGCACAGACACACACGTGTGGATGCACTCACGTGGCGTGCACACTCAGGCACATCCACGTGTCTGCGTGCACACGTGCACACAGGCACACTCGGCTGGAGCTTCGGCCGGCAGGGAGCGAGACGCCCTTGGGGCCGCGTTCCATTTGCACATTTAATCCAGAAACTGTCAGCACGGGAAGCCTGGACGGGAACAAAATGTCAAGTGTGTGCTGAGAGGTGCAGCCTGCCCCCTTTCCTGGCGGGCGATGGTCTGGTCAGTTTCCGAGCGTGATGAGCTGAGGATAACTTGTGCGTTCGGGACACAGTGCAGTGGGGAGACCTGGGTAGGGGGGGCGTGCGGGCAGCGTCTTTATTTCATCTTCAGTTTCTTGAGCTGGGCCTGTGTCTTCTCCCCAACCGTTCTCTGAGCCCGGCCGGGAGGGTCGGAGACGGGGGCCGCAGTCCTCGGTGGTGGGGACTGGGCTGGGTCCATGTGTATTCATTTCTCAGCGTTGGCGACTCCACAAGCTCCCTGGACCCGGGCTGCAAAAGACTGAACGTGACCACAGAGCCCTGGCGACCTCACCGTTTTCAGGGTGCTGGACAGCGGGGCTCAGCCCCTGCTGTTGTGGTCCCCTGAACTTTCCCCAAGCATCCCCCTTTTGCTTAAGGGCTCTGTCTTCCTTTCAGGGTCAAGGTGATTTTCTTTTAAACAAGGACATCTGTTAGACCACTTAGTAGCTCTGGGACGTTGGGAAGATGCTCTCTCGTCCCGGGGAGTTTGTAAGAATTCCTGGTTTCTCCCCAGTGTTTGGAGAGCCAAACATGTCATAAGCTCCGTCACTGGTCACTGTGTAAACGGGCAGCTGGAGGCCTCTGTACCCCACCTTGAGAACGGGTGGCAGTGGGGCAGCAGGCCCGGGCTCCAGGCTTCTCCCCCTTTCTGCTTCAGGGTAGGCCTGCCGTTGGCGGTGGCTCCCCAAGGCCCCAGAGCCAGGATGCGCACACACAGGCCCCCAGGCCTCACCAGAGAAACTCCAGGTGGCGGTGGTCCAGATCCCCCCAAGACCGCCTGGTGGGCTGCACACATTCCCGACCCTCTCCAGACCTCAGCCTAGAACCCCGGTGCTGTGGGTAGCTCAAGTGCCTGGGGCTGTGGTCTGGGCACAGACAGCGTGCAGGTTCTCAGTCCAGAGCTGAGGGCCTTGAGGGCCAAAGGGACAGTGGTGGACAAGTGGCCTCTTCCTCCTGGCAGGGTTGGGGCGGGGGTGCTGGGGAAGTAAATGGGAAGGCCGTCAGTGCCCACCGAAGGCGCCTTAGTTGGGAATCAGTGACCTCAGTTAGGAGTCTGTTAGCAGCACCTGGGCCCTCTGCACCTGAAACGCAAGGGGGAGCGGTAACAGACAGACAGACAGACAGACAGGCTCAGGTTTGCCACGATGGCCGGATGTACACAGATGTGGTAGTCTCTGGGTTATGTACTCTGTTCACGTAAGCCAAAGCCAGCTTTCAATTGCAGTATAATCGACGTGTGATAGACGGCCATACTTAAAGCGCACAGTCGGACGCCATGAGACCATTACCCCCAGAGCTGTCCTCAGGGCCTTGGGATCCCTCCTGCCGCCCCTCCCCACTCAGGAGGCAGCCACTGCCCTGCCCGTCAGCAGAGACTGGTCTGTACTTTCCAGGGTCCTCTGGTCAGTGCATCACACACACGTGCTCCTGTCTGGTGCCTCAGATCGTTGTTCTGAGGTTCATCCAGGTGGTTGCGTGTATCCAGGGGCCATACTTTTCGTTGCTGACTTGTGTTCTGTTGTGTGGACGGACCACGGTCTGTTTATCCATTCACATGGGGGCGGGCATTTGGGTCGTTTCCCATTTTGAGCTGTTGTGCGTACATTTGCGTTCAAGTCTTTGTAAGGACTTGTATTTCCTCTTTCTTTTAAAATATATTTTATTGAAGTATAGTTGATTTACAATGTGTTAATTTCTGCTGTACAGCAAAGTGGCTCAGTTATACATATATAGACATTCTTTTTCATATTCTTTTCCATTATGGTTTATCACGGGGTATTGAATACAGTGCCCTGTGCTATACGGTAGGACCTTGCTGTTAGGACTTGTATTTCTTTTTTCTTGGGTAAATACCCAGGGGTAGGATGACTGGATACTATGGTAGGTGTTTATTTAATCGCTTAAGAAACTGGCAAACTGTTTTCCAAAGTGGTCGTACCACTTATAAGTCCCGCCAGCCGCATGAGAATTTCAGTCCCTGCAGTCCTCACCTGCGCTGGATGGGGTTGGTCTCTTCCATTCTAGCCAATCTGATAAGGTGGGGGAGTGCTGTCTCCTTGTGGTTTAGTTTTCATTTTCAAATGACTAATGATGTTGAGGATCTTTTTGTGTGGTTTATTGGCCTCTGTATAACTTCTTTGGTGAAGTATCTTTCAGACCTTTGGTTCATTTAAAAATGGATCTGTTTGTCTTACTTCCTGGGTTGTGAAAGTTCTTTATATATTCTAGATACATGGGTATATGTTTTACAATTATTTTCCCCCCCAGTCTATGGCTTTCCTTTTCCTTTATTTAATAGTGTCTTTTAAAAACTAAAAGATCTCAATTTTAATGAAGTCAAATTTATTGCTTTTTCATTTTTTATCTGTTTCATGCTTTTAATGTCATATTTAGGAAATCTCTACCAAATACATGATTACTAAGGTTTTCTTCTGTGTTTTCTTCTGGTGGTTTTAGTTTCGGTGCTTACATTTAGGTCCATGAGTTACCTTTTGTCTACCATGTAAATTATGGGTTGAAGTTCTTAATTTTTATAATTTATTTTTATTGAAGTATAGTTGATTTAAAAAGTTGTGTTAATTTCTGCTGTACAGAAGAGTGATTCAGTTATATATACATTCTTTTTCATATTCTTTTTCCATTATGGTTTATCCCAGGGTATTGAATATAGTTCCCTGTGCTATACAGTAGGACCTTGTTGTTTATCCATTCTATATATAATAGTTTGCGTCTGCTAATCCCAAGCTCGCAATCCATCCCTCCCCCACCTGCCTCCCCCATGGCAACCACAAGTCTGGTTTCTATGTCTGTGAGTCTGTTTCTGTTTCGTAGATAAGTTCATTTGTGTCATATTTTAGATTCCATATATAAGCGATATCATATGATATTTTTCTCTGTCTGGCTTACTTCACTTAGTATGTAATCTCTAGGTCCATCCATGTTGCTACAAATGGTGTTATTTCACTTGAAGTTCTTAATTTTTTTTTTTTTTTTTTTTTTTTTTTTGCGGTACGCGGGCCTCTCTTTGTTGTGGCCTCTCCCGTTGTGGAGCACAGGCTCCGGACGCACAGGCTCAGCGGCCATGGCTCACGGGCCCAGCCGCTCCACGGCATGTGGGATCCTCCCCGACCGGGGCTCGAACCCACGTCCCCTGCATCGGCAGGCGGACTCTCAACCACTGTGCCACCAGGGAAGCCCGAAGTTCTTAATTTTTTATGTGAGTGTTCAATTGTTCCAGTGCCGTACATTGAAAAGAGTATTCCTTACCCAGGGAGTCACCTTGGCACCCTTTCAAAAACTCAGTTTACCATAAAAGTGTGGGCCTGTTTTTGGTGATGCGGTTCTGATGCATTGACCTTTTAGTCTGTCTTTATGCCAATACCACGTTGCTTCGATTACTACAGCTTTGTAAAAGTCTTAAAATAAGGAAAATCATCCACCTTTGCTCTTCTCTTTCAAGCTGTTTTGGTTATTCCAGGTCCTTTGCGCTTCCATATAAATTTTAGAAACTGCTTGTCAATTTTTACAAAGAAGACTGGTGAGATTCTCCTTGGGATTGCATTGAACCTCAAGATCAACTGGGGGAGAATCCATCTCTTACCAATATCAGATCTTCTGAGCCATGAACATTGTAGATCTCTCCATTTATGTAGATCTTTAATTTCTGTCAGAGATGTTTTGTGGTTTTCAGTGAAAGGCCTTGTACCTCTTTTGTCAGATACCAAGTTTTTCATATTTTGTTATGTTATTGTCAATGGTATTTAGAGCTGTAATTAATTTTGGTATTTATATATCCTTTATATTGATACCTCTGTAACTCAGTTTTTAGTTCTAGTAGATTTTTTGTGTGGATTCCATTGATTTTTTTTTTTACTACATTGATCATCATGTCTGCAAATAAAGACAATTTTACCTCTTCCTTTTCGATCTGGATGCCTATTTTTTTTTTCTTGCGTGATTGCACTGGCTAGCCTCTCCAGTACAATGTTTAATAGAGATGGGAAGAGTGAACATCCTTGCCTTCTTCCCTGTCCTTCCCAGAAGTACGTTTAGTTTCTCAGTATCAAGTGTGATGTTACTAGGTTTCTGTAGATGTCCTTTATTAGACTGAGGAATTTTCCTTCTAATACTAATGCTAAGAGTTGTTTATTTTAACATGAATGGATGTTGAAATTTGTCAGGTGCTTTTTCTACACCTCTTGAGATAATCATGTTTTTTTCTCCTGTAGTCTCAATATGGTGAATTATATTGATTGATTTTTCGGACGTTAAATCAAGCTTGTGTTTCTGGATAAACCCCAGTTGGTCATGTTGTATTATTACCCTTTGTAGATATTGTTGAACTTAATTTGCTAAAATTTTGCTAAGAACTTTTGCATCTAAGTTCATGAGGGATATTGACTATAGTTTTCTTATAATGTTTTTGGTTTTGGTGTCAGAGTAATGCTGGCATGGTAGAGTGCTCTGGGAAGTGTTCTCTCTTCGTGTAGGGAAAAGAATTTTGTAGAAGTGGTCTTATTTCTACCCTATGTGTGTGGTGGAATTCATCAGTAAAGCCACCTAGGCCTGAACTTCTGTTTGTGAGAAGGTTGTTAACTAGATTTTAAATGCATTTAATAATTATGTTCAGGTTATCTATTTTTTCTTGAGTAGACCTTGGTATTTTGTGTGTTTGAGGAATTTGTTCATTTCACCTAAGACGTTAAATTGATTGGCACAAAGTTGTTCATAATATCTCATTATTATTTTTTTAACATTTGTAGGATTGTGGTGATGTCTGTTCTCTCATTTCTATATTGGTAATTAGTGCCTTTTTTTTATGATCCGTCTGGCTAGAGTTTTAGTGATTTTGTTGATCTGAAATAACCAACTTTTATCTTGGGGTTTCATTGGATGTTTTTTTCTTTTTTGTTATTTCGTTGGTTTCTGCTCTGATTTTTATTGTTTTTTTTCTGTTTGCTTAGTTTTAATGTGCTCACCTTTTTCTAGCTTTTAAGGTAGAAGCTGAGGTCACTGATTAAAGATCTCTCTTCTAATGTAGGTGTTTGGTAGTCTAAAGACCACTTTAGTTGCATCTCACAGACTTTGATGTACTGTGTTATTTTCATTCCAATTTGGCATATTTTCTAATTTCATTTTTGATTTCTTCTTTGATTCATGGGTTACTTAGAAGTGTATTACTTTCCAAACATTTGGGGATTTTCAAGATACCTTTCTGTTATTGATTTCTACTTTAATTCATTGTGGTAGAGAAAGCACTTAACATGATTTGATTCTTTCAAAATTTATTAAGACTTGTTTTATGACCCAGAGATAAGATTTATCTTTGTAGATGTTCCATGCACACTTGAAAAGAGTATGCAATCTGTTGTTGTTGGGAGGACTGTCCTATAAATGTCAATTAGAACATTGTGGTTGTCAGTGTTGTTCAGTCTCCTGTATCCGTACTGGATTTTGTGTCTACTTGTTCTCTCAATTATTGAGAGAAGGGGTGGGTATCAAAATCTCCACCTATAATTGTGGATCCATCTTTTCACTCTTCCATTTCTAGTAGTTTTTGCCCAGTGTATTTCGAAGCTTTGTTATTGGGCGCTTTAGTATTTAGAATGGTATGTCCCCTTGATGAGTTGACCCACTTATTGCTATGAAATGGCCTTCTTCATCCTGGTAACTTTCTTTGCTCTGAAATCTGCATTGTCCGGCTTTCTATTTGCTCGTGTTAGCACAGTCTGTCTTTTAAACTTATTTTACTTTTAACCTCTTTGTGTCTTTATATTTAAAGTGTGTTTCTTGTGTGAAGCATATAGTTGAGTCTTCATTTGTGAGTCAAATTAAAATACTTTTAAAGGATGAATTAAGCTTATTCGCCTGTATTAATATGACTGGTGTTCTTGGTTTCACTCTGTCGTAGTCTTTTATAATTACGTGTATTTTGCCATAGTTGCTGTGGCAGTTTTCTCTGTGAGATGTGTATCCTTTGCTCTTTAAAAGTATGTTGGTATTTCGGAAAGCTTGTGCTTTTGTTCTGACAGTTACTTTTCTTCCTATACCTTTTAAAATGTCCTCAGTCGTTGTTTTTGACTTCCCCCTTCAGTAGCTGGCTTGTTGGTTATTATTGCTCTCCTTTAACCCCCACCTGTAGCCTGTACCACAAAAAACGGGCTTATTCCTTTTTTCCTCTTTTATAAGTCTCAGACCCCACAAATCCAGGATCAACAACTGAATACTTAGAGGGCAAGAAAAGGATGAGTGGCGAGGGAGATGGGAGTACTGGTGGCCTCATTGAGCAGGTGTCTCTGAGTGAAGGTGAAGGACTGAATCATGCATGCGTTTGGGGGGCAGGGGTGCTCCCGGCAGAGGGGACGGCTCCCATCCAGACCCTGAGCAAGCATGTGCCTAGCTCTTGTGTGTGGGGGGGTCAGCCTGGTGTGAAGGGTTTGGGGCTTGCTCTGGGCACTTGGGCTTTCCTTCTTGGGAGCCGGAGCTCGACGTGGGGTGCCCTCTGACTGGTGGAGGAAGGGCAGGCGGGCAGCAGCAGGGAGGCAATGGATGGTGACTTGACCGGATGCATCATTTTATTTTGATTGCACGAGTCATTTATACCCCAAATGCGGTTCCTTCTGAGGAGAAGGGTAGGAGAAGGGTAGGAGAAGGCTTTTACTGATTCTGCCAGGTTTTATTTCTCAAAAAAAAAAAAAAAAATCTGAACCAAGTGTGGCAAAATGGAGAAAAAGCAGGAAATGGGGTGGGAACTTTTTCTTGTCACGTTATCTGCTATATTCTTAGGTCTATTTTTAAAATCTCATATTGAGCAAAGAAAGAAAAGTCTGTTTAGATGAAAAATTTCCGCAGCAGTTCATATGGCCTTTCTCAGCCTTGTGGGTGCAGAGGGGTACCCTGATATCCTGCGGGGGTCACGGGAACGTGTCTGCAAATGGCTAAATTCCACTGAGACATTCGCAGTTTACCAATCCCTAGGGGAAAGCATTTCTGCAGCAGGTTTTATAGGTCTGTGGGGAGGTGGGGTTGTCTTACTGCATCACAGTGGAGCCAGCTGCGTGCAGGCGTGTGCGTGCCTGTGTGTGTACGTTTGTCTGTACGTTCACTGGGTGCTTGGGTGTGTGCATACGTGTGTGTGTCTGTGTGTGTTGCAGCCAGGCCCTGAGACAGCGGACACAGGGACCCTGCACTCTCCCCTAGCCCTGGGCTGGGCCCTGAACTGATCCGGGGGGAGCCAGAACTGACGGGAAGCCATGTAGGGTCTCCTCCCCGCTCGCCGTCTTGTCACTGCGTTCCCCTCCCCTGTTTCACCCTCTTTGGTGTCCTGATTCCTCACCCACTGGCCAGTTGTCTTGGATGCTGTTGTGAGCTCCTGGGTCCCAGCCCGTATTCAGAGCCCCCGCACCCGGGGCAAGGGGACGTCTCAGCTGCCGGCGCCACAGTGGAGGTGGTGGTCCCCAAGGGGCTGCAAGGGGCTTTGGGGCGGGCTGGCACTGCCCTGTCCTCCATCCAAGCCGCCGCCAGGTGATTCCGGGACCTGGCGTGTGGTGGGCCGTGCGGGAGCCCAGTGCTGCCTGGGTGCCCTGGCTGTGCCAGGTCTGTTTCTGGGGGTCTCTGTGCCTGTTTGCTGAGCAGTGCTGCTCCCGGGATCCCGCTGTCTGTCCACTCGGCCCAAGGGCGGGCTCTCCTGCCCCCAGGCGCCTGCAATGGGAACAAGAGGGGGTCTGTGTGCTATGGCCGCTCCTCCAGCAGGTAGGCTGCCTGGGCTTCCGTGGGCCCGGCCTGGGGACGCCTAGGGGGCATCGGACGTGAGTGGCAGCCCACGGCCAGCTCCCCAGGCCTGCTCGGCCCTTCCACGCCATGGATCCGGGGCCCTGGCCCCCTGTCCGCCAGTCACCTGGCGTGAGCCTCTGTCTCCACTGTACAGTTTGTTGTGGCCAGGAGACCCCAGGGCCACTTTGTGAGTAGGATGCTGGGGGGCTCACTGCCCTCAGGACAGGAAGGCGGTCAGGCCTGAGGACGGACAGGCCCGGGTCGGTGAGCGGGTCCGTAGCAGCCCAAGGGTAACTATTGCCGGCCTCCCAGCCACACGCGCCCCCAGCTCCGTGGGTATGGAGTGCACAGCCAGAGACAGCACAACACAGGTGGGCGGAGTTTGTGCCAACAAACTGCTTTCTTAAAATTAATTCTATGAAACTAATTAATTCTATGAAGCGTTTTTAGGCTGACAGAAAAATGGAGCACAAAGCTTAGAAAGTTCCCACTTACCTCCCCCGAAGCCCCCGACGTGGCCCCATCGTGAACACCGTGTGTTGCAGGCGTTTGTTATAATCGATGAACCGACTTGCTTGGCTACTATTAACTCAAGTCCACAGCTCACATTAGGGGTCCCGCTTGGGTTGTTCTCTCCGTGGGTTTTGACAGATGTGCGGTGACATGTGTTTCGGGGTCGTACAGAGCGGGCCCGCTGCCCTGAAGCGCCTGTGCGCTCCCGCTTTTCATCCTTCCCCCACCCCGGAGCGCGGCCACCACTGCTCTTTTTATGTCTCTAGCATCTACAAAAGCAGACAGCGCAGGCTTGGCCGCCGCCAAGTGTGAGGCCCTGGCTCAGGCCTCGTGTGAGCAGCCAGCCAGGGGCGTGTGCCCCTCCCTGGGGTCTCCGCACACAGTTCGAGGGGTGCCCTGCCCCACTACCCTGCGGGCTCTCGCCTGGCCTGCGGGAGTGCCCATCTCACTCCCCCGAGAGCCTGCCTGTGGTTCTCTGGTCCTGGCTTCTCGTGATTTCTTCTTTTCCAGAAGCATCCACACGCCGTGGCCATGAACCGGGCCATGCTCTGAGCATCCCTGGAGTGAGGGCGCCCCGTGTCCTTCTGGGGACCTTCTGGGCTTGGCCGGTAGGGGATAGAGGTCAGGCTCTCTGGCCTGGGGTTGCTGGGCTCCGGGCGGCTGAGTGTCCGTGAGGACCTGGGCCCGTTGCCATCTGGGCGTGACCTTTACTCCATCCCAGGTCTGAGCTCTGCTGTCCCCCGTCCCACGTCCAGAGCCGGCCGCCCGCCCACTGCTCTCCCCCGGCCAGGCCTCACCAACGCCCACGATGTGGCGGCTGGGACAGACCTCTTTAAGGAGCAGTCAGATCCGGTGCTGCCTTGTTTATAACCTCCGGAAGCTTCCCACGCTGCGAAGGGACACCTCCTGCCCCCCGTGACCCACAGAGCCCCTTGAGGCGAGGTCACAGCCCCGCCGGCCCCACCTCCCGACGCGGCCTCCCCAGGGTCCGGCCTTCGTGCGTGTTCTTTAGGCTGGAGCCCAGATGTCACTTCCTCAGGGAGGCCAGCCTCCACTCATCCCTTTTGCCCTCGTACGTCACGCGGGGGTCACGGTGCTGGGGGCTTCGCAGCGGGGGGAGGGCCTGAGATGCCGGGCTGGACCTCTCTCAGGTGGGGCACCCTCGCTCTGGGGGGCGGAGGAGCTGTGTGGGTGCTCTGAGGTCTCGGGGGGCCCAGGACTGCAGAGCATCCCGGGTTGTGTGCGGGGGCGGGGACACACTTCCCAGGGTCAGAGTGCCGGGTGGCCACCCAGCAGGGACCCAGCCAACACGTGAGCCCGGGTTCTCCGAAGGAGGATGGAGCGTGGCCGTGAGTCTGAGGGCTTTTCTGGGGGAGGGGGTCGGGTCCGGAGCTTCTGGAAGGAGTCTTCCAGGGCGCCCTCAGCCTTGCGGTGGGCTGCGGGTGACCCTGGGCTCAGTGCAGCTGGGTTGCAAATGGGGTTGGGGTCCCAGGGATGAGGTTTGGATGTCCTCTGGGCTTCAGGCTTCATGAGCACCTATTTCCCGAGCATCTCCTGAGCCGGCTCGGGGCCCGATGTGAACCAGCGCGAGTGAGCCGCCCTTGGGGGCCCTCGACGCGAGAGGGAGATGGACGCCAAGGGGGTCAGCAAGATGTGGGGGCCGGCACACCACCCGTCCCCTAGGAGGACAGCGAAGAGGGGGAGACCCCCGGGGCAGGGGGCAGCCGCGCTAGCCCCGCTGACAGGGGGTGTTTTATGCCCTGGAGGCTGGGGGCTGCAGTCAGCAGGGTTGGAGGAGGCCGGGCGAGCTCGGTGGGCCTGGGGAGGGTCAGGCATCTCCTCTGGGCAGACAGGGGACCAGTTTCTCACTCAGGGTGGTTTTAAAAAAGCCTCCCCAAGCAGATCTTCGATTGAGTGCAGCTCTGCTTATATGTAAACTTGTCTTTTAAAAAACGATCCGTTTTTCTCGTCCATCTCTTAGGTTGGTTTGGTGATTTTTCTCATTCCGTCTCAGTTTCGTTCGCTGAAAGTCCTCCTCTTTAGGTGTACAGGTCAGCGCGTCCTGGCAGACCTTCACCGTCTTAGAGTCGCCACCGCAATCAAGACCTAGAACATTCCCACCACCCCCGAAAGTCCCTCTGTGCCCTTGGCAGCCCTCCCCCCCCGCCCCCGCGCCCCCAGCACCTGGTAATCACGGATGTTTCCTGTCCCCATGGTCCTGCCTTTTCCAGGACGTCATTTGAAAGGCATCCTGAGTTCTGTAGCCTTTGTGTCTGGCTTCTTTCACGGAGCAGAACACATTTGAGCTTCATCCATGTTGTGGCCTGCGTTCAGTAATTTGTTTCCTTTTAATTGGAAAGGATAAAATGTACCCCAGTTTGTTTATCTGTTCGCGGGCTGATGGACATTTGAGCTGTTTCCAGTTTTCGGCTGTTATGATTAAAGCCACCCTGATTACTGCCGTCAGGTTTTTGAGTGGTCATATGTCTTCATTTCTCTGGGGTAAATCCCTGGGATGCTGGACCATGGGCTAGATGCACGTTGACCTTTCTAAGGAACTGCAAACTGTTTTCCACGCTCTGCTCTGTTTTTTCCTTCCTTCCATCTAAGTCTGTTTCCATCATCCGCGTTCCCATCAGCACTTAATACTGCCCGAATCGTATGCCTTAGCCGTTCTAACAGGTGTGTGGCCCCTTCCATGGCTTTAATCTCATTTCCCTGGTGACCAATGACGTGGGGCATCTCCCTGTGTGCCCACTTGCTGTTCATATATCTTTTTGGACCCAGCGTCTGTTCAGTTTTTGCCCATCCGAGTAACTGGGTCATTGGTCACATTAGTGAGCTGTAAGCGTTGCTTATATATTTTACATATAAGTCTAGATATTAGATTTCAGTGATGAGGTTTGTGTTTTGCAACTATTTTCTCCCAATCTGTGGCTTCTCTTTGCTTTTCCTTAACAGCATCTCTCAAATGAACAGAAGTTTTTAATTTTGATGAAGTCCAATTTTTCAGGTTTTTTTTTTTTTTTCCCCCTCTCCAAGGTTCATGCTTTTTGTGTTCTGCCTAAGAACTATTTGCCGGATCCAAGGTTACCGAGAGTTTTCTCCTATGTTTTCTGTGGATATTTTATAGTTTTACATTTTATATTTAGATCTGTGATCCATTTTGAGTTTAATTTTATATACAGTGACAGGTATGGACGGAGGTGAAATCTTTTGTGCATGTGGTTAGTCAGTTCTCCCAGCTCCTTGTTTCCATCGAATTAGTTTGACACCTTTGATGAAAATCAGTCGACCATCTGCGTGGCTCTGTTTCTAGACTTTCTAATCTGTTCTGCCACCATCACCCTGCCTTGATTCATGTGGCTTTTATCGTAAGCCTTGAAATCAGGCTGTGTTAATCCCTCAATTTCGTTCATTTTCAAAAGTATGCTGGCAACTCTAGTCCTTTGCATTTCCATCTTAGAATCGGTTTGTTAATTTCTACCCCAGAATCCTGCTGGAATTTTGATTAGCACTGTGGTGAGTCGTTAGGTGAATTCAGGTATCAAAACACATCGTAATAAAGCCGAGTTTTCTGAACATGATGGATCTCTGTGCCTCTTTAGATATTTAAAAATATCGCTCATCTGTGTTTTCTAGTTGTCAGGGCACAGATCTCACATGTAATTTGTGAGACTTGGTACCGAGTATTTCTTGGTTTTGAAGCTACTGAGATGGTATCGTTTTCTCAATTTCACTTTTGGATTGTTTGTTGCTGTATGTCAACCTCGTATCCTGTGGCTTTGCTAACCTTATTAGTTCTGGAAGCTTTTTTTTTTTTTTTTTTTTTTTTTTTTTTTTTTTGGTATTCTTTAGGATTTTCTGTGGAGATGAGCATGGTGTCCCAAATAAAGTCAGCTTTGTTTTTTCCTTTTCAATCTCTGTGCCTTTTATTTCTTGTTCTTGTCTGATGCGCTGGCTGGGACCCTTTTCAATCTCTCTGTTTTTCTATTTCTCTTTCTTGCCTGATGGCCCGGCTGGGACCTCCATGACAAGATTTGGTCATGAGGAGAGAGGAGTTGTCCTTGTCTGGTTCCTGATCTTGTGGGGAGACAAGTGGTCTCTCCCCTTTAAGCATGATCGTAGTTTTGGGGTTTTATATGTGCCCTTTATCTGCCAAGGAAGTTCTTCTCTTCCTAGTTTGCTGGGAATAGAGCATGTGTCGAGCGTGGCTATTGGATTTCGTCAGACGCTTCTCCTGTATCTATCGAGATGATTCCCTGTGTTTTCTGACTTTTAATATGGTGAACTATACTGACAGGTTTTCAAATGTAAGCCAACCCTGAATTCTTAACATAAAGCCCACTTGGTCACGATGCATTTTAAAAGAATATATTGCTGGGTTTGCTTTGCTAAAATTTAGCATAGAGTTTTTGCCTGTGTGTTCACGAGGGATGCATCTGTGGTTTGCTTATAACATCGCTGCTCTTGGCGTTAGGTACCACCGGCCCCGTAGGATGCGTTGGGGAGTGTCCCTGCTTTTCGATTTAGGCAGAGCTAGTGTAGAACTGCTGTGTTTCTCTGTGGGTGTTTGGTAGAGCATGGGAAGCCATCTGGGCCCGGAGTTTTCTGAGTGGGAAAATTTTCTGTTAGGAATTCAATGTCGTTCGTAGATCGGGGCTATTCGGGTTCTCTTTTTCTTCTCAGGGAACTTTCAATAGTTTGTGTCTTCGAAGACATTGTCCCCAAGGAGCCGGAGCCCCAGCCCAGACTGGGGACAAGACCATCTTGTGATGGGTGTCACTCCCGGGCAGCCTAGGGACCGTGGGGTTTGTAGCATCCGCACACAGCTGTCGGAATGCAGGAGGCCTCCTGGGTGCCCCGAGAGGGGACACCAGAGGGCTGGTGGCCTCTGGCCCAGAGCTGCTCCAAGCCCCCTCCCCATCCCCTCGGCTGCTGGCTGCCCCTGCTCTCTGGGAACAGGTCACCGTCGGGGCGGGGGGCGGGGACATGGGGGGCTGAAGATCAGACTTTCGCCGTTTCCTTCCAGTTCTGCTCCCTGGGAAGGCAGCCCCTTCTCTGAGGAGCGAAATCCAAGTAGCCAGCTCTCAAGTCCCCGGCATGGCTGCCTTTGTGTCACACTCTTACTTTGTAAACTTCGGCCCTAAAACAACACACGTCGTCTGAAGCTGCTCACATATCAGCTCTTGAAACAGCAAAATCCGTGCACAATTTCCTCTCAATCCCTTAAAACATTCCTGAAAGGAAAGAAAAAAAAAAAAACTGTTTAAATTCACGCCTGTCATTAAAATCTCTAGACGAGCAGCATCAGAGCAGGTCCCCAGCTGTCAGGACACAGAGGAACGGCCCGTGCGCAGCGCACACGCGTGCATGCTCGGGCGCACGCACACCACGCACACGCACACATGTGCACGTGCTCTCGCTCACACACGGGTGGGAGCAGCCTGAGTGCATGCAGCGCAGTGCCTGGACCAGATCCTTAGGAAGGGTTTTCATCCCCAAGTCTCCGCTGTGGTCAGCTTCTAGTTCTGGGTCAATTCTTCAATAACACACTTTGAGAAGCTCGGCAGAGAAAATCCCCACCGCCCCCGCCATGGTCCTCCTCCCTGAGCCGAGTGGCCAAGGCAGAGATCGGTGGGGCGGGGCTTCTTTGGGGTACACAGCCCTCAGAAGTGGGGTTCCTGGGCTGAAAGTCAACCCCGTGTAGCTGCCCTGTGGACAGAAACAGCGCTCCCCGCCTGGGGAAGATGGGGGATTTGCTTTAAATACGTGTAGAGCTGGCTGCCGGGCAGCTGACGGTGCTGCCGTGGGCACGGCGGGCTCCCTCCCGCCCTTGCCAGCCACTCCTGTCTGGGGCTCAGGACCTGCCTCCCCGAAACCCCCACCTGCCTTTCCTCTACTCAGAGCCCCGGTGCCTCTCCCGCCACACCCCCTCTTCCCACCTGGGGCCTTGGCTTCTCTTCTGCTGGCCGCCAGCATCATGAGTTTTTCCACGGAGTGGGAAAGGGGCGACCGATGTTCCGGGACCCCTTCCCAGGAGGACAAAGCTTCAGGGCCTACAGCCTGGATGTCCCCAGGGACCCTTGGCTTGGCCGTGGTATCAAGCTGGAGCCCCCGGCACCATTGCCACCCCCTCAGGCCAGGGGTTTGTGATCAAGGCGTGGGGGGTTGGTATCTGAGGCTGGGAGGGGGCCTCCCCCAGCTCTGGTGGTTTGGTGGTGACCAGGGACATTCCTTGGCTTGTGGAAGCATCACCCTGATCTCTGCTTCCCCATGTTCACATGGGGCTCTCCTGTGTGTGTCCTAATGTCCCCCGTTTATAAGGACACCCGTCGGATTGGATTAGGGGCCCATCCTAGTAACCTCAACTTAATCACATCTGCAATGACCACGTTTCCACATAAGGTCGCATCCTGAGGGGTCAGGACTTCAACTTACGAATTTGGGAGGGACACACGTCAACCCCGAATGGCGCCCGAGTGGGGCAGACTTGTTGAGCGAGGGAGGTTGGGGGTCATTCTGACCTGCCCCTGTTGGCATGAGGGGCGAGTAGCCCTCAGGGACTGTTGTCGCCCGTGGTTCTAACGGCCCAGCCCGGGTCCTGGATTTGGTGCTGTGCTCAGAGCCCGGGACTCAGCCAGAGTGAGATGGGAGAGGTTCCTGTGCTCCGGCCCTGCATCCCACTGTGACAACAGTGACCTCGTGAGGGGAAACCAGGGGGCTTCTAATATGATGAGAGGACTGGGCGGTAGAGGAAGCTGGTGGTGGGGACGGGCCGGCAGACCCCTGTGAAGGTGGCACCGAGGGGAGAAGGGGGCTGAGGGGCAGGGGAGGAGCCGCAAAGGTGAAGGCTCAGGAAAGAGGTGGCCGCTGAGGACAGAAAGGAGGCCGTGTGCACACAGCTGCTGCCCCAGCCCTCTGTGCTCCTCCCTGAGCCCCCAGGAGGAGGGTGGCCTCGGGCATGGGCTGGGCATCCAGGTGCCCAGCAGGAGTGTGCCAAGTGGCTCATGGAGATGTCAGGCCCGTGAGTGTGCATCAAGGACGTGGTCCACGCAGAGCGCCTGGCACACAGTAGGTGCAGCTGGATGGACAAAGGATCGGGCTCTGGTGTTCCCAGCATTGGGAAGATGGCAAGCTGGCCCAGCAGTTCTGGGGGGCGGGGGTCACTGTGCTGGGACCAGGATGAATAAATGAAGGAAGGAAGCAAAGGATGGGTCGTTTCTTTCTTTTTATCTGCTTGGGAGGAAGATATTCCCAGATACCTAAGTGCACGCACGTGGAGAGTTTTGCCTCTTGAAATGTGGAAGCAAAAACCAAATAACGAATTTATTTGGTTTCCAGAGTCGTTGAGATTCTGAAGCCTGGTGGGTCCTCCATCTCTCATCGTCACAGCAGGCAGTTGCCAGAGTAGCTGTAAGGAAGGAAAGCAGAATCCTCACAGCACGCAGATGTCCCATAATGAAGTCATCACTTGTCCTCAGTCCTGTCCCAGAGACCCCGTCTGCCACGCCTGCTCCCTGCCACGTCCCCACCGTCTGTGTCTGACCACAGGATGCTAGTTGACTGCAAGGTGAAGTTAGCGTTCTTGCAAAAGGTGCAGGGTTTCATGGGGTCTATAAAAGCAACATTGGAGATGCTTTATTCACCCACAGAGCCACTGACAGGAAAAAATGTCACGCCAATTCCTGCCTCACTGGGGAGACAGCCGTAGGGGAAACTCTACAGTGGAAACTGTTCCTAGGCCGGAGCAGGTTTGGTTATGAGTTAAGGAACTGAAGGATCACAGTGATGGAATGGAAGGGTTCAGTGAAACTCCCAAATTCTTGAATAAAAAGGAAATGGGTAATATGCTGATCAACTTGACGACTATGAAGAGAATGAAAGAAACAAACCAAGTGAAATAGCAAATAGACAGTAAAGTGGAAAGAAGCCAGAGGTATCCAGTTTTACACTAAATGCACATGGCTTGAATGCCTCTGTTAAAAGGCAGAGACTGTCAGAAGGGTTTTTATTTTTAACAAATACATTGTTCAGAGGAATTCAGTCAAGCAAACTGGTGATGACAGTTGAAAAATGAAGGGATGGCCAAAGTGATGCCCAGCAAGTGCACACAAAAGGAAGAAACAAAAGCAGCGTGGACAGCATCAGGGTCCGTGCTGAGACCGGCCTGGACAAGGCACCATTTCTAGGGGAGAAAACTTTTATGCATCAGAGAACATAACAAAATATGTAAAGCAAGCACCATTGGAAATGCAGGGGTTGACTGTGATACTCACGGGAAATTTTAATGCATCTTTCTCAGCACAGGATGATTCTAGCAGATGAAAAAATCAGTAGAGACACGGATGGTGACACGTTGCAATTGTGAGCAATTTCAGATTCCAACAGTAAGCCCAAATAAGTCCCTGTTACCTATAGTCAGGCAACAAGCATCCCCAAATGTGGCTCCTTCAAACAACCATCACGAAGAGCTTAGGGTCCGTGGGGATGGCTCCCCTCTGCCCTGCCTGGAGTCAGCTGGGGCTACAGGCCCTAATTCTGGGGTGGTGGGCCGCATGGTGGAAGGCCCTCTTCCCACATTTCAAAACCAGCACTATAGCTATGGATCCTAATCACGGAGGTGTTTTGTTTATGCCCATGGAACACTTGTAAAGACCAGTCACTTTATGTGGCCATAAAAACACCTAACACACTTGGAAAAATTGAGACTTAGCTGTTTACATTTTCTCATCAAAGCCCAATACAATTAGAAATAAATGGTTACAAGGTCACCAAAAAGGCTTGACTATTTGGGGATTAAGCAGCGCTCTCCTACGTGGCCATCAGGGAGAGGAGGCCAGTGGGGAGCACGCAGGCCGCATTCAGTGATGAAAGCAGCCCCTCTGCATGCAGGAGGGCACTTCCCGGGCCCCCATCCGGGCCCAACGCCGACGGGACATTTGTCCTTTCCACGCTGTTGCCCACGTCACTTGCCAGTGGCTTCGTTGTCTTCTCAAGTGCATCTCCCCAGGGTGGTTGAAATTCACTCGTGAAAAGCAAATAATAATACAGTAAAAGTATATAGGTTATATTTTGTGTAAACACACACACACGCATTTTTCTGTTTTTTTACCAAATGCCTCCTGGATGCCCACCATCTGCCAGGCACCCTGGGGTTGGGGGACGAGCAGGCTTTGCTTTGTCAGAATCTGCCCAGACTACCACCTGGGGGCCCTCTTTTCGGCCGCATCTGCCTCTCCTGTGCCAGCCAGGTGTCAGGGCGCCAAACCGCGTCCACCCGCTGACCTGGGGACACTCAGGTGGGGAGGAAGCAGGCGGCGCTTGGGCACCCCCGTGTCGCTGGTCCCAGGGCTGGAGGTACCTCATTAAACCACCTGCAACTCGTGTGACTTTAGTTGGGTTGGCACCGGCAGTCCACGTGAAATTAAAATGACCTCGCGCCGCTCCCCTCCCTGCTCTAGGCGGGAGGCCTTTTTCCAGAGGCTGAGCCTGACCGCCTGCGATGCTGGGAAGGATCTGGCCGCCACGAGAACGGGCCCGAGAACGTGCCAGGGCACGGTGTGCCCCAAGGCCCCCGTCTTGCTGAAACCCCCATCACATACCCGCTCCCTCGGGGCTCGGACCCATTTGCTGTGCCCAGAGTGACAGGTGCTGGGGTTTGCAGTTACTTGCAGAACTTCGGACAGAGGGTGAAGGGGGCGGTAGTGGTGCTGGAGGGGCCTGGACTGACCCCCACTGCACCCTGGCTCTCCACGGAGTGGGGTCCTGAGTGCCTGGCTGCAGGAAGGGGTTGCTCCAGGGACGTCCTTGTGCTTTGCTTGCTCCCTGGAAGAGGGTTTCCGGGGAGCTCGTGGTGGAGGAGGTGCCCCTGTGGGAGGTGGGCCATCCTTGGCCCTGCCCAGTGGCCACTCAGCCTGTGGAGTCGTCGTGAAGTGTTCAAATGTGGCTCCCATGGGGCTGGGGTTGACTGTACAAGGGGGAGCCCAGGGGACCCGACCCTCTCTGGGGAGGGGATGCAGGCCCATCAAGGAGCAAGGAAACCCCATAGGGAGTTGCCATGTGGCCCTTTGAGCAGCAGGTGGGTGCCTTGTGGGCTCGGGGCTGGACTGGGCTTCTGGGGTAAAGATAGGCCCGGCCTTGGACAGACAGCTGAGGAGGTGGCATGGGGAGGGGTCCCCCGGGCTGGGCTGAGCGCTGCTGCCTGGTTGGGGAGGGGGGACGCAAGCTCAGGACAGGACAGGCAGCGAAGGGTTCAGCATCTGTCAGACGGGGTCTGGGCGCCAGTCAGGAGGGCCGTCTGTACTGTGAGACCCGTCTGGGTTGGGCCCTCCTCTAGGCCTCCCCACTCAACACAACCCTGTCTTCTAGATCCTTCCTCCCCACAGCCCGAGGAGGTGGGTCCCGCCAGCACCCGCATTTCATGGACGGGGTCACTGAGGCACCGCGGGCTTGAGGGGCTGACCCGGGTCAGCAGCCCTGGGCGTTTGGTGGCCCTGGATCTCACTGTCCTGCGGGAGGGTGGACACTTTCGGGGGCCCGGCCTGCCCCTCTGTCCTGGCGTGGATGCCCCTCGGGCCACAGAGCCGACCCCTCCCTCCTCCCAGCGCCTGACCCAGGGCCTGGCCCACCGACCCTGTCATGGCCACCTCGGGCCGCTGGGACCTCGGGCAGGATGCAGAGGGGCCCAGGGGCAAGGCGGTGGCCGCGCATCCAGGGATGCCGTGGCACCGGTGGACACAGCCGAGCAGAGGGGCTCCCCATGGGTCAGGGGGAGTTGGGTGGGGAGGGCTGTGGGGGTCAGCCCCCCAGTGGGTCCTGGGCGGGCAGAATCCTGGCCCCGTGCAGGGCCACAGCATGCGCCTGCCCCAGGCCGGCAGCTCTGGCTGGGTGGAGGTGCTGGTGTTCCACAGTGGGGGGAGGGCGGCCAGCTGTGCCCAGCACATGTCACCAGGAGGCCCACGGCCCTCGCATGGGTGCGCGGCTGGGAGCAGCTGGCCTCAGGCAGGCCCCCGAACAAAGAGCCTTTGAGCAGCATGCACGCCTGCTCCGCGCCCTCCGGCCAGCTGACCTTCCCGGGAATGCCGAGGCCGTCCCCCTCTGTGGCTTATCGGGTCCCACGTGGAGGTAGAACAGCTGGCCCTGGAGCCCGCCGACCGGGGTCTGTGCTAGGGACCCCAGCGCCCCCCCATGGGGACACCTGGCCAGGGCCAGGCGGCCCACACCTCTTCCAGAGACCTCACCCTGGTGGCCGGCGCCCCTGGCCCTGACGGGTGGCGTGGTCTGGCCCCCAAGTCCACCTCTCCTCCAGGCTCCCCCATCTGTCTGGTGAAATCTTGTTTACCCCAGAAAGCACAGGCGTCCTTCTCACCCGGAAGCCTTTGAGGGACCAGGAGGTCCCGCAGTGGGTCCCCCAGGCCCCATCTCCGAGTTGCCCACGTCTGGCATCCACAGGGCCGCCTGGGAGGGTGCCGTGCCTTTTGTCCTCAAGCCCAATTTCTGCTTTCCGTCGGCCCCCACCCCTCCACCCCACAAAGCTCAGCGCTTAATTCCCGGCAGTTAACCTTCCAACTCTCTTTAAAATTGATTTTTCATTATGAAGATAACAGAGCAGTAACATCTGAGCACCAGGACGGTAGCGATAAGGATCCATGAGGCTTCCTTTATTGTTTAGCAAAAACAACAAAACAAACCCTTTCATCCGAGAAGCTAGGCTCTGAGCACAGGCCATGCGCGGGGCTTAACCTCCAGGCCGGCTCCCTATCTGTCACACGGGGGCCGTGCTCCGCCGGGCCGTTCCCAGCGCTTTTGAACCAGGCGATGCGGGCAGGGCTGAGCCTCAAAACACATCGGGCTTTAGACAACTTTCCCGATGGATGAGGGGGATTCACGAGCTGATAAAAATGAAACAATAGATAAGACGGCCGCGTGGACCTTCACCCTTCTGGGGGGTGGGCAGTGGTGCCACGGGGATTACGAAACGCCCAAGGAATCCGCACCCTTTCCCCTTTGTGTACCGGGGCTGGAAAACCCAGATAAGCACCTGCTTTTCTGAACCTTTATCTTGACTCTTGGGATTTGCGGATCTGCTGTTGACTGCCGTTACCCCAAAACGCCGAAGGCGGGTGCGGGCTGGTTCCCCTTACTTGTAACTTGGTCGAGCTCGGGGGTCCCAGCGTTCGTCTGCCCGACAGCAGGGCCTCCTCGTGCAGAGCGAGCAGGGCCCTGGGCGTCCTGTTGGTAGCCGGTGCCCTCGGCCCGGCGCCGCACTCTGTCTTGGGGGTCCAGTGCCCGTCCGTGTCCAGTGCGGCCTGGCCTTTGTGCTTCACTTCCTGCACTGTCCTCTACTGGGGACGCGGCTGCACCCGAGTGGCCTTTGCAGGCAATCACTGGGCTCCGTTTGCTCATTTAACAGTGAACTAACAATGGACCACAAAGATTAAGAGCCAGAGGCTCAAGGACGGCTGTTTCTGCCCCGCGGGGCCAGCCCCAAGGTCCAGGCAGAGGCCTGAGCACAGAGCGCCCGGGGGCAGGGGACGTTTGTGTCGTGGAAAAACACACACGCCACACAGGTTACCGTTTTCAAGTGCATTTAACGCGTCAACAACATTGCGCCACCACCACCTCCGTCTAGTTTCAGAACTTTGTTGTCACCCGGAAAGGGAACCCTGCACCCATCAGCAGTGGCCCCCATTCCTCACTCCCCCAGCCCCTGGCAGCCACCAAAAGGCTTTCTTTTTATTGAAATTGTGGTAATATACATAGAACATACAGGTTACCACCTTAACCTTTTTTTTTTTTTTTTAATTTATTTTTGCTCTGTTGGGTCTTCGTTTCTGTGCGAGGGCTTTCTCTATTTGTGGCAAGCGGAGGCCACTCTTCATCGCGGTGCGCAGGCCTCTCACTATCGCGGCCTCTCTTGTTGCGGAGCACAGGCTACAGACGCGCAGGCTCAGTAGTTGTGGCTCACGGGCCTAATTGCTCCGCGGCACGTGGGATCTTCCCAGACCAGGGCTCGAACCCGTGTCCCCTGCATTAGCAGGCAGATTCTCAACCGCTGCGCCACCAGGGAAGCCCCCACCTTAACCATTTTTAAGTGCACAGTTTGGTGGCATTAAGTACATTCACGCTGTTGAGGAAACATCACACCATCTGCCTCCAGAAGTTTCTGTCTTTCCAAACAGAGACTCTGTCCCCATTACACACGCACTCCCCTCCCCCAGCCCCGGGACCCCACCGTCTACTTTCTGTCTCTATGGATGTGACTCCTCCAGGGACCTCATGTGGGTGGAATCAGACAGGATTTGTCCTTCTGTGTCTGGATTCTCTCACTGAGTGTATGTCCCCAAGGTTCGTCCACATCACAGCCTGTGTCAGAATTGCCTTCCTTGTAAGGCTGAATAATATTCCTTAGTGTGGATGGACCTCAGTTTGTGTATCTGTTCATTCGACGGACACTTGGGTTGCTTCCACCTTTTGGGTGTTGTGAATAGCGCTGCTGTGAACACGGGTGTGCAAATACCTTTGAGATCCTGCTTTCTTTCTTTCTTTCTTTCTTTTTTTTGAGGCTACACCCAGAAGTGGAATTGCTGGATCACATGTGATTCTATTTTTAATTTTTCGAGGACCCTCCACACTCTTCCACAGTGGCCGCGCCATTTTACATTCCCGCCCACCATGCGCAAGGCTCCAGTTTCTCTGCATCCGCGCCAGCACTTATCTCGTTTTCCTGATAGTAGCCATCCTGATGGGTGTGAGGCGGTGTCTCGCTGTGGTTTCGATTTGCGTTTCCCGATGACCAGTGGTGTTGAACAGCTTTTCATGTGCTTCTTGACCGTCTGTATGTCTTCTCTAGAGAAATGCCTATTCAAGTTTCATACCCATTTTTTAATTGAGTTGTTTCTTAGGAACTTTGTTTCTTAAAATAATTCTAAACTTTACAAATAATACTGCCAAGAGCCACCCCAAACCCTGCTGCTTGGGAGACACATGGGGAGCCCAGGACCCGCTGCTCTGAAACTCACAGAAGGAGGGGCACGGCCGCCAGGTGGGGGGCTCGTGGCTGCCTGGAGCCCTGACATCTGAGTGCCTGGTCTGCTTCCCGCAGGCGGGGGATTCTCGGGCCTGTGCTCTGGTCTTGGCGCCCGGCCGGCTCACAGGTCCCCGGTCCATGAGGCCAACTGCAGCTGGGAGGCGACCTTGCTTTGTCTGAGGGACAGTGGCCAGGTGGGAGGGGGCCCTTCGTCCCTCTGGTGACTGTGGTCTTAGCGGAGGTCCCTGACACGAGGACGGCCCCTTCTCCCCATATCTGTGGGGCAGAGCTCAGGGCCGTGCTCCGGCCGGTATCCTTGACCCCTGCTCACATGTGGGCACGCAGGCACCACGTGGGCTCGCGGACAGGGGCCTCTGGGCTGACTCTTATCAGTGGAGGGGTCAGGTGTGATGGGGGGCCTGAGCGGGACCGAGGGGGGTGTGGGGACCTGGGGGGCGGGGTGGGGAGGAGCTGGAAGGACAGGGTCCCAGGCCGAGCACTTGGGCCCAGGCGGGGAGGGGGGGCGTGCCTTGGGCCGGCGGCAGGCTCTCAGGTGGGCCAGGGCGAGCCCTGACCCTCAGTGTGGGCCATGGGGCCAGGGCCGTGGCTTGAACTGGGGTGTGGAGGCAGGGGCTGAGGTGGGCAGGCTCTGGGGGGAGCTTGAGGCCTCTGTGTTCCCCTCCGGGGCTTGCTCAGGGCCTGGTCTGCAGAGAGAGCCGAGCTGCAGGCCCGCCCCTGCCGGCTGGAGAAAACCCAGGGCGCGGAGGGTGGCCGGGGGCAGGGGTGCGGGGGTCATCCTTCTGGGTCTGGGTCACTGAGGCTGGAGGCTGGTCCCCCTTTCCCCGGAGCTAAGAGGAGGCAGCCCTGCCATTCCGTGAGTCTGCTTTGGACTGGGGGTGCTGTCCCCTGAGTCAGGGGCAGCCCCACAGGAAGACTTGGGGGGGTCAGCCCTCCGGCAGGCCCTAGCCTACTGGCTTCCACAGATGGACAGTCCAGCCCAGTCAAAGCCCCCAGAGCAGCCCCCAGCCCAGGGTGGCCCAGGCCCCTCTGGTGAAAAAATTCCAGAGTCCCTGCAGGTCCAGAACTTCGGGCCAGCCTGTCCGCCCTCCCGGCACCCAGGTCAGTGGACAGATGGCTCCAAAAGATGGTGATGGCCGGGGCCACAGGGAGGCCCTGGAGGTCCCGGCGAGCGGCGGCCAGTCCGGAGGCCCCGGCCTTGGCCCCAAGTGCCACCCTGCCCAGCGCTCGAGGCTGATGGTGTGGGGATCATTTCAGCTTGGAGCAAACGTGTGCTCCCCCCGCCCCGGTCCGGGCTCTCTCCCGCCCAGCATGCCAGCGGGGCCACATGAATGCACAGCCCGGCCTCGAGCTGCATTCCAGACTCAAACGGGATTTTGGGATTAGCGTTGTTTTAAATTATTCCTACACCTCACCCCTCCAGAGGGAGAGTCCCCCAGCCCCAGCCTGCCAGCCCCAAGAGGGCAGGGGTAGCTCTGAGCTCGAGGCCAGGATAATCTGGGGGGAGGGGGAGACACAGCATCAACAGCCAACCCTGGGAGTTACTTATTTATCTAAAGGTCTGTTGCAAGACTGAACTGCAAGTAAGCTCTTACCTGATGTTTATAAGATTTCTACCACTTTGAATATGCTCAGGACGTGGCTGGAGAAGGTACTTAAGTAACAAAATAATGCATCAAAATAAGAACAAACCTGCTAAGTGACTGATCAGCCCAATGGCGTATGGTTTTGCAGAGCTGGGATGGAGGCCCTGAGGACTGCTCTTTGGCGGACTCTGTCCGCCCCCTCAGGGCCATCAGCAGTCCGGTGACCCCGCCTCTGTGAAGGTGCCAGCACTGGTGTCTCAGCTTTGGAGACCCAGAGGAGGTGGCTCTGCGGCCCTTGTCGAGATGGCCAAACACTGGAAGCCGGACCCTCCAGCCGCTACACCCCTACGCCGGCGTTCATTGCTAGGGCCTCCTGTCTGTCATCTCCTCCTCACACCCACTTAGGACTAGCCGGGCCAGAATCTCGGGAAACACACGCCCGAGACGAAGCCCTGGTACCAGGGAGCCCTCGGTCGTTCGTTGGTCTGATCGGTCGTTCGTTCGTTCGTTCATTCATTCATTCACTCACTCAGCAGATCCATGTCCAGGGCCAACCAAGGCAGGCATGCTCCGGGGCCGGGGAGAGGGCGGCGGGCAGGTAAACATGGCCCCTTCCCTCAGCCACCCTCCAGCTGAGGACAGAGGTGGCACCAGCATGACCCTCTGAGGCCACAGAGCCTGCGAGCGTCCACCCTCCCTCACTCTCCACCATCCCCCACGTGACCCCAACCATACATACCCCCACCCTGAAGAACTTGACGTTGCAAACCAAGAACTTTCTTGCAAAAGGAAAGCGGTAAATTTCCCACATTTTCTCCCATTATCCCCTGAGCTTGCCCCAAACACAAGCTGGATGGTATAAGTATTCCTTCCTAATTATGGATATTTGGGAACAAGTGTCCGGTTACCCCCTCCTGGTGGGCTCCCTGGTGGGGGAAGGCAAGGCCGGGCATGGGAGCAGGCCTGGCCACCTGTCACCCAGTGGGAGCAGAAGTCCCCAGACAGGGCTGTGTTCCCTGGGTTGGGGCAGGGTGGGGACAGGGCAGGGAACCAGCTGGAAGTGAGCTGACAACGTCCTCAGGTCCATCCACGCTGTAGCCTGTGCCAGAACTTCCTTCCTTTATAAGGCTGAGGAATATTCCGTTGTGTGGATGGACCACATCTTGTTTTGGCTATTCAGGGGCCCTTGAGATTTCGTGTGAATTTGAGGGCTTTTTCTATTTCTGCAAAGATTGTCATCAGGGTTTTGAGAGGGATTGCATTGAGTCTACAGGTCACTTTGAGTGGCACTGACATCTTGACAGTATTAAGTCTTCCAATCCATGAACATGGGATGTGTTTCCATCTATTTGTTGTCTTTCATTTCTTTAAACAATATTGTTTAGTTTTCATTGTACAAGTGTCCCACCTCCTTAGTTAATTCATAAGTACTTTATTCTTTTTGGTGCTAGTGTAAATGGAATTATTTTATAATTTCTCTTCCAGATTGTTCATGGTTTGTGTATAGAAATGCAACTGATTTTTTTTTAATTTTTTAACTATTTATTTATTTATTTTTTTATTTATGGCTTTGTTGGGTCTTCGTTTCTGTGCGAGGGCTTTCTCTAGTTGTGGCGAGCGGGGGCCACTCCTCATCGCGGTGCGCGGGCCTCTCACTATCACGGCCTCTCTTGTTGCAGAGCACAGGCTCCAGACGCGCAGGCTCAGTAATTGTGGCTCACAGACCCAGTTGCTCTGCGGCATGTGGGATCTTCCCAGACCAGGGCTCGAACCCGTGTCCCCTGCATTGGCAGGCAGATTCTCAACCACTGAGCCACCAGGGAAGCCCAATGCAACCGATTTTTGTGATCAACTTTGTATCCTACTTTGTTGAACTCATTTATTAGATCTAACAGGTTTTTTGCGTGGAATCTTTAGGGCTTTCTACACATAAGATCATATCGTCTGTGAACAGAGATAATTTTACTTCTTCCTTTCCAATTTGGAAGCCTTTTATTTCTCTTTCTTGCCTAATTGCTCTGGCTGGGGCTTCAGTACTCTGTTGAATAGAAGTGGCGAGAGTGGGCATCCTTGTCTTGGTCCTGATCCTGGAGGAAAAGCTTCCAGCCTTTCTCCATTGATATGATGTTCACTGTGGGGTTTTCATATATGGCTTTTATTACACGGAGATAGTTTCCCTCTATTCCTAGTTTGTTTACTGCTTTTATCATGAAAGGGTGCTGAATCTTGTCAAATGCTCTTTCTGCATCCGTTGTGATCAGGAGACCATGTGATTTTTTTCCCTCCGTTCTGTTAATGTCATGTATTACATTGGTTGATTTTCATGTGCTGAACTGTCCTTGCATTCCAGGTATAAATCCCACTTGGTCATAGTGTCTAAGCTTTTTTCTATGGTACTGAATGTGGTGGTGGACCTGGGCCTGTCCAGGTGGGCGATGCAGCAGACCGGGGCCCAGGCCGCCTGCTCGCAGTGGGCGCACGGGGGAGGGGCGCGAGGTGAGCTCACGCCCCTCCGTCCCCGCAGGAGATCGTCCTGGTCGTGTTCTTTGGGACGGAGTACGTGGTCCGCCTCTGGTCAGCCGGCTGCCGCAGCAAGTACGTGGGCATCTGGGGCCGGCTGCGCTTTGCCCGGAAGCCCATTTCCATCATCGGTGAGTCACGCCCGCCCCCCCTGAAAGCTTCACCCCGAGGTTTCCTGACAAGGGCTGAGCCCCCTCCCCCAGAATCTGGCAGGCGGACCCCCATCACGAGCACCACCAGGCGGAGTCCCTCCTCCGCCTGTGACAGGGCAGGATCCCAAGGCCAGTGGGGTGACCTCCCAGGTCCCCCACACAGGAGCCAGCCTCAGCGCCCAGGTCCTCTGTCCCAAGAGGCTGCTCACAGGGCAGGGGGTCTGGTCAAGCTCAACACAACCTGGGCGTCCGCTGCCCTCAGCGGCCTGCAAGACAGGGCTAGGGAGGTAGGCTCGGGTGGCCTCTGCACGTGCCTGGGGCGGAGGGCCTGGTTTCCCCATTGAGGTATCTCCGTGTCCCCGCTGTTGGGCCCTGTCCCGCCTGACCGCCAGGCTCCTTGCTGGTGTCCAGCTGCCAGGCTGGTGACGGTGGCACTGTCCCCTCCAGACCTCATCGTGGTCGTGGCCTCCATGGTCGTCCTCTGCGTGGGCTCCAAAGGGCAGGTGTTTGCCACCTCGGCCATCAGGTAGGCAGGGCTGTGGGCTCCCCGGTGCGGGGGGTGAGAGCAGCAGGGCCGTGTGCTGGGCAGGGGGCAGGCTCAGGGCCGGTGCTGAGTTGGGTGGGCAGGAGCGCTTACTCACTTCTGGGACTCAGGCTGGGACCTAACAGTCTGGGGCCGTCAGTCTGCTCGTCTGTAAACTGGGGTGATCCTGGGGCCGCCCCCAGAAGACGGTCTGGGGGCCAAAGAAATTGAGAAATGTACAGGTTTAGCTCCGGGCGTGGCGTGCTGCCCCAACCTTGACCCTGGGCTTCGGGAGGGGGAGGGGCGCATGGGGGAGGGGCGCACAGCGACCTGTCCTCCGCAGGGGCATCCGCTTCCTCCAGATCCTGAGGATGCTGCACGTTGACCGCCAGGGGGGCACGTGGAGGCTGCTGGGCTCGGTGGTCTTCATCCACCGCCAGGTGGGTGGTCCGGTGGGGGGAGGACAGGGTCTCAGCCCCGCCTCGGCCTGAGCCAGCTGGGCCATCCTGCCCCCAACCTGAGGGGCCAATGTCCCCAGCCTGCCAGGCAGATGGTGCTCACGTTCCTCACGCTGGGACAAGAGACTGTCGGGCAGACGGAAAGACAGAAATGCCACATGGAAAAGGGTCCGAGAGCCCCCGAAATCTAAAACGGGGGCAGATCATGATCAGCCCCGTGAAGGTGGAGGCGGCTGACCCGCACCCCTTCGTGAGGCCCAGCCCTGCATCTCACCGGGGTTCTGCGGGAACCAGAGCCGGGCCGGTGGTCCAGGGCACTGGCCTCGTCCCTGGAGGCTGAGACCCAACACTGCCACTGACGAGTTGGGAAAAATAAGTTAGTGCTGAAGTCCGATGTCTGCATGTGAGACCTGCTGGCATTTATGTCAACTTGGTGGGAAATGTTGGGGCTTGCTGCCGGCAGGCCCTGCTGCCTGTGATGTCTGCCCGGCGCGGGTGCGCAGGGCCCCAGGTGCCTGTGGGCGCCGGCTGGTCACACCTCCTTTGCCGTCTCCCAGGAGCTGATCACCACCCTGTACATCGGCTTCCTGGGCCTCATCTTCTCCTCCTACTTCGTGTACCTGGCCGAGAAGGACGCCGTGAATGAGTCGGGCCAGGTCGAGTTCGGCAGCTACGCAGACGCCCTCTGGTGGGGGGTGGTAAGTCGGGACCTTCGGGCCACGTGGCCACTGCCCACCCTGGGCCTGGGCGGGGCGGGGCCAGGATGTCGCCCTGGGGCTCTGGTTTCTCAAGATCTTACGCCTTGAGACCACCCCTCCAAACGCTTGAAGCCCCGCCTGGGCACAGGTTTGTAGTTGGATGGGCGGGTGGCACAGGGCTCCGCGCACAGAAGGGCCCCGCGCTGGACGCCTAAAGCCCGACAGTCACCATTGTGGGGTCCTTAAGGTTTTTAGCTTTGAACTTGCCGTTTGGGAGGCAAGTCTGGCAGGACGGAGAGCGACTGTGCAGGGGGCACGACGGCCGCACGCGGTCCCAGCTCCCACCTTCCCCAGGGCCGGCTTTTCCGCCACCCTGTGCCCCGCGTCTGTGAGGTTCTGTGCTGGCCCCTCAAGTATCCCTGCACCAAGGAGCGTGACTTTGTAGAGCAAACAGAAGCCACCATGACAGGTCAGGGGATGCTGGGAAAAAGGAAAGTGCTCCCACGTTTTGACTGCGCATCCGGCCCGCAAATTCTGTAGCCGGCCCCGGGCAGCGGTGACACAGAGGTGCCCTGGCTTCTGTCCTGGGGGCCTAGAGGCTCCCCCGCCTATGAAGTTGGGCTCCTTGGGTGTGCTGTGTCCCCCTCCTGCAAGCAGCCAGCACCCTGGCCTCGGCCTGGAAGTGGCCAGGAGTGTGGGCTGGCTCCTTCCAGGGATCAGGCTTGTGGTGGGGAAGGGAGACGTGTGGCGCGGGGGGCAGTACATGGACATGCTGTGGGTGGTTGCAGGGGTCTCCACCAGCTGTAGGACGCGGACGTCTGAGCTGCGTGGGCCCCGGGGACCTGCTCACCACGGAAGCCCAGCATCACTGGTGTGTGGGCCTCAGGGCACAGAGGACACCCCTCAACAAACCCTCCGCTCGGGCCTTGTGGGGAGACAGGTCCTGGGCTCTCAGTTGCAGGGTGGCCAGCAGCTTACCGGCCTGGGAACAGCACATGCGGGGGGCCAAGGTGGCCCCGACAGACCCTGGCCGTGGGGGAAGGCGGGGGCAGCCCGAATGCCCGCTCCGTGGGCCACCTCTGGGCCGTGGGCCGGCCTCTGCTCTCCCCCTTCCCTGTGGGGTGCGCTTGGGTGCCAGGGGCCATGGGGTCCAGAACAGCCTGAGCAGCAGAGTGGGTGACACCGGCCTGGCTACGAGCTGCCCGAAGCTGATGGTGGCCGGTGGGAGCCCTTTGGAGCTGGGGGCTAGGTGGCTGACATCCAGGCTCGCTCAGCCAGGGAGAGGAGAGGGTCGCAGGCTGCACGAGGTTGGGCTGAGGCCTCGGGGCAGCACCAGGTCCAAGGGGTCCCGGGTCCGGGCAGTGGCTGTGCCGGGCCCTGGCCGTGTCTGTCCCTGACCTGCTTCCTTCCGGAAGCGGGGTAGGGGTTCACTCTCTCCCCAGGTTCCCCACCAGCCTCCACAGGGAGGCCCATCCCAGATGGTCCGGGTGGAGCGGGAAGCTGCTCCGTGCGCCTCCACCCACACCCCCATGAGGTCCACACGTGTTGGGGGAGGGGCTCCTGATATTGGCCGAGTCAGCGTTTTTTTCTGGAAGCTTCCAGTGTACCAGGCCGCCCAGGGAAGGCAAGCTCTGCTGGCCCCCCTGCAGGCCCGTGCCTCCGCGGGCCCGGGCATGGCAGACCCCGGCTCATCCCCCCGGCAGGTTCGGTGGGACAGTCCAGTGCAGGGCAGGGGAGGGGACGCATCCTGGTGACAGGCAGGTCCTGTGGAGGGACAGGATGCCCAGAGCCGGGAGGATCCCTGGGGCCGGATGGCGCAGTGGGAAGCGCATGGGTGACGGCCCGCAGCTCGGCTGATAAGCGGTGCTCGGCCTTGGCACTGGCCCCCGCCTTCCCGGCCGCTCAGAGCTGCCCCCGGCACGGCCCCTGCGAACGCCGCTCCCGCTCGCACACCTGTGCAAACATCCGCCCGCCGGCCGGGAAAACGGCCCCTTTGTGCCCGGCTTGGCACCGGTGCCCCAGCCTCGCCATCAGCTGCGGCCCCGGCCTGGCCATTGTTCCCGCGGGCCCGGCACCCCCGCCACCCAGCTCCTGGGCAGACGACTCCCATTCACAGCGGTGGTGCCCCTGCAGCTGTCTAGGCGGGTGGAGCGGCCGTGGCTCGAGTTATGGGCTGTGCTTCTGGCACGTCCTGGACAAACAGCTCAGGAAGCGCAAGCCAGAGCAGCCTGGCTGGGGGCTTCGGAGCCAGCTGGCCGCTGAGCCCGATGGTGGCTCTCCCTCGCTGTCCTCTGCGTGGCTCCGTGGGCCACAAGGGGAGCGAGCCCAGCCCTGCCGTGCCCCGTGGCTCCCCGTCCAGGGCGGACAGACCTGCCTACCAGGTGGTACAGCCACCAGGCACCTGACAGGGAGAGGCCTGCTGGCTGGGCCACTGCCCATCACCACGCTGCGTCCACGCCAGACCGGCACCTCTGGCTGGATGTGTGAGACAGACCCGAAAATGGGGCATCTGGGCCGCTGGGATGGGCCATCTGCTGTGTTTCCTCTGTGGAGCCAGGGCAGGAGGGCGGGTTCCTGGGGGGAGTGGCCACTGCTGCGTGTGGAGCCGCCGGGAGGGCTGTAGGTGCCACAGGGGTGGCCCCAGCATCCTCAGCATCCAGGCTTGGCCGGTGTTTGCTGG
The DNA here is from genome assembly GCF_949752795.1 of Hyperoodon ampullatus. Classification (NCBI taxonomy): domain Eukaryota; kingdom Metazoa; phylum Chordata; class Mammalia; order Artiodactyla; family Ziphiidae; genus Hyperoodon; species Hyperoodon ampullatus. Next base: position 4,668,420 of record NC_136920.1, read on the forward strand.
GTGAGGGAATGAATCAGTTGACATGCCCGTAAAGCGGTTCTGTCCGCGGCCACCAGGACAGAGGGTGCATCAGTGTCCTGGGGCGGCCACAGCAAAGTCCCACAGACTGAGTGCCTTAAAATAACAGAACTGCGTTCTCTCATGGATCTGGAGACCAGAAGTCCGAGATCACGGTGTTGCAGGGCCGGCTCCCTCCAAAAGCTCCGGGGGAGTGTCCTTCCCGCCTCTTCCAGCTTCTGGGGCCCCAAGTGCTCCTGGGTGGTTTGTGGCTGCACCTTCTGTCTCTTATCAGGACACTGGTCAGTGGGTGCCAGGCCCACCCAGGGAGCCCAGGACCATCTCCTCTCCAGATCGTGAACGCAGTTGCATCAACAAAGACCCTTTTTTCAAATAGGCTTGTGTTCTGAGGGCCTGGGTGGACATGGATATGGGTGGACACCCTTCAGCCCAGGACAGCGCCGTCCCAGGTGGACATCACGAGACTGTCTCTCCCCTCACCGAGCCTCAGTTTCCAGGCTGAGGGTCCCCTCCGCTCCCGCTACCCCAGGTGGGGACGCCTGACTGGGTGTGAGAGCTCCCCCTCACCCCGGGTGTGGCACCCCACGCCTGGCTGCCGAGGTGCTGGGGAGGATTTAAGACTTTTTTCTTTGCCCTTGGAACAAAATGCGCTTGTTTGTGTTAAAGTTTGAGTGGAGGGGAAGCAGTTTTTGCAAACACGGGCTCCTCTGTTCAGTGCCCGGGGGTCCCTCAAGTCAGGAGGCTGCCGGGCTCTGTTTACCCCCTGCATCTAAATTTAGAATTTAGAGTGGAAAGGCTATAGAAGCCGCCCCTGCGTTCAGCCACCATTTAAAACAAGAGTCTGGCTCCTTAGCTGTTGGCTCCAGAAGGTTCTGGCTCTCCAGGCTGGACTGCATCCTGGCAGAGTGCGGCCAAAAGGGTCTGGGGGCCGAGTGGGGGATCTGGGTGAGGACAGGGCCTCCCAGATATTCACATGCAAGGCCTGTCGGCACCGCTCAGTGGGTGGAACAAGGGTCAGGACCTCATCTGGAGCTAGGGAAACCGAGGCCCTGTGGGCCTGGGGTGGGGGGGGTGGGGTGGGCCAGGCCCCCGGCCCTTCAAGGCTCTTCCTCTGCTTGGACTCCATGCAAAGCCCAGGGGTGTTATGCAGCTAAGAACAGAGGGTCTCCAGGACCCCAGGCTGCCACCTGCCCCCATCCCATCCTGCACCTGTTGACAGTTGTGTATGGGGCTGAGACCGTGGGCTCTGGGAGCCCAGCCAGAGAAGGGCCTTTACGACTGGGTTTTGTGGGATGAGTAGGGGTCCACAGGGCAGGTCTGCCTCTCTGTACTTACTGCCCGCTGAGGGACCCCCTGGGATGATGTTCTTACATGGACTCAGCAGGCCCAGTGAGGGGGGTGTTCAGCTCTTGTCATCCGGGGTAAGAACTTTCCAGCTTCAGCTCGAGGGAGAGAAACATGGTCAGCATCAGGAACACAGTGAAACAGGAAGTAGTGGGGTAAAACGGGCGGGAGCGTGGTGTGAAGCCATCCTGTTCCACTGCTGACCTGCTCAGTGGCCCTGGGCAGGTTACCCAGCCTCCCTGGGTATAAGCTGGGTGCCTGTTTTCGTGAGCTGGGGAGGGTTGTCATTGAGGACCCAGAGAGCCCGGGGTATCTGGCGCCCAGCGAGGCTGCAGCAAAGGCTGGCTGTGAATTTTAGGGGCTGTTACTGGCCACGGTTCTCTTGGCAGCGCCCCCAGGCTGGCCGACAGGCAGTGACTCCCCAGCCACCTAATTCACACTCGAGTGTTCGTGGCTGCCACGGCCCAGTCACAGCCCTTAGCCCTGCTGGTGCCCAGGGTCCAGCTCTGCCCCGGCCGGCTCCCAGCCTCTAACACCTTAACTCACAGAGCGGCCCCTCTTCGCACGTGCATGTGCACGTGTGTGCGCCTATGTGTGTTGGCTCTTCCTGGACCCCAGGGACCTGTGTTTCCCGCCAGGCCGGCAGTGGGGCGCAGAGGGGTGGGTGCACCGTGCAGCCGCGCTGGGACCAGGGCAGGGCATGTGACCGCTCCGTGCCTTGGTTTCCCCATCTGTAAAATGGGAGGCGGCAGGTCTACCTCCGAGGGCCGACGTGGGGCTCCCTGAGGGGACCACGATCCCAGGAAGGTAGCGACTCTTTCTGTTGCTTCCAAGATATTCCTTGGAGGACTGGGGCCTCTTGGCCGGGCTGGTCCTGGGCACCAGGCACATCCTGGCAGTCCTGCTCTGCACTGGGCACTGGGGCCCAGCAGGGGGTCAGCCCCGCGGGGGTCTCGCTCTCGGAGGCTTGGTCGTGGTCGGTCGTGGTACACATGCCGTGATTTCCCTGGGAGTCAGCGAGGGCCCCCTGAGGAGGACACATCGGAGCTGAGCCCTCGAGGCAGAGTCTCCTGCGTGAGGGGCCACGAGCCCGGCCATGCTGTGGGGTGGGCGCGGCCTGGGCAGGGCCCGGGGTGTCCACAGCATCCCGCCGCCAGGCGCTGTGTGAAGCTCCTGAGGGCCCCTCCCGAGGAGGGAGAAAGGTCTTGACCCCGTCCCCACAGTCCGCACCCTTTCCCCTTGAGTACAGCGGCCGGGGCGCCGAGGTTTCCATAGGGAGAAAATGCACTCACGCGACGAGGATCCCTGGGCCTGCGTGGGTTTCTGTTCGTTTATTGACTTTTTCCTTTCTGAAAGGAAGCGGGCTTATTTGGGGGTATGTGTTTGCTTTTGTTTTTACCCAGAATTTGCAAGCCTGGCAGGGTTGTCCCCTCGGCCCTCACGTGCCGGCCTCTGTCCCCTTCACGGTGTCCCCTGCAAGCCTGGCCGAGGTCTCCTGGGGCAGCCCCGCGATGGCTGGAGCTGGGGCCCGGGACCGCTGCTCCCACCCTCTGCTGTCCTGAGGCAGTCCTGCCACCCGCCCAGCCTCCCCTCTGTCCACAGCTCTCCTCCCCCGAGGTGCTCTCTCCCTGGCTCCGTCCTTCCAGCCTCCTCTGGGCAGGTTGGTGGCCCGAGGCTGGGCAAGCCCCAGACCCCTCAGCGCGGCAGCCTCTGGCCCTGGGCTTGTTCTCCGGCTGTCCTGCCGAGGAGCCTGGGGATGAGCAGGCCTCGGTGTGGTGCCAGCTCCGTCACTTAGCAGTGGTGAGACCCCCCGGCCTCCGTTTCCCCCTCTGGCAGGTGGTCCCAAACTCACAGCATGGTCACGAGTTTGCCAGACGGAGGTGCCCTCCCCAGGTGCGAGCCCCTAGTGTCCACGTTGGCGCCGTCCTCACTCCCACTCCTGGCTGCCCATTCCCTCTGGACAGATGGCCACGGCCTGCAGGGTGGCTGCAGGCTGACCGTGTCCTCTGTGGAGCCGGGCTTCTGGGCTGGCCCTCCCACTTCCCCCGGAGGCCGGCGTCCAGGAGGAAATAAAATGACACCAGCGCCAGCTTCTTGTGACACAAAGTGTTGGGGGGACTGGCCTGTCCCTGGAGGGAGAGACACGGGGGAAGGGGGACGCACCCTGGGCTCAGCACCCTGGCTGAGTTGTCTCCCCGAGGCTGTGCCCAGGGGACGTGCAGCTCTGCATTCCAGATCGCCTGCCATGGGGGGCGAGTTCCGAGCACGCAGGCTATAAAACGGCCCATTCCTGAGCTGCTTGTGTCTGTGAATTCAGGAAAAACAAACAGCTCTGCGGGGATGGGCTGTTTCCTCAAAGAGCTGAAAGGATGTCGTTAACTTGACAAAGAAGGTCTGTGGCAGAGTCTGAGAAGCCAAGAGTGTGCCCCGCACCGCAGGGTGGGGGACACCTGGCCGGGGCTCCCCTGGCTTCTTCCTGCTGCCCCGCCGTTGGCGTCCCAGCACCCCCAACCAGGCGGGCGAGGACATGGGGTCCAGCCTCCAGTGCTCCTGTCCGAGAAGGGAGGTGGCCTCGGGTGTCCCCACCCGCTGGCCTGCCCGCACCGCTCGGCCCCCAGGGCCTTCGAGGCCAACCCCTTTCCTCATCCCACCTACGTCCGTTTCCCAGTTGTCTTGGACTTTTTTTTTTTTTGCCTTAATTTTGATAATTAGAAGGTTGTATTATGTGTTATTTGTCTTGAGGCCCGAGTTTTCTGGCACTGCTTAAAATTTGCCCCCTGGCGTGAGGGCCACACTCAGGTCCATCTCAGAGGTCACCCTGCCCCTGCCTCCCTGCATGGCTGCCGTTCTCGAACTTGGAGTCTCAGGACCCCTTGACGCCCTTATCGGTGACTGAAGACCCCAAAAAGCTTTTGTTTACGGGGCTCACGTCTGTCAATACCGCATTAGAAGATAAAAGTTAGAAATTTAAAAATAGACCCACTGTATGTTTACACATAAATAAATAATTCTATGAGAACCATTTTCCGGAAGACACTGGCTGCGGCGTCTCGGACGCCCCATCCCATCTGCAGCCCTGACGTGCCTTTGCTCCGTGCACCCAGGTGCTGAGAGGCAGCTGCCGCCCAGGCCTCACACGAGGGGCACAGACCCTCTGGGGGCTGCTGGCGAGGCGCTGCAGGTTCCCCTGGGCCCCTTATCTGCCTGCTGGCCTTCAGCCTTGCCCAAGGCCTCAGGCTGGCCTGCTCCACCCTGCAGGTACTGGGCCGTGCACCGGCCCCTCTTTATGTGGCCTTGTGCCACGTGTGGGACGTACACGTGCCTGTGCCTCGTCACTGCCTTAGCGTGTCTCGGCATGCATGTGCGGCTCCCTGTCTCCGTGGCAGGCCATCTGTGTGTGTGCACATGTGCACGGGCAGCACACTGGAAGCGGGTGTGGACCTGTGTCTGAGGGACGGTGACGTTGCCAGGAAATGCTCCGTGTGGCAGTCACAGGAGCCGGGACCACAAACAGTCGCGTGGTGGGTGTTGGCGGGCGGGAGCGTGCGCCCGCGCTGCCCCCAGGTTGTGCTCTGTGGTGTAACACGGGCTCCCGCACTGTGGTCCTTCCCGCTGCCCGGACCCTTGGTCACTCCTGCTTCCTGAGGGCCTCTCGCCTCTGCCCCGGGGCTTCCGAGCTGTCCTGTGTGCCTGTCCCTGTCTGCGTGGACACGTGTGTGGGCCCCAAGGACCCTGCTGCAGAAGCCGCCACCTCCCACCTGGGCCTTGTTCAGTGGAATCTGTGAAATGGGCCTCCCCAGGCCGTGCTCCCCGCCGGTCTCAGGGGGCAGGGGGGTCTTACAGAGGCCCCGTGCAGAACTTCCCGAGCTGCCGGGGGCCGTCCTCACTTGGCCTGGGCTGGGGGCCCTGGAAGGGGGAAGCCAGGCTGCCCAGCACAGGGCTGGTGAGACCACGGGTTGAGCGCGTGTGTTGACGGTCTGAGCAGGGACTCTGGGCGCCCTGGTCCCCCTGCCAGACGCAGAGCTGGCTCCTCAAGCACCCAGACTCTGGCGTGGACAGGTGTGGGCCGCGTGGCCGGCACAGCCAGGGTGGGCTCTGAGTCCTTGCAGGATGGCGTTGTCGGGCTCTCGCCAGACGCCCCGCCGGGGAGCAAGCCTCAGATGCCAGCAGAGGCAAGCCTAGGGTGCGGGTGGGGTGGAAGCAGCCCCTCAGCCCCACTGTCCCGGCACACGCCCTGGACGGACAGCTCCCCCGTGTAGAAGAAGGCTCAAGCTGCGTCTGATTCCCTCCGAGAAAAGGGCAAACGCAGCATCTGGTGCCTGGGGTGGCATCAGGAAGTGGCGTGTCATCGTGGCCGGGCTCTTTGGGGAGGGTGGGCCTCTGTGGGAGCTTCCGGCTTCCTGGGGGCTGGAGCACAGCGACATCGGTGGCCCGGTTGGCAGGCCTCCTGGGGACAGGGCAGGGAGTGGGGCAGGAAGGCTGTCCCCCGTCGGCGCTGAGCTCCCGTGTGTACGCTGGGGCTTGCTTCCTTTGCAGCGTTAGCCTGGGGGACCCAGACCCTGCGGGCTCGAGCACCGTGCTCTCAGCCGCCCGGCCTCTCGGTGCTGGGCTCTCTCGCCGGCCTCTGTTGCACGGCGGCAGGTCTCGGAGGGACCGCGGGGCTCAGGCTGGACGGACGGACGCCCGCCCTGAGGTTCTGGGGCTTGAGTGCCGACCGCTGTCCCTCGTCCTTGCAGGTGACTGTCACCACCATCGGCTACGGGGACAAGGTGCCCCAGACGTGGGTCGGGAAGACCATCGCCTCCTGCTTCTCCGTCTTCGCCATCTCCTTCTTTGCGCTTCCGGCGGTAGGTACTCCGTGTTGGGGGGCCTTTCCACAGTTCCCCAGCCTCCTCCAGGCTCTGGGGCTGGCAGGGGGGCCCTGTGAGCAGACCACCCTCAGGGGGCGCATTCAGACCCCAGCTCGCCTGCCTCAGAGCCTCTGGAGGCCGCCGCCTTCCTGTTCCCAGCCCCCAGTGGGTCCTTTGGAGCAAGTGTGGGCGGCGGCGATCACCAGGCCTTTCATGGCAAATAGTGGGGTGCAGTCCGGCTCATTCGGCCGCTGAGGGTAGGGGTGAGGCGCCCATGGTGGCTGCCACAGAACCACAGAGGTGCAAGCCGTGAGGGAGGGAGCGGTCCTGCACTGTGGCCTGGAGCGGCTTTGACTCCTGTCCTTCCTGGAGACCGTAGACCATGGGCGTTAAAATCTTCTAGTTCACTCTGTGTGTATGTAGGTGCCTGGTAGGTATGTGACCATACCGTGTGTGTGTATGCACTGTATGTGCACGTGTTATACATCATGCAGTCTGTGTCTGTGTGTACGTACTGTGTGTATGCATCATGCACATGTGCTCCATGTGTGTTTGTGTGCGTATGTATTGTCTATGCACGTGTCACATAGGTATACGTACCGCATGCATTTGCATGTGCTCGTGCATGTGTGTCACATATGTGTGTTCTCTGTGTGTGGTAGTCCTCATGCACTGCATGTGTGTCCTGCGGGTACGTCTGTCCATGCACGTGTGTGTCACGCGGCTGTGGTGTAGTGTGTGTATGTATGCACACATAGAGCGTATGTATATGTGTATAACTTGATCCCCTCTGTGGACAGGGAGCTCCCGCAGGTGGGCCGGCCCTTTCCATCCTGTTAGCAATCCTGGGGGTGGGGCGGCAGTGTGTCCTGCTTGGGTGGAGCTGCCTCCTGCCCCACGGGCTGGGCCGGAGGCACTGACCTCCTCTGTGGGGCCTGCAGTGCCAAGCAGGCCACCGGTGCCCAGCCTGTCTCTCCACTCCCCCGTCTGCAGGATGTGAGCCCTGGTTTCTGTTCCTTGCAGGGGATTCTCGGCTCCGGTTTTGCCCTGAAGGTCCAGCAGAAGCAGAGGCAGAAGCACTTCAATCGGCAGATCCCGGCGGCAGCCTCGCTCATCCAGGTGATGGCAGCCGCCGCCGCGGCCTTGTCACCGTCGTGTGGTGGTCCGTGTGCCCGGCTCTGTGTTGCCCGGGCAAGTACGAGCCGTGTCTGGTCTGGGAACGGCTCTCAGCCCTGAGCTGACCCGGCCCCTGGGGCCGCCGAGACCCTCTCCTGTGGACACTCCTGAATACGGAAGGGCCGCGATCCGTGCCACAGACGTGCCCACCTGTTGTAACTCCTGTCCTGGGAACCGTCGGGTGATGCTGATGGGGTTGGGGCACAAGAGCGTGGGAGCCCACCTTCCTCCATCCTGTGGGCCAGCCCGGGGGACGAGAAGGTGGCCTGGCCAGTCCCGGATTTGGTCAGTCCGGTGGGCCCTTGGTCTCCAGCTGCAGCGGCCGCCTTGGTGTCTGTCTTATCCCTCCTCTGTGGCCAGCCCCCGACTCTGCAAGGGAGCAGGACTGGGAGGGAAGAGTAAGGGGTCCTCAGGTGGCCGTTTTCCCCCCCAGGGTCAGGGGTCAGGGCTTGCTTGTGCAGTACTGATGCTTCTGGGCCACTCCCAGCACCAACGGGGCTCAGTCCTCCCGGCCGATAGGAGGTGAGGACTGGTGACCCAACGGCATGGGCTGCGCTCTGGACTGATGGGCCAGCTTCACTTTCTGAAGGCCCGGCAGCTGCCCCTGCAGGGCCCGGGGCTCACAGTGCTGGGCCATGGGGGTGGGGCAGGGGCTGCCCCTGCCCTGGGCCCCTCGCTCCCCGCACCCTCCTCCCCGCCAGGCTTCTGTGATGAGGCTGTCCCAGAGGCTCCCAGCCCGAGAGCAGTGGGAGAGGAAGGTTCCAGAGGCGGGCAAGCAGGCAGGCGGCTCTGAGCCCCTGGACACTGGGCTCCGGGACCCCAGACTCCTGGAACGTCCTGGAGGACTGGGCGGCCCTCTCAGTGCCAAGCAAGACTCGGGCACAGGGACCCCTGGAGGCTCGTGTTTCGAGGGTGTCGGGTGGCGGCCGCCCGGGGCTGAGGAGAAGGCGGAGTGGGCACGGGGCTACGGGAGGGGTGGCCAGGCAGGGGCCTGGGGCAGCGTTGTCACCACATGCCAGCGTGAGCATGCGGCCCTGCACCCGCCAGTGTGGCTGCAGTGCACAGCCTGGACCCCTCTGGGCTCCCAGAGCTGAACGGCCCCCGGAGACCGTCTGGGGTCACGCCGGTGACCGCAGCTCAGCCAGGGCCTCTATCCTGTTCCTCGTAAGCCTGTCCGGAACCTCCATCTGGGGCCGGACGCTAATCCTACACCGGAAGGAAGTGAAGGCAGCAGCCGTAAAGCTGGGGGCTCGGCCCCCTGTCAGGCCTGGCTTTATGGCGCCACAGCCTCCTCTCGGGGAGACCGTAAATCAGGCTGCAAATGGCCTGCCCGCGGAGGGGGCGCACTGACTTCCCGTGGGGCGTGTGTGCGGCCTCACACAAGCCTCCCAGGAGGCGGGAGAGGCCTGGAGCGGGGCCTGGAGGGCGGGGCTGGGATGAGGGACGGCGGGGCAGGGGGGTGGTTGGGGGGGGCATGTCCACTGGGTTCCCGTCGCAGAGGTGGCATCACTGTCCCGTGAGCCCTTCCCCGCCACCACCCCCGCCGCCGGCATCTCTCTCTCCAGCTCCCACGGCCGGCAGTGCTGAGGCCCTCAGGGTGCGTCCTCCTACGAGGCTCCTGGCGCCCCCTCCGGCCCCCCCACCAGACGTGGCCTCCCCTTGGGTCTCCTCCTCCAGGCCACATCCTGGTGGTAGTCGCCGTGGGCATCTCTAGAGTGAAGGCCTAAGACCTTTACCCCCAGGCCATCTGGAGGCCCCGGAAACTGTGGGTCCCTGGGGGCTCTGCCTCCTGGACACTCAGCCCTGCCTCCTGCTGGCCCTGGGGGCCCTGCCCCTCCACGCCCCCAGTGACCTCTCCCCTGCGGCATCCCCGAGGAGAGGCCGGCGACCAGGACGGAGGGTGGGGCCCCGCGGGGGAACCGGCAGGTGGAGGTGGGCGCAGACGGACTGGGGCTCACAGGCCCCTGTGGTGGCTGAGCCGCGTGCGACCGTCCATGAGGCTTTGGGCTTCAGAAGGGAACAGGCTCTTGGGGGTGGGGGCAGACCCTGAGCCTGGGGAAGGGGCTGGTGGGCAGAAAGCCCCGTGGTCTTGCCAGAAGGGGGCCCAGGCAGGAGTGGCGGGACGCAGCTCCCTGGGAGTCCCCGTCAGTGGCTCTGCGGTGACAACCACTCCCTCCTGCTGGTTTCAGACGGCGTGGCGGTGCTACGCGGCCGAGAACCCCAACTCCTCCACCTGGAAGATCTACGTCCGGAAGCCACCCCGCAGCCATGCTCTGCTCTCCCCCAGCCCCAAGCCCAAGAAGTCTGCCATGGTAACCAGCCCCCGCCTGCCACCAGGATGGGGCACTCACACACGGGTGGGGAGGCCACGCGGCCACAGCTCACGGCCAGGATTTGACTCTGGTGCTTCAGCCTGGCGTGGCCCATGGCACTGTGGGCACTGGGGGTGTACACCCCGTGCTGGGCTCCTGCCATCCCGTTGTCCCCAGGCTCGGGGGCTTGTAGGACTGGCCGCTCCAGGGCCAGGGCTGTGGGAGGTCCCGAGGAAGTACCCCGGGAACAGGATGGGCTGGATTCCGGCCAGCTGCTGGGAGAAGGCTCTTGAGAGGGCCTTGGTGTTGGGCTTTCCATGCTGGGCCTGGTGGGCTGCAGGGGCTGGACGTGGCATCCTGGCTCAGGGAAGAGGGTCTTGTGGTCATAGGATAAGGGAGCTCGGGCAGACTTGAGGCAAGAGTCTCGTGAACAAAGGGTGTGGCCCACCCGACAGAGCTCTCCTTCCTGGCCTGCGCCCACACCATCCTTGGAGAGACGCAGTCTCCCAGGTTCTGGCTGCCTCTGGAGCCTTTGCACCTGCTATTTCCTCTGCCAGAAGGTTCTCCCAGATCCCAGCGTGGCCTGCTCCCTCCAGGTCACCTCCTCAGGGAAGCCTCGGCTGGCCTCCGTCTGTCGGCCCGCCCCGCCTCGCTCTAACTCCCCGCTGGTCACAGCCCTCGTTACCACCTGCCCTGGGGTATTCCTGTGTATTTATCTGTTTGCTAGTTTCCTGTCCTCCTGCCCCCCAGGCTGTGAGCTCCCAGGGCAGCCACTGGGCAGAGACCCTCTGGCAGCATCACACGCTGCAGCCCACTCTGCCTATGTGCGAGAGTGCTGGCCTGGGCCCTGGCAGGTGCCCCAAGGGTGGTCTGGGGCCAGCAGACGGCCTGGCAGAGGACACCCAGGAACTGATCATTTTATTGTCTGGTTTTTTTAGGTAAAGAAAAAAAAGTTCAAACTGGACAAGGACAATGGGGTGAGCCCGGGAGAGAAGATGCTGACGGTCCCCCACATCACTTGCGACCCCATGTCGGAGGAGCGGAGGCCTGAACATTTCTCGGTGGACGGCTATGACAGTTCTGGTGAGAAACTTTTACACAGAGTGAGGAGTGGGGACAGGGCCACGCTCAGCTCTGACCCAGGGCTGCTGGGGCCTCTGGGGTGTCCGGACGCCCCCTTCTCCCCCTAGCACTTGCTCTTGTCCTGTGGACAGCTGGTATTGTCATGTCTGCTCCCGCTGGCCCACTGTCACCCGCGGAAGTTCTCTTCTGTTCTGGGCTTCTGGGAGCCAGGCCCTGCCTCGCTCGTGCTGTGGGGCTGGCGCCCCAGGTCTGGCAGAGGGGAGGTGGCCCGTAGTGCACGTTGTCCCCCATTCCAGGTGGAGTGGGGCTGGGGGTCCTAAGCCAGCACCGTGTGTGCCTGCCGCTCTGCCCTCCTCAACGCTCTGTGCCTTTGTTCTCTGTCACTTCTGTGTCCATCCCTCCCCTCTTGGACCTCTTCCCGGGACCCCCAGAATGTTCCCGCCTCCGCCAGAACGTTTCAGCTTACTGGTGGTTGCAAGGGTGGTGTCACTGTCTCAAGCATGGCAGAGGGTGGTGAGTTCATGTTGTGCCCATGGGTGGCTGGCGCCCCGTCCGCCTGGTGCTGGCTTTGTGGGCGGCCGACCCGTGATGTACCCTCCCGCATCTGGTCACTGCTAGCAGAAGGGCAGAAAGCGTTCTGGAAAGGAGCCACGGCCTCTCCCTGCTCCCAAGGCTGCCTGTGGACGTCCTCTCAGGGAGCTGGGCGTGCAAGACGGAGCCTGGGCGCCCACCCTGCTGGGCGCTGGGCTGCCCGGGGCCTCATCACACACCGTAGGGATTCTGGCCCTGCCGCATCGCCGACGGGCCCCTGGGTCGCGTTGCCTGCCTGCCCGCTGGAGTGGGTACAAAGGACAATTGTGACAACGGCTCCGGATTTGGGGCAGGACCATTGTCGCAATGCAGATGGGGGCTTTCTGCAAATGCTAATGCGCAGGTTGGGCGCGGGGAGGAGTGTCGCTCGCTGGTGGCTGAATACGGAGCAGCCCGAAACGATGCGTCCATTCAGCCTGCTTGGCGTTATTAAGTCCTCAGCGATGTCTGCGGAATGTTAATGAGGCACAAGTGCCGGGGAAGTCGGGCGCCTTTTGTGGAATTGCTCCCGCACGGAGGAGTTGGTTCTCTCCTGCCAACGCGATAAGTCAGCCCAGCCCAGAGCCACCGGATTTCTGGAGCCTGAGCTGTCAGCCTGGGTCCCGTGGGTTACCTGACACTCCTGAATCCTCCTCACCCGGAGGCTCTCAAGAGCCCTGGTGTGGGCGAAGGGGCGCTAATCCCGGGGCCAGATGCCATCACTGGGAAAGGCCTGCAGGCCCGGCTCCCACGCACTGGGGCGCGAACGGCCGTGCTGAATTCCACCGCCACGCCAGTCCCAGGCCTTGAACCTGAACCTCAAGAATGGAGCGTGCTGGACAAAATCATCTCTGTCCCAGCACGCGGTACCTGCCCGCACGCCCGCCTGCCACCCTGCCCACGGCACCTACCAGCCCGGGGCATCCCCTGCCCACGGCAGTGCCCGCCTGCACACCTCTCCCCCACACCTCTCCCCCACCTCAGTGATTTCTCTCTGTGTCTCAGGCTCGCAGCTTCTCTGGGCTCCTGTCCTGCGACCCTTGGGCCCCGTGTCCCAGGCAGAGCTGCTCCCCCTCGTTCGTGGGTTCTAGAGCCTTGTCTGAGCCGCTCTGATTTCCGGGTGGATGCCCGTCTTCAGGGGAGATCTCGTGAGCAGTGACAGGTGGCCGGCGTGGCCCGGGTCCCTCCTGCACGGCGCCCACCCCCCTGCAGGTTCCGGTCATTCGGTTGCTTGCGCCGTCCTGACTCACCAGGGACTGTTAGCACCCCTCGCCATCCAGGGAGGAAGAAAGGCAGAGGGCAGAGTGTGTGGGCCTCTGAGGGATGAGCACCTGGCTTGAGCCAGGCAGGTCCGGGAAGGCTTCTAGGAGGAGGTGACATCAGGGCTGAGTGGAGCTGGCCGGGAGGGTGAGGAAAGGCCAGTGAATGGCAGGAGCATCTTGGACAGAGGTGTTCGGGGGCCAGCCACACCTCTGCATGTCTCTGCCAGGTGACCTGGGCGTGGCACGTGGTATCTGCATTGGGTGGGGTGCTGACCTCACCCACCTCACATAGATGCCTGAGGGGCTTCTTCACCAGTCTGGCAGCCTCGGGCATGAGTCATGTCCCGGAGACAGCAGGCATTGGACGGGGCAAATGGTGGAGGCCATGGAGCAGGAGTGGCCACGGGTCAGCCCTGTGCCCCACGTGGTTCCCTGGGGTGGCACGCACGGGACAGCAGGCAGGACTCGGTCAGGGCCCACAGGTGAGACTCGGTGGCGGGCCAGCCCAGGGCCTGCAGCCATGGTGTCAGGGTGCAGGTAAGGGGAGCCGGGAGCCAGCTAGAGGTGGGACCTGCGACCTCAGGGGCTCCCGGGATGACGGTGGAGCTGCTGGGGGGGCGGGGGTGGGGTGAGGACACCAGGTGAAAAGAGCACTCTCATCACAGAGACTTCAGACAGAGAATTTCAGAGAATGAAGGACCCGAAGCCCACGTGCCCTGCTCTGTGGAGGGACCACATCGGAGGCGTGGAGGCCCTGCCCGCTCTGGGGGTTTGCGGCTCCTGTTCACGTCTGATGGGCTTCACCGGGGGTGGGGGGGTCCGATCCTCTTGCCTTCCGCGTGTGGAGGCCGTGCAAGTCGATTCTGTCCTGACGGCCTGCCCGTCCCATTGGTCAGCAGCTGCTCCTTGCCTCCTGCACCCCCCGCCCCGTGCCGGGGGGCTCTCACCCCATCACCCTCCTGTTTCACGGGCCCTGCTGCCCCATGTTTGGGTTTTGCCTTTGTAAACAGTCCTCTGCGTTAGCTGCTTGTCCTGACGCTGGAGGAGCGTGTTGCCGACAGATCTGCGAGTTTTCTGTCTCTCAGTCTGGATTTAATTTCCTTCCTCCTGAAGCCTGTGCTTTCTTCCGGGATGGTCTGTCCACGGTCTACTCAGTTTCTGCTCATCTGAAATTTTTGTATTTTGCCTTTGCTCTTGGACAATGGTTTAGTTGTGTAGAAGATCACAGGTTGAGATCTGTATTTATTTTAATTAAAAAAATTTGTTTTAATTGAAGTAGAGTTGATTTACAGTGTTTCAGGTGTACAGCAAAGTGATTCAGTGACATATATATATATATTTATTTATTTATTTATTTATTCTTTTTCAGATTCTTTTCCATTATAGGTTATTAGAGGTCTGTATTCTCTCTGAGCAGGCTGGAGATCCACCACCGCCTCCCGGCCGGTGTGCCCTGTCGAGCTAATTGACGGTCCTTTGTAGGTGACCCCTCCTCTCGTCTGGTGACCTTGAATACCTTCTCTTTGACTTTGGTGTTCCATCGTTTCACTGTAGTCAATCAAGCTGGTGGATTATTTGTACTTGTCCTGCCTACAAGGTGTCGTGATTCATGAATGAGCGTTTGTGTCCTGCATCAAGTGGAAAATCAGCCCCACCGTGTCATAGAATAGTACCTCCCCTAAGTGCTCTGACCTCGCCTGGAAACTTCCACTTGCCCCTCCAGGTCCATCCTCCTTGACGTCTCTCATACCCCCCGTCTCTGTCTTCCTGTGCTGCATCCTCAGCAGCTTCTTCGTGGTTTCCTAACTCTTCATGTGTGCCAGCCGGTGAGGTGTTTATTTCAGTTGCCACCCAGTTTTTCATTTCCATACGTCCTCATGTGAGGGTCTCACCTGCTTGATCTTAGTATCTTGTGTCTTCCTCACGTCTGACGACAGAACTTTGGATTTTTTGGCCCCTTGAATGTGCTCATCTCCTCGTACCCATCCTGTCACTCCATCACCTGCGGCTCTTGGAGAGTCTGGTTCTGTTCGCGGTGGACTCTCTGACGCTTGCTTCCTTGTGGGTCTGCCGGCTTAGGCTGTGATTGTCGAGGTTTTGTATCCGTGGGTTCCCGTGGGCTCTGGAGAGGTGATCCCGCGAACCACGCCAGGACACGCGTGGGGTTGGCTTATAGGTGTGGGGTTTTCTAGACAACCCATGTCATGTAAGCACAGAGCCAGTGTCCTGTAAGAGCGAGCCTAAGCACACGCACCACTTACACTCCAGGAACGCAAGCCGAGGCAGGTGAGTCTCCTTTCCCCCCGTTGGCCAATGCGAGGGTTTGGTTGGGTTTTGTCTGGCTTTGTTGCTTGGTTTGCATCACCCTTTGACTCTTGGTTCGGCTTTTCGACGTGGAGTCTCAGCTGCCAGTTCTTCCTTCGTGCTGCTTCCAGGCACGGCCTCGTCCCCTCAGGAGGCAGTAAGGTCCACACTGGGGCTCCTCAGGTGGGCAACCCCTGGAGGCCAGCGGGTCAGAGCTGGGGCGCACCTGCTCCCCTCTGGGCCATGGGGACACCCCCTTCCTTCCCTGTCAGGTGAGCTCAGCGGAGCCTGCAGGAGGTTGGCTCTGTTCCAGAATTTGCAGAGAAAGGCTTTTCATGACATCAGGCCCACTTATTGGCAGAAACGGAAGTCCTCCTCTTGGTGACAGACAGAGCTGTTCCCGGCGAGGAAGGCTGGGAACCCCCACTGGCTGGGGCTGGGCAGTGATGCTTCAGGTTGGAACTTCCCTGGGTGTCCCTCGAATCACCTGGAGAACTTTACTTTTAACACAGGCTCAGAGACCTACCCCTCAAGATTTTGAGTCGCAATGGCTGTAGGGAGGCCCAGGAATGTGTGTCAGTAACAAGCCCCTAGGTTACCTTGAGGCAGGTGGTCCATGGACTGACTGGCGTAGCCCTGAGGACAAGGTTCTCCTTCTGTGACATCCTGGTCTGTGTCCACCTCGGTCTCACCTGGGTCAAAGTTGCCTTGCTCAGGACAAGAATAGGGTCCCAGGCGCCCTCCTGGCATCTGCCCCGCTGTTCTGGTCTTAGGGTGTGACGTTTCCCCTGGCTCTGGCGAGGACTTGTGATCATAACTTCTGGTGACCATCCTGGTCACCACACATCACTCATGCAGCCTCGGGGTCCCAAGAAGGTGGTCCCCGCAAGGTCTTGCAGGCTGGGGCCTGCGACTCCTCCAGTGGGTGTGGGAGTCTGGCGGGGCAGGAGACAAGGTCCGATGAGCTCTGTGGGCATGTTCTGAACTCCCAGACCAGAACCTTCTCACGGGCTCTCCCCCAGGCTGCTCACTCCCGTCCCCTCCGAGCTGCCCCAGGACTTCACTGAGGATGGCCTCTCTGTATCTTCCTCACTGTCTTCCCCCCTCCCATCTGCTCTGGACGGCCAGTGAGCAGGTGAACAAATGTGTCTCCTCATACCGCCCCCCCAGGATTCCCTGTCCCCTCGGGGCTGCCGTCTGGATGCCTCTGGGTCTCGTGGTAGCCTGGCCCTCACTCATCTTCCCAGCTCTGCACCCCCCGTCTGCACCCACAGCCAGGCTTTTCCACCTGGACCCCTTTGCCCGAAGGTCACCCCATCATGGCCCATCTCTTCATGACCAAAAGATGGCCACTCCCAAATTTCAAGAGACTTTTTTTCTGCTTAAAAACATGGCATATGCTCATTATAGAGCCTATGAAACATACACACGAGAATAATGAAGAAAAATAATCCCCTGTTGTCTCACTGCCCAGAGAAGCAACGGTTAGGCTTTTGACAGAAGTCCTTTCTCCTTAGTCTTAAAGAATAGACACACTTGGGTTGGTTCCACCTACACTATCCAGTATTGTTCCTGCTTTTATCACTTGCTGTGATACGAGTGTACAATTGATTTTTTGCTGTGTCCAGTCAAACGTTTATGCCAGTGATTTTGTGCTCCTGGTGTGCTGCCTTAGGGGAGGGGTCTGCAGGCTAATTTGGAAATACAATGGGCAAGGATTCCCTGATGTGTTTCTGATTTTGTGGGAATTGGATCCAGCATTTTACTGTTTTGATTGGTGGTGTTCCTGGCTTTTAAACTCTGTCAAAGACAAAACAAAATCCCAAACTAGAGAATATTTAGAAAAATAATAACAGAAGTACTCCGTATCGGATCCTATAATATATAAAGTATTTAAATGACGGTTGATTCATAAGTTGGTATATCTAAATATGACTTCAAACCCAATAGCCAAAAGGGAAAAAATAATGAATAATATATAAAAGGAGAAAGAAACAAATCCAGGATGAGAGTTGGGGATTTTAATACACCTATCTCAAAAGTTGATAGAACAAGTACAGAGCAAAGCAGTAAGGATATAACTCTGAACAATACTTTCAACCAAGTTGACCTAATGAACACTTATAGAACACTCCTCCCAACAATAGCAGAGAACATACTGTTTCCAAGTGTACACAGAACATTTACCAAGATAGAAGCAGGTTCTGAACCATAAAACAAATCCCAGTACATTTAAAATGATTCAAGTGATATATAAAGTCTGTCCTCTGACCACAATGGAATTAAATTGAAAATCAATAATAAAAAGATCTCGGGAAAATCCTCAAATATTTGGAAGCTAAATAAATGCTTCCAATAGGACAGGGTCAGAGAAGAAATCCAAATGAAAACTAGAAAATATGTTGAACTTAATGAAAATGAAAACACAGCATATCAAAATGTGTAGGCTCTGCTAAGGGAAGCACCCAGGAAGCAGCACAGAGCACCAGCATGTACACTAGAAAAGAACTGGCTCCAGTCGGCCTCAGCTTCTACCATAAGAAACTAGAGAAAGAGTAACAAGCTAAACCCCAAAGTAGTAGAAACAAGAAAATAATAAAGCTCAGAGGGGAAACAAATGAAATGGAACACTCAAAAACAAAAGAAAAAATAATGAAACCAAAAGCTGATTTGTTTTAAGAAGATCAATGCAGTTGATAAACCTTTACCCAGAAATATCAGGAGAAAAAGAGAGAAGACACAAATTATCAGTATCAGAAATGAGCGATATGGCAGTACTGATTCTACAGATATAAAAAGGATCATAAGGGAATATGCTATACAAGTCTTTAAATTCAGCAACTTAGGTGAAATGGGCAAATGTCTTGAAAGATGTAAACTACTCAAGAAATAGATAACCTGAATAGTTCTCTCTTGCTGATAAAATCAAAGTTATAGTTCAAAACATTCCCCGAGACATTCTCCAGGACCACGTGGCTTTACTGGTGAATCCTGCCAAGCATTTAAGAAAGATAAAATCAATTCTAGACAACATTTTCTGGAAAATTGAAAAGGGTGGAATAGTTCCAAGCTCATTATGAGGCCAGCATTGCCCTGATCTGAAAACCAGCCAAAGACATTGTAAGAAAAGAAAGCTATAGTTAAGTATCCCTCATGAACATAGATGCAAAATTTTATTTGCAAAATTTTAGAAAATCAAATCCAATAATATATTAGAAGATTATACATCATGACCAACTGGGGTTCGAGAATGCAGAGTTAGTCTGACATTTTAGAAAATCAGTCAGTTAACCATATTAACAAATGGAAAACCATACCATTTTCTCAATAGATGCAGAAAAAGAATTTGACAAAATCCAACAGCCAAGTATTACGAAAGCAAGTAGAAAATAGAAAGGAGCTTCCTCAACCTGATAAAGCTCTCAACGAAAAAACTACATCTATGGCTTCTTTTTTTAAAAAAATATTTATTTATTTGGTTGTGCTGGGTCTTAGTTGCAGCAGGCAGGCTCCTTAGTTGTGGCATGTGAACTCTTAGTTGCGGCATGTGTGTGGGATCTAGTTCCCTGACCAGGAATCAAACCTGGGCCCCCTGCATTGGGAGCACGGCATCTTAACCACTGTGCCACCAGGGAAGTCCCAGCTATAACTTCTTAATGAAGAAAGACTGACTGCTTTCCCCCTAAGGTCAGGAACACAACAAGAAGGCAAGAGAAAGAAATTTTAGACACCCAGTTTGGAAAAGAAGAAATAAAACTGTTTTTATTTGCAGATGACATAGTTATCTGTGTAGAAAACCTGGTGAATATATAAGATGACTACGAGAACTAATATGTGAATTTAGCAAGGTGGCAGATTCAAGATCAACATGGAAAAATCAATTCCAGTTCTATGTTCTAGCGGGAAATAATCTGAAATTGAAATTTTAAAATACCACGTACAGTAACATGAACAATGTGAAATACTTAGAGACTAATCTGACCAAAGATGTGAGAGCTGTACACTGGAAATTATAAAATATTGCTGAAAGAACTGAGAGAATATCTAAATAAATGGAGGGGTATACCATGTTCATGAATCACAATTCTACACTCAGTAGATGTTTCTACACTCAGTGTAATATCAGTTTCTACACTCAGTATAATATCAGTCAAAATCCCAGCAGGCATTTTGTAGAAATTAACAAACTGATTCTGAAATTCATATGGAAATGCACATGACCCAGAACACCAAAACAGCTTTGAAAATGAACAAAGTTGGAGGACTACACCAACAGTGTGGTAGTAGCATCAAGGTAAGCAAATAGATCAACAGAACAGACTAGAGAGTCCAGAGAGGCCTACACATTTATGGACAACTGATTTTTGATCAAGGTACAAAGGCAATTTGGTAGAGAAAGGGTAGTCTTTTCAACAGACAGCATTGGAACAACTGGATATCCATATGCCAAAAAATGAACTTGGATCTACATCTTGCATCATATATAAAAACTAACTCAAAATTTACCAGAGGCCTAAATTTAAAGCCAACAAATATAGAAGAAAACATAGGAAAAAAATCTTTGTGACTTTCAGTTAAAGATTTCTTAGACATGACACCAAAAGCAAAAGCCATAATTAGAACAAATTAACTGAACTTAACAAAATTACAGGCTTCAAAATTACTTTGAAGGACACTAAGAGAATGAACAGACAAACCAGAGATTGGAAGGAAATATTTTCAAATCATACATCTGATAAAGGACTTGTATCCAAAATATATGAGGGACACTTATGACTGAATAGTAAGACAACAAATAAAAATAGGCAAAAGCTTTGAACAGAGACTTCATCTAAGAAGATATGTGGGCAAGCATATAAAAACATACTCAACATCATTAGTTATTTGGGAAAGGCAAATTAAAACCACAATGTGATACTACTATACATCATTATATTGGCTAAAATTAAGAAGACTGGCCGTACCAAGTGCTGGTAAAGAAAGTAGAACTCTTATACTCTCCTAGTGGGGATGCAAAATGGTGCAGCTGCTTTGGAAAACAGTTTGGCCATTTCCCAAAATGTGAAATATATACCCACCATATTATCCAGACATTCTATTCCTAGGTATTTGTCCAGGAGAAATAAGAGCAGGTGCATATACCGACACTTGTACATGGAATATTCATAGCAGTTTTATGAAAACTGGAAACAACCCAAATGCCCATAACGTTTGGGCAATTTTTTTTAAGTTGTAGAATATCCATACATTGGAGTACTACTCAAAAATGAAAAGTAACAGCCTAAATGAACCTCAGAATAATGACAATGAGTGAAAGAAGCCAGACCAGAAAAGAGCACATACTGTGTTATTCTGTTTATATAAAACTCTAGAAAATCCAGACAAATCTAGAGTGACAAAAAATCAGTTGTTACCTTGGGAGGGGGGTGGGGGGACAGGGACCGTGTTGGGAGGAGGAGTACAGAAGGGCTCAAGGAAACTTTGGGGGGTGATGGATATGTTCAACACATTGTGGCAATGGTTTAATTGTATGTCAGAAGTTACTAAATTGTGGGGAAAAAGTTACTAAATTGTATACATTAAACGTGCATTTTATTATACATCAGTTATGCCTTAATGAAAAAAATACAGAAAATAAAAATATTTTGCATGGCAAAAAATACGAAAAATAATTTTTAAAAATTATATCCTGGGGAAAATAGTTACCACTCATATCATAGACATAGGGCTAATTTCATCAGTATATTAAGAAGCTCTTGTAAATCATGAAGACAAAAGAATAAAAGGTACAAAGACAGTTCTCAGAAAAGATGCTGAGAACCTTGATTATGATACAAGAAATGCAAATTAAAGCCATGAGATTTTTCAACCTATCTGATTATTAAATATCAAAGAGTTTGATAGGTGAATGTACAGGGAAACCCTCCACCTCAGTCACTGATGTTGGAAGATTAAGTTGATACAACTTCTATGGAGACAAATAAGATCATTTCAATGAAATGAAAGTTGCATATGCCCTTCAAACCCTTACAGAAATTTATTCTACACTGACAGTGCACATTTGCAAAATGATCCATTATCAGGATACTGATTTCTGCAATTGTTAAATAGCAAAAGATAGCAAACCACCAACATATCCATCAGTAGAGGTCTGCTTAAAGAAAGTATCATGTATCCATTAAATAGCCAGTAAGACTGTGAAACTGTATTCTCAGTGTTGATGAAAGACATCCCTGATATCTGATCCTAGAAATAACAGGGCCTCAGGTTCAAACGAGCAGGAAATCTGCCATCATGTGTGTGCGAATACAAATGTTCTACAAAAGTGAACTCTGTCTACCTTTCTCTGTGTCCTGGAACGGTTTGAAGAACACTGGAATTATCTTCTCTTTAAAGGTTAAATATTAGAACTAAGTTGTAAAACCATCTGGGCCTGGTACATGTTTTAAAGGAGATCTTTAATCTCCTCTTACTCTGTTTTATGGTAATTTGCTTTAAGTAAATTTACTGCACCTTTTGGGGTAATTTATTCATTGCTATTTAACTCCTCAAGGGTTTCATTTATGTTGCCACTTGGTAGCAACTAATTTTCTCTTTTAGTGATTTTATGTCTTCTGTATCTCTCATCTCTTTCTTTTCCTTGCCTGAGCTTTTATAGTTTTGCTCTTTTTCTTTAATCAAGTTCATGAGAGAGTTATCTGTTTTATTTATTACACTTTTATTATCTTATCAGAAAACCACCTTTTTGCTATTTTTGTTTTCTATTTCACCAATTTGGGCTTTTATG
Organism: Hyperoodon ampullatus; assembly: GCF_949752795.1. Taxonomy (NCBI): domain Eukaryota; kingdom Metazoa; phylum Chordata; class Mammalia; order Artiodactyla; family Ziphiidae; genus Hyperoodon; species Hyperoodon ampullatus. The sequence goes on from NC_136920.1 coordinate 4,690,126, forward strand.
TCTATTAATTCCCTCTTCCTGGTTAACTTTATTAATTTGTAATTTAATTAAGAGTAACAGTACGATTATTTAAAGTCTTTCTTCTAAAAGGCATTTTAAAGGTTATAAATTTTCCTCTGATTGCAGCGTTAGCTATGACACATAGATCTTACTATGAAATATGTTCCTTTTCATTGCTTTATTGGTAGTTTTTATTTTGTGTTTTGATTTACTCTTTAGAGTTCTTTTAAGAAATGTTTTCTTAGTTTTTAAGCAGTATATTTTTTATCACTGGGATTTATTTCCAATTTAACAGGCTTAGAGTGAGAGGATGTGGCCTGTGGAATCTCTACTTTTTTAATGAAGATTTTCTTTGTGTCCAAGTACAAAAATAAAATTATTGCTTTTGTAAATGTTCCATGAACCTAACTTAAGAAGAGATATTTTCTTAAATATATAAGAAATTATATATTTTATTTGTAGGACATGAACTTTTTTGTATACAACAGATAAAATTTATGTAGAGATGGATTATGCATACATACATATATACATGTATACATACATATATACTTATTCACTGCATCATTCAGATATGTTCCAACCTTCTTTATTCTTATTATTTTTTTTAACCCAACACATCTGCCAAATTCTGAAATGGGAAAATTAAATCCTTCCTTTACATGTATGTTTTAAAAAGTCAAGTGGCAAATTTATGGACTGGTTTCGAGCACAGCCCAATAGTCAACCTTCCTGGGGCCAAAGCCCAGCTCTGCCATTTTCTCCTGTGTGACCCTGGGCAAACTACTGCCTTCTCTTTGCCTCAGTTTCTGCATCCATGAAATCAGGATCCTAACAGGGCTGCTCCCAGGATTATTGTGTTGACCGAGTGAGCTAAGATATGCAGGTGCCCACCCAGGGCCTGTATGTAGCCAGCACTCTGGTGTCTCTGGGTTCTGCCCTGACCCTCCCTTACCCTCCCCTGCCAAATAGCCCGCATTCCACCTGGATCCCTGTGCCACAAATCTCAGGGCTGGTCTTTCTTTTAAGCTTTCTCACTTTTATTACTTTATCATACACCTGTAACTCTACACATGTGTATAATGTGTATGTTTTTGTGCTGTCCTTTTTTTTTTCCTCACATTTGCTTGGTTGCCTTACCTCTGCAACTTACGTTAATGATCTAAGATTTATTCTCATGTTTTTCCCAGTGCTCATAATATATGATGAACTCAGTATACATGATACTATAAGGGTTTATCATTGATTTCCAAACATATGGGATCATATCATATAAGACTCCCTCCAAAGACGCTGGAACAATTCGTCCTAAAATGTACATCTCTCCTTCATTCCCCATGCTATGCACATGCCACAGTGCTCTCTGTTGCTGAGAATCCATTTTGCATCAGGTTTTGGCCGATTTTCTAAAAACCTCCCTTGAGCCCGACTTCCCTACGTACAAGTACAGTAGTCCCCCATCATCTGTGGTTTCACTTTCCACAGTTGCAGTTACCTGCGGTCAACCATGGTCCAAAAATATTAAATGGAAATTTCCAGAAGTAAACAATCCATAAGTTTTAAATTGTGTGCCAATCTGAGTAGCGTGATGAAATCTTATGCGGCCCTGTTCTGCCCCCCCAGGATATGAATCGCCCCTTTGTCCAGTGCATTCCACCCTTTAGTGACTTAGGAGCTGTCTTGGTTATCAGATCGACTGTCCGTGTATTGCAGTGATGGTGTTCACGTGACCCTTGTTTTACATAATAATGGCCCCCAAAAGCATGAGGAGTGACTCTGGCTATTTAGATATGACGAAGAGGGGCTGTAAAGTGCTTCCTTTAAGTGAAAAGGTGAAAGTTCTCAGCTTTTTAAGGAAAGAAAAAAATAGTTGTATGCTGAGACTGCTGAGATCTATGGTACGAATGAATCTTCTATCTGTGAAAGAGTGAAGGAGAAAGAATTTCGTGCTAGTCTTGCAGTCACAAGTCAAACTGCAAAAGTTACGGCCATAGTGCATGATCCTTGCTTAACATGGGAAAGGCATTACATTTGTACAATAAAATATTTTGAGAGAGACCACATTCACATAACTGTTACTACAGTATGTTGTTATAATTGTTCTATGTTATTGCTAATCTCTTACTGTGGCTAATTTATAAATTAAACTTTATCTAAATTACGATATAATTTAAATATAAATATAAAACTTTAGTATGGAGGTTCCTTAAAAGACTAAAAACAGAGTTACCATATGCTCTAGCAGTCCCACTCTGGACATATATCTGGAAAAGATGAAAACTCTAATTCAGAAGGATGCATTGCACCCCAATGTTCATAGCAGCACTATTTACAATAGCCAAGATGTGGAAGCAACCTAGATGTCCAACAACATATGAATGGATAAAGAAGATGGGGTATATATACACAGTGGATTATTACTGAGACATAAAAAAGAAGGAAATAATGCCATTTGCAGCAACATGGATGGACCCAGAGATTATCATACTAAGTGAAGTAAGTCAGAGAAAGACAAATACTATATGATATCAGTTATATGTGGAATCTAAAAAAATAATACAAATGAACTTATTTACAAAATAGAAACAGACTCACAGACATAGAGAACAAACATGGTTACCAAAGGGGAAAGGGGTAGGAGGGATAAATTAGGAGTATAGGATTAACAGATACACACCACTATATATAAAATAGATAAACAAGGATTTACTGTATAGCACAGGGAACTATATTCATTATCTTACAGTAACCTATAATGGAAAAGAATCGGAAAAAGAAAACAAATAACTATATATAACTGGATCACTTTGCTGTACACCTGAAACTACACAATATTGTAAATCAACTATAGTTTTATATATATAACTATTGTAAATCAACTATAGTTTTATATATATATATATATATATAAACTTTAGGTATGTGTGTATGAGATAAAACATACACGGGGCTTGATATAATCCACGGTTTCAAGCATGCACTCGGGGTCTTGGAAGATATCCCCCATGGATAATGGAGGGCTACTGCACCTTTCTTTCTATGATAATGTCCAGGATGTATTAGTTTGCTATGGCTGCCATAACAAAATACTACAGACTGGGTGGCTGAAGCCACAGAAATATGAAAGTCCTGGAGGCTGGACGCTTGAGATCAAGGTGTCAGCAGGGTTGATTTCTCTTGGGGACTCTCTCCTTGGCTTGGAGATGGCTGCCTTCTCACCGTGTCCTCACGTTGTCTTTCCTCTGTGTGTGTATCTCTGGCGTCTGTATGTCCTAATTTCTTATAAGGACACCAGCCTCATTTAACTTAATCACCTCTTGAAAGGGCTTGTCTCCAAATACAGTCACATTCTGAAGTACTGATGTTTAGAGCTTCAACATATGAAATCTGGGGGCCACGACTTAGCCCGTAACACAGGTATTAGGTGCATTATTCGTTTCAGTGGGTGCTGCCAGGTTGCCTTCCTCAAGGGCACTCTGTCAGCCACCATTGGCAGAACGATTTTCCATCCTGTCAGCCGAGTAGGGCAGGGTTTCTCCGCTGTGACACTGTTGAGGTTTGGGGCCAGATCATTCTTTGTTGAGGGGGCTAACGTTGTACGATGTTTTGTAGCAACCCTGGATTATGACAACCAAAATGTCCAGATGTTGCTAAATGTCCCCTGGGGGGCAAAGTCACACCCAGTAGAGAACCACTGTGAATGCCTCAGGGTTTGGGGGCTTTTTTTCAGCTGTTTATTTGGAAGTAATTTTTAATTACAGAAAAATTGTAAGAGTAAGAATGAGCTAGAAAACACAGACCCTCCACTAAGATTTGATTCACTGATTGTTAACATTTTGCCCCATTTATTTGATCATTTGTACCCCCTTTCTATATGTATATTCGCGTAACACTTTTTTCTGAACCATTTGAGAGTAAGTTGCATACTCTACACCCGTCTGCCCCTAAACATTTTGTTGCGTATTTCTTGAAAAATAAAGATGCCCCCTTTTAAAGCTCTAGCATGGTTATCAAACTCTGCAATTAAACGTTGATGCAGTCCTTTACCCAGTCTACATCGGTTTCCCAGCTTTGCCAGTTGACATGACAATATCCTTTGTAGCATTTTTTCCCTCCAAGGCAGGATCCATCCCGGGGTCGGTATTGCCTTTAGTTGTCATGTCTCTTTGGCCTCCTTTAACGTGGAACATTTCCAGTTTCTGTCTTTTATGACATGGACATTTTTGAAGGGTACAGCCCCGCTACCTTGGGTGGGGGGCAGGCACCTCTGATGTCTCCTCGTAGTCAGATTCAGGTTGCGCATTCCCAATGCGCACACTTCGAACGTGATGTGGTGTCCTCCTGGGGGTGTCCCGTCCCCAAGGCACACGATGGCATCTGCCCCTAACTTTAATCACCCACTGGAAACATTGTCCAGTTGTTTTGCTAAACAGTTACACTCTTTTGCCTTGGAACCAATAAACAATCTGGGGGACATACTTTGAGGCTATGCAAATAATCTGGCTCCTTATCAAAAAATGCCTCCCAGATTTAGAGGCTTTCCTGAACCAGACTTTATTATGGTGGTTGCAAAATGCTGATTTGCCAACCCCACTGCCCCTTCCACAGAAGTACTGAAAAAAAAAAAAATACTGTCTCACCAGAATGGTATTCCAAGAGAAAATATCTCAACATTCTCCTGTAAGAAGGAACCTCTCTTCTCTTCCACTTATTTATTTCTATTGATTGATTGTCTATATGCATGGGCTTATGGGTTTTTTATTATAATTCTTTACTGTCCTTATTTTGATATTCAAATTGTCCCAGATTTGGCCAGTGGAAGACCCTTCAAGCTGGCATCTGTGTCCGTCTGACATGTGTTTTGTTGTTGTTTGTTTGCTTTTAGCAGTTCTTTATGTTCTGGTATAACAAGATTCGGGCTCTGCCCCAGCCCTAGAATCAGCCAGTTTTCCCAGGAGCCTTGGTTCCTTTTAATGGAGAATGAAATCACTAGACACCAAAATCTGGGCATTGTGTATGCTTACTGCTGTTAGGTATCTTTTCTTCTAGGCCCTTTCTGTGCACAGAGTTAAGGAAATGTATGCATATACACGCACATGTAAATATGCGTTGTCCTTACATACGTAGACATGGACACAGAGACATGCACACACAGAAGCATTTGCACACTTTAGAAATCTTGGGTCCATACCAGTGTCTCTAATTCTCCTCCGTCCGTACTGGCTTACTCCTTATTTGCAAGCCCCTTGTCCACAGTGAGATGCCTGGTTCCCAGCCACATCAACACACAGACTCATTGCTCAGCCTACAGCGCATCTAAAATACTTTCTTAATTGCTTGGTCCTCATCACTACAAAATCAAACCTACTGAAAAGCGTCCATGATCTGTTTGTAACTCTCTACATCACCCCGCTCAAGACTCAGGGTACATAGTCAAATACTATAGTTTCAAACACCTTGGATTAGTGATTTCTCCTCTCCCTCCTCCTCTGTCTTTTCAATGTGGTTATGTTACTCATTTGAAAATTAGTTGGGTATACATTTCTCTTTTTTTTAAACTTGTTTTTAAAAACACTTTATTAAGGAATAATTTACATACCATAAAATTTACCCATTTTCAGTGTAATTTTAGTAATTTACTGACTTGTACCATCAATCTCTGCAGTCTAGGGTTAGAACGTCTCCCACCCCGCCGTTAAGATCCATCATGCCCATTTATAGTTCATTCGTCTTCCCGCTCCCAGCAACCACAAATGTACTTCCTAGTGGTCTCTGTAGATTTGCCTACTCTGGACAATTCATATATATGGAATCATATAAAATGTAATCTTTTCTCTTCTGGCTTCTTCAAGCATATTTTTGGGGTTCATCCAAATCACAGCACATTAAAGGATTTCATTCCTTTTTATTGCTAAAAAGTATTCCCTTGTATGCGTAGAACACATTTTGTTTATCCATTCACCAGCGGAGGGATGTTTGTGTTATTTCCACCTTTGGGGTATTATATTGATAAATAATGTGGCCATGAATGTTCATGTGCAAGTCTTCGTGTGGACATGTGCTTTCGTTTGTCATGGACGGATACCTAGAAGTAGAATTGCTGAGTCAAATGGTAACTGTATGTTTAAGTTTTTGAAGAATTGCCAAACTGTTTTCCAAATTGGATGTACCATTTTCCATTCCCTCCAGCAAGCTGTGAGAGTTCCTCTTCCTCCACCTCCCTACCAATATTTGGTATTGTCCATCTCCTTTACTATAGCCATCCTCTCAGGGGTGAAGTGTTCTCTCATTGTGGGTTTTGATTTGCATTTCCCTAATGACTGATGATGCTGAGAATTTTTTCATGTGCTTATTGGCCAGTGATATATATCTTCTTTGATGAAATGTTTATTCAGATCTTTTGCCCATTAATAAAGTTAAACTTTGTAGTTTTAGACATTCACATGCAATCATAAGAAACAATACAGAGAGATCCCATGTGCCCTGTACACCGTTTCCCCCAGTGGTAACATCTTCTAAAACGGTTGGCCCTTAAATAACACAGGTTTGAACCACACAGGTCCACTTATATATGGATATTTTTTCAATAAATATATGCTACTGTACTACACTCTCCATAGTTCATTAATCCACAGATGCAGAACTGCAGATTGGAGACCCAACTCCAAAGTTGTAAGTGGACTTTTGACTGCCCAGCAGGTCGACGTCCCTAACCCCTCCATAGTTCAAGGGTCACAATCAGCACATTGACAATGAGACAGTCAAGATACAGAACATTTCTATCTCCACAAGGATCCCTGGTGGTGGCCCCTTTATAGCCACACCCACTTCCCTCCCACTCCCATCCCTCTTTAATCCCTTGAAATCACTAATTTGTTCTCCAGTTCTACAATTTTGTAATTTCAAGGATGTTATGTAAGTGGAATCACACAGCATGTGACATTTGGGGTTGGCTCTCTTGCCTTACATGCTTCTCTTAAGGTTCAAGTTGTTTCGTGTATCAATAGGTCACTTATTTTTTATTGCTGAGTAGAATCCCATGGTGTTGATGGACCGCAGTTGTTTAGCCGGCTGCCCGTTGAAGGACGTATGAGTCATTTGCAGTTTGGGACTGTGACAGATCGTGATGGGCTGAGTCATGGCCCCTGAAGTATCCGAGTGCTAGTTCCTAGAAGCTGTGACTGTCATCTTAGCTGGCAAAGGAGGCTCTGCAGATGTGCTTAAATTCAGCATCTTGAGATGGAGAGGTGATGATCCTGCCTTATCCAGGTGGGCCCAGTGTCATCACAAGCATCCTTCCATATGAGGAGGCAGAGGGGGATGTGACTATAGAAGAGAAAGGTGATATGATGTTGGAAGCAGGGGAGAAGATGCAGTGTGGTGTGAGGACAGGGTTATGAGCTAAGGGATGCACTTGGCTCCCAGAAGAAAAGGCATGGTAACGGATGCTCCCCAAGGGGCTCCGCAAGGAGTCAACCCTGCCAGGGATTTTTTTTTTTTTTTTTTTTTTGCAGTACGCGGGCCTCTCACTGTTGTGGCCTCTCCCGTTGCAGAGCACAGGCTCCAGACGCGCAGGCTCAGTGGCCATGGCTCACGGGCCCAGTCGCTCCGCGGCATGTGGGATCTTCCCGGACCGGGGCATGAACCCGTGTCCCCTGCATCGGCAGGTGGACTCTCAACCACTGCGCCACCAGGGAAGCCCTGCCAGGAATCTTTTAGTCCCATAAGATTAATGTCAGACTTCTGGCCTCGAGAACTGTCAAAGAGTAAATCTGTATTGCTTTAAGCCACTGTTTGTGGTAATATATTGCAGCGGCAATAGGAGACTGATACACAGGTAAAGCTGGTGTAAACACCCATGTGCAGGTTCTTGTGTGGACATAAGTTTTCATTTCTCTGGGACAAAAGCCCAAGAGTGTATTTGCTGAGTTGCATGTTTAGTTTTTTGTTTGTTTGTTTTTTGAAAAACTGCAAAACTTTTCTCAAGTGGCCGTTCCCATTTTATGTTCCCTGCAGCAATGTATGAGCAATGCAGTTTCTCTGTGTCCTTGTCAGCCTCTGGTGTTGACATGATTTTTCATCTGACCTATTCTCATAGGTGTGTGGCACTGTCTTGTTGTGGTTTTAATTTGCATTTTCCCAATGGCTAGTGATACTGAAAATCCTTTCATGTGCTTATTTGCCATTTGTATATACTATTCAGTGAAATATTTGTTCCTATCATTTGCCCATTTTCCAACTGGATTAGTTTTAAACATGGAGTCTTGAGAAGTCTTTATATATTCCAGATACTAGTCCAAAGTCAGATTTGTGGTTTGCAAATATTTTTGCCCAATCTGTAGCTTTCCTTTTCATCCTTTTAACAGATTCCTTTTAATTTTGATGAAGTCCAGTTTATCCTTGTAATGGATTGCACCTTTGATGTTAGGTCTAAGAACTCTTTGCCTAACTGTAGACCCTGAATATTTTCTCCAACAGTGTTTTTAGCAACAGCTGTATTAATATATAATTCATGTACCATACAATTCATCCCTTTTAAAGTGTACAGGTCAACGGTTATAAGTATATTCCCAGGGTTGTGCAACCATCACCACAATCTGTTTTGGGACAGTTTCATTACCCCCAAAAGAAACCCAGTACCCTTCAAATATCACCTCCCAACCCCTCATTCCATCTGCTTAAGTCCTAGGCAACAACTAATCTACTTTCTGTCTCAATGGATTTGCCTATTCTGGACATTTCATAAAAATGAAATCATATAGTACGTGGTCCTCTGTGACTGGCTTCTTTCCCTTAGCATAATGTTTTCAATTCATCCATGTTATAGTATGGAAAAGTACTTCATTTCTTTTTATAGCTGAATAATAGTCCATTGTATGGATATACCACATTTTATTTATCCATTCATCAGTTAATAGTCATTTAGGTTGCTTCCACCTCTTGACTCTTGGGAATAATGCTGCTATGAATGTCTGTGTACATCTATTTGGGTGGACATATGATTTCGTTTCTCTTGGGTACATATGTGGGAGAGGAATGCTGAGTCAAATTAGTGCTATGTTTAATGTTTTTTTTTTTAGAAACCAACAGTTTTCCAAAGTGAGTGTGCCATTTTACATACCAGCAATGTATGAACACTGTACAATTTCTCCATATCCTCGCCTTGTTATTATCTTTTAAAATTTACTATTATAGCCATCTTAGTATGTGTTAAATGGAATCTCATTGTGATTTTGACTAGCATTTGCCTGTGACTAACGTGACCATTTGTGTATCTCTTTTTGAAGAAATGTCTATTCTTCACCCATTTTTAAAAATTGGGATCTTTGTTTTTTGGTTTTGAAATGTAAGAATTCCTCATATATTCTAGCCACAAGTCCATTATCAGATTTATGATTTGCAAATATTTTCTCCCATCTGTGGATTGTCTTTTCACTTTCTTTATATCTTTTGAAGCACAAAAGCTTTTAATTTTGATAAAGTCCAGTATACCTATTTTTTTCTTTTGTTGCCTCTGCTTTTGGTGTTATAGCTTAGAAAGCGTTGCCGAACCAAGGTCATGAAGACTTACTTTTACGTTTTCTTCTAAGAGATTTATATAGCTTTATCTGTTATATTTAGGTCTTTGACACATTTTGAGTTAATTTTTGTATATGGTATGAGGCAATGGTCCAACTTTATTTTTTTCATGGTGTTACAGCACCATTTGTTCAGAAGACTATTCTTTCTCCACTGAATGACCTTGGCATCCTAGTCAAAAATCAATTGACCACAGATACAAAGCTTTATTTTTTTAAACTCTCATACAGTACCATTCATCTGTGTCTTACTTTATGCCAATAACTACACTGTCTCGAACACTCTGTAGTAAGTTTTGAAACTGGGAAGTGTGGATCCACCAACTTCATTCTTTTTCAAGATTGTTTTGGCTATTCTGGGTCATTTGAATTTCCATATGAATTTTAGAATCCACTTGTCAATTTCTGTAAGGAAGCCAGCTGGGATTCTGGTAAGGATTGTGTTCAAACTGCAGATCAATTGGGGAGTACCCCCATCTTAACAATATTGTCTTCTAATCCATGAACATGGAATGCCTTTTGTTTATTTAGATACTTTCTTTCAATGAGGTTTTATAGTTTTCAGAGTATATATTTTGCACTTCTTAAATTTATTCCTGAATTTTTTCTTTCTATATTGTGGTAAAAAATTATACATACAAAATAAAATGTACCATTTTAACCATTTTTAAGTGTACATGTCTGTGGCATTAAGTACATTCACATTGTTATGCTTTATTCTTTTTTGATGTCATGTTTTCTTAATTTCATTTTCTGTTTTATTGAAAGTGTGCAGAAATATAATTGATACTGATCTTGCAACCTTGCTAAACTCATTTATTAGTTACAATCATTTTTTAGTGGATTCCTTGAGATTTTCTATATATAAAATCATGTCATCTGTGAATAGAGATAGTTTTACTTCTTTCTTTCCTAACTGGATGCCTTTTATTTCTTTTTTTGCCTAATTGTCATGGATGGAACCTCCAATACAATGCTGAGTAGAAGTGGTGAGAGCAGATATCTTTGTCTTATTCTTGATCTTAAAAAGAAAGCATTTTGTCTTTCACCATTAAGTATGAAGTTAGCTATGGTTTTTAAATAGATGCCTTTTATGAGGCTGAGGAAGTTCCTTTCTATTTCTAGTATATTGAATGCTTTTTTTTTTCCATCATGTAAGTGTGTTGAATTTTATCAGATGCTTTTTTCTGTGTCTTTTCTTTCTTTGATAATCGTGTAGTTTTTGTCCTTTATTTTATTGATATGGTGCATTAGATTTTCAGTTGTTAATCCAACCTTACATTCCTGGAATAAATCCCACTTGGTCATAGTGTATAATCCTTTTTATCTATTGCTGTATTTTATTTGCTAGTATTCTGTTGAGCATCTTGCACCTATTTTCATAAGAGTTATTGGTCTGTAGTTCTCTCCTCATGTTATATCTTTGTCTGGTTTGGGTAGCAGGGTGATACTGGTCTCAAGAATGTGTTGGGAACTGATTCCTCCTCTTCTATGTTTGTTTTTGGTGGGGGAAGAGTTTGTAAAGAATTCGTATTAATTCTTTAAATTTTTGGTGGAGTATACCAGTGAAGCCATCTGGGCCTGCTGGGCTTTTCTTTGTGTGTAGGATTTTGATTACTAATTAAATTTCTTTATTTGTTATAGGTCTATTCAAATTTTCTACTTATAATTAGTAGTTTTTTACTTTCTAGGAATATGTCCATTTTATCTAAGTTGTGTAATTTATTGACACAAAATTGTTCAGAGCATTTATTATAATCCTTATTATTTCTGTATGGTTAGCTGTAAAGTTCTTTCATTCCTGATTTTAGTAATTTGAGTCTTCTTCTGTCATCAGTCTAGCAAAAGGTTTGTCAGTTTTGTTCATCTTCTCAAATAGCCAACTTTTGGTTTTGTTGACTTTATTATTTTTCTATCCTCTGCTTCATTAACTACCACTCTGATATTTAGTATTTCATTTCTTCTGCTTGTTTTAGGTTTAGTTTTTTCTTCTTTTTTCTTCCAGCCTCCTAAAGTGGAAAGTTAAGTTATTGATTTGAGGTCTATTGTCTTTTTTAATGTGGGCATTTACAGCCATAAAAGCCTCTTTTATCACTGCTTTAACCATATCCCATAAATTCTGGTACATTGTGCCTTCATTTTCATTCCTCTCAAAGTATTTTCTAATTTTCCTTGTGAATCCTTACTTGATTCATGGTTATTTAAGAGTGTGTTGTTTAAATTCCACATATTTTTGTGTTCCCCCAAGTTTCTTTCTGTTATTGAGTTCTACTTTTATTCTATTGTGCTCAGAAAACATACTCTTTATTAATAGTGCCCTTTAAAATTTATTGAGGTTTAATGGTGTAGCATATGGTCCATCTTGGAGAATGTACCATGTTCACTTGAAAAGACTGTATATTTCTATGGTTGCTGTTTGTAGTGTTCTGTGGGGTCTAGTTGGTTTATAGTGTTGTGCATATCTTCTATTTCCTTATTGATCTTCTGCCTATTTGATCTATACATTATTGAAAATGGGGTATTGAAGCCTCCAAGTATTGTTGAATTCGCTCTTTCTCTGTTCAGGCCTATGAATTTTTGCTTCATGTGTTTTGGTGCTATATTGTTAGGTGCATATAAGTTTGTAATGGTTATATCTTCTGATGAATTGACTTTTATCATTATAAAATGTCCCTCTTTAATACTAGTAACATTATTTTATTTAAAGTCTACTTTGTCTCATTTTAATACAGCACTCAAAGTATCTTATGGTTGCTGTGTGCATGTTATATCTTTTTCCATCCTTTTACTTTCAGTCTGTTTGTATGTTTGAATCTAAAGTATGCTTCCAGCATATAGTTGGATAAGGCGGTCTGATAAGCTCTACCTTTTGATTGTTTAATCCATTCACATTTAATGTTATTAATATAGTTGGATTTGTTTGCAGTTTTACTTTTGGTTTTCTCTGTCTCATGTAGTTTTTGTTCCTCTCTTTCTCCTTTACTGCTTTCTTTTACATTTACTGAATATTTCTAAATATAAATTTTTAGTTTCTTTAGTTATTTTCGACCGAGTTGTGTCCTTAGTAGTTGTTCTTATAGTTATAATATACATTTAACTTATCAGAATCTACTTCAGATTTATACAACTTAATCCCAGTTATATACAGATGTTATTCCTATATTGCTTTATTCTGTTTTACCCATTTCTGTGGTATTATTGTTAAACATATTACATCTATATATGTTATAAACCCAGCAATACAGTGTAATAATGATTACTTTATATAACTTTATGTCTTATAAAAAGAAAAGCAAGTATATATTTATAGTGTTTGTCTGATTAACCTCAATTAACATATTTGACCCTATTCTTTTGTTACTTTGGATTCAAATTACCAGCTGCTGAAATTTCTTTAGCACAGTTCAGCATTGCAACAACCAACCTACTTTGAGTTGGTATTCATACTTTTTCTCTTCATCAAGGATTATCATTTTTGTGTATGCTTTCATCATATTACACCCTATGCGTGTTCACTAAACAATATGTAGTTTTTTGCATTATTAAAAAAATATAGGTAAATTGTACTATACTGTAAATATCCTTTTTTTAAAAATAAATTTATTTATTTATTTTTGGCTGTGTTGGGTCTCGTTTCTATGCAAGGGCTTTCTCTAGTTGTGGCAAGCGGGGGCCACTCTTCATCGCGGTGTGCAGGCCTCTCACTGTCGCGGCCTTCTCTTGTGGAGCACAGGCTCCAGACGCACAGGCTCAGTAGCTGTGGTGCACGGGCTTAGTTGCTCCGCAGCATGTGGGATCTTCCAAGACCAGGGCTCGAACCCGTGTCCTCTGCATTGGCAGGCAGATTCTCAACCACTGCACCACCAGGGAAGCCCTGTAAATATCCTTTTAATACTTGCCGTTTTCACTTTCTATTATGTTTTTATAATTTAATGAGGTTGATACATATAGCTCTAGTTGATTTGATTTCAATCCTCTGAATGTATATCACTTTCTTTTATACATTATCTTGTTTAAGGGGTTTGAATTGTTTTAAATTTTTTCTATTACAAACACTGGATGTTGTTCCATTGTGTTGCTTCTGTTCTATTGTGTTGTGCTGTTTCCGTTTTGATTGCTCTATAATAAAATACTCTAAAACTTAAAAAAGAAAAAAAAAAGACAAATATTTTGCATTTCTGTATGGTTCAGGTCCAACGATACAACTAAATACCTGTTGTTTTATACAGTTGCTTTACAATTCAGTTAGAAGAAATAGGAAGAAATATGAATTTATATTGTATAATTACATAATTGCCTTTAGGGATGCTTTTTGTTTTCTTATATGTGTGAATTCAATTTACTATCTGGTGTCACTGAAAACCCTTCTTCAGTAGTTCTTATAAAGTAGGTATGCTAACAAGAAACTCTCTGTTTTTGTCTATCTGGGAATGTCTTTATTTTGCCTTCCTTTCAAAAGAGTCTTTCTGGATATAAGATTGTTAATTTTTTGTCTTTAAACACTTTGATTATGTAACCCCGCTGCTCTTGGGTTCCATTTCTTTTTCTGATGAAAAGTCACGTTAGTTTTGTTGGTTTTCCCTTTTTTCTCTTGCTCCTTTCAAGATTTTCTCCTTGTCTTTGGCTTTTAGCATTTTTGCTATGATGTCATGTTCAAATAGTGACAGTTTTATTTTTTCTTTTCCTGTACGTACGCCTTTTATTGACTTTTCCTGTGCTATTGAAGTGGCTATTACTTCCAGTAGTATGTTGAATAGGAATGATGAGTGAACGTCATTGTCTTCTTCTCAATCTTAAGGGGAACTCATTCAGTCTTTCACCATTCAGTATGATGTTAGATAAAGTTTCTTTTGGTTGATGGTGTTTATCAAAATGAGAAGGTGCCCTTTTATTTCTATTGTTTCTGAGTTTTTATCATGAAAAGATGGATTTTGTCAGATGAATTGTGTGTATCAGTTGATATGATCATGTAATCTTTATTATTTACCTGTTAATTTGGTGCGTTACATTGAATGATTTTGAATACTGAACCAATTTTGCATTCCTAGAATAAGTCCCACTGGTCACGGTGTATAATTCTTTTCATATATTGCTGAATTCTATTTGATAATATTTTATTTTAAAATTTTTTTGGGAGGTTGCTAATGTTATTCTCATTCCTCTGTTGGTGACCTGCTTTCTGGAAGCTTAGTTTTTCCCCCTTAATTTATGCTTAGCATTTTAAAATGTCACAACAATAAGCCCAGAAGTGGGGTGTTTTATCCCTTATCTGTTTTGCTAGACACCTGGTGAGTGAGCCCTTTTAATCTGAAGACTCTCACATCTCTCTACTCTGAGAAATCAGTGTTTTATTTATTAATTTCCTCCCTTTTAATATTTTCTCTGCACTCTCTTTCTAGAATTCCTATTAGTTGGATGTATCTCCTGGATGATTGTCTTTGTCTTTATATGTTAGTTGCAAATTTAAATTTTTGTTTTTCTTTTTACTTTTTGACCTCCCCTTCACTCATTTCTCCCACCTCCCCACTCCTCCTCTGAAAACCACCAATATGTTCTCTGTACCTGTGAACTTCGCTTTTGTTGTTTCATTTTGTGTCTGATTTCACATGTGAGAAAGATCATACAAAAGGTATTTGTCTTTCTCTGTCTGACTTATTTCACTTAGTATAATGCCCTTCATCCATGTTGTTGAAAATGACAATATTTCATTGCTTTTTATCGATGAATAATATTCCATTGTACATATATACTACAACTTCTTTATCCATCGATTCATCAATGGATATAAGTTGTTTTCTTGGCTATCGTAAATAATGCTGCAGTAAACATGGGGTGCACATGTCTTTTTGAGTTAGTGTTTTCATTTTCTTTGGATAAATACCCAGAAGTGGAATTCCTGGATCGTATGGTAGTTCTATTTTTAATTTTTTGAGGAACCTCTATACTGTTTTCCATACTGTTGCACCAATTTATAACCCCACCAACAGTGCACAAAATTTCCCTTTTCTCCACATCCTCACCAACACTTGCTATTGCTTCTCTTTTTGATAATAGCCATTCTGACAGGTATGAGGCGAAGTCTTATTGTGGTTTTGATTTGCATATCCCTGATGATTAATGATGTTGAGCATCTTTCCATGTACTTGTTGGCCATCCTTTAGTCTCCTTTGGGAAAATGTCTATTCAGATCTTCTGCCCATTTTTTGTTTGTTTGTTTGTTTGTTTTTGACTGTGCCATGCAGCCTGTGGGATCTTAGATGCCTGACCAGGGATTGAACCCAGGCCCTTGGCGGTGAAAGTGCAGAGTCCTAACCACTGGACCTCCAGGGAATTCCCCTGCCCATTTTTAATAGGATTTGTTTTTGTTGTTGTTATTGAGTTGTATGAATTCTTTATATGTTTTGGATATTAGCCCCTTATCAGATATATAATTGGCAAATATTTCATAGTGGGTGAATTGTAGTTTGTGCTTTTTGAGGAATTGGTCTATTTCATCTAAGTCGGCAGAACTTGTGTACGTAGAATTGTTTGACATATTCCCTTATTATCCTTTTGATGTCTGCAGTGTTTGGGAGTAAGAAGTTTTGTATGGTTTTCTTAGTAACTGCCCTAGGTATTGAGTATAAATATGTAATTTATCATAACTTACTGATATCAGTGCTTTACTTCTTTGAGTGAAGTATTGAAACCTTACTTCCATTTAGTTTCTTTTATCCTCACCATTTAAAAAATACAATTGTCTTTAAGTATTTCCTTCTCATCCATTAAGCACCATGTTAGATTGTAAACTTTCCTTTGCCGTTCTTTAAGGGTAGGCTTGCTAGCAACAAATTCTGTTTCCCTTCTTCTGAAATGTCTATTTCCCCTTCATTCCTGAAGTATATTTTGCTGATTATAGAATTTACAGTTGACAGTTCTTTAATATTTGAAAAATGTTATGCCACTTCTGCTGGTCTCCATGTTTTCTGATGAGAAATCCACTGCTGTTCAAATCAGTGTTCCCTCTAAAAAGATTGTGCCATTTCTCTTCAAAAAATTTTTTTTTCTTTAGTTTTCATATATCTATAATGTATCTTGGTATAGATTTTGGGGGGTATATTTGGGTTTATACTTTGTATTCACTTAGCATCTTGAATCTGTAAGATTATCGTTCACTAAATTTGGGAGTTTTCAGCCATTATTTCTTTGAATACAGTTTTTATTTCACTCACTCCTCTCCTTTGGAATTCCAGTGATACAAATGTTAGGTCTTTTCCTGTGGTTAAACAGGTCACTGAGACTGTTCACTTTTTATTTTCAGTCTATTTTCTATTGTTCAGCTTGAGTGAATTCTATTGACTAGCCTTAAGTTTAAGATTCTATTGTCTACAATTGAATCCATCCAGTGAGTTTATTTTCAGTTACTGTATTTTTCAGTTCTATAATTTCCATTTTTAAATGGAAATTGCTGATTCTTTGTTGAGATTTTCCTCTTTTTCATTTGTGTCAAGAAACTTTGTAATTGCTTATTAAAGCATTTTTAGGATGACTTCTTAATGTCCTTTTCAAATAATCCCAACATTTTATTTACTTTTGTTTTGGCATCTCTTGATTATCTTTTTTCATTTATATTGTGACTATCCTGATTCTTTCATGACAAGTGATTTTCAGTTGTACCCCGGAAATTTTAGAGATTATAAGACTCTGGATCCAATTTAATATTTGGCTCTGGTTTTTTGTTGTGGTGATTGTGGCTTTTTTTTTTTTTTTTTTTTGGTTATTTGTTTGTTTCTTGTTCTTTTTTTTAGCAGACAGTTCTCCTGTTGAGGTGTAGCTAGAGGGCTGGGTGAGCATGCATATACAGCTTCCCCCTGTGCTCCCCAGCAATCCCACTCCAGAAAATGTAGGGCAGTGCCTTACACTACTTCATTGTAGACAGGTGAGTGGAAGTTCAGCTTCCCTTTTGTCCCACTGACATCTTCCCAGTGAAAGTGGGGGCACCAACTCACACTGTCTTGTTGCTTTTGAGTTGGGTATAAGATCACCTCCCCAGTGGACCACGCTGCCGCGTACTCAGCTTCTCATTGGGTCCCTGACACCAGAACAGACGAGGTCATTAAGCAGAGTTCCACATAGCCCATGTCCCACCGCCTCATTCAATAATAGTGGTTATGTAATAGTTCAGTGCTCCACTCTTAATAATTGACAAAACAAGATAGAAAGTCAAAGGATATAAAAATCTTGATTAAAAAACTTGAACTATACTATTATTTTACTGTTGAATTGTCTATTATGGTTGAATTGTCTATTTCTTTCATCAGTTCTGTCATTTTTTGTTTCATGTATTTTAGGACTGTTGTTAGTTGCATATATAATTTTTATTTCTTTATAATTTTTAGTTTTATCTTATAATTTTAATTTCTTCCTGATGAGTTGACCCTTTTATCATTATAAATTCCTCATTGTCTCCAGGAATATAGTTTATTTTAAAATATATTCTGTGTGATATCTAGTATAGCCACTCCAGCTTTCTTGTGTTTAGTGTTTACATGTCATCTTTTTTCATCCTTTTTCTTTGAATCTCTTTGTGTCTTTGAATGTATAATTTATATATTGTAGGCAACATATACTTGGTTCTTGTTCTAGGCAGTCTGGCAATCTCTGCTTCTTTAGTGAGGGTTTAATTCACTTATAGTTAACATAATTATTGACATGGTAGGATTTACATCTGCCATTTGCTATTAATTTTGTATGTCTCATGTCTCTTCTCATTTTGTTCTTTTCTTCCTCCTTTACTGCGTTCTGTTGTATTAATAGGTATGTTTTAGTGTGCCATTCTTTGTTAGTTTCTTTTTCCTATTTACAAAGTTATTTTCCTATTAGTATAATCTGGGGATTACAGTAAGCATCTTAATTGAAAACAGTGTGCTTCAGGTTAATGCTAAATTATCTCTTCATATAATATTTTTCTTCCCTTTTATCACCTTTCAGGGACTTTAATTATGCATACACTGTCACTCTTAATGGTATCCAGCAAGCTTCAGAGGCTTTGTTCAGTTTTCTTCATCCTTTTATATTCTTCAGAATGAATCATCTTTATGGATGTATCTTCAAGTTCATTGATTCTTTCTTTCTTCTGCCAGTTCAGGTCTGCTGTTTAGCCCCCCTAGTTTTTCATCTAAGGTGTGCTTTCAACTCCAGAATTTCTACTTGGTTTACTTTATAATCAATGTCTCTTTATTGATATTCTACATTGATGAGTCACTGTCATCATACTTCCCCTTCATTCATTGACTGTTGTTTTTTTAGTTCTTCAAACAGATTTGCGAAAGCTGCTTTGAAGTCTTGGCCTAAGAAGGCTCTCTCAGGGATCCTTGCTATTGACTGCTCTTTATTTCTGTTTAAGGGTTACACTCCTTGCTTCTTTGCATGTCTCAAAAATTTTGGTTAAAAATTGATCATTTTATATAATATAGGAATTCTGTGTTCCCATTCTTCCCCCTACCCAGGGGTGATTGTTGTTGCTAGGTTTTTTGTTTGTTGACTTGTTTATTCCTTGCCTGCACTATTTGTGTAGTCTGTGTGTCATGCAGCATATAGCCACTGATGTCTCTGCTCAGTTTTTGTTTTTGTTTTTTAATTCTTATTTTTGTTTTTAAGCCTGGCTTCCTTGGTGTCACCCCTGGATCTGCATAGCCTAGTGGTGAGGCTGATTGGTCAGTTTTGTTGAAACATCTTGAGCCAATGAGGCTTCTACCATTTGCTGAGGTGATCTTTGTATGAGTTGAGATATTCATTCAAATTCAAGTAGTTTACAAGTCTTCCTGGCTTTTACTTTCTACTTGCACAGGGTTTCACAGTCAGCCAAGGATACATGATAACAAGGGTTCTCTCTGGTCTCTCTTGAGAGGATGTGCAGCCTTCCAGATTTCAGGGATCCCTTCAAAAATTTTTTTCTGGTCTATTGCTTGCCCCAACCAATACTGCAGACTTCAGTAGCTGTGATGTTGGCCTTGCCCAATTATTTTCCACTGAGATCACTACTGTTTGACAATAATGCAAGGATTTTTCCATGGAGCTCCAAATCAGGTTATCCCTCTTTGTTGGCACTGAGACTGAAAGTTCTTAAGGTTACTGTGCCACTGAGCTTGGGTGGGGACATGGGAGCAGCCCCAAGTTAAACTGCCATAGACCCTGCTGTCCCTACCAAGGTTTAGTAGTTTTTTCTTGAATAAACACCTTTCAATTTGTTATATGCCTTTGGGTAACTTCTGGAGTTCTTAAATGACTGGGTTTTTTTTTTATTTTGTCCAATTTTGTCATTGCTCTCTAGGGAGAAGTTTTGTCAAGGTCCTCATTCCACCATTCCAGAGGCATCCCACACCTTGCTGATTTAATTTTGTTTTTTGTATACGTAGAACATTAATTTACTTCCAAAGTCAAAAGTATACAAAAAGGTCTACTGAGAGAAATGTCCTTTCTTCCCATACCCCTCCCATCCTAATTCTCCCCACCTCTTGTTGGTAACCAATTTCAGTGTTCTCTGGTTACCAGTAGTGTGTGATTGCGTGTGTGTTATCAAACATATGTCATAGTTTTCTCATTTCCTCTTCTTTATTACAAAAAAATGTGGTCTTCTGTATATGCTCTTTTTTACTTTGCTTTTGTCGCCTAGCAGTATCTCCTAGAAATCACTCAATCTCCATTCATACAGAGCTTTCTCTTCCTTTCTTATAGTTGCCTGATATTCCTTGGTGTGTACATAGTACAGTCTTTTCAACCAATCTCTTATACTTGTATGCGTAGGTAGTTTCTGGATAGCAGCTATGCTCATCATTCTGTGGTCAGCACTCTGGTTAGCCTCTAATATTTTGTAATTGCAAATAATGCTGCACTGAATAATCTTCTGCATATTTTTTCCATATTATTGGAGGTGTATCCTTAAGGTAATTTCCTAGAGGTGGGATTGTCAGGTTGAAATATAAATACACATGTAGTTTTGTTAAATATTGCCAAATTCCCCTCTACAAGGCCGGTGCCATTTCGATTTCACACCAGCAGTGTGGGACTGTTCCCACACAGTCTCACTAAAGGAGTATGTTATCAAGATTTTGAATTTTTGTGGGATCTGATAGATAAAAAATGGTATCTCAATTTAGATTTAGCTTGCATTTTTCTTTTTACGAGTGAAATTGCAATCTTTTCATAAGTTTAAGGGCCATTTTTATATACCATTTCCTGAAATATCTGTTTATATCTTTTGCTTATTTTTCTATAGTCATCTTGCTTCTTTACTCCCTACATTTTAAAAAATTTTGTGTATATCATGGCCATTAGCCTTCTGTTGCAAAGATTTCCTTCCATTTTTGTCATTGTCTTTTGATTAAGATTTTTTTCTATGCTAAAGGTTTAGTAAATCTGTAGTCAAATTTATTTATCTTCTCTTATTACATCTAGCTTTTTAGTCACAGTTGGGAAACCTTATTCCTATGCTTAGTTTGTAGAGGAATTCACTCCTCTTCTAGTATTTGTGTAGTTTTATCAAGGAAGTGTCCATCCATTTGTATTTTCATAAGAGTTTAGTTAAGAATGGATGATGAATTCCTGGAGGTAATCATGTTTCTTTTCAAACCTATTAATATGGGGAAATACTTAGGATTTCTGCATCAGCATTCATAAATAATATTGGCCTTTTTATGTTCTATTTTTATCAGGTTTATATATCAGTGTTACATTTGCTTATAAAGTATATTTGGAAGGTTTCCTTCATTTTCTGTGCTCTGAAACAATATATGCAAAATTTGGACTCTGTTCTCTAAAGGATTTTGGTAGAATTCTCCTGTGAAATCTAATGGATATCACACTTTCTTATAGGGTAGTTCCTTAATAAAACTTTGTTTATTTTTTGGAAATTAGGTGTTTAATCTTTCTATTTCTACTGAGATCAATTTTAGATGAATTGTGTTTTGCAAGGAAATTATCCATTTCATCTGGGTTTTACAAATATTTTGCATGTAATTGTACCAAGTAGTCTGTTATGATATTTATGAATTTATGAATTTCCTCCACAACAATAGTTACTTTCTCTTGTTACTTCTTCTGCATATTTGTGCTTTCTCTCTTTTCTCCTTAAAGTAAATAGTAGTTTGTCTATTTTTTTAACCAGGATTTTTTTTTTTTTTTAATTTTTTTTTTTTAGATGTTGGGGGTAGGAGTTTATTAATTTACTTATTTAGTTTTGCTGTGTTGGGTCTTCGTTTCTGTGCGAGGGCTTTCTCTAGTTGTGGCAAGCGGGGGCCACTCTTCATCACAGTGCGCGGGCCTCTCACTATCGCAGCCTCTCTTGTTGCAGAGCACAGGCTCCAGACCCGCAGGCTCAGTAGTTGTGGCTCACGGGCCCAGTTGCTCCGCGGCATGTGGGATCCTCCCAGACCAGGGCTCGAACCCGTGTCCCCTGCATTAGCAGGCAGATTCTCAACCACTGCGCCACCAGGGAAGCCCCCAGGATTTTTATTTTATTAATTTGGTTTACTATTTTACTGGTTTCTGCCTCATTAATTTCTGCTTTTGTCTTTGCTATTTTCTTCTTTGTGCTTTCTTTTGATTTACTGTAGGATTTTTTTTTAGCTTTTTGAATGGGTAATTTGTGTATTTTTATTGATCTGTGTATTCAGACTTATAAATGTGTGCTCAAGAAGGAATATTCTCTATTGCTGTGGTATCCTGTTCCATATATATACAAAAGACCTGGCTTATGAATTATGTTCTTCAGATCCCTTATATCCTTGCTTTATTTATCCATCCACTTGGTCTGTCATATGAAAGTAGAATGTGACTCTTGCATTATTAATGTATTTGTATTTTCCCTGCATATCTAGTAGTTTCTGTTTTATGCAGGTGGTATTTATTGCATAGTTATTCATAATTGTTGTAACTTCATTATGAAATGTGGCTTTTAGCATTATAAAGGATCCTTATTTGTCCCATTTAAGCTTTTTTAACATTAATTATACTTTTTCAGCATGCCAAAATCATAACCCATTTTCTTGGTGTTTACATTTATCTGGTGAATCTTATCCATTCCTGCATTTTTCAGCATTTTAATCACTGAATTTTAGATGTCTGATTTTTAAAAATTGCATGGAGTTGATTTTACTTTATGAACCAATTTGAATATATTTTTCTTTTGAAAAGCATGTTTTTAACTCTCATTTATTAATATAACTGATAACTTCGATCTCAGTTCCTTTTATATTATCACATATTGCAATTATTGCCTGTATTATGACATACTGACTTTGTTGCTCTGTGTGTCTGCCTTGCTTTTTCATAAATTATTTTGGTATTTAAGGATGTTTATACTTTT
The DNA here is from genome assembly GCF_949752795.1 of Hyperoodon ampullatus. Classification (NCBI taxonomy): domain Eukaryota; kingdom Metazoa; phylum Chordata; class Mammalia; order Artiodactyla; family Ziphiidae; genus Hyperoodon; species Hyperoodon ampullatus. Next base: position 4,713,049 of record NC_136920.1, read on the forward strand.
TTTTTTTTTTTTTTTACTAATGGTTCCCTTTGTATTACTAATCTTGGTTTAATCCCCCTTTTTCTTTCTTTATCCTATTTGGTATGCCACATGGATTCCTATCTATTAGATGTATAAGTCAGTTTTATACACTACATCTAATACATACTTACTATATATACACTGTTTCATTGTCTCTTCCTTTTCCTCCCAGATTTGTATTCTTTCTATTTATTTGTATTCTTTCTATTCTTTCTATTTTTTGCAGGGACATATGATGTTCTTGTATTATTATTCAGCCATGACTCTCTCCAGGTCTTCATCTAGTTCTATAACTAAATATATAGAATGTTTACCATCAGTTCTTTTGCCAGAGTTTTTCCAGTCTCATCATGGTTGGATGAAGCCTATCCTCTAAGCCTTGCTTAGCAAGGGCTCATGTGTACAATATTTTGTACATACGTAAAACTGTTTTTCTATCACCTTGATACATGAAGTTCAGCTTGACTGAATATAAAATCCTTGGCTTGTGGTACTTCCTTAAGTTTCTTGAAAATTCTGCTCCACTTTGTATATTGTTTTTGTTAAGTCTGTTGCCTTTGTTATTTCGTCTTTTGCTTGGAGGCCCTAAGGATTTCTTCTCTATTTTTAAAGTCTAATAGTTTTACCAGGAAGTGTCTCAGAGTTTATTGTTCCAGGTCAGTTTCCTTGGTACCCACGTGGGTCCTTTCAACGTGTTAGATTTTATCGTATTTATAGAATTTTTAACATATGCCTTTAAATATTATTTCTATTGTTTTTCTTTTCTTCTTCAGAGACTTGAGTTATATGCACATTGGACCCCCTTTGCCTATCTTCCACTTCAACCGTGGTCACTCTGATGCTATTTCTGTCTTTCTCTCATTTTAATTATCTTAGCTGTTTTCATGCTTTTCGTCTATCTTTAGTTCAGTCACCTCTTGTCATTTCTTATTTTTATTTATTTTTATCCATTTCTGTTTTTAAGTGATCTTATTACTGATTCAGGTATGTTTTCATATCCCAAATGTTGAAAATATTTATTTTGGTTGGGAATGTTATTTATAGTCTTCTTCAGCTTTATGGTTAGATTTTGGAGGAGACTTTTATAAGCAGAAAAGTTTTTATTCTCATTTTCTGATTTTTTTTTTCTCACAGTAGTATTATATGAATGTAGTCTGCTTACTTATATTCCCATGTACTTAGTGGTCAGAGTTCCTAGTTCAAAAATGCCATCTTCTTTCAGGCTTGTCCTCTTTTAGGCAGTTGCATTTCCAGATACTGCTGTCCTGGGGCATGTGTGTGAGGTAACTTCCATGTCTTGCTTTTCTTTAATTCCCGCAGGAGTCTCTTTCACTTCTCGCTCTTATTTCCTTCTTTACCTTCATGGTCATGCCACTTCTCTATTTACCTGAGCCTCCCCAAGACATGATTCTCTGAGACTGCCACTTCTAACCAGTCACTTCAAAGCCCTTCCTTGTTGCTGTTGCTATGAACTGCCTATTTCTGTCCTGCATTCTCCATTTTGACACCTAATGCTGGACTTTGTTTTCCTGGAGGTAACTGTGTCTGTGCTTCTTTGAAGTCTTCTGTGGCCCCTATTTTTCCTTAATGAGGTGAAATCCACATAATTAATCATTTTAAAGTCAAACAATTCAGTGGCATTTAGCACATAATCCAAGGTCGTAAAGATTTACCTCTGTGTTTTCTTCTAGGGAATGTGTGGTTTTAGCTTTTATATTTAAGTGGCTGATCCATTTTGAGATAATTTTTATATGGTATGGGGTATGTGTCCAACTTCATTCTTTTTCCGGTGTCCAGTTATCCCAGCACCATTTGTTGAAGAGCCTGTTCTTTTACCATCAAATGGAATTGGTACCCTTTATTGAATATCAGTTGACTATATATGAGGTTTTATTTCTAGGTTCTCTATTTTATTCCATTGGGCTAAATGTCTACCTATATGCCAGTACCACATTATTTTGATTAATATAGCCCTGTGTATGTTTTGAAATTGGGAAGTGTGAGTCTTCTGAGTTTCTTTTTCAATAATTTTTAAGCTATACTAGGCCCCTTACCCTCCATAAACATTTTAGGATCAATTTTTTCCTTTCTGCAAAAAAGACCATTAGAATTTTGATAGGGATTGCATTCAGTCTGTGGATCACTGGATAACATTGCCATCTTCACAATATTAAGTTTTCCAATCCATGAACATAGGATGTTGTTCTATTTATTTAGGTCTTTAATTTCTATTAGTTTTGTAGTATTTGGCATAGAAGTCTTTCACCTCTTTGTTAAATTTATTCCTAGGTACTTTACTCTTCCTGATGCTAATGTAAATGGAATTGTTTAAAAATTTCCTTCTCGAATTGTTCATTGCTGGTGTATAGATACACCAATGATTTCTGTGTGTTGACCACATGTCCTGCAAGTTTTCTGAATTTGTTTATTAGTTCTAATAGGTTGGGTTTTTTTTTTTTTCTTTTGTGGATTCTTTGGAATTTTCTATGTAGGATCATATCTGTGAATAAAAATAATTTTACTTCTTCCTTTCCAATTTGGATGCTTTTTATTTATTTTTTGCCTAATTGCTATGGCTAAAACTTCTAGTACACTGTTGAAAAGCAGTGGTAAAAATGGGCATCCTTTGGTTCCTGGTTTTAGGGGAAAAGTTTTTAGTCTTTTCACCATTATTATGTTAGTTACAGGTTTTTCGTAAATGCTCTTTATCATGTTGAGAAAGATCCCTTCTTTTCCTAATTTTGTGAGAATTTTTATCTTGAAAGGTTGTTGGATTTTGTCAAATGCTTTTTCTGTGTCAACTGAGATAATTCTATTACTCTGATGTATTACTTTGATTTTTCTTATGTTGAACCACCCTCCCATTCCTGAGATAAATCCCACTTACTCATGGTATATAATTCTTCTAATATGCTGCTGGATTTGGTTTACTAGTATTTTCCTCTGGGTTTTTTGTTTGTTTTTGCATCTATAAGGGATATTGGTATCTAGCTTTCTTGTGGTGTATTTGTGTGATTTTGGTATCAGAGTAATATTCATCTCATAGAATATGTTGCAGTGTTCCCTCCCTTCTGTTTTTTTGTTAGAGTTTGAGGGACTGGTGTTAATTCTTCTTTACATGTTTGGTATCATTCACCAGTGAAGCCCTCAGGTCCTAGACTTCTCTTTACTACGAGATCTTTGATTACTGAGGGATTCATACTTTTTTTTGTGTGTGGTACCGGACCTCTCACTGTTGTGGCCTCTCCCGTTGTGGAGCACAGGCTCTGGACGCGCAGGCTCAGTGGCCATGGCTCACGGGCCTAGCCACTCTGCAGCATGTGGGATCTTCCTGGACTGGGGCATGAACCTGTGTCCCCTGCATCGGCTGGCAGACTCTGAACCACTGTGCCACTAGGGAAGCCCAGTGATTCATACTTTTTACTTGTTATGAGTCGGTTCAGAATTTCTGTTTCTTCTTGAGTCAGTTTTGTAGTTCATGTGTTGCTAAGATTTTGTTCATTTCATCTTGGTTATCTAATTTTTTGGAGTACAATTGTTCATAGTATTCTCTTATAATTCTTTTTATTTCTGTAAGGTCAATTGTAATGTCCCCACTTTTGTTTATGTTTTTATTTGCATCTTCCCTTGTTTCTTCTTAGTCATTCTAGCTAAGCATTTGTCAACTTTGTTGATCTTTTCAAAAATAACCAACTTTTTGTTTAGTTGACTCTTGTTTTTCTATTCATTTTCCACTCTCACATTTATTATTTTCTTCTTTCTGCTAACTTTGGGTTTAGTTTACTTTTCTTTTTATAGTTCCTTAGGCTGTAAAGTTAGGTTATTGAAATTCTTTCTTCTTTCTGTATGTAGGAATTCATAGCTATATTTTTCTCCTTGAGCACTGCTTTCATTGCATCCCATAGGCTTTGGTATGTTGTGTTTTCATTTTTATTCATCTCAAAATATTTTCTAATTTCCCTTGTGATGTCTTCTTTGACTCATTAGTTTTTAACGAGTGTGTTGTTTAATTTTCACATATTTGTTAATTTTCTAGTTTTCCTTCTATTATTGATTTCTAGCCACACTCCATTTTGGTTAGAGAAGATACTTGGTATGATTTTAATTTTTAAAATTTTACTGAGACTGCTTTGAAGCCTAACATGTGATCTATCCTGGAGAATATTCCATGTGCACTTGAGAAGAATGTATTCTGCTGTCATTGGGTGGAGTGTTCTACATAAGTTTGTTAGGTCTCCTTGGTTCATAGTGTTGTTCAAGTCTTCTATTTCTTTACTGATCTTCTGTCTGGTTGTTCTATTTGTTATTGAGTGTTAGGTATTGACGTCTCCAGCTATCATTGTAGAACTGTCTATTTCTCCCTCCAGTTCTGTCAATGTTTGTTTCATGTACTTTGGGGCTCTGTTGTTGGATGTGTACACGTTTATAATTGTTACATCTTGATGAACTGACTTTCTTCCTCAGTACAAAAAGTCAACTCCTATACAGTTCCATCCCCCTCATGTTGTTATTGTCAGAAATTATACCTTTATACATTGTATTCCCAATAACATAGATGTATAGATATTGTTTTATGTATTTGTCTTTTAAGTCATATAAGAAATAAAGAGGAATTATAAACTAAGGATATGATAACACTGGCTTCTATGTTTACCTATGTGGTTACCTTTTCTGGAATTCTTTACTTCTCTGTATGGGTTTGAGTTACTTTCTAGTGTCCTTTCATTTCAGCCTAAAGGACTCTCTTTACCACTTTTTGTAGGGCAAGTCAACTAGCAAGGAACTCCCTTAGCATTTGTTTATCTCAGAACATATTAATTTCTCCTTCACTGTTGAAATAATTTTGCTAGATATAAAATTCTTAACTCGGGACTTCCCTGGTAGTCCAGTGGTTAAGACTTCGCCTTCCAATGCAGGGGGTGTGGGTTCGATCCCTGGTCGGGGAGCTAAGATCCCACATGCCTCGTGGCCATAAAACCAAAACAGAAGCAGTATTGTAACAAATTCAGTAAAGACTTTAAAAATGGTCCACATCAAAAAAAAATCTTTTAAAAAAATTCTTAACTCAGTTTTTGATATTTGTTTTCCTCTTTAAGCACTTTAAAAATTTTATCCCATTCCCTTCTGGCCTCCATGCTTTCTAATGAGAAATCTGCTGTTAATCTTACAGACTACCCCTGTATGTGATGAGGCACTTCTCTCACTCCTTTCACAATTCTGTCGTTATCTTTCAACAGTTCGATTATGATTTGTTTCTTGGAGTTCACTGAGCTTCTTGGAGGTTTAGATTCATGTCTTCCATCGAATTTGAGAAGTTAGCTATTATTTCTTCAAATATTCTTCCTTCCCCTCCCTGTCTCACCTCTCCTTCTGGGATTCCCATTATGGATATGTTGTTATGCTTGATGATATGCCACAGGTCCCAGAGGGTCTGTTCATTTTTCCTTCCGCTCCTCAGACTGGATAATATAGATTGACCTATCTTCAAGTCCCCTGATTTTTCTTCAGCTCAAATATGCTAATGAAACCCTCTAGTAAGTGTTTCACATCAATTGTTATACTTTTCCAGAATTTAATTCCTTTTTATAATTTCTCTTTATTGACATTCTCTATTCATTCATACATCATTCCTTTAGTTCTTTGTCTACGAGTTCCTTCATTTCTTTGAACATATTTAAGAAAGTTGATTTAAACTCTTTATCTAGTAAGCTCAGTGTCTGTACTTCCTCAGAGATGGTTTCTATTAATTTCTTCTGTGAATGAGCCATACTTTCTTGTTTCTTCACATATTTCATAATTTTTGGTTGAAAACTGGCTATTTTGGATATTATATATAGTAACTCTAGACAGTAGATTCGTTCCCCTTCTCAGGATTTTTTTTTTTTCTTGCTATGAGCTGTAACTGTTTAGTGACTTCTATTTTTTTGACATCTGTATTCTTTGCCATGTGTGGTTTCTAAAGCCACTGTTCCGCTTGTGTTCAGCTGGTGTTTTGACAGAGACTTCCTTGAGTGCCAGGAGTCAGAGAGAGGGAGAGGAAGGAAAAAAGTGAAAGAACTCTCCCGGCCTTTGCAGCTTAGCTATGTGCTGGGGCAATCCTTCAAGATTTGGCCAGGCTGTTTACAACTCTGCCTCCGCCTTCACTTCCTGTTTGAGATGGGCACAGAGATCAGTCAGAAGTGAAAGCTTAATGTGTTCTCAGGACTTTTCTGAGCATGCATCCTGCCCTGGGCATGCTCTTGACTTTCTCAAGTTTTCAGTGTTACACAGGTGCCTTAGAATGGCCTGATTTCTCAAAGACACTCTTTCCCCAGCTTTTCCTCCCAGGCTTTCAGTGCTCTATTGTGTGCCTTAACGGTAATCTTTTCCCCAGGTGGCTGTGATTTGTTTGGCTCCCTTACAGTGTTTTCAAGGAATGTCCACCATTTTCATTTGAGAGTTCCCTTGTAGAGGAAGCAAGGGCAATCACCTTCAGGCAGCCTCCAGACAATACAGAACAGACACATTGTTTGAGCACAAGATCTGCTCTACCCCCTCCAGAACGAGGGATCAGGGTCCCATACTGGGAGTGTGGGCAGCCATCTTCAAGACTGCTAGTGAGTGGGGGACGGGGTGTTGCAAAGACAAGTAAAAATGCCACAGAGCTTTCCTATCCTTTTTAGATTGCCTGTTTCACGGTTGGGTGTTCACTTGGGTGCCATAAACCTCTGACTGCTTTCTAGAGTTTTGACAAAGTTGACTCTGACGTATTTTACTTCATTTCTCAACGTTTCTGTGAAGGGAAGGCTCCTCAGAGGTAGCGACTCCTCCATTTTTGCTGAGGTCCCTCGCTTTCCTAATGTGTTTGGACTGGGCATTTTAAGCCTCATCTCCTGACTTTTCATCTAGAGGCCTGCAGTGATGGGCAGGTGGCTATAGTGCTGTTGGACTTTGGTTCATTTCTCCATTCACAGGTAATTTGAAGGCCACAGTACTCTGTTTCCTAGTGCTGCTAAAGGCATGGGTCGTGTATGGTTTTATTTGCACTCCTTGTTGGTTTTATGCTTTGCGGGGGAGGACAAGTATGGAGATTTGGAACCAGACGGAAGGGGAGCGACATGCTGTTGTTCCCTAAACTGCCTGGAAACCTTTTAAAATTATGCCTTTTTCTAAGCGCCTATGTCTAATCCATCAGCAGGCCTTGTCAACTTTCTGGACTTTGCCCGCTCCTGCCTTCTCTGCAGCCACCTCCCTGGTCAGAGCTGCTTCCACTTCTCTGCCTGGGTTGTTCCCCTCCCCTCCTCACCGATCTGCTTCCGCTCCTGCCTCCTCTCCTCCGTTCTCCACACGGCAGCCCAAGGGAGTTCTTTAGAGTAGACCTTGCTGCTCTCCTACTGAAAGCGCGCCAGCAGCTTCCCGTCGCACGGTCGTGGGTCAATTTCCCTGGATCTTGAGCCCACCCTGGGAATCCGTGTTGCAAGTCGCTTGTTGAGGGAGAGCTCTATGGTGGGCAGCTGGGAAGCTGCAGAGAACACTCCTCAGAGTTGTTCCACCAGCTGCTCAAGGAGCTTAGGGTGTTTATCTCTCACTGCCGAGAGCTGCCTCTCAGGGGGTTCGTTCTGCGTCACTTTTGGCCTGCCCTGTGTGTGGCTCAGCAGGCCCCCGAGGTCAGAGATAGCGCTCGGGAAAGCATCTGGCAGGATTGCATTAAGAAGCCTTTGGTGCTTATGGAACGTGAGCGCTGAGGGTACATGGGTGGGGCCCCTGTGCTGCCTCTGTGTCCTTGAGAACAGGGATCATGTGTTCTTTACCTCTGTGTCCCTGATGCCTGCCATACGGCAGGGTCTCCGAGATTTGCTAAGCTGTCTGACCCAGCTGGGGTCTCGGGTCTCCCACAGCCAGTTAACACCAGCCATGTGGCCCTCTGCTCTCTGCAAAACGCTGCTTCCTCAGTAGGCGCCGTCCTCGTTTCTCCACGTTTTTTCTGATTATTGGAAATTTCCTCATGTTCAACCCACTAGGAGGCCAGCAGCATTGGAGTGGGGACTCCGGGGCCACACCAGACAGAGGCCACCATGTCTCTCCCTGAAGTGGTGTTTGCGCAAACTCGGTGGGGGTGGTGTCAGAGCTGAGAGTCCCCTGCAGGGCCCCTTGCCCTCTCCTTGCCTCCCGGTGTGCTCCTGCAGCCAGCAGGGACCGGGTGGGGGAGCCAGGCTGAGCTGATTATTTTTGACATCAGTTGTTAACATAATTTTGATGTTAAGCCTCCCCCCGCCCCCAGCTCTGGGGTGGCTCTGACTGTGTCCAGGCTCCGGCTTGGGGAGCCATGGGGAGCCTCTCAGCCCCGGATCTGGCCTGGCTGGGAGGCGGCCTGGGAAGGGACCTGTGTTTCTCAAGCCCGCGCCCTCGGGGCCTGGGGGTGGGGCCCAAGCAGATGTCTGGATTTGGTAGCCAGGGCCTGGAGCCGGATGCTGAGAACGAGGCCTGCAACTCATTTCCCCATTAAACATTCTGAGAACATCTGCACCGGTTTCCAAGGCTTCTCCCTCACTAATTGCTTTGATTATTGTGTGAAGTTAAGAACTGGCACATTTCCGCGGTGTTGTGATGAAGGTGAAAAGATCGCTCTTAATTAGATTAAAAACATTTTTTTCTTCCTCTGTAATTTTGCCTTGAAAATCAAGGCCATTTTTTTTTTGTTTTGTTTTCTTCATCCAAAGACCTCCAGAAACTTTCCTCCCCACCTCTCCAGAGGTTTCTTGGGAATGTCCTGTGAGCTCAACTCTTGGAGAAGACAGTGCTTAACCCAGATTCCATTGTATATTAACGTTTCCCGGGGCTGCTCTTGCTGCCGGGAACCGTCCCCTGGAACTGTGTCTTAGGAAACCTGGACGGTGACTTCCCGGAGCATGGAGACCCCGGAGGGTCGACCGAGTTGTGTGGGTGGCTGCGTTGCTCCCCTTCCGTTTCCTGTGCTCACTCGGGGTTGACCCTGTCCTGGCTCTGTTGCTGCCTGTCCTCCTCAGCGCCCCCGCTCTTTGGACCCCGCCCTTGGTCCCGCAGAACCATTTCCGTTCCCTCTCAGACTTGTGTGTGCCGAGGCCTGTGAGCCCTGTGGTGAGGGGCAGTGCTGGGGGCAGGGGTCCTCGGTGCCCTCATCTCTGGGAGTGTAGAAAGCCCAGCGTCCTCTCCAGGGTTGGTCAGGATTCCCAAGGTCACCTTCCACATCACCATCGTGCTCATGTCCAATCCACGCTGCATGCCCTTGACTGGATGTGAGACCCAGCACGTTCCACAGTTTGCTTTAAGCAACCTTACAGCAGCGTCACAGCAGTAGAGAGCCAGCCTCCAGCTTCAGGCAGCCACTTTCTGAGAGCTCCCTGGGCCGTTACAGAGGTAGCTTCCTCCCCTTTTGTCTTGTACCCCCCCCAAGGCACCGTGCGGGACGTGAGAGTAACTCAGCTCCTGTGTGACTCTGAATCCTCAGACCCATCCCCTTGGGCTCATGCCTCACCCCCAAGTTTGTCACACACATTCTTGAAGATTCTCTTGGTAACAAATGATGGAACCCCAACTCAATCTAGCTGAAGCACAAAAGGGACATTTTTTGGCTCACACAACTGGACCCAGCTGTTTCAGACACAGCTGGACCCCGGGGCTGGGATGATCCCGTTTGCTTGCTCTCACTCTCCCCCTTTTGTGCTCTCCGCCCACCCGCCTTGTTCCCTCTTCTGCTCCCCCTCCCTCTCCCCATTGCCCCTGGGATGGCTGTGTCCTCAGGCAGCCACCAGCTTAGCAAACCCAGCAGAAAGAGGCCATCTCTTTCCCCATCATATTTGCCGGAGTCTGGGGCCAGGCTCTCATTGGTCCCAGCAGGGGGATCAGCCATCCTCAGACCTGCCTTTGTGCCTCTGAAGGCCAAGGCCTGGGCCACAGGCCCTCTCTGGGGATGGCTAGTGAGTACCTGAATCCTGCAGCCTTGGGAGTAGGGAAAGAGAAGCCCCCCAAGGAAGATTCAAGAAGCTGTTCCCAGAAGCCAGGCCTAGCTGCTGGATAGGCAAAAACAACAGGTGTCCACTCAAGCAAGGTATTTTCCTAAGCGGAACTGGGTGCCAGCTGTGAATATGCATTTCCACTCCACTCTTTGCCCTGTTCCTGGCAGCTGTTGTGGGAATGGCTTTTTACACTTTCTATCCGTGTCCCTTACTTCTCGCCTCTGAGTGGAGACACAGGTGGCGACGCGGCAGTGCTGGCTCGTGGTCTGTGAGCCGGGCATGGGCAGCTGGCACAGACCTGGGGCCGAGGCTCAGCAATGTCACGCAGGGTCTGGCTGCAGCTGTCCGGATGCCCTGGGGAGGGGGTTCTCGTTCACAGTGCAGGATCTGCAGGGCTTTGGCAAATCCGCCAAGAGGGGGTGGATTTGGGGGGTGGGGGCGAGGCAGGTGGGTGGGAAGGGGCTTTGACTTGGGGCAGCTTTGAAGGGGCAGCTTCTGTTCATCCCTGTGGAGAGAGCTGGCTTGGGGAGCACGCCTGTGCCAGGCCCCGGAGGGATACGGGGGAGGTGGGAGGCGAGGTCCCTGTGCCTAGGAACATGCACAGCCCTGCGGTCCAGGCACACATGAGCCCTGCACCCAGCCAGAGGAGGGGACAATCTCTAGAGCCTTGGAAAGCTTTGTGAAGGATCTGGGTTGCACCTGGGAGATTAGGCAGGATTCTAATCAGTCCCCAGCGGGAGGGCTACGTGAGGACCCAGACACCAGGGGGACTCTCCTGGGGGCAGAGGGCAGTGGGGATGGGCTGGGGCCCTACAGCAAGTTTGACTTGGTTCTGAAGTCCTGGCCTAGTCTGTGACCCGGAGCATGAGTTTTAGCCTTTTGAACCTGTTTGCTTGTCTAGAAGTGGGAATCAAAGCTGCCATCCCACAGAGTTGCTGTGAAAATGAAATGAGGTCATGACTGAAGCAGAAAATGGGGAAATGGGAATTCCCTTCATGCATCTTGTGGAAGCCAAGTGTGTCCCAGTGTTGGGGATAAGCTGCACTTGCTGTGAACGTGAGGGACCGGAACAGGCAGGGGGCAGGGGCTGGATGGAAAGTCAAAAGAAATGAGACCAAGGTACTCCTGGGAGCAGGTTTTGGGGACGTTTGTGGTAGGAGAGGGCTCTGTTCAGGCACGTGAGCAGTTCCAGGCCAGGTGGAAAGACAAAGGATGCTCCGACATACTCTGATGTCACTCCAGGATGAGATGTGCAGGACCGTGGGATGGAGCAAGGCACAGATATGGGAGACTTCCACAAAACATTGTTTCCTGACTTGAGAAAGTACCATCCGAGATAGAACACAATAAGGAAGGAAATGAAAATCATCCAGTCTCTTCACCTAAAGACAAACAGTTAATATTTTGATCAATTTCCTTCCAGTCTTTTTTCTGTGCCCATATTTTCAAATCACCCTATTAAGCAGGGCCACTAGCTGGAAGGAAAAATGCTGCGCTGTTTGGTTCCTGTTCTCTGGAGAGAGGGTGAGACTTGGCAGCCGGTGTCGCCAGCTGTGGTAGTCGCCACGCCAGAGGCTGCGTTCGCCATCCCAGACCTCCCATTTTCCTAGAAAACAAAATTGTTTTGTTCTGCCCTGAAAACTTAGGCCCAGATTCTGGCCTTGACAAGGCAAAGGCAGCCAAGGAATTAAAGCATTGACAACTGGGATTGTCTTATGAAAGTGTGACTTCATTGTCACCAGGATGCAGTGCTCTTTTTCCCAAGGTCTGGCACTCCAGATGGCTCACCTAGTGTAGCTCCGGTGCCCTCCTCGGGGCCTGGGTGTCCAGATGAGTTGCCCTGATGAGTCCACCATGGGCTCGGCCCGCTCTGCAGTTGTGAGGCGAGGGCTGTGGGTTTTTTCACGTCTTTGTAAAACACCCATCTCCGTCTCCTTGAAGTTGGGGATGACAGGCCAGGTCTCTTGGGACACAGCACTTAGCACAGAGCTTTGCCTGAAGGGGCAGCGTGTCACTGTGTCTGCCAAGGATTCACGTCTACCCCCCAGCCCCTGCCACACTCCCTGTACCTTCTTGCAGGGGCCTGACCAGGCTGTGACTGCAGGTGGGTAACGGGGAGGGTCTGCGGCCTTGATTGTTGCCTGCCTGCAGTGGAGGAGGCATACCCCACAGTCTCTGACACAGAAGCTGGGCAAAGCAGTGCCATTCCTGTTGAATTGGAAAACCAACCTGTGGAGCCCCTCTCTTTGCCCCTTGCTGCAGGGACCCTCTGTGCTGTTCTCAGGATTAAACCAAACATCACACATTCTTTTCTGGCAGGTGCAGGCCCCACCTGCTCCCAGCAGTCAACTGATGTGCACACTTTAATTTCCTAAAACACCAGGGCTGGGCCTTTGTCAGGGGTCAGGTGGCTCACCCTTGGCCCTGGGGCTTTGGAGATGGCACTTGTCATCTCGGATGTTTGGAAAGCAGTCCCACTTTCCAGCCACTGCTCTGCTGTTCCTTCCTTCTGTATACAAGTGATGCAGACGTAGAAATATGTATTTGTGCTCGTTTTTCCTTTCCTTTTTTTTTTTGAAAGAACATTTGAATCCTGGATGAAGTTCTAGCTCTGTCACTTGACGACTGAATAATATAACCCAGGGTACTTGAATCTCAGCCCCGAATCTCTAAAATGGGGGCTGTAAATGTTCCCGCCAGGTCCCAGACCTGAGAGCCTTTGAACGCACACGCATTCTTCAAGACTTACCCGTCACTTTCCTGTGCTCTCCGAGAATGTCACGGGCAAACAGCCCTTCACTCGGAGCCCTTCTCCAGGGTGTGACTAAGTAATGTCTGTGCGGTTTCCTGCTGGAAGCCTGCCCTCGCCCCCATGGGCTGTGAGCTCCCCGAGTTTATTTACATCTCTCTGATTGCTACTCAGGCACAACACCTTTCCACATGTTCATCGGCCATTTGGATTCCTCTTTTGCGATGTGCTTGTTTGTCTGTTGCCCCATTTTTCATTAAGTTGCTAACATCTGTCTTATTGATATGTAGGAATTCTTTATAGTTTGTGGATACTCTTCTTCTGTGGTTGTCTTTTTACTCTTAAACGTGTTGTTTGATGATTAGGACTCAGTTTTAATGTAGTTAAATTAATCAGTCTTTTCCTTTACGGTTACTGCTTACATTTTAGAAAATCCTTCCAAACCCTGAGGTCATGAATATATTCTTTTACATTCAGTTAGAAAGGCTTTATAGTTTTACTTCTCTTCATTAGTCTTCAATTGCCTGGAATGCCAAGAATGAAATGTTGATGTATGGTGTGAGGTAAGGGTCCAGGTCAACCTTCGTCCCATGTGGACAGCCAGCTACCCCTGAACTTCCTCCTCCCACTATGTGCAGGCCACCTCTTATACACAGCAAGCATCCAGATGTGTGGGGGCTACTTCTGGACAGTCAACCCTGCCCCCTTGGGCTGTTTGTCTCTTTCTGCATTAGCACCACACCACCTTAATGACTACTACTTTGTAAGAGGTACCGATGTCTGGTAGAGCAAGTTCTCCTACCTTGTTGCTGTTCAAGAATTTTGTTGATTCTTGGCTTTTTGCACTTCCAGAGCAATTTTAGAATCAGCTTGCCAAGGTTCCAACACAGAAACCGTGGGATTTTTATTAAGATTTGGGGAGAATCTTTTCACTATTGAGTCTTCTAGTCAATGGAACAAAAGCTATTTCTCCATTATTTATGTCTTCTTGAATGTTGCTTGTTAAGGTTTTATAATTTCTCCTTAGAGTTCTTGTATGTCCTTAATTACGTACTAAAAATTTTTTGTACTACTGTATACAGGCTTTTTTTTTTTTTTTTTACAGAAGAGACAAAAATAGTACAGCTTTTTTTTGTACTCTCACCAGCTTCCCCTAATGTTAGCATCTTATATAACCATGGTACAGTTATCAAAACTAAGAAATTAACATTCAGCAGCACTAGTAGTTAAGCTACAGTTTAGTTAATTTATCTGGATTTTCCCAGTTTAACTACTAATGTCCTTTTTCTGTCCCAGGATCCATCATTGCATTTAGTCAGGTCGGCTTAGTCTCCTCTGATCCATGGAGGCAAATCTTGGTCCCTCCTTGTTCCTCATGACCTTGACACTTTTTTTTTTTTTTTCGGCACGCGGGCCTCTCACTGTTGTGGCCTCTCCTGTTACGGAGCACGGGCTCCGGACGTGCAGGCTCAGCGGCCATGGCTCACGGGCCCAGCCGCTCTGCAGCATGTGGGATCCTCCCGGACCGGGGCACTAACCCGTGTCCCCTGCAGTGGCAGGCGGACTCCCAACAACTGCGCCACCAGGGAAGCCCCGACCTTGACACTTCTGAGGAATACTAGTCAGGCGTCAGTGTCCCTCAGTTTGGGTTTGTCACTATTTTCTCAGGATTAGACTGGTGTTATGGGTTTGGGGGGAAGAATGCCACAGAAGTGAGGTGCTTTTCTCATTGCACCATATCAGGGTACATGACATCAACATGGTTTGTCACTGGTAGTGTTAACCTTGACCCACTTGGTTAAGGTGGTGTCAGCCAGCCTTATTTAGTATTTTTCCCTTTCCACAGTCTAGTCATGAGAAGGGGGTCAGCAAGTCCTGCCCACACCCAAGGGGAGGGTTGTTACGGTCTACCTCCTGCATGAGACAGTATCAAAGCATTGGTGAACATATGTTAAAACCACCACAGCAATGAATAAATATTTGAGAGGAGATACTTTGAAGTTTCTCCTTAAAGTTTCACCTACTAATTTTAGCATTCATCCCTGGATCTTGCCTGTAGCAAATATCACTGTGGTGTTCTAATGGTGGTTTTTTCCCTCAGTCTTTCTACATTTATTATCTGGAATTCTTCTATAAGGAAGATTTATCCCTCTCTTCCAATTATCTGTTGATCTATATCAGTATGGACTCAAGAGTATTTTTTTTGAGCTATAATCTAATACTATTATTTTGTGTAATATTCTTTTTCTTTTCCTGTTGAAGTCTTTTTTTTTTTTTAACATCTTCTTTGGAGTATAATAGCTTCACAGTGGTGTGTTAGGTTCTGCTGTAATAACAAAGTAAATCAGCTATGCATACACGTATATCCCCATATCCCCTCCCTCTTGCGTCTCCCTCCCACACTCCCTATCCTACCCCTCTAGGTGGTCACAAAGCACCGAGCTGATCTCCCTGTGCCATGAGGCTGCTTCCCACTAGCTAGCTATTTTACATTTGGTAGTGTATATATGTCCATGCCACTCTCTCACTGCATCCCAGCTTACCCTTCCCCCTCCCCATGTCCTCAAGTCCATTCTCTACATCTGTGTCTTTATTCCTGTCCTGCTCCTAGGTTCTTCAGAACGTTTTTTTTTTTTTTTTTTAGATTCCATATATATGTGTTACCATACGGTATTTGTTTTTCTCTTTCTGACTTACTTCACTCTGTATGACAGTCTCTAGGTCCATCCACCTCACTACAAATAGCTCAATTTCGTTTCTTTTTATGCCTGTGTAATATTCCATTGTATATATGTGCCACATCTTCTTTATCCATTCATCTGTCGATGGACACTTAGGTTGCTTCCATGCCCTGGCTATTACAAATAGAGCTGCAATGAACATTGTGGTACATGACTCTTATTGAATTATATGGTTTTCTCAGGGTACATGCCCAGTAGTGGGATTGGTGGGTCATATGGTGGTTCTGTTTTTAGTTTTTTAAGGAACCTCCATACTGCTCTCCATAGTGGCTGTATCAATTTACATTCCCACCACCAGTGCAAGAGGGTTCCCTTTTCTCCACACCCTCTCCAGCATTTATCGTTTGTAGATTTTTTGATGATGGCCATTCTGACTGGTGTGAGGTGATACCTCATTGTAGTTTTGATTTGTATTTCTCTAATGATCAGTGATGTTGAGCATCCTTTCATGTGTTTGTTGGCAATCTGTATATCTTCTTTGGGGAAATGTCTATTTAGGTCTTCTGCTCATTTTTAGATTGGATTGTTTGTTTTTTTGATATTTTGCTGCATGAGCTGCTTGTATATTTTGGAGATTGTCAGTTGCTTTGTTTGCAAATATTTTCTCCCATTCTGAGGGTTGTCTTTTTGTCTTGTTTATGGTTTCCTTTGCTGTGCAGAAGCTTTTAAGTTTCATTAGGTCCCATTTGTTTATTTTTGGTTTTATTTCCATTTCTCCAGGAGGTGGGTCAAAAAGGATCTTGCTGTGATTTATGCCATGGAGTGTTCTGCCTATGTTTTCCTCTGTGAGTTTTATAGTGTCTGGCCTTACATTTAGGTCTTTAATCCATTTTGAGTTTACTTTGGGTATGGTGTTAGGGAGTGTTCTAATTTCATTCTTTTACATGTAGCTGTCCAGTTTTCCCAGCACCACTTACTGAAGAGGCTGTCTTTTCTCCATTGTATATTCTTGCCTCCTTTATCAAAAACAAGGTGACCGTAGGTGCATGGGTTTATCTCTAGGCTTTCTATCCTGTTCCATTGATCTGTATTTCTGTGTTTGTGCCAGTACCATACTGTCTTGATTACTGTAGCTTTGTAGTACAGTCTGAAGTCAGGGAGCCTGATTCCTCCAGCTCTGTTTTCCTTTTTCTCAAGATTGCTTTGGCTATTTGGGGTCTTTTGTGTTTCCATACAAATTGTGAAATTTTTTGTTCTAGTTCTGTGGAAAATGCCATTGGTAGTTTGATAGGGATTGCACTGAATCTGTAGATTGCTTTGGGTAGTATAGTCATTTTCACAATGTTGATTCTTCCAATCCAAGAACATGGAATATCTCTCCATCTGTTTGTATCATCCTTAATTTCTTTCATCGTCTTATAGTTTTCTGCATACAGGTCTTTTGTCTCCTTGGTAGGTTTATTCCTAGGTATTTTATTCTTTCTGTTGCAGTGGTAAATGGGAGTGTTTCCTTAATTTCTCTTTCAGATTTTTCATCATAGTGTATAGGAATGCAAGAGATTTCTGTGCATTAATTTGTATCCTGCTACTTGACCAGATTCATTGATTAGGTCTAGTAGTTTCCTGGTAGCATCTTTAGGATTCTCTATGTATAGTATCATGTCATCTGCAAACAGTGACAGTTTTACTTCTTTTCCGACTTGGATTCCTTTTATTTCCTTTTCTTCTCTGACTACTGTGGCTAAATCTTCCAAAACTATGTTGAATAACAGTGGTGAGAGTGGGCAACCTGGTCTTGTTCCTGATCTTAGTGGAAATGGTTTCAGTTTTTCACCACTGAGAACGATGTTGGCTGTGGGTTTGTCACATATGGCCCTTATTATGTTGAGGTAAGTTCCCTCTGTGCCTACTTTCTGGAGGGTTTTTGTCATAAATGGGTGTTGACTTTTGTCAAAAGTTTTTTCATCTATTGAGATGATCATATGGTTTTTCTCCTTCGTTAATATGGTTTATATCACATTGATTGATTTGCGTATATTGAAGAATCCTTGCATTCCTGGGATAAACCCTACTTGATCATGGTATATGATCCTTTTAATGTGCTGTTGGATTCTGTTTGCTAGTGTTTTGTTGAGGATTTTTGCATCTATGTTCATCAGTGATATTGACCTGTAGTTTTCTTTCTTTGTGACATCCTTGCCTGGTTTTGGTATCAGGGTGATGGTGGCCTCGTAGAATGAGTTTGGGAGCGTTCCTCTGCTATATTTTGGAAGAGTTTGAGAAGGATGGGTGTTAGCTCTTCTCTAAATGTTTGATAGGATTCTGTATAATATTTTTAATATTATTTATTTTGTTGCTCAAATTGTTCTAGCTTTGGTCACTGGATTGAGAGTTCTTTTGGGTTAGTTCCTGTGTCCGTTTGATATGCCCTCATCCTTTTCATTTATTTATTTTTGAGCATTTCTTTCCTTTCTAACACTAGACAATACTTCAGGCTTATCTTATATTTCCACTGCCCTCGCCCTAGAATCACCATTCTATCGGAGAGCCCTGGTTCCTTTTACTGGAGAATGGGATTTAGAAACCAGGATCTGGGCACTAGGTGCTCATTGCTCCACAGTTGGTCACTGCTTCTAGGGCCTCTCAGTGGACAGAGCTAGGAAATGTATGTATGTGAATAACCCAAGTGTACACGTATATCTATATTCATTTGTGTCTATGTTAAACTAAATGTAAGTTCATACTGATATTTCTGACCACAGGGTTTGTTCACCACCCCCCAACTCTGTTACTTTTTTTCTGACATTGAGAATCCTGGCTCCCATTATCTATAATTATTTACTTATTTAACTCAAGTGTACCTGTAGTACCCCTATGAGAAACAAACTTACCAACTAGAATACTGTGTTTATGACTTTTTTTTTTTTTTTTTTTTTTTTTTACTTTAAACATATCCAATCAAAAGATTGTTTCCCAAGACTTCATAGGCCAGCTGCTTCTTCCCCTCTCCTTTTAGTGCTATGTTATGTATTCGTAATACAGAATTCACTCGTGACAGTATGCTTTCCATCCTGGATCCTCCAACAGGCTTATTTTGGCGGGGAGAGGGGGTTGCATATAGTAAAATTTACTCTTGGAGATGTACAGTTCTATGGGTTTTGACAAATGCCTGGAGTCATGTACCTACCACAACATCATACAGAGAAGTTCCATAGCCCTAAAAATTCCATTGTGCAACTCTTTTGAAGTCAAGTACTCCCCCTCCTCTAAACACTAGCAGCCATTGATCTGTTTTATGTCCCTGTAGTTTTGCCTTTTCCAGAATGTCATATAAATGGAATCATATAATATGTAGCCTTTTGCATCTGGCTTCTTTCACTGCTTAGCAAAATGCATTTGCGATTCATCTATGTCGTTGCATGCGTGAACCATTAGTTCATTTCTTTGACTGCTGGATGGAATTCCATTGTATGGATGTACCACAGTTTATCCATTCACCTACTGAAGTGCATCTTAGTTGTTTCCAGGTTTTGGCATCTGTAAGCAAAATTGCTATATACATTTATGTACATGTTTTTCTGAATGTGAATTTTCAGTTCACTTGGGTAAATAACTGAGACAGGGACCAATGGGTCACAAGATAAATGTATGTTTAACTTTATGAGAAACCACCAAACCCTCTTCCAACATGGCTGCACCATTTTGCATTCCCACCAGCAACATGTGAAAGTTCTAGTTGCTCTGCATCTTCATGAGCATATGGCATTGTCAGGCTTCAATTTCTCTTTTCTTAATGTAAAGTGAAAAGTAAGGCTCTAACCTTATTCTTTGCCAAATATCCAAAACTGACACCATTTAAAAATTTTAGTCATTCTAACATGGGTATAATGGTAGCTCATTGTGGATTTAATTTGCATTTCCCTAACAACTACTCGTATTGATTGAATTGAGCATCTTTTCATGAGCTTATTAGTAATCCATTTTTAAAACTGGGTTTTTAGCTTTCTTGTCAAGTTGCCACAGTTCCTTACATATTCTGGATAAAAGTCCTTGACCAGAGAAGTGACATGTAAACATTTTCTCCAAGTCTATGACTTGTCTTTTCATTCCCTTAGCAGTGTCTTTTACAGAGCAAATGCTTTTAATTTTGATAACGTCCAGTTTTTCATTTTTTTTTCTGCTCACAGAGCTTTTGCTATCATACTTCAACACTCAGTGCCAAATCCAGAGACTTGCTCCTATGTCTTCTTGAAGAGATTTTATAGTTTGTGTTTCATTTTAGTTTTTTCAGTAAGACTGCATACAATACCTTTACATTTTCATTTTCTGATTGTTGATGATCTCCTACAATGTGAGGTGTAAGTGCTAAATGTATTAAAATTTACACACACTCATACATTTGTATTTAGAAGATGGTTGTACTACTTTGGGGTGGGGAATCGTTTCTTTTTCAAAAAGCAAAAGATAGGTATCGCTTGAAAATCATAAAAAACTTTCTGTGATAAAACAACCATAATTAAGGTAAAAACACCAAAGATAGACTGGGGAAGATACTTGTGCCTCATATGCAAAGGGTTAGTTATCTCTAGCATAGAAAAAAAATTCCTACAAATTGATGAACAGAAGTGAGCAAAGGATATGAACAGATAATTCCACAAGAGGAAAACCAAATAGCCTCCGAGCCACAATGGGCATCCAGCATAGAAGGAAAAGCACCATGCCCATCTTCATCTACATTTGACGGGCCCAGCAAAGGCTGCCAAAGGCCAGTGCGGGCATGGATGTGGAGAAGGCGGCATGCGCACACACGACTGCTGGAGCCCAATTGATATGACTTCTTGGGAAAACAATCCAGCAACACCTATTAAACTTACCAAGGGAACACCCTCTCACCTGCCTCAATATGTCAGGTTTTCATAAAGATGGATGGGTGCATTATCATTGTCATAAAGTAGTGGCTTAAAGCTAATGGAACCGAATGTTCATCACACATGGAATGGTTGAGTTAACTGTGGTAGATCTAAGCTACAGACTGTTACGCAACTACTAAAATAAGACTTAGATCCATGTCTAAATACCTGTAGAAAAATGAGATGGGCATGTTGCAGTGACAGGAACAAAGTGACAAGAACAGAGCCGTCACGTGTGTAGAAATGCAAGTCCCACCAGGTATCAGCTGCTCTGATGAGCAGAGGGATGAGCTAGGAATCTAGTTGGTGGTTAACGCTGATGACCTCGGGGGAGAAAGGCCTTCATGAATCTGAGTCGTGTCCCTTTTTACAAGTAATTCGTTATTTTACAATAAAAACTTTAAATGGAAAAATAAAAAAGGTCCAGATTGAAAATCAGGGGGCTGGTAATTATTCTTAGTCAGCCCTGAGCACTAGCATCCGATCACTGCGGGTGGGCCCAAGAATCTGAATGCTAACACCGGCCGTCAGGGTGGTTCCTGTGCCTCCCTCAGGGTGCGGGTAGTGGATGCAAGGGGCCAGGAGCTCTGTGGCTGCCCCTTCCTCCCCGGCTTGCGACACTCTGTGAGCAGGAGCCCTACCACCCTGGGTCTTCACTGATGCATCAAAAGCCATCCAGCCACATGACAGTGACAGCATGGTGATGAGAGTCAGTGTCTTACCAGACCTGTGCTTGTCAGCTATGTTCTATTCTTGACCTGAACGTCTGCTGTGAACCTGGGGAGAGGCCCAGACACCTGAGCTCAGCCCAGGCACAGTCCCCACTCTGAGGAGGTGTCATCGGCTCTCAATTGCTCCTTGACCATTGTGGCCTCAGGCACATGGGGGCCATCGTGACCCCCCTGCCAGTCCTCTGTGCTGAGGCTTCATACACCATCTCCACTCCTCACCCAGCCCTGCGAGTAGATATCTTACCCGTTTGTGGGAAGGCTCCAGGGGCACAGGTCCGCCCCACAGCCAGGGTAGCAGCTTGGGGTGAACATCTCAGCTCTGAGCAACCCTGGGCCCCCTCTGCCATCAAGCCTTCCATGGAAGCCTGACGTGCTGTCCCGCATCTTTCCCCACAGTGAAAAAGAGCCCCACACTGCTGGAAGTGAGCACGGCCCATTTCATGAGAACCAACAGCTTTGCCGAGGACCTGGACCTGGAAGGGGAGACTCTGCTGGCGCCCATCACCCACGTGTCGCAGTGAGTGTCCGCTCACCCAGGGGTGATGAGCTAGAAGGGCGTGGGGCTCAGCGCTGGACCAGGGCTCAGGTCTATTCACCCAGTGCCCACCACTCGCTGCCTGCCCTCAGCAACCTGGGGCCACCGACCACCAGGGGCTGTGGCCTCAGTGCCTGGGCACCAGGCAGGGAGGAGAGCAAGGGCATTTCCCGCCGCGTCTGGGAACATGATCCTCTTGTTTTGACTTATGGAAAACCAGACTGATCATTTTCCACTTGTTTTCGTGCTTTGAGCGTCTGAGAAGATTGTTTTTCTCTCCCCTAGCCCCCTCCCCTGCCCCCCAAAAAAGAGACGACTTTGTTTTTCGCATTTCCCTGGTGGAACCCTGGCCAAAGCCACGGGGCAGATGCCGACTGCTGTCTGCCAGTTGCCGCTGCTGTCCTCAGGGGCTCCTTCAGGTGGAGGAAATGGCTGATTTTCCACGCCTTCCAGTTGGCCTGCCCCTGAGGCACAGCTGGCCTGGGACGCATGCCCGTCCTCCCCCACCGTCGCGGTATCGCCAGGCCAATCCCTGGGGCCCGGCCGTGGTGTGATTCCCCTCCGACGTGACTCAGTGCTCCCGGCTAGGGCACCCAGCGGTGACAGCCTGTGGCGGGGTCAGTGGGACACTCAGGCCCATGCTGGCCACTGCCCCGCTGGGGATTCCCCTAGAGAAGTCTTTGTGTGTTGGGATGTGTGAGCAGCGCTCTCAGCCCTTCTGCGAGTCACTTGCTGGCCTTCCTTCCTTCTCTCTGCGGGGTCACTGAAGCGTGTTTCGGCTCTCCGGACTCTCTAAGGGCCTCGAGGTTGTCCTGAACCGTGTGCATCTCTCTGGAAGTGAGGCCCCAGGCTGGCTGCCTTTGCTGCCGGCCAGGTGTGGCCTTTGCCTTGCAGATGACTGAGGAATCGGGACCCGAACTGCAGGGCCTCCTGGCTGCTCTGTAACCAGAGGACTGACAGAGTCGGGGAGCCAGAGTGAGAGGAGGGTAGGACTGTCTCAAGGTGGTACCATGATCAGACAGGATGGCCTACCATCCTTCCAGGCCCCCAGGCTCACAGGGAGGTTGACAGCACCCCATCGATAGCAGGGTGTGCACAGAAAGCATTCTCAGGCCCGCTGGGAGCCACCCAGGTCACTGTGAAGCAGGGTTCTTCACCCTCGTGGACTCGGCACCGGAGCAAGCTTCCAGGCCACCCCTGGGAATGTGGCTCTGACCTCTGGGCCCATCCTGGAGATGACCTGATAGGCTCACTTGATAAATGGGCAAGGGCAGAGGCGTGAGCAGTGGTGGGTGCCAGGTGGGATGGGCAGGTGCCGGTCAGCGTCCCAAGGCAGAATGCCAGCTTACCACTCTG
The DNA here is from genome assembly GCF_949752795.1 of Hyperoodon ampullatus. Classification (NCBI taxonomy): domain Eukaryota; kingdom Metazoa; phylum Chordata; class Mammalia; order Artiodactyla; family Ziphiidae; genus Hyperoodon; species Hyperoodon ampullatus. The sequence continues at coordinate 4,736,006 of NC_136920.1, forward strand.
GCTGAGGCCTGTACCGAACCTGGGGCACAAAGGACCCCAAAGTGGTAAAAGTTGCAGTTTTGTGGCTGGTGTCTGCAACACAGGTGGCAGTGCCTGCTCAGAGCGAGGACGGCCAAGAGCCTGCTGGGAACCATGACCCTCCCGTGGGTGGATACTACCCAGGCCTCACCATGCCGCTCAGCCTGCCCCTTCCTGTCCTCCTGGCCGCTCTCTTCCTGTCAGAGCTCACTCTTCTTTGTTCTCTCAGCTGTGGCCTGGCCCCCAGAATGCACACGCAAGGAGTTGCCCCCCGGGTGGACAGGGCTATCACCCACCATCCATCCAGCAGGGCAGTCAGTCTTCACCAGCTCCCCGGGCCCTGCCAGGCCCCTGCAGAGAGGCCCAGGGTGAGGGTGGTGAGACTGGGGACCGAGGTGGCCCAAAGCCAAGCTCACAGCTGCCTTGCACAGTCCCCCCTTTTGAAGCGAGGTCCATGTGTGTTGGCATCTGCGTGCACCAAGTTTCCCAAGGCTAGAGGCCGCCCACCTGCCCAGGGAGCCCCAGGAGGGAACTCAAGCCAGTGTAGCTGCATCGTCAGAGGAGCCTGGCTATTTCTTGTCTTCCCTCCTCCAAGACAGAGGCCCCAAGCTCTCTGCTTGCTGTGGGCCTGGGGCATCACCAACCAGAGAGCCTGTGGCGGGCCTTCTGGGTCCACCAGTCCCATGGCGTGGCCCGCTGGTTGTAGCAGGAATGGACCCTCCAGCGCCGGTTGGACCTAGGCAGTCCTCACCCAGTAGAGTCCTCGCCCCAGAACCTGTGAAGGCCTTTCCCAGTACAGACCCTGGAGATGAGACAGCTGGGAAGGTGGGAAGGAGCCTGGGTGTGGTGCTAGGATGAAGGGTCTACAGTGAAGGCTGGGAGTGAAAAGACTGAGGCTGTAGTCGAAAGGCCACCTCCAGGCACTGTGGGCTGGTCAAGGCAGAGTCGAGGTTGAGACGGCAAGGGATCTGCATGCCCACGTCCTCCGGAGTCAGAGTTCTGCTCAGGGGAGCCCAGGTGGGGAAGGGGGGATGCAGGCGCAGTGAAGGAGATGGTGGGGCCTCAGACCTAGGCGCCCCCAGGGCTACAGGCTGGGTAGAGGCCCCACCCCACCATGGCTGGGGAAGGAGGTGGCACCAACGGGCACCATGTTTACTTAGGGCTGTGACTGCCGTCAGGGCAAGGCGGGAAGGAGGATGGCCAGGCCTCGGTGCCCATGCTGGGGCCACATTCCTTTGCCTCCCGCACGGCCCGCCTGGTGATTGATGCCCCTAATTAAACTCGGCTCCAGCCGCTCGGGGACCCGTCTCGGCTCCTGCGGGCAGCTCAGCCCCACGGACTCCATGTGGGGAAGAGAGGGGCGCACGCCCTGGTGTGTGTAAGGGATGGGGGGTGTGCGCGGGGGTCTCACAGCGGGCAGAGTGGGTGGGAGGCAGTTACTGAAAAACAGATCCATTTTTCTTCAGCATTTTACTGATGTTAAATGTATTACCATGTTGGGCCAGTTCCAGGATTCAAATTAAAAGCATAAATAAAGACACATTTTGTTTCCATCTCAAGCTCTCCCCGCCCGCCGGGCCCCAGGGAGGTGAGGTCACTGCAGCCTTGATTACGGGAAGGTCCCTGGGGCTGGGCGAAGCTCCTCTTTCCGGGGCCTGTTGGCCATCGGTGGAGCGAGGGGTCAGGGGACTGGGGGTCAGCAAGCCAGCCTGGTGCAACCGAGGGGGCTGCCAGCGAGCAGGGCCCAGGGTGCAGTGGGCTGGGGAGACACAGTAGCTTTGGGCACTCCAGCCCCACAGGCAAGCCCCTGGGCAGCTCCAGGGCCCTCACACGAATCTGGGTGGCCGGGCCAGTCTCACCCACACCTTTCGGGAAGATAGTCTTCCAGGTCCTGCAGGGCCAGAAGGCAGCTCGTCTGCATTTGAGCACCGCGCCCCCGCCCCCCCCCCCCCCCCCCTCGCCGCAGTCTTGCCACAGGGCTTCCAAGGAGCAAGTGTGAGGCAGGAGACAAGGCATCTGGGAGCGTGGGGCGCAGCGGAGCCCGCACCCCAGGAGGAGCTGGGGTGAGCTCCTAGGCTCCTGCCCACTGAGGGGAGGGCCACCCCTGTGTGCATCCCTGTGCCTTGCACACGGTGTCCCATCTGGAACAGCCTTGGCACTCCTCCGCAGCCATGAGATTCCTACTCATCTTTCCAAGGTCCTCTCAAGTCATCCTCCTCCCAAGGAGGCCCAGGACGTCCACAGGCCAGGCAGCCGCGTCCTCCTCCGGCCCCTGAGGCCCTCTGTACCAGCTCCCTGAGCCCTAGTATGGGGCCTGGGACTCTTTTATGGGTACCTGTCTCCCAAGATTCTCAGATCCTGGGGAGCAAGCGATGTGCGGCTCCCCTGGGCCTCTCCCTATCTGGCACCCCCTCAAGCCCCAGGCTGGAGGGAGCTCCAGGACTATGGCTCCCACCCCAAGGCAGACAGGGGCCCCCAGCCAGCACCTCCCGAGGAGGAGATGAAGCGGGGCTGTGGGCGCCTCAGCATGGGTGCTGGCATGTAGGGCCAGGGGCAGCTGGGTCAGAACTGGCCTCAGCATCAGGACCTGTGGCTCTGAGCTCCAGGGCTGTGGGTGGGCGTGGCCTGGGTACCCTTTCTCTCAGCAGCCTTGGGAGGCTGCGGCCATTCCTGTGGAGTCCTCCCCACAGCTGCAGTCAGCCAGCACTGGCCTGGCATCCACATCTGCCCCACTGGTTGCACGTGGACACCCGAGACAGGTGGTTCAAGTGGCCAGACCCTCTGTGAGCACAGCAGCCTGCGGTTTCCCTGAAGGGTCCCTCTAGGAGAGTTGGTCCCTGGCCCCCCCCCACCTCTTTCGTCATGGCATCTCGGTTGGGCGAGGTTCAGCCCTTTTCAACTAGCCACCACTCTGTCCTGCTCTGCAGGGGGGAAGATTTCGGTTAGCACCCTGTACACCAGGACAGGCACAGGGAAGGCCGGGGGCCTTCTAGGAAAGGAAGGCACAGGGAAGGCGAGGCCAAGGCTGGGGCGCTACAGGTCACCCACCAGGTGACCGTGAGCAAGCACGCTCACACACACGCACACACACCCAGCGAGCATATACTTGCAGGCCTCCTGCGACATGACAGCCTGGAGATCCTTGAGCAAAACCAGCCCTGTGTGCGTTAATTAGAATTTCCATGTCTTCAACTTTCTCCTGGACCCTGCAGAATCTCACGCCAAAACGTTCAAGTTTCTCTTTTCCAGCAAGGCCGCTGTGGCCTGGCTTTCATCCACATCACTGCTAATGTCTCCTGAAATCTGCATTTGTCAGCGAGGCCAGGGCCAGCCCCATGCCTTCTGGAAACGGGGGCAAATGTCACAAGGCTTGGTCCTGCACTCAGCTCCATGGACCAGGGGTACTAGCTCTATTGATGGGGCTAGGTTTGCTTGGGACATTTCAGAGACACCCAGGGCCCACTGCAGCCCACACCCACGGACCCTGGAGGCGCCAGGCACTGCACCTCTGCGAACACCCAAGCCCCTCGCTCTGTTTCTCACCCTGCAACCTTTGGTGGGAAAGGACGGAGAGGCCTTTCTGGGGCCAGTGTCCAGGGGGATAAAGGAGGGGGCTTGCCAGGAACAGATGAGGCTAGTTTGTCTTTCCAGACCAGTGTCCTGTCTTCTTCGGAGCTCCAGACCACCTCTGTCTGCACAAGGTGCCAAGGAAGCCCCGTGGGAGCCCGCCCGGGAGGGCTGTGCGAAGCTACATGAGTCACAGGCTCCCCGTCAGAGCCTCACAGCTCCGGCCAGGCGCAAACCCGTCTCTGAAATGCACGGGGGGATTAAATGTTCTCCTAATTAAATTAAAAGCGAGGCGGAGTGGCTCAGTGGGAAAGAGACGGGACTGGGAATCGGATGCCCTCAATCTGGCTCCCAGCCTGCACCAACCCAGCTGCGGGCTGGCCCCCGGAGGCCCCCTAACCTCTGGGAGCCTCACTTCCTCCATCTGAGCATGTGAGGAGGATGCAGCCAGTCTCCTGGGGCTGCTGCTCTGGGGAGTGGGCCCGCTGTCTGGGTGGGAGGCCCAGAGGAAAGCGGGGAGGCTCCTTGCTTCCTCAGAAGCCATCCATAACCCCCGGCCCAGGCGCTCTCAGGCCCCGCTCAGCAGTCTCCGTGGTGCAGGTCCTCAGCAAGGCTAGCGTGGACCGGGTTAGGGTTAGGGTTAGGGTCAGGGTTAGGGTATCACTGGAGGAGAGAACGTCCACACCCTAGAAGTGGCTGGGGAAAATGACTGCACAGATCGCACTGGTGTTGATGTGGAGACATTTCCCACCGTCGGGGAGTCCCACGCAGCTCCCTCTTGGGCTCTGCTTGAACCCAGAAGGGGAGACTGAGTCCCAAGGCAGCCTGATCAGGAAGCCTGAGCTGTGTGTCCCCTGAGCCAGGGGTGGAGGGTGCTTGGGGGCAGCCCCAGCCCCTCTGCAGGCCTGGGTTGTCCATCTCTCAAGTTCAGAAAGGATTGGCCTTGTATATAGGACATGGTTTTCGACTTTTTAGTTGAAGGATGAAGTACACACAGATGAGTACACAGATCTCAAGTGTACTGCTTTATGCGTTTTCACCCCCGGGACTCACGTAACCAGCCCCGAGCTGAGGCAGCAGAACCTCCAGGAACCCCCTAGGCTCCCTTTTCCTGTCACTGATGCCCACGGGTAACCAGTGTCCTGGCTTCTAGCAACAGGACTCAGCTTTGTTCGTTCTTGAACTTTCTATCGAGAGACTCACGCAGTGCACGCGCCCGTTTGTCCGAGTCCCTGGGAGCCCCGCTGTCTGGCTGAAGAGAGCAGTGCCTCCCTCTTTCCTTGCCGGCTGGCACCCCGCTGTGTGAATGGCCTACACTTTGTTTATCCATTCTCCTTGGATGGCCACGTGGACAATTTCCAAGGCAGGGTTGTTACCATTATTGCTAAGAATATTCTGTCTAGTCTCTGATGAACATACGGGCTGCTTTGTGGTGAGTATGTGCCTAGGCGCGGAGTTGCCAGGTCACTGGATGAGCTTGCTGACTTTTAGTAAACACTGACTAACAGCTTCCCAAAGCAGGCATACCATCTCCACTCCCACCAGTGGCATCGGGGCATTCTGGCTGCTCTATATCCTAACACTTGGCATTCTCCATCATTTCCTTTTCAGCCATACTGGTGTCTGGTGGCATCAAATTGTGATTTTAATTTGCAGTAAGCCAATGGCTAATACAGTTGAGCCCCTTTCTACATGATTATTATTTAGTTGGATACTGTCCTTTGTAAAATGCCCACGTTGGCTGCCCGTTTTCTATTGGGTTATCTTTTCTTTTGATTTGTAGTTCTATCTTTACCCTGGACATGAGTCATTGGTCAGATTATTTGGGATATATATATATATATACACAACACCTCTCCCTCTGCAGGTTGCCCTTTTCCTCTCTTAAGGTGTCTTTTGATGAACAGAAGGTCTTAATTTTAAGGTGATCCAGTTAATCAAACATTTCCTTTCTGGAGAGTGCTATTTGTGTCCTATTTAAGAAACTTTGACTACTCCAAGGTCATAAAGATATTCTGTTTTTTTCTAAAGCTTTAATAGTTCACCTTTCACATGGAGATCTACAGTCCGCCTGGAATCAATTTTTGCATGCAGTGCGAGGCTGTGGTCAGGGTACAGTTTTCCCCCATTTGGATATCCAGCTTGACTCAGCACCCTTTACTGAAAAGACCGTCCTTTCTCCACTTCCCTACCTACCGTTATCAGCATCATTATAAACCAGCTCACTGTCTACATGTGGCTCTGTCTGCAGACCCTATTCGCTTCCATGAGTCAGATTCCAGTTTTTCTTTTTTGCCAGGGCCATGTTTCATCATCACTATAGTTTGATACCAGCCCTGGACAGCTGATCATGCAGGCTCCAGCCAGTTCTCCTGCCTTGCTTGGCTGTCTTCGTGTGGCACCTGTCTCTCCATGCATGTGCCAGTTTCCACAGAAAACTTCTAATAGGTGCGGCGGCTCTCTAGATGAATATGGGGAGAATAAACATCTTGACTGTGCTGAGTCTTTGGAACTGTGGTCTTGACGTGTCCCTCATTTATTGAGGTCTTCTTTCATTTCTCCTACCACGTCCTGTAGTTTTCAATGCAGTGATCATGCACCCCTTGTCTGAGATTTATTCCTTGTTAGCTGGTGTTGGTTATGGGTTCACCAAGCCTGGGAACATTGCCTACCAGGGGACTCTGGCCAGCCTGGCTCATTTTATCCTGCCCATGGGGTGCCAGGGAAGTCACCTCACCTCTCTGAGCCTCAGTGTCCTCTTGTAGACATGAGGGATGTGTCTCATGGTGCTGGTGTTAGCTTTTGAGGAGATGGGGTCAGGCATCCAGCTGTGTACCTGATTCAGGAAAGTGCCTGCTAAACAGCAGATAGTGTAAAATGTTACCTTATGATGAGAGGCCTCATGGGGACATCCCTTACTTGGCCTGAGAGCTTCTGAAACCACCAGGTCACAAGCTTCCGTGGGACACAGATGAGGTCACAGTGCGCCACCGTTAGGTGTCGTCCTTATTTAACAAGATATACCTGGAGGCCCAAAAGCCCCGGGCCCCAGGATGGGCTAGCGACAGAGGAAAGATGCAGATCCACAACCACAGCCTCTCGTCCCTGGGAGAGGGCCTCACGAGCTGTTCTGGCCCCTGTGGAGGTGCAGGGAGAAACCTGACGCCCACTGTTCTCCTCTTGGGGGGAATGCAGAGGACCGTGGTCACAGGTGCCCCGACATGCCTCTGCCCTCTATTCTCATCACAGTTGGGCTCACCTGCCAAGGATGGCACCCATCTTCAAGCAGAGTGAGGACCAGGGCAGGCCACAAACCCTGCCTTCCCCTGGTGCTGTGCTTGGCACGGAAGGGAAGCGCACGGTATCTCTAGGGTTCTGAGCGACTCGCAGGCTGCACAGCCCGAATGTGGCAGCAGCGTTCATAGACCTGGTGGCTTTCAGGTGCTTAGGAGAGGGTGAGCCTCTGGCAGAATCGACGGAGCCCCTGCCGTGTGTATGTCTCGTGTCAGGAGTGGGAGGGGCGCTGCTGCGGGCCGAATCCTCGGTAGGGCCCTGCGAGCGCTTAGTCAGTCAGTCCCCCGATTCACAGGACTGGGTCTTGCCGGCGTCACCCGTGAGGTAGCGGCAGAGCCAGGGCTTGTTCCCAGACACACTATCTTTAGGGGAGCCCCAGTCTGTGATGGGGAAGCTGGACTGGCACCCTGAGGGCTGGTAAGCAGAGGGTGGGGAGGTAACTAGCCAGCAGAGGCAAAGAGGCCTGGCCTCTGGTTTGGGTCTGTGCCCCCGAAGTGTTTCTATGGCCCTCCGGGCAGGAGAGAACAGTCCGTGCAGAGACAGTCTGTGCGCTGGTTGGGTGACTCTGTGACCATCTTCTCCAGTGAGAATTCTTCGCATTCAGGCTCTTCGCACACCATGGACCTGGCACCGCCGTGTGAGGAGGGCGAGGGGTGCGCAGGCCTGCACACTACTCCAGGGCAGCGCTGATCTGGCTCCCCAGGGTACAGTGGCAGACCCAGCTCTGTGGCTTCTCATGCTGCCCCAGAGCGCCCCCTCTAGCGTTCATTCTTTAAGATTTACCAGCCCTCTTGGGACAATGCAGGTGTCCTAGGCAGGGGCCACACCTTAGATGCACATCCTTAGCAATGACTGGCTAGCCGTCTGAGGTCTGGCTAGAAGTCTGTCAGGTTTGGTTGGCCCGTGGGAATGCCGGGTGCCATCTTAGAGTCCTCGTGGAGGGAAGAGGAAGAGAAAGAAAAGATGGAGGCAGAGGGAGCTAGGAGGCCAGGTCTAGCCTCAGAGTCTGGCATCCCTGGTGTCCACGTCATCCTCACACCTCCAGCTATCACCCTAGTGTTGCTTTGATCTTCTCAATAAGTAACCTCTTGACCTGGCAGTGGCCCCAGAGGCTCACACTGAAGATGGCACCGGGAGTGCCTGGAGAAGAGTAGGTGAATCCCAGGGGTTCACACACAAGTTCGCCCATTTCAGTTGGCACAAGAGCAGCTTAGGAGGGGATACATAAAGCTCTGAGAAAGGAATTTTTTTTAGGGGAAATTCAAGGAATTTTCGAAGATAATTTTGACTCTACCTGATTTGTCTTCCAAGACCTTGGAACTGAGCCATCACAGATCAGACTACACTGCACCCAAAGTAGAATCCTTGCTGTTCCCTATGGTGCCTTGCTGGGGAAACTGAGGCAGAGAGCAGGGTGACTTCATAAGGCAATAGAAGGTATTTGGGAAATGGGGAGGCGGGTAGGTAAGGCTATTCAGAGCACAGAGCTACACGCACACACGCACGTGCACACACACACACACACACACTATGTATATATATATATATATATATGTATATATTCAGCATCCTTCCCCGCAGCCTCACTTGTGGTTATGGGCCTAAGACTGCTGCCCTCAGAGAGCCAGGCCCCTGAAGAGGAGGTGGGCGGCACCAGGCAGCCAGCCGCTGGTCCTCTGCTTAACTCCTCAGTTAGCTGATCTCTGTATCTGGGGTATAAAGTTCAGGGTAAGGTCACATTGGGACCTTTAGCTGAAAGTCCTTGAGCACGTTCTGGGCGAGTGCTGCTGGCCCCGCTCGGTCTGCACTGGGGCCCAGTGTCTCCCACTCCCTGGCCGGGACTGGGCAGCTGTCCTCAGGCCCAAGGGGACCTTTCTTTTCCTACTTAATCTCCTCTCGTGGGCCTTTTGTAGGTGGGCTTGTTTTTCAGTGTTTTCGTTAGGTTCATATCCAGATTTGTTAAATTAAATTGAATCTCTTCCAGTTTGAAACACTTGAGCTTTTTTTCTGCTGTTCTTTTTGAACTGCCGCATGAACCCCCCAGCTGGGTGTGTGGGCTCCAGGTGGGAGCTCGTGGGGGCCTGGCTGCAAGGCCAGGGTCATAAGATGGGGCAGCCTTGGGTGGAGCAATGCTCAGGAAAACTGGCTCCCAGCCTGACTGAGCTCGGGCCGGTGTGTGTGCAGCGGCAGAGGGTGGGACCATCCCCAGGGGCTCCAAGGGCCTCACTTGAGATGCTCTCCCAGTGATACTCCAGTCTGCGGCTGTGCCTGAAAGCTCTGTGCTCATGGGCCGCCCCCCACCTGCCTGTCTCATGCACTGGGAAGTGGACTCTTCAGACCACATGGCCTGGGTTCAGGGGGGGAAGGTATCCCTTTAGATGCCAGGAGATGGAAAGACTGGGAAACGGGAGCCCTGAGACCAAAGACGAGAGGACCTTGCTCAGCTGCTGGCAGAGCCAGGGCTAGGCCCTCGGCTCTGAACTCTGAACCCTGTGCTCTTCTGCTGTCCCAGAGGGGCCTGTCTGCTCTAGTGGGGCCTGTGCTCCACCTCACGCCAGGCCCAGCCAGTCCCCTTCATCACCTGGGCCAAGTGACCCCAGTCCCGGGGGTGGCTGGGGCACCTCCCCGAGCACCGGGCCGCAGTCACCCGAGCGCTGGGGGGCAGCGCATATGGCCGTCAGCTTGGCCGTGCCCTGCTCTTTAGCTTGCTCCCCCCACACGCAGGGGACGGGAGACAGCGCCCCCCAGTTAATTCTGCGGCAGCTCATGCCCGCAAGGAGAGGCTGGTGGAGCTGAGGCACTACAGAAACACTGAGACGTGGGGTCAGAAAGGACAGGGAAGCTGGTCTTGGGCCACCTCAGAGTACTTAGCCAGGAGACCCAGGTGGGCAAGACCAAAACAAGGGTGCCACCTTTCCCAGCCCAGGCAGGAGGATCAGAGTAGCCCTGAGCAAGGCCAGAAGGCTGCCTTGTGACTAAAGGCCCAGGCTGCAGAGCTGCAGCCTTCTCCCCGGGCAGAAAGGCAGGCCACGAGGAGCCTGGGGCTTATGAAAACAGCTCCATGAGCAAACAAAGGGCACTGTCTGAGGAGAGCAGAGCCTGGCCTTTGTTTAGCAGTGGACACTGTGCCGGGGCACCAGGCCCTGGCAGACGCATTCTACCTTGGCGCCAGGCCTCCCTCTGCGCTGAGCCCCTAAAATGCCCTAAAAGCTTCTGCTCATCACTGTCCTCGCTGGCCCTGGTGACCTGCAGAAATATCACTCTCTCCGCCTGTTGCCACCTGGCCACACAGGTGCAAGGTCCCAATGACTCAGGCCAAAGAGAAGCTGAGCGTGACCGGCCGGCCCACCACGCGAGGCTGATCACGGACTTGTCTCATTTACTGGGGCTGGTGTTGGGCTCTGCCTGTAAATGTTTAACTCCTAAGGATGCTGACCTCAGGGCTTGGGAGGCTCAGACCGGCTGGGGGAGAGGGGTTCCTTCTTGCTGGTATGCACGCAGGGACCCCATGGTGGGAAAGGGCGGCATCAGCCTTTGCAGCAGGCCCACCGGCTCCGCAGCCAGCAGAGCAAAGGCTGGGTAGGAAGAGGGCCAGCCCCACAGCGTGCTGAAGGGAGCAGCAGCGCTGTCCTCCCCTGCGTAGGTGAGCGCGGGCCCCGAGCGGGAGGCCCGGCCCCGAGGGCCCCTCCGTGGTTTCCCACCGCTTCAGGCCCGGGGTGCGGGCGCCTCATTTGGAACTGCTGGTTGCCCCACAAGGGCCCGGCCTAGGTCTCCCCGCTGGCGGGGAGGAAGCTGTGGAGGCTGCTTTGCTGGGGCCACCCAGTGTGGGCTCAGGAAGGGAAGGAATGCGACCGAGGCCGGGTGTGGCTGAGGAGAGTGCAGCCAGCTGTGGGTTTTTCTTGGGGCCGAGATAGACGTGAGCAGAGATGGAGGCCCCTCTCTCTCAGTCCCCACCACACACACTAGGACCTTTCTTCAGCGTGTGGCTGTGGAGCTGGAGGCCAAGGACACCCTCTGGAAATCTGAATTCCATTCGCTCTTGGCAAAGAGCAGCTTCCTGCTTGGGGAAGGTGTGCGCGTGTGTGCGCGCGCGTGTGCACACATGGCCATGGGGGCTGGCGGAGGGAGAGGCACGTGGGTGGAGCAATGTTTGATGAGACGTGTAAGGTGACCCCAGTATTTCCCGGCACTGGATGGCACTTGCAGAGCTCGTCCAGGGGAGTTAAGACAAATACCTGGAGTGAATGAATCAGAAACGTGCGGGCTGCACTGCCTTTGAAACAGGCTCTGGCTTAAAACAGTCACGGCAAAACATGCCTTTGAATTTGAAAGCCAGAACTTTTTGCAAAATAATTCAAAAAGTTTGTTGAACCTTAAACCCTTCCTGACGATTCCTTCCTTCTGAAGTTAACTCGTTAAAGTTGCTCCAGTCCCAGCCTGGTGCCAGACCAGCTTCCTGGAAACCCTCGCCAACTGCTGGCCTTTGGAAAGGCTTGTCGCCCTAATAGCTGTTTAAAAAAAAAAAAAAAGCTCACTGGGCACCTTGGCTGCAGGGTCTGAAAAGTCCTTTGTGCTAGCTCCAGCTGCAGTTTTTCCAGGCCTCGCTTCTGGGGCTGACTGGAGCTGTCTCTCTTCGTTTCCTCTTACAGTGGCGGGCGCTGGGCCGGCTTCTTCCCGCCCAGCTTCTCTGCCAACGGTGTATCCAGGCCTCCCCACGCCCAGGTGGATGTCCAGGGCAGAGCCCTTGGAGAGGGTGGGTGTGGGCATGTCCCAAGAGGGTCGCCAGCCTCAACTTCCTCTCTGTTCCTTCTCCCCCTGGGGAGAGATCAGGACCCCCTCCTAGGTCAACACTGTGTCACTTCCCCAGAATACCCAGCACCCAACCAGTTCCCAAGCAGTGCCATTTCAGAAGGGAAGACAATCTGCTCCTCCCCGAAGCAGAGTCTCGGCAGTATAAAGCACGAATGTAAAATGGGGTCTAAGTTATAGTTTAAAAGAGTTTAAAATGTGAATATGCATTGGAAAATATTTAAATTAACACAGACATTAGGCAAATCAACAGAAAAACGTATTAAATGTTGTCACTGTTGCATTAATCAAAATCAGAGATTACCTGAAAATGGAAAAAACTTACATAAAAACTTGATTTAGTGACACACAGCAGTCAGAACATGCCGTGCACGGTTCACTTCCTTAAAAATCACTCCTCTCAAAATTCTGTAATGACAAAACATATGTAACATTTCATTTCCTAGGAGAGCCTTGCTGATCTGCAGATGGGTGGAGGGCACCCCTTCCCATCGAGGGGTGCCGGGGGCGGGGGGCTCGCTGGGAGCCCGCCCAGGGCCTGCTCTCACTCCAGCTCTGCCTCTCTCTGTCAAAACCCTCTTTGTGCCGGAGCAGCCCCCGCGCCTTGGAGTGACATGAACCAGAGCCCACACTGCTGTGCCGCGGGAGCTGCCCCTCGGCGGCCACCCCAGCCCTGCAGCGGAGGGCTGCTCATTCACGGCCTGGCAGAACATCTGCATGAGCTGCAGTACACCGTTCTTTCCCTATTAAAATGTTGTGCTTAAAAATAATAATGATAAAGTAGTTTTATACGCACATGGTAAAACACATTCAGTGTACAAAGGGAATATGGCGAAAAATCAGGCTGTCCCCACCACAGCCCTGAATTCCTAAGTTTCCTTCCCCAAAGGTTACCACTTTTAACGGTTTCCTATTGTATTTTTTCAGAGTGTGTTATAGGGGCAAACATGTATCTATAATATACCTCCTTTTTACACAAGTGGTAACATATATATTTATCTGCAGTTTGCCTTTTTGACTTAATATATAGGTATGCCAGACTTTTTGAGCTGCCCAGACAAGACTGGTTCATCATAGGGCAGTACACGTCAGGGGCATTTTTATTTTGCAGTGATATGTGTGTACACACACAGGAACAGGTGACAGCTCAGTGCGCTGTAGCTCAAGTGCTGCTTTCTTGTGGTTAGCTTCCAGGATCCTGGAGAGAACGTGGCCTCTGCTCTCAGTCTACTGGACTGGGCTTTCCCCAAAGGTGCTCATGGCGGCTCTAGTCTTTCTGGCATGGGTCCTGTTCCTGGTGAACACGAGGACCCAGCTGCCTGAAAAAGGCACGTAGGTGGTGGGGTGGGAGGCCTGTAAGAAGGCTAAAGAATATCATGCTGGCTGTTAATCAGAGAGCCTTCCATCAAAGGATGCAGAGATGGGCTGCTCATTAAAGCCTGATTAAGGCCATGAGCATTTTCAAGGGCGACACTGACTTGACCACAGCTGGCAGGAGGTGGCCAACAGTTACTTGCTTGATGGTCTGGGCAGGAAGCAACCCCAGGGCATCTGAAGAGAACGGAGCCCTGGCCAGTGTACTGTGCGGGGACCTGTCTCCACAGGCATCATGCTGTAAGGAAACCTTTCAGCTTTCCGTAAGCAAGCCCTCTCATTTCTTGGTAAGCACGTGGCAGCCCCAGTGTGCACTGTTCAAAGGGAAGATGCCTGTGTGTTCTGGAGATGGATCTATATTAAGACATCTAGTGCTTCTCCTTTTTATTAACATCTGCAGAGCATTTCACTGTGCCATAATGTATGGAACAAGTCCCCTACTGATGTATGTATAGGGCAGCTAAAGACAGCCATTAACCATTCAAATATTCACTAATGAACTGCCCGGTTATGAAATTAGTCGCTCTGAAACATCCCTCCCCACTGAACACTATTGTTTCTCCCCACCCATCTTATCCCTGCTCTATCTCTGTTGACTGAGTCTCCTTCTAGGCTGTCTCTTATCAAATAAGGACAATGTAAAGTAAATCACTTATGAAGAAGAACTCTAAATCTTGTCAAGATAAAGAGATTTCATGAAGTTAAGGGAAGTGAAATTGAAGCATCTCTAACAGAGATTAGGAGATTAGGCAGAGTTAAACCAGTTATCAACTGAAGAGAAAATCAAGGCTGATACCTAGATAAGCATTTCAAAAAAGAAATAATAAAAGCAGATGAAATAATAAAAGATTAAGGGTAGGCCCTTAGTGAAGCCATGAAGCCCCCTACCTTCTACAGATATGATCCTCTGTGTGAAAGTGCTGCCAAAGTCCATTATGAAGTGAAAGATGCCCTACTGTGGTATCACAGCATGTTTTATAAACATGACACCAGAACCTCTCTCCATTCACTTTTTTTCTAAAATGAGTAGGTATCTACGATTATAATAACTTATATTTATATAGGATAATCTTGTTTTCAAAACTATTATTACTACTTCTCAAGGTAACTTCCCAATCAAGTCTATTTTTCATGAAATTTTGGTCTCCATTTTAAGTGCATTCACTTCAAGAGGCCCATTTTTTCCATTTCCAGCAAGGTTAAGATATTTGTACATGTTTTGATAGATACTACCAAATCATAAAGGCTGGTACCCATTTATGCTACTATGAAAATTGCACAAACATGCCCGTTTCCCCACACCTTCACCAACAAGTGAGTAGTCACAGTTTTTATCTTTATTAATTTGATTGAGGAAGAAATGGTATACTGGAGTGTTAATTTACATTTTTTTATTGTAAATGAGGATTTTATCTCTTCAAATAAGTAAACACATTTGTTTTTTCTTTTTTGTGAACCATTTCTCCATACCCTTAATTTTTTTAATACCTCTTCTTACTGATTTATAGGAACTCTGTCTTAGATGTTGAAAATATTTTATCCCAATTTTTCTTCAGTCTTTGAGCTTCTATAGTTTTCTGCTGGCAGAATTTTTAAATTTGAGTGTTTTGGGGGGTTTTGTTTTTGTTTTTTGTTTTGCATTTCTTATATTTTATTAAAAGTTGAGCTTGTTTCTGTGTTTCAGAAGCCAGTTGTATTTTCTTTTCATAAACTGTTCAAATTTTTGGTCCATTTTTTCCTGTTGGACTTCAGAATTTTTAAATTTTGACACAGTCAACTCTGGCAGTCTTTTGTGATTTGCGGTCCTTGTCTTAAATTTTGGAAAAATTTTGGAAAAAAACCTCATTCTGAGATTGTTTTAATAAATTCTCCCGTGTTTTCTTCTGTCATCTTTATTTTTCACATTAAAAAATATTTTTAATTGAAGTATGGTTAATTTACATGTTGTATTAGTTTTAAGTGTAAAGCAAAGTGATTCAGTTATACACACACACACACACACACACACACACACACACACACATATATATTCTTCTTCAGATTATTTTCCCTTATAGGTTATTACAAGATACTGAGTATAGTTCCCTGGGCTATACAGTAGGTCCTTGTTATTTACCTATTTTATAAATAGTAGTGTGTATATGTTAATCCCAAACTTCTAATTTACCTCTCCCCCACCCCACTATCCCCTTTGGTAACCGTAAGTTTGTGCTCTATGTCTGTGAGTCTATTTCTGTCTTGTAAATAAGTTCATTTGTATCATTTTTTTAGTTTCCACATATAAGTGATATGAATATGATTATCTGTCTGACTTACTTCACTTAATATGGTAATCTCTAGGTCCACCATCCATGTTGCTGCAAATGGCATTATTTCATTCTTTTTTATGGCTGAGTAATATCCCATTGTGTATGTATGTGTGTGTATACATATATATATATGTACACACATACATATACACACACCACATCTTTATCCATTCATCTGTTGATGGACATTTAGGTTGGTTCCATGTCTTGGCTATTGTAAATAGTGCTGCTATGAACATTGGGGTGCATGTACCTTTTTTTTTTTTTTTTTTTTTTGGCGGTATGCGGTCCTCTCACTGTTGTGGCCTCTCCCGTTGCGGAGCACAGGCTCCGGACGCGCAGGCTCAGTGGCCATGGCTCACGGGCCCAGCCGCTCCGCAGCGTGTGGGATCCTCCCAGACCGGGGCATGAACCCATGCCTCCTGCATCGGCAGGCAGACTCTCAACCACTGCGCCACCAGGGAAGCCCTCATGTATCTTTTTGAATTAGCGTTTTTTCTGGATATATGCCCAGGAGTGGGATTGCAGGATCATATGGTTAACTCTATTTTTACTTTTATAAGTTACCTCCATACTGGTCTCCATAGCAGCTGCACCAATTTGACATTCCCACCAACAGTGTAGGAGGGTTCCTTTTCCTCCATACCCTCATTTATTATTTATAGACTTTTTAATGATGGCCACTCTGACTGGTGTGAGGCGATACCTCATTGTAGTTTTGACTGCATTTCTCTAATAATTAGTGATACTGAGCATCTTTTCATGTGCCTGCTGGCCATCTGTCTGTCTTCTTTGGAGAAATGTCTATCTAGTCTTCTGCCCGACTTTGGATTGGGTTGGGGTTTTTCTGATATTAAGCTGTATAAGTCGTTTGTGTATTTTGGAAATTAATCCCTTGTCGGTAGCATCATTTCCAAATATTTCCTCCCAGTCCATAGGTTGTCTTTTCATTTTGTTTATGATTTCCTTTGTTGTGCAAAAGCTTTTAAGTTTAATTAGATCCCATTTATTTTTGTTTTTATTTCCATTACTCTATGAGACAGATCCAAAATAATATTGCTGTTATTTATGTCAAAGAGTGTTCTGCCTATGTTTTCCTCTAGGAGTTTTATAGTATCCAGTCTTACATTTAGATGTTTAATCCACTTTGAGTTTATTTTTGTATATGGTGTTCAAGAATGTTCTAATTTCATTCTTTTACACACAGCTGTCCAGTTTTCCCAGCACCATTTATTGAAGAGACTGTCTTTTCTTCATTGTATATTCTTGCCTCCTTCGTTGTAGATTAAGTGACCATAAGTGCAGGGGTTTATTTCTGTGCCTTCTATCCTGTTCCATTGATCTATATGTCTGTTTCTGTGCCCGTGCCATGCTGTTTTGATTACTGTAGCTTTGTAGTATAGTCTGAAGTCAGGGAGCGTGATTCCTCCAGCTCCGCTCTTCTTTCTCAAGATCGTTTTGTCTTTTCAGGGTCTTTTGTGTTTCCATACAAATTTTAAAATTTTTTGTTCTAGTTCTGTGAAGAACGTCATTGGTAATGTGAAAGGGATTGCACTGAATCTGTAAATTGCCTTAGGTAGTACAGTCATTTTTAACACTATTGATTCTTCCAATCCAGGAACACAGTGTATCTTTCCATCTGTTTGGGTCATCTTCAGTTTCTTTCAACAGGATCTTACAGTTTTTGGAGTAAAGGTCTTTTGTCTCCTTAGGTAGGTTTATCCCTAAGTATTTTATTCTTTTCGATGCGATGGTAAATGAGATTATTTCCTTAATTTCTCTGTCTGATATTTCGTTGTTAGTGTATAGAAATGCAACAGATTTCTGTACGTTAATTTTGTATCCAGAGACTTTACTGAATTCACTGATGAGCTCTAGTAGTTTTCTGGCAGCATCTTTAGGATTTTCTACATATAGCATCATGTCATTTGCAAACAGTGACAGTTCTACTTCTTTTACAATTTGGATTCCTTTTATTTCTTTTTCTTCTCTGATTGCTGTGGCGAGGAATTCCACAACTATGTTGAATAGAAGTGACGAGAGTGGGCATCCTTCATCTTTTTACATTTAAACAGTGCTCCCTCTAGATTTGGACATAAGGAGTCATTAAATTCAATTTATTTTCTATGTGTCTAACTAGTTATCCCAACACTATTTATTTGAATACATCATCTTCTTTCCACTGACTTAAGTTGTTACCTTTATCATATTTCAAACTCTCATTTAATCTGTGCCCATTTCTAGATTGTCTTATGGATGGCTGATGGGCCTGGTGATGGGCCAGCCTCAGTTATTTGACTTTTGAACTTTATGATGTGCTTGTGAGTATAGCAGGTTTCTCCCATCTCTCTTACTCATAAGAGGAAGCTGCATTTCACACAGTACAGTCAACCAGGGAATCCATGGCATGGCCTCAGACCAAAACACTCTAGACACAGGATTAGCTCTTGAGTTGGACGGGAAGCCTGGAGTGTTTGGGACTGAGTCCTCGCCTTGGCAGCTAATGCTGTCAGGGAACAGGAGCACTTGTTTCTTCCAGGCTCACTCACACGGCAGAATCCAGACAAGGGATGCACCGGGGTCTCGCGTCTGACCCTGGGGGCCATTTCCTACTCATGTATGATCACAGTTTCAGGGCATCTTATGAAAACTGAATTCAGTAACTCAAGAAAGTAAATAAGCCTAATTCAAAAAGGAAAAGAATGGCAATAAGAAAAATCTGTAACATGTAGCCAGTCCCTCCCCTCCCCAGGCCAATCACCGGAAAGGAAAATAACTGACACGGTAAAGTGTTATAATTGGAGTGCTGTTATAACCAGTGCAGGTCAAAATGGTTTCACATCATGACTTGGACAGCAGTGACTCAGTTTCTTTATCTAATCTAGACCACCTGTACCAATGTGGCTTTTCCCAGCCTCATCCTTGTGAAACTAGCCCAGAGGAATGCTGCTCCTGTCCCCGGACCTCCTGCTTGGTGCTCTCCTTTACTGACTTATAAACAAAAAAGTAGTGGTTAAGAGCAGATTCTAGAGCTGTAGTGCAAGTTCAGATCCTGACTGCACCCCTCCTACCTGCTGGACCTTGAACGAGTCATTTAACCTCAGTTTCAGTTTCCCCATCTGTAAAATGGGGATAATAAGAAAGAGTGCCTTCCGCAGAGGGTTACTGGGAGGATTAAATGAATGACTAACGTGAAGTACACAGAATGGTGCTGACATATAGTAAGGTTATATAGTATTGGTTAAATGCATGTCCCTACCTCAAGATGAGTCATTCAGTTCATGTTTATCATGGTAGGTGCCTGACAACATCGATGGAGAGGGGAGTTTGAATGAGTAGAATCATCTTCAGAAAAAAGTGCAGTTGCACCCTCATTAGACTATTTAGGACAATGGGTAGTCTTTAAAACCTGGTGCTTTTCTGGAACACAGAGGGACAGGCTGCACCAAAGAGCTCCAGACGCTTTTTCAGAATTGTACAGGACTTGCATTACATGCTCATTTTTTTTTTTTTTTTTACATAAGATGCTGGGGGTAGGAGTTTATTAATTAATTTATTTATTTTTGCTGTGTTGGGTCTTCGTTTCTGTGTGAGGGCTTTCTCTAGTTCTGGCAAGCGGGGACCACTCTTCATCGCGGTGCACGGGCCTCTCACTATCACAGCCTCTCCTGTTGCGGAGCACAGGCTCCAGACGCGCAGGCTCAGTAGTTGTGGCTCACGGGCCCAGTTGCTCCGCGGCATGTGGGATCCTCCCAGACCAGGGCTCGTACCCGTGTCCCCTGCATTAGCAGGCAGATTCTCAACCACTGTGCCACCAGGGAAGCCCAACATGCTCATTTTTTTTACACATAAATTTTAGAATCAGCTTGCCTGATTTAAAAAAAAAAAAAAAAAGTGTGTGTGTGTGTGTGTGTGTGTGTGTGTCCCTCCATATTCTGCCAGTAGTTTCTACTGAAACTGCAATCAATTTAGATTAACTTAGAATTATCTTTCTTACAAATATTTTTGACTTTCTAGCCAAAAATAGGAGAGATTTATCCATGTGTTCAAATCAGTTGTAATGTCCCTCAGTATTTTTTAGCCCTCTGTTCATATAGATTTTCTGTATCTTAAAATTCATTACTGGGTATTTTTAGGAAGACTACTGGTTTTTTAAATTTGGCGATCGTGATTTTTTTCATGAATTTTTCATTTTGAGATAATTGTAGATTCACATGCAGCTAGCTGTGAGAAATAATAGAGAGATCCCATGTAGCCTTCACCCAGTCTGCCCCAGTGGTAACATTCTGCAAACTGTAGGACCAGATCACTGCCAGGACACAGACACTGACACAGGGGAGCTTCTGTCACCCCAGGGTCCCTCATGTAGCCCCCTTTCATAGCCACACTCCCTTCTCTCCCATTTCACCTTGTCCTTAGCCCCTGGCAACCACTAATCAGTTCTGCATTGCTTTAATTTTGTCTTTACAAGAATGCTCTATAAATGGAACCGTACAGTATGGGACCTTTTGAAACTGGCTCTTTTCACTCAACACAGTTCTCTGAAGATTCATCCAGGTTGCTGCATGTATCTTTGCATTCTTGGTGTGACCCTATTTACGTTGGTTATTTTTACAGCTGATGGACCCTGGTTACTAATAGCTTCCCTTTTTTGCGCTCTCATAGATGAAATCAGTATGTGTTCTTTTATTATGCCAGCCTTGTCAGATCAGTGGAATTTTGGCTCCACAAAGAGACTGTGGAAGATTTCATTAAGGATGTGACTATTTTAAAATATATGCTCAAAGAAAAAAAAAAAAAGCTCCTGTGGAAAAAAAAATTTGTTTTGTTCTTAATTTTTTTTCAACCACTTTATTGAGTCACGACTGACATACAAAATCTGTACATAATTAATGTATACAACGTGATGAATTTGGAGATAAGTATATACCTATGAGACCATCACCACAATCTAGGCCATAAACATACCCATCACCTCCAAAAGTTTCTTCACGCCCTCTTTATCATGTATATTATTATTTCCTAAGAACACTTAGCATCAGATCTACCCTCTGAGCAACTTCTGAAGCACACAATGCAGTGTTGTTGACTATAGGCACTGCCCTGGACAGTAGCTCTCTAGGACCCATTCACCCTGCAGAACTGAAACTTTGTGCCCTTTGACAAATTCCTCCAAGCTGCCTCCTCCCCCTGCCCCTGGCAACCACCATTCAACTCTGCTTCTCTGCGCTTGACTATTTTAGATTCTTCATATAAGTGATATCATACAGTATTTGTCCTTCTGTGTCTGGCTTATTTCACTGTCCTCCACATTCATCCGTGTTGTCACAAATGGCAGGATTTCCTTCTTGTGAAAGAATTCTTGTACAACAACTCGATTTCTGAATGCTAACAGGATTCAGGGGGGAAAAGTCCTTTTTACATCATTTATGTTTGATAGAGAGTGGGATAGAAGGAAGCAAGTTTCCTCCCTATGGGATAGATACAAGAGTTCAGGGGGCCCCCAAGGAGGGGCCTGGGAGCCCTGGGGCCATCCTGTGGGGCTGGGATGAGGGCATTCCTGTCTTGAATGCTCCCCCGAGAGAGGGCCTCACTTTCTCCCAGTATCTTCTTGTCTCCTCACCAGCCCACCCAGCTCTGTCTCTCTTATCTCCGTCTCTCTCCCCAACTCTGTGACTCCTAGTCGTCTTGAAGCTCCCTGCTCACCCCCACGTACAGGACTGCTCTCAGGGCTGGGGTGAATGCAGACAAAGAACGGGAATCTTTGCGAGAGCTCTGGGGGAGGGTGCTATAAGTTGACCTTCACGGCCTCAGGCTCCCTTGATGGGAAATGGGGTTTGTTAAAGCCCCCACCCAGTCTAGACTGGGCCAGCCCATACACGCACACACCCCCACCCACACCCACACCCCCACACACCCCTGAGCTAATAAGAAGGGCAAAGGGCAGCCCCAGTCTGAAACTCCCGTGGGTTCCCCCAGCGTGGATGTGTGTACGGTCTAGGCTCTAGGAGCTGAAGGGATCTGTAAGATCCAGTGCGGTGCCCTGCAGGCAGGTGGAGGAAAGGGTGCCCCCTTGCCCTGTGTGTCCATTCTTCCAGGCGGGAGGTGTGAGTGCACACACCAGGCACTGTGCAAGCCCCAGGGGACTAGGAGGATCTGGGCAGGGGCCACCCCTGCTCTCTCAGAGGTCCTGATCTCATCGGCAACACTCCCTGGGCACCGTGTTCCAAAGGAGCCCCGGCGCTACCGTTTCGGTGAGGAGAAAGCTCGCTGGCCCTGCACACATCTTTGGACTAAAGAATATTCTTAAAATCATAATAGTACTCGCCCTTAGCCAGGCACTGTGCTAAGTGCTTTATAAACACCATTTCACTAATCCTTACATCGCAGCAGCTTTTGACATAAGAATATTATCACTCCTGTTTTATATACAATCAACCTGAGGCTTGAGAGGTTAAGTCGGGCCCAGGGTCACAAAGCTAGTATTGACCCTGAGCAGTGGCTCTGATGAAGTCACTGTCGCTCCTCAAATACTCCCTTGGTATCATTTTAAACAAGTCAAGCTCTCTCCTGACCCTCTCCCCTTCCCCAGGCTGGGACCGACTATGTCCCTCCTTCGGAGTGGCCCATTTCTAAGCCTCAGACTGGTCCACAGAGAACCCATCTCCCCTCTTGTTCTTAATGTATAACTGGGTGTTTGTCTGTGGTGAAGGGTTACGAGCAGTCTCTTTCGATCCCAAGGCCGGTGAAGGCAGAAGTAGGTCTTTTAGTTCAGCATTATCTTCAGTGTTTAATCCACACAGAGCCCATCATGGCCGCGCTGTGAATGTGTGACGAATAAATAAGTGAATGAATAAGCAAGGGGGGATTGCACCAGGGCCTGTCAGGTGCAGGACCCTGGCTGTGGCCCATCCTCCTCACAAGGGCCTGCCCAGTCTGCAGCGGGTCTCGAAGCAGCAATGAGGCCTTAATGCTCTTTCTGGAGCTCCTTTACCCCTGCTCTTCCTCCAGGGCTCACGTCCCCACTCACACAGTCCGTGGCAGTTGGAGTCCAGAGTCTACCAAAGGTCTCTGATCAAAAACCTGCCCCCCTGGAGCCCACTCCCTTCTGTTGCTGTTCTAGAAATACAGGGAAATCAAATGCAGTCACTCTGATGATCCTCCAGGGCCTTGTTATATGGGACTATTTCAGTTTTCGTAGATCAAGAGACCAAGGTTTGGGGATGGCAGATGTTCCCGGGTAGAAAGCAGTGGTACCTGGGGAGGAACTCAAGTCCGTGCATGCTGAGACCAGGCTGTGTTCACACGCCTTCCTTGCTTGGTTGGCCGCCCTAGTTATGCCCTCCCCCGAGAGGAAGTCTGCTCCCCCTTCCTAATGGCAAGTCTCCTGTTAGCCTGAGAACCAGGGGCCTTTAGATCTTGTTCCCGGGATAATTCTCACCAGCTCAGGAGGCATGGGGATGGGCCAGTGGTAGGAATGGGGCCAGCACCTGATTAAAGGCTCCAAATGAGGGCTCTCGCACTGGGTGATGGAGCTGGAGGTGAGGGACAGAGCGAAGGTCCTGGCCCTCTGCAGCCTGCTGGCCTGAGTGCGGACAGTGGTTTGCAAGACCAGTCATGTGGAGGCCAGGTTTTCTGTGCCAAGGGCTAGGCCCCTCTTCCCGTCACTACTGCCTACAAAGGCTGGACCTGGGGCTCTGGCTGATCAGGAAAAAGTAAGAATTGCATATGATTCCATCAAAGATGGTTTTCCTATTAAAACATGACTCGTGTTAAAACACAGGGCTTAGTTCAGAGTAAACATTTCGAACTGCTGAGGAGAAGCAGAGATTTATAACACAGAGCAAGACTTAAAGAAGTAAAAGCCCCTGCATAGTGACTGAGGCCGTGAATGCTGCCCTGAAATGCCAGCTCAGTTCAGACACAACTTGATCCAACCTGCTCCATCTCTGCTTCCAGGAGCACCCCCCTTACTTCTCACCTCAGTACTCCCAGGTTGGGAGGTCTCGTGGTCCAGCCTGGGCCTTAGGCCCTCCTCACTCCCTCCTGGCTTGAGCTCCAGGGCAGCCGCCCTTGCTCTGTGCCCCCAAATCTTGGCCTCCACCAGCTTTGTTAGATTCCTCTCCCTGGCCGCACACTCGCTGCTGCCTCTCTCTTCCAAATCATAAACACAAAAGATGGCCAAAGGTACACTCTCCACGACATTTTTCCTAGTCAGACAAAACCTAATGACTGCCTTTTGTTTCCTTCCATTTAGAAGCATTTCCCTGGCAACCCTGTCTCTCCTTAGTCAACAGCAGCTAACTTCATCCTTCCCCTTTATCGAGATATTGTTTAGAGCAAATAACTCATTAACTGGTACAGCAACTTGGGAACCCTTTCACACCGGCTCTCAAGAGGACCTTTCCCCTGAGAACGGGGCACCCCACAGAGCTTAGGAAGAGAAGTGCCTTCGGGGGCTTTGGTAGGGCTCTGCCAGCAGACAGGCAGCTGTCTGTTAACGACTGTGCCTGGTACCTTCTCTGATTGGATTAAGCAACTTAACAAAAGGGAAGCCGATGTGGCTGGAGTGACCTGCCACATTCGTATTCCTGTGGCATCTCCTCCTAGGTGGCCCAGGTGTGTGTATGAAGGCCTGAGGCCTGCTGCCAGCACCGCATAAGCTCCAGGGGGCCATGTGGGCTCAGTCCCCACTGATTCCTCAGCTCCCCAGCAGCATTCTCTTTCATTTGAAAATATACTCATTTGATAAACAGACTGTGTTCCAGAACTTTCTAGGTGACCTCCCTTCTCTTCCTCCTTTTCCACTGTTAGGGGTTGGAAAAGCAATAGACTTGCTTTCTCAGTGTCTCTGGAGTGACTTTCAGGGCAAGAAGAATGCCCCTTGTCTATGGCACCAGAGTTGAGGCTAAGCTTTCTTAGGAGAAGAACAGGCTCACTGGCCTGACTGGGAGCTGGTGGCCAACTGAGAACTTGCTTTGACGGAGGGAGCTGGGAGGAGCCCCTCAGCTAGGCCTGCTCATGTAGAAGGAGTGAGGGAAGCTTCTGCCTCTCACTCTCCCTCACAGACTGCTCCAGCCACAGGCAGGGGCTAGGAATCTCCCTACCAGGGCAAGGGCCAGACCAGCCTCCTTCAGAGAGCAGCCCGAGACACAGGCGACGCTTTGCCAAGGTTTTGTCTCTGTCAGAAAGTAGGTCTGTGTTCCTAACCCACATAGTACACTAGATGGATGCTGGTGTACTGTGTGTACAGCAGGTGACTGAATAAGAAGTGAAATGGCTTCCATCTTTAGAGCTCTGCGGCTTTGCATTTACAACTTCCTCCCATCCCTGCCTCACTCATATTTCCTGGATTTGACATGTGTGCCTCTGGGGACAACCTGTGAGAATTACAGATTGCCGGGGGCGGGGGCAGGGGTGGTGGTGCAGCGACGTCAGATTGGCACAAAGCGTCTAATGTTCAGACCTGAACAGACAGGGAAGGGGTTACCTGGAGAGGGTCCCCATCTGGACAGAATGTTCCCCTACGTGGGGCAGCCGGCACAGCTCACGAGAGCATGTCTTTGGTCCTCAGATCCCATAGTGTGCGTGCCATGGCATGTCACACCCATAACCATGTGTCTCACACTTCAGGGGCCCAGCCATGTCACGTAGAGGGCCACCCACATCACTGGTTCTGGACAGGTGTCGACGGGTCCCTTTTCACATGGAACTGCACCCTGAATGGGAAGCCCCACGTGCTTTCCACCTGATGGGCCACGCCAGAGGGCTGCTCACACCCCGGCGTGCGACCCTGGCCCCACTGCTCAGTGGCAGCGCCCACACAGATATCGAGCCTTGCAGCTGCGGGGTGAGCTGCTGTCATTCCGCGTGGGGTGGGAGGATGAGCCCACGTGGGCAGTAGAGGCCACAGGCCGCCACAGCCCCTCGCTCAGGCACTGAAATTCCAGAGGTCCCATGCAGGCTTTGGGCCTTCGGGTCTGGGGCTTATGGAGGCGGGCCCCCGCCCACCCTGGTGCTCTGACTCCGTCTGCCCAAAGGCGCTTGCAGTGTCGGCCATCCTCTGGAATAGGACTCCCGGGCAGGGTGGGCCAGGTTGTCTCCTAGTCACCTCCTGACTCACCAGGGTCTAGACCATCACCTGGGCTAAGCCGAACGTTCTCTCTATGGACAAGCCTGCCCGAGTCCTGGCCCACTCACCGTCAGCCTGCACACTCTGGGCCTCAGCCCAGTTCCAGGAGAGTCATGATGGGGCTTGTTCTAGGCCCCTCTGGCTCTCACCCATCCAGGGGATGGGAGAATAGAGAAGGGTGCTGGGCCCGCCTCTAGCAAGCCTGAGTCAATGGCGAATCGTCGCCCTTCACCCTGTCTCGCTCCCTCGCTCTGGGCTTTTCTCTACCTTCCTGAGAACGCAGCTGTGCCCGCCCGTCCGGCTCCTCGACCACCAGCTCCAGCCTGGCTGTGTGACCCTAAGGCCCTGTGATGCAGGGGACAAACATGCCCATCCTGATGATGGCACTGGCCTGGGAGGCCAGACCCCAGACCACACCACACCGTGCCTGGCCAGGGGAGGAACGCACTCAGCAGCAGGGTGTGGGCACCCCGTGCAGAGACCTGGACCCTTACGGGCAGAGCCCCTGCCTGCCAAGTTTCTGTGATTATTTTGAAACAGTTCCCAGCAACAGACACCCCACCCCACCCCCCGCCCCCAGCACTGAGTCTCATTCGCAGCCCCGGAACAACAGCTCCCGGCCCTGGGCAGCACGTTCCTGCGGGACAGCTGCTGTAACCGGATCGCGCGCCCGGCCGCCAGCACTCTCCACATGAGCACGTCTGCTCTTAGGCCAAGCTCTGGGCTGTGCAGAGCGTGGCTGCTCGACCAAACACGGGTCCCCCCGCTTGGATGGCAAACCCCTGTTCAAGGCTGGGATGTCCTACTCGGCCCCATTTTCAGACTGGGACCACTGGCTTCCAGCTCTAAAACTGCATTCCCTCCGGAGCAAGAGCTCCTCTGCCCACCCCCACAGAACAAACAAAGGGACTCAGGTGCACTTCCCTCCGGCCAGAGGGCCCTGGTGTGTGTCAGTCCAGTCCCCAGCCTAGAGGCCAACCCAGGTCCATGAGGGCCCTCATGATGCAGAGCATGCCTGGTCCATCCTCCCGGTAAGTGAAGGCGAGGACAGGGCCAGGTCTTGCTTGCTGAGGCAGGAACAACAAGGCTTGGGGTGAAGACATGGCAGTCGCAGATCTAGGGGGACAGGATGCCAGGGAGTGACACAGATGCCCTGAACGGGGTGTACCAAGTAGACCTTAGCCCACCCGCAAACTGCAGTGGAGAGATCTGGGTCGGGGATTGTCCGCCAAGTACAGGGGCGGTTGAGAGTGCTGGACTCCCAGGCCTGACGGCCTTGGGTTGAGGGCTGGGACAGCCTGGCCTGCTTGTGGCTGCCCTCAGTGCTACACTCTGCAGAAGGCTCTGGTAGGTGGATACACGCCCATGAGCCCAGCTGTCCACACAGCGCCCCTGACTGCACTGGGGCTGCTGCACAGTATTCAAGAGGGCCGTCCTGGGACTTGGGACTGTTTGTACAGTCCTCTCCCTGACACAGCCTATTCGGTGGCTTTGACCCCCTGACCCCTACCAAGGAGGTGTGGCTGGCGGGGGAGGGACAGGTTCCCCCCTCCATTCTTCTCAGGCCCTCTGCTCAACCTGCGGCCTTCCCTCCCCAGCCAGGTCCCAGAGCCTAGGGTACAGTGTTCTGATGCGCCTGGGCCAGCAGCCAGCCAGTCGTGGAGACACTGAGGACGGGGGCCTCCAGCCCAGACCCTGGTTCCCAAGGAGCCTCAAAGGCCAGAGTCGGGGTGTCCTGCGGAAATCCTGGTGGGATGGAAAATCCCCAGCAGTCGGGCCCCAGGCTGAGCTGTGACACTGCACTTTTCCCGCCTGCTGGGGGTCAGCCGGCTCGCTGCTTCCTGCTTCCCTTTGATGTCCCTGTGTGAGGGAGGGGTCAGCACCCCTCTGAGCTCGGGCACACACGCACGCGCGCGCACGCGCGCGCGCGCACTCTCGGCTGCAACAAGGACTCTGTGCTCTGGGGCCTGGGTAGTGGGTATGCTGGGGTCAGGCAGGGGACCTGGTGGGCTGGGGAGGGAGGCCAGGTGGAAAAACCCCAGCCTCGGCAGAGAGTTCCCGAGAGAGAGGGAAGGAAGGGTCTGCCCTGAAGCCCACCGAGGGCATGTCCGCTCTCCCTCCTGGGCTGTCTGATCTGGGAGGGAAACACCATGATGAGCCTCTGTCTAGACGAGGAAACTGAGGCCTGTGGACAATCCAAGCACCGCCACTCAAATGGCCTCCTTGGGGCCTTCCTCTCACATCTGGGGAACTTCCCCAAAAGTTTCAATAGCTGCTGCCGTTTGCCAGCCCTCCCTGCAGCGCTGGGCCCCAGTCTCTGCGTGCGCCCTCTCCAGTTCACTGCATGATGCCGGGCTTGGCCTCCAACTCCAGGTGGCAGGGCAGAGCTCGTGCAGCCAGGCCTTGTGGCCCTAGTGCTACCGTTCTACATGCTCACTGCTGACGAGGCAGGTGCCCTCCCGAACACTGGGACTGAGTTGGCCCTCTGACCAGCCCAATGACCCTAGGAGGTACCCTGCTGGTTTTAATTTGGGTTCACAGATGAGGAAAATGAGGCACAGAGAGATTAGGTGACCTGCCCAGTGACACGTACCTCATCTGTGCTAGAACTGGGATGCAAATGGAGTGGCCTGGAGCTGCTGTTTGGCACTACTGTGCTGTGCCGCCATGTCACACCTACATACTCCACTGTCCCCCAAGAGCCCCCTGGGCCCAGCCCTCCTGGAGAGGTGCCCGAGGGGGAGAGCGCAGGCCAAAGGCCATGCAGCAAGGTCTGGAGCTGAGCTGGTGGGGGAAGAGGGAGCTCTGCTCTCTGCGCCTTCCACATGTGGGGCTGGGGAACAGGTCAACCCTCTAGAAGAACCCAGAGAAAATGGCAGGGGATGACCGGGAAAGCCAGGACTGCAGGGCCCAGGCTGGGAAACTGGAGGCACGAGTACCGCCTGCAGGAGTCTGAGGAGCGGTTGGCCCGCCCTGTAGTAGTGGCTCCTCCGCCTGGGAGTAGGGTGGTTTGGCCCCCACCCACCTGTGCAAGAAGGCCTTTGAGATCCTGAGGAGAGAAGCTGTGGAGATGCAGGTGGCTGGGGAGGTGACTCCCCCCACTCTTTCAATGTTCAAACAGCTCAGCTTGCTGACTTTGATGCAGGGGGTTAGGCGGAGTGGCTTTGAAGTCAGCCCTTGGGGGACGCTCCTATCAGCCCCTGCATAGATAATCTCCCACCCGGCCCTGGGACTCAATGCCACTCTTGGGATGCCCCCCCCTTACAGCTTGGGGCCTTTTTGGTGGCCTTGGGAAGAGGGGGCCTTAGGGGGGAAAAAGCAGCCTCTCCTTGGGAAATGGGGAGCGTGGGGGAGGGGCAGCCCAGGACACATGCCCCCAGAAACCCCTGCCCTCTGCTCCGCCTCTGCTCCAGGCACTGGTGTTCCTCCAAGAGCCCTAGGGGTAGAAGGTGTCTGGAGAACCACCCTCCCTCCTTGGCTCAGAAGGAGCCTGGCCACAGCCAGTGTGTCCCCGACATCTTCCACCTCATAGCCCGTGATGTGCTCCCTTGCCTTGTCTGCCAGCCTGGGAGCTCACAGAGGGGCACCCCATCTGATGGCCCCCGCGTCCCAGCACTGGGCCTGCACAGGAGGGCCAGAATAAATGATGAATCAATGAATGATGTAGAAATCTGTTAGCCGGGGTACCTTCTGGATTCTCAGACATCCAGACATTTCAGGAACAAAAGAAGCCAGCAAGTGGCCTGCAGCCCTGGCAGCACGAGTGGGAGGGGCAGTGGGATGAGCGGCCGGCCAAGGAGGCCAGGGTCAGGTGAGTGGCTGCTGGGGGCAGTGCCCTTTGCACTGGGGCGGGGCACAGTCCCATTGGGAAGCTAGTTGAGGGGGTGGCGTTTGGCTCCCGAGTGGCCTATGCAGGGAGGGAAGCGATACCTTATCAGGGTGGCACTTGGCCCTCCCAGGTGCCTCATCGTGGCCTCGGGCATCCCTCTGGGCTCCCACCCCTGCATGTGCAGGGAAGGCCTCTTGGACTCCAAGGCTGCCTTCCCGCATAATGATGACAGTGGCGGGGCCTCAGCATGGCCCAGGGCTCTGCTGCTTGGGAGACCTTTGCCCGAGCACAAGCTGAGAAGGCATGTGAGCCTCTGAGGGCCGGCCCTGCCTCTCCTACCCTCTCTCGGGCTGGTTCTCCAGCGAGCTGAAGGCTCAAGAGTGACTCTCTCTCTTCCGAGGTTGGACAGGGAGCCTAACAAAGGCCTGCAGCCCTCCCCAGCCATGAGAGGACAGGGAGGGCTGGCCTCCTCAGAGACCGAGCTAAATTCTGCTGTGTCCGTGCCCAGTGGCCTCAGGCAAGTCACTCTGTGTGGCCAGGCTGCTCTTTGTTGCATCTGCACGTGCGCGCAGTGCCTTCGTCCCTGGGCCCTGGGCGGCGGGGGATTAGATCAAGTCGAGCATGATGAAGTTAAGGCGCTGCGCGGTTACTTTAGAGGGCTGGTGCTGCTGGCGTGACCGTTCTGCGGGTGACATGTGCCTATACTAGAAGGCTGTCTCCCTCCCTGAGAAGAGCAGGGGTCCTAGGGGCTGCGAATGAGGCAACGTGAGAGCAGAGGCCGGGTCCTGGGACCTTGGGACCAGCCCGTGGGCCTGGTAGGGTCTCAGCTTCCATCATGAAGAAGGTGCCACAGGGCCAGGAGCTGGGCAGGAAGCAACACGAAGAGGGGACAGAACCCCAGGCCTTGTCAAGGAGTGGGTGGGTCACAGGCTACTAAGCACACGTGTTTTAGCGCACGACTGAGTGGGTGTGTGTTAGGGCAGATGGGTGTGAGGGACATCTGTTAGAGTTTCTGAGCAGTTTTCATCCCATTCCTAGAGCCTTCAGGGGGGTTCGGCCTGGCAGGGATGTCAGAGGGAGACTGTGGACTTCAGGCTGTGGGAGCGCTCTCCCCACTTGCCCTGGATCCCGGGCTGCTGCTTTCCCACTGCTGGGAACTGGTCTCTGGGGGCACAGGAGTCCAAGCCTCTACTCCCACCCAGGTTTCCCCTGGGTTGAGGCCCCAGCTCCTTTAAGCCAATCTCAAAGGTTCACTTGGAAGTCACGGCCATGTGTTCATGTCCGCCAGGCTTGGATGGAGGGCAGCGGCTTTGGGGTGAAGTCTTGTCTTAGGCATCAGAACAAGCTGGATGAGGGAGGGCATGGGGAGCCTTTGTTCTAGATGCACACAGATTCCTGGCGACACCAGGGGGTGGGGGCTGAGCAGAGTCCCTCTCAGGGCCTTCTGGGAGGGGCACTCAGAGCTCAGCTGCGTTTAAAAATTAGCAGGCGGAGGAGTTCGAGGCTCTGCAGTTAACCCCTTTTGAGCCTTTGAAGCCTGTTTGAACTGTTAATCAGGAAGGCTGGGCTGAAGGGCTGCCGCCACCCCCCGAACGCCTGGCCCTGGCTGGGTCTCTGAGTCTGGGCGTTAAAGCCGAGAAACTGCTGTCTGCGTGGGGTCTACTGAAGCCCCCCACCCCCTCCAAGACTGTGATGTTGACGGCCTCTTTGTTTTCTCATCTCAGCCTATTCAAGGCCATTTTTCAGCTTGCTGGCTTTGCGTTAAGATTGGGGGGATTTTCCACCCTTCCGAGGTTATGAAATAGCTCAGCAAGGACGAGGCCTCCCCGCGGGAGTCAACCCAGCCTGCCGCACGTGCTGCAGGGAAAGGCTCTTTATTGCCACAATTCCAAGGGCAAAATGAGAGAGGAGGAAGGACTTTGGGGAGGGGGTCTCTCCCTGTCTGTCCTGGGGAACGATGGCCAGCAGAGAGCCACGCTGGCTGGAGGCACATCCCAGCAGGGCCATTTTTAGGCCAGCGGTCATCCACTGCCAATCGTCAGAGGACCAGGAACACTGCTTGCAGTGTGGCCTCTGCAGGGGCCATGACCCTTACTTAGGCAGGTGACTTCCCCTCCTTCCTGGTCTCCTGGCTTTCCCGCACCTCTCCGGCTCTGTCCTCCGTCTTCTTTGCAGGCTTCTCCCTCGTGGCCTGGCTGTTAACACCTGAGCTCCTCAGGACCTGTCCAGGGCTGGCTTCCCTCTTCTCTCCAAACTGCTTCCCCGAGCTGCGCCTGCAGCTTCCAGCACCGTCTGTGGGTCCCTGATTCCCAAACATGTCTTCAGCCTGGCCCACCACGCTGCAGACCCACGTCCCAGTCACCAGCCCCACGGCTTCCTTCTGCAGTCTCTCATGCCATACTCCACCCCACCAAGGCACCCTTTCTCCAACAACAAAGGTCCCTGCCACCCACCCCTGCCATGCAAGCCAGAAACCCCAGAATCATGCCCAGCACTCCCCCTTCCTAGCTGCCCGAGTCAGTCCAACACCACACCAGGTTGATTTCACCCTGACATCTGCGAAGATTTCTGCTTCCCTCTGTTCCCGTCACCACTGCCCAGGCAGGCAACCGTCTCTGGGCACTGCAGTGCCTCTGTCCCCTTCCAGTACCTTCTCCACTCAGAGGAGGGGGATCATTTCACAACACAAATCCAACTGGGTCACTCCCCGTGTGGGACTTTCAGAGGCTCTCGGCACTCTCAGAACAAGGCCAAAGTCCTTAGCAGCAGCGTGGCCTGCTCTTCGCTTCAGGTGCCTGGCCTCTTTCCGGCCCTTTGGCTCATGGGCTCCCTCCACCAGGGGGCCCTTTGCCTGCAGCTCCTGTCCTGCCTCCCCCACCTTCCCCAAGGGAACTTCTAGGACCCCAGACGAATTCCTGGCGCAGACCCTGTTCCAGGTGGTTCCTGTTATATGAGTCTCTTGTGTGTCCCCACCTGCAGAGCAGCCCCCTTGGGGTGCAGTAAGACACACATGCACGCACTGGGTAGTCTCTCCCCTCGGACCACAGGCCCCAACAAGGGCAGGGGCTGCTCAGTTCCTGTTCCTACCGAGTTCCTACTGCCTGCTGAGTTTTCGACAAAGATTTGTTCAGTGACCAAATCTGTAAAATGGCAATGGTCGCTGCCCTGCCTCTCGGACAGAATTCACTGCCTGGGCAAGTGCTATGTAGATGGGAGAACGCTGCCTCAAAGTCAGCTGTACGTGGCCTGTCTCACTAGCAGGCCTGGGGTGCGGGCGAGCTCTGCGAGGGCCTGCTGCAATCTCCCAGAACAGCACAGGCTAAGAATGAAGGAACAGGAGCTCCCTTGTTGGAGGGAGGGGAGAGAAGGGATTCCACTGGGCCACACTGGGAAGGGGCTCCCCACCCTGTAAAAGCAATCTGCTCCAAGACTACTTCCTGTCACACCCTCAGATGTTCCTCACTTCTGCCCTCTTGGACACACACTCAGGCGGACATGATCTGGCTCTCTGCTCCGGTCAGGCCCTCTTCACAGCCCAGGGTCACCTGTGTGGCCGCTGGACTGAACCGCTCTGCTGCACACCTGCCACAACTCGCCTGGGCACCCGATGGCCCTGGTCCTCTCTCCCACCCCCATCCCCACCCTGAAGCCCAGCCAGAGCCTTGGTGGGGGCCCAGTCTGCCTGGGCAGTGGCCGGAGGAGCTGGGGCCTGGGCCCAAGCTGGGGACAGGCTTGTGTGCTGGGCACTGGCCCCCCAGGGAGTCCCCATTCTATGACACTAATTGCTACAATTAGCAGGAGAAAGGGCTATTAGATCAGTTTCTTCTCTGGCTGAGGCCTGGCTGCTGGGGAGGGTGAGCCCAAGCCCAAAGCTTTTCGAAGCAGCAAGGATTCTTCCATAAATGAGGCCACATTTAAATTGCAAACAAGGGCCTCGCCCAGCCCAAGGAAGGGCTCCCAGAGAAAGGCTTTAGTTCCGCAGATGCAGCGGCTGGGGGAGCGGGTACAAGCTCTGGTTTTGGTTTCGTGGGCCTTCCCTATCTGATCGAACCTTGGGTCATCCAGGCTCCCGTCAGTGACCCAGTCCTGCTGGGACCGGCCAGCAAGGAGGAACACGGCGATGGCTGGGGAAGGAAGGACAGTGCTAGAGGCCACTCCCTCCCCTCCCCACCCCCACCCCCCGCACCAGGTCTGCTCTGAGGCCCCCTAGGATGCCTCCTCCTCCCGGAGCGCATGGCAAACCTTCTGGATCTGCTGTCCATCACAAGAGCCACTCACTCGTCAGTCTGCACTAACTGGGAAAGGTGAGAGGGCCCACTCGGCCTCTACCCAGGCCACCTCTAATTCAGACAAGCCATAGGCGCCTATGCCGGAAACAGCTCAGGGAATGCAGCTGCAAGACAGTTCCAACTAAAGCCCCAGGTGGCAGCCTATGGCCTTGGGATGGAGGCACCTGCCAACCCTGAGTTATACCGCTAGCCAAGGAAGGGGGTGCTTCGATTGGCCAGGCCTGGGTCAGGGTCTCTCACTCAGAGGGTGAGCGCTGGGTGCTGGGTGTGGCAGGATGCAGGTCAGGACTTGCTTCACTTAAAGGGCCAGAGCAGAGATCATCCCAGTCCCCGGAGTGGGTCTCAGATAGACAGTGGCCCTCACCTGGGGTGCCCCCCAGGGGACATGTGGCGATGTCTGGAGACGTTTTTCATTATTACCGCTGTGGAGGTGCTACTGGCGTCTACTGGGTAGAGGCCAGGCAAGCTGCTAAACATCCTAAGACACAAAGAACAGCGCCCCACAACAAAGAACGCTCAGACCCCAAATGTCACCAGTGTGGCAGCTGAGAACCCTTGGTCTGAGGGGCTGAGATCCTGACATGCTGTGTACTTTCTCATTGCATTCTGAAAATGGATGCACACTTTCCTGGCCTGGCCTCTTCCTTCATTCAACAAATCAATGAAGCCATTCAACAGCAATGCATGACGTACCCCGCCGTGTGCAGACCCTGTAGAGAAGACAGACACGCTCTCAAGGGGCCTCCCTTCCGGTAGAGGAGACAGGCAGGCAACAAATAAGTAGATGCCTAAGGAACCAGAAAATACTGTGACATAGTCTGTGCACGTGGAAGCCTGAAACATAGTGCTGACCTAGCGAGTGACTGAAGGGGCCAACTGAAATGGCAGGTCAGAGAAGGTCTCTTTGACAGGCGGCATTTCAGGTGAGACCTTAAAGGATGAGAAGGAAATGTCGTGCGAACAGCCAGGCAGAAGTAGCTGGTGCAAAGGCCACGAGGCACTTGTCTTGGCTGGTTTGAGATGCAGGCAGAAGGCTGGCGTGACGGGAGCTTGGTGAGGGAGAAGGACAGCGGGCGGGGCAGATCTTGTAAAACCAGATGGAATTTGAAATTTATTTCCCCAAAATAGAAGCTACTAGAGGATGCCTGGCAGGGGGAGGGATAGGACACACATTCATTCATTCACTCTTGGCTTTGGGGACTCTGCTGCATAGGACATGGGGTTATTCACAGCCCTAAGTTCACTAAGCACTGTGGGCTACCCCATAAGGGTCTGTGGGAGGCACCCCTGAAAAGGCATCTTTCTGCTTTTCCATTTAATCCCTGTTCTCCACCCCACCTCTCCTCTCGCCGTAGCCAGCCGCTCCAGTGTAATTTATTTATATCATTGTGTGCATGCGGCCTGGTAATGCATGGAGTATCTTCTAGCATGTCTGGGTGGTGTGTAATTTTAATTTAAATACAGAGCCGTGTACCGAGGCTCTCATTTTGTTTGGCGTTTGTGTCCCTCGGCGCTGTGTCTGCACACGTCTCCATTTTGGGAAGTGTACATCTAGTCCTCACTCCTAACCACAGTGCCAGGTTCCAACTCCCCACCCTCACAGGCAGGCAGCACTGAGCATGCACACACACAGCCCCTCGTTGTTCTGGTGAGAACTGCTCTAGCTGTTTACCCAGCAGGGAAACTGGTAGGTTGCAGGTATTAAATATTTTATTTGAGGAAGGTACTGGATGGCCCTCCAGAATGTCTTTGCCTGTCTACATTCCCACCTGCAGCACACAGGGAGGCTTGTTTCCTGCATTTCTGCCAACATTTGGCATTATCCTCCTTTCTACTTCTTCTCAAATGAAGAATATCTATTGCTTTCATTTGCATTTCTCTGATTACTAATGAGCTTGAGCATCTTTTCACGTGGTTGTTAACCCTCCTGCAAATTGCCCATTAATATTTTTTGCCCACTTTCCTTTCGGGCTTCCTATCTTTTTCTTATCGATTTGCAAGGCTTTCTAGTGTATTTTAGCTGTTGTTCCCTTATCAGTTTTAGTTGTCTCACATATCTTGGAATTTGTCATCTGTAACCTGGGCAGAGCAACACAAGTAAGAGTGAAAAAAGGCAAGTCACTATTATGAAAATAGTTTTGACCTTTGCCGTGATGGATTTATTTAACAGAGATACTTAATTAGCATGTATTCAAGTTCATAAATTTTAGTCTTGAGGTTTGTGCTTGTGCGCTGACCCCAAGGCCACCCTGGGCCACAAAATTCTTCATAGTTTTCTCCTACTGAACAGATGTCAAGTACCTTTTACTTGTAAATCTTTAAGTCCTTTTGGAGCCTGCTTTTCTAGGGGGGTCACATGGGAATCAACATTCATGTTTCTCCATTTAGGGCTAAGTTTCCCAATACCATCTTCTAAACAGTCCCCTTAGACATGTGGGGCCACCTTTATCTCATGCCACCTTCCTCTAGTGCAGGGCTGCCTCTGAAGTCTCTCCCGGGCCTCTGTTTCCCACCATTCCAGTCACTGAGGCTTGGAGTAGGCCCCAGGATCTGCTGGTACAAGGCCTTCTCTGTTCTCCTTTTCCAAAGTTCACTTGGTGTTTGTAGATCTTTTTTTTTTTTCACATACACTTTAGAATATGTTTGTCAAGTTCCTCAAAAGCTCCAACTGGAAGTTTAATCAGAGTGGTATTCAATTTACAGATTTGGAAAAACCTGACATCTCTCTAGTACTGAGCTGTCCCATCCAAGAGAACAGAATGTCTCTCCATATCAAAAGATCTTCCTTTATATCCTTCGATAAATTTTTTAAATTTTCTTCATAA
Organism: Hyperoodon ampullatus; assembly: GCF_949752795.1. Taxonomy (NCBI): domain Eukaryota; kingdom Metazoa; phylum Chordata; class Mammalia; order Artiodactyla; family Ziphiidae; genus Hyperoodon; species Hyperoodon ampullatus. Next base: position 4,772,452 of record NC_136920.1, read on the forward strand.
AAGTCTTCTTTGTTAATTCCAAGACCTGACATAAACTTTGCTGCTACACGGATTTGTACCTTAACTTCTACTACGCTTTTAAAGTATTCACTACTGGCATGAAAAACAATGCTTTGGGCGGGGGCGGGGGGGTACATTGATCTTATATCCAAAGACTCTGCTGAAGTCTCTTTTCAGTTCTAAAAGTTGAATTTTTTTCCACGTAGCTCAGTAGTTTTCAGAGTGTGGCCCAAGGACCCCAGAGAGCCCCTGAAACTCCTTCTCAGGGTCCAAACTATTTTGGTATTTTCGTGATAATACTCGTAGACAACATTTGCTTCTTCTGTTCCCACTCTCCCAAAGTTAAAGAGTTTTCCAGAGGCAGCACGACCCCCCCCCCCACCGGAATATGTGCTTGTACTGTCCTATGTTTTAAGCATTTCTCAGTTTTAACTTCTAAGAAGGTTAACTATCAATCAAAAAAAGATATAACCCATATTAACAAAAGCTCTTTGGGGACCTCAGTAATTTTTAAGAGTACAAGGGTCCTAAGACAAAAACGTTTAAGAACGCTGATACAAACAGTCTGTCTTACATCAGCAGTTCTCTCTTTCTCTTCGGCCCTCTCCATACACTTCGCTCCCTTTCCTTGTGCTGGGGGACGCGGCCAGGATGGCATCCTAAGGGTACTCCTTATCTTAAAGGGACAGATACACTTTTGGTTTCTCCCTTAAGTGCTGAAAAGTAAAGTTTTTCTATATGACTTGTATCAGTTTAAAGAAGTTCCCTTCTAGTCCTAGCTGGCTAAGTGGTGCCCTCCCCCAACTCGTACAAAGGCATTAAACTTTATCATACAATTTTTCTGCTTCTACTGAGAAACCCATATGGTTTTTCTCCTTTAGTCTCTTAATGTGGTAAATTACACGGATAGAATTTCTGATATTGGATCATCTTTGCATTCCTAGTGGAAATCCCACTTGTTTAAGAATTGTTTAATATACTGTTGGATTCAGTTAGCTAACGCTGTACATGGGACTTCTGCATCTATGTTCATAAGGGAAATAGTTCATAATTTTCTTTTCTTTTGGCTCTCCTTATTTGAATTTGGACATGCTCTGATTCACAATTTAAAAAAGATCCCTCTAGCCGGAGCATAAATCCTGAAACAGGCCCACTTTTCTCTTCAGCATGTTTGGAAATACATTAAAATAGAACCGTAATCAAGCAACCCAATCCTTAGATTTTTCTCCTAGTGAGTATCTGGAAAACAGGTGCAGAAACGGATCATTTGAGACACCATAGAAATCTGGTTAATCCTGCCTGCCTGCTTTCCTTCAACAAGCACTGCCTGAGCAAGGTTGTGTATCAGGCTCCTGGCTAGGTGCGGGGCAGGCAGCAGAGAACAAACCAGAAGAGTCCCTTCCGGGAGCTCTCCGCAGGCGCAGGCACGGCAACAAGGAAAGGGACTGGGAAACACACCTCAAATGTAGATATTACTGTTGTTAGCAACATTCTTGTACTTTGTGACACTCAATCTAGGTCAGGACTGTTCTGTGCAGATGGAGGAACCCCTCTCGTGCCCGCAACAGTCCTCTGGGAAGGCCCTCCTCCCCGTTTCGCAGAAAAGGTGCCAGAGGAACAGTGGGGGCTGGCGGTGAGTTTGTCCCCGGCTCCTGCCCACACTGAGCCCCCTGACTCCAATCCTCAACTCCCAGCGCCTGCTGTGACCACGATTTCCAGGCCCTCCTCCCATCCCCCACCCGGGCCGGTGATTCCGACCCCCAAATGGAGACCGACCTTTGACTCAGAACCTCCACTGCGACTAGAAACCTCGACTTCCAATTCCTGCCTCTGATCCCCAGCTCGGACCTCTAACCGCCAACTCCAATCTCCAACTCGCAACCCCGATCCCCAACCCGGACCCTGACTCAGAACCGCGACTCGGGCTCCAATCCCCGACTGGGACGCCTGACCTGGAGCCCCTCCTCGGAAATCCGATCCCGACTTGGCATCTCGACGCCCCACACCGGCAGCACCGACCCTGGACTCGGAACCACAGGGCGGACACCAGACCCCCACTCTGATCCCCGACCCCGGACTCAGAACCACAGGGCGGACACCAGACCCCCACTCTGATCCCCGACCCCGGACTCGGCACCACAGGGCGGACACCAGACCCCCACTCTGATCCCCGACCCCGGACTCGGCACCACAGGGCGGACACCAGACCCCCACTCTGATCCCCGACCCCGGACTCGCAACCCGGGTCTCTCCCAGGACCTCTGATCCTCAGCTGTCCGACTCAGACCCCGAGGCGGACCCCAGCCGTGGATTCCAACCCCTGACTCGGACCCCAGACGCAGCACCGCGAGGCGGACGCAGCACCGCGAGGCGGACTCGGCTCCCCGACTCAGAATTCGGATCTTAACGCGGACAGACCCTGACTTGATCGCCGACTCAGAGCCCCGACCCGCACTGGGACCCCGGACTCGGACACGGATCCCCGACGCAGAAGGGCGAGGCGGACTCCAGACGCGGATCCGACCCTGGACTCGGAACGTAACCCTCGGATCCTCCATCCCCAGACTCGGAAGCGTGACGCGGAGGAGGACCTCGGTCCCGACCCTGGTCTGGCTCCCACGAGGCGCAGAGGGAGCGCCAGCCAGGCTGGGCCCAGCGGCTGAGCAGCCGACCACGGCGACCCCCACCGCCCACCGCCCGCCCCCGAGACGCGGAGCTCACCTCGGCTCGCCGGCGATCGCCCGTCCCCGCTCCTCCCGGCGGACCGCGCCCAGAGCGCTGAGCGGCCGTGAGGCGAGCGCGGCCTTGAGGAACGCGGCACTGAGGCGGCTGCAGCCGTGAAGAGCGCGGCCCGAGGAGCATCTCGGTGGAGAGAGCGCGGCACCGAGGAGAACGCGGCCTGAGGAGAACGCAGCCCGAGGAGCGCTGCACTGAGGTGAGCGCGGCCGCGAGGAGAGCGCGGCACTGAGGTGACTGCGGCCACAAGGAGAGCGCAGCGCGAGCAGCCGCCGCGTGCCAGGAACAGCGACCGTCTGCCGAGTGGCCGCAGTGGCGCCTGACCCGGGTTGATGTGGCGGCCGTCCCGCCGCTGATTGGATGGCCCGTGGGGGCGGGCGTGCCACGTGCCGCAGCGTGGATTGGCCGGGCACAGAAAGCGGTGTGCCGCGCTCTGCCATTGGCCGAGACGGCTGCTGCCGATGCCACCAGGGCTCGCATTGGCCGGGCGAGCCGAGCGCCACGTGCCGCACCCCGCCCTGTCCGCCCCTGCTCAGGGGCTGTGCCACCCCCACCCCCACCGCCACCGCCACCGCCACCGGCACCTCGGCGGTCCAAACGTTCACCCTCGCGATCGGGTCCTGTTGCGAGTCCAGCGCTCGCTCCGCGCCTGGGTCGCCCCTCGATGCGGCGCCGTGCACCCCAGGGTGACCCCGTGGAACATCTGCGGCACTCTACACGTGGCCAACCCTCTGCACACTCTTCCCCGGGCGTCCACGCGGTCATATGGGCGGGGTGCACAGGCTCCCGCGTGGCTGGATGGGCGCACCTCCCTCAGGGGCTCTGCTGCTCCGTCTTCAGGAGACCCTGTGAGGAAGGTGCCACGATTTAACCAGGTCATCCTGTGGGAGTTGGCAGGGCTGATGACCCAAGTGGCCTATCTTCCGCTGGACCCTGACAACTCTGTGTGGGATCTCCTCCTCCTCCTCCTAACCTGACCCCCCCGCCCCCCCCCCCTTGGCTGGAGGCCGGGTCCTGTCTCTGCCTCTTGACTGTTTTCCCTACCAACCATCCATCCACCCGCCACCTATCCACCCAGCCATCTCTTCACCTACCCATTCGCTCATCCATCCTCCTTTCCTTCCTTCCTTCCTTCCTTCCTTCCATCCATCCATCCCTCCATCCATTACACCTATGAGCTCCTCCCGGCTGCCAGGCACTGCCTTAAACAGCAGTGAGGAAGCCTGTCCTCACAGAGCTCTCACTGCACTGAGATTTTACCAGCACGCCTGGACCTCCCACTCGAATTACAGAAACAGTCTGGGAACATGGAACTCTCAGGGTGTTCTCCAAAGTTGCTACTCCTGGCCCTCCACCCAGGGTTGAGCTGGCAGCCATCCCCGCACCCAGTGGGCTCAACAAGGCCATTCATCTCAACTGGTTTGCCTGAAATACATGTCTACGAAAAGACCCAGGAATCTGTCCCAGGGTGACTGAGTCCAGTTTTATCTTGTGGTTCAGCCTAGAGGACAAAGGGGAAATGGCGTCCTCTTTCCCAGTGTCAAAGGCTTGCTCTCTGACCTTCAGAAACAGCCCAGATTGGCCATCTCCCTGGCCCCCGCCCAGCCCATCAAAAGGCCAGGCAGCAAGCCTGGGTTGGAGCACTTGATTTAGGGGGTCATCCGCCCTTGCACACCTGGCTGGGAGGGTTTTGGCACCTGCCTATCCTGGAGGCACTTGTAACCAGGACCAACCAGGTGGGGCCCTGCGCTCAGAGGGCCCCATGCTTAGGGGTTAGTGCTCTTTTGTCGCCATCTTGAAATTCTTAATAATTTCATCAATATCTTTGAACTTGTGTTTTATGAGTGAAGTCTGATGGGGCAACGGAGCAGGCTCCGGGGGCTTGGAGCCTAGGCTCACAGGTGGTGCCAGCCCCTCTCTGCCCCCACAGGACAGGTTCTCAGCCGCCCTCTCTCCTGCCTCTTCTGACTGCCTAGCCTCCCTCTCCCCACTCCCACAGGGTGACCCTCTGGCCCTGGCCAAGAATGGCGGGGAGAGACTGGCGTCCTAGCCCACAGTCCGCCACGCTGAGGCCCCTACTTGAAAGATGGAGGTGACTCTGTCAGCCTCACGAAGCAGCTAGGACAAGAACGAGAGAGAATACACAGGAAAGCAGTGCAAGCAGTGCGGAGCCGGCAGGTCCAACATGGCCTCAGGCACTACCCTGGTTCTTACTGCTTTGAGCAAGCGGGATCCGGTTCAGACCTCTGCCTCCTGTGGCCTCCCACATCTCTCTGTGGGAGGTGGGGCCCCTTTCCTGGACACCCTGGGGCATGTCCGTTCCCACCACCCCCCGCCCCACCCCGCCCCGGGATGTCAGGGGAAGCAGGAGCCCCAGGACTTCAGAGCAGTTTCAGAGATTTCAGCGGCACAAAAATCCCTGCCTGTGTGGGGTTTACATTCCAGTAGGAGAGACAGACAAGAAATTCTCCAAGTGTTCTGGACATTCTCCTTTGTCAGAACCGACGATCCCTAGGTTGCTTTCGTTAGCTGCATCGTAGGAAGGACCATGGTTGACCCCTCCAGTCCTCATTCATGAACGCCAGCTTTTTCCCAACCTTTTGATCTTGGTTTGGGGTTTGCTTTTAATCCAAGGATGTTGAGCATGGGATGAAAAGCCATCTGAAGCAAATCCACTTAAAATGGTGACCACCTCCGAGTAAAGAGTGACAAAGGGCGTTGATTCGAATTCCATCTTGAAAACTGATTTTTTTTAATTGAAAAAAAACCTGATTAACTGGATTTTTTTTTTTTTAGTTAATTTAAAATGTTATGTTAGTTCCTGGTGTACAGCAGTGATTCAGATTGTGTGTGTGTGTGTGTGTGTGTGTGTGTGTATGTACATATACTTTTCTTCAGATTCTTTTCCATTATAGGTTATTACAAGATATTGAATATAGTTCCCTGTGCTATACAGTAGGTCCTTGTTGTTTATCTATTTTATACACAGTCGTGTGTATCTGTTCATCCCAAACTCCTAATTTATCCCCCCCTTCCCCTTTGGTAACCATAAGTTTTGAAAACTGATTTTTAAAAATCCTTAAAATTGAGTTGACTTGATCTTGTAGCTAACAAAATGGGGGCTCTGACTGTGTACCCGGAAGGGGCGCATCACAAGAGGGGCCGACTTCACGCGTGCGTGGTTTCCCATGACTGTGCTCGCTCACTCCAGCATGCCCTCTAACCTCAGGCCGAGATCCCAGACCCTCACATCCTCCCCTCACAGACTCGCTCACGGTGGAACACTGCGGGCACCGCGGGCACCGCACCTTGGTGTGCTTGTGTGACCGTCTCCCCGGGGCCGTGCTTTGAGCCAGGCCCAGGAGCCTGCCGCTGGCCGTTCTGACACAGTGGTGGGGAAGGGTGGTTCCGAGCCACACGCGGGCCGAGTCCTCAGCCCTCACCCCCTCACCGCGCATGGGGTGCCGTCAATCAGCCAGTGCTGCCCGCCAGCCCAGCGCACCTGTTGTGCGCCCCCCAGCCCCGCCTCCTCCCTAGGCCTTTGGGGGAGACAGAGAGGAAAACAGCCCGAGACTGAGAGGGGTTTCTTGTCTCGTCGGGAGACAAGAGACACGTGGGAATTGGCTGAAGAAGCATGTGAGGCTGGGCGGACTCCAGGCCAGCCCGGGACAGACTGGGGGCTGCCAGGCGGGCAGGGGGGAGGGGAGCCTGGAGCTGGCCTTGGGCACGTGGGCAGAATTCAGGGATGGGGTGGCAGGCACGGCCAGCTCCTCTCTGGGTTGTACTGGGCTCCCTCCCCAGCCTGGGCCAGGACAGGGGCTCCCCGGTCCTGGAGGCCCTGGGGTGTGGCACCTAGCCCCTGTCACCTTCTGGGGCTCGGGACTGTGGGGCGGGCGTGGGGCAGAGAGCCCGGGCACCTGGCGGCCTTGACTCTGGCTCCCCGTGTGACAGAGGGCATCTGGTTTATCTCATCCGTACGCGATGGGGGCCGCTCCCTCCAGCACTGATATTCGGGGTTCAAAAGGTTTCCTCGCAGGCCCCTGCACCCGAGTGCACGCACGCACACACGCACACACAGCTGAAGAGAATTAGGCTCAAATCGTCCACTCGGCTTGTCTCTTGATTCCGAGGTATTTAGAATGGGGGTGGGGGATTAAGGGAGGAAGTTGCTGAGCTAATTCTCCTGCCTTTGCCAGCACAGAAGTGCAGATGGGGCCCAGAGCCCCGCCGTGTCCCAGAGGAAACACCGGCCCTCCTTCACACGGGGCCGGGCGGGAGGAAAGGACAGGGTGGGAGCCCCTCACCCGAGCGACTGGACGTGGCAGGGCCCGGCCCAGGGGTCCTCCCGGCCGCAGTTCGCCCTCCACCACTCCCCACCCCCGAGAGTCTTAAGGGTGGAACCAGCTTCAGGCTCAGCCAGGTTCCCGGAGAGCTGCTTCCCTCCAAAGCAGGGAGGCCCAGGGCCACGTGGCTGCCTCAGCCCCATCTTCCCAGGAAGGGCCCTTGCCCCACGCCGCTCTCTGAAGTGGCCAGGAACACAGAGCGGGACGAGGAGCCCGAGGTCTCCCTGTGTGGCTGACACAATTGCCAAGAAGCCCCCTCTTCAGGTCAGCCCTGGCCGTTGGCACCCACTGTCTCCGTGTCCCCAGCAGCCGGAGGCCTCTCCTTGGTCCTTCTCGGCGCTGCACTCACGCTGCATACAACACACACCACCGCAGCTGTCCCTGGTGAGGGCTCTGTGACCCTCACAGCGCCACCCCCAGCTCTGTCCCCCCAGGCTCCCGGCCTTGTGTTCTCCACTTCAGAGCTTGGCACCCCTGGTGAGAGCGGACGGGCTCAGGTCCTGGGCCTTGCAGGCCGTGGTGGGGATGCAGTGCAGTGCAGGGGTGCCTCTGGGAGGTCTGGGGGAGAAAGGTGGTGAGGATCAGATCTCCCTTCTGGGAAGATCACTCTGGCTGCCAAATGGAGAGAGAACTGGAGGGGGCAGGGAGGCAAGGAGGCCCAGGAGGGCCGTGGGGAGCCTCGCCATTGCCCAGTGAGAGGGGCAGGAGCCTTGGCAGCCTTGGTGGCTGTGAAGGTGAAAGAAACAGCCAGGCCCGGGCCCCCACGGGAGGCAGCTTTGGGAGGACTCCTTGGCAAGGCCAAGGACGAGCTTCGGGTAACCCTAGGATGGGTTTGGAGGGAAGGTTAAGGGTCCACTGGAGAATGTTAAGAAACCTGTGTACGTGCGTCAGTCCCCCCACCACTACCCCCCAGCTGTGGAGAGATCCCACGGCCCTGGGACATTGTCACTCCACGGGTACCCAGCTCTCTGTGGTACCCGTCCCCATCCTAGCTAGCCGAGGCCTGGGCGGGGCACAAGTGTGACTGGCATGGGTCCTGCGCCTTCCGATTCCAGGACGTTCTTGGGCCCCCATAGCACCCCTTCTCCAAGAAGGAGACAGGAATGGAATCACGGGGGGAGTGCCCTTAGACAATTATGCTGCACTGGGGTCAGTCCCGGCCTTCCCTCACCAGCAGATTTGCTTTCCTGAATCGGCGTCAGCAAGAACGTGATGCCGGATGGGTGGGGGGTCTCGAGTCCAGGAGGTCCCGATGAGTGGCAGCGTGGGGTGTGGGCCACTTCCCATCAAGAGGGCAGCTGTGCTGTGTGTGTATATGTTTGGGCATTGCATGGCCAAGCCTTGATTAGCCAACCCCGATTCTCCCAGAGCCCCTGCTTCGATGCGGGTTAACTCAGCAGCTGTCTCCTGAGCACCTGCTTGAGGCCTGGTTGCATGCCAGGCATGGGGGGTGGGAAAGCAAAGTGAGCCAGGCCCTGCCAGACCCATCGCCTACAGAGCCTTTTTTATCGCTACCTTCCAGAGGCAGTTTCTTCCCACGGTGCATCCGTCCCAGAGCGTGTCTGCCCCCACTTCCTGCCCCGGCCTGCCATTTCCACAGCCATCACTCAAGCCTAATCTCCGAGCCCTTCGGGTTGGGTGGGCCCAGGGCCTTTGAGGACATTGGCAGTGCGAGGGCCACCCCGGAAAGTGTTTTCAGTTATCTCTCAAGTTCTAGGAAATGTGCTTTCTAACAGGAAGTCCCATCCCCATAGCTCTGGTGGTTATAGACTGTTTTTTAAACATTGCAGGGCTCTCCACTGATATTTGTGGTGAGGACAGATATATGCAGAGAGTCCACTGTACCCTCAGCTCTGTGCTGGTAAAGAGCAAGGCGGCTGCAGTGAAACCCACCAGGCCTCTGGTGAGCAGTGGGTACAAGGTGATTGGCTGTGAGGGGGCTATGGATGGAATTTGGACAAGAAAGACAGGAATGAGAAGAAAGGGCCGTCTGACTTGGGTACCATGCGGCTGTTTGGTGTTAAGACCTGTCCATGAGGTCTTTGAGACTCTTCCCTTCGAGAGGTGGAGCTTATTTCCTTCCCCTTGATTTTGTCTGGACTTAGTGGTCTGCTTCTGATAAATAGAATTGGTGGAAGGTACACAGTACGACTTTCAAGGCCAGTCATGCAGCTTCCTCCTCACTTTCTCTCCCTGGGATCAACGACTCTGAAGGAAACTGGCCACCACGTTGTAAGGACACTCAAGCAGCCCTGTGGAGGGGTCCACTCAATGGGGAACTGAGGCCTCCAGCCAACAGCCTCATGAGTGCACCACCTTGGAAGTGGATCCTCCAGTCCCAGTCAAGCCATCAGAGGACTGTAGCCCTGGCCAACATCTTGACTCCAGCCTCCCAAGAGACCCTTGCCAGGTTCAGCCTGACCCTTGACAGGGGTAGCAAGGAGGGCTCAGCCTGCCTGCCAGCTTTGCCGGTGGTTGATGGCTTCCAGGAATGTGGTATTTGGGCCCCGGGAGAAAGGGTGCTGTGACCAGACAGCAGTATCTGCCCCAGGTATGCGAGGCATATTTCCGCTCTCTCTCGGAATTTGAATTCTGCCTGCAGGCCAGTGGCTCTTAGTTAGCCTGGGGTGCCCATGAGAACCACACCCTGTGCACAGAGGTGAGCAATCTCAACTCAGTGGGTGGTCTCCAGGCAGCAGAAAGCTGTCAGAGTCTGAGCAGGGGGGTGACTTTGTGACACTGTGCTTGCGGTGGGGAGAAGCCAACAGCTGGAGTGTAATCCAGCAACTGTAACGGTGACTTTTTCTCCCCCAGAGGACATCCAAGTCCAGGTCTTTAGGACACAGGTAGGATGAAGGGCGGTGCTGGCCTCTCCTGAGGCTGGCGACCAGGGACCCTACCTCTCCAGGCGGCCTCCAGGGCACCCGGACATCAGGGGGCCGGGTCGCTGTGGTGCCTTCTCACCTGAGCGGGTCTGACCCCAGCCTGCCTTGTGGGGCACAAGCCTGGGGCTGGCGGGGACCCCACGCTCTTGTGACCATTCTCCCTTCCCTCCTCCCTTTCCTGGTGCCCCGCCCTCGGGGGCCAGCAGTGGACCTGCACATCGGTCCTTTCGCTTCCCATGGGTATAGCTTCCTGTTCCTTGCTTGTGGCCTATGGGCCGGAGGACGGACCCCGAACTCCTTGATGTCTGTCCCACACTGATGGTTCTTACGGGACCAAGGCCCGGGAGAAGGCTCGACAGCCAGCTCTGTTCCAGTTGTGTTTTCTGTGCCCACGGACAACGATGGCCATGTCATCGGTCAGCCACAGAGAAAGGGGAGCAGGCACATTGGGGGAATGGCGGGATGCCCTGTGTGGGTGGGCAGTGGCACCGAAGCCCCCTCCCATTTTTCTGCTCTCCCTGGGTCTTTGGGAAAGGCCAGTGCTTTCTGGCAGGATCGTTTCTGCTCTGTGATCATCCACTTGGAACAAAAGGCAGAAGTGGGGCTTCCCTGGTGGCGCAGTGGTTGAGAGTCCGCCTGCCAATGCAGGGGACACAGGTTCGTGCCCCGGTCCGGGAAGTTCCCACATGCCGTGGAGCAGCTGGGCCTGTGAGCCATGGCCGCTGGGCCTGCACGTCCGGAGCCTGTGCTCCGCAACAAGAGAGGCCACAGCACTGAGAGGCCCACGTACTGCAAAAAAAAAAAAAAAAAAAAAAAAAGGCAGAAGTGGTGGGAATGGCCCAGATTTCATTAGATCCCCTGGAAACCAGGCACATGCCTGCCTAGACACAGACCACACCTGGGGACAAAACCTCCACCTCACCGGGCAGCCCCTGCCTCCGAGGCCTCACCCGCTGGCTGGTGCTGTGGGCCATCCAACTGCATGTCCACCTGGGAGCCCCAGTGAGGCTCTCAGAGCAGCCTGAACCCAGCAGGGTGATGGATGGGTGTGGCTGGGGCCCCTCCACGTAGGAAGTTCTGTATTACCAAACCAGCAGCTTGCGGTGGTCACTCTATCAGACCCAGTTCTAAAGGCTTTATGACCATAGCTCATTTAATCCTATCACAGCCCACCGTGGAGATGGGGAACTGAGACACAGTGAGGCCAAGGGACTTGCCAGGTGTCATACAGGTAACAGGTGCCGGAGCCCGGCTTTGGACCCTGGCATCGTGGGCTCTGTCTGTCTGTCCTTCCCTCTCCACCACTTGGCCTCAGGACACGGCCCTGCTTGCACGGCAGCTACACGGCTCTGGTGGGCAGTCCGGTCATGGACACAGCACTTCCTGGACAAGAGGGCAGGCGTGCCTTGGTCCCCATTTGGCCTCCTGGGTGCTGAACCCACGTGTGCCCAGTGGGGGAGGCATTGCCGTGCCCCTGGAGTCAGACTCCCCCAACAGATGACCAGGACTGGGGACCCCAACACCCCTGCTCATTAACCGTTCCACTTGACCATGACATTCTTTTTTACGTAGTTGGGGAGGCCTCAGAGGACCCCTCCTCAGCAGGGGGAGGACCCCTCCTCAGCAGGGGGAGGACCCCCAGCCCCTTGGCCCAAACTGGCTTCAGAGCAGTCACTGAGCAGACTCGCCGTGGACAGGTTCTCAGCAGAATCCTTTCCTTCTGGGGTCTGCAGCCCAGTGCCAACCACCGGGGCGGCAGAGCAGAACCAGACCAGGCGATGCATTGGGGTCTCATGTGGGCGATGGGTCTTTGCTGGCATTTCTGTCTAGCTCCGTGCTCTTCTTTTTCCTTTGTAACTTCCCTTCAGTGTACCCCAGATCTCCAGGCAGGGTGGGGTGGTGGAAAATGGAGTCAACCCAGGCACAGGCAGCATCCCCCCAAGGGGGTCGGCACAGGGACCTCTGATGGGCACGGGGTGGCCAGCGGCCTCCAGTTTCAGCCCCGGACCCAGGTCTGAAGGCAGGAGGTGAAGGCTCACGCAGCCTCAGCTCTGAGGAAGCGGAGGACCCAGTCTGAGATGGGGGCTCCATCTCCTTCACCCCCATTCTCCGCCACCAGGCCCACGGCCAGGGCCAAAGCCCTTCTCGAGACATGTTGATGGCAGCAAACATTTTACAGATGTGACATGCTCGGAGCCTGGCAACAGGGGCAGTCCAGCTGCTGGAGAACATGGTTGGATTTACGTCCACGGCGAAAAGCACCCGGTCACCTTTCTCTGCTTGGAGTGTAATCTTTTTTTGGAAGCCTTGCTGGAAAATCTGAATCTTGTGAGCCATCAGCTGTTTATAATCAGAGAAGCATATGTTTAAAAGAGCTGAGGGGCCTTATAAACTCCGTGTGCAAATTACCTTTGGGGCTGCCTGCTCCCCCGCCCCTCCCCACGGCTGCCATCGCTGGCGAGGGGCTCAGCGCACTGCACAGAATTACTGTAACCCCGTTGTGGCATGGGGTCTGTTTAGCTTTAGTCACGTCAGCTTGGCCCTGGGGCGTGGGAGCCTCTGTCTCTGCTGCACGGCTTCCAGGCCCCCCCCCACCCCAGCTGCTGAGGACTTCTGGCTCCCCGTTCTTGGGCCCTCACCATGAGAAATATCCAACCTGGGAGCCGCGTAGCACGATGCGGGTAGGAGGGCTTCCTGGGCCCCGCCACACTCAGGGGCAGCCTGGAGTTGGGGTGCCGCTCTCGGGGCCTGCTCGGGCACCAGCGCCCTGCAGCGTTATTTGTTTGGTGTTTTCTTGGTTGTGATTTTTGTTTTTCTAATACCTTTATTGAGATACGATTCACATGTTGGACAATTCACGCATTTAAAATGTACGACTCAATGGTTTTTAGTATGTTCCGAGTTGTGCAACCATCACCACTAGTTCCAGGACATGTTCAGCACCCCGAAAAGAAACCCCACCTCCTCTGGCTGCCACTCCCTATTCCCCTTCCACTCCCCAAGCCTGAGCAGCCACGCGTCTACTTTGCGTCTGTAGGGATTTGCCTGTTCTGGATGTTTTATAAGAAGGGAATCCTACGATATATGGTCTTTTGTGACTGGCTTCTTTCACTGAGCATTATGTGTTCAAGATTCATCCATGTTGTAGCCTGTGTCAGTGCTTTAATGCCTTTTTATGGGCAAATAATATTCCATTTTATGGCTGGACCACACTTTATTTATTTATTCATCCACTGATGGACATTTGGGCTGTTTCCACTTTTCAGCTATTATGAATAACGTTGTCGTGGACATTCGGGTACAAGCTTTTTTATGGACATGTATTTTCATTTATCTCAGGTATCCATGGAGGAGTGGAATTGCTGGGTCATAAGGTCGCCCGATGTTTAACCTTGTGAGACTGTTTTCCAAAGTGACTGCGCCATCTTATGTTCCCAGTAGCATCGTGCGAGAGCTCTGGTTTCTCCGCATGCAGCTCGACACTTCTTACTGACTCTCATTTTCATCTTAGCCATCCTAGAGGGTATGAAGTGATATCTCATTGTGGTTTTGATTTGCCTTTTCCTGTTGGCTAATGATAGCGAGCATCTTTGCATGTGTTTATTGGCCATTTGTATATCTTCTTTTACGAAATGCCTAGTTAGATCTTTTGCCCAATTTTTTGGTTGGGTTATTTATCTTTTTGTTATGGAGTAATTCGAGTTCTTGAAGTAGTCTAGATACAAGTCCCTTGTCAGATACATTTTCTCTCATCTTTGGGTTGTCTTTTCACTTTCTTGATGGTGTCCTTTGGCTCTCAAAACTTTAAAATTTTGATGAAGTCAATTTACCTACTTTTTTCTTTTGTTGCTTGTGTTTTTAGTCTTATATCTAAGTAACAGTATGCAAATCCAAGGTCACAAAGATTTATCCCTGTGTTTTCATCTAAGAGTTTGATAGTTTCTGCTCTTACATATAGGTTTGGGATCCATCTGAGTTAATTTTTGTATACGGTGTGAGGTAGGAGTCTAGCTTCATTCTTTGGCATGTAGATGTCTAGTTATCTCAGCACCGTTTGTTAAAAAGACTATTCTTTCCCCATCGAGTGGTCTTGGGCACCCTTTAACAAAAATCAATTGACCATCAATGTATGGGTTTATTTCTGGACTCTCAGTTCTGTTCCATTGACCTGTATGTCTGTTTTTATGCCAGTACCACAGTGCCTTGATCACCATAACTTTGTAGTAAGTTTTGAAATCGAGAAGTGTGAGTCCTCCAACTTTGTTCTTCTTTTTCAGGACTGTTTAGCTGTTCTGGGTCACTTGAATTTACATGTGAATTTTAGGATTGGCCTGTCAATTTTTGCAAATAAGCCAGCTGGGATTCTGAGAGGGATTGCACTAAAGCTGTAGATCAATTTGGGGAGTACTGGTATCTCAACAGTGTTAAGTCTTCCAGTCCATGATCCGAAGATGTCTTTCCATTTATTTAGATCTTCTCTCATTTCTTTCAAGAATGTCTCATAGTTTTCAGAGTGTAACTTTTACACTTCTTCGGTTGATCCTGCGGGATTTTGTGTGACCATGACCAGCAGCCATGCTTCCTTCCCACCCACTGGTTCTGCCTAGCTTCCAGGCCCATCCTCCCTGGAGCCTCCCCACTGCTCCAGGCCTCGAGGCCCCTGTCTCTGGGCTCCAGTGATGTTTCTTCGTGGTGTCATCTGGTGGCAGTGCCCAAAGTGTTGCCCTGGTGCAAGTCTGCACACCCTGCATTCCTGCCTGGGGCATGCGCACTCCTCCCTTCTCTGGGAGCTTCCTCATGTCCTGGCCGGTTCCCTGAGTCACCCCTCGTGCTTCCATGGCCCTTGTAGGGCACCTTTACATGCCTCAATCATCCTCTGCCAAGTGTGAATGCCACCCCCAGACTGCGGCTCCCTGAGGCCCGAGTGGCTCCACCATCTTACCCACAATGCACCCCAAGACTGGGCACAGGGTGTGGAAACCCCAGGAAGGTCTGCAGGAATCACTGAACTGTTTCCCAGGCAAGTCGTTTTATCGCAAGTCCCCACGACTGATAAACAGTCCTAAATACCAAGTGAGGCATCTTGGGGCCTCACCGCCAGGGAAACAGGACTTTGGCAGCTTATAAAAGGAATTTAATTTTTCATATTTCCTTTCAACTCAAGGGTCTCAAATCCAGTCTGCAGCCCTAGAGGGGAGGGTCCTGGCACTGCTTCTGAGGAGGGTGCCTTTGAGGGGAGGTCCAGAGTCAGCTCACGGCGAGCTCGCCTGGAGCCGACGGCAGGGAGCTGGGGCTGCTCACCTGCTCACCTGTGTCTGTCCCTTTGGATGGGGCTGGGCCAAGCTGTGTGGACCAAATTGGATTACTGCCAGCTGTATGCCCGGCCTCACTGGGTCTCTCTCTCCATCTGCAAAAGGGGAGGGAGGGGAGGAGGGAACACTCCCTGGATTCCCTGACCGCCAGAAAGTAAGGAAGGGGACCACGTCCGAGGAAGTAATGGTTTATGATTCCTTTGGGCACTGGGGAGGGGCTTTGTGCCCGTGCCTGATTTAAGCCATGAATATCACTCACTGCCCTCATTTGTCTGTTCATTCTGCACTTATTGAGCACCTTCTGTGTACCTCGCCCTCTGCTAAGCCTGGGAACCGCAGTGTGGAGTGAATGGACACCAGTGCTCCCTGCCTGCTCCCAGCTGGGCTGCCCGGCCTCAAGGAGGTCATTACAGGATGGCGGGGGCCGGGGCCAGAGTGGGATACTGTGCTCTCCAGCAGCCCCCCAAGGCTGTGGGGAGGCTCAGAGCAGGGCTCCCTGTAATCACAGTGAAGGGTTGAGAGACAGAGAGTGCCCAGGGCACCAGGCCAGACAAAAGTGTGTGGACTGGAGTCCCGAGGCCCGCATGCCAGACTCAGAGCCTCACCCGCACCTCGTGAGACAGGGCTGGGTGGAGGAGCTCTGGGGGCTTCCGTTCAAATGTGCAGATGGGGTCGAAGGGGGGGCCTCCCCGTGACCACCCCCGCCTCAGGCCTGCCTTGCTCGTCCGCAGCCACACCCCATGGCGGGGAAGCAGAGCCGCGGGGCTCCCGAGCCTTTCCCACACGTGACTTTCTCGCAGGCTCCTGGCAGGGGGCTTGCACATTGGCTCCTTGAGAGTCTAGGGCGGGACACGGGAAGGAGGCTACAGGGAGGACAGAGGGACTCCCACCCCTGCCTCCCTGTGAGGCCATTGTCAGAGCAAGGGCAGCTCCCCAGACGACCCCCAGCTGTAGAGAGGGTGGGGAGGACAGTCCTGGTGTGGATGAGGACTCGGAGGCCTCGCCGCGTGGGCCCACCGCTTGGCACCGGGCACCCAGGGGGCGGCCGGCGAAAGACTCCCTGTGATGTGAACCGCTGCACGAAGCATTTGGTGTTTGGGGATTTTTCGTTCGGGAGGGATTAATGAGCCTCTGAACGAGATCCCAGAGAGCAGCCAGGACCCTGCCTGAGAGTCGGCTTCCGTGGACTGAGTGTGGGGAGGCCCCGCTCCTCCTGGCGCCCGGGCCAGCCGGACCTGCATTCCGCTCCGCCTCCCGCCTGCTGGAGACCTTCCCTGAATCACATTGTTCGCGCTCTCCATCGGCCCTTCTGGGCTCTTCCCTGCCGCTCGCCATAAA
This sequence comes from Hyperoodon ampullatus, assembly GCF_949752795.1. Classification (NCBI taxonomy): domain Eukaryota; kingdom Metazoa; phylum Chordata; class Mammalia; order Artiodactyla; family Ziphiidae; genus Hyperoodon; species Hyperoodon ampullatus. Next base: position 4,789,066 of record NC_136920.1, read on the forward strand.
AACGCTCCAGTCATCTTTTCCGCTGTGGTTTTTATTGTTTTATTTTATTATTCCAGCTCGATTCAGTTGGGAAGAGCTAGAGAAATGATTTCTTCTCCCCCAGACTCCAGAACAAGTCGTAGCCATTGTAGATTTTAATCAATCACCACTCCCCCACTTCTGTTTTACTTTCTTCAACTTTTCTTTCCTTCCTGTAAACGGGGTTTCAAGGACAGGAACCCATGTTGCTCCCGGAGCGGGTCTCCGTTTCCCCCCCACCCGCCGCTCCCACCCGATGGGAGAAAAAAGTGAGCTCAGATCGTGGGTCAGCTCTGTTTCTGGAGGCCATGGCCACAGGCGCTGCTGGCCCCTGGCTGGGCCGGGCTGTGGTGGAGCCAAGTGCAGGGTGAAGGCCCAGGGAGGAATCCGGGCTCTTTTGGCTGCCGGCAAGATTATCCATTAAATCCATATTCCTCACTGTAGAGTTCACGTATTCAGAGAATATCCCGTACTCTGGCCGTCTTACATTACTGCAATATTGCTTCCAGATGGGCAAACACCCACTCAGAGCCCGGCCCTGCAGACGCGACGGCCCAGCGTGCTGCGCACCCCCGTGCCTTTGTTCTCCGGGTCCCACTCGGTCCCCACTCACTTGGGGAGCTCTTGGGGGTGTATTGGGGGGCTCCCCCGGCCCCACAGGAGTCTCTGCAGAGAGAGAACGGCCTGGATGCCGGAGCGTCTCTGGGCCGGAGCCACGGGCAGAGGCCTGCTTCCTGAGCTTTCCCCGTGGTCGGGGCCGTGACAGGCGTGGTCCCACTGGTGCCCCGGCTGGAGAGGTCCTGCTTCACCACTGGGGATAAGGCAGATGGAGCGTTCTAGCATTCTGCCCCTGACCGGGTCAGGCCCACTCCCCTCACGCAGCCGGGGCACCAAGGTCAGGCCCTGCCCGGCCCCTGCCCGCCCTCCCCGGCTCCTCAGAGGCAAGGCATGTGTCCCGAGCTCCTGCCTGCTGGGGCCGTGGTCTCGAGCCTTCCTCACGTGGCTCCACTGCTGGGTCTGAGCGTTGTGGTGGAGTCAGGGCAGTGGGACGGCCATTCTGTCCTCGGTGGGGATGAAGCCTGCTCTCTGCCCCTCCCCGTCTCTGTGTCCCTGGGCTCTGACGTCGTGCAGGCTCTGTGTGGATGCAGGAGCTTGTGGGAGCCGCAAGTGTTAGGCGGATAGGTTGGGGGAGGAGGGTCGCTCGAGGCTTCACAGAGATGGTTTCTTTTTTTAAGGAGGAGACGGCACAGCGCAGGCCAAGGTGTGGCAGGTGAAGGGGCCGACCCAGCCGGTGTGCCCGGGCTCTGGATGCCCTGGGGATCTCGAGGCCGGGGCAGTGCCAGGTGGGAGAGGGTCTCGAAGCCCAGCTGAGGAGTCCCGCCATCAGCTTTCAAGCGGTGGCATTTCTTCCTCGGGCAAGGCAGCAATGTGGACAGACGTGCCTATCCCAAAGAGTCCCAGTCCTGGGACCTGAGGCCTGGTCCCCTCACGACACGTGTTCTCTGGCTTGTCAGCATCTTGACGCTCTGAGTGGGGACCCCAGGGCTGGTTCCCTGAAGAGGGGGTGGCGGGCAGGGCAGGAGCTGCACACACAGGGCCCTGGGTGCAGGTCGGAGCAGCACGACAGGCAGGCCAACAGTCAGTCACAGTGACACATGAGTGACACGTGGGCCTGCCGAGCCCTCGCATCCCAGCAAACTCTCGGCACCAGCCCGGACCTACGGACCAGGACCCCCAGCACAGAGATGTTTGCCCACCCACCCCAAGCCCCGCAGCCAAGGAGTGGCCAGTGGGGTTCGGTCCCGCGCCTCTCCCAGGGGTCAGGGCTCTCTGGAGAGCTCAGGGGAGCCCACGCCTTAAAGGCCTTATCCTGGGCGAGCAGGGAGGTGGAACAGGGCCGGCTTTGCAGGTTACCAGACCCATCCGGTGGCCAGTGGGGGGCTGGAGGGGAGACCAGGGAGGACCCTCCTGCAGCCGCCCAGGCATAAAGCGCTGCAGCCAGGCCTAGGCAGGGCTTACAGGAGGGAAAGTGGGGAGGGTGAGGCAGGCGCTCTGGGACCTACCGGCACCTGCTGTGCATGGGGCACAGGGAGAGGAAGGGGGCCGTGGTCCCAGCTATGGGTGTGGGATGGGGGCCACCGCACCCCGAGAAAGACCCAGATCCAAGCCTGCCTCCTCTGTCCCACCCCTCCTGGGGTCTCGTGCAGGAGACTCCCATCCATCCCTGGACCCTGCCAGCCTTCAGAGCTCATGACCACGCCAGCAGTCAGATCCAGAAGGACTTCTCTTGTTAGGAGTGGGTGCTGGCTCGGGGCACCCCCATATCACACCCTGTCCCTCTGGCCACATTCCGGACCGACTTACCCATGGGGGCTGACCAGCTAGGGTGGCCCCACGCTTTCCTGAAGCCTCTTGTCCACCTGAAAGCCACCAGCCTCCTGGGCTGGGGGAGTCGCCGCGGGGGCCCAAGCTCCAGTGATTGAGTGGGCAGGGGGCGGCCGGGTCAGAAACCAGGCTGATGCAAAGCATTAAACAGTCCCAGAGTCTCCTGGCAATCCCTCTGGCTGTAACGGATGGTGGGGGAGAGGCTGCCCTTTTACCCAAGGGACAAATTTGGGGCTTGATTACCTGAGATAAAACAGGGCTTCCCTGACAACCTCAGGCCTGCAGCTTCGGGATTAATTCCCTCCCGTAAAAGCAAATTTCAGAGGGTTTAAGCCACCCGGGGGCCGCGCCCTGCCTTTGACCTCCCTTATGCTGGGAGTGACAGGACCAGCTCTGTCGTCAAAGGCTGACCCTGCCCATGGAGGTCAGACCCCCTATTTCTCACCCACCTCATTTGTCTTGGTTGCTAGGCCCACATTAATTGCTATTTGTATCACTTACAATTTTTCACATTTGGGGTGGTCGTAAATAACCCCAAAGCGATCTGTGCCCCCTCTCGGGGCCAGGCTCGGGCGGGTCTCCTGCTGGGGAAGAAGCAGGAGATAGGTGTGAAGCTGAGGGCCCCCTCGGCTTCCTCAGACGCATCATAGCTCATCTGGGCGCCCCCCCCCCCGGGGGGGATGGTTTTGGGTGGTGGAGCTACGTGGCTGGCCCGCTGAGTGAGCCACGGTGGTCAAAGGCAGCCCAGTGGTCGGCAGTGCCACGTGCATGGTGGCCATTCAGGAACCTCTGAGGGTCCCTTCTCCACAGACAGCCTTGTCTTTGGTCCCAGGGCCAAGTAGCGTCAGCACAAACAGCCTCAGTTCCACGGGGCCTGCTGGCTTTCCGCTCCCTGCCCTCTCAGAACATCTTAGCTGAGGGCTTCCCAGCAACCACCAGACCCCGACTGGCCCAAGACGTGGGGCTCTCGCTAAGTGGGGGTGCTGCGGATGGCACAGGTGGTGTGGCCCTTCTCCTGGAACCGGACAGCCCACAGTGAATGGAGCAGGCACTGGTGTTCTGGCTCCAGGGCGATATTTCTATTCCCACATTCAGAGGGAGCCGCAGGCAGCCCAGAGCCGGAGGTAACGAAGTCCTGGATGGTAAGCAACTTCCAGGGATCACACCCGGCCTAAGGCCAGACACACTGTAGGAGCTCAACATACAGCTACCGGATGAGTTCACAGGTCTCGACATCAGATGCAGAATGGGCAACGGGCCCTGGACTAGCCAGGATGGGCAGGATGGGTTTCATTCCCTTTTGTGCTGCTTGTTTAACGCAGAGCGGCTGGGGGGCCTGCACAGGAGGCCAGGCTGCTCTCACAAGCAGCCCTGGTCACTGTGCCAACAGGAAAGAGAGCCTGGGGGGATGGGGTGAGGCATTTGGGGTCCCTCCCCACGACGAGGGAGGACACCATCGGAGTTTGGGGATCAGGAAGCCACACACGTGGGTTTCTGCTTTAACGGCCCCTTGTTGGGACTTAGGCTGGCTTTCTGGAAGGGCTCCGGCCTTGCCCCTCAAGGCGGTGGCGTGGAGCCCCATACGTGCAGCGCACTGTGCAGGGCCCGAGTTCACGTCCGCTGCTCCACCGCCTACGAGGCACGTGTTCTCAGGCTTGACATTTACTTTCTCTAAGGGTCAACCCGGGGAGCACAAGCCCTCCCTTGCAGAGCCATGTATGAGCTTAAATGAGATTCGTGCCCATGAGGTGCGAACACAGTTCCCAGCACGGAGTAGGCAATCACCGGGGGGTTGTACTATTATCGACAGGCCAAGCCGGCTGGGCCTTCTGTGGGGCCTCCCACACCCTGCAGGCCTGCAGACTCCAGCACCGTGTCCTGGAAGAGTTAATGATCAGCCAGAGCCCCTGCCCCCAGCCGCAGAAAGGGTCTTGCTAGCTGGCGACCGTGGCCCCCTGGAAACCACGCTGCCCTGAGGTCTAGGAGAAATGGACCAGGGGTGGGAGGAGAGAGGGGTGCCTGAGCAGAACACCCCCCTTCCGTCTCACTCCCAGTAGGGCAAACAGACACAGCAACCCCTGCAGGGGCTCTTCCCAGCACTGTGTCCCTCGGGCTGCAGGGCTCTGGGTCACCTCGTCGATAGTCAAGGCTGTCTGGGGTGGAGGGTGCTGGAAGTCAGCTCACGGCTCACCCTAAAATGAGAACAGTAACAGCTGGCCCACCAGCCACATCTGATTGCAGCCTGGCCTTCCATTTGCAGGTTACTCAATTTCTCCCAAAAGCTCAATATCAGAAAGTCAGCAGGAAGGAGACTGAGGCGGCCACGGTAGAGTTCCTCGCTCCCTCCCCTGCTCCCTCCCTCCTGACTTTCCGCCCTTCTCCCTGTCCTTCTCCCAGAGCATTACCTGCCCCCACCCCCCAGGCCCCCCCAGGCCCCCCCAGGCCCCGGGCTAGGAGGAGCCCTGGTGTTGGGGGAGGGGCGTTCCCAGAAGTCACAGTCCCCCTCCCCCACCTCCCATATTCAGGAAAGTTCCTCAGGCCCTACTGGCTGGCTTCTTATTTTGTTCTGAACACAGGCCCTCAGAGGAGCAGAGTGTGGGGCTGTAGGGGCCTCCCTCGGGATGCCATATGGGGGTTGGAGGGAGACAGGAAACCTGCTCCGAGGGTGAGGGAACGTGAGGGGTAGCCTGTCGGTGGTCTGGGGCCAGAGAACCCCTCCCCACCCCTGCTCGCCCAGGACCTCGAGGTCAGAACACCCCGGGGAGTAACTCAGCATCAGGGTATGTCGGGGGTCCTGGAGAAAGGACTAAACTTTGCTCTCTGGCTGGGAAGGGCACGTCTGCTGCAGAAGCACTTCTTCTGGCTTTGCTTTGTTGAAAGGGTGTAGCCTCGGGGCCCCGGCAGCGCCTTGTCTGTGGGGTTGATCCCTCCTCAAGACGAGCCCGGGTGGACAGGCCACCCTGCCCAGCCTGGCTTAGAACCCTCGAGGACTCCGCAGCACCCAGGGTGGGGCTCAGAGCAGTGCTTCAGCCCCAGCCCCTCCTGACCCCCGCCTTCCTCTCCCTGCTGTCACCTGCCGTCACCCCCACCCACTCTCCTCCCACTGGGCACCGGCCGCCAGAGCCCCTGAGGGGTCCCAGCCCGGCCTGGCCTCCGTGCTGCCTGGCTAAGCCCCCTCCTCATCTCTGTTTCCACACCGTCCTTTTGACTCATGGAGGCCTCCCCGACCCGTGACCTCCCCCTGTGAGCCTTATGGGGAGCAGCGCCCGGGACATGGGTGACCAGACAGAGGACGGGCGGGGATCGGCCAGCTCCGGGAGTTGGCTTCCAATGGCTGTTCACCGTTGAGGAAAGTGGGACCGTCCGGAGCCACGGCTCCGGGAGCACATGCGCGGCCTGGGCTGTCTGGGACCCTCCGAGCGGCTTTGTGTAGGCGTGTGACCCAGCCAGTGCCACCTGTGTGTCAGGGGAAAGGAAGCTGCTGTTAGGACATCCTGAGTGTTGGTGTCCACCTGGTGCTGACCACGCTCCAGCCCCCTTGGAGGTGTCGACGGCGCTGTCGCCCGCCTTGAGTGCGTGCGGGGGCGGGAGGCCCCGTGGCGCCCAGCCCCGCCCGCCACCTCGGAGCTGTGGGCTTAGGATACAGGACTGACCTCCCCCATCTGGACTTGCGCGTCTCCTAATCGGGGTTGCTAGCAGGCCTGTGCCTCCTGACCATGGACGTGAGGTTACAAATGCACGAGTGTAGCTGTCGCGAGAGGTGATGGTGGTTAATGCCATTGTCACTCCTGGCACGTGCGTCCCCAGACGCTGGGAACACAAACCGAAATAAGAAGTCAGGAAAATTGTCTCTGCCTGAGAACCCTCATGGTTTTGCCACCCCCAATCAAGATGCTGCCTGGTGGGTGGCAGCCTCGTCTGGTGGCCACAGTGCCCGAAGCTGGGTGGTAGCAACCAAAGCTGGGGCTGCCAGGCACAGAGCCTCGGGCCATAAGCTGTGTGGTTTCTGAGAAACAAAACAGCCCCAGCTTGGCTGTGACCTCTGGAGGCATCCTAATTGTCCATAATCTTCAGTTACGGAAAGACGGAAATGAACTCAGATCAAGCTCTCATCACAGATCTGTGACCAGGCCATGCACATCATGTCCCATCCCCATCATGTACCCCTTGCGGGGTACACCGAGCCTCAGTCTCCCACAACTGCCTCCCGACTACCCGTTTCCCTGCAGGCTGGAGCAACCAAAAGAGTGGTGTTCGGTCCCCGAACTCGCTGAGGCCTGCAAGGAGACACTCCCGCTGCAGGAGACGGCGTGGGAGCTGACCTTCCAAGTCGATTGGACACGCGAGATTTAGACACTCGAGACAAAACGTCTCCGTCGTTTATTATCTGTAGAGAGCATCGGCGGACTCGCGAAGGCTTGCGTGTCGGCAGCTCTCCCGTCCGGCAGCTTTGCACACGCAGGCATATGCTCCCTGGCTCGGCTGCCTTCCGGGGCCAGGCTGAGGTCAGGCCTCCTTTGGGCCAAGCCCACGCTGGCCTTGGGAGGGGACAGCTGAAGGCCAGGAGGAGGCCACTGGCCTTGGGAGAGCCTCCCAAAGCAGAGGCAGCCCCCTCGAAGGTCACCTGGCTGCTCTCTGTGAGGGGAGTGGGACCCAGGGCTGGCCAACACCAGCAGTGTGTCATTAACCCCTGCCTGCCCGGAGCTCCGAGCTCCTGCCGGGGCCTTCCCTGCGCGTCCTTCACTGGGGCGCCCTCCCTGGGCACCAGGGACCCAAGAGTGACCACTGAAAATGGGAGCTGAAGCGCCAGCAGCCTCTGCCGACCCCCACCCCTTGGCAGGCCTGACTTCCAGAGCCCAAGGCCCCCACGCCTTCTGGAGAATTCGTAGTACCGCTCTTGCGGCCTGTAGGAAGTTATGCCCCTGGAGCGTTTGGGGCGATCGTCCCACCTTTGTCTCATTAAATTGGGTTAGTTTGGGGAGCAGGCCTTGCTGGGAGTCGGAGACTGGCATAGACCCCCAAGGCCACTGGGGCTTGGCACTGAGGGGTTTGAGGTTGTTCCTCTGGCTCTCCCCACTCCAGAGGTCAAGCCAGCACCCCAGCCGCCCCAGCCCACCTCCACAGCTTTCCAGGGACGAGGGCAGTGTGGGCAGCCACAGCTTTCCAGCTCAGAACCCCGGCACCTGCAGAGGCCAGGCTCAGATGCAAGAAAGGGGATTTGTCTTTTGAAGCCTGTAAAGAGTTAAAAAGGCGGGGAGGGGGCCCGGCGGGGGCCTGCTTCAGGTTATCCATTCTGAATGTCAAGGGGACAAGCTGCCAGGGCCAGACCAGCTCCGGGGAGACAACACGACAAGTTACAAAACATCCAGCAGCGTCCACAACTAATTTCTTCCCCTGTTTGTCCTGCCGAGGAGGCCAAGTTAAAAGGCAGCGCTTTGGGGGTTGAAAGGCTCCCCGCGGGGTCTCTGCGCAAGGGGACCCCGAGCCGCCTTTGCGGCCTTTGTGGAAGGCCGTTAATAAGCCGGCTCCCGCGGGGCACTTTGAGGGCCGAGGCCGCAACTCCAGCCCCAGCACGGCAACCTTCTGTCTCCTGCGCCTGCCGCCCGAGGGTGTGCCCGGCGCTTCCCAGCCGAGGTGGGAGTGGAATTAGCAGATTGTATCAAGAAATATTTCTAGGGATTTACATTCCGGTGGTCAAGAGTCTTCTCGAGGCTTTTCTCCTGCGTGTTGGGGTGGGAGCCGCCCTGCAGAGTGGGCCAGGGGGCGGGGCAGGCCTTGGGGGTCACGTCCCCATCCCCACAGGGCCTTTAAGAGGTCTCTCGCCACTCTGCTACTTGAGATGTGACAAACAGTGCAGGGTGATGGTTCTCCGGGGCTGGCTGTCGTCCCCACAGCTGCCAGACCGGCCTCCCCAGCCTGGCCAGATGCTGGCCGAACCTCCGAAGGCACCGAGCTCACCCAGACTCAACTGTCTGTCTCTCCGTCTGTCCCCCAGTCCCTTCTGAGGCCCCTCCTCCAGCTAAGGGAGGACCCGGGGTGGGCTTGTCTCGGGTGGCCCATGAGACCGGGCTCCACGGCCCCGCACAGGCCCAGCCCTCTGGGGACACCCTCACTATCAGCCCCAGAGGCCGGGCTCCGTCCACGTCACCCGGGAGACATGCACCGAGGGCTTCCTGTCCCCCTTTCCGCAGCTACCTCAGCTCCCCGTGGGTCTCGCGGCCCGGCCTCTTGCGTGAGCGGCCCCCACGTGCAGGGAGCACACACAGCCTCCCGGGGTCCTGCCAGCACCGAGTGTGGGAAGCCTCACGCCCCCTGAGAGCAGGGCTGGGTCCTGAGGCCCCAGCAGGGCGAGTCTGGGCACAGGCGGGGGGGGGAAGCACAAAGCTGACACGCCTGTACCTCAGAGCTCACAGGTGACGTGACACCCCGTCAGGTTGACAGGTGAAAAAAAGCAGACGGGGTGAAGGCAGGAAAGGAGAGCAGGCAGCTGGGGTGGGGCTGGGCGTGACTCCTCAGCCCAGGGGGACAGCCTCTGCATGGAGGTGACAGTTGGGCGGCACCGGGGGAGGCCATCCGTCCCCAGGGGGTGGGGTGTGAGTGTGGACTGTAGGAGCCCTGGCGAGGCTCTGTCACCCCAGGGCCCTGAGAGGCGGCTGGAACAGGCTGGGTGGCTGAGTCTGTGTCCTGTGGGTGACGGGGACCTTGGAGGGCTGTGAGCAAGGGGGTGACCACAGGCAGAGCAGCTCTGAGTGCCCTCTCCTCCTGTCCTGCCGGCACGGGTGTGGCTGCTGACCGAGCTTGCATCCCTCTGTGGAGCTCCACGTGCCTGGCCTCCCCACTGCCCCAGGGTGATGGTGCTGACAGTGCTGTCCCCGTTTACTGTTGGGACAAATGAGGGGTCACAGAGTCTCGGGAGCCTCCTAAGGGACACTGGGCATGAGGGCCTCTTGGGGGGATGCAAGAGGGGTGTGAACTTCCCCCAGACCAGGCCCGATCCCGGCTCCAGCCCTCGAGACCCCCAGCAAGTCCCTCCTTCTCTGAGTCTCGGGGTCCTGTCTGTCCTGTGCGATACGCTGCCTCCCTCCTTGCTGCACTGGGGGTGGGGGGTGGCATAGGTGAGAGTAGGTGGCACTGTTGATGTGCCTGCCACACCTGGAAGCCCGTGAAGACAGCCCCAGGCCTGGGCCAGCTCATGTTCCCGTCCCTGGTGTGCCGGTGGTGCCTGGAAGCAGCGACAGTGTAGTTAAAAGACGATGCTGAGTTTCAGAGACACAATGTATCAGTTAGCTTTGCTGCCAAACAAAACTGTCCCCAGGTCGCACGGCCAAGCCCAATTCCGGAGAGTAAAGAGACACTTCCTCCCCTGGATGAGAACGGCGAAGTCACATGACAGAGGGGGGTTGACAGGCATGAGAGGGGTGGTGGCAGCCTTCATGACCTGCCGCAGGTGTGAAGGAATTCGCTCTTTTCAGTGGGTGGAGCAGAAATCTAAACCCTGTTCTCTCTGTCTGACACCGAGCCCTGCCCTCCATCCATGCCACCCCCATCCCACCCCATCACCACCTCCACAGGCAATCCCTGGGCCCTGCCCAGGGGCCCCATCTTTCTGATAGAAAACCACATCTGGACCTGGACAATCCAATAAAGTCATTGGGGAGCCACGGACAAGGAGTCCAGGAAGTAAAGACAGAAAGAAAAACATGCACACATGCAGGCTCAGAAAATATACAGCCCTCTCTGCAGGCTCAGTATCACTTTACGGTGTCACCTTTCCGCATGTAGCCACTTATTCTGTCAGGGCAGAGAGCCCTCCCGCTCCACCAGGTGACGGTCCTAAATCCTTGGGAGCGACAGCCGTCCTCCCGCCTGGATTGGGTTTCTGCAAAAGGGAACAGGGCTGGAAGCCAGGGCCCCCATCGTACCCGTGTAGGGCTGCCTCTGAGCTGTGTGTGTGGAAGGCTGGGGACAAGGGCTGGATGTTTCCCTGGGAAGCTGGTGCTGCCCACGGAGTGGGGAAGGTGGAGCTTTGTCCCCCAGGCAGGCCCTCGGCACTGCACCCCCTTTGCGGTCCCTTAAGGAGAAGGGCAGGAGGAGCCTGGGGGCCCCGTGCCCACGCTCCTCCCCGTTTGTCACACCCCCCAGGAGGCGATACTGTGATTATCCTGGGCTCACAGACGAGGACGTGGGGACTTGCCTGAGGAGAGAAAGGAGTCGGAATGGGGGTGGGGGTCACCAGCCCCCCGCACGTAGCAGCATCTCTAGGATCAAGCTTTCGGCCTCAGCACAGAACTGGCTTCGTCCTGCCCTGCCGCAGGGCAGCTGTGGGACCTTGAACGAGATACTTAAAGGCCCGGGTCTCAGTGTTCTCAGCTATGAAGTGGGGACACAGGGGTCTCTGTTACAGGGAGCAGACGACTGACCCAGTGACCGGTCCCAGCTTCTGAGGGCAGCGCCCGGTACAGCCAGGGCTCAGAAACGGGGGGTCTGTCGGAGCCATCACGCTGGAGTCCTTTGTGTCACCAGGACACCCAG